>NC_091474.1:28483698-31273698 GCF_036971445.1 Narcine bancroftii
TAGTGGGGATAAGCATCCTCCTCGAGTTGTGACTAACATGGGTCAGTGCTTGGGCCCAGAAAATTTCCACTCAATGTCCACGATTTGGCTGAGGGGACTGAATGTCTTATTTTCAGAGTTTGCTGATGCTACTATATTGGGTTGGATATCCAGCACCTACAGGAATTACTAGGCAGGGAGAGGGTCGTCCCAGTGGTGAACAGCATCGGCCGACTCTTCCTGGGCATTTTATTCAAACAGTTTATGGACACTTTATTGAAACAGCTACAGCATGCGGGGCACGCTGGCTGAATTCACCAAGGGTATTGCTTCGGAGAAGATTATTTTTACAATTTTGTACTTCTATTAAAAAAATTATTAATTCTTATTTATTTTAATTTTATTTAATCTATTCATTTTCTTGATTTTTTTTTTACAGTTGCTTCGGGTTTTCCATTTGCTTGGATTCTGGATACTGAGGGTTTTACTGTAATTTGAGGGAATGTGGACCAGCTAAGTGATCATGTGGCAGGAGGAGGATAATGACCAGTGTGTTTTAAATGGCGAGAGATTGTAACAATGATGTACAAAGGGACTGGGGCCTTTGAACACATTACTGAAAGCCAAGTGCAGGGCTGTAGATGATCAGATGTGTTAGAAGATAGGAAGCAGGAATGGGAGTCGGCCATCTGGCTCGTCGAACCAGCTCCACCGTTTAACAAGATCACGGCTGATCTGGCCGTGGACTCAGCTCCACCTACCTGCCTTTTCCCCCATAAACTTTAATTCCTCTGCTGTGCAAAAAAACTTAGCTATATGTGTCTGAAATAGATTTAATGAGAGGCAGCATCTACTGCTTCCCTGTGCAGAGAATTTCACAGATTCACCACCCTCTGGGAGAAGCATTTTCTCCTTCTCTCTCTAAATCTACTTCCCTGAATCTCTCACCTATGATCCTGGTTCTAGTTTCATTTGTCTGCTTCTATCTTACCTATTCCTTTCATAATTTTATATGTTTCTACAAGATCCTCCAAATCTTTAAAAATTTTTTTTCTTTGGCTTGGCTTCGCGGACGAAGATTTATGGAGGTGGTAAATGTCCACATCAGCTGCAGGCTCGTTTGTGGCTGACAAGTCCGATGCGGGACAGGCAGACACGGTTGCAGCGGTTGCAGGCAGGGGAAAATTGTTGGTTGGTTGTGGTTGGGTGTTGGGTTTTTAAATATCAATTAGTTAAAAACACACAGAGGAGGAACTCAGCTGGTCTTGCAGCGTCCAGAGGAGGTAAGGGTATATTACTGATGTTTCGGGCCTGAGTCTTTCTTCAAGATTTAAGCAAAAAACAGGAAGGCATCAGAATAAAGATTGAAGACTGGTTGGGGGAGGAGTCCAGACCAACAAAAGGTGTTAATTGGATATGATCAGAGAAAAAATGAGAATTGATTTTGGCTCTGTGATAGGAGACAGAGAGTCAGCAGAGCTGGGCGAAAAGTGACAGGGGGAAGAAGCCGGGAGGGGGGGTTAAACTGAAACTGGAGAAGTTGATGTTAATGACATCTGGTTGGAATGTGCCGTTATGGAAGATAAGGTGGTGGTTCCTCCAATTTGCAGGTGTTTTGTCAGGCAGGCAACCCTAACCCTAACCCTGCCTAAAGAAATCTCTTGGTGCCTGCCACATTGACCACCGCCAGTGGGCTGATAACGCCTCAAACCGTGCATCTTGGCGCCTCACAGTTTGGCGGGCAGCAGCCTCCTTTGAAGAAGACCGCAGAGCCCACCTCACTGACAAAAGGCAAAGGAGGAAAAACCCAACACCCAACCCCAACCAACCAATTTTCCCTTGCAACCGCTGCAATCGTGTCTGCCTGTCCCGCATCGGACTGGTCAGCCACAAACGAGCCTGCAGCTGACGTGGACTTTTTACCCCCTCCATAAATCTTCGTCCGCGAAGCCAAGCCAAAGAAGAAGAAGACATAAGACCATGGACAGACTTGTCAGCAAGGGAATGGGATGGGGAATTGAAATGGGTGGCCACTGGGAGATCTACGTTATTGTGGAAAATGTCGGTTATATATTTTTTCTTCCCATGGACACGATGAGACCGGCTGAGTTCCTCCAGCACTTCTGTGATTTATTATAATCGCAGCATCTACAGACTTTTGTGTTTCATGTCAATGAGTATAGTCCCAGGTGACCACAGTATATTTCTCCTCAAGCTTACTCCTTCATCTACAGATTCAACCTGTGAACCTCCTCTGCACGACATCCAAAGTTGGTCTATACTTTCATGAGTAAGGAGACCAAAGCTGCACACAATACTCCAGATGCCAATATTCCAAATTTAATTTTAAATGCATCTCACTTGTTAACATTTATCACAAGCATTTGAGTACAGAAGTAAGGTGTCTTACAGCAAGTATATAGGGCCTTGATGAGTCTGCTCCTGGAGTTAATTAAAAATGTACTTACCACATAGGGATTGCTGTGAATATTCACAAAGCTGATTCTAAAGACAGTTGGTTCAATGAGCTGCAGATGATGGAACCTGAAGCAAAACACAATCTGCTGGAGGAACTTGTTCGGCTGTGTGGGGGTGCAGGGAGGAGGAACTAATAATGTTTTTGGTTGAAAACTTTCAAGACTGATTGTGAAAAAAGGGGAGGAGAGAGAGGGTGGGAGGAATGAGGTGGCAACCAGTTGGGGATTGCTGGACTTGCGAAGGGTGAATTATGATGGACAAATGGAGTGACGTAGGGGAGGGTAAGAGATGGTTGAGAGACAAGCAGGTAATTGATAGGAGAGAGAGAGAAAGAAGAGAAAGGAGAAAAGGGCGATGGAGCAAGATGGTCCAGAGTAGGTTGAAGATGGAGACGGTTGGTTTAGATGCATCTGCTTTGCTGGATGAACCATAGAGCATTGCAGCACTGAAACAGACACCTTCAGCCCTTCTAGTCTGTGCTGAACCATTTTTTTTGCCTAGTCCCACTGACCTTCACCCTCTATACCTCTCCCATCCAAGTACCTGTCCAAATTCTTCTTTGATGATAAAATTCAGTCTATATTCACCACCTCAGCTGGCAGCTCGTTCCACACTTCCACCACTCTCTGAGTGAAGAAGTTTCCCCTAAATTTCACCTTTAACCCACTTTTCTTGCTTACCCTCGGGGGAAAAAAAAGCTATGTACATTTAATCTGTCTATCCCCTCATAATTTTAAATACCTCTATCAAATCTCCCCTCATTCTTCTACGCTAGAGGGAATAAAAACCTAACCTGTTTAACCATTCCCTGTTACTCAGTTCCTGGAGTCCGGGCAACATCCTAGTAAATCTTCTCTGCACTCTTTCTATCTTATTCTTATCTTTCCTGTAATTAGGTGACCAAAATTCCACATAATACTCCAAATTTGGCCTCACCAATGTCTTGTACAACTTTACGATAACATTTCAACTTCTATACTCAATACTTTGATCCATGAAGGTCATTATGCCACCCTATCCACCTGTGATGTCATTTTCAGGGAATTCTGTATTTTTATTCCCAGATCCCTCTGTTCTACCACACTCCTCTGTGCTCTACTATTTACAGTGCATGTCCTTTCTTGTTTTTTTT
This sequence comes from Narcine bancroftii, assembly GCF_036971445.1. Taxonomy (NCBI): domain Eukaryota; kingdom Metazoa; phylum Chordata; class Chondrichthyes; order Torpediniformes; family Narcinidae; genus Narcine; species Narcine bancroftii. The sequence continues at coordinate 28,487,288 of NC_091474.1, forward strand.
CTAAAATGTGACACCTCAAACTTCTCTGTTTAAAATTATGAAGGGAATAGATAGACTAGATGCAAGTAGACTCTTCCCCCTAAGAGCAGGGGAGGTTGAAACAAGAGGACACAAGTTGAGGGTAAGGGGGCAAAATTTTAGGAGAAACATTAGAGGATGCTTCTTTACTCAGAGAGTGGTGGCTGAATGGAATAATCTTCCAGAGGAAATAGTTGAGGCAGAGTCATTTCTTTCATTTAAGAGGAAGCTGGATATATACATGGACAGAAAGGGGTTGGAGGGTTATGGGCGGAGAATAAGCGGGGGAATCTAGTGGAGTTGTTTGAGTGAGCTGGCGTGGATTTGAAGGGCTGAAATGGCCTCATTCCATGCCATAAACTGTTTTATTTATATTTATATATATATATATAGGTCCAGATCCCTCTGCAAGCTATGAACACCTTCCCAGCTGCCCACGCCTCCAATCACATTGTCATCTGCAAACTTGCTAATCCACTTGACCAAGTTATCATCCAGATCAATGATATAGATGACAAAAATAATGGCGCCAGATCTGATCTTTGAGGCACACCACTAGTCACAGACCTCCATTCTGAGAAGCAATCATCTACCACTACACCCTGGCTTCTCCTGTCCAACCATTGTCAAATCCAGTTCATTGCTTCACCATGAATACCTAGCATCTGTACCTTCCTGACTAACCTCCCAAGTAAAACCTTGTCAAAGGCCTTACTAATGAGGAGAGATTGAGTCGAGTTTCTATTGAATCTCTGGAGTTTAGAATGAGGAGTGATCTCATTGAGAGTATAGTCATTGGAGGTCTTGATAGGCTTGGATGCATAGAGGATGTTTCTACTGAAGACCCAACCACAGAATACTGAGGAGAATGAGGTGAGCATGTGGAGAATGATTGAGGTGGTAGGTCAGCTGTGATCTTGAAAAATGGTGGAATAGGCTCAAAGGGTAGTGTCTGATGTTATCCCATGTTTCAATTTTCATCCTTTCCAATCCCCACTTCTACTCTGAGAAACTTTAATGCGTACAGAAGAGTGGACACAATCCTTTCTTTCCCAAATTCATGAATTGTGTGCTATTTGTCTTCTCTGATATCCTCTGTTACTGCTTCCTATTTCTGACCCCTCCAACCCCCGCCCCTGTTGCCCTGCTCTCATACCTCTCATTTTCTGCTATCTTGCTCTGATACCCTCCCAGTCTCAGCACCTTTGTTCTAAAATGGAATATATCCGAGAAGAGTGTGTGAAGAGTGCTGTGTAATCGGTAATTATCACATAAATGATATTAGTTTTCTCGTGGACCTGCATGGGATCTATCGGAGTGTTTGAGTGAAGATCTTGAGTATGTTATAGAGAGAGAAGGAAGATATCTGAGTTATATATAACATGAAAGTCTGCAGACACTAATTGAAATAAAAACACAATGCTGGAGAAACTCAGTGTCCATTATACAGCAAAGATACAGATACATAACCAACATTTTGGGCTTGAGGCCTTCATCAAGGTGTGAGCAAAATATCGGCAGGTGCCCAAACAAAATGGTGGGGGGGGTGCAGGGGGAGGAGCGCAGTCCCACAGGTAGGAAGTAATAGGTGGATAAGGGAGGGAGGGGACACCAGCAAATTGGGGGGGGGGGTTGGGGGAAATGACTGTGATTGGAGAGGGGAGAGTTGGAGGAAAGAAGACAAGGGATGGGGGAGAAATGGGAGTAGGATGGCAGAAACTGAGAAGATGTTAAAGCTTCTCCAATTTACAGGTGGTCTTGGTTTGACAGCATGTGAGACCATGGACAGACATGTCAGAATGGGAGTAGGTGCAAAATTGAAGTGATGGCCACTAATGCAGACTGAGTAAAGGCACTTAGCGAAGTCACCTCCCAGTCTACGTCCAGTCTCTCCAATGTAGTGAAGGCCACAACAGGAGCACCGAATGCAGTAGATAACTCTTGCAGGTACACAAGTGAAGTGTTGCTTCACTTGAAAGGATTGTTTGGGGCCCCAAATGGAGGTGAGGGAAGAGGTGTGGCACTTCATATCGCCACAGGGCAAGGTGCCGGGGTGGAGGATTGGTGTGAAGGGATGAGTAGATGATGGAGTCACAGAAACCTTGGTGTTATGTTATTCCAGAACGCCCATATTCTAAAATTCCCTAAAACCCTATTTGTCTTCCCAATGACTCCATACCAGCTATCTAGATAGAAGTGCTATCTAAACTGGGAGAGTTGTGGTTAATCTGTGGGGAGTCAGTCGAAGGGACAGGTAGACGACTCACTTATGTGGCAGTCAGAAAAAAGCCTGGTGCATTGGGTACTTGGGGCCTCTGGAGGTTCTCTGGTTTCTGCGTGTTTACCTGTGGTGTGGTTTGTATAGTCCCTGCTTCTGATCCTACGTTGATAGTTTCTTCCCCATAGTCACCAGGCTCCTGAATGAACCTCATAGTTGTTATAAGGTTCACTCAGGAGCCTGACGGCTGATGCTAATTGATATTCCTTTTTTAACTGTAATCCCATTCCCTGCAATTTGTGCTCTTTACATGTCTGTAGGAGCGTGAGAGATGACCTGTTGCAGAAGAACTATTCTCACTTACAAGGTATTTTGTTACAAATCAACTGTTAAACTTAGATTATAGAACAGTAAAACTATGATCACACACCACTACTGCCCAGAGTTTGATGCAGGTATTATCTGTCGAACACTTTAGGGAGGATGTAGAATCATAGAGCAGATTTGGTGGAGATTTCTTGGAAGGGCAAGAGGGATGTGAGGCTTCAGTTAATGTGGATAGGCTGGAGAAACAGGGAAAGTTCCCACTGGAGGAAATGTGGACAATGGGAGATGGTGTCCAAGATTGTGAAGAGTCTTAATGAAAGAGGACAAACTGTTTACACTGTCAGGAAGCTCAGTGTCCAAATGATGCAGAGTTCACGTGAAAGCATCTGACAAGGACAATTGGGCCCAAGTTCTGAGTGGTTCTTGTCTGAAGTGCAATGCCTGACATGGTGGTGGAAGAAGAGTCAATACTTCTCATAAAAGGAACAAATAATCTAAAAATAACTGAACTGGGGGTGAGAATGAACTAAAACATGAAAGTCTGCAGACACCATGGTTGAAGTAAAAACACAATGCAGGAGATACTCAGCAGGTCAAGCAGCATCTTTTGTATAGCAAAGATAAAGGTACAGGACTAGTGTTTTGGGCTTCAGCCCTTCAAGGTATGAGCAACATGTAGGCAGGTGCCGAATAAATGGGCGTGAGTCCATTGGCGAAGTTCTCATCAAAGAGATGGCTCAGGAACAATGGGTTGAATGGCCACCATGGGCATACTGAGGGCTGGAAGCATATAATTATATCACACGAAGAATTGGAGGCTGGTTGGATTTCTTTTCATCCTGAACAATGCATTCATTGAAGCAACGATTTTAACCGGTGCGACAAAGTGAAGGGGAAGCTGTTGTTCTGATTGTAATCGGCACCAGAATCTGAATGCACTTCCAAGAAGCTTTCATGAATGATCTTGCCATGTTGTTATTTCAAAAGCAGAGTAAATCTTCTGTAGGATGTATTCACTCATAATTACATTTGGAGTTGTATTACATGTGCTGTTTCTCACATTGGATAAAAAATAGCAGATAAACATCTGGTTAAACAAGTATTATGCCTAGTTATAAATTAAATTAGTTAATGTCTTTCGATTTCTGATTGAAACTCTCTTATACCTTGGATACACTAGGGTACTAGAACTCCCACACCTTGAATATTGAGCTGAAATATACAAATGGGATGTGAAGGGTGACCATTGTTTTATTCCTGAATCATTGGTTACCCGTCATTTCCCACAGATGCTGTGTGCCCTGCTGAGTTTTTCCTCCACTTCTGTCTATTGGACTAAAACTCCAGCAGATATGAACTTTCCTGCTTAGCTTAAACACTGAGTTCTTTGCTTGCTTGGCTGTACTTTGTGTCTACCAGGAAGAGCAATGAAAGGCAGGAGGAGAACAGACTATTGTTACCATCTCTTTCTTTCTTTGGCTTGGCTTCGCGGACGAAGATTTATGGAGGGGGTAAATGTCCACGTCAGCTGCAGGCTCGTTTGTGGCTGACAAGTCCGATGCGGGACAGGCAGACACGGTTGCAGGGGAAAATTGGTTGGTTGGGGTTGGGTGTTGGGTTTTTCCTCCTTTGTCTTTTGTCAATGAGGTGGGCTCTGCGGTCTTCTTCAAAGGAGGTTGCTGCCCACCGAACTGTGAGGCGCCAAGATGCACGGTTGGAGGTGATATCAGCCCACTGGCGGTGGTCAATGGGGCAGGCACCAAGAGATTTCTTTAGGCAGTCCTTGTACCTCTTCTTTGGTGCACCTCTGTCACGGTGGCCAGTGGAGAGCTCGCCATATAACACGATCTTGGGAAGGCAATGGTCCTCCATTCTGGAGATGTGACCCACCCAGCACAGCTGAATCTTCAGCCGCGTGGACTCGATGCTGTCGGCCTCTGCCATCTCGAGTACTTTGACGTTAGGGATGAAGGCGCTCCAATGAATGTTGAGGATGGAGTGGAGACAACGCTGGTGGAAGCGTTCTAGGAGCCGTAGGTGATGCCGGTAGAGGACCCATGATTCGGAGCCGAACAGGAGTGTGGGTATGACAACGGCTCTGTATACGCTTATCTTTGTGAGGTTTTTCAGTTGGTTGTTTTTCCAGACTCTTTTGTGTAGTCTTCCAAAGGCGCTATTTGCCTTGGCGAGTCTGTTGTCTATCTCGTTGTCGATCCTTGCATCTGATGAAATGGTGCAGCCGAGATAGGTAAACTGGTTGACCATTTTGAGTTTTGTGTGCCCGATGGAGATGTGGGGGTCTGGTAGTCATGGTGGGAGCTGGCTGGTGGAGGACCTCAGTTTTCTTCAGGCTGACTTCCAGGCCAAACATTTTGGCAGTTTCCGCAAAACAGGACGTCAAGCGCTGAAGATCTGGCTCTGAATGGGCAATTAAAGCGGCATCGTCTGCAAAGAGTAGTTCGCGGACAAGTTTCTCTTGTGTCTTGGTGTAAGGTTGCAGGCGCCTCAGATTGAAGAGACTGCCATCCGTGCGGTACCGGATGTAAACAGCGTCTTCATTGTTGAGGTCTTTCATCTGCTGCACCTTTGGATGTCACAAGTCAAGTTCACAATAATATTGCTTCAAGCTATGGCAGCAAACACTCCCAGGGCATGTCAGACAGCATGGGTGAGATATAATGCATCTCCCTGGGGCTGCGGAGCCCTTGATTTTAGCATGACTCCCTAGACCCCATCTCCCTTGATTGTATCAGCCCAGGATCTGGCATCCTAGATCCCCAGCACCACCCTAGGTCCTGGTGCATCTTCCCAGGGTTCTGGCAAGGCTCCCTAGTCCCAGAGCCCAGGCACCAATGTTCCATTCTTCTTTCTATTGAGGTCGATGAGGGGATGATTGCAGTCATACTGCACTGCTTGTGTTGAGGGGACCAAGATGACCTTGTCCTGTGGCAGATCCATCCACCAGACAGCGAGTAGGGTGACTTAGAGCCCACCTTCCTGGTTGAAATAAGCCAGCACCCTCATCTCTTGGGAGCGGGCTGCGATGGGGAGGGACATGTGAAGTAGGACCAGGCCATTCAGCTCCTCCCCATTTAATAGGATCTTCTTGAAACCTCGGCTCCAAATCGCATCTACCTGCAGTCACCTCCCACCCTCCGCTCACTGAGAATGTACCTGCCCCTCTCTGAAACAGATTCAAATAATCTACTGACACCAACCTTTTTTAAAATTTAGACCAGATTCTCAACCTTTTTCCACTCACATACCACTTTAAGTAATCCCAGGGCACTTATGGCATCCTATATGAGTCGGGAGGGGAAAGGTTGAGAACCACTGATTTAAACCTACTGCATGGTAACAGGCCCATGAGCCAGTGTCACCCAAATATCCCAATGAACCTACAACCCCGTACATTTTGAAGGGAGGGAGGAAACCAGAGCTCCTGGTGGAAACCCATGTAGACATGGGGAGAACGTACAAACTCCTTACAGATTCGAACCTGAGTCGCTGGTGCTGTAATAGTGTCACATTAACTGGGCGCCTGTTCAAGACTTCAGGAGACTTTCAACTGTCAGAGAAAGGACTTGTATCATCCATGTTAAATGGACAATCCCCCATTATTAAACACTTCCAGATTTCTTCCCTCAATGATACTCCTCTGCATCCATTCTGTCACAGGATGACACAGGTTGCTGCCATCTAGCCGCAAGCTGCACCAATTGCAGACGTCCTCTTGATACTGAGTGGCAAAGTGAGGTTAGTTCATGGGACACCTTCACAGAGGGATCTGGGCACTTTTTTTGATCTTCATTTTTTTTCCATCGTTGATTTTCAACTGTGAATATTTTTTACTTATCCTTTTAATTCATCTTTTTTCTGACTCGCAGTGGATTGAGGTAATTTAATTAATTATTTTCTCGTTGGCCTGCCTCTTATCCTTGCAGCAAAAAAACAACTGGTGCCTCTGGACATGACAAACTCATGTGCCACATATCCATGAGCTGTTTGTTGCTTCAAATCTTACAAGATTCCAATTATGGCCATATACACAAAATCCACAAAACAATCTTTTTCCCTTTGTTTGCCTTGTAAAGACACGTAAATGACCAGGAACAGTCAGCCGCTAGTGTGCCACTGATCACCCTCGAGGTGTGTCGCACCAGCCTGTCTGTATCCTACCGACTGTTTGTTATATTGGGCTGGACTCACAGAGTGGGCTTGGAGGGAGTGGCAGCGTTCGTCTCTGCCCCCACGGCTGAAGGGTAACAAGAACACACAGCTGGGGCAGGATGAGTGGAAGTGGAGCTGCGCTGGTTCACCAAATTGCTGACCCACAACTCTATGCTGCGCCCACCCCCCCCTTAAAAACTTAGCAGCAGAAACTAACTTTGCTGTGGAGACCCAGCTGAGAGGCAGCAGGTTTGTGACCTGATGAACAACCCCATAGGATTTCTCATCAATCCAGAGGCCTCAGTCACTTTAACCTTCTCATTTCAACCTCCTCCTGTAAGGTTGGAATGAATGCTCTGGCGCTAGTGGAACAACAGTGTTGCCGCTGGTGAGGATGCAAGACGAGAGGGGAGCGGAGACAGCGTTGCACCAAAGGGTTCTACTGCCTGGTCTTAATGCCAGCAGATTTGTGCAGTCTTTAAATGGCCTGTTAAAGGAATCAACAGTGGTTTATTTTAAAATCCTGCAACTGCAGTGTATGGGCCCAGGATGGCGGAGCCTATGATTGGCAGTGGCCTCAATGGGTTGCAGACTCAGGGCACCAGAAAATGGGGAGATCATTCCCCCCCAAAAAATACCTAGCAGCAGGAACTAACTTTGCTGTGGAGAACCTCGTTTGACCTCCATTTGAGGAAGAGAATCAGAGGAGATAGCTCACGGGGGTGGGGGGGCGACCATGGAGGCAGACCAATGAGGCAGACCAATGAAAGGATCTGTAGCTGAAGAAGACAGGTGGTAGGCTGTTGGCGGCTCGAGGCGAGGAATGCATGTAGGCCACGGGCTGCGGACTGCTGGAGACTGGCTGAAGGGGTATCAGATATCGGACTGGTTGCATGAGGGGGTTGAGGATCCTTGAGGCTTTCTGATCATGTCAGAGATGTGCATCTGGAGTTGGGCTGTTGATGGTTTGAAGTCTGCAGCTGCAGGAGCACTGGAGGCAAATTCATGGATACCCAGTGACTCTTGGGGAGGGGGTGGGGTGGGGGGAGACCTCTTTATTGCTTCTCTTTCTCTGACTAGACGTGCCCTGCAATTTTCCTGATGGTGAATATTTCTGCCTTAGTTTGTGCAATATTACACCTGGTTAATTACATGACAATAAAGGAATTTTGAAGTTTAAGCTTGCTTCCTCATTCGAGGCTGCTGAGGGCAGTTTCATGTTTAAGAAATGGTCGCAGTGAGGCCAATAGGGGTCGTGCACTGACTGAGAATCATAGCTCCACAGATGCATGTGTTGCACACAGAGGCCAGCACATAAATTCAGTAACCTGCTGTGCAAGAGTTTTCCATTTCTCATCTGTCATGTGGTGTATAAGAGAGTGAACTAATGAGTTTGTTACTGCTTCGTGGCCATTGGAAGTCGACGTCATTCACTCTTGCCCTGCCCCAGCCTGCTGCAGAGGACATAGCCTCTGGGGGATAATATGACAACTGCAGAGTAGTTTTGCAACAGCCTATAGCTTGAAGCCATCTATGTGGAAGACATATGTGGAAGCCATCTTGAAGCCATCTATGTCTTGAAGCCATCACCTCATGTAAAGACCAGTGCCTCTAGGTTAAGAACTGTTTCTCTCCAAATGCTTACATTGTCAATCTTTGGCTTGGCTTCGCGGACGAAGATTTATGGAGGGGTAATGTCCACGTCAGCTGCAGGCTCGTTTGTGGCTGACAAGTCCGATGCGGGGCAGGCAGACACGGTTGCAGCGGTTGCAAGGGAAAATTGGTGGGTTGGGTGTTGGGTTTTTCCTCCTTTGTCTTTTGTCAGTGAGGTGGGCTCTGCAGTCTTCTTCAAAGGAGGTTGCTGCCTGCCGAACTGTGAGGCACCAAGATGCACGGTTGGAGGTGATATCAGCCCACTGGTGATGGTAAATGTGGCAGGCACCAAGAGCTTTCTTTAGGCAGTCCTTGTACCTCTTCTTTGGTGCACCTCTGTCTCGGTGGCCAGTGGAGAGCTCGCCATATAACACGATCTTGGGAAGGCAATGGTCCTCCATTCTGGAGACGTGACCTACCCAGTGCAGTTTGATCTTCAGCAGCATGGATTCGATGCTGTCGGCTTCTGCCATCTCGAGTACTTCGATGTTGGAGATGAAGTTGCTCCAATGAATGTTGAGGATGGAGCGGAGACAACGCTGGTGGAAGCGTTCTCGGAGCCGTAGGTGATGCCAGTAAAGGACCCATGATTCGGAGCCGAACAGGAGTGTGGGTATGACAACGGCTCTGTATACGCTGATCTTTGTGAGGTTTTTCAGTTGGTTGTTTTTCCAGACTCTTTTGTGTAGTCTTCCAAAGGCGCTATTTGCCTTGGCGAGTCTGTTGTCTATCTCGTTGTCGATCCTTGCATCCGATGAAATGGTGCAGCCGAACTGGTTGACCGATTTGAGTTTTGTGTGCCCGATGGAGATGTGGGGGGTCTGGTAGTCATGGTGGGGAGCTGGCTGATGGAGGACCTCAGTTTTCTTCGCACATTCTTAGACATACAGCACAGTAACAGGCCATTTCAGCCCATGAGCCCATTTACACCCAATTAACCAACAACCCTGTATGTTTTAGAGGGTGGGAGGAAACAGGAGCACCTGGGGGAAACTTACAACGGTCACGGGAGAACATACAAACTCCTTAGAGTCACCGCTAGATGGTCAGTCAAGAGAGAGATGAGGAATTTCACCAGGTGTGCTATGGAGAACCCCTGCCCTTCCAGATGCTTCTGAGGCATAGAGCAGCCACCTTAAAACATCAGAGAGATGTGACCCAGCTTTGTCTCCGCAATATCTGCCAAATCCATTGGAAAGACCAAAACGCTAGAGATGTGGATGCAGGAGAATGGGTGGGGGGGGGGGGGGGGGACGTGGGGGGAGGGAATGTGGCATTAGATTGGGACTGAGGGAGATCAGCTTTGATATTGCTGAAGGGTGAGGCAGACGAGAGGCTGTTTTGTTTCTGCCTGGGCGCTCCCAGTACGTGAAGGTAATCCCCCCCTCAGGGTATGCAACCAGTGTGGTTGCTGAAGCTGCTTGATTCCAGATTCTTTCAGTTAGATGGCTGGTCTCTAAAATTGTTGAATTACATGGTGCACACCAGCCATTCTTAAGCTTTATTTTGGCGATAGCCCCCTTCCCGGTGAAACAGTTGTTTAGTTCGTTTCTTCTGTTTTTTTTTTCTCCTCTCCTACCAACTACATTAAAAAAATCAAAAATATTTAGGATTTCAGCCCATGGCTTCTCCTTGAATGTTTTGTGGCGTCCAGGTCTACCGTATGGTTCCTGTTGAGAATGGCTGGTGTAGGTAAAGGGTATTCAACCACTCTAAACCTGAGCTCCATAAGAACCTCCTCCATCCCTCCCCCCTCACCCCCCGAAATGTGTTTATCCAATTGGATTTATTTATTCTTGACTCCACATTTTGAATACCTCTGTAGAAATTGCTTCTATTGTCAACAGCATGAAATTGTAATTACAAATACCTCCTCGGTCTCTCAAAAGCAAAAGAACCATCTGCTGGGGGAACTCAGTAGGAGGAGAAATAGTCATTGTTTCCAGCCAGAGCCCTCTATCACAGTGGTTCTCAACCTTTTTCTTTCCACTTACATACCACTTTAAATAATCCCTATGCAATTGGTGCTCTGTGATTAGTAAGGGTTTGAGGGATCCCTTACTAATCCCAGCCAAGGTGGGATGTGAGTGGGAAGGGAAGGTTGAGAATCACTGCTCTAGATCCAACTATTTCTGAAATATTTGGCTTGAGAAAAATTGTCATTGGCTCATTTCCTTTGGAATTATGAAACCGTGCACATAACGAGTCAGTAAGTTACAATTAAAACAGTGGTTTTCAAACATTTTCTTTCCATCCACATACCACATTAAGCAATCCCTTACTAAGCACCTATGGAATAGTGAATACTTAGTGGTATGTGAGTGGATAGAAAAAGGTTGAGAACTACTGCGAGTCTATCGTGACTGAAAGTGCAGGGGGAGATGGTCAGTACAAGGAGGACTGGATGGGAGGGGGCCAGGAGGGGATTGGTGAATCGGTGAAGGATGATGGACAGATTAGGAGGGTGAGGGGCGGAGTTGGGAAACGGGCAATAGATTGGCATGTGCCAGATAGGGAGGAAAGAGGACAAAAGTAGTCAGATGGGGGAAGATGAGTGTCTGTCAGAGTCAGAATCAGAATTTATTGTCATGAACATGTCACAAAATTTGTTGTTTTGTGGCATCATTATGGGGGAAACATTTATATAAACGACCTTACAAAATAAACAAAATTAGTGCAAGAAAAAGTCAAAGTGAGGCAGTATCTGTGATTCATTGTTCATTCAGGAATCTGATGGCAGCGGGGAAGAAACTGTCTTTGTGCCACTGAGTCCTCATCTGTACCTTTTTGCCAATGGTAGCAGAGTGAAGAGGGCATGGTCTGGGTGGTGGGGATCCTTGCAGATAGAGGTTGCTTTCTTAAGACACCACTTCTTGTAGATGTCCTCGATGGAGTGAAATCTGGTGCCCATGATGTCACTGGCTGAGATAACACCTTCTGGAGTTTTTTTTTCTTGTCCTGAGCATTGGCACCTCCGTACTAGACAGTGATGCAATCAGCCAGAATGCTCTCCATGGTACACCTGTAGAGTTTTTGAGAGTCTTAGGTGACATAACGAATCTCCCCAAACACCTCACAAAGTATAGCCGCTGACGAGCTTTCTTCATGATTGCATTGACTTGGAAGCTCCAGGACAGATCCTCCGAGATTCTGACACCCAGGAATTTGAAGTTCTTGACCCTCTCCACTACTGAGCCCTCGATGAGGACTGGGTTATGTTCTCCTGACTTCCTCCTGAAGTCCACAATCATCTCCTTGATTTTGCTAACATTGTGTTACGACACTCAACGAGTTGATCTATTTCCCTCCTGTATGCTTCCCCATTGGTATCTGTGATTATACTTACAATCATAGTGCCTTCTGGTTATCTAAAGAAAAGCCTCATCCTGGTGTCAAGGAGGAAAGTAGAGAGAGTTAAATTAGTGAAAATGCAATGTACCTCAAATTAGCTGCTGTTTATGGATGATCGCAGAAGGGCCTGTGATATTCTCCCCTCTTACAATGTCCACTGAATCTGAAAGCAGGGAAATGAACTATTGGATGGAATGTTTGATCAGACAGCTGCTGTCCATCTCCACAGAAGTGATCTGGGGCACCATGGTGAAGTTCGCACACTCTTCAGTGCCTGCCCGCTAAACATATATTTATGGCCCTTGTCAAGGTGACAAATGACTGCTCCAGAAGGAAACGATCTCGCTCGCCCTGTACAGGACATGCTCTCAGACGATGCATCCTATAACTCTACCTCTCGGTGGGTGTGCTCTCGCTGCTGGGTTGTGTGACTCTTCAAAGACCTGAGAGCCGTACCATGCAGAGGAAGTGCTGGGCTGCTAAAGCTACTATCTTTCAGAAGAAGCATTAAACCATTAAAAGGACCCTGTGTCACTTCTCCAGACCGGAAAACATAGGAGAAGAATCAAGCCCATCAAGTCTTCGCCACCCTTTGAAGCACGGCTGATGTACTTTTCCTTTCAACCCCATTCTCTTGGCCGTAACACTTGACCCCCTTTGAGTTCCTCCCCAGCCAATATTTGTCTTTCATCCAGCCATTAAAACATGCACTATGTAGAGTCTTCCTGTGGTCAGTTTCTGCTCTTCTCAGGCTGAACCTCAGGGTGGAGAGTGACTTGCTTTCCACTCCAGTTCCAGGGGTCCTGAGGTGGCTGATGGGCCCATTGCTGGGGCCACAGTCTCTGCTGTAGGTGAGACTGGAGGTGACTGGTAGTGATGGGTAGGTGGGGACTTTGAGAGATGGCCCATCCTTTCTACCAGTAGTTTAGTGAGTTTGCAGATGGTACAAAGATCATTGATGTCATGGACAATGAAGAGGGTTGTCAATGCAGCAGAATACAGACAGCTGCAGATCTGGGCAAAGAAATGGCAGATGGAACTTAATCCAGCCAAGTGTGAGGTTTGCAGTTTGGGAGATCAAGTACAAGAGGAATGTATACAGTTAATGCCAGAGCTTTTAAAAGCATTGATGTGCAGAGTGATCTGGGGGTCCAGGTCCACAGCTCCTTGAAAGTGGACACGCAAGCCCATAGGGTGCTAAAGAAGGTGTGTGGTCTGATTGCCTTCTCCCAGGGTAAAGACATCACACACTGGAGCTGATCAAGATGAGGGAGAGGAAGTTATGTAGGGCAATTTTTTTCCCCTACACATTAGGTGGTGGATGCCTGGAATGGGCATGCCAGGAGTGGTGGTGGAATTTGATACAATAACAATGTTCAGGAGACTTTTGGATGGACAATTGGATCTGCAGGTATATGGATCATGTGCAATTAACAAAGTTATAGTTTAACTTGGGCACTCTGTTCGATGCAGACATGTGGGCTAAGGGCCTATCCCTGTTCTGTCATGGGCCAGGCCTTCCCAGGAGTCGCTGAGCAAGGTGCAATTTTTCAAGGAGGTTTGGGTGTTGTAATTGGGCTTGCGATGGAGGATAACTGGGCATATTCTGGGCTCCATTCCTGTGTTCTGGAAGAAGGCATTCACATTGGTTTAATTGGCCTTCCCGTGAACGTGCAGGTTTTGGTGATTAGAACCATAGAACTTTAAAGCACATAAAACAGCCCCTTCTTGTCTGTGCCGAACTATTATTCTGCTTAGTCCCACTGACCTGGACCCAGTCCATAGCCCTCCATGCTCCTCCTATCCATGTACCTGTCCTAATTTTTCTCAAATGTTAAAATTGAGCCCACATTCACCACTTCAGCTGGCAGTTCGCTCCACACTCTCACCACTCTCTGTTTGAAGAAATTCCCCCTAAAGTTTTCCCCCTTCACCCTTAACCCATGTCCTCTGGTTTGTATCTCACCAACCCTCAGTGTAGAAAAAACCTATCTACATTTACTCTGTCTATCCCCCTCATATTGGTGGTAGCTCTCGTGTGCTTTGAGGTGTCTGCTGGAGGGAGCACATGGAGGCAGGTATCACTGCTCATGTTCATGTTTATTCAGATACCAAGACGCAGTGAATAGAGTTGGTTTTGCCAGCAGTCTAACTAAACATCTCAAACTTAGTACAATAAGTAAGAGAATGTACAGAGGTGCAGAGTTACAGAGTGAGATCATTTGGAGACAGAAAAGGCAACATCATTATACTATTTTGGGGTTTGTTCATGATTCTGATAATGATGGGAAAGAAACTATCCTTGAATCTGGTAGTGGCTGATCTTGCTCTCGTGAATCTCCCTTCCATCAGGAGGGAGAGAGGGAGTATGGGTGGGGTGGAATGAATCTTTTAATAAGGTGGCTGTTAGACAATAAGTCTTAGACCAGGTTTGAGGTCTTGATCTTCAAACATCCATTTCCTCACTGGCAATGTGGAGATGACGTCCATCATCGCGGATTGTCCTTGCTGAGCGGAGAATCTGAGGGCATGGAACATTTTCCATTGGAGTGTATTTGCTTTATCAGTTACACCCTTTCAAACAGTACATTAACTGTCTGGGACACCTGACCATGCAAGAGGCTATGCAAATGAACAATTCTGCCTTTCCCATTGATAAGGGTCTGAGACAGGACAGGGGAGCCACCGACATTCTTTCAGTTGCCTTGCCTCCCGATAGTTTCAGGTGATCTGGCAGAGTAGGAGACTGCAGCGACACATGATATTGACAATGTGACCGGTCTCTTATACTGGGTTGGACCCATTTTGACGTGGATTTACAGCAGTGAGTTACTCCAGTACTGATTGTGAGAACATTTTTTGGGCAGCTCCTGTCTGCTGATATCAGCCATAAGAAAGTGCTGGTGCTGTGCCAGTTGTAAATTCAGGACAATTTACTCTGTGTGATTAAAGTGGATTAATTTAATAAGGCATCAGGGTGCTGACTGAGACTGTTTTGAAAGGCTGGTTATCGTGCAGCCAGAGATCCAAGACCGATGGACATTGTCCACAGCCTCACTAAACTGGAGGGAGGTTCAGGAATCAGTCCAAGGGAACCTACATCACTCCTGCTGAGGTGTACAATATCCTGTGGGGGGGGATAAACCAATCTTCTGGAGGGACTTTATGAAGGGTTCTGACTCTTCATCTCCCACGGATGCTGCTCAACCCTCTGAGTTCCTCCAGCAGACTGATTTTAGCTCCGGATTCCAGCATCTGCAGTCTGTCTCGTAAGATCCTGAGGTGGGGGGGGGGGGGGGGGGGGGTGGTGTGTTGACAGGTCAGTTGTTGAGATGTTTTCTCTCCTGGGAGATCCGTGAATGAGAGGATGTGATTACAAAATCAAGGGCTGAGCATTTGAAATGAAGTTGTGTTTAAAATCTCCTCCCTCCGGCTGGTGTTTCTCTGGTACTCCCTTCCTCTGAGGATCAGATTGTACACTGAAATAGAACATACCAGCACAGTACAGGCCCTTCAACACACGATATTGTGCTGACCCATGTAAACCTACTCCACAACGATCTAACCCTTCCCTCCCTAACCCTTTATTATTCTTACATCCATCTGCCTATTTAGGTCTTCAATGTCCCTATTGTTCCAGCCTCCACACCACCCCTGCCAATACATTCCAGGCACCCACCACACTGTGTGTGTGGGGGGGGGGGGAAACAACATTTGACATCGCCCCTAAACTTTCCTCCACTCACCTTAAACAGATGTCCCCTGATATTTTGCTATTGTCATCCTGGGAAAAAAGGTGTTGGCTGGTCCACCCTATCTATGCCTCTCATAATTTTATCTACCTCTATTAAGTCTCCTCTCATCATTCCAAAGAGAAAAATCCTCATTCTCCTAACCTTGCCTCAGAAGACATCCTGGTAAGTCTCCTCTGCAGCCTCGTCCTTCCTGTAATGAGGCACCCAGAACTGAATGCAATGCTCCAAGTGTTGTCCATTACACTTGATATGTTCAATATGTTGAGGTAGATAAATACTTAAAAGAGGGTTCTGGGGATCGGGCAGTGTGGAGTAGCCCTGATCATAGGCTTGAGGGGCTGCTATTTTCTTATGATGACTAGCAGATTGAGGCGGAGGCTGGGAAGAGATGGCATCGTCACTGATGGAAGAGTAAGGTGGTGGCGTGTGGAATCTCTGATACAGAGTTGGCCGTGTCCAGTTGGCAGCTGATAAAATGTGAGTGGGTGCCATTCTCGACTTGGGTCGCTTCTGGACAAGTGCTTGTTCTGTTCTGTAAGTGACAGTTCAAGATGATGATTGATGCTGAGCTAGTCTAACAACCTCGTCACCGAGCCCACAGTTTGGATGAGGAGGGAGTGGAGCTCTGAGACCGAACCAACCAACCAGGTGAAAACTCAGGCTTGAGGAAAACCAGATGTCAGCAAAGTGCAACAGACCTTGAACTCGCAACAGGAGCAAGGGTCAGCCAACCGGCCCTGTCGAGCCTGCTCCGCCGTTCAATAAGATCAGGGCTGATCTAGCTGTGGACTCCGCTCCACTTAACCTGCCTGAAACCCTAAGTTTCCCTTTTATTTCAAAACTCTTTCTGTGTTTTTATATATATTAATTGTCGCATCACTTATTGCTTTACTGGGCAGAGAATTCCACCACACTCTGGGGGAAGCAGTTCCTCCTCGTCTACCTGAAACCCACCACCCCCTGAATCTTGAGTAAAACCACAATGCTGAAGAAACTCAGCAGGCCAAATAGTGGACTTTATATAGTAAAGATAAAGATACAGAACCAACTTATCGGGCTTGAGCCCTTCATCAAGGTATGAGCAAAATATAGACAAGTGTCTGAACATAATGGGGGGGGGGGGTGGTGGGGGGAGAGTGGAAGGAGGGATAAGAGGAGGAGAACTATCCAAAAGGAAGGAGATAATAGATGGATAACCAGCAAACAAGGGAAGGGGGAGATGGCTCTGTGAATGGAGATGAAAGGGGTGGAGAGCTGGTGGAAAGAAGGGAAAGGGAGGAAGAACGGAGAGTAAGTTAGTAGAAACTGGACAAGTTGCTGTTAATGCCATTTTGTTGGAGATTGCCCAGATATAAAATTAAGTGTTGTTCCTCCAATTTTCAGCTGGTCTTGTTGGGATGAGGTACATGAGGCCATGGACAGACATGTGAGCAAGGTGGAGTGGGGGGGGGGGGGGGAGCAGAATTGAAAAGGTTGGCCACTCGGAGATGCTCAGTGGTAGCCATGGCATTTACGAGAAAGCAAGTAAGGTGTCACTTCCCTGTCCAGTGACCACCCCCACCCCATGGTCCAATGCTGAGGGAGTGCTACCTGCTGTGGTGTTAACAGTGCAGATTAAACTTCAAACTGAGATCCGGCCTCTTCTGCCAGGCAAGGTTTAAAGAAATCGCTACTTGGAGCCATCCCATTTTCCTGGTTCATATTTGAACCCAGTGAAAGAGATCACTTCCTCATTGCTCTGGGGTCTTGTGGTGCATCCATTGCAGGAGTTAATACATTGCCAAGTGTCTCATCAGAGGGGAAGGTGCAGAACTGCAAGTCTTGCTTTTCTTCATAGACGCATCAGCGCAGTCAGAAACACGTTCCATTCTGCCTGCCATCTGTAGTGTTTCTATTAATAAAAAGGTTTTAATAGGAACATTTCTGCACAGGTGTCATCTTGCAACCTGCATTAAAACTCCAAGAATCAGTTCACAACATATTGAATGGCACCTCATTTACTAAGTGGAACAAATCTAGTCAGCAGAGCAGCTGAAAGCCAACCTCTCCCCTCACTCTTCCCCTCCCCCAATCAGATTGTCTTGCCCTTCTCTTCTCCCTCATGCACTTTCATCTGGAATGGGCTGGGATCCTATCAAATCAGGTGATTTATAAAGACATTGAGCAGGCTCCCAGCACATCACAGGACAGATGGTCTGTTTTCTATAGTAAGGATGGCTTAAGCCAGAGGCCATATATTTAAGGTGAGAGGGAGGAGGCTTAAAGGTGATCGGAGGGGTACAAAGATAGAGAGTGCAGAGAAGATTTACTGGGATGTTTCCAGGACTTGAGCAACTGAGTTACAGGGAAAGGTTAGACAGGTTAGGACTTTATTCCCTGGAGTGTAGAAGAATGAAGGGAGATTTGATTGAGGTATAGATAGAGTAAATGTAGGTAGGCTTTTTCCACTGAGGGTAGGTGAGATACAAACCAGAAGTTCATGGGTTAAGGGTGAAAGCAGAAAAGTTTAAGGGGACATGAAGGGCAACTTCTTCACACAGAGAGTGATGGGAGTATGAAACCAGCTGAAGTAGCAAATGTGGGCTCAATGTTAACATTGAAAAATTTGGACAGGTACATGGATGGGAGAGGTATGGAGGTCTATGGACTCGATGCAGGCCAGTGGGACTAGGCAGAAATAGTTTGACACAGAATAGAAGAGCTGAAGGACCTGTGTCTGTGCTGTAATATTCTATGGTTTTAGTATCTGGAATGAGCTGCCAGAAGAGATGGTGGAAGCAGGAACTATATTTAAGAGGCATCTGGATGGGTAGTTGAGCTGAGTAGAGATGGACATGCAATCAATCAGGCAGGTGGGATTATATAGATAGATCTGGTTGGCATAGGGATGACGGAAAAGCCTGTTTCTAAACTGTGCAACTCTGACCAATATGTTGGTTAGGATTGGGTGTGGAAATTGAAAGATGCTGGGGGAAGACTCACATCAAAGGTTTGAGGTTACAGCAAAGAAGATGTTTCTTTCAACCAAATGAACATTTAGCTTCCAAGCTGTGGAAGTAAAGGATTAAATCGATAGCTGTACCTGTCCCTCCATGCCCTGAGGCAGTGTCTGAATGTGACCAGACTTAGTATGGTTGACCTGACTGAATGCTTAGGAGCTGGTTGGGGAAGCAGAGGCTCCATCGCACAGACCACCAGGCACCGGGTGTGGTCTTGGAATACAATTTGAAGGGCAGCAAGCATGATGGGCTGGCTCATTGCCCATCAAAGAGATAAAAGGAATGTTGATGTGGAGAGAGGAACAAGGAGGGATGGGCAGGATAAGAGACAAGCAGAAGAACTGGGGAAAGCAAAGACTGCAGGTGCAGAATTTTGAGTTGTTGGAGGAACTCAGCAAGTCTGACGGCATCCATGGAGAGAAGTGGCTCATCAACGTTCAGATCTAGACCCTTCATGTTGAGCCTTGATGGACCATCTTTACCCATGGATACTGCCTGACCTACTGAGTTCCTCCACCAGCTCTTTATTTGCTTGAAGCAGATGAACTGAGCAAACAGGAGGTGTAAATCAGAAAGGATTGTTATTCGCAATTGTTGAAGGGGTAGTCTATGCCTGGTTGGAGTCCAGGGGTTGCTTCACAAGATTTCACTGTTACAACACCCTCCAGAGCTTCTCCTGCCCTCCAGAAACATCCCACAAACTCCTGCCCCCTCTTCACCCCTTTCTCCCTTACCCTTCCCTCCGCCCCTCAACTTTCCTTGCTGTGTATGTGCTTAGTCACATTTGATGGACTTTCTACAATTCTCAAATGCTCCAATAATCTTTGCTCCCACTTCAAGCACCTCTACAATGACCCTGATTTCTCATCCCTGGCAGCCCCTGCCATCTAAGCCATTAAAGTCTGGACCATTCTGTTCTGATAACTTATACAACTCTTTTGTCTCCTGTTCTGAGCTGAATTTTCATAAATGACTTGTGTGGCTCTAATGTATCAGTTGGAAAAAGAACAAATGAGCAGTATTGGCTTGCATCCAGAAAATTTTATAACTGGGAATTTTAGTATGATTGTCAAAACTTGTTAACAAAAATCAAATAAATTCTTGGTGAGTCAGGTTGGAATAATATGTATAGTCTTGATAGAGTTTATTATCTTGATGTGGTCGTTTTGTTGTACTATGAGATCACTGCCTAGCTCAATATTTCCCATCCTGGGAATGTCCATAAGTAATAGTGTTCACAACAAACCACATCAAACATTCCATAGAACATTACAGCACAGAAACAGGCCCCTTGGCCAAACTATTTCTCTGCCTCGTCCCACTGGCCTGCACTCAGTCCATTGCCTTCCGTACCCCTCCCATCCATATACCCGTCCAAATTCTTAAGTGTTAAAATTGAGCCCCACAAGCTGGCAACTCGTTCCATACTCCCACCACTCTCCGTATGAAGAAGTTCCCCCTAAACTTTTCCCTTTCACCCTTAACCAATGTCCTCTGGTTTGTATCTCACCTACCCTCAGTGGAAAAAGTTTACCTAGATTTACTCTGTCTATCCCCCTCAAAATTTTAAATACCTCTATCAAATCTTCCCTCATTCTTCTTCGCTCCAAGGAATAAGGTCCTAATCTGTTTAACTTTTCCATGTAACTCAGTTCCTGAAGTCCAGGCAACATTCCTTCTCCCTTCCTCCTTCTCCTTCCCCCCACCCCTCCTCCCCCAGAGCTGAGTGATCCCCTGGGATGGAGAACTTGGTAAGTCGCAGGTCCAAAGCTGCACATTCCCTCGAGTCATACCCTTGAGATTCAGGAATGACGAGGAACACCTTCTCTCAGAGAGTGGCGAGTTCTCTGCCCAAGGCAGCAGTAAAGGCTGTCTCATTAAATGTATTAAAGGCACCTTTTTGTGCATAGTCAGGGAATTGAAGGCTGAAGACAAGTAGTACTGAGTCCATGGCCAGATCACCTGTGATCTCGTTGAATGGCAGAAATGTCCAACTCCTGTTTCTTGTGTATCCTCCTACCACAAAGTTTCCAATCACTCAGGTACTGGATTGCAGTTAAACTAATCAATTCCATTATTATCTTCTCTCCATATAGATTGGAGTGAGAACCATAAGGTATAGGAGAAGAAATAGGCCATTCAGCCCATAAAGTCCCATTTTCCCACTCAGCCCCACTGCCCAGTCTTCTCCCTGGCTAATCAAGGACCTATCAGACTCTTCCTTGAATACACCCAGTGACTTGGCCTCCACAACCACTTTTGGCTGAAGAAACCCCCATAATCTCTGTTGTGAGTGGACACCATTCAATCCTGAAGTTGTGCCCTCTTGTTTGAAAGAACAACCTTTCTACACTTACTCAGTCCATATCTTTCAACATTCAAAATTTTTCAATGAGGACACTACCACCCCCCCCCCCCCCCCCAAACCATTCTCCTAGATTCCAATGAGCAATAAGTACAGGCCAAAAGCCGTCCAATATTCCTCATGATTATTCTTCTCACTGTATGAGGGATTATATGACAAAGAAACTTAAAACAATAGTTGGTGTGATTAATCTAGTGGTCTTTTGCTGTTTGACGATTGGACCACCAGAACTGTAGAGCATACATGCAGGGATAATGGTCTCTCCCACCACCCATTCCCACCTTCCCATTGGCTCCATTATTCCTTATGGAAGCATGCTCCCAATAATCAATGAAGATTCCCATGCAATTCCCAACTAGGAAATTCTCTATTAGTTGACTGATCTGGGGTGTTATATACTGATTTAAGTATTCAGCATGGCTGGGTCATGTGAGGAGCAGGTTTGGGTGGTTAACGCTCCTTGTTTCAACGTTAGCTGATGGAATGACTCATCCTCTTGCAGACGGAGACAGTCGAAAGCTACGGGGTGCAATTCAGCGCAGTACGGAGACAGGACTTGCTGTGGAGATGCCAAGGAGAACCATGCGTCAAGCTAGCCATGAGTCCATCGAGGAAAGCATGAACAGCTATGGATCAGAGGGAAAGTAAGTCTCGGAATGGGAAAGGCTGTAAATTAACAATTGCCCCCGACCAACCTGCCCTCAATTTCCCTTTACCACGTAACTGCTCTTCAGGCTGAAGCAGGGAAGCCTGGCAACAGTCTCCTGACTGACGGGTGAAAGGTCTGTGTCTCAATGGTACAATCCCAGCATCAGCACCTCGTCATGACCCAAACTCACTGAGGTCCTTCTGGTTCATGAGAATCAATCAGCCACTGCAATGTGCTTCAAGTAGGTCAGTACATGATGGAATCTAGGGGGAGAAGATGAGAACGTGGGGAGAGATTTAAAAGATGGACAGCATGGACTCAACGGAACAAAGAGCCTGTTGGATAGAGATTGGTAGGTATCTGTACAAGTCAGGGTATCAAAGATTCACTTATCATCATCCAATTGTACAAGTACAACCCGACAAAACCACGTTCTCTGGTCCTCGGTGCAGAAACATGCATATACACAACCAGACATAACACATGTACGGACAAACAAAACATACGCTGGATGTATATTCATATATAAAATAAATATTATTAAACAAATATTAGAGTCTCGGAGGGTTTGTATGAGTTATTTAGCCCGTGAGAAGGCAGGGGAATGGGGCATAGTGGGAGAATGGATCATCTTATGCTGGAATAGTGGAGCAGACTTGATGGGCTGAATGGCCTGGCTGAATGGCCTACATCTGCTCCTATATCTCATGGTCTGATGGTTTCTCTGGTGAGCCTCTCCATGAACTTCTTGCGCACATCAGACAGGGTACTCAAAGCCGCGATTGTTGGATGCAGAGGCGCTGCTTTGTGGAGGTGCTACCTTTGGTATGAAACAATGACCTGGAAATTACTGACTGACATGGTCACGTCTCATGTTGATCTACATCCCTCAGGCTTCAATGAAGTGAGCTTTGGAGCTGCAGTGAGTGCAGTGCTGCGTGCTTAGTTGCTGCCAACTGGGGCTGGATGGATAAGGAAACTCTAGTCCAATTTTCTCCTTCAAGTGAATGGGAAGGTCCAAAAGCAATGGTTGGAAGTCTTCCCCATTGTTATTTCATAACCAAAGGTTCTCCTGCAATTCATTACGTTAGATGCCTCATAAAGGTGAGGCTGAGTTACATCTCTACTTATCGATTCCATCCTAATGTGAGTGAGAACAAGGTAATGCAAGTGTTTAGTGCCAGTGGTTCAGGCCACTTTGTGATCCATTCTTTGGACTTTGTCAGAGCGCAGCTGTGGCATCTTCCTGTGCATCAATTTCATAAACCATTGCAGCAGCTGGAGTTGAAAACAAAGGTGATGAGTTGGTGATTGAACAAGGGCATGGTACACATTGCCTTGATGAAATCTCTGGAGAGGGTCATGAAGGCTCTGCCTCTGACCCCAAGGCCATTCTGTCCACGGACCTGCTGCAACTCTTGCCCAACAAAAAAAAAAACTTGTCGATCTCGGTTTGGACATTCTTGAAGGACTTCAGGTGCTAAAGGCTTTCTGATTGTGTTGGAGGTTTGGATCTGGAGCTCGGATTGCCACTGGTTTCAACAGGAATTTGTGCAGCTGGAGGCAAATCCATGGACACTCAGTGACTCTGATGGACTCTATTTTGTTTCTCTATCTCTTGTACTGTAAGGGGCACTGGGAGACACTAATATTGACTTTGTCTGCCTTACAGCAGGCAGAAGGCAATTTTGTGTAATATTACGTTCTGCACTATTACATGAGAATAAAGGGATCTTGAGGAACTTTGTTCAACATGATTATCCAACTGCACGAAAACCAACAAGGTCAGGTCAGATACAGCAATGAGCTCTCTGATCCCTTCTCCTAACAATGGAGTGAAGCAAGGCTGTGTTCTCGCACCAACCCTCTTTTCAATCTTCTTCAGCATGATGCTGAAACAAGCCATGAAAGACCTCAACAATGAAGACGCTGTTTACATCTGGTACCGCACGGATGGCAGTCTCTTCAATCTGAGGCGCCTGCAAGCTCACACCAAGACACAAGAGAAACTTGTCCGTGAACTACTCTTTGCAGACGATGACGCTTTAGTTGCCCATTCAGAGCCAGCTCTTCCGCGCTTGACGTCCTGTTTTGCGGAAACTGCCAAAATGTTTGGCCTGGAAGTCAGCCTGAAGAAAACTGAGGTCCTCCATCAGCCAGCTCCCCACCATGATTACCAGCCCCCCCACATCTCCATCGGGCACACAAAACTCAAAACGGTCAACCAGTTTACCTATCTCGGCTGCACCATTTCATCAGATGCAAGGATCGACAATGAGATAGACAACAGACTCGCCAAGGCAAATAGCGCCTTTGGAAGACTACACAAAAGAGTCTGGAAAAACAACCAACTGAAAAACCTCACAAAGATAAGTGTATACAGAGCCGTTGTCATACCCACACTCCTGTTCGGCTCCGAATCATGGGTCCTCTACCGGCATCACCTACGGCTCCTAGAACGCTTCCACCAGCGTTGTCTCCGCTCCATCCTCAACATTCATTGGAGCGCTTTCATCCCTAACGTCGAAGTACTCGAGATGGCAGAGGTCGACAGCATCGAGTCCACGCTGCTGAAGATCCAGCTGCGCTGGGTGGGTCACGTCTCCAGAATGGAGGACCATCGCCTTCCCAAGATCGTGTTATATGGCGAGCTCTCCACTGGCCACCGTGACAGAGGTGCACCAAAGAAGAGGTACAAGGACTGCCTAAAGAAATCTCTTGGTGCCTGCCACATTGACCACCGCCAGTGGGCTGATATCGCCTCAAACCATGCATCTTGGCGCCTCACATGCATCTTGGCGCCTCACAGTTTGGCGGCCAGCAACCTCCTTTGAAGAAGACCGCAGAGCCCACCTCACTGACAAAAGGCAAAGGAGGAAAAACCCAACCCCAACCAACCAATTTTCCCCTGCAACCGCTGCAACCATGTCTGCCTGTCCCGCATCGGACTTGTCAGCCACAAACGAGCCTGCAGCTGACATGGACATTTACCCCCTCCATAAATCTTCGTCCGCGAAGCCAAGCCAAAGAAAAAGAAAAGGGATCTTGAATCTGATCTCTGCCATCGGCAGTTGGGGAAGTTGTGGTGGGGCTGGGGAGGAGAGATTGTGAACAAAGGTTACATGGCGGATCTGCTTCCTCTGACCTCCTACTGGATTCTTCTCTCAAATACTTTAAGCATTTCATAAACCTCAATTGGATTATCCCTTAATCTTCTGTTCTTGGACAAATTACAAGCTTGGTCTTTGCATTCTGTTGACAAAATGTAACCCTTTCAAGTTTGGTGTGTTTACACTGCACCCCTTGGATTTCAGAGTTTCTCCTGAGTTTATGAATTGTGGTGGTGTTCACAGACTGGTTCCAATGGAAATATCTACCACCCACAAACTCCCAGATGATCCTCATTTGTAGAGATTTGCTCAACCCTTCCGGGGATCACATTTATAGTGATCAAATGCAAATGCTCCGTCAATAAATGAAGGCCCTGATTACTATTTTTCTTGTGGTCTGTGTTCCACAGTGACCTCACCGCCATGACCTTGCCCCAACAACTTCCTTAAAAGCAGTCTCCAGTTACCAGCAGTGATCACAGGTCTCCCCTTATGAGTAGCCCAGGATGAAGTCGGCTCATCAGGAAGCAATGTTTGGTTTGCCTGGACCAGAATGAGTCGGTCCTCTCGCTGCATGAGAGAATCGCCTTCCTCCTGTCCTCACCACAGCTAAATGGTTTCCCCCATCTACCCTGATTAAAGGACCCTAACTGGATCATCCATTAATCTCCATGCAAGGAGATTACAAGTCCTGTTGTGTAATGTGTCCTCATAAATCCTGTCTGCTGGGGTAGCAGTCTGGTGGATCTGCGACCCAACTCCACAGACCAGAGGCATCATGACCTACCTGAAATCCAGATACTACATGGGGACAGGCAGGCCAGTTGGCCCTAAGGATTGCTGCTGTACTTGTGTTCTCCACTAGCTTTCTCCTGTCCTTCTGTTCTTTACTCTTTCATAATAATTCAGTTTCCCCTTGAACCTTCCTCCAGTTTTGCCACAATTGCTGCTGAAGTGTGTTTCACCTTTCCTCCCTCCTCTGTGAGGACATCGAGGGGCTGGGGTTTTCTTGCATTTGTACAAGATGTTGGTGGGGCCCCATTATGGAGTGTCGTGTTCAGATTTGGTCACTGCTACAGTAAAGATGTCGAGCTAGAGATGATGCAGAAAAGATTTATGAGGATATTACTGAGACTTGGGGGCCTGAGCTATGGGGAGAAGTGGAGCAGGCTGGGGCTTTATTCCTTGGAGCACAGGAGAATGAGGGGTGATCTCATGGAGGTGTACAAAATCAGGAGGAATAGATCAGGTGAATGCAGTCTTTTGCCCAGAGGAGGGGAATTGGTAACCAGAGATCATAGGTTTGAGGTGGCGGGGGTGGGGTATTTAAGAGGAACCTGTGGGGTAATGTTTTTCGACCGAGGGTTCCGGGTGTATGGAATAGGCTGTCAGAGGAGGTGGTTGTGGAAGGTACTATTGCGATGTTACAGACATCATTGGATGGGATGGGTTGAGAGGTATATGGACCAAATACAGGGAATGGGACAAGTGAGGGTGGAACATTTTGGCCAGTGGGAGCAAGTTTCTGAAAAGACCCTGTTTCTACACTGTCTGACTGTGAAGGGATTTGTTAGTCATTTTAAAGCCTTCGATCAATCCCCCTCACATCCTCTTTCAGTCTGCTCAATCCCTGTTACTCGGATGAGCTTTTGTCTGCGTTGTCCTTGCTAATATTCCTCTTCATCTTCCAGTACTTCTGCCGTTCCTCGAGACCATGCTGACGGTTCTAAAATGTGTTACAAGCAAGATTTGAAGCAATTTTGGCTTAGCCTCTGCTTTCAATTGAAATAACCCCTACTGGGTGTTTTCATTGATGGGAACATTAGGTGATTTATGTATTTATGCTCCAAGATCCAGTGCTGAATCATTTCCCAAGTAATGTGTGATGTACTTCATGATCTAGATAGGATGCTGATGTTGACACCGATTCACTGCCCACTCTGCAGGTTTGTTCCTGACCTCCAACAACTCTCCTGCAGCTGTCATTCACTGTTTAGCATTTCTGCTGTTGACTAGTCCACAAAATATAGGAGCCAAGTAGACCATTCGGCCTGTCGAGTCACTTGCGCCATTCCATCATGAGCTGATCCATTCTCCCACTTAGCCCCACTCCCCTGCCTCTCTCCATAACTTTTGATACCCTGACTATTCAGATACCTATCAATCTCTGCCTTAAATACACGCAATGACCTGGCCTCCAAAGCCGCTTGTAGCAGCAAATTCCAGAGGTTAAATGTATCTCAGTCTTGAAGTTGTGCCCTCTTGTCCTTGACTCTCCTACCATGCGGAAACAACTTTGCCACATCTAATCTGTCCAGGCCTTTCAACTTTCAGAATGCTTCCATGAAGTCCCCCCAACATTCTTCTGAACTTCAAGGTGTACAGTCCAAGAGCCCTCAAATGTTCCTCATATGTTAATCCCTTCATTCCAGGAATAATTCTTGTAAATCTTCTCTGGACCCTCTCCAATGCTAGTACATCCTTATTGCTCAAAACTGTGCCCCATACTCCAAGTGAGGCCTCACCAATGCCTTATAAAGCCTCGACCTCACACCCCTCTTGTATTCTATTCCTCTCGATATGAATGTCAGCATTGTATTCACCTTCTTCAACACTGACACTACCTTGGGGAGGAAGGGGGTGGGGGAAGCATTTTAAAGGAAATGTGTGGGGAAGTTTTTTCCACAAAGCAGTGGGTGTCTGGAAGGGGCTGCCAGTGGCTGCGATGGAAGCAGAGACAATAGCAGTGTTTAAGAGGCTTACATAGAACATCCAACACTACAGCACAGTACAGGCTCTTCAGCCTTGATGTTGTACAGACTTGTATATTCCTTTCTAAACCCTCCCTGCCCCGTAACCCTCTATTTTTGTTCCATCCATGTGCCTAAGAGTCTCTTAAATGCCCCTAATGTTAGAGCCTCCACTACCAGCCTTGGCAAGGCATTCCAGGCACCCACAACTCTGCATTTTATATATTAAAAAAACTTTCCCCTGGTGTCTCCCCTATACTTCCCTCCCTTAACTTTGTGCACTTGTCCTCTGGTGTTTGCTATTCCTGCCCTGGGAACCAGGTACTTACTGTCCATTCTATCTATGCCTCTCATTATCTTGTAGATCTCTAATCCTTCTATACTTCAAAGAGAAAAGTCCCAGCTCTGCTAACCTTGCCTCATAAGACTTATTTTCCAATCCAGGCAACATCATGGTAAATCTCCTCTGCATCCTCTCCAGAGCTTCCACGTCCTTCCTGTAATGAGGTGACTAGAACTGAACCAATACTCCAAGTGTGGTCTCACCAGACCAGGATAGACACATGGAAATACAGAGAATAGAGAGATGTGGACCATGTGCAGGGAGCAGAGACTTGGGCATTGTGTTCAGCACAGACATGTGAGCTGAAGGGTCTGTTCCTGAGCCATACTATTCTATGTTCTAAGCAGGGAAGAGAAGATGGTTCCTGTAGCCAAGCATTAAAGGCTACAACATACTAAATTAACCTTGGGTGAGACACTGTCTGACTGGCACCTCTGCAATTGGACAGATGTAACTAAATGGTGAACAGACTTAAGAGGCTGAATGGACCAGATCAGTAAACCACAAGACCATCCTGGCCACTGGGCTCTTGAATCCGAGGGGAGAGAGGCAGATAATTTCAAGCCTCTCAGGAGATAGGTGAGGGATGACCTGATTGGGCTTTAAGATGATGGAAGAGGTCGTTTGGGTAGATGATTCCCCTTGTGAAGGGAGCATCAGTATCAGGTGGTCACTGGGGAACTCGGAGGAAACCCTTGACCTAGAGTCTGCTGAGAATGCTGGAGTGGAGATACCTGTGAGGGGGGGACAGTTTGAAGGGGAGGGGGGAGGAGATGGTAAATGATCACAGGGGTATTTTTGCTGGCATGCCCCATTTCTGTGCTCTTCGCTGTAGGTCAGACCTCTGCAATCCTTGGCCGCCCACTCCCCTTCCTGACTTCTAATGCACTGTGCTGCTAGACATCCCCTGCTGTCAAGAGGTGTAGTCATCCTGTACCCAACCCATTGCCATGCCAACACAGCCTGCAAGAGGAAAATAAAACAAATCCACCATTTATTTCTGCCACACAGTCTTTACCACTCCACAGCTCACTCTGCCCTCCTCTGTCACTAAGGCAACGGCTTCATCTTTTTGTCACTAATTGAAGCCTCTCCAGAGGAGCCAGGAGAGGCTGATGGGCTGCTGGCTGAATAATTCAGTGCAGGTCTTGGGAACAGGGGGAAAGGAAGTCTGCCAGAACTGGAAGTAAACCAATGTCTGGGGTAGAGAAATTACTCCGTGGTTCAGGTCAATGACCTCTCAGAGTTCATTACAAAACAATATCAAGCAGAACTCATCAGATCATAGAAACTTTTATCATGTGGAGACACCATAAGGAGCAAGAGTTGGCCATTCAGCCCATCGAGCCTGCTCTGCCATTCTAGAAGATCGTGGCTGATCTGGCCATGAACTCTGCACCACTTACCTGCCTGTTCCCTTTAACTCTTGATTCCTCAACTATGCAAAATCTATCTAGCTGTGTCTTGAATACATTCACTGCTTCCTTAAGCTGAGAATTCCATAGATTCACCACTCTCTGGGAGAAGCAGTTCCTCCTGATCTCTATTTTATATCTTCTCCCTGGAATTTTGAGGCTCTGTTCCCTAGTTCTATCCTCGCTTACCACTGGAAACAACACCTAAATTTCCATCTGGGCACTCTCCAACCGGATGGCATTAACATGAGTTTCTGCTACTCTCTATTCCCTTTCCCTTCCCCCTTGTCTTCTTTCCTCCAGCTTTCCATCCCCTTCCCTCTCCATTGACCCAGCCATTCCCCCTCCCCTTGTTTGCTGGTGTGGCATCCACCTATTACCTCCTGGACTGTGCTCCTGGAGATGAGCCAATCATCAGATCAGCCATTTTGTTTGGGCTCCTGCCTACATTTTATCTGCACCTTGAAGCCCGAATCGTTGGTTATGCATATTTAATCTTTGTTATATAAAGGACACTGTTTAACCTGCTGAATTTCTCCAGCATTGTGTTTTTACTTCAACCAGTGAATCCAGACTTCGGTGTTTTATACCATTGGAAACAACCTTCCTGCTTCAACCTTAAGAAATTATGAAAGAAGTGGATGTGTCTTTAAAATCTCCCCTTGTTCTAGACTCCATTGATGTAGGCGCTCCTTATGTTAACTCCTTCATTCCCCGAATCAACCTGGTGAACCTCCACTGCATAACTTCCAAAGCCAGCACATCTTTTCTCGTAATGAGGCCAGAACTGCACACACTATTCCAGGTGTGGCCTTGCCTGTACAATGGCAGCAGAACCTCCCAGCTCTTAAACTCGATCCCTCTCACAACTGATGCCATTTGCACTTCTGCTAGCCAACAGGAGCTGGTGAAGGCAGATGCCATTTCTCAGCTCTTGGCCCATTGCCCACAGAAACACTCCCTGTGTCTTCTCCCACAGCTACTGCCTGACCTGCTGAGTATTTCCATCAAAATGAGGTAGCACCCATAGTGTTAACACCAGGCGAGGCTCCACAGAATGTGGGCTTGTAGGGGCAAGTGAGGAGAGGGCGGTAAACTGGTCGATTGCTCAAGAGATAGAAAGGATGCTACAGAGGAGAAAACTTCAATATTGAGATGAATCTACTTTTGTTACTTGGGAATTTCAAGGATCCTTTTATTGTCAAGTAATAATACCTTAAAAATGTGACACACATGATATACTTTTGTCTGCCGTAAGGCAAAGAGTCACCATGAGCATTGCCCGGTGCTCCTAACAATAGAAAGAGAAGTAAAAGAGAGTCCCTTCAGAGTCACCAAGTGGCCGTGGATTCACCTCCAGCAGCTTCTGCTCAATCCATCGGCAACCCAAGCTCCAGATCCAAACCTCCGACACCATCAGGAAGCCTTCAGGAGCTCTTCTGTCCCTTATGTATTGTTCTCTTGTATTGATGGAACCCCACCACACATCTATTGCCCATTCCAGTGTGCCCTTTGACCCGAGTAGCTTGCTTGGCTGTTTCACAGGACACATAGAAGTGAACTGTGCTGGTTAGGAGCTGCTC
Source organism: Narcine bancroftii (assembly GCF_036971445.1). Taxonomy (NCBI): domain Eukaryota; kingdom Metazoa; phylum Chordata; class Chondrichthyes; order Torpediniformes; family Narcinidae; genus Narcine; species Narcine bancroftii. The sequence goes on from NC_091474.1 coordinate 28,517,994, forward strand.
TGAGGACAGACTGAAAGGACCCCCAACTCCCCTCATCTGATGACAGCCACTATTTCTGTTGACTACAAATAGTTCTGGTACCAAAACAGACGATGAGGCCCTGACGCAGATCAGCCACAAATGTAACCGAGGGCCTGTGGAGGCTACATCGTTAAATATATTTCAAACAAGGTTGGATAGATCTTTACGTAGTATGGGAATTAAGGGATATGGGAAAAAGGCAGGTAGGTGGAGATGAGCCAATCATCAGATCAGCCATGGTCACATTGAATGGCGGAGCTGGCTCGACGAGCCAGATGTCCGACTCCTGTTCCTATTTCTTGTTCTTATGAACCATATCATATTTTCAGAACCAGACCATTCAGTCCTTCAGTTCAGTGCTAATGTTGGAGATGCCATAAAGACATAGGAACAGAATTAGGCCATTTGGCCCATTGAGTCTGCTCTGACATTCGAATCATGGCTGTCGTAGTTTTTCTCTCAGCTCCATTCTCCTGCAGTGCAGAGCTCTCCAAATCCATTCTCTGGTCATCAAAACCCAGCCCAGCCCCCCTTCCCCCCCCCCACCACCCACCCCCTTCCCCACCCACCACTTCTTGGATAAGTGAGCACTTGTGAAGTGCCGCAATATCCAGAATGAAGCTGCTCATCTCATGAGGGGGGACATGATTGAGGTATACAAAATCATCAGGGGGATAGACAGGGTGAAGTCGGATTACTTGTTCCCAATGATGGGGGAGACGAGGACTAGAGGGCATAGTTTAAGAATACAGGGTAGGCCCTTTAGGACGGAGATGAGAAAACATTTTTTTACCCAGAGAAGTGTGAATCTGTGGAATGCTCTGCCACAGAAGGTGGTAGAGGCAGATTCGCTGATTATGTTCAAAAGAGAGTTAGATAAGACTCTAGTGGGCAAAGGAGTTAAGGGTTGTGGGGATAAGGCTGGAAAGGGGTACTGATGGTAGTGATCAGCCATGATCTGTAAAATGGCGGTGCTGGCTCGATGGGCCGAAGGGCCTACTCCAGCTCCTATTGTCTATTGACACCTGGCCCACCATCATTTTACTATGTTCATTCACATAGTAAAAGCACACAGAAATGCTGGTGGAACTCAGCCGGTCTCACAGCGTCCATAGGAGGTGAAGATATATAACTGACCTTTCGGGCCTGAGCCCTTCTTTAAGGTATAAGCAAAGAACAGGAAGGCATCTGAATAAAGATTGAAGACTGGCAGGGAGGAGTCCAGACCAACACATGGTGTTTATTGGATATGATAAAAAGAAAGATGAGAATTGATTTTAGGTCTGTGAAAGGAGACAGAAGGAAAGGAGAGAGAGAGAGCTCACGCTGGGGGAAAGGTCACTGGGGAAGGGGGGGGCGGAAGGGTGAGGTGATTAATGGTAATGCCATCTGGTTTGAGGGTGCCCAGACAGGAGATGAGGTGTTTCTCCAATTTGTGGGTGTTCTGAATCTGCAGCGCATGCGACCATGGATGGACATGCTGGCTAGGGAATGGGTGGCCACTGGGAGATCCCTGCTATATTTTGCAGACAGTTCACTCTGTTAATTCCCATTGACCATCTAAAAACACATACTCGTTTCTCGGGGTGCGAAGTGAAGTCCCTGTTTTGTAGAACTCCAACTGGCACTCGCTTGGATTGCTTCTGCTGGCTCCCCCTCTCCTCGCTTAGCACCCTGTCGGATTGAGATCGAGATATTATTTGAGAAAATTCTCAAGAAAAGCTGTGAGTGTTACCTTTTAAAAAGCCAGCTTTGTTGGTCCCCAGTGAAATCCACAGGTCTTGCCAAACTAGTGAATTTGTTGACAGTTCAATAAATCCGTCTTTAATGATGTTAATTAAGTGTGTTCGTTTTCTTAAGTAGTTGCAAAAGATTTATTTGAACTTTCTGCTGATGCAAGACAACCATCCACTTACATTAACTGGACAAAAGGCAGCTCGGCTTTGGAAATAGCTGATCCTTTTTTGCTGAGTAGGCTTTGTTTGAGAGGTGCAGCTCATCTCTCCACGGTCAGACAGCATGTTTGAGTTTCTCTGAGACCAAGTGCAGAGCACTGAGATCACGTCTGGGTAATGCACTCTAATAGCAATCTCCATGGACTGCATGCAAGTTGCTGGTTAATGCAATAAATTGTTGAATCTATTCCTGTACCCTTCCTTCTTAAGAATCCTCAATGATTAGGTCCTTCCTGTTGTGTGAACTCTCAGTGAACAGCCCTTCGTTCTCTTCTGTTGGTGATGGTTTATTGTCATATACATAACTACAATCTACAGATGCACTGACATTCCACACTAAATACAACTGTACAACTGACCAAAATGCGCCATGTGATGAGAAAGAGATGAGATTCAAGATTTTTTTATTGTCATGTAATAAAACAGATGTAATAATATTATGCAAAATGTAATATATATAAGACAAACAAAGATTCGTCATCAGCAGAAATTGCCCGGCGCCCCTTACTGTCAGAGAAGGAGAGCCCCTTCAGAGTCACTGAGTGTCCGTGGATTCACCTCCAGCACACTCCTGCAGCTACACAGACTTCTGTTCAATCCATCGGCAACCAGATCCAAATCTCCAAAACGATCAGGGAGCCTTCAGTGCCTGAGGCCCTTTGGGAGTTTTTTCCCACCCGCGACACCCTCTCAAAACCCGGTTACGACACCTGGTACCCCTTCAGCCAGTCTCCAGCAGTCCACAATCTGGTGTGAGATCTTTGACCGGAAGTCGCCCACAGCCCGCATGGGTTCCTCACCTTGAGTCACAATTATAAAAGGCTAGATCAATATTCACATTTGCTTCTAGTGCAAGAACCCATGAAGAACTTGGAAACAGTAGTTTACTGTCATCTGACGAAAAACAGGGCATCTCCGGACCATAGTGCGCACACAGTAAACCAGTGGTTCTCAACCTTTTTCTTTCCACTCACATACCACTTTAAGTAATCCCTATGTCATCTGTGCTCTGTAATTAGTAAGGGATTGCTTAAGGTGGTATTTGAGTGGGAAGGGAAGGATGAGAATTACTGCTCTAGATCCAATTGTTAATGAAATATTTTGTTTGAGAAAAATTGTCATTGGCCCATTTCCTTTGGAGTTATGAAACCATGCACATAACGAGTCAATAAGATACGATTAAAACAGTGGTTTTCAAACATTTTCTTTCCATTCACGTACCACCTTAAGCAATCCTTTACTAATCACAGAGCACCCATGGCATAGGGAATACTTAGTGTTAAGTGAATGGAAAGAAAAAGGCTGAGAACCACTGCAGTACAAAAGAAACATAGTGATCCAAAATAAATATATACAAAAATAATTTGTGGATTTCTAAGATAGTTCAACAGTCTCCCTGCCAGTGGGAAGAAACAGTTTCCCAGCCTGGAAGTCCTGGTTTTTATGTTCCTGTACCTCTTCCTTGAAGGTAGGGTCTCAAAGACACTGCAGGCTGGATGGTGAGAGTCCTCGATGATTCTCTGAGCCCTCTTTAAGCATCGCTCCCTGTAGCTGTCGTTGATAGAGCGAAGGAAGACCCCAGTGATCTTCTCAGCAGTTTTAATCAACCTACGTACTGACCTCCCATCTGATGCTTTGTACCTCCCATGTTGTACTATGATGCAGCCAGCCAGGGCACTCTATTGTGTTCTTAAAAATGCAATAAAGAAGAATCAAGGTGCTGGAGGAACTCTGGGTCAGGCAACATCTGTGGAAGACATGGAGAGCAGATGTTTTGGGTCGAAACCCTGCATCAGGACGGGTTGAATGAACAGTCCTTGTATTCAAGTTTGTTGTCACTGAGGTTGTTTTGTGAGCACACCAGTAGGCATCTCACACGTAGTATATGTAAGAGACAGTATAGAACCACAAAGTGCCAGGTTCAAAGGAGAGTTGAGTTGGAATGCAGCAGAGTTTTTGAGGTTCGTTCAGGAGTCAGATAACGGCAGGGAAGAAATTATCCTTGAATCTGGGGGTGCGTGATCTCACACTCATGAATCTTCTTCCAGATGAGGGGAGTGAAACATTTAACACATTGGCTACTTTTCCAAAGCAGCAGGAGTTGTAGATGGAGTTGCTCGAGGGGAGGAGGTTTGTGTGATCGACTGAGCCACATCACAACCATCTGCAGTCCTCCCCTATCACATTAAGTCCTTTCAATATGTTGGCTACTTAGGAGAAATTCTCCCATAACGTTGTTCTAGGAACACCGTTGGCTTTATCTTTCACTTGCAATGTGGAAGGAGAATGGGCAGAGAAGTGGAAATTTAAAATTAGTGTTGGAAAGGGTACAGCCACGCATTTTGGTAGAAAAAATAAATAGGCAGACTATTTCTTAAATGGGGAGTAAAGTGAAAATTCCAAAATGCAAATGGACCTGGGGGTCATTGTGCAGGGTAGTCTGAAGGTAAACTTGCATGTTAAGTCATTGGTGAAGAAGGAAAATGCAAAGCTGGCCTTCATTTCAAGAGGAATAGAATACAAGAGCAGGAATGTGATGTTGAGGCTTTATAAGGCACTGGTGAGGCTTCACCTGGAATATTGTGAGCAGTTTTGGGCTCCTCATTTAACCCTTTGAACTCCAGCAATTTAAAACCTTACATGATATATACTCCGGCTGAGTCCATGGGTAAAACTACAGTACGAACACCAGAGGTCAGGTATAAAACCAGTCCTGGAAAATGGGGACACAGGGAATATGTGTTTGTTGGTAGTCCCTGAAAACCAGCACATGGAGTTCAAAGGGTTAAGAAAGGATGTGGTGACATTGGAGAAGGTTCAGAAGAGGTTCACAAGTATGATACTGGGAATGAGAAGGTTATCATATGAGGAGCTTTTGACAAATCTTGGCCTGTGCTCATTGGAATTTAGGAGATTGAGGGAGATCTCATTGAAACATTTTGAATGTTGAAAGGTATGGTCGGAGTTGATGTAGAAAGGTTGTTTCCCATGGTGGGAGAGTCTAGGACAAGAGGGCACAACTTGGGATTGAAGGAGGATCTCATGTGAGAAGCCATGGGATTAGGGAGATTGTGAAAGGCGTATGGGAACATAGTTCCTTCTCTGACAGTGGAGTGGGCTTTGCTGGTCTCTAGGATTCCGGCGTGACCTTGAACGCTCTGCTCTGCTTCTGTTGGCAGCCTGAACTACAGTGGTGTGTGCCTGGCCTCGGACGGACAGTTTCGGGAGTTCCTGGATGGAATTGGCCCGGCCCAATTTGTGGGACGCCAAACCTTGGCCACCCCATCGATGGGTAAGACACAGTCACCCTGACCCTGGTCCTGTGTTTACTGGAAGAGGAGGTCGCTGGTGGGAGTAGTGGGCGGTGTGGTGGTGATGTACAGAGTGGGGGAGGAAATGGACTATCGGGAGAGTGATTGTGATGGGAGTCAAAGGGTTGGGAGCAGGAGGCAGTCAGGCAGAACAGCCCCTGGCAAGGGGCTTGGGGGTGGGGAAGTGACCATCTTGTGGACTTCCTGGTTCAGCACATGCCTGTCTCACAACCCTTGGGGCACTCATTGGGTCAGGATATTGGCACTGCATGGGAACTGATGCCAGGGCCAACTCAGCCAATCTCTCCAGGGTCAGACAATATGATCCTACCACCAGAAACATCTTCCTCTCTCCTCCCCTCCCCACCTTCTGCAGGGACCACTCCCTCCGGGACTCTCTCATCCCCTCATCCCATCACCGCCTTGGCACCTATTTCTGTGACTGCAGGAAGAGCTACACTTTTGCTCTCACCTCCTCCCCATCCACTGTTCCTTCCAAGTGAAACAACAGTTCACTTGTGAATCTGCAGGGGTCATCTACTGCATCTGGTGCTCCCGCTGTGGCCTCCTCTACATTGGAGAGACTGGGAGATTGTTTCGTTCAGTAAATTTGCTCTGTCTACAGCAATGGTAGGAATATTCCAGTGGCCACCCATTTCCATTCTCTGCCCCGCTCCCTTGTTGACATGTCTGTCCATGGTCTCATGCACTGCCAGACTGAGACCACTCACAAATTAGAGGAACAACACCTCATTTTCCATCTGGGCACCCTCCGAACAGATGGCATTAACGTCAACTTCTTGCCAGCTCAGACACAGAGATGGCAGATAGTTCAGACACAGACTCAGCAGCCATTTCAGACACAGAGAGCAGAGACGGGAGATGTCTCAGACACAGACAGAAGATAGCTGGAGACAGTGGACAGCTTGGACACTGAGACAACAGACAGTTCTGTCAGCGCAGTTGTTGATCCCTATAGTCGCCTGATCCAGCGACAGTTCCACTGTCTACCACACGGGGTCAGTGCAAGACCATGCCTTGCACCTCAAACAAACCTATTCACTCTGTTGATTTAAATGGAAGTTTGAAAGCAGCAACCAGACCCTGTTTGTGTTAGAACAAAGAGGAATGCAGCATAGGAACAGGCCCTTCAGCCCATGGTGTCTGTTCTACCATCATTCCATGGTCTGTATCCCTTGATTTCTTCCCTGTTTGTGTGTCTGTCTAAGTGGAGCTGTTATCTCTGCTTCCTCCACTGCCCCAGACACCCACCACTCATGTAAAATAAAACTCACCTGTTTCTCCTCTCACCTCAAATGTACGCTCTTTGCTATATGACTTCCTACCCTATGGATAATGTCTCTGGCTGTCTGCTGTATATGCCTCTCATACAATTTTATAAACTTTTATCAAGTCTCTACTCAGTCTCCAACGCCCCGGAGAAATCAACCCAAGTTTGTCCAACCTCTCCCTGTGGCTTGCACTCCCCAAACCAGGCAACATCCTGGCGCAAAACAAGCCGCGGGTCGAGCAGTTTCTGTGGAGGCAGAGGAATGGTTGATGCTTTGTATTCAGACCCTGCATCAGGGCTGGAGCTCAAACACCTCGCCCTCAATCTCCACCCCTCCTTTGTGCAGGGAAAACCTCCCCCCGCCCCAATCTCCTCCCCTCCCCAGAACAGGGAGAACACCCTCCTCTTAATCTCCATGCCTCTCCGGGACAAGAAGAACACCCAACCCCCTCAATCTCCACTCCTCCTGGAGATATGGACAGAGTAGTGTGGGGATTGTTCCCCCTGGGGTACGGATGGGGTGGTTTGGGGATAACTTCCTCGGGGTATGGATGGGGTGATGTGGGGAGTACTGAACCCGTCTTTCTCCCCTGACAGGTGATGTGGAGATGGGAATCTTGGACCGGGATGGCCAGCTGGAAGTGGAGGTGATTCAGGCCCGTGGGCTCACCCCGAAAGCAGGGACCAAAACCCTGCCAGGTAGGCGGCTGATTCCAAGGGGGTCCCTATAACTCCAAGTGGAATGGTTTAACCCCACCCCCCACCCCTTAATGTGCTGGTAACATGTCACCTGAGCTCAGTGAGATCAGGGGATCTTCTGCAGTACTGCAGTCTTTACAGTGAAATCTCTCCATCCCCTGGGTCAGAGGTCAGTCTAGGCCAAGAGGGGTGAAGAGTTTTCTCTCAGGTTAGGGGTCATTCTGGGCCATGAGAGGCGGGATTTACCTCCCCACGGTTGGGGGTCCAGAGTGGGCTTTACCACAGTCCAACTCCTGCCATCCCTTCAACAGTCGGATCCGCTCCCAAACTGGATGGGGGTTCCAGTCCAGATTTCTGTCCGCAGGAGTGACCGACCCCAAGGAAACTGGGAGAAGTTGGCGATAAATAATTTTCCATGTTAATAACCCCTCATCGATAGTTCATCCCTACTTCTCCCCCTACTCAGAGACGCCCTTACCCCTCGATTATCCAGCTGTCTCCTCATCTCTTGAACTCAAAGCCCCCTTCCTGAACCCCTCACTCCCTCACCCCTACTCGAGGGCTTGTTGATGGGCAGGACGAGGTGTGGTGGTGGCTACCTCAGGACCCCCGTCCTCTGCCTGTTGAAGGGCATCTGAGGAACACTGAGATATCCCCGTCACCACCAAGCCCGATGGCCCTGCCTTGAGGATCCCTGCACTCTCTCCAACTGGGTGTCTGACTATTCCTGCTTCCATTCCCAGCTGCTTACATCAAGCTCTACCTTCTGGAGAATGGCGTCTGCATCGCCAAGAAGAAGACCAAGAGTGTCCACAAGTCTCTGGATCCCCTGTACAATCAGATCCTCGTCTTCAATGAGAGCCCTCAGGGTAGAGTGTTGCAGGTGGGTGCTGACCCGAACTTGGGTCTCCAGGCTGAGTGTAATAGCAGGGAAGGTGTGGGTATCACACCCATCGGCTGGCAGTGTGCACAGCTTTGCACTCTCACACCCACAGGGAGTGAGTGCACGAAAGTGCAAGGATGCATACTTTCACTCACACACACCTCTGCACTTGTGTAAATGTGTAACACTGTAAACCGTAGCTGAGCAACTGTATGAACGTAGACTGTACTCTAGAGCAGCCATTCTCAAATTTTCATTGGTTATGGCCCCCTTAAGGGCTCTGCTCAAAGTTTATGGCCCCCCTTTCCCTATGATGGCATTAATATCAATTTATCTGGCTTTCATTAACCCCCCCACTATCTTCTTCCCCCAGCTCAGTCTCTTTCCCTTTTCCCTGACTCCTTTCCCACAGGCATAATCGATTCTCACCTCTCCCCTCATTGGTCTGGACCCCTCCCCCCAGCCAGCACTATCTGTATTCAGAGATTTCCCATCTTTTGCTCATTCTGCTTATTCCTTGAAGAAGGGCTCAAGCCCGAAATGACGGCAAGATATCTTTGTCTCCTATGCACGCTGAAAGACCGGCTGAGTTCCCGCAGCATTTTGCTGTTTTAACTACAATTACAGCGTCTGTGTTCCACCCTTTTCCTTGTGAACTAGTCTAGTTAGTTTCTTCCCTACTTCTCTCCTTCCAGCTACATTACAAGAACTATTTTATGATTTCAGTCCGTGCTCCCTTAAAAGTGCTGTGGCCTTCATTGAGAATGGCTGCCTTGTGCTTCCGTGCGTCAGTATGCGTGTATGAGTGTGCCAATTTCCGAGACATTTCCGCTTTGGAAGGTGGTTCCTAGACAGATTTAGGCTCGTAAGCAATTTCCGAGGGATTCCCCAGGAGACCTGTCACTGGGCTTGAGGGTCGCCCATCTCCACCCAACATTTAACCACCCTCACCGTGGCTCTCTGTGGAGAGATTTGTACTGAAGTGGGGAGGTCCTGTCTTGCCATGTTTGTGGGTCGTTCCTGTCCTCCTGAGAGCTTTGGGCCTGGTCCCACCCTATACGCCTGTCTCCTACATGAGAGACCAGTCTTTCCAACTGCTCAAAGAGTAGGGCCCTTTGGCCCATTGAGTTTGTGCTGAACACCAAGCACCCTTTCCTTATGAACACCCCCAGATTCTTTCCCTCAACTACACATGGAGGTGGGAACTTAACGCAGCTAATTAACCCACCCCCCAAACACCTTTGCGATGTGGGAGGAAACCAGAGCACCTGGGAAAACCCACCCAGTATCGGAGAGAATGTACAAACTCCACACAGACAGCGCCTGAGGTTGGGATTGAACCGAGCTGAATGGTCTCTCCCTCCTTCCCTGAAGGTGGTTATTGGAGACCTTGTGGCTGATGGCTGTGATGAGGGGTTGGTGATTTGCAGTTACTCCCACTCCCCGGAGGCTTGTTCGTTCCAATGACGTGACTCATGGGTGTAGCCTGTATTCGATCGCCCGAACAGGTGGTGGGAACTGGTTCCCAGTCCCCGATGCCTGGCACCCTGCAGTCTCCAATCCCTGGCAGTCCCCCTACTCTGGCTGTTCCTGATCTCCGTGCTCCACCCAGGTCTGTCACTGACCCCTGATCCCCAGCATTTCCTGATCTCTGATCCCCTACCCCCGCCAGTCCCCGAGGTGCAGATGCACCATGATGTTTGGGAGGGAGTTCTGGGATTTTGTCCAAGTGATGGTGAAGGAATGGCGACACATTTCCCAGTCAGGTGTGTGGTTGGAGGACGACTTCTGTGTGCTGATTTCCCCCCCACCCCCCCCAACCATTGCTCCCTTCTACCTGGCAGAGGTGGTGGTGGGTTCAAGGTGCGGTCGGTAGCCACTGTTGCTGTGAGTTCATGGATGTGAGTTGGTGCAACTGTGTCCTGGAGGTTGTTTTAGCTGCTTTGTGTGGGGTTTAGTGTGTGGTGTGATTGCCTGAACCATCTTTCTCTCTCTCTCTCTCTGCACTGGAAGGTGATTGTGTGGGGTAATTACGGCAGGATGGATCGCAAGTGCTTCATGGGGGTGGCCCAAGTCTTGCTGGAAGAGTTGGATCTCTCAAGCACGGCAGTCGGCTGGTACAAGCTCTTTCCAACCTGCTCCATGGTGGAGGCACCCTTGGCTCCACTCCTGCGCAACGCCTCACAGCTCTCGCTGGAGAGTTCCGTCGGACCCTGCTGCGACCGGTCCTAAGCATGGCGGAGTCCCTCTCGGCCTTTCCTTCCTTTGCCGAGTGAGCAAGCATGTCGGGGCTCCTTCGAGGCGGAGGGCATGCCTCTGCCACGTGGCGCACGCTCGACTCGGTCAACTTCCTCGCTGCCTCTTTTGGTCAAGCGGTGACCCAGCACCTGGCATTGGGGGCACCGGAGAGGAGGAGGTCATTGCTGCCTCTGCGCCTGGCACCCGTCTCCATCAGGACCGGTTATCGTTGCATTCGTCCGCCTCCAGACACTCTCTGTGTTCATGAACCCCGGTACCTTGTCTTCTCCTCATTGCACCAAGTGGACTCCCAACGACCGCCATTCGCAATCCTCCAGATGACATCTGTCATTCCATCCACCCACCATCATGAGGAGTCCACCTGAGATCCCATCATCCCCAAAGTCCAGAGGTAGAATATTCCCTCTGCACATCGATGGTCCTGTAGAAATGTTGCTGTGTTGGTATCTACTAAGGTAAACCATCATTAACTTTTTTAGCTCCTGGAAAGCCAATAATTCCTGAGAGCTGGAAAATAACCTAGTGATTGGGCAACATCCTCATGGCATTGAATGATACTGGAATTTCTCCATCTCACCAACATGCACACTTGATTCTTCACAGCCATATGAGTTTACATAAATAAGTAATTAATAAAAATAAATTTCAGTGATAGTTTAATATTTCTCACCAATTTAATGCACTGGTTAAAAAAAACAGAATGGCAAAGCAATTTTTGTTTGGCAATAATTGTCTTGAAAAATGGAAAGTATTCTCTCCATCCTGCACCTCCTCTGAGATTAGGGATGGCCATCAGTTAATTATTGTTTATCGAAGGAAAAGAGTAGAAGGATGAAAGTTGAGAGGGTTTGTACAATAATGATGTGCACTGAAAATTTAAAAAAATAGAATTTCATAATTAAAGCGAGTTGAAATTTTGAAGCGTTCTCTGTGTACTAAGAGGGAATGCAGTAGTTTATAGATTATAGCATGCAAGGATAGTGCAATAGATTAAGGCATTGGGCAAAGAGTGGACAGCATGTGTTCAGAACTGTGCTGGTCTCGTCCTCATGTTCAATGGATGCAGAATGACAAAGGAATGGCTTGAACCGCAGTAAAATCTCAATTTGTGCCCCAAGTTAAACCTGGCTTCAGAGAAAAGAACTTGGAAAAAACGCCACCTATCCAATCCCAATCTTCAAAGTTTACGTTTAAATCAGACTATTCTTAAAAGTTTGTATTGCATTTATTTTCTACAAATTTGGCGACAAGATGCATGAAATACCCATTTGGTTTGGACCAGTTCTCTAAATCTTCTGGCTGGAAGTGAGCCTTCAGGTGGAATAAATATCCATAGTAAAATTTTTTTTAAAATCGGAATTAATTTGGAATTATTGTGACATGATGTTAGAATGAACTAAAATATTCTTTAAAGGGCCTTTGAAGGAAGGTTATCCCACGCAAGCCAACATTTTCATTGAATGATCAGATCGTTTCTCAAGAGCGTAGATGAGTAGTGAAAATGCCTGCTATTAATTACTGTTACTATATTGTTCTTACAAAACTTAGATTATTAGAGTTAATGAGTATTCTTGCTCAGAGTTATTTCACAGCAGCCTTGGGAAGGAAATTGTCAAGTGTTATTGTCTGGGCAAGACCTACAAGGGGAGACAAAGAATGATCCCAGGTTTCGGGGTCAACTCATTGAGCAGAGCAGGATTTGTGTGCTGCTGTTGCAATAGATATAAATAATAAGTTAGATTATCTTGACAGTTTAGCTGTCTGCATGTTTGGGTGTGTGTTAGCCTTGTAGTGACTTTCAACCAAGCACAGTTCTTAAAGATCTGACACTTGTCAGTGTCTCAGTGCCATACTGTTTGGTAGATACCAGGTATGCCTCACATGTAGCAGGTTAGAAGCAGGGCTTATTCAGTCCAGTAGGAATTTTATTCTCAGTAAATGTTGAAAATGTGAGAAATATTATTTAAAAAGTAGGTATCCTGTGGAGGTTCAATGTTACCACAAAACCACAGGCAGTTTTATTTATTATAACTGAGACAAGGTTATAAAAAGTGAATATAAAACTCATGATTAGTAAAATAGTTAAATCTGACATTTTTCTTAGGTTTTTTTGCTGATAACTAAAAGCCTGTTGGTGGTTTAATAGTAAATATGTGATAATGATTTCAAACCTACTATTTTGAATTTAAAAAAGTTTGAAACTATTAGAGTAGTGCAAGAATGAGCTGGTGTTAAACTGCGATTTGGTTGGTTTTATATGTGACAACAAACAAGGACTAATTTCCATCACTACATCCCCACCTTCCAACCATGTCCATCACTACATCTCCCCCTCCAACCACTTCCATCACTACATCTATCCCTTTCAACCACCTCCATCATTATATCCCCCCTTCTAACCATGTCCATCACACCCCCCCCTCCAACCATGTCCTTCATTATATTCCCCCCATCCAATCATGTCCAGCACTACATCCTCCTTCCAACCACGTCAATCAGTACATCCCCCTACCAACCACCTGCATCACTACATCCCCCTACCAACCACCTGCATCACTACATCCCCCTACCAACCACCTGCATCACTACATCCCCCTACCAACCACCTGCATCACTACATCCCCCTACCAACCACCTGCATCACTTCATCCCCCTACCAACCACCTGCATCACTACATCCCCCTACAAACCACCTGCATCACTACATCCCCCTACCAGCCACCTCCATCACTACATCCCCCTACCAGCCACCTGCATCACTACATCCCCCTACAAACCACCTGCATCACTACATCCCCCTACAAACCACCTGCATCACTACATCCCCCTACCAACCACCTGCATCACTACATCCCCCTACAAACCACCTGCATCACTACATCCCCCTACCAACCACCTGCATCACTACATCCCCCTACCAGCCACCTGCATCACTACATCCCCCTACCAACCACCTGCATCACTACATCCCCCTACCAGCCACCTCCATCACTACATCCCCCTACAAACCACCTGCATCACTACATCCCCCTACCAACCACCTGCATCACTACATCCCCCTACCAACCACCTGCATCACTACATCCCCCTACCAGCCACCTCCATCACTACATCCCCCTACCAGCCACCTGCATCACTACATCCCCCTACAAACCACCTGCATCACTACATCCCCCTACAAACCACCTGCATCACTACATCCCCCTACCAACCACCTGCATCACTACATCCCCCTACAAACCACCTGCATCACTACATCCCCCTACCAACCACCTGCATCACTACATCCCCCTACCAGCCACCTGCATCACTACATCCCCCTACCAACCACCTGCATCACTACATCCCCCTACCAGCCACCTCCATCACTACATCCCCCTACAAACCACCTGCATCACTACATCCCCCTACAAACCACCTGCATCACTACATCCCCCTACAAACCACCTGCATCACTACATCCCCCTACAAACCACCTGCATCACTACATCCCCCTACCAACCACCTGCATCACTACATCCCCCTACCAACCACCTGCATCACTACATCCCCCTACAAACCACCTGCATCACTACATCCCCCTACAAACCACCTGCATCACTACATCCCCCTACAAACCACCTGCATCACTACATCCCCCTACAAACCACCTGCATCACTACATCCCCCTACCAGCCACCTGCATCACTACATCCCCCTACCAGCCACCTCCATCACTACATCTCCCCTTTCAACCATTTACATCACTACAAGCACTAAGGTGATTTTGTGTTATCAGTTATTACTTTGAAAGACATTACACTCAACCTACTCAGTGTCATCCAGCCCATCAGACTTACTCCACCATTTGATAAGATCATAGCTGATCTGGCTTTGTACTACTTTTCTGTTCCCCAGAATTCTTAATTCCCATCTTAATCATAATATACTTATGTGCATCTTAAATTCATTTAATATGCTTCTTCCCTATGCAGGGTATTCCAGAGATTTGCTAGTCTTTAAGGAAACCAGGTCCTCCTCATCTACTCCCTTGATCTGCTCCCCGAATCAACGCTGTGCCCGCTAGTTCTCGTCTCACCTGCCAATGGAAACAACCTCTCTTCTCGCATCTATTTCTTTCATCATTTTATATGTTTTCTACAAGATCCCCTCTCATCCAACTAACTCCACTGAGTATGGTCCCAGTTTCCACATCCTCTCCTCATCAGCTGGAAATGATGGTGTTGGGTCCTGAAACCTGCCAAAGCTCAAAGGTAGACAGCTGTTCGCTCCTTCTCTATGCTTGCTCTTCTGTCTCGGTGAGGGAGGTCCTCATCTCAGACGTTTCACTGCAGGTTACTGATGGAAAGAGCCATTTGGCCATTGAGTCCATTCTAGGACTGTGCAAGAGCAATCTATCTGAACCCCCCCCTCCACCCTCACCTCCTCACTTCTCCCACAGCCCTGTAAATGTTTCCCTTTCATAACCTTGTTCCACTACTCAACAGGATCACAGCAGATCCAATTTCAGCCTCAGTCCCACTTTCCATTTCTCTTCCCGTACCCTTTGTCTCCTCGAAAGTTTAAATGTCTGTCAGTTTTGACATTGCATCCAGGGATGACCCCACTCAGCACTTAAAGTTTTAACAACTTTGCCTCATTCTTCCAATGGCCATAAACCTGACCTGCTCAATCTCCCTTCACATGTCAACCCCACAGAACCAACCCATTGAACCTTCTCTGCATGGGTCCCAATATAAACACATGCTCCCATAACTATCAAGACCAAACTTTACACAGTACTCCAGGAGTCATCCTCAGACCTGTGTAAAGATCTGTAAGAACTGCCTTGCCTTTATACTCTTCCCCTCTTTGCAATAAACACCAGCGTTCCATGAACCTAATTACTTGTAACATCTTCAGATTTCATGGCCTGGGAGCCCAGATCCCTCTGTACCACTACATTTTACGGTCCCACTCCATTTAAAGTATGGTTGGCTTTTGCCTCTGGAGTGGATACCTTCACTTCTTCCAACATCATCCTCCAACTGCCAACTCATTAAATCTGTCATCGTAAGATCTTCATGTCATTACAATGTGCTACACACCTAACTCTGTATTATCTCATATTTGAAACCAATACACTCAATTCCCTCAGCCAACTCATTAGAGTGGTCTAAAAAGTTGAGGCATTGATCTATGTGATGCCACACTACTCACTGATTGCCTGTTTGACAATGCTCCATTTATCATGAATCTCCATTCCACTAACCATGTCCAGTGCATCACCCACTCACCGAACACCAACTCCCCTCCAGTGCTGTATCAGTGCAGTAACCCTCTGAGTGTACTTTATCAAATGCTTTCTGGAAATCCAAATACACCGCATCTACTGGTTCCACATTATTCACCCTCTTTGCTTCCTCCTCAAAAACTCCAGCTCATTGAGACACTTCCTAACACTGTCAGTGACCCAGGTTCCACAACTCTGTCCAGCAATGTGTTCCAGGCACTCCCCACTCTGGTGAAAGAATTCCTTCAGATTCCTTCAAAATCTCTTACCCCTCACCCTAAACTTCTAGTTTTATCTACCTCTGATCTGGCGAAGTTTCTTGCAGTCTATCTTCTCTACGTCTCTCATTTTTATACACCTCAGTGATGTCCCCTCTTCACCACACCCACTGCAGGGAGTGAAGACCCATCCTCTTGTCTCTCCAGAACTGCTCCATCCAAGGCATTGTCCTGGTGAATCTCCTCTGCACTCTCTCCAGAGCCACCACATCTGTGACCAGAACTCCATGCAGAACTTCAACATGAAGTTGTACTCACTAGCCCCTGAGTGAAAGCTCGTTATTCTTGGATGCTATACCTTTTTTTTAATAAAGCCTTGATAATTTTGAACCATTTTCAACCATGTACCCCAGGATCTTTTTATTTCTGAACCCCATTTAGAATTATCACCTTCAGATAACTTTGACATTTCTAAGTCCTCTTGTAATATGACACTTTGCATTTTTTAGTGTTCAGCATCACGATCACTTAACTCCACGTTTCACCAGCTTGTCTTTATTGCTCTGAGGTTTATCACCATTTATCTCAGTTAAGACACCATCAGGTGTGTCATCCACAAATTTGATGAATATTGCCTTGCACCCCATGTCAAAGTAATTAATATCTATTAAACAAAAGACAGTGGTCCCAGTACTGACCTCTACTATCAGCCTTCTCTGCCTGGTGGAATATTCTCATCCTCAATAGCTCCAGCACTTTTGTATATTTCACTACAACCCCAGCGTCTGCAGAGTTTCATGTTTAGCTCCCAACAATGACCCCTAGGAATTAGAGCCCTTCTCTGTAGCTCAGTGGTTCTCAGCCTTTTTCTTTCCACTCACATACCACTTTAAGTAATCCCTGTGCCATTGGTGCTGTGTGATCAGTAAGGGATTGCTTAAGGTGGTTCATGAGTGGGAAGGGAAGGTTGAGAATCACTGCTGTAGACCCAATTATTACTGAAATATTTTGCTTGAGAAAAATTGTCATTGGCCCATTTCCTTTGGAGTTTTGTAACCGTGCACATAACGAGTCAATTAAGTATGATTAAAACAGTGATTTTCAAACTTATTCGTTCCACCCACATGCCACCTTAAGCAATCATTTACTAATCACAGAGCACCGATGGCAGAGGGAATACTTTGGAAAGAGAAAGGTTGAGAATCACTGCAAAGAATGTTCCCTACAACATATAATCTGCTGGAGGAACTCAGCAGGTAGAGCAACATCAGTGGGAAATGAAGAATGGTTGATGTTTTAAGCTGAAACTTCTCATCAAGACTCCATCTTTAACCATCTTAAAGATGGTCTTAAAGAGCTTTGGCTCGAAAGATTGGCCATTCTTTCTCTCCCACTGACACTGGTCGACCCACTGAATTCCTCCAGAAGATTATGTTTGGCTTCAGATTCCAGTGTCAGCTGTCTCTTGCGTGTTTCCCACTGCTCTCTTCACCTCTGTAACGCGCGATTTATCCAGTTTTGTATTCATGCTGCCATGGACGGTTTCATTCATGTCCTTCAATCTCGATGTCAAGTCCACTTCATCAAAATCCATTAAAGGTCAAGTGCGCCACAACAACTGCTTTGTTTCACTATTACTGTCAGATAAAAGAGGTTAAACACTACTTTCCTTGATAAACACATGCTGGGTCTCCCCGATAAATGCCCACTTGTCCAACTGACTGAATTATCATTCTAAATGTGCCCGCCACTGAGATTAAACTGACTGGCCTGATGAATTAACATTGCACCCATGCTTTGAACAAGGCAGTAATGACTGTGATTTGCTGTATCTGGGGCACCACTCCCCGTACTTCCAGATATTCAGAAATTTGTAGCCAAGATCAATGCTTCACTCAACAACCTTGCAGGCCCTCTGTCAGGAAAAGAGCTGTGCACTTTGAGTGCTGTTAGCCTGACTAGAACATCCTCTCCACCATCGTTTAATCCAGGTAGTATTGAGATGGTCCTATTATTTGACCGCCTCCAGCCTTACTTTTTCAGGTGTGTTTACCTCCACCTGGATTCATGTCTCCAATGCATCACATTGCTTTGAAAATTATCCAAATAATTTTTTTTCCATGGCAGCCAACACACTGAAGGATCCATCTCACCCTGAACACACTCTCTTCTCCTTCCCGCCCCCCACCCCCCACCCCATCAGGCTGAAGGCTTCAATTAAACCCATTCCTAAGATGGGATAGAGCAGGGGGGTAGAAGAGGAGGAGCTTTGCTAATCAGGGAGAGTGTCACAGCTGTACTCAGAGAGGACCTCGTGGTGGGATCAACTACTGAGACACTGTGGGGAGAGATGAGAAATAAGACAGGTGCAAATCTCTGCTTGGACTGTACCACAGGCCTCCCAATAGTCACCAGGAGGTGGAGGAACAGATATGTAAAGATGCAAAAGCCACAAGATTGTTGTGGTGAGAGACTTTAATTTCCCCAGTATTGACTGGGACATCCTTAGTGGCAGAGGCTGAGATGGGGTAGAATTTGTTCAGTGTGTCCAAGAGAGATTCTTGGAGCAGCGTGAAGATAGCCCATCCAGGAAGACCCTGTATTGGCAAATGAGCCCAGCCAGGTGATCAGAGTTTCAGTGGGGAATATTTTGGAATGAGTGAGCACTCTTTTTTTGTTTCAATATATTTATGGGAAAAGATAAGCTTGGGCCTTGTAGAAAAGTATTAAATTGGGGAGGGCAAATTATGACTTTGGAGCTAGAGGAAATGAACTGGGAGCAGCTGTTAACAGGCAACCAGAAATTTAGCTGTTGTTTAAGAACCAACTAGTCTAAGTCAAGCAAGTTCCAATACAGAGGAAGAAGAGGGATGGGAAGAGAACTTGGATGATGAGAGAGTTCATTAACTTAGTTGAGAAAAAAAAGAAGCACAAATGAGATTCAGGATGCCACAATCAGATAGAGCCCAAGAGGAATACAAATTCGGCAGGAAAGTGCTCAAGCAGGGTATTAGAGGGCCAAAAGGAGCAATTAAATGGTGAGCAGGATTACAGAATTCCAAAGCATTTTTCTACTTTCATTAAAAACTTGAGGATGACTAGGGAGAGGAGAGGATCACTCAAGAAGACAGGACGGAATTTATGCTTGGACTCAGAGGTCAATTAGTTCGCATGGAGATGATACAAAGATTGTTGGAGTTGTGAACAGTATAGAGAGTTATAAATAAATACAACAGGATATAGACATGAGCAGAGAAATGGTAAATTGAATTTAATCTGGACAAGCACTTTGGGAGGTCAAATGTAAAGGGAATGTATACAGTTAATGGTAAGGCTCTTAGAAACATTGATTTGCAAAGAGATCTGGGGATTCTGGGCCCATAAATCCTTGATAGTGGCCACAGAAGTGGATAGGGTAGGAAAGAAGGTGTATAATTGAATGGGCACAAAGTGTAAAATCAAGGATTTTACAGTGATACAAACTTTTGGATAGACTGCACTTGCAGTACTGTGTGCAAGTCTGCCATTACAGGAAAGGGTACAGAAGCGATTTATCAGGATGTTGCTACATTTAGAAGGTTTGGGTTATAGGGAGAGATTGGACAAACGTGGATTGTTTCCTCTGGATCATTTGAGGCTGAGGAAGACCTGATAGAAGTGGTTAAAATCATGAATGGCATCAATATGATGGACAGTCTTTCATCCAGGACAAAAGAATCACACACTAGAAGACATGTATTTAAGGTGAGGGGGAGGAAGTTTAAGGGAGATGTGTGGAGAAAATATTGCACGTACAGTGGTGGGTGCCTGGAATGGGTTGCTAGGCATAGTGCTGGAAACACAGACGACAGTAGTGTTTAGGAGGGTTCAAGACAGACACATGAATATGAAGGGAATGGAGGGATATCCATGAGGTGCAAAGAGCAGGGTCTTAGTTTGAAGTGGGCATCATGTTCAGCATAGCCATGTGGGCTGAAGGGACTGTTTCTGTGCTGTACCATGAAAGTGCACACCAGCTGAAAGACGCTTTCAGGCTCCCGAATGAACCCACTAATAACGCTCTCACTCTGCCCTTTTTCATTGTAAATTGTGTCTTTATCCAGCTGTGTGAATGTTGGAGATAACCTGCTAGTCAGCTCTCAGAAGAACTGTCTCATTGAACGAGGTATTTTGTGATGAAGAAACTCTTAATGTCAGGTTTACTGCAGCAGTCCGTCTACCAGCCACAGAATGTGAGAAACATCTCTCACAATTATCTGGGTTTTGCAGTCTTGATTACCTCTGACATTAATATCAAAATCCCATTAGAGACAGCATGCTTGGCCGGATATCCCTGGTACCATCGCCTCTGCACTCGGCAGGAGTTGAAAATGCCATGTCCTATGTCCACTTTCGAGGGAGTTGGTGATGACCCTGAGGTCAGGTGAGATTTCACAGGGAGAGTAGAGAGGTGTGAGGGAGGATGGAGCAATTGGAGGACAAAGATAGATGGGGTGAATTAGATTTGATGAAAAAGAGGAAATGGGGGTTGGGGAAGACCCCGAGAGGTGAAGAAGGGCAGGGGGAAGATTTTTGCTTTGTTATCCTCCAACTAAGGCTAATTTCAACTCAAGAACCTGGGGAATGTCACCACTCATTTCATAAGACCGAAATACTTAACTATAATTTACTGTAAAAATAAATAATGTTCATCATTATTGAGGGAATTCAGTCTGGTTTGATCCCACAGCACTTTGTTGCTCTCTTGCCCTTGGTGGAGGTTGACACTGGCTCAAGCTGTTTGATGTACCGTACCTCTGATGCTTGGTTCTGGTCCCACGGACTGGTACAGTCCTACCCTCTTTCAAGGAGGGTTGGAGGCTCTTCAGTGTTAGTTCTTGCTTGCAGATTGAAATTTTGGCTGGGATGGTTTAAAACAGCTGTACTCAACCTTTTTTTGGTTATTCACTCTCCACCCCAGGGCTCTGCTCAAAGTTTATGGGTCCACTTCCCCGTGAAGCAGTCAGGTTTTGGTTTCTTCTGTCCTTCTCTCCTACTGACTACATAAAAAATATTTAGGTTACGAGAGGTGAAAAGAAAACAAGGCTTTTACATAAATGTGCTGAGCTCCCTGGTTGGTGGGGGAAGTAGGGTCTCTGTTGAGAGTGGCTGACACATTGGGCCAAAGAATTAACTTCTGTGCTGTATGATTCTGTAGCTCAAACCACAATGAGCTTCCAAAGTCAGGTGTGGACCAGACACAATGATGTTAGCATGTTACCTTCACTGAGGATAGTAAATGAACCAGTTTATTACCTGTGAATACCTGCTGAGATTCTCATGGGTGTTTCAGGACCCGAACATCAAGACTTGCAGCTAGTTTTGCAACAGGCCCTGGTGAGCTTTGAACTCTCAACCTCTGGGTTATTACTGCAGTGTTATAATCCCACATTACAGCCCCTTGCAACCTCAATGTCACTTCCCAGTGTGTGATTGATGTTGGATTATTCTTTCCTTAAACGTGGATTACATCTTGTTAGGGGGTGCAGTGAAATAACACTCAGGGATGAGGGAATCTTGGATTAGCAGGAATGCAAGATCCAGGTATTTTGTTACGAGCTGTCAATCTGAGCAACAGAACCCAGAGTTCATCTCCTCTGATCAATGATGTTCCGAGGCCCATCAGTATAAATGCTTCCCTCATCAGTACAAACGTGTACCTATCTATTTGGACAGGGCAGCTATAATCAAAATAAGCTGAAGAGCAACCTCATTGGGGCATAGCTTCCTGTTTAGAACATTACAGCACAGTACAAGCCCTTTGTTCCCCAGTGTTGTGCCAACATAGTCCTACCAAAAAAAAAGATGAAACCCACCCTACCTCATAACCCTCTATTTTTCTTTCATCCATGTGCCTGTCTAAGAGTCTCTTAAATGGCCCTGTTGTTAAGGCTCCACCACCATCCCTGACAAGGCATCCTACAAGGCACCATCCCAGGTACCCACAACTTTGAGTCTATATAAAAAAACCACCCCTGATGTTGTGATGATACATGGAGGGGAGAGGATTTGAGGGGTATGGACCAGGTGCTGGTCAGTGGGACTAGGAGGTTGGGGCTTTGTTCCGGCATGGACTAGAAGGGCCAAACTGGCCTGTTCTGTGCTGTATATGGTTATATGATATGGATACCTGCCATTTCATCACTTGGCCACAGGGTGTCACCTGTGGCCACTCACTATATAAAGGTGAGACAATCGACTATTGAATACTTCTGACCTTCCCGGCTAGAGGCAAGGCTGTGTTAGGTTTCTTGGTTGATTAAAGTTCCCTTCAGTCTCATGCTCTACTTGGTTGATGTGTTGCTACAGATGTCTCCGCTAAATTTTCCTCCCTTGACTTTGTACAGATATCCTCTGGTGTTTGCTATTTCTGCCCTGGGAAAATGGCATTGGCTGTCACCTTATCTAGGTCTCTCAGAATCTTGTAGACCTCTATTAAATCACTTCTCATCCTTCTTCGCTCCAGAGAGAAAAGTCCCAGCTCTCCTAACCTTGCCTCATAAGATTTATTTTCCAATCCAGGCAACATCCTGGTAAATCTCCTCTGCACCCTCTCCATAGCTTACACATCTTTCCTGTAATGAGGTGACTAGAACTGAACACAATATTCCAAGTGTGGTCTCACCATAGATTTGTATAATTGCAACATGACATCTCGACCTTTGAACACAATCCCCCAACTAATGAATCCCAGTATCCAATAGGCCTTCTTAACTATCCTATCAACCTGTGTAGTGACCTTGAGAGATGCATAAATTTGGATCCCAAGGCCCCTCTGTTCCTCCACACTGTTAAGCACTATTTCTCAGTGAGGTTTCCAACAAGTGTGCGAGCAATTTACTGAATAGATGGGATGCCCGGGCATAGAGGAAGCATGTAAAATGGCATTGGGATACAGGAGTGGAGCAGCAATGATGTAGGGGAGCACATGGCATGCAGGAACTATAGCTGGATTCAAAGCAGGGTGCATGGATGCATCGAAATTGGAATAGTGCATGAAAAATATTATGATGCTGGGAAATGTTGGCAGGATGCATGGAAATTGGAACAGTTCAAGGAAATTGGAATGGTACATGGAATTTTGAAGGGTGTGTGGAATTTGGAGCAGTGCATGGAAATGGTAGGATGCATGGAAGTGGAAACGGTGCTTGGAAATGGAAATGGTGCATGGAATTTGGAGTGGTGCATGGAAATTGGAACGGTGCATGGAAATTGGAATGGTGCATGGAAATAGAAATGGTGCATGGAAATGGAAACAGTGCATGGAAATGAAAAAGGCGCATTGAAATGGGAATAGTGCATGGAAATGGAAATGGTACATTGAAATGGGAACAGTGCATGGAAATGGTGCATGGAAATGGGAACAGTGTATAAAAATGGTCAGATGCATGGCTGCATGGCTATTGCTGATGTGCTTTAATGCAAACTTGCAGTAATAACCAGGAGACTCAGGGCTGCTGGGCACACCCAGCCACATTGAGCCCCCACTGAGTCTGCAGAGGGAGCTGTGAGCAGCTCACTCAGCCTGGTTCAGCATGACAGCCAAATGCACGGTAAGTGGCAACAGACCATTTCCAATGGTATTAACCATCCTTGGCTACACGACAAAGGGGTAGGTCCAAGGGCAATGCACAACCACTCAGCTTGCCCTGCAGTAACTAATTTACATACAATAAATTTGATAGTTTCTTCTTTGGGATCCCTTTGGGACCCTGCTATTGATGGGCTCTTGGATTTGACCAATCCTTTGATGACACTGATCTCCACTCAAGCTCCGTTGACACTGCCCAGGAATGACTCAACCATGATCAGAAGTTCTCTTTGCCTCAATGGCTATTCTTTTGCACATGGGAGCCTCACTGAGAACTGAATGTTACACACTGAGATTTCCATTTAGAATGTCACTGTTTCCTCGTCCACATCTAACTTTAAGCATGATCAAAAACCTAAAATAAAGCAGGCAATGCTGGAACTACTCAACTGGCCAGGTAGCATATGTGGAGCCTGAAAGAGTTAGAGTCAACTGGAAGGTCTCTGACCTGAAAACTTTACTGCTTCTCTTCCCGGAGATGGGCACTGACCAGCTGAATATGCCCAGTGTTCTGTTTAAATTATAGCCACGCAATTAGTGCGACGCAATTACAGCGCAAGTAACCCGGGTTCAAATCCAACGCTATCTGTAAGGAGTTGCACAGGGTTTCCCTTGGGGCTCCGGTTTCCTCCCACCCTCCAAAAACATATGGAGGTTGTAGGTTAATTGGGTGGTACGGGTTTCAATGGCCAGAATCGGCTTTTACTGTGTTGTAAGTAATATTTAAATTTAGTGACTTGCTTCTTGGGCTATTACTCAAATGCCTAATGAATTTGATCAATTTGAAGCCAAAGAATTTAAACCCAAATAATATAAGAAAGTCAACAGTATCCATGAAGGTTTCACATAATTTTGAGAGGAATAGAATACAAAAGCAGGAATGTGATGTTGAGGCTTTATAAGGCACTGGTGAGACCTCACTTAGAGTATTATGATCAGTTTTGGGCTCCTCATTTAAGAAAGGATGTGCTGATGTTGGAGAGGGTTCATAGGAGGATTCCGGGAATGAAAGGGTTATCAGGTGAGGAGCGTTTGACAGATCTTGGCCTGTTTTCATTGGAATGGGGGAATCTCATTGAAACATTTTGAATGTTGAAAGGTGTGGACAGAGTAGATACAGAAAGGTTGTTTCCCCATGGTGGGAAGGTCAAGGATAAGAGGGCACAACTTCAGGATTGAAGGACCCTCTTGAGATGCAGAGGAATTTCTTCAGCCAGAGGTTGGTAAATCTGTGGAATTTGTTGCCACAGCCTGTTGTGGAGTAATTGGGTGTATTTAAGGCAGAGATTGATAGGCCCTTGATTATCCAGGGCATCAAAGATTATGCAGAGAAGGCTGGGGAATGGGCCTGACTGGGAAAGTGGATCAGCTCATGATTAAACAGTGGGGCAGACTCGATGGGCTGATGTCCAATTTCTTCTATGTCTTATGGTCTAAAAACATCCAATTTACTTATGTCCTTCCATCTGCCTCCTTCCTCCTTCCTCAGGCTGTTCTATGTGACCACACCAACAGAGAAGTTGACTCTGCTCTGGCCCTTGAAAGTTCAGGGTGGGGGGGGGGGGAAGAGGGAATTTAAATCTTGCTGGGATTGTGCTGGCCATTTCCTCACTGATTAGGAGTGCTGCCTTATACTACCTGTAATCCTTGGGTTTCAGGGCAATTGAGGATGTTCAATAAATGCGGCCTTTATAACCAGCACCCATGTTACTTCTTCAAGGGAAGGTGGGGGGGGGGAATATGATCATATTTGAATCAGAGTCTCACTACAAGCTTAACAGCAATAATGAAGCAATTTGAAGGGGATAGTCTTGGAGCAGACACTTCCTCTGGAGGGACAGACTAGAACCATACATATAAAATAATCTTCAAAACAATTCCTCAGGGGATTCAGGAGAAGGATGAAAATATGGGATTGAACACTACAAACAGACTCATCGGCCTATCTAATCCGTGCTGAGCCATTATTCTGCCTGGGGATTGAAGGGAGTGGTTGAGGTGAAAGCAATGTTTGAGAGAAAGTGAAACAACACATCAAATAGATATGGGAAAAAAACATTGCTGTTGGACCCTATTTCCTTCTCCAGTAGTGCAAATTCAATCCTTAAATCTGACTTCAAGAGAACTGAAACACAGGTGCTGACAGTTCATGCACAAATGATCGATCCAATTAACACCTGCTGGGAATTATTGGGAGCTCTTCAGGAGCAAGTGATGATATCCAGACAGCATCCAGCGTAATTGTTCATCTCGCCATCTGTGCATTATGGGGGATAAGGCAGAAGAATGGGGTTGAGAGGAAAAATATCCCCCATGATTTGAAAAGCAGAACAGACTTGATGGGCTGAATGGCCTAATTCTGGTCCAATGCCTTATGCTCCATATAGAGCAGCAGCAGTGATGACAAATACAGTGGTTAAAAAAATCAAGCCACAGCAAACTCGTGACTTTAACCTCTGAAAGGCAGTGGTCTCCTCAGTGAAATGAACCAGTGTGAATTCCTGTCACAATTCTAAGTTGCTGCAATAGAGAGAAGCCTTGTTCAAGGCTGGGTGTATCTGAGTCAGATCAACAGATCCAGGATAGGGGCAAGTGCAGAGGCAAGAGATCAGCAGTAAATCTTACCAATCCCCAGAGCAGGCACAGAGGCCCCATCAGCTCCTCCTTCTCATGTTTTCTCATTGGAGCTGGTCCTGTCATTAGACAATAACCAATCACTCTACACTGGTGGTTCTCAACCCTTTTTTCCACTCCCATACCACCTTAGGTAATCCCTTACTAACCACAGAGCACCTATGTTCTACCCCAAGTGAATGGAGACATTAGTTGGCTCCACCACAGTATTTTCAATGAATTCAAGGAGAATGGGCATTGAACAGAAAATTGGGGCCGAGATCAGGGTTTGTTCTGGCTATCTTTCCAACAATGTAAGGTGCACAGTTCTGTGCAAGGACCTCAATTTAGCCTCAATAATTCAGACCTGGATAAAAACCCTACTTGCAATAGCACATTCCTGTTGCTGACATTTGGGACAATCTTTATGATGAAGTAGCGCAGGAGGCGATTTTTAGCTTCCTCGCTTCTATTATCTCTCCCAGGAGTGAGACAAATGTGCTGTAAGAAGAATGTATTTAAGAACAGTTCCAGGCATCATACTGTAATCAAACCAATCTCTCCTGGATAGCCTTATTGCTCAGTCTGGTTTTGAGATGTATTGTCTGTCTGCATCATGTTGCCCAGGTCCCACCAACATAGAACATATCAAGCGTCGGAAGATCTTCAAGTTAAAGCTCTCCACCAATTCAGGTTGCTGTGTGGGTAGGTATGGTCAAACCTGTGGGTGTCTGTCAGTGGCCCAGTCAACTATTATCACTCAGCATCATTCCTGAACCTAGTTTGAAATTAAATGATTGACGGTAATGGCTCTGTTAAATGTAATTGTTTAACCCATCAACCAATAAATACTTTGATGTTAAGATTTTATTGAGTTCAGGAGTTTGTGCCACAAGGTATTTTACAGCTATTTGTAAAAATGGAAAATAATGTGTTTACCCAATATGAATATTTTAAAAAATAAATTGAATGATTAAACTTTTCCAAGGCTCTTGAATCACTTGGAATTTCAGGGTACTTGGTTTATCACCTTAAGTTCTTACAATTATTCTAGGCAAACACTCATTACACTGAGGGTGCATTGGAGGGGTGATAATTAGGGTGGAGCAATACTGAAGGAAGGGCAGTGCTGAGGGAGGGGTGGTACTGAGGGGAGGGTAGGGCAATACTGAGGGAGGGATGGTACTGAGGGAGGGGCAATACTGAGGGAGGGGCAGGGCTGAGCGAAAAAGTCAGCTCCCATACATGTTGCAGTGAAATGCAGTACAGAAATAAAGTTACAGAAAGATAAATTACGGAGCAAAGGCAACATAATTTTACTCGCGTGGTTCATTCAGGAATCTGATAACAGCAATAAAGAGTCTGTCCTTGAATCTGCTGGTGCGTGACCTCATACTTGGGAATCTTCTTCCCAATGGAAGGAAAATGAAGACAGAGACAAGGGTGAGATGATATATATATATTTTGGTCTCTTTGCCAAGGCAAAAAATTTTTTCCAAAAAACCTTTGAAATTGAAACCAGATATATAATGAAAATTTAATAATTGAATTATAAATATACTTACTGATCTTAGATAGTCTAAAAGGTAATGCTGGTTCTAAAAGAAGCTAAGGAATAGTTTTGGTCAGATTTCAATTTCAAATTTACCCAGCGTGGACGATCAAATTTATCAAAGTAATAAATCCAAAAAATCATATCGCAAATGTTAACGGCCCAATAGTAAAATCTCAAATTCGGTCAGGCCACACCACCATCCTTCTTAGGTTTCTGTAAGTGAAGCTTATTCAATCTGGCCCCCTGACCACTCCAAATATAAGATGAAAACTTAGAATCAATATTATCAAAATAAGATTTTGGAATAAAATTTGGGACAGCTTGAAATAGGTATAAAAATCTAGGTAATATCTTAAAAGCATTCAAGCGACCAACCAAAGACAAAGTCAATGGGAACCATCTAGCAAAAGATTGTTACATAAAATCTAATAAAGGAAAAAATTTAATTTAACAAATCTTTAAATTTCCTAGTGATTTTAACACCTAAATAAGTAAAATACAGAAACAGGCCACTTTGGCCCTTTAAGTCTGAGCTGAACCATTTTTTTCTGCCTAGTCCCACTGACCTGCACCAAGTTCATTGCTCTCCATTCCTCTCCCATCCACGTACCTGTCCAAATTCTTCTTAAATGTTAAAACTGAGCTGGCATTCATTAGTTCAGCTGGAAGCTCGTTCTACACTCCCACCACTCTCCGTGTGAAGAAATTCCCCCCTCATGTCCCTCTAAATGTTTCCCCTTTCACCCTTAACCCACGTCCTTTGGTTTGTATCTCACCAAACCTCAGTGGAAAAAAGCCTACTTGAATCTGTGGTCTTGGGTGGTGCAGTTCCCGACCCATGCAGAGATGCACCCTGACGTGATGGTTCTGTTGCCTTCTCCCTCCCCCAACTCTGTGGATGTAATGGCGTTTTCCTCACAGACGCACGAGGGAACTAGTGCTACCTTCTCATCGGTCTCTGCGTAAACATTCTCACTGAATTAAATTAATCGTTAATCACCCGATCAGATTTACTCCACGTCAATACATGGTCTTGATGATTTCAGTTAGGCCACACCTCAGCATTACCTTGTGCAATATTTCCTGATAAGCATCACCCCTTCATTCTCAAATCTTCCTTGTTAATCTTCTATACCTATTGTTTGTATGTGTGTTATGTCTGGTTGAATGTTTTACACCGAGGACTGGAGATCGCTGTTTTATCGAGTTGTACAATCAGATGCCAATAATCTTGACTTGATATACTGACTGATGAGCCTTATTTTGTGTTTGTAACCTATGGAACAAATGAACCACAGACACTACATTACTTTGACTTTTTCTAGCACAATTTTTAATTTATTTGGAAGGTGGCTTATCTAAATGTTTCCACTGTGGTGCTGACCCAAAACAACAAATTTTGTGAAATGTTCATAGCAATAATTTCAATTCTGATCCTGGGTCTGAAATGAGGTCTCAAAATGGTTTGATACAAATTATTGACCTGCATTACAACTTTGGATGATTTGCATATCTCTCCACCCAGACCTCTCAATATCCACCTTCCCCCCCCCCCCCCCCCCATTTGGAAAATATACATCAAAATGCACCAGCTTCCCCCCCCCCCCCCCCACCACCTCCCCTGAGCGGTTTGAGCCAGTTATGTGTCCATTCTGTGTTCTTTGATATTTCCTATATTTTGACCTCTGATTGATCTCATGACCCAAATTATATGCTTGACCCCTGATCTCAGATTGTTTCTGTAAATGGCAACTCCTTGATTGATACCTTCTGCAGTTTGCCCCTGAATAACCTCTGCAGCCTTCCTGTCTTATAGGCATCTTGCCCTCCCCTCTGCATCTTGTTCCTGAGCTTGGTTTGCAAACACCCTAGGACATATTTAAAAGCATTCTGTTAATCTAAGAAAATGATATCAACAGTGGTACAGGTCCTTGATCTGTCCTTTCTAGTGAAGAACAATCTTCATGAGCTGCCCAAATGTCCTCAATAGCTGTTCAGAGGACCATGATGCAGTTAACAATACAGTGTAATGTTGTTTGAAGCATCACTGTGCATCAAAACGAAGGGCCAACAACTCTCTTGCCTTGCTAACCTGTTGGCCAAGGCCAGGGTCCATGGAGTTGCAGCACCCAGCAACTCGCCCTGGGAGGCCCTTGGCTCCAATTGCCGCTGGCCTGTCAGCAGTAGTAACATTTGCAGAAGGGGTGGTTGGACAAGGATTGACGTGAGATGACAAATGACCGAAGGTCCTGGACTGGCCTATACCTGTTCCAAATGCTGTGTGAATGGCAAGTGGAGGATGTTTCAATATAAATCTGAATACCAGTGATTAAAAAAGCACAAGATGTCAGGTACAAACCTAAGGAACAGGACTTGGTTTCATCCATTATTTCAGTAAAGGAACCAATAAAGTAATTGTTCAGCCAAGTTTGTTCATGTCAGCCGTTTAAGATTGAAACCTTGAAAGGTCAGGTTCCTCTAAGGTCAGGGCAGCTTGTGTGCTGAGTCTAGTGCCAGATGCATCCACAAGCACAGGGACGAATGCAGAGATTTGGAAAGAACATTAAACTTGCTTCAAAACTAGCAAAAAAATGTAAAAAACAATCCATCCTTGTGTATCCAGAATTAACCCAGAGGGACAAGAGGTAGTCGATACCAGCCATCGTCAACGCGGGCCTCCAGGGGGATGCAGTACCTTTAAGTTAACACCTTGTCGTCTTTTCACATCATATAACATGATTTCTTTTTTGTATGTTTCTATGTAGTCAGAAGGAGAGAAGTCCAAAAATCTAACGGCTTCATAGGGAAGGGGAGCCATAAACTTTGAGCAGAATCCTAAGGGCCCCATAGTGGAAAAAATGTTGAGAATGGCTGGTTTTTGCCAACACCAATAGAAAATTGATTCTCAATGATTGACACAGAGCCTGATCTCAGATTTCAGTCGTTCCAATGTTGTAGAGTTGTAGCAATCTCTAACTAAATATGATTCATTTCTTGGTTACTAAAATTAATAATTTTGAGCGTGATTAATGTTGGTCAATGTTTCCCGTTAATGAGCTCAGCGAGAAGTTTGCAATTTGCCCTGACTGGGTTAAGTGTGATGCCAGCATTGCTTGATTTCCCAGCAAAGCCTGTTTTTAAGAGTGCAAGGGTTCTGAGATGTAGTGCTGGGCAGTCTCCCCAAGCTGTAGAGAGAGAGAGAGAGAGATCCAGAAGAGAAGGAATTAAACAGAGAACTCCCTGGGCTCTGTGGACAGCAGAGGGAGTCTGTGCAATGTAAACCTGGGTTTGGTTATTCACAGGAAAGCAGTTTCCAGGCGTTGGAATCTTCAGATGGCTTCAGAAAGCCCCTTGTCATTCACACCTCCCTCACTGTGAAGCCATCTGTTCCCCCTAAATGTTCACCCTATTACAGAGAAATCGAAGCAACTCTGAAATAAACAATGAAGCGCTGGCCAGTTTACACAGCCAATTTAATGTCAGATTCAGAATAGTTTGTGTTAATGGTCTTGATCCCATTGCCTCCAGAGGTTAAAACAGATAGTGAGAGCTTTTATAAGAGAGATTTGGGGGAATCCAAGGGAAAGTAATTGACAAAAGAATTGTAGACCGGGTGGGAAATGGAATGGATGAGATTAGTGTCCAAGAACTCACATGGCCCTGTCTTCTTCTTTTTCTTTGGCTTGGCTTCGCGGACGAAGATTTATGGAGGGGTATGTCCACGTCTGCTGCAGACTCGTTGGTGACTGACAAGTCCGATGTGGGACAGGCAGGCACGGTTGCAGCGGTTGCAAGGGAAAATTGGTGGGTTGGGGTTGGGTGTTGGGTTTTTCCTCCTTTGTCTTTTGTCAGTGAGGTGGGCTCTGCGGTCTTCTTCAAAGGAGGTTGCTGCTCACCGAACTGTGAGGCGCCAAGATGCACGGTTGGAGGCGATATCAGCCCACTGGCGGTGGTCAATGTGGCAGGTACCAAGAGATTTCTTTAGGCAGTCCTTGTACCTCTTCTTTGGTGCACCTCTGTCTTGGTGGCCAGTGGAGAGCTCGCCATAGAACACGATCTTGGGAAGGCGATGGTCCTCCTTTCTGGAGACGTGACCCACCCAGCGCAGTTGGGTCTTCAGCAGCATGGATTCGATGCTTGCGGACTCTGCCAGCTCGAGTACTTCGATGTTGGTGAGGATGGACAGAGACAGCGCTGATGGAAGCGTTCTAGGAGCCGTAGGTGATGCCGGTAGAGGACCCATGATTCGGAGCCGAACAGGAGCATGGGTATGACAACGGCTCTGTACACGCTGATCTTTGTGTGTTTCTTCAGGTGGTTGTTTTTCCAGACTCTTTTGTGTAGTCTTCCAAAGGCGCTATTTGCCTTGGGGAGTCTGTTTATCTCTTTGTCGATCCTTGCATCAGATGAAATGGTGCAGCCGAGGTAGGTAAACTGGTTGACCGTTTTGAGTTCTGTGTGCCCGATGGAGATGTGGGGGGGCTGGTAGTCATGGTGGGGAGCTGGCTAATGGAGGACCTCAGTTTTTTTCAGGCTGACTTCCAGGCCCAACATTTTGGCAGTTTCCGCAAAACAGGACATCATGCGCTGAAGAGCTGGCTCTGAATGGCCAACTAAAGTGGCATCGTCTGCAAAGAGTAGTTCACGGACAAGTTGCTCTTGTGTCTTGGTGTGAGCTTGCAGGCGCCTCAGATTGAAGAGACTGCCATCCGTGCGGTACCGGATGTAAACACCGTCTTCATTGTTGAGGTCTTTCATGGCTTGTTTCAGCATCATGCTGAAGAAGATAATAAAGAGGGTTGGTGCGAGGACACAGCCTTGCTTCACGCCTTTGTCAATGGAGAAGAGTTTGGAGAGCTCATTGCTGTATCTGACCCGACCTTGTTGGTTTTTGTGCATGGCCCTGTATTGTGCGTGTAATGGCACTACGAGTCCAAACTATTACTCAGGGGATCTTTTGAACATGATTTGGTCTCTCAAAGCATACTACTGAATTGACTTCTGCACTATTTATCAGGAAATATTACACAAGGAAAGGAAAGAGAGCTGCCCATCCACCAGGTTTTGTGCCCAGCCGTCCCCACAGGAGTAAACGTGTTTACAGTCCTCATCTCATGTAGATGTTCTGCTCACACTTTGCAGATTTAGCACACTCTCCCCTACTTCTCTCCATTACAAATCTACAGTGATTGGCCAGCACAGAGAACCTGAAGTACATTAGGGCAAATTAAATCCACAGTAATTAACTTTTTTTGTGTGTGCAGGCACTGCAGTTTGATGAGTCATTTCATCATTGCAGCCCTGCTACTGATCTCCAAAGCTTTCCAACAAATACTTGATTAATCAGACTGTGGTCAAGAAAGAGGGATTTCAACCATGGGGGCTCAGAGGGAGCAGAGGGCAAGGAAATGTCTACATTTATTTCTCTTCCCTGAATGAAAGGAAGGACATGAAGGTCCTAGAGAGGGTCCAGAGATGACCAGGGGGGTTGATTGGGGAATCAGGGGTATTCTCCTTGCAGCAGAGAAGGTTGAGAAGAGATTTGAAGAAGGTTGACACATGGGAGTTGTTTCAGAATCCAACACCAGCATGTTCCAGTAAGGAGGAGTCTAAGGCTAGAGGGCATACAGTAGGTTTCACATAGATGTTCTCAATGGTGAGGAGGGTTTTTCCTGTGATGTTCTGGGCTGTGTCCGCTATCTTTTGCAGGGCTCTCCGTTCAGGGGTGTTGGTGATCCCATACCAGGTTGTGATGCAGCCGGTCAGCGCACTTTCGAACAAATCTGTAGAAATTTTCCAAGTTTCCAATGACATATCAAACCTCCGCAAACTCCTGAGGAAGACGAGGAGCTGATCTGCTTTCTTCATGATGAAATTAGTGCTTTGGAAAGGTTCTCTGAGTTAGTAACTCCCAGGAATTTAAATTTGCTCCACCTCTGATCTCCCAATGATCACTGGATTGTACACCTCTGGTTTTCCCTTCCTGAAGTCCACAATCAGCTCCTTGGTTTTGGTGACATTGAGTGGAAAGTTGTTGTTAGTACCACCATTCAGCCAGGTTTTCAATCTCCCTCCTCTATGCTGACATCCACTACTGTGGTATCGTCAGTGAATTTGTCAATGGTATTGTACTATTTAAGTAGAGGGTCTCATTGGAACAGTTCAGGAGGTCACAGACAGAAAGGTCAGAGTGGAAATGGGGTGGAGAATTTAAGTGAGATTCGGGTAGCCATTCAGCTCAGATGGAAGAGGTCTGCCAGGTGCTCCCACTGGATGTTCTACACTACACTGAAAGGCACACACCCAACAGGGTGTTTGGATTCTGGACAATGGCAAGGAATGAGGTAAAAGAATGAATATTGTTTTACAGTAGAAGTCCAAAAATCTGGATGCCGAGAATCCGGACTTCTCCAAAACTCTCAAATTTTTAAAATTTAGTGGGCTTTTGTGTGTGTGCATGCCTAAGCGCCACAGATGCACAGCAGTGACAAACCTCCACAAAAGTGTGTCACTGTAATAAAGATAAATTTGTATAAAATAACCAACTTTCATTTCTATACTATACTATTTTTCTTTAACAATGTTCATTTTTAAATGTAATTTCAAGCAATACATGCTCTTGTTTGCAGTGAATAAACTATTAACATTAACCTGTTAATCTGTTCTTTATTCCTCCTTAAATTTGAATTTTAAAAGTAATGCCTAAGAATCCAGAAAATTCCCAAGCAGTCCAGATTTTCAGACTTCTACTTTATTTTAAATTTCCAGCATTTACAATAATTCATGACTCCCCTGAAGACAAAGGTTTTCCTTACTTGGCCATAAATATATTCAATTGTTTCAGTCCACAGCTCTCCAGAGGAGAGAATTAAAAACATTCATAAACCTCTCGAAGAAGAAATTCCTCCTCATCTCTATCTTACTGTGAAGCTTTGTCTTTAAGACCTAGACTCCCGCATAAGGGAAAGGACCTTCCCAGCATCCGAGAAGAATCTTACGTTTCAGTCACCGTTCATTCTTCTAAACTCCAGAGGACAACCTCAGCTGTTTAGCCCCACTTCATATGTCACCCTCTTCACCCCAGTGCACCCAGCTACTGCCCTGCTACCAATGCAGGCCTCTTTAATGAAAGGGACCAAGGGTTCTGTATGGCATCCAGGCTAAAGCTTGTGCACCTCTGTGCAGTGTCACTTTTACCAACACTCCCACAGATTCATGGGCTTTTATTCAGAGCAGCCACTTTTTAAATTCAAATTCATACATGGATGATGGGATTTAAGCACACAGCCTGGTCATATAGACAGAATCATACTGCTGTACAGCACAGATACAGGCCACCATGTCCATGCTGACCTATCTAATTTGCACATATCAGGGCTGTATCCTCAATTTCTTTCTAAGTGTATCTTAAGCAGAATAATTGTGCCATCTCCTCCTTACTTTCTCACGGCTCTGGGTGATGAGGCAGTTCTGTTCCATTGTAACTCCTATCTGCAATCTGAACCCAATTACTGTTTACAATTTTCATGCACACAGCACTGAAGCCATCCTCTGCTAAAATGTAAACAGTGTCCCCTGCATGGAAATGGCAGACAGAAGGTGATTATACCACAGTACACTCACTTTGCACAGTACAATGTCTCAGCTGAACTCTGTCAGCACAAGAATT
This sequence comes from Narcine bancroftii, assembly GCF_036971445.1. NCBI lineage: Eukaryota > Metazoa > Chordata > Chondrichthyes > Torpediniformes > Narcinidae > Narcine > Narcine bancroftii. The sequence goes on from NC_091474.1 coordinate 28,553,370, forward strand.
GTCCTAGACATTCCCCCTTCACCCTCCTGCTGTACGGGTATCCAGGGATACTTCACCCAAGCGTATGGTCCCTGAGCAGTTAACACAGCATGTGAGTCTGTGTGGCCAGGATTTTTAAAATATTTTAACCACACAGTAGGGTCAAAGGCCTTTCCAGCCCAAGACCTGTGCCAACCAATTATACCCAATGAACCTACCATCCTTGTACATTTAAAGGGATGGGAGGAAACTGAAACACTCGGAGAAAACCCAAGCAGGCCACGGGGAGAAGGTACAAACTCCCCAGGTCACTAGTGATGTAATAGCATTGTGTAAACCGCATAGCAAATTATGTACCCTTATATCAGTGCCTGGACAGGGAAGGAGCTAGCGAGGCACAGGGGATTTGAACACTGCAAGTAATGCTACGGTCAGTGTTACTGAATCTTGCTTTTCAAATTCAGATTTATTTAATAAACTGAATTTGAACTTCTACCCATGATGGTGAGATTAGAGTATTGGCTCCTTTTTCTCGGTCCAATAGTTTGACACTAAACTGTTTTACCTGTGCCTCTGCTGAGCGGAATGGATCACATGTGTCATGGATCACACATACAGCACAGAAACAGGCCATGCTAACCATGCTAACCATTGTACTTCCCTATTCAATCCCATTCACCGACACTCAGACTGCTCTTTTCACTGCTGCCTTCGGGCAGAAGGTATAGAAGCCTGAAGACCAGGACCTCTATAGGTTTAAGATCAATTTCTTTTCAACAGCTATCAGACTCTTGAACCTCCCTTGTTACACTGATCACAGACTGCTTCAACACCACAAAAGGACTACAGCAAGTACTATTTTTTCACTAGGATTACTGTGGATATTTATTATCTATCTTGCATATTTAGTGGCTTTTTAAAAATTCTATTAAGTTTACAAATACCTGTTTGGCTGTAACAAGGCAAAATTTTGGTGCATCTGTACAATGTACACTGCAAACGTATTCATACCCTAAAGAAGGGTTCAAGGTATATAAAGGACACTGTTTGACCGGCTGAGTTTCTCCAGCATTGTGTTTTAACTTCAACTGTGGTGTCTGCAGACTTTCACGTTTTACCTATGATAATAAACTTGATCTGATCTTTCAAAGATCCAGCACAAGGCACAATGGGCCAAATGGCTTCTTTCTGTGCTGTGGGATTCTCAGAGGTTGGTGGCAGTTATTAGGAAGGATTTTCCCGTGCCAGGAATTTTTGTATCTATCTCATAACCCAGTGTGGGAGAGAAGCTGTGCAAACTCCCAGAGGTCATGCCTGACCCTTCCTTTGGTATCCAGGTGCTGGGTGAAATAGTGGCACAAAGGCTTCCTGGATAACATAAGGCCACAAGCAGTGGAAATAACTCAACCGAAAGCAAGGTAGGCTGGAAATGATCACTGGGAGTCTGAGCATTTGAACAACTTTCTCAAGGGTCTATGTCAGGAAAGAGCTGACAGACTTTTCAAGCTCAATTTCTGCCCAACTCGTGATCCAGAATCCTTGTCTGGCTGGAAAGAAAGTAAATTTGCCCGCAGTTCCCAGTGTGGATTTCTGACACATGTCCTCTACACCAGCTATTCTCAACAAGGGGTCTCCCCACCCCCCCCCCCCCCCCCCTGAGGGCCACAGTACATTTAAGTAAAAGCCTGGTTTTATTTTCACCTCGGGTTACATACATTTTTAAAATGTTTTTAATATAGTCGGTAGGAGAGAAGTATAGAAGAAATTAAAATGTAGACATATAGCATGGTGACAGGCCCTTTTGGCTCACAAGGCTGTGCCACCCAATTGCACCAGTTGACCTACAACCCCTGGTGCATTTTGAAGGGTGGGAGGAAACTGGAGCTCGTGGGGAAAACCCATGCAGACACGTGGAAAACATATAAACTCCCTACAGACAACCCCAGATTCAAATCTCGGTGCCAATTGCTGGCGCTAACTGCTACACTAACTGTGCTGCTCTAATTTAACTGCTTCACAGGCAAGGGGGTCCATACATTTTGAGCAGAGACCTGGGGGGGGGGGGGCATAGTCAAAAAAAGGTTGAGAATGGATGCTCTGGAAGAAAACCAACCAGGTTTTTGTAAAAAGCACTATAATTGTAAACTTAATGGAATTAAAAAATGCAGGAATGACACAAGATAGATAATAAATATCCAGAGTAATCGTGGTGAAAAAATAGTGACTTTCTGTGGTGTAGATGGTCCCTTTGTGGCGTCGGAGCAGTCTGTGATCAGTGTGGAACAAGGGAAGGCTCAAGACCCTGTTCGCTGTTGGAAAGAAACTGTTCTTGAACCTAGAGGTGCTGGTCTTTACGCTTCTGAATGTAGTAGTGAGAAGATGGATGCAGGAGAAAGATGTACCATCTCAATGAAAGTGTATTCATATCATACCCAACATAAAACCATTGGGTCAAGCAGCACGGAAAAGGTGGCTCAGCCTAACTCAAACATGCCGACCAATGTTTCTTCCTGAGCTAACCCCATTTGCCTGCATTTGACCCAAATGCCTCTAATCCTTTCCTATCCATATACCTTCCCAAATGTCTTAAACATCATTATTGTCCCTGCCTCTACCATTTCCTTTGGCATCTTGGTCCTATGTGAAGAGGCTGCCCCTTGTCCTCTTTAAATCTTTTCCCTCTAGCCTTCGACTCCTCTGCACTGGGAGAGAGTCTGTGACAATTCATCCATGCCCCTCATCATTTTACAAACTCCCATTAGGTCCTCCCTCAGCCTCCTATCCTCCAGGGATAAAGGCCCCAACCTATCCAGCCTCTCCTTCTAACTCAAGCCCTCCTTTCCCTGGAACATCCTGGTGAATCTTCTGTATCCCAAAATCCTTCTCACCATGAAGTACCTTTAGTGTTCAGCCAATGTGGTAATTCAGGGAATGCAGCAGCCAATGTTTGCACAGCAAGATCCCACAAAGAGCAAAGTGATTTGACTACATAAAATCTGTCTAAGTGGCGCTGATTGGTTGTGACACATGGGCAAGGCTCAGTCCAAAGGGGAAACTTTTCCTGGCAGGAATGTGGGACTGAATTCTCTGGGGGGAGTGGGGGGGAGTGGAGGTCAGAATGTGCTGCATTTACACAATTCAGTAAAGCCCCTGGTGTCCAGAATTAAGGCAACTTTAAAATTTAAATAAATAGGGGCAATTTAAATAAATGAGAATAAAATAATAGGCAAAAATCTGGAAGTTTAAAATTGTAAAGGAAAATGTTCATGCGGTAACACATCAAGCTTTGGTGAAGATGGGAGCAAATATTCAGCCAGCGGGGTGCCTTGGACGTGCTTTGCTTGTAGTAGCTGTTTGAATAAAGTTGTGTGAAACAGCAATGGCGTCGCCCAAGATGAAAAACTGGTTGATGCTGCTCTTCTTATCCCTGCTTAGAAAGCGTCACCTTGGTCAGAGGCTTTATCTGTAAACTTGGAGGAGATTGGGGGGGGGGGGTTAATTATCTATAATATTATTGTTCATCATTCAGACGACTCTGAGGACAGGGAGGAACCTGCAGATGCAATGATGTTTAAATGTTTTCAAAGAATGTGACTGAAAACAAAGTAAAATGCTTTAAAGTTTTTATATTCATGCAAGTGAAATTTGTTCAGTTTAAGTACAGTGTGGTATTTGTGTCTTTTAAATTGTTTATTCTTAAGGCAAGTGTATTAGTTAGGCATTTTAAGAGTAAGTCTCAAGCAACCGGAAAATACACTATCCGGCATCTAGCAATCCCCATAGGTACCAGATACCAGGAGTTTTTATGGTATTTAACATCCAACTCTGAGGACACACAAAAGCTCATATGAAACATGGCACCTGTGCTTGAGTGGTGTCACCCAGATTGTTGGGCCTGCAACTTTCTGTCTGGGAGAGAAGATTGCAACTTTCTGAGGCAAGGAAAATGTTCTTACTAATGTCTCAGCAGTTAATTAACTTATTGAAGTCATTGCTTGGCCCAAGGATGAAAATTTGGCAGATTGTCAAACACAAAACAGAATGGATCGACAATTTCACAAAAGAGAAAGTAAACAATATCCATGAGATATCTGAGGAAAGTTTTGTTACACAGAGTGGTGGGTGCCTGGAATGCATTTCCAGAGTGGTAGTGGAGGCTGATACAATAGAGTCATTTGAAAGACTCTTGGATAGGCTCATGGAGACAAGAATAATAGAAGATTATGTGTGTGAGGGAGGGAAGGTTTAGTTTGTTGAGTAGGTTTATATAGGTCAGCACAACATCAAGGGCTGAAGAGCCTGAACTGTGCTGGAATGTTCAATCTTCTACAAGAGTTGTTTGCCATCTGAACACACAGCCATGAATAAAGAAAGTTTAATTTCCCCTCTCCTTGAAGGTGTGGAGAAGTAAGGGCTGTTCTTGGTGCAAGAAGGTCAGGAGTGGGGATGGAACAACTCTTTGGAATCATGGCTGGACCCTTCAAAGTAAATTAAGAGAAGCTATTTGCGGCAGAAGTCTAAACTGTTGTATGTGGGTTGAAAGTGGTTGGAGGATGAGGGAATGAAGTGTGGCTGTAATCTGGAATGCATTGCCAAGCGAACATTCAGAGAGGGAAATGATTGTGGCAAGAGGTGACAGGACATGGTAGGAGTCTCATTTTAACCCAGAGCAGTCACACGGATGAGAAAGTGAATGTCTTTTTTTCTGCGGCAAAATTGTCCAGTAGTTTGGGATGGGAAAAGAAGAATATTGAAAGCAAATCATTGAGCCACCAGTTGATCGAAGGGAATTGTGAATTGGTTATACATTAATGTTGAATAAAGATACACAAGGTAGAGATTCATCCTTTTATGCAAAAACTAATTTGTGGGAATAATACAGCAAAAGATTCCTTCCAATAATCGGTTAGTTCAATCCCACTGTACAAAAAATGGTTCAACGTCACACCAATTAGATTCCTAATCTCCAATTAATTACTTAGATCATTATAAGAAAATATCCCAAAGCTTATTTTAATCTGCAATCGAATTTTAGTAAAATCCAGGCAACTTCTAGATAATCCTAAACACCAGCCAGTCAACAAAGAGGTTCAGACCCAATGAGAATATTCCGGAAATGTCCATGGCTCAGCCACTTTCTGGAAGAGCCTCCAAAATGTTGAATGTGCTTTCTCTCCAATGTGATGTTCTGTTCTTCTCAAGTGTTCCCTGCTTTCGCTTCCAGCATCTCTTGTTCCTGTACCCTTCAACCAGAGTATGTACTGGGGTCATGGATCACACATTCGGAAATGTTGGATGCAGAGGCAGGTTGTTCCGGAAGTGGAAGGGGAAGCAGTCATCTTGCAGAGACTCATGACTATGACCATGAAAGGGGTAGATTTTGGGGAAGTGTAATCTTGGACTCACTCCTGACCTAGGCAGAGCTCAATGCTGGGTATTTTTAGGTGGATAGTGATCACTGCAGGACCATTCCATCTCTGACAAAGAAATTCTGGCCTGTTTCAAGGGAACACTTTGGGGAATTGTCTTGGGATGAGGAGTCCCTTTTTCAGGTTTTGAGTGAGCAGGATCAGATCTGGTTGACTCATTATCTCAGCATCTTCTGCGAAGTGGATCCAGCCTCCCTTTACCCCGTCCAGATTATTCCTACCCTCACCATCTCCCCCTCCCTCCAAGATTTTCCTGTGTTATGGGCTGTATTGTTATACTGCAGTTGTTAGGTTCACCAGAAATATTTATACAACCACACACTCTCTGATATATATGATTACAGCAGGAAAAGGGGCCATTCTCACCAGTCTGCATCAGCTCCAATGAAAGAAATCCAGCTTGCCACATTCTCTTCAAACTCTCTCCTTTCTGATATTTATCCATCTCTACAATTGAATCCCTTCCTCCCCCTCCCCCAACACTGCTTTTGCTCATTTTGCTAATCAGCTTCTTTCTATATCAACAACTTCTCCACCAATGGAAACAAGTATTTTCAACCCAGTCTGTCTAGGCACCTCAGGATGTTATATAGAGGGTAAAGCTCAAGCCCAAAACATTGGTGATGTATCTTCACCTTTGCTACATAAAGGCACGGTTTGACTTGCTGAGTTTCTCCAGCAGTTGTGTGTTTTTTTTTAAGATATATCTTTATCATACCCCTCAGGCCTTTGTCTACTTCAATGAAACTCCTCCACCTTCTCCTCGCTGTCCACGGATCTCAAGTCTCTCAGCCTTGGTATCATTTTGATGAATAACTTCTACACTTTCTCCAAAGCCTTTGCATCCTTCCCCACTGGCGGCACTCAGAAGTGGATCAACTTTTATAAAGGTTTACCATGACTTCCAAGCTGTTGTACACAACACAGAGAAGATTTACCAGGATGTTGCCTGGATTGGAAAATGTCCTATAAGGCAAGGTTAGCAGAGCTGGGTCTTTTCTCTTTGAAGCGAAGAAGGATGACAGGAGACTTCATAGATGTCTACAAGATTTTGAGAGATATAGATAAGGTGGACAGTCAGGGCCCTTTTCCTAGGGCAGGAATACCAAATGCTAGAGGGTATCTCTACAAAGTGAAGGGAAGGAAGTTTAGGAGAGACATCAGGGGTAAGTTTTTTACACAGAGAGTTGTGAGTGCCTGGATTGCCTTGCCTGGTGTGGAGGTGGAAGATGAAACATTAGGGGCATTTAAGAGACTTTTTGACAGACACATGGATGAAAGAAAAATAGAGGATTATGGGATAGGGAAATTTTAGTATTTTTTGGTAGGAATATATACATCGAGGGCTGAAGGGCCTGTACTGTGCTGCAGTGTTCTATGTCCTATTTGTTAGTAAACCTCAGGGACCCGTGTCCATTTTAACCACTTTCCTAATCTGCCCAGAACTTTCATAAAACTGAACAGATACCCCCAGATGATACTAGTCTAGCATGCCTTAGAGAATTGTACCCCCTCATTTCAATTGTTCCTTCTCAATCTTCCTGTCAAAATATAATACTTGTCATTTTTAGCATTATTGTCCCCATTTCTGATCGGTAATGTGTGCAGGTCTGGTCAGCCTACTGTTGGAAGGATGTCATTGAGCTGAAAGGGGTATAGAAAAGATTGACGAAGATGATATTAGGAATACACAGTTGAGGCTATCAGGAAAGATTCCATTGGCTAGGACTTTTCTCCAGAGGCACAGAGCTCTGAGAAAGATTTTATTGAGATATATAAAACCATGAAGCCATAGAGAAGGTGAATGGTTATAATATTTCTTTTGGGTAGGGAGTCTAAACTACAAGGTAAAGATTAGAGGTGAGGAAAAAGATTTGAAGGGTGGGTGTATGAAATAAGATGCCAGAGGAAATGGTAAAGGTGGGGACAATGTGATGTTTAATGGACATTTGAACAGGTAAATAGATAGGAAAGTTTGAGGGCCAAATGCAGGTAATGGGACCTGTTCAGATAGACAATCTGGTCAGCATGGACAAGTGGGCTGAAGGGTCTGTTTTCGTGGTGTGTAGACCTATGTATGTTTCTGTGACTCTATACAATTTCAACATCTATTCATTTGAGGAGCCTGTCTCAATCACTTTGAAGTCCTCTCCCATTCTCATTGATTCGTGCTATTGAATACAAGACCATAATACATAGGAGTAGAAAAAGGTTATTCAGTCCTTTGAGTCTGCCCCAAGAGCTGATACATTTTCCCACTCAGCCTCACTGCAGGGCCTTCTCTCCATAACCTTTGATATCCTGGCTAATCTAGAATCTACCAATCTCTGCCTTAAATACACCCACTAATCTGGCCTCCCCAATCACCTGTGGCAATAAATTCTACAGACTCACTACCCCCGGCTGAAGAAATTCCTCCACATCTCTGCTCTAAGCAGACACCCTTCAATCCTGAAATTATGCTCTCTTGTCCTAGACTCTCTTACCATGGGAAACAACCTTTCTGCATCTACTCTGTCCGAGAGGGTGACTTTCCCAGGATTCAGTCCCTGAGGGAGTGACTCTCTTGCGGTTCAGTCCCTGACAGGTGACTCTCTCCGGGGTTCAGTCCCTGAGGGGGTGACTCTCCACAGGGAACTAATTGTTGTTGCTCCCTTACCAACAGGAAACCTGGCTACTTGCTCCGAGATGTGTTGCTGAATCTGTGATCTAGCTGTGAAAGCACATCATCCATCCTTCACCAATGATCTCTCTTAATGAATCATTGTGAATGTGAGGTATGATTGGTAAGTTTGCAGGTGATTGAAAGGTTGATGCTGTTGATAAAGAGGAGGTTTATCTCTGGCGATGGAATGATATTAACCAATTGGTAGGTAAAACACAGGATTCTGTTGACACTGTAGTTAAGTTTCACTTAACCAATTGGTAAGTTGGCAATGCTTTGGTGGATGAAATTTAATCTTGAACAATATAAAGATAAGCAATTTGGGAAGATTCTAATGCTGGGACATTGATAAGGAATATTAGGGCCCTCCTGTGCACTGAGAAGCAGTGGGACCTTGTTGGACAAGGACATGAATCTCAGGAGATAAATGGCTAAAAATGCACACAGGATATCTGTCTCTGAACTACAGCACAATAAGTACAGTGAGCGTGGTTGTTAGTGCAACACCATTACAGCACCAGCGACTCGGGTTTGAATCCCACGCTGTCTGTAAGGAGTTCGTACGTTCTCCCCAAGTCTGTGTGGGTTTCCTCCAGTGCTCCGGTTTCCATCCATGTTTCAAGGACATGCAGGACTTGTAGGCTCTTTGATGTATTTGGGGGACATGGGCTCATGGGCTGGAAGGGCCTGTTACTGTACTATATCTCTCAAAAAAATTAGATCAAGGACGTTTCAGTACAACTGCATAAGATTGGCTGGGCCATAGCTACAGTACTGCAAGTAGTCTTGTTTGCCGCATAACAGGAAGAATATGATTGCACTGGAGAGGGTGCAGAACAGATCCATCAGGAGGTTATCTGTGATAGAGAGTTTCAGCAATGAGGAAGAGCTGGGTATGTTGTATTGTGTTCTCTGCAGCGGACAAGGCTGAGGTGTATTAAATTATGAGATGCATGGATGGCAAGTGGGTTTGAGGAAGAATTTTGTTTCCACCCAGAGAATAGGAAGAGGTTTAGAAAATTTTCAGAAAAATTACTTTCAAACTTTATCAACCTTTTTTAAGGTTAAACTAGGACTGTGCCCCTTAATTGTTCTATTTGGTTTTTCCCAGGAAGAGGAAATACTATTGACTTTATCTCAGAAGCGAGTTTTAGCGTTTACCTCACTGATAGCTAGACGGGCAATTTTGATGAAATGGGAAGACAGCACTAAATAGTTACAGGAGGTTACGTTCTTCCTAAAAGTTTTAGAAAAAAAATTAGATATAATGTTAAAGATGTAAAGGTGAATTTTTATAAGACGTGGGGACCATTCATGGAGCATTGCCATAATTTATCGAATTAGGGTGTTTGAATGTTCCTGAACAGTGTTGTCTGGTCTCCGAGTGTTGTCCATTGTTTCCTATATATATTAGGTATGCAAGTTAATTTTGTTTAGAGGGAGGGGTTTCATTAATAAGGGAGGGGGAGTCAATTTTCCTTTTTTGTTTTTTTCTCTTTTGAGATATTTTGATACAATGGGTTTGATAGAGAAGGATACACTCAATTTATCTTATGTATGATTAAGGTATTATTTGAGAAGTACAAATTATCTGTCTTTACTTATATTTCAACCCATGTATTAGATTAATATATGTGTATGTTTTTTAATTTATTTCAATCAAGACATTTTTTAAAAAAGTCTTTATTCCCCCAGGTAATGACTCTGGAACTGAGGGCAAAGGTGAGAGGGGAAGGATTTAAGAGGGAACTGAGGGGTAACTTTTTCACTCAGAGGGTAGTCTATATTTGGAATGAGCTGCCAGAGAAAACTGTAAAAACAGGCATAATTTTGACATTCAGAAGCCATTTTGATAGGTTCATAGACAGGAAGGATATGGACCAAATGTGGGCAAATGGGACTAGACCAGAATGCCCACTTAGTTGTTTTTGTCCATTCTGTGTGATCCAATGACTGTAATGTGACTGAGACGTTTCTATGAAGGATCCTCCAGAGCAGCCATTCTCCACCTTTCTTTCAGCTGAAGCCCTCCCCAGGACTCTGCTCAAAGTTTATGGGCCCCTTCCCCGTGAAGCTGTCAAGTTTGGGTTTCTTCTGCACTTCTCTCTTACCAACTAAATAAAAAAGACACAAATTATATTAGTGTTACATGAGGTGAAAACAAGGCTTTTATTTAAATATGCTGTGCCCCCCCCCCCCTCCCAGGGGCTGTAGGGCCTTCCTCCCACACCAGCTATATTTTCAGGCAAGGTAGTTTACATTAATAGGTTATTGGCTGAGTCGTCAGATTGGCTAGTTGGAGGGAGGGGGGGGTATGATAATGACTCAACAGTGTTTTTTCTTAAGATAGAATGCCAGCCACCTTCTCCAGGAGCCCACAGCAACAACCTGCACTTCACAGAAATAATAGACATGAATTTCCACAGCACCTATTAAAGCCCCAGACGGTTATAAGACTCGTCAGGACATGAGATGAGAAAGAAGGATTTTCCCCCAAACCAGGTCTACTAATTGGGATAATAGTGCCGAGGAAAAGCCCACCAGTCACTGTCTGGGGCAGGAGTCGACCTGATCCATCAGTGTGTCCCATTAGTCCCTTCCTAAAGCAGCAAACTTGCACTGGCTTCAAGAGCAGTTTTGGGGCCCCTAATCTCAGGAAGGATGAGAGGAGGTTTACAACAATGATCATGGGAATGAGAGGCTTAATGTGCTCTGGACTTGTACTCGCTGGAGTTTAGAAGGATTTTCGTATTAAATTTAGACATGTAGCACAGAATCAGACCCTTTTGGCCCACAAGCCTGTGCCGCCCAATTACACCCAATTTACCTGCACCTCTGGTACATTTTTGAATGGTGGGAGGAACTGGACCAAACCTGCACAGACACGGGGAGAACGTACAAACACCTTACAGATATTGTGGGATTCGAACCCGGTCACTGGTGTTGTAACAGCATTGTGCTAATCGCTACACTAACTGTGCTGCCCTGAGGGGATAAGGAGGGGATCTCATTGAAACCTAATGAACATTGAAAGGGTTGGATAGAGTGGACGTGGAGAAGTTTAGAGTAGTGGGAGAGTCCAGGACAAGAGGGCACAACTTCAAGATAGAAGGATGTCTGCTTTGAACAGAGATGTGGAGGAACTTCTTCAGCCGGTGGTGGTGAATCTGTGGAATTTGTTGCCACAGACAGTTGTGGAGGTCAAGTCATTGGGTAGATTTAAAGCGGAGGTTGATGGATTCTTGATCAGTAAGGGTGTCAAAGATTAGAGAGGAAAAGTACATCAGCCATGATTCAAATGGTGGAGCAGAAACAATGGGCTAAATGGCCTGATTCTTCACCTATATCCAATGGTTCCTGTACCCTGAGATCATGGATGATCCTCTGCCTTGTGATCTTTGCTGCCCACTCTCCTGGACTGGTTTCCTCAGTGTCCAAAATATTAATTATCTCAGCCTTGGTTGACGTAGGTACAGTCATTGAGAAGTGGAACACAGAAACACACTCTTCAACACTGATTTCATGCCAACATCAACCACCAACACACCTAGCTTCCACCTATCATACAGGAGACTGCAGCAGCTGGATCCTGAAGCTAAGCACACTCTGCTGGAGGGACACAGGTCGACTAGCCTCAGTGGAAGGAAAAGAATGGTCAACATTTCAAGCTGAGCCAGATTCTCCCCCTCACCCACACACCAGGGACAATTTATGGTGGCCAATTATCCCACTGACCGGCCCATTTCTAGAGGAAACCGGAGCACCCAGGGAAATCCATGCAGTCACAGGGAGAACGTGCAAACTCCGCACAGACAACACCAGAGGTCAAAATTGAACCTGGATCTCCAGCGCTGTGAGGCAGCAGCGCTACCTGCTGCACCACCATGATGACAACAACAATGAAAAAGGTCTTCCTCATGTCAAACTTCACCAGAATCTTGGAGATTTTGCTCCAGATTCCAGCATTTGCAGTATCTCACACATTTCTGCAAAACATTGTCTGACTCGCCTATCATTCTTCTAAACCTCAATGAGTACAGCCAAGCCTCACTCAAACATTCCTCATTGGGGGAACAGAGGGACCTTGGGGTCCAGGTTCATAGATTCTCAGGGTTGCCACACAAATTGATAGGGAGGTTAAGAAGGCTTATAGTGTGATTACCTTCATTAGATGGGGATTTGAGTTCAAGAGCCGTGAGGTAATGTGGAGCTCCATAAAACTTGGGTTAGACCACTCTAGGCGTTTTGGTCACCTCATTGCAGGAAGGATTTGGAAGCTTTGGGAAGGTGCAGAGGAGATTTACCAAAATGCTGCCTGGATTAGAAAAATTTAAGGCCATAAAACATAGGAGCAGAAAAGGGCTATTCAGCCCATGAGTCTGTCCCACCATTTAATCATGATCCATTTTCCCATTTAGCCTCGCTGCCCGACCTTCTCCCCAAAACCTTTGATGCCTTGGCTAATCCAGAACCTATCAATCTCTGCCTTAATTTCACCCAATGACCTGGCTCCACAACTGCCTGTGGCAACAAATTCCATAGATTCACCACCCCCGGCTGAAGAAATTCCTCCGCATCTCTGTTCTAAGCAGACACCATTCTATCTTGAAGCAAAATTAACAGAGCTAGGGCTTTTCTCTTTGGAGCAATGGAAGATGAGAGGTGACAATAGAGATATATAAACTTTTGAGGGGTATAGATAAGGTAAACAGCCAGCACCTTATTCCCAGGGCAGCAATGGCCAACACCTGAGGACTTCTGTTTACTGTAAGTGGAGCAAAGTTTAAAAGTGAGGTTTTTAATAGAGAGTGGTGTTGCCTGGAAAGCATTGCCAAGAGTGGCGATGGAAGCTGATGTATTAGGGGATTTAAGAGATGTTTAGATAGGGATATGGATGTTTAAAAAAGGTAGTTATGGATTGTGAGGGAGGGAAGGGTTAGACCTCATGCGCCGAAGTCCCTGCACTGAGCTATAATGGTTGATGTTCTAGGATAACCCATTCTCCCCATTCTCTCCTTGATCAGTGAAACTGCACTGGGCCGACTGCAAGACAAATACATTGTGAATACTTTTGAAATGAAGATTACAGGCAACACAGGAACAAAGAACTGGCACTGATAAGGAATGGCGTAATCAAGGAGTCTGCCGATGTTGGAAAACTGGAACACACGAAGTGCTGGGGGACTTCAGCAGAACAGGCTGTGTCTGTGGAGAGGAATAGACAGTCACTGCATCGGGCCAGGTCCTTTCACTGGGAAACCTTTGCGGGATGAACTGTCAATGGTCTATTTCTCTCCACGGATGCTGCCTGACCTGTTGAGGTCCTCCAGCACTTTGTGTACTGATCAAGGGTCCACCCTGACCCAGGAGTTAAAGACAAACTGGACAAAAATAGTCTTAAAAAGAGTTCAAAAAAGGGGAAATTTAGGGAAGTTAAGACTTGGGTTAAGGTTAATATCTCAGGGCACAGGTAAGCGTGCTGAAATGCAAAGAGGGACCTTGCTAAGGTGAGGAGTGTCCTGTCTTCTCATTGTGAAACATTGATGTCTTCTTCAGTCTCTGCTCTGTGCCATGTAAATGGGCCTAGACTGGATCACCCCGAGGAAACGACACCACCCAGGATGGAGAAGTGCAACAGTTCAGGAGTCCTTTCTCTGATTCCAAACACTGGCGGTTTGTTTGTGCAGACTGGCTGCGGGTATCAGTGTGGCGGCTTCCGGTCACATGGTCTGTTCTTGACAAGGTGAACAGATGAGAGATGACCATTTGACCCAACAAGTCTGGGAGACTGACAAGGATCCTATATTTATTGCAGGACAGACAGAGTTGATGTCCCTGATCCTGAAGAAACATATGGATGTGAGACCTGCTCCAACTCACTAAACAGACTGTGACAAGTGTGCTTTCCTTGCTTTAATGACATGAGTGGGAGTCCTGGGAGAGTGGAAACACACTTCTCCAAAGGGATAATCTGCCTGGTCCTTTCACTGGTGGCTCTGTACAGGCTTTAAATGGCCCATTAAAGGAGCTGACAGTGATTGTAAGGAAAATCCTGTGACCATGGGATCTGTGTTTAAGACGGTGGTGCCTGTTATCAGCAGCGGGCACGAGAGGTTGCAGACTCCGAAGGAGCAGCAGACCAATGAGGAGCTCAGCAGATAAGGGACTCTCACAGGCTGCAGGTGACGTGCAATCAGGGGATCAGCTTGAGCTGCGAGTTACTGGAGAATGACTCATGGGAACCAGGAATTAGAATTGGGATTGGAGAGGGCGCTGAGGGCAAGAAGGTCTCTCCGTGGGAGGTTTGGATCTGGAACTCCGGTTGCCGATGGATGAAACAGGAATCTGTGCAGCTGCAGAGGCTGTGGGAGGCTGGAGGCGAATCCACGGACATTTGGTGACTCTGAAGGGATCTATTTTGCTTCTCTCTTACTGTAAGAGGTGCCTGATGACTCTAATGTAACTCTTTGTCTGCCTTATGGCAGGCAGAAGATAATTTTGTATAATATTACATGTTCTGCCCTATTACATGTCAGTAAATTGACATGATTAATTCCTAACAGCCAATGTGTTTGGTTGTGAGGGACCTTGGGAATACAGTCTCAATTTCATTTAAATTCCCTCCTGTCACAAGGGACATAACACACCTGGTGATTGATTCAGATATCCCAAAACTTCGGTTATGTATGCTATGTAAAGTACACTGTATGACCTGCTGAGCTTCTCCATCATTTGATTTTATTTCAATTTACTTCTGGAATCACCCTGGTGAACCACCTCTGCATCGCCATCAAAGCCAGTGTGGAGACCAGAACTGCACCCAGTACTCCAGGTGCGGCCTCAGTAGACCTCTCCAGTCGAACCTCCCTGCTCTTAAATTCAATCCCTCCAGAAATGACGAACAACATCCCGTTTGATTTCTTGATTCCCTGCTGCACCTGCAAATCAATCTTTTTATGACTCCTGCACAAGCACTCCCAGGTCCCTCTGCATAACAGCATGCTGCACTTCTCCAATCCTCCTCCAATGAATCTTCAGAATCTATGGGGATCTGGAGGATATCTACCATCTCACCATCGTCATGGTGACTGGGAACTTACCAGCCTCTAACACCATCAGTTTGCCCGATACCTATTCTCTGATGACATTTAATTCTTCCCTCATACTTTAGTATTAATGGGATCTTCTATTCTAGTGACTGATGCACCAACTCCTCTGCCATTTCCTTATTTCCTATAACTATTTCCCCAGTCTCATTCCCTTTTGATTCTTGACAAATATCAATGAAAACAAAAACATTATTATTTTTGGATTATTTGGAGGTTGGTATATGTACCCCTGCGGAACAATAAGAATCAAATGAATTTATAGAATGCGATCTGGTTGCTAAGCATTTCAGGAGTATCTGTTCATTTGATCAGGATCTATCTTGGGGAAAATTGTTCTCGGATCTTATTAAGCTGTCATGTGTTCTCTCTCCATGAAGATGAAAATTTAATCTGAAGCCAGCACACTCTAACTGAACAAATAATGTCCATCAAACATCTTCCACCAAGCCCAATTGGATAGAAGATGTATACCAGAACTTACCAATCAAAGCTCTAGACATGAGTAATTTTAAGCAAGAATCAGAGCCCTCCTCTGCATTTCTATTGGGATCAAAGGACATTCCTGTCTCAAAAGGTAGAAGACTTCATTCCTGACATGGATGAAACTCTCTCGAAGAGTGTCAAGACCCAGAAGGAGACCTGTTCACACTGGGTCTCAGCAAGATAACTTGAGGATTCAGGTAGGCAGGTTAGCAATGACTAAGCACATGCAGATAGAGAATGAGGTACCACAGGGAAGAGTGGTGACTTCTTGCTTCCAAACTCTGCTCACACTGTGTGCAGTTTGTTTGTGTGTGTGTGTGTGTGTGTGTAACACTACAGTGTATATAGCACTGGACAGAGTGTGTGTATGTGTGTAGCAATGCATAGAGGGTATGCATGTGTGAAACACTACAGTGTGTGTAGAATTAAACTGTGTGCAGCACTGGACAATGTGTGTATGTATCTCTGTACAGTGTGTGTTTAACAGTAGTGTGTAGCACTGGACGGTGTGCATAGCACTGTAGTGTATTTATTTGTGCGTGGAATAGTACAGTGTGTGGCACTGTACAGGGTGTGTGTGTGTGTAGTATTGGACTCTGTGTATCTGTGCGTGTAGCACTGGACTGTGTGTGTGTGTGTGTGTGTGTGTGTGTGTGTGTGTGTGTGAGTGTATAGGTAGTACTGGACTCTGTGTGTGCATTTGGGTGTCTGTAGTTCTGGACTGTGTGTGTAGTACTGGACTGTGTGTATGTGTGTGCATAGGTAGTACTTGACTCTGTGCTTGTGTGTGTAGCATTACAGTGCAGGTAATACTGGAGCATACATACATACTGGAACAGTTCTTATTGCATTTAAATCCAAGTGGCTTATATTCCCTAAATAGTCAGGACTTGTGAAAGTTTAATAAAATGGTTAAACGTACTGATAATACTTCCTCCCAAGAGTTTTTAAATAGAAAACCATTAAGTTCTTTGAACTGTAAATTATTCAGTATGGGTTGTCAGTATGGAATGCACTGGTCTGGGTGTGTGTGTGTGCATGCAGAGCACTGATCTGTTGATGAGCTGTGTAAGGCTGCATGTGCGAACTGAACCAGAGAACATTAAAATGTGTTCGGAATTCCCTGGAAGAAATCAAAGATCTTATTCACAAGGGTAAGCCTGATTTGCTCTTTAATTGCAATTATTACCAAATTCAATTTAGTTTTAATTTACTGAGATTAAAAGTTGATGCCTTCCAGCAAAAATTCAAAAATACACGTTTTTCCTAAAAAAAATGACAAAAAAATCCCAAACTAAAGCAACAGTAAAAATTGGAAATGCAAACCCTTAATTATCAGGAGTATGTTCCACATTTGTCAAGTGCTGTGAGATGGAGAACGCTATGTGGGCTTGAATATTCGGGAGGGATGGGTGAAGGGTTATCTGAAAATGGTAATGATATCAGTAGATCAAAGAACATGGCTCAAAGTAATTAGACCACACACAAAGAATGTGCCGTTAAATGGAAAACTGATACAAATGCAGACAATTCTCCTCCGGGATCAGAGGTTCAGTGAATTTGAAATTAACTGTTCTTATTGCATTTAAAACCAAGCGGTTTATATTCCCCAAGTAGTTAGGACTTGAGAAAGTTTAATAAAATGGTTAAATGTACTGATAATACTTCCTCCCCAAGAGTTTTTAATATAAAACCATAAGTTCTTTGAACTGTAAATTATTCAGTATGGATTGTTTGTTAATAACCTCATTTAATTCTCTATTATGAGCACAACTGAACACATTTAACATCTTGTCAATAGAATTGGAATGGTTCCATGGAGTGTACCAGACAAGGCCTCATGCCTCTCAAAACAGAAAGCATCATTTTTACTTTGGGAGTCTTTAAGAAAGGTGGTCAATTTTGCTGCCTTTTGCACTCCTCTCCCCATAACATTTACACACATTTAAATATGGTGGTTTATGATAAATAGTGATGAATTGGAAATGTAGGTGGTCTGATTAGTAAGTTTGCAGTCAACGTGAGAGTTGGTGGAGGCGTGCATATTAGGGAAGGTCGGAAATATGGGTGGAGAAATGGCAGATGGGATTTAATCCAGACAGGTGTGAGGTGCTGCACTTTGGGATGACAAATGTTAGAAGAAAGTTTACAGTAACTGGCAGGACTCTTGGGGACATTGATGTTCAGAGGGATCTAGTGGGTGCAAGGACAGAGCTCCTTGAAAATGGCCACACAAGTAGACAGGGTGGTAAGGTAGAAGTAGAGCATACTTGATTTAATTGGTTGGGGAGTTGAGTACAAGACTGAGGAAGTCACGTTGTAGCTGTACAATGGTTCAAACATTTGCAGAATATGTGCAGTTCTGGATGCTGCATTACAGGAAGGATATGGGCAATTTAGAGAGGGTGCAGTAGAGGATCACCAGGACATTAACTGATTGGAGAGGTTGGACAACCTTGGGTTGTTTTCTCTGAAGCATTGGAGGCTGAAGGGAGACCTAAAAGAAGTTTTTAAAAATTATGAGAGGCATTTCTGGTCAGTCTTTCCCAAGGTGAAAATGTCAAATAGTGGTGGGAATAGTTTTAAGGTGAGAGGGGAAACATATATTAGAGATTTGCAAGGCATGTTTTTGTTTACACAGAGTGGTGGGTGCCTGGAACACACTGCCAGGGCAGGTTGTGGAAGCAGATAGGAGAGCAGTGTTTGAAGCATTTAGGCAGACAGATGAACAGGCAGGGAATAGAGGGATATAGACATTGTTCAGGCAGATCAGATTAGATTAATTTGGCATTATAGTCAGCACAGACATTGAAGATTAAAAGAGTTAAACATGATCATCTGCAAGTGCTGGGGTTGTAGTGTAATACACAAAAGTTCTGGAGAAACTTAGCAGGCCATGCAGCATCAACAGGAAGTGAAGGGTTTCAGACCTGAGCCTTTTGTCAAGGTATGAGCAGAAAAAAAACAAGTGCCTGAATAACCAGGGAGGAGGATGAGCACAAGCTAACAGATAAGAGGTCATAGGTGGATACAGGTGGGAGGGTAGATGAGAAAAACATTGAGGTGATCGTGGGAGGAGGTAGCTTGGAATGGAGAGGGAAGGGAAGTGGGTGGAGAGCTGGAGACCCTGTGCTGGACTGGTCTATGTTGTTACCATATTACAAGCACTCAAATTCCAAAGAGCTCACAAGAAAAAAAAAGTCCAAAGTCTAGACTCTGGGTGAAGTGGAGTTAGAAATAATTCTAGGACCTGGATATGCAAGCTCACACTTTGTGGTTAATTTGGTATCTCTAATCTAAACTTCTAAAGATAGTTGTCCATGTAACACATTGTAATGAGGCCCAGCAGCCTGTGGAGATGTAGCAACACCTACTAAATCACTGTCCCAATTACATACCCCAAATTTACATCAATGTCTTCTGGCAGAGTGCAATAAATCCTTGGAATATCCTACCCCAGATTGCTGGAAATTATTGCTGGTATGTAAAGAGGAGCTGGGTACATTTTCAAAAGGTCAGGGAGTTGAGATCTATGGTGTTGGAGGTGAGACCTGGGGCAGATCGACCGTAACTACATCAAATGGTGGGGTAGATATGAGGGGCTGGTGGCCTCCTTGTATCCCAGTCTTCTTTTGTTCTTAATGCAGCAAATCTGACCCCACACTTTTCTGTCCAGAAAGAAAAAGTCCAGAGATAGAGCCATAAGTTCGAGGAGCAGATACATGAATGCAAAGGACATGAGTTTCATGAGCACTTTGCTGCAAAGAGATATGTGCGGTTGGGGGGGGGTGGGGGTGTGGGGTTTGTCAAATGAACATAGAGAGATATTGGTAGGCATTCTGTAGAGAAAGGTCTGGGAGGTGATGAAACCCCAGGCAGAGATCAGCTGCAAACTTGGTCAGGTGTGTTGCAAACTCTACTGCATCATGATCTGCATTAAGAAGGTCTTTATGATCTGTAAGATGACAATTATCCCTCTTCTCCATTGCTCCATTGTGAAGATATCGTTTCTTTACATCATGATGAATTTTGGCAATTTTCCTGTGCAAAATGAGTGTGGCACCTCACCCTATTGATTGGACTTGGACAGGCTGACAATGGAGGTGGTGAAAGCAGATATGATAGTGACATTGAGGAGGTATTTAGGCAGACATATGAACAAGCAGGGAATGGGGTGATATAAACCATGTACAGCAGATGGGATGAGTTTAGAATGGAATCATGGTCAGCACAGACAAGTGGGCCAAAGGGCCTGTTCCTATGCTATATTGCTCTTATGTTCTATCCTCTATGATGATGCAATACCAACAGCTAGGAGTTTAGCCTTGCTAACCACAGTCTTGTTCCTTGGACTTCATTCATTATCAATGGAATAAATGATGGAAAGATCCCCTCCCAGAATCTCTCCCTTGGCCTTCTAGGGTGGGGAGATGGGACAGGGGATTGGCTTCAGCAACCAATGGCTGAGAGTTAAAAAAAGTAAAGAAACGAACAACTGTTTTGGATTTGTAGTAACTATAAAGGGAGCTGTTGCAAGACAGGGCTATCTTGTGCCTTTCTCAATTCAACTCTTCATCCTGTGCACTTGTCTTCACTCTCTGAATGTTACAAGACCATAAGACATAGGAGCAGAACTAGGCCATTCAGCCCATTGAGTCTACCCAGCCCATTCAGTCATGAGCTGACCCTTCCTTCCACTCAGCTCCACTGCCCAGCCTTCTCCCCATAACCTTTGATGTCCTGGCTAATCAAGAACCTTTCAATCTCTCATTCAAAGCGGGATGGGATTTTGCCATAAAACATGCCAATTGTGGTTTAATACTGCCAGCAAGGATATTGGAGTAGGCAACATCAGATCGTGTTGGATTCAATCTTGCTTCCTGAAACATTAGACTTACAATGCATACGTTTCCATCAAAAACAAATATTTTCACGGCAGTATAGAAGTAGAATTGTTTGTACCAAAGTTTCAATTTGTTTGTGGTTCAGATAATTCACATGCAACATAAACCCCTGTCTGGCTCCATCCTTAACAAAGTTTGTTTTACAAACATAATTCTCCAAAATATTCCAACAAACTTCATCAAAATTAAACACTTGAGTTCTTGCTTTACGGCCTCTAACAATCCTCTGTTCCCTGCACGCCCCACTCAATGCCAGCACCAAGTCTACCCTGCTCTGGGGTCTGTACAGCTGCTCCCGCTCGCTCTCCCGCTCGCTCTCCCGCTCGCTCTCCCGCTCGCTCTCCCGCTCGCTCTCCCGCTCGCTCTCCCGCTCGCTCTCCCGCTCGCTCTCCCGCTCGCTCTCCCGCTCGCTCTCCCGCTCGCTCTCCCGCTCGCTCTCCCGCTCGCTCTCCCGCTCGCTCTCCCGCTCGCTCTCCCGCTCGCTCTCCCGCTCGCTCTCCCGCTCGCTCTCCCGCTCGCTCTCCCGCTCGCTCTCCCGCTCGCTCTCCCGCTCGCTCTCCCGCTCGCTCTCCCGCTCGCTCTCCCGCTCGCTCTCCCGCTCGCTCTCCCGCTCGCTCTCCCGCTCGCTCTCCCGCTCGCTCTCCCGCTCGCTCTCCCGCTCGCTCTCCCGCTCGCTCTCCCGCTCGCTCTCCCGCTCGCTCTCCCGCTCGCTCTCCCGCTCGCTCTCCCGCTCGCTCTCCCGCTCGCTCTCCCGCTCGCTCTCCCGCTCGCTCTCCCGCTCGCTCTCCCGCTCGCTCTCCCGCTCGCTCTCCCGCTCGCTCTCCCGCTCGCTCTCCCGCTCGCTCTCCCGCTCGCTCTCCCGCTCGCTCTCCCGCTCGCTCTCCCGCTCGCTCTCCCGCTCGCTCTCCCGCTCGCTCTCCCGCTCGCTCTCCCGCTCGCTCTCCCGCTCGCTCTCCCGCTCGCTCTCCCGCTCGCTCTCCCGCTCGCTCTCCCGCTCGCTCTCCCGCTCGCTCTCCCGCTCGCTCTCCCGCTCGCTCTCCCGCTCGCTCTCCCGCTCGCTCTCCCGCTCGCTCTCCCGCTCGCTCTCCCGCTCGCTCTCCCGCTCGCTCTCCCGCTCGCTCTCCCGCTCGCTCTCCCGCTCGCTCTCCCGCTCGCTCTCCCGCTCGCTCTCCCGCTCGCTCTCCCGCTCGCTCTCCCGCTCGCTCTCCCGCTCGCTCTCCCGCTCGCTCTCCCGCTCGCTCTCCCGCTCGCTCTCCCGCTCGCTCTCCCGCTCGCTCTCCCGCTCGCTCTCCCGCTCGCTCTCCCGCTCGCTCTCCCGCTCGCTCTCCCGCTCGCTCTCCCGCTCGCTCTCCCGCTCGCTCTCCCGCTCGCTCTCCCGCTCGCTCTCCCGCTCGCTCTCCCTCTCTCATCAGATCGGCGTTAACAAAGTCGTTCGCCAGTTGCAAGTCAGTGGGTGAAGGAAGAGGATGAAGTAGCACAAAGATGAATGTCATGCAGCTTATCAGCCAGAAGTCTATCTCCCAAATGGATTCGACGTCTGAATATGAAGCACCAGTTGTGTGGACGATGGCTTTGATCAATGCGCAACATCCTATTTGGGATTCCATCTGAGGACCAGACAGTGGAATTTTATGGAGATGTTCTGAAGAATTTCCCTCCTGATTAGAAAATATGGAGAGGAATGGGGTTAACAATGCAGGAAGGTGCAGGGGGACATGGTGACTTGATCCTGTTGGGATCCTGCCCTTTCAACCCTGGAGCTATGAAGCTGGTTCAAGAAGGTTAACAGATCAGGCCAAATTCTGAGGCTGGGAGAATCTCCCTACAACGTACTGAGGCTTCCCCATGAGACTTCCCCAACAGTCCACACTCCACCGAGGTTTCCCCATGAGAATCCCCACACACCCCATCAAGACTTCCCCATGACAATCATCCAACACCCCACACCCCACCAAGGCTTCCCCATGAGGGAGAGTCCTGGGGAAAGTCAGGCAAGGGAGAGGTGGCAGTGAGGCTTGGCCTCTCTTGCCATCAGCTGCAGGTTAAAGCCCTCCACAGCTATCCACCCACCTCTGGAACCCTAGCCAAGGGCTCAAGTCCTGAGGGATCCAGCCCTCCAGTGCGACCAAGACCATTAGACTGCCTCAGTCCAGCCCAACGCAGACTAAATCAGGACCAACAGAGTTGGTACAAGTGCCTCCACTGCAATTGGGACAAATGGTGGATCAGTTGTGAGGAGGTCCACTGTGAGTTGTGAGAAATCAAGCAGTGCGATGTGCCCAGAAGTGTTCACACACCCCTTCCCCACCTCTGAGATTCTGTCCTGGACTCTGCTGGCGAGGCCAAGGTTTCCTGTCCTTCCACAACTACCCCAACCCAGTGTCTTGCTCAGCCATTGCCCAGGGCAGTTACAGTCACAGGCAGGGCCGGCTGAGTCTGAGCATTGGCCACCCTGAGGGTTTCTGTGCAATCTGCTGGTGGACATGGTCACTTGTCACCATGACTAACATTCACTCCAGATCTCCAGAACTATTTGTGTTTCCGTTCCCCATTTGCCAGAGAGGGATTCAAACTCTTGACTCCAGATCATCAAGCTTTGCAGATCACCATGCATCTGAGGTTCTATTTAGGTGCCTTGCCCATTTGGAGCTTCAGATTCACACTTCGCAGCTCATGAAATCGTACCTCTGTATTACATGCCACAGCCTCCACGTCAGTAACATAACCCCAATGGTACTATTACCCATGGGCACAAGTCAATCATTGGTTCCTGTGACATGTAAACTAAAGCACAGGTGTAATACTGGGCAAACCCAGAAGAACCATGAATCATCAGCTGAGCCAGCTGTCTCATTGGACAATCTAATTCTGGCTGCAGGGAAGTTCGTCCTAACCTCTTCTTGGACTAGAAGGAGCAAGGTTGACCTCTGTGACTCCTGAACAGGAGGTGTGTGCTGCACAGACACCTTGGCACCTTCCGACCAATCTCTCTGGGCCTTCACCCCTCACCAAGTAGCACAGACGAGCTGTTTCTCAGCTTTATGTGCAATAGCCATGCTATTTTTCTTTGGCATTTGTTGCCATGCTGTTGTCTGCCAATGCAATGAGCAATCTCCAGCTGGTGTGCATGCAGTGAGCTCACACTGATCTCCGTCGGCTTTGCAGGTGCCGACCAGGGTCTTGGCACCCCAGGAAGATGCAGCTGCCCGGGGAGGAGACGGCGAGGCGCTCGCCAGCGCTCAGCGACATCTCATCCACCTTGAAAGAGATGGAGTTCAAGTAGATGGGGTTGTTGTGGGCCCTCAAGGAGTGAGGGTGGGACCCAGTGGGACTGTCACATGGCTGGGATCTGTAGCACATACAGGAGCAAAGGGAGTCAATGTCTGAGACAAGCCCCGGCACACTGATCTCCACCTCCCCCTCCATCAGGGGTATCAGGTTGCTACTCCTCCGGCCAGCTTCTCCAGGTAATAGTGCAGAGCTCCTGCTTGGAATGTCCTCCCCAACGGTTGTAGCCATGTGCTCCTTATTCCCGGCACGTTCCTCCGCATCCCTCTTTTCGTCCTCAGAATTCATGGTGAGGAACCTGAGGACCACCAGGTTGAGGAAGGCGCCAATCACAGTCAGCCCAACCAGAATATACATGAAGCTGAAGGCCACATAGGGAGGCCTCTTCTGCAAGGCCTCGTTGTTCTGCAGAGCCACAAAATCCCCAAAGCCGATGGTGGTCAGAGTAATGAAGCAGTAATAATAAGCGTGGAAGAAGGTCCAGTCCTCAAAGTGTGCGAATGCCCCAGCTCCTATGCACAGTGTGCCCAGGCATGAGAAGAACCCCACCGTCACCATATTCTCCATGGACACCTCTGTGTTTTTCATCCCCAGACATCTCTTTATCCTCTTCAGCAGGTATCGAACGAAGGTGTTCATGCGTTCTCCCAGACTCTGGAACATCACCAGTGTCAGTGGAATCCCCAGGACAGCGTAGAACATGCAAAACGCTTTGCCAGCATTGGTCCCAGGGGCAGCATGACCATAACCTGTGGAGCACAGACAAGGGACCAGTTGTTAGGACAGAGGGCTAATGCACCGTCCCTCAAAACCACGTGAGAATAGAGCCAGGGGGTTGGGGGGGGGGGCATGGCTATGCAAAGGACCTAGACAGATGTGTTTTGGTTGAGCTCTTCATGAAGATTTTTAAATAGATGGTCAAAACTTAAAAATAAAGATTTATTTAATCAAAACTGAATAAAACTAGCTTGAAGAAACGCTTATTCAACTGGGAATATCGGGTGAAAGTCCGAAAAGGAACAGTGCAAAAATGGTGACGGGACTAGCAGAGTCGGGTCAAAAACTGAGCATCATCCTGGAAAAAAATGGAGAATTTGAGTAACCGATTCATAAGTGTCTCATAAGAGATAATGACAGAGAAATTGATCGAAATAAAAGAAATCGTTGAAGACCTAATGGAGAGAATGGGTCGAGCAGAGTCTGAATTGACGAAAATACATGAGAAACTTGAAACTTTGGAAAAAATATCCAAAGAATAGGAGTCGGATAAACAAGGACTGCTTGACAAAATTTATCATAAGGACAGAGAAGACGTGAACTTTTTTCAAAAATGGATCCCACAAGAGTTGGGAGAAGACAAATTTAGGAAAAAACTGCATATTAAGAGAGCTCACTGAACTCTTGAACCCGGAAGAGCTGGCGATCAGAGACCAAGACCAGTTTTGGTGAGAATTTTAAGCGACCAAAAACAGGAGATAATTCTGGGAGCAACATATGACTACTTAGCAGTATAATGGCCCACTCGACATTGATTGTGAAAAGGTATTTTTTCAAGATTTTAGCCCAGAGAAAAAAATTTGAAGTCAGGAGTGTTAAAAACCTGAAACAATGATATATCCGGCAACTTTGAGGGTCGACGTAACAGAAGGGAACTGGTGATTTTTCAAGAACAAGAAGGAAAATTTTCTATGAAGTATATAAAGGAAAAAAAAAATCAAGGTTGCCAAGGGAGAGGATTGTGAAAATATTTTTCATGGAATTAAGTAAAAATAGTTTTTTTTATTTTTACAAAACTGTCTTGTATTTATTGTTAAAAAGTAAAGTGTGTAGAAGTGTACATGGAGAGCTCAGTAAAGGGGAAAAATCTGGGAAAAGTAGTAGCTGGGTCTAAGGAGGAGAATAGCACCTGGAAAGGAGTAACAAAAAAAAAGATGGTGCTAAAGAGAGAGGTTCTTCTTCCTCGAGAGATTCCGCGGGCTTTCTTCATGGGCTTTCAGGGCTCTATGTATACGTCATTGTCGGGGCAGGGACGTTGTGTGTTTTTCTTAAAGGGAAAGGATCACTATTATTTAAAGAGCTAAAGAGATTTTACAGCTAAAAATATATTGTTTTAAAGACGATTATGGATAGAACATTAAAATTTATTTGGAATTAATGGGCCAGTGAACAAAGCAAGATATAGTCTTTTTATAAGAAACACAACTTATCAAACTGGAACATGCAAAATTAAAAAGAGGTTGAGTGGAACAAGTAATATCATCTTCATTTGGATCAAAAGCAAGAGGCAGAGCAATTTTAATTAATAAAAATATACAAATAATAATAGAAGAGACTTTAACTGATCAAGATGGAAGATTTGTAATCGCACATTGTAAAATTTATGTAGAATCATGGACATTTGTGAAAATTTATGCCCCAAATTATGACAATGAAGTCTTAAGAAGGATATCTTTTTTTAAAAAAAACTTCAGTGGGAAGACAAAATATATTGATTGGAGGAGATTTCAATTTTTGTTTCAATCCAATATTGGACAAATCAGCCAGAACGACAAGGGTGAAAGCTGCAAAAATTACATTATCATTTATGAAGGATTTAAATTTAATTGATATGTGGAGGTAGTTCAACCCCTTAGGAAAAGAGTACTCATTCTATTCAAGGGTACATGATTCATATAGAAGGATTAACTTATTTTTAATGTCTGCCCAGCTACAAAGTAGGGTGGTAGAAATGGAGTATTTGGCAAGATTTTTAACATACCACTTGCCGTCAATGTTAACTATTATAGTAATGGAAAAGCAAGAAAGTATGTATGAATGATGCCTGAATGCTACATTATTAAAGAGGAAGAATTTTTGTGAATTTATTAAGAGACAGAAGAAATATTTTGTGAAAATAATCTTCCTTCCACTGATAATAGTTTCCTAATATGGGAAACACTTAAAGCTTATCTGAGCGGACAAATTATTTCTTAAACTAAAAATCTCAGGAGAGAATATATATGAGACATGGAAGGTTTAGAGAAGGATAAAACAAAATTGGAAAAAGATATCAAGAACATAAGAAAAAGTGTAGAATATTAGAGAATAAAAAGTTACAATTTAATACACTACAAACATATTGAATGGAAAAAATTATACTAAAAACTAAACAAAAATATTATGAGCTAGGAGGATGGGCACACAAAGTGTTACCTTGGCAGGTTAAAGCAGAGGAGTCATTCAGAATGATGAATTTAATGGAAGCAGAAAGTGATACTAAAACATACAATCAAAACAAAATAAATAATATGTTTAGACAATACTATATAAATCAGAATTAGTAGGAGATTAAAATGAAATGGAAGAATTTTTACCAAATGTTGAACTTCCTAAACTAGAAGAGATAGAAAAAATGACTTAGATGCACCTTTTACAAGGGAAGAAATACAGAAAGCTCTAGGAAGTTTACAAGCTAATAAGTCCCTGGGGGAAGATGGGTTCCCTCCTGAGTTCTATAGACAAATTAAAGATTTATTGATGCCTCTTTTGATGTGTTGGACCATGTGTTGGACCAGGCAATGGAGACTCAAACCCTCCCGGAAACTTTTTCAACTGCTATAATTACACTGCTACTGAAGAAAGGATGAGACCCACTAAAAACATCATCATTCAGACCTATATCACTCCTGAATGCAGTCTATAAAGTTATAGCAAAGGCACTAGCTAATAGATTGGGTGAGTATTTACCAAAATTAATACATCTAGATCAGGTAGGATTGTTAAAGGAAGGCAATTTCAAATGGTCTAATTATTCAATAAAATACATATGGCAAAATTGAAGTTGAACCCAAATATAACTATTTCTTTAGATGCAGAAAAGGCATTTGACAGACTAGAATTGTCTTTCTTATATAAAAGATAGGAAAAATTTGGAAAAGGGAGGAAATTTATAAATTGGATAAAAATTCTTTATCGTAAGCCACAAGCTAAAATGATAACCAATAATTAAATGTCATCTATTTTTACCTCGATTAGATCAAGTAGATAAGGGTGTCCCCTATCTCCAGCATTATTTATACTAGCTATTGAACCTCTGGAAGAGACGATTAGAAGAGATCTAGATATTAAGGGCTTCAAAGTTGCAATATAACACACTACAAACATATTGAATGGATTAGTTCATTTGCTATTATACATGTCTGACCCAGCTGAGTCATTGATAAGATTACAAACAATATTAGAAAAATGTGTAAAGATATTGGAATATAAAATAAATAGGGACAATAATGAAATAATGCCAATGCAAAACTTTGATTATGAAAGATATTAAAAGGTATTAGATTTAAATAGAAGCATGGAATTAAATACTTAAGAATAATGACAGATAATGATTTACAGAATTCATATGCTTAATTATATTCCTCTACTAGAAAAAAATATAAAAAGATTTACAGAAATGGAAAAGCAGGTATATCACTGAACACAGCATTATGTAAAAATGTACTACTGTTTATGAATCTGGATAACAAAATATTGAATTTAGGATATGACAAAGGAATAAAATATTTTGATGATCGCTATAGGGAAGGATCTCTTATGTCTTCTGAACAATTATGGAATTAGTATGAAGTAGCTAATGGGATTTTCTTCTGCTTTCTCCAGTTAAGATCGTTCTTGAGAGAAAGATGAGGTCTAAACTTGGCCCCACCTGAAATTAATGAGATGAAACGAACGATTTGGCTGGTGAAATACACCTAAATTTGTATCCAAAATGTACTTTGCTCTCCATAGTGAAAGAGCAAAACCAGGTTTACAGAGGTGGGGGGAGAGATCGAGAGGGGGAGAGATCGAGAGGGGGAGAGATCGAGAGGGGGAGAGATCGAGAGGGGGAGAGATCGAGAGGGGGAGAGATCGAGAGGGGGAGAGATCGAGAGGGGGAGAGATCGAGAGGGGGAGAGATCGAGAGGGGGAGAGATCGAGAGGGGGAGAGATCGAGAGGGGGAGAGATCGAGAGGGGGAGAGATCGAGAGGGGGAGAGATCGAGAGGGGGAGAGATCGAGAGGGGGAGAGATCGAGAGGGGGAGAGATCGAGAGGGGGAGAGATCGAGAGGGGGAGAGATCGAGAGGGGGAGAGATCGAGAGGGGGAGAGATCGAGAGGGGGAGAGATCGAGAGGGGGAGAGATCGAGAGGGGGAGAGATCGAGAGGGGGAGAGATCGAGAGGGGGAGAGATCGAGAGGGGGAGAGATCGAGAGGGGGAGAGATCGAGAGGGGGAGAGATCGAGAGGGGGAGAGATCGAGAGGGGGAGAGATCGAGAGGGGGAGAGATCGAGAGGGGGAGAGATCGAGAGGGGGAGAGATCGAGAGGGGGAGAGATCGAGAGGGGGAGAGATCGAGAGGGGGAGAGATCGAGAGGGGGAGAGATCGAGAGGGGGAGAGATCGAGAGGGGGAGAGATCGAGAGGGGGAGAGATCGAGAGGGGGAGAGATCGAGAGGGGGAGAGATCGAGAGGGGGAGAGATCGAGAGGGGGAGAGATCGAGAGGGGGAGAGATCGAGAGGGGGAGAGATCGAGAGGGGGAGAGATCGAGAGGGGGAGAGATCGAGAGGGGGAGAGATCGAGAGGGGGAGAGATCGAGAGGGGGAGAGATCGAGAGGGGGAGAGATCGAGAGGGGGAGAGATCGAGAGGGGGAGAGATCGAGAGGGGGAGAGATCGAGAGGGGGAGAGATCGAGAGGGGGAGAGATCGAGGGAGAGAGGAGTCAGATCTAGGTGTTGCAATAGTGGAAAGATGCCGGTCTGATTAGCATTTGGATAGTATGATGTCCATTATAAATGCAAGATATGGATTATTTCAATACAATATCCTACACCAATTATACCTCACACCACAGAAATTACACAAATTAAAATAGGAAATATTGGAGATGTGCTTTAGGTGTGGGTCAGAAATAGGAACATTTGTACATATAACATTGCTGTGTGTGAAGGTGAGATCCTTCTGGAAGGATATTACTGAAATATTCCAAGGATAACATGATGGCCTTTGTGGATTACCCGGACCTTTATCATTTGGGTAATTTTATTGAAATAAGTAATACACTAACTACATTCCAAATTTCATTTGTTAAAATAGCTTTAGCTGTGGCTAAGAAGTATATTGCAATTACTTGGAAATCTGACTCCCCTCTACAGACAGCATGATGGAAGACAGAGGTGAGCGGTTGTATACATGTGGGAAAAAAAAATTGACAATCTAAAGAACAAATATGACATATTTATAAAAATATAGCAACCATATTTGGATTATATAGGGTCCCAAACATTATAAAAAGGTGCTATTATTATAAAAATTTAAGTGATCTCCCCAACAAAGATATTCTTTTCTTAACCCAAATGTAAGCCCTGACAGTGTATGGTTTTATACTGTAAAGTGAGTGGGGAGGGGGAAACTGTTGTGTTTTGTTTTGTAAGAAAAAGTTATATATATATAGATATATATATAGATATATATATATATCTATATATATATATAGATATATATATATAGATATATATATAGATATATATATATATATCTAGATATATATAGATATATATATATATCTAGATATATATAGATATATATATATATATATCTATAGATATATATATATATATATCTATAGATATATATATATATATCTGTATCTAGATATATATAGATATATATATATATATATCTATAGATATATATATATATATATCTATAGATATATATATATATCTATATCTATAGATATATATATATATATATCTATAGATATATATATATATATCTATATATATAGATATATATAGATATATATATATGTATGGAGAATTTTGATATGTATATTTATGGGGGGAAAAATTTTTAAAAAAGAGAATAGAGCCAGGGGTGAAGTTCCTCTGGTTGGTGACTTGTGCCATGGACTGATGCTCTATCTATACAGTACTGGCAAAAGGATCGAACATCAACCCTTTCTTCACAACATTTTTGTTCCATTTCCCTGCAATGAAAGGAACAGATTTGGAATCCCTTCTCTGAATTAGAACCAATCATGGCTCTCTAAAATGAATTTGATGAATGTAAAGGAAACATCCAGGGCACAGGGTTTAAACCCAGAACAGTAAGGTACAGGAACAGGTCTTGCTCTGCTGCTCTGCCATCAGTTTTCTGAATGGACAATAACATCAGACCCTACCTCATATTTTTCTCTTCTTTCGCACTAATTATTTAATTTTAAATAGAGTATTTACATAAAAGTAATTTATAGCAACTGTAATTTTCCACCTGTAACGCACAATACTGCTGCCACAAAATAACAAATCTAGTGACACGTTCATGACAATAAACCTAATTCAGACTCAGACCATGCTGGCAACTTAAATGACACATCTGCCTGCGTGTGGCCCATGTCCCTCTGTGCCCCCTGCCTGTTGGGGAGCCTGTCTAAATGCCTCTTAAGCATTGCTTTCATATCTGCTTCAGCCACTTCTCCAGGCTGCACAATTCAGGCACCTACCATTCCGTGGAAGAACCTGTCACATATATCTCCTTTAAACTTTCCCCCTCGCAGGGCAGTGATTAGAGCTGGGTCTTTACTCTTTGGAGAGGAGGATGAAAAGAGACATGATATTAAGAGGAATAGATAGAGTGGCCAGCCCGCACCTCCTTCCCAGGGCAACACTGCTCAATACACAAGGGCATGGGCTTTAAGGTAATGGGTGGAAAGTTAAAGGGAGATATTAGAGGAAGATTTTTTTTTACCCAGAGAGAGATTGATGCATGGAATGAAATACCTGGGTCAGTGGTGGAGTCAGGTACATTGGTGAATTTCAAAAGACCGCTAGACAAACATATGGAGGGATTTAAAATGGAGGGTTATGAGTGAGACAGGATCTAAAGGTCAACATAACATTGTGGGCTGGAGGGCCTGTACTGTGATGTACTGGGTGTTCTAAATATGGACTGTCCAATGGACAGTTGAAACACCTTCTTCAGAGGGACTGGAGTGGTTCAAGAAGGCAGCACACCTCTAACCTTCTCAAGGGATGGATAATAAATGCTGGCGTTGCTACCAACAACCAGATCCAATGAAATGGATTCTCCAATTACATGTGCTTCCAAATGAGGCTGCTCCACTGCATCTTGGAAGGTGGGTGCAGGATCGGGGCTTGACCTACCAAGAAAAGAAATTCATTTACAAGCTGAGCTTTTTCATAAGTGATGCACAGACTTAAATGAACAGAGATGTTTTGGAGTTGCTATGGTACCTACTTCTAGATTTCATGAGTTCAAAGTCTGTTTGAAGTGGAGGTTAATGTATTATTTTTAACAGACTGAAGTAGTAATTGAACTGGTGATTGTAACAAAAATACCACTGCAAGTATAAAATAACAGTGGTGAGATCTGTTGTTCTCACATATTTGCTTGAATAGTTCTCCCAGGGTCTAATTTTGGTGAAAAGGAGCCCGAGACAGTCTTGCAGTAGACTGAACTGTGCTTATTTTGGAAGCTCAGATAGGGCTGCGAAGAATGCTAACAGGCAGTCAGGCCCGCAAGAGAAATTGCTACACCGATTGCCCGAGGTTGACCCAAAATAGCGCTCAGGTAGTTTATGCCAGGATACAGGTACTAAAAAATGGAAAGAACAGAAGGTGTTGGGGTCTAGTGCAGAACACAACCATGCTGGAAACACTTAGCAGACCAGGCAGCATCTGTGGAGACAGAAACCCTGACCCTCACCATAAACTACTCAGGGTACTCCAAAAGATTGGTAAACATGACCTACCACATACAAAGCCATGTTGACTTTTCCTAATTGGTCCCTGTCTATACAAATACTTCTATATCTGATTTCTTAGGATCCTTCCACCAACTTATCCACTACTGATGCAGGCTCATTGGCCTATAGTTACCTGGATTAAGCAACAGAACAACATTAGCTGCCTTCCATAATATTAGCACCTCACCTGTGTCTAAGGACATTTTAAATACCTCTGCTAGGGCCCATACAATTTCTGCTCTGGCCTCCTTTAAGGTCCAAGAGAATATCTTGTCAGGCCCAGGGAATTTATCCATCTTGATTTCCCTTAAGACAGCAATGACCTCCTTCTCTGTATTCTGTACAGTGCCCATGACCTCACTGCTGTGTCAGTCAGTAATAGACTCTCGGGCATCTACAGTGGGATTTGAACCCACAACCATCTGACTCGGAGACACCAAGTGATACCTGAAAAGTAATGACTGGGTGTTGTGTTGCATCTTGGAAGTGTCTGCTCTCCAAATTATTGTGGCATGAAGCATCCATAACTCAAAGCAGAAGCAAAGACTATGACAATTATTGGTGCAATCCCACACCTTCTACATTGGAAATGCTTAAAAAAATTAAAATGGAAGCAGGAATAGGCCATTCAGGTCTCAAGCCAATTATATCCTGATCCTGTCTCATCTGCCTTCCTGCCCCACACGCCTTCCCGCTTCACACACCTTCCTGCCCCACCCCTTCCCGCCTTACCTACCATCCCATCCCACCTGCCATCCTGCCCCACCCCCTTCCCGCCCCACCCCCTTCCCGCCCCACCCCCCTCCCGCCCCACCCGCCTCCCGCCCCACCCGCCTCCCGCCCCATCCCCCCTCCCGCCCCATCCCCCCTCCCGCCCCATCCCCCCTCCCGCCCCATCCCCCCTCCCGCCCCATCCCCCCTCCCGCCCCATCCCCCTTCCCGCCCCATCTCCTTTCCTGCCTCAACTGCCTTCCTGCCCCATCTACTTCCCATCCCACCTGTCTTCTTGTTCCATCCCCATTTTCCTTACATATCTTTCAATTTCAGTCTTGAGTATTCTCCATGCCTGAGCTCCTTCAGCTTCCTGGAAGGAGTTCAAAGATGTAGCCCTGTCCCCAGGAATGTTTCAACAGAGCTGTACAAAACTTTGGTTCAGATCAGTGATTCTCAACCTTTTTTTCCCCCACTCACATACCACTTTAAGTAATCCCTATGCCATCGGTGCTCTGTGATAAGTAAGGGATTGCTTAAGGTGGTATGTGAGTGGGAAGGGAAGGTTGAGAACCACTGCTCTAGACCCAATTGTTACTGAAATATTTTACTTGAGAAAAATTGTCATTGCCCCATTTCCTTTGGAGTTCTCAAGCTGTGCACATAACGAGTCAATTAAGGACAATAAAAATAGTGGTTTTCAAACTTTTTCTTTCCATCCACATGCCACCTTAAGCAATCCCTTACTAATCGCAGAGCACTTATGGTATAGGGAATACTTAAAGTGGTGTGTGAGTGGAAAGAAAAAGGTTGAGAACCACTGGGGTAACAGGATTAGAGGGTGAGTTATGGGGAGAGGTTGTATAGACTTGGTCTGTTTTCTCTGGAGTGCAGGAGGCTGATGAGGGGTCTGATAAATGTTTATAACATAATGAGAGGCATCGATAGGGTGGACAGTCAGAATCTTTCTCGCAGAGTAAAAATGTCACACACCGGAGGAGATGTGTTTAAGGTGATAGGGGGAAAGTTTAAAGGAGTTGTGTGGGCAAGTTTTTACACAGGGAGCAATGGGTGCTTGGAATGACTGACTGGGGTAGTGGTGGAACCAGACACAATGGCTGTGTTTAAGAAGCTTCTCGATAGACACACAGGTTTGCAGGGGGTGGAGGGAGTGGGATCACGTGCAAGCAGTAGCGCTCCAGTTTGATTTGGACATCATGTTAGGCAGACACAGGGCTGGGAGGCCAGTTCCTGTGCTGTGCAACTCTATGTCCTAGCTGAAGAATCTTGATTTTGAGTTCTCCTGAGGCCGAGTTCCTCCAGCATTTTTGCGTGTGGACTATATTCACAGTATCTGCAGACTTTTGTGTTTCAATGTTGATTTTGATTTCAGATTTGCTCCATTCTCAGTATTTTTCCTTAGACACATCTTTTACATCTGTCCAATATTCATCAGAACATCCTTCAGATCTTTGACCGTCTTATTCTTCCGGAGGGAAGAGACACACTGTCCAATCTCTTCTGGTTTTCTAATCACATGCTCTTTGATGGAATTAATCCATAGTTGATTTAAATGAACCCATCCTCAAATGGAATTAATCCCATAGTCTGAGATAATTCCACATTTTTGAGTTGATTATCCCCTGCCTGGTCCAACTAAACAGGCATGCAACTAGCACCATGGCTTTATGTACCTCAACTGGCATGTCCTTATTACAAATCATTGATCTGAAACATTAACCCTGTCTCTCTCACTCTTTGCAGATGCCTCCTGACCTGCCAAGACCTTCCAGAATTTTCTGTTTGTATTTCAGATTTGGAGCACTATAATATTTGCTTTTGCTCCATCAGTATCTTCCTTTTAGATTCTCTGTCTCAGATGATAAGGGAAAACACTCGGGTTACATTTGTAGCCACCACATTGCCCAGAGTTGCAGGCAGTATAATCCTGGCCATCTCCTCCAAGTTCCTTCAGTACTCACCTCCTCCTTGTTTACACCCCAACATACCCACTGCCCAAAGTCAGCCTTCCCTGAATTACATTGCAATTTGGGAATTTGCAACTTCTTCCGAAGTTTGACCCTTATCGCCAACCATTTGTGTCATCTGCCCACATTTAAATCATTTAACACAGATATCGTAAGAAGCAAAAGACCATGTTGTGAGGCTGGTTGAGGGGAGATTTATCTGAGGTGTCTGCTACAGGGGCCCAGAGGAGATAGGAAGAGCTGATTACCCTGGGCAGACAGGCTGACAACCAAGGAGCAGAGATGCAAGATGACTGGTAGATAGTTGGGAGGAGAAATTAGGAAAAAAAAATGAGGGTGGAGCCTAGAGGGAGTCTGTATTTCACTGCCTGAAGGATGGGAACACAAACCCTCCCTATATTGGATTTTGGTCAGAGAATTCAACAGCACAGAAACAGACCCTTTGGGCCACCTTATTCATGCTGACCAAGCAAGTCCTATTTGCCTGTGTTCAGCCCATATCCCTCTAAACACTTCCTATCCATGCCCCTGCTTCAATGTTTTTTGAATGTTACAATGATCCCCACTTTTTACCATTTCCTCTAGCAGCTGGTTCCACACACCCATTGCCCTCTGAGTGACAAAGGCACCCTGCTACCCTGGGAAAAGACCAGGGCTCTATAAAGTCCCATGTCAGTCTTCTACGCTTCCTGGAAAAACTTCCCACCTGATCCACCCTCTCCTTCAAGCCCTCCAGTCCCGGTAATGTCCTCGTGGATCTTCTCTTCTCCTCTTTTCAGTTAATGATGATCTGAGTTGTGAGCCCATTGATGGAGGGTGGGTCACGGCTGTGTTGCTCATTTTGGACAAGTATGCACATGATGGGCTAAATGGCCTTCTTCTATATCACAAGAGTATCAGAAATAGGAGAAGGAGATCACAGCCCCTCGAGCAAATTTAATTTCTTGGGAGGATCTTTCCTGGACCCAAAACACCAATGGCATTGTGAAGAAAGCATGACAGTGCCTCTACTTCCTCAGGAGTTTGCAGAGGTTTGGTACGACATCAGAAACCCTCGCATATTTCTACAGAAATTTGGAAAGTTTGATGACTGGCTGCATCACGGTCTGGTGCAGGAACACCAATACCCCTGAGCATAAAGCCTTCCTAAAGGTAGTAGTCACAGCCCAGGACATCATAGGCAAATCCCTCCCCACTATTGAGTACATCTACAGGGAACATTGCCATCGGAACAACAGCAGTCATCAAAGACCCACACCACCCAGCAGACATTGTGTTTTTGCTGAGAATTTGGTAATGCTGCAGTCAGATCATCTCTCATTCTGGTAACCTTATAAAATACAGACCAATACAGAATCATAGAGCCAGACAACACAGAACAGTCACTTCAACCCATCATGTGTATGCTGAACTTTTGCCCATCTATATTCACTCCAGTTGCCTTCATGATGTCCATATTCTTCTATGCCTTGTCTGTTTCAAGTGGTAAACCTCAGTGGTAATTGCACCTGATTTTATCACCTTGTCTGGTAGTGATTTCCAGATATTAACCACTCCTTATGTGAAAAACTCCCCTCAAAACCCCTTCCTCTCACCTGAAACCTATGCCCATTTATGTTAGATACTCTTACCATGGAAGACAACATTTTGAATATCTACCTTCTCTTTGTCTCTTACAATTTTATCTAACTCTATCAGGTCACTCCTCAGTCTCCATCATTCTGGGGAAAAACAAGCTCAGCCTCTTCAATCTCTCCCCATTCTAAAGTCTTCCAATCCAGGCCACATTCTTGGGAATCTATTCTGCCCCCTCTCCCATGTAACCACATCCTGACTGTAGTGTAGTGGCCAGAACTGTAGACAATACTCCAAGCGTGGTCTTATTAGTGTGTACATTCCATGCTCTGTCCTCTGAAAGCAAACGTTTCTTCACCACCCCATTACTGTGGACACTTTCAGGGAACTAAGAAATCGGACCCCAAGATCTCTCTGTTCATCATCAGTCCTTGGTGCCCCACCATTTACTGGTTTTGTCCCACACCTATTTGACTTTTGAAAGTGCATCATCTTGGATTTGTTGATTTAACAATGCCATCTCACTGCCTCTACACAAAGCCCTGGAACACCTAGACAGCAAAGACACATACATCAGGATGCTCTTTATCCACTACAGTTCAGCATTCATCTCATCATCTCATCAAAACTAATTAGCAAACTCCAAGACCTGGGCCTCAATATCCCACTGCGTAAATGGATCCTGGATTTGCTCACCTCCAGTGAGGATTGGTAAGAACATCTCCTCCACAATTTCCATCAGTGATAGAGTACCACATGGCTGCATTCTTAGCCCCCTACTCTACTCGCTATACACCAATGACTGTGTGGCTTGGAACAACAATAACACCATCTAAAAATTCACTGATAATGCCATGGTTGTGGGTTGAATAAAAAGGGGAAACGAGTTACCATACAGGATGAAGATTTAAAACTTGGCTGCATGGTGCACTCACAACAACCTTGCACTCAATGTCACCAAAACCAAGGAGCTGATTGTTGACTTCAGGAAGGAACAACTGCAGGTGTATGATTGAGTGACCATTAGGGATCAGAGGTGGAGAGGGTGAGCAAATTTAAGTTCTTGTGAGTTATTTTCTTGGAGGACCTTTCCTAGTCAATCTTTTACTGGCCAGGGTATCACCTGAAGTTCTCAAACTGCATTCATCTCATCTCTGTATATCTCAGCAACAACAAGGTTCACATTCAAAACCCTGTTGTATTACCGATAAGTAGAAATTCTAACTGGCCCACAGGAAAAAATCTCAGGGCTATATGTCATGTCATGTATGTACTCTGACAATAAATCTGAACTTTGACTTAAATTCCATCTGCCAATGCTCTGCTCAACTTTCTACCTTAGACAACCTTCTTCACCACCCACAACACCATCAACCTGTCACTCATAGAACATGCTTCCTAACTTAATGCACAAGCTGTCAATACACATCACAAAAAATCTTCCTATTGGAATACCACTGGTCACGGACTTCCAATCAGAAAATCATCTGACCACAAAGCCAGTTTTGGATCTAGTTAGTCAGCAAATTCTTTAACACTCTGGACCAGCCAACTATGTGGGTCCATGTAAATGAGTGTTCCAAGTATGGTGGTGCATGTGTGCATGTGCAGTTGTTGGAGAGTGCCATGGACTGGTGAGCTTCACATGGAAAGTGTTATTAAAGCCCAGATAGATAATGTCTTCAATAGCCATTCTCAACAGTGGCCACATGACACAGACTGAAATCATATATTTTTTTTAATGTTTCTTAAGAGATCAATAGGAAACAAGTATGGAAGAAACCAAGTAAACTTGACTGCTTCACAGGGAAGGGGGGCCATAACCTTTGAACGGAGTCCTAGGAGGCCTTAGCCAAAAAAAAATGTTGAGAATGGCTGGATTACAGCACTCAAAATACTCATTCGAATTCGTGTCACGATTTTCCCACACAAAGCCAAATTGACTCAGCCCTGATACCTGTACCGTATCGGAACTGCGATTTGAGAGGGTGCTGAGGGCAAGAAGGGCTCCCAAAGGGCCTTGGGTGCTGAGGCATCCTCATTGTGTCGGAGGGTTGGATCTGGAGCTTGGGTTGCCAATGGTTTGAACTGAACTGGAGTCTGTGCAGCTGCAGAAGCTGCGGAAGCGTTGGTGGCGAATCCACGGGCACTCAATGACTCTGGGGGGATCTCTCTTTTGCTTCTCTTTCTCTGACTGTAAGGGGCTCCGAGCAATGCTAATGGTGAAACTTTGCCTGCATTATGGCAGACTAAAGGCAATTTTGTGTAATGACATCTCTGTTTTATTACTTGACAATAAATAGTATCTGATCAGATCTGAACTGATTTTCACGAATCACAGAAATTCTGTCCCTTGGGTTTTTCTACCCTAACTCCCTGACCACCGATGCAAGGCCCACAGGCCAGCAGTTACTTACCTTTCCCTACTGTCCATCTTGCATAAAGGAACAACGTGAGCTGACGTGACTCAAATACGATTTCCCTTTTATAAATCCATGTTGACACTGTTCAATCATCTTACTAATTTCTCCTCCTTTTGAGATCATGCCTTTTATTATATGTTTCTACACAAAGGTCAGGAATAATAGGTAGGGTACTGCTCTTTTGGAGTGAACCATAAAAGTCTGCAGACACTGTGATTGCAGTTCAAAACACAGAAATGCTACAGGAACTCTGCAGATCTCACAACGTCCATAGGACATAAAGAAATACAACCAATGTTTCAGGCCTGAGCTCTTCCTCAAGGTACGAGTTGCGATACATGTAGAGTTCCTCCAGCATTTCTGTCTTTTTACTTCTCTGTTGTATTCCGAGGTCTTTTAACACAGAATATTAGAGCACCATACAGGCCCTTCAACCTACGTCGTTGACCAACATAAACCTACTCAAAAAAAACAAAACCCTCCCTACCTCACAACCCTCTATTTTTCTTCCATCCATGTGGTTGTCAGAGTCTTTTAAATGTCCCTATTGTTCCAGCCTCCACCACCACCCCTGGCAAGACATTCCAGGCACCCACTACTCTCTGTGTAAAAAAAATATCCCCCTGATATCTCTCCTAAACTTTCCTCCCTTCACTTTATACAGATGTCCTCTGGTGTTTGCTACTCCTGACCTGGAGAGAAAGGTTCTGGCCGTCCACCCTACAAATGTTCATACATATATTTCTATGATTCTTGTAATATAAACTATAATGAATCCCTATAGTGTATTTAATATCATCATTTGATGCATTTAATTCCACTCTCTAATCTAAATAATCCATAGTATAGTGTAATTAATAGCACAATTGTATGTAATTAATCCCATAGTTTGATTGCATTAAACTGATAGAACTAATCCCAGCCTAATCTAAAACGCTATTATAATTGTTTCCATAATCTGTTGTAATTAATCTACCATATGATGCAATTATTTCCTCAATGGGATATAATTAATCCCACAGTTTGAGAATACCAGTCTCACAATAGGATGTAATTAATATTACAATCCAATGTGATTAATACCTCAATTGACACAATTAATTTCAGTCTGTTTTTCCTGCAATCTGATTTAATTAACCCTTGCCAACCCAGTCTGTTCAAATTAATCAGTGATCTGTCATAATTAATGCCACAATTGGAGACAATAAATCACAAAGCTTGATGGCAATTATTCCCAAAATTGGCAGAATTGATCCACGTTACATCATTCCTAAGAGCCACATCTAGGCACTTTGATTTGATCTCCTTAATCCAATAGATTGGTGTGACAAACCACCTTGCCCCACAGCTGGGTTTAATCAACACAGCCCTTTCCATTACTCCCACAACAGCTGGTATTAATCTTACAATTTATACTAATCTGGCATAACTAATCCCAAAATTTGCTGCAATTATTCCCACACTCTGACATGATTAATTTCACAATTTGCTGTTATCAATCCCTGAGTCTCCTGTAATTAACCTAATATTCCCTCATCTGATGTCCCACAATCTAGAGTAATTATTACTAGATTCTGGTGTAATTGTGATGGCATTAATCAGACTGTTTTATAAATCTCCCAATATGATAGAATTAA
The DNA here is from genome assembly GCF_036971445.1 of Narcine bancroftii. NCBI lineage: Eukaryota > Metazoa > Chordata > Chondrichthyes > Torpediniformes > Narcinidae > Narcine > Narcine bancroftii. Next base: position 28,594,347 of record NC_091474.1, read on the forward strand.
TCCCATAGTTTGGTGTAGTCAATGTTGCAAACTGATATAATCAATTGCTTGAACTCCAACAAATCATGTCCCAGTCTGCTATAATTAACCAGATTCACTCAAATCTTGCTTCCCTCAACTGGGACAATGAATCCATCACTTTGATGGAGTTTATTCTCCTGGTCTGACACAGTGAAGATCATATTCTGATTTATCCTTCAATAAATGAAAGTCAAAAAATCTGCAATGCTGGAAGTTTTAAATAGAAACAGAGTGTGTTGAAAAACATTCAACAGTTCAGGGAGCATCTGTGGAAAGAGAGTTAATGTTCACGTTGAAGACTCTTCATCAGATCTAAAAATGAGTGCCCAGTGGTGAACAGGAGGGAAAACAAAAAGAGAATGATGGGAACATCCCTGCTCAGGTGAGGACAAGGATTCTATGAAGTTAAATCAGAGAGATAAAGCGAGTTACCTGTAGTTAGAGAATTTGAAATAAACTTCAAACATGGAAGGCTGTGGTGATCCAGGCAGCAGATGAAGCATTGTCCCTTAAGATTAGGCACGAGAAGGTTGCTAGATTGATTGGAAAGGAGAGGTTGGACAGGATGGGCCTTTCCTCCCTGGAGCATGGTAGGCTGAGGGGTTGGGAGAACCTTGTAGAGCTTTTTAACAATAATTAGGAGCATTGATAAGATAATTGACTTTTCCCTAGGTAGATGATACTGGATCTTGAGGTCATAGATTGAAGGTGAGAGAGGAAAGATTTAAAAAGGACCTCTCCCACACAGAGGGTGGTGGTTTTGTGGAATAAGCTGCCAGAAGAAGTGGTTGGTAGGTATAACTGTAGAGTTTAAAAGATGTTTAGTCAGGCCCTTGAATAGGAGAGGTTTAGGGGATATGGGCTGAACATAAGCAAATAGTACCAGTTTTGACAAGGTGGGCAGAAGGGCCTGTTTTTGTGCTGAGAACTGTTTGACTTTTGTTTTAGGCCTTATAACAGTGTGGGAGCTATAGATGGGCAGTTAATAGTGGTGGATGGAGAATTGTAGTGTAAGCATCTCTTGGTTGTATCTCTCGAATGAACACATGCGCTCCACCCAATGCACATCTAACTGTTCTCATGCTCTGGTTTGTGAAAATGATCTGCGGACTTTCGGTGTAGCCAAAGTGTGGGTGAGTCACTGCTTCCCATGTAATGGTGGGAAGGGAGGGGGGTGAAAGGACAGGTGTTCCATTACTGGAGATGTGCCATAAGATGGGGAGTAGTTAGTGGGTTGGAAACAGACAAAGGAGAGACAATGCCAACAGGTTCTCTGAAGCAGTGAAGGAGGGAGGAAGAGCAGGGAGAATTACATTAACTTCTTTTCTTCATTCTTGGTTCTAACAAGGGGTCATCAACATGAAATATTAAAACCACAGAGATTCTTGAACTCAGCAGATCTTGTAACATCCATAAGAGGAAAAGATATATAACTGATGTTTCAGGCCTGAGCCATTCTTCAAGGTATTGAAACATCAGTAATATATCTTTACCTCCTATGAATGCTGCAAGACCTGCTGAGCTCCTCCAGCATTTGTGTTTTTACTACAATCACGGCATCTGAAGACTTTTGTATTTCACTCCAATGTGAAATATTAATGCTGTTTCACTTTCTATGGATGGTGGCTAACCTGTTAAGAGTTTGTAGCATTTTCTGTTTGTATATTTAATCCCACAGCCTGAGTTAAATCAAGGTGAAGTTCGATACAGCAGGTTGAATGAATAAACCTGAATCTAATGTAACAATTCTCTGGTTTGATGCAAATAATGACGCAGTTGAATTATTTTGTGTTGATAATAATACCAAAAGACATAGGAGCAGAAATAGGCCATTCAGCCAATTAGGCCTGCCCCCAGCATTTAACTATGAGTGGACTTATTTTTACACTCAGCCCCACTGCCCAACCTTCTCCTCATAACCTTTGATGCCCTGGCTAATCAAGAACCTATCACAGTTGGTACAACTCCTTTGAGCTAGCAATCGGGACCAGGTTTTGAATCCCACACTGTCTGTAAGGAGTTTGTATGCTCTCCCCATGTCTGCATGGGGTTTCCTCATACCATTTAAAATGTACTGGGATGGAGGTTAATTGGGTGTAAATGGGGAAACCCAGACTCATGGGCTGAAATGGCCTGTTACTGTGTTGTATGTCTAAATTTACTAAAGAAAAAATAATTAAAATACACCCAATGACTTGGCCTCCACCCTCTACAGATTCACCACCCTCTACCTTAAAAAAAATCCTCTGCATTTCTGCTCTAAGTAGACACCCTTCAATCCTGAAGTTGTGCCATCTTGTCCTACACTCTCCCAGAACCTGATCTAATTAATCTTGAAATCACATCCATCAAAATACTCTTGTTTGATCTAAATATTATCAAAGGCTGATATATTTTCACGTGCTCATTTCAGCACAAAGATTCTTCATCCTGAAATGTTCAGTGTTTCTCTTAGGACTGAAGTTTCCTTATGGAGTGCTTCTAGCATGTTTTACTTCAGATTTTCAGCATCTGCAACATTTATCATTGAATTATCCTGTGGTTTTATGATCTTAATATTTTGGCCGATGTGACTAATCACATGCTTGGATACAAATGACGCCACATGCTGATGACCTCTGATCACATAATTTGCTGGAATTAATCTTGCAGGCATAGAATCCCTGAGCCAAAGAACACTACAGCACAAACAGGGCTGAACCATTTTTTTTTTTTTTTGCCTGGTCCCACTGACCTGCACCCAGTCCATAGCCCTCCATACCCATCCCATCCATACCTTAAATGTTAAATTGTGCCCACATTTACCACTTCAGCTGGTAGCTTGTTCCACACTCCTGTGTGTGTGTGGTTCCTCCTAAACTTTTACCATTTCACTCTTAACCCATGTCCTCTGGTTTGTATTTCACCTGCTCTCAGTGGAAAAAGCCTATCTACATTTACTGTCTACTCCCCCCCTTATAATTTTAAATACCTATAACAAATCTCTCCTCATTCTTCTTTGCTCCAATGAATTATGTCTGAACCTGTTTAACCTTTCCCTGTAATTCAGTTCCTGAAGTCCAGGCAACATTCTAGTAAATCTTCTCTGCACTCTTTCTACCTTAATGATATCTTTCATTTAGTTAGGTGACCAAAAATTAATTAATCAGGTTTAATTAATTTTGCAGAATGATGTAAAATCTAGAGTATTTAATGCCAAAGGTTGATGTTCCTAAATTCTTATGCAATTCCATCATTACCTGATCATATTGAAGCAGGGGAGAGTGGCAGGATTGAGGGGCAGAACAGCCTTCTATTCTGAAGTTCTACTGGGGGATTTAACCTGTTTGACGTAGCTAATCCTGCTTTAAGATGTGTAAAAGAACTGTTCCTGATAGATGATCCTATTGCCTGATGAGTTTCTATTTCTTCCTGCTGTCCAAAACCTTCCTCAATCGTAGCTTGATCTTTTTTGATGGTAGCTTGATGCTGCCATGCTTGAGATTAACTGAAAATTCAAGGGATGAAGTGCCGAACCCTGCTGCTGACAGCCCACTTGTCCCAGAAACCCATTGGCCATTTAGTTTATGCCACGGAGATAATTTTGCTCAAAACAATGATTATCCTTTACTTCCCCTGGATGTTGCATGACCTTCTAAATCTCTCCAGTGCATTTATGTATTCCAAATATCTGTGTTTCCCTTGGATCCTATGGGGCTTTTTTTAAACCTCCATGCATGAAGGACTTGTTAAATTCATTGAACATTACAGCACAGTATAGACTCTTTGGCCCACAATGTTGTGCTGACCTGTATAAACCTACTCAACAAACAAAACCTCCATCCTCACAACCATACCTCTCTATTTTTTTCTTGTATCCTTGTGCCTGTCTATTGTATCAGCCTCCACCACCACCCCTGGCAATGCATTCCAGATGGTTTTTTTAAAACTTACCCTGGACATCTCGCTCCTTAAACTTTCCTTGCCTCACCTTATACAGATGTCCTCTGGTGTTTGCTCCTCTTGTCCCAGAAAAAAAGATGTTGTCTGTCATAACCTTGTAGATCTCTATGAAGTCACCTCTCATCCTTCTTCACTCCAAAGAGAAACCCTGTTAACCTTGTCTCATAAGACACATTCTCCAAACCAGGCAACATTCTGGTAAATCTTTGCTGCATTCTCTCCATAGCTTCCACATCCATCTTTTAATGAGATGACCAGGACTGGACACAAAATTCCAAGTGTGGTCAAACCTAGTCTCACCTAGCCAGAGGAAACAACCAGCCTTCTTAGCCATAGGCAGTTGTTATCAGGTCATTGGGTGTATTTAAGGCAGAGATTGATAGGATCTTGATTAATCAGGGCATCAAAGACCATGGAGAGAAGGCCAGGCAGTGGGGGCTGAGTTTGAAAAAGGATCAGCTGATGATTAAATAGTGGGGCAGACTTGATGGGCTTAATAGCCTATTTCTGCTCCTATGTCTTATGGTCTTATTTCCTTTCATAAGTTTGTTTCAATAAGATCCTCTTCCATAAGTTTCTCTTATGAATGCTGGCATTCACTTTGAGACGAATAGAATGTAAGAGCAGGGATGTGACGTTGAAGCTTTATAAGGCACTGGTGAGACTTCACCTGGAGTATTATGAACAGTTTTGGACTCCTCATTTAAGAAAAGATATGCTGATGTTGGAGAGGGTTCAAAGGAGTTTCATTAGGATGATTCCAGGAATGAAAAGATGATCATATTGGGAGCATTTGAAAACTCTTGGCCTGTATTCATTGGAATTTGAGAGAATGAGGGAGGATAACATTGAAACATTTTGAATGTTGAAAGGCATGGACAGATTAGATGTAGAAAGGTTGATTTCCCCATGGTGGGAGAGTCTAGGATAAGAGGGCACATTTCAGGATTGAAGGATGTCCGCTAAGAACAGAGATGTGTAGGAATTTCTTCAGCCAGAGGGTAGGGAATCTGTGGAACTTGTTGCCACAGGTGGTTGTGGAGGCCAGGTCATTGGTGTATTTAAAGCAGAGATTGATGGGTTCTTGATTAGCCAGGGCATCAGAGGTAATGGGGAGAAGGCCAGGCAGTGGATCTGAGTGGAAGAGTGGATCAGATCATGATTAAATGATGGGATAGTTTGATGGGCTGAATGGCCTATTTCTGCTCCAATGGCTTATGGTCTTATCAGAATACTGGAACCTGAAACAGCTGATGCAGAATTAAATTAATCAAAAGAACCAGAGAGGAGATGAAGAACTTGTTTTCACTCAGAGGCTGGTGGGGATCAAGAAAGATTGGTGAAAGGAAAAACTCACCCCACATGTAAACAGTAGCTGGGTGAGCTTTCGGCCAACAGTGATTTCTCCCAACCAGCAGACAACAGTCGCCTGCTACATTGTAATATTGATATGGTTTCATATAATCAATCCCTGGTAGGATGTAATTAATTTCACTCTTTAAGGTATTTAATTTCACAGTTTGAAATAAACAATCGAAAAAGCTGTTCTAATTCTCCAATGTAATTCACCCCGTAGTATGTAATGGAATCTACCTTCCAATTCGATATTAATAATCATTCCTACAGTCCAAAGTAATTAATCTCCGATGCAGTTGATTTAAATGATCGTCGCATTCTGATTGACACTAATGTCCCATTACTTCCCACAGTCCCTTGGCGGTTCCTTCTTTGATAAACGACGATGTTAGCGGGACTAGAAGGTGAATTATAAGACGCTGGGACTCTTCTCCCTGGAGCATAGGAAGTTGAGGGCAATAACATCCCGAGGTTGAAAGTGGGAACCTGAGGGGGTAACATTTTCCACACTGAGGGTAGTGGGTGTTTGGAACCGTCTGTCAGGGGAAGAGGCGGAGACGTGGAGAGGAAAGGTTCAGAGAGATAGGGGCCGAATGCAGGTCAATGGGACGAGCTCACACAGGCACCTTGGTCAGCACAGAGAGGTTGGGCTGAAGGTCCGTTTTCGTGCTGTACATCACTGTGCCTCTCTAATGGTTGATAATGTCCCAGCTGATGTGATTGGTGTTCTCTCCACCGTGAGCTGACACGGAGGTGCCAGGAAATGTTCCCGTGACCCTTGCTCTCAGGGTCCTACATCGGCACAGGCTGGGGTTCACGGCTCGTCCAGCAAGTCCCGTCCAAATCACCAATCTAACTGCTAAAGGAATCTAACTGATGTTTGAATAACGGACCTGCAAACAGTGTTGGAAAACGCCTCCCTCCCGGGGAGTGAACAACCCACCCTCCCCTCAATTTGTAACCCACCCCCCAATTCCCTCCCTGAGTGTTGTGCCAGGATAACTCTCCGAACACTCCATCGGGACAACTTTGTGGACACTGAGAGTATCAATGGTTCGAGTTGGCGCATCATCTGCCAACTCCAGCCCAGGGGTCAGGGCGATGGAACAGTGGACCCCCTCGCACTCTCACTGCCCCTTCCCGGGTCACGGGGGAAATACAGGGCCACTGGTGTCAGTCAGAAGGCGGGTGCTATAAAAGCTGCCGCATCAGGGGTGAATGAGCTGGGATCTGCCGGAATGTGGAGATGATCCCGACCACAAGGCACTCTGACCAGACTTTCTGAAGGATGCATTTTGGGGGGGGGGGAGGGAGAGAAAACTTTGGTCGTCTCTTACTAAATATCCCAGGGACGGTTTCCCCCCTTTCCGACCCCTCTTACCGATGGTGGTGATGACGGTGATGGCAAAGTAGAAGGAGCCGGCGAATTTCCACTGGTGTCCGGCGCGGTGCGGCTCGCTCTGCAGAACCACCCACTCCAGCTCCCGGTAGTCCTCCTCACTGATGCCGTACTTGCTCCTCAGTTCCATGCGCTTGGAGTTCAGCAGCCGCTTGCGGGAGGTCTCGAAGTCGGACTCGAGCGCGTCGAAGACAGCGGCGCCCACCAGCAGGTAAGTGAACATGCAAAGGATCAGGGAGAGAGTCCTCACGTTCTGCCGCTTCATGGCCACCAGAGCCCGGCTCCAGCTCGCCGCATCCCCGCCTCCCCCGGCCGCGGGGACGCGCGGGGTCGCGCGCCTCCCGGAGACGTGCACGCGTCTTAATGCAATAATCAACAGAGTAAATAAATGTGCCACCCACGAATGCCTGTAAGTGGTTTGGGATTCTTTCCCACGCGCAGGGTAGGATTGGGTTGGCTTGAGTTGGATCAGTTTGGATTGAGATGGATGATCCGGACCAACCTGAGCTTGCTTGCTTCTCGTCTGGTTTGGGTTGGTTGAGTTCCCTTGGGGTGGACGGATTGGTTTGGCGTGGTTTGGATTGGTGCGGTTATGGGCGGAGGGTTGGGTTGGTTAAGGTAGGTTGAGAGTGCGTTGGTTTGGACCAAGTTAGCCCCATTTAGATGGGATCGGCTGTGTTGGTTCGGTGTGACTTGGATTGAGATAGTGAGCCTTGGATAGAGGTGAGTTGGGTCTGGATTTAAGTAGACCGGTTCGGAATGGGATGGAAAGATTTAGCCTTGGTTGGTTTGGAATGGCTTGCTATTTTGGGGAGGGGGGATAGAGGTGGAGAGGAGAGAGATGTTTTATACAGCGTTGGAATCACTGCAGATTACGTTTGCATTGGTTGAGGATGGTTAATATCCTACCCGGTGGGGTCATTCAACCAGAACCCCCCCCCCTCCCCCCCCTCCCCCCCCTCCCAGTCCGTTTCTGGACAACTCAAACCCCAATTCCTAAATCTGGGCCTTGTCAGATACGAGGAACCCCCTCCGCAAAGAAAAATGCCCAAGCCTTCCCCGAATAAACTCCCCGAGAATCCGGTGCCTACCGCGGCCCCGGTTTAACTTTGACTGCAGTGTAACCCTGCCGGTGTGTCGCCTGTTCCTTGAACCGAATCGGTTGTCCTGGGTTAAGATGAATTGTTTCCAGCTGTTCTTGCCCGATTAACGAGAAGTGCGTTCAGGAGGCTTCTTATTCCTACCCCTCACGAACTGATCATTCCGATCCACAAGCGCTAAGCTCCCGGAGGGATCCAGGTTTCCCTCTGTGTGGATGGAGCCCCGCTCTCGCCTTCCTTGCGGCGCGTTGCTGATAAAACCCACGTTCTCATTCTGTGTTCTCCAGGTCTGCGAGACCAAACAGCCGGGATCCAACCGGTAAAGACCGAGAAGCTCCGGGCGGGGCAATCATTCGGAGGTCATCGCCCCTCGTACAGCACCTCCCTCATCTCTCCGCATCTACCCCACGGTCAGAGACCCCCCCCCCCCCAACAAAGCCCGCCACTGTGATCTACAAGTGCCCAGAGTCAGCAGCCGAGTTCTCTCAAAGAGTTAACATCGAGCCCCTGTCGCTCTCACTCTGCAGTCGAGGGCGCTGAGAAGACTGGCAGAGCTGCGAGCCTGCTCGTATCTCGAGTGAGGCACACACTTAACCAGCCTGGCGAGAAGATTAATGCTGAGTGAACGCACAGAGCGATCTGTGCACAGGTACAAGGCTGTTACCACACACACACTTGGATACACACAATGGCGTAGAGACACACTACAGTACATACGCACTCTTTGATACACATACAATTGCAAACATGTGCACACAATATCAGCCACTAGCCGTCACATGTGCATCAGTGCACCCACTTGTACACGATTACACACAAATACACGGTTACATATAGACTTGGGAACACACGTGTACATGCACAGTCTGCAAACGGGTACAAACTAATGCAGACGATGAGAGTGACATGTACACAGAATCATGTGGAGTTACATAAATATAATTGCACACAATTACATGCACACACCATACCCTCACAGAATTCTATGTAGGCAATCCAGCAAAACCATCGACCTGTCACATACATTTATATAGCGCGGCTAATGTGATGTAACGCCCCAGTGCACAACTACAACATTGGAAAATAAATATTTGACAAAACGTGTCCTCAAGGCACATTTAAAAAAAGCGTTGGGGTGGGCGTCCAGAAGAGTAGGTATGACGGGGCGTCTGAAAGGTGTTGGAGAGGTAGAGAGATTTAAGAAATTCCTGAAGTGAGTGACCTGGCGGTGGAAGACGGGGTCGCCAGTGGTGAAGTAACTAAAACAGTGTTCGTGAGGGAGACTTGAGTTGGTAAGTCTCAGAAAACTAGAGTCAGTTAACGAAACATATTTATTAAGACATACACAAATATACAATATATATGCTCAAACTGGCATACACATTTCATGAAACTTCTTTGTTCAACACAGCTAAACAGACGTCTACACATTCCGGAGCACAACTATTTGTACGCATTCCCATCCCAGGCATAACTGTATCTCATTTTCACCCCTCTAACCAAGTACTCCACCCGACCAGACACATCTATCCATATGCAGTCTTATTTAGACTAGATATTGCTCATAAACTCTGACCTAACTCACACCATTATGTAAACAATTGAGTGAGCTAAAAGACTTCCAAAAGGTAGTGGGCACAGCCTAGGACATCACAGGCAAAACCCTCCCCACCATTGAACAACGGGGAACGCTGGCGTCTGGAGAGCAGTAGCAGTTATCAAGGGTCCACACCACCCAGCCCATGCTCTCTTCTCGCTGCTGCTATCAGGAAAAAGGTCGAGGTGCCACAAGACTCCTATCACCAGGTTCAGGAATAGTGCTATCGCTCCACCTCCAAACTCCTCAACAACAAACTCAATCAGAGACTCGTTTATGGACCCTTAATTTGCACGATTTATTATTGAATATTTATTTTCTGTCCTTTGCAGTCAGTTTGTTTACATTTTCTCGTATCTAGAAGACAGTTTTTTTCATTTTCATAGAAATTTTGCGTCGCCCGCAAGAAAAAGAATCTCAGGGTTGTATGTGATGTCCTGTATGTACTATAACAATAAATCTGAACTTTTAACTTGTTTTGAAGGTTTGAAAGTCTGATCCTCTCGCTGCTTCAAGGAAGCTATTATTCATCCCACCCCTGTCGCACTTTCTTCTCTCCCCTTCCATTGAACACGAGCTACACGAATGTGAGAACACAGAACTCCAGGGTCAAGGACGGTTTCTTTGCTGTTGTTTTTTTATGTGAAATGAACTTCACCTTGGTAATAGATGATGCCTTTACACTATAATTTTCTCTGTGCTCTGCACTTCATCCAAGTAACACCACACCCTGCTCTCTGACTTACTGTAACATTACATCCTACGCCTGTTTTACTAATGAACGAGATGCTCTGCTTAAGAATGGATCGACCTGCCGAATAGCACCTAAAACAATGTTTTTCACTTTATCTCAGTGCACGTGACAATTAACAACTCAATTCATTTCGCAAGTCAGTTTTAACTTCTCAGACAATAATTTACATATGTAGCAAAATACAGCCATAATGGCAACAATGCGCACAATCTGTGGCTCATATCACTCGTGCACATGATCAATACATTCAATGTGCCACATTTATTTACACATTCATACATACACGCATTAACACACGGAAGTGAACGTACATGTGAGCACACACACAAGTCCACACTCACCCACACATACACACAGAACACCCCTCCCCCTTCCCACGGATAGACACACATACACTCACACAGACACAGACATACACACACCCATATACACTCATGGATAGGCACACACGCTCACAGTCACATAGACACACATTCGCACATGGATAGACGCACATACACGCCCACACACAGGGACGCACGCAGACACCCACAAATAGACTAAGACACACACAACAGATCGCAGCCCCCCCCCCCCAACACACACACACACACACACACACACACACACACATCTACCATCCTTCATGGATTCCCTCAATCTGACAATGATTGTATGACCTAGAGATATAATTTACTTCATGGTTGGAATTGATTAATTTGAATGTGACCAATGTTTCCTTCCGCAATAGAGGGGAGTGTTATGACCAACAATTTTACTTGTTTTGGGGCAGCAATGGGAAATATCACCTTGTCCGTGATAGTTAGTCATGCTTCGATTATTTTCCAAGGGTACACACTGATTGCTGTGGTTGTTTAATAAAGATGATCAGATAAATGGCAGAGTTCATTTTCACCGTAGACGCCCACGCTAATAGATTTTAACACAGTTCTAAACACCAATTAGACAGAAGCAAGGGTGGCAACAAACGCAGCATATTGGGGCTAATTCTTTGGATTCTGCAAGAGTGCATTCGGTGCCTGTTGTAACTACTTTACACGCTGCATTTAGCAGATGCAAGTGTTAAAGGGAAAATAGAATGGGCAGGATATTTTTTATGAATATTCACACTTGCAACATATTTCCCGAACAGGAATTGCTCGTTTCTTTCATTTTTTTTCTTCTTCTTCTATTTTCAGCGAATTTACTTCGCTCCGCGATGTGCTAAAAATAGGTTTCACTGGTAAGATCAGAAAACACAAGTCTGTTAAGAGGTGTCCATGGTCCTGAAGCAATGCTGAACGCAAGTGCTCTCAGCCAAACGATTCAGCACCAGAGACAGCGACTTGAGCAGCCTGGACACTAAAACAACTAGATCTTGATGAATAAAGAAGCAGTCCTCCAAAATGCAAATGCTGGAATCTTGAGAAGAGAATCAGGTGGACAGAAATGGTCAGTCAATGTTTCGGATCAGGAGTCTGTGTCCAGACTGTAGGAAGGGATGACATCAAGGATATCACTGTGTAGGGGGAGGGAGCTGAGGAGAGGTTGAAATGGTGGGGTGTTGACCAGAGGTGGGAGAGGTGGAGAGACCAGTACAGAGAGAGAAAGAGCAGTTTGTGGGGGTGAGGATCTTTTATAGAGAAAAGTAAGAACAGGAGTTGGTAAATAAGACATTAAACAATGGACCAAATAGAGACGGGGGCTCCCTAAAGTTAGAAAAAATCATTGATCATGCCATTGGGTATAAGGCTGTCCAGAGGTGTTGTTCCTCAGGGTTATATTTGGGTCGAGGACAGACGTGTTGGAATAGTTGAGGGCAGCTGAATTATTAGTTACATTAAGGAGCTTATGATTGTGGACTGCAGAAAGGGAAGGTGAAGGAACCACACACCTGTCTCCATTGATGGTGTGACGGTAGGAGGGTAATACCTTCCTGGGAGCCCACATATCAGAGGACTCTGCTGGGGCCAGCATGTTGAGGCAACTGTGAAAAAGGCACACATGCATCTCTTTCAGAGGAGATTTGACATGTCATCAAATATTCCATTAAACTTCAACAGGTGTACTAAGCAAAGAATGCAGGCTAGTAGCATCCTGGCCTAGTTTTGAAACTTGAGTGCTTCAGAATGCAGAAGTGGCAAACCTTGCCCAAGTCCATCATGGGCACCGAACACTGAAAACATTTTTGTGAGACACCGCTTCAAGAAGGAAGCCAACATCATAAAGGACTCCTATCACCCTGGTCACAACCACTTCTCACTGTTGCCTTCAAGGAGGGTGTAGAGAGTCTGAAAGTCTATCACTTCTAGGTTCAAGAACAGTTATTTTTGCAAGAACTATTAGGCCCTTGATCCACCCCCCCCCCCATTATTCAGACTTTAACTACAAACTATATACCTATATTCAGGGGCCACCAAAAGATCTCTCTGCACAACTTTAAACATCACTATTATCTTGCATTAACTGCAGTGCCAACTTTTTATTTATCCAAACATTTACCCTTTATATTTTTATGTCATGGAACACTGTGGTAATTTAGTTATTCTGTTTTAGTTGGGGTATCCTACATTTCTGTTTGCCAGTCGCAAATAAGAATTTTGATATTATTGAGTATATTACAGTAAATCATTGTCACCTTCGCTTCTGTGACCATATGCAGAAAATGGTGGAAAATCACAGGTCAAGTCCATGGACTGTGACAAGTAGGCATCAATGTCCATCAACTGTATCACTTGGGCTGCCCCTTAATATGATGAATTAAGTTTCTCTTTCACAGATATTTCCATCCTTGGGTTGAGTGAAATATTCACCAGGTCTCTTCACACAGATCACAGCAATCTGTCCAATTATTAATATTTACAAAGCTTAACTAGGCCCTCTCACAGATGGGAAAGGAGAGAAAGGTTTAACAGTGAACTGGAATGCTCTGCCTGGTTCACTGATGGAAACGGGCTCAATAATGACTTCCAAAAATGAATTGGATAATTACTTGGAAATGAAAGTACCGCAGAGGCTTTTATCAAAAGGAGCAGTGGGAGGTGGATTGGAGAGCAATTTTGAAGGGTTGAAAAAGGCAAGAGGGCCAAATAGCCTCTGAGCTGAAGGTTCAGAGTTCAAGTCGCACTCTGGATGGCAAGCACAAGAAATTCATCACGAGAATAAAAATGGTGGCGCTGCCAGACTGCTGTAACTGTGTGGATCTGCAGAGAGTGGGAAACAGAGACTCAGTGCACCTATTCAGGGTTCGATAGCTCAGACCATCTACCAAAGGCTCCATACCAGCTTTAAATGGCCTGTTAAAGGTGTCAATGGTGTTTATTTTAAAATCCTGCAACCACAAGGTCTGGGCCCAAGATGGTGGCACCTATGTTTGGCAGCAGCCTCGAGGGGTTGCAGTATCTGAGGAAGCAGATGATTTTTGCAGGGCACCAGAAAATGGGGAGATGACACCCATTTGAGAAGGAGAAGCAGAGGAGATGACCCTATGAGATGGTGACCACAGTGGCAGACCAGTTAGGGTCTCTGTAGCTGAAGCTGGTGACTGTGGCCATGGGAATCACATCAGGTTATGGGCTGCTGGAGTCTGGCTCAAGACTGGCTGAAAAGGTACCAGGTATTGGAACCAGGATGTGAGAGGTTGCTGAGGTTGCTGAGGGCTTCCTGATCTTGATGGAGGTTTGGATCTGGAGTTCAAGTTGCCAATGGTTTGGACAGGACTCCGTGTGTCTACAGAGGGTACGGGAGTGCTGGAGGTGAATCCATGGGCACAGTGACTCTGGAGGAGGCACTCTCTTTTTCTTCTCTTTCTCTGACTCAGGAGTAATGGACAATTTCTGTTGATGGTGATAAACTAAATGAAATTTTATGTAATATTATATTTCTTGGTTTATTACATGACAAAAGAATCATGAAACATGAATGCTGCCCGACAACATCACAAATGGAGCACAAGAACAATACAGCAGCAAAATGCAACACCCAAATTAAATAAAAACTCTGCTGCTTGCACATGATCTATATCCATCCATTCTATATATTAACATGTCCATCTGGAAGCCTCTGAAGCCCCACTATCATGTTTCCTTGATTCACTTTTCCAGCATGTTCTGTTTTTGTTTCAGATTTCCAGATCTGCACTATTTTATATAATTTCATTTGGTGCATTTCCATAGCACCTTTCTTCACCAAAGTGCTTTGAAAAAAAACAAATCACTTTTGAAGAGCACTTATGGTGGTAACATGGGAAATACAACAGCTGATTTATGCACAGCAAGCTCCTACAATTATAACTAACAGATAAATGTTTGTGATGTTGATTTCTGGATAATTATTTCCCAGACACTGGAGTAATGTTCACAATCTTTTCTGAATTTGCACCATGAGATTTTAATTTTACAACTGCTCAAAAGAACAGTCAAGGCCCTGCAATTAACTCCTCACTTGAGCAGCAGTCATTTCAGGAGGGTATCCTCTGTCATCTGTGACAAGATATTTGTGCTTGCTATCCAGAGTGCGACTTGAACTCTGAACCTCCAGCTCAGAGGCTATTTGGCTCTCATACCTTTGCCAACACTTCAAAAGTGCTCTCCAATTCATACACCCCCACCCACCCCCCCCACCCCCCCCCCCCCCCCACCACCACAACTACTACTCCTTTTGATGAAAGCCTCTGCAGTGCTTTTGTTTCCAAGTAATCATCCAATTCATTTTTGGAAGTCATTATTGAGTTCATTTCCATCAGTGAGCCAGGTAGAGCATTCCAGCTTAGGCCTGGTTAAGCTTTGCAAATATTAATAATTGGACAGACTGCTGTGATCCGTGTGAAGAGACCTGATGAATATTTCACTCAATCTGAGGATGGCAATATCTGTGAAAGAGAAACTTAATTAATTATATTAAGGGGCAGCCCACATGAAATAGATAGTGGATATTGACGCCTGCTTGATCAGAATGAAAAAGAATAATGAGATTGATAGGTTTTTGATTAGCCAGGACATCAAAGGTTATGGGGAGAAGGCCGGGCAGTGGGTCTGAATGGGAAAATGGATCAGCTCATGATTAAATGGTGGGTCAGACTTGATGGGCTGAATGGCCTATATCTGCTCCTATTTCTTGTGGTCTTTTGGTCTTAAAATTCTTACTTACTGCAGCCAAACAGTTATGTAAGATAACAGAATAATTTAATTTACCACAATATGCCAAGACAGAAAAAGAGGCAATAAATATAAAAGAATAGATAAATAAATATTCGCCATTGTATTTCATGCAGAAAAAGAGTGATGCTTCAGTAGTACATGCAGTTCTTTTGGTGGTCCTAGAGTAGTTTATGGTTGGGATTAAGGTAGTACGGGGAGGTTCAAGAGTCTAATAGATGTTGAAAGAATACTTATTGTTAAAGGGAGCACTGAAAAGAGATTGTGACCAGGGTGATGAGGACACTCAATCCATTCCAACACCCCTTGATCTGCTCAAAATGTAGAGATTGGATAAATTAGGACCATTAACAAGAGCCAAAGAGGTTGACAGATTTAATAGCTGTGCTCAGAATGAAGAATGGCTACATAAGGAGAAGCAGTTTCCATTAACAAGGGGACATGTAACAAAACCACTTTAACTTACATAAAGGGAACCAGAAGGGAGATTGCTTCAATGTGGTGAGATATAGCCACCTGCTACCCTAGCAAAGACCAGGGAAGTGATGCTGAGGCACTGGTGAGACCTCACAGAATATTGTGAGCAATTTTGGATGGTGCTGACATGGGAGAGGGTTCAGAGGAGGTTCATGAGGATGGTTCTGGGAATGAAAGGGAAACTGTATGTGGAATGTTTGACAGCTCTTGGCCTGTACTTGAAGGGGGATCTCATTGAAACATTTTGAATGTTGAAAGGCATGGCCTGTGTAGATGTAGAAAGGTTGTTTCCCATGGTGGGAGAGTCTACAACATTAGGACACAACTTCAGGATTGTAGGGCGTTCACTTAGAACAGAGATACGGAGGAATTTCATCAGCCAGAAGGTAGTAAATCTGTGCAATTTGTTGTCACAGGCAGTTGTGGAAGCCAGGACATTGGATGTATTTAAATCAGAGATTGATAGATTCTTGATTAGCCAGGGAAACAAAGGTTATGGCGAAAAAGCCAAGCAGTAGGGCTGGGTGGGAAAATGGATCAGCACATAATTAAATGGTGGGACAGACTTGATGGGCTGAATATCCTATTTTTGCTCCTTTGTCGTAAGAAATATCATCTTATGAAAGGACAGCAAAAGCAAATTCCATAGAATGGGAAAACAATTAAAAGGGAAAACATGCAGGATTTGAAAAATTATTTCAAAGAACCCACACAGCCATCTCCTGTTCCTCTTTGAGATTCTACAGTAATGTATCATTTGAATTAGATTCTCATTGTTTATAAGAATGGCCATTCAGCCTATCATGTTCATGCAGGTTAAGGCAGAGATTGATAAGTTGGGGTGTCATGGGTGGCGTAGCAGTTAGTGCAATGCCTTTACAGCATCAGCATCTGGGACTGGGGTTTGAATCCCACGCTGTCTGTAAGGAGTTTGAACGTTCTCCCTGGTTCTGTGGGGTTTTCCCCAGAGGCTCTGGTTTCCTCCTACCATTCAAAACATATGGTTGGGGGGGGGGGGGTGGTGTAGGTTAATTTGGTGTAAATTGGGTGGCATGGGTTCGTGCACTAAAATGGCCTGTTACTATGCTGTATGTCTAAATTTAAAATTATTTAAACTCTCAAGACAAGAATAAATTCCATAGGGTTGTTAACTCAGCCTGCGACATCACAGGCAACGGATATCGACATGAGGCGGTGTCTTTTTTAAGGCGGTATCTTAAAAAAGCAACTTCTGTCCTCAAAGACCCTCACCACCCAGGCCATATCCTCTTTACTCTGCTTTTTTCTTTGGCTTGGCTTCGCGGACGAAGATTTATCGAGGGGGTAAAAGTCCACGTCAACTGCAGGCTCGTTTGTGGCTGACAAGTCCGATGCGGGACAGGCAGACACGGTTTCAGCGGCTACAGGGGAAAATTGGTTGGTTGGGGTTGGGTGTTGGGTTTTTCCTCCTTTGCCTTTTGTCAGTGAGGTGGGCTCTGCGGTCTTCTTCAAAGGAGGTTGCTGCCCGCCAAACTGTGAGGCGCCAAGATGCACGGTTGGAGGCGATATCAGCTCACTGGCGGTGGTCAATGTGGCAGGCACCAAGAGATTTCTTTAGGCAGTCCTTGTACCTTTTCTTTGGTGCACCTCTGTCACGGTGGCCAGTGGAGAGCTCGCCATATAACACGATCTTGGGAAGGCGATGGTCCTCCATTCTGGAGACGTGAACCATCGGGAAAAAGGTACAGGAGCCTAAAGATGAGCAGTCAGCAGCACAAGGACAGCTTCTTCGCCACTGCCTTCAGATTCCTGAATAATCAATGAACCAAAGGCACTGCCTTACTTTTCGTGCACTATTATTTTTATTTATTTTTTATTTGGAGTAATGTTATAAGATGGTTATAATATGTATGTTTGCTCTATAATGCTGCCACAAAACACCACATTTATGACTTGTGCATGACAATAAATTCTGAATCTGATTCTGAATTTTAAAAAATTTTATATTTAAAGAAATATCCACTCAATCTATCCCATTCTTCTAGGTTTAGGTCTGTAGCCTGCAGGACACAGTTAGCTCTTGAATATACATCCAAGCAGTTGTTAAACGTGGTGAGAATGTCCATCACCCTATCAGGTAGTTCGTACTTCACCTCAACCATCCTCTGGAAAATATCCTTCCATCCATCTCTTTAAATCTGTGGCCCTGGTTTTAGTCTCTGCTCAGGGAAATAGATCCTTCCTCTTTGCACTGACTAATCCCCTTATAATTTTATACATCCCCATTTAAATCTCCACACAGATACTGAATTGATCTTCGAATTCAAAATCTGGGCTCAGGAATGAGGAGATAATGAATGCATATTATCAGGCACATTGTACAACATAGATAAGCACTAATATTCTTACTACTAGAAAAGGAACTTCGTTAAAACAAAAACATTCAGGCAGCATGGTCCACATAGCGGTTACGCCAGTGAACCAGGTTGGAATCTGGCGCTGTTTGTCAGGAGTTTGTATGTACTCCTTGTGTCTGCGTGGGTTTCCTTTTGGTGCTCTGGTTTCCTCCCACGTTCCAAAGACAGATGGAGGTTATAGGTTCATTGGTTGCATGGGTGTATTTGGGCACCGTGGGCTCATGAGCCGGAAGGGTCTGTTACCCTGCTGTATCTCTAAATTTAAATTAGACTTAATTTAATTTAAAAACAACAATAAATACAAAAGATGAAGAATAATTACTCGCAGTTGTCCTAGTGCAAAGAAAAAAGAGAGACGTTGGAATGGTGCCTGTAGTCCATCTGTGGTTTTGGAATTGTCCCTGATTAGTGCGACAAGGGAGGTTCAAGATTATGTCACACTTTCTTTGGTGACAGACTGGTTTATCTCTGCAACTTGTGGTCAGTTCATCAGCTGTAGAGCTTGAATGCCAGGAACCACCAGGGCGAGAAATGGCACCATGAGGAGAACATATTTTTTCTTCACATGGGTGTCTGAGCATTCTCTGTCCTCCACCTGCACCCTGGTTTACCCACCCTTCCACCAGAGATGGCTGCTCATTTGTCCAGCTTTCTGATTCCAGTGCACAGACATGTTTCATTTTTCCTTATGACTTTGTAGGAGGCTGTTCAGCCCATCTAATCTATTACAAAATTAATCACATCCCATAACCTCATCTCACACATTCCCATAACTTCATCTTGCACATGCTACACCATCCAGATTCTTACCTCCACGCAATTAACTCGCACATCTGCCTGAGTTTTGGGGCCAGTAGGATCTAGGGGAAATATACGGGTCCCAAGGACAATGTGCAAACTCCGCATGGTCAGAAGTGAACCTGGGTTGCTGATGCTGTGAGTCAACAGCTCTAGCAGCTATGCATGATGATCAGCATCTGCTGCTGTAACTGGTGACTAAAGCATTCAGGTATATTCCAACGATATGCAAGCTCCGATCAGTGGTTCCCTAGCCTCTGCTCCTTGGCTCAGTGTTCAGGTCCAGCCTGATCAATCAGAGCAGGTTTCTTCCTATCTCCTCTGGGGCTCTTTTATTGCTATTCAAAGCAAATATTCATCATTCTTGAAATGAAAAGAAAAAAAAGTTGATATAGATATTGCGATCAATCCATTCCAACCAATTAATCAGTGGAAAGGGATCATAGACTGTCTCTGAGTTCATTTAACTTAGATCCTTGATAGCACAATATGAAATGCTCGGTGCTCGAGGTACTCGAGATGGCAGAGGTCGACAGCATCGAGTCCACGCTGCTGAAGATCCAGCTGCGCTGGATGGGTCACGTCTCCAGAATGGAGGACCATCGCCTTCCCAAGATCGTATTATATGGCGAGCTCTCCACTGGCCACCGAGACAGAGGTGCACCAAAGAAAAGGTACAAGGACTGCCTAAAGAAATCTCTTGGTGCCTGCCACATTGACCACCGCCAGTGGGCTGATAACGCCTCAAACCGTGCATCTTGGCGCCTCACAGTTTGGCGGGCCGCAGCCTCCTTTGAAGAAGACCACAGAGCCCACCTCACTGACAAAAAGGCAAAGGAGGAAAAACCCAACACCCAACCCCAACCAACCAATTTTCCCTTGCAACCGCTGCAATCGTGTCTGCCTGTCCCGCATCGGACTGGTCAGCCACAAACGAGCCTGCAGCTGACGTGGACTTTTTACCCCCTCCATAAATCTTCGTCCGCGAAGCCAAGCCAAAGAAAAAAGAAGAAAGGGGGGAGGGAGAGAGGGAGAGAGGGACAGGTGAGGGAGGGAGAAAGGAGGAGGGAGGAACAAAGGGATAGTGTGTGTGTGTGTGTGTGTGTGTGTGTGTGTGTGTGTGTGTGTGTGTGTGTGTGTGTGTGTGTGTGAGAGAGAGAGAGAGAGAGAAACAGGGGAGGGGAGAGAGTGAGAGATAGAGGGGGAGCTGGGAGGGGAGAGAAAGAGAGAGAGAGGAGGGAGGGAGGTGGAGGGGGGAAAGAGAGAGAGGGGAGAGAGGGAGGGGAGAGAGGGAGGGAAGAGAGAGAGAGAGAGAAAGTTGTAGTTTTATCCACTTCCTACACTGTGTGAACTGACGACTGCTCAGCTGACAGTGCTAATGTTGCAATTTGGTTACAGGAGTCATGGGAAAAATTGCTCATTGATCATTGTACTGTGAATACCACTGAGAAAATATGTCCTGTCTTGTGAGAGAAAAGTGGGAAAGGACAGGATTAATACTCGCCTTGTTGCCTTTCTAGGTAAATGATGCCCATTGCTGCAAATATGGCAAAGGAATCCTCTGGGTCTTTAGAAATCATAGGCCAGCATAAGCAAAAATAACAGAGGTAACTGGATAATATAAGCTGTTGGTAATCATATTAACCCAGCTATTCATACTAACTGATTGTGTAGTCATTTTATTTGGACTTTTAAGTAATTAATTTTAAGGGGATGTTGTTTATATGAAAGGCAAAATATTGGCTCAAAACCACCACAACTGAGGATAGAAGTTAAATATTCTGTTAAGTTGCAGTGAAGAATTTCCACACCTCGATTACCGCTTCACCCCTTACACACCAGTTATGATGAGAGTACACCATGGAGAAATGCTTCACCATCTTCACTTGTTTTTGTGGGGTTGCAAGAAGGGAACAGATGACCTGAAATCAACTGAGATCATTTTATGATTTCTTGATCATTAATGTGCTTGATAAACCTTAACCTTTTTAGGACCTCACCCTATAGTGCTCAATTCCTTGAACTTTGCTCTGAATCAAAGATTATATTTGCATCCAACTGTTCTCCCTTTGACCATTTACAGACTTCTGTCCCATTGCACCGTGTTGATAATTGAGAAGAACAGCTCAGTCTTTTCTGGAAGAAATGCGCACGCCAACTTCATTCATTTGAAGCAGAATTATTGATGTGGCAATCTTGATCAAATATTTGTCAGTGTCTGTCTATTTCTGCCTCAAGCAGTCCAAACACTGCTAATCTCTTGTGTGACTGCTTTAGAAAACACTGAGCTAGAAATGAGCACTGATTGTATATGGCAGGTTTGATAGCAGGCTGGGAGACAAGGGAAATGGCACCTTTTTTGGTGGGCAGGGAATGAGGGATGGTGGTGGTAAACAACAGAGAACATGGAACATCACCAGTACAGTATAGGAACAGGCTCTATGACCCTCATTACTGCTCTGACTATGTTGTTGAATTAAACTAATCCCATCTGCCTACACATGCTCCAGATCCTCCCATTCCTGCCTGTTTAAGTGTCTGCCTAAATGCTTCGTACACATCACTATGTATCTGCTCCTACCACCTCCACTGGTAATACTCCAGGCACCCACCACTGTCTATATGTAAAATACTTACCGGACACATCCCTTTAAGCATTCCCCTCTCATCTTAACGCTAGCATCTGATATTTCCAAAGACTCTGTCTATGCATCTTCTAAATTTATAAACCTGCTAGATCCCCCCCCCACCCCATCCTCCCCAGTCTCCAGAGAAAACAATTGAAATTTGTTCAACTTCTCATAGTGAAGGCTCTCTAGTCCAACAAATTTTGAGACGCATGTTCACGACAATAAATTCTGATTCTGATGTTTTGTACAACATGACAGCAATTTTTATTCTCCATTCCCTGAGCGATGATGGCATGTGTGCCATACACCTCCTTGACCACTCGGTCCACTTTTAGAAAGCTGTAAACCTTCACCCGAAGCTTCCTCTGGATGCCAATCTCCAAAAGGTCACACCATTTACCTGATGTTCTTTTACGGTTGATCTGACAAAATGGACAACCTCACACTTATCCAGATTAAACTCAATCTGCCATTTCCTTTTTTTTTATTTAGACATACAGCTCAGTAACAGCCCATTTTGGTCCGTGAGTCCATGCTGCCCAATTTAAACCCAATTAACTTACACCCCCAGTATGTTTCAAAGGGTGGGAGGAAATTGGAGCCCTTGGGGAAACACATGCAGACACAGGGAGAAGGTGCAAACTCCTTACAGACAGAGCAGGATTTGAAATATAGTCCTGATCACTGGTGCTGTAAAAGTGTTGCGCTAACCGCTGCTTATCATCCTCCACCCTTTCCCCTCTATCATGGCCAATCCAGTTTGGAATCCAACCTACCAAGTCACCATGGATCCTATTTGTCTTGGTCTTCTGGGTTGGCCTATCATGAGGGTCTGTGCTAAATGCCTCACAGACCTCAGCTCCGTCTGCCACAATAGCATGGATCGCCCAGTTGCCACCTATTTTAATTCCCCACCTCATTCCATTGCTGACATGTCTGTTCATGGTCTCCGGCACTGCCTGACTGAGACCGCCCACAAATTGGAGGAACAACACCTCATATTCCATCTGGGCACCCTCCAACTGGATGGCATTATCACCAACGTCTCCAGTTTCCGTCACCCTCCTCCACCCTCCACCCCCCATCTTTCCCAATATCTTTTTCCCTCTAGCTCCATCTCCCCTTTTTCCTCTGTCTCCTTTCACAGAGCCAAAAATTAACTGCCTCCTCCTACAATCAATTCTTACCTTTCCTGTCCTCTTATCATATCCAATTAACACCTTTGTCTATTGGTCTAGACTCCTTCCCCTCCTATTCTTCCCTTCTCCCCAACCTTTTAATTCAGGCCCCTGCCTGCTATTTGCTCATACCTTGAAGGGCTGAAGCCCGAAATGTCTTTATCTCCTATGATTGGAGCGAGACCTGCTGAATTCTCTGTGTTTCTACTACAATCACAGCATATGCAGATTATTGTGGTTCACTCCAGGACAGGATGGCCAATTCTGGAATTACAAAGTGATGACAGTGGTGTTTTCTCCCTGACTCTGAGCCCAGTCTGAAAGTTGAGGACATGGCCATTTTGCAGTGTGCAAGTTCTGGAGACCTGCTGAAACTTTGAGACCAAGGCTGGCAAGTTTTGTTGGACACCAAGAGGGAGTGAATGTTCCTCTCCTGTTTATTGTGATGCATTTGATTAATGAAGCAATCAGTAGTCAAGACAAATTTATTGTCATCTGATTACATAAGTACAAACTGATGAAACAGCATTCTCCGGTCCTCAATGTAAACCATGCTGACACACAACCAGTCATAACACATACAGAGAAACAATACATATGCAGGACAAATATTTATTTATACACATGAATATATAAATATTGTTTCATAAATATTAGAGTCTTAGATGGTTAGTGTGGGCAGTTCCTTTGCTCGTTCAGCATTCTCACTGCCCATGGGAAGAAGTTGTTCCTCAGCCTAGTGGAGCTTGCTCTGATACTCCTGCATCTCCTCCACAATGGGAGCAGCTGAAAGATGCTGTGTGAGGGTGGAAGGGGTCCTCAGTGATTTTTGTGAACCTTCATCAGACAATGATCCAGGTAGATCACATCAATGGAGGGGATGGGGGCAGAAACCAAAGGGAACATTCAAAAGTTGGATTCCTCCTTGTGGTCAGACGATCCATTTATGTCACAACACTGCATCCAAAAGGGGTCTTGTAAAGTAGGGGGAATTAATAGGAATGCAAAGGTTCTCAGATTACCTGGGACCATCTGCTACACATGACCTTTACACTAGAGTGCAGTGTATGAGAGTGAATCAAAATCGGACACATGTTTAGCGTAGCAATTAATGCAACGCTATTACAGTGATATCTGTAAAGAGTTTGTATGTTCTCCCTGTGTCTGCATTGGTTTCTTCTGTGTGGTCCAGTTTCCACCCACATTTAAATTACAAAAACTTTAAAAGAATGGAGGTTTAACCTTGCCAAACTTTAGGTTCAATTACTGTGCAGTCAATTTATGAAATCTTACATTTTGGTCATATTATATTAACCTTGAAGACTGTCCAATATGGGTCTCTTTAGAATCTAATTCTGTTACAAATTTTTTTTAAATTATTTCTCTTCTTGGATCCTCACTTCCTGTATCTCTAAATAAATTAGCTAATAATCTGATGGTTAAACATACTTTGAGGATATGGGTACAATATAGAAAACATTTTGGTTTACTGAGATTTTCTGTCTCTAGCCCTATTTTTTTATATTATTTCTTTAAATCTTCCATGACTGAAGTAACTTTTAAGAATGGTATAGATTGGGCATTAAATATTTTAAAGATTTATTTGTCAAGGGAGTCTTACTTCTTTTGAACAACTTTTAGTTAAATAAGGTCCACTAAATACTCTTATTTTTTGGTATCTTACAGATTTGAGATTTTTTACGATCTCAATTACATACATTTCCTAAGAGGATTGATAAGAATTTGATTGATGTAACTTTTAATTTATAACCTTTCTATAATGGCTCAATATCTAACATTTATGATATATTGTTGGCAATAAGAGAGGCTCCCTCAGATACAATTTTTTTTAAAGCCTGGGAACAGGACCTACAGCTTTTAATTTCTGAAGAAACTTGGAATGTGATTTTTAAAGTGGTTAGTGCCTCATCTTTATGTGCCTGCCACTCTCTCCTACAATTTAAAGTAGACAATTGGGCTCACTTGTCCAAAGTCAAACTATCTTGTTTTTATGCAGATGTATCTTCTCGTTGTGATAAATGCAACAATTGAGATGCTGGACATGCTAGTCTTGGGAAATATTGGAACGAAGTATTTCAAACTTGCTCTGCATTTTAAAGTTAATTTTTAACCTAATCCCCTAATTGCTTTATTTGGTATTGTTGGAAAGAGTGACATAACCTTAATGACATCTGATCTGAATGTATTAGCTTTTATTACTCAAACGGTGTTGCTCATATGAAGGGTCGTTACCCCACCTAATCATACTCAATGTCAGGTCATATTTAAATTTAGAGAAGATTAGATGCTCAATTTCTGATTTGAATGTAAATTTTCAAACACTGTGGGGACCCTTTTTGAATTACTTTCATAATCTTTGATTTAATATGAAGGTAGAAATATTGACTAACAAGGTAATTTATCACTCTGGTAAGAATTTTGTCTTCCTTTTTCTGGCCAAACAGATACTTTCTTGGTAGTGGGTTTAGATAGTCTTTTTATAATAAAATAATAAAATATTAATACAATGTAATTTGTTTGATTGAAAATATGGGGTATCTTGGATGAGATGATATGGTTTAGGTGTAATGTATCTTTTTAACTTTTTTGATGTTAATAAAAAATAATGAAAAAGAAAAAAAATGTTGACAGGCCATTTAAGTCCACGAGCCCATGCTGCTCAATTACACCCAATTAACCTACAACCCTGGTACGTTTCGAACAGTAGGAGGAAACCGGATCCCAGAGAAAACCCACACAGATATGGGGAGAACGTACAAACTCTTTATAGACAGTGCGGTATTCAAACCCTGGTTCTGATTGCTGGCGCTGTAAACAGTGTTGTGCTAACTGCTACGCCAACCATAGTCCAGCCCATTTACACCTACCAATCCATAAATGTACGGGATTGGTTGGTGTAAGTGGGCTGGAAGGATCTTCTATTGTGTTGTATCATTAAATAACATTAAATAAAAATAGAAACTCACACTGCAGTGTTACCAGTGATTCACTCCTGCATCAATATTCAACAAAAGACAGTTACATTGCCCCGTCCTGTAACAGAAATATCCCAATGGGTCTTAAAAAGTACAACAGCTAATAGATAAGATTTTGGCAAAGATAGGTCAGAGGCAAAAGTAGAGTCAGATGGAGTGGTGTTGAAGTTTGGGTGAAAATTCCAGGATTGGGCCCTAAACAGCTAAAGGCAGAGTTTGAAAAGAATTAAAACATGAAAATCTCCAGACATCATGGTTGTAGTAAAGCACGACACTGGATAAACTCAGCAGGTCAAACAGTGATCTTTATGTAGCTAAGATAAAGATACATAACCAATGTTTTGGGCTTGACCTCCTAAATAAGGTGTGAGCAAAATTTATGCCACTCGGGCTCCTGCCGACGTTTTTTCACACCTTGATGAGGGCTCAATTCTAAAACATTGGTTGGTTCTGTATCTTTACCTTTGCTATATAAAGTTCACTGTTGGACCTACTGAGTTTCTCCAGCCTTGTGGTTTTATTTTAGGTCGAAAAGAATGGCAGGATCAAGCATCTTGTGGGTTTATTGGGCTTGTGGGGGACGGCGGCCCCGGCCTCGGTCGAGTGAGGCAGAGGGAGGCCCCGATCCGGGCAGAGAGTGGGAGGCGGCGGCCCCAGTCCAGGCACAGGGTGAGCTGCGGCGGCCTCCCCTAGGAGGGGAGGCAGGCCCCTCCAGCCCGGGTAAGAAACCTGCATAGGAGAAGGCAACTCCGATATAAAACCTACGACCCAAGGACCTCGCTGCCACGTCCCAGCTTGCTTGGCCACGGCACACGAACCATGGGTGTAAAGGGTGGGGCCAGTACTGCGCACACTGCACTCCACCTAAAGGCTCCTTTGCGCAGGCCTGAGGACTGGTCCACGTCCTCCCCCCTCCACGTCCTCCCCCTCCACGTCCTCCCCCTCCACGTCCTCCCCCTCCACGTCCTCCCCCTCCACGTCCTCCCCCTCCACGTCCTCCCCCTCCACGTCCTCCCCCTCCACGTCCTCCCCCTCCACGTCCTCCCCCTCCACGTCCTCCCCCTCCACGTCCTCCCCCTCCACGTCCTCCCCCTCCACGTCCTCCCCCTCCACGTCCTCCCCCTCCACGTCCTCCCCCTCCACGTCCTCCCCCTCCACGTCCTCCCCCTCCACGTCCTCCCCCTCCACGTCCTCCCCCTCCACGTCCTCCCCCTCCACGTCCTCCCCCTCCACGTCCTCCCCCTCCACGTCCTCCCCCTCCACGTCCTCCCCCTCCACGTCCTCCCCCTCCACGTCCTCCCCCTCCACGTCCTCCCCCTCCACGTCCTCCCCCTCCACGTCCTCCCCCTCCACGTCCTCCCCCTCCACGTCCTCCCCCTCCACGTCCTCCCCCTCCACGTCCTCCCCCTCCACGTCCTCCCCCTCCACGTCCTCCCCCTCCACGTCCTCCCCCTCCACGTCCTCCCCCTCCACGTCCTCCCCCTCCACGTCCTCCCCCTCCACGTCCTCCCCCTCCACGTCCTCCCCCTCCACGTCCTCCCCCTCCACGTCCTCCCCCTCCACGTCCTCCCCCTCCACGTCCTCCCCCTCCACGTCCTCCCCCTCCACGTCCTCCCCCTCCACGTCCTCCCCCTCCACGTCCTCCCCCTCCACGTCCTCCCCTCCACGTCCTCCCCCTCCACGTCCTCCCCCTCCACGTCCTCCCCCTCCACGTCCTCCCCCTCCACGTCCTCCCCCTCCACGTCCTCCCCCTCCACGTCCTCCCCCTCCACGTCCTCCCCCTCCACGTCCTCCCCCTCCACGTCCTCCCCCTCCACGTCCTCCCCCTCCACGTCCTCCCCCTCCACGTCCTCCCCCTCCACGTCCTCCCCCTCCACGTCCTCCCCCTCCACGTCCTCCCCCTCCACGTCCTCCCCCTCCACGTCCTCCCCCTCCACGTCCTCCCCCTCCACGTCCTCCCCCTCCACGTCCTCCCCCTCCACGTCCTCCCCCTCCACGTCCTCCCCCTCCACGTCCTCCCCCTCCACGTCCTCCCCCTCCACGTCCTCCCCCTCCACGTCCTCCCCCTCCACGTCCTCCCCCTCAAAAGATGCTCACAAACTCAAGCTAGCATGCTGGAACATCAGAACCATGCTAAATCTCTTGGTGCCTGCCACATTGACCACCGCCAGTGGGCTGATATCGCCTCAAACCGTGCATCTTAGCGCCTCACAGTTCGACGAGCAGCAACCTCCTTTGAAGAAGACCGCAGAGTCCACCTCACTGACAAAAGACAAAGGAGGAAAAACCCAACATCCAACCCCAACCCACCAATTTTCCCCTGCAGCCGCTGCAACCGTGTCTGCCTGTCCCGCATCGGACTTGTCAGCCACAAATGAGCCTGCAGCTGACGTGGACTTTTACCCCCTCCATAAATCTTCGTCCGCGAAGCCAAGCCAAAGAAGAAAAAGGGGAAATTAGAGTGAATGTGGGGGATTGGGGTGAATGTGGGGGATTGGGGAGAATGTGGGGGATTGGGGTGAATGTGGGGGATTGGGGAGAATGTGGGGGATTGGGGTGAATGTGGGGGATTGGGGAGAATGTGGGGGATTGGGGTGAATGTGGGGGATTGGGGTGAATGTGGGGGATTGGGGTGAATGTGGGGGATTGGGGAGAATGTGGGGGATTGGGGTGAATGTGGGGGATTGGGGTGAATGTGGGGGATTGGGGTGAATGTGGGGGATTGGGGTGAATGTGGGGGATTGGGGTGAATGTGGGGGATTGGGGTGAATGTGGGGGATTGGGGTGAATGTGGGGGATTGGGGTGAATGTGGGGGATTGGGGTGAATGTGGGGGATTGGGGAGAATGTGGGGGATTGGGGTGAATGTGGGGGATTGGGGTGAATGTGGGGGATTGGGGTGAATGTGGGGGATTGGGGTGAATGTGGGGGATTGGGGTGAATGTGGGGGATTGGGGTGAATGTGGGGGATTGGGGTGAATGTGGGGGATTGGGGTGAATGTGGGGGATTGGGGTGAATGTGGGGGATTGGGGAGAATGTGGGGGATTGGGG
Organism: Narcine bancroftii; assembly: GCF_036971445.1. NCBI lineage: Eukaryota > Metazoa > Chordata > Chondrichthyes > Torpediniformes > Narcinidae > Narcine > Narcine bancroftii. Next base: position 28,623,177 of record NC_091474.1, read on the forward strand.
TGAATGTGGGGGATTGGGGTGAATGTGGGGGATTGGGGTGAATGTGGGGGATTGGGGAGAATGTGGGGGATTGGGGTGAATGTGGGGGATTGGGGTGAATGTGGGGGATTGGGGTGAATGTGGGGGATTGGGGTGAATGTGGGGGATTGGGGTGAATGTGGGGGATTGGGGTGAATGTGGGGGATTGGGGAGAATGTGGGGGATTGGGGAGAATGTGGGGGATTGGGGTGAATGTGGGGGATTGGGGTGAATGTGGGGGATTGGGGTGAATGTGGGGGATTGGGGTGAATGTGGGGGATTGGGGTGAATGTGGGGGATTGGGGTGAATGTGGGGGATTGGGGTGAATGTGGGGGATTGGGGTGAATGTGGGGGATTGGGGTGAATGTGGGGGATTGGGGTGAATGTGGGGGATTGGGGTGAATGTGGGGGATTGGGGTGAATGTGGGGGATTGGGGTGAATGTGGGGGATTGGGGTGAATGTGGGGGATTGGGGTGAATGTGGGGGATTGGGGTGAATGTGGGGGATTGGGGAGAATGTGGGGGATTGGGGTGAATGTGGGGGATTGGGGTGAATGTGGGGGATTGGGGTGAATGTGGGGGATTGGGGTGAATGTGGGGGATTGGGGAGAATGTGGGGGATTGGGGTGAATGTGGGGGAGTGGGGTGAATGTGGGGGATTGGGGTGAATGTGGGGGATTGGGGTGAATGTGGGGGATTGGGGTGAATGTGGGGGATTGGGGTGAATGTGGGGGATTGGGGTGAATGTGGGGGATTGGGGTGAATGTGGGGGATTGGGGTGAATGTGGGGGATTGGGGTGAATGTGGGGGATTGGGGTGAATGTGGGGGATTGGGGTGAATGTGGGGGATTGGGGTGAATGTGGGGGATTGGGGTGAATGTGGGGGATTGGGGTGAATGTGGGGGATTGGGGTGAATGTGGGGGATTGGGGAGAATGTGGGGGATTGGGGTGAATGTGGGGGATTGGGGTGAATGTGGGGGATTGGGGTGAATGTGGGGGATTGGGGTGAATGTGGGGGATTGGGGTGAATGTGGGGGATTGGGGTGAATGTGGGGGATTGGGGTGAATGTGGGGGATTGGGGTGAATGTGGGGGATTGGGGTGAATGTGGGGGATTGGGGTGAATGTGGGGGATTGGGGTGAATGTGGGGGATTGGGGTGAATGTGGGGGATTGGGGAGAATGTGGGGGATTGGGGTGAATGTGGGAGATTGGGGTGAATGTGGGGGATTGGGGTGAATGTGGGGGATTGGGGTGAATGTGGGGGATTGGGGTGAATGTGGGGGATTGGGGTGAATGTGGGGGATTGGGGTGAATGTGGGGGATTGGGGTGAATGTGGGGGATTGGGGTGAATGTGGGGGATTGGGGTGAATGTGGGGGATTGGGGTGAATGTGGGGGATTGGGGTGAATGTGGGGGATTGGGGTGAATGTGGGGGATTGGGGTGAATGTGGGGGATTGGGGTGAATGTGGGGGATTGGGGTGAATGTGGGGGATTGGGGTGAATGTGGGGGATTGGGGTGAATGTGGGGGATTGGGGTGAATGTGGGGGATTGGGGTGAATGTGGGGGATTGGGGTGAATGTGGGGGATTGGGGTGAATGTGGGGGATTGGGGTGAATGTGGGGGATTGGGGTGAATGTGGGGGATTGGGGTGAATGTGGGGGATTGGGGTGAATGTGGGGGATTGGGGTGAATGTGGGGGATTGGGGTGAATGTGGGGGATTGGGGTGAATGTGGGGGATTGGGGTGAATGTGGGGGATTGGGGTGAATGTGGGGGATTGGGGTGAATGTGGGGGATTGGGGTGAATGTGGGGGATTGGGGTGAATGTGGGGGATTGGGGTGAATGTGGGGGATTGGGGTGAATGTGGGGGATTGGGGTGAATGTGGGGGATTGGGGTGAATGTGGGGGATTGGGGTGAATGTGGGGGATTGGGGTGAATGTGGGGGATTGGGGTGAATGTGGGGGATTGGGGTGAATGTGGGGGATTGGGGTGAATGTGGGGGATTGGGGTGAATGTGGGGGATTGGGGTGAATGTGGGGGATTGGGGTGAATGTGGGGGATTGGGGTGAATGTGGGGGATTGGGGTGAATGTGGGGGATTGGGGTGAATGTGGGGGATTGGGGTGAATGTGGGGGATTGGGGTGAATGTGGGGGATTGGGGTGAATGTGGGGGATTGGGGTGAATGTGGGGGATTGGGGTGAATGTGGGGGATTGGGGTGAATGTGGGGGATTGGGGAGAAAGTGGGGGATTGGGGTGAATGTGGGGGATTGGGGTGAATGTGGGGGATTGGGGTGAATGTGGGGGATTGGGGTGAATGTGGGGGATTGGGGTGAATGTGGGGGATTGGGGTGAATGTGGGGGATTGGGGTGCATGTGGGGGATTGGGGTGCATGTGGGGGATTGGGGTGCATGTGGGGGATTGGGGTGCATGTGGGGGATTGGGGTGCATGTGGGGGATTGGGGTGAATGTGGGGGATTGGGGTGAATGTGGGGGATTGGGGTGAATGTGGGGGATTGGGGTGAATGTGGGGGATTGGGGTGAATGTGGGGGATTGGGGTGAATGTGGGGGATTGGGGTGAATGTGGAGGATTGGGCTGAATGTGGGGGATTGGGGTGAATGTGGGGGATTGGGGTGAATGTGGGGGATTGGGGTGAACAGAAAGACAACAACAGAAAATCTGCAGATGCTGGAAGTCTGAAACAGAGATAGAGGAGGTTGGAGCGACTCACCAAGCAAGGCAGCATCTGTGGAGAGAGAAACAGAGAACATTCTCACCCCAGATGTTGCTTCATCTGCTGATTAGATATATTAATTTCCTACGCATGCATTTGAGTGAGATGAAGGTTGAGAGATGTGTGTGTTTACATGTGTCTGTGTATTTGTGGGGTTACGAGGGGTACAGTCAGAGAGCTGGGAAGGAAGGCCCAGGAACAGTTGAAACAAGAGAAGGGTTCCAGGACTTCTTGCCACCAAGCAAGGATGCATCACATCAGGAGCCTAATCCACATGGCCAGTTTGAAGCAGGCTTTGTGCTGACTGATTAGCTGCAGTGAGCCTGGCTGTGAGGATGAAGCCAATTGGCACTCTCTGCCGATTACCACCTTACTCAGCACGGACCTGAATCCAAGCATCTTGTAAAAATAAATTGCCTTTATGACACAGTAATTTCATGATTTGCGAATGCTGCATTCCAACATGGATGGGCTGTGCCTTTATAAACTCATCCATTTACCACAGAATGGTCTCTGCTGTTGATAAGATTTCAGCTTTCACCCCTCTACACAAAAACTCGGAATAGGTCCACTACAGAGGGAGTCCATTCGGCCTGTTGAGTCCATGGTGGCCCAATTGCTTACCCTCTTCCCAAACCCTGCAAATCCCTTTCTTTCAGATCCAGTTCCTCATTGATGTATAAACTGTATAACCCCAAAGTCAAACTTCAAAGTCCAAAGTTCGGATTTATTGTCAGAATACAGGCATGACATCACATACAACCCTAAGAATCTTTTCCCCGCGGGTGATGCAGAATTACTACTTATTGGTAGTGCAAAAAAAAATTGTACACAATGTACACATGTAAACAGATAAAGAAATGTAAAAGAAACTTTCTGTGCAATACAGAGAGGAGAAAAATCAATAAAGTGCAAAAGTAAGAGTCCTTGAATAAGTCTCTGAGTTTGTTGTTGAGTTGTCTGATAGTGGAGGGGTAGGAGCTGTTCCTGCCACAAGACTCGCACCACCTCTTTCCTGATGGCAGAAGCGAGAAGAGAGCGTATGCTGGGTGCTGTGGATCCTTGATGATTGCTGCTGCTCTCCGACGGCAGTGTTCCCTGTCGATGTTCTTTATGGTGGGAAGGGTTTTTCCCATGATGTCTTGGACTGTGTCCCCTATATTTTACAGGGCTTTATGCTCGTGGGCATTGGTGTCCCCATACCAGACTGTGATGCAGTTGGTCAGAACACTTTCCACCATGTAGTTGCAGAAATTTGCCAGGGTTTCTAATGTTAACCACAAACTCCTGAGGAAGTAAAGGTACTGACGTGCTTTCTTCATAATGCCATTGTTTTGTTGGGTCCGGGAAAGATCCATCAAAACAGTGACTTCCAGAAACTTAAATTTGCTCACCCTCTTTACCTTTGATTCCCCCTAGTGATTACTGAATTGTACACCTCTGGCTTTCCCCTCCAAAAGTCTACAATCAGCTCCTTGTTTTCATGACATTGAGTGCGAGGTTGTTGTTGTTCACCATTCAGCCAAGCTTTCAATCTCCCTCCTGTGTGCTGACTCATTGCTCTTTTTGTATAACCCACTATCATGGGATCATCAGGAAATTTGTTGATGGTGTTGTTGACATACTGAGCCACACAGTCGTGGGTAGAAAGAATCTAGAGCGAAGGGATAAGAACACAGCCCTGTGGTGTTCCGGTACTGATGGAGATTGTGGAGGAGATGTTCTTACCAATCCTCACTGATTGTGGTCTGGAGGTGAGGAAATCCAGGATCCACTCTCTCCTCAATGTGCACGCTCACCCATAACCACTCACAGCATAAAGACATTCTCCTCACATCACTCTGTACCCCTCTCTCAATGTGAGCTACTTCTATCTCGTGGCTGTCCTAATTCAAGAACAACCTCCGACCCAATCACAGGACCAAGCACGTCATCGCTGCAGTCCACTTTGCCTCCCACAGGACTTGAATGGGCAGAGCCTGCCATTTTCACTAAGATTCTCCCCATGACACTTCAAAGCAAAGTGTGCTTTAGTCAAGTGAAGTTTATTGTCACCTGTACAACCCAATGAAACAGTGTTCTCCAGTCCTCAGTGCAAAATACCCAGACACACAACCAGACATAACACACATACAACAAACAATAAGTGATCAGGGCAAGAATGTCATCTATACAAATAAAACAATAAATACTGTTTTGTACACATGAGAGTCTCGGATGGTTAGTGTGAGCAGTTCCTTGGGTCGTTCACCATTCTCACTGTCTGAGGGAAGAAGCTGTTCCTCAGCCTGGTGGTGCTGGCTCCGATATTCCTGTATCTCTTTCCTGAAAGGAGCAGCTGAAAGATGCTGTGTGCAGGGTGGAAGGGGTCCTCAATGATTTTGCGCACCCTCTTGTCCAGGCATTCTCAGCTTTTTTCAGCTCTGGCCCCACTAGGACACTGCTCAATGTTTTTTTTTTAATTTTTTTAAAATTATGTTAGGTGAAAAAAAATGTGCTGTGGCCCCTAGGGGGACTGTTGGGCCCTGTTGAGAAAGGATGGTCTTGACCATACTGAGTAAACTTGCTATCTTCCTTAATTTTCCCAAACACACCCTGACCACTCATTTTCCTGAGTGTGGAGAGGAACAAGGAGATGGTGTAGGGGACAGGAGAGGGTGACTCAGACCATCCTTCAACGTGACTATGGCTGATCTGTCCCCATGCCCCGACTTTTGTGTCAGTTCTCTATAACCCTGAATTCCTCAATTCTTCCAAATTGTGTCCACGTTTAACTACCTGCATTGATCTGGCATCCAACAGCCAGGGTTGCATAGTGATGCAGCTAGTAGAGCTTCAGTGAGTCTGGTTTGACCCTGACCTTTGGTGCTGACTGCATGGGGTTTACACGTTCTCACTGTGTCTGATGGGCTTCCTTCCACGCCCCAAAGAGCTGCAGTAATCCCAGCATTGATTGCTGCCAGTCAGCATGTGAAGGGACTGTGGGGAGAATGAAATGGGATTAGTGTAGGATCCCTCTGTACTGCACATTTTTTTGCCTTGTAGCATGTAAATCAATGTTGTTTCTTTATTATTCATTGTCCAAAAGTTATAAGTACTACATTAGTCTTCAATTCAGACTATTCACACAAAACACATGTCACAATCTGAAACATGATCATCTCTGTCAATACCATCAAACCCTTAGGGGGCCAACCATTCCCGGAGACCCTCCAGTCTCCCTATGGGCACTGAGTGCTCCTTCTCCAGGGATACAAGGTCATACAGGTGGTCTCAGATGAGGGGTAGACAATCAGCCCAAGCTGAACCCTCGACAGCCCTGACAGGACCCATGAATGGCCATCTTGACCAGGCCCAGTACTAGATCGATGAGGACAACCCTCAACCAATCATCCCTCCTCTGTAACTGGATGCCCAAAGATCAGGAGTGTTGGGCTGAAACGCAGCCAAAACTACAAGAGCAACCCCTTCAGGTACGCCAGCAGGGTCTGCACCCTTGCACACTCCATATCTCTGTAATACATGTTCTCAACCAAGCCGCTGATGTGACAGATGGCTGGTGAGTCATGAATCAACTCAACTCGTGGCTAGACCCACTGCCTTCGCGTTTCATAGGCACATCACGGAATTCCCCTCTATTTTCACACTCGCTGTAATGGACAAGATGTCATCGCTCCCCATCATTGCATTTTTGCATTTTCCAACCGTGATCGTTGGGGATAAGTATCATGACTGCATTCTCGTCTTCCAGTGATGAGAAAGAATTCCTGGTCACAAGAGTCACTGAAGTCACTGGCCCAGTGTGACTCCTGTGGTTCCCAGGTTTTTCAGAAGACGGGTTTGGCATATTTATGAAAAACAAACTAGCCCACGGTATTTAGTCCACAACAGGAGAGGGCAAGTCTCATATTGACTGAAGTTGTGCTAACTCAGTCCTCAGAGCACATCATCCATATTCCCCACGTCAAAACATGAGTCCAAGATGCAAGTCCTTTCTCTGGACGATGAATAGAAATCCCCAGATGCTTCGTGAACTGGCCCCCTGGCAATTTGCCAAAACCTCTTTAACTCCTTGAACTTGAGACTGAGGCTTCCAGGCCTTTGAGACTCTGTTGAAAAGTCATCAACAACCAATTGCCAAACTAATTAGTGATGAACCAGCGGTGGAGTTACCGATGATAAATTTTTACTGAGCCAATTAGGCAAAAGATTGTAGTTCTGTGGTGGAGTAAATCAACCCTGGCAAACTGTCAGCTAATTGCTGGAACTGCATAGTTGGGGACAGCAGAGCTTCACTCACAAGCAGAAGATTTCTTCTGAATAAGAAGTCTGCCCGAGTGCTCTCACACTACACACACAAAACCTCCTTTCCATTCAAATCCCGTTTCAGTCGTTTAAATCATTTATCTTCTCCACCTTCCCAGTGGTGCAGACTATGATTTTGCACTACAGCTCCCACATGTGACCCTCCCTCAGTACTGCCGATCCCACAGTGCGACCATCCTTCTCCAGTGTTCCTCCAACAATGTTGTATTCCCTCCATGCTACCCCAACCTGCAGGCACCTGTAACCAAGTAACTTCCTCTTCAGATGATGCTGTGTGGGTGCAGTCAATTAACATTGAGGAGGTGTTGGCAGGTCCAGGCCAGAAGCAGCCTGGATGACGTGGACTGTGTACCAGGCGAGAAATTCCACACCCCTCCTCTGCACAGCCTGAGTGGTCTTTGGTAAAACCTCCTGCTTCCTTGGCACTGTGTTCTGCTATTACTTTTATTCCAGTCTCCCTGAAGAGACTGTTTTAAAACAATTAATTTTTTGAAGTTTCACTGGTGAATTCCAGGTTTGATGTGGCGGTAAGACCCTCTGTAAGTAAACACAGGATTATATGGCGTATTATATGGCGAGCTCTCCACTGGCCACCGTGACAGAGGTGCACCAAAGAAAAGGTACAAGGACTGCCTAAAGAAATCTCTTGGTGCCTGCCACATTGACCACCGCCAGTGGGCTGATAACGCCTCAAACCGTGCATCTTGGCGCCTCACAGTTTGGCGGGCAGCAGCCTCCTTTGAAGAAGACCGCAGAGCCCACCTCACTGACAAAAGGCAAAGGAGGAAAAACCCAACACCCAACCCCAACCAACCAATTTTCCCTTGCAACCGCTGCAATCGTGTCTGCCTGTCCCGCATCGGACTGGTCAGCCACAAACGAGCCTGCAGCTGACGTGGACTTTTTACCCCCTCCATAAATCTTCGTCCGCGAAGCCAAGCCAAAGAAGAAGAAGAAACACAGGATATATTGGAACTCTTCCAGTTTAATAAATCAGTGATTACCCAGAGATATCTTGAGGTGACCTTGTAATGTTAGATTAAACTAAAGGATTCTGGAAGCTCAATACATTCTGGAAGGGAGAAAACAACAGCAAAATGTCTTTTTTACATAATAGTGCTGGAGAAACTCAGCAGGTCCCACAGCTTCCAAAGATATATAACCAACATGGAGGACTCAAGCCCTTGAAAGCTCAGGCCCAAAACTGGTATATATCTTCACTTTCTATGGACCTGCTGAGTTTCTCCAGCAATTTTGTTCATTAAACTACAATCAAAGCATCTGCAGATTTTCTTGTTGTTCCACTGACAAGGGTTTGTATTTATTGTCCATATGGAGCAAAGGCCAGGCAATGGGACTGTTGGAAAATGGATCAGCTCTTGGTTAGGTTAGTGCAGTAGTTAACACAACGCTGTTACAGCATCAACGACCAACATCCAGGTACTCCAGTTTTCTCCCACCCTTCAAAATGCACTGGGGTTGTGGGTCAATTGAGTATAACTGGGCAACATGGGCTCATGGGCCGAAGGGGCCTGTAACTGTGCTGTATGTCTAAATGATTTTTAAAAAATGAAATGGTGAGGCACACTCAATGGGCTGATTAGCCTATTTCTGCTCCGATGTCTGATGATCCTATGATCTATTCTTACTGATCCTGTGACAGTTGTGTGGCCCTTTGCATTAAAGATGAGCACCTCTCCTGACCTTAGAATGTTGCCAACACCTTGACAGCAAAAGGAATGTATTTTGAAGGGTGGTTCTGGTGGTGATGTGGTAAACCCTCCTGCCAATCACAGTGAACTCCCATAATTGGCAGTGTTTAGTGAGGCTGGCTGAAGGAGAAATGTTGGCCTGATTACCCAGGAGAGCTCTCTGTTCTTCTTTGGAACTCTATTACGGGATCTGTATTACGACCTGCCTCATAAATCTCCCTGAAACTTTCCCTGACGTTAACCAAACAAATCTGGCTGTTGTAAAGAAATGACACAGAGATGAAATCCATTGGATTGAAGCACATAAATATCAATAAGAATTACATACCTGTGAAGGTTCGGTGCACAGTTAGCCAGAATCAGACATACACATGGTAAAGACTGTACAACAGGCTTTAATCCACAAAGACTTCCACAGAGCCAGGCTGGCTGTGGCTGCAGCAACTCTGAATGAGGCCTCAGGAGGCCAGCGCAGGCTTATATCCCAGAGGGTGATTGACACCCGATCGGGTGGGGCTTGATCCCTTCAGGCTGACTTATTGGCAGCCGGCCAGGTGTTGTCCTGTCCCCTTACACTCCTTCAGGTACAGAGGTTGCCCCCTGCAGTAGGCGGGTGGTACACTCCTGCAGGTACAAAGGTTGCCCCCTGCAGTAGGCCGGTGGTACACTCCTGCAGGTACAGAGGTTTCCCCCTGCAGTAGGCCGGTGGTACACTCCTGCAGGTACAGAGGTTGCCCCCTGCAGTAGGCCGGTGGTACACTCCTGCAGGTACAGAGGTTGCCCCCTGCAGTAGGCCGGTGGTACACTCCTGCAGGTACAGAGGTTGCCCCCTGCAGTAGGCCGGTGGTACACTCCTGCAGGTACAGAGGTTGCCCCCTGCAGTAGGCCGGTGGTACACTCCTGCAGGTACAGAGGTTGCCCCCTGCAGTAGGCCGGTGGTGTACCACCACAGAAGGGCTTGACCAGCAATGAAATGTTTTTTTGGAGTTTAGTCATTGCCAATAATGATCATAATCATAAGTTTATTGTCATATGTTCCATGATTCTTAATTGTTGAAGCTGAACAGGTACTTTGCAAAAAACAATGATAAACAGCAAATTAAATTAAAAAGAGTTTCACAAATCATGATTCCTTTATTGTCATGTAATAAACAGTACAGAATATGTAATATTGCAAAAAAATTGCCTTTTGACTGCCATAAGACAGATAGAAAGTCGCCATTAGTGTCACCTGGTGCAAATTACAGTACGAGAGAAAGAGAAGCAAAATGGAGTCCCTTCAGAGTTACTGAGTGTCCGTGGATTCACCTCTAGCGTTCCCACAGCCTCTGCAGCCACACAGACTCCTGTTCGATCCATCGGTAGCCTGAGCTCCAGATCCAAACCTCTGGCACCATCAGGAAGCCTCCAACACCTGAGGCCCTTTCGGGAGTCCTTCTCGTCTTCAGCACCCTCTTGAATCCCAGCTCCGATACCAGTTTCCAGCAGCCAGCAGCCCGCAGCCTGCACGTGTCCACCGACCATCACCCGCAGCTTGTGTGAGTCCCTCAGCCACTAAGACCTTCTGTGGTACCCATCCTGCAGGGTCGTCTCCTCTGCTCCTCCTTCTCAATGGGGGTGTTTCTCCCCATTTGTCATGCCAGCACCAGTGTATTCTGGCAGCAGCCACGAGCTGTCCACAACCCTTTGTGGTCGCTGTCAAGCACAGGAGCTGCTATCTTGTGCACAGATCTCCATGGTTGAAGGATTTTACTTACAAACACCATTGACCATTTAAAGCCTGTTCAGAGCTGCTGATATAAGTACCAGGTGGTGAATCCTTTGGAGCAGTGCTGTGTCTCTGGCCTCCGAACTCCCAGGTCCGCACCAACAGCTCTGCCATTTCTAAATTCACCTATCATAGTGAAATTCCACATCCCATTCCTGTGTCGACATGTCTATTCATGGCCTCCTGCACTGCCAAGCCAAGGCCACTCGCAAATTGAGGAACATCACCTAATATTCCATCTGGGCCCTCTCCAAACAAATGGCATTGACATCAACTTCTTCAGTCTCCATTAGGCCCCTCCTCTGTTCCCCCTCTCTGTCTCCTTTCCTCCAGCTCCCCACCCCCTTCCCTCTCCATTTACAGAGCTACCCCTTCCTCAGCTTCAAGAGGAGAAGGTATTTAAAACCCAGAGTGATGGGTATCTGGCACAAACTGCAAGAGGAAGTGATGGAGGAGGTGACAGTTACAACATTTAAAAACCATTGGTACAGGCAAAGGGACGGGGAAAGGTTGAGAGGAATACAGGCCAACCGCAGGCAAATGGGGCTACTCAAGTAGCCATGGATGTTAGGTTGAAGGACCTGCTTCCATGGTGACAGAACCAAAAGCAAGATCAAGGGGATTGGTTTTACAACGCATCTTCTCTGGTTTCTGCTAGCCCACTCCCCGTATCCCTCTGTCTCCTTTCCTCCAGCTCTCCATCCCCTTCCCTCACTATTTATATCCCTCCTCCCCATTTGCAGCTGTGCCCTCCCTTCCCTTATCCTCCTGCCTTTGGGGCTGTGATCCTTCCCCTCCACCCATCATTTTGTTCGGACACCTGCTGCTGACATTTTTCCATACTTTGAAGAAGGACTCAAGCCTGAAAACTTGCTCTATAAAGGACACTGTTTGACCTGCTGAGTTTTTCCAGCCTTGTGCTTTTGCTGCAACCATGATATCAGCAGATTTCTGTGTTTTACCCCTAACAGAGAGGCTTGTTGTGGTTGAGCCATTTGAGATGCTGAAAGATATATCATTCACTTTGCCTGTGGATGGGATAACTTGAGGAAGTGAATGCAGTGCTCCACAGGGGTGAAGGAGACTTTGGATTTAATGGGTGTGGGATAGGACGGTACATTTGCAAATTGAGCTTTGCAAGAGAAGGATGTTTTCTCTTTTGGCTGCAAATTTAAAAAATGGTGCTTATATTCTCATAGTTGCACAATGTACTCTTGTTAAATTCAGTAACTTTGAATTACAGTATAATTTGCTTTGTCTTTTATCCAACCAATTGGAGAATTAGTTTTTAGTATAATGGAGGAAAGTGACTGAATTAGAGTTGGGCTGTGTGTGTGGTAAGTTGTTCATTTGCAAATAAGTTGATAAGACCATAAGAAATAGGAACAGAAATAGGCTATTCAGCCCATCGAGTCTGCCCTGCTATTCAACCTTTTTCTCACTCAACCCCACTGCCCGGCCTTCTCCCTATAACCTTTGATGCCCTGGCTAATCAAGAACCCTATCAATCTCTGTCTTAAACCCACCCAACAACTTAGCCTCCACAGTTGCCTGTGGTAGGAAATACCACATATTTACCACCCTCTGGCTGAAGAAATTTCTCCTGTTCTAAATGGATGCTCATCAATCCTGAAGTTGTGCCATTTTGTCCTAGACTCTGCCACCATGGGAAACATTCTACTCTGTCCACGTCAGGGTAATGGGACAAGTGAAATTTCTTAACAAGGAGCTGGCACAGACTTGATGGGCTGAATGGTTTTCTGTGAATTGACAAAGAGGAAACCGATTTTACCCTGGGACCTTGAAATTAAACGTATTCTGTCATTTGTTGCCTCTTTCAATGCGGTGGCCATGATGATTGACCCCACTCATCCCAGAACCAAGAGATTCTCCAGCTGGATTAATGCTTGATAAATGGGAAGGAAACAGAAGTGAATAGATCTCCTGCATGTGTAGTCTGCAGTGTTTTATATTTCCAGCATTAGCAGAATTGATATCTTATTTTAAGCACTTTATCCCTCTTTATTTTTCTTGTTAACATTATCCTCTCTCCTCTCTCAGTATTCAAGTGACACGTCCTTCATCAACCAGAGTGCACAATGATCAGACATCCAATGGGATTGAATTGATAACATTGACAAAGAGATCGATGGGGAAAAATCTGTGGCCTGAACTCAATTTCTGGTTATGGTCGGTAATATTGGGAGCAGATGTTAATGTGTCAGTGTACTGTGACTCGCTGAGTGTTCAATGAGAAACTGGAGGGACTCAGCAGGTCAGGCAGCGTCCATGGAGAGAGATGCTCAGTCATTGCCTTCAGTTGGGACCCTTTTTCCAGACAAAAGTTGGGGGGGTGGGGGTAGAGAGCAACTCTAAAAAGGGGAAGGTCCAAGAGGTTCATGCTCAAGTTTATTTGCCATCTGATTGTACCTGTACAACCGGTTCACAGTGCAGAAGAGTGCTAACACACGAACTGACATGTCTTACATACAGACAAGTACAGTGCATATATACATCTTATATAAACACAAATACCTGGAGGCATCGTGGTTGAAGTAAAAACACAATGCTGGAGAAACTCATCAGGTCAAACAGTGTCCTTTATATAGCAAACATAAAGTTACATTAACAACGTTTCGGGCTTGAGCCCTTCATCAAGGTATGAGCAAAATGTAGGCAGGTGCTCAAACTCATTTTGCTCATACCTTGATAAAGGGCTCAAGCCCGAAAAATTGGTTCTGCATCTTTATCTTCGCTACGTGAACTATACTGTTTGACCTGCTGAGTTTCTCCAGCCCTGTGTTTTTACAGAATCAAGGGGAGTTGTTTTACTAGTTCATCAGTCATTCAGCGTTCTCACTGCCCGTGGGAAGAAGCTGTTCTCAGCCTGGTGGTGCTGGCTCTGATCCTCCTGTATCTCTTCCCAGACAGGAACAGCTGGATGATGGTGTGTGCAGGGTGGATGGGGTCCTCGATGATTTCACAAGGTGATTGGATATAGGTTAGAAGAAGATGGGAGGAGGGGGATAGACAGGTAAGATTGGGGTTAGAACTATAGAACCATAGAACACTACAGCATAGAAACAGGCCCCTTTAGCTCCTCTAGTCTGTAGCTAACCTTTTTTTTTGCCTAGTCCCACTGACTTGAACCCAGTCCATAGCCCTCCATACCTCCCCCATCCATGTACCTTTCCTAACTCTTCTTAAACATTAAAATTGAGCCCGCATTCACCACTTATGCTAGCAGCTCATTCCTCACTCCTACCATTCTCTGTGTGAAGAAGTTCGCCCTCATATTCCCCCTAAAAATTTTCCCTTTCATCCTTAACCCATGTCCTCTGGTTTGTATCTCACCCAATCTCAGTGGAAAAACATTTACTCTATCTATCCTCATAATTTTAAAAACCTCTATAAATCTCCCCTCATTCTTCTACACTCCAGGGAATAAAGTCCGGACCTGTCTAACCTTTCCCTGTAACTCCCTTTCTGAAGTCCAGGTAACATCCTAGTAAATCTTCTCTGCACTCTTTCTAACTTTTTGATATCTTGCCTGTAGTTAGGTGACCAAAACTGCACAAAATACTTTAGATTTGACCTCACCGATGTCTTAAACAACTTCACCATAACATCCCAACTCTTATACTCAATACTTTGATTTATGAATACGACAAAAGCTCTCTTTATAGCCCTATCCACCTGTGATGCCTCACATGTGTCTGCATTAAATTCCATCTGTCATTTTTCAGATCATTTTTCCAGCTGATCCAGATCCCTCTGCAAGCTTTGAAAACTTCCTTCACTGTTTAAAACTCCTCCAAACTTAGTGTCATATACAAACTCACTGATCCAATTTGCCACATTTTCATCCAGATCATTGATATAGACGATAAACAACAATGGTCCCAGCACCGATTCCTGAGGCACACCACTAGTCACAGGCCTCATGTCTGAGAACCAACCATCCACTCTCTGGTTATTCCCATCCAGCCATTGTTGAATCTAGTTCACTACTTCACTATGAAAATCCATGACTAACCTCCCATGTGGGACCTTGCCAAAGATCTTCCTAAAATCCATGTAGATAACGTCCACAGCCTTTCCTTCATCAACTTGCCTGGTAACCTCCTCAAAAATCTCTATACGATTGGTTAAACAAGACTAATTACGCACAAAGCCATGTTGACTATCCCTTACCAGTCAATGCTATCCACATAATTGTATATCCAATCTTTTAGAGCACTTTCCAGTAATTTACCTACTGCTAATGTGAGACTCAGAGGCCTATAATTTTCAGGGTTATTTTGGAGCTTTTTTTTAACAATGGAACAACGTGAGCTACCCTCCAATCATGTAGCACAACACCCATGGCTAAGGTCATTTTAAATACTTCTGCCAGAACCCCTACAATTTCTACCATAGCCTCCCTCGAGGACTGAGGGAATATCTTGTCAGGCCCTGGGGATTTATCCAACCTTATTTGCTTTAAGGCAGAAAGCACTTCCTCCTCTTTAATCTGTACAGGTTCCATGAACTGACTGCTTGTTTTCATTACTTCACACAACTCTGTACCTGTTTTCTAAGTGAATACTGATGAAAAAAAAATTAAGATCTCCCGCATCTCTTTTGGCTCCATACAAAGCCAACAACTCTGATCTTCAAGGGGAAAAATTTTGTCCCTTACTATCCTTTTGCTCTTATAATACCTGTAGCAAATCTTAGGATTTCCCTTCACGTTGTCTGCCAAAGCAACCTCATGTCTTCTTTTAGCCTTCCTGATGGTTTTCTTGCATTTTTAATATTCAAATTCCTCATTTGCTTCATGTTGCCCCTACCTGCTATAAAACTCTCTCTACTCAACCAGATCCCCAATATCCCTCAAAAACCAAGGTTCCCAATGACTTTAATGCTGACAGGAACATACAAACTCTGTAGTCTCAAATTTTCACCTTTGAAGGTCCTCCGCACTTAGCTTGCACGTCCTTGCCTGAACATAACTTGCATCCATGCATTCTTGATCCTTTCTCATTTCCTCAAAATTGGCCTTTCTCTAGTTTGGAATCTCAACCAATTCAGGGTTAGGTTTGATGGTTGGTGGGTGGTGGGGGTGAGGGGAGTGTGAGAGTGAATATAGGAACAAGTAAAAGACAGATGGGACTGGATAGGAGTGGGTGGGTGACCCTAAAATTGGAATATTCATTGTTCATCCCGTTGGGTTAAGGCTGCCCAGGAGGTTTTCCTCGAGCCATGTCTGTGTGGGATGGTGGGGAAATGAAATGGCTGGGAATGGATTCCCACTTAGATCCACAGACAGAGTCCGGGACCTTGCTGGCTGCTCAGCCTCTCATTAACATTCAGCATGGAATGCCTCCTAAATGTGGAAAGAGTCAGTCAGCATCATGGGGAGGAATGGTCAGGTCCCAACCGAAGACATTGACTCTCCACCTCTCTCCATGGACACCGTCTGACCTACTGGGTCCCTCCATCTTTTCACTTTCCGCACAAGATTCCAGCATTACTTTTTTAGACATTCAGCATGGTAACAGGCCCTTTCGTCCCATGAGCTCGTGCCACCCCATTACACACAATTGACCAACAACCCACCCCTGTACGTTTTGAACAGTGGGGGGAAACCGGATCACCTGGATGAAACCCACACAGACATAGGGAGAAGGTACAAACCCTTTACAGACAGCTCCGAATTTAAACCCATGTCATGGTTGCTGGTGCTATAACAGTGTTGCACTGAACCACTAAGCTGAACATTCTGCCCATCTGTAGAGTTTGTGTTTGTCTTTCTTGACTCACTGTCAAGATGGAATTCTGAGCTAGTCCCATTTGCCTGCAGTGGTTCCATATCCCTCCAAGCTCTTCCTGCAAAGAAATCCTTCCAAATATCTTGAATATTTAATATTTAAATACCTGCTTTTGCATTTTCCTCTGGCCGCTCGATCCAGATATGGACCACCCTCTGAGTGCAAAAATTGCCTTTCAGGTCCCTCTTAAGTCCCTCCACTTAACCTTTGACCTTTGTCCTCTAGTTTTAGGTTCATCTACCCTGGGAAAACGACTGTGAACATTCACTTTATCCATGCCCCAAAAACTGTAATGTACCGAGCCCAAACTGAGATCAAACACTTCACATTGTTAATTATCCATTGGTGCTTTGATTAAAAGATTAAGTGAGTATCAAGGTTCTTTAAAACAGTTTGCAATACTGTTCAGAGCAGCCATTCCCAACCTTTTTTTTTGCCTTTGGCCTCTTCACCTCTCTCCACGGACACCGTCTGACCTACTGGGTCCCTCCAGCTTTTCACTTTCTGCACAAGATTCCAGCATTATTTTTTTTAGACTTAGAACTCTGCTCAAGGTTTATGGGACTCTTCCCTGTGAAATAGTCAAGTTTAGTTGGTTTCTTCCATACTTCTCGCCTACTGACTACTTAAAAAAATAAAAAATATTTTATGATTTCAGTCCATGCTCCTTCTTAAATGTACTGTGGCCCCCATTAAGAATGGATTGTCTAACAGCGGTTCTGAACATTTTCTTTCCACTCACATACCACCTAAAGTAATCCCTTACTAACCACAGAGTACCTATGGTATCCAATGCCCTAAGTGCTCTGTGGTTAGTAAGGAATTACTTAAGGAAAGGAAAAGATTGAGAACCACCGGGTAGACTATCGATCTTGGGAAATCTTATCTGTTGTGATCTGCTCCATACAATCACATTAATTATTCTGTAAGAATATTGTGAAATATAAATTTGAAATTTATCTGGAAATAGCTGCTTTGGAAGAATCAAGGGAAATACCAATTTAAAATTCTGAATGGTAGTTTGGATGAGGATTCATTTTAAGTCCTCTCAGCGAGGAACATGACAGGTAAATCTCACTGTGACAATAGATCCTACAAGGCAAAACCAATTAAATTTTCTGTGTGAATGCTTTCAGCGTCAAAACTACAAAATAACATCAGCAAAATGGATGCTGTGAAGATTTATTTACGGGTTATTGATATAGGTTTAGACAGGAACAATTTACCCCGGCTTTAATGGTAAATGCTGATTTCTTTGGTGGTGAATTTGGTCTGTATGAAATAAATGTGAAGAATGGTTTGACGGTGCTCACTGCAGAGACTTGTAAGCACGCAGGTGCTTATTGCTGTGTGGCTGGAAGCACGCATGCTTGCCAGTGTTACAAATGCCAGGAAAGGGCTTCACAAGAATGACCAGTGGTTCCCTGTGTGCCTGGTTACCATCCTCTGTGTAAAATGACTGAAAAAGAATATCTCCCGGCTAATGATTTGTCACTGCAGTCGGAGCTAGAGTTTGGTGTGGGGCCAGTGACGCCACGCCTCACCATGGCAACGGTGGGAGGGGGAGGGAGATTTGATCTGAAATCATCTGGATTTTTTTTTAGAAGCTCATCTCAAAACTGGTGATCTGATGTGCCACTGGATCGCTGTGAAAATGTGCTTGGCTCACCAATTGGCCTCGGGAAGGAACTTTCCATCCTAGCCCAGTCCAGGGGTGTAGTGCTGCCGATACTCACCGGAGTGCCACTCCTGCACCTCAGGGGGTGGCTCCGGCACCTCATGGGGCGGCTCCAGCACCTCCTTGTTGCTTTATTTGGTGAGCTCCGGCACCTATAAAATTAGCCCCGCACCCCTGGCCCATTCTGGCCCATATGTGGCTCCAGACACATCCCTCTGTGTGCTTAGGCATAGATACTAAACTGTCGGAAGTAAAACATGAATGTCTGCACAATGAAAGTAAAAACACAAGGCTGGAGAAACTCAGCTGGTCAAACAGTGCACTTCATGCAGCAAAGATAAAGATACATCACTGACGTTTCAGATCTGAGCCCTTCATCAAGGTATGGAAAAATATTGGGAGGCGCCTGGCGACATTTTGATCACACCTTGATGAAGGGCTCAAGCCCAAAACATTGATTATTCATAGAACGTAGAACACACTCGAGCCCAGTCCAGGCCCTTCAGCCCTCGATGTCGTGCTGATGCATATATTCCTTAAAAAAAGTACCTCTATTTTTCTTCCATCCACGTGCTTGTCTAAGAGTCTCTTAAATGCCCCTATTGTTCAGCATCCACCACCAACCACGGCAAGGCATTCCAGGCAACCACAACTCTCTCTGTTAAAACCTACTCCTGATGATTCCCCTAAACTTCCTTCCTTCACTCTGTACACATGTCCTCTGGTGTTTGCTATTCTTACCCTGGGAATCAGGTGCTGGCTGTTCACCCTATCTATTCCACTTATAATCTTGTAAGCTTGGCTTTATTATTTACCTCTATTATGTACCTTATGTATCGTTGCTGTACCCTAATGGTTATATGGTTATATAACATTTTGCTCATACCTTGATGAAGGGCTCAAGCCCGAAGCGTCGGTTCTGTATTTTTATCTTTGCTACATCAAGGGCGGGTTCGGCTCCGAATCATGGGTCCTCTACCGGCACCACCTACGGCTCCTAGAACGCTTCCACCAGCGCTGTCTCCGCTCCATCCTCAACATCCATTGGAGCGCTCACACCCCTAACGTCGAGGTACTCGAGATGGCAGAGGTCGACAGCATCGAGTCCACGCTGCTGAAGATCCAGCTGCGCTGGATGGGTCACGTCTCCAGAATGGAGGACCATCGCCTTCCCAAGATCGTATTATATGGCGAGCTCTCCACTGGCCACCGTGACAGAGGTGCACCAAAGAAAAGGTACAAGGACTGCCTAAAGAAATCTCTTGGTGCCTGCCACATTGACCACCGCCAGTGGGCTGATAACGCCTCAAACCGTGCATCTTGGCGCCTCACAGTTTGGCGGGCAGCAGCCTCCTTTGAAGAAGACCGCAGAGCCCACCTCACTGACAAAAGGCAAAGGAGGAAAAACCCAACACCCAACCCCAACCAACCAATTTTCCCTTGCAACCGCTGCAATCGTGTCTGCCTGTCCCGCATCGGACTGGTCAGCCACAAACGAGCCTGCAGCTGACGTGGACTTTTTTACCCCCTCCATAAATCTTCGTCCGCGAAGCCAAGCCAAAGAAAGAAAAAAAAACATCAAGGGCACTGTTTGACCTGCTGAGTTTCTCCAGCAATGAGCTTTTACACTATGCCATCCTATTCCCAGCCATCCCCTTATCATATTCATGAATAAATTAAGCTCATCAAGCTCTCTGATATCATCTGTTTGAATTTAGAAGAATGAAGAGTGACTTTATTCAAATGTGTAAGGTCCTGACTGCAGAGTGAAACACAGGTCTGTAGATGCTGTGATTGTAGTAAAAACACAGAAAATGCTGGAGGAACTCAGCAGGTCTCGCAGCGGCCATAGGAGGTAAAGATATATTACATGCCTTGAGGAAAGGCTCAGGCCCAAAACATGGGTAATATTGACGCAAAGTAAATAACTCGAGAGGCAGAGTCTGAGTCACTGATCTCCAGACTTTTATTCACAATGGACAAGGACCTCATCCTGTGCTGTGACCTGGGCTTTCCAGCAAACGATCAAGGTATTAGAGGCTTTATACAAGGTCAAAAGGGGGAGGGTCCACAGGTACAGTCACAGGACAGGGTGGAACCAGGTAATCAGGAACACAGCAGTTTAGCAATTCACCACAAATATATCTTCACCTCCTATTCACATTACCAGACCTGCTGAATTCCTCCAGCAATTTTGTGATTTTACTCTTTGACGGGTAGATGTTGGGATGGTTTTCACTTGTGGCGGAGTCGAGAACAAAGGAACATAACTACAAAATAAGGGACCAATCATTTTAAACCGAGATTTTTTGATCAGTGGGTGGGGAATCTCTGGAATTTTCTGCCTTCAATCTTGATGGAGGATGGATCATTATTTAAGGTGGAGACAGATAAACATTTAAAAGATCAAGGAACTGAGGGGAAATGGCACGGAGGTGTCGAGTCTACCATAGATCAGCCATGATTGCATTGAATAGCAGCAAACTTTGAAGGACAAGTGGCTCCCTTCTCCTCTTGTGTTCCTACAAAAGGAGAACAAACTCCACTCACAGAATCTATTCAAGATTCAAGATTCAATTTATTGTCATGTAATAAAGACAGTGCAATATTACACAGAACTTGTTTTCATCTGTTGTATGGCAGACAGATTCACCATCGGCAGAAATTGCCTGAAGTGAAAGAGAAGCAAAAGAGAGCTCCCCCAGAGTTATTGAGTGTCCATGGATTCGCCTCCAGTGCTCCCACAGTCTCCACAGCCACACAGAGTCCAGATCCTAAGATTCAGTACCCAACCTCCGACACGATCAGGAACTCTTCGGTGCGCTCAGCACCCTCTCGCCCCTTCAGCCAGTCTTCAGCCAGCTTCCAGCAGTCAACAGCCTGGAGTGAATCCCTCGATTGCAGTCGCCTGCATGTGTTCCTTGCCTCGAGTCAGCAACAGGCCTACCATCTGTGGGTTCCTCAGTCTCAGAGCCCCTCATTGGTCTGCTGCCATGGGTCTTCTCCTTCATTTCCCCGGAGCCTGCAACCCACTGTGGCTGCCGCTGATTATTGGTGCTGCCATCTTGGGCCCAGAACCTGCGGTCGAAGGGTATTCAAATAAAACCACCATCAGCTCCTTTAATGTGCTGTTTAAAGCCTGTATGGAGTGGACGGCAGTCAGTCTGGGCAGTATGAGCCTGCAAAGCACTGTATCCCCACTCCACACTCTCCGTAGGTCCTCACCAGTGGCAGCTCCAGCAGGCACCGCCATTTTCTCCATTGTCCTCCATCTATTCTTGAGTGATGAGATTGAAAAGTTGATTCCTCCATATCTGGTGAAATGTTATGTCTCATTTTGCTTGTATTGGGTTTACAATGTCTTATTGCAGTGGGTGAAACAGATGTGTGCAGAATTCCATGGCACATGTTTCCGTGCAATCCAGATGGTTTTGCTCTAGGTATAAGGTCAAGTGCAGCTCAACTGACTGCCAGTTAAGTTTTGGCCTTTCATTGTATTCTGTCATTCCCACGTTACCAGCTGCACCAGCTTAAGACCTAACGTTATGGCTTGAATTTAAATGATAAATCCGCAGCAAAGAAGAAGGAAAAATCATTAAAAGAAGTGGTAGAGGTTTACAAGGGCACAGAAAAATGTGAGCAAAGCATTGAGGTGTATTCCCTCCAAGAATAGCATTTCAAAAGCAGTGGGGTTATTTTAAACATGCTCAGAATGCTGCAAGAACATTCTGATCAGTTCTGGTCCCCTCCTGATAAAAGCAGTGCCGAACAAAAAGTTCAGGTTCAAGTTTATTATTTTCTGACTGTACGTAAACAACCTGACGAAACGGCGTCTCTCCAGACCAAGGTGCACATACATCACACACAATACACAATACATAATAAATAATCAAAGACTCTTGCAAATGTCTACAGGTACCATGGAGAGCATTCTGACTGACACAAACCAGTCCTCATCAAGGGGTCAGCAGTGGAGAGGGTTAAGGACTTCAAGCTCTTGGGTCTCAATATTCTCTGAAGATTGATCCTGGGGCCTCCATGTCAATGCAATCATGAAAAAGGCTTGCCAGCGGCTAATCTTCATTAGGTGTTGGAGGTGATAAAGACTTTTGTAAATTTCTACTGGTTTACTGTAGAAATTCTGACTGGCTGCATCACTGTCCGGTATGGAGGTGCCAATGCACAGGACAGGAACAGGCTGCAGAGGGCTGTAAACCCAGTCAGTCTCCACTCCATTAAGGACATCTGCAAGAGGCAGTATCTTAAGAAAGCAGCCTCTGTCCTTAAGGACCCTCACCATCCAGGCCATGCCCTCTTCACACTGCTACCATCAGGAGAGATGTACAGAAACTCACACAGTGTTAAAAAAACACCTTCGCCATCAGACTTCTGAATGGACGATGAACTACAGACATTACCTCACTTATTCTCTTTTTTTGCACAACTTATTTATCTTTTTAAATTTTGGATTTATGTCATTGTAATTTTACAGTAATTTTGCACCTTGTTCTGCACAATACTCCTGGTGCAAAACAACAAATGCTATGACGCAAGTTCATGATAATAAACCTGATTCTGATTCTCACGGTTACAGGATATTCTTCATCAATCTCACATCCTGTGGAAAGCTATTCCCCATCCTGGCAGCCCTGATTTTCATTCTCCTGTAACCCTCTTCTGGATGGTCATGGGTTCAAGATACTGTGTGCCTGCTGGAAAGGGTCTTCTAAAAGGTGCAAAGATGTTTTGCAGCAATATTAATAGAACCGGGGACGGGGGGGTTGGGGGGGAAAGTACCAGTCAAGGAGAACTGAACAGGCCAGGATGTTTATCATTGAAAAGGAAAGGATGAGAAAGGACTTGATCAAGGTCAACATGGCCAATGTAGATAGCTGGACAAGCCGTTGTTCAGTTGGACAAGATATCGGTGATACCATACTTCTGTGCAGTTCTGGTTACCGAGCTATAGGAAGCAGGTTATTGAGCTGGAGAGGGCGCAGAAAGGATTCTCGCGGATGTTATTGGGACACAGGTGGCTTGAGTTAATAGGAGAGAGATGGAGGTGAGGGGAGACCTTTAGAGGTGTATAAAAGCATAAGGGGCATGGATATGGTGAATGGTCACAGTCTTCAGAATCAGAATCAGAATCAGGTTTATTGTTGTGAACATGTGTCATAAAACATATTGGTTTGCAGCAACATTATTGTGCATTACAGGTACAAAAATTGCCATAAATTACATTTCCAAATGCACTATCTTTAAAAATAAATAAAGTAGTGCAAAAGAAGAGATCAAAAGTGAGGTAGTGTCTGTGGTTCATTGTCCATTCAGAAATCTGATGGCAGAGGGGAAGAAGCTGTTTCTGAACATTGGGTGTTCGTCTTCGGGCTCCTGTACCTCCTTCCTGATGGTAGCAGTGAGAAGGGGGTATGGCCTGGGTGGTGAGGGTCCTTGAGGAAAGAGGTTGCTTTCTTGAGACACCACCTCTTGTAGATGTTTTTAACGAAGTGGTGATCAATGCCCATAATGGCAATGATTGAGTTCATAACCTTCTGCAGCCTGATCCTGTCCTGTGCATTGGCACCTCCATACCAGACAGTGACGCAAACAGTTAGAATGCTCTTCACGGTACCCCTGTCAAAAATTTCGAGAGTCTTTGTCGACAAACCAAATCTCCTCAAACTCCTCATGAAGTTCAGCTGCTTGGTGAAATTCAATATAATTGAAGTCGACAGAGTTGAAATGAGGACCAGACGTACAACGTGTGGTCACTACTATACTACACATGAACACCTGTCATAGACGTTTGCGTGGGATTTCCCCTGGGCCTCCGGTGTCCTCCCACCCTTCAAAACATGTGGGGGTTGTAGGTGAATTGGGCAGCATGGGCTTGTGGGCCAATAGAGCCTGTTACTATGCTGTATGTCTAAACTTAAAAAAAAGAATGATAATCTTGGACACAGTGTCCTTGGTTGTGGGAAATTTCAAATCCTGTTGCCTTATTCAGAAGTAGGGAATGAGGGGAGTGATAGTTCTGGTACAGCTTAACCATACAGGAGTGAGGAATGAATAGGGGAAGATGAGGAATGATGCTGCAATAAATTCTGGGCAAGGTGAAGAAGATTCCACTGGCTTGGAGCTGTAATTATTTTATATCCATTTAGGGGAACAGGTATTATGACATGACCAGCAGGTATTGCCTTTGAGAAGATTGGGGTGATCTGCTGTTTTGAACCACTACAGACATGGAGCTCAGGAGGAATTCTTTAGCCAGGGAGTGGTAAATTTCTGGAATTTGCTGCCATGGCAGTTGTGGAGGCCAGGTCATTGGGTGTATTTAAGGTAGAGATTGAGAGGTATCTGAAGAGCCAGGTTACTGGGAGAAGGCAGGGATGTGGGGTTGAGTGGGAGCAGGGATCAGCTCATGATGAAATGGTGGAGCCGACTCGATGGGCCAAATGGACTACTTCTGTATTTGTATCTTCCACTCTGGTGAAAGTGATCCCACAGCTGTTGAAGAAGCTCCAGGATTTTGATGCAGTGATGATGAACAGTACTTCCAAGGTAGGGTGTGTGCAACTGGAATGGTGGAGGTGTGCCAGCCTCCCTTGTCCTTGCTGCTGAGGGAGCAGGGTCATTGATCTAGAGAAGCAGTCGGGGAATGGACCATTAGGGTGCTCGAGGAGGTATCACAAAAATGGAGCAGCAGGTTACTGAGAGAATTGTGCCTGTGGGGACCAGAGAGGTGGGAAGGAGTGGTGGCGGAATCACTCTGGGCACAGGCAGGATGACATGATCTGCTTCATGTTGCGAAAGATCAAAGAGAAGGATGAGCCATGCAAGATTGGCCAAGGAAGTTCATTGTGAAACTGTATGAAGAAGCGAAAGTTAGTGGCAAACTCGAAGACTGAGAAAAATTTACAATCCAGCAATGGAGTAAAAGAAATATAATTATATTATAATAATTAGGGCAGCAGAGTTAACGAAGCAGTTAGCCCAACGCTGTTACAGCACCAACAATCGGGACCAGGGTTCGAATCCCATGCTGTTCGTATGGAGTTTGTACATTCTGCCCGTGACTGCATGGGTTTCATCCAGGTACTCTGGTTTCCTCCCACCATTCAAAATGTGCGGAGGTTGTAGGTCAATTGGGTGTAATCGAGTGGCATGGCCTTGTGGGCCTAAAAATTAAATGAGAGAAAATAAAACATGAGGGAAAGGCAGCGAAGAATATAAAAACAGATAATAGAAGTTTCCTTAAATAAATAATAAGGAAGAGAGAGGTCTGAATGATGATTGTGTCCAGAGAACAAGGCTGAGAAATAGCTGTGGAGAGCAAGGAAATGAAAAGGATCTTCGCATCAGTTCTTCTCCAGAAGATAAACCAAAATGAATATGGAATAAGGCTGCGGAGTAATCAACCACCATTTGCATCAGTTGGAAATTGGTTCAAGCAAATTAATGGCCATAAAGGCTGATTGGCCCAGATGAATTGAATATTTGGATCTTAAAGGGGGTGTCTGCTGAGAGCGCATTAGTCATTTCCTTCCATATATTCTTAGATTTTGGAAAAGTGCCAGAGGACTGGAAACCAGTATCACAGAAAAGGCAAGATGTGGGTCCATTTAGGCTGATTAGCCTAAGACCTGAAAATTAAATCAGAATAAGAATTTATTGACATGATATGTGGCGTGAAATTTGTTGCAACATTACACGTGCAAAATTGCCATCCATTACATTTTTTTAAATAATTAATTAGTGCAACAGAAGAGAAAGGGACTCAGTGTCTGTGGTTTATTGTCCATTCAGAAATCTGATTGCAGAGGGGAAGAGGCTGTTTCTGCACCTCTGGGTGTTTGCCTTCAGGCTTCTGTACCTCCTTCTTGATGGTAACAGTGAAAAAAGGGCATGGCCTGGGTGGTGGGGGGTCCTTGAGGAAAGAGGCTGCTTTCTTCAGACACCATCTCTTGTAGATATTCTTAATGGAGTGGAGACGAATGCCCATGATGGCACTGGTTGAGTTTATAATCCTCTGCAGCCTGTTCCTGTCTTGTGCATTGGCATCTCCATACCAGACAGTATGACAATCTCTATGGATTGTTACCTTGATTTGGTGGAGAAGTTTGAGTGGTCCTGTGATCCTGAGAGTGATGCCGTCTGGAACAATGCTCCTGATATGGTCACCCACGGCAGTAAAGAACAATCCAACCAAGTCCTCAATGGTGGAACAGGAAGATGAAGTTACTCTGAACTCAATGGCTGTGAAGGCGGACGAAGACTGCAACAAATCCATCAGCTCCAATCATTGTGGTTTTCATGCCATTGGAATTAGTTGGTTGATTTGTGAAGTATTATGTGCTTCTTGGAGTGCAACATCAAGTACATGTCAGACAAATACAAGCAAGGGTGTCTTTGCTCTGTGATCAACAGAACAAAGGCCATCATCCTCGACTATGATGGATAACCAAATCAGACAGTGATGCAACCAGTCAGAATGCTCTCCACAGTACACTGTAGAAATATGCAAGAATCTTTGGGGACATACCAAATTTCCTCAAAATCCTCATGAAGAATAGTCACGGGTGAGCCTTCTTCATGATTGCATCAACATGAAGACCCAGGATAGAAACTGTTGACCAGTTCCTGCCCTAGTAACTAGATTCAAATCCCACAATGAGCTTTTGCAATGTTCAGTTGACAGTGCTTCAAGTGAATATGAAGCTGTCATCCAGCCAGGTACCACCAGGTTACACCATGTTCCACCAGGTAACACCTGCAGCTTCTCCCAGGACATTCCTTTCCTCATCTGTCTCACTCCAGCCTGGTCGACTCCTGGGTGATCTGACTTTCCAAGTCTGATCCAGTTTGTGGAGAAGGGCCATACATATTCACTCTGTGAATCCCAAGTATGAATTCAATGCAGTAATTAATGTCCAGTTAAAAATCTAGACCAGCCAGTCTCAATGAGATGCTATGACCCCCCCCTCCCCCCCACCACTTGGGAGCCACAGCACATTTAACTAAAATCCTGTTTTTTTTTAAATGTTTTTTAATGTAGTCGGTATGAGAGAATTACAGAAGGCACCAAAACCTGACTGCTTCACTGGGAAGGGGGCCCATAAACTTTGAGTCCTAAGGGGGCCATAACCAAAGATAGGTTGAGAATGGCTACCCTATGCAAAGACAAAAACTGCAGACGCTTGAACCTCGAGCAAACTATGGGAAGCTG
This sequence comes from Narcine bancroftii, assembly GCF_036971445.1. Lineage (NCBI taxonomy): Eukaryota > Metazoa > Chordata > Chondrichthyes > Torpediniformes > Narcinidae > Narcine > Narcine bancroftii. Next base: position 28,650,463 of record NC_091474.1, read on the forward strand.
GAGGGCCTCAGCAGGTCAGGCAGCGTCCATTGAGAGAAATGATCAGTCAAAGTTTCAAGTCATGAACCCTTCATTGAGACCAAAATGCAAAGGGGTGATCTCAAGTTATCTCTACATGAGACAAATGTTTATCCTGACCACCCATCTCCCATTTACCCGTTTGATAAGCAAATCCTCAACTTATGAATATTTAGTTAATGAATTGTTATTATTCCATCACTGATTCTTGATTAAATTGTTTGCTACATATCTTCAGTTTTTTAAGCTATTTTATACTGGAAGGAGCAGTGCCCCATGGGAATCTATTGTATTGAAATGTACTTTGCTTAGTCTATTTAATCTATGCAGTGTAATTTAGTGTAATATATTCCAGGAACACATCACCTTCACAGGTTGAGGAATGGTTGTAATCATCTTCAACATTTTTTTGGTAGCTTTCATTTTTGGAGTTTGCTACCTTTACTCTTTTGGAAAATCGTTATTGTAGGCAATCCACATTTGCCTGGCATCTTTCAAGGACTTTAAATCACATTCACATAATACGCAGTGGGTTGATAGAGTCAGAGTCTCTTCCTTCAAATCCCACTCCAGATGCTTGGGACCAAGAATCCCTATGCTGGCAGGGATCTCTCGGGAGTGATGTTAAACCGAGGACTTTTAAGAATTTAAATTTGGACGCCCTGCATAGCAACAGGCCCTTCCAGTTCACGAGCCCATGTCGCCCGAATACATCAATTATCCTACAACCCCTGCACATTTTTGGAGCATGGAAGGAACGGAGCACCTGAAGGAAACACACAGGTAGAATGTACAAACTCTTTCACACAGCGCGGGATTCAAACCTGGGTCGCTGGTGCTGTAATAGTGTTAGCTACACTAACTGTGGCGCCCAATCTGCTAAATGTCTCATCAGTCTGAAGATCCTTCACTTCCTGGCCAGTATTTAGCCCTCAATATAGAGAAGTGAAATGGATTATCTACCCTGCAGCTGGAGCTTGCTGTACACATGTTCCTCCCATCTGTGATCATCTTTGATGAGAACTAATGGTTTAAAGATTGATATAAGTTTAACTCTTTTTATTCTTCTCAACTTGTCTTGATTTATTACTCTATTTTCCTCTCATTTTTTATTTTTTTTTAAATTTCCTTTTTTTTATATGAGATGTTTTCATGACTCACTTGTTACCTGTACACTGCTGGTTCTTCAGGACCAATCTTCTTCTGCATCAATAATTTAACTTCACTACAACCATGTTTCAGGAATGCCTTGATGGAGCTCTTGATGTTTTATTTTACTGATTTTCTGTCAGAATGTATCCACTCTGTGTTTTGTCTGATATTCCCAGTCGCTGTGACACTTTCTCTCCTCTCAAGATAACAGCTTTCATCAGCTGGGGGAGGGGGAATGGGAAGGTGAAGGGGGAAAGACCCATTGTGATACAGTGTCCCTGGACTTCCAATGCACCTAACATGGGCTCTGGTCTTCCAACACATCCAACGTTGGCCATGGTCCTCCAACACATCTAACAGGGCCATGGTTCTCCAACGCATCCAACATGGGCCCTGGTCCTCCAACACACCCATCATGGGCCTTAGTCCTCCAACACACCCAGCGTGGACCCTGGTCTTCCAACACAACCAACCCACACACACACACACACACACACACACACACACACACACACAATCAAGCCTTTTGTCAGCCTTTCCAAAGCATCTTTGCATCTTTACCAGCTTTGACTAAAAGCCCTGCCACAGGTTGGAACTGTCAATGTACAGACTCACAGCGCTTCAATAATTAGCCTATCACTGAATAACTGTGAAATTTTACATGAATAAATTACACTGTGCATTCAGCAAGAGTGTTCACCTGTGGGTAAAAGCAGTTGCCATGAAGCATAACCCCAAGCTATTTGAAGGATTTGCAGATAAGGTTTCACAACTTGCCCTCAAACTAAATACTTGTGTGTAATCCAGTCCAACGCATTTCACGGGCAAGTCATATTACAACTTTTCTCATAAAGGCCTGCCACATATGTACCCTTCTCTGAAAGGTTACCAGGGTGATGTGGAGTTGTTGGAAGTGAACACTTCTTCCTTCAGCCCATTTTAATTGCTCTCTGCAGTCTATCTGAGAGTCTGCATCACCTGTAAACTGCTTCTCTTCATACATTACCAGAGAGTGCAAATTTCAAATTCAGTTACTGCTAAAGCTAGATTACCTGAGGAAGGAATTGTTCCACATCAGTGTGTCAAGAAGATATCCATCACAGAATACAGGCCCTTCAGCCCATCTCATCTATGCCGACCAAGTTGTCTACCCAAGTAACCAGGCTCGGTCGGTGTCATTGGTGGGGGGAGGGGGCATTTGCAGGCTATATTCCTCCAAATTTTTGTGCTCTCCTCACCCACCTGCAGCACTGGTGTCTTTAGAGGGGGTTGAGGGTTGTGAGAAAAGTCGGCTTAGAGGCTCCACAGTGCGTGCTCCACCTGAGAGAGCATGTATCGTCCTGAGTGGGACAGGAATTGGCTTACCTGTGAGCTCCTAGATGTCTGAGTGACTGACACTTCTTACCCATAGTATTCATGAACCATATAGCCATATAACAATTACAGCATGGAAACAGGCCATTTTGGGCCTTCTAGTCCATGTCAAACACTTACTCCTTCCTAACCCCATTGACCTATACACTCACCCTGTAACCCTTAATTCCTTTCCCATCCATATACATATCCAACTTCTCCTTAAATGCTAATATCGACCTGCCTCTGCCACTTCGTCTAGAAACTTGTTCCACCCTACTTTACTCCCTGAGTAAAGAAGTCCCTGCTCATGTTTCCTCCAAAGTTTTTCCCCCTAACTCTCAACTCATGCCCTCTTGTTTGTATCTCCTCTTTCCTTAAAGGAAAAAGCCTCTCCATTTCAACTCTATCTATACCCCTAATAATTTAAAATACCTCAATCAATCCCCTCTTAACCTACTATGCTCTAAAAAATAAAGATCTAACTTATTTAATTTTTCCCTATACTGACAACATTCAGTAAATCTTCTCTGCACTCTCTCCAATTTGTTGATATCTTTCCTATACTTTGGGATTTGAACTTGTTTCTCCAGATCAAATGATCCAAAGACCAATCACTACCAGTCCAATATTGTTACTAGACCATGGCAACTGAGGCTGGAACTGTCTGGGTTAATGGATCAGTAGTCACTGCAACCCACCTCCTCCCACCCCCCACCACAACACACATAGTGGTGATAGTCTTCCCTTTTACATAGAAACATAGAAGATAGGAGCAGGAGTAGGTCATTCGGCCCTTCGAGCCTGCTCCGCCATTCAATGAGATCATGGCTGATCTTAAAGTTCAGTACCCCATCCCCGCCTTCTCTCCGTAACCCCTAATTCCCTTATACTGAAGAAATATATCTAATTCCCTCTTAAATATATTCAATGAACCTGCTGGTACACACCAGGGGGATCCTAATAGAGGTCTATAAAACAATGAGGGGCATAGATAAGGTGAGTGATCACAGTCTTTACCTCAGGGTAGGGGAGTGTAAAACTAGAGGACATAGATTTAAGGTGAGAGGGGCTGCAGGAGAGGCAGGTATTATAAAGTGAAGCCATGCTGCCCAACAGAGAAGATAGAAAGTCAACATTTTTTTAAACAGTGAGAGACAGGGAACAGAGCTCCCTGCAACTTATTATACACAAATCTCAGAAAGCTAATCTACAATTCTAAAAAAGAGAATGAAATATTGGAATATAACTATACATTCTGCAAAGTCCTACATGAGTTTTGTGGAGTTTGATGGGACACAGAGGAGGTGGACATTGGGTTAGGGCTTCCTGACAAGGACATTTGTATTTGTCTGGGACAGAGTTTAATAAAGATTCATTTCAGGGATTCCTAGGATAAGGGGAGTCAATCCTGTGAGGAGCCATTAAATAGATTCACCCCCAGCCCCTTCCTGAGTTTTGGATTGCCTTGTTAACATTTTACCTCTGTGTTTACTTAATCGTTGTGTTGGTTTTCAAATGCTGCTTTGTCAGTAATGTCCTCTGTCTCTGCACTTCTCCAGGATTTCTCAAAGAGTCAGAGCTATCCATCATGGAAACAGGACCTTTTCTCATCTCTGCCGACGGTAAACAGGGTCTACGCCCGGTACAAACTAGTGACCAGGAGGCAACTGCCTGGTGAGTCCTGTAGAGCTTATCTCCAAACACTAAGGGCACTGGGCAGATCCTGTGCCTGCACAGACAAAACTGCTGCTGAGACCACCGACGATCTAATTCCGGATGCTTATGTGGCCGGGGACCAATCGAATGAAGTGAGGCAGCGCCTGCTAGAGCACGGGGGAGAAAACTAGAGGACGAGACCCGGATCACAGAGTCAATGGATGCTTACTTTCAGGGCTGGATCCCATGCTATGAAGTGAGTAGGATGCCCTCCCTCAACCCTACTACCCCATGGCCCACCGATGGCCTGTCGGCTGCTGCTATACTGCCTGATGGACCCCGAAGTGCTACTTCTGTAGGAAGGACAAGCACAGCAGGTCCCAGTGTCCGGTGAGGAGAACCAGGTGCCAGAAGTGCCTTAAAAATGGCCACTTTGCTGTAGTCTGTCACTCCAAATTGGCTGCCATCAAACACAGTGCCTCGTGTGAGGCCCAACCGTCACCCTCCCATTCAAACATCACTTCTCCAGAGCTCTCGTCCAATAAAAGCGAGGGCTCTATTGCGCGGCACCGCCTATCCCTACTTACAGCCCTCCATTCACCCCGGGCGGGGTCAGTTCTCAAAGAAGGGGTTGTGGTGATATGTAATTATGCCATTAGGTCACCAGGGGTCATCCCAGTGACCTTGTATATAAAGCAGTCCAGAGCTACAGTCTAGCCTTCCAGGTTCGACTTGCAGAGAGACAAGACCTCTTAGTGTACATATTGGTTTATTAAAGCTATCTTAATCTCGCACTGCTGTTGTGGTTATTGTCAGTACTGGGGTGAATGTGATAGTATGGAGTCTATCGCCATTGTGTTTATGTATATATTGTAGTATAGGATGGTTGTGATTTGCTGAGAGTGTAGCCACACCTACTGGCAGGTCTTAAAGGGTTGCTCCTAGCCAGACCCAGATCATTCTGGACTGGTCGACCTACATGTGATATGCTCCAGTCTTCTAGTTAATAAAAGCCTTGGTTTGGATCAACAAGCCTTTGATTCTTTCGACGTGCTCTACAGTGATTTTATAAACCTCTCCAAGGTCTCCCCTCCCCCTCTAGTGTTCCAAGGAGTAAAGCCTCGGTCTATCCAGCTTACCCTGATAACTCAAGCCTGCCAGTCATGGTAGCTTCATCCTTCTGTGCTGGTTTTTTGTGTGTGCCCGCATTTAGTTAACTGCTGTACCATTCAGACCCTGTGATTCCCTCCCTACGTCTCTCCAGCTTTCTCACTCATGCCATCCCACCACAATCTCTCCCTTTGGGACATTGCCATGTTTACCTCCAGAGGCACCTTGTGACGTCTTGCATCATAATAGGGAAATGAGCTATGGTTGCTCCAATTGTCCAACACTTCTATTTGTTCTTGCTCTCCAGCTTGGAGTACCACTTACCTGGTCAAGAGACCCATCATTCAGTTCCAGGAGTTTCATCGGTGGACTAAGGCAGGAACCACATGGTAGTTACTGACAGGGTTGTTTTACTATAGATAGCACACAGAGGAACCTCCCTCAATGGCTCCTAGCTGTACATGCAAGTTAAATCTAGTCCTGTGTGATTTACTAAAATTTACAATTTTATTCAGGCATCTGAAGTTTTGCTCATTAAATATTTCTCTATCTGATCTTGTTTTTAAATCTGACTTTGCTGGTCTCATCGTTAATTCATTTCCCCTCCATAAGATGATTTACTCCTCTTTATTTTCTCTCTGTTTTAAAAGGTTGAGCATTTCCCCTGAGTTGCTTTAGAATGAACCCAATGCAAACACTCAGGGGTTTGTGAGGCATTCCAAAGTTTAACTATTCACTTAACACGACTTTGTAGCAGGCAGGGAAATGGCCTTGAGAGGTGAAGAAGCTGGAATCTTAGGGAAACAATGGGAAGCTGATGGGTCTCGAGGGGGTCAGCCAGAGTTTGTGGAGAAATGGTCAGGCAGCATTTCCGGTTGGGTCCTTTATCGAGACAGGAGTAGAAAGAGGAGTTAGCAAGTATAAAAAGAGGAAGGATCCCTTTTTATTGCCTCTCCCAGCACGTGGTCCATGTCCTTCTGTGCCGGGACAATTCACAGAATAATCCAGTGACTCCATTTTCTTTGGCAATGTGTTCCAAATACTCCCCACTCTTTGTGGGGGGGGGGGGGGGAGGAATAAAGGTCTGCCTCAGATCTGCTCTAAATATCATGTCCCTTGTTTTAAATCCAAAGTTCAAAGCTCAGATTTATTGTTAGAGTGTAGACATGACATGACATACAGCCCTGAGATTCTTTTTCCTGAGGACCAGGCAGAATTGCTACTTATTTGTAGTGAAAAAAAACTGTACTCAAGAAAAGATACGTATTCAAAAGAGAGAAATGGAAACAAAGAAAGAAATGGAAACTAACTGAAGCTTCTTGCAATCTACTCTATTTAAACCTTTCATAATTTTATACATCTCAGTCATGTCCCTCCTAATCTCAGCTGCCCCATGCCTCTCCAATCACTAAAGGTCTTTGCCAACCAGTGGTCTTTTCCAGGGTTCCTGAGGCTACCTCACATCTCAGAATCTCCTCCACCAGGCAGGAGTATGATGATGAGAGCTTATTGTTATATACTACAGATGCACTGAAATTTCCACTTGCTGCAGGCACACCAACAATTGTAGTATAAATTACATAACCACAATATGCCATGAGACAGAAAGAGATAATAAATATAAAAGGATAGATAGATAAGTAAATAAATATTCACAGATGCCATTGGTAAAAGAAAAGAATGTGGTGTTTCAGTAGTGTAGCCAAATCTTTTGATGGCTCTGGAGTAGTTTATGGTTAGGGTCAGGGTGGTAAGGGCATGTTCAAGAGCCTGATAGCTGCTGGGGATAAAGAACTGTTTTTGAACCTGGAGTTGCTGGATGTTAAGGTTCTGTACCTTCTGTACCTTCTAGCTCAGGATATTAGTGTGGGAAGACCGACTTTGAAAAGATGGAACATCGCAAGGTTCGAAAAGCTCTATTCTCCGGAGTAATTTTCTGTTAAAAAAATATGTTGTGTTAGTGCAGGTAAAAAAACCCAGAAAATTCTAGAAACAAATGCCATGTCAGGCAACATCTGTGGAGGGAGGAATGGAGACAATCATTCAGATTAAAAACCAAATTCATCAGAACTTAGAAAGAAGAAATAAACATTAGTTACACCTTAAGCCTAACTTGCTTTCCCACTTTTCCAGTCATGTCCCTGAACATTAACTCTGCTTCTCTCTCCATAGATGCTGCCTGACATGTGCGTATCCCAGCATTTGCTGGTTCCCACATCTACTTCTTTGTCTTTTCATTGACTGTGTTACTGAGGAGTTAGAACTGTTTAAATAATGTTTGTATGTAATGAAAACTGGTTGAACTGGCCCACTCAATCTCAATGAAATGCTGCTCCAAGTCTACACAATATAGACAAGAGATGAAACATCAGAGCCCTCCTTAAAGACAAGGGCAAGCAATGGATTTGGAAAGGTTTGTGCTACACGGTGAGAGTAGAGTCAGCATTGACCTGGGTTTGAATTCAGTCCTGTCTGTAAGGAGTTTGAACGTTTTCCCCATATCTGTGTGGATTTCCTCTGGGTGCTCCATTTTCCTCCCACCCTTCAAAATGTACCAGGGTTGTCAGTTGATTGGGGTATTTGGGCAGCAGGGGATCGTAAGTTGGAAGGGCCTGTTACTGAGCTGTATATCTACAATTTTTAAAAAGAGATCTCTGACAACCCAACCCTTCACCCTATAGGTCAGGAGTGTGATAGAATACTCTCCACTTCCCTTGATGGTTAGAGCTGCAACAACTCTTCTCCAGTTTGGCACAATCCAGGACAAAGGATCTCATTCGACTAGCACCTGCCCTCCCTGCCAAAGCCATTATTCCCGCTGCAGTGGCTGCAGTGCTTGCCAGCTGCAGAATTCAGTTATGCAGCTGGGCTACTCCCCTCCCCAATACCCGACTCTATACCTAGAAAGATAAGGCAGCAGTTGTGCAGGAGCACTCAGCTTCCTCTAAATCACCCACTTGCCATTCCTTCACCCTCCACCATCAAATTTCTGGGCACTACGTAAAACACAAAAATCTGCAGACATCGTGGTTAAAATAAAAGCACAATGCTGGAGAAACTCAATGTATTTTATATAGCAAAGATACATAACCAACGTTTTGGCCTTGAGCCCTTCATCAAGGTCTGGACACTATCTCACTCTTTTCTCTTTTTGCTCTATTTATTTTTAAATATTGCATTTATGGAACCGTAATTGTTGCAATTTTGCACGATACTGATGCTGCAAAACAACATATTTTGTGACACATGTTCATGACAATAAACCTGATTCTGATTGTGATCTGAATCCAGGAGCTCTGCCCTCAACTGCACCACGGGAGCACCTTCACCAGCAGCGCTGTAGCAGTTCAGTAGAATGCCTCACTCCTACCTTCTCAAGGATAATCAGGCTTGGACAATGAATTCTGGTCTTCCAGGCTGCACTCCGATCCTATAAAGATCAATACATTGACCCTTGAATCATCTCGAGTGCACTGGCTGATCTCTCAGCTGAGACACGAGTCCCTTTATGAAGGTCTCCTTGGAAGTCATCCACTGCATCAATCCCTCTCATCATCTTAAAGACCTTCATGACATCACCCTTAATCAAACGTAGTGGTTCTCAACCTTTTTTTCCCACCCTAACTTCTTTTCTTTCTTCTTTTTTTCTTTGGCTTGGCTTCGTGGACGAAGATTTATGGAGGGGGTAAATGTCCACGTCAGCTGGAGGCTCGTTTGTGGCTGACAAGTCCGATGCGGGACAGGCAGACACGGTTGCAGCGGTTGCAGGGGAAAATTGGTTGGTTGGGGTTGGGTGTTGGGTTTTTCCTCCTTTGCCTTTTGTCAGTGAGGTGGGCTCTGCGGTCTTCTTCAAAGGAGGTTGCTGCCTGCCGAACTGTGAGGCGCCAAGATGCACGGTTGGAGGTGATAACAGCCCAATGGCGGTGGTCAATGTGGCAGGCACCAAGAGATTTCTTTAGGCAGTCCTTGTACCTTTTCTTTGGTGCACCTCTGTCACGGTGGCCAGTGGAGAGCTCTACTTCTTTGTCTTTGTCTCCATTCTGGAGACGTGACCCACCCAGCGCAGCCTAACTAATCCCTTACTAACCACAGAGCACCTATGGCATCATATGGCATATCCTACTGATCTAAGCCAACTCCAAGCTCCTAATTAACATCTCTCTGCTGTAGAGGGTGGGCTGAAGTTGAGGTCATAAATTTTAAAATAAACCCCTGTCTAATAAATGAGTACAGATGGAGATGTCTACAGATCATGTGCTAGAAGTTCTACTGGAATATGAGAGGATGAGAAAGGGATGATTTCATTCTGCTTGCTTCTGTTATCTGCTGGATAAAGGATCCTAACAATTTCATTCTGTCTCAGTGATAAACCACATAAACTCACAGGTTGGATCCATCCACACTATCTATTAATGTGGCTTTATTTTAAAACCAGGCATCTTTGTCAAAACTGCTTTCTGATTTGAAAGTGTGAGCAGAATCCAACAATAGTTTGATATTGTTTTATTCCAAAGGTGTCAGTGATAATTCCAAAGCTTGGGAACATGGTAATTAAATGCAGTGAAAATAAAGACACTAAACCAGCTGCACTTAATTATCACTTAATGCTCTGCCCCACGTGGCCCTCACAGAATGGCAGGGACAGCGGTGGGGGGAGGAGGGGGCAGATTGAGAGCACACATTTCAGTCACAGCCTTGCTTTCCCCTGGCCACTGAGATATGGTCATTCATCAAACACAGAACAAAAGAACAATGTAGTACAGGGACAGGCCCTTAAGCCCATCATACCTAAGCTGACCATCAGATTGGATCGGATCAGATACTATTTTTGTCATAACATAAATTTAATATTACACAAAATTTCCTCTGGTCCACCACAAGGCAGACAAAGATCCACCATTAACATTGCCCGGCACCCCTTACAGTCAGAGAAAGAGAAGCTAAAGAGAGTCCTTCAGAGTTACTGAATGCTCGTGGATTCGCCTCCAGCGCTCCCGCAGCCTCTACAGCTACACAAGACTCCAGTTCAGTTCCAACCCGAGCCCAGATCCAAACCTTCCACACGGTCAGGAAGTCTTTAGCACCCAGGCCCTTTGGGAGCCCTTCTTGCCTTTAGCACCCTCTCAAATCCCATTTCCCCAGTATCTAGCTCCAATAAGCCAGGCCTCAGCAGCTCGCAGCTAATGCAGGCCCCTGACTGCAAGCCACTAACAGTTCACCACCTGTGAGTGCCCCTCAGCCACTGAGCCGCTCGGTAATCCGCCAGTGCGGTCACTGTCCTTAGGGTCGATCTTCTCCTTCTCCTTCTCCTTCAGAACGGGAGATTGGGGGAGTAGTTCTCCCTGTTGCTGGTGCCCTGCACCAGTCTACTGCTCCCCCAGAGTGTGCATCCCTCGACGCCGCTGCCAAACACAGGCACTGCCATCGTGGGCCCAGATTCCACAATCGCATGATTTTTAACAGGCCGTTTAAAGCCTGTATTGAGCCATAGGCAGTAGGACTGGGCCGTAGGGCCCTTAAATTTAAATTTAAATTTAAGTATACAGCATGATCACTGGTGCTGTAAAGGTGTTGCGTTAACCGCCATGCCAACTGTTTCTTCTGGGGAGCATTGAGACTCCGGTCCCCACATTCCCTGGGTCCTTGCCAGTTGTTACAGCAGCTCCAGCTAAACTGATGTCCAGGCTAACCAAAATCTCTAATGCCTGCACATGATCCAATATCCCTCCATTCACTTCATCATCAGGTGACTGGCATATTTCCTTCCACCACTACTCCTGACAGCTTGTTCCAGACCAGGCGCCCACCACTCTTTGTGTGGCAAACGTGCCCCACACGTCTCCCTTAAACTTCCTCCTCCTCACCTTAAACAAACGCCCTATAGAGCAGCCATTCTCAAGGGTTGCAGCACATTTAAGGGCGTCCACAGAGTGAAATCATAAAATACATTAAGTTTTTAACGTTGTCATTAGAAGTGCGGAAGAAACCAACTAAACTTGATTGCTTCACAGGGAAAGGGCCCATAAACTTTGAGCAAGAATCCTAAGAGGCCCTTAGCCAATAAAAGATTGGGAATGGCTGATCTAGTAGGTGAAAGTTTTACCCTGGGGAATAGATTGTGACTGTCCACCTTATTGATACCTCTCATGGTTTTATCAACTTCTCTCAGGCACATGCTCTGCCTTCGACATTCCAGAGAAAACAATGCAATTTTGTCCAACCCCCGTTCAAGGATGGTTCCAACTACTGCATTAACCAGCTTCTATTACACTTATGTTCCACACAACAATAGAAGAATTAGGAGCAGGTGTGGGTCATCTGTCCATCATCAATGGATGAACTTCTATCTCCCTAACTTGCTTCTAGCTCTATCCTCAAATCTCTTGATCCCATCCAAATTGGGAAATCTATCTATCTATCTACCTCCCTACCCTAGAAGGACTCCACGGCTCTCCAGGGGAGAGAATTCCAATGTGTACCTCTTTTGGGAGAAGAAATTTCTCTTCATCTCTGTCCTGAAGGACTAGGTCCCTGGTGCTGAATTCACGGACAGGAAGAACATCTTCCTCTGTACACCCTGTCAAGCCCTGAATTAAGCAGATCCAGGTCATTCATCCCTCCCAGTCCATGCTGCTGTTTCTGTTCCACAACCTCTCCTCAAGCGGCCAGCAGCATCTCTCTCCCTCATGGATGCACTTTGCTTCTCTTCACCCTACATCTGGCATTCGCTCACCACATGCTCTGGAAGGAACTCCAATCCAATCACCATTTCAGGCCTGATATTTCCATTGTAATTTGTGAGTGAGTGCTCCCAGTTGTGGACTAATCACTAAACAATTTTTTACAAAAGGTTTGCTTCCAGAAAAAAAAATTGGGGATTATGACAACTTCAAACTGAACACAAAGATCATTTCAGATGTGCTGTATCATGTATAAAATTGGAGAAACATTAAATGAACTTTTATTGAATTTAGCATGTCTAATCGCATATTGATGCTGACATTGCGCTAGTTCACTGACCTAAAAATGTTTTGCCACTGATTTTCGTTTGTATTCAGCATCTGATGCCTCTCGTGTTAGAGTCCAACAATAGTCGGCCAGCATTGATGGATCCCAGTTGCCCTGATACCGTTTTTCCATGGTTGCAATGTCCTGGTAAAACTTTTCACCATGTTTGTCACTGACTGCACCAAGATCAGCAGGGAAGAAGTCCAAGTGTGAATGCAGAAAATAAATTTTCAATGACATGTTGCCCTTCATGGTTTTGTATGCATGCAGTAGACTTAAAATATGACAGGAAATCACAAAAATAGATTATGTCTAAAAATCGGTACATGATAGGAAAATTTGAAGGTGATATTTTTTATGATCAGCAACATAAAATCCATAATATACACCCAGAATTGTTCAGGAAGCAAAATCTTTGTTGTCTGGTGTAATTCAGAGTTCAGATTCTACCACAAAGAATTTATATTCCTTTTCAAATCCATTTGACTGGCAAGTTGCTCCTTTAGAATGCAAATGATCTCCTGTATTGCCTCATTCTTTGGTTCATTGAAAATTCTTCTGGTTCACTTCAGGAAAGGGGAGGGACGTCAGTATTCTTTCTGAGCCGGTCCCAATCCACCATAATCGATTCCACCCTTTGTGGTTAGGACCACTGGCAAACCACCCATCTGTCTCCAAATGTGCCTGGAATGGGCAATAATACCTGGTCATACCATCACTAACTGTATCGCAAGAATGACCGAACACTCAGTGTTGATGACATGAGGATGACACAACAGTATCAATGAGCTGGAAACTTGAACTCATGCAAAATTCTACCTTTTTCTTTTTCAATATTTTTATTGAAATTGAAATTCCACATCAAAAAATACAGAGTACTTAAGAATACATATTATAATACATTACACATCCAAGGTATCCTACATTCTCAGTCAAACAAATTATATTACCATAATATTTAATTATAAAATGAAAATCTAAGCCTACTACCAAAACCAAAGCTTTTTGGCAGAGAGGAAAAAAAATCCTTATCAGACTAATAAATTACCTTATTAGTCAACACCTCTGCATGAAAACCAAATCAAAGATTTTGAAAGTAATCCAAAAAAAAATCCCCACAGTGTTTAAAAACTTAAATTCAAATCAGAAATTGAGCATCTAATTTTCTCCAAATTTAAACATGGGATGACATCACGTAGCCATTGAGCATGAGTAGGTGGGGCCGCGTCCCTCCATCTAAGCAATACATGCAGATCAGATGCTGTTAAAGTTATGCCACTCTCTCTAACTATACCAAACAAGGCAGTCAAAGGATTAGGCTTAAAATTAACTATAAAATGTACAGAAAAATTTGAAATACTTAATTCTAGTATTTCCAAAGACTCCAAAATATATGAGATAGTGAAGCATCTCCATTGTTACATCTATCACAATGAGGAGATACATCCACATAAAAGGAAGATAGTTTGGCTTTGGACATGTGAGCCCTATAGACCTCTTTAAATTTTAGGAGAGAGTGGCGGGCACATAAAGATGTGGTATTAACCATATGAAAATTATATTCCAAGATTCTTCAGAGATTAAAAGCTGTAGGTCATGTGCCGAGGCTTTTTTAATTTTATCCGAGGGAGCTTCTCTTATTGCCAACAATATATCATAAATGTTAGATATTGAACCAATATAGAAAGGTTATAAATTAAAAATTACATCAATCAATCCTCTTAGGAAATGTATGTAATTGAGATCGTAAAAAATCTCAAATCTGTAGATACCAAAAAATAAGAGTATTTAGTGGACCTTATTTAACTAAAAGTTGTTCAAAAGAAGTGAGAATCCCCTTGACAAATAAATCTTTAAAATATTCTTAAAAGTTACTTCAGTCATGGAAGATTTAAAGAAATAATTAGAAAAAATAGGTCTAGAGAAAGAAAATCTCAGTAAACCAAAATGTTTTCTAAATTGTCCCCAGATCCTCAAAGTATGTTTAACCACCAGATTATTAGCTAATTTATTTAGAGATACAGGAAGTGAGGATCCAAGAAGAGAAATAATTAAAAAAAATTTGTAACAGAATTAAATTCTAAAGAGACCCATTTCGGACAGTCTTCAAGGTTAATATAATATGATCAAAATGTAAGATTTCATAAATTGACTGCACAGTAATTGAACCTAAAGTTTGGCAAGGTTAAACTTCCATTCTTTTAAAGTTTTTGTAGATGGACTTTATTTAGGAGAGGGTGTTTATTTTTCCATATATAAGATTGGATCAAGTGAATCAAAAAAGACAGGAATAAAAACAGATAAATCCTGAAAAAGGTATATAAATGTAGGTAATATATTCATTTTAATAGAGTTGATTCAACCAACCAACAATAAAGAAAAGGGCAACCAATTTAATAACACCCCTCTCATGTATTTTATTAAAGTAAGAAAATCTTCTTTGTATAAATGTTTATAATTTTTAGTAATTGATACACCCAAAAAATTACTGTATATTTTGGCATATAAGTCAAGTGATAAACTCTTTAAAAAAAATTCTCAGAAAGGGGGGGGAGGGGGTCGACTTATACATCAGATTACTTTTGTGACCTTAATTTCACCAAAAAAACCAGATTGATGTCAATTTGGCACCTCCCCACCACCAGCGTTGCCACTCCCCAACACCTCCCCGCTGCTGGGTGCTGCCATAATCGCTCCTACCTGGGACCCTGAGATCACCGTAGCCACTTCTGCCTGGTAGACCGAGGTTCCTGCTCCCGTCGGGAGCACCAAGTCGGCAATCCAGCTTCGTGGGCTGTCGCTGCTGCCTGTTAGGCCGAGGATTCTGCTCCTGCCTGGAGCACAATGTCACCACTCCAGCTCTGTGGGCTGTTGCCGGTGCTGTCTGGTAGGCCGAGAGTTTTTTTAACTTACTTAATTTACAGCTTTGCTACTTGTAATTGGGGTGTTTTAAAACATTTTGGGTTGTTCCTTGGAGGCCCAGAAAGTCCAAAATATGGGTGTTTACTTATATGCCGGATATACTATAAAACCCTTAAAATTAGACTGAAAAATGGTGGGGGGGTCGACTTATATGCCAAAATATACGGTAAATTGATTTCTTACACTCTTAAAAGCAAGGTTAGTATTTATCAGAGCCAAATTATTCAAAGGAAAGAATTCACTTTTATGTAAATTTAATTTATAACCTGAAAATTGACTGAAATGAGAAAGTAAAGAAAGCACAGAAGACAGTGAGGTCTCAAGATTTGAAATAAAAAAGCAATAAATCATCAGTATAAAGTGAAACTTTGTGGGTTGTACCCTCCTTAAAATGCCAGTAATATCATTAAGATTCTCAAAAAGCAATAGCTAAGGGTTCTAGAGCCAGGTCAAAAAGCAGTGGACTTAAAGGGCATCCTTGTTTTGTTCCACGCCGAAGTTTAAATGGTTTATAATTCTGAAAATTAGTAAGAACTCATGCAGAGGGGGATAGATATAGTCATTTGATACATTGAATAAAGTCAGCCCCAAAATTTCATTTTTCTAAAGTCTTAAATAAATAATTCCATTCTACCTGATCGAAAGCTTTCTCCACATCCAAAGATATCACACGTTCTGAAACCTCCTTAGGAGAGTATATAATATTTAATAAGCAGTGTATATTGAAATGGGAATGCATGTTTAATAAATCCGGTCTGATCATCAGATATAATAAATGGCAAAATATTTTCAAGTCCATGAGCCAGAACTTTAGATAAAATTTTATTGTCAATGTTGAGTAGAGAAATTGAGAATAAGAGCAGGCAAGTGCATTTTTTTTTATTTTTAAGCATTAGCAAGATCAAAGCCTCATAAAAAGACTGTGGCAACTTGCCTAGTTTAAAAGAATCAGTAAAAACAGAACATAGGTGAGGTGTAAGCACTGAGGAAAAAGCCTCATAAAATTCTCCAGGAAATCCATCAGACCTGGTGACTCCCAGAATGTAATGAATGTACAGCCTCAGCAATTTCTTCATGCAAAATCAGTTGATCCAATTGCTTTTGATTAGCAGCAGATAGTACAGGAAGGTTCAATTGATCTAAAAAATTATTCATTGCAATATTATCCTTAGGAGAGTTGGAACTATTCCTTAAAGGTATCATTTATTTCTAAATGATCAGATGTCATAACACCATTAGCTTTACAAATTTCTTTGATTTGCTGTTTGGCTACTAAAGCTTAAAATCTACCTCTTTAAGTTTAAATTTAGAGAAACAGCACAGTAAATGGTCCTTCCAGTCCACAAGCCCACAGTGTCCAAATACACCCATGAGACCAATTAACCTATGACAAGACCACAGAAATAGGCCATTCAACCCATCAAGTCTTTCCCACAATTCAATCATGAGACCGCTCAACCTTCTCCCCATAACCTTTGATGCCCTGGTTAATCAATAACCTATCAATCTCTGCCTTAAATACACTCATATCTTGACCTCCACAATAGCCTGTGACAACAAATTCCTCAGATTCGCCACCCTTTGCCTGAAGAAATTCCTCTGCATCTCTGTTCTAATCTTCAATCCTAAAGTTGTGCCCTCTTGTTCCAGGCTCTGCCACCATGGGAAACAACCTTTCTACATCTATTCTCTCCTTGCCTTTCAACATTCAAAATGTTTCAATGAGATCCCCTTCAAGTCTCCTAAATTCCAACAATTTCAGGTCAAGAAGTGTCAAACATTCCTTATATCATAACCCTTTCATTGCTGGAATCCCAGACGGCTTTAGAAGGTGGGAGGAACCAAAACACGTCAGCAAACACACGTGGACATGGGGAGAGCATGCAAACTCCTTACAGTCAGTACTGGATCTGAAACCTGGTGGCATTATGCTAACCTCTACACTTACCATACCTCCCTTTTTCTAACTCACACCAACTTCCATTCATCCATCACCCCCAAGCTAGCTCCTCGTTTAGCAGTAGCTTGATTTTGCAATCACTGCCTGACCAAGAGAAGTGTATGGAGATGTCTACCCATCATCTGCATGAGTTCTGCTCGAACATAAGAGATAGGGAGGGTCTCACTCTTCTTATCTCGGTATCCTCCAACCTACTGTGAATCATTTATGCCTTTTTGTGATCATTGATCACTCCCCCAGTGGTGACTGCGCTGAGATCTTGAGCTTTGTCATTTTCTCTCTGAACCTCTCTGGTGTTGTTGAGCCCAAAAATTACTCATTAAAACTAACTCGTACAAACATTTGTTGAAATGTCACCAACAAAGTTAACTCATCTACACTGCAATGCGGATTATCTGTTGTACAGGTTGTCTCTGAAGCCCCGTGAACACCAATGACATTTGGAGATGGAGAGTAAAAACAGAACATGGAACATTCCAGCACAGAACAGGCCCTTCAGCCCACAATGTTGTGCTGACCTGTGTAAACCTACTCCACAGCAATCCAATTTTTCCCTTCCTCACACCTATACCCTCTATATTCTTCCAAACATCCCTATTGTACCATCACCCCTGGCAATGTACTCCAGGCACACACCACTCTCTGTGTATAAAAACTTACCTCTGACATTTACCCTAAATTTTCCTCCCCTCGCCTTGCACAGATGTCCTCTAGTGTTTGCTACTGTCGCCACAGGAAAACAGTTCTGTCTGTACACACTAACCAAGCCCCTCATAACTTTATATATCTCTGTGAAGTCACCTCTCATCCTTCGTTGCTCCGGAGAAAATCCTGGAGCATCAGTGAAAGAATGACTCCACCTGTGTTATCCATCCATCGGCATCTACCATGGTCCAAACTTATACTTATTCATGAGACTCAACTGAAAGCATCGTTTACCTGCATCTGTGCACAAAACCTTCCTCTCTGATGTGAGAGATTTTTATTGGGTGTGACTGATCTGTCAGTGAAAAGATAAAGGAACAAATGTTTTGATCATTATAACTTTCCCAGTTTGCTCATGCATGATGGTAAAATTTTAAATTTAGACTTTTGGCCCATGAGTCCATGCCACCCAATTGCACCCAATTAACCTACAACCCCCGGTACATTTTTGAAGGGTGGGAGGAAATCAGAGCCCACGGGGAAAACCCACTCAGACACAGGGAAAATGTACAAACTCCTTACAGATGGCACAGGATTCGAACCCTGGTCCCAATCGCTGGCGCTGTAATAGTGTGTGCTAGCTGCTCTGCCAACAGTGCCATGCCAGACTTGCTTGCTTTCCTTCAATCTACTGGGCTTGTTGTAGGAGAAAAAACACAGGAACTCAGCTGGTCTCACAAGAGGTAAAGATGCACTGTATAACCAGCATTTCAGATCTGAGCCCTTCTTCAAGGTATGAGTGAAAAGCAGGCAGGTGCCAGAATTAAAGGCTGGGGGAGGAGTAGAGGCCACAGACAGGGCGTTAATCAGATATGGATAGGAGGGCAGGAGAGAGTAAAGTTGAGAATCGACTGGAGGAGGAGGGGGGGGGGGGGTTTGGTTCTGTGAATGTCGAGCTGGGAGAATGGAAACAGAGGGGGAAGGGAAAGAGAGAGAGAGAGAGAGAGAGAGAGAGAGAGAGGCATCATAGGGATAGAGGGGCTTGGGGCTAACAGAAACTTGAGAAGTTGATGCCATCCGGTTGGAGAGTGCCCAGATGGTTGATAAGGTGTTGTTCCTCCAATTTGCAGGTGGTCTCAATCTGACAGTGCATGAGACCATGGACAGACATGTCAACAAGGGAAAGGGACGGGGAATTGAAATGGGTGGTCACTGGGAGATCCTCACTATTGTGGCAGGCAGACAGAAATGCTCAACGAAGTGATCTCCCCATCTGCGCCCAAGTCTCTCTAATGTAGAGGAGATCACAACGAGAGCACCAAGTAATTTTTACTTCAATCACAGCATCTACAGAATTTCGTGTTCCACTCTTTTTGTGGGAGAAACTGGTGGAGTTTCAGTGCTTCAGAGTTTATCTCCTGCACCAATGCATTGTGGGCCACTCCACCTGCCTGAGAAATCGAGTTATTGTTCAACTCACAGTTGCTTGAGAACTTCTTCACTCTTATCACAAAACCAGCTGATGTTTCGAAAAGGTTTGAGACAAAGTGGCAAAAATGGAAGAGTATCTAAATGTGAATGCTGAGGTGTGGTTTTATGGCATAAGGAGTGAGACACAGCATGTCAGAAGACGTAGGAACAAAATGGGCCACCCAACCCAGCAGGCACCTTCTGTTATTCAACAAGGTCTCAGTGGAACTTATTGAGTGTTTTGAGGAGACTACCAAGATGTAGATGAAGGAAAGGCTGTGGATGTTGTCTACTTGGACTTATGTAAAGACTTTGACAAGGTCCCATATGACAAGGTTAGTTCAGAAGGTTCGGATACTAGGTATCCATGGAGATTGCAAACTGGATTCGAAATTGGCTGAATGGTAGAAGACAGAGTGTGTTAGTGGATGATTGCTTCTCAGACTGGAGGCCTGTGACTAGTGGTGGGCCTCAGGGATCAGTGCTGCAACCATTATTGTTTGTCATCTATATCAATAATCTGGATGATAATGTGGGAAAATGGATCAGAAAGTTTGCTTACGATACTAAGATTGGAGGTGTTGTGGACAGTGAGGAAGGTTTTTAAAGCTTGCAGAGGCATCTGGACCAATTGGAAAAATGGGCCGGAGAATGCAGACAAGTATGAGGTGTTGCATTTTGGAAGGACAAACCAAGGTAGGATATAGATAGTAAATGATTGGGCACTGAGGAGTGCAGAGGAACTGGGATCTGGAAATACAGATACATAATTCCCTGAAAGTAGCATCAGATGTAGACAGTTTTGTAAAGAAAGCATTTGGCAACTTGCCCTTCATAAATCAAAGTATTGAGTATGGGAATTGGGATGTTACAGGAAGGTTGTATGAGACATTAGTAAGGCCAAATCTGGAGTATTGTGTCCAGTTCTGGTCACCTAACTACAGGAAGTGCAGAGAAGATTTACTAAGATGTTGCTGGATCTTCAGGAGTTGAGTTACAGGAAAAGATTAAACAGGTTAGGACTTTATTCCTTGGAGCATAGAAGAATGAGGGGAGATTTGATAGAGGTTTACAAAATTATGAGGGGTATAGACAGAGTCGATGTGAGTAGGCTCTTTCCACTTAGATTAGGAGAGCTAAATATGAAAGGGCATGACTTTATGATAAAAGGGGAACAGTTTAGGGGGAACATTAGGGGGAACTTTTTCACTCAGAGAGTGATGAGAGTGTGAAATGAGCTGCCATCTGATGTGGTAAATGCAGGCTCAGTCTTAAGTTTTAAGAATAAATTGAATAGATACATGGATGGGAGAGGTCTGGAGGGTTATGAATTAGGTGCAGGTCAGTGGGACTAGCAGAATGATGTTTTGGCACAGACTAAAGAGGCCAAATGTCCTGTTTTCTTTGGTATAGTGTTCTATGGTTCAATTGTACAGATGCTTAGTATCTATATGTAATTTAATATGGCAATTGAATTTAATATATACTTTTTTAACAAAGCACCTGTTCAGCAGTGGCCATGTTCTATGGTTCTATGGTTGAAATGTTATGCATATGTAAATTATGGCATGTGTGTGACAATAAACTCATCATCCTTCATCCTGGGTCATTATTGGTGCGGATCCAGGAAGAGACGCTCTGAAGGGTCCAACTGCCCAGTTCTAATGCCATTGGCATTGCACTGGCTTTAAACAACCTGTTAAAAGAACCAATGGTGTTTTATTTTAAAATCCTCCAACAGCAGGCTTTGTGCCCAAGATGGCAGCACCCGTGTCAGCTATGGCCACTAGAAATGGGGACAACACCCCCTGTCCCGATGAGAAGGAGAAGCAGAGGAGACGACCATACAGGACGGTGACCATGGCGGCAGATCAGCAAGGAGCTCAAGTGGCTGAGGGACCCACGCAGGCTGTGGGCGACTTGTGGTCAGGAGACCCCCATGGACTGCAGGATGCTGGAGACTGGCTCGCGAGATATGTTGGAGCTGGGATTGAATGGCCACTGAGGGCAAGAATGGCTGCTGAGGGATTTCTGATTGTGTCAGAGGTTTGGATTTGGAGTTCAGGTTGCCAATAGATCAAATGCTGCTGCAGAGGCCATGGGAGGGCTGGAGGTGAATCCATGGACACAGTGACTCTGAAGGGACTCTCTTTTGATTCTCTTTCTCTCTGACTGTAAAGGGTGCCGGGCAACACTAATGGTAACTCTTTGCCTGACAGCAGGAAGAAGTCAATTTCATGTAATATTACATGTTCCGTACTACTATTACATGACAATGAAGGAATCTTGAATCTAGTAATACAATATCCTGCAATTTTTGACTTGCTATAATACTATCCTTGGATCTTTGCTCAATTACTGCAGGACCTGCTGTGCTTCAGTGTGGGTTGACTTGCCTGGATAGCTCCAAAAACAGAGGTTTTCACCTTAGCTTGGTACATGTGACAAAATAGAAATATTGAATCATTTGTGGAGAAAAGAAGCCCAGACTGCTTAATCATCCTCAACCGGTTCCCTCCTCCCCACTTAATTTCCTGGTGTGAATACAAGAGCTCAACACGTCCATGGCAAGTGATTGAAGATCAATTCACAGTTCAGTGGATGGTGTAATTGGCACCATGATTAAAGGGATAGGTACAGCCAGCCCATGATTGCAACAGCTGCACAATCCCTATCTCCACATGTGACTAGAGGCTGGATTTAAATTAAAATTTTTATTTACAGCATGGTAGAAGCCGATTCCAGCCATTTAAACCCATGCTGCCCAATTAAACCACAATTAACCTGCAACCCCCATATGTTTTGAGGGGTGGGAGAAAACCAGAGCACCGGGAGGAAATCCACAAAGACACAGCGAGAGTGTACAGACAACTGGTCAGATTCGAACCAGGTCAGTCATCTGAAGAGTTCTCATTTTGGGAAACAGAACTCAGGTAAGGTTGGGGCCGGAGCATGCTTCCAACTGCTGCCTTGGGGAGAGAGATGAATGGACCTGGGTTACTTACCCTGGAGCCACTGGTCGGGTTCTCTTCTGATTTACTAAACTAAACTTATTTAAGGAGCGTGTCAGTCCTGATGGTGTCAGAGGGACCTGAATGGAATTGCTGGGAGACAGCAATTTCTTTTCCAGTTGGACAAGGATGGAGAAAGCAGAGGAGGCTGCCTAATGAGGTAAGTTTTAAAACTGTTGAGGAATCAATTTCCCCTCCAGATAAAGCGGCTGTTTCCATTGGGGGAAAATGGGAGGGAAAGGTCAGGGGGCAGAGGTTACAGGAGCGCAGGAGGTATATCCACGGGCGCTTGGTATCTCTGAAAGGACTCTTTCTCTTATTGGTGGTGGTGCTGAGATGACAACTCTTGGTACGCCTCAGACTCAGAATTCAACATTCAGTTATTTTTATTAAAATTTGGAGATACAGTAGGGTAACAAGCCCTTCTGGCCCAGGAGCCCGTGCCACGGAAAAGCATCTATACGGCCAATTAACACAGCAGATTGTGCAATAATAAGTTAAAAGTGAAGTGTGCGGTGTTACACAGTTCAGGGTGTAGTATTACACAGTACAGGGTGCAGTGTTACACAGTGCAGGGTGCGGTGTTACACAGTGCAGGGTGCGGTGTTACACAGTGCAGGGTGCGGTGTTACACAGTGCAGGGTGCGGTGTAACACAGTGCAGGGTGCGGTGTTACACAGTGCAGGGTGCGGTGTTACACAGTGCAGGGTGCGGTGTTAAACAGTGCAGGGTGCGGTGTTACACAGTGCAGGGTGCGGTGTTACACAGTGCAGGGTGCGGTGTTACACAGTACAGGGTGCGGTGTTACACAGTACAGGGTGCGGTGTTACACAGTACAGGGTGCGGTGTTACACAGTGCAGGGTGCGGTGTTACACAGTGCAAAGTTCAGGGTTACACGAAGACAAACACCCAATAGCATAAAAACAGCTTCTTCCCCTCCGCAATCAGATTTCTAAACAGACAATAAACCACAGAAATTACCTCACTTTCTCCCTTCTTGGGCACTAAATTTTTTAAATGTAATTTATATCAATTTTTTGCACCTGTGACGCTGCCACAAATCTACAAACTTCGTGACATGTTCATGACATTAAAATCTGATTCAGATTCTGATTCCAATGTGTCTGTGAAGGGGAAGGAGGAATATCTGGGAAGGGACTTAAACTCCTTGATGCAGCTTTGAGGGTTATCGATGATGCCTGCTGTGTGTTGGCTATAATATCCTCCACTTGGTAATGACACAGGAAGAGACTCTCTTAACCGATGGATGAAACTGAGATATTGCCAGGTACATTCCTTCCCTGCAATGAATCTCTCTGTGATGCAACAATTCTGAGGGCTGTTGATGGAGACCGAAGTGAACGGTGCAGGAGAGATCCTGATTTATCATGGTCATCGACACAGACACCACAGGAACAGGCCTTTTGGACTGTCTCCCCCATGCTGACCAAGTTGTCTGCCTGGGCTTGCCCCACTGAAAATTTTTACATTTTAAATTTAGACATACAGCACAGTAACAGGCCCTTCCGGCTCTTGAGATCATGCCACCCAAATAACTCAATAAACCTACAACCCCTGTACATTTTGAAGGTGGGAGGAAACTGGAGCACCCAGAGGAAACCAATGCAGACATGGGGGAGAATGGACAAAGTCCTTAAGGACAGCGCTGGAGTTCAACCTGGGTCGCTGACACTTTAGTAGTGTTGCACTAACCGCTACACTAACTGTGCCACCCCAATTAGTACATTAGTCACAAAATACCTTGTGCAGTGAGAACAGTTCTTCTGTGACCAGATAAACAGGTAATAGAACATAGAACACAGAACAGGCCCTTCGGCCCACATTATTGTGCCGACCTACATTAACCTTCTCAACAATGTAAAGTCCCCTACCTCACACCCATAACCCTCTATTTTTCTTCTTTCCATGTGCCTATCGAGGCATCTCTTAAATATCCCTATTGTACCAGCCCCCATCACCACACCTGGTAATGCATTCCAGGCACCCATAACTCTATGTAGAAAAACTTACCCCTGTTGTCTCCTTCAAACCTCCCTCCTTTCTCTTTGTACAGATGTCCTCTGGTGTTTGCTGGTCTTGCCCCGGGTAAAAGGTGATGGCTCTCCACCTTACCTTTGCCCCTCATAAACCTGTAGCCCTGTAGTCACCACTCGTCCTTCGTCATTGCAAAGAAAAAATCCCTAGCTTTTCTAAATACTTCATTTCTAAGCATTTAGTATTCTATGTTTTATAAATACTAAGTTTGGTCTAACCAGAGTTTATAGCTGCCACGTTACCTCATGGCTCTTGAACTCAATCCTCCAACTAATGTTACCTCTAACATTCATTCAGCTGTATTGTGAGTACAATTGGAGTATAGGTTTACAATGAAAAGGAAGTTCATTTAGCCCCAAGTAAGGGCATCATAAGGGCACTGATATGGGGTTCATTCAGGAGCTGCTGGCTCCACACTGCTCCAGGGAAGAAGGTGTCTTTAGGCCTTTCACACTCGAACTTTTTCCCTGATGGAACGAGGGAGAAGAGAATGTGTCCAGGGTGTGGTGATACACCACTAGACTACCGCAGGGGGCGTTCTCAGTACCTGCAGGAAGATCATCGGAGGACAGACCACACCTGGTCGGCTGTCAATCAGCTGACCTGAATAGACCTAATTCCAACCGGCTGGCTGTAAATCAACCACCCGGGATATAATCTGGAGCCGGCCCCCCCAAGCCAGTCACTCAGGAGTCACCAGTACAGCTACCACTGTAGCAGAGACTTTTAACTGAATAAAGCTTGTTGTACAGTCTTTCCTGAGTTTTATGTCTGCTTACTGCTGCAGCAGTGCGTCACACAGGGTGTGATGGGTCCTTCAGTATATATGTCTAGGGTCCCCCCTTGCCCTCCTCTGCTCCAGGGAGAATAGAGTTAAAGTCATCAAATAAGCATGGAGATGTCCCAAAGAACCAGCGTTTGACTCCAGGATGATCCCACCACTCCCATGAGGAGGTGTCTGTGTAATCAAAGTTTTGATATTTCTCAACTGCCAACTTTTGAAGTTACTCTCTCAGTTTTCCCAAAGGGGGAGGGAGATGATTTGATTTATATATCTCAGATTTTTTCAGTAGTGAGATGAATTCCATTTTCATAGACACATCTAGCCAATTACTGTCACTGAGATTCAATTCAGTCCAGAATGGGTCCGTCACTTCAAGAGGACAGGACAAATTCATTTGTCAAACTCACTTCAAACAGTTCATATAATATATAAAACAATTCAAATAATTGGACATTAACGTTCACAGACACTCGGGTCCTGAACTTGTCGAGGGGAGTGGTAATTGGATGAAATCTGCAGTGTTATTATTCTTATAATTGGATTTTTGAAGGCATTTTTGGAGATTTTCTTAATCTCTTATTCTGTGACTTAAACTGTGCAGAAAATAGCAACCAATTGCTTTGCTGATCCTGGCAGAGAAGTGTAGAGAGCTATCTAGGTGGAGGATTTGTTTAAAGTTCTTTAAGATACAAAGAAATGAAATATCTTGGCTCCCCACGCTACCCGAGAACATCTTACAGCCAATGCAATGCTTAGAATACAATAGCTTTGCTGCAGGTTGACCAACTTGCGTGACATCACAAGTAGGATAGACGGGGAAATTCAGTGGATATGGTGTATTTGGACTTCAACAAGGTGACACACATTAGGCTGCAAAACAAGATGAGAGGTCATGGAATTACAGGAAAGATACCAGCATGGGTAGAGCATTGGCTGGCCGGCAGGATATAGAGAGTTGGAATAAAGGGATTCTATTCTGGTTGACCACCGGTTACCATTGGTGTTCCGCAGGGGTCGGTGTTAGGGCCGCTTCTCTTCACGTTGTACATAAATGATTTGGATTATGGAATAGATGGCTTTGTGTCTAAATTTGCAGATGATACCAAAATAAATGGTAGGGGAAGTGGTGCTCAGGATTCCGAAAAGTGGCAGAGAGGCTTAAATAGAGTAGATGAATGGACAAAGAGGTGGCAAATTAAATCAAATGTTGGAATGTGTACAGTCCTGCACTTTGGTAGGAGAAATAGATGGACAGACTATTATTTAGATGGGAATAAAATTCAAAATTCTGAGGTGCAAAGATATTTGTGAGTCCACATGCAAGACACAACCCAGTTACAGACCGATCCAGCCCACGAGCTTGTGCCGCCCAAATACCCTAATTAACCTACAACTCCCGTACATTTTGAAGGATGGATGGAAACCCACACAAACATGGGGGAGAATGTACAAACTCACAAAATAGGTGTGAGGGTGGGTGGTGCTGAGGATAACAAAAGGCTCCAGAGAGACTTTGATAGATTCATTATTGAAGGGTGCCCATTCAAAACAGAGATACGGTGAACCTCTCAAATTTTCTGCCATGGGCAGCTGTGGAGGCCAGGTCATTAGGTGTATTTAAGGCAGAGATTGAAAGGGTATCTGAATAGTCAGGGAATCAAAGGTTAAGGGAGAAGGCAGGGGAGTGGGGCTGAATGGGAGAATGGAGCTCATGGTGAAATGATGGAGCAAATCAATGGGCCAAATGGACTATCTGCACCTATAATCATTGGGCATCCATTTACACTCTTCCTACCCCAATCCCATTTTAGCCTCAGATTCCAATCACTCCCCACCACTGATTTCTGCACACCTGTCTCCACATTGATGCAATCGTGAAGAAAGCTTGTCAGTGGCTATACACTTCTTGAGGATTTGAGGAGATTTGGTACCTCATTGTCTGGTTTGGAGGTGCCAATGGACAGGACAGGAAAAGGCTACAGATATTGTGAACTCGACCAGCGCCATCATGGGCATCAATCTCCAAGGAGATCTACAAGAGATGGTATCTTAATAACGCAGCCTCTGTCTCAAGGACCCCAACCACCCAGGCACTTTTCACTGCTACCATGAGAAAGGAGGTACAGAAGCCTGAAGACCAACACCCAGCAGCACCAGGACAGCTTCTTCCCTTCCACCACCAGATTTCTGAAAGGACAATGAATCACAGACACTGCCTCACTTTCTCTTCTTTTCCACTAATTTGTTTATTTTGAATGTAATTCATAGCAACATTTGCACCTGTGATGTGGCCGCAAAACAACAAATTTCATTCCATTTTCATGACAAAAAAAATTCTGATTCTGATTCAAATTCTGACCTACACTCTGTACAGTACAGCTGCCAGTTAACCTATGAACACTTTTCGGACTTGGGAAGGAACCGGAGCACTTGGGGAAGTCCAGGCTGTCATTGGGAGTATGTGCAAACTCCACATAGACAGCACTGGGGGGGTGTGGACTGAAGAGAAGTAAATTTTCTCATCACTCCTACACAGGCAAACCTCCATAGGATTGTAATTCTTCAAATTCCGCATTTTCCCTCAGTAAAACACAAAAATCTATCGATACTGTGAGTATATCACAGAAATGCCGGAGGTACTCAGCTGGTCTCGCAGCGTGCACAGGAGGTAAAGATATATAAGCGATGTATCGGGCCTAAGCCCGTCTTCAAGGTACCAAAATATCAGTAATATATCTTTACTTCCTATGGACTCTGCAAGATCTGCTGAGTTCCTCCAGGATTACTGCATTCCCAATATTCGCAGATTTGTTTTCAAATTCCTGTTTGGCTCTAACATCATTTAGATCAGCCCCGTATCCCTCACACCCCAAGTATGAAAAACGAGAGGGAAAATTAGGGACTTTGCCAGTGGCGGATTAAGCTTTGGGGCTTGGAAGGTGAGGGGGCCCGAGCCCCGAGACTTCAGTGCCTACTCAGTTAAGGGTAGGTGCCTGCCGACTAGTCTGTAAGTTGAAGCCAGTGGTAGTGTGGGCATGGCCAGAGTCAGCATCCCGCTGTTGTCGGGGTAACATGCACATAGTGGTGTTTCGGAGCCACTGGCGGCGTGCCGGAGGCATCATGACGAAGATTTGCGTTTTTTGTGGAATTGCGACATGTGATGTGATTGACGTGACACGTCAATGTGACATGACATGACGTGACACGTGATTGCGAGTGGATGATCTTCCACCTTCCCATCAAACTATTAGATTTTTAACATTCAATTGGTGGGACCCTGTTGTGATATACTGAGAAGCCATCTCACTGAGGTCATGGAGAGGTGGCCTCTCAGTATCACCTGGTGACCCAGCCCAGTGGTGCCGCACCCATGACAAGAGTGCCACTAATTACTTAACTAACTGGCTGCCTTGACTCAGGCTCTGAGTGCTTGAGGTGAGCTGCTCACCAGCAGTCCTGCACCCATTCCCCAGTCCTCCACATTCCTCAGTTCCTCCCACCATCAAACTATTAGATTTTTAATGTCCAATTTGATCGGAGAGACATTAAAAATCTAATAGTTTGGTGATTGGGAAGGTGGAGGATTGGGGGAGAGTCCTGACAGGCACGACACGGCCTGGGCCGGTAGCTGAGGCACCAAACTACCAGTGCCACTTCTGGAATAGGTTACATAGGTAGATCAGTCCCTGCTGTTGGCCCGGGATCATGTGTCATGCTCCTCTGGACTTGAAGGGGCCCAGGCTCCTAGACTCTTCCTTGCTATTCGCCCAACACCCCCCGACCCAACAACAAGTCACTTACTTTTCCATAAAACAAATGAAAACCGCAACATCATCTAAATAATCTGGGCAGCAAAGAAACAACATGATGTGACTGAGTTATGGTGGATAATAATATGGAATAAAAGGTCTATTATAATTGATTCATATAACTTGCCTTCATGATATTTTATAAATAGCACTAAGTACAACATTATTATACATATTAGTGTAGATGAACTTCTCTAGTTGCTCAATCAAGGCTCGCGCCTCGTGGTAGTGGAAGCACGTTCACCAATCAGCAGCGGGGTCTCGGGCTCGGCTGGGCCCATTGCTACCTGTCAATAAATATTCACACCGAGCATTTGAAAAAAGCATGCACAAGTCTGAGCCTGGGGTCTGTGGCGTCTGCCTCCTGCTGCAGAGCGCCAGCATCACTCATGGGGAAGTCAGGGACAACTGATTCCATTGGAATCTCTGCCAGACTGCCAGCCACGGGAGTGGAGTAAGTGATCACTTTAATTATTTTATTCATGTTGTTTAAGCAGTTTCTGGAAATTCCATTGTACTCAAGGTTTGCAGATTGCAATGATGGCTGAGTGGTTGAAAGTCGGGTGTATTTCATCAAATTGTGTATGCCTTGTTGTTGCACAACGTCCACTGACCACTGCTGGTATCCCATGCTTTTGCTGTCCTAATGGTTCCATCTATGGTTCTATCATGGCCTTTCTGTGCTTTAGTGTTTGTTCTGCAGTTTAATGTTCTATTTATGGTTCCATCATGCCTGATTTTATGTGGTGTAGTAGTTTTAAGGTTTAATGATTCTATCAAATGGAATAAAAAGTCTATTATAATTGATTCACTTGTCTTCATGATATTTTATTATGCATGTTATATACTAGTAGCGTACAATATTATATATATATATATATATTAGTGTAGTCGCTCAATCAATGGTCATGCTGTGAAAAGCACGCACAAGTCTGAGCCTGAGGTCTGCAATGTCTTCCTCCTGCTGCAGAGCTCAACTCATCATACAGGCACTTACAAACTAGTACCAGCAAGAAGGCACTCCGCTACCACCCCAACCCCTCCCCTCCTTGTGCATCCATCTCCATACTGGGTTATGGCCACCCAGGCTGTCAGCAGCGTGGATAAGAAAACTATGTTGGAATGAGCTCCACTGTTGGCTTCTGGATGAGCTGGTGGAGGCAGGATCTTTCTCTGTGTCAGATGTATTTAGATCAGTGATTCTCAATCTTTATTTTTCCACTCACATCCCACCTTAAATAATCCCTTACCAATCACAGAGCATCTATTCTATGGCATAGGATGTCACAGGTGCTCTGTGGCTAGTAAGGGATTATTTAAGGTGGGATGTGAGTGGGAAAATGTTGAGAACCACTGTTAGATAAACTCTTGAAATGAGATGGAAGACTATACAATATAGAACGTGGTCTTCAGACAGCATGAATACGGTGGGGGGGGGGGGGGCAAAGGGTCTTCCTCGTGCCACTGCACTTCCATTGGCAGCCAGAGGGGGACTAGCTGCCCGGGGTCAGAGGTTCTCGGCTCATCATGGTGGATCTGAGCAGAGCAGCCAATGAGCTGTAGATCAAGGTGAGCGGCCTATGGGCAGGCAGGGAGGGGGATCATGGGCAGTCCAGCTGCCTGGGAAAAACTGGAGGGGCCCCGTGGCTTGGGCAGCGTCCACGGAGAACAATGGCATCAATGAGAGAGAGGGTGAGGGTGAGGGGAGGAGAGCAGGGAGTGTGCATTTAGAATTAATTCACCCATTCTCTCCAAAATGAACATAAAAATCACAATACTAACTCAAAAGGGTGGTAAAGCATAGAACAGCTTTAAAGATTGAAACTGGCATGACCCACATTCACACAAATTCATCTTATGATGAGAGTGGGTATAAGCTTCAATTTAAATAACTGAATCTTCCATTTAAAACACACAAAAGTTGGAACTACAACTGATTAATAGTCATTCCCCCTCCCCCCACACTCCCTATTTTCTTCCAAAATTAAATTTTCCACCGCAGCACACTGATTTGTCCTTAAGTTTACGGAGTCTGGAAAAATTCCACTAAACCAGCCAACAAGCTGTGGCACATGCAACTCCACGTGAGTGTGTGTGTGTGTGTGTGTGAAAGAGAAAGAGAGACAGTGACAAAGAGAGTGAGAGAGAGAGAGACTAAGAGAGTGAGAGAGACACAGAGAGACTGAGAGAGAGAGAGAGAGAGAGAGAGAGAGAGAGAGAGACACACACAGAGAGACAGAGAGAGAGAGAGAGAGAGAGGGTAGGAAGGAGGTGAGTTGGGGCCTGGTCTGCAAATGCCCACCCCCCCCCCCCACCCCATGATGCCAACCCTGAGGAGCCTTACTGAAACTCAGCCTATGAGCCCAGTTGGTAGTTAATCTGCAACCTAACATTGCACAAGAGTAGGTAAAGAAGAGATGGAAATAGTGGGCCCGTTGAGCCACTCCGCCATTCAACAAGATCGTGGCTCATCTACCATGGACTCAGCTCCACGAACCCATTCGTTCACCATTATCCTCGGGAAGCATGGTTGACATAGCGGTTAGTGCAACACCTTTACAGCGCCAGCAATCGGAACTAAGATTCAAATCCCATGCTCTCTGTAAGAAGTTTGTACATTCTCCCTACGTCTGCATGGGTTTTCCCCAGGGTCTCCGGTTTCCTCTCACCATTTGAAACGTACTGGGGCTATAGTTTAATTAGGTGTAAATTGGGAGACACGGACTCGTGGGCTAAATTGGCTGTTACCGTGCTGTATGTCTAAATTAAATTAAATTAATTAACCACACAGAAGCTGCGCTCTGCCCCTCCTCCATTGCCCCTCCCACACTCCCTGACCCTGATAAAAGGTATCTGCCCACCCTCTCTTCCAGCCCCTCACCCCCAATCTTCTCCCCTATCCTGCCTTGCTCCAACCCCCCACCCTCTCCTCCACCCAGTGTCACTTCCTCACTGCTCCTCCCTCCATCTCAACCCCTCAACTATCCTCCACAATGACCTGCTGCCCCCTTCCTCCTCTCCCCGGCGGTAACAGGCCACACTCGCTGGCAGCTCCTGGCAGATGAACACAGAGCCCCTGGTCTCACAAGCCAGGCCTAGCCCTTGTCCGTTTGCATCTGCAGATGCCAGTTCGATTTGGCAGTATTAATCACCGCCCATAAAATCTCCACCCAGAAAATGCTTCCATCCTGACTCATGGAACAGATAATTGACTAAATCATCCTTAATGGTTGCAAAGCACCACAAAAAGAAAGATAAATAAAAGCTTTTATAATGGGGACTGCATTTAACAGGGTACATCAATCAGGATCTGCTGCCCTGCTCCTCTGTTAACTTGTTTACTAAAGGATGGGATTTAAAACCCACTTACTCAACCTTGTGGAGAATTGGGCCTCTAATTATGTCACCACTTGGAATTTAAAAATAAAAACTATACAAGGTTTATTTACAGCCTGGTAGCAGCTGATTCCAACCATTTAAACCCCTGCCACTCAATTAACCTACAAACTTTGTTCATTTTTGGAGGGAGGGAGGAAACCAGAGCACCCGGGAAAAACCCACACAGACACGGGGAGAATGTACAACTTCCTTACAGACAGCACTGGATTTGAGGTGTGGTGGGACGGGCTTCAGACGAGGATGGGAAACACTTGAGGCAGTAGGAACTGAAGGAGTTTGGGGTGGGGGAAGGATGGAGAGGGCAGGAGGAGGTCAGCGAGGAGTAAGAAAGTCGACAGAGCTGCTTGCAGTGTCACAGTTGAACCAGCATGGAGATGACCCAGACCCAGACCCAGACCAATCGCGTCCCAATCACATTCCCTTCTCTCTCCTCCCATCGGGAAGAAGGTTCTACTCTGTGAACCTCAGGAGGCTGGGTGAATGGGCAAGAAAGTAGCAGATGGAGTACAGCAAAGGGAAGCATATGGTCGTGCACTTTGGTAGGAATAAAATGTAGTCAATTTTATAAATGGGGAGAAAATTCAGAAAGTGAAGGTCCAAAGGGACTTAGGAGTCCTAGTACAGTACAGGATTCCCTAAAGGTTAACTTGTAAGGATGGCAAATGAAACAATAGTGTTCATTTCAAGAACACTGGAATATAAAAGTAAGGATGTAATGCTAAAGTATTTGATTATATTTGGAGCAGTTCTGGGCTCCATATCTAAGGAAGGATGTACTGTCATTGGAGAGGATCCAGGAGAGGTTTACAAGAATGATCCCAGGGATATGAGGGTTAACTTATGAGGAACATTAGATGACTCTGGCCCTGTACTCTCTGGTGTTTAGAAGAATAGGGGGGGGCGCGAATATTGAAAGGGCTGGGTAGAGTGGATGTGGGTAAGATGATTCCAACTGTGGGAGGAGTTTGGGACCAGAGGACACAGCCTCAGAATAAAAGGACATCCCTTTGGTACAGAGAGGAGGAATTTCTTCAGCCAGAGGGAGGTGAATCTGGGGGTTTTGTGGCAACAGGATAACTATGGAGGCCACGCTATTGGATATATTTAAAGCAGATGTTGATAGGTTCTTGATTAGTTAGGGTGTCAAATGTTATGGGCAGAAATAAAAATACATCAACCATGATTGGAATAGCAGAGCAGGCTTGATGGGCTCTTTGGCCTAAATCTACTGCAAAGTCTCATAGACAATTATATTAAACTGACCAACAGTCAGCATGGGCTAAAGAACTTGTGTCCATGTTTACATCTACTTAATTGTCCGCTGTCCACCACTTAAACACTCATTCCCCCTTGTGATAGTACAGATTCTATCACCAATGTGTATATGTACAGATTGTAGTGTAGGATGACTGTGATTGGCTGAGAGCATAGCCACACCTACTGGCAGGTCATTCTGGCAGGATTGCTCCTAGCCAGACCAGGTCATTCTGGACTGGTCGACCTTCATGTGATATGCTCCAGTCTTTTAGTTAATAAAAGCCTTGGTTTGGATCAACAAGTCTTTGGTTCTTTCGACACGCTCTACACCCCCTTTCACTCCCTCTCTCCACCCCCCCCCCCCAGCACGGCTACAAAATACACTGCCCTTTCTCATCCAGGAAGGTCCACCAGCCCCTCCCAAAAAGCCACCTGCATTGCCAAGAAGGAGGAGGTAGGAAGATTCACGTGCACACCACTGCCCACAGGTTTCCCTCCAAGACACACAGCGTCCAGCCTTGGAATTCCATTGCTGGTGTCAACCTATCAACTCAGATCCCTTATAGGCAGTGACTAAGGGCTTTTCACCTCTTTCTCAAGGAGGAGTAGGATGGACCATGGACTCTGCCTCCTCAGCAGTGCTCTGACCCCGATCATGAATAAAGCTTTGGAGAAAGATCAAAGATGAAGCTGAGAGTTCCCGCTCACCATCCTGTTTGACTTTGCAAATATTTGTTTAAGCACATCTCAAATTGTATTTGGCCTGCAATGAATTCCTTTGCACAGTGTCAATGACAAAGATGTCACTGCCCCACTAACATTTTTTTCCAAATTTATTGACCCACGACATTTTCTGTTCAATTAATAGAGCTTTCATTTCTGAGTCAGACATGATTCAGGTCCGACACTGAAAATGAGAGAGTACAGAACCACTGAAGAGAAACAGTATGGGTTTCAGCCCCACAGCAGCTCTATAGCACACTAGGTTCTTCTTTCAACTCCCCTCCACCTGCTCCTCAGTCCCTAAACTCCAACGATTACTGTCACGATAAAACTCAACCAAACTACAAAGGTGCTGGCATTTGCTCTGGGTTAGGCAACACCATCCAACCACCAGGTTAGTGGAAACGGAGCAAAGATGGTCCCAGATTCCCCAGGAGTAGATCCACCAATGCTCATCACCCTCTGTTAGTGGAGATTGTGAATGGTCATGTGGCCTCTCCATCTGGAACCTGGTGGGAATGTGGATTATGGAGGGCCACATGATCTCTCCGTCTGGAATCTAGTCGGAAGTCACATCACCTGCCAATCAAGATTGGACTCAGTAGTGCACACCTGACCACTGGCCTCTTTAAGTCACTTATTGATTACCCTGGGCCGGACCCTCCAGTTTACTGTATTTTCAAAGCTCATTCTCTTTGCTCTTTGGTCCTGACTGCAAACGCTGCTCTATGCCAGGTCGTAAACTGTGGATGTTGCTGGAGGAGTCATTGGTAAGGTGTGTACTACACTTAGAGTATGACTGTAATATTGTGTGGGAATACTTAGCATTGAGACATAGCCGTTGGTACAGGGAACTGGGAGTGTGTTGAATCCTCTATATTTTAAGAGTGTGCTAGTTACTGAGTGTGAGTGTTAGTGTCTGTGTATGTGTGCGCGTGAGAGAGAGTAACCAGCCACTGGTATCAGAGATCGCTGTATCTGATGTGACTGTTTACAATGTTTAAAGTACCGTGTTGTTTTACGTCTTCCCCGTTACTATTGCCCCATGTGTGCAATGAAGATCATCTTTTGCTTGTTTAGCTTGTACCTGGTCTTGTTTCTCTGTGAATCCACCAAACCTGGCTTGATAACTTGTAACACCATTTCACTATGCAAGCCCAAGAACTGCATGAGTTTGATGCACTCAGAACTCCACTGTTTCCAATGCAAACCAAAAATAGATGATACAGGGCCTTTATTGGCTGCTTCAGAGTAGATTTTAATTTGAGAAGTAAAACTCGTAAGAATGTTTTTTTCTTCCTGAAGCAGAACAGGGACACTTAAGAGCAGTGGGAAGGCATGATGCTCTATGTTCTCAAGACACTGACTCAGAATTATTGTTGTGCATTCCAATCCAGAAACCAGATTGAACGTAAATCCAACAGCAGCATAGCATTTAATTTACCATCACAGACAGCAGATGCTCCAGATGTTGACTCGTGCCTACCAAACAGCTGCATATCACATTACCCACAGAACTGCATGTGCCTTAATCACTACCAAACTATCTACTGCTACTTGGTTTTGAAAATTAATTCTCATATGTGAAATCTCATAACTTTAGATGTAAATTATAGTTTTCTCTCTCTAAATCTGGCCTCATTAATCCATCTATCGACTGCACTCATCACTTCAAAGATAACTTATCCCCATGACAATCCTGACCTCACCTTGTAGTATAACTGGACAAAGAAGATTTTACTTCCTGAACACTTTTGGGTGCATTGTATGGATTTTGGACAGCTGATCACAAAAATCACCTTACAATTTTTCTATCATGTAATTTTTTTAGATATAACCTATTTTTGTGATTTCCTGTCATATTTTAAGTCTATTTCAAGCAAACAAAACCATGAAGTGCAACATGTTTGTTGAAAATTAATTTTCTGGACGTCTTCCCCGCTAATCTTGGTGCCGTCAGTGACAAACTTGGTGAAAGATTTCACTAGGACATTGCGACCATAGAGAAGCAGTATCAGGGCAAATAGAATCCATCAATGCTGGCTGACTATTGTTGGACACTAACACAAGAGGCATCAGATGCTAATTACAAACAAAAATTGGCAGCAAAATATTATTAGGTCAGTTGAACGAACGCAACATGTCAGCATCATTATGCAATTAAACCTGCTAAATTAAAAAAATAATTTATTGTTTCTCCAACTTCCTACATGATACAGCAAATCTGAAATTATCTTTGAGTTCAGCTTGAAGCTGTCTATCATAAACACCAATTTAATTTCAGAAGCAAAACTTTTGCAAAAACTTTGTTGTCCAGTGTATTCTATTGCACACCAAAATCTCTGCAAAATCAAATAATTTGTTTCCAGTTCTATGAAAAGCCTCCAGGTTTCCCTTTCTGCCTGAACTGTTGAGTGTTCCCAGCATTTTAGTGTTTATTTCAGAATGTGCAGTGGTTTTTTTTAGCTTTCATTTTGTGTATTACTGTTGTTACAAAAACTATAAAATATGAAAACAAACACATTTTTCAATTATTTAAATTTGCTAAATACTTGAAACTACATTTCTGGTTCTCCACCATCACTGCTCCAAGTTCTGGAATTACCTCTCCAAGCAATACAAATTTACCAGAAAATTTTCAGTGATTGAAGAAGGCAGCACCTCACTAGCATTGTCAAGTCAAGTTTATTGTCATACGAATGTACAAGTATAACCCGATGAAACAGTGTTCATCAGTCCTCCGTGCAAAACACACAGACACACTACCAGACATAACACACATATAGACAAATAATACATATGCAGGACAAGTATTCATGTGTACAAATAATCAAATATTGTTTTGTGTGTGCGAGAGACTCATTGCCAGCAGCTCCCAGATCCCCTAATAAAGATCAAGGAACAAAGAAATAGAAGCAAGTAAGATTTGTCTTCGAAGAATGCTAGATGATAGCCATCTCCAACAAGACAGAGTCCAACATCCAATTATGGATCCCAGCCCGCAGTTTGTACTTTTCCTCTCTCCACAGACATTGCCTGACCTCCTGAGTTTTTATTTCATGTTTGCATGTATCAAGGTGAAGTGAGAGAGTTTATTTTGCAAGCAGGCCATTCAGTCATCCCATACATAGTACCATCACATAAGACACAGTGTCGGTGTCCGAGTTCCAGAGATTGGCTAGGTGGGACGGAGCAAAGGGGGCTGAGTTTTTACTAGTGTACGGTTCATGCAGGAGTCTGATAATGGGGGGAAAGAATCTGAAGGTGAGTGATCTCACACTCATGAATCTTCTTCCTGATGGGAGAGGGAGTGACAAGTGTGTGGCAGGGTGGGATGAGTCTTTTAATATCTTGGCAACTTTTCCAAGGCAATGAGAGACATAGATGGTAGAAGGAGGGATTTTTGGGTTATGTGTGATGGTCTGAGCCACACTCTGCAGTTTCTTGTATCCTTGGGCAGAGCAGTTGCCATCCCCCACAGGATGTTTTCAATGGCGCACCTGTGGTCAAGGGATGCAGGTGGCATGCCAGCATTTCCTTAGGCTTCGGAGGAAGTAGAAATGTTGGTGTGCATTTTTGCCCGTTGCATTGACATGGATGAACCAGGACAGGTCACTGGAGACACTTACTCTTAGGTTCTGAAGCCGTCAACCATCTCCATCTCAGAGGACCAGAGAGTGAGCTTCGCCCCTCTACAGCAGTCTGTAACAAGCTCCTTTGTCTTGTTGACATTGAGGAAGAGGTTGTTGACCTGGCCAACTAGCCATGACCCTCTATCTCCCTTCCAACATTCTAACTTGTCCTTTTAGAGATGCTGCCTACAACATTGGTGCTGTCTACAACTTTACAGATGGATTTGGAGCTTTATTTGACCGTGCGGTCATGGGTGTAGAGAGAGTATAATGGGGAACTGATTACACAGCCTGTTTGTGGTAAACCATTGTTTGTATATTTAACTGTCTGGGCATACCCATTGGCTGATTGTACCTGTGGCCCCTCCCACAGACTTCTGAATAAACGTGACTGTTCCACAGCCCCTGTCAAGACAGTCAACCAGCATGAACATACCTCCATTCTATTGTGAATAAAAGCCTATCAGTTTTACAAAACTTCCAGACTTTTGGAGTTATTGATTGTGCATCAATTTTATTCACAATATATTTTTGATAATGGAGCAGATGCTAAAACCGGAGAAGTTGGAAATTAACCCTCAATCACCTGAAGCCTCCACCAATTTTGTTGCTTTGAAGCCCTCCTGCAGGCATCATCTGCCATCGTTTGATCAGAGAATGACAAGCTGCAGGTACTACCCTCCCGGGTCAGGCCCCTGGTGTAATCAATGATCAGGGATGCCGCATTGTACCCAGAGGTGATGGACATTCTGAAGGCTCAATACCTGAAGAAGGTAAACAAGGTCCACGTGAGACACCTCCTGGCCACTCGAAAACAGTGCCCTGGGGAATTGAGTGCTGAATACCTCTGGGTCCTATGAACTCTTGGACAGGCTTGTGACTGCAAGGCCATGACAGACCTGATTAGAGACGGGTGCATTGCAGGCATCAGTTCCAACTACATGTCAGAGACCATTGGAGCAAGGTGAACTCAATTTGCAGAGGGCAGTTGAACTGACGGACATGCTGGAGGTGGCCCCCAGAAATTGGAAACTTGCTTGGCCAACAACACAACCGCTTCGTGGTTGCCCCAGGCACCTCGTGTGCATCCAACTCCACTAATGCCACATTCTGCCAGTGACCTGACCACAGCTACTGTACTCTGTGAGCACCTGGAGTGCTACTTCTGCGACTTGGCCAAGCTCCTGAGGAAACGCTGCCAGGTGAAAGATGCGGTCTGC
Organism: Narcine bancroftii; assembly: GCF_036971445.1. Lineage (NCBI taxonomy): Eukaryota > Metazoa > Chordata > Chondrichthyes > Torpediniformes > Narcinidae > Narcine > Narcine bancroftii. Next base: position 28,689,651 of record NC_091474.1, read on the forward strand.
TCCAACTGCTGGAAGAAAGGGCATTACGCAAAAGTGTGCAAGTCCAAGTCACCCCAATCCAGCAGCACCGTGAGCAGACTGTGGGGGCCACCATTTTGGATGCTGCCATCTTGCGACTGAACACTCAAACTCTCCACCTCAGCTACAGTCAGGGACCCAACACTGGCCTCCATCACACTGGATCAAGGTAATCCTCACCAACTCGCCAAATCAATGATGGACATCCAGGTAAATGGCCAGGTGACAAGCTGCCTGTTCAATAGTGGAAGCATGGAGAGCTTCATCCACCTGGACATAGTTCAGTGCTACTCCCTCACGGTTAGGCCTGTGAGTCATAAAGTCTCCTTGGCCTCAAAGTTCCATATGGCTGATGTCTGCGGCTACTGTGTAGTGACCATGACATTGCAGGACACAGATTAGAAAGACTTTAAACTCCTGGTGATGTCACAGCTATGTGCTGCCATGCTACTGGGTCTGGACTTTCAATGCCACCTTAAAAGCGTGATGATAGAATACGATGGGCCCCAGCCCGTTGGAGAAAGGTGAGCTCAATTTGCAGAGGGCAGTTGAACTGTCTGTAACCAGCAGTTCTTAAATCACCCACTGCACACCACCAGCAAAAGCCCCCTGGCCCCTACCCCCATCATTTCCAGCCAGGAACCCAAATATTAACCACACGCAAGACGTGTGGACTGTCAACCTTCAAGATCACTCTTCCACCGCTATTCGCTAACCTCACCTCTGAATGCAAACCAAAAGTAGATGGTACAGGGCCGGGTTCCAGAGCTGTTCACAATGGTGCAGGAGGTGCGGAACAGGAACTCATGGATCCAGCTGCAGAGGGTGAGGTCATAGAGCTTGGGGTTGATGCTATTGTGATGAAGGTGGACTATAGCCAATGACTAGCAGTCTGATGTTGTCCAGGTGTCGCAGGGATGAATGTAGGGTAGGGATATGAGACCTGTAGCAATGCTAGGCGAACCGGAGTGGGTCGAGGGTGGCTGGGAGAGTGGAGCTAATGCGAGTAATGACCCACCTCTCTAAGCACTTGATGGTGGACGTCAGAGCCATTATTTCAGCTTTCCAGACCCTGCAGCTTCTTGATTTTACTCTTGCATTTAGCTTTTCTCTGTATTGGAACCCTGAGCTACTGAATATTGGATCTAGGAAATACGACCAGATTGAGCCCTCTAATTTTTCTAATACTTTCTTTCATTAATTATTTAATGTTCCTCCATGTAATTAGATTCTTGGTTCCCCTCCATGTTCAAAAGTGTTTTTGTAGTAAAAATTAATGCATATCTATTTGTTTAATGTCTCAATCATATTTTATTTCCCATTAAAATGTTGTCCGACATTTCTATAGTACACTTCCTTGCTTTTATTACCTTTTTGTTTTTCATAGTTACTGAAATTTTTACTTTTTTAAATATTTCTTGCTAATATATCCTCTATGCTTACTTATTCAATCTTTGCAGTTTCTTAAGACACTCCAAAGTCCTGATGAAACCTGCAATCAAACTCCACCCATAATCACCTTCGTGAATCATAGATGAACCACTTTCCTCATGGAGTTTAAACTTCTCCAAGAATATAGAACACTACAGCACAGTACAGGCCTTTTGACCCTTGATATTGTGCCGGCCCATATATTTCTTTAAAAAAATGAACTAAACCCTCCCTACCCCGTAATCTCTATTTTTCTTTCATCCATGTGCCTGTCTAAGAGTCTCTTAAATGCCCTAATGTTTCAGCCTCCACCACAACTCTCTGTGTAAAAAAAAAACACTTACCCCCGATGTCTCCCCTAATCTTCCCTCCCTCCACTATGTACTTTTGACAGATGCTATTCCTGCCCTGGGAAATAGGCCTCTCAGAATCTTGAAGACCTCTATTAAGTCTTCATTCATCTTTCTTTGCTCCAGAGAGAAAGACCTAGATCTGGTAACCTTGCCTCATAAGACTTGTTTCCCAATCCAGGTAACATCCTGGTAAATCTCTGCACCCTCTCCAGAGCTTCCACATCCTTCTGATAATGAGGTGACCAGAACTGAACACAATAGTTTAAGTATGGTCTCACTAGAGATTTGTAGAGTTGCCATATGACCTCTTGACTCTTGAACTCAATCCCCTTATTAATGAAACCCAACATCCCATAGGCCATCTCAATTGTCCTATCAACCTGTGCAGCATCTTTGAGAGGTGAAAGGATTTGGACCCTAAGGTCCCTCTGTTCATCCACACTGTTAAGTAACTGACCATTAACCCTGTACTCAGCCTTCTGGTTTGTCCTTCCAAGTCCTTCTCAATGTATCTATGTGTTGAGAATTTTTCTTTGAACATTTAGCTGTTCTTAGTCTACTAAAAAGCATTCTTACATTCTCTCTGCCTGGCCTACGTACCCGTGTATGTACAAAACTGGCCCTAATCAGACTTTGGTTTGTATTTGCAGACTTGTAGTTTTCCCTGTAGACTCCATCACAAGCACATCAACTGCCTTTTGAATCTTTTGTCATTAGCCCATTCCAGGAAAGATGTACAATTTATCATCCACCTTCCAACGTGTTTTTGGAACATGGAAGACCCACAGAACTTGACATGAAACCACATAATCACTGGAAGAACATGCAAACTTCACACAGACAGGAGGTCGGGACTGAACCCAGGTCACTGGAGCTGTGAGGCATTTATGTTTCTTTCAGCTTTTTTTCTTTCCTTCTCTGAATACCATCTATTCTTCCTCTCTTTATTTTGGATCTGAAAAACAGAGATTTTTAAATTTAAAATTTAAATTAAACATACAGGAGAGTAACAGGCCATTTTGGCCCACAGGTCCGTGCTGCCCAATTACATCCAATTAACCTACACCCCCGGTACATTTAGAACGGTGGGAAGAAACCAGAGCCCCTGGGAAAAACCCACGCAAACACTGGGAAAACGTACAAACTCCTTACAGACAGCGTGGGATACAAACCCTGGTCCTGATCGCTGGCGCTGTAAAGGCGTTACACTAACTGCAACGTCAACTGTGCCACCCCAATTCTGAAAATACTCAACAGCTTCTGAGGAGAGAGCAACAGAACGGGCAGGAACTGATTGAAATCAAGCATGTTTTAAGTTGTAGAGAATGAGGTGTTTTGGAGAAAGTGTAAAGGGGTGATGGTGATGCGGTAGAGACCAGGAGACACCAGTGATCAGGGAGCTGGCTGAGAGGGCAAGGAGGTTTGGTAACCGCAGCTGATATATCTGGAGAAGACACGAGAAGGGAATGGATACAGTGCTGGAAGTGGGAGAAAGGGAAACGCTGCAGAAGTTGGAGATCTGAAGCGGAGCACTGGAAATCAGCAGCAGGTTTGGAAGGAGAAGCAGTGTTAGTTTCCGAGCTGAGAAATTGCAACCGCAGCAAAATTATGAGAGTACTGACATCTTGATATTGCTGCAGATGCGTTTTTAGTTCCAGCACTGGAGGCAAGAGGGGAGGAAGTTGCTATCTGTCTGAAGATGATGTCACTACCCTGTAACCCTGAAGCAGGAGCCTGTTTCCTTCCAGTTCAATTGGCAAAGGCCAGGAGCCCTCTCCTCTAAGAGAGCTACCCTCTCACCCTATCGCTTCTCAGTTTTTTTTCTCTTCTCCCTTCCCACCTATGAACTTTTACCTGTCAGCCTGTTCTCCTCCCCCTGTTCCTTCCTCCCTCTTCTCCTCTCCTTCCCTCACCTTTTATTTTCAGGCGCCTGCCTGGTTTCTGCTCATAGCTGGAGAGGAGATCATTGCCTAGTGAGGCAGCAGACGGACCTATTTATCTTCTCGGGGATGAGACAGTGGTAAGGTTCTCAAGGTTCTATAAAGTACAGACGACAGGCCTGTGGTTCAATGAGTCTGTTCAGACTAAGAGTCTCACATTCACATTATTTCTCCCCACATCCCTCAAACTTGTCCAGATCCTACCAGGCATGTACACATCAAGGCTATTTACAGTGCCAGCCCCCTTGTCCCTATAAGGTGGGAAGAAACCAGAGCATGTGGTGAGTTACAGGGAGAACATACGGATTCCACACAGTGAGTGCTGGAGGTAGGAAGAAACAAGAGCCTGCGGTGGGTCACAGGGAGAACGGGCGGACTCCACAGTCAGTGCTGGAGGTGGGAGGCAGCAAGAGCATGCAGTGGGTCCCAGGGAGAATGCGCGGACTCCACACAGGTAGTGCCGGAGGTGGGGGTTGAATACAGGACCCTGGTGCTGTGGGACAGTGGTACTACCTGCTGCACCACTGTACCACCTTGTGTAAGGCAACTGACACCTTGTTCAGTATGACTGGCTTGGAGCAGCGTGTTCGCTGGAGTTTCTCAGCAAGTCGACCACTGGGATTGATGCTTTATTGACAGCCATACTGTGACATCTAAAACACTGGGTTACCAGTTGCCATGGCAATGACATTTCTTTAGTGCTATGTTGTTACTGAGATCCCTGTACCTCCAATGGCTAATGGAATCTCAGCTAAAATCCACAGTCCCTTCACTGAGCCGAGAAGGGTCCTTGCTGGAAAATTATCGGTCACCTCTCTGCACAGTATACTCACACGCCCCAATGACACTGATGGCAACAGCTCCTGACAGAGGGAAAACATCCAAAATATAGGAATTAAATCAGCTGCACTGAGGACTGTTAGAGGAGTCACGCTGTGGGAGGGCAGCACTGAGGGAGGGGTGGTACTGAGGGAGGGGCAGTACTGAGGGAGGGGCTGTACTGAGGGAGGGGTGGTACTGAGGGAGGAGCGGTACTGAGGGAAGGGTGCTTACCTTTGGAGGTGCAATTCTGATAGAGTTCCACATTATTCTATGCTTTGTTTTTGAGATGGGCCCTTTTCTATCCTCTGGTTAAAGAAGTAATGAGTGTTATTTTGGCATTGACGGGGGACATATCCCTGGTGTTCTGCAACATTATTCACCCAAAATAGATACCTGGTCACTGCTTACTGCACTAATTGTCTGCAACATTACCTGCAAGTCTACTCTGGGTGCAATTATTGGTGGAAAACCCTCTGGGATGTCCCAACGATTCTCCCGCTTGTTTAAAAATAAAAACGTGGAGACGCTGGAGATCCAAAATAAAACTGAAATCACTGGAAGATCAGGCAGCATCTGTGGAGAGTAGGCAAGGGTTATGGGTTTGGGTTGAAACATGTAGCAATGAGTCACGTGGAGCAGGAAGAAGGAAAAGGAAACAGTGGGATGGAGTGGAGACCAGGAAAGATTAGTGGTGGAGGTGAGGGCAAGAGAGGGTGCAGGAGGCTGGTAATAGCAAAGAGTTTGACTGAGGGCGGTGTCAATAGAAAAAGACAAATAAAACCTAACATTACCAGAAAAAAAGAAAATGCGATCATTGCATGTGTGAGCTGCAAAGACTGGAGAAAGAATTATCTGAAACTGTTGAATTTAGTGTTGAAGTGGGAAGGCTGTTATGTGTAGACTATTCAGAAGAAGAGATGCTGTTCCTTGAGGATATACTGGAGTTTCTGGAGCAGATTAAAGACATGCAGAAGAGAAATCAGGTTGTGCGGTTAATGTACCTTTCCAATGTAATGCCTGATCTTGGCCCCAGACTTCAGACCCTATATTGACAAGCCAGACTTCATCATCAGAGAGTCATCAGAGAGTTCTGCACGATGTGCTTTACAGAAACATGGATGAATGCAGACATTCCAGACATGGTTCTGCAGACCAAAGGCTACATCCTCCATCATGCTGACTGAGCACCAGCGACTGGAAAAACCAGGGGAGGCATCATCATCAATTCATCGTGGTGCACAGACATTACGATCATGTTCCAGGCCTGCTCCCCCAACCTGGAACATATGGCGATTAAGCATTGCCCATTCTACCAGCTGAGGGAGTTCACCGTTATCATCCTGGTCATATTCCTCCCCAAGCTAACCTCAGGTTGACACTGGAAGGACTGAGCACTGTGACTAACAGCCATGAAACAGCTCATCTGGATGCCTTCCTAATTATTGTAGGGGACATCAATCAGGCCAACCTGAAGAAGACTCTGACAAACTATCACTAACACATCACATGCAAGACCAGGGGAACCAGCACACTCAACCGCTGCTACACCTCCATGAAAAATGCATACCGAGCCATACCACGACTGCACTTCAGCAAGCCTGATCACCTAGCTGTACTTCAACTCCCGGTGTACAAGCAGAGACTGAGGACAACAGTGGTGAAGATGGTGACGGTATGGTCAAGGAGTCAGAGGAGTGTCTGCAGGACTACTTTGAATCAGTGGACTGGAACATATTGAAGAACTCATCCACAGACATGAATTAATATGCAGCAGGTGTTACTAACTTTTCAGACCTCCATGGACGAGTGTGTGCCCACACGGACATATCGGGTGATCCCCAACCAGAAACCCTGAATGAATCAGAGGATTTGCAACCTGCTGAGGGCGAGAACAAGGATGTTTAAGGCGAGGATCAGAATCTTTACAAGAAATCCAGGTACAACCTGTGGAAGGCCATCTCTGAAGCAAAGGAGCAATTCTGGAGGAAGCTAGAGACAGAGAGAAATACACAGCAGCTATAGCAGGGAAGGCAGGCCATTACAGCCTAAAATGTGAGGGTGAACACTGTAGATGGCTGCGATGCTTCACCACCCGGTGAGCTGAACACCTTCTATGCCCGCTTTGAGTAGAAGAACCAAACAGTGCCTACTAGAATCCCTGAAAAGGCTGAGAACCCTGTGATATCTGTCTCTGAGGATGACACCAGTACATCATTCAAGAGGGTGAACTCTCGCATGGCATTAGGCCCTGACGGCGTACCTGGCATGGTACTGAAAATATGTGCCAACCAACTAGCCGGAGTCTTCATGGACATTTTCAATCTCTCATTGTGGCAGTCAAAGGATCCCACCTGCTTCAAAAGGGCATCAATCATCCCAGTAGCCAAGAAGAGTAGTGTGAGCTTCCTCAACACCTATCGCCCAGTAGCACTAACTTCTACTGTGATTAAATGCTTTGAGAGGCTGGTCGTGGCCAGAATTAACACATACCTGTGGTGAATCTCTGCTAAGCTGCCTGTCTCCCCTCTGTCAAGCCTTGCTGTACTAACATTGGCTGTGCATTATCTCTACCGTTAAAAACACTCCCCTTGGATATAACTGTATATGCACCCATTGGCTTTCATTATTGTACCATAAGTTTCTGCTAATAAAAGCCATGAATATTGTTTGACCACATTGTTTTTGTCTACTTCATCAACTGGCACTTCAGTACCTAAACAAAGATCTGGACCCACTGCAATTCACCCATCATCACAATCGCTCCACAACAGATGCAATATCGCTGGCTTTCCACTCAACTCTGGATCACCTTGAAAACAGCAATTCATACATACGGCTGCTCTTCATCAACTACAGCTCAGCCTTCAACGCCATTATTCCCTCAGTGCTGGTCAAGAAGCTACAAACTCTGGGCCTCTGTACCCCCCTCTGCAACTGGATCCTTGACTTTCTCATTGGAAGACCACAGACAGTACAAATTGGAAACAACGTCTCTTTCTCACTGATTATCAACACAGGCACACCCCAAGGATACGTGCTTAGCCCACTCATTATACACCCACGACAGTATGGCCAGGGACAATTCCAATACTATCTACAAGTTTGCCAATGACACCACAGTTGTTGGCAGATTCATAAGCGGCAATGAGGAAATGTACAGGAGGGAGATAGATCAGCTCATTGAATGGTGTAACGACAAAAACCTTGTGCTCAACGTCAAAAAAACCAAGGAGATGATTGTGAACTTCAAGGGGAAATCAGGGGAACACGACCCAGACCTCATCGAGGGCTCAGTAGTGGAGCGGGTCGGGAACTTCAAATTCCTGGGTGTCAACATCTCTGAGGATCTGTCCTGGAGCCTCCATGTTGATGCAATCACAAAGGTATAGGTTAAGGTTCCGTTATTGTAACATAATACTACATTCAGAATGTAACATATATGAAATTCTTTAACTTTTGTCCACTGTAAGGGAGACGGAGAGTTGTCACTTTGTCCAGCGCCCCTCACAGAAAACTACAGTACCTGGTGTTCCTGGGTGGTCTCCCTTCCAAGTACTGACCAGGCCTGAGCCTGCTTAGCTTCCGAGATCAGACAATCTCAGGCGTATTCAGGTTATCAGGTGCTGTTAAGAAGGTTTGCCAATGAATATACTTTGTGAGGTGTCTGAGGAGATTCAGTACGTCACCAAAGACCCTCGTAAACCTCTACAGGTAGACCGTGGAGAACATTCTGGCTGGTTGCATCACTGCCTGGAATGGAAGCGCCAACTCTCAGGACAAGAATAAACTCCAGAGGGTTGTTAACTCGGCCTGCGATATCACAAGCACCAGACTCCATTCCATTGAGGGGGTGTCTTAAAAAAGCAGCCTCTATCCTCAAAGACCCCCCACCACCCAGGCCAAGTCCTCTTCACTCTGCTACCATCAGGAAGGAGGTACAGGAGTCTAAAGATGAGCAGTCGGCAGCACAAGGACTGCTTCTTCCCCGCTGCCATCAGATTCCTGAATAATCAATGAACCAAAGACACTGCCTTACTTTTTGTGCACTATTATTTTAATTTTTTTTAATAGTAGTGTTGTAAGTTGGTTATAGTATGAATGTTTACTCTATGATGTGGCTGCAAAACACTGAATTTCATGACTTGTTCATGACAATAAATCCTGATTCTGATTCTGAAGATGACCCTCACAGTGGGACTATGATAAATATTGCTGGTAGGGAGTTCTCTCACTACTCAAGACCAGGGTTAGAGAGTTCCTGGAACGAGCTGCTGGAGGAAGGTAGAACAGTAACACTTAAGAGGATTTAATTGAATTTAGAGCACAGTAACAGGCCCTTCCGATCCATGAGTCTGCGCTGCCCAATTACACCCATGTGACCAATCAACCTGCAAACCCCATATATCTTTGGAACATGGGAGGGAACAGGAAAATACCAGAAGAAACTCATGTGGTCACACTGAGAATGTACAAGCTCCTTTCAGCCAGTGGCTGATTCAAACCTGGGCCACGGGCCTGTAATACCTTTGCGCTAACCACTGAGCTAACTGTCCCACTTCTTGACAGACAAATGACCATGCAAGGGAGAGAGGGATGTGGAAATGTGTAAGCAATCATGTTCGGATAGAATTAGCTTGATATTAGGAGAGAAGGTGGCAGTGGAGGGGTGTTACTCAGACTGGAGGCCTGTGACCAGCAGTGTGCTGCAGGGATCAGAGCTGGGTCCACTGCTGTTTTTCACCTATATTAACGACTTAGATGACTGAATGTACAATGCATCTGCCACAAAACAACAAATTTTGTGACACATGTTCATGATAATAAACTTGATTCTGATTCTGATTCTAATTTTGACTTCAGGCAGGGGCAGTGAAGGAGGTTATCTAAGTTGCAACAGATTGAGAGCAACTGGAAAAGTGAGAGATCTCGAAAGAGGAGAGAAGTGTCAAAAATAGTCCAAGTGAACTTCAGAGTGAGATGAAGATTAGTCACAAAGTTGATAAAATAGATGAGTTGTTCGGGATGAGAACAAGTTCTGGCAGGCAGAGGTGAGTGTTGGAGGAGGGAAGCTGGTCAGAACATGGTTCCAGGAAGAAGTGGAGGGTGTTGAGACCTTCCTGATGGAGGCAGACACATAAGAGACTGGACGTCCATGGTGAAGATGAGACAGTGGGGACCAGGGAGTTATTTCACCAACCTGTTTATCAGGGATCTATTCAAAGGTTCTGCTTCCATACCCTGCGAAGAGGGGTCCAAAGATTCACGGACCTCCAAGTGAAACTAATGACCTTAGCCAACTTAACAGCCAATCTCTTATTTATAAAATGGTGATTACCTGGCCTGTCCACCATTCTGAATTCTTCCACAAGAATCTCCACATCTACCCTGAATAAAACCACATAAAATCAAAGTAAGAACATTTGTAACAAAATATATTTTGTTGAATGTATAGATCATACAGGGCTATTGCAGAGCAGTCAGATAGGATTCAGCCAGTATGAGCAGGTCATCATTCATCACGCCTCCAGCATTACTTTCTGCTCAGTAAGAGCTATTTACTTGGCTCTAAGTGGCTTCTTGAAAATGGAGGGAGAAGGTGACGGAGATTTATGCCCTATCAGGCATGTTTGGCTGAGTCAACACTGTTGACAACAGATTACTGATCTGCCTAGTTAACTCCACAATCCATCCTGAGCCTCTGTCTCTCTCTCTTCCATTCATAATCCATCATCAGTTTCCAAGATTTACACAACCTGCCAGCTTTTGGAATATAGAACGTGAGAAATAGAAGCAGGGGTGGGCCATTGGGTCTGCTGATTTCTACCTCTTGGTCTAACTCTGGATTCTTTCACTCCTTCAACATCCAAGAACCCATCAAACTCTGTCCGAGATATACATGGAGAGACTAAGGCTCCACAAACATCTTGGGGAGAGAATTCACCTCCTCACCTGTTTGTGGACTTCAGGAAGGGGAAACTGGGAGAACACTAGCCAGTCCTCATTGAGGGCTCAGCAGTGGAGAGGGTCAAGTTCCTGGATGTCCACATCTCTGAGGACCTGTCCTTCGGCCTCCATGTCACTGCAATCACGAAGAAGCCTCGCCAGCGAAAAGACTTAGTGAGGAGTTTGTCACCATAGAGTCTTGCAAATTTCTACAGGTGTTCTGTGGAGAGCATTCTGACTGGTTGCATCATCGTCTGGTATGGAGATACCAATGCACAGGACAGGAAAAAGACTACACAGAGTTGCAAACTAGTCCAACTTCATCATGGGCATCAGACTTCGAGGACATCTTCAAGAGACAGTGTCTCAAGAAAGCAGTCTCTATCATCAGGGACCCTCACCACCCTCTTCACACTGCTGCCATCAAGAAGGAAAAACAGGAGCCTGAAGACGAGCATCCAATGGTACAAAAACAGCTTCTTCCCCTCCGCCATCAGATTTCTGAATGGACAATGAACCCATAGACATGACCTCACATTAGGTATTTTTACACAGCCACCCAACAGCAGAAAATTTCAGGAACATTTCTGCTCTGGAGGCAGTGTAAAAACTTTGGGACGGAATTTTTAATGCAAATTCCACCCTGTAATTTTTCCACTCGTACCCCTGCACATTTTAACAGAGCAGCTGCTGTGTGAATTGACCCCAGCCCCTCCGTAAGAAACAGGCCAAATAAATATAACATTCCCCCTCCAACAAACTCTGCAACATAGGAAGGCTGTGCCCTAAGTGCTCTAAAGGTACCTCTGGGTAAACGACCACATCTGGAGGTAAGTATGTGGAATAATTCTGGTTTCTATGTAAAAATGTCATTTATCTTCTTTTTGCACTCATTTATTGATTTTTAAATAATTTATTTGCAGAAATCTAATTCATAGCAACTTTTGGACCTGTAATCCACAATAATGCAGCTGCAAAACAACAAATTCTGTGACACATGTTCACGACAATAAACCTGATTCAAATTCTGACTTCGGTCTTGAATGGGCAAAGCCTTGTTCAAAATCAGAATCTCTAGATGGCTCAGTCGGAATAATATCACCATGACCCGTAAGAATTTGATAAATTTCACTGAGATCATCTCTCATTCCTCAGTCCGCTGGTAGATTCATTGAATTATATAGGCAGGCTCTTCAGCCCATCTTGTCCACACTGACCAAAATGTCATTCAAAGCTAATTCCATTTTCCTGCATTTGGCCCATATCCTTCTCGACCTTTCCTATCCATGGACACATCAAATGTATATTAAATGCTGTAAAACTCCCCAGCTCTACCACTTCCTCTGGTAGCTCATTCCACACATCACCTCCCTCTGTGTAAAAATACTTTCCCCTCAGTTTCTCTTTAAATCCTTTCTCTCTAAGCTTAAATATATGCTTTTATATTGGGGCAGGGAAGTTTGAGACTCCCCTGCCCCAGGGAAAAGACAGTGACCACTCACATTATCTACATGTCTCATGGTTTATTAAACCTCTTTAAGGTCCCTCCACATCCTCCTTCGCTCGAGGGGGAAACCCCAACATCAAGACTTCTCGCGCTTACTGTTCAAAGGACAACTCCACTCTCCAGCGTAGATTAGATATCATTGAAGCCACTGCAGAAACAGGCCATTCAGCCCAGCGGCCCCAGTGCTGGAGGTTTCTGTACTGCTCTCCATCTCACTATAGTGTTAGATCCCTCCATCCCTTTCTTTTTCATACACCCACTGAACCTCCACTTTGTGAAGATGAGCTAAGAGGATGTGCACTGTCCTCCTCAGACAGGAGGAGAAGGTGGTTATATAACCAGATGAGGAAACACTGAGCAAACTCCAAGGCAGAGAAAACACGTTTGGGATGAATGGATCTATTCGATCAGCAATTCAGAAACTAGTGATGTCAGAGGAATTGCTGATGGGGAGTCAAAGATATACAATCCATGCTCATGACTTAACTAAAGAGACTGAGGGTTAAGGTCAGTGATACTGACGATACTGATCGGCAGGTGGCAAGGAGCGCAGAAGAACATGGAAAAGGATATGAAAAGGTTAAGTGAAGGGACAAGGAGCTGGTAGATGGAAAAGTAATGAGGAAAAATGAGAGGTCATTGACTGTGGAAGAAAGAATTTAAAGGTACAGAAAGGCTACAGTACAGGGGGGAGGATTCTGTACCCATTTATACAACCTTTAGCAGTGAAACACGAAAATCTGCAGACACCATGGTTTCAGGCCTGAGCCCTTCTTTAAGCTACAAGTAACCTGGACTTCACAAAACATGGCTCCATCAAAGCCTGCTGTCACTTGGAAGGTCAAAACTTAGTAAAAATACAGAAATGCTGGAGGAACTTGGCAGGTCTTGCAGCTTCCATAGGAGGTAAAGATATGTAACTGACATTTTGAGCCTCAGCCCTTCATCAAGGTAAGAAATTGAGCAGCAGGTAATTAGGAAAGAAATTAGAATGGGTAACGAGTTTGCTGTCATATACATAAGTACACTGTACACATATGCACCAAAATCCTTGCTGCTGCAGCCAAACATTTTGTTAAAAAAACCTGCATCTGTACACTGTAAATTACCCCAGTACAGAAAGATAATAATTATAAAAGATGGATGGATAATAAATATTCAGTTACAGGTAGAGCAATAAATAAAAATCAGTAAATGAAATTGTGCAGTGGGGTGCAGCAGGGTGCAGGATGTGAACTGAGGGATAGCAACGCATTTTTTTTCCAAAAATTGACATTAATTGCAAGAAATTATTTACAAAAAAAGAAAACGTTCAAAGTCCTTTCACATCTGCGGAGTCATATTCATACATTGCCGTCAATGAATATTGTTACATTCATTTCTATTTAATACCCCCGGGGCACCTAGTCATTATTCTCCCCTCTGTTGTTTGAGAAACTTCCCCTTGGTCTCAGCCCCTCAATGCCTGGTAATGGACGGACTCTAGACTGTGGTCCTTCTCCACTGCACACTCACGTTGGCTGCACCAAGCCTCAGTGCGTCCCTCAGCACGTACACCTGCAGCCTGGAATGTGCCAGTCGGCAGCATCCCCTCACCAACATCTCTGTGTGCTGGAAGACCAATAGGTTTTGGGCAGAAACTGTGTACGTTGACGGTTGCTATTTCATACTCTATTGCTGTTCATTGGAGCCTCCAGTGCACAATCCTTACAGTTCAGTGTCATTCAGCCTGAACCCTCCTGCCCACTGCTTTGGTGAGCTCCAGCACTGTTTTTGAGGTCAGGAACAGGAGGTGATCATCCTCTGGGATTAAGGTCTCCTGAGGTGAAGCTGGTGGTGTCACTAGTGGCAGATCCATCTGTGATCCTGCTTCTCCGATTCCTGGCTGGATTATATTCACCTTCTCCCGGAGCTGGGGGAGCAACAGTTTCTGTACTGCTCCTTTGTCTCCTGGTGCTCGGGGTCTCTGCACTAATCCTGGTCTCCAGGAGCTGGGTGGTGGGGGGGTGGTTCTCTGCACTGCTCCTGGTATCCCAGAGCTGGGGAGGGGGTGAGAGCACAGGCTCGACATCACTGATGCAACACTAATAATCAGACACCTTGTGAGGGTCAGTGGGGAGTCATATCTCCCACAAAGCCGTATGCTTTATAATTGCATGTGAATCTTGATCTTCAGCAGTTGATATCATGCCATTTAACTGCCAGTTCACACACTCGCTATATTTAGTAGCCTTGTGTTTGCACAGACACACACGGCATGCATATTTAAGTGAGATGTAAATGATTTATCTGTTCCTATTTCAGGCAGTGCAACTAATTTTCTCATTTTGAAGTGTTGCCAAAAATACAAATTGGATCAGCAGAAAGACCAATTACACCGACCTCCATTCCCTGTGAATCTGGAGGGAAATAAGCAACGGTCCAACACTCTCCGAACTATCCACTTCCTGTGAGAGAAGAGGCAGGATATTTCTGTGCACTTTGTAATAAATTGTGAGAATTTTCTATGCTGGTCTGGCTCTGATTTGGAGGGAGAATTGATTTTGTTCTATCGTATTGTGGTTTGTATTCAGTATTTAAATTTTATTTGCAGCGCAGTAGAAGCCAATTCTGGTCATTTAAACCCGTGTCGCCCAATTACATCCAAATTAACTTACACGTGTACATTTTTGAAGGGTGGGAGGGAACCGGAGCACCTGAGCAAAAACCACACAGACATGTACAAACTCCTTACAGACAGTGCCAGATTCAAACCCCAGTCGCTGGTGCTGTAACAGTGTTGTGCTAACCATTTGTGAGTGTGTCCCTCCAGCAGCTGCTGGGATGATGCAGGGCAGGTATTAGAATCACTGTCTTAGAGTCAGTTAGACAGTGGGAGACCATAAAAATCATAGAAAATTACAGCACAGAAACAGATCCCTTCTAGTCTGTGCCAAACTATTATTCCCCCTAGTCCCACTGACCTACACCCAGCCAATAGCCCTCCATACCCCTCCAATCCATGTATCTATCCAAATTGTTGTTAAATGTTAAAATTGAGCCGATATTCAACACTTCAGCTGACAGCTTGTTCCACGCTCCCACCGCTCTCTGTGTGAAGAAATTTCCCCTCATGTTCCCCCTAAACCTTTCCTCTTTCACCCTTAACCTCTGGTTTGTAGCTCACCTACCCTCAGAGGGAAAAGCATACCAACATTTACTCTGTCTATCCCCCTCATAATTTTAAATACCTCTATCAAATCTCCCCTCTGCACTCCAGAGAATTAAGTCCTAACCTGGTTAACCTTTCTCTGTAACTTAGTTCCTGAAGTCCAGGCAAGATCCTGATAAATCTTCTCTGCACTCTTTCAATTTTAATGATATTTTTCCTAGAGTTAAGTGACCAAAACTGCACACAATACTCCAAATTTAGCCTCACCAAAGATTTGTACAATTTTACCGTAACATCCCTGCTCCTATACTCAATGATTTATGAAGGCCAACATCCCAAAAGCTTCCTTTACAATTCTAATTACAAATGTGTCACCATTTTCAGGGAATTATGATACTGCATTCCCAGATCCCTCTGTTCTACCACACTCCTCAGTGCCCTACCATTTACCATGTATGTCTTTTCTTGGTTTATCCTTCCAAAATGTACTGGCCACAGCCCAGAACTCGCTGTGAGGAATGGGAACTGGGACAAACTGAGTTCACTGCAATGTGTGGGATCACAGACGTGATTCAGTGTTCACTATGGCATCTGCACTTAATTGACTGTCAGGTGTTTAGGAAAACCCTGAGGTCACAAAGGTGTCTGAAGAAGTGTGGACTGAGAGAGGGTGGTGATGGAGGCCAGTACCTGAATCAATTGCTTTTTTGCCCCAATATCCTGGTCATTCAGAGCGGTTGATCTGATCATCGTCATGCTGCAGTCTGTGGGTTTGTACTGTGTATAAATCGGTTGTTCGGTTTCTGACATTATTGCACAAGTTTGGGGGAGGGAGGTGGTTGGGAAGCTTTCAAAGTATCAACAATTCTGTCAAAGTTCAGTCCAACTGCCAAGCCAATAATTCCTGACCACTATCCCTCAAAGTGGAATGGATGTTTCACAGGACTTTCAGACATGGAATGAGATGAGATGAGGGTGGCTGTGGAATGAACCTCATTTTTTTGAGTCAGGGAGTGAAGGCGATGGAGGGGTTTCAGAGCCTGATCCGGATTGTCCTGGGATAGGGAGTCTTGGGAATGTGACCCTGGTTTGGAGCTTCCCTCCACAAAGCCAGCAAGCCAGCTTCAGTGAGATCCGAATGTTTCAGTGGGTGTGGGTGTTTTGCAAACCTCTCACCTTTCACTGTATGGAGAGCGGGGGATTGTAAAAGCTGCTGCACTAAACTGGTCTCTCTGTCAGCTGGGAGAGTGAAGACCTGGGAAAATGTATTACACAACCTGTCCAAGCATTGATTATCTTCATCCTGTGAAACATAACTCGCCCCTGGAGCAGCTTGTGAATCAACCTGTGATCCCTTTCTCATGGTTTATCAAGGAAAAGTAGTGTAACAGCAGCGGGCAAGTGGGGATGTATGATGCCTGGTCTGATGAATGAGCACGTAAGCTGCCTGTGTCAACAGATGGCTCATTGATTAGAATAGAAGTCCCCAGCGCCAAGTCAGCGAGTCTCCAATAATGCAGAGGTAATTTAATTAGAAAGTTCACAAAGAAAGTTAAATTGAATAAAAATATACTAGACAGGATAGTCCCCTCCCATGAGATAGCTGGCAGTACCCAGTGACCCCCGGAAAAGCCTTAACCCCCAAACAAGGAGCAGCCAGTGATCACCAGGAGCTGAAAGGGAGGAGGGCCACACATCATATTGAATGTAAACAAGAAAGTTAGGCAAACAAGAAAGTCTTCAGACGCTGGGGTTAAGTGCAGTGTACAAACATGCTGGAGAAAGTCAGCAGGTCATGCAGCATCCACTGGAAGCAAAAGGCAGTCAACGTTTCAGGCCTTCTCCAGTGAGGCTTACATTGCAAAAAGTTGAGAACCAAGGTAGGACGAGCTCATTGACCCCCCCCCTCCCCAGGTCAGGAAGGGATGGGGGAAAGGAGGGGAGGGGGCTATGCTCATTGGTGATAATTGGGTGGCCACTGACTGGATGAGGCCTGACTGGGAAGGCCATCTGCAGCTAGTAGTTGAGCAATGGGAGTCAGGTTTACTGTGGGTGTAATCCCATCTGGTTTCCCCCATTTCATTTCTCCACAGAAAGTTTGGACCATTCCTCCTACACAATATCCCCCAACCAAACTTAAACCGGTTTTCCCTGGCACCAACCATCTACCCCTCAGGCTACATTCCTAGTGTAGGGACAAGGAGGGATAATTTTCTAACTCTCCATTCCTCCTGACTCCATTGGTGTCTGCTTTTGAGCAGAGTTCAGGACTGAGTTGAACAATTTGGGGGTTTGACTGCAAATCCTGTGTGTAGAGAAACCGTGCTAAAGATCCTGTTACTGGGTAAGTTGACTATATATGCCATGTCAGGCATTGATTCAGCTTAGATATGGAAGAGACATACAGCACAAACAGGTCCTTTGGCCCATCTCCTCCATGCTGGCTGCGATATTCTGGGCTACACTTGACTACATTTGTCCCCATTTTTCTAAAATCTTTTATCCATGTATATCCATGACCATCCACTCAAGCAGTCCCAACCCCATGAGGCAGAGATTCACCTGCAACTCTCCAACCTCCCCAACTGCCCTCGGGGCTCCTGACATGGCCTCCTCTACATCAGTGAGATCAAACACATTCTCAGGGAACTTTTCTCAAAACATCTCTGCTCTGTCCACTGTGGACATCCTGAGCTCCTGGTTGCTGTCATTCCAACTCCCCTCCCTGTTCTCACCCTGACCAGTCTGTCCTTGGCCTTCCCCACTGCCAGTGAACCCCAATGTCAACTCGAGGAACACCACCTCAGCTTCCCCCTGGGCAGTCTATAGCCTAATGTAGGAAACCGAGAACTCTCTGCTTTCAGCAATGAATCCCCAATTACTTCCATTCGTCCCCTTCCCCTTTCCTCCTGCCGCATTGATGTTCCTTTTTCCACCTAGCCTCCCCCTCCCATTCTCATCGCCCTCTCTGGGTCCATCCTCTTCCACTCACATTCCTCCTGCAGGATTCTTCCCTGCTCCCCACCAGGTCCATCCGGGCCCACCCACTCTCCCTCACACCACTATCATCACCTTCCCTTCTCATCAGGTTCCAGCACTGGGCACACTTTGACTCCACTCATCGCCCTCTCCCCTTACAAACCCTGTGTGACTAAACTCCCTTCACCTGACCCATTTAATTTAATTTAATTTAGACATACAGCACGGTAACAGGCCATTTCGGCCCACAGGTCTGTGCTGCCCAATTACACCCAACTGGCATACAACCCCGGTACGTTTTGAATGGTGGGAGGAAACTGGAACCTCCGAGGAAAACCCACGCAGACAGGGGAGAACATACAAACTCCTTACAGACAGTGCGGGATTCAAACCCTGATCCAAATCACTGGCGCTGTAACAGCATTGTGCTATCTGCTACGGTAACCCTGCTGCCCTTCGTCTAGCTGCACATTGGTTTTCAAACTTTTTCTTTCCACTCAGTTTAAGTAATCCCTATGCCATAGATGCTCTGTAGTTAGTAAGGGGTTGCTTAAGGTGGTAAGTGAGTGGAAAGAAAAAGTTTGAAAACCACCATTTTAATCATACCTAATTGACTCATTATGTGCCATGGGACCAATGACAATTTTTCTCAAGCAAAATATTTCACTAACAATTGGGTCTGAAGCATTCTCAACCTTCCTGTTCAGCACCACCAGGCTGGGGAACAGCTTCTTCCCACGGGTAGTGGGAGTGGTGAACGACCAAAGGAACTGCTCATACCGACTATCTGAGACTTACATATTCATGAAACTATTTATTTGTATAGATGAAATACAGCAGCCATCGTCACCACACCACCCAGCGCACACTCTATTCTCGCAGCTACCATCAGGAAAGAGGTATCGGGGCTACAACTAGTGGAGTTGTTCTAGTGAACTGGTGCAGACTTGAAAGGCCGACGTGGCCTGTTTCTGCTCCGTAAATGGTTATATGGTTATATGGTTATACATACCACCTTATGCAATCCCTTACTTATCACAGAGCACCGATGGCATAGGGATTACTTAAGGTGGTATGTGGGTGGAAAGAAAAAAGTTGAAAACCACTTGCACCTGCAAACCAATTACCTCTGTCCATCATCCTTAACCCCCTCCTGGTTCTTCAATTTCCCCACTGGCCCCCATCCAACCCCTCCCATCCCGTGTCCTATTGCTATCTCTCCTCTGCGCTCTCACTCATAATGAAGGGTTCCAGGCCAAAACATCGACCATTCATTTTCTCCCACTGATGCTGCTGGCCCCGCTGAGTTTCTCCAGTAGGTAGTTTGTTGTTACAGATTCCACCATCTACAGTCTCCTGTGTGTTCATCCATACATCTGTCTAAATGCCTCTTGAATCATGGATTTGGATTGGGTTGGAGTGGGATCAGGTCAGATATAACTTAAACCTGACCCATCCACTAATCCACTGGCCATTGATCTAGTGACTAGTTCCAATCCCATCACAACAGCTGAGGAATTCAAACTCTCATACTTGAATACAATTGGTCTCAGTAAAGATGAATATTAAAATGAGACAAAAATGTTTTTGAACTACGTTGTCAAACTCAGCCTTCTATGATAAAAACACAGAAATGCTGGAGGAACTCATTAGGACTCGCAGCATCTATAGGAGGTAAAGATACATACCCAACATTTCAGGCCTGAGCCCTTCCTTAAGGTGTGAGTTAAAAGCAGGCAGGCATTTCTTTAAAAGGCTGGGGAGAAGGGAAGAATGGGCAGGGAGAGGAGTACAGACCATCAGACAAAAGGTGTTTATTGGATATGATGAGGACAGGAGAGAGGAAAGGTGAGACTTGATGGGGAGGTGGAGTTGTTTTTGGATCTGTGAAAGGAGACCGAGAAAGGGGAAGAAACAGAGAGGGAGGAAAGGAGACATAGGGAAAGATAGGGGTAGTCTAACAGAAACTAGAGAAGTCCATGTTAATGCCATCCAATTGGAGGATACCTGGACGGGAGATGAGGTGTTGTTCCTCCAGTTTACGGGTGGTCTCAGTTTGGCAGTGCATGAGGCCATGGACAGTCATGGTGGCAAGGGAATGGGGCGGGAAATTGAAATGGGTGACCACAGGGAGTTATCCATGCTATTGCAGCAGACAGAGCAAAGATGCTCACGAAGCCATCTTCTTTCATGTTTCACTCACCTCAGCCTTCTATGAGTCTGTGATCCACTTTCTATACTGTTGGCATTTCACATTTATAAAAAATTAAAAACTTAAATAATGGAAGCAGCTTTCTTTTCAAACTTAACGGAAATGAGCTGCAAACCTGAAAATTGCAATAGTATACGCTCAGAGTTGAACTCATTGTTCCAATAATCTGCACCTCTCACACCCACTGCCCATCACGGATTATTCCAAACCACCCCTGTGATCGCTGCTTCTGTCCTCAGGCAATGTTCTTAAATTCATTGTCACTGTTTGAAGAGATCTTCCCCAGGAATTAGTTCACCTCCCTCAGACACAACCCTCTGACCCTGACAGAGTGTCACCACCTCCCTCATTACACCCACTGCCTCTCCCAAGGTACAATCTCTGTATATTGTAAATGTGCAAGCTAACCAATCCAAAATACAGTAAAATTCCTGTTATCCAGAATTCAAGCAACCAGCAAAAGAAATCACCAAAAATAAATAGGTAAAAAATACAAAGGTTTATAATTGGCGCCCCCAGCGGTTAGTTTGCCAATCGTGCAACATGCCCTCTCAAACAATCGGCATATTCATTTATCTGGCATCTACTAATCCTCATAGATGCCGGATACCAGGCATTTATACTGTATTAAAGTATTGGGCAATGAACTTCCATCTCATTAACACAAGGGAGGTATGGTGATGAAATTCACCACTGCCTTCTGTTGGACAAAGTATGTTCAGCTCCCCCTACACTGCACACCACAGTGGGAAGGACTATCCCAGCAAGCCTTCATCAGGATGGAGTTCACCACCTCAAACAACCAACCTCCTCCTGCCCTGTCAACCCCCTCCTGCCTCCCCTGTGGTGGAACCTGCACTTCCAACATCTCTCTTCTCCCTCCCCCACCCCTACCCCATCGAACTGATTTACAGGGATCATCTGAAGATGACCATTAAGAACTATTCCACCCCACACACAGCATCTTCCAGCTGCTCCTGTTTGGAAGGAGATACAGGAGCATCAGAGCCAGCACCACCAGGCTGAGAACAGCTTCTTCCCACGGGCAGTGAGACTGCTGAACGACTGATGAGCTGCTCATATAAACTCTCCATGACTCTATTGTTTATTAAACAATAATATTTATTTATTTTAACATTTGTATATAAGTTCTGTGCATATGCATCGTTGGTCTGTATGTGTGTTATGACTGTATGTGCATTTGCAATGTGTGGCACTGAAGACTGGAGAACGTTATTTCATCAGGTTGTACTTGCACAATCGAATGATAAATGAACCTCCAGCACAGACCCCACAGAACCAGAATAGGATGGTCACCCTCAGAAGATGAAGGGATGGGGTCCTACAGGCAAGGTTGAAGGAGTGAGGAAAGAGTTTGATATGGTCCTACCAATACCTTACCAAGCCTCAGCATCTCATCCCTGCTCTCATATTCTATTCCTCTTGAAATGGGAGCCAGCACTGCATTTGCCCTCTTCACGGGCAACAGCTGCTGGGGATTAAATATTGGCCTGGTCAAAAACATCCAAGTCTCAGGAGCAAATAAAAATTTCTTCCAAAATGCACTGGTGGGGTCTTGGATCATTTCTTTGTCGGTGGACTGCTGTCTTCCATCCCAGCTTCTGGCTGAGAGATTCAAAACGGAATAAGTGGAGTGATTCATGGTTGGAAAATTACCTTCCATACAGCAAAGTCAGATCACTCATTACATGACTCATGGTTCTGTCTGTTTTCTTATTGTTTTTTTCACTCATCTGTATTCACTTTGTGCTCCAGTGAACCATCAACCATTTCCTCAGCAACTTTGTATGAGCTCTCACTGTCATCAAGAGGTCACGCTGAGTCAGCAGGAAACAGAGGTTCCTTGCACGGTGCATGGGGCAGGATAGGAGGCAACACTGAAGGAATGGGTTGTGGTGGAGGGGGGGAGGGGTGTTGCTTAGCTATGCTCCCATGGGAACCTGAATAATCACCGTAATCCCAGATCTCTCGACTGGGAAGCAAGGTACCACATCAACAGGTCACCACCGGGTGGTGACTGAAGTTAGATTATGCAAATTGCACTTTTGCTGTGAAATAATTTAATTTTAATAGATGTTTAACTGTGTCTAAAGCACAGAATTGCTGGAGGAACTCAGCAGATCTGGCAGCGTCCATAGGAGATTAAGATACATAACCGACGTTTCTTTGAAGATGATCTCAGGCTCGAAATGTTGGTTATATATCTTTACCTCCTCCTCCTGCTGAGTTCCTTCAGCATTTCTGTTTTGACTACAATCACAGTGTCTGCAGACTTTTGTCTTTCACTTCATTTAACTGCGTCTGCTTGTTCACCACAGTGGAGGGCAGTTCAATGCATCTTGCACATGCTGGCTCTCTGATGAAGAGTTTCGCCCACAAACATCGATTGCCTTCCACACATGCTGCCCGACCCGCTGAGTTCCTCCAGCATTATGATGAGCTCCTCACTGTTACATCTTCCTTTCCACCTATGTCACCCTTTATGGAGAGTTCCCACTGAATTCCTGTCTCAGACTGAACACCCTGTATCCCTATGGAAATGGAAACTGAGAGGTGGGGAGACAGGAGGTGGGAATGACTTCTGGGAAGGAGGGGGGGGGAGTGTTAGATAGAAGGAAGAAAAATGTCCAATAATATCTTTTTTTGTTACCTTCAGTTACGATCCTTCCTTATGGCCAATTTGGGCCTTGAAATGACTCTACCAGGACTCACTAAAAAGGAGGAACTACACCATGAAGGAAATGTATGTAAGTTTATTTCTAGAATGTATTTTTTATTGATGAGTGAGAGCCCGAAGCCAGGTTTGCATGAATCTAGGGTGAGATGGGAGTCAGACTGAGACATAACAATTGACAAACAACTCTGGTCAGATTTGTTGGCTGCTATCAATGCCAGGTATAGATTGGTCCATTATAATTTTCTCCATCAACTGTACCTCACCCCTCAGAAATTACTCCAGTATAAACCTGAATTATCAGAGATTTGTTTTAGGTGTGGTGTAGAGGTTGGTTCCTTTACATTTTACCTGATTTTGTACCAAGGTGAGGCCCCTCTGATACGACCTCTGTGACACCCGAACCAAGATCATGGGAGTCACCTTCCCAGTAAAGTCACCTTCCCAGTAGACCCAGAGCTTTATCTTCTGGGGATCTTTACCATTGTTGGTAGATCACTAACTAATTCTCAAATTAAATTCACAAAAATTGTCTTATGTGTGGTCAGGAAGTGTATAGTAGTAACATGGAAGTCTGACTCCCATCTGCTCGTGGATAGGTGGTCTTCAGAGATGAATAGGTGCATCCCTCTTGAAAAGGTCACATACAATCTCAGGAAGGGAAACAACCATATAACCATATAACCATTTATGGAGCGGAAACAGGCCATGTTGGCCTTTCGAGTCCTTACCGGTTCACTGATTTTGTGCGCCCTCTTCAGGCAATGGTCCCGGTAGATGTCTTGGGTAAACTTATACCTCTCATTTTGTTCATTTTAGATTGGTCACAGTGTTTTAGCTACCGAAAGAAAATAGACACACACACCGAGAGCAGTTCAGTTTATACAAATGTTTATTACTAATTCAAAAGCTGATTTCACACTACAATATGCAAGCCCTTCCCAACTATACTTATCAACGCTTGGACTGGTCCCAACTGCCGAAGCGAGGCAACAACTGCACACTTGTAGTAGGTTGTCAGGGCGCTGGTAGCAGCTTCTCCACCTCCCCCGACCGGGACGTTGCTCGGACTCTGGCTGTTCTTCCTTCTTGACAAGGGGTGTTCCCACCCCTCGGAGAGTCTAAACTTCAGCAGCAGGACCACAGACTTTTATACCCCAAAAACAATTAATCATGCACCCACTCCCTCTAACATTTGTCAGTCAAAATCAAAGCTGAGCATACTATTCTACAATTTAGAAGATTAATTATTATGGAGCAGGATGCTATGATATCCTGGTTTATCTCGTAGATACAAGGACTCATTAAAACTTCTTGAGCAAGACAGGTTGTGACCAATACGTCAATTTCAGAGTGTCGTATTTGACAACTGCTTTCCCTGGGCCTCACGGTGGAATTCCATTTCAAAGTGTATCTTCAGATAAGTCCCCATGGCTGAGTTTAATTACATCTGCTAGTTCTGAAAGTAAGGTGACCTGCATGTGGACCCAGTGTCGTCAGTTCCACATAAGCAAAAAGCATCTGAGTACATGGTTTTAATCCTCCATTACATTCCACCCCTTGGTCACAATCTGTCATTTGCGAGGCCTAACCAGTATTTGAGTACAGAGGGAGCGAAAAAAGAGAAATCAAAACAATTACAAAGATAAGCAATGACGCGAGCAACCAACGGAGGATATTGTGGCCCACTCCCCCAAATGTAGCAGTTAGCCATGAGAAAGGATTCCAACCAAGGCTCAAATTATCCTTGTTGGCCACAATACCCAGATACTGGAGCTCACGAACAGATTTTGAAACATGCTGAACAATAACATATTTATATAAGCTGCACTTGAGGCTGGTGACCGAGGACTTCCTTGGTGTAATGCATCGGACCGTGTTTCCCACTGGGAACTCCCTTGGAACGTCCTCGACATTACAAATCCAATTGCTGGCATCAAAGCAGCTGTTAAGCCAGATCACCAGGAGTGTAAAATGGAGAACCTGGAACAAAGAAGCCTGACACATGTCACTCACGATACCATAAGCGTTCAGTGTTTAAACAGACTAAATCATCCTGTCCCTCAATAGCTACCCACCGAGTGTTACCCTGGGCAGGTGTCACTATTTCCCCTTTTACAGGAGGGCCACTACCTGGTGGTGCCACCCATACTTTTTGTCCAACATTCTCTAGTTCGGGGATGGGGGGCAATGACTGTTATTCCTCTGGAATAGGCTGTAATTCAGGAGCGTGAAGAAGTCGGTGGAAAGGTGTACCTCCTTTTAAAGGGCGATGATTCAAATTGTCGACTGCCTGCTGCAGCACATGGCACCATCCCTTCTGGGTCCCCAGTGATGTTAACAAATGAATTTGTTCCTTCAGTAAGCCGTTCATTTGTTCAACTGACCCGGCAGCCTGCGGGTAATAAGGAATATGGTGGACCCATAAAATACCGTTGTCATTTGCCCAATCACAGATTGCTTTCCCGGAGAAGTGCGAGCCATTATCAGAGTGAATCTCCTCTGGAACATCATAACGATAAATCAAATGGTTTTGTCCTTGGATAGTGCTAGCTTGGTCAGCCGTCTTGGTGGGAAAAGTAAAAACCAGGCCCGAAAAGGTGTCAACCATTACTAGGACGTAATATTTACCCATGCAGTCTAGCATGGGGCCTATGTAATCAATTTGCCAGACCGCAGCTGAGTGAGCACCCCGTTTTATTCGGCCATGCGGACCAGGTGGAACGGTATGGAACTTCACAAGCTGACATTCTGGGCATGTACATATGACCATGCGGACATCATCCTTATGGATGGATAAAGCATGTGTACGGGACCACATAGCTGATCCCTTCTCCCCCAAATGACCACTCTGTTCATGTGCCCATCGAGCCAGGGGGACGGTATCAGCACAGCTGATAGTGGCAAGCTGATCTGCTACTGCATTATGTTGAGCCATGTTAGTCGCCATATTGGTATGGGCATCAACGTGATAAACGGTTATCTCACGATGGTGGGAAGCATCCCACAACAGCTGCCACAACTCTTTGCCCCATACTGGGCGGTCATGTATCATCCAGTTGTTCTTTTGCAAATCAGGCATCCATACCACAAGTCCATTAGCCAAAGCCCA
Organism: Narcine bancroftii; assembly: GCF_036971445.1. Classification (NCBI taxonomy): domain Eukaryota; kingdom Metazoa; phylum Chordata; class Chondrichthyes; order Torpediniformes; family Narcinidae; genus Narcine; species Narcine bancroftii. The sequence goes on from NC_091474.1 coordinate 28,715,814, forward strand.
GGAATCAGTAAACAGGCGAAGAGGGTGATCATGGGGATCTAGTGGTAAAGTGACTGCCTTCAACTCAGCATACTGACTGGAGCCACCATCCCCCTCCTCCGATAACTGAGTTCCTGACCTAGGATGGTAAGCCACCTGTTCGTGTATGCGGCCCACCCCTTCAGGCCCTCTGGTCGCACGACTCTGAATATACCACTTCCATTTAACAATAGAAGACTGCTGAGCCCGCCGGATCTTTAGATTAGCATCATTAGCCAGGACCCAATTCATTATAGGAAGTGCAGGTCGCAATTGAACATCTGCATCACCTGTCATTCTTTCAGTCTCTAGCAGGGCCCAGTAACAGGCTAGTAACTGTTGTTCAAAAACAGAATAACGAGTGGCAGCCTCAGGCATGGTACGTGACCAGAATCCTAGTGGGACTCGGCGACCCTCTTGTTTCTGCCAGAGGCTCCAGGAGGCCACATCATCAATATAATGGTGAATTGAGAGGGAAGGCGATACTGGAAGGTGGGTGAAGGTATACTGGCGCCCCTTCCAGGTAAAGGCGAACTGATCCTGTGAGTCCTCAGCTATAAGAATACTGAAGAAGGCCTTAGCGAGATCAATGACAGCATACCATGTTCCTGAGTTCCCAGTAGCAATGTTTTCAATAAGAGTGACAATGTCCGGAACTGCTGAAGCAAGTGGTGGGGCATGTTTGTTCAAAAAACGATAATCAACTGTCATTCTCCAGGAGCCATCCAGCTTCTGGACCGGCCAAACAGGGCTATTGAAGGGCGACGTTGCAGGCCTCACTACCCCTTCTTCTTTCAAAGCATCAATGGTGGCGGTAATCTCCTCCTGCCCTCCAGGGAGGCGATATTGCGGAATGCATACAGGTTTTGAGGGGGGTGGCACCACCACGGGATCCCACTTGGCCTGACCCACCACTAATCTTTTTGTAATAGTCCGAATTCCGAATGCAAACCCCCCTTGGCTAGTATTAAGGGCTGTACCGGCCAACATATTAATACCCAGAATACACTCGTCAGTGGCAGCTACCAACGCATGTAACCATATGGGGGAAGGGCCATCACCCACCGTGGCACGGACTTTTATTTCCTTTGCCAGGGTGATTGCCCCTCCCATTCCTTCTATTCGAAATGTGGGTCCGTTCCAGAGGTCGGGGTTACCAGGAATCACCGAGTGCTCTGCACCGGTGTCAACCAAAGCCAAGTATTGGCGATCATTACCCCCACCCCAGTGAATTGTTAATGGTATGTAGGGCCGCGGATCCCCGTGTGTGCGCCGTGTCTCGATGGAATAGACACGGGAATCCTGCCCACACCTTCAGGCTTCAGAAGGGTTCGGGGGTTTCCAGGACCACATGCTATTGTTATCCTTAAGAGCCTGTTTAACCCATTGTTGTACCTCATCACGGGTAACTGGGGCAGGAGAAGCTGACTCGATAGAAGCAGCAGTGGGAGCAGAAGGCACAGCTGGGCCGGGAGGACCCAGCATCTGGGGATGATGTTCCCCTGCCTTCCTCTTATAAAGGGCATACAAGACTGCAGTAGGTTTCCCATCAATATCACTTTTAGGTACACCTAACTTTAACAAAGTTAGAAAAAGCTCTTTTCTGGTCAGTCCATTATTAACAGCAGCCCCTCTCCTTTCATCCTGTCTGTCTGCTTTAACCTGGGTTGTACGTGAGTGGATTTTACCTCCCAACTCCAGTTCTTGGAGTCCAGATAGGGCGTGCACCGCCTCAGATACGAGGTGCCCAATTAGCGGACTAGTTACAGACAGGACCAGTCCCCGTATAGTAGGTTGGGCTGAACGAACCAATCGGGTATGCATTCCAGCTGTGAATAATTCTTCATCAGGGCTCCCCCCATGCATCCACAGCCTCAGGCGCCCCGCATACAAAGCAGAGGCCACGGCCTGTTGGCGAATCACTGCTATACCCTCCTCTGGTGTGCCCCAATGGTTCTGCAAATGCAGATCCCAATCTACTGGTGACGGATACACCCGTAACAGGGCTTCTCCTAGAGTAGCAAGTAAATAGTCTACATCTCTCCTTCTGCCACGTAATTCAGCAGTGACTCGAATATCAGTAGTTAATGATCCTAACCCCAACAATTCCTCAGGGGTCAGATATATGCTACCTCCCCCTTGCTCCCAAACCCGCAGAAGCCAGGCCGCCAAAGTTTCTCCTGTCTTTTGCCTAAAACGATCTCCAATGGCGGCCAGCTCTTTTATAGTAAAGTCACGTATTGTTGTTGACTGCTCCCGACCCCTGTTACCACTCTGGCACATGGGAGGCTGCTGAGACCATCCCGTTGAGGGGGGAGCCCACCTAGCATAAGCAGGGGTTTGGGAGCCTTCCCCTGGGTCCGCTTGGGAGATCGGAGCACCGGTCCCTTCAGTTTCTACACTTACATCATCCCCCCTCTCGCCTTCATCTGCTTGGACAGTCCGCTGCCTTACGGGGCGGGCTTGAACAGCGGAGGGAGAGGGGAGTATGCCAGGCACATGCCGGGGGGTATCTGCATTATTACCATTATCATCATACCAGATATTCCCGTCCCAATCATCAATTACATCAGGATCATTGCCATTCCTTATCATGGCACGAATACGGTGTGGATCAGGTTCTACCCCTTGCTTTTCCTTATTCGCACAGAGCTGTTGCCGGAGTTTAATATTACGGCAAATTGTTTGAACATGCTTATCCTCCCATTCTTTGGCTCGATCCTGACTGGTGCTAACAATTTCGCTCATCATCGAGCAGCGCTGTCGCAGAGTCTCTACTTCCTCCTCTAGTTGTTTTCTCTTATGTTCAGACTTTACCTGCTGCTGAACTAATTCAACTTCACGCTGAACGGAGTGGCGTAAGGCTGTGGCCAGCAGCCAAAAACTGTCTGTCAGCGTCCCCCGTTTTTTTGGAAATTTACTTTCTCGGAGGAGAGTGGCAACCCGCTCTCCCAGAGGCACACTTAAGGGTTCTAACCTTTCATCCCAACTGATGGGTGGTCCCAACAAAGACAGGGTATTAGCCAGCATGCCAAACCCATCATCTTTGGAAGTCCATCCCGGAATCAAAAACTGCTCAGGGCTCACCTCTTTCTTTCGGCGAAACATCTTGAGACCAACCCTGCTCGCAGCGCCAATTGTCTTGGGTAAACTTATACCTCTCATTTTGTTCATTTTAGATTGGTCACAGTGTTTTAGCTACCGAAAGAAAATAGACACACACACCGAGAGCAGTTCAGTTTATACAAATGTTTATTACTAATTCAAAAGCTGATTTCACACTACAATATGCAAGCCCTTCCCAACTATACTTATCAACGCTTGGACTGGTCCCAACTGCCGAAGCGAGGCAACAACTGCACACTTGTAGTAGGTTGTCAGGGCGCTGGTAGCAGCTTCTCCACCTCCCCCGACCGGGACGTTGCTCGGACTCTGGCTGTTCTTCCTTCTTGACAAGGGGTGTTCCCACCCCTCGGAGAGTCTAAACTTCAGCAGCAGGACCACAGACTTTTATACCCCAAAAACAATTAATCATGCACCCACTCCCTCTAACATTTGTCAGTCAAAATCAAAGCTGAGCATACTATTCTACAATTTAGAAGATTAATTATTATGGAGCAGGATGCTATGATATCCTGGTTTATCTCGTAGATACAAGGACTCATTAAAACTTCTTGAGCAAGACAGGTTGTGACCAATACGTCAATTTCAGAGTGTCGTATTTGACAACTGCTTTCCCTGGGCCTCACGGTGGAATTCCATTTCAAAGTGTATCTTCAGATAAGTCCCCATGGCTGAGTTTAATTACATCTGCTAGTTCTGAAAGTAAGGTGACCTGCATGTGGACCCAGTGTCGTCAGTTCCACATAAGCAAAAAGCATCTGAGTACATGGTTTTAATCCTCCATTACAGTAGATCACGTCTATTTAACTTGTTTTAAAATTTCAAAGTACACTACAACAAGTCTAGCTCTGAAACACAAGTAATCACTATCTAAAAATCTGGCAGTCTTATTTAGGGCATGTAGGTACCTCACTGATATCAATATAGGGTTACAGTGGCGACTGGCTGGCCAGTAGGCCTCTGTAAGGATTTTAACACTGTGGTATTATCGTGTCTCCACATGTTTTACTGTACAATGGGATGCTTTTTGTCTTTCTTTTCCTTCATTCTTTCTCTGCTTAATAGGACATATGGAGGGGAGGGGAGAGGTGGAGGGAGGGGGTTCTCTTGATGTTTTGTATTTGGTATGATTGTTGATTGTTAAATATATTTAAAATGATAAAATATTCAAAAAGAGAGAGGGAAAAGATGCAGGAATAAGTAAAGAAAAATGGAAACAGTGAGGGTGGGGGGTAGTGGGGGTTACTTAAAGTTGGACAAATTAGTGTTCATGCTGTTGGGTTTGAGGCTGTGCAGGAGGTGTTGTTCCTATCACCTCTGGGCTCCTCCCCCACATTCATTATAAATGTGATGTCATCCCCTTTGCTCTTCAGTCTTGATAAAGGGGTCCCGACCTGAAACATTGACAGACCGCTTCCCCCACACAGATTCGGTCTGACCCGTTGATTCCCTCAAGCGATTCATGGTTTGTTGGTGTTTTTCATGAGACCATCAACAATTCAATTCTAAGGAAAGCCCTCGGTTGACAAGTCCGTCAAAGAGACAAGTTAGCAGCGGCAGGTCGGTCAGGTTGAAGGGTGAATGTAGATGAGCAGACCCCAATACCAGCTGCAGGAGAAGAGCCAAATGCTGAGACTTCAACCCCATCAGAGTGTTGGGTGAGCTGAAAGCAGGAGAGTTTTAATGATAATTAGCTCTTTATTGTCAGTTCCAGAGAAAATCGCACCAGTTATTTTCTCCATCTGCACATTGCGCTGTGAATAAGTAACTGATTATTGTAATTTGACCTGTAATTTGTGAAGTATTATTAACGTTCTTGGGAAGATCCAGGTGCGAGTTGAAACAACTGGATCACAGGGGCAGACACCGTGTTTCAAGTTCACAGCAGAAGAAGCTGTGAGCATCTGGGCTGATGTTCTACAGGGAGAGAAGTGTTGAATGATGTGGAGTAGGTTTATGTGGGTTAGCACAGCATTGTGGGCCAAAGGACCTGTACTGTGTGCTACTGTTCTATGTTCTACAATGTGCTTAAAATCATGTCAATCACTCTTGCAGCAATGGTTATTTTGTTTCATTCTGTAATACACCCCAGAAATGTGTGATGGGGTGGGGTGGAGGGAGCTTCACCCTGTGTCTGACCCCAGGAGTGTGTGATGGGACAGTGTCAAGGGAGCTTCACTCTATGTCTGACCTTGGAGTGTGTCATGGGATGATGCAGAGGGAGATTCACCGTGTGTTTGACCCCTAGAGTTTGTGATGGGATGATGTGGAGAGGGCTTCACTGTGTGTCTGACCCCGGGAGTGTGTAATGGGGCAGTGTGGAGGGAGTTTCACTCTGTGTCTACCCTGGGAGTGTATGATGGGACGGTGTGGAGGGAGTTTTACTCTTTGTCCCTAGGAGTGTGTGATGGGACAGTGTGGAGGGAGCTTTACTCTGTGTCTGACCCCGGGAGTGTATGATGAGACAGTGTGGATGGAGCTTCATTGTGTGTCTGACCCTGGGAGTGTGTGATGGGACAGTGTGGAGGGACCTTCAGTGCATGTCTGAACCTGGGAGTGTATAATGGGATGGAGTGGAGGGAGCTTCACTGTGTGTCTGACCCCGGGAGTGTGTGATGGAATGTTGTGGAGGGGGCATTGCTCTGTTTTTTTTAATTTAAATATTTTCAAAGTTAGACATACAGTACTGTTTACAGGCCATTTTGGCCCACGAGCCCATACCAACCAATTACACCCAATTAACCTACAATCCCATGTTCATTTTGAACAGTGGAAGGAAACAGGAGCCCCCGGGGAAAACCCATGCAGACACAGGGAGAACCTGCAAACTCCTTACAAACAATGAAGGATTCGGACTCCGGTCCTGATTGCTGGTGCTGTAATGGTGTTGCACTATCCGCTACACTAAACATGACACTGTATTTAATCTGCATCATCCCTGACCTGGGAGAGATGAGATTAATGTTGGGTTCTCTGTATCTTGCCCCAGTTCCTCCCTGGAAATGTTTGGGGTTATTTACTGTGATTTTCCATCGCCTGCCTCAAGAAGCAGCATCACAGAAAAAACTTTATCTAGTGTTTGAAGTGTAATATGTTTATAAATAGTCAGTGATTATAGATTGTTTCAAGATGACTAATGGAGTTTGCTGAAACAGTCACACTAGTTAACTATCGGGCTGGGAACATCTGTACAATGCAATTAGATCCTGCACAAGCAATAAAAGGTGTCAATATAAAAGAACAATCTTCAGCTCATTTTCAATGATGCATCATTAGAACTTGCTGAAATTGGGCTGAGCATTGCGATTCTCTGACGGTGCGTGTGTCCAAGAGCTTCATCGCTCACTGGGCAATGACAAACTGTCACTGCGCATTTCTCAAAGCACTTGGTTTTGATGTCCGTGGTCCTGGTCTCACCCCCACCCACATCTCACCCCCACTCACATCTCACCCCACCCACACCTCACCCCACCCACCCATATCTCACCCCCATCCACCATGCCCCAACCCTTCTTATCCCCACCCACCTCACCCCCACCCACATCTCAACCCCACCTCATCCCCACCCACTTCTCACCCCAACCCACCTCATTCCCAGCCACATCTCACCCCAACCCACCTCACTTCCACCCACATCTCATACCCACCCATCACACCCCCATCACATCTCACCCCTATGCACCTCACCCCCACCCACATCCACGCCACCCTTACCTAAGCCCCACATAATCCCACTCCCACCAGCATTTGCTTCTTCTCCCCCCATCACCTCCTTGGTTTCCCAGGCTGCTGGCTCAGCGCTGATTCATTCAAGACCATACATTTGCACTCCTCCCATTGGAGCCTTGTGAATATAGTTCCCTTAGGGACAGTCAAGCTGTAATCAGGAGATCGGGCATGGTTCACAGAATTATTAAATCATGGGAGCAGGAGGCTATTCATCCCTTCCAGCCTGTTCCACCCTTCAATACCATCATGGCTGAACATGTGACCTCGGTTCCCTATTCCTCTCTCTCTTTCTACATTCCAGTGGGGCCACAACCAATTCCCTTTTGAATATATCCAATGAACTGGCCTCAACAACTTTCAGTAGCAGAGATTTCCACAAGTTCACAACTTTCTGAGTGAAGAAGTTTCTCTTCATCTCAGTCCTAAATGGCTTCCCCCTTCTCCTTAAACTGTGACCCTTGACATGGACTTCCCCAATATCTAGAACATTTTATCCTGGCGTGTCTTGTTCCTAAGAGACATGATAGATCTCTTGATGACTCCTTGCCCCTCTGTAATCTCCTCCGGCCTCACATCGCTCCAAGATCTCTGCACTCCTCCACTCCTTGCCTCTTGACACCACTGCTGGCACTCCAAACATTAGAGTTCCTCCCCTCCCACCCTTCACTTCTCTCCCTCTCTTTCTTCCCTTAAATGTTGCAATTCTATATATCTCAGGTGAGACCACACTAAGCGTATTGTGTTCAATCCGTTCACCTCATTTTAGGAAGGATGTGGAATCCATGGAGAGGGTGCAGAGGATGTTGCTTGGATTGGAAAATAAGTCTTATGAGGTTAGCAGATCTGGAACAAAGAAGGATGAGAGGAGACTTAATAGAGGTTGACAAGTTAATGAGAGGCATAGATAAGGTGGACAGTCAGCGCCTGTTTCCCAGAGCTGGAACAGCAAACAGCAGGGGACATCAGTACAAAATGAAGGGAGGAAAGTTTAAGGGAGACACCAGGGGTAAGTTTTTCACTCACAGAGTTGTGATGCCTGGAATACCTTACCAGGGATGGTGGTGGAGGCTAAAACACGAGGGGCGTTTAAGAGACTCTTCGACAGGCACATGGATGGAAGAAAAATAGAGGGTTACGGGGTAGGCAGAGTTTAGTTTGTTTTTGGTAGGAATATATAGGTCGGCACAACATAAATGGGCCAAAGGGCCTGTACTGTGCTGTAATTTTCTATGTTCGATAAATGCCTCCTAAAATCTACATCTTTAACCAATCTTTATTTACCTTGAGAAGTGTTACTGGATTAGACATAGAGCTCTGACACATAAGGGTGTCATATTGCTGCTAAGTCCTTGTCCCTCTGCATTTGGTACCCAGCAGAGCCAATGAGGCACTAAAGCAGTCACTTAAAAGAAATGTGTGTTTCATCCTAAGCTTCATTTCACTGTGTAAACCTTAGCATGACATTTAATGCATTTGGCCTAGGCACAGCTTCTGTTTCAAGGTAAACTTCAAAAAGCAGAACTCTTCAGCAAACTGCAGAGATAACCCCCAGTTACTCAGTAGATTTATCTTTCTGGAAACAAATGCTGATTGCTTTTTGTGGAAACCTTTTGTCGACATTTACAGTTCAATTAAACACAGGTCCAAAACAAAACCATTGGGATAGCTCATCTGTACTTATTTCCAGATAGTAAAAGGGGGAGGGCAGGTGGGAGGGGGGGCAATAAGATCTACTTCACCTCTTGACACAAAGTAAATCAAGAGTTCAATCCTGAGATTCCTACCAAAAACAAACTCAACCCTCCCTACCCCGTAACCCTCTATTTTTCTTCCATCCATGTACCTGTCGAAGAGTCTCTTCAACACCCCTCATGTTTCAGCTTCTCCCACCATCCCTGTCGAGGCATTCCAGGCTCCCACAACTCTTTTGCCACTTATAACAGCAGGAAAGAGCAATGAGAGAAGCACCACACTATCTGATGATAGAACCACACGCAGGGGTGCTGGAGGAACTCAGCAGGTCGCACTGAATCCACGGATAGCAAGAGGCAGTCACTGTTTCGGGCCTGAGCCTTTCCTCACGAATCTGTTCTTGGTGTTATTGGCTGAAGGGTAAATATTCACCAGTTCACCTGGGAGAATTCTACACTTCTTTGATACTACTTCAATGGAGAATCACTGGGGCTGAGAAAAGTTTAGCATCTCAGCCAAGGCACCTCCAACTGTGTAGCAGTCCCTCCATCCTGCGCTGAGGCAGCAAGCAGGATTATGAGTGCAATTCATCCCAGTCTTGTTGCCAAACCGAGGCTCCTCCTGACAATACACAATCAGCTGCAGGTTGAGCAGCATCTGTGGAGGAAAGAGAGTGGTCGGTGCTTTCCATCAAGACAGGGCAGATAACCAGGAGACGGTAGGAGGGCTTGGACAAGGGGCCAGAAATGGATTGGTGTATCGAAGAGGGCTGAAGGATGATGAGCGGAAGCAGTTGGTTGACAGGTGCCAAAGGGAGAGAGGGGAGGCTGGAGGGGTGTGAGGGGTGGGGCAATAGGAGGAACCAAAGGTTGGAATCTGATGAGATGTTCTGTGTGAGGGAGGAGAGAGATAAAGGGAACATGAGGGTCTGTGGGTCTGTGGAACAGGATGCCAGAGGGAGAGGTAGAGGTGGAGACAATTGAAATGTTTAACAGTTACACAGGTGCATGGATCACAAAGGTTTCGAGAGTAAGGGCAGGAGCAGGCAAATGGAACGGGCTCAGGAGGGTGCCTTGGACTAGTTTGTTTTTGTGCTGTAGAACTACAATACTTGATTTTTTTTAAAAATAGAGTTCTGATGTTTGCCATTTTCTAATTAGTTCAGCACTATGTAAAATAACCACTAATGTAACCAACATTTCTGCAGCCATCTCTTCTCGAACTCTAAAATTCAGCCTGTGGAACCTCAGTCGTAAGACCATAATCATAGGAGCAGAAATAGGCTATTCAGCCCATCGAGTCTGCCCCATCATTCAATCATGAGCTGATCCATTTTCCCACTCAGCCCCACTGCATAATCTTTGATGCCCGGCTAACCAAGAACCTATCAATCTCTGCCTTAAATACACTCAATGTCCTGGCCTCCACAACTGCCTGTGGCAACAAATACCACAGATTCATCACCCCCCCCCCCCCCCCCCCCAACCCCACCGGCTGAAGAAATTCCTCTGCATCTCTGTTCTAAGCAGACACCCTTCAATCCTGAAGTTGTGCCCTCTTGTCCTAGACTCTCGCACTATGGGAAACAACCTTTCTACATCTACTCTGTCCATGCCTTTCGACATTCAAAATGTTTCAATGAGATTCATCCCACCACGTTCTCCTAAATTCCAATAAGTGCAGGCCAAGAGCTGTCAAACAGTCCTCAAATGATAACCGTTTCATTCCCGGAATCATCCTTGTGAACCTCCTCTCAACCCTTTCCATCTGCACATCCTTTCTTAAATGAGGAGCCCAAAACTGTTCCAATACTCCAAGAGATGTCTCACCAGTGCCTTACAAAGCCTCAACTTCACATTCATGCTCTTGCATTCTATTCCTCTTGAAATGAATGCCAATTGGTTTTACCCAGAATGCTTTTTGCAGTGAAGACTAATGTAAAATATTGGCCACTACCTTCTTTCCCTCATTACTTCTCCCATCTCACTCTGTGCGGACCACTGTTTACTATTACCTTCTATTTAAAGACACCCTGGGGTAATGATGCAAGCCGTCTACCACTTCACGTCCTCTGCAAGTTCCCGGACACCCTGCTCCAGGAAACTGTCACTCAAGGTTATAAATGTCCACATCAAAGCTTTTAGCAAAGAGAAGGGTTGGGAGTGATCAGCAGGATTTAGTAACTCTGTAGAATGTGCCAGTGTTTAGCAGAAAGTGAAATTATTCAACGTGAGAACTTTAGGATTTGCTTATATATTCTGATAAAAATCAAGAAACACTGGGGAAAGTGCAAACCAAATTTACATCAGGCCATAAGATTTAGGAGCAGAAGTAGGCCTTTCGGCCAGCCCCATCATTCCATCATGAGCTGATCTATTCTCCCACTCCCCTCCCTTCTCCCCATCACCTTTGATACCCCAACTATTCAGATACCTATCAATCTCTGCCTTATAATTTTCAGTAAAGGCTTACATTGATGTAGGCCTTAAACACTGAGGGGCTCAACAAGAAGCTGTCCCCGGTTGTTGGTGAGATTCCTCACTTGAACAGCTGTTTATCAGTTTAATGGTTATTAAACCTGATCACAGGCAGGGTTGAACTGAGTCACCGAGGAGGGTTTCAGGGGAAGCTGGGGATATGAGAGAGGACCATGGATGCTGATCCATTATCTCAATCCCGAGCCCCCTTGAAGCCTTTTATGTTGCAGAGAGAGATCCAGTTAAACCCATGTTGAGCTAGCACTTGTGAGATCAAGAGATCATCTTTTACTCAAGAGAGGTATTTCCTGAATGTATTGTATAAAGATACAAATTCCTACTTCGGTCCCATATGTCCCCATTTTCCATCACTTTCACCTGTTTCACTCTGCCCTCATTCCCCCAGTTTCTTTCTATCTCTGCCTTTGTCGCTAATCCTTGTCCTCCTCCTATCTCTATTTTCTGCCCATCTGCTTCTCTTCAAAGTTCAAAGTTTCCAACCTTCAGGTTTATTGTCAGAGTACATATTTGACATCATATACAACCCTGAGATTCCTTTTTCCTGTGGGCCAGGCAGAATTTCTACTTATGGGTAGTACAAATAAAACTACTCAAGAAAAGATGCATATTCATTCTCTATCTCTCACTGTCTCCACTTCTAACCCTATTTTCTTTTTTTTCTCTGATTCCCTCACGTCCTCCTTAAGCTGGCGCAGGTGGCAGTACCAGCAAACCTATGTTCGAATCCAGCACTATCTGAAAGGAGTTTGTGCGTTCTCCCTGTAACTGCGTGGGTTTTATCTGAATGCTCTGATTCCCTCCTGCCATCCAAAATGTACAGGGCTAGTAGGTTCATTGGGTGGCAGAGGGTTCAATGGGCAGAATCAGCTTCCACTGTGAGGTAAATAGATTTTTTTAATATGAGGAATAGAGCTGTCAATGACCTTGGTGAAGTGTTCTGACTGATGGCATTTATTCGCCGAGTTTCTCCAGCAGATTGGTTTCATGGGCTAGGAGGGCCTTCTACCATGTTTACCATTCAAATTAAAACTTGTGTCATGTCTATCTCTGTGTTCACACAGTGTTCCACCAAGGCTGCTTCGTCAGATCGTACTTGTATAATCGGATGATAAATAAATGAACCTGAACTTGAAAGGTCAATTTAAGAGTGTGATAACAACAGACGTCCTTTTTGGTCTTGTAGTAGTGTTAAGAGATTCAAGAGCCAAGAGGTGCTGGTCTTCAGGCTTTTGTAACTTCTACCTGAAGAAAGCAGTGAGAAGAGGCTATGAACAGGGTGATGGGGTCTTTTATGAAGTAGACTGCCTTCCTGATGCCAGGAGCGACAGGAAGAATGAGGAGCTGTTTGTCAGGAGGACCAGGAGCAACCAGCCTCCACTACACATCAATAAGTCAGTAGTGGAGAGTCCACTTAAGAAGTGACCTATTGTGGACACACATCTCCGCACTTGTCAGGAGAGCGCATCACTGCACTTCCTGAGAAGACTGAAGTGGCCAAGGCTTCCAGCCACTATCATGTCAACCTTCTACAGGAACTCTATTGAGAGGATCCTGGCTGACTGCATCACAGCATTTTACGGTTGCAGCAGAAAATTGGATCAGAGGTTAATCCACAGGATCATAAGAGTGGCAGAGAGAATGCATTAAAAATTCCCTTCCAATATTGATCTAATGATGAACAGGACCAAAACATGAAACAAGGAAGCAACCCCATTCTGACATCTGTCACATAAAGGGTTGATCGTAGGAAAAATCTTAGTTAATTTATCTTTCAATAAATCTGTTCTATGTACTACAGGTGCCTAACCTTTTATCTGGGATCATTAGGACCAGACACATGCCGTTGTTTAGCATCTTCTGGATTTCAGAATAATTTAAAAATGCTGGTCCCTTTAAGCATCTCTCTCACCCCTCACCCACCCGCCTGAGTCAAGCTGTCATCTTCCCCCCTCACCCACCCACCTGCCCAAGCCACATTGCCCTCTCTCCCCACCCCTCGCCTGCACATGTGCTGGCATCTCTGTCCCCCTTGCCCGCCCACCCACCAAGTCACGCTCTCATCTCTCCCTCCCCTTGCCCACCTGCCTGCCTGTCTGAGTCACGCTGCCATCTCTCCCGCCCCTCGCCCACCCGCCTGCCTGCCTGAGTCATGCTGCCGTCTCTCCCTCTTTCTCTCTCTCTCTCCCTCCCCCCCACCCCTGACCAGCACCAGGGAAACGGCCTCCTTCTCGCTTCCCCTGCACTGGCACTGGTACAGTGGTTTCAGCTGTGTGGGGGATTGTGGGTAGCAATGACAACCATTGATCCTGCATTGAGCCACCGCTGGCCCAACTGAAAGCACCGCGACACTGGACGGATGTCAGTATACAGTGATTGAGAGGGGCATATAAAGAAGCAGAATGACATGGGATATTCCAGGGTGAGTTGAGCGAGGGTCATGTTCGATGGGAAGAGCACTTATAAAGTAATGTTACCACTAATTAGTGACGCGGCACCTGTATCTTGAATTGAATAAATGAAAGACATGCACAAATGGAAGAGGAAGGGGCCAATTTTAACCATATACCCATATAACCACTTACAGCACAGAACGGGCCAGTTCGGCCCTACTAGTCCATGCTGTAACAAATCCCCACCCTCCTACTCCCACTGACCAGTACCCGATCCATACCCCTCCAGTCCTCTCCTCTCTATGTAACGATCCAGTCTTTCCTTAAATGTAAGTGTTTAACAATTTTAAACACTTGGTCCTTACATCCTTGGAAAGGATCGTTTGTAAGTCACTCTCTCAAGCCCTCTTAATTTCATTCATAGAAATTAATCCATAAATGAATCCTATTGAACCATTGTGACAAGGATTTAACCAAAAAAAATAAGTCAATACAATTATTATCATGGGAGAATGGAAAAGTAGCAACTTGGTTTCTCAGAAAATCTCTATATCGAAAAGAATGGAAATTAGGGAGATTAAATTTATGTGACAAATGGTCAAAAGTCATAAAACACCCATCTACAAATAAGTCAAAAAAATGAAGTGATGCCCTTTTCTCTCCATTTATGAAAAACAAGGCAAGATGGAGGAAAAAAGAAATTATTAATAATCGGAGAGGATAAAGAAAAATTGTTCAGTTCAAAACAACACCTGAATTAAAACCAAATTTATAATGAATTTTTGACAACCAACTGCCTATTAATTTATTCACTTTCACCAATGAAAGCAGAAGGAAAGCACTAAGTCATGTAGCCAGAGCAAATTTGTTCAAACCCTTCAGTTCCATGGGTGTCCATTCTGGGCAGTGCGATTTATCTATGTAATGAATCCAGAAAATAATATATTTAGTATTAATAGCCCAATAATAATGTCTCAGGTTAGGCATAGCAAAGCCCCCATCTTTTTTGATTTTGTAAATGAGATTTATTCAATCTTGGACTCTTGTTGTTCCAAACATACGAATAGATAATAGATTCAACCAAGTCAAAAACCTCATCCCATTACAGGTTTATTTGGTGTGGTGATAGAGAAAAGTCGATTTTCGGGGTCGGATTACCATGTAATAGTTTTTGCCACTTTAATGGCTAGAAGGTGTATTTTGCTAAGATGGAAGGATTCTAATCCTCCCACAATGGACGACCCAAACGTTACCATGCTTGTACCTCGAGAAGATTAGATGTAATGTTTTGAAAACTGAAGTTAAGTTTGATAAAATATGGCACGCTTTTATCAAATATTTTAATGTTGAATGAATAATACAGTGTTTACTATTTTGTATGTAACATACAAAACATTTATAATCTCTTCCTGAACTTACTTATTTATATATAAGGCAATTCATCAACGTAACATTATTGTTACCCTTTTGGTGGTTTAAGGCGTCCCAGTGGCTTTTTGAGTTTAGGGGGTATAGGTTCAGGTTTACTTAGTTACTGTCTTTTTCTTTTGGTTTTTTTTTTTCTCTCTGCAGGAACAAGAGATCTAACATTGAATTCTGTTTGTTCATCATTAACTGCGATGTTCACTTTCATTCTACGATACATTGTAATTACCCTGTACCTGTACAGTATATTTTTCTTGTTCTTACACTTTATGTTGTATATATAAAATTCAATTAAAAAAAGAGTGGCAGAGATGATCACTGGAGTCTCTCTCTCCACAATCTACTGGGATCGTCGTCTGAAGAGGGTGTGCAAAATCACTGAGGACCCCCTTCCACCCCACACACAGCTTCTTTCAGTTGCTTCCATCGGGGAAGAGATACAGGAGTATCTGAGCCAGCACCACCAGGCTGAGGAACAGCTTCTTCCCAT
This sequence comes from Narcine bancroftii, assembly GCF_036971445.1. Lineage (NCBI taxonomy): Eukaryota > Metazoa > Chordata > Chondrichthyes > Torpediniformes > Narcinidae > Narcine > Narcine bancroftii. The sequence goes on from NC_091474.1 coordinate 28,731,179, forward strand.
GGGCAGTGAGAATGCTGAACGACCAAAGGAACTGCTTACACTAACCACCTGAGACGTTCTTATTCACAAAACAATTTTTATTTATTTGTCTAGATGAATACTTATCTTGTATTGATGGTCTGTGTCTGTGTTATCTCCAGATATGTGTCTGCATGTTTTGCACTAAGGACCAGAGAACGCTATTTCATCGGGTTGGTCTTGTACAATCAGATGATAAGTAAACATGACTTGACTTGAGGCAGCTAGCTGGCAGGGATGTTGAGGGCACAGGGAAGGTCAGCATTTGATAATTGGAGGTAAAGTTTACCAGAGCAGGATTGTGAATCAATAGTTGACTCAGCGACTCACTGGGAATGTGACAACAGATCTCAGCAGAGCCCCTGAAAATTGAGAGGCGAAATGGGGATTTAAGCAGTTTGCAGCTCCTGTTGTTCAATCTGAACTGTATGAGATTGGCATTTGCACTGCGTTCTGAATTTATTTAGTGATCTTTTAGCAGATTCTATTTACTCACCTTACTCTTTAAGCCTTTTCATGCTGATTTGTCAGATTTATGCTTAATGCATACAATGTGAGATTGCACCTCTTCATGGCTGTATCGCTAATGATATCAGAGCTGCTGTCTCAGAACTACGGTGAGTTGTAGTGTGTAATGCCTGCAATGTTAAACACATTGGCTTGTAATTGGGACACGGGGGCTGAGCACAAAACCATTGGAGGTATGATGGATTCAAAGAACGACAGAAGAGATAAGGCCCTTCAGGTTGTCCTTGGCTTTCACTCCCACTCTCCAGATCTTTCCCGTCGTTTATCCATCCAGTTCACTTCCCAGCACATCCAGTCCTGCTGAGTTTCTCTACCATTGTAAAAACTATAACTTCTATGTTTTGGGGTTTTGAAGATATTTTATTGGAATATTTTCTCTCTCCCCCAACCACCACCCCTCCCCCAATCTTCTTTGCTCCTTGGATGTTTCCAGAGAGCTGAGAATGTCTCGAGCACCCATGCCAAGGGTCTGCCAGCCTTCTCAGTGTGATCCAGAACCAAACAGAATGATCAAGTCAAGTCAAGTCACCTTTATTTATCATTCATACCATGCTCACACGGTATAAACAAGATAGTGTTTCTCCAGGACCATGGAGCATACTTACATAAATATAAGTTAGAATAGAAGTTAAGCACATTTAAAATATCAAGACTTGTACATTAACAGTCCATGGTACCCTATCCCAAATGTTCTGGGAGTCCAGGAGTCTAATGACTTGGGAGATAAAGCTGTTGCCCAATTTGGATGTAAGGCAGTACCACCTACCAAATGGCAGAAGGGAGAACTATTTACTTGAGAGGTGTATGGAGATTGGCTTTTGCCTGCATCAAGTGTTGTAGATATCCATCATGGTAGAAAGAGAGTCTCCAATGGTCCTTTCCACTGACTTCACTATTCTCTGCAGGGACTTGCAGTCCAAGGAGGTGCAGCTTCCAAATCAGACAGTGATGCAATTGCACAGGTTGCTCTTGATACATCCTCTATAGAATGGTGGGAAATGAACTTTCCTCAGCCTTTGCAGGAAGTAGAGGTGCTGCAGGGCTTTCTTGGCTATGGAGCTGGTGTTAAGGGAACAAGTGAGATTCTCCACCAAGTGCACTCCAAGGAATTTGATACTCTTGATGACCTCAATGGTGGAGGCGTCAATGGTCAACGGAGCATGGTCCCCCTGGGCCCTCTCAAATTGACAATAATCTTTGTTTTTTTTAATTTTCAGATACAGGTTGTTGGCTGTGCACCAGTCCGTTAGCAACTGCACCTCATCTCTGTACGCTGACTCGTCATTCTTACTGATCAGGCCCACCATGCTCGTGTCATTAGCGAACTTGATGATGTGGTTCAAGCTGTGTTTAGCTGTACAGTCATGGGTCAGCAGAGTGAACAGCAGTGGACTCAGCACACAGTCCTAGGAGACCCCGCACTCAGTGTGATGATCTTGGAGATGCTATTACCAATCCGGACTGCCTGAGGTCTCCCCCTAAGGAAGTCAAGAATCCAATTGGAGTGGGAGATGTTTAGACCCAGCAGGCTCAAATTCCCTATCAAGTACTGAGGTACGATTGGAATAATGGATGTTTCTTGGCTTACTTCCCTCAATGTCTGAAGAAAACTTGCCAAATTCTTTACCATGAAGACAAGCCGCTTTCAAACCCTTGTCATCCAGTTACCCTCTGCCAGTGTGTCATATATTCCACACTACATCTCTCTCGATGGCTTGGTGCCAGTGTGGAGCCTGCCCATTGACACCACAGCTGTCTCTCCTGAGCTCCTAGCACATTGGGCACAGTCAGAGCTGGGTCTGAGCCAAGCCTGGATGGGATGGACATCTGATTGGCATTGCAGCCAAACACAGTCAAAACCTCAAACAACAGCAGAAAGTGCTGGAGCTACTCAGCAGGTTGAGCTAGAGTCTGCAGAGAGAGAAGCAAGCTCAACATTGCTGACATTGTTCCTCACACCACGGATGCTGCTTCATTGGCTGAGTAGCTCCTCTAGTTCTTAAATTTAAAAAAAAAATTAAATTTAAACATACAGCATGACCTACGATTGGCCTTCAACCCATGTTACATTTTGAAGGTTGGGAGGAAACCGGAGCCCCCGGGGGAAAACCCACGCAGACATGGGGAAAACGTTCAAACTCCTACAAACAGATTCAAACCTTGGTCCCGATCACTAGTGCTGTAAAGGTGTTGAACCGCTACACCAACCATACCGCTAGTGATTAGGCAATGTTTACTGATTTGTCTGATTAGCTGACCTATAACATCATGCCGAATGGTCAGTCCCACAGCTCCCAGCTGTGTGCCAAGGACCAGTTTACACTGCACTGTTGTACAGAGGGAGTGATGCACTGTTGTACAGAGGGAGTGCTGCACTGTTGTACAAAGGGAGTGCTACACTGTTGTACAGAGGGAGTGCTGCACTGTTGTACAGAGGGAGTGCTGCACTGTTGTACAGAGGGAGTGCTGCACTGTTGTACAGAGGGAGTGTTGCACTGTTGTTTAGAAGGATACTGCACTTTGTACATAGGGAGTGCTGCACTGTTGTACAGAGGGATTGGTGCACTGTTGTATAGAGGGAATGCTGCACTGTTGTACAGAGGAGGTACTGCACAGTTGTACAGAGGGAGTGCTGCACTAGTTGTACAGAGGAGGTACTGCACAGTTGTACAGAGGGAGTCCTGCACTGTTGTACAGAGGGAATGCTGCACTGTTGAATCAGTTTTGCTGCAGTGAATCACTCCACTATCTCCTTTTGCCACCCTGAGATATTCCCACTGCAGTAGAACTTTAGAACACAACAGCACAGAAACAGGCAATTTTGCCCTTCTAGTCCATGGCAAACTATTTTTCTGCTTCATCCCATTGACCTGTACTTGTTCAAATTCTTCTTAAATGTTAAAATTGAGCCCCCATTCACCACTTCAGGTGGCAGCTCATTTGATACTCCCCGCCCCCCACTCTCTGTGTGAGGAAATTGCCCCTGATGTTCCCCTAATTCTCTTCCCTTTCACCCTTAACCCATGTTCCCTTGTTCTTGATTCACCCAACCTCAGTGGGAAAAGCCTGCTTGCACTTACACCATCTATAATCCTCATAATTTTGTGTACCTCTATCAAATCTCCCCTCATTCTCCAATGCTCCAGGGAATAAGGTCCTGACCGTTTTTAAATTTTAAATTTAAGCAAGCACGGTAACAGGCCCTTTCAGCCCACTTCCACACTGCTATAATACCCAAATTCACTTATGTTTTTAGAGGGTGGGATGAAACCGGAGCCCCCATGGATAACCCATGCGGTCACAGGGAAAACATACTAATTCCTTATAGACAGCACCGGATTCGAACCCATGCTACTCCAAACCCGCACACAAACCATGCTGCCCCAAACCTTTTCAACCTTTCTCTGTAACTCAGCTCCTCAAGTCCCGGAAACATCCTTGTAATTTTTCCTTGTAATTTACTACTTGTAACATCCTTATGATATAATAAAAGGTTGGATAGATTAAGGGATATGGGGAAAAGGCAGGTCAATGGAGGTGAGCCTATCATCAGATCAGCCATGATCTCATTGAATGGCAGAGCAGGCTCGATGGGCCGGATGGCCGACTCCTGCTCCTATTTCTTATGTTCTTTTATGAGTGGTGCTGTGGACATCAAACTGTTCTAGAATCTTAATCAGAATTTATTGTCAGGAGCATGTCACGAGATTCGTTGTTTTCCGGCAGCGTTACAGGTGCAAATATTGCTATAAATTACATTAAAAATAAATAAATTAATGCAAAAAGAAGAGGAAGTGAGGTAGTGTCTTTGGTTCATTGATCAATCAGAAACCTGATGGCCGTGAGGAAGAAGCTGTTTTGTAAAGTTTGGTGATCTCTGAAAGACACAAGGAGTCTCATTCATTATCACATACATAGCCTGCTTGGCATTGAGTATCAGGTACAATTTCCGAGGCTCCAATGTAAATTAAAAAAAGCTTCAGGAATTCTGAACTAAAGATAGTAAATGTTGAAAAAACACAGCAGGTCAAATAGCATCTCGGAAGGGAGTTCAGAGTTCACGGCTCAGGTCCAAAGCCCTTCGTTCAAGGGCCTTATTCCTTGAATAAGGGCTCCAGCCTGCAACAGCAGCAATATACATGCTTTTTATGGACGCTGAAAGACCAGCTGAGTTCTTACAGCATTTCAGTGTGTTTTTACTCCCTTCATCAAACCACAGAGCAGAGGACAGAGAGAGAACAGGAACAGGCCCTTCGGCCCATGTGTCTGCGCTGAACACAATGTTAGCTTCACATGGCAGAATGTTTCTGTGTCAGTCTAGAGAGTGATGGCTGGGGAACGTGCAGGAGGTGATGTTCCCCTGTGGACCTCAGTGTCAGAGATCATGGGTTGGGAAGTGCCACCAACATCAGCTCAGAGGATCCCAGATGTGTACAGCAGAGAAACTGTCCTCCATCTCCACTCGTCCCATTAGATATGTAGTCTTCCCTGCCTTGCTTTTTCAAATACCTGTCATATGTTGTTTAAACACTGACTGTACTTGACTCCACCGCCTCCTCTGGCAGAGAGTTCCAGACATCAACCATCCTTTGGGTAAAAAAACATACCCCTCAAATCCCCTTTAAAACTCCAATGTCACACTTCAACCTATGCCCCCTTTCTTTTGATGACACTAACGTGTGGAAGACATTTTGACTATCTATCTTATCTATACCTCTCATGATCTAATATATTTCCACTGTGTCTTGGTCTGAATGCAGATCAAACCATCACACAAACCACCCCCCCCCCTCACTCCCCTCTACTGACTCCATTTACACCTCCCACTGCCTCAGAAAGGCAGCCAACAATATGTTGAGATCCATCCCACCGTGGCCACTCTCTCTTCCCCCCCCCCCCCCCCACTATTGGGAAGAAGAGCCACGAGGGTGAGTTCACGCACCACTAGATTCAAGGGCAGATTCTTTCCCACCATTATCAGGCTCCTGAATGAACCCCACATTGATAAGATAACATTGCTTTTGTTCCATTCCAATTGATCTCTCTCTGCAACTCTGCATGCTTCTGCTGTGTTTTTATTGCTGTACAAGGCAAATAGCACCTTTGGAAGACTACACAAAAGAGTCTGGAAAAACAACCAACTGAAAAACCTCACAAAGATAAGCGTATACAGAGCCGTTGTCATACCCACACTCCTGTTCGGCTCCGAATCATGGGTCCTCTACCGGCACCACCTACGGCTCCTAGAACGCTTCCACCAGCGTTGTCTCCACTCCATCCTCAACATCCATTGGAGCGCTTTCATCCCTAACGTCGAAGTACTCGAGATGGCAGAGGTCGACAGCATTGAGTCCACGCTGCTGAAGATCCAGCTGCGCTGGATGGGTCACGTCTCCAGAATGGAGGACCATCGCCTTCCCAAGATCGTGTTATATGGCGAGCTCTCCACTGGCCACCGTGACAGAGGTGCACCAAAGAAAAGGTACAAGGACTGCCTAAAGAAATCTCTTGGTGCCTGCCACATTGACCACCGCCAGTGGGCTGATAACGCCTCAAACCGTGCATCTTGGCGCCTCACAGTTTGGCGGGCAGCAACCTCCTTTGAAGAAGACCGCAGAGCCCACCTCACTGACAAAAGGCAAAGGAGGAAAAACCCAACACCCAACCCCAACCAACCAATTTTCCCCTGCAACCGCTGCAACCGTGTCTGCCTGTCCCGCATCGGACTTGTCAGCCACAAACGAGCCTGCAGCTGACGTGGACTTTTTTACCCCCTCCATAAATCTTCGTCCGCGAAGCCAAGCCAAAGAAAGAGATATGTTGACTAGCTGGATTGCACACAAAACAAGTATTCTCACTGTGCCTCTGTTAGTGTGACGATAAATTTCAATTGGACTGAACTCAGCCTCCTTCACTCCAAGGTAACAAGCCCACCCTATTTAATCTCTTCACATCACCAAATTCTCCTGTCCAGATAACAACCTGGGATTCTCTACTCCACCTTCCCCAGCGCCGTCTCATCATTGTGGAGTATGGGGGTACAGAATCATTCTAGAAGCTGGATCCTGGGTTTGTTGTTTTCACCGACATACACAGCATGTTAATGGGGTAAAGGCTCCCAAACCTCCTCACTGAGGCATCTGCAGATAGAATGACATCGCGGCTAAAAATAACCCTTGTCCAAGGGCATCTGAAAGGAGCTATGGAGAGGTTTGGTGGAGGGAGCTTTGAAGGCTGGGGACCAGGCTTCTGGAGATGTGAGAGTTCCAGAAGCGGGAATCCCTCCTCCACACAGTGCTCCTCGAGGGATGACTGCTTCCCTCTACTCCTCTTCCCTCCCTCTCCCTCCTCGCACCCACACAAGAGACAGTGCAAGGTCAGAGTCACCTGGCCGGATGGTGGGTCTTGGCTTCCGTTGGGTTTTTCTGATGACTTCATCCCATGGCTTCTATTGTGGTAGCGGGATGGCAGGAATAAACAGGGGCACACAGATACTTGGCTGGAAACTCTCTGAAGCCTGTGGGAAGCTCACGATTCTGCTGTGGTCTCTCTATGAGTTAGACGAGCAATAATGGCCTCTCACAAGTGAAGAGAGCTCAGATGTTGGAGAGGGGGATGTGCCAGGTTATTGATAGATTCAGTGCTCAAAAGTAATCACTCTTTTCATGTCAGGCAGGCAGGGTTCCACTGGAATCATGTGTAACCACGAGAGGAGTCACTTGAAAAGTACTGCAACAAATTTGATCATTTGAATGCACGCAGCCTGCTTGCTCACTACAGAGCTCTCCAATTTGGAGACCAGATGAATTTAAATATGCTTTTTGGCCTTTTCAATTAGGAAACACCTTCTCCAGTTAGAATGAGCTTCATTAAGGACTAACCTCCTTGTCTACAGAAATCACACTGTTAATTTAGCAGCAGATTCCTGTCTGGTTTCACCACGAAGCCTCCTCTCAGATGAACAACAATTCCTGGTGGTGATCTCAGCTGGAGTTCCTCTCCCTCGACCCTCTCACCATCTCTTTCCTCTCTTGCAAGAGCATCCTCTTCAGAAAAGCTCTTCACAATTTATCCTAAAACTTCTCACGATGAGGCAATCCTGAAGGGGTCTTGTGATGCTAAAGTTTCCATGAGAATGTAATTTCTTGATTGTGTTCTTGATCATGTGCAGATCTCTCCCACCCCAACCCCACCTTTCTCCACCAGCAAGGGCTTCGTGACAGGCAGAGCTGAGTCAATGTAGCTGCCCAACACTCCTAACCTTTAACCTCTCACCAGAACAGTGCAGGCAGTGCTACCTTTACCCAGAGTGGAGATACCCCGGCCTGGGACCTTAACAGTGGGGCTCAGGAGTCCCAGTTCCAATGCTTCAACCCTGTGACTGAATCCAGGTCAACACTGTAATGATAGATCATCCTGACCTCACGAGGGAGTCTTCGGTGTGGCAGCTTCGGTTGGATTCAAGATGGATGCCTCTACATGGTTCTGAGTAAGTTCTTTAGCTAATAAAGGAGAGTTGTTTTAAAAGAACCCAAGTTTCTTTATTACAATAAAAGAAACATCACAAACACTAGCTGCTGGACTGATTCTCAGATGAGAGGTTAAGCCAATGAGGAGCCATACTTCCCTCAGGTCCTTTGCAGAGCAACAGAGGAGTTCCCCTCAGATCCCCAACATCCACAGCAACCAGTGAAGTACTTCTGAGATGAGGCACTGTGATCATGTAAGCTGCAGAATATGCTCTGGATGCAGACACTCCCACAAGTCCAAGAGTTTCACAGTGGCAAAAGGCTCTTTGGCCCATCTTTTCCACAAAGGCCAAACTAGGGCTGTTTGCTTGGGTTTACACCATACCCATAGAACCATAGAACATTACAGCACAGAATCAGACCCTTTGGCCATTCTAGTCTGTACCAAACTATTATTCTGCCCAGTCCCACTGATCTTCCCAGTTCACAGCTTTCCATTTCCTCCAATCCAAATTCTTCTAAAATGTTAAAATTGAGCCCGCATTCACTTCAGCTGGCAGCTCGTTCCACAATCCCATCACTCTCTGTGTGAAGAAGATCCCCCTCATGTTCCCCCCTAAACTTTTCCCCTCTCACCCTTAGCCCATGTTCTCTGGTTTATATCTCACCTACCCTCAATGGAAAATGACTACCTATATTTACTCTGTCTATCCCCCTCAAAATTTTGTACACCTCTATCAAATCTCCCCTCATTCTTCTGTGCTCCAGGGAAAAAAGTCCTTACCTGTGTAACCTTGTTCTGCAACCTATACTGTCCCTGCACCTGTTTAAATGGTAACCAGTTAGATGACTCACTGAAGAACCCTTCTTACTGTACTAGATATTTTATGACAAAAAAACAGAAAAAAAAATTAAGTGCCATTTAGATGTTGAAATTATCCTCTGGCAGCTCATTCACCATATACGCCTTCTGTGTGAAGAAGGTGCCCCTCAAGTCCCGTCTCTTCCCCTCTTGCCTTAAGTCTGTCCTCTTTCATTTTTGATTCATTTACTTGAGAAAAAGATTCACCTTATAACCACTATAAATTTCCCCTCAGCTTTCTGCACTCCAGGGAGTGAAATCCCAGCCTGTTTCAAACACAAGAGGAACAGCCATCATCTAGAATGTGATCTTAGAGCAGCGAGCTCTGATAAGGACAACCTGCTTGTGAATAACTGGGCAAATGCAGTAGGCCAGGGATGGGGGTGGGGGGGGGGGGGGGGTTCAAGTGAACCACCCGCCTTTTATTACAGGGATTAGACTGAAAGAATACAGGTGTACTATGGACACCATTCTGACTGGTTGCATCACTGTCTGGTACAGAAGTGCCAATGAATTAGTCAGGAAGAGGCAACAGAGAGTTGTGAACTTGGCCAGCGCCATCATGGGCACCAGTCTCCACTCCTTCGAGGACATCGACAAGAAGTGGTGTCTCCTGAAAGCACCCAGGCCATGCCCTCTTCACGCTGCTATCAGGAACCTAAAGATGAACACCCAATGGGATAGAAACAGCTTTTTCCCATCTGCCCTCAGATTCCTAAATGGACCATGAACCACAGACGTTTCCTCACTTTTTTTTTTTTTTTTTGCATTAATTATTTATTTTGTTCAATCTTGTATTTACCGAAGGGTAATTTATAACAATTTTCCACCTGTAATGCCCAAAACTGCTGCCGCAAAACAAATACATTCTGTGACGATTTAATGACACTAAAGCTTATCCTGATTCTCCCTCTGAAGCCATTCACACAGCTGTGTAAAGAGCACATTGACAGAGTACATTTTAATAACCAGATGAGTTTAATGTCATATGCATTGTACAATGTGCATATGCACCAAAATTCTTACGTGCGCTGGCTGAACAGGAACTCATAGAAAAAAGGTATAGAAAGGAAGATCAATCAGCACCAGGCCAGGGCAGTGTGAGAGCACCTTTGTGGGGATCATTCTCTGCCCCCACTCCACCTCCTGCTGCCAGCCAATCTCCAATTCTCATTCCACCTGCACATTCCCCAATAAGTGCTGATGGAAAAGCTCTTCAAGTATCTGCGAACATCCACTGGCCTCTCGTGAACTTCTGCTTGTGTCACTTCTTCAAAGAACTCCAGTTATTGGATCAAAGCTGACTTCCTCGAATTATTCCAAATGTCCTCTTTTATGGCAGAAAAAAGTAAAACACATAACATGTGTATCCACGGGAGTTGTCCACCTACAGCGCGATCTCACCACTAGGCTCATCTTCCCCTCTCCTCCCCTCTCCGCCTTCTATAGCAACCACTCGCACTATGACTCCCACGTCCACTTATCTCTCCCCACCAATGCCCCCCCCCCCCACCCCCCATCCCTCAGCACCTTCCCCTGTGGCTGCAGGAAGTGCCACTTTTATGCCCACAATTCCTCCCTTACCACAATTCGGGGCCCCAAACAATCCTTCCAAGTGAAGCAACACTTCACTTGTGTATCCACAGGAGTTATCTACTGCATCCAGTAGTCCCATTGTGGCCTCTGTATCAGAGAGACTGGGTGCAGACTGAGAGATTGCTTTGCTGAGAACCTTCGCTCTGCCCATATCAGTGACAAAGATCTTGCAGTGGCAAACCATTTCATTTCTGCACCCCACTCTCATGTTGACCTGTCTATCCATAGCCTTGTACTATTCCACCAAGACCACCCGTAAATTGGAGGAGGAACACCTGATTTTCCATCTGCTCACTCTCCAACCGGATGGCATTAACATCACCTTCTCCATTCTCCCTTCCTTTTCTTTCCCTTTGTCTTTCTTTCCTCCAGCTCTCCGCCCCCTTCCCTCACCATTCACAGAAACATTCCCCCCTCTCCCTGCTTGCCAGGTGCCCTCCCTCTCTAATTCATCTATTACCTGCTTTGGCACCATGCCCTTCCCTCGGCCCCTCCCCAATACCATTTTATCCAGGCACCTGCCAAACATTTTTCTCATACCTTGATGAAGGGCTCAGGCCCAAAACGTTGGTTCTGTACCTTTGCTCTATAAAGGACACTATCTGACCTGCTGAGTTTCTCCACCAATGTGTTTTGATTTGACTCTTTTATAGCAACAGTTCAGAGAAACAAGACACTGCCACCTTCCTTGAGAGCAATTAGGGATGGGAAATTAGTGTGGGGAGCATTCTAAAGGAAGAGAAGTACAGAACTAAATGTAAACTGGTCTTTTGAAAATAAGTAAAACATGGAAGTCTGCAGTCACCATGGTTGAAGAAAAACCACAAGGCTGGAGAAACTCAGCAGGTCAAACTGTGTCCTTTATGTTGCAAAGATAAAGATACATTAACAATGTTTCGGGCTTCATCAAGGTATGAGCAAAATGTAAGCAGACACCTGAACAAAATGGTGAGGAGGGAATGGGGTAGGGGGAGGAGCACAGTCCCACAGACAGGAGTTAATAGGTGGGGGGGGAATGGCTCTGTGAATGGAGAGAGAAGCGGGTGGAGAGCTAGAGGAAAGAAGAACAGGGAGGGAGAACAAAAAGTAGACTACCAGAAATCAGAGAAGATGATGTTAATGTCAACCGGTTGGAGAGTGCCCAGATGAAAAATCAAATATTGTTGCTCCAATTTATGGGTGGTCTTGGTTTGACAGTACACGAAGCCATAGACAGACATCAGCAGGGGAGTGAGATGCAGAATTTAAATGGTTGGACACTGGGAAATCCTAAAGATGTGTCTGATTGGCCTAAACTCCCCTACCATGGAAAACAATTAGTGGGTAGAGCTCTGTTCCTTGACCATAAACATGAGGCAATACGTGGACACCGCCTCAATGACAGCCGGTCTGAAGCTCAATCTATGTTAAAACAAATGATGGAGAAACTCAGCAGGTCAAACAGTGTACTTTATGTAGCAAATATGATTTTTACACAGCCGCTGTGTTCCAGGAAATTATTCCTAATTTCCCAGAATACAGTCTGTGTAAAAAGTTTGGAACAGGAATAAGTTCCCATTCCAACATTTTACCTCCTCGACTTCTAGTTATTTTCACAGATCACCTGCAGTCTGAACTGAACTGCAGGCAATCCGTGAACAACGGGCTAATAAATAGGACATCCCCTCCTTAAATACCACACTTCAGGTACGAATATTTGGAGTTTTGGTCGTTCCTGTGTGAGCGTCCACTCCCGGAAGGTAGGGAGATACTTCAGAATGGAAAAATCATGAGTTCTATGTAAAAAGCATAAAAGATACATAACCACCGATTTGGGCCTGAGTCCTTCATCATGGTGTGAGCAAAAAACAGGCAGGCTTCTTAATTAAAGACTAGAGATTAAGGGAGATGAATGGCAGGGGAGGAGTACAGAATAACAGCTTAAAGGTGTTAATTGGATGTGATTTGAGGAAAGGTGAGAATTGATTTCAGCTCTGTGAAAGGAGAGGGAAAAGGGGAAGAGGGAGAGACAGAGCTAGAGGAAGGGAGAAAGGGGATGAAAATGGGGTGTGGGGGTGGTGGTTTAACTGAACCGCGAAGCCAATGTTAATGCCATCCAATTGGAGAGTGCCCAGACAGAAGATGAAGTGTTGTTCCTTCTATGGATGCTGGGAAACCAACTGAGTTCCTCCAGCATTTCTGTGGGTGTTTTACTACAATCTCAGTATCCAGAGACTTTCGTGTTTCACTCCCACCTGGCTTAATGTTTGGGGAATGTGGGTGACATGAGCACTAAGCATAGTGGGTGAAGCACATCCTGCCTGGAAGAACTCAATGGGTCATGCAGCATCTATAGGAGACAAAGAAGGTCGATATTTTGAGCCTGAGCCCTTTACTGAGAGCTATCACTAAAGGACTCCCACACACAGATGCTGCTTAGCTTGCAGTGTTCCTCCAGCAGGGTATGTTTAGTTCCCATTCTGCGGACTCCTCTATGACTCCAGTTAGGCAAAGAGGGAACTGTGAATATTTTCTTATCTGTCCTTTTATATCTTGTGCTTATTTGATTTATACTATTGCCATTGGTGCAAATTAAACATAGAAACATAGAACACTAGAGCACAGAAACAGGCACTTTCAGCCCTTCTAGTCTGTATCAATCCATTTCTTTGCCTAGTCCCACTGTCCTGCTCCCAGTCCATAGCCCTCCATACCTCTCCCATCCATGTATCTGCCCAAATTCTTCTTAAATGTTAAAATTGAGCCATTATTCACCACTTCAACTGCCTCCTGGTTCTACATTCCCACCACTCTCTGCGTAAAGAAGTTCTCCCTCACATTCCCCTTAAACTTTTTCCCTTTCATTCTTAACCCATGTTCTCTGGTTTATATTTCATCTACCATCGATGGGAAAAGCCTACCTACATTTACTCTGTCTATCTCCCTCATAATTTTAAATGCCTCTATCAAATCTCCCCTCATTCTTCTATGCTCCACGGAATAAAGTCCTAACATGTTTAAACTTTCCTTGAAACTCAGTTCCTGAAGTTCAGGCCACATCTTAGTAAATCTTCTCTGCCCCCTTTCTATTTTATTGATATCTTTCCTGTAGTTAGATGACATCCCAGTTCCTATACTCAATACTTTCATTTATGAAGGCCCTTATGCGGCTGCAGCAAGTAAGAATTGTGGTGCATCTGTTCATTGTAATTGAGTATATGACAGCAAACTCGTATCCTAATCACAGCTCAGAGAACAGAGATAGTGCGCTGCTTTGAAGGGATCAAGTTCCTAGTCTAAATGCTGGCGGCTCTGTACAGAATTTAAATGGCCTGTTGAAGGAGCCAAAGGCATTTTTAAGGAAAATCTGCAACCGCGGAGGTCTGTGCCCAAGATGGCGCCGCCTGTGCTTGGCAGCGGCCACAAGGGTTTGCAGACTCCAGGAGCAGTGGACCAAGGAATCCTGAAGGGCTTTTGGCGCTGAAGGCTTCCTGACCACGCCGGAGGTTTGGACCTGAAGTTTGGGTTGCCAATGGATCGAACAGGAGTCTGTGTGGCTGCAGAGGCTGTGGGAGTGCTGGAGGTGACTCCACAGATGCCCAGTGACTCTGAAGAGACTCTCTTTTGCCCCCCTCTCTCGCTCTTTTTGAAGGAGAGCTGGGCAATGCTCATGGTGAATCTTAGTATGCCTTACGGTAGGCAGAAGGCAATTTCATGTGATAATACATATCTGTATTATTACGTGACAATAAAGAAATCTTGAATCTTGAATCTTGAATCTTGGGAGTGGAGAATGCAAATAGTAGCAGGTTCTGCGCACGAGGTAAATTACTGCACAGAATGAAATTAAAAGAAACATAAGAGAATGTTTTACTGTTCCTGACTTGTTCCATTTGATTGTTATTGAAAGCTTAGTGAAGGAACATTCAAAATTTAGTCATGATGTCTCTTACATTAAGATAAGCCTCTATTGTACAAATGAGACACGTAAATCCATCAATTTACCCTCTGGAAGTGGTTAATAGACCCCCAATGTCCAACTGTAATTACATTGTTCTGGCGTGGATCAATAGGCACTTCATTCAGGGAACACTCCAATTGCTTCATTGCCGTGGTTACAATCCCATCCAATGCCTGGGAGATACTGGGATTGTGTGCTTATCCATTTGTAACTTGGTTCTCCAATCAATATTGTTTAATCCAAAAGCACGTGCTCGATTTAAAGATGCACATATTGCAGAGTGAGAGTGACCTTTTAGCTTCTTGGAAATACTGTGTCTTTCTGTTTGCCTCCTGCTCCGGGCAAATGTTTACATTCCTGTCTAAAACCACACAGTGTACTTGGAGCTCAGGAGGTCGAGGAATGAACAGCCCAGAACATAGTTACGCAATAATCAGTAACAGTTTTACATCTTGTGTCAGAATGACCGAGAAGAATGAAAGTTCCAGCTTTCTTAACTGACTGCATTTTAAATGGTTTGATCAATTCATAGAACACAGAATACTGCAGCAGGCTCTTTGACCCATCATGTCTGTGCTGACCAGACAGCCATTTAAAACCACCATCTTCCATATGTTCCATATCACCTCCATTCCCAGCCTGTCAACATGTCTCTTAAATGTCACTATCTTATCTGCATTAATATATCGAGAGGGTGTTGGGGGCAGGAAGGCCCCCAATGGTCCTGGGGCGCAGAAGGCTTCTTCATTGTGTCGGAGGTTTGGATCTGGAGTTTGGGTGGCCGATGGTTTGAACTGATCTGGAGTCTTGTGTGGCTGCAGAGGGTACGGGAGCACCAGAGGCAAATCCACGGGCACTCGGAGACTCTGGGGAAATTTTCTTTTGCTTTTCTTTCTCTGATTGTAAGGGGCACTGGGCAATGCTAATGCTAATGGTGGAATTTTGTCTGTGTTATGGCAAACTAAAGAGAATTTTGTGTAATATTACATTTCTGTTTTATTACATGACAATAAATAATATCCGATCTGATCTGATCTGTACTGTGTATATGAATCGTTCATCTGTATATGTGTCATTTCTGCATGTGGTTTATGTCTGTATATGTGTCATTTGTGTATGTGCGTCATGTTTGCATGTGTGTCATGTCTGTATGTCTTCTCCTGCACTGTGGACTGGAGAACACTGTTTTGTCAGGTTATATTGGCACAATCAGGTGACAAATGAACTTGAACTTGCTTCCACCACATCCCCTGGTAATGGGTTGCAGGAACCCACCACTCTCTGTGTTCAAAACGAATCCTATTTGATCTTTCCTCCTCTCACCTTAAATCTCTACCCCTCTGTACTTGTTATTCCCACCCAGAGGAAAGTCTCAGACTGACTACCTTATCTAAGTCTCCCCTCAGCCTCTGACCCTCCAGAGAAAACCATCCTTGTCCAACCTCTCCCAATAACTCATCCTGGAGATGATCGCTAGGGTAATCTAAGTTTGGGGGAAATGCCTTTACTTATCATTTATGCATAAAATATCCATTACTAGTTCCACTTTCTAAGCATACAATTTCAAAAATATTCATCCCTGAGGAAATTGAAAAGCTTAATCACCAGATCTGTAGAAAGAGAACAATCGAATTTTTCAAATGAATCGTCCTGTTTCCCACTGGAACCCAGAGTGTTTCTCAAGCAATAAATTACCGTTACACTGCAATTATTTTAAGCAAAGGTTGGCATGGAGTGCACTGCAAATACTAAATTACAAAAGGCTTTCAAAAAAATCATATAATAAAACTGACAGCTGTTGGCTTTGATCAGTGCCAATATCTGCAGAATTTGCGGACCAGTGCATTGGTTTCTCTGGTTAACCCAGATCAGTTCAACCTCTCAGTACGGGTCACAGGCAAAGCTTACCCCATATACCAGCCAGCCAGGTGCCCAGACCTTCAGGGTATTGTCCAACTGTCTGGGAGAAGATTGTGGAGATAGCCATACTGCCACAAGACATGGAGGAGGAAAGATCCCAATGAACAGATATCGGAAAAGGGGAGGATTCATTGCATTCAAAACCACAAAGAAAGTTGATAACAGTTTCAGTAGAAATAGTTCCCCTCCCAGACCAAAAGATGCACTGGCTGAGAGGGTGATGGAGGCTTGAGGGGAATTTACAGAGCTCTGGGGAAAGAGCAAGGGTTAAAGGTGTGCATCTCCCTGGCGCGATGGGGTGAATAGTCTCAGTGAAAGGCTCTAAGAGTACCATTAAAAGTCATCAATCATTCCAGGATAACACATTTTATCAATGAGCCTTTCAAGTCCAATGTGACCATGAACATGGGGTTGACCCAGTGGAACGGTACACCAACTGCACAGCAGGAGCACATTAGTTTAGATAAGATGTGAGCCATGGACATTGCCATCCCTTAGTCCCCCTCGGAATGGAGGGGGTGACTCCTCCAGACTTCCTGGTGCTGTGGAGCATGTAGCCCCAGAGTTTAGTCCCAGCCACGGAGAAAGACTGATGACATATTTCCAGGTCAGGATGTGGTGTGACTTGGAGGGCAAAGTATACCACTGAAGTCATCAGTCCGTCCGGGATGTAACATTTTATCAATGAACCTTACAAGTCCGACGAGACCCTGAACACATGGTTAACCCAGTAGGTCAGTACACCAACTGCACAGCAGTAGCACATTGGATTAATTTTGTCTCCAGAGCCCCAATAAATTCCCCGTAAAACTCCATCACCCTCTCAGCCAGCACATCATCTTCTCCAGGGGAGCCATTTCTACTGAAACTGTTATCAATTCTCTTTGTGGCTTTGAACACATTGAATCCTCCCCTTTGCCAAACTCTATTCTGTTGGTTCCTCACTCCTCCATGTCTGTTGGTGGTCTGGTCATCTCCAAACCTTCTCCCAGAGAGTTGGGCATTACCTAAAGAACAGGTGGTGCTGTTCCCCTGCACTTGTTGTCCACATGATTCTTGGCGGGAGAGGTCACTGTTCGGGGACGTGCTTCGGGAGTCACCTGGGTGCATGGTGGAGATGGTGCCTACTGAAGGCACTGTGCAACAGTGGTGGGAGGACAGGGTGTTTGGGATGGTGGATCCAAGCCAATCGGGATGGCGTTGAGCTCCTTGTTGGCATTGAAAACATGCGGGCAGGTGGAGAGTGTTCCAACACATTCCTGCTGTGTCCTGTCCATGGTGGAAAGGGCTTGGGGATGTGAATCGGACCTCCAACCTCTTGTAGCCACAGTTTTTGACTGGTTGGCCCCATGGCAGGCAATGATAGTGCCATGGAACATCGAAGGGAGATGGTTAGACTGTTTCCAGTTGGATATGGGTTTAAAGAGTTCAAGGTGTCTGCACTGGCTTGCACTGTGCCCACATTGTGTGTGAGTTACAGAAGTGCTGACACCAAGCTGCTGGATGATTATTTACTATTACAGCAATGAGGTGATGTCTGTGAGGAGCGGCAGTGAGTGCTTTGGTGCCAACATCAGCAGATCTGCTTCAGTATGCAGATGTAATTTACTGCGGAGCCCGCTCCAGCATCTTTGGTCACCTTCGACATTCTCTGCTGCTGCTGCCAAGCGATTGGTGAGCCAATCACGCCAGCTTAACCCTTTGTAGACTACCAAATGGCAAAACATGAATTCAAGAGGATAATGGCCAATGCATCGTATGATGTCACATCTCATCTTGGAAGAAAAATAGAAAGGACTTCCAGATGTAGACCAGAGAACAGGACAGCGCAGGAACAGGCCCTTCAGCCCAAATGTCTGTGCTGAGCAGAACACCCAAATTAAACTCCAACTCTGCTGCCTGCACCCATTCGAGATTCAAGATTCAAGTTCTTTTCTTTCTTTCTTCTTTGGCTTGGCTTCGCGGACGAAGATTTATGGAGGGGGTAAAAGTCCACGTCAGCTGCAGGCTCGTTTGTGGCTGACAAGTCCGATGCGGGACAGGCAGACACGGTTGCAGCGGCTGCAGGGGAAAATTGGTTGGTTGGGGTTGGGTGTTGGGTTTTTCATAGTTCAATATCACATGGAATTTGTTTTTGCCATCGGCCTGAAGTGGCTCCAAGAAAGAAAAGCAAAAGAGGGTCCCTCAGAGCCACCAAATGTCCATGGATTCACCACCAGCAGCCCCTATAGCCCCTACAGCCACACAGAGCCCTGTCCAAGCCATCAGTAGCCTGAACATCCGACATGATCAGGAAACCTTCAGTATTCTTGGCACCCTCTCGCATCTCAGTTCCGATACCTGGAAACCCTTCAGCCAGTCTCAAGCCAATCTCCACGAGTCCGCAGCCTGGTGTGAATCCCTTAACCACAGTGGCCAGAAACCCACAGCCTGTGCGGGTTCCTCGCCTCGAGTCACCAACAGCCCCGCCACTGCCTGGGTGTTCTTCAGCCTCAGAGCCCCTCACTATCCTGCCGCCTTGGTCACCATCCCATGACTCTTTTCCTCTGCTTCTCTTTCTCAAATGGAGAGTTGTCTCCTCTTTCTCTGGTGCCCTGCACCAGTCGTCTGCAGCCGTCCATAAGCGTCACCATTTTGGGCAGTATTTTTAAATAAAATCACCATTGGCTCCATTTACAGGCCATTTAAAGCCTGTATGGAGCTGACGGCAGTTGGCCTCCGCAGGAGACTGTACTTCCACTCCCCACACTTTGCAGGTCCGCACCAACAGCAGCACTGCTGTTACAGCGGCTCTGGCCTATCCCTCTACCCCATGCTGTTCGTCTAAAGCCTCTTAAACCCTGCTATCATACCTGCTTCACGACTACCCCAGGCAGCCTGTTCCACCTCTCTGTGCAAAGACTTGCCCCACACATCTCCTTTAAACATCCCAACCCCTTATCTTTAATTAATTAATTAGTAGAAATATCATCAGAAAAATCTAATCATTTGCTTCATTATCTCCCAGAGAATTAGAACATCTAGTCGTAATTTGAGATGGATGTCTGGTCCTGCCGTCTTGTATGGGTTTACCTTGGATAGGGTTCTCCTCACCTCAGCTGTGGCTCTGTGGGGAGCCAGTTCATCAGGGGTGCATGGAACTTTCTTTGGTATCATCCTATTCCTCTCATCAAATCGTGCATAGAAAGTGTTCAGTCTGTCTGGAAGGGAGTTGTCATTGTCCTTAATTCATAAGGCTGACGTGATCTGTAATTGCCTTGATCCCTTGCTATATGTACGGAAGGTGAACAGGACATTCAGCCCAACTCCTTTATGCTGGCCTTTCTGCTCCATTCAAGCCTCCTCCCATCATCCCCATTCCTGGTTCCAGATCTCCTTACAGCATAGGAGGCCATTTGAGCCATCATTTCTATGCTGACTCACAGTCTCCCATTCCTCTTCTTTGTTTTCTGTCACCTATCCTCCCTCACACCCATTAACATTCCCAGATCCTCCTAAGCCATTTACACACTAAAGGCGATTGAGAGTGACCACTCCACCTTCCAACTAATACTATTGTCTCACAAAATGTACCACCTCACATTTTAATCTGTGCTGAAAATTTGCCAATCAATGTCCTCCTTAGAATTGTTACCCCCTCCCCAGAACATTAAGGGGAGCTTCTTCACACAGAGAGTGGTGGGAGTGTGGAATGAACTGCCAGTTGAAATGGTGAATGTGGGCTCAGTTTTATTTTTTTAAGAAGAATTTGGAGGGATACGTGGTGGGGAGGGGTGCAATTCAGAGGGATTAGGTGGAATAATAATAATGTGGCATGGATTAGATATGTATTCTATGATTCTACTGTTCAAACACTTCCACAAAGTGGTTAGGCACCATTTCATTTTTTGCAATTTTTTTTCTCGTAATTTCTTTAGTAAGAATTTCATGACTTTCTCCACCTCCATTGTTAAGTTGGCTCTCCTGGACATGCTCAATACGCTTCTTAGTGACAGAGACACAGATCCCCCTGGAAATGCATAATTCTCTAACAAATTACTAACATGTATGACAATATCGGGGTGGTCTCTTCATTAATGTGTGCATGCAGTATATCTGATCCAGGAGTTTAATCCTCAAAGTTTGATTAGCTCATTTAATAAATCCTGTTTACTCATTTTAAATGCAATCATTCTCATTCCACCATTAAACGTTAACACTCTCGTCCCTGGGATCATTCCTCACGACCCTCTCCCCAATGCCAGCACATTCTTCCTTCAATGTGGGGCCAAAAACTGCTCGTACTACTCCAAATGTGGTCTGACTAATTCCTTGTAAAACCTCAGAAATACATTGTTGTCTTTACATTCTAGTCCTCTCGACTAACATTACATTTGCCTTCCTTACTAATGACTCAAGTTGCAAGTTAACCTTTAGGGAATCCTGTACTAGGACTTCCAACTCCCTTTGGAACTGTGCTTTCTGAATTCTCTCCCCGTTTAGAAAAGAATCTACTTCTTGATTCTTCCTACCAAAGCGCTTGAACATACTCTTCCCTAAACATTCAAGATGCACTACACATTAGGTTTAGCAGTGATTGTGACTTTCAAGTTGACATCCCTTCATGGATTATGTCATGTGAGTTCCAACATTATTCAAAATTTCCAGAGATCCCTTGGAGATTGTTTGAGTTCCTTGTGTCTCATTATGTAAAGGATATGATGAGGGCAATATTCCTTTGAGTGTACCTATTTTTTAATGGGAAAAAATACAAAACCTTGGGTCCTTGGTAGCTGTAGGCAGAGACTGAAACCAAGATGCACAATGCAGAAGTTCTATCTAAACCCTGTGCTCACAAATCCCGTGGGACAAGGAGCCAAAATGTTTGTACCTCATTTCCATCAAATGTTTCATAATAAGATGATACTGACACAGAGCTTTGCAGTGTTTTAATATTTCAGATTATTGGCATCTTGCAGAAACTTGCCTGAGGGAATCCACAGGGAAGGGGCTTTATTTGAGAAAATATAAAATTGCAAGGCACTGCAAAATTCTGCTCCTGCGACTCATACTGATGCAGTACTTCAAATGCAGAATAGGGTCCCAAAGTAGGTTCACCTTTGTGGAAAGGTGAAGAGAGGGACATTCATTGTCAGATGTGAGGAGACATTACCACCCACACGACCCCCCCCCCCCCCCCCACCAATCCCTTGGATCACAACCTCTTCTCACTGCTCCTTTCAGTCCAGAAGCCGAAAGTCCAGTACATCTTGGTTCAAGAAGAGTTTTGTGGTCCAACAGCTATGAGACTATTGAACCTCTCTAAATTACCCGAACCCAACCATAAAGTACTCCAGGACTATAAAAAGATCTGTCTATTGAGACATCACTTTTTTTCTTATGCTATCTGCAACTGTGAATGTCTACCCTTTGAAATTTAACTCTTTTATCCATCTTGCATTTGAGGCCATTTAAATTTTTCCGACTATAGTTGGTGTATTTTATGTACCTGTGTGGCTGCAGCAAATCAGAATTTCAGTGCATCTGTACTTCTGTATATGACAATAAGCAGCACGTTTAGTGTGGCTGTATTACAGCGCCAGCAACCCATGTTCGAACCATTAAACTATCACCTGCATAACCAGAAGAGCCAACATACTTGATCACTGTTACACAACAATCAGCTACGCCTACTGAGCCCTCCCTCGCCTGTACTTCGGTAAGTTGGATTACCTGGCTGTACTTCTACTCCCAGCATATCGGCAGAGACTGAGAACCAAAGCACCAATGGTAAAGACAGTGAAGATATGGTCAAGGGAGGAAAGGGAGTGCCCACAGGACTGCTTTGTATCGATGGACTGGATCATATCCAAGGATTCATCTTCAGATTTGAATGAATATTCCACAGTTGTCTCTGACTTCACAAGTGGATGAGTCCATGCCCATATGCACATACTGTGAGTACCCCAACCAAAATTCATGGATGAATCAAAGGATTTGCAATCTGCTGAGAGCAAGATCGATGGCATTTCAGACCGGCGATCCAGATCATGATAGGAAGTTGGCGTATGACCTACAGAAAGCTATCTTAACAGAAACGAATCAATTCCAAATGGTTAGAAACAGAATCAGATACATGTCAGCTATGGCAGGGGTTGCAGGCTTTGCAAGGCAAAGCCTAACATGATAAATGGCTGTGAACTCCCCGATGACCTGACACCTTTTATGCTCACTTTGCAAAGAAGAATTCAATTATACCAGTGAGATTCCCTGCAGAACCTGGCGACCCTGTGATATCTGTTTCAGGGGCCAACGTCAGAAGATCCTTCAAGAGGGTGAACCCTCACAAGGCATCAGGCCCTGATGGCATACCTGGTAGGATATTGAAAATCTGTGCCAACCAACTAGCTTGAGTGTTCATGGACATTTTCAATCTCTCATTGCTGAAGTCAGAGGTTCCCACCTGCTTCAAAATGGCATCAATCATTCCGGTGTCCAAGAAAGACAGAGTGAGCTGCCCCAATGTCTATTGTCTACTGGCACTCACATCTACTGTGAGTGGTTCATTTGAGAGGTTGGCCATGGCCAGAATTAACTCATACCTAAGCAAAGAACTAGACCCACTGCAATTCACCTTTCATCACAATTGCTCCACAGCATGTACAATCTCACTGGCTCTCCACTCAACTCTGGATCACCTGGATAACAGCAATACGTACATCAGGCTACTTTTCATCGACTACAGCTTTCAACACAATCATGCCCTCGGTGCTGGTCCACAAGTTCCAAAACCTGGGCTTCTGCACCTCTCTCTACAACTGGATCCTTGACTTCTTCATCGGAAGACCACAGTCAGTGCAAATTGGAAACAATGTCTCCTCCTCACTGAAGACCAACGCAGTGCACCTCAAGGATGAGTGCTTAGCCTACTGCTCTATTCTCTCTGACTGTGTGGTCAGCCGCAATTCAAATGCCATCTACAAATTTGCTGATGACACCATGGTCATCAGCAGAATTAAAGATGCCAATGAGGAAGGGTACAGGAGTGAGATAGATCATCTCGTTGAGTGGTGTCACAGCAACAACCTTGCACTCAACGTTACAAAAACCAAGGAGATGATTATGCACTTCAGAAAGGGAAAATCAATCCTCATCAAGGGGTCAGCAGTGGAGAGGGTGAGAACCTTGAAGTGCCTGGGTATCAACAACTTTGAAGACCTATCCTTGGACCATCATGTTGACGTAATCATGAAAAAAGCACAACGGTTATATTTTATTTAGAGTTTGAAGAAATTTGGTATGCCACCAAAGACTCAAATTTTCTGCAGGTATACCATGGAGCACATTCTGACTGGTTCCTTCACTGTATATGTGGAGGTGCCAATGCTCAGGACAGGAACAAGCTACAGAGAGTTGTAAACTCGGCCAGTGCATCATGAACATCTGTTTTCACTCCATTAAGGACACCTACAAGAGACGGTGTCTCACAAAAGCCTTGTCTATCATCAAGGACCCTCACTACCCAGACCATGCCACTTTCTCACTGCTACCATCAGAAAGGAGGTACAGGAGTCTGAAGGCACACTTTCAACATTACAAAAACAGCTTCTTTTCCTCCACCATCAGATTTCCGAACAATGAACCTCTAGACACAACCCCATATTTTGCACTAATTATTTATTTTTTAAATCTTGTGTTTACGGAATTGGTATTTATGGTAACTTTGCACCATATTCTGCACCATACTGCTGCCACAAAACAACAAATTTTGTGACACACGTTCATGACAATAAACCTGATTCTGATTCTCATTGAATCTGCAATCAGCTCCCAACTGACAGACTACACTCATTATTATTTAGGTTTAAACTTACCGTGGTTACTGACAGACTTGCTAATCATTTCCATTTCCACCAGGGATTGATTTTTTAAGGAAGATATCTTATGTATTTTGTGCTTTCCTTAATTAAATCCATAATGATCTCACTGCATCCAATGGGATCTTAAATTCCTGATCATTATGAAGGGAACACTTTGAAGAAGGGAAAGAAAGATCTGAAATTCCCACAGACCATTTCACAATATTTGCCAATCCCAAGTGCTCATCAGCCCATGAAGTCCTTTTCAAAGTGTGTCCATGGGAAACAAAGCAGGCAATGTGTGCACAAGGGGTTGCTGGACAGGACACCTTTGGCCCTGGATCTTGCATTGTCAGACCAGAGCGAGAAGCTCAGGACCCCTGATCATTGGTGACTGCATTGTCCATGCACCTCTGGAGCCTAATCACAGCCACAGTCTGTGCCCAACTCAGATGCACTTGCTTCGCTGCACACAAAAGTATTCCCACACACCCCCCCCCCCACCCCCCACTGTTGGCGAAGAGGAGATTGGGTCTGACAGAGGGACTCCAGAGCCCTCCTGTCTCTGGGGGAGCCTGAAGCAACACCAGTGCAGTGACTGACAGTCAAAGACACTGCCCTCGGGTCAGGGCAGCTCTGCTCAGCTACACCGTCCAGTCCACACTAAGTTCACACTGATCTGGACTGTCCAGTCTGCACAGTACACAAAGGTGCTGGATAAACTCAGCAGCCCACACTGCCCCTCTAGGAAGTGACAGGCAACCAATGTTTCAGGCCTGTAACCTTCATAAAGGTATGAACAAAAAGCAGGCAGGCGTCTGAATAAAAAGTTGGGGGTAGGAGAGGAGAGGAGACAGGAAGGGACAGGGGGAGGAGAACAGGCCAACAGGTACTGTAGAAGGTCATAGTGGATACGGGTGGGAGGGCAGAAGCTGAGAAATGATGGGGAGAGAGGGAGACAGAAGGGGGTGGAGAGCTGGAGGGAAAGGAATGGGGAAGAGAGAGACTCGGGGTGAGGGGGGGAGGTTACAGAAACTGGAGAAGTCAATGTTTAATGCCATCTGGCAGGAGAATGGCCAGACAGAATATTAGGTGTTGTTCCTCCAGTTTGCAGGTGGCGTTGGTCTGGCAATACATGCCAGCATGGGAGTGGGTCGAGGAATTGAAATGGGTGGCCACTGGGAGATCCCTGTCGTTGATGCGGACAGAGCCAAGCTGCTCAATGAAACAATCTCTCAGTCTGCTACCAATCTCCCCATTGCAGAGAAGGCCACAACAGGAACACCAGATCTAGTAGATGACCCTCCCCCACAGATTCACAAGTGAAGTGTTGCTTCACTTGGAAGGATTGTTTACGACCCTGGCTGGTAGCGAGGGACGATCTTCATCCAGTCTGCACCAACTTAAATTCTATCATGCTTCTCACAACCCCAGAACCCCGAGCGAAGGACTTTCCAAGTGTGGACACATTTGTCACACAGGCAAAACTAGCATCCAGTGTGCTCAGCAAGATCCCAGGTGGGAGAGTCACACAGAAGTGGTTACAGGATGTGGGGATGGTCATTCACACATGAGGTACAGTGAGATTTCCTCTTTCAGAGGGTGATGAATCTCTGGATCTCTGCCCTCTGAGACAGGAGAGACCAGATCATGAGATGCATCTGAAATGGAGATGGATAAATAGCTGAAAGATCAAGGAAAATATGTCATAAGGCAAAGATGAGAGCGAAGAAGGATGAGAGGTGATTTAATAGCAGTCTACAAGCTTGAGAGGCATAGGTAGGTGGAAAGTCAGCATCTTTATTCCCAGGGCAAGAATAGCAAACACCAGAGGACATCTGTACAAAGTCAATGGAGGGAAGTTTAGGGTAGACATCAGGGGTAAGTTTTTTTATACAGGGAGTTATGGGAATGCTTTGCCAGGGATGGTGATGGAGGCTGGAACAATAGGGACATTTAAAAGACTCTTAGACAGGGACATGAATGAAAGAAAAATAGAGGGTTATGAGGTAGGAAGGGTGAGTTTCTTTTCAGGTATACATAGATTGGCACAACAAAGGGCCTATACTGTGTTGCAATTTTCTAAATCTATGAACTGAAGGTTCTGGGGAACTGGCACAGAAGAGGAGTTGAGGCCAGTGTGTATCAGGCATGGTCATTTTGAATGGTGGGTCAGGATTGAAGGGCTGATTGGCCTCCCCTTCCCCTCTTGTCTTCATGACTGTAGTGTGACCGAGGTCACTAGAGTGTTAGAGACTGAGAGAGCTAGGATTTGCAGGGAAGGAAATGGAGGAGAGGGGAGGAAGGGTTCAAATATGAAGGAGAGAGAGAGAAATAGAAGAGAATGGGAGAAAGAAAAGGGAAAGAAAATGTCAAGGAGAGAGGAAGCGGAGGAGAGAGGCTTCAAAGGCAGAGCCTGCTGCAAGTCATAAATAACTTCGCTGTTCAATCTATTTATAAGAAGGATTTAAACCGGCAACCAGTAAGGTTTCAGTATGTGCCAGCTCCAACATTCTGCAGGGTTCAGCAAAGAATTTATTTAAATTAGAAAATCAATATTGGTGAAACCACAGTTGAACAAGCTGCTATTTTTGGAGTGGGAGGAGATTCTCAGGATGAGTTTGCTGCGTGGGGGAATTCAAAATAACATGTTAGTTGCGATGGATGTTAACATTTACGATGGGGAAATAGCCGGCTTGGCAGGGAGTGATTAAATCTCATTGTTTGGAATCCCAGGGCTTCCGAGGAGCAACCTGCAGCCCCAAATTTCTGCCAGTCACAACGCTCCCCAGGATGTCTGTCCGTAAACTGAGTGGCCTAACGGCCTGACACGATGTAAAATAAGTCTGAGTTGAAAGGTAGGAGGGGGTGTGTGTGGAGTTTTGACTCAAGGGGAAACATATTAAGTGCTGGAGGAACTCAGCAAGGTCCACTGGAGCGAAAGATATAACTGACATTTTGGGCCTGCACCCTTCTTGAAGATGTGAGTAAAAAGCAGGCAGGTGTCTGAATTAAAAGGCTGGGGGAGAAGGGAAGAGTGGGCCGGGGGAGGAGTACAGATCAAAAGGCAAAAGGTGTTAATTGGATATGGATGGGACACAGGAGAGAGGAAAGGTGAGAATTGTCTGGGGGGGTGCAGTGTTTTGGCTCTGTGAAAGCAGAACTAGGGGAAGAGAGAGAGAAAGAAAAGGTGAGAGAGAGAGAGAGAGAGAGAGAGAGAGAGAGAGAGAGGAAACATAAGGAAAGATGGGGGAGGTCTAACAGAAACCAGTCATCTGGTTGGAGGGTGCCCAGATGGAATATGAGATAAAAACACAATGCTGGAGAAACAAAGCAGGTCAAACAGTGTACTTTAAACAGCAAAGATAAAGATGCAGAACCAATGTTTCGGGCTTGAGCCCTTCGTCAAGTTTATATACCCAGAGGAAATCCACAGACATGGGGAGAACATACAATCTCCTTACAGACTGCACCAGATTGGAACCCAGGTTGCTGGTGCAGTAATAACGTTGTGCAAACCTTGCCACCCTTATTATGCACAACAGCACAAGAAAAGAAGAGCAGGCAAGGCCACTTAGCCCATCCATTCAATACAACCTCAGCTGATCTACACCGGCCTCAAGTCTTCTGTGCCAGGTCCCCAGAACCTTTAATACAGTTAACAGCGGGTAGCACAACGCTGTTACAGCGACAGTGATCGGGACTGGAGTTCGAATCCTGCGTTGTCGTAAGGAGTTTGCACATTCTCCCTGAGTCTGCATAGGTTTTCCAGGGGTACTGTGGCTCATCCCGTCATTTGAAATCTACCAAGAGGTGTAGGTCAATCGTGGGCCAAAATGGTCTGTTACCGTACTATATGTCTAAAAAAAAATTCCTCGAGCTTTCATAAATTGCCAGGGTTGAAAGCACAGGAGAGAAATAGTTCAGGATGCCACACACCTTTCGTAGCCCTTGAGATGTGTGTACTTCTGCAAAGTTAAGGTACTGCACAGCAAGGTCCAAGCAATAGGACACCCGGATGACCGGAGAGAAAATTTACTAGGATGTTTCTGGGACTTCAGAAACTGAGTTAAAGGGAAAGGTTAAACAGGTTAGTACTTTATTTCCTGGAGTAAAGAAGAATGAGGGGAGATTTGACAGAGGTACTTAAAATTATGAGGGGTATAGACAGAGTAAATGAAGATAGGCTTTTTTCCACTGAGGGTAGGTGAGATACAAACCAAATGACATGGGTTAAGAGTGAAAGGGGAAAAGTTTAGGGGGACATGAGGGAGAACGTCTTGACACAGAAAGGTGATGGGAGTGTGGAATGAGCTTCCAGCTGAAGTGGTGAATTAGGGCTCAATTTTAACATTTAAGAAGAATTTGGACAAGTACATGGATGGAAGGGGTATGAAGGGCTATGCACTGGGCCCAGGTCAGTGGCACTAGGCAAGAAAATGGTTTGGCACAGACTAGAAGGCTGAAGGGGCCTATTTCAGTGCTGCAATGTTCTATGGTTCTATGGAATCATACCCAGTGCAGCCTGACCAAGTACGAGTGAAAGACGTTCTCAGTGGCAGAGATCTTGGCGCTGAGAGCAGTGTTGCCACAGCTGGGAGTTGAACAACCCTCAGTGGGCCACTTCAGCTGGCCTGATGACCATCACTGGCTTAACTGCTGCCTCCAGCAGCAAAACCAGGCAGTGCAGCGAAACCTCCCTACGCGCTGATGGCCAACACTTCAGTAACTTTGTGTGGGCGACTAGCTGAGCACTTCTAAAGCATATTGGTGTAAGGTTGAATCATTGACTCCCACCCAAGATCAACTCCCACAAAGATGAGGCCACAGGATTGTCACGTCGAGCTCCCTGCCTGGAACTCTGGGAACAATGGCCACACATTTGACAGGCCATCTAGGGGATTACCATGGCAACATCACTTTCACCATTTGGAGTTATTGCAGAATTATTTTACACAAAGGACACTGACCCTCCCGAGGAAGTAGACAGGATTAACACAGCAGGGCAGCCAGCCACTCTTGTACTGGAAACTGGATTACGTCTCTCCCTCCTGTGGATCATGTCCAATAGGGTGGATCTCCCAGTGGCCACCCATTACAATTCCATGTCCCATTCTCTACTGAAATGTCTGTCCGTGGTCTCATGCACTGCCAGACTGAGATCACCCGCAAATTAACCATATAACCATATAACCATTTACGGAGCGGAAACAGGCCATGTTGGCCTTTCGAGTCCACACCAGTTCACTGATTTTGTGCACCCTCTTCAGGCAATGGTCCCGGTAGATGAAGTATGAAAGTTTGCCGGGAGTTTAAAGCTGCCTCATAGAGAAACCTGCAGGTCTGTTTAGATGTCCAAAAGCCATAAAAATGTTACTGTATTAAATGAGAACTTTGGGTGAGACGTAATACATGAGAATGGATGGGAAGCATTAACCAACAGAAACTAAATCAAATGGATAATTTTCCAATGTGGCATTGGAGGAACAACTCTTCTATCTGGGGACTCTCTAACTGGATGGCATTAACATTGACTTCTCTGGCTTTCATTAAATCCCCTATCTTCGTCCCTCCGTCTCTTTTCCTGTAGCTCTGTCACTCTCTCTCTCTCTTCCCTTTCCTCTCTGTCTCCTTTCACAGTGCCAGAATCAATTCTCACCTTTCCTCTCATCATATCCAATTAACCTTTTGTCTGTTGGTCTGTACTCCTCCCCTTCCCTGTCTTTAATTCACATGCCCACCTGCTTTTTTGCTAATACCTTGAAGAAGGACTCAGGTCCGAACCTATGGAGGTGCGAGACCGGCTGAGTTCCTCCAGCATTTCTGTGTGTTTTTTAGGATAACCTCAATGTCTGCAGACTTTTGTGTTTCACACCATGGAACTCTGTTGGCCATGGATTGCTTGGGTCAACTCCGCAAATTGGTCATTGGCCCCGGGCTCTGGCTAAATTACAGGGCTGTGGTTCCTGGCACCAGCTGCTCGGAAACTTACAGCCCTCAGGAGCCAGAGCCGGATTATCGGCAGGTTGAGTGGCAAACCTCCGAGAGCCATTTGGTCGTTGGGAAGGCCCTGGACCACTCTCTCCCTGGAGTAGTAATGACAAAGAGTTTATTGTCACACGCATCGGGCACTGTGTACAAAATTCTTACTTGCTGCACCTTCATGATAAATAAAATACAGTAGTGCCCATTCAAAAAGAGATGTTAAATCCTAAAAATAGACAGATAAAAAATTATACAATTATGATTAAACAAGAGAAATAAAAAGTGGTGTTACGAAAGTGCGGATGGGCCTCTTCTGGTGTCGGAGCAGCCCCTGACCAGTGTTATATCGGGAGGTTCAAAAGCTCTGTCCTGGACCCAGAATGCCTTCATTTCCCCCCACACCCCTACCCACCTGTTGCTGCAGGAGGATGGTGTGTTTGGGGGGGGGGGGTGGAGGTGAACGTGCATGTGTATGGGTGTGTGGGGGAATAAGTGTGTGTGGGTTTGAGTGTCTGTGTGTGTTTGTGTAGGTGTGTGGATATGGGTGTGTGTGTGTGTGAGGGGTGAGTGGATGTTTTAGTGTGTGTGTCTGTGTATGTGAGAGGGTGTATGTATGTGTATGTGTGTGTGAGTGTGTGTGTGTGTGTGTGTGTGTGTGTGTGTGTGTGTGTGTGTGTGTGTGTGTGTGTGTGTGTGTTAAGAGAGAGAAGCCATTCACCTTGGTGATTCATGACCTTCCTTCAGAACTGAACCTCGTGAAACTGTGAGGTTGACTGGGTCAGCCGTGATCTTTTTCCACACAACACCTGCCATCTCTGATTCAGTCTCTGTCTCTGGTTGTTATTTAATGGGCTGTCATGTTTTACAATGCCTCGTTCCACCTCACACGGGGAGAGAACCACTGGTCCAACAACAGCCGTTATCACGAGCCATTCTGCTTCAAAGCTTGATTATTCCAAGAGTGTTTTGCAGAGATGAGTCCTAATATACTCCAGGAAACATGAGATCTATTTATAGCTACAGTCACAAAGCTGGCAGCTATTCTTATACAGTGATAAGGCAATTAATCAGAAGACACTCAGTTAACCTGAACTCCAGAATATCTCTCAGATCACACTCAGCATTTAAACAGAGGAAAGATTACCAAGATTCTCGATGGCTCATAAATCATCAGGGTGTAGAATTTATACACACACACACACACACACACACACACACACACACACACACACACACACACACACACACACACACACACACACACACACACCTATATATGTGCCTCCCTCCAAGATGCAGGGTCAGCAGAATGACAGCTCAAGGAGTACGTCGCAGAGAGAGGAGGTGGCAAGGACAGGTAAGGAAGGCGAAGTGGATGGCGTGGCAATAGTGAGGGATGGTTGTGAGGTGAAGAGTTGAAGTAAGGTTTAATGGGGGATCGCAATTTCGGTGCTTGCCATAGGCACTGTTTTCCCTAGGAATGCCGCTGACCACTCCCCACTACCTATCAATGGCTCCATCATAGAGAGAGTGGAAAGCTCAAGTTCCTTGGCTTCCATTGACCATTGACTTATCCTGAACCCTCAACACCTCCTCATTAGTCAAGAACATGCCTACACTTCCTAAGGAGGTTGAGCCAGGAAAGCTAATTGGAGCACAATAGAGAGGGTCCTGTCTGGTTGCATCAGTGTGGTATGGGAGATGCCAAGCTTCAGATCGAGGGTCAGTAAGAAGGGTGATTAAATCTGCTGAGAAGATCACTGGGGTCTCCTTTTCCTCTATCAACAACACCTACAGGGAGCGGTGCTTAAAGAGGGCTCAGAGAATCATTGAGGACCCTCACCATCCAGCCCGTAGCATCTTTGAGACCCTACCTTTAAGGAAGAGGTACAGGAACATAAAAACCAGGACTTCCAGGCTGGGAAACTGCTTCTTCCCAAAGATGGTTGAACAATTATAGAAATCCATAAATTATATATATTTATTTTGCATCACTATATATATCTATATATAGATATATATAGATATATGCACACACACATAAATGTGTGTGTTTGTGAGTGTGTGTGTGTGTGTGTGTGTGTGTGTGTGTGTGTGTGTGTGTGTGTGTGTGTGTGTGTGTGTGTGTCTGCAGAGAGAAGCCATTCGCTGATATGATGTTTAGTTGGCTTGCACATGTATAATCAGATGGCAATGAACTTGAACTTAATTGGGCCTGACTCACAAATCAGCTGTGATTCAGCTGGATATGACTGCTCCTCGTGCTCTGTGGCCATTGCTCTTTCCTGGACAAGCTTCAAAGGCCATTAATCATTCATGTTACAACTGTACAAGATGTAGGTGAGATCGCGTGGAGTATTGTGGGCAGTTCTGGACACCCAGCACCACTGTTCCCTGTAAGCTGTGTGCGAGTGCACATGGACACACATTTTGCAACCAGCAAACAAAGACATTTAATGTGTGCACGAAAGGTTAGTTACCTAAAAATAATGTAGTAATTAATAATTATAGTTATTGAAAATAAGAAAGCAGTATCTGGAGGACAATGTTTCATGGAGTGACAAAGTAAAAGTTGTTATTCTGTGCAGTTTATGTCAAATAACCTACATAAACTGTGGAACATGTGAGGATTTTCACATTAAACATCTGGATAGTTTGTCAAATAGATTTGTAATTGATTTAACTATTTCCAGCACCTTTTATAATAATAATAAATATCTATGAATTGATGAGTGATATTGTAAAAAATTTATTAATAAATTAATTTAATTTATTTAGACATTGCATCACATAAAAATAAGAAATACTCATTGATGTAGTTCAAAGCATAGAATAAAATCTTAACTGAATACATTACTTCATAGAATGCAGTCATACTGATATTATATTAAAACAGGCCAATACAGTTTACTTCGAGGCTGTGCCAAAATTATCTTGAAACCACTTCGTTTACATTTGCACAAGAATTCTGTGTGCACATACTTTTGTCACGGGAAAAAAATTTGGACAATATAAGTTTTTTACTCACACTGGCTACTAAAAATTAGAAGGAACGTTGCCAGCTCTATGAAACGTCATCAAATTAGGTTTAGAAAAGATTCACTAGAATGTTCCATGAGCAGAAGGCTTGAAAGGTAAGGAGAGACTGGATAGGCTGGGATCTTATTTCCCCGAAGCGTAAGAGGCAGACAGGGGCCGGGTGTGGGGGGGGGGGGGGGTGGTGTGGAAGCTTTGTAAAGGTTTATAAAATTGTGAGGGGGTTATACATATGGTGAATCATCATGGTCTCAGGCAGGATTTAAGGTGAGAGGGATAAATTTAAAGAGGACCTGAGAGATAACTTTTCCACATTGAGGGTGCTTGGTCTGAGGAACAAGCTGCCAGGGGAAGTGGTAGAATTGGGGACATTAAGAAACATTTAGACAGGTCCATGGGTAGGAAAGGTTTAGAGGGTCATGGGTCAAATGCAGGCAAGTGGGACTAGTTTGGTCGGCATGGACAAGTTGGACTGAAGGGTCTGTGTAAACTCCATGGCTATGGTTAGCAGAGCAGATATGAAAGGCTGAATGTCCTCCTCCCACTTTTATTTTCCTAACCTCACCCATCAGTCACATGACCCTGCTGCAAATTCAATGAGGCAGAATTCCAGCCCCACAGAATCTGGGGCCTGGCTCTGGTGAGTCTTTAAACCAAGCCCTTAGAACAGGTTCAAAGCAGGTTCATCATGCACACACCACCTCCAGTGACATCCAAACAATGAAGAAACTAGACCCTCTCATTCCCCTTTGTTTCCTGAGTCACATATCCTAGTCATGGCACCATTTCCCACTTATCAACATCAATGTCCTTTGAAAAGTTGAATGAGATGTTAGGGTAAGAAACTTTCTAACCCTTCAAATTGGTACCATTGTGTCTGGAAAACAATAACTTTCAACAATAACCGGATCAAACCTCCTAAGGTACTTCACAGCTCTAATCAGCCCAAAACTTGGCAACAAGCCACAGTCAGAATCAAGAAATTATTGTCATGAACGTGTCGCGTTGTTTTGCGGTAGCAATCAAAAGTGCACGAGTTGCTATAAATTAGTTTTTTAAATAAATAAATTAGTGCAAACACACATTCGCACGCACACATACACTCACGGACACTCATACATGCACACACATACACTTACTCACACATACACACATGTGCACTCACACTCACACACACACGTACATATCCACTCACATATACTCACACTTGTACACATGAACAGACACACATACACACAGTCACTTACACTCACACACACACAGATGAACAGATATGCATACACACACACAGCCACATACATTCACACTCACACATATACACGGCACACACAAACACTCACTCACACACACACATGCACACACACACTCACACATATGAAAAGACACACAGACATACAAATGGTCACACTCACACACACACGCATATGAACAGACACACACACACATACACACACACACACACACACACACACACACACACACACACACACACACACACACACACACACACACACACACACACACACATATAAGCAGACACATTCTGCACAGCACAGTCAAACAGCACAAAAGCACACAAAGACGAGCTAGTGATTTTCCAGAACAAAGGCTAAACCTTGAGATGACACGTGTGGGCATGAGCAAAGGACAGGACACGGAAGGAATTGCTCCCATTTAGAGACTCAGTCTTACGACATTACAATTCTGTTGGAAACCACTCGCGTTTGAGTTGAGTGGGGCATTATTTCAGCTGTGTTCATCCAAGAAATGTTCCAAGGTGCACATTGCTGCTTCTTGTAAAATGTTAATGAATGTGTCAACCATGATTGAGAGTTTGTTTTCAAGCAGGTGATGTTGTCATTCTGCTATAAGATCTCCATTCTTCGTGACAGTTTGATTTATAAATGCACACGGCAGTTTACTTACTCATTAAAATAAATTCAAACATCTGGTCAGGAACACCTCAGAACATTGGAGATCAGGACCTCAGGCTCCCACCCTTACACCCCATCTCCCATTCAATGCACTTGCAACTAGTCTGGGATCTGGTAACTTGATTGGGGCCTTGTAACTAGTCTGGGATTACAAGATCACAAGATAAAGGAACAGAAGTAGGCCATTTGGCTCATTGAGGCTAGTCCACAAATCCACCCTGAGCTAAACTGTTCTCACTTCTAGTTCCAATTTCTGGCCTTTTCCCCATATCTCTTGATACCATGACAAATTAGATACCTGTCAATCTCCCCTTTAAACTGCCGCAATGATCGGGCCTCCACAGCTATATGTGGCAACAAATTCCACAAATCCTCAACCCTTTGGCTAAAGAAATTTCTCCTCATCTCAGTTTTAAAGGGTACCTTCTAATTCTAAGATTGTGCCCCTTTGTCCTGGATTCTACTCTGTCAAATCCTTTCAGCATTTGATATGTTTCTATGAGATCCCCTCTCATTCATCTATACTCCAATAAATACAGTCCAAGAGCTGATAAACATTTCTCATATGTTAGCCCCTGCATTCCAGGAATCATTTTGGTAAATCTCTGATCTTCTCTGAACTCTCTCCAACATTATTATATCTCTTCTAAGATAAGGGGCCCAAAACTGCACACAGTTCTCCAAATGAGGTCTCACCAGGCTCCATAGAGCCTCATCAACACTTCTTTACTCTTATACACTATTCCCCTTGAAATGAATGCCAACATAGCATTCGCTTTTTTTACTGCCGATCCAACCTGGTGGTTAACCTTTAGGTTATCCTGCATTATGACTCCCAAGTCCCTTTGCACTTCCAAATTTTGAATTTTCTCCCCATCGAAATAATAATCAGCCTGTTTATTTCCTCTTCCAAAACGTACAACCATACATTTCTCAACATTGTATATCATCTGCCATTTCATTGCCCACTCTCCTTTCGGTTTCTTCGACACTTCCTATTCCACCACCTATCTTGGTGTCATCTGCAAATTTAGTCACAAAACCATTCAATCTATAATCTAAATCATCGATATACATTGTAAAAAGAAACTGCCCCAACACCGGCCCCGAGGAACACCATGAGTAATCGGCAACCAACCAGAACAAGATCCCTTTATTCACACCCTTTGCTTTCTGCCTATCAGCCAATGCTTCACCCACTCTAATACCTTTCCTGTAATTCTAATCTGGTAACTAATCTGGGATCTGGTAACTAGTCTGGGGCCTTGTACTGTCTGGGGTCTTGGTTCTTGTATGTCCATCATATTCCTAAACATTCTGATAACAGAAATCCAGCTTTCAGTTTAACAAATGGACTAATGATCTATCTATCAATCCACCTTCTGGAAATCCAGACCCTATTTCCTGTTTGTTACTTCCCTCATTTAATATTACCTCATGAGCTCAAATCTCTTTCTCCAGGCTACTGGTCTCCTAAAACGTGACTCAATGTCACATCCAAACGCACGCGCGCGCGCGTGTGTGTGTGTGTGTGTGTGTGTGTGTGTGTGTGTGTGTGTGTGTGTGTGTGTGTGTGTGTGGGTGTGTGGGGGTGTGTGTGGGTGGGTGTGTGTGTATGTGGGTGTGTGTATACTCATGCATGTGCGTGTGTGTGTGTGTGTGGGTGTGTGGGTGTGTGGGGGTGTGTGTGTGTGTGCGTGTGTGTGGGTGGGTGTGTGTGTATGTGGGTGTGTGTATACGCATGCATGTGTGTGATTGCATGAGCGTTCGTGTATTGCACATGTGCACATCTGTACATGCCTGTCTGTGTGTGTCTTGGGGTGTGCGTGTGTGTGTGTCCGTGTCCGCACATCTGTATGTGTGTGTTTGTAGCTGTGCATGTGTCCGTGTCCGTGTGTGTGTGTGTGTCCGTGTGTCCGTGTCCGTGTGTGTGTGTGTGTGTGTGTGTGTCCGTGTGTGTGTGTGTGTGTGTGTGTGTGTGTGTGTGTGTGTGTGTGTGTGCGCAAAAGAGTTTCCCAAATTCTCTTCTGAAAATGCTGTCTTAAATTGTTAGATGCTCTCTCACTGTTCTAGATGCTCAGATATCTACCCTCCTAGATATCTCCATCTACTGGACAAAATTGTTCTCTATACTTTCCCAGATCACCTCAGTAATTTGAAATCTTTCATCCTCACTCTTAAATCCTTGGATTTTGTCTGTGGAACAGGTCTGTGAAATTTAACCTTTGCCCCGGAATCATTCTGGATTTCTGCAGTGTGCCTCAACCAAAGCCTGTGACTCCTTGACGAGGAATGGTGCCAGTCCAGTAACAACCTGTGGAAAGGTGTGAAAGCAACTGGTATAGAGGGAGAGGAAAAAGACAAAGAGCTTCAGGGAAGGGTCTCAGAGTAGACCACATTCAGAGCTCAGGTTCTCACTATTACAGCCCCAGATACTCAGGTTCAAATCCGGCGCTGTCTGTAAGGGATTTGTATGCTCTCCCCAAATCCTGTTTGGGTTCGGCCCAAGTGCTCACATTTCCTCCCACCCTTCAAAATGTACAGAGTTGGCAGGTTAACTTGGGGACGTGGATTTTATGTGCTGAAAGGGACTTCTGTCTCACTATATCGTTACAATATAAAACAATTCAGCCTGATCTGTAGCGGAAAGGAAGGAGAGCTCTTGGCAAGTCCCAGGGTAGAGTAGTGGGAACTACTGAGGGCACAGTGATACCCTGGGAGGACCCTCTGAGCCAGCTTGTTGTGGGTTCAACCCCCACTCCAGACCTTGAAACATACGATCTATAACCCTTCCAGAGCTGTACTGGGGAGTGCCACATAGAGCCACTGTCAGATGAGCTCCAGTGAGAATGTCAAAAATCCCACAAAACAGTTTCATTCAATGTGGAACAGCAGAGCACAGGACCTGGCCCTTCATCCCATGTGTCTGTGCTATCCATGAACCAGATTAAACTAATCCCATCAGCCTGAACATGGTCAATATCCCTCCATCCCCTCTTGTTCATCTGTCCATCTAAATATCTCAAGCATTGTTATCTGAAAAGATTTGCAAAATATAGCTCACTGACCTGTACAATATTGACCCCTCAACCAATAAATTTAATTACCCATTTGTCCTTACTTTTGGTATTGATGTGCCAAAGGTTTCTACATGTAACAATTTCAAACATGCTTCATCTGCCATAAACCGAGTGGCAGGCACTATATAAATGCAGATCTCCGTGGAGGGAATTTGGAGATTGAATGAGGGACCTCCCAGGCTGAAGGATCCACCTTATTTGAGGGGATAGTGAGCAATTCTTTGTGGATGCTGCTGGTGTGCAGCTCAACAAACAAGGCACAACAAACACCTCAGGTATCTGTGGCTTCATCAGATCCTTCACAATGTTATGACACTGACATGAGTTTCAGCTGACTGGAATCCAGCCTGGGATTCGGGGAAATGAGTAACAAGAGTTCACTGTCACAGTATCAGAGAGTTATACAGTGTGGACACAGGAACTTGGGCCCCTCTAGCCCCTACTCACACACACACACGAGCACACTGTACAGATGCACTGACATTCTTACCTGTTCTGCTTTAGGTAAGATATTACAACATTATATGTTAAAACTACCAGAATGCTCCATGAGACAGAAAAAGAGTTAAGAAATATCAGATTAGACTCAAACATTACAGCGCAGTACAGGCCCTTCGGCCATCGATGTTGTGCTGACCTATATAAACCTATTCAATGATCTAAACCTTCCCGACCTCAGACAGATAACAATTTATTTATCTTGCATCCATGTGCCTGTTGAAAAGTCTTTTAAATGCCCCTAATGTTTCAGCCTCCACCACTAACCCCGGCAAGGCATTCCAGTCACCCACAATTCCCTATGTAAAAAAACTTATACCTGGCGTTTCCCCGAAACTTTCCTCCACTCACCCTACATCAGTGGTTCTCAGCCATTCCCAACCAGAGGAAGCCTTCGGTGCTCTGTAAAGGATTTCTCGGTGGTATGTGAGTGGGTAAAAAGGTTGAGAACCACTTCGTTAAACAGATGTCCTCTAGTGTTTGCTACTCTCGCCCTGGGAAGCAAGTCCTGGGTGTCCACCCTATCTACGCCTTTCATAATCTTGTATACCTCTATTAAATCTCCTCTCATCCTTCACTCCAAAGAGAAAAGTCCCAGCTCTGTTAACCTTTCTTCAGAAGACATTTTCCAATCCAGGCAGCATCCTGTGAAATCTCCTCTGCACCCTCTCCAGAACTTCCACGTCCTTCCTGTAATGAGGTGACCAGAACTGAACACAATCAATGGAGAGATCAATAAATATTCATCGTTGCAGTTAGTGCAAGAAAAAAGGATGTTCTGGCCCAAATCTGTGCTGAACAAGGTGCCTCCATGAGCTGGTCCCATTTTTCTGCATTTGGCCCCTATCCCTCTAAACCTAATTCAAGCTTATTCATTCCAGTAATACACTCATGAATCTTTTCTGCACCCTTTTCAGTTTAACAATATATTCTGTATAGATGGGTGACCAAAAGTGTGCACAATACTCCAAGAGTGGTCTCAGCCACATCGTGTACAGTTGTACAAGTCACCGTCTTGACTGATGAAGGCAAGTGTGCCAAATGCTTTCTTCACCAGCCTGTCAACTCTATCACCATTCTCATTGAACTATGTACCTGTTGCCCCAGGTCTCTCTGTTCTGCAACACTCCCCAGACACTACCATTAACCATGGTTTAACGTACCGTAGTGCAACACCTTGAGCTAAGTTCCATCTGTCGTTTCTTGGTCCACTTTCCAAGTTCATCCACTTGGTCACTTTCTTGCCTCTGTCATTCTCTCCACTTCCTTCTCCCCCCCCCCCCCCACACCATCTCCCTCCACTGGGCCCCACCTGCCCATCAGACCTTCCTCATCTGGATCCACCTATCATTTTCTAGCTCCTGCCTCACCCCTCCCCTCTGTATTCTGTGACTATTTTGGATTCAATTCACCAGATCACTGTGGATTCCATATGATCTAGAAACATAGCAGGAGGCCATTCAGCCTTTCCAGCCTGCTCCAACACTCAACAGGATCATGACTGATCATGTGACCTCCGTGCCCTATTCCTGTTCTTTTTCAACAGCCTTTGATCCCTTTAATCAATGGGGCCACATCCAACTCTCTTTTGAATACATCCAATGATCCGGCCTCAGAATCTTTCTGTGGTAAGGAGTTCGCACCTTCACAACTCTGAGCGAAAACTCTCTGAGCAATTTAACCTTCAGTGACCAGCCTTACCATAGTCTGTGCAGACAACAACCACTGCCTAACCTCATAAATCATCCTCACCACCCAAAAACAATCAGATTAGTGACCCAGGACCTCTTCTGTACAACGCCATGCTGACTGTGCCTCACAAGTCCACGCTCTTCCAAGCACGAGTAAATCCTGTCCCAACAATCTTCTACAAGAGATCACGCAAGTCCAAGATGTCCAAATGTACAATTCAATCATCTTGGGAGAGAGAAAGAGAGAGAGACTCTGACAGATTAAATTTTCCATCTATAAGATCATAAGACTATAAAATATAGGAGCAGAAATAGGCCATTCAGCCCATCGAGTCTGCCCCACCATTCAATCATGAGCTGATCCACTTTCTTACTCAGCCCCACTTGCCGGACTTCTCCCCATAATCTTTGATACCCTATTAATCTCTGCCTTAAATCCACCCAATGACCTGGCCTCCACAACTCTCTAATCATCTATCTCTCTCTATATTTTTAATTTTTAACTATCTATCAATCTACATATCTCTATATATA
The DNA here is from genome assembly GCF_036971445.1 of Narcine bancroftii. Lineage (NCBI taxonomy): Eukaryota > Metazoa > Chordata > Chondrichthyes > Torpediniformes > Narcinidae > Narcine > Narcine bancroftii. Next base: position 28,772,108 of record NC_091474.1, read on the forward strand.
CCTGTATGTGTATATATACCTGTGTGTGTGTGTGTGTGTGTGTGTGTGTGTGTGTGTGTGTGTGTGTGTGTGTGTGTGTGTGTGTGTGTGTGTGTTTGTGTCTTGAAAAGTACATCTTGATGGTTCGATTCTCTTGTAATTTTGATGACACAACAGTAATTTATTCACACGTGCAAATGCAAACAAAATGTCTCTACTTTGGATGTAAACTGAAGGATCAATTCAAAACAATTCCAATAACCGTTCTGGAAATAGGTACAAATATTGGACATACTCAGCAGGCCAAGCAGCATCTGGTGAGAAGGAACAAATGTTTCGACCCAATACATTGGCCAATCCTTTCTCCCTTGATGCTGCTCAACCTGTCGAGTTCCTCCTGCAGAGATTGTCAAGAGAGGGGTTAATGGACCTGAAACAAAACAAAAGCTGCATCTCGTGGATGAAGAAGCAGAATCTTCCTTCAGCATCATCGGAAAATGAGAGGAAGAGTGGATGTGCCCAGAGACTGGGCTAAAGGTGGAGTCCCAGAGACTAAGGTGGGAGGGGGGTGCCTGGAGGCTGGCTATTGATTCCAGATACTGGGCGTGGGGTCCTGGAGTGGGTGTGGGGTTCTAAAGACTGGGTGTGGGGCCATGGAGACTGGGTGTGAGGTCATGGGGACTGGGTGTGGGGTCATGTGGACTGGATGAGGGGTCGCAGGAACTGGGTGCAGGGTCCTAGAGACTGAGTGGGATGCAGTGGACTGGGAGTGTGGTCCCGGGGCCTAGGTGAGGGGTCTCGGAGTCTGTGGGAATGGGAAGTAGGTGTTGGACAGATAGGATGATCAAGTCGGAGAAGAAGGACAGTGGAAAATGAAAGCTTGTGGCTAGAAAAGAGGTAGACTGATCTGGTCATCAGTTCCCGTTCTCCTCCATTCCCCACTTCAGCCTCGTTGACCCATTGCCTGCGGAGGAGATGGCACCCTCATTCAATTTGAGAGGAGCTGGGAGCGAAAGTCAGGAGCACGTGGAGTATCAGAGCTGCAGTGTTTATACCTTCAGGCCAGTTGACAGTCTGGAGAACATGGAGCAGCAATAATAATTAACCTCAGCACGCTGTTCAGACTAATGCTGTGGCTACTCATTGCTTGCCAGCTCTTGTCACACTGATCAGACCTTGCTTGTTTTTGTGATGAATCTGTGAGCTTGTTCCAGTGAAGGCTGTCAGTGCTGGGAACCTCCCCCTCTGTATGTGACAAGTGTCAGATCACGTGTGGCTTGGCTTAATTCATCCTGCTGAGTGGAAATCAGGCCAAGCAACGTTCATCATTTCAGAATATCTAATGGCATTAGCAACATTTTTTTTAAATAGTAGATTGTGGTTATCATATGAGGAGCATTTAACAGTTCTTGGCCTCCACTCGTTGGAATTTGGGAGATTGAGGAGGGATCACATTGAAACATTTCAAATGTTGAAATACTTGGGCAGAGTAGATGTAGAAAGCCTGTTTCCCATGGTGGGAGAGTCTAGACAAGAGAGAGTCCACTTTGAAGAGAGATGCGGAGGAATTTCTTCAGCCAGAGGGTGGTGAATCTGTGGGATTTGTTACAACAGGCGACTGTGGAGGCTGGGTCATTGGGCGTTTTTAAGGCAGAGCTTGATGGATTCTTGATTAGCCGGGCATCAAAGGCGAGAAGGCTGGGCAGTAAGGCTGAGTGGGAAAATGGATCAGCTCATGATTAAATGCCAGGGTAGACTTGATGGGCTGAATAGCCTATTTCTGCTCCTGTGTCCTATGGTCTCATATATATATAGTGATCCAAAATAAATATATTCAAAAATAATTTATGGATTTCTAAGATAGTTCAACAGTCTCCCCACCTGCGGGAAGAGTTTCCCAGCCTGGAAGTCCTGGTTTTTATGCCCCTGTACCTCTTCCTTGAAGGTAGGGTCTCAAAGATACTACAGGCTGGATGGTGAGGGTCCTCAATGATTCTCTGAGCCCTCTTTAAGCACCACTCCTTGAAGATATCGTTGATAGAGGGAAGGAAGACCCCAGTGATCTTCTCAGCAGTTTTAATCATTCTCCAAATTGACCTCTGATCTGATGCTTTGCAGCTACCATACCATGCTATAATGCAGAACATTGTTAGGATGGGGGCCGGTAGCCTTGACTTCCTTAGGAAGTCTAGGTGCTGCTGCACCTTCCTGACTAATAACGAGGTGTTGTGGGTCTGGGACAGGTCGTCCTTTAAATGGACACATAGGAACTTTGCGCTCCCCACTCTCTATGACGGAGTCATTGACATGTAGTGGGGTGCGGACCCTGATCCTCATGTAATCCTGAAGCATCTAACCAGTGTGATGTCATCATTCAATGGCTCAGCCCTCTGTCTCCGTGAGTACATTTCCTTCCTAGTCTCTGATTGCCCCATCTCTCCTTTCACAATCTTTTTCCTGCCCACCAGAGTTGGCATCAGAACAAGTTCAATTTGGGGGAGGTGGGGCACAAACTGACATTTGAAAACTCTGTCAGTGGGGGGGGGGGGGGGGTGTGGGGGGGTTGCAGTGGCTCACCTGCCATGAACCTCCGTGCTCTCCCATCACACTTCCCTCATGCTGACACCAATGCTGCATGTGGTGGGGGGCACAGTAGCTCATTTGGTGAGGGGCAATGCCTGTGAATGCCCACAGTGCCTGAGGAATATTTATGGACTCCTCCTCACCACCAGTTTCTCCACACTCTCTCTGCGCCCGTGTCCCCCTCCCCCTGAACATGGCATCATCAGCCTGGTTTTCACATATTCACATCCTGCCACCTGTCACGTGCTCTGTCTCTCAGTTCTAGTTCACCCTCCAGCTCTTATGCCATCTGAGCAGCTCTGTTTAAATTCCTCATCCCTCCTCAAGGACAGCCCTCGACTGTCGCTGAAACTCCTTCACCTCAAACACCTCTGGTAGTCAGTTGGAGATATTCAACAAGAAAATATGTTGATTCTGGGTAGCTCATGAGAGCCATCAGTTATAAGGAAACCAGGCAGAGACGAGCCGCGTGAGGTTATGCCTCATTGCTCCTGAATGCCACAACTATGTTTGGACAGATTAGCAGAGTTGCCAGGAGGCATGGTGGCACAGAAAGCCAAGGAAAGCTGCGGATAAATTAATTGTCATTGTGATGTTCACCAAGCGCTTTCTACTTGCACGCAGCTGTCACACCAATAATACAAACTTTTACCAGCTTTGGATTTATGAACTTCTGCAACCCCGGTCCCACCATGCTGCAGGAGACCACTTCACACATCTGGGCACTGCGTGATTCAGCAAAAGAGGATTCTATTTAGTCCTAAGAACTGTGCAAGCTTCTCCTCCAGTTCCCTCTTAAAGCCTGCCTCCCTTTCTCTCGCTAGTCCTCTTCTTCATATGTTTATCTAGATTCCTCTTCAACTCATCCTCCTGCTCTCTGTGGGGAAGGGCTCCTTGTTATCACTGCTTCCTAGAGAAAGAAGGTTCCCGGAGCTGGGTCTATGTGAACTAGTTCATACCTGTTCTCGTCCTTGAGAACCAGGTGAAGTGCTCTCTGCTTGCCCACCCCTATCAACTGGAATCTAAATTCCAATGAGTACAAGCCAAGAGCTGTCAAACGCTCCTCATATGATAACCTTTTCATTCCCAAATCATCCTTGTGAACCTCCTCTGAACCCGCTCCAACGTCAGTACATCCATTCTTAAATGATGAGCCCAAAACTATTCCAATATTCCAAGTGAGGCCTTACCAGTGTCTTATAAAGCCTCAATATCTCATCCCTGATCTTATATCCTATGCCATTTGTGTGTAGGGTCTACTGAGTGTCTGTGTGTGTGCACTATGTTCCAGAGATGCACTGTGTTCATCGGCTTTTAAATGCACATGTACAATCAGATGGCAATAAATTTGAACTTGAACCTGAGTCTTGGCAAGGGAAGGTGTGGCTGAGATTGTGGACGACCTCAAAGGTGATGAAGGGAAACAGCGTGACAGGGTTCATTGAAAGTGGATCATCTCCTGGACCAGGTTGGGGTCATTGTCAGATGAAGAGGTGAGTAAGACATGAAGTTGCGGAGACACTGATCATGGCTCTGAACATCAACTGGTTCAAGGCCAATTCTGAACTTCACCCCCTTGCTCAAACAGCTGATCTACTCGGTTAAACCACAGGGCCTTCGATTAATCTTGATGGAAGGGAAGGTTCAAGTTTATTGTCTGGTGTGCAAGTGAAAATGTTCTGTTGTACAGGGATGGGTTAAACATTCATTTGGGCAAGAGCGGATTGGTTAAGGGAAGCCAACTTCAATTATTTAACAGCAATGTGCTCCTGAACTAAACTGACAAAGTACATCTGTGGAGGGATTTGGAAGGAGTTCTGATCTGGTATTTCCCCAGCACCAGATTCTGCCAGATTTGGCTGAAGCTCAGAATGTAATGAAGGATGAAAGAATGACTTTTCATGGCTTCAGATCCCGCCTAAGGACTTCACAGTTGACTTTGATTTGGAGAGGTACCTCAAAGCAGCAGGGCATACAACAGTGCTGAAGGAACTCAGTGGGTCACACACATCCATGGAAAGCTATTGCTTTCAACATGTCAGGCCTGAGCCTTTGGTCAGGTATGTCAATGGCATGGGTCATTGGGGGCCCTTAGAGTGTACAACCACAGATCCTTACATGGAGGGTTACTCACTTGTAGTTTTGGACTCCTCACTTAAGAAAGGATGCGCTGATATTGAAGAGGGTTCAGAGGAAGTTCACAAGAATGATTCCAGGAATGAAAGGGTTGTCATATGAGGAGCGTTTGACAGCTCTTGGCCTGAACTTGTTGGAATTTAGGAGAATGAGAGGGGATCTTTTTGAAACATTTTGAATGTTTAAAGTCATAGATAGATTAGATGTGGAAAGGTTGTTTCCCATGATGGGAGAGTCTAGGACAAGAAAGCATAACTTCAGGATTGAAGGGTGTCCACTTAGAACAGAGATGTGGAGGAATTTCTCAGCCAGAGGGTGGTAAATCAGTGGAATTTGTTGTCACAGGTGGTTGTGGAGGCCAGGTTATTGGGTGTTTTTAAGGCAGAGATTAATAGGTTCTTGATTAACCAGGGCATCGAAGGTTCTGAGGAGAAGGCCGGGCAGTGGGGCTGAGTGGGAAAATGGATCAGCTCATGGTTAAATGGTGGGGCAGACTTGATGGGCTGAATGGTCTATTTCTGCTCCTCTGTCTCCTGCTCTTATGGAGTGGGTCATGTCCACATGGTGGTTAGTAAGACATAGAGGATGCTCCTGTTTATTACATAGAACATAGCAGCGGAGATGTCATGCTGGAACTAGACGAGATTCGCAGTGATGCATGGCGTTCCATTCCGCATCCCTCAGGGATGGGGATGGGAATGGGGAAAGAAAGAGAGGGAGAGAAAGCGGAAGGAAGGAAGAAATGAAGGAAAAGAAAATAAATAATGGTTAATTGAACAGTTGGAATTGGTGCAAGTTCAAGTTTATTGTCTGGTGTGCAAGTGAAAATGTTCTGTTGTATAAGTAGTTCAGCTAGACAACCCGACACTGTACAGCAGTGAAGTCAAAGTGTGGAATGCAGAGGTACAGAGGGGGATCAGTTAGTGCAGGGCAAGGGGAACATTATTTTATTGGTGTGAGTCTCGTTCAGGAGTATGATAACGATGGGAAGGAAGCTGTCCTTGTATCCAGTGATACATTATCCTATCCTCGGGAATCTTCTTCCTGACAGGTGGGGGGGGGGGGGGGGGGGGAGTGAAGAGAGTGGCCAGGGGGGGATGAGTCTTTGAAAATTTTGCATGCTTTTCAAGGCAGCAGGAAGTGCAGATGGAAATTACGGAGGGGAGGGGGATGTGTGTAATGGCGTGAGTCACATTCACAGTCCTCTGTAGTGTTTATGTTACATTACATAGTCGGGGAGGTGAAGACCAGAGGGCACAGCCGCAGAGTTAAAGGACATCCTTTTGGAACAGAGATGAGGAGAAATTTCTTCAGCCAGAGGGCAGTGAATCTATGGAACTTGTTGCCACAGATGGCTGTGGAGGCCAAGTCATTGGGTAGATTTAAAGCAGAGGTTGGTAGGCTCTTGATTAGTAAGGGTGTCAAAGGTTACAGGAAGAAAGCAGAAATACATCAGCCATGATTTGCATGGCAGCACAGAATTGATGGGCAGAATGACCTGATTCTGATCCTATATTGTGCGGTCTTATCACAACTCTCCCCTTTTTAAATCTCAGTCTGAAGCTGAAACTCATAACAGATAATCATCAAATTATTACATACGTCACTCCTTCCCAGTCCAAGCCCCAGGTTTTAGAAGATCAAACTTCAGAGAGATGGCAGCATCAACCTGAGTCAATCGGATTAAGGTGACAGGCTCCCTGAGGGCTGAGGGTTCTACAGCACAAACTCACAGGGTGTGTTGGTGAACCAGTGGCCGAGAGCTACACACAGTGTCTGATCTCACTCCTGCTCTGTCCACATACACACCGGTCCAGAACCTCATTCCTGATCTCACTCCTGCTCCATCCACACACACCACTCCAGGAACCCCGTTTCCTGAACTCACTCCCACTCTGTCCACACACACCGCTCCAGGAACACTGTTTCTTATATCACTCCCACTCTGTCCACACGCATCACTCCAGGAGCCCTGTACCTGATCTCACTCCCGCTCCGTCCAAACACACCACTCCAGGAGCCCTGTACCTGATCTCACTCCCATTCCGTCCACACACACCACTCCAGGAACCCCGTTTCCTGAACTCACTCCCACTCTGTCCACACACACCGCTCCAGGAACCCCGTTCCTGGTCTCACTCCCACTCTGTCCACACACACCACTCCAGGAACACTGTTTCTTATATCACTCCCACTCTGTCCACACGCATCACTCCAGGAGCCCTGTACCTGATCTCACTCCCGCTCCGTCCAAACACACCACTCCAGGAGCCCTGTACCTGATCTCACTCCCGCTCCGTCCAAACACACCACTCCAGGAGCCCTGTACCTGATCTCACTCCCGCTCCGTCCAAACACACCACTCCAGGAGCCCTGTACCTGATCTCACTCCCATTCCGTCCACACACACCACTCCAGGAACCCCGTTTCCTGAACTCACTCCCACTCTGTCCACACACACCGCTCCAGGAACCCCGTTCCTGGTCTCACTCCCACTCTGTCCACACACACCACTCCAGGAACACTGTTTCTTATATCACTCCCACTCTGTCCACACGCATCACTCCAGGAGCCCTGTACCTGATCTCACTCCCGCTCCGTCCAAACACACCACTCCAGGAGCCCTGTACCTGATCTCACTCCCGCTCCGTCCACACACACCACTCCAGGAGCCCTGTACCTGATCTCACTCCCGCTCCGTCCACACACACCACTCCAGGAGCCCTGTACCTGATCTCACTCCCGCTCCGTCCACACACACCACTCCAGGAGCCCTGTACCTGATCTCACTCCCGCTCCGTCCACACACACCACTCCAGGAGCCTCATGAATTTTCAGAGAAAAAGGCCATACACCCGTCAATCCTGCGCTGGCTCTTTGACAGAATGATCCAACTCATCCCTTGTGGTCCTGCAGCTTTCTCTTCACTTTCGCCTCCATTTTGCGCATCAGGAAGTTTTCCCACCCTCATTGACCCTCTGCCTTCAAAATCCTCTCTCCTTCCTTACCATTCAGCCACAACCCATTGAATGTTCCTCTTGCAGGGCCTTGTCATCTTGGTTGGAATAATTCCTGTCTGGAGCAGTGACAGGATACATTCTGTAGCACTCAGTAAGTGACATTGGGGAATGTTTTTTTAAAATGTAGGGTTACAGCACGGTAACAGGCCCTTCCAGCCCAGGAGCCCATGCCACCTAAATACACCCATGTGACCAATTAACCTACTAACCCTATACATCTTTGGAGGGCAGGAGGAAACCAGAGCACCCGGAGTAAACCCACGCAGTTACAGGGAGAACATACAAACTCCTTATGGACAGCGCTGGTTTCAAACCCAGGTCACTGGTGCTGTAACAGCGTTGCACTAACTGCTACCCTGACTGGCTACATCATGGTCTGGGATGGGGGCACCCATACCTGTGAGCATAAAGCCCTCCAAATGCTAGTGGACATTACCTAGGCCAACACAGGCAAAACCCTCCCCACCAGCAAGGGGATCTACAGGGAAGGCTGCCATTGGAGAGCAGCACCAATCATCAAGGATCCACACCACCCAACACACGCTCTGTTCTCGCTGCTAGCATTAGGAAAGAGGTGAGAGAAAAAGAAGTCGATGTTTTGGGCCGGAAACTCCATCAGGACACATTGAGACCTGAAACATACAGGTTCTTTGTCTCCCATGGATGCTACTCAACCTGCTAAGTTCTTCCTGCAGAGTGTATGATGCTTTAAATAAAGTTTACTGACTTACAGCCAGTTGTATAGCTGCTGGGCTGTGAAGAGACCCTTCTCCAGTGGTTCCGGCAGATAGTTTCGACAGAAAGCTTGGTCTTACATTGCTGGAACCACAGGAGCCTGCCACACTATTGCGAGGTTGCCTAAAATTAGTGAAGTGTACAAAGAATGTTCACGTACAAGGAAATCCACACCACATTCCCATGGACAGCCTTGAATCCAATGTACAAACACTGCTCTCTACTTTGAGTATAGGAATTGAGATGCTATGGTAAAGTTGTCTCAGACATTGGTGAGGCCAAATTTGGAGTATTGTGGGCAGTTTAAGTCTCCTAACTACAGGAAATATATCAATCAGATTGAAAGAGTGCAGAGAAGATTTACTAGGATGTTGCTGGGACTTCAGGAACTGAGTTACAGGGAAAGGTTAAACAGGTTAAGACTTTATTCCCAAGAGTGTAGAAGAACAAGATAGATTCAATAGAAGTCTAAAAAATTATGATGGGTATAGACATGGAAAAACAGGCTTTTTCCAATGAGGGTAGGTGAGATACAAATCAGAGGACATGGGTTAAGGGTGAAAGGGGAGAGCTTTAGGGGGTACATTAGGGAATACTTCCCACTGAGAGTGGTGGGAGTGTGGAATGAGCTGCCAGCTGAAGTGGTAAATACAGGCTCAATTTTCACTTTTAAGGAAAATTTGGGCAGGTACATGGATGAGAAAGGAATGAAAAGCTATAGATTGCATGGAAGTCAGTGGGACTGGGCAGAATAATAGTTTGACACAGACTAGAAAACCAAAGGACCTGTTTCTGTGCTGTAATGTTCTATGGTTCTGTCCTCTACCCTCCATCTGATCCTGCTCTTTCTATCTCTTCTTAACCTATTTCTGTACTTATTCTCTCTCTCTCACACACACACACACACACACACACACACACACACACACACACACACACACACACACACACACACACACACACACACACACACACACACACACAAACACATGGGCACAGTCTTTCTCTAACTTTTCTCTCCCCACCCTCCTTCCTAACTGTTTCTCCCTCTAGCCCCTCTCTCCACCTGCCACTCCTGGGAGGGATGAGACAGGGGCAGGGCCTGTAGTGGATTGGTGAATGGGGGAGTGGGGGGGGAATGAAGGATGTGGACAAATAGGGAGGGTGGAGGTGGAGGCAGAGATAGAGAAAGAAAGAGAGGTGGAGGAAGAAAGAGAAAAAAATGGAAAAAGGAAGAGTGGGAGTGAGAGAAAGGGCAAGAGAGAGGGGAGAAAGATGGGAGAAAGAGAAAGTGATAGAGAAAGAAAGAAATAGAGAGGGGAGAGAAAAGAGGGGGTGGGGAGGGAGGGAGAGAATGGGGAGAGAGGGGGAGGAGGAAGGGAGGGGAGGAGGGGATGAGAAGGGGAAGAGGGGGAGAAGGGGAGAGGGGGAGAGAGAGAAGGGGAGAGGGGGAGTGGAGGAGGAAGGGGAGGGGAGAGAGAGAAGGGGAGAGGGGGAGAGCTTCTCTACACTGGGTCCCCTCCTGAGCTGGTGCTGGGCTCATTGGTTTACATGTGGCAGTGCTGCCACGCACAGGGTACTGGAGGAACTGCAGACCCTGCAGCTATTTGATGGGAATTCATTGGAACTGGTGGGGACAACGAATAAATGACCGGAATTTGGGGCTTGGAACACAGTCAGGGACACGATCCTGAGCTCTGGGAGATATGTTGTTGCCCGCAGATGCAGACTCTGTGATCCAGCTCCGGTGTGAACAGTTACAGCAACAGTATATAAGGAGCAGGAGTGGACCATCTACCTCTCCAGCCTGCTCCACCATACATGAAGGTCCAATCAAAACTTCTCCTGCCCTCAGTAACCTTTCACCTCCTTGCTTATCTCCCTCCACCTCTGAAGCAAAGTGGCAATTTCAGAGAAAGCTAGAAACAGAGGTAGCTATGGCAAGGTATGCAGGCCATTACAGCCTACAAAGTGAGAGCAAACACTATAGATGGCTGCAGTGCATCATTACCTGATGAGCTGAACATCTTCTATGTCCACTTTGAGAAGAAGAACCAAACAGTGCCTACTAAAATCCCTACAAAGGCTGAGGACCCTGTGATATCTGTCTCTGAGGGTGAATTCCGAACATCATTCAAGAGGGTGACCCCCTCGCAAGGCGTCAGGCCCTGATGGTGTACCTGGCAGGGTACTGAAAATCTAGCCGGAGTGTTCATGGACATTTTCAACCTCTCATTGCTGCAGTCAGAAGTTCTCATTTGCTTCAAAAGGGCATCAATCATCCTGGTGCCCAAGAAGAGAGTGAACTGCCTCAATGACTACCGCTTCTTTGCAAGGCTGGTCATGGCCAACACGTACCTAAGCAGAGATCTGGACCCACTGCAATTCACCCATCGTCACAATCGCTCCACAACAGATGCAATATCGTTGGCTCTCCACTCAGCTCTGGATCACCTTGAAAACAGCAATTCATACATACGGCTGCTCTTCATCAACTACAGCTCAGCCTTCAACGCCATTATTCCCTCAGTGCTGGTCAAGAAGCTACAAATCCTGGGCCTCTGTACCCCCCTCTGCAACTGGATCCTTGGCTTTCTCATCAGAAGACCACAGTTAGTACGAATTGGAAACAACATCTCCTTCTCACTGATTATCAAAACAAGCACACCCCAAGGATACGTGCTTAGCCCACTGCTCTACTCACTACACACCCATGACTGTGTGACCAAGAACAATTCCAGTGCCATATAAAAGCTTGCCTATGATTCCACAGTTATCGACAAGATCAAAAACAGCAATGAGGAAGTATACAGGAGTGCGCAAGAAGAAACATGTCCACCCACAGCCTACGAACCCTGGGACCCCTCTCCCATGCAAGTTCTGGCTGGCACATGCACGATGGATTTGAGTATTGTAAGGTAAAACATCATGAGATGGGAATGTGTAAGGAGTTACCCTGTACAGGGCTGTAACAAGATGTGAATGCATCCTTGTACTTACAAGATAAGAGAGACATTGATGGATTGAGAGGCAGGAAGCTAGCAGGGAAAGGATAGCAACAGTTTTAGTCATTGGACAAGTAATGATATGATGATGTTCTAAGCATGTATCCAAGGGTATAAAAAATCACCATTTTGCTGATAACGGCAGAATGCATTCTCCGACTAACATGGTTAGTTGCAAGTGTTACAATCCGGTAATAAAGAACAAAGAACCCTGATTTCGACTCAGTCTGGTGTTTGTCTCACTCATTCATGAACAAAGCAGACCCAGGGGTCACTAGCGTAACTAGCGTCACTTCCATCAGAGAGAGGAGTAAGTGTGACGGCGGGGCACAGAGGTTCATAGCAGGTAAGGCACCCACACCACTACCTCCCACCACCACCTCCCCCCCCCCACCCCCGCTGCCACCGCACCCAACCACCAATGACCCTGCATGTTCTCCTTTTTGGAAATTTGGTAATGGGCACCCTAGGACCACGGTGGTGGTCCAGAGAGAGGATCAGAGCAGCTGAGGGACCCACACAGACTGCAGCCTGCTGGAGAATGGTGCGTGAGGATCAGGTATCAGAGCTGGGATTTGAGTGGGTGCTGAGGGCAAGAAGGGCTCCTGAAGGGGCTTGGGCACTGAAGGTTTCCTGATCGTGTCAGAGGTTTGCATCTGGAGCTCGGGTTGCCGATGTATCAAACAGGAGTCTGTGCATCTGCAGAGGTTGTGGGAGTGCTGGAGGCGAATCCACGGATGCTCAGTGACTCTGAAAGGACTCTGTTTTGCATCTCTTTCTCTTGTACTGTAAGGGACACCAGGCAACACTAATGGCGACTCTTTGTCTGCCTTCCAGCAGGCAATAGGCAATTTTCTGTAATATTACATGTTCTGTACTATTACATTTCAATATAGCAATTTGGAATCTTGAAATATTCAGAGACTCTGCTTCCACCGACTAGGCCTTGCACCCAGAGTACACTCTGCCCTAACTGGGCAACCTCTCGTCTTTTAACCAAACTCTGAGTTCCAGATTCTCTCACCTGATTTGGAATGGCCCAGAGAGGCAAAGAGTTTTACAGCATGGATATAGGCCCTTTGGCGCAATGTGCCCATGCTGACAAAGTTGTCTCTCTGAGTAGATCAGGCCAACAAAACATGACCAAAACTTGCTGTAAAACAAATATCTGCAGACACCGTGGTTGAAGTAAAAACACAAGGCTGGAAGGACTCAGCAGGTCAAACCGTGTCCTTTATGCAGCAAAGATAAAGATACAGAATCAATGTTTTGGGCTTGAGCCCTTCATCAAGGTATGAGCAACATGTCAGCAGGTGCCCGAACAAAATGGTGAGGGGGGGAATGGGGTAAGGGGAGGAGCACGGTCCCACAGGAAGGTGGATAACGGAGGGAGGGCACACCAGAAAACAGGGGGAGAGGGGACATCTCTGTGAATGATGAGGGAAGGGGGTGGAGAGCTGGAGAAGATAAAGGGATTGGGAAGGGAAGGGAGAATGGAGAGTAGGCTGGCAGAAACCAGAGAAGTTGATGTTAATTGCCATCCAGTTGGAGAATGCCGAGACTCAAAATTGCTGTTATGTTAATGCACCTTGTAGTGTTCAATTTGGACTCTGCATCTCCACCTTTACCACTAACGTTACCATCCACTGTGCTTCAGTGGTTCTGGGATACTCTCAGGGTTTGGTTGTGTGAATCTTGCTGAGAATTTCCCAACGAAAACAATTTATATAATCAGTGGCCTGCAGGTCCACTGGGGGATGGTGGGGGGAGGTTCTGTCAGTGTGGTCCGCACTATATTGGTTGGCATGACCTTGAGGGTGCATTTAATTGCACTCAACATCAGTGTCAAGAGTCCCTGCCCAGTCTCCATCTGAGCCTTCAAGTATCCCACTATTCACCATAGTGGCTCAACAAGATGAATGGAGAGACTAGGGCTGAGGCAAGAGAATGGGAGGATGAAGAGGAGGTATAGTCTGAGTCCATTCAGTCCTTCTATACTGATCCATCATTTGATAATTAATCTTGGCTTCAGCAGTATTCCCACTTCCTACCCAGGATAGGAAAAGGATACAGAGAATTGTGAATTGGGCCAGCACCATCTCAGGCACCAGTCTTCACTCTATCGAGGATATCTACAAGAGGCGGTATCTTAAGAAAGCAGCCTCTGTCCTCAAAGACCCCCACCACCCAGGCCTTGCCCTCTTCTCACTGCTACCATTGGGAAGGAGATACAGGAGCCCCAGGATGAAAGCCCAGCAGCAGAAGGACAGCTTCTTCCCCTTTGTCATCAGATTTCTGAACGGACAATGAACCACAGGCACCACCTCATTTTTTTCTCTACTTATTGCACTAATTTATTTTTTTTAATAGTGCATTTAAGGAAATGTAATCCACAGCAATATCTACAACATGCACAATAATGCTGCCACAAAACAACAAATTTCATGTTATTTGTTCATGATAATAAATCGTGATTCTGATTTTGTCTTAAGCTCTGAAGTTTAAATATCCGTCAGTCTTTGCAACTCTAGATCCTTCTCTCAACTTATGGCCCCGTTTATCTCTCTATCATCAGTAAATGTATCGACCACAGAGTCAGGGAGAAGTACAGCACAGAATGAGCCCCTTCAGCCCATCATGTCCATCCATCCATCCACAGTAATCCTGTTTGCCCACACTAGATCCTTCTCCACCTTGCTAAATGTCTCCTGAACACTGACTGCATCAGATTCCACCTCCTCCAGCAGAGTTCAAGCTATCTCTGTGTAAAAGCGTTCCCTTCACATCCCCTTTAAAACTCCATTCTCTCACCTCACATCTACATTCAAGAGGGGGCTGAGGATGCGAAGGTCTCCCGAAGGGCCTCGGGCACTGAGGGCTTCCTGATCATGTTAAAGGTTTGGATCTGGAGCTCAGATTGCTGGATCGAACAGGAGATGGTATGGCTTCAGAGGCTATGGGTGGGCTGGAGGTAAATCCACGGACACTCAGTGACTCTGAAGGGACCCTTGCTTTTTTCTCTGACTGTAAGGGCACCAGGCAATGCTCATGACGAATTTTTGTCTGCCTTATGGCAGACTAAAGGCAGATTTGCCTAATATTACATCTTTGTTTTAGTACATGAAATAAATAGTATCTTATCTGAGGCCATTTTAAGGAAATAGCACAGGAACAAATGCTGTTCTGGATGGGCCACAAACATGGTTATAGACCATCTATCTGATTTCCTCCTGTTGTTGTAGAAGAATGAGAAATACCACTCTGTGACCAAAAAAATGAAGGGCATTTTGTTCGACTGACCCATGAAAAGGATTCTACTTGGAGAAGAAATACTGCGCTTGGATAGTGACCAGAGTGAGAGTCACTTGAGTTTGGCTGACTCACAGAAAGGGTTCTGGAAGCTTTGTGAGTGAGCATCACTTGCTTTGTGTCCCCTACACCAAAGAAGAGGGGAGTTTTGGTTGGCACTCGTCTAAAAAGGACATTTTGCTAGAAGCATCTCAACAAGGGTTTGGTGAGTTAATCAACATTCTGTCACCCCTGGTCTCTTTCACCCACTTCATGAACCGCTAATTTCATCTAATGCCTGTGTGTCTCATCAATTTCAAGTCTACGAGTCAACACTGAATTTCCAAAACTGAATTTTGAACTGCCTTCCGAAAATTGTCCCTTGAGCTGTAGGGACTTTCCACACACACACACACCAGTATATTCATGCATAGTTGGGGGTTAAGTTAGATAAGAGTAGATAAGCTAGTTAAATTAGATGAAGTATTATATTATTGTTTATTCATAATTTTTTTAAATATAACACTATCTGGGTTAATTTCTATTGCTACTGACTGGTATGTAACACTTACAGCTTCTTCCCAGCCCTGCTGAGACCATATTGTCTGCTCAGTGGTGTCATACACAAGCTGTGTTGTCCACTGGAGGTCTCTTGTCCACACAACTATTGGGTCCCCAGCCAAGTGGATGGGGGGGAAAAAAGCGGAGAAGCTTCGGTCCCAGGAGTGCCAGTCCATGCCGGCTCACAGCATCCCTGCCTTCCATGGAGACAGGAAGAGCCCCAGACTTCCCAGCATGCAAATGATGATAAATATCCACAGGAAGATCCTGTCGATTACCATGGCAACATATTTCCAATCTTCCTTTATCTGCAACAAGAAAATTCCAGGTTATCAGGTTGTCTGGATGAGAGGCTACTGGCGATAGGGAGAGGTTGGACAAACCTGGATTGCTCTCCCTGCAGCGACAGGCTGAGGGGTGACTCTAATTATGAGGAGGCTGAAATAGTCTTTATCCCAGAGAGAAACAATTAACAAATCAGCTTGGACACTCTACATCAGTGTGGTGATGTAATTACACCACTAGGTCACCAGGGGTCATCCCGGTGACCCTGTATATAAAGCCTTCCAGGTTCGTCTTGCAGAGAGACAAGATCTCTTAGTGTACATATTAGTTTATGAAAGCTGTCTTGTACTCGCACTGCTGGTGTGGTTATTGTCAGTACAATCAGAAACATCAAATGTTAGAGGGCACAGGTTTAAAGTGAGAGGGGAAAGTTTAAAGGCGACGTTTCAGGCCAGAACCATTGACCATCTATTAGGGAAAACATACTGAAACGCTGGAGGAATTCAGCCTGTCTCGCAGCATCTATAGGAAGTTGTGAGAGCCAAAGGCTGGTCGTTTACCTCTGTTGGGTTGGTTGCAGGCATCGGTGGTGTCTCGGGATCCGAAGGCTGTCATGTCCGGCTGCTGCCGTCTTTTCTGTGACTGATCCCATCGACGATGCCCTTTTCCAGTGCCATGTTGCGTCTGGGTGTGCGCTATTCTTTTTGGAGGTTGGGGGTGCGCGGTAGATGTGGTGGACTGGGGTCAGGTGGGGCAGGTGCAGGAGTTGGGGTGTGAATTCTTTTTATCAATAGAGACGAGGAGAGTGAATGAGGCTCACATATTTTCTGTTGACTGTTACCAAAGGGATTGAACATTACATTACCAAAGAGACTGGTTGTTTGTTATATGTTATCATTAGAAAGAAAGTTACGATATTATTAAGAACATTATCATGGATGTTACAAGCCCTTTTGTGTTAATTATCAAACGTTAAAAAAATTCATCTGGACTTAATAGTGGATTATATCGAAACACATCACAGTGAAGAGCCCCAAGTGGCTTTTATGGATGGTAGCTGCTACAGAGGTAAAGATATATAATTGATGTTTCAGGCCTGAGTCCTTCTTCAAGGTAGAAGCAAAAATCAAGAAGGAGTCGGGGGGGGTGGCGTCTAAAAAGAGTTATTTGGATATGATAATAGGAAAGGTGAGAATTGATTTTGGCCCTGTTATAGGAGACAGAGGGGAAAGGAAAGAGAGAGTGAGAAGGGGGTGGTTTAATGGAAATTGGAGAAGTAGATGTTAATGCCATCTGGTCAAAGGGTGCCAGTCGGAAGATGACATGTTGTTCCTCCAATTTGCAGGTGGTCTCAGTCTGGAAGTATGTGAGACAATGGACAGATAAATCAGCAAGGGAATGGGATGGGGAATTGAAATGGTTGGCCTCTAGTCCAACATTATTACAACAGACAGAGCGGAGGTGCTCAACAAAGCGATCTCCCACTCTACGCCCAGTCTCTTTGATGTAGAGGAGGCCACAAAAGAAGCATCGGATGCAGCAGATGACCCCTGCAGATTCACAAATGAAGTATTACTTCACTTGGAAGGACTGTTTGGAACCCTGAATGGTGGTGAGGGAGGAGATGTGAGTTAGAGAATCCCTGTTTGTTGAGAACTCACTTTGAATGGCCCCAGATCTCTTTCCCTCCACTCCAGCAAGCCTCTTCAACATCTAAAGGCACACTGCAGGCTTCTCTCAATATTTGCTTTTGACCAAGAACTTGCTGGATTAAGGGAATATCCACCCCAGGGGCGTTCCAACTCACCGAGGATTCAGCGTCCTCTTCACGGAGGTGGTCAGCAATGTAGTGGACACCTTGGACGGCATGCTCCAGGGCAGGACTCAGCACCACATTCCGATACCTTGTTAGGCAGCCCTCATCTGTCTTGGACCTCCTGCCCAAGGGACTTTCCTTCAGTTTGTTTCCTTGCTTGCCTGCAGACAGGGATGAAGTGATGGGACTGCAGACATCCACCTTGCTGCTCGGAGGAGTGGCTGCGGACCCGGCTGCGGGACAATCCTCCAGCGGGCTACCATTCAAGGTGCGGCAAGACTGGCCTGGATTGCTGGTCGACAAGGCCCTCTCTTCCCAGGGGGGCTGAGATCCCAGTGCCCCATCCTTGGAGTGGGCACTGGTGGAACAGGGAGGGTGGATGATGGTCGGTGAGCAAAAGCCAGATGCAAAACCATCCTGTGGACCACAGCACTGGGCAGGTGACAAGGAGCAGAGCACTCGGCTGGCTGCCCATTCCTGAGTCCATCGTCCATGGCGACCCGAGCTCAGGTGCTTCGACCCAACATTGTCCAAGTGACTAGTTGCTTTGCAGAGGGGGAGCAATCCCCTGCCAGGCTTGGCCACGGCTGGGGGCCTCTGCATGAACAGGAGGCGAGGGATGATATGAAGGAAGGACCTGTGCACCCAGCTAGGCATGGTGTGGGTGTGTGGCGAGCGATGGTGGACATTCAGCACAAAGACGGTGATGATAACGGAGAGCGTGACGAAGATCATGGTGAAGAGCAGGTACTCTCCAATGAGGGGGATGACAAGAGAGGTGGAGGGGATGATCTCAGTTATAAGCAGCAGGAAGACGGTCAGAGAAAGCAGTACTGAGATGCAAAGGGTGATCTTCTCCCCGCAGTCAGAGGGCAGGTAAAAGACCAGCACAGTCAAAAATGAGATCAGCAGACATGGGACGATGAGGTTAATGGTGTAGAAGAGAGGGAGCCGTCGGACCAAGAAGGCGTAGGTGATATCTGAGTACACTTCCACACAGCAGTCATACTTCTTGATGTTGTAGTTCCCAACTGCACTGACGATGGCCCACTCTCCACTTTCCCAGTAGTCCTGTTGGTCCACATGCCTATGCATGCTCACCAAGTCGATCTTGGCTTTATCAAATGACCATGATCCAAACTTCATGGTGCAGTTCTGCTGGTCAAATGGAAAGAACGTCACGTCAATATTGCAGGAGCTCTTATAGATGGCGGGAGGCGTCCATTTGACACGACCTGTATGGAATAGGTGGGCCTTGGTCAGGTGAGTGACAGCAAAATCTCCATCGGCACTGCAGGAGAAAAGACAATACCATCACCACACCAAACACACTGGCTAATGATTCAGGAACAAGGTGAAGCAACTGACCAGCGCCTCCTCAACTCAATCTGAGTATCACAGGTGAGAGAGAGAGAGAGAGAGAGAGAGAGAGAGAGAGAGAGAGAGAGAGAGAGAGAGATAGAGAGAGAGAGAGAGAGAGAGCAAGAGAGAGCAAGAGAGAGCGAGAGAGAGCGAGAGAGAGCGAGAGAGAGAAATAGAGAGAGAGAAATCTGCCAGCAAATCTAGCCAGTGTTGGGCATAAGGAGTTGAGGCAGAAGTACAAAAGGTCAAGAAAGTTCACCATCTCTTCAACTTCCTCTGAATCCTGAGGAAGTTGGGCACATCACCTATGTCCCTTAACTTCCACAGGTGCACCATTGAATGCATTTTGTCAGAGTTTGTCTGTTCACAAAACAACCTCTGTCACTGCAGCTGGGTTCATGTGACAATAAACTGGATGGAAGAAGTCTGGGCTGAGGAGACCAAGCTCTATTGCCTCTCCATCCTCTGGGACTGGGCCTGCCCTGAACCCTCAGGTTTAATAACCCTCTTGCCCTGTGAACACCACATATCTCTCCCCACTTGTGGGGACACTTTGTACCCAATCAGCCCCTCCCTGATCAGGTCACCCTTTCAGATCAAAGATCCAGCCTGTTCAATCATTCCTTGTTGCTATTACACCTTTGTCTGATTTTAATTTTTAATTTTGTTTCGTTGTTAATTTGGACATACAGCACAGTAACCAGCTCTTACAGTCCATGCTGCCCAAATGCCCTAATTAACTACAACCCCTGTACATTTTGAAAGATGGAAAGATTCGAACCCGGGTTGCTGGCATTGCAATAGCATCACACAGACTGCCAACCATGCCGCCCTGTCTCCCCCTCCATCTCAGCTCACTTGCTTCTTAACAACAGTGACTTGTTACAAATTTAACCTAGTCTCTCCTTTCTATGTCTCTCCCCCCCACAACCCAGGACCTAAGTCCCAATGCTCTGCTGGTTTAGCCTGGTCTCTCCACTCCATACCTCCATTCCCAGGACCTGATTCCCAATGCTCTATTGGTTTAGCATGGTCTCTCCACTCCAAACCTCCTTCCCCTTCAGCCTGAGTCCTAATGCTCCACTGAATGTGAACATTATCATGTTGGTGCTGCATTAGACAACCGCCAGGAGCCAAACCATTTCCAGGCTGTAACCCACTTGTTGTAAAGGACGATGTCCGGCCTCCAGAGAAGCTCCGATGGAATTCTGATTGAGGCCACGTTCTCATATTCTGACAGATTCCAGCGGAGGTTAAAATCATTCCATTCCTGAAAAGCAATGACGTCAGGTGTCAAAGTGAAAAGGTCATCTTTTGAAAGCAAGGAAGAAGGTGGAACACAATGGAAACAGACCTGCTTCACCCAGACATTGGTGGTCATCATTTGGTTCTTTTCATCCTGTGAGGAGACCAGAAATGTTACAAAGCAAAAACCTTAAGGTAAATGAATTGTACCCTCTCCATCACTGACACTGGAGAATTCTGCGAGCATCTCTTGGATCAGACCCAAAATCTTTGGAGCATTATTGAATCCAGTTCTGGGATGGGACTAGGATCCCGAAGAATTCACCTCTGGGGTGGACCGTTTGGACCATAGTGCCCAAAGAATCAATTTCTGGCATGGGTCAGTGCCCCTCAAGAACCCATGTCTGGGGTGGGACTTGAACACACAACCATCTGCCTCACTGAGTAATGAGCAGTTTAGGCTCACTGGGTTTGTCTATGCTGTGGATAAGGGTAGTGGGGATTATTCCAATACCATGTGTGGAGGGACACTTCAGAGCCCAAAGCCTCCCCAGAGCTCCTATACACTCAATGCAGCTCTAAACGCAACTCTGAAAGAATTGACCTAGTCACCTTATTCCATTGTTGGAAGAGGAACAAACTGCTCACTGGATCATTTACATCCAGCAGGAGGGAGGAGCTAGGATTTTCTTGGAAGGACAGTTCCTCCACCTGGACAGTGTTCCCTCAGAGTTGCATGGGCTCTGCACACTGCAATCACCCGCTCTCCAGGCTAGAGAGAGATTTTAGGCATAGTTCCAACCTTCCCACATGGGCCAAAAGTTCCATCTAGGTTTCACAGACCAGATGGAGCTTATGGTTCTCCAGGGAGGAAACTGTTCTAGCCCAGAAAAACTTTCTATGACCAACCTTACTAGAATATTAGAATAATTCCCAAAACAAATAAGGTCATGACATATGGGTTTGCGGTTGGTGTTGGTGCGGATTGGCAGAAGCTGATGGACACAATGGCCCACTCTTACTGCAGGCTATTGTATCCTCTACCTCCTCCACTTCACACACTCACAGGTCAAGTCTTGGGGGTTCTAGGGAGAAAGGAGGAAACCATGACTAACATGACAGACTTTCCTGTCATCTCCAACTTCATCCACATACCACATCTACAAGCTGGGCGATTGACAATCCGAAGTGGACGAGGACGGTGTCTGAAGAGTTGGCCACGGGCCGGGAGAACCTGTTGTAGCTGGTGAAAAGTTTCTTCAGAAGCAGCTCCTCTGCCTGGGTGCGATTTCCCACCTGACAACAAACTGACATCAGAGAGGATGTTCAGTGAGAGGATACACCATTCTTACCTTGGCCCATTGGGGAGATACAAAACTAGCAAACATGTCCACAAATACTCTGACATTCCAATTCTAATAAACCAATTGGATTGTCCTTCCAGAGAGCCAGCATAGCCAGGATCGAGTGGCCTTCAGCAGTGGTAGGTTCACAGTAGGAGAAGAGTCCCCAATGTCACCTAGGTTTACCTGTTCTCCTATCCCTTCAGGAACCATTCCTTGGCTCAGAGACATTTCCCTAGAGTCAGAGGATGAAGGGTTCCTGGTGAGTGGACACTCAAAGTTCTGAACTACATTTGGGGAGGGTCTCATTGCGTGGACAGAGTGTCCCCTAACTCAGGATTCACAGAGCTGGATACCACAGGAACAGGCTCTTTGGCTCCCATTTGTGGCCAAGGAACCCACACAGGTTGTGGGCTGCTGGCAATTTGAGGTCAAAGGACTCACACCAGGCTTCAGGCTGCTGGGGACTGGCACGAGAACCAGTTATCGGAACCAGGATCAAAGAGGGTGCCAAGGGCAAGAAGGGCTCTCGAAGGGCCCTGGACACCAAAGGCTTCCTGATCATGTTGGAGGGTTGGATCTGGAGCTCGGGTTGCCAATGGTTTGAACTGAAATGGAGTCTGTGCAGCTGCAGAGGTAACGGGAGGGCAGGAGGCGAATCCAGAAACAGTCAGTGACTCTCGGGGGGATCTCTCTTTTGTTTTCTTTCTCAGACTGTAAGGGGCGCCGGACAATGCTAATGACAAATCTTTGTCCGCCTATGGCAGAATAAAGACAACTTCACGTAATATCACTTTTCTTAAATTACATGACATAAATATTATCTGATCTGATCAATTTGCCCATTCTACACTCACCCCCACATTACAACCATATTCTTCTTAATGTTGCCTATTCAGATTTGAGTCCAAATTTCTCTTCAACATAGACATTGTATTTGATCCATCCCTCCTCTGGCAGTGAGTTCCAGACATCCAACAGGCATGTCAAAAGTCAGGCTGAAGCCTGAATAAAAATCTTGGGGATATGGGGGCAGAAGAGAAGGGCGAGGAACAGGTAAGAGGTAACAAGTAGATACAGCTGGGAGGGGAGGAGCTGAGAAGTGATGGGGAGAGGGCAGTGGGTCAAGAAAGATAGGTCTCTGATTGAAAGGATGGAAAAGAGCGGGGAGCTGGAGGAAGGGCTAGGGAAAGAGAGAGAAGGGGAAGGGGTCAAGGCAGTGGTTCTCAACTTTATTTTCCCATTCACATATATAATCCCTTACATTGCCCATAGGCGCTCTAAGGGATGTGAGTGGAAAAAAGGTCGAGAATCGCTGGGTTGAGGGAAATTAGAGGTCGATGTTGATGCCATCAGGTTGGGCAGTGCCTGAATGGATACAAGGTGTTGTTCCTCCCAGTTTGCCGATGGCCTCAACCTGGCAGAACACGAGGCCACGGACAGACAGACATGTCAGTGCGGGAAAGGGGTGTAGATTGAAGTGGTGGGCCAGTGAGAGGTCCTTGGTGTCTCCGCTGCCGGAGCAAAGGTGCTGAACGTCTGGGCCCAAGGAGAGTCCGAGGGAAGAGTGAATGCAAGGTGAGAGAGGGCTACATGTCACTCAGAAACCAGGGTTTCCAGCTGACACAAGGGGAGGTGCGGAGGGACACGTTGGGAAACTACAGGATGGGCATTTCCAGGAACATTACAGGATTTACAACAAAGATAATTTCCTTTAAAGCACAAACGGCAAGACAAATGGTCCCACTCTGGGTGACAGGAGAGATTAAAGGGAGTTTAATTCAAGACAAACGTTTAAGGCCCCATAATGTTAAGAAGGGCTTAGACGCTGATAAAGTAAAGGATAATTGAATTTTAAATTAAATTTGTGAGAAACACAAGGCAAAAAAAAAACCAGAGTGTACATTTTGTTCGTTTGCAGGCAGAAGAGGAATTATAATGGGGAATGGAGATATGGCAGAGGGTTGAAGGGGAACCTTTCTGTTCGCCTCCACAGACGTCGCCTAGAACGCTCCCTGATACCGTAATCAAAGGGCCCGTTCAAACGAGGAAGTAAATTGGTTTTAATGAACTGGAAATAAATGAACCTGAAAACTGATTAAATTCCATGGAATGCAACATCATGTAAAAAGGGAGAGACAAGCCGGAAGCTACAGTTGGAACGGAGAACAGTTTAACACCGTTCAACCCTGTCATTAAAGATGTTGAGCCGGCCACCGAACCATCGCCACGGCTTGGCCCGTTTATATGAGCTCTTTGGAGAAGTGGCATATGCTGTGGGTAAAGGGGAATGTTATCAGAGGTTGCACAAAAAGGTTATTGTGGAAAGTGAAAGCTCAGGGTGTGAAGAGCGAGGGCAAAAGGAATCCGCGACAACAAATCGAACGCTCCAAGAAGCCAGCGGGGCGAGAGCAGCCGTGGAGGGGGTCGGGGTGGAGGGAGACAGGGTGTGAGTGAGTGTGAGAAAACGGCAGTGCTTAGAAGGGGGATATCAGTGAGTGTGAACTCTGTCTGACATGGTTAACAGAGAGAGGAGAGAAACACAGAGAGTGAGAGTCAGACACAGAGATAGAGAGAATGAAGGAAGAAGTTCGTAATTCTTTAAAAGGAACATTGCTTAATTGCTGTTCCTCCTCGCCCCTGTCCCTGCCTCCTGTCCGGTGCCCCATGCTCCCTGCCCCCTGCCAGATGCTCCCCGCCCGGTGCCCCCTGCCTGACGCACCCATGCCGGGTGTCCCCTTCTCCCGTCCGGTGCCTCCTGTCCGTTGCCCCCCGCCCGGTCCCCCTTGCCCAGTGTCTCCTACCCTCTGCTAGGTGCACCCTGTTCGGTACCCCCCGCTAAGTGCCCCCTGCCCATTGCCGGTGCCTGTTGAACGACTCACGCCGCTCGGATCCTCACCTGGGGCGGACAGCAACAGTAAGAGCAGCGAAGCGGGGCCGCCCACCCAAGCGAACTGCGTCTTGTCCGGCAGCACCATCCCACCGCTGTCCCAGAACCCGAGCCCAGACGTCCGTCCTCAGCCCGAACTCCTGGAGGTTGGCAGCAACTCCACCCCCGTCCCCGTCAAACCCTCCCTCTACGGTCAGAGAGAGTGGGGACAGACCCTTTCCCGTGGGACAGAGTGGACAGACCTCACCCTCCACAGGGGGACAGACCCCTCCCCATGCGACAGACCCCTCCCTGTCGGACAGAGAGTGTAG
The DNA here is from genome assembly GCF_036971445.1 of Narcine bancroftii. Lineage (NCBI taxonomy): Eukaryota > Metazoa > Chordata > Chondrichthyes > Torpediniformes > Narcinidae > Narcine > Narcine bancroftii. The sequence continues at coordinate 28,796,667 of NC_091474.1, forward strand.
ACAGACTCCTCCCTCCCCATGGGTCAGAGAGTGGACAGACCCCTCCCTATGGGACAGAGGACAGATCCTTCCCCATGGGTCAAAGAGAGTGGATAGACCCTCCCTCCCCATGGGAGAGACAGATCTGTCCTTTCCCTGTGGAACAGATCTCTCTCTCCACATGGGAGTGACCCCTCCCAATGGGACAGAGAGAAAGTGGACAGACCCCTCCCTGTGGGACAGAGAGAGGACAGACCCTTCCCTCCCCATGGGAGAGACCCCTCTCCATGGGACAGAGAGAGACAGAACCCCCACCCACCCTCCTCTGGGACAGAGGACAGATTTCCCCCTACAGAGACTGGACAGACTCCTCCCCTTGGGGCAGACCCCTCCCAATGAGACAAAGAGAGGACAGACCCACCCCAGGACAGAGAGAGTGGACAGATAGAAATTCTGTGTGGTGGAATTCAGGATTTGGCAAGACTTTAATGGATATGGTCCTAATGCAGGCGATGGAACTCATCCAGATGGGCATGGGCAGGTGGGTTGAAGGGCCTTTCTGTGCTGTGCATCTCCACTAGTGATGTATCATTCTCACAGTCTGTTCACCTTCTATCTATGAATGCTTTGTTAAATGAGTAATAAATGTTACATGACAGAATCACCTAACCAACTCATTCAATAATAGCTGCCATCTGAGCAACCAGAACACAATCCAACATTAATTTTTAATACTTTGTAATGGTTACTATATATAGTCTTCAATCTAACTATCAAAGTCAGCAAGATTTCTGTTGGCACAAACTTAAGACAAAGCAAGACAGGAGGGGTCTGTCCTCTCTCTGTCCCAGTTCACCTTGAGAGGCCAGCAAGAGGAGATGTGCCTGGACAATTCCCATTGCTGACCATCACTCAGTGCTGGGCCAGCTTTCATGTTCATGAGAGTCATTCCCCTCCATGGAGCTGAACTCATTGATGATCTGAGAATGGCAAGGCACAACATTTGAAAGTTTTCTGAAGGGCAAACTCAGCCCACTGCCCCGAACCCATGGTTTGATGAAACTCTCAAGATTCAAGATTCCTTTATTGTCATGTAATTAGAACAGTGCAATATCACATGGAATTTGTTTGATTTGCCATCGGCAGGAATTGCCTGAAGCACTTCTTACAGTCAGAGGAAGAGAAACAAAAGAGAGTTCCCCAGAGTCACCGAGTATCCAGTGATTTGCCTCCAATGCTCCTGCAGCCACACAGAGTTCAGGCCAAATCATCAGCAGGCCTGAGCTCCAGATCCAAACCTTTGACACGATCAGGAAATCTTCAGCGTCTCGGCACCCTCTCGCATCCCAGTTCCTATCAGCCAGTCTCAAGCTGGTTTCCACCAGTCCGTTGCCTGGCATGGATCCCAGCAACCCACAGCCTGCACGAGTTCCTCGCTTGAGTTGCCAACAGCCCACTCTACCTGTGTGTTCTCCCTCGGTTCACCACCTTGATCACCATCCCGTGGGTTGTCTCCTCTGCTTTTCCTGGCTCTCCTTTATTCCAGCCCTTTATGTTCCTGCACCTTCCACACCCATTCCTTCCCTCTGGGCCTACAGTATTCAAATCCTCTTGGCACAGTTACAATGGAATCGGTTTCCAGGAAGCAGTAAAATGTGAGATGTGATCGCCATCACAGTTAAAAAATATCATGATGTTAAACAATCAACACCCACAGGAAATGGATTGATTACCAGTGGGTTGGTTACAGGTCATCACACCCAGAACTGGCAGTTAACATTGAGGGATCTTGCTGTATATTTCATAGAAAGTAGGAGCAGGAGGAGACCATTAAGCCCTTCCATCCTGCTCCACCATTCAATACTATCATGGCTGATCATCGGGCTTCACTGCCCAATTCTTGGTCTCTCCCCTTGACCCCTTTAGCCACTAGGGCCACATCCAACTCTCCTTTGAATATATCTAATGAACCGGCCTCAACAACTCTCTGCGGCAGGGAGATCCACTTACCGCTCTCTGAGTGAAGAAGTTTCTTCTCATCTCAATCCTGAATGGCTTCCCCCTTGTACTTAGACTGTGATGCTAGACATGGAAGGATGGGTTTAGAGGGATAGGGGCCAAACATGCCGTAGAGGCATGTGGGATTAGTGTCGATGGGACATTTTGGTCATTTTGGGAAAGTTTGGCCAAAGGGCCTGTTTCCACACTGTGTGGCTCTATAACCCCTTGTTCATGATCTCCACAACATCAGGAATATTCTTCCTACATCGACCCTGTCAGAAGGTTATACGTGTGACAGATGTCCATTGATAGTTTGTAAGTAATTAATTACCTGAGAAGCAATGAGCACAACCGTGGGAGATACCTTTAGAAGCTTGGATGTTCCTGCAGACTCCGGCTCCACTTTAAATCTGTCTCAGTCCCTCCAGCTAAAGTGTTGAGAAGCTTAAGTGAATTTGCCCAGTGTTATTTCAAAATGTTTCACCAGTAAATGTTGCTCATGCTGCAGAAACTCCTGGATTCCCTGCAAACTGCGGAAGAGAAGATGGGACAGAGGTGTGGACTTGGCGTTTGTCCCCTGTCTTCTTTCAGCCACAGAAGCAGAGGGTACTGACGGACTGGATGGGGGCCATTATTCGATCAGGTGGACCTGTTGACACAGGAAGAACTTGAACTCAAGTGCAATCACATCTGCAGAATCGATATCTCCTTTCAATATAGAAGGGGATCTTGGAGTTGTTGCCAGCTCATACCACTTATTTCCCTGCTATCTATCCTGTCCACCTATGCTATGGAAAATTTACAGCAGCCAAGAAATTTGCTTTGGGATATGGGAGGAAATTGGAATACCTGGAAGAAATCTACATGGTCATGGAAACATGGCCAATCGGTGTGGTCAGAGGGAGACAACAAAGACCTATCCACATTACCAACACTACACGGCCAACTGAGAGATGTTTATCGATTCTTTTATATATATTTTTTTCTCTTTGTGGACTCTCATGTTAATTATACATACATTGTTGGTGTGTTTTATGTACCTGAGAAGCTGCAGCAAGCAAGACTTTCAATGCATCTATATAATATACTAATATATATAACAATAGACCATTTTTTCAAACTCCACACATAGAGTGCCCAAGGTTAGGGCCATAGTAACAAACTGCCCTGCTGTGGTCCCAATTCATAGAAAGTTCAGGAATAAAAGAGCAGGAGTTTAACTGATCACCTGGACAACAGCAACACGTACATCAGGCTACTCTTCATCAACTACAGCTCAGCTTTCTACACCATCATCCCCACAGGACTGGTCAGCACCTGGGCCTCTGCAACTGGATCCTTGATTTCCTCACTGGAAGACCACAGTTAGTGTGGATCATTAACAATGTCTCCTCCTCACTGACAATCACACAGGTGTGTGCTTAGCCCACTGCTCTATTTTCTCTACACCCATGGCCAGGCACAATTCAAATGCCATCGACAAATTTGCTGATGAGACCACAGTTGTCAGCAGAATCACAGACAGCAATGAGGAAGTGTACAGGAGGGAGACAGATCAGCTTGTTGACTGGTATCACAACAATAATCTTTCAGTCAATGTGATTGCAAGGAATTGATTGTGGATTTCTGAAAGGGGAAATCAGGAAAGCACGAACCAGTCCTCATCAAGAGGTCAGCAGTGGAGAGGGTGAGAACCTTGAAGTTCCTAGGTCAACACTTCTGAAGACCTATCCTGGGGCTGTCATGTTGATGTAATCATGAAGAAGGTAGTTATATTTTATTATGAGTATGAAGAGATTTGTTATGTCACCAAAGACTCTTGAAGGGTGTACCATGGAGAACATTCTGACTGGTTGCATCACTGTCTGGTGTGGAGGTACACAGGACAGGAACAAGCTACAGAGAGTTGTGAACTCGGCCAGCACCTTCATGGACATAAGTTTTCACTCCATTGAGGACATCTACAAGATATGATGTCTCTATCATCAAGGACCCTCACCACCCAGGCCATGCCATTTTCTCACTGCTACCATCAAGAGCCTGAAGATGAATACCCAGCAGTACAAGGATAGCTTCTTCCCCTCCGCCATCAGATTTCTGAATGGACAATGAACCACAGACACTACCTCACTTTCTGTTATTTTCCACTAATTTTTTTAATACATAATTTATAGCAATTTGTGCACCTGTAACGCTGCCGCATGTTCATGACAATAAATTCTGACCATGATGAGATCACACAGCAGATGTTGGGGATTTGTCCAATCCATGTAATTGTTGCTTCAACGAGCAGATAACATAAGCTGCTTAAAGTGCTCTGTGTGGGGCGGGGGCAAGGACTGTTGGTTGAAAACCAGCTGCAACTGCTTCCGCCATTGGTGTCCTGAGGCTGCCGAGTGTACATCTGCAAAATATACTGCAGTTACTCACCTGGGCTACTTCAACAGCATCTCCTGAACCTATCACCTCTCCCATCAAGGCCAAAGCTGAGAACGTTGCCTCAAAGTTGTCCTGGCTTGTAGATACATCATCAGTCCTTCATTGTCATGGGTTTAAATGCTGGAACTCCCTTCTCACCAGCACTAAGAGAGCAGAAGAGATCACCACCACCTTCTTGAGGGAACACCTTCACTAATAGGGATCACCTACTTGAGGACAATGAAGGTCAGGCGATGAATGCTAAATGCACCATTGAAGTCTACATCCAGGGAGTGGATAACAAGGCTGTTAACAGTTTGAATAACATTATTAAAGTCAAACACACGGTATTTTCATTTTAGTATGGTCACAGGAATGGGAAAGAAACAATAGGTGGCATCTTAAGAAAGCAGCCAACTTATGGTTGGCTGCAGCATGGTATAACAGCAGCAGTCATACTCCTGCTTGCTTTACATTTCTTCCATCCATTTGGTTCTTTATTTTACAGCCAAAGTGTTTCCCATTACGTGCCTTTTCTTTCTTCTACTTGCATTAAAATGGCTTCTTTTCTTTGGCTTGGCTTCACGGATGAAGATTTATGGAGGGTTATGTCCACGTCTGCTGCAGGCTCGTTGGTGACTGACAAGTCCGATGCGGGACAGGCAGGCACGGTTGCAGCGGTTGCAAGGGAAAATTGGTTGGTTGCGGTTGGGTGTTGGGTTTTTCCTCCTTTGTCTTTTGTCAGTGAGGTGGGCTCTGCGGTCTTCTTCAAAGGAGGTTGCTGCCCGCCGAACTGTGAGGCACCAAGATGCATGGTTGGAGGCGATATCAGCCCACTGGCGGTGGTCAATGTGGCAGACCCAGCGCAGTTGGGTCTTCAGCAGCATGAATTTTATGCTTGCGGATTCTGCCAGCTCGAGTACTTCAATGTTGATGATGAAGTCATTCCAATGAATGTTGAGGATGGAGCGGAGACAGCGCTGATGGAAGTGTTCTAGGAGCCGTAGGTGATGCCAGTAGAGGACCCATGATTCGGAGCTGAACAGGAGCATGGGTATGACAACAGCTCTGTACACGCTGATCTTTGTGTGTTTCTTCAGGTGGTTGTTTTTCCAGACTCTTTTGTGTAGTCTTCCAAAGGTGCTATTTGCCTTGGTGAGACTGTTGTCTATCTCTTTGTCGATCCTTGCATCAGATGAAATGGTGCAGCCGAGGTAGGTAAACTGGTTGACCGTTTTGAGTTCTGTGTACCCGATGGAGATGTGGGGGGGCTGGTGGTCATGGTGGGGAGCTGGCTAATGGAGGACCTCAGTTTTCTTCAGGCTGACTTCCAGGCCAAACATTTTGGCAGTTTCCGCAAAACAGGACATCACGCGCTGAAGAGCTGGCTCTGAATGGGCAACTAAAGCGGCATCGTCTGCAAAGAGTAGTTCACGAATAAGTTGCTCTTGTGTCTTGGTGTGAGCTTGCAGGCGCCTCAGATTGAAGAGACTGCCATCCATGCGGTACCGGATGTAAACAGTGTCTTCATTGTTGAGGTCTTTATTGGCTTGTTTTAGCATCATGCTGAAGAAGATAGTAAAGAGGGTTGGTGCGAGGACGCAGCCTTGCTTCACGCCGTTGTCAATGGAGAAGGGTTCGGAGAGCTCATTGCTGTATCTGACCCGACCTTGTTGGTTTTCGTGCAGTTGGATACTCATGTATAAATCAGGGAAGAAAGAAAAACTGCCAACTAATCTGACTATGGAGGCTATTACTAATCTATTGATCAGCATAGACAGACATTAGCTGATGATTTTAAAGATATCTTGAGTCATATTAATACTAATCTTGACCAAATCCGAGATTAGTCAAGGAACATGCTGAATTTTGTCATCTGTTGAGCAAGAGTTGAATCATTTATGTGACCTTGTCGACGAAGTGGAAAATGTATGCTCCTGGTTAAGCGATAGCAATTTGAAGCTAACGACAAAAGTCATTGACCTAGAAGGCAGGAGTCGATGACAAAATCTACATATCCTGGGCTTGGCTGAATCTACAGAAAGTGGAGAACTTACAAATTTTCTTTGAGTTGCTTGGCATTTTTTTTGGGAAGGAGCTGCTTCCATTTCCGCCAGAGATTGATAGAGCTCACTGCTCTTTAATACCTAAGCTGGCTCCAGAGCAGAGACCACACTCGGTTATTCTTCAGCTACATCGTTATCAAATAAATGATTCTTTGATTTGTGAAGTTAGTTGAATTATCGCAGCCAGCAGATCAGAATTGTAGAAGATTACAGTCCTGAAGTTCTGAAGCAGCGCGCTGAATACAGAGAAGTAATGTTGGGGTTGTACAAGCTTCTTTCAAAGCCTTCTTTGCTATATCCTGCATATCTCTGCATTACATTTCCTAATGGACACAAGGAGTGGCTGCACTCAGTTGAAGAGGCTCGGATCTACCTAGATGATCTCCCTACTACATCATGCCCAATGTGAATTTCTATCTGATAACTGAAGCTAGCTATTATTACTTTTAAGATTTCTAATGTTTGTTACATAATATTTGTTGGTCGAGGACTGGCTGGCTTTCTTTGCCTGGCAAAAAATTTTATGGGGTAATAAACCTACTAGGATTTTATTCATGAAGTATTTTCCTTTGTATTAAATTCATTGAGCTATTAAATACTTTATGAGAATACTGAGACAAGAATATTAAGAATTTTATATTCATCTTTCTTTTAATGGTTCAAATTTTTACTTTTATCATATACTTTTTAATATTACATGAGAAATTTTAAAATAAATCTTTTTTTGGGTGTAATCATACTAGAAGTAAGTATTGTTTGGAAGAGCTGATTTTATTTGCATTAACAGGAATGGAGCTGGAGATAACATATCCAGCAGGAAGATTTATTTGGGGTGCAAAATGGATTGTTTTGAAGAGTTTGTTGTTGACACTTTTAGCTGCTGTCTGGCTTTGGGGTTGGAGGGAGGGGGGGGAGGAGTTGTTTTCTCAAATTTGTATGGCTTTAGGAATCTGTAAGGGATATTTACAATTTAGTACCAGTTTCAAATCTTTGCCTCAATGCTGACACCTGTAGTGTGGATATTATTTTGCAAATCAACTTAAATTATTGATGAAAAATGTAGGGGTAATTCTCTTAATTTCCTTAGTTGGAACATAAAATGTTTGAATCATCTGGTTAAGAGAAGAAAAGTGTTTTCAAATATTAAACAACTTAAAGCTACTATTGTATTTTTAGAAGAAATGCATTTTCATAGTTGTGATCATTCCCACCTCACAACAAAGTGGAGGGGGCAGCATTTTCATTCCTCCTTCCAGGCTAAAGCAGGGGGGGGGGAGGAGGAGGAGGTCTTGATTCTTTTTAATCAAAATATTCCTTTTGTTCATCACCATGCTGAATCAGATACAAATGGTCATTATGTCATTGTTTCAGGAAAATTGTAGAATAAAATGATAGTTTTGCTAATATTTTTGCCCCTAATGTAGATAATGTGTGGTTTTTTTTGGATTTTTTTTTTTCTTCCTTGTCTGACTTGAGTTTACACTCTCTGGTACTCGTTGGGATTTTAACTGTTGGTTAGACCCTGTTTTGGATCATTTGTCTCTTAACCCTATCACTATGAGTAAGCCTGCCTCATTAATTAATTCTTTTTTTATCAAACAGTATTTCTGATGTTTGGCATTTTCTTTTCCAAATAGGAGTATTCTTTCTTTTCATAATTTCATCAAAGTTATTCGTGAATTGATTACTTTCTATCAACTGATCCCACTGACTTGTTCCTATAATTATCAGAATATAATAATATCATATCATCCCCTGTTGATTTATCTATGTCTCTTCCTGGCCTCCCTTAAATTAAAAGACATTGGCGTCTCAGTTTGAGTTTACAATCAGATAATGACCGATATAAATACTTTATCAGAAACTTCTAGTTTGATTGTTTGAGATGCTTTGAAAGCTTTTCTGAGGGGGAAGATTATTTCTTATACTGAGAATATAAAAAGGAAGGCTAATAAAGAAAGATTAGAATGAGTTAATCATATTAAACAAAGATCAACAGTACGCTCAAATTAAAAATCCTGAGTTATATAAAAAGCAAGTTGAACCTCAAACTAAATTTGATCTCCTTTCAATGTACGTGATTGAATGCCAGTTATCGTTGAGTAAGAGTCAATTTTATATTCATGGTGATAAATCTGGTAAGGGTTTAGTTAATCAGTTGAGAGGTTTTGAAGCCAAGTGTAAAATTACAAAAATTTGAAAGGAGGATGATAACATGATCATTCTGAGATAAATAATATATTCAAGAAATGTTATACTTCTGAATTCACAAATGATAGCTATTTGATGAATAGTTTCCTGAATCACTTAAATAATCCCATACTTTCTTCTGATAACCAAATTAGATGAGCCTATATTGCAAGAAGAAATAGCTGCTGCTATTTCTTCATTGCATTCTGGAAGAGCTCCAAGACCTGTTGAGTTTCCTGTGGAGTTTTTCAAATTATTTTCTCAATTTCTTTCACCTCAATTAAGTTCTGTCTGATTCATTTAAGCAGGGTAATCTCCCAGCAACATTTCTTTTTTAAATATTTTTATTCAATTTCATATGCCACAATAATCTCATATATATTAATGTATCATATGTATTTTAATATAACAGAAGGAAATATCAAAATGTATACATAATATATATTACTGGTAAAAATGCTCATATTAAGTTTCCATTTTTGTAATGAATTAATATTATTAATATTAAAAATGAAAATCATATGAATTACTTTATAAGCAATCTACTTATAACTTGGTAAAATATCTATTAATAGTATAGTCTAGGACCATCATATATAAACTCCAATTAACCAACAACATTCAATGAAGCATGTATATCTTTCATAGTAAATAAAGGTAAATATCCACTGAGTGTTCCTCCTACAGGTCAATTTCTTTATGAAATGTTGATGTTAAAGTTATGGCCTGTAAATTGGAAAATATTTTACCATCCATCATTGTTGAAGATCAGACTGGTCTTATTAAAAACCATGACTCTTATTTTAACATGCATCGCTTATTGAAAATTTTGTATTTACCTTCCAGTGCATCTCCTGTATATATTCATTCCCTTGATGCAGAAAAGCATTTGATTGAGTTGAATGGATGTATTTATTTACAATTTTAGAACAAGTTTCATTATATGGATTATATTACTGTAATTATGCCCTATGGCTTCAATTCTCACTAATTTTCAACAGTCAAAACGTTTCAATCTCCAACAGGGAACCCATCAAAGGGGTCCTCTAAGTCCATTGCTTTTTGATTTGGCCATTGAGCCACTAGCGATTGCATTTCGAGAGTGCAGGGATATTTCAGGGATTTGTAGGAAGGAAATAGAACATAACAGTTTTCCTTTATATAGATGATATCTTGCTTTTCTTACCAAGCCCTGACACTTCCTTACTGACAATACTGTCAATACTTTCTCAATGTAGTAAAAGTTTTCAGGATATAGATTAAATCTGCATAAAAGTGAACTTTTCCCTTTGGATGCACCTGCATCAGTGAACACTAATCTTCCTTTTAAGATTGTGGAAAATCATTTTAATTATTTTGGTACTACGTTACAAAGAATCATAAGTATTTTTTAAACAAAATGTTCTTACATTATTAAAGTATGTGAAACAGTCTTTAACACAATGGTTTCCCCTTTCTATATCTTTGGTCAGTCATATCAATTCTATTAAAATGGATATCTTACCTAAATTTTTGTCTTTTTCAATCCATACCAATTTTCCTTCCCAAATCAGTTTTGATTCAATTGTATCATCTTATTTTTGGAAGGGTAAGTGCCCTCATCTAAACAAAGTTCATCTTCAAAAATATAATAAAAGAACAGAGGCATGGCGCGACCTAAATTCAGATTTTATTACTGTGAGGTCAATATACGTAACCTTATGTTTTGGTTACATTTTCATAACTAAGTGAACCGCCCAGTATGGGTAGCAATGGAGCTGAATTCTGCTAAAAAACCTTTCTGTTCCAGCACTTTTTGGACCCTCACTTCTTTTCTCTTTAAATAAATCAATTGACAATGTTCTTGTCAAGCACACTGTGAGAATGTGGGTGCAGTTCAGGAATCATTTTGGAATTCACTGTTTTTCTCTCTCAAGTTCTATTCTATCTAATCATCTTTCTCAACCTTCTTTGCATGATTTTATTTTTTATGAATGGCACAGATTGGGTATTGAACTTTTTAAAGATCTTTTTATTGATAACAGTTTTGCGTAGTTTGAACATCTTTCTGAAAAGTTCAATTTACCAAATACTAACTTTTTCAGATATCTGCAAATTAGGTATTTTCTTCAGTCTCAGATATGTGATTTCAATGGGGAACCCAATGTAAACATGGTTGATGTATTTTTTAGTTTACAACTTTCTCGCAATATCCATTATCTATGATAAGTTGGTGGGTTTGAAACATGCCCCTCTAGTTAAAATTAAAAATGCCTGAGAACAGGATTTAAATCTTTCATTATCAGACGAAGTTTGGGATTCAATTTTTAAGTTGGTTAACACTACATCTTTATGTGCCCATTATTGTTTGTTATAATTTAAAGTTATATATAGGGCCCACATGTCTAAAGTTAAATTACTTGTATCTTCTTTCTTTCTTTCTTTCTTTGGCTTGGCTTCGTGGATGAAGATTTATGGAGGGGTAATGTCCACGTCAGCTGCAGGCTCGTTTGTGGCTGACAAGTCCAATGCGGGACAGGCAGACATGGTTGCAGCGGTTGCAAGGGAAAATTGGTTGGTTGGGGTTGGGTGTTGGGTTTTTCCTCCTTTGTCTTTTGTCAGTGAGGTGGGCTCTGCGGTCTTCTTCAAAGGAGGCGCCAAGATGCACGGTTTGAGGCAATATCAGCCCACTGGCGGTGGTCAATGTGGCAGGCACCAAGAGATTTCTTTAGGCAGTCTTTGTACCTCTTCTTTGGTGCACCTCTGTCACGGTGGCCAGTGGAGAGCTCGCCATATAACACGATCTTGGGAAGGCGATGGTCCTCCATTCTGGAGACATGACCTACCCAGCGCAGTTGGATCTTCAGCAGTGTGGATTCGATGCTGTCGGCCTCTGCCATCTCGAGTACTTCGATGTTGGAGATGAAGTCGCTCCAATGAATGTTGAGGATGGAGCGGAGACAATGCTGGTGGAAGTGTTCTAGGAGCCGTAGGTGATGCCGGTAGAGGACCCATGATTCAGAGCCAAACAGGAGTGTGGGTATGACAACGGCTCTGTATACGCTAATCTTTGTGAGGTTTTTCAGTTGTTTGTTTTTCCAGACTCTTTTGTGTAGTCTTCCAAAGGCGCTATTTGCCTTGACGAGTCTGTTGTCTATCTCGTTGTGATCCTTGCATCCGATGAAATGGTGCAGCCGAGATAGGTAAACTGGTTGACCGTTTTGAGTTCTGTGTGCCCGATGGAGATGTGGGGGGGCTGGTGGTCATGGTGGGGAGCTGGCTGATGGAGGACCTCAGTTTTCTTCAGCCTGACTTCCAGGCCAAACATTTTGGCAGTTTCCGCAAAACAGGACGTCACGCGCTGAAGAGCTGGCTCTGAATGGGCATCTAAAGCGGCGATCGTGTCATCATCGCCCATTGCCGCTTTAGATGCCACGATGTAAATTCCTGTTGTGATAAATGTAAGAGAGGAGAGAATCCATATGTTCTGGAAGTGTCCTTGCCTTGAAAATTCTGGAGGGATGTGTTTCAAACTTTATCCTTAATGTACATCTAGAACCCAATCCTTTAGTCACTCTTTTCAGTCCAACTGGAGAGGATGATGTTCCTTTAACTCCTATTAAAATGTTGCACTCTGTCTTTTCCTCTCTTTTGGCCAGATGTGCCAAACTGCTTCGATGGAAGGATGCTGTCCCACCTAGCCATGCTCAGTGGCTGAGGGACATTATGTCCTATTTAAATTTAGAAAAGATCCATTACTCAATTAATAACTCAAAAATAAGGTTTCAAATGTTGTGGGGACAATTCCTAATTATTTCCATAATCTCTAGGCATAATATTAATCCCGAATTTCAGTACTTTGCCATTTAATTTCTGGAGTGAAATACAATTTTACTTTAGTCATATAATGTGGGTTTGGGGATGGGGTTTAGAGTCATGCCTATATGTGATAAAATCTTTTTAATGTACCCTTGTATTATGGATGCACTAAATGTGCTTTTATATTTTATTGAGTTATGTAATTTGTCATTATTTTTGTGCATTCCATAAATGTTCTTAATAAAAAATTATTAAAAAGAAAAGGAAAAAAGCAGCCTCAAGGACCCCCACCACCCAGGCCATGCCCTCTTCACCCTGCTACCATCGGGAAAGAGATTCAGCGGCCTGTAGACAAGCTTCTTCCCCTCTGCCATCAAATTCCTGAATGATCAATGAACCACAGACACTGCCTCACTTTGTCTTTTTATTTGTCCTTGCACTATTTTTATTTATTTTTAAATGTGATTTATAGAAATGTTTGCCGCAAAACACAAATTCCGTGACATGTTGATGACATGGTTTCCCCCTTCTCCTTAGATGGTGACCCCTCCTTATTCGGAACTTTCCAATATATGGAATATTCTTCCTGCATCAAACCTGTTCAGTCTTGTCAGAACCTTGCATGTCGCTGTGAGATCCCCTCTTGTTCTTCTCATTTCCAATGAGAATGAAACCCAAGTCTATCCAGACCACAATGAGAAATGAATCCTCGTTTTGTACCTGTTTATTCATGAGAAGTGCAGACCAATTTTGCCAAACATTACCCGCGTATTCCAACATCCTCAGATCTTGAGAATCAGAATTAGAATTTATTGTCACAATTAGTCCAATTGTGTTAGTAAGCCCTAAATGGACCCCAGATCCTATCAAAGGAAATCTTGATTTTCGTGACATTATGCCTAATTTTCTCCAAATTTAAAAAGGACATAATGTGTAATAGCCATTATCCGTAAGTGGGTAGAAACTCTTCTTTCCACTTTAACAATATTGTTCTTCTTGCTAGTAAAGTGGAGAATGGTAAAGACTGTCTTTGATAAGTGGATAGTTTTCCTTTATGTCTCTGGAAAAGCCAAATATTGCAATTGCCGGACATGGATCTAAATTAATCCCAAAAATGGTTGAAAATGTTCTAAAAATATCAGCCCAAAACTTTTGCAATTAAGGGCATGACCAAAACATATGTATCAAAGAGGTGTCATAATTTTGACATTTTTCACAGAGTGAGTTGATACCTGGGTAAATTTGAGCAAGTTTAACTTTGGAAAAATGTATTCAATGCACCACTTTGAACTGAATCGGACTGTGCCAGGTACACAATGATGAGTCGTAAATCAAGCCCAAAATTGATGTCCCATCTTTGTCTGAAAAAGAGATAATTAAGATCATTCTCCCATTCAGTTTTAATCCCAATTAGCAAAATTGTTTTCATATTCAATAATTTATGATATAAGGCAGATATTATACATTTATGAGTGAATTGTAATTCAAAAAGTTCATCAATAAAATTTGGATCTGAAAGAATTGGAAATGTTGAAAGCTTGGAACAAACGAAATGTCAAATTTGATAATACCTGAAAATTTATTTGATAGATTAAGTTTGATCAGCAATTGTTGTAGAGATATGAAATTTTGCAGTATAAAAGGATCATTAAAACTTTTAACGCCTTTATAGCACCAGCAATCGGGACGAGGGTTTAAATCCTGTGCTGTCTGTAAGGAGTTTGTACGTTCTCCTCATGTCTGCTTGGGTTTTCTCGTGGGAGTCCGGTTTCATCCCACTGTTCGAAACATACCAGGGTACTTAATTGGTATAAATTGGGCAGCATGGACATGTGGGCCAAAATGGCCTGCTACCATGCTGTATGTTTAAATTTAAATATTAAAAATTCTGACCTCCCTTAAACGTTCTTCCCCTCACTTTATGTGGATGTCCTCAGGTCTTGGTCATTGCCACCCTGGATAAAAGATGCTGGCTGTCCTATCTAGGCCCCTCTTAATCTTGTGCATCAGTGACACATTGCCTCCTGCACAGCCCCTGGATGCCCCATAGAAAGAAAATCCAAGTTTCAGGACAATCTCTCCTCAGAAATTAACCTCCAGCTCCACCATATCCTGGTCCAGAGATGTTTCGTTAGCGTGGTAGGTCTTCAGGAAACAGAACCGGTGGGCCGGTGACTAGTGGAGTTCCTCAGGGTTCGGTCCTGGGTCCACTATTATTTGTTATATATATATTAACGATCTGGATGTAGGGGTGGAGAATTGGATAAGCAAGTTTGCGGATGACACAAAGATTGGTGGTGTGGTGGACAGTGAGGTAGATTACCGTAGATAAAAGGGTGATTTAGGAAGGCTGGAGGTGTGGGCTGAGAAATGGCTGATGGAATTTAATACAGATAAATGTGAGGTGCTACATTTTGGAAAGGCAAATTTAAATAGGTCATATACATTGAATGGTAGACAATTGAGCAACAAAGGGATTTAGGAGTTATGGTAAATAGTACCCTCAAGGCTGATACTCAGGTAGATGGTGTGGTGAAGAAGGCATTTGGAATGTTGGCCTTCATAAATCGGACGGAGTATTGAATTCAAGAGTAGGGATGTTATGATGAAATTGTACAAGGCATTGGTGAGGCCAAATTTGGAGTACTGTGTACAGTTTTGGTCACCAAATTATAGGAAAGATATAAACAAAATAGAGAGAGTGCAGAGAAGGTTCATGAGAATGTTGACAGGATTTCAAGGTCTGAGTTACAGGGAAAGGTTGTGCAGACTGGGGCTTTTTTCTCTGGAACGTAGAAGATTGAGAGGGGACTTGATAGAGGTGTTTAAGATTTTAAAAGAGACAGACAGAGTAAATGTGGATAGGCTTTTTCAATTAAGAAAGGGGGAGATTCAAACTAGAGGACATGGTTTAAGATTGAAGGGAGAAAATTATAAGGGGAACATGAGGGGAAATTTCTTTACGCAGAGGGTGGTGGGGATGTGGAATGAGCTTCCGGCAGATGTGGTCGAGGCGGGTATTGTATTTTACAAGAAATTGATAGTAAAAAAGACTGGGATAAAGATACGTTGAAATGGGAAAAAGATTTAGGACATAAAATAGCTGAAGAAGCTTGAATGGAAATTTGTCAGAATAGTATTCGGAAATTAATTAATGCTAGACTAGCGATGATTAATTATAATTTTATTCATCAGTTATATTTAACGCCGGAGAAATTTTAAAAATTTGGTCTTAGTAAGTTGGATTCTTGTTTTCGATGTGATCAGACGGCCAATACTTTTTTGCATACTGTTTGGCTTTGTAATCGATTGCAACAGTTTTGGAAAGGTATTCAATCTATTTTTAACAATTTATATAATATCCATCTTGTATTAGATCCCGATATATTTTTATTAGGGAACATGCAATCATTAATTGATTTAGGTTTAGAGATTATCAGATTTCATTTGTCTATTTAGCTTTAGTCGTGGCTAAGAAATGTATAGCACTTACAGAAATATACTAACTTTAGATAAGTGGTATTTGGAAATGAAATTTTGTTTGACTATGGAAAGGATATCTTTTTCAATTCAGGATAAGTTAAAGTGGACTCTGTTTGCTAATTATATGCATTTAGGTTTGATTTAAATATATGTTTAAGCGTGATATTTTAGTATTGACAATTTATTTTTGTTGTTAGAATTTTTTTTAGGTTAAGTTTTATCTCTTTTTTTGTAAGTGGGTATTTTTTTCCATATATAATATTGTTAATTTTATTAACTCTTTACTCTTTATTTTGGGGGGGAGAGTTGGACTAATTTTAAGTTAGATTATTAATATTGTGTTACAATTAATGGGGGGGGTGTTATTTTGTGTAGTTTTCTGATGTAATATTGTAATTATACCTTTTTAATTTTTTTTTCTTTAAATGTAATTCTCTATTGTATTCATGTTATAAAATTTTAAATAAAGTCTTCAAAAAAAAAGATGTGGTCGAGGCGGGATTCATTGGTTACATTTAAGGAAAGACTGGATCGTTACTTGGATAGGAGGGGACTAGAGGGGTATGGACCGAGTGCTGGTCAGTGGGACTAGGAGGGTGGGGATTTGCTACGGCATGGACTAGTAGGTCCGAACTGGCCTGTTCTGTGCTGTAAGTGGTTATATGGTTATAGAACTCTGAGCTTCTGACCTCTGGCTATAGATATATATAGTGGCAAACAAAAGGATCCAACTCAATAAGAAAGTTGTTGTGACAGGAACAGACAGTTCAATTGCAGTGAAATCCAAACTATCTTCTTCATTAAGTCCTCGACTCATTCACACCATTGCAGTTAGTTCTCCAATGAAATGTCAGTTGTTCAAGCCCTACTAATTAATAGCTGAGAATCCACCTCTTACCTCTTTCCTGTTAGCCTGGGTTCCTCTCTTCCCCCTTCCTCCCTCCCTCCCTCCTTTTTATTCAGCTGTCTATTTTGCTTCATCCAGATTCCTGCTGAAGGGTTCAGGGCTGAAATGTTGATTGCCTTTTACTTTTATTGATGGTAATCCCGCAGTTTGAGGCTAGAGGAGTCACAGTGCTCTCCCACAGGGTCCAACCGCCCAGTCTGACTGCCAACAGCTGAAAATGGAGCTGATGGTGGTTTTATTTTAAAATTCCATGGTCACTGGATTTGGGCCCATGATGGTGGCGCCTGTGATCAGCAGTGGCCACGAGGGGTTTCAGACTCTGAGGAAGCAGAGGATTGGCACAGAGCATTAGAAAATGGGGAGAACATTCCCTGTTTGAGAAGAAGCAGAGGAGATGACCCATGGGATGGTGACCATGGCGGTGGACCAGTGAGGAACTCTGCAATTGAAGAAAAACAAAGGCAGCGGGCTGTCGAGGTGAGGAACCCAGACAGGCTATGAGCTGCTGGTGAGTGGGGTCAAGGGTTTTACCCCAGGCTGCAGACTGCTGGAGACTGGCTTAAGACTGGCTGAAGGGATGCCAAGTATTGGAACTGGGGTGCAAGAGGGTGCCTGATCGTGTTGGAGGTTCAGATCTGGAGCTCAAGCAGCTGATGGTTTGGATGGGTGTCTGCGTGGCTGCAGGTGCTGCGGGAGCGCTGGAGGTAAATCCACCGACACTTGGTGACTCTGAGGGGACTCTCTGTTGCTTCTCTTTCTCTGACTGTAAGAGGCACTTCAGGCAATTTCTGCCAATGGCAAATCTGTCTGCCTTACAGCAGACAAAAACAAATAATATTGCAGTCTTTATTACATGAATCTTGAATCTTGCTGCGTGACTTGCTGAGTTTCTCCAGAATTCGACCACAGCATCTGCAAACTTTCTTGTTTAAGAATGAAGAAGCATGCTCCCTGTAAACCAAGGAGCAAAGGAGGTAAAGGATTGGACGTGTCACTCACTGTGACCAGGTTGTGACCTGTTGGCTGAGTCACCAGCACAAGACACCAGAGAAAGTTCTTTCAAGCCCAAGTAATTTGAAAATGTGAAGGAGCTGGTGTGTGCAAAGATGAGAAGACTGATGTCCAGGCCAGATCCTTTCATGTTCTTGCATAACACACAAATGCCTCAGGCAATGCCAACATTTATTCCCCGCACAAGGATGTCTAAGTTTGCAACACGATCTAGATCCATTGGGAAGGTGGACCAAGGAGTGGCAAATGGAATTTAATGCTGACAACTATGAGGTGTTACACTTTGGTAAGTCAAGTTTATTGTCATCTGATTGTGCAAGTCCAACCCAACAAATAGTATTCTCCGGATCTCGGTGCAAATCACACAGGCAGACAAGCAAACATAATGCACATACATATACAGGACAAGTATTCAGGTATACAAATAAATAAATAAATAAATATTGTTTCGTGAGTATAAGAGTCTCAGATGGTTAGTGTGAGCAGTTCCTTTGGACCTTCAGCATTCTCACTGCCCGTGGGAAGAAGCTGTTCCTCAGCCTGGTGGTGCTTGATCTGATACTCTTCTATCTCTTCCCTGACAGGAGCAGCTGAAGGATGCTGTGTGCAGGGAGGAAGGGTCCTCAGTGTTTTTGCACACCCTCTTCAGACAATGATCCTGGTAGATCACATCGATGCAGGGGCGGGAGGTGGAGTGGGGAGGAAGTCTCCAGAGATCCTCCCTGCCACTTTTATGGTCCTGTGGATTGACGTTCGATCATTTCTTTGCAGCACCTGTACTACACTGTGATGCAGGACACTCTTAATAGAGCTCATATAGATGGTGGCTGGTAGCCTTACCCATCTTCTCAGGAAGTGCATCTTCCAGACAAGTGAGATGTTGAGTGTCCACGATAGGTCACTAATTAAGTGAACTCCAAGGGTGCTCCCCACTCTCTCTGCTGTAGAGTTGTTGATGTGTAGTAGATGG
This sequence comes from Narcine bancroftii, assembly GCF_036971445.1. NCBI lineage: Eukaryota > Metazoa > Chordata > Chondrichthyes > Torpediniformes > Narcinidae > Narcine > Narcine bancroftii. Next base: position 28,815,490 of record NC_091474.1, read on the forward strand.
TGGTCATTCTTGGTAAGTCCAACCAGGGCAGGACTTATGCGGTGAATGGCAGGACCCAAGGGAGTAATGTAGGAGTGAGAGACCTCAGGATACAAGTGCACAATTCCTTGAAAGTGGCAACTCAGATGGCCTAGACGGTGAAGAAGACATTTGGCACTCTGGCTTCATTGCGTGGGGCATTGAGCATAGAAGGTGGGACCTCATGATTTATCTGTACAAGGTATTGGTAAGACCTTGTACAGATACAAAGTACTTCAAGTACTTGAAGTACTTTGTACAGCTCTGTCACTCAGCTATTGAATCAGAATTTATTGTCATAAGCATGTCACAAAATTGGTTGTTTTGCAACAGCGTCACAGTGCGAACATTTCTATAAACCACCTGACCAAATAAATAAAAATAATGCAAGTAAAAAGTCAAAGTGAGGCAGTGTCTGTGGTTCATTGTTCATTCAGAAATCTGATGGCAGAGGGGAAGAAGATGTCCTTATGTCACTGAGAGCATGTCTTCAGGCTCCTGTACCTTTTTCCCCGATGGTAGCAGAGCAAAGAGGGCATGTCCTGGGTGGTGGAATCCTTGAGGATAGAGGCTGCTTTCTTAAGACACTGCCTCTTGTAGATGTCCCCGATGGAGTGAAGTTTGGTGCCCGTGATGTCGCAGGCCGAGTTAACAACCCTCTGGAGATTTTTCATGCCCGAGGGTTGGCGCCTCCATACCAGAGAGTGATGCAACCAGCCAGAATGCTCTCCAAGGTGCACCTCTAGAAGTTTTTGAGTCTTTGATGACATATCAAATCTCCTCAAACACCTCACCAAATATAGCCACTGGCAAGCCATCTTCATGATTGTATCACAGCAGACTAGCCCTTTTAGTCTGAGCAAAAACATTATATCACTAGTCCCACTGACCTGCACCCATTCCATAACCCTCCAGACCTCTCCTATCCATGTATCTATCCATTCATTTTAAAATTTTAAGTGAGCCTGCTTTTACCATGCCAGATGGCAACTTGTTCCAGACTCCCACCACTCTCTGAGTGAAAAGGTTCCCCCTAATGTTTCCCTAAACCTTTCCCCTTTCATCCTAAGTGCATGCCCTCTTGTATTTAGCTCTCCTAATCTAAGTGAAAAGAGCCTACTCACATTTACTCTGTCTATACCCCTCATAATTTTGTAAACCTCTATCAAATCTCCCCTCATTCTTCTACACTCTAAGGAATAGAGTCCTAACCTGTTTAATCTTTTAACAGCAGAAAAGACATCAATACGTTGAGAGCAAATTCACAAGGCTGTTGCTAGGATTGAGTTGTAGGGGGAGTCTGGACAGGCTGGGTCATTATTCCCAAACGCAAAGGATGCTGAGGGGTGATCTTATGGAGGTTTATAAGATTACGATCACCATGGATAAAGTGGAATACTCAGTCTTTCTCCCCAGGGGAGATAATTTGAGAACTAAAGTATATAGGTTTAAGCTGAGAGAGGGGGAGGGGAAGAAGGTCCTGAGGGGAAAGGGACCTCCCAGTGGCCAACCTTTTTAACTCCACACCCTTTGCCACACTGACATGCCTGTTCTTGCCAAACCAAGGCTACCTGGGAAATGGAAGAACACCACCTTATATTCTGCTCCCCAACAAGACAGTATTAACATCAACATTCTATACTCCCACATACATCCACCAATGATTTCTTCCCTGCCCCTTCCTCCCTCTTCTCCTCTCCCCCACCTTTTTTATTCAGGCACCTGCCTGTTTTTGCTTATACCTGACGAAGGGCCCAAGTCTGAAACTTTGATCATCTTTTATTTCCTACGGATGCTGCATGACCTTCTGAATTTCTCCCACATTTTTGTGTATTGCAAAATTTTCACCTCATCTTTGTCTCATCGTAGTCGGCCTCATCAGCAACAATGATGAGTCACGCGACAGAGAAGAGGTGCAAAATCTGGTGAAGTGATGCGAGAGGAACAACCTGAGTCTCAACGTGGACAAGATGAAGGGGATGATCATGGACTTCAGGAGGATCAGGAATGACCACCCTCTGCTATACATCGACAACTCTGTCGTAGAGAGAGTGGAGAGCACCAGGTTCCTTGGAGTTCACTTGATTAATTACCTATTGTGGACACTCAGCATCTCTTCACTTATCAGGAAGGCACAACAGCAACTACACTTCCTCAGAAGACTGAAGCGGGCAAGGCTGCGAGCCACCATTATGTCAACCTTCTACAGGAGCTCTATTGAGAGTGTCCTGGCCGGCTGCATCACAGTGTGGTATGGTTGCTGCAGAGAAGTCTATCCACTGGACCATAAGAGTGGCAGAGAAGATGATTGGAGTCTCCCTCCCCCCATTGATGTGATCTACTGAGATCGTTGTCTGAGGAGGGAGTGCATCATTGAGAACCCCTTCCACCCCACACACAGCATCTTTCAGCTGCTTCCATTTGGAAAGAGATATAGGAGTATCAGAGCCAGCACCACCAGGCTGAGGAACAGCTTCTTCCCATGGGCAGTGAGAATGCTGAACAACCACAGGAACTGCTCACACTAGCCACCTGAGATGCTCACATTCATATATCAATATTTATTTATTTGTATATATGAAATACTTGTCCTGAATATGTATTATTTGTCTGTATACATCTGGTTGCGTGTTGGCATATTTTACACTGAGGACTGGAAAATGCTGCTTCAGGTTGTACTTGTACAATCAGATGACAATGAACTTGATCTCTGATTTAAACAGTGACCCCCAATTCTAGATCCTCCCACAACAGGCAACATCTCCACTCCTACACTGTAAATACCTCTCTCAGCACCTGACATGTTTCAATCAATACCCCTCTCATTCTTCTAAACCCCAGCAGATACAAGCGCAGCGTATACAAATGTGAACTGCCAATTCCAGAAATCAACCTCTGAGCTGCTTCCAACACATTAACTCCCTCCCAGCACAGTTCTCTGGACACCGCTCCCTGATGTACCTGAAGCACAACCTCCTCGCTTGGCATCCAATGTCCTCCCACTGTTAACTTTCCTCATCACTTTTTGCCGCACTCTCACCTTCTCTGAACAATGCCCTAAGTCGCTCAGGTCCTCACCATCTCCCTGTGCTGCAACCTCTCACCATTTACAGAATGTTTTAGAATTTATCCTCATCTTACAGCACAGATCAGGCCCTTCAGCCCAGAGTATTGTGCTGACCAATATAAACCTACTCCACAACCATCTAATTTTTCATTGCAACACACCCATAACCCTCTATTTTTTTCTCATCTATGTGCCTGCCAGTGTCTTTTGAATATCCCTATTGTACCACCCTCCACCACCACTCCCAGCAACGCATTCCAGGCACCCACTGCTTCCTGACATCTCCCCAAAATTTTCTGCCCCTCACCTTAAACAAAAGTCCTCTGATACTGGCCACTGCTGCCCTGGGAAAAAGGTGCTGGATGTCCACCCTCATGCATGTCATAATCTTATATTAAGTCACTTCTCTTCCTTTGCCTATCCAAAGAGAACAGCTGTAGTTCTGTCAACCTACAAACTTGCATGGAAACCTTGAGGGATCTATGGACATGAACCCCAAGGCCCATCTGTTCCTTCACTGTTAAGAATCCAACCATTAACTCTGTACTCTACCTTCAGGTTTGGCCTTCTAAAGTGCATCACTTCACACTTATCCCGATTGAACTCCATCTGCCACTTCTCCATTCAATGCTGCATCCTGTCAATAGCACATTGTAAAAATGACAACCCTTTACACCATCCACTTCTCCAATCTTTGTATCACCTGCAAACTTACTGACCGACCCTTTCACTTTTTCATCCAGGTCATTTATAAAAATCACAAAGAGCAGGTGTAGCAGAACAGATCCCTGTAGAACTCCATTAGTCACCGACTTCCAGTTCCATATTCTACTGTATATACTAGAGTCCATGGTTTGAGATTGAAGGGGGAAAATTATAAGGGGAACATGAGGGGAAATTTCTTCACGCAAAGGGTGGTTGGGATGTGGAATAAGCTTCCAGCAGAGGTGGTTGAAGCGGGGACATTATTTACATTTAAGGAAACACTGGATAATTACATGGAGAGGAGTAGATTGGAGGGGTATGGACCAGGTGCTGGTCAGTGGGACTAGGAGGGTGGGGATTTGTTCCGGCATGGACTAGTAGGGCCAAACTGGCCTATTCTGTATTGTATATGGTTATATGGTTACTCATGTAATAGTTGATCCTGTGTAAAAGTTGACCCTCCTATTTTTGGTCCCGACAAGCCCCGCCATAGATCCTCGCCCTGGCTGCCCACCGGAGCTCCCAATGCCCTGACTGCAGATCCTTGTACTGGTTGCCTATCCAAGATCTAAATGCTTTGAATGATGCATGTTCTTGCCATGGACAAAAGTATGATGTGTGTAAAGGTCAATCCCCATCCCAAAATTTGACATGAAAAATTGACCCCCAAAACTCAATTATTACATGAGTACATTCTACCCTCTGTTTTCTGCAATCAAGTCAATTTCAAATCCAAGTTAATGTGCTGAAAAATTGCAGATGTGAGGTGTTGCATTTCCGAAGGACAAACCAAGAGAGAACATACATGGTCAATGGTCAGGCACTGAGGAGTGCAATAGAACAGAGATCTGGGAACACAGAGACATAATTCCCTAAAAGTGGTGTCATAGGTGGATAGGGTTGTATCAAGAGCTTTTGCCATATTGGCCTTCATAAATCAAAGTATAGGAATTAGGATGAGATTATAAAGTTGCCTCAGACATTAGTGAGGCCAAATTTGGAATATTGTGTGCCGTTTTGGTCACCTAACTACAGGAAGGATATCAATAAGATAGAAAGAGTGCAGATTTACTAGGATGTTGCCTGGACTTCAGGAAATGAGTTACATGGAAAGGTTAAACAGGTTAGGACTTTATAACCTGAAGCATTGAAGAATGAGGGGAGATTTGATAGATATTTAAAATTATGAGGGGGATAGAGTAAGTAAATATACGTAGGTTTTTTTTCCACTGAGAGTAGGTGAGATACAAACCAGAGGACATGGGTGAAGGGGAAAAATTTAGGAGGAAACTTCTTCAGAGAGTGGTGGGTGTGGAACGAGCTGCCAGCTGAAATGGTGAATGCATGCTCATTTTGAACATTTGGATGGGAGAGGTATGGAGGGCTAAGGACTGGGTGCAGGTCAGTAGGACTCGGCAAAAAAATATTTCTGGCAGACTAGAAGGTTGTGTGGATCCCATGCCTCAACTTTTTAAATGAATGGTGAATCTCACCTGCTGCCATCCTAACCCTTGTGTCTTTGCACCATCTGGAAGATAGGTCAGCAATGTGATGGGGACCTCCCCAACAACCTGCAAGATGCTTCGCCTCACAAGGACAAAGCAACCTGTAGAAGCAGCACCTTAAACCTCCATCCACCCACCCCCCATCTACAAAATACACCGCAGCCTCCCTGTGCTCACATCCTGACTTAAGACGTGGCCTGTCTAAATCCAGGCAACATCCTGGTCAATCTCCTCTGCACCCTCCCATAGCTTCCACATCCTTCCCTTAGGTGACCAGAACTGAAACAATACTCTTTGGTCTCACTATATATTTGTAGAATTGCAACATGACCTCTCTACTCCTGAACTCAATCCCACTTTTAATGAAGCCCAGCATCCCATAGGTCTTCTTAACTATCCTATCAACCTGGGCAAGGTCCCTTTGTTCATCCACACTCAAGTATCTTTATCCTTCCTTATTAAGTTGGCGCTTTGACCAGCTTTTACTTCAGTCACAGTGCCTGCAGACTTTCATAGTTTACTTTGGGGGATGACAGCTGAAGAACTGGGCAAAGTTAACCTGTGAGTGGCAAGAATCCTGACCCAACAACGAGACAGAATGTGCACGTACTTTGTAAGTGTATACCCTTTATTTAATAATATATAATTCATGGAATCTTTACAAACGCAGTCAAACTCGCGTACAGTCAGTCGTCGCCGGGCCAGGTTGAATTGCAGACCTGGATAAGCAGCAGCTTGCATTCTCAGGTCAGTCACCAAGGGTTGAGTTAACCCTCGACTGGCACCCCTCCATTGCTCGAAAGACAAGTCAGTCCCTCGATCTCGTCTCGGTGTGGGGAACCTGCTTCCAGCACTCCCGGAGGAAGCCCATTTCCATGTAGAACAAGGCTCCTCTGTGTATAGAAATTGTAAAAGTTCCGATAAATATCTTGTGTAAATGGTTAACCCTCCGAGTAAAAAGATGTGGGTCAGGAAATCAAATTCCAGAGTGGTCGTTTCAGCTACTCACTATTAAATTGTATAAATGAAATAGGTTCAAAATAGCACTGGAATGTGTGTACATGCCTAGCAGAATATCAGTTAAAAGTAAGTACATCAACTGATGTTTTACGCTGCAAATTCATGCAATGTCTTCCCTTGACGACCGCCTTTAGAGAGTCTAGGTTCAGGTATTTCCGGCTGGGGGGGGGGGGGGGGGGGGGGAAGGGCTGCAAGGTGAAGCAGTTCACGTAGTGCGAGGTCGGAGTCAATGCAGCACACTGATCGCCAGGAGTGAGTGGGTGACAGGCGCAAGTCTAGTCCAAAGATCCATGGGGACAAGAGACTGCAGGTCTGCATGCTATTCTGATCCCCAGGAGTGAGTTGCAAACTGGGATTTAATCCAGTTGAGAAGTTAAATCTGGAATAGCCTATAGACTGGCATCTACTAGTCTATATTCAGGAATGACAGAGGCTGGCAAGGTTCAGGGGATCTCTACTTTCGACTTTCACTCCATTCAGGGGATCCATACATAGAATGGCTGACACACAGGAACGTGGTCGGCTTGAAACTAAGGGTGGAGTGTGAACGTTTCCTCTGGGTGGACTGACATCGCGGCGAGTGAGTTACAGACTGGAAGCTAATCGAGGGGTTCGAGAGCGTTTGTGTATAGTTCGAAATTCCTGAGAGTGGACCTCAGTGTAGAACCTCATCCAGAACATCAGAAATAACGATGTTCGGGAGTTACAGGCTGGATTTGAGAGCTTAGGAGATTTAGACAAGATTCCACCTGGAAATTAATTTAAGGGCTTGGGGATTTACATGGAAGAATGAGTTGGGAGAGTTAGTTAAGGGCCGAAAACTCGTGGTCAATATGTGGAATAAACTCCCTGGCGTTGAGGTTGAGGCGGACTTTCAATGAAAGGATTCAGGGAGTGTATACATGGCTTAACAAGTGTGAGTTATGCATTGGAATGTAAATGTCGACTGCTTTTCACTTTCGATGCATGCTGAGTTTATCCATCACGTTTGGATACAGCATTGGGTTCTAATCGAGAGGTCTGGGAAGGAATTAACAGTCAGTGTTTTGCAGGTGACAACTTATATCGGCACCCCTTGGGAAATCTGAGATAAAGCTGAATATTTGTGAACTAATTGAAATGAGATGTATATATGTTTTTGTGTGCCTGTGTATGGATGCCTGAATCCATATGTGCCCATGGCTTTACCTGTGTGTGTGTGTGAGAGAGAGAGAGAGTCAAACAGCCCTCTGAACTCCAGATAGAAACCTGTCATATTAGTAGGTAGATGTTCTAACACCAGAAGTGGGCAGCCCATTCATCGAAGCCTTGGAATAATTCACTCAGACTCTGTCAATCACGAACAATGGACCCAAACATTAGACAGTGATCAACAAGGGGGACACACTCACAAAACCGTTAGCAACCACGGACTTGTCTGCTGTAACTGTCACCCTCAACCCAAGGTGCCTGGTGGGACTGAACATATAACACATGGTCATACCGAAGGCTTGGTGAAAATATGGGTCTGATGGAGGTGAGAGGTAGAGAGTTAAGGAAGAAAAACTTGTTTATTCAATCACAGGATTATTAGTTAGACCAGAACATTCCTTCATTTCCACCCCCCCCCCCCCACCCTCTTCTGAAGCAGAGGCAGAGTCAACTGCTCAGAAGATCTGGAATGACAGATAAACCAGGTAAAGTGAGTTCACCATTACTAATACTGTTTTTGCTTTTTAACAATATCCTGATCTATATAATGAACTGAATTTAGTATCCCCAGCTGTCCTCAATTCCAGGCCTCTAGCCAATAGTCCTGTGAGTAAACCACTGGGAACACAGGGCCTTGGCAGCTTCATCACCTTACATGTTTGACTCAGTGGCAATTCGGAGGTTTGGGAGAGGGAATGTCATCCTTTACTGTAGAGGTTCAGGTACAGGTGGTAAAATCGGCAGCCTCACACACATGGGGATCGTGGGACTGCGGCAAGGGCTTACAATATGTTCCGAAACATTTGTTAGTCTTTTACATTTTCTAGGCTGTGAGAATGCTCACTTCCCTGAACTAAAAAATTTGGGAAACCTCCAATGCCTCACATTTTGTCCAGCAATCCCAGAATGGTTACAGTGCAGGTAGAGGCCAGTTGGCCCATTGAGTCTATGGGCTTCCCCTGAAGCACCTTGGGATGTATCAAGGATACCATGCCAGGGTATGTTGCTGAATTGGGACCAAAGGTGGAATTTGCGTCAGTGGTCGAGCCCTAGGGGTAATTAAAGCTTTTGTACACATAGAAATAAGGGCTTGGTGTAAACTAGTTCCCAACTTCAGGGTTAAACCCTGGGTGGAGTTCCTGCTAATCACTCAGGAGTCAGACTTTGCAAAGATGCAAGGCTTTAGTTTAAGAAGGCACAATGTATATGTGCAAAGTGAGCCTGCCCCATGTTCTCACCCAGTCTCCTGCATTACCTAAAAGTTCAAGTAAATCTCTCGGACTTGGACAGTGGCCATGGGTCACCAATCTGCTTTGAATGGATTCATCTGGAGGCAGAGCAAATGGGTGGGTGTCACTCAAGACTTCTGCTGACAAAGAGCTCATTTCCAATTGGCTGTGTGTGTCCAGAGGATGGAGTGTGCGTGACAGACAGAGAAAGGTGGAATGGAGAAACGTCTGGGTACAGACCCAATCAGTTACCCCCAGGGTCGTTGTCACCATGAAGGAGACTTGACGTTGAACCCACCTGAACATCCAAGGTGAAAACAGGAGTCGCATTTCTTGGACCTCATGACATCCCCAAGAAACCAAGGCCAATGGCCTTAAAAATGTGGGCACAGTTGTTATGTTAGATTACAACAGCTGCCACTGAAAGCAATGAGCTGATAAGGCCATCGGTTCAAGGGCAGCAGGTTGGGTTCTTCTCCCTTGCTCGTTTTCCAAACACCATGGTGGGAACTGGGATTGATGCCTGCTCCAAGAGATGGTGCACCATTCACTTGCTGAACACGTTCAGAACGATACAATCCACATCATTAACGTGGAAGGAAATATTGCAAAACAAAACGTGAATCGAGCCAATAGCCTGAGAGCTTTCAGCCAACTAGCAGGAGGATTGATTTGGAATCAATATCGTTACCAGAGTGGCAAAGGAACAGGGAGCAGCTCGGGGGCAGAAATGAGAGCTGAAGCCAGATTAATGGACCAGCCCAGGCTGATGGGCAGAATGCCCTCCTCTGTCCCAGACTCTCTGGGATGAACCAGGAAGGGTGATGTCAGTCAGACCATGGGAAGGACACCTGGGATCCCAGGTTGTATCTGGCCTTTAGGCAAAGCAGTGGGAGATGAATAACTTTCCACATGACAATGGTCAGTACCCAGGGAAGGGAGCAGCTTGACCCCCTATTCCTGAATTGCTTGCTAGGGAAAAGCACTCCAATCACCTCCTCACCTTTCCTTTAGCTAGCTAAGCCGCTGTCCTCCTTTCCTCCCCTCCCCCTCCTCCCCCATGGTGGTACATTCAGTGGTCAAAGGCCTGAAGGACAGCAGATCATGGGGGCTGCTCAATGCAGTGGGATGGGGCTGAGAGGAGACAGTTTGGCCCTTAGGATGTGGCTGGGTGATCAGTGGGTGGGAGAAGGCTGGGCCTTGGGACAGGACGCAGGGATGCCCTTGACCTTGTTCCCGGCTAGTTGGGCGAGTATAGACTTGGTCCCCACTCCCTGGATGAAGTGTTTCCTCTGTTCATTTTGAAATCCATGCAAACTGGCAGTGGGCCCCATCATTGGTGCTCGGTCTGGGGGGACCACATGGGGTACATGCATCTGAGTCGGTATCTGACTCCCCTTCGGCAATGTACAGTCTGACCTTGGACCAAGGCGTGAAGCCAGGGTAAGGGCCATTCTCAGCGTTCTCCCTGGACTGCGAGATGCTGAAGCCGCTGTAGGATCGCTCCAGCTCCTCGTGGTCCACTGAGGGGATGGAGATGGATGTGTCACTGTCCCGATCCTTCAACCCTGCATCCGGGCACTTGGACACATGGTCCTCATGTCTCCCACCCTCTGACCCTGCTCTGCACATCCGATCATGCGAGGCAGAGGGCGGCGGTGGGATCCGAACAAAGGCCGTGCTGTCACCCACTGGAGAAGTGACAAAGGTGAGGGTCCCGAGGCACTGGCGATTCAGGACGTCAGCTGAGGGCTGGTGGCAGGAGGTTGATGGTGGGCAACCTTGTGGAGCCATCTGTCCGGGGAAAGGCTTGTGCGCAGTGCAAGAGCAGGTCGTTTTGGCGTTTATGTTCTTCTCGCAGAGATGCAGGTTGTCTACTGGGCTGTGGTATGGTGGGGCAGGGTCAGGCTCCTTGGAAACAAAGTAGGCCTGTGTCTCTGACGGAGGAATGCCCATGCGCTGCATGTAGATGTTCACCAGGAAATCCAGCTTCTTCTCCATGGAGTGTACCTGCAGCATACAGAGTGTTCACTCGGCCCCAACCACTCCACCCTGCCCCATCCAGTCCTCCCCAAAACATCCCCCCCCTTCCCCATCCCCTACTCCTCCTGGCCTGTCCCTGCCCACTGTCATGTCCCTTCCCATCCCCGCCACCTTTCCCTTCCCCTTTTCCATCCTCTCTCCCTGTCCTTCCCCCTCATCTCCTCCCCTCCCCTCTCCTCCCCATCCAACAACTAGACCCCTAACCACTCACTCACACACCAGAGACAATTCCCAGTGGACTATAACCCAGCAACCCACAAGTGTTTGGGATGTGCAAGGATACTGGAGAACCCAGGGCAGATTCCACACACCCAGCACCTGATACCAGGACTGTACCCAGGTGTCTGCAGCTTTGAGGCAGGAGCCCTGCGCCATACGAGTGAGCCTCACACTGTGAAATGAGGCTTGATTCATATTGAACTTCCCTCACCTGCTCGTTCTGTGCAATCCCCTTTTGTAATGAACTAAACACAATGAAGAGGACATCTGTGGCATCTGCAACAGAACTGAATAACCTTTCTCCAGGATAGCCGAATCACACCTCCACTCATGCCTCTCATCCATCACAGTGAACACCAGTGCTCTGAACCCCTGCATTTAACCTCACCATGAGAACTGGGTATCTGCAAGTTGGTGTTAGGTGAGATATAAACCAGAGGACATGGGTTAAGGGTGAAATGGGAGCTGTTTAATTTTTTTTAAATTTAGACATACAGCATGGTAATAGGCCCTTTTGGCCCACGAGCCCATACCGCCCAATTTACATCCAATTAATCTACAACTGCCGATACGTTTTGAGGTTGGGAGGAAACTGGAGCACCCAGAGGAATCCCACAGACATAGGGAGAACATACAAATTCCTTACAGACACCACGGAATTCGAACCCTTGTCCCGATCATAGACGCTGCACTAATCGCTACACTAACTGTGCTGCCCTTTAGGCTTGGGGTAGTTTCTTCACACAGAGATGAAGGAAGTGTGGAATGAGCTGCCCGTTGAAGTGGTGAATGTGGGCTTAGTTTTAATGTACAAGAAGAATTTGGACAGGTACATGGATGGGAGAAGTATGAAGGGATATGGACTGGATGCAGATCAGTGGGACTAGGCAGAATAAGAGTTTGGTGCAGACTAGAAGGACCAATGGTTCTATGGCTCTAGAGGGTAGAATCAGTGGTTGAACAATAGCTCCCACTCCCTGGGTCACCTTCATCCTTTGGCAAGGTAACAGGTGGCTGGATCCCAGAGACACAAAAAGAAACACAGCCAGTTCACCACTCACGTCCACAGGTGTAAACCACAGCTCTGGGTGGCTCAGCTACATCGAGGTGGAGGTGTATCTGCAATCAAATCCACAGGGATACACTTCTGTGCAAGCATATTTTGAAATGCATAGCTACACTTCCTTGAGAAACAGCCATTCTCAACAGGGGCCGCAGCACATTTAAGTAAAAGCCTTTTTTTTTTCACCTCGTGACACAAATATGTTTTATGTAGTCGCCAGTAGGATGGAAGTACGAAGACACCAAAACGTGACTGCTTCACAGGGAAGTGGGGGAGGGGGGCCTCAATAAACTTTGAGCAGAATCGTAAGGAGGCTACAACCTCTTCTCTCTGCTCCCTTCAGGTAGAAATAACAGGTCTGAAGTCCAGCACCAGTAGGTTCATCTTCCTACAGCTATCAGACTGTTGAACCTCCCAGTATCAACCTAACCCTGACTATAAGGAATCATCAAAAGTTCCACATGCACTATTGAAACATCACATTTTTTATTGCACTAACTCCAACTGTGAATATTTATCTATCTTTTTTTTAAATTTACACTAAAACCCTTGGCCAAAAAAAAATCAGAAATAGGTAAAAAATACACGTTTAAAATTGGCGTGCCTCGCCGAAAGTTCGCCAATCATACAACACGCAGCCTCAAGCAACTGGAAAATTCACTTATCCGGCATCTACTAATCCCCATAAGTGCTGGATACTGGGAATTTTACTGCATTATCTCTTTCACAGTCTCATGGAGTATTATGGTCTGGTGTGTCTTGGGTATCAACTTGTCTGCAGCAAGAGAGATTGACAGCATTTGTACATTGAACTTAAGTGTAAGAGTTTCTATCTGCCTGCCGTCCTGCATAGTTAACTCCCCAGAGACTAACCCAAGATTAACTCATTGCAATGTACACACCACAATCCACCCATGGACAGACAGCTTCTCTAATGCATCAGACTACTCCCAAATTCATGTCAGCAGAGACTAATGGTCTGTTTTTGTGCTGTGTACAAGATCATATGGCACAGGAGCAGAAGTAGGCTGTTCAGCCCATCGAGTCTGCCTCACCATTTAATCATGAACTGATCCATTTTCCCATTCAGCCCCACTGCCTGGCCTTCTCCCCATAATCTTTCATGCCATGGCTAATCAAGAACCTATTAATCTTTGCCTTAAATACATCCAATGACATGGCCTCCACAATCGACTGTAGCAACAAATTCCAGAGACTTACCATCCTCGGGCTAAAGAAATTCCTTCGCATCTCTGTTCTTAGTGGACACCCTTCAATCCTGAAGTTATGATCCCTTGTCCTCAACTCACCAACCATTAGAAACAACCTTTTTACATCTACTTCATCCACACCTCATTCTCCTAAATTCTAACGAGTACAGGCCAAGAGCTGTCAACGCTCCTCATATAACCCTTTATTCCCGGAATCATCCTTGTGAACCTCCTCTGAACCCTTTCCAATGTCAGCGCATGAATGATGACCTCCAGTTGAGGTCTTACCAGTGCCTTATAAAGCCTCATCATCACATCTCTGCTTTTGCATTATTCCCCAAGACCAGATCCTGTCCCAATTTATGCTCCAGGTATTAAGTCTTGAATCTGTTGTTGGAAGTGTCCAAACCACTCTCAACACAAGGCCTCAGTCCTTACCTGTCGCTCCATCTTATTGAGTCTCCCCATCATACTGGGATCTTCTGGAATCTCTGGCTCCGCTGGCATCTTGGAGCGATCTTTCTCCTGTATCTGGGGGCCTCGCCCAACAATCTGGTCGACTCTACCATGGGGTGGGGGGGGGGAGGGGGGAACAGACAGCTCAGGTAATAGATTAGAATGTAAAGCAGCTCTAGGTTCATCCAGACTATCCTAGAGATCACCAGAGGGTTAGAGACAGGAAATGCAAGGCAACAGGTCTCTTCGTTGAAGAGAAAGATTTGCCTGAGGAGAAAAGGTTCCTTTTTAAGAAGATAGATAGGTGGATAATTTTCTTTCTTTTTGTGAAGCAGGAGGGGAAGGTTGAGCAAAAGCCTGAAAGAGATTGGAGCAGAATTTCAGAAGCACATTCCCCAGTAATGCAGTCTCCATAAGCCAGTGACATGCAGGGACTGAAACCAAGGTCAGAAAGTAAAACATGCAGCAATGAAGAGCTGGGACTGGAGACATTTGTATGGGAAAGTAGTGGGTGGGAAAGGAGGAATCCTGAAGCTGGGCGAATGTCCGCGCTCAATGACCCACTACAGGGGAGATTATAATCTTCCCACCTGCTGGAGTTACAGGCTCATTTAAAAGGTGCATGCTGAGAGAGGGGAAAGTGAACCTCCTTGAATCCAGCTCTCACCCAGAGACAGCCAGCATTGTGGCCTAGATTCCCAAACTTGCATCGGCCAAAGTTTATATACAGAGTGATTATCCCACATACAGTCGGGGCTGGTGGCCATAATGATCTGTATATAGAGCAACATCCCTCTAACTGAGGAAGCAAAGTGGAAGTGAACAATGAGGTATGGGGCCAGGCAGCATCTACAGAGAGAAGCGGACAGTCAGCGTGCCAGATGATAGTGTAAAGTGGTAATATCGAGTATGAAAAGAGAGCGACAGAAGAAGGTGACAGAAGTGGAGAGACGGGTAGAGGAGACTGCTGAGGAGGAGGGGGTGGGGACAGGGAGAAGGGAGATTCCGGAGGGCTGTGGGATTGCAGAGACAACAAAGAGTTTGAACACAAGGTTGAAACTTCTTTTGGATTGAGCAATACGAACTTGTGCACTGCTGAGAACTCTATCCAGGCAGGACAGTGTTGGAAGGGATCCGGTGTCTGGAGAGTCAGCCATCTGTCCTGGGAAAGATCTATACACTCCTTGATGTTGAATCTGATGGGCCATCAGTGCAGGCTTCAGCATGGGGTCTCTGGGTGGCAATGGTGGACACCTCTCCCAGTGCCCTGCCGTGTGGTTAGCCCATGCTTCTCACAACATCATGCTTGCATGCAAACCTCAGCCCAGAGCTTTGGTCCATTCAATTCCTGGCACCAGGATTGTAAACATTCCCATCGTCCTCAAAGACAGCAAAAAAAAAGCATTGAGTGTTTTGCAGTGGTGCAAACATTCCCAGCTAAACCCCTTCTTCAGTCTTCTCTCCCACTCTACCCTCTGCCTGGACCTTGCCACGTCACTCATCAGTGCTGAGTGCATCTTAAATGTAGCCAAACAATCGGAAGAAACAAATTTTATTATTTTAATTAAACATCTAGACTACTTATCCTGCAGAAGGGGTTTGGCTGTTTGAATAATTACTCTTGAGTCAGAAGAAAATCATTCTGTTGATGATTCCTAACCTAGGAGAGTATTGGACTGAATCTTTGAAAGTGGTGTGGATGCCTTTAAACTTCTTATGCCGGGGAGTTGAAGGGGGTGGAGGGCCGAGAATCATATCTATCCTGGTAGAGTAAACAAGAGAGAAAACCAGCAAATGCACACTGAGGCCACAGAAGGAATTTGCATCATCACAGTCAGAATTATCACACAAAAAAGAGGTGAGCCTGCCCTGGGAACAACCCGAGCACCCCACCAAACACCACCCCCCCCACCCCACCCACAACCAAACAGTTCCTCAGCATTGTTACTTACTGCAGATCTGTTCTTAATGCAGACAATAATCATTCCTCTGCAATACACAACCTTGCTGGTGGATACATCGATCTTTGCTTCTAATGGACAGTGCACAACCTGCTGAGTTTCTCCAACTCATTTGGATGCTTTATTACTATCACAGCATCTGAAGACTTTCCTGTTTAGCACCATTTCGTGTGTGCGTGGGAGTATGCATGTATACGAGTATGCACCTATGTGCGTGGCTTGCAAGAAAGAACACACATGAGCCTATTTGTGTTGGGACTTGAAGAGGGGGTATATATCTCTGACTGAAAATGCATCAAATGTCCCAACACAACTGGCTGTCCTGCCGTGAATTGTCGAGGTGTGCTTATGGAGAAGATCATGTCCCCAGTTTCAATGCACTGACACTCCTCCTTCAGTAACCCTGGATGCTGTATACAGCTTGTCTCCACACCAACTGGGTGCTGTACACTCCTTTGGCCTGCCTCCACATGGAGTGAGGAGGAAGACTGCTTCAGCAAATCACATGTTTATCTGCTGGCTCGTCGATCCTTCTCACTACCTGTCCAATAACCACCACACTCTCTGGAAGGACAGACACACTGGCTACACGACGAGCTGCCAGCTGACTATTGGGGCTGGAGTGTGAAGAGTTCCCCAAGTGCCCATCCCACTCAGTGTGAGGAGGGTAGGGGTTAGTATACAGTACTGAGAGTGGGTGTTGGGTGTGAGGGGATGCCAGGTGACTGGCCCACAAAGGGTGACACATTGGAGAACACAGGAGTGAGATGGAGAGCAGGTGTTGGGTGTGAGGGGCTGCCAGGCGACTATCCCACATGGTGTGAGAGTGGGTGACACATGGCGTGAAACTGGGAGCATGTGTGGAGTGCAAGGAGCTGCTCAGCGACCATCCCACAAAGGGGGGGACAGGAGGTGGGACTGGGACCATGTACTTGCCTGGACTGCAGATATTTAATCCTGGACAGCATGTCCAAGTGCCCGGCGGAGTACTGCTCGATCACATCCATCACATCGTAAGGCCGCAAGCTCTCCTTGAACTTCCGCTTGGACACCAGAAAACGCATAATGCTGCAACGAAAGTTGCTGGGATGTTAAAGGGGTGGAGGGACGCGAGAGCAAATGGTATTCTGGGAAGTGCTGAGTCTGGCTGGGCTCATGGAGCAGCTCCAACCTTCCTTTACCTGTGACAGCAGACTAAGTCATCAACAACAAAGGCAGTACGCTGTTATTGCTAGGAATTGGGGCTTCCCTAGACCCACCAATACCAAAGATGCCCTTTCTCCTCCCCAGATGATAAACTCCTTGAGGGTTGCAGCAAGATGCAGAGGTAGGGTGAAGTGTCACCCAACGTGGGCTTCACATTAAGGGCAACAGGAACCCTGAGAATGACCCAAGGGATGAAAGCGTTCACATATGAGGAGTGTTTGATGGCTCTGGCCCTGTATTAGATGGGGGGGGGGGGGGGGGGAGGGGGTGGAGAGGGGGTGGAAATCTCATGAAAACCTACGGATAATTAAAAGAGCTGGATAGAGTGGATGTGGAGAAGACGTTTTCAATCATGGGAGAGTCTCAGACCAGAGGGCACAGTCTCAGAATAAAAGGATATCTCTTTAGAGAGGAGAAATTTCTTTAGCCAGAGGGGGATGAATCTGTGAAACTCATTGCCACAGGTGGTTTATGGAGGTCAAGTCACTGGGTACATTGCAAGAGGAAGTTCTTGATCAGTAAGGGTGTCAAGGATAATGAGGAAAAGGCAGGAGAATGAGATTGATGAAAAATACCTTGGCCATGATTCAAATGGTGGAGCAGACAGATGGGCCAAATGGCCTTATTCTGCCCTGTCTTATCTAATCAGGAGCTGGATAAGAGGGGAGTGATCAGAGACCAGGAAGTTGTTCCTCTCCCAGTGGGAAAGAGGTGGAGGGGAATTGATGAAGGCTGGCTAGTCAGAGGATCATCTCCCACAGACCAGCAACCCCAAACATTCTCCAGACGCAGTCCGGATGGCCCAGTTGATCAGGCCTCAACCACTCATCATCCCAGGCTTCTGGCAGCAGAGGGAGACCATGGTCAGGCCCCAGGATGCCATCAGGGTTCCAGCCAGAATCAGTTCCCGGGGTCAATTCCAAGATTCAGGGCTCCCAGGATTAGAGACTCCCAGGATCAAGCCCCCCCAGCCACTCCTGAATCCAGCCAGGTTCCAGACCTCAGGGACCACAGGCAGGACTTACCACAGGGCTCTGATGGAGACTTTGAGTCCAGGGGTCAATTCATCCGAGCCTAAGTCACTCTGGCAGCTCCTGTTGTCGGGAGGCTCCTCGGGTAAGCTGCCTTGGTCTGAAACACAGAGGGAGATGGGAAACACCAAGCCAGAGCCCAATCATAGCACTTTTACCTTTGGGGCTGGTAACACCATCATCCAAAGCAACCCTCAACTCTGGCCCGTAGGCTACACTAGCACCTGAACCTGGACCTCACCTTCTGTGGACTTGCTCTACTCCCCTCCCCAATGCTGCACCCACCTAGCAGGTTCTCTGAGGCGAGTCTCTGGTTGGTGAAGATGTGCCGTTAATCCCATTGCAGGCGGCGAATTACCTGAACATGGCCTGGGACAGAGACCAAGCGGAGGTTTCTGAGTGTCCCATCTCCTTCCTGCAGCCTAGGAATTCAAACCCTTCACTTCTCCACTTTTAATTCCTGACCGATCTACACCTTTCAGCTTGTCAGTGAGACCCTTTCTTAGTAGTTCCCCACCACCGCGGAACCCTCCCACAGCACCAACCACCCCCGACTCCTCTAATCGTTACTAACCCCTCCCCCACTCCCCCAAACACCACACCAGGTTCCTGGTGGTGTAAACAAGCAGGACGGGGGGGACTGGCAGCTTCTGAGACCGCCACCCCGAGTACGCACCCTCAGAGTTCTGCCGCGACCCTGCTCCCTTCAGTCGGAAAGCATGCCTGAAGCGGCTTCTGTCGGTGAAGCTCCAGCTCTTCTGCACCTTGTCAGGACTCTCCTCGATGTTTTCAGCACTGGGTGATGGCCGCATGCCACTCTGCTCTGAGACTCTCCCCTTGGCACTGGGACCCTTGGGGCTGGAGAATCTCTCCCTCAAGCTCACCTTGTTACTGCAAAACACACCAGTCACTCATTGAGAAAGAAAAAGGGAGAGAGAGAGAAAGGGAGAGAGAGAGAGAGAGAGAGAGAAAGGAGGGGATGGGGAAGAGAGAAAAAAATAAAGAGAGAGAGAGAGGTAGGACACTGCCACAACTGCAGTACCTGCTAACCTACCAACATGATATCCTGGCATTAACCCCTCCAGCAGAGCACACTGTGCCAAAAATACACCCAGACAGTTACCACCAACCTTGCAAAATCTCACTACTGCCAGCACCAACTCTGCTGGAAACTAGTCTCCTGCACTCCTAGGGCAACATCCAACATTCAGAGGATGCCTTCCCTTTCACCCCCAATCCCCAACTGAGCCTGCCCCAGCTGTGAATGTGGCCCATTCCCTGCTGTAGCTTCCCACTGGAAACGGGAATCCATAAACCCTCAATCATACCGAAGGCGTGTAGGCAGATTGGCCTACACATGCCAGGGTTGCACCATGTACCCTCACAGAGGGTCTCTCCCTGCCGTGGACACCAGCCCACTGAATCTCCTCCCACAGTGTGCACTGTCTGGACACATCTAACAAGGGATAGCAACATTGCTTCTTTTTGGAAAAGAATCTGAAGACCTGTATTTATTTTGAAAATTCAAGTAATCAAACATGGGAAAGGTACATTAACCTAATAAAATGCCATTGTTTTGAACTGAATTAGCTTTAGCCCTGGCCATTCCTGTTACCATGTACATATCTGAAGGACAGCAGTGATGGGGCATCCTGAGGAAAGTTGGCATGTCACCCGTTTCCCTTCACAACAGGTGCCCCATTGAAAGCATCCTGTCAGGGTGTATCACTGTGAGGGACGAGAACTGCTCTGCCCAACACCACAAAATTGGACACATGAGTGTAATTGGGCAGGGCTGGAAGTGCCTGGTACCATGCTGGCTCTTCCTGTGGAAGCTTGAAGGTGCTTCAAGGGTCCGGTGTCAGGAATGCAAATGACAGGCCCTGTCCTAACTGAGGAGGTTGGCTCAAAGCAGGGACACTAATCCTTGCAAGGAAATATGGAAGATTGAGCAGAGACACCAGCTGACATGTTTCTAGCCTTGAGCTATTGGGGCACAGGCATCATAAACATTCAGGTTACCTGCTGCAAGTTGTTGGCAAGAATGAAACATAGCAATGATAAAGACCAATTTTGGGCAGTAACACAGTCTGCTTTAACACCAGTCTCCCCTCAGAGGGACATGCTGGCTATCATCATGGCTTGCTTGCCATCAAGGAACAAATATGGGAAAGAGACAAATTCCTGTAGGCAGCCAATTAGAGATGAATGTTCCAAAGGCTCTCCTGATAAATAAAATCAAAGCTTGAACGAGGTCAAAGAGCCCTCTACTTTTTTTGAATTATAAACGTTCCCTAGTGAATCTCCCTCCACAACCTACTCACTCCGATCAGATTCTGCCACATTTAACCTGTTACTGAGGGTTATTAATACAATATGCTTTTGCCCTCATGTGCCTACCACCACTTGAGTGAGTCAGTCGGCCCTCACTTCGTGGTGTCACTCCTACACACACAGGATCATATCTTGAGTAGGACCAATTCCAAGCAGAGAGAAACTGGTCAAAGTGCACGACCCAGAGACTCAGAAAAGAGACCAGATAACCTGCTACGGGCTGGCTGCAGTTTGGTGGGATGCACCATCCCACACTGGGAATAAAGATCCACTCAACATTTGGAATGAAAGGTCATGTGGTTACATCACATGACCTCCAGAACTGCATATACAGGCTTTACATTCTGACAAACATGGCCTGTGCCTCTGGGAGCTCTCTACAGAAGCACAACATGCTGCCTTCTCATGCAGAGTGAGCACCTGCGAGCATGCAGGCAGGCCAATCCCGGTGCTGGGGGCAGGCAGGCCAATCCCGGTGCTGGGGGCAGGCAGGCCAATCCCGGTGCTGGGGGCAGGCAGGCCAATCCCGGTGCTGGGGGCAGGCAGGCCAATCCCGGTGCTGGGGGCAGGCAGGCCAATCCCGGTGCTGGGGGCAGGCAGGCCAATCCCGGTGCTGGGGGCAGGCAGGCCAATCCCGGTGCTGGGGGCAGGCAGGCCAATCCCGGTGCTGGGGGCAGGCAGGCCAATCCCGGTGCTGGGGGCAGGCAGGCCAATCCCGGTGCTGGGGGCAGGCAGGCCAATCCCGGTGCTGGGGGCAGGCAGGCCAATCCCGGTGCTGGGGGCAGGCAGGCCAATCCCGGTGCTGGGGGCAGGCAGGCCAATCCCGGTGCTGGGGGCAGGCAGGCCAATCCCGGTGCTGGGGGCAGGCAGGCCAATCCCGGTGCTGGGGGCAGGCAGGCCAATCCCGGTGCTGGGGGCAGGCAGGCCAATCCCGGTGCTGGGGGCAGGCAGGCCAATCCCGGTGCTGGGGGCAGGCAGGCCAATCCCGGTGCTGGGGGCAGGCAGGCCAATCCCGGTGCTGGGGGCAGGCAGGCCAATCCCGGTGCTGGGGGCAGGCAGGCCAATCCCGGTGCTGGGGGCAGGCAGGCCAATCCCAGTGCTGGGGGCAGGCAGGCCAATCCCGGTGCTGGGGGCAGGCAGGCCAATCCCGGTGCTGGGGGCAGGCAGGCCAATCCCGGTGCTGGGGGCAGGCAGGCCAATCCCGGTGCTGGGGGCAGGCAGGCCAATCCCGGTGCTGGGGGCAGGCAGGCCAATCCCGGTGCTGGGGGCAGGCAGGCCAATCCCAGTGCTGGGGGCAGGCAGGCCAATCCCGGTGCTGGGGGCAGGCAGGCCAATCCCGGTGCTGGGGGCAGGCAGGCCAATCCCGGTGCTGGGGGCAGGCAGGCCAATCCCGGTGCTGGGGGCAGGCAGGCCAATCCCGGTGCTGGGGGCAGGCAGGCCAATCCCGGTGCTGGGGGCAGGGAGGAAATGGAAGGGTAATAGGGAGGGGGAGGGTAACTTTCGAGACTTGCAAAGACAAGGCAAGATCAAACAGATTCATGTAATGAATCAATCCCAGAAATTAAAGGAATCCTTGTCTTCAGCCAGGTCTCTTTAAGGAAGGTAAGTGGGCAACTCATTAAATGCAAGTGTAGAATGGGAACATAGAAAGTGGGAACCCTCTGGGTGTGAACTACACTGAGTGTGTTGCAATTGATACACCCTGTCCATCAATTTTAGAACCTAGAAATTTGTACAATTTCCACCCCCCCTTGTGCATTCTCTCTCCTCTCCAATGTTCCTCTTATACATCCAACCTTCTCCCTGTCCATCCAGCAAGCACTCCAATAGGTGAAGGTCTGGAACCAATGGCTCTCTCTCTACACGTGCTCCTGGGCTGCACTGTCTGTATAACTTCCACCTCATCTAGGTGGAGGGCATGCTGAAATGGAAACTGTGCCCGGCAGGTCGGGAAGCAGGTGTAGAGAGAGAACTAGAGTTAATGTGTCAGGTTGAATGCCCTTCACAATTCTGAGGAAGGCCGCCAGAGCTGAACTCTGCCTAACCTTCTGAGGTGCTTCCATCATTTTCCATTTATACTTCCATCATCTGGCAGCTTTTACATTTTCTTTATGTGGAATTGGACTATACGGTATATGGTGACTAGGGACATCTAGGACGATGGATACACAATCTGCAAGGTCCAAACCTATCCCTGCCACACCAGGGTCATTGGTGTTTGTTTCATTCAAGCTCCAGAAAACCTGAATCCTGTCAAACAAGCTGATCCTCACACTCCTTCCAAATCAGGCTACTTGAAATCCTGAGAGATTCCTCCTGAGCAAACACCTCTTTGCCATTCGCACACTGCTATTTTAGAACCAGAAAATCGGATACAAACCCACATCCAATCTATCCACAAAACATGGCTTGTGGTAGATCCTCTCTTCTGTTTCCTGCCCACTGCTAACGAAAACTCGTTGCTTTGATCATTTCAAAATAAGGTTTTTCTCTCGACCTCCACTCCTTCCCCCTTTCCTGCCTTCTCTCGTCCCTCACCCTCTTCTCGCACCCTTCCCTGTCCCTCCTCCATTTTGCCCTTGTGAAGGTGGGGTGAACAAACTTCCTGAAGCCCTTAAGTCATTCTGGTGAAGGTCTCCCAAACTGCTGGAGAAAGACTTGGACCAGTGATGAAGGAGAACTAGGTCAGGATGATGTGTGAATGTAAAGAAGGGAAGCAATATAAGTGGGTGTAGACCTTACAGCCAAGTTGAATGCAAGGACACTGAGGGTTGGAAACTAAACAAAAGAAGGAAATGCTTCCAATGGGATCTGTGAACATGCAGATCATGCCTGTGATTTCATTCCACTCTGGGAAGACTGCTGTGGAATGGAACAACTGCCCTATTTCCACAACATGCGAAAAGGACTTGTTGATGGAGACTCAAACACACCCCGTGACAAAATACAGTGCACATTTAGAGCTGCAATGAATGATGTTTGGCCACAGCTGTGTGCAGTACTATCTCCAGCTCTATCATTAATGTTGATAAAATCTTGGTCTTATGGACCCATTACATGAGGTTCTGATCTTTACCTGGAGTGAACTTCTTTGTAAGTGTCCAAGACACCCATTTTTCATCAGAAGAAGCTAATAGTCTCTTCCAAATAGAATTAGACTGCAGAGAGAGGGGAGCGAGCAGGGTAAATAAAGAGAGCGTCAGTTCTCTAAATTTGTTGCTGAATGCACAGGGATTGCCAAACCAAGCAGTAATGAGAGAGGAAGACAGAGGGAGAGAGGGGAAGGGGGGTAACACGCAGGGAAAGGGGTGGGATGGGAAGAGTGTGGACTATCTGAGAGGCACGAGCAGGGATCAGAGGGAGAGTTCCACATGGATACCTAGGGTCTCCTGAGCAGCACATCCCACATATGGAATCACGCCGGGGTTTTTGTTTACTGAAAACAATGGGAAAAGGGGAATTGATGAGTTATCATTCCCGTGATTCTGCCACAGAATCAGTAGCTTCAGCATTCTCCAACACAAAGCAATACAGCCACAAGGATTGCCCGATAACCCATACCCTCACCCATTTGACCAGAGGCTAGGGGTTGGAGGCATGCAGAGGTACTGAAGGGGTCTGGGACAGGATGGGAGGAATCCTCACAAGCCAAACCTGCTCACCTCCTATTGCTGGGCTGTTCAAAGTGACATCAAGTCCCTTGTGAGTTGGTGAGCCTCAGCCTCAACCTCAGGAAGGGCCTGGGCTACTAGCCTTTGCTTCAGACGTCCAAAATACTGGCTCCAACCTGCACCCATGATGCAACTCCCCCCGGACACTTCTGTTGGCAGACCCTTCCCCAGTGGGCCATCATCTTCTCTTGACCTTTCCCCAGTGGGCCATCATCATCTCCTGACCTTTCCCCTGTGGACAATCATCTTCTCCTGAGACCTGATGTTTTTCCATGCAACCTCTCTGTTGGGCAGTGGGACATCACCTTGGCCCCCACCCCCCCAGGGGGTGTGGCAGAGTGGGGAGCAAGGACAAGAGGCTTCAGTAGCCTGGTGAACCCCAACACATCTGCCCCACCAGCTGATGTAGAAGGGACTCAGTATTCTCATAATACTGATCGCCTGTCCACCACCAAGGGAGTGGGGGATTGAGAATCTCACATGAATGGTACGTGCTCCCCATCACCCACCCATTTCCCTGCTCCCCCTCTCTCACCCGCTTCCCCAACTCACCACCACTCCCCCACTCACTCTTCCCCCGACCCCCCCACCACTCTTCCCTCGACCCCCCACCACTCTTCCCCCGACTCCCCACCACTCTTCCCCGACCCCCCACCACTCTTCCCCAACCCCCCACCACTTTTCCCCCGACACCCCACCACTTTTCCCCCGACACCCCACCACTCTTCCCCCACCACTTCCCCCGACCCCCCACCACTCTTCCCCTGACCCCCCCACCACTCTTCCCCTGACCCCCCCACCACTCTTCCCCCGACCCCCCCACCACTCTTCCCCCGACCCCCCCCACCACTCTTCCCCCGACCCCCCCACCACTCTTCCCCCGACCCCCCCACCACTCTTCCCCCGACCCCCCCACCACTCTTCCCCCGACCCCCCACCTCTCTTCCCCCGACCCACCACCCATTCTTCCCCCGACACACCACCCATTCTTCCCCCAACCCACCACCACTCCCTCAATCAACCACCCATTCTTTCCCCAACCCACCACCCACTCTTCCCATGCCGACCCATTCACTTCTTAACTCTCTCCCCCCACCAATCACCAATTATTCAACCTGGGAGACAGCCCCTTGCCCAAGAAAAGCCAGGGGGAGGGGTGAGTGGAGGTTAGTTGTGGAGGGAGGGGTTTGCAGAAACATTGTCCATCGTTAACAGCAGAACAACACGCACACCTGGACCCTGAGATCAGGAACATGAAAAGCCAAAGACAGTTCTGTATTAATCACAGCGTGGCCACATTCCGGTGGAGGCCAAAGCCCAAAATATTTTACAAAAGTCAGAGCTTTAAAACAGAGCAAACCTGGGGGTACTCTCGGGGGTCTCCTTCCTGCAGCAGGGAACAGAAGACACAGAATGTTAACAGGGAGACAAGCAGAATACCATCAGCCACCTTCAGCACACAACAAACACTCAGTCCTGTGGGGTTTCCAGTGGCCAGGCAGCACCACCCCCAACCCAGCCTCTGCGATGCATCCTACACTACAGCACGGAAACAGGGCCCCATGCCCATCTAGTCTGTGCCAAACTGTTTTTTGGCCTAGTCCCACTGATCTGCATCATATCTCTCCATACCTCTCCCATCCATGTATCTGTCCAAATTCTTCTTAAATGTTAGAATTGAGCCCACATTCACCACTTCAGCTGACAGCTTGTTCCACACTCCCAACCATTCTCTGTGTGAAAAAATTCCCCCTAAACTTCTCCCCTGTTGCCCTTAACCCATGTTCTCTCAGTCTTATCTCACCCAACCTAGTTTTTATGGTTTGAGATTAGGGTAGCAATAGAGAAGGTAACATCAATTGCCCCTTGAAGGGGTGGTGGTGGTGTGATGCCTGCTTGGACTGAGATGTTCAGTGCACAGAGGGCCGTTCTCTTTTACTCTATCTCAGTTTCAGCACATCTTATCCATTGAACTGACAGGCAGTCACAGACGGAAATAGGTCAACAGTTGGTTTTCTATAGGCTGAAGTCCCAGATCACCTCCACCGGAACCCTCCCTCCCACTCCCTGCCCCACCACGAGCAGCATGCCCCGAGATGCATAAATTGGCCCAACCCTCCCACACACACCTTCCACGCCGTCAACAACATTGAACACAGGAAGGGTTGGAAGATGATGAGGAATTTTGCCAATCTTATGAAATGAGAACCTCCCCTCACATTCTCCAGCTGTATCTTCCCTGTCAGACACCAGTCAAGAGGTACACATCAGTCTGACTTTTACACCAGCCAAGAGCCATCAACATTAATTGTGACAAAATCTGAAGAACATACCATATATACCGGTGTAGAGGATGACTCATGCATCAGACAACTCCCCAGATTTTCCTCCTAAAATGTAGGTTTTGAACTATACCCTTTGTAGAGGAAGACCCCCAAGTCTGGCACATACCACTGACCAGTGGAGTGATGCTGTCACAATATTTTAATACCAAATTACCCTGTAAGGGCTTTCATTTTATCAGCATATTTTAAAATAAACCACCATTGGCTCCTGTAACAAACCATTTAAAACCTGTACAGAGCCTACAGACTGGGCGGATGGACACCGCAGAGGAGCACTGAGACTTCGTTGGACACATGCAAGTTTGCTCTGCTGAACTAGCAACAGCATGAGGGTGAACCGGGTTGTCAGCGTGAGGAAGGTACGTCTAGAGCCTACCGGGACACTGGCGTGGAGGTGAGTCAGGTTGTCAGCATGAGGAAGGTAGTAGAGTGCACTGAGGTCCTGACCGGGACACCTGAGCTGGGGGAATGAGGAAGTGAATCGGAGGGGGAAGTTGGCAGTAGTGTTGAGACTTCACTGTTGAGACTCGGATTTTAGACCCAGTGTATAAGATGACTCGATTTTGAGGCGACATTTTTACGTTTCGGATCATCCTATACAACAGCATATACAGTAATTCAGGATTCAATGCATCAATGCAGGCAAGTACTGGAACAAGCTCATTAACGACGATCCACTTCTTTTGGGCATTAGAAATTCCCAATACTGGCAGAACAAAAGGACAATGAATTTTCACATCACAATATTTGTCTGAACCCAGTGGTGTCTCCTTACAATGAAAAATTGACCTTGCAGAGCTGGATTTCAATGGAATTGTGGGAAGTTTGACTGGGAAAGTTTACATGGAAACATTTTGTTAGAGCACTGATCTAAACTCCCCTTCTCTAACACCCCCCACCCCGAGGAATCCCACTTGGCCACTGAGCATTTATTTTAGTTACAGCTACTTCAACAACCTGAGCTCCAGTGCTGACTGTGTGGAGTTTGTATATTCTCTGTGACTGCTTGTGTTTTCTCCGGGTGCGCCAGTTTCCTCCCATGTCCCAGAGCCATGCTGAAAGATTGACTTTGGTGAAGGACAAGTGGCAGAAGGATCGTGTGGTCATTGATGGGCTTGTGAAAGAGAATAGTTCTAAGGAAATGTAAGGAACAGGGACTGCTGATATTGTTACTGAGGATGGGCCAAATGGCCTGTGCTTGAATGAGTAAGATTTATAGTATCCACAACAATGTTTTAGTACCTGCAGTCAAGAAGAATGAGGCGCAACCTTATTCAAACTTAGGCAGTACTCAGGGGCCTGACAGGATCAATGCTGGGGCATTTCCACTGCAGGGGAGTCATGAACGTGGGTCACAGCTGTCAGGGGCCAAGATACATTGTATGATTCAGAGGGTGGTGGCAGCCACGTCTCTAACCTCCAGGGTGGTGGCGGCCAGGTCATTGACCCCCAGAGTAGTGGAGGCTGGGTCTCTGACCACCCCCCCTCCCCGGGTGAGTGAGGTCGGGTCTCAGACATTTCCCCCCCCACTTCCAGGGTGGTGAAAGGCAGATCAACAGAACGATTTAAGGTGGAGAGAGATTGGGGAATTGAGGGTTCTAGGGAAGAGGCCAGTACAGATCAGCTGTGATCACCCTGAATGGAGGATGGGAGTGAGGAGCAGAGTGGGCTCCTCCTGTTGCCGTTGTATAGTGGTCTCACGCTTCGGCTGTAATCATGTGCAGAGACAAACTAGTTCATGCATTACAGATACACTGATCATGATAATATGTTTCGGATCAGACTTGATTGAGGCTAATTCACAGTTTCAATCAACTCGGACCTGATACCCTTCACTTCTGACTCACCTATAAACCTCTTTTCCATCTGTACAAGAGATTTATCAGTGTGACCCATCACCTATCATTACTTCAATATGCACGTGCGCACATACATACAGGTTCTCTTTCCTTTCTCGATTGCTTCATTCATGGGATCAAGGGACAAGGAAGAAGCCATTCCACCTTGAGCCTGCTGCACCATGCAATGATGTCAAGGGCTTCTTTCCTCTCCTTGTTCTCTCCACCATTGGTAACCCAACCCAATGTTGTTTACAGAGAACGAGCACTCTTCAAAGTCTGATCTGTTAGTAAGCCTTCTCACGCTGTCATGTAAAATGGGGATTCTCGGGAAATTTTCCAGTGAACCGGTGGTGTGAAAATGTTGGCCTGGGAAAACTACCTGTGACCACACCCAAACTCTTGGGTAGGGCCATGGACCTGGGTAATTTCCCCTGGTTACTCTATGATCTGAATCAGCAAATGGCCAAGCAGGGGAAGCATTGTGACAACAGCGCTTGTGTGCCGCACCACCAATGAAGAAAGAAGTATGCAGGAGAGGTGTTCGTGCAATAGGACTGTGGATTGAATTACTCAATTTATTTGAGCATATAGGCATTAGTTTTATTGATTTTTGGAAAAGCCTCGTCCCCCATTACTGTGCGATCCAACTTTCGATAGGACTTCCTGTGAGTGTGTAATGCATCACTCACTACATCATCGCTGGGGGTGGGATCCCCTAAATTGCCAGGGAGGGCAAATTACAGGGAATTTGGACCATGGTGTGAAAGGCCCGGGAGGTCCTGCCTTCCTGGGAATTTCACCCGGGTCACCACTTGCCCGCTGGGTGAAAAGGCCTAGTGAGATCCTGTTCTCTTCCCTGTAGTCTCCTATCATTCCTTTCCAGGACTCCGTACTGACAAACTCCTCAGCTCATCTTGCTTCTCCCTTGTACTACTTTCCATGGCTGTAATGTTACCAGCTTCATACCAGCTCTGTGGCAGTCAGGAGATGCAGCCCCTACTGTCTCAGGAAGGCCCAAAGCCCTTGTCAATGGAGCAGGAGAAAAGGTGGGGAATGTCCACCTGAGGAACAGGTTAGGAGGGAGGAGAGGATGTCCATGGTGGGGGAGAACCTCGAGGCCTGGGATCTCTCGTGGCTAGAGGACATCAGAAGGGTGAAGACACAGGTGGACAGCTGTAAACAGCAAAGCTGCTTTTGTGTGGCACCTTGTCCATCTTGTAATTTAAATTAAAATTTTAAAATTTAGACATACAGCATGGTAACAGGCCCTTTCAGCCCACAAGCCCGTGCTGTCCAAATACACGCGATTGACCAACCCCAGGTGGGAGGAAACCATAGCCCTCAGGAAAATCCCATGCAGACACAGGGAGAGCGTACAAACTCCTTACAGACAACACTGGATTCGAACTCCAGTCCCAACAGCTGATACTGTAACAGCGTTGCACTAATCAGTGCCACAAAGAGCATCGTTAAATTGGCCGATAATTTGGTTTAGGAGCAGAGTGAGCAGGGGTCCCAAAGGGCTTCGGGCACCGACACCTTCCAAATACCTCAGAGATCCAGAACTAGGGTTCGAGGAGAGAGACTTGGATGCCCGGAGCTCAGGTTCATTGCTGGACCAGACAAAAGGCCTTACAACTGCGGAAGTTATGGGGACGCAGGGGGCAGCGGGATCAGAGGAGGTGGTAGGATCCATGGGCACTCACATCTCTGAAGTGACTCCTTTTTGCTTCTCTTTCTCATTTCGAAAGGGCCACTGAACTAGTGACTCCTCTGTGTGTCTTTACAGGGTGAACAGAGGAAATGTTTTTGTATACTTGGCAGAAAACGGAATCTCAAATTCCAGTTGATCGAACTTGGTACTTGTTTCAGTCAGAGTTGACAATATTTCTTGTTAGCCCTCTAATCGGCACAATTAGCACTTTCTATACTCATGCAGATAAACCATTTATGCAAGCAATGATGAGAACTTGACCATTTTGGCGCTGGTGTTGGGCACAAGGAAGGATATCAGCAGATTGCCAAGCAGCCCCAGTACCTGAATGTGAGTCCTGATTTGGTTTTGAGGTTACGCAGGAGGTCCAGCTGGTTGAGAGGAGGGATCAGCCTGTCACAACATCAAAAACAACTTGTAGTCCTACACACACCACAGGGACATCAGCAAACAACATCTCACCAGAACATGAACCAGATCAGAAGACGTGTGGAGAGGAGACCCGTGCGTCTGTCAGAGAGGATGGGTCTTGAAGGAGGAGAGGAGGCAGAGAGCTGAGGCAGGCAATTCCAGAGCTCGCGTCCTTGTTAGCTGTTGCAGTGGTGAAGCAATAACCAGTCACAAAACGGCAGGGCTGGAGGAGGTAATGGAGATCAAAGGTGGGGAGAGAATGTGAGGCAATGCAAGGAGTTTGAAAACAGAAGGTTAAAGTCCTACCCAGGAACCAGTGCAGATCAAGGCTGATAAGTTGGGCATTGGGTTTGGTGTGGGTTAGGGATGACCAGAATCTAGCTAATCATGGGAGGCCCACACAGGAGTGACAATTTCATGGAAAACACACACAAATTTTAACAACCCTCAGGAGAGCACAGCTGAACCCACAGGGCTCCCTCCTGCAGTAATCACCACCTCCTGTACGTGCTCACACCACACTGCCTACAACTGTGGAGTACGAGCTCAAATCCCAGCAGAACCAGACTGAGTTTACCACCAATGTAAGGAGAAATCGAAGTTAACAAGAAGCTGCCAATCTGTTGGTTCTTTAGCTCAGGAAAGCACCTAATCTGGCCATACGCTCTCATTAGCCCCTGAAAGACCTAACCACACCCCAGATCTATCAATCGAACCTTCACGATTAGAAAAGTAGTGTTCAGGACATTGTCCCAAACGATCACAAGAGCGAAAAAAAAAGAATCTGGATTATTTTTCAATTAATTGAAGTAGAGAACGAGCTGGTTGACTGGGTCCAAGTGAGTGTTGGAGGATATGATCAAACCCTCCCGGGTTACAACCCAGAATTGGTGTCTACTGGACCATGAGGAAAGTGGCCAGAATATACTACCCATGACCAGGTCCCATAGCCGGTCTGGCATCCCAAGGGCCTTACCCCAGCCTCTTTAGTTCAAGCGATAGCAAGTTCCCAATGACGTCAATGAACTATCATATCACACAGTCCAATGGATCTTCAAACCCGGTGCCTTATCCTTCTACACCAAGGAAGATGGCAGTCAAAAAGGTCACGTCAGGAGGTCATCTGTCTTAACCCAAGTCGGCACCTTTTGGGGGTGGGTGGGGGGAGAAATTTCCCAACAAGACAAAGGCAGGCAGCACAGAGAAAAACAGATACACGATGTACCTACTTGTCCAAGTCCCCATCTCACACATGGACTCCACCTTTCAATGGAAACACCTGAATGACAACGACAGTTACACTACAGTGGGGCGATGGAGCAAAAAGAAACTGGTGTGGAACTGAACTAAAATGGAAGGAAATAAAAGAAAATGAAAATTAAACAAATTAATTAAACAAAATTATAAAGCCAAATCAGATCACTGTGTGGTGGATGAGGAAAAATATTGAAAGGCATATCTACCTGTACATTGGGACAGTGAGAGTCTGTTGAAAGCACTGCCAAGTGGCGTGCAGATCAGTACGACACAAGCTGGTGGAATAGTATCGCCAAGCAGCCTGTGGCGAAGACACAAATATGGAGTATTAACACAAGCAACACAGCCCCTTCAGACCACAGCCTCCTCCAAAGAGGGATCAAGGAGAGGCACACACATTTGGGATACTTCACGGCTGCGTCTCCCTCAACTCTCCACACCCAAAAATGGATCAAAAGCAGCCACAAAAATTCTCATCTTGCAGCCCTATGGGGAAGTGACCAAATCTTCTCAACACTCTGATCCTGGGTCAGTCTACTGGGTCTGACCAGTCCCTTGATATGGACAGGGCCAGGGGCCACTATCTGGTATGGAGGTGGCAATGCACAGAACTGCAACGGGCAACAGAGAGTTGTAAACTCAGCCAGCACCATTATGAGCATTAGTCTTCATTCCATTAAGGACATCTTTAAAAGGTGGTGTCTCAAGAAAGCAGCCTCTATTCTCAAGAGCCCTCTCCACCCAGGCCATGCCCTCTTCACTCTGCTGCCATTAGGAGATACAGGAGCCTGAAGATGAACATCCAGTGGCACAAAAACAGCCTCTTCCCCTCCATCATCAGATTTCTGAACAGAATGAATCTATAGGCACAACCTCACTTTTTCTTTTTTGTTGCACTACATGTATGTATAACATCCACAATACGTTCTGTGAAATTGGGCATTTTGTGATATGGACATTTTGCAAAGCTATATGGGATACCGTAGTGTACCTGTAAACAATTTATTTGTAAGTAGGAATCAGTAATGGGGACTGACACGAGGCTGTGGGCAGAGAGCAGGGCAGTGGGATCAGTGTGGGGACGGACACGAGGATGTGGGCAGAGAGATCAGCATTGGGACTGAAACAAGACTGTGGGGAGAGTGTAGGGCAGTGTGATTAGTTGGGATCGACGGGGCTGTGGGAAGAAAGTGGGGCAGTGGGATCAGTGTGGGGACCGACATGAGGCTGTGGGGACCGACATGAGGCTGTGGGGAGGAAGCGGGGCAGAGGGATCAGTGTGGAGACTTACACAAGGCTGTGGGGGGAGAGCAGGGCAGTGGGATCAGTGTGAAGAGCGAAACAGGGCTGTGGGGGGAGAGCAGGGCAGTGAGATCAGCGTGGGGACTGGTACAGGGCTGTGAGGAGAGAGCGGGGAAGTGGGATCAGTTTGGGTATACAGTATATAATTTCCTATAGCTAGCGATCACTTTTTCTAAATTGTCACGGTAACTGAATAATTATGGGACCAAAGACAAATATGCGGTCGGACGTTAAAGGGTCTGTAATTTTTTTTAAAATCTTGTATTTACGGAACTGTAAATTACAGTAATTTTGCACCTTTCTCTGCACAATACTGCTGCCGCAAAATAACAAACTTCGTGAAACATATTCATGACAATAAACCGGATTCAGATTCCCCTTTCTTCTGGACATGGGGTGGTGCTACCGTTATCCTGTTCCGGGGCAGGGGGTGAGGGTTAGGGTTAGTCCCACCTTACCCCCCCCACCCACCCTGCCCCAGTAGCCGTGGAAACAATCCCACCTTAACCCACCCCCCACCCCCACCCTGCTGCAGTAGCCGTGGAAACAATCCCACCTCACCTGGATGAGTCCGGCTGCTGGATTGCGGCGCTTCTCAAAGTGTTTCTGTCGATGTTGCTCTTGAACCTTCAAGGCAAAGCCAGAACCAAGAATTCCCTGGGTTGTTGAAGATGGAAATATGAGGAAGGAGTTGAGTTCATGGGTTGAAAACTCCCCAATCCTCACCACAAGAACATAAGAAATAGGAGCAGGCTATTTGCCCCATCTGATGATAGGCTCATCTCCACCTACCTGCCTTTTTCCCATATCCCTTAATTCCCCTACTATGTAAAAATCTATCCAACCTTGTCTTGAATGCATTTACTGAGGTTGCCTCCACTGCTTCAATGGGCAGCTAATTCCACAGATTCACCACCCTCTAGGAAAAGCAGTTCCTCCTCAACTCCATCCTAAATCTACTACCCTGGATCTTGAGGTTATGTCCCCTAAATGTAATCTCCCCTATGAATGGGAACAACTTGCCTACCTCTATCTTATCTATGCCTTTCATAATTTTATGATTTTATAAAATCTCCTTATTCTTCTAAGGAGAGGAGGAAGTGATCAGCCTCCATCCAACAAAATTAGTGAAGGGGCTGAATGGTCTTTTGCTGCATTCCACTTAAGAAAGGCCAATGTAGCAATAAACACCAGCAGCCAAAGCCATGTGGAAAGTCTGAACAGAACTGCTTCCATTCCCCACCCGGGCCTGGCGATGGGTGAGCTGTGTAGGAGGGGAAACTTGGTGAGGAGCAGGGCAGGGGTCAGGAGGCAACTCCTGCTCTATCAAACCAGTCCCAACAAGGTCGCCGCTGACCTCAGCTCCCCCCTTCCTGTTCATTGTCCAGAACCCCAAGATCTCGTGGAGCTTCCCCATCACTGTCCAGCCCTCTATTTTAAATTTAATTTTTTACAATTTAATTTTAAATTTAGACATACAGCACAATAACAGGCCCTTCTGGCCCTTGAGCCCATGCCATTCAATTACACCCAATTAACCCTACAACTCCCAATACATTTTGAAGGGTGGGAGGAAATCCATGGAGATACAGGGTGAACGTACAAATTCCTTACAGACAGCTGTAACAGGGTTGCGTTAAACACTATGCTAACTGTGCTGCTCTTTCCAGATGTGGGCAGTAACAGCTGGATGCTCCTGCAGCATCTCAAGAGCACAGTCCAATTCCACTACCCTAAGCCCACTTGGTACCCATTGTAGGTCTGTCTGAGTGCTCCCTGGACCATTCTTCTTGTCTGCCCTGCAGTCACTGTCCAAGAGTTCTGAATGGGGTGGCGACGTAACAGTTCCTCAACCTCCTTCCCCACCGCCACATTCACTACGAACCTACCGCTGGCAGAGCGAAGAAGGAGACACCGATGAGAGTGAAAGTCGCTGCCAGAAGCCGTCCATTCCAGGTGATGGGAAACTTGTCACCGTATCCAATGGTAGTCAATGTGATCTATGGAGTGGAGTCAGATCGGAGTTGGCAGCCGAATGGAATAGGACTCCCCCACAATACAGACCCCTCCAAATCCTGTGTTTGGTCAGCTGTCATTGGGGAAACTTGGGTAGGTGGGGAGTGGATTTGGGAATTCCACCATCTAATACATCTGGGATATCTGTCAGAAATGAGCAGCACAGCATTCCAGCACTGGAGATGTGGTCAGAAGACCTTTAACACAAAGGGTCCATGGAAAGAATACACAGAGGCAGGCTTGTCCATCCCCGACTAGCCCCTCCTCTTCTCCTTTTTAGATATGGACATGAAGAGCTGGATTATTGCTGCAGCATTATGGGAACAGTCCAACTCAACCGCCTTAAGACAACAATACCCACAGAAGTGTGTGGGGCCTGGGTTGTTCCTCTGGCCTGCCCCTGCAGTCCAGTGTCCTTGACCACCTTCTCCAGCTGGGTAACACTCGGACTGCAGGTGACCAAGGGGCCAGAGTAGATATTTGTGAGACTCAAAAACCTGGCAGAGCCAAACCCACAGACCTCTTCCAGAGACAGAAACTACTCCACATCAAGGAGTAACAAGACAGTGTGGAGGGAGCTTCACTCTGTGTCTGACCCCAAGAGTGTGACAGGACGGTGCGGAAAGAGTTTCACTCGATGTCTGACCCCGGGAGTGTGACAGGATGGTTTGCAGGGAGCTTCACTCTGTGTCTGACTGTCCCTGCCCTGCTGATATCACCACCCTCAATAACAGAGGCCCTGGACGTGGATCACTGTAAGTGACTCCATGAAGTGCTGCATGCAGGAAGTGAACCCAACAGCAGATAATCGTGAGTGGGGTAGACTGTGATTTGGTGCTCCCTGGCTGATCTTCCCTCCACACCATCTGGAAAATCCCACATTAGTGGGAAATACGGAAACGCAGCCTGACAGCTGGAAGCTTTACCTAAGTGGTTTCATTGGAGAGTTCACCCACAATTGGACCCTTGGACCTTGCCGGTCTTCTTCCAGGATGACCCTCCCCTCAGGATGGGATTCCGTTCTGCTACAACCCTCCAGATACAAGAACTACCTCCACTTACCAACCCCCACCACAGAGCGTCCGCATACGTCGCAAACTCCTCGTTGTCATCTTTCTCTGCAAGGAAGACCAGGAAAGAGGCGAGGATGAGGCAGAGGAAGCCGATGTACCAGGCAGTGATCAGCTCCTGAAAGGCAGCAAACCAGGGGGTGAGAGATCTCAGGCTGATATGTGGGCACAAGCCCTGACCAGTCTCCATTGCTGACGACCTCAGGGTGCCAGAACCCCTCACATCCAGAGGAATCCTGTCAGCAAATGGAACCGGTGCCAATGAATGCACAGCAAACTCCCACAGACAGTTCATGGGAATAACCAGATCATCCCTTGCACTGCACCTGTTTAATTTATTTAAAGTAGAGACACAGTACAGTAACAGGCCCTTCCGGCCCACAAGCCCACGCCACCTATATCCACCCATGTGACTAATTATCCTGCTATCCCCGTACATTTTGTGAATGTGGGACAAACTCATGCCGTCATAGGGAGAACATACAAGTTCCTTCCAAACAGCAGTGGATTTGAACCTTGGTCGCAGGTGTTGTAAGTGTTACAGTACCACTGTGTTAACCATCACATGACAATAGACTCATTCATTATTCAACATTTGAAGAGTTTGCTGATGAATTTATGGTTGCCTTGGACCCTGGGAGATCCCCCTGCCCTATCTCCTACCCTGGGGTCACTTCCATCCATCTGGGGATTGACCACCATCTCCTCCAGAGGATCACAGACCACGAAGTCCAACACTCCCTCTTGGTGCCCAACAGGTCCCTTCTCAGGTGCCCACGGGTGGGAAAGGATGCAGGAGGACCCAGCACAGAGAGAGCTCTACCACATTGCTTCCCAACGAGGGGCAACCTCTCCCTGATGACGTGCCCAGTGGCTGCAGCAGAGAGGGGTGCAGGAGTGGCAGCTTGGTGATGCCCCTTCAGGTCAATCAGCCTTTCACAGAGTTGTGCCAGTCCCTGCTGACTGTGTTACTGGACACCTCGGCTGATCCAAGGTCAAAGTGAAGCCCACACTCCAGGGACAGAAACACCACCCCTTGCCATCCCATGGGACACCACCCCTTGCCATCCCATGGGACACCACCCCTTGCCATCCCATGGGACACCACCCCTTGCCATCCCATGGGACACCACCCCTTGCCATCCCATGGGACACCACCCCTTGCCATCCCATGGGACACCACCCCTTGCCATCCCATGGGACACCACCCCTTGCCATCCCATGGGACACCACCCCTTGCCATCCCATGGGACACCACCCCTTGCCATCCCATGGGACACCACCCCTTGCCATCCCATGGGACACCACCCCTTGCCATCCCATGGGACACCCCTCCTTGAAATCACGCCCCTTCAGCATCCTACAGGCCACCCCCCCCATCGCTGTCCCGCAGGCCATCCCCCCTCGCCATCCTGTAGGTGCCCCATCCCAGAATCCCAAGGTTGCAGATCCCCTGCCGCCCCATGCTTCTGCCAGTGCCTTTCCCTGTCCCCATCCCCACCTTGCCCCCAACCACCCTCGTGCTTCCACCTGTTC
Organism: Narcine bancroftii; assembly: GCF_036971445.1. NCBI lineage: Eukaryota > Metazoa > Chordata > Chondrichthyes > Torpediniformes > Narcinidae > Narcine > Narcine bancroftii. Next base: position 28,852,912 of record NC_091474.1, read on the forward strand.
CCCACCCTCACACCACCTTACCCCACCATCCTCACACCACCTTACCCCCCCACCCTTGGGCCCCGACACCTCGCCACCCACACCGCCCTCACGCCGCCACATTGATCCCCACCCCCACATCCCCACCTTGCCCCCAACCACCCTCACACCACCTTACCCCACCACCCACCACCCTCATGCCCCCACATTGATCCCCACCCCCACATCTCCACCTTGCCCCCAACCACCCTCACGCCACCTTACCCCACCACCCACCACCCTCACGCCCCCACCACAGTTACCTTGCTGTGTGCATAGACCACCGATCCCAGCAGCTTCCAGGTGCCGCCTCTCCGGTCCATGCGGATCATGCGGAGGATCTGCAAGAACCTCAGGCTCCTCAGCGCTGAGGTGGCAAAGACGTTGCCCTGGGTGCCGGCGGCAAGGACTGCAATGGATGCCACCAGGACCATCACATCTGGGGGATGGGTGGTAAACGTCATTAAATCCCAGAGAACCACTGTTCTCACCGAAAACCTCCACAATCTCCCAACTGACTTTTCCTACAACCCCTCACCCGGATCCTGATCCTCCTCTCCTCAACCCAACTCCCCTTTCCTGACCACACCCATCACACCGATCCTCCCCACCCATCACACTGATTCTAAACCTGACCTCACATCCCTCTCTCATTGCTGACCCCAACCCCACATGTTTACCATAACCCCAACCCTACATGCCTCACACTGACCCTGATCCTGGACTGTAAAACTCATTGACCTGGGTCACGGTTGTTGCTTTACCCCACTGACTGCAAGGGTCTCTGTTCAACATTCACCTGGTCCTGATGCTGTTACCTCCCCCATGCCATGAACACACTGTCCCAAACCCCTGGTAGTGGGGTCCACAGGCAGGACCCAGCCAGAGGTGCGACCACTACCACTTTCCAACCCTGCACACCAAGATCTCTTCATACAGACAAGGCTTCACCACAGTGCGGAGTCAACACCAAAGAGAGAGCAATCAGCGCAAAGCTAGTTGACCCAAACTGTCCAGGAAGACAGTCTGGGACCATTCACCTAATCAGCAATGCAAGGTGATGGACAGCCACAAGGTAACCAGGGGATGCACCCTCACCAATAACGCAGAAAGGCTTCCGTGCAAACTTCAGCCGCCCCCTCCATCCCCGATATCGACAGCAGCATCCTGCAGACCAGATCCGTACCAGATATTCCACACCAAACACCACGATCGTTACAATCTCCTGTTGGAGGGAGCGGAGAGTGGGGAACGGTGGGGGGAGCGAGACGAGGGGGGGAGGGAGCGGGACGAGGGGGGGAGGGAGCGGGACGAGGTGGGGAGGGAGCGGGACGAGGTGGGGAGGGAGCGGGACGAGGTGGGGAGGGAGCGGGACGAGGTGGGGAGGGAGCGGGACGAGGTGGGGAGGGAGCGGGACGAGGTGGGGAGGGAGCGGGACGAGGTGGGGAGGGAGCAGGACGAGGTGGGGAGGGAGCGGGACGAGGTGGGGAGGGAGCGGGACGAGGTGGGGAGGGAGCGGGACGAGGGGGGAGGGAGCGGGACGAGGTGGGGAGGGAGCGGGACGAGGTGGGGAGGGAGCGGGACGAGGTGGGGAGGGAGCGGGACGAGGTGGGGAGGGAGCGGGACGGGGGGGAGGGAGCGGGACGGGGGGGAGGGAGCGGGACGGGGGGGAGGGAGCGGGACGAGGGGGGAGGGAGCGGGACGAGGGGGGAGGGAGCGGGACGAGGGGGGAGGGAGCGGGACGAGGGGGGAGGGAGCGGGACGAGGGGGGAGGGAGCGGGACGAGGGGGGAGGGAGCGGGACGAGGGGGGGAGGGAGCGGGACGAGGGGGGGAGGGAGCGGGACGAGGGGGGGAGGGAGCGGGACGAGGGGGGGAGGGAGCGGGACGAGGGGGGGAGGGAGCGGGACGAGGGGGGGAGGGAGCGGGACGAGGGGGGGAGGGAGCGGGACGAGGGGGGGAGGGAGCGGGACGAGGGGGGGAGGGAGCGGGACGAGGGGGGGAGGGAGCGGGACGAGGGGGGAGGGAGCGGGACGAGTGGGGGAGGGAGCGGGACGAGGGGGGAGGGAGCGGGACGAGGGGGGGGAGGGAGCGGGACGAGGGGGGGAGGGAGCGGGACGAGGGGGGGGGAGGGAGCGGGACGAGGGGGGGAGGGAGCGGGACGAGGGGGGGAGGGAGCGGGACGAGGGGGGGAGGGAGCGGGACGAGGGGGGGAGGGAGCGGGACGAGGGGGGAGGGAGCGGGACGAGGTGGGGAGGGAGCGGGACGAGGTGGGGAGGGAGCGGGACGAGGGGGAGGGAGCGGGACGAGGGGGGAGGGAGCGGGACGAGGGGGGGAGGGAGCGGGACGAGGTGGGAGGGAGCGGGACGAGGGGGGAGGGAGCGGGACGAGGGGGGGAGGGAGCGGGACGAGGGGGGGAGGGAGCGGGACGAGGGGGGGAGGGAGCGGGACGAGGGGGGGAGGGAGCGGGACGAGGGGGGGAGGGAGCGGGACGAGGGGGGGAGGGAGCGGGACGAGGGGGGAGGGAGCGGGACGAGGGGGGGAGGGAGCGGGACGATGGGGGGAGGGAGCGGGACGAGGGGGGAGGGGGGAGGGAGCGGGACGAGGGGGGGAGGGAGCGGGACGAGGGGGGGAGGGAGCGGGACGAGGGGGGGAGGGAGCGGGACGAGGGGGGGAGGGAGCGGGACGAGGGGGGGAGGGAGCGGGACGAGGGGGGAGGGAGCGGGACGAGGGGGGGAGGGAGCGGGACGAGGGGGGGAGGGAGCGGGACGAGGGGGGGAGGGAGCGGGACGAGGGGGGGGAGGGAGCGGGACGAGGGGGGGGAGGGAGCGGGACGAGGGGGGGGGGGAGGGAGCGGGACGAGGGGGGGGGGAGGGAGCGGGACGAGGGGGGGGAGGGTGCGGGACGAGGGGGGGAGGGAGCGGGACGAGGGGGGGAGGGAGCGGGACGAGGTGGGGAGGGAGCGGGACGAGGGGGGAGGGAGCGGGACGAGGGGGAGGGAGCAGGACGAGGGGGAGGGAGCGGGACGAGGGGGGAGGGAGCGGGACGAGGGGGGAGGGAGCGGGACGAGGGGGGGAGGGAGCGGGACGAGGTGGGAGGGAGCGGGACGAGGGGGGGAGGGAGCGGGACGAGGGGGGGAGGGAGCGGGACGAGGGGGGGAGGGAGCGGGACGAGGGGGCAGGGAGCGGGACGAGGGGGGGAGGGAGCGGGACGAGGGGGGGAGGGAGCGGGACGAGGGGGGGAGGGAGCGGGACGAGGGGGGGAGGGAGCGGGACGAGGGGGGGAGGGAGCGGGACGAGGGGGGGAGGGAGCGGGACGAGGGGGGGAGGGAGCGGGACGAGGGGGGAGGGAGCGGGACGAGGGGGGAGGGAGCGGGACGAGGGGGGAGGGAGCGGGACGAGGGGGAGGGAGCGGGACGAGGGGGAGGGAGCGGGACGAGGGGGAGGGAGCGGGACGAGGGGGAGGGAGCGGGACGAGGGGGAGGGAGCGGGACGAGGGGGAGGGAGTGGGACGAGGTGGGAGGGAGCGGGACGAGGGGGGGAGGGAGCGGGACGAGGGGGGGAGGGAGCGGGACGAGGGGGGAGGGAGCGGGACGAGGGGGGAGGGAGCGGGACGAGGGGGGAGGGAGCGGGACGAGGGGGGAGGGAGCGGGACGAGGGGGGAGGGAGCGGGACGAGGGAGGAGGGAGCGGGACGAGGGGGGAGGGAGCGGGACGAGGGGGGAGGGAGCGGGACGAGGGGGGAGGGAGCGGGACGAGGGGGGAGGGAGCGGGACGAGGGGGGAGGGAGCGGGACGAGGGGGGAGGGAGCGGGACGAGGGGGGGAGGGAGCGGGACGAGGGGGGGAGGGAGCGGGACGAGGGGGGGAGGGAGCGGGACGAGGGGGGGAGGGAGCGGGACGAGGGGGGGAGGGAGCGGGACGAGGGGGGGAGGGAGCGGGACGAGGGGGGGAGGGAGCGGGACGAGGGGGGGAGGGAGCGGGACGAGGGGGGGAGGGAGCGGGACGAGGGGGGGAGGGAGCGGGACGAGGGGGGGAGGGAGCGGGACGAGGGGGGGAGGGAGCGGGACGAGGGGGGGAGGGAGCGGGACGAGGGGGGGAGGGAGCGGGACGAGGGGGGGAGGGAGCGGGACGAGGGGGGGAGGGAGCGGGACGAGGGGGGGAGGGAGCGGGACGAGGGGGGGAGGGAGCGGGACGAGGGGGGGAGGGAGCGGGACGAGGGGGGGAGGGAGCGGGACGAGGGGGGGAGGGAGCGGGACGAGGGGGGGAGGGAGCGGGACGAGGGGGGGAGGGAGCGGGACGAGGGGGGTAGGGAGCGGGACGTGGGGGGGAGGGAGCGGGACGAGGGGGGGAGGGAGCGGGACGAGGGGGGTAGGGAGCGGGACGAGGGGGGAGCGGGAAGAGGAGGGGGGGAGGAAGCAAGGTGAGGTGGGGAGAGACCAGAGAGAGGATGGAGGGCAATGAATTAGCACTTCAAACACCAGTCCAAACCATGGCACCCAGCTCCAAGCTCCTCAAACCCGGAAACCCTCCCACACCGCTCCTTTTATTTTTAAACATACAAACTTGATTCAAACTACATTATTACAAAAACACACATTGAGCTACAACTAAAACCACCATAATATGTCATTCACTTTGGTAAGAAAAATAGCAGATTATTATTTAAATGGTGAAAAACTACAGCATGCTGTCGTGTAGAAGGACTTGGGAGTGTTTGTGCATGAATCACAAAAAGTTGGGTTGCAGGTACAAGAGGTTATGAAGAAGGCAAATGGAATGTTGGCCTTCTTCGCCAGAGGAATTGAATTCAAGAGAAGGGGAGGTCATACTGCAACTGTACAAGGTGCTGGTGAGGCCACACCTGGAGTAATGTGTGCAGTTCTGGTCTCTATACTTGAGGAAGGATATATAGGGCTTGGAGGCATGGTCTGTTCTGGTCAGGACTGGCCAGATGTGTTTTGGAAGAAACTCACCAGAATATAGAGTGCCCCCTCAGAACTCTCCTTGTAGTCCTTGATGGTGGAGAAGACAGACAGGACCAGGCAGGAGAAGACCAGTAAAAACCTGAAAAACACAAGCAGAGTTTGGTTATGTTCACCCTGGCTAAGGTGCAGGATTAGAGAGTCTGTTCACCACAGCAGGACAGCAGAGGCAATTACCTGCTCCCCTGTGACTGGGCACTGAACACCAAACCAAACTGGGCCCTTCACCCCAGGTCTGTACGGACATCAACAATTGATCCCGTCTATTCTCCCCACCATCCAATCAACTCCCCCTACCCTCACTTACAGTATAGCAAGTGTGGAAGAATCTGGATGGAGGTGGGATCGTGGAGTTCTGTCAAATTACTGTAAATGGGTGATTACTTGTCAGTATGGGCTTGTGGATGAAGGGCCTCTACTGCATCTCCATCTGACTTTAGTTACAATTGTCCAGAGAGCTCATGCTCCCAACCCACTGTGGTTACGTGTGAATGTTAAAGGAGTTGTAAATCAGCTGGAAATAAACAGCTGGCATTAGTATCTCCAACCACCTGCCTGACAGTTAGTAAAAGGTGGACAGGTTCACGGTGCAAAGGGAATCAAATGCAAAACTAATAAGTAAATTTTTAAAAATTTTAAATACTGATGCGAGAAATTTGAACCAACCAACAGAAGGTCAGGAAGCATCTGTGGAGAGAGACAAATGAAAAGGGGGCCACACGGTTAGCACACACAGGGCCAAATTCAAATTTGGCATTGTTCAAATTCGGCATTGATGTAAGGAGTTGGTACATTCTCCCCATGACTGCGTGTGTTTTCCCCAGGTGCTCCGGTTTCCTTCAGAAGTGTAAGGATGGTTGTAGGTTAATTGGGTGGCACGGGCTCGTGGGCCAGAAGGACCCGTTACTGTCAAAAAAAAAATTAAAACTCTTTGGGTCCAAACCCATGACCAGAAGCAGGAGTGAACAAATTGGTTTTTAGCTGCACAGAGGAAGGAAGAAGAGATGGATCGGACAAAGAGAACACCTCCGGTGGTGGTGGAAAAGGAGGCTGATTATTTTAAGGTGCAGGTCAGTGGAATCTTGGCAAGTGAGGAAGTGAAGAGCTCCACTCAGTAGAAAGAAGGAACAAGTTGAGGATACGAGTGCATCAGTGGTCAGGCAAGCTTGAGGGGCAGGATGGCCCACAATTCACATGTTAGAAAACCCTTTAGGAAAGAAACCCTACTGTCTCCATCTGCATGCGGCTTCCATCGATCAGCGTCCAAAAGCTGCACCCTGAAAGCACTCCCCATCAACAGGATTCCAGTCTCTTGGCTCTCTGTAATCAGGGAGGAATGGCTCATCCCTCAACTCCACAAACCGACATCTACTAGTCTTCAGAAAACCTCAAGCCCTACTCCTGTGCCAGAATGTTTGCTCCAGACACTTTCGATAAAGAGTTCACGCCTCTATTACTTTTTTGAATATTTTATTTTTAATTTTCCAAAGACTCATGCAAATCCAATAAACAAAATATTAGATTCTCTTTTCACATAATATGATTTACAGAGTCTTTATTCCCCTTCCTTACACCCTCCCCTCCCTATACTTTAAATTATACAAATACCAAAATATAACAACACAAGCATACAAAAAACACCTAAATACCAACAAAGACAACAATCCTCCTTGAAGCTAGAGGACCTTGGGTGTTAAATAAAAACAGGTAGGGGCAAATGCACATGTCATCTGCACCACATTACCCATTTCATGTTCTAAATCCTTTACCTGCTGGGACGGATTGATTCTTTTCCCTTATTTGGGGGAGGGGAAGAGGGTGTGAATTATATCTGTTCACCTATCCGTTCATCCTCAGATAGGGTTGTCACACTTCAACAAATGTGTTATATCTCTTCCGTAAATTGTAGGGAAATGTAACACTGTATTTCCATATTCAATCGTGCAATATTTAGCTGGGAGTCAACTTCCATATAACCACTATGCATTTCCTGGCTACTGACGAGGCGACCTTCACAAACTGAATTTGATGTTTGAACAGTTGAAATTATAATTCCCCAATGTCCCCTAGAAGGTACAACTCTGAATCCTGTGGATAATCCACCTTTGTCATTTTTTCAGACTGTGTCATGTGTCTATTATTGACCTGCCTTCACCTCCTGTGACTATGTTCAGTCCTACTGCTGTCTATTTTATTTAATGAATGAATTTTATCATCGTTAGTACAATCTCGCTTGCTGCAACATCCCCAGATACATAAAACACGCTAAAAATGAGTCTGATTAGCACCCAAGCCATCACACTACACAATGCCAGACATGTCAGTGTAGCAATGGGGTGTGGAATTGAAATGGTTGGCCACTGGGAGGTCCTGGATGTTGCAGCAGACAGTGAAGGTGGTCAATGAAACAATTGCACAGTCTTTTCAGATCAATGGCCCTTCACCAGGGCAGTGAAAGTTGGACATCAGTCGTCTGGCTGTGTCAGGATGTCTGCCTCTCTGCTGCCATCATCGCAGGCAAGGAGACTCTCATACAAGGGAGCAAGAAGAAAGAACAGAAAGAGAGGAAGGAGGAAAGAGAAGAGTAAGAAAGAAAATGTTTAAAAATAAATAGGGAAAGAAGAAAATGGTGGAAGTTAGAGAAAAAGAGATACATAGTGGTACAGAGGCTGTGTCGCTGCCTTACAACTCCAGAGACTGGAGTTCAATCCTGACCTCCATCGGTGTGGAGTTTATACTTTGTCTCATGGATTTCCTCCAAGTGCTCCGGTTCCCCCCCCCCCCACCACATCCCAAAGGCATGCAGGTCAGTGGGTCGATTGGCTACTGTAAATGCAAAAAAAAGGACACGAGGAAAGAACTGGAGGGGATGAGATTGATGGGCTTACTCAAGAGCTGACATGGGTTTGATGGGCTGAATGGTCTACTCTGCTGCAAGGAGACTGAACAGTGAAAAAAAAGTGCAGTAGAAAAAAAGGAGAAAGAATAAAAGAAATTCCTCTCCAGAGCACCAATCACCACAGGAAGTTCACGGCTCACAGCATACTGTTTATCAGCTTTGATGAAAGGACATTGCTGTGAAACAGTTTCTCTCCCCACAGATGCTGCCTGACCCATCAAGTGTTTCTCGCATTCTGTTTTCAGTTCAGCACGGGGCAGCACAGTTAGTGTAGCAGTTAGTGCAATGCTGTTACAGCGCCAGTTATCGAGTCTGGGGTTCAAATCCAGCGCTGTCTGTAAGAAGTTCGTACGTTCTTCCTGTATCTGCATGGATTTTCCCCAGGAGCTCTGGTTTCCCCCCATCGTTCAAAACGTACCAGGTTTGTAGGTCAATTTTGGTGTAATTGGACGGCATGGATTCGTAGGCCAAAATGGCCTGTCACCATTCAGTATGTCTAAATTTAAATTTAACAGGAAGAAAAGGATATACAAACCAAACTAAAACTCTGCTGCTTGGACTGGACAGATATCCCTCCATCCCCTTCACACTCACACGACTATCTAGAACTCTTTTAAACACTACTGTTGTACCTGCTTCCACCGCTACCCCAGCAGCCTATTCCAAGCGCCTACCACTGTGTGAGAAATATTAACCTGGCACATCTCCCTTAAACCTCCTCCTCGTCACCTTAGACACGTCCTCTAGTGTGTGACTTTTGTCCTGGGAAAAAAGATCCTGATTGTTCACCCTATCAATGTTTCTCATGATTCTATAAACTTGTATCAAGTCTCCCCTTAGCCTCTGATGCTCCAGAGAAAACAACCAAAGTTTGTCTGCTCTCTCCCCATAACTCTCATCACTGATGGATGCCCTTTAAACCAGACAACACCTGATAATAGAACGGTACAGCATTGGCCACATGCAACAGCTCTCATCCTACTTTTTAATTACTTTGGAGGTGTAAAGAGGGAAACAAAGACAAGCACCCCACACCTGGAATAAATTCATGGATGAGACGATGTGGTGCTGAGGCAAGCTTGGGTATAAGTGCTGCACTGGGATTGTTTATGGGGAGAGACAGCCTTCACAGAGCACCTTCATCAGCAAACATTGCCTACCATTATATAATAATCAACTTGTTCCTTTCACGGTATCTAATATTATTTTGAAACAATGGGAGGAGAAAGGAATACATAATTTATCTGACTGTTTTTTAGAAGGTCATTTTTGTTCTTTTGTAGAATTGCAAAAGAGATTTGATATAAGTGGTTATTCTATATTTGTGTATTATCAGTTAAGATCTTTTGTAAAATAGGAATGCAGTCGCCAAATGAATTTACTGTCTGAAACTGATTTTGAGAAATATGTGCTCTCATTTCCAAAAAAGGGTTATATAATCAGGTTTGTATCGTATTTTGTTGGAAAGTGAAAGTAAAATAGATTGGGATAAAGATAAAATGAAATGGGAAAAAGATTTGTTTAACAATAACTGAAGAAGATGGGTCTGAAATCTGCCGTAATAGTGTTTGAAAATTGATTAATGCTAGATTGGCGATGATTAATTATAGTTTTATACATCAATTATATTTAACACCCGAAAAATTTAAAAAATTTGCTTTTAGTAAGTCAGATCTTTGTTTTCATTGTGATCAGGTTTCTGGTACTTTTTTACATGCTGTATGGTTGTGTGATCGGTTACAACAATTTTGGAAAGGTATTCAATCTGTATTTAATAATCTATATAATCTTCATATTGTATTAGACCCTGATATATTTTTATTAGGGAATATGCAACCTTTGATTGATTTAGAATTAGATAATTACCAGATCTCTTTTATTTACTTAGCGCTGGCAGTGGCCAAGAAATGTATAGCGAGTACTTGGAAGAATAGAAATGTATTGTCTTTAGATAGGTGGTATTCAGAGATGAAGTTTTGTTTGGTTATGGAAAGAATATCTTTTTCTATACAAGATAAGATGTCTTTTTATGAGTTAAAGTCGACCCCATTTATTGATTATATACAATTTAAATAAGTTTGAATTAATCTTTTTTTTTCTTTAAAAAAACTTTTTTTTAATTATATATCTTTTCTATTTATGTTTTCTTTTTTTTAGTTTTTTTTATTAGTTGGTTTTTTTTTCGTTTAAGTTTTTTTTGTTTTTGTTTTTTCATATATATTCTTATATAATAAAAAAATTTTGGATTAATAATTAATACTTAATTAATATTTTTTTTGGTTTTTTATATATATATATATCGATCTTTTTTTTTAAAGATATATATTTTTTATTTTTTTTGTTATACTAATAGTATTAATTCTTCACTCTTTATCGTGGGGGTGGGGAGGGGGGGTTTAGGGGTTAAAAATAGGTTTTTTTTTAGTCTTAGTTTTTAGTTGTTAGGGGGAGATGCCGAGATTGGTATTGTATTAACTATGTTACTTTGTACTTGTATTCCTTTATTTCGTATTTTTTCTGTACGTGAATTACTTACTTTCTTTATATGTTAAAATTAATAAATAAAGTTTTGAAAAAAAAAAGCAAGCATTGCCTAGACTATGTGTTCTTGTTGAGCATGAGACTCGCATTTAAAATCTACTCATGGAGATGGGAAAGGAAAGCCACAGATACCACAAGTCACCCAGAGGGCTTGTCAGGCAACACTGAAAAATTGGTATTGTGGCTAAAGTATCCTACCCCAAAACCCTTGACCAAGACAATCTCTGATGCACAAAACCGCTCAGTTTCCCCTCCTCTGGGCCAGAGACCATGCACCGCACACACAGCCCCCAAGGACAATGACCCACTCCAGTTACAGGGCAATCCAGCTCTGGAAGGAGATGGTCTCCTTACTGAATGGACAAGGACCACATTACACATTGAAGAAGATAGCACTGAGAACTTTTGCAGGAGGAAAATGCATCCCCTTATCCCTCAATCACAACTCACCCACCCTCTCCTCTTAATCGACCATCTTTTCCCCAAATCTTTCAGTTGCATCCACACACACCCTCTTCTCCTCCCTTCAGAAATCCAACTGAACATCCCAGACCAATGCTTTCCAAGAGTTCCCATCTGTGGAATGGACAGCCTGGGATGTCAGTTTTGCCTTGAATTTTCCCCCATTCCCATGTGAACCAGGATCAATGATCCAACTCTCAGCTCCCCTATAAAGTCAGCTCCGAATCAAATGAGGAAGGTTTTCTCCTTGACACCAATGGTTACAAAGCGCTGTGCTCACTGTTCACATCACAACTAATCGCCCTTTCCCAATCTCCTTGGTGTCCTGTCTCCAATGTTGCAGAGCTAGCATTGTCTAAGAAACCTCAACCTCAGGCACTTTTCCATCTAAAGCAACTATATGGGGTGGTCTGAAACACAGAGGCAAGGCACTCATACAAAGCAGGAAACCCAAGCCTCTGGTAGAACAGCTCATGAATTAGCTGAGATCACAAGTGTTACAGATACCGAAGGTCACCTTGACAAAGATGAGCCTCTCCTATTGGTTGACTTGGTAACAGTAACACCGTCACACATCTGACAGAAAGGCTTCAATGATCAATGCTGATGGGCTTGTTCATGCAGATACCAAAATGCAAAGGTTTCATTTATATTTAAAGTGAAACAATATCTTGTCCACATTAAATATTTATTTCATTCTTCCTATTTCTTTTGTAAAGCATCTTTCTCAGATTCTACAAAGATAATTACGTTGCTTCACTTGCTGACACATCCTCAATATTAGCTCAAACAAGTAACAGAATAGCTCGTGGGGACAGAACATCAGTCAGGCAGTAAAATATGTGGTGGTCTTCAATGGATAGAGAGGAAGCACAGTTGAACATTACAAGGGCATCATCTTTTACCAGGGAGAGGTCCATTCAGGAGCCTGATATCGGCAACAAAAAAAACCATCTTTGAACCTGGAGGTTTGCATTTTCAAGCTCTGTATCTTCTGCTAGACAGAATTGGGGGAAGAGTGTGACCAGGGTGGGACAAGTCCTTTAATACATGAAAGTATCCCCGAGACAACAGCAGGTGTGTTTGGAGTCAATTGGTTTGTGTTCACCACTCTCTGAAGTTTCCTGCAAACGTTTCTTATGAAAAAGAGGATTTCCACACATGGCCTGCTCCCCTCTGCTGAATCTCGGCCCCTACCCCAACCTACAGCCCAGCAGCCATGGCCACTCTGCCACCACCCTCATGAATCCTGGCCATGGGTCTCCACTTGGCCTGACCACTATGGTTCCATGGGTGAGTAGATCAGAGAGAGGATAAGAGACACAGACTAGGTTAGGGGCAGATTTAAGAGGGGCCAGAGAGGAAACCTGTTCATTCAGAGGGTGGTCCATATCCGGAACTAGCTGGCAGAGAAAGCTCTGGAAGCCCGTGCAATTACAACGCTTGAGGACACTTGAAACAGATATAATAGAGGAGGGATGTGAGCAAAATGCGGACAGATGAAACTAGACCAGAATCCCATTTTGGTCAGCATAAACAAGTTGGGCTGAAGGGCCTGTTCCATGCTGTACAACTTTGTGGGATGTACCCCAGCCTGGTAACAATGTGACCCTGACACTCTACCTTGACATAGAACTCTATCCCCAAACAACTGCATATAAGCAGATTAAAACAGTTCTCCAAATAACACCTATTCGACAAAATGTATTCATATCTCAAGTTTATCAGCAAAACAATTACTCCCACTGACCAAGTCTCACTGAAGCTCAGTCACAGCATTCAACGTTGATGATCGCATCAATTTAAACACCCATTAGCAATTTCAGTGGTCAGCTTCAAACCACTCCAACAGATCAATCCTTTTGAAATTACTAATTTCCTTCTGCTCTGGGATGCCAATAAGTAATTATAAAATGATACAGATAAAAAGGGACAACTAGAGAGTTCTTCAAATGAGGAAACAAAGGTTTAAGATGATATGAGAGAGATCTCACACAGAGAGTGGTGGGTCTGTGGAATAAGTGGTAGAGGTGGGAACAATTTTGATATTTGGAACATAGAACGTTCCAGCACAGTACAGGCCCTTCGGCCCATGATATTGTCCCAACTTGTGTAAATCTACTCCACAACAATCTAACCATTCCCTTCCTCACACCCATGTCCTCTATTTTTCTACCATCATGTGCCTAAGAGGCTTATGAATGGTCCTATTGTACCAGCCTCCACCACCACTCCTACAATGCATTCCAGTCACCCAGCACTCTGTGTAAAATAATTATCTCTGTCATCTCCCCTGAACTTTCTACCATTCATATGTTCTCTGACATTTGCTATTGTCACCTGGGGAAAAGGTGCTGCCCACCCATCTATGCCCTTGTAGCCCTCTATTAAGTCACTCTCATCAACTCTAAAGAGAAAAGCCCAAGCACTCTCAATTTTGTTTCGTAAGACGCATACTCCAATGCAGACAACATCCTGGTAAATCTTCTCTGCACCCTCTCCATAGCTTCCATATCCTTCCTGTAATGAGGCACCCAGAAATGAACGCAATACTCTAGTGTGGCCTAACCACAGATTTATAGAGCTGTAACATTAGCCCATAGCCCTTGAACTCCATCCCCCGACGAATGAAGACCAACATACCATATGGCTTCTTAACCACCACATCAACTTGCTATGCAACCCTGAGGGATCTAAGGACCTGGACACCCCCCCACCCCACTCCCACAGAAATCTCAGTTCCTCCACCCTGTGAAGAATTCTGCCATTAACTGCATACTCCACCCTCAAGCCCAACCCTACAAAATGCATCACCTCAGACTTATCCGGATTGAACTCGATCAGCCAAGAGACACGTGGACAGGTACACAGATAGGAAAGGTTGAGAGGGATATGGGCCACACACAGGCAAATAGGATGAGCTGGGTCAGCATGGAGAAAAGGGGCTGAAAGGCTTGTGTCCACACTGTGCTAGAAACTGCAGATGCTGGAATCTCCAGTTTACACCAAGGTGCAGAGACTAAGTGGGTCAGGCAGCACCCGTGGAGAGAAATGAACAGTGAATCTTTTGGAACAGAACCCGTTCTCAAGGATACTGCCAGTCACACTCATCCCCACCCCCACTAGGCAGAGGATACAGGACCTTGAATACACCAACCTGCAGGTCCAAGGACAGTGTTTTTCTTACTGTTATCAGGCTCTTGTATGGACCTCTCAAGGTTTACATTTTAAATTTTATTTACAGCACGGTAGAAGTCAATTCTGGCCAATTAAACCCGTGCTGTCCAATTACACCCAAATTAACCTACAATCCATGTGCGTTTTGGAGGTTGGGAAGTAACTGGAGTGCCCGGAGGAAATCCACGCAGACACGAGGAGAACATACAAACTCCTTACAGACAGCATGGGATTCGAACCTGAGTTGCTAGTCCTGTAACAGTGTTCTACTAACCATGCTGATGCTTCTGCTCTATGTTATTTATTATTTTCTCTTTCCTGCACTTTGTCCCAGTTACAGCACGGCTACAACAGGCGAACCTGGAATTAAGCAGATAAAGCTCAGTGATTCACTGCTGAGGCACCATGATGGCAGGTGCAGAATGAGCAGGGACAAGCAAGACCTTTTACTCTGGAGTTTGTCATTAATTCATTCAGGCAGGGTTCTGTTATCACAAATCACCAACAGTGAAAAGCAGAGTGATTGAGTTTGCTGTGTCATTATCCATCTTACCCTGCATTCTGGGCTATTTTTTTACTGTAATGAGTTCAGTTTTCAATCACTGTGGGATGGCTCCCTGAATGTCAACTAGCTCACAGAATGTGTTGTTGGTCACCACTAGCACCCTCGTTCATGTCTGATGACTCAACTGTACCAAGGGCTCTGTCGCCTGTCTCTGGTATGTCTCGGCATCCTCTGCTCCATCCCTCTCCCCCTCCTTCCCCAACAGGGTGCAAACATCGAATGAATCCCCTTTGACGGTGTTTGATTTAATATTCCTATATCTGGACTTGTGGAGACCGACAGCAAAGAAATAGGGCTCTTGACCATTGGGTGGAATCACTGGCGTGCTGGGAGAAGCACCATGAGTATATCATGTGTGGTTGCCTGGTGATGCTGTAATCGAGGACCACGGCCAACCAGCAAGTGAGAGGTAGACCTCAGCGATCTCACTACCAACAGGGCAGGTCCTCATTCAGTCATCAATGGTGGTGTAAAGTTAAACAGGCAAGAGAAGGAAGTGGCTTCAAGAATATTCAATTCATTCCAAGCTGAGGGATTGACTCCACATTTGGACAGAAGTGCTGAGTGTGTGAACAATTTCTCGCTTCCTCCTGTGATCCCCCCAGTACCAGAAACCAGAGTCCAACAATTCCATTCACTCTCGTGAGATAAAGCACCCAAGAGTACTTCTGCACAGGTCCAGGTAATTCTGTAGCACTGAGGATCTGTGTTCCAAAACTATCTACGCCTCCAGTTACGCTGCTCCAGGAAAGTTACAACATGGCCTCATGTACTATCCCATCAAGACCACCCGTAAATTGGAGGAATAACATTTGATTTTCTATCTGGGCACTCTCCAACCAGATGGCATTAACATTGACTTCTCCAGTTTGTGCTGTTCTCCCTCTCTTCCCCATTCCTGTTTTCTTTTCTCCAGCTCTCCACCCCCTCCCCTCTCCATTCAGAGCCATTCCCCCTCCCCCTGCTTGCTGCTGTGCCCTCCCTCCCTTCTCCACGTAATATATCCTGCCTGTGGGACCATGCTCCTCCCCCTGCCCTTTCCTCCCTCACCAATTTGTTTGGACTCCTGCTAACATTTGTTCATACCTTGATGAAGGGCTCAAGCCCAAAATGTTAGTTATGTACCTTTATTTTTGCTATATAAAGTACACTGTTTGACCTGCTGAGTTTCTCCAGCATTGTGTTTTTATTTCAACCATAGTGTCTGCAGACACAACACCAACACCTCCACCTGGCACTGTGGGGAAATTGTCCAGCCTCCTCCCATTCAAAGAATGCAGGAGCAAGTCGATCACTGCTCAAAGTCTCCTCTCCACCATCAGCAATGAGCTGGGAGCTGTCATCAACACTGCTATGAGCAGCGCTTACTCACCAGTAACCTGTTCCCCAGTTTGGAGTTCACCAGGACCACGACTGCAGCCCCCACACATGGAGCAGGGGCAGAACTCCAGAGGTGAGATAGAGTGACTGTCCCCGACATTTAATGTGGGGACCAAGTGTGGCATCAAGGAGCCCTAGTAAACCTGGTCAACGGACATCGAGAGGGAACACTCGAACGATTGGAGATATTCCTTGCACAAAGGAAGGTGGTTGTGGATGTGGGGGATCATCCCAGCTCCAGCTCTGCTGCTGGAGTTCCTCAGGGTGATATCCTCACTCCATCTGCCTTCAGCTCTTCATCAATGACCTCTCTTCCATCTTCCATCCTCATGTCAGTGGTGGGATGTTTATTGACAATTACATGGTGTACATTGCTCCTCAGGTGAGGCAGTCATACAACAAGACTTGGGCAACATCCAGACAAAGCTGATGAGTGATAAGCAGTGGCAGATTACCTATTAGGCTGAGTAGGCTGTAGCCTCGGGCCCAGAAGGTAAGCGGACCTGGCCTGTCCATGATTTGATTGATCACCCAACAAGCCGATGAAGTGTTGGCATCCGCGCGGAGGACATGATGTACGGCCAATGAAAGTAGACATTGGGTGGGGTGCAGGGCAGTAACATCATGCAGCTGATGATGCAAATAGAGATCAGTAGTATCTCGGGATGTGGAGGTTTTTGATTGTGTAGAATGGAATTTTTTTTTAAGACTTTAGAGAAATTTAATTTTGGGCCTGACTTTATTCAATGGATTAAATTTCTATATCTATACCCCTCTGCATGCATTCTTTCAAAATTCTAAACCATTTAAACTGCAGTGTACAACCAGGCAAGGATTTTAAGTCCACTGCTTTTTGACCTGGCTTGAGAACCTTTAACTATCTCCTTCTGAGAATCCAATGATATCACTGGCATTTTCTGGAAGGGCACTGCCCACAACGTTTCGCTTTATGCTGATGACCGATTGCTTGACATTTCTAATCTTGAGACCTCATTGCCTTCTATGCTTTCTTTACTTTCTCATTTTAGTCAATTTTCAGGTTATAAATTAATTCACATAAAAGTGAACTCTTTGAATTGGCACCAAGAAATACTAATCTTCCTATTAAAATTGTAAGAAATCAATTTACTGTACTTATTTGGGAGTAACAATTACTAAGAATTATAAATGCCTATTTACAGAAAATTTTCTCCATTTAATAAAAGACTTGGTTGTCCCTTTCTTTATCGTTGGTTGGTCAAATCAACTGTATTAAAATGAATATCTTACCTAAATCTACCAGTATATATAATTTTCAGGCTTTGCCTGTTTTTAATTCCTGTCTTTTTTTTTATTCCCTTGATTCAACTATATCTCTTATATGGAAGAACAAACACCCTCTCCTTAATAAAGTTTACCTTCAAAAAATCTACCAAACTTCAGGTTCTATTACTGGGCAGTCAACAAACAAAATTTTATGTTTTGCACATATAATGGTCTCTTTACATTCCAATATGGTCTCTTTAGCATGTAATTCTGTTACAAAATGTTCTATCATCTCTCTTCTTGGATCCCTTCTTCTCTTATCTTTAAATAAAGTAACAGATAATCCAGTAGTTAAACATACTTTGAGGATCTGTATACAGTTTAGAAAACATTTTGGTTTATAAAGATTTTCTCTCTCTAGACCCATTTTTCTAACTATTTCTTTAAACCTTCCATGGTTGACGTAGCTTTTTAAAAATGGTATAGATTAGGTATTAAATGTTTTGAAGATACATCTGCTATGGGGAGTCTCTCTTCTTTTGAACAACTGTCAGTTAAAATAGTTTGCCAAACATTCATTTTTTTCATTACCTACTGATCAAAGATTTCTTTGCAATTTCAATTACATACATTTCCTAAGAGCTTCGATAAGAATTTAATAGATGTAATTTTTAAGTTGCAACCTTTCTATAATGGTTCAATATCTAACATTAATGACATGTTGTTGGGAATAAGAGAGGCTCCTTTGAATAAAATTTAAAAAGCCTGGTAACAGGACCTACAGTTTTCTATCTCTAAAGAAACTTGGAATGTAATTTTTTAAAATGGTTAATACTTCATCTTTATTTACATGCCCCTCTCACCTACAATTTAAAGTAGTCCATAGGGCCCACATGTCCAAAGACAATCTATCTCATTTTTATGCTAACGTATCTCCTCGTTGTGACAGACGCAACAATGCAGATGCTTCACTAATTAATATGTTTTGGACATCCGAGTCTTGAGAATTACTGGAAGGAAATATTTCAAACTTTTTCTGCACTTTTTAAAGTAAATTTTAAGCCTAGTCCTTTAATGACCTTGTTTGATATTGTTGGAGAGAGAGAGTCATAACTTCAACAGCATCTGATCCGCACATATTAGCTTTTACCTCTTTTACAGCTAGGTGGGCAGTGTTGCTTAGATGGAAGGACGTTAACCATATAACCATTTGCGGAGCGGAAACAGGCCATGTTGGCCTTTCGAGTCCGCACCGGTTCACTGATTTTGTGCGCCCTCTTCAGCCATTGGTCCCGGTAGATCTTCATTCAATTCAGAAAAAAAAATCACATATAATTTAAAAGACAAAGTTACAATGTTTGAAAAACCTGGGAACCATATATGGAACATAACAGAAAGAGCAGGCCTTGGACCACCAACACCTTGGTTAATGGTTACTTGACATTATATCATGCTTAAATTTAGAGAAGATTCGATGCTCAATATCTGATTTGAATTTAAGTTTGCAAACATTGTGGGGAACCTTTCTGAATTATTTCCAAAATCTCTGACTTTGTATTAATGCAGAGGAGTTGATTAATGAGGTAATTTATCAATGCGACAAGGAATTCTTTTCTTTCTCTCTTTGCCAAGCAGCTTCATTTTTGGCAGTGAGATTAGATTTCTTTTTTTTAAATATAATGAAATATTACTATATTGTAATATATATTTTGTTTGATTAAGAATGTGGGTACTGTGGATGTAATAGTATGATTTGAGTGTAATTCAAGTACTTTGTACTTCTTTATTTTTTATTATGTACTCTTACATACTCTAATTTTGTACTTGGAATTTTTTAAAATTTCAATTAAAAAATATTGAAAAAGAATAAACACCGTATCATGGATAGTAGCCACAGAGACCGTCACCCATCAACAGCTTGCGCCCGGAGCAAGGCGAGTGTCACCACACTGTTGGAATTGGGCCAGACCTGGAGTGGATGCTTCTGCTGTGGGCAAGAATGGCGGTGCTCTCCACAGTCCCTCGGGAGCCATGTGGCATCTGTGTTTACCGTATCCGCTCTATGCGGTAGTAGACCAAGGGGAGGGTTTGGAATCGGTTATCAAGAGCTCCAGTGTAGGCCGAAGTCACCAGAGGTCCCAACACCCAACTCCAAATTCTCCCCTCGGCCTACACTGTAGCTCCCAACACCTGACTCCGAACCCTCCCCTGTCCGCTGTTGGAGCCAGGGCTGAGGAGGGTGTGAGCTCAAGGATGTTTGAACTCCGTTGTTTCTCTCCCACCAGATGTTCAGCACTGAGAGTCACCTTTCCACCAAAGGTAAGAGAGGGCACCCATGGGGAGAGTGACAGCCTCTCAACACCTTTAACTTTGGCTGCTCCGGTCCTGGGAACACCACTCACTGCTTTCATTCAGCCAATGCTGGCCTTTGAAGTAGGCAGAGGGTTTTTTTTTAATATTTATATATATATATATATATAATCGAAACAAATGTCATGTTTTTTAAGGTGTAGATTATTTTCCAATATCTTAACGTATCCCACACAACATTGGATGTGATTATTTTAGGGTTCTACAGTGACGAGGACATGTATGGAAGGCAAAGTAGATGACGTGGTGAAAGTAAATACGTTTTAATGGGGGGGCAATTTCAGTGCTTGCCATAGGCGCTATTTTGCCTAGATACGTCACTGCAGGGAGTGGGGGGCCTTGCTAAAGCTCAGCCTAGGGCCCAGGTGGTAGTTAATCCACCACTGGTGGCAAGTAACAATGAGAGTGGATGGCCAATAAAGCTAACTCAGCTTCAATACATCCAATGGTCTGGAATCAACCAACGGATAATATTTAATAAACAAAAAAAAACTGCAGCCTTTGGAATTCTCAAAAAGAAACTGAAAATGCTGGAAACATTATTTTCCAAATACAGTAAAACTCCCTGTAGATTGGTAGATACCGGAAAAGAGAATTGAATGTTTGATGAAATGACTACTGGGGGGTGCCAATTTCAAAATTTCATATTTTTTATGTATTTAATTTCTGCACTTTTTTTCCTTTTTCTTGAGTCTGCCGGTTGCTTGAATTCCAGGTAACAATGATTTTACAGTATTTATTTACAGAGAGATAAAGAGACCCTTCAGCTCATCAAACCTATGCTGTCCATCAGGCATCTATTGCTATAAACCCCATTTTATTGTCACCGCATTTACGACAGCTCCCCTCATATCTACAAATCCATGGAACTCTGAACAACTGCCTGTCTGACCTCCATCTCCCTCCAGGGTACATGATTCACCACCTCAGTGCCAGATGGGTCACCATCCTCACCCAGAGAAACATTCACCCCACATTTACCCTGCGTCATCATTTCAGGATTATATAATTCCCAGCGAGATAACCTCTCATTTCCTTCTAATCTCCAGACAACCGAAGTCGGGTATTCATTCTCTCCTCAAGTGACATGCCCACCATCCTGGAACCAGCCTGGTGAGTCAGCACCTGTGCTCTCTGGGTGACAGTAACAAGATTAAAACTGTGCACAAGCTCCCAGTGTGGTCTCAGCAACAAAGTCCTCCATTCACTGCATTCAAATCCTCCTGCAACAAATGCCAACGTACCATTTGTCTCCAAAATGCACAAATCTGTTCATTTTCAGCTGCTGTGCAGAAGAACACTCTGGACTCTTTTTTAAAAACCAATATGACAGGTTCTCATGTTGTAAACGATATTCAAAGCCCCGATCATTCAGCTTCTCACTATCTCCTTGAAGACTCTTCATATCCTTGTGAAATATGAAAGTCTGCAAACTTTATGATTGTAGTAAAAACACACCAAAATACTGGAAGGACTCAGCAGGCCTTGCAGTGTCTATAGGAGACAAAGATATATTGCCCAAGCCCTTCCTCAAGGAATAAACAAAGAATATGCAAAAAAAGCATGGAGTGGAGGCCGGCCGGGAGTGCAGACAAGCGGGATCAAAAATAGTGGGGGGGAAATTAACTTTTACATGGGTCATATGGAAAACATGATTTTTGGATCAAAAATTGGGGTGTCAACTATTATATATGTTGGACTGTTCACGAGTATATATAGTATAACCTCCTTCCTTTCATTCAGTCCACAGGGTATTGAAAATCAGTCTCCCACGTACCTTCTTAAACATTATCTACATTCAAGCATCTCTGAAATTGTACATCAAGGTCCTCTTGCTCCTCACCAGAACCAATGATCGATCATGGTGCATGTCCAAGCCTCATTCATCCTGCTACCTGCATCACCCTGCAATGATCAGGATTAAACTTCACCTCCCATTTCACCAACACACAAGATTAATGTGGCCCAAGTCTACACTGTCAACAACTCCACCAACACATGCCAGCTATTAGAAAGGTCAGGGGATGAAACGGAGTGATCAATACCTCCAGAGTCCCTCAGCAGCAGTCCTGCCATGTGAGCGACAGACCTGTTGCAGTGACCTCAGTGTCAATCCTTCATGCCTGGCTAATGATGACTGACTGCAAGTTAAAAGTGCCAATGTAATTTCTCAGCAGGAAAAGAGCAACTGAATATCAATACAATGATTGCTTGATCAATATCACCCTGGTGTTTGCTTTCATCTGCTTTCACCTGGCAAGAACTCTGGATAAACACAGCCTGCAGAAAGTCTACCAAAGCTTTGTCAGATTGGCGTCACAAAGACAGAAGCAGAGATTTGGATTGAACCCAGGTCTCTGGTGCTGTGAGACACTGGATCTACCAGATGCACAAGTGTCACCAGGTTGGAAGGTTTCCAAAGCGCATTGTTACAACTGTTGAAAACGCAGCCACTAATTTATACATAGCAAGATCCAACAAACTGCCAGATCAGTATCATCAATCAAAGATAAGCACAGCCCATGATCCAGGGAGACCTCCCTACTTTTCCCTCTCGAGACAGCACCATGCAGTCATTTACATCTCCCTAAGATCACAGTACCAAGTCCCACGCAGAGTCTTGTGTTTGGGCCTCTGAACCAGGACTTGGACCCACAACCTTCTGAGTCAGGGGCATGAATGCTGCCTCTCCATCAGGGAGAAAGCATCACATCATTAACGCTGGTGTTTTCTCACATTACAATTCTCCCACTACTGTAGCAGAAAGAGGTTGTGAGAAGGCGCCGAGTAAATTTAAAGTAAAACACAAAAGTCTGCAGTCACTGAGGTTGAAGTAAAACTGTTGGAGAAAATAAGCTGGTGAAACAGTGTACTTTGTATAGCAAAGATAAAAATATATAACTTGAGCCCTTCAAGGTATGGAAAAATGTCAGCAGGCCTGCTTATGTATCCTTATCTTTGTTCTGTTGTCAGAAGTACACTGTTTGAAAACATTTCACTGCCACTCCCCAAAGAAAGCAAGAGTCATCAGAGGAGAAGATTAAGAACTTCAAATTCCTGGGTGTCATCATCTCTGAAGACCTATCCTGGGGCTTCCATATCGATACAATCACGAAGGCAGCTCACCAGCGGCTATAATTCATGAAGATGCTTGGAATGACACCGAAGACGCTTGCATATTTCTACAGGTGTACCATGGAGGGCATTCTGACTGGTTGCATCACTGTCTAGCATGAGGGTGCCAATGCACAGGACAGGAAAAGGCTACAGAGAGATGTGAACTCGGCCAGTGACATCACGGGCATCGGTCTTCACTCCATTAAGGACATCTAAAGAGCCAGTGCTTCAAGAAAGGAGATCCTCAACACCCAGACCATGCCCTCTTCTCACCATCAGGAAGGAGGTACAAGAACCTAAAGACGAACACCCTGCAGTACAAAAACAGCTTCTTCCCCTCCACCAACCGAATTCTGAACAATGAACCACCTCTTTTTCCCTTCTTTTGCACTAACTTATTTTTTAAAGTGTATTTACAGAAATGTAATTTATAGCAATTTTGCATCTGTAATGCACAATAATGCTGCCACAAATCAACAAATTTCGTGACACATATACACGATAATAAATTCTGATTCATCCAGCAATGAGTGGGAACGTGATCCAAAAAAACTTTGATTAAAAAAAACTGCACTTTGAGAGGAGTTAATCAAAGGATGGAAGAGGGTGGGTGTGGCAGGGACCTAATCAAATGGGAAGGGGTTGCCAGTGGCTCCTCAGTTCCCTTCACTAGACAAAGATGGTCACAGAGGGCAGAAGCAGGAGTCCCTTAGACCACTCTCTGAACCTTCCCCAGTCATCTATTAGTGCCAGTGACCGCCAGTGATGAGCCTGCACACTGGCAGTAGGATGCAGGACAAGATTTGTAAAGTGATGGACAATGTAAACTTGGGAAAGTTTCATCAGGGAAAATGATTCTGTATGTTCCAGGAAGAACTAAAGTTAAACAGTAGCCTGAAAGCCCATCAGGGTTAAATCTCTTTGGGTGATCAGGGAAACGCCGGAGAAAGGGTCCACCAGGGGACATTAAGCAGTCTGATGAGAAGTCCCAGCCCAAAATATCGAAAATTCTTATTGCCCCACTGCTGCTGCTCGACTTACTGAGTTCCTCCAGCAGATTGCTTGTACACAAGAATACTCAACAGATCAGGCAGCATCCATGGAGAGAAAGAAATGCGGCAGTGACTTCACTTCAATGACCTTCCATTGGAGTGCTTGGTGACAACCCGTCGAACCTCAGCACCACACTGGTAGCAGCTCCAGTCTGAGGGCATTATATTCACAACCAGCACGAAACCCCAACTGCTATAGAGCCAAAGTGTCAGGGGAGCTTCCTCTGGGAAATCACAGTGCAAAACTTCAGCAAACAAAACTTTTCTCCTCCAATTATTACAGAAATGTGTGTTATTCTGCAGGAAGAGTAAATCAATAAAATGTATTAAATTTTACATTATTTTGGTAAGCCATTTAACGCCATTCATGAAACTTTGATGCTCCAATACAAAAATACCTTACCCTGAGTTATTGGTAATGTCTTCAGAACCATTAATGACAGCTGGATTTTCAAAGGCTTAAGAAGGAAACTCATGCTGAGAGCTCAGCATCTTCACCTAACTAGTATCTGTAGACTATATTCCATCATTACACAAATAGCAAATGAAGCTCCCTCTTTAATGTCCCATCACACACTCTCAGGGTCAGACACAGAGTGAAACTCCCTCTGCACCCTCCCATCACACACTACCAGGGTCAGACAGAGTGAAGCTCCCTCCACACCGTCCCAACCCACTCTCCTGGGGTCAGACAGAATTAAGCTCCCTCCACACTGTCCCAAAACACTCCCAGGGCGAAGTTCCCTCCACACTGTCCCATCACACATTCTCAGGGTCAGAGTGAAGCTCCCTCACACTGCACCATCACACACTCACAGGTTCAGACACAGAGTGAAGCTCCCTCACACTGCACCATCACACACTCACAGGTTCAGACACAGAGTGAAGCTCCCTCCACACGGTCCCATTATTCCCGGAAAGCTCCCAATCCTCAGATCTGGTGTTTTCTCTGGAAACCCAAAGCCTGTTTTAGATACTACCTGTATGACTCTTGTATCCCTAGATAGATGACAGTTCCTGTTGCTTCTTTGTGCACCAAAGTTGACCTTTTGCAAACCACTGTGTCCTTACTTTCTCACCATTGCTTCCAGCAAGGTCACACTTTTTTTTAAAAAATATAATTTCCCAATCTCCCCAGCCACCCTGCACCTCATACCACCAGATTTCCCTCTGTTTACACTGAAAACATTGATGTCAGCTTTAGCAACAGCCCTTTCACACAATGCCAAATTCTTGGTCCAAGAGGCCCTTCTATGATAAAAATGTCATCACTGCACAAATAGCCACTTCTCCTGTCAGATCATCAACATGCTGATGGAGAACTCCAGCTCATCTTCCCTCTAGGAATTCCCCCTCCACTGCCTGTCCTCGTTTTGTTGGATCACTCCACCAGCAGTTTAATGCTGCCCATCATCCTGCACTGGAGCACAATACTCGTCAAATCCTCAATGGATTCTATCTAAACTGGTTTGGGGACTTCCGGTTGGCTGCAACATGGTGTCACAGCAGCAATCTGATGTTCTCGATTACTTTACAGTCCTTCCATATTTGGTTCTTTATTTTGCAATCAAAGTGCTCCATATTATTCATCTTTTCTTTCTTCTACTTATACTTGCATTAAAATGGCTACAAGAAGCAAATTAGGGAAGAAAGAAGAAGTGCCAACAAATCTGACTATGGAGAGTATTAATGAGCTACTGAAATCAGGATAGACAGACATTAACCAACGATCTTAAAGAAGTCTTGGGTCAGATTAACACTAAACTTGCCCAAATCCAAAGACTAACTGACGAACACAGTGAACGTTTGACATCCGTTGAGCACGAACTGAACACCATGTGGATGAAATGGAAAATGTATGCTCCAGATTAAGTAACAGTGATTTGAAACTAATTGTGAAAGTCGTTGACTTGGCTGAATCCACAGAAAGTAGGCAACTTACAAAATTATTTTTGGAGTTGCTTTGCATGGTTTTTGGGAAGGAGCTTCTTTCATTCCCCCAGAGATTGATAGAGCTCACTGCTCTTTAATACTCAAGCTGGGTCCCGATTAGAGACTGCATTCGGTCATTTCTCAGCTGCATCATTATCAAAGGAGTCTTTGATTCGAGAAGCTTGTCGGAGAGGGTCACTTGAATACGATGGCCAGCACATCAGATTACCGTCTGAAAGTTATGAAGTAGCACGGCAAATATAATGTCAGAGCTGTACAAGCACGATTTAACACCTTCCTTGTTGTATCCTGCACATCTCTGCATTACACTTTCTAATGGTCAGAAGAAGTTGTACTCTGTTGAAGAGGCTCAAATCTACCTAGAAGATTTCACTACTACATTGTGCCCAGCGGGAATTATTACTTGGAAGAATAAAGATGATTGACTATTATTACTTTTAAGGTTACCCACATTTATTGCATTTGTTGGTCGAGGACTGGTTGGTTCTTTTTTGCCTGGACAAGTATTTTTATATTGTTTTTTTTCTGGGGTATTAAACTTACTCGGGTTGTATTCAAGTAAATATTTTTTCCTTCTCTTTGTATTAAATTCATTGATCTATTAAATTCTTACAAGATAAATACTAAGAAATACATATTCTTTTCTCTTTCAATAATATGAGCTCAAATTTTTACCAGTATTTTTCTGTGTATTAAATTCAATATATTATTAAATCTTTGAGGTCCAGCAGGGAGAATTAATTGGGTGTGAAATAGACTGGTTTGTTAAAAACTCTGTAAATCTTTAGCAACTTTCTGGTTTTGGGGATGGAGTGGTGGGGGGTATTTTTCTCAAGGTTGTTATGGCTTGAAGAATCTGTGTAAACTTTGAATGTATAAGGATTATGTATCACTGGCTTCATATTTTTCCTCAAGGCTGCCACCTGGTGGCTAGATATTAATCAATTTGCATTAATTATGAAAAAGTATGGATAACTATAATTTCCTTAGTTGGAAAGTAAAAGGTTTGAATGATCTGGTTAAGAGAAGAAAAGTATTTTCACATTTTAAACAGCTTAAAGCTACTATTGTATTTTTTACAAGAAACACATATTCATAGTTGTGATAATTCCTGCGTCAAGGTGGAGGGGGCAGCACTTTCATTCTTCCTTCCAGGCTAAAGCCGGGGGGAGGGGGGGTGGTGTGTTTTGATTCTTATTAATCTAAATATTCAGTTTATCCATCACAATGTTATATCAGATACAAATGGTCATTAATATTGTTGTTTCAGGGAAATTGTATAATAAAATGAGAGTTTTTGCTAATATTTAGGCTCCTATTGCAAATAATGTCTGAGGGCAAAGACCATGTCAGTAGTTCCTCTGTTTGCGCGAAAGCCGCACTGTGATTCTGGGAGAATATTCTCGGCGACACTAGGTATTATTCTATTTACTAGAATCCTAGCAAAGATTTTGCCTGCAATGGAGAGCAACGTGATTCCCCTGTAGTTTGAGCAGTCTGATTTCTCGCCTTTGTTTTTGTACAGGGTGATGATGGTGGCATCACGAAGATCCTGAGGCAGTTTACCTTGGTCCCAACAAAGCTTGAAAAACTCATGCAGTTTGGCATGCAGAGTTTTGCCGCCAGCCTTCCAGACTTCTGGGGGGATTCCATCCATACCTGCTGCTTTGCCACTTTTCAGTTGTTCGATTGCCTTATATGTCTCATCCAGGGTGGGAACCTCATCCAGCTCTAGCCTTAGGGGCTGTTGAGGGAGCTGGAGCAGGGCGGAATCTTGGACTGAGCGGTTGGCACTGAAAAGAGATTGGAAGTGTTCTGACCATCGGTTGAGGATGGAGATCTTGTCGCTGAGGAGGACTTTGCCGTCTGAGCTGCGCAGCGGGCTTTGGACTTGGGGTGAGGGGCCGTACACAGCCTTTAGAGCCTCGTAGAAACCCCTGAAGTCGCCAATGTCCGCGCTGAGCTGGGTTCGTTTGGCGAGGCTAGTCCACCACTCATTTTGGATCTCCCGGAGTTTGCGCTGAAGATGGCTGCATGCGCAACGGAAGGCTTGTTTCTTCTCTGGACAGGACGGCTTTGTAAGGTGAGCCTGGTGGGCAGCTCGCTTCTTTGCCAGCAGCTCCTGGATTTCCTGGCTGTTTTCGTCAAACCAGTCCTTGTTTTTCCTGGAGGAGAAGCCCAGCACCTCTTCAGTGGATTGCAGTATGGTAGTCTTCAACTGATCCCAGAGGGTTTCAGGGGACGGGTCCTCCATCAGCCAGCTCCCCACCATGATTACCAGCCCCCCCACATCTCCATCGGGCACACAAAACTCAAAACGGTCAACCTTTTTACCTATCTCGGCTGCAACATTTCATCAGATGCAAGGATCGACAATGAGATAGACAACAGACTCGCCAAGGCAAATAGCGCCTTTGGAAGACTACACAAAAGAGTCTGGAAAAACAACCAACTGAAAAACCTCACAAAGATAAGCGTATACAGAGCCGTTGTCATACCCACACTCCTGTTCGGCTCCGAATCATGGGTCCTCTACCGGCACCACCTACGGCTCCTAGAACGCTTCCACCAGCGTTGTCTCCGCTCCATCCTCAACATCCATTGGAGCGCTTACATCCCTAACGTCGAAGTACTCGAGATGGCAGAGGTCGACAGCATCGAGTCCACGCTGCTGAAGATCCAGCTGCGCTGGATGGGTCACGTCTCCAGAATGGAGGACCATCGCCTTCCCAAGATCGTGTTATATGGCGAGCTCTCCACTGGCCACCGTGACAGAGGTGCACCAAAGAAAAGGTACAAGGACTGCCTAAAGAAATCTCTTGGTGCCTGCCACATTGACCACCGCCAGTGGGCTGAAAACGCCTCAAACCGTGCATCTTGGCGCCTCACAGTTTGGCGGGCAGCAACCTCCTTTGAAGAAGACCGCAGAGCCCACCTCACTGACAAAAGGCAAAGGAGGAAAAACCCAACACCCAACCCCAACCAACCAATTTTCCCCTGCAACCGTGTCTGCCTGTCCCGCATCGGACTTGTCAGCCACAAACGAGCCTGCAGCTGACGTGGACTTTTTACCCCCTCCATAAATCTTCGTCCGCGAAGCCAAGCAAAGAAGATTGCAAATAATGTTGGGTCTTTTGAACAGTTTTTTTCTTCCTGACCAAAATTGAGCTTGTACTCTTTAGCACTTGGTAGGGACTTAAGTTGTTGATGAGACACTGCTTTGGATCGTTCATCTGAAATTTGCCATGAGTAAATCTGCCTCATTAATTCATTCTTTTTTTTTTAAATCAGATTATGGTATTTCTGATGTTTGTCTTTTTTTGATCCAAATAGGAGAGAGCATTCTTTCTTTTCACACGTTCATCAAATTTATCTGTGAATTGTAACTCAAGGCGAGGAACCCAAGGAAGCTGCGGGCTGCTGGAGACTGCTGTCGGGAGACTCACTCCAAGCTGTGAACTGCTGGAGACTAACTCGAACTGGCCGGAGGAGTACCTGGTATTGCAACCAGGATTTGAGGGAGTGTTGAGGGTGCAAAAGGGTCCCTGACCATGTTGGAGGTTCGCTGGAGCTAACCACAGATTTATAGAGCTCAGGTTGCCAATGGTTTAGTCTAGACTCTGTGTAGCTGCAGAAGTGCTGAAGGCGAATCTACGGACACCCAATGACTGGTGGGGGGGGGGGAGGGGGGGGGTGGAACTACTCTCTTTTGGGTCTCTTTCTCTGACTAAGTCTGACTGTAAGAAATGAAAGAAGCTAGTGGTGAATTTGTCTGCCTTACAGCAGGCAAAAAGGAATTTCACTCTTATTATTGTTACAATAAATTGAATCTTGATTATCTCTCATAGTAAAGAAAGTTAAAGCTCCAATTGAGTGCTTCTCCTACAGGCCAATGTAAAAATTTTGGCTAAAGTTTTGGCATGTCATTTCTGAAGACTAGATTGGTTTTATTAAAAACCATTATTCTTATTTTAACATGTCACTTATTGGATATGTTGTACTTACATTCAAGTGTGGGTCCTGAGTGAGTTTATTCCCTTGTTGCAGAGAAAGCTTTTGATCGAGTTGAATGGATGTATTTATTATTATAGAAAAAAATTCAATTTTGGACCATGTTTTATTACATGGATTAAATTATTGTATTCATGCCCTATGGCTTCAATTCTCACTAGTTTTCAACAATCAGAACTTTTCAATCTTCAACAGGGAACCCGTCAAGGGTTTCCTCTAAGACCATTACTCTTTGATTTGGCCTTAGAGGCATTAGCGATTGCATTTTGAGAGTATGAGGATATTTCAGGGATTTGTAGAAAGGGAATTGAACAGAGAAGTTTCCCTTTATATGGTTTACTTATCAAATCCTGACACTTCTTTACCATCCATGCAATCAATATTTTCTCAATTTAGAAAATTTTCAGGATATAGATTAAATCTGCATAAAAGTTAACTTTCCCCTTTGAATGCACCTGCATCAGTGTACACCAATTCCCCTTTTAACATTGTGGAAAATCAATTTCACTATCTCGGTATTATAGTTACAAAGAATCAGGAGTACCTTTTTAAAGAACTTTTTTTTTACATTATTAATGTATGTGAAACAGTCTTTAACACAATGATCACCCCTTTCTATAGCTCTGGTCGGTCATATTAATTCTATTAAAATGAATATTTTACCTAAATTTTTATCTTTTTCAATCTATACCATTCCCAAATCAGTTTTTGATTCAATTGTATCGTCTTATTTTTGGAAGAGTAAGCACCCTTATCGAAACAAAGTTCATCTTCAAACATCTAAAAGAATGGAGGTAGGGTGCTACCTAAATTCAGATTTTATTATTGTGCAGTCAATATATGCAACCTTATGTCTTAGTTACATTTTCATAAATCGAATGGACCGTCCAGTTTGGGTAGCAATGGAGCTGAATTCTGCTAAAAACCTTTGCATTCCAGCACTTCTTGAATCCTCACTTCCCTTCTCTTTAAATAAATCAATTGATAATTCTGTTGTTAGGCACACTGTGAGAGTGTGGGTGCAGTTCAGAAAACACATGGTTTTTCTCTTTGAAACCTTATTTTATCCAATCATCTTTTTCAACCATCTTTGCAAGATCTTGTTTTTCATGAGTGGTTCAAATTAGATAATGAATGGTTCAGAGGTCTTTTTATTCACATGTTCTGGACATGATCTAGACTTGAAAAATTTTGGAGGGAGGTATTTCAAACTTTATCTTTAATTCTTAACATAAATTTAGAGCCTAATCCTTTGGTTGCTCTTTTTAGTACAACTTGAAAGGATGATATTCTTTTAACTCCAATTAAATATCTTACTCTGTCCTTTGCCTATCCTTTGGCTAGATGTGTGATACTGTTTAAACTTTAGATGGAAGGATGCTGCCCCGCCCACTCATGCTCAATGGCTGAAGGACCTTATGTCCTGTTTAAACTTAGAAAAGATCTGTTACTCAATTAATAATTCAAGTATAAGGTTTCAAATGTTGTGGGGACTATTTCTGAATTATTTTCATTACCTCTAGCCATAAATATTATCTCTGAATTTTAATTCTTGTCATTTTACTTCAGAAACTTCATCAGGAAATGTACTTCAGTACATTTTTCCTTTAGTCATACAATGTGGGTTAGGGATGGGGTTTGGGACCATCCTTTACATGATGAAAAAATTCTTTTTGATGTACTTTTGTATTGTGGTTGCATTATATGTTTTACAGTTTGTTGAGTTATCAAATCAGTCATTATTATTATATTTCATAAATATTTTGTATATTTGTGAAAATCAATGAAAAAAATTAAAAGATAAAGAACTGGTTTGGGGGTGAATATCTATGGCTCAGTTCCCTACCCTGAAACTCCACGGGGAGCTAGGACTCTGCCATTAGCTGACAGCATATAGGCAGTCGTATTGCACAAAACAGGCCCTCCGGCCCATATCATCCAGTTGGCATTCTGGGCTGGGCCAATTCTCCTACATCTGGTCCCCATCCTTCTGAGCCCCTTTTACTCAGAGATCTGACTCGTATTCGTGCCACACTCTATCCGCTGTAGAGGATTTCCTGTCCCATCCTAGCTACAGACACACCCCTTTCATACACCCACTCAAATCCAGGAGAAGGTTGGTGGGGGGGGCTCACAGAGGCAACAATGAGGCATTTCTCTCCCCCCAATTAATGAAGCTGTGCTCAGGGAAGGTAGCATAGGAAAACACAAGAAGAGAACATGTAATTTCTGTTTGAATGAGTTTTCCATTCAAGGGATATCTCCCCTCTCTGCACCACCCCTCCCACGATGTGAAATTGGTGTTAAAAGCTGGGTAAAATTCCCATCACACAGCAGTTGAAGGAAGGTGAATTGGGAACTATGGAATAGTTCATCCAACATCTGTTACAGGGAGATTAACAGATTAACTGCAGAATATAATTAATCAGAGACTGAACACGGAGTGATTTCAGATCCACATACCCAACACGGATTTGTAAAATTACATCCTCTTCCCAATTAACTTCCTTGCAGTGTGTGGCTCAGGATTTGAATGCTGGTTATTCACCACTCCCAGCAGAAACTATAAACTCCCCGGGAAAATGAACAAGCATAAGATGAAGTTCCTTAGAATGAATTAAGCAGGAAACTGGTTGAAACGAGCATGCACGGTGATGGATTCACATGGCAGGGAAACACGCCATTCAGCCCTACATCTCCATCCTAACCAGCGGGCACCATAAACCAAAGGACCCAAATGTTCCTCTTGGGCAGTCCACTAAACATGGAGTTTCTTGTGAACCCTCTCTCTTAGCAGCTACTTCTGTTCTCCTGAACCTTCCCCTACCAGGGCCTGTCAGGATCTGGTTTGGAGATAGTTCTACATGCAGAAGTTGAGGGATTTTTCTCTCTCAGTAAATGGTCACCAATGACGCTGAGACTGATTTTATTCTCCAAACACCTGATCATTTCACCCAAAGAGGTCGAACGGGCTGCCTCTTGTTGCACCATTGCCGTGTGAGGCTGCCGATAGATACCTCTGCTTCCACATGCAAGGGCAGCAGAGCAGGAGGAGGAAGCCATTCAGCCCATTGTACCTGTTCTTTCCGCACAGCATCATCTACCCCATATCCGTTGCAGGCCAGCATGCCAACCTGGTTGGGCTGAAAGGCCTGTTCCGTGCTGGTCTTTCTAATTAATTCACTTATCTGGTAACTCACCCAGAAGCCTTTTAAGCATTTGCTGCAGTTATTAAGTGACTGTCAGAGTAATTAACGTCCAACTGTTGTGCACACAATCCACTCAGCTAACTGAGGAGCTTTTTAAATCTGATTCCTTTCCCTGTGCTCTGAACTCCCTGCAGTCTCCGCCATGGACTCTAATTCCTATCTGACAATCCGCCAAGGTCTCTGCACCTATTCTGCTCCAGTTTAAACCCTCCATCATCACTATCACCTGCTCCACAGGCTCCCTTCACCCTGGTCAAGCAACCTTCCAGCCCTCACATCTCCAGACATAGCTCACCCTGGACCTTTCCTTCACAGCTCCCCTGTGAAGCTCCTTATAACAGCAGTGATGGTTCATCAGATTAATCTTGGAATGCCCCTGTTGCTCCTGTTCCAGACTAAGCATGCCCAAACCTCACCATGCAAATTACTGGCCATCCACTCTTAATGCTTACTCTAATACAGTAAAACCCCAGGTATCCAACGCCTATAGGGATTGGTAGATGCCGAATAAGTGAACTTTCTGGTTGCTTGAGATTGCATGTTGCAAGCATGGGTGAATGAACGGTGAAGTGTGCCAATTTTAAACTTCTATTTTTTTTTACCTATTTATTTTCTGCTTTTTTTTGCTGGTTGTGCGAGGCTGCCAATTGCTTGAATTCAGGAAAACACAGAGGTTTTACTGCATTTAACTAAACAATATTTATTTTCATATGTGCATATTTGTCCTACAAATGTATTATTTGTTTGCATGTGTTATGTCTGGTTGAGTGTCTTTATGTTTTGCACTGAGGACTGGAGAATGCAGTTTCATTGGGTTATACTTGTGCAATCAGATAACTATAAACTTGAACTTGTCACTCATCAGCTCTGCCTGGATATTGCCCAGGTCTTGTATGCAGGCATGACTGTCTCACCCAAGGAACAGTTAAGTGTACACCATGTAATTGTCAATCAATATCCCACCACTGACATGAAGATGGAAGGGAGGTCACTGATGTAGAACTGAAGGTGAATGGGGTGAGGACATCATGCTGACAAACTTCAGCAGCGATGTTCTGGAGCTGGGATGATTCCCCCCCCCCCCACACCCATCTTCCTTTGTGCAAGGAACTCCAACCCTGCGAGCGTTCACCCCGATGCCTGTTGACCAGGTTTACCAGAGCTCTTCGATGCCACACTCAGTCAGATGCCTCAACGGCGAGGGCAGTCACTCCACCTCACCTCTGGAGTTCTTCCCCTGCTCCATGCTGTGGTGGAGGCTGGAGCCGTGGTCCTAGGAATCTCCAAACTGGGAATAGGTCACTGGTGAGTAAGTGCTGCTCGACAGCAGTGACGATGACAACTCCCAGCTCATTGCCAATGGTGGAGAGGAGATTTTGGACAATGCATAGCTGATGGACTTGATCCTGCATTCTGTGAATGGGAGGAAGCTGAAAAATTTCCCACAGTGCTGGGTGGAGATACTGGTGTTGTAACTGTCCTGGGGAACCTGGCTGGAGGGACAGTTAGTTCTGGAGCACAGGTCCTCAGTACTACAGTTGGGCCATTTCCTGGTCCTATAGCATCTGCTGTATCCAGCTCTCCTAGCCACGTCCTGATCTCATGCCTTAATGGGTCTCAGGAGAATCATTCACTCAGCAAAGGAGAAGATGCAGAGAAATTAGAAGTCTGCAGAGAGTTAATGAGAGTTGTTTCAGATATTGGGAGATTTAGACTGAGTGCATTGGGAAACGGAAACTGGCAAGAAGGCTGCTGGTTCATCAGAACCTGCAAAGAAAAGCAAAGTGGGGGGGGGGGGGGGGGGCAGTGAGAGTGGAGAATTGTCTTTTTGACAACATTACTGACATCTGGTATGTTCTGCCTCAATGAGGGGCAGAGGCAGATTCACAGGGACGGGAGGAACTGGCAGGAAAGAGGTGTCCCAAGTCTTGAAGGAAGGTCTGGAATGTGGTTCACAGTGCAGAACTAGCATGTGCTGTGTGCAGGTTTGTACCACAAGAGGAATATCATCTGAAAACATGGTCTTACATTTGTTCCAGGATGACAGCATTCACCCACCTCACCTGTGTGGGATTTCACATATCGCTAACCTGACTCACTCAAACTGAGATTCTGGGCAGGTGGTAGTAGCAATGAGTCCAGAATGAAGGACCACTCTGGCAGGTCACACTGCCAAAAATGAAAACATTGCTGTGGGCTGTCAGTGGGGATATTGACACACCACTTTCTGTCCATAACACGAACTGTCTGCAACAATACATCTTCAAACTCCAGCACTCAATATTCCACACATAAGGTTGAAATGTTGATCTCCATCAGTGGATGTGTCATTCTCAAGGTTTCTGGCTTTGACCATTCTGCTCCTTCTCCCATCCTTTCCACATTTCCTCCTCTCCTCATGGAAAAGTAGAAAATTGTTCCACTTCTGCAACCTACACTTGCCCCAAAATCTATTTCTATAACAGTATCAGGCCATTCCCAGAACATGTACCATTGAAGAGGTCTGGTTTGAATTGCAGTCACTGTTGTAACGAGGGAAGCACATTGCTGTAAAACCTCACTCAGTCCGTGGCTCAGAGTTTAATTGATGAGCAAGTATTCTCAATTGGACTCTTGGGACCCAAGTTCTCAACAAAAGCATCTGGTTTTGTGGTCTCTCAGAGGACAGAGATTGAATGAACATTCCCAGAGTAAACACTATCTGCCCAGATATAGACAAAGAATAGAGGGAATCTTGACCAGTGACATGCTGCCTTCTTCTGGATAGATTTTTACATAGTAGAGAATTAAGGGATATGGGGAAAAGGTAGGTGGAGATAAGCCTACCATCAGATCAGCCATGATCACTTAACTGGCAGAGCAGACTCAACAGGTCAGATGGCCTACTCCTGCTCCTATTTCTTATGTAAAACATGGCAGACTTTCTGCTCCCAATCAACTCTATAAACAATGTGACAGAAGGATCAAAACGAACCAGTGCAACCTCAGCAATGACAGACCACAACAAAATGCTGACAGATCAATTTGTATTGCTCATAACCTTGAGCACTCATTCAGCGAGTGCCAGTCGCTCTGAGTGAGAGATTGGCTCAAACAAGCAGCTGATACGTTTGAAGGGACTCTGAAAATCCAAACCAAAACATCCAGCTTCACAATCTGTCAGAGGAGTAGATTTTATGAAATTCTTCCTAGACCTGCTCAAAGACGTTGGAGATAGCAATAACAGTGAACTCACTGAAGGTTTGAATTAATGTATGGGGAACACAGAAAGTGGCTTTAGGCTTGTTTGGTTCTACACCCCAGCAGCTGTCTACATATGTTCCAAACAGTATGTCAGACCACGATATTGGACAGCAACAAGTGCCAGACCGTGACAACCAGTGGTCAGGCAGACATTGAACAGATCCCCACACAGTATCTCATCGAAATGATAACAGTGTCACCTTCTCAGACAACCTTGGTCGGGTGATGTTAGTGATCTCTGTGCCCACAGCAAAGTGTTCATTAAAATTTCCCCCCCCCCCCCCCATGATTAGTCGCACAATGCGATTAATTACCTATTAATACACATTACAGTATTTGCCAAAGCCCTTTCCTGCTCACGGTGTCGAAGGCTTTGGTGAGGTCAACAAAGGTGATGTAGAGTCCTTTGTTTTGTTCTCTGCACTTTTCTTGGAGCTGTCTGAGGGCAAAGACCATGTCAGTGGTTCCTCTGTTTGCGCGAAAGCCGCACTGTGATTCTGGGAGAATATTCTCGGCGACACTAGGTATTATTCTATTTAGTAGAATCCTAGCGAAGATTTTGCCTGCAATGGAGAGCAACGTGATTCCCCTGTAGTTTGAGCAGTCTGATTTCTCGCCTTTGTTTTTGTACAGGGTGATGATGGTGGCATCACGAAGATCCTGAGGCAGTTTACCTTGGTCCCAACAAAGCTTGAAAAACTCATGCAGTTTGGCATGCAGAGTTATATGGCGTATTATATGGCGAGCTCTCCACTGGCCACCGTGACAGAGGTGCACCAAAGAAAAGGTACAAGGACTGCCTAAAGAAATCTCTTGGTGCCTGCCACATTGACCACCGCCAGTGGGCTGATAACGCCTCAAACCGTGCATCTTGGGGCCTCACAGTTTGGCGGGCAGCAGCCTCCTTTGAAGAAGATCGCAGAGCCCACCTCACTGACAAAAGGCAAAGGAGGAAAAACCCAACACCCAACCCCAACCCACCAATTTTCCCTTGCAACCGCTGCAATCGTGTCTGCCTGTCCCGCATCGGACTGGTCAGCCACAAACGAGCCTGCAGCTGACGTGGACTTTTTACCCCCTCCATAAATCTTCGTCCGCGAAGCCAAGCCAAAGAAAAAAAAAACACATTACAGTCCTGAACTAGTTCCTCCAACAATAAGTCTTCAAACTCCACATGCAACTCCTTCCAAATGAAATAAAGTCCAGCAGATGCTCAAAGTCTGAATTAAAGCCACAGAACATTAGAAACACTCAGCAGGTTAGACGGACATAAACACAGTAAATGGTTCCTCTCAACAAATGTTAAATGCTTTAGTTAAAGGCTGAACAAGTCATTGTGTTTTTTTTACATAGACTTTGTGGGATTTTACTGTTAGGAAGAGTCTCCCCAGATGCCAGCAATGGTCGTTCACACAGGAACAACCAAAACTGCAAATCTCCATTTCTGACTGCGAGTTTAGATAGCATCCCAGCAATGCAGTATGTAAAGAGGTGGGATGTTGACCATGACACATAACATATGTGGACATTCAGTGCCACTGCGTCGATGTAAACTGTGACGTGCATCATACTCATTCAAAATATCCTTCAGAGGAAAATAGTTGTTGATCCCGAGGTGCTTTTAATGTGAGCAAATGCAAGTGAATTTCATGGTTGTCCAATGCTGGTAATTTGCTTGCAGCAAATTTGAAACTTGTGCACTGCAATGTTTAGATATCATCACTACATCACTACAAAGCCCCTTGTTCATGGAATGCCTGCAGTTCAGTTTAGACACCAGGCATTCTGGGAAAAAGACCAGGGGCTTAGGAGGTAAAAGGTCAGAATGGGAATAGCACCCCCATTCCCGTACCAAGCATTTTACATAGTATGCATTCTGGGAAAATGGGAATAATATGCTGGAATGCAGCGGCTGTGTAAAAAAACATAATTGACTTGAAATGTGAATTGCTTCTCTCTCCACAGAGCCTGCCTGGTCTTCTAAGAATTTCTATCCTGTCAACATTATTTTTGTAAAAAAAGTACAACATTCCAACACAGATCTTCAACATACAATAAGATCGATGGTACCACTTTAACAAAGTATTGAATTAAAATCTGTGAATACCAGTTCAAATGGTCAGGAGCAGGGGGAGACTGCTGGATATCATGAGCTCACACCAGCACAAGCCATATCTCTTCCCCTCTCATCATCTTCCCACAACCCTAATGAGTCCTTCCCTATCTCCTCTGATCTCCCCTCTCCCACTCATTTGCCCTCTCTCCACTACCCTCCATCTCTCTCCTTCAGTCTCCTCTCCCCCTGCCACACACTATAAGCACCCACCCTCTCCCTGCCTTCTAAACCCACCCCCTGATCATCTCAATCTGAACGTCTCTCATTCCTTCCCGTTCTCCATCTGGTTTTGATCTCTCCATTGCTCAGTGACTTTCCCCTTACCCTCTCCCCATCACTTTCTGTCCCTCTCTGCCCTTCCATCACTCCCTCTCAACCCATTTCTCTTTCTCTTGCTCTCTCTCTCCCCCCCCCGCCCCCCCATCTTCCCTCGGTCCCATCGACCACATGACATCCCCAGTGTCCTGTCACCGTCCCGTTCCCCACCCCATCAGCACCTCCAACACCCGTATACCCCATTAATTGTAGGTCAGGGAACCTGGGGGAGAGGATCTCTGCCTTTGTTCCCCCAGGTGCTTGGGGGGGAGGGGTCTCTCTCCTGAACCCAGGGGTCGGGGCCAGGGCGGGGGTATCCCAAGGTAGGTCGGGGATCGCGGACACACACATAGACATGGTAGATGAAGGCCCGGCTGGGAGGAGGGGGGGGGTGTCTCTGGGGTCATGGTCCCAAGGGTCCCGGGAAGACGTAGACCTGGGGGTCGGGCTCACAAGGTCCCAGGGAAGAGGGGATGGAGTCCCGGACACTTACACATAGGCGTGGTAGACGAATGCCCAGCCGGGATTTGGGGTACCGGAGGGCAGGGGGGGGTGGGGATCCCGGACACTCACACGTAGACTAACGCCCAGCCGGGGCGTCGGGGGTGCCGGAGGGCAGGGGGGGCGTCGGGGGTGCCGGAGGGCAGGGGGGGCGTCGGGGGTGCCGGAGGGCAGGGGGGGCGTCGGGGGTGCCGGAGGGCAGGGGGGCGTCGGGGGTGCCGGAGGGCAGGGGGGGCGTCGGGGGTGCCGGAGGGCAGGGGGGGCGTCGGGGGTGCCGGAGGGCAGGGGGGGCGTCGGGGGTGCCGGAGGGCAGGGGGGGCGTCGGGGGTGCCGGAGGGCAGGGGGGGCGTCGGGGGTGCCGGAGGGCAGGGGGGGCGTCGGGGGTGCCGGAGGGCAGGGGGGGCGTCGGGGGTGCCGGAGGGCAGGGGGGGCGTCGGGGGTGCCGGAGGGCAGGGGGGGCGTCGGGGGTGCCGGAGGGCAGGGGGGGCGTCGGGGGTGCCGGAGGGCAGGGGGGGCGTCGGGGGTGCCGGAGGGCAGGGGGGGCGTCGGGGGTGCCGGAGGGCAGGGGGGGCGTCGGGGGTGCCGGAGGGCAGGGGGGGCGTCGGGGGTGCCGGAGGGCAGGGGGGGCGTCGGGGGTGCCGGAGGGCAGGGGGGGCGTCGGGGGTGCCGGAGGGCAGGGGGGGCGTCGGGGGTGCCGGAGGGCAGGGGGGGCGTCGGGGGTGCCGGAGGGCAGGGGGGGCGTCGGGGGTGCCGGAGGGCAGGGGGGGCGTCGGGGGTGCCGGAGGGCAGGGGGGGCGTCGGGGGTGCCGGAGGGCAGGGGGGGCGTCGGGGGTGCCGGAGGGCAGGGGGGGCGTCGGGGGTGCCGGAGGGCAGGGGGGGCGTCGGGGGTGCCGGAGGGCAGGGGGGGCGTCGGGGGTGCCGGAGGGCAGGGGGGGCGTCGGGGGTGCCGGAGGGCAGGGGGGGCGTCGGGGGTGCCGGAGGGCAGGGGGGGCGTCGGGGGTGCCGGAGGGCAGGGGGGGCGTCGGGGGTGCCGGAGGGCAGGGGGGGCGTCGGGGGTGCCGGAGGGCAGGGGGGGCGTCGGGGGTGCCGGAGGGCAGGGGGGGCGTCGGGGGTGCCGGAGGGCAGGGGGGGCGTCGGGGGTGCCGGAGGGCAGGGGGGGCGTCGGGGGTGCCGGAGGGCAGGGGGGGCGTCGGGGGTGCCGGAGGGCAGGGGGGGCGTCGGGGGTGCCGGAGGGCAGGGGGGGCGTCGGGGGTGCCGGAGGGCAGGGGGGGCGTCGGGGGTGCCGGAGGGCAGGGGGGGCGTCGGGGGTGCCGGAGGGCAGGGGGGGCGTCGGGGGTGCCGGAGGGCAGGGGGGGCGTCGGGGGTGCCGGAGGGCAGGGGGGGCGTCGGGGGTGCCGGAGGGCAGGGGGGGCGTCGGGGGTGCCGGAGGGCAGGGGGGGCGTCGGGGGTGCCGGAGGGCAGGGGGGGCGTCGGGGGTGCCGGAGGGCAGGGGGGGCGTCGGGGGTGCCGGAGGGCAGGGGGGGCGTCGGGGGTCCCGGAGGGCAGGGGGGGACGGGGGTCCCGGAGGGCAGGGGGGGACGGGGGTCCCGGAGGGCAGGGGGGGACGGGGGTCCCGGAGGGCAGGGGGGGACGGGGGTCCCGGAGGGCAGGGGGGGAACGGGGGTCCCGGAGGGCAGGGGGGGAACGGGGGTCCCGGAGGGCAGGGGGGGAACGGGGGTCCCGGAGGGCAGGGGGGGACGGGGGTCCCGGAGGGCAGGGGGGGAACGGGGGTCCCGGAGGGCAGGGGGGGGACGGGGGTCCCGGAGGGCAGGGGGGGGGACGGGGGTCCCGGAGGGCAGGGGAGGGAGGACGACGACGACGGGGTCCCGGAAGGCAGGGGGGGGACGGGGTCCCGGACACTCACACGTAGGCGTGGTAGACGAACGCCCAGCCCCGGGGTCGCTCCAGCACGTTGTACATGAAGTTCTGCAGCTTCCTGTAAAAGGCCGTCCTCTTCGGGCGTCTGCCGGCGCCGGAGCGCGGCTTGCCCGGCCCCTGGTCGCATGGCGGTCCGTCGCCGCCGGCGATCAGCAGCGCCCCGTCCCGGGTGCAGGAGGGGTCGGAGCCGCCGGGCGCCTCGGCCGCGCCGTTGATGCCCACGAAACCCACCCGCAGCCTCCTGTCGCCGGGCCCGACTCCGGCCTCGCCGCGCTGCCCTTTCTGCACCATGCTGGGCTCTCGGCCACCTGCCCATTCCCCGGGGTCATGCCGTGCGTGCGCCCGTCGGCCGGCCGCTCCTCTCCGGGGGCTGGGGGGCTCGGCTCACCCCTCCTCTCCTCCCCTCCCCACCCCCGGGTTGCACACAATGCAAGGCAGCAGCAGCCGCGGCTGCGCGCATGAGCATCCCCGGCGGTCCGGGCAGCCGTCCCACGCACGCGCAATCCCTGTAGCCGTTTTGCGCATGTGTATCCCCAGCGAGCCGTCTATCCGTGACTACGTACTGCAGCCGGCAGCCCGGAACACCTAAACTCCTCTCTGCTCGGCCCATCCAGCCGCGGCTAGCCCTCGAGGTATTGTCAAGTTTATTGTCCTAGTCAATTTCCATACCTTGATGAAGGACTCAAACCCGAAACGTTGTTATCTTTGGTACATAAAGAACACTGTTTGACCTGCTGAGTTTCTCCAGCATCGTGGTTTTTGCTCCAGCCACCTTGTCTGCAGACTTTTGTGTTTTTCTTCACAATACTCTAAATCAGTCATTTTTAATGGGGGTCCTATAGACCCCTGGGGTGTGGGGGGGGGTGGTCACAGCACATTGAAGTAAAAACCTTGTTTTCACCTCAAGGAACATAAATATTTATAATGTAGTCAGTAAGAGGATTTTTCAGTTGGTTGTTTTTCCAGACTCTTTTGTGTAGTCTTCCAAAGGCGCTATTTGCCTTGGCGAGTCTATACAGAGCCGTTATCATACCCACACTCCTGTTCGGCTCCGAATCATGGGTCCTCTTCCGGCATCACCTACGGCTCCTAGAACGCTTCCACCAGCGTTGTCTCCGCTCCATCCTCAACATTCATTGGAGCGACTTCATCCCTAACATCGAAGTACTCGAGATGGCAGAGGCCGACAGCATCGAATCCACGCTGTTGAAGATCCAACTGCGCTGGATCCACGTCTCCAGAATGGAGGACCATCGCCTTCCCAAGATCGTGTTATATGGCGAGCTCTCCACTGGCCATCGTGTCAGAGGTGCACCAAAGAAGAGGTACAAGGACTGCCTAAAGAAATCTCTTGGTGCCTGCCACATTGACCACCGCCTGTGGGCTGATATCGACTCAAACCGCGCATCTTGGCGCCTCACAGTTCGGTGGGCAGCAACCTCCTTTGAAGAAGGCCGCAGAGCCCACCTCACTGACAAAAGACAAAGGAGGAAAAACCCAACACCCAACCCCAACCAACAAATTTTCCCCTGCAACCGTGTCTCCCTGTCCCGCATCGGACTTGTCAGCCACAAACGAGCCTGCAGCTGACGTGGACATTTACCCCTCCATAAATCTTCGTCCGCGAAGCCAAGCCAAAGAAAGAAAAGTCGGTAAGAGAGAAGTACAGAAAAATGTGAATACTTCACAGGGAAGGGTACCCAAAACTGAACAGAGTCCTGGGGGGGGGGGGGGGGGAGGAGTCAAAATAAGGCTGAGAATACCTCACACTTTACTGAGTTAAATTCCATATGCCATTCCTTGGTCCCTCATTCCCATTTCTATCCTTTTGAAATATTATGACTCTTTATCCTGTCTGTGGCCTTCATAGTTTTAAGAAGCACTGAGACCACCCTCAAACTCATTATTCCCAACCTTCATCCATGCTGTCAAAGAACAGAGCAGACCATGATCCTTATCACGAACATGAAGGCAGAGTGATGCAGCAGGTAATGCTGACTTTCCTATTCCCTGTGACCACTTGGGATTCCCCTTGGTACTTCAGTTCCCTCCCACATCCCGAATATGTTAGGGTCAGTGGGTTAATTGTCTCTGTGAATCCCCCATAGTGTGCATAGGTGAGGGGTAGCAACCAGATCCACATGCTCCCAGCTGCCTGTTATCAAAGCTTCCTGAACCTGCACCTCTCCATCTCCCCCTCCTCTACAAGTGAACCTTTAAAAGCTCCCACGGTGACCAGATTTTGTCATCTGTCTATTCTCACAAGTGAAAGGAGTCAGAAAGTGGGGAACAACAGGCCAGTGAGCCTGTCATGAGATAAACATTAAAGACTTTATAGCAGTGGACTCAGAAAAATTCAAGGCAGTCTAACAATGTTATATACTTCAATATAAGAGAAAAATCCTCTCTTTGCAAAGTCACAGTGATATCAAGTTCATGTTTATATCATCCAATTGTACAAGTACAGCCAAATAAAACACGTTTTTCAGTCCTCAGTGCAAAAACATGCAAACACACGTACAGACTTAACACATATACAAACAATACATTTGCAGTACATATATATAAATCAAATAAATTTTGTTAAATGAATAGTATTGTCTCAGAGGATTCATCAGTCATTCACTGCCCGTAAGAAGAAACTGTTCCTCAGCCTAATGGTGCTGGCTCTGATACTCCTGTATCTCATCCCCAACAGGAACAGCTGAAGGTTGCTGTGTGTGGGGTGGAAAAGGTCGTCAATGATTTTGCGCACCCTCTTCAGACGACTGTCCCGATAGATCACATTGCTGGGGGGGAGGGAGACTCCAGTGATCTTCTCTGCCACTCTTACGGTCCTGTGGATTGATCTCTGAGCGCTGCAGCAACCATACCAGAGATGGTAACATAATTTTACCAGTGTGAGGTTTGTTCAGGAGCCTGATAACAGCAGGAAGGAAACTGTCCTTGTATCTGGTGGTATGTGATCTTACATGCATGAATCTTTTGCCTGACAAGGGTGGGGGGTAGTGAAGAGAGGGTGACTGGGGTTGAATAAGTCTTTTAATTTGTCGGCTGCATTTCCAAGGCTGTCCGAGTCGATGGATTGGGGGAAGGTGTATGTGAGAGGGTCTGGGCCACATTCACAACTCTACAGCTTCTTGTGGTCTTGGATGGACCAGTTCCCATCCAATGCAGTGGCGCACCCTGGCAGGATGCTTTCCATGAGACGCTTGTAGAAGTTGTGAAGGGATGCAGGGGACATGCAGATTTCCTTGACTGGAAATCAAAGGTGCAACAAAGGTTATTGTAGAAAATAAAAATCCAGAGTGTAGGAGGTAACAATTTGTCATGAACAGGACATATGCTGAGTAACAGGAAACAGAATGGGTATAAATGGGTATGTTCAGGTTGGCAAGCTTTTTTACATTTTAATTTTTTTTTAAATTTTAGACATACAACACAGTAAGAAGCCTTTCCAGTCCATGGGCCT
Source organism: Narcine bancroftii (assembly GCF_036971445.1). Taxonomy (NCBI): domain Eukaryota; kingdom Metazoa; phylum Chordata; class Chondrichthyes; order Torpediniformes; family Narcinidae; genus Narcine; species Narcine bancroftii. The sequence continues at coordinate 28,897,454 of NC_091474.1, forward strand.
GGGCTGCCCAGTTGACTTACAACCCCAGTACGTTTTGAAGAGTGGGAGGAAACCAGAGCATCCAAAGGAACCCCACTCAGAAATGTTCCTTAGGGATTGGTGATGAGACCTCAGCTTGGGTGTAATTGGGCAGCATGGGCACGTGGACCAAAAGGGCCAGTTACCATGTTGTATGTCTAAATATTTTTTTGATTAAAGCTTCTTACTATATCTTTAATTGACAGCACAGAAAATATTATTGATAAATCTGCTGATTGCTCGAAGATGGTGAGCTGTGAAGAGGGTGTAAGGAGGTTAGAGAGGGATATGTTCAAAGGTTCCTTTTATTGTCACTGAACAATACATTAAAATGTAACATAGATGATCATTAGGCAAACACAGAGTCGCCATGAGAATTGCCGTCACCCTAACAAAAGGTGAAAGAGAAGCAAAGGAAAGTTTCTTCAGAAGCGCTGAGTGTCCGTGGCTTTGCCTCCAGCGCTCCCACAGCCTCTGCAGCCGAACAGATTCCTGTTCAATCCATCAGCAGCCTGAGCTCCAGATCCAAACCTCCGACATGATCAGGAAACCTGCAGCTCCTGAGGTCCTTCAGGAGCCTTTCTTGTCCTCAGCACCCACTTGAATTCCGGATCCAATACCTGGTTCCCATGATTTGGTCTCCAGCAGCCCGTAGCCTATCCAGATCCCCCACCCGCAGGTTGCCCGCAAACTGTGTGCGACTCTCAGCCATTGAGCCCCTCACTGGTCCGTCGCCGTGTTCACCACCCTGGAGGATCGTCTTCTCTGCTCCTCCTTCTCAACATTGGGGGGGGAGGGGGCTATTCTTTCCATTTCTGTTGGTTATGGATAGGTCAAGTAAGGAGATAAACATAACAAAATGGAGCATAATGTGGAAAATGTGAAATTGTACACTTTAGATGAGGAGTATAAAATTAATTTATTTGCTGATGACGTATTGGTGTATTTAATAAACCCAGCTCAGTCACTTTTGCATTTGAAGGAATGTTTAATACAATATGGATGTCTTTCTGGATATAAAGTTAATTGGGAAAAAAGTGAAATATTACCGGTAAGTGAAGGAGATTATTCAGTTTATAAGAATATTATTAATTTGAAGTGGACTGATCGAATTAAATATCTGGGTATAATTTTGAATGTTAATTATCAATCTTTATATAAATTAAATTATGCTCCGTTAATGAAAAAAATTAAAACTGATTTGATTAAATGGAAAGATTTACCTATTAATTTATTGGGTAGGATAAATACAATTAAGATGAATATCTTTCCGCGTATACAATATTTGTTTCAATCTATTCCGTATTTACTTGTTAAAAAATTTTTTCGAGATTTGAATAAAATGGTTAGGGAGTCTTTATGGAGGGGTAAATTTTCGAGAGTAGCTTTGAATAAATTAACTTGGAAATATGAGTTGGGGGAATACGTTTAACACATTTTCAAAATTATTATGAAGCAGCCCAACTTAAATTTATTAGTTCATTGATGGATTTGGTACAGCCTCCTAGTTGAGCTAAAATTGAGATGGCAAGTATTTCTGAATTTGAAATACATCAATTTTTGTTTAGGTGGAATATAAATTTGTTACAACAATATAATGTGCCTATACTAAAACATTTAATGAAATTAGGGATAAAGAAAAATAAAATGATAGGCTCCAGGGATAAATTATTGGCTTTGACTCCGTTGTATAATAATCAACTTATTTCTTTTTCAATACATAATCAAAGTTTATTGCATTGGAGATTTAAAGGTGTGAAAAATTTGGGAGATTATTTTAAAGAGGGTAAGTTTTTATCTTTTAATCAGATGAGAGAAGATTTTGGTATTGATAAGAATTCTTTATTTCTTTATTATCAAATTTGATCTTTGGCAAAATGTATGTTTGGTAGAGAGATGATTTTACCTAAAATGACTAAATTTGAGACTTTTCTTATGAAGGTACCAGAGAAGGGTTATATCTATGAATCAAATATTACAGGATGGTATGGATAAAAAGGATTGGGATAGATCTAAAATTAAATGGGAAGCGGATATTGGTTTTATTTTTTCTCAAGATGATTGGTTAGATATCTGTTATGATAGTGTAACTGGATTGATGAATGCATGTTATGTAATGATTAATTACAATTTTTTACATCAATTATATTGACACCTGAAAAATTTTTAAAAATATGGTTTTAATGAATCAGATTTGTATTTTAGATGTGGTAATACGGTTGGAACTTTTTTTCATGCTGTTTGGTCATGTATACATATACAATCTTTTTGGAAGAAAATTCAGTCATTTTTAGAATACCTGTGTAAGATTAAAATAGTTTTAGATCCAACAGTATTTTTATTGGGTAGTTTGCAACCTCTGAAAGGTTTGGGATTAGATAAGTTCCAGCTTGCTTTTGTATATTTAGCTTTATCCATAGTGAAAAAATGTATTGCTAGTACGTGGAAAGATACAAAAATGATTGATATTAATAGATGGCATAATGAGATTAAATATTGTTTAATAATGGGAAAAAATTACATATGTTTCACATGATCATTATAATTTTTTTATTAATAAGTGGCTGTTATACTTGGAATATTTACATTTCAATTTATATTGACTAGATTTTAATATGTATATTTAACTTTTTCTTTAATATTCTTTCTTTTTTCTTTTTTTTATGGCTCTCCTTAGGAGAATTGGCTGAAGGGGGTTTCTTTTCTTTTTTTCTTTTTTCTATATAAAAAAAGTTCATGTTTATGTTTAAGTGCTGCATATGTCATATATTATTTGTTTTTTGAATGAATAAATAAAGTTGTTTTTTTTTAAATTGTACACTTTAGCAGGAAAAATAAAAACCAAAACATATCTAAATGTTGAGATACAGACAGACAAGTGTAGGATTTGAGTGTCTGAATCTGCAAGAGGTTAGTATGTGTGTTCAGCAAATAATTAGTAAACTTTGGAGAACAATATTATCCATTCTACTGGGGAGGAACGTAAAAGGAGGGGACGTCTGCTTCATTTATCCAGAGAGCCAAAACAAACAGCTGGATGAGCAGTATATGAGGAGGCAAAGGGATGGTCAAGGGCTCCACCACCTTCTCAAGGGCAAAGTTAGCAGAGCTGGGACTTTTCTCTTTTGAGCATAGAAAGATGGGAGGAGACTTAATAGAGGTCCACAAGATTATGAGAGGGATAGACAGGTTGGACAGCCAGCACCAGTTTCCCAGACCAGACGACATGTGTACAAAGTGAAGAGAGTGAAGGTTAAGGGAGACATCAAGGGGAAGTTTTTTTTTACACAGAGTAGTGGGTGCCTGGAATGCCTTGCCAGGGATGGTGGTGGAGGCTGAAAGATTAGAGACATAGAAGAAAGAGACTCTTAAACAGGCACATGGATGAAGGAAAAATAGAGGGTTAAAGGGTAGGGAGAGTTTAGTACTTTTTTGTTATGGAATACATGGGTCATCACAACATCAAGGGCCGAAGGGCCTAAACAGTGCTGTAGTGTTTGATGTCTTATGTTCTAATTGGGTGGCACAGGTTTAAATGGCTAGGATTGGTTTCTACACTTTTGTAAATTTTTTACAAAATTTAAAAGAGATACAGTTCAGCGGAAGCTAGATTAACACACAAGGACCAAGCATGGGGGTGGAGTGAAATATGAAGGTGATTGGGCATAAATGCTGTCAGGAATCGGTTGAGCCAAAAGTCCTGATGCTCCAAACGTTCTGTCATGATTGTTCTGAAATCATCAAGAATTGGAGAGCAGGGACGTCTCAGAGATGCATCATTGACTCTCAGAGAAAAGGTCAGTGTTGAGATTGGAAAGGACATTGTCATGAATCAACTAATCAGGGCAGAAAAAGTCTGTGTTCTCCAGATGGCAATTCATCACAGGCTTTTTAGATATACAGATAAATAACATCTAGCCAGGTTTTAAAGTTAGGGGGAGCGAGCACATAAAAAAGGCACCTCCACACCTACCAGATGATGAGTCAATGGTTGAATGGTGGGCCATGCTGAGCTTTCAGCGTCAGCAGATGAGAGGGTTGGCGGCGGTAGACCTGGAGTGGGGGGGGGGGGGGGTGGAGGCACCACTTTTGAAAAATGTGTTCATGGGGAGTTGCATCCCCATCCCTAGCTTTTCCACTGCTACCTCGTAACTTATGTCCACCCCCTCTTATCATCTCTTCAAATAAGCATTGATGTGGACCTCCTTTGCTGAAATTCACCAACACATGTTTTGGTCTTGTTCATCCTTAGAAAACTATTGGAAAAAAATTTTTAATATCTTCTCAACTATACTCCAGGTTGAGCTACGACCCAATCCAATAACTGCTCTTTTCAGAGTTACTGTCTGAGACATAGAGAGTTTTTCTGTACCTGTTCAACGGGTTGTGGCCTTCTCTTCATTCAAATGGAAAGGCTCTCGACCTCCAACAGTGTTTCAATGGTTTTCTCATATTATGTCCTGTCTAAGCCTAGAAAAAAAATTAGATATCACGTATTTGATTCACTGGTGAAATTTGAAGATATCTGACGACCTTTTATGTCTTATTTTCATATGATGTAAATGTTTCTAATCTGATTAGATGTATTTACTCTTCTAGATGAGAGATAGTCTTACCTTTGTTTTTTGATTTACGGTAGGAACCAAAAACTACAAAATATGTAACCCTCAGGATAAGCTGCTCACCTGTTTTTGTTAGTATTTTTTTATTAGAGTAGGTTAAGTGGGGATTTTTATATAATACTTTTGTTGGTTTTTTAAATTTTCATCCATTGCCATTGGAGGCGGGGGGGAAACCGAGTTTATACTGTTTGATGATTTATCTTATTTTATATATATGTATGTGACATTGTACTTTCAGTTTTGTTCCATTTTCTTCTAAAAACCAATAAAAAAAGATTGAAAAGAGAATATTTTTGAAAGTGAGACCATTTTCTTTCACTTTCTCTTTTATCGGGATTCCAGTTTTTTAAAATTCTCCCAGATACCTTCTTTGTCCTGCTTTGATTACAATTACTGATTCCTGTCTTCCTGTCATGGGGCCTCCGTGTCGATGCAATCATGAAGAAGGCTCACAAGCGGCTATACTTCATGAGGAGTTTGAGGAGATTTGTTATGTCACCAAAGATTCTTGCAGATTTCTACAGATGTACCATGGAGAGCATTCTGACTGTTTGTGTCACTGTCTAGTATGGAGATGCCAATGCACAGGACAGGAAAAAGACTACAGAGAGTTGGGAACTCATTTAGCGCCATCATGAGCTCCAGTCATCACTCCATTGAGGAGATCTATAAGAGACAATGTCTTAAGAAAGCAGCCTCTACCCTCAAGGACCCTCACCACCCAGGCCATGCCCTTTTCACACTGCTACCATCAGGAAGGATGTACAGGAGCCTGAAGACGAACACCCAATGTTACAAAAACAGCTTCTTCCCCTCCGCCATCAGATTTCTGAATGAACAATGAATCGCAGACACTACCTCACTTTCTCCTATTTTCATACGCTATTTATTTATTTTTAAAATATAATTTATAGAAATACTTGCTCCGTGACGCTGCTCCATAATAACAAATGTGTGTCATGTTCATGAGAGGGAGTTCTGATTTGAAATGCCACCTCTCAAATGTACAGATGCAAGCCATCCAAATCTGGGCACTTACCCTCTGTGAGTTGGATAATTTTATTTAACATTTGTCATCTTCCAGTCATTTCAAACCTTGAATTCCCACCTGAATTATTCCTTTGTTGAAGACTGAAGCAATGTAATTAATTACTTTAGATCACCGTGTCTGCTGTTTTACTATCCACCCCCTCCATACTCCATTCCCAACTTAACTTTTCTGGTTTCACCTATGTTCCTGTAAATTATTTCAGAACTTGTTCAACAATTCCTGATATTATTCCTCTTTGACTTCATTGCAGTTTACATTAGAAGGTTACATTAGAACACTACTGCACAATACAGGCCCTTGGTTCCTCCATTTTGTGCCAACCAATATATTCCTAAAAGAAAAAAAATACTAAACCATCTCTACCTCGTAACCCTCTATTTTTCTTCCATCCATGTACCTGTCTTTTTCTTTCTTTGGCTTGGCTTCGAGGACGAAGATTTATGGAGGGGTATGTCCACGTCTGCTGCAGGCTCGTTGGTGACTGGCAAGTCTGATATGGGACAGGCAGGCACGGTTGCAGCAGTTGCAAGGGAAAATTGGTTGGTTGGAGTTGGGTTTTTCCTCCTTTGTCTTTTGTCAGTGAGGTGGGCTCTGCGGTCTTCTTCAAAGGAGGTTGCTGCCCGCCGAACTGTGAGGCGCCAAGATGCACAGTTGGAGGCGATATCAACCCACTGGCAGTGGTCAATGAGACAGGCACCAAGAGATTTCTTTAAGCAGTCCTTGTACCTCTTCTTTGGTGCACCTCTGTCTCAGTGGCCAGTGGAGAGCTTGCCATAGAACACAATCTTGGGAAGGCGATGGTCCTCCATTCTGGAGACGTGACCCACCCAGCGCAGTTGGGTCTTCAGCAGCATGGATTCGATGCTTGCGGACTCTGCCAGCTCGAGTACTTCAATGTTGGTGATGAAGTCACTCCAATGAATGTTGAGGATGGAGCGGAGACAGCGCTGATAGAAGCGTTCTAGGAGCCGTAGGTGATGCCGGAAGAGGACCCATGATTCGGAGCCGAACAGGAGCGTGGGTATGACAACGTCTCTGTACACGCTGATCTTTGTGTGTTTCTTCAGGTGGTTGTTTTTCCAGACTCTTTTGTGTAGACTTCCAAAGGCGCTATTTGCCATGGTGAGTCTGTTGTCTATCTCTTTGTCGATCCTTGCATCAGATGAAATGGTGCAGCCGAGATAGGTAAACTGGTTGACCGTTTTGAGTTCAGTGTGCCTGATGGAGATGTGGGGGGGCTGGTGGTCATGGTGGGGAGCTGGCTGATGGAGGACCTCAGTTTTCTTCAGGCTGACTTCCAGGCCAAACATTTTGGCAGTTTCCGCAAAACAGGACGTCATGTGCTGGAGAGCTGGCTCTGAATGGGCAACTAAATCGGCATCGTCTGCAAAGAGTAGTTCACGGACAAGTTGCTCTTGTGTCTGAGCTTGCAGGCGCCTCAGATTGAAGAGACTGCCATCCGTGCGGTACCGGGTGTAAACACTGTCTTCATTGTTGAGGTCTTTATTGGCTTGTTTCAGCATCATGCTGAAGAAGATAGTAAAGAGGGTTGGTGCGAGGATGCAGCCTTGCTTCACACCGTTGTCAATGGAGAAGGGTTCGGAGAGCTCATTGCTGTATCTGACCCAACCTTGTTGGTTTTCGTGCAGTTGGATAACCATGTTGAGGAACTTGGGGGGCATCCGAGGCGCTCTAGTATTTGCCAAAGCCCTTTCCTGCTCACGGTGTCAAAGGCTTTGGTGAGGTCAACAAAGGTGATGTAGAGTCCTTTGTTTTGTTCTTGCACTTTTCTTGGAGCTGTCTGAGGGCAAAGGCCATGTCAGTAGTTCCTCTGTTTGCGCGAAAGCCACACTGTGATTCTGGGAGGACATTTTCGGCGACACTAGGTATTAGTCTATTAAGGAGAATCCTAGCGAAGATTTTGCCTGCAATGGAGAGCAGCATGATTCCCCTGTCTAAGAGTCTCTTAAATGCCCTAATGTTCCAGCCTCCACCACTATACCTGGCAAGGCATTCCAGGCCCCTGCAACTCTCTGTGTAAAAAAAAAAAAAACACCCCTGATGTCTCCCTAAACTTTCCTCCCTTCACTTTGTAGAGATGTCCTCTGGTGTTTGCTATTCCTGTCTGGGAAAAAGGCACTTGCTATCTATGCCTCTCATAATCTTGTCGACCTCTGTTAAGTCTCCTTTCATCCTCCTTTGTACAAAGAGAAGAATCCCAGCTCTGTTAACCTTGCCTCATAAGACTTATTTTCCAATCTAGGCAACATCCTGGTAAATCTCCTCTGCACTCTCTCCATGGCTTTCTCATCCTTCCTATAATGAGGTGACCAGAACTGAACCCAATACCCCAAGTGTGGTCTCACCAGAGATTTGTAAAGTTGCAACATTCCCTCATGACTCTTGAATTCAATCCCCCTATTAATGAAGCCCAACATCCTATAGGCCTTCTTTTAACTATTTATCAACCTGTGTGGCAACCTCGAGAGATGCATGAATTTGGACCCCAAGGTCCCTCTGTTCCTCCACACTGTTAAGTATCTGACCATTAATCCTGTACTCACAGGCTTCTGGTTTAACCTTCCAAAATGCATCCCCTCACTTTTCTCCCCAACTTTGTATCCTGTCTATATCCTTTTGTAACTTACAACAATGTTCAGCGCTATCCACAACTCCTCCAGGCTGGAGAAACTCAGCAGATCAAACTGTGTACTTTAGATATCAAAGATAAGGATACATTATCAATTTTCAGGCCTGAGCCCTTCATCAAGGTATGAGCAAACTGTTATATAGCAAAGATAAAGATACATAACCAACATTTCAGGCTTGCGCTGTTCATTAAAGAACACTGTTTGACCTGCTGAGCTTTTCCAGCATTGTGTTTTTACTTCAGCCATGGTGTTTGCAAATTTCAGAGCTTCACTTGAATCTGGTGGGCTTGTGATTTCACCCTCGTGAATCTTCATCCTGAAGAGAGAGGTTGAAGAAAGTCTGGCCGGGGTGAGATGAGTCTTAAGTCATGTTGGGTGGTTTCTGTGGCAGCGGGAAGTGTAGACAGTGTCGATGAAGGACAAGGGGGTTGGTCTGATGGACTGAGGACACAGGTTTACTTTAATTAGTAAAAGGTATGAAGGAGAGTTGAGGACAATGAGATGTGATCTGTAGGTCTCTGGTCGAGAGCTGGGAGGTCCACTTATGACCAGCATGCACACGATAGGCTAAGGTTCTGTGGCTCCACGTAGAAAATGGGAAGGTGAAGGTCATATTCCTGGCACTCAGGAATATGGCTAAACCTGAAACAACAGACATCAGGAATTAGGTTTCACAATTGAGTGGAGAAAGGATGACCAAATCACAGTACAGAACACAATGCTGGAGAAACTCAGCAGGTCAAACAGTGTCCTTTATCTTTCTTTGGCTTGGCTTCGCGGACGAAGATTTATGGAGGGGGTAAAAAAGTCCACGTCAGCTGCAGGCTCGTTTGTGGCTGACCAGTCCGATGCGGGACAGGCAGACACGATTGCAGCGGTTGCAAGGGAAAATTGGTTGGTTGGGGTTGGGTGTTGGGTTTTTCCTCCTTTGCCTTTTGTCAGTGAGGTGGGCTCTGCGGTCTTCTTCAAAGGAGGCTGCTGCCCGCCAAACTGTGAGGAGCCAAGATGCACGGTTTGAGGCGTTATCAGCCCACTGGCGGTGGTCAATGTGGCAGGCACCAAGAGATTTCTTTAGGCAGTCCTTGTACCTTTTCTTTGGTGCACCTCTGTCACGGTGGCCAGTGGAGAGCTCGCCATATAATACGATCTTGGGAAGGCGATGGTCCTCCATTCTGGAGACGTGACCCATCCAGCGCAGCTGGATCTTCAGCAGCGTGGACTCGATGCTGTCGACCTCTGCCATCTCGAGTACCTCGACGTTAGGGGTGTGAGCGCTCCAATGGATGTTGAGGATGGAGCGGAGACAACGCTGGTGGAAGCGTTCTAGGAGCCGTAGGTGGTGCCGGTAGAGGACCCATGATTCGGAGCCGAACAGGAGTGTGGGTATGACAACGGCTCTGTATACGCTTATCTTTGTGAGGTTTTTCAGTTGGTTGTTTTTCCAGACTCTTTTGTGTAGTCTTCCAAAGGAGCTATTTGCCTTGGCGAGTCTGTTGTCTATCTCATTGTCGATCCTTGCATCTGATGAAATGGTGCAGCCGAGATAGGTAAACTGGTTGACCGTTTTGAGTTTTGTGTGCCCGATGGAGATGTGGGGGGGCTGGTAGTCATGGTGGGGAGCTGGCTGATGGAGGACCTCAGTTTTCTTCAGGCTGACTTCCAGGCCAAACATTTTGGCAGTTTCCGCAAAGCAGGACGTCAAGCGCTGAAGAGCTGGCTCTGAATGGGCAACTAAAGCGGCATCATCTGCAAAGAGTAGTTCACGGACAAGTTTCTCTTGTGTCTTGGTGTGAGCTTGCAGGCGCCTCAGATTGAAGAGACTGCCATCCGTGCGGTACCGGATGTAAACAGCGTCTTCATTGTTGGGGTCTTTCATGGCTTGGTTCAGCATCATGCTGAAGAAGATTGAAAAGAGGGTTGGTGCGAGAACACAGCCTTGCTTCACGCCATTGTTAATGGAGAAGGGTTCAGAGAGCTCATTGCTGTATCTGACCCGACCTTGTTGGTTTTCGTGCAGTTGGATAATCATGTTGAGGAACTTTGGGGGACATCCGATGCGCTCTAGTATTTGCCAAAGCCCTTTCCTGCTCACGGTGTCGAAGGCTTTGGTGAGGTCAACAAAGGTGATGTAGAGTCCTTTGTTTTGTTCTCTGCACTTTTCTTGGAGCTGTCTGAGGGCAAAGACCATGTCAGTGGTTCCTCTGTTTGCGCGAAAGCCGCACTGTGATTCTGGGAGAATATTCTCAGCGACACTAGGTATTATTCTATTTAGTAGAATCCTAGCGAAGATTTTGCCTGCAATGGAGAGCAACGTGATTCCCCTGTAGTTTGAGCAGTCTGATTTCTCGCCTTTGTTTTTGTACAGGGTGATGATGGTGGCATCACGAAGATCCTGACAGTGTCCTTTATATAGCAAAGATAAAGATACATAACCATTGTTCCGGGCTTGGGCCCTTCATCTAGATATGGAAATATATCAGAAGGAGTCCAAACAAAAAGATAAGGGGGAAGATGAGGGGGAGAGGAACATGGTCACAAAGGCAGGAGGTATTAGATGGAGAAGGGAGGCAGGGCACAGCAGTAAGCAAGGAGAGAAGGGATGGCTGGGTGTATAGAGAGGGAAGGGGGTGGAGAGCTGAGGGAAAGAAAACAGAGGGAAAGGAAGGGAGGGTGAAAGGGAAAGCAGGTTAGCAGAAACCAGAGAAGTCGATGTTAATGCCATCCAGCTGGAGTGTGCCTTCCCTCCCTTATTCACATATTACCTCCTACCTTTGGGACCGTGCTCCTCCCCCTGCCCCTCCCTTCCTCCCCACCAGTTTGTTCGGACGTCTGCTGACATTTTTCTATATCTTGATAAAGGGATCAAGCCTGAAACATTGTTTATGTATCTTTATCTTTGCTATGTCAAGTACGCGGTTTGACCTGCTGAGTTTCTCCAGCCTTATGTTTTTACTTCAACCACGGTGTCCGCTGACTTGCGTGTTTTACTGCACTGTACAGAGCAACAGGAATGAACGAGGCACCGAGTAATGGAGCTCATAGAAATGGTGGAGAAACACAGCAGGTATGGAAAGAAAAGGCAGTTGATGTTTCGGGCCTGCATCCTTCGTCAGGAGTGTCGAAAATCAGGCAGGAGCTGGGATAGAAAAGTGGGGAGGGGGGAGGTGGATGGGGTGGAGAGGGAAGGTGGAAGAGCACAAGCAAACAGCTGAGAGGTTATAGGTCGACATGTAGGAGGCTAGAAGAGAAAGAAAATTATAAGAGATCAGGAGGCACAGTGGTCTCAGAAAAAAATCACCGAGAATATGGTGTGAAACAGAAATGGTGCAGAAACTCAGCTAGTCTTGCAGCGTCTATAGGAGGTAAAGTTAAGTTACCTTGAAGAAGGCCTCAGGCCTGAAACATCAGTTATATATCTCCTATGGACGCTGCGAGACCAGCTTGAGTTACTCCAGCATTTACCATGTTTTTACCTAGTACATGGTGTTGGATAAAATTAAACTGAGAAGATAGATCAGCTAGGACAGATGGAGAAGCACTACGGGGAATAGTTTCCCCAAGAACAATAACCATCTGTCGGATGGATGGAGGGTTGTGAGACAGGTTCACCAGCTCCACTCCCGGAGCGGCAGACATGTTGCAGGAGGGCAGGTGAAGTTGTCAATGTGGACAGAGGGTAGAGGTGATTGCATTGAAACATTGACGGGTTGTGGCAGGTGGTCTCATGCTAATACTTGCTTGTCCACATTGACAAAGCTAGTCCTATGTCTGTTTTCAACTCGTATCCCTCTAAACCAGGGGTGTCAAACTCAAATTCACGGAGGGCCAAAATTAAAAACTTGGAGTAAGTCGAGGGCCGAACTAAATATTTATTGAAAATTTTCAACATATGTAATGTTAAACTTTTTCTTATTAAAATAAATGTTTAATAATAGTTTTGGATAAACTCTTTCCAGAAGCATTAACAAATGAGAAATAAAATATTCAATAAATTATAGAGGATTTGTTAAATGTTGCTAGTGTGCTGTCGAATAGTAAAATCTGAGGGCTATTGAGAATGTGGGAGAATAACATGATTCCTGAAACAATCAAATGGGTGACTGATTGTGGGCATGAACTCTAGCAGGGTTATTTGCCATGCCCTTTTTCCATTAGTACAGATATCCTTTGATTTACACACTTTTCAAGTTTTATGTCTAATGAGCTTGTATCCAGGTGCAGGACCATTTTTAACCAGGAATATATTTATCACTGTGACATGAAACTATTGGAAGATCGTTTTATCCTGAGATTAAAGTTCATAATACTTACTCAGGCCTGTGTGTGGGAGGGCGGGGTTTGCGGGCGGGCGACAGTGCATCGGCTCTCGCTGCAGGGCGGCATCTCGGCGGATCAGCGGCCCCGTCACCATGAGTCGCGGGTCGGCCTGCAGCAGGGAGGGGGAGTGGGCAACGGTTCTGGCGAGGTCAGGCCCGAGGCCTCCGGTTCCGGGCGCTGGGAAGCGGCCTTGGTTTCCCCTGACACCGGCCAGGCCCCAAAACCAGAGTCCACGGTGAGACCCTGCAATGTAAACAGAGGAGGTGGGGGCGATTAGCAGGCTGATGCCAATGCATTCTGGGATTTGTTGTATTACTGTGCATGCGCTATACTGGCGCGGCGGCCAGCAGGCCACCTCTAATACATTTTTGAAATGATCTTGCGGGGTGGCCCGCGGGCCAGAGTTTGACATGTGTGCCCTATGCCATCGGAACTCTGTAATTAGTAAGGGATTGCTTAAGGTGGGATGTGAGTGGGAAGGAAAGGGTGAGAATCACTGCTCTAGACCCAATTGTTACTGAAATATTTTGCTTGAGAAAAATTGTCATTGGCCCATTTCCTTTAGCGTTCTGAAACCGTGCACATGACGAGTCAATGAGGGATGATTAAAGCAGTGGTCTTCAAACTTTTTCTTCCCACCCACAGACCACCTTAAGCAATCCCTTACTAATCACAGAGCACCAATGGCACAGGGACGCGAGTGGAAAGAAAAAGGTTGAGAACTGCTGTACTGTGGTAACTCCACATCTGATTAGGTTAATTGTTAGGCAAGTGGTCAGAGAAGGACCACCCCCCCACCCCAAGAAAGGCTTAAATCACAGGAACAAAATAAGCTTCCGTCTCACTGCTCCCAATCTTACACACAGTCCTGATGTGGAATGTGTGGTCGCAGCTCCACATTCACCCGAGTTCAGGTGCTGTCTGTGTGGAGTTTGTACGCTCTCCCCTTGTCTTGGACCAACAGGTCGGTCGCCTGACGAAGGCACCTGAACCCCCCATTGAAACACCGGCATCCGGGGCGGTGGAGGAATTGGCTGAGAAGAGCGCGTTGCTCCCACCCCCCTCCCATGGTTGGAGAGAGATTAAACTGCGATCTCACGGTGCCGGCTCGTCTCCAACAAAAGGAGCGGGAGGCAGGGTCCGCCACACACGGAGCGAGGGGGAAGGCATCGCCAATGAGACGTTTGGTCCGGCGTCACCACTGAAGCGCAGACCCAGCGAGGATGGTCCCCAACTCCAGCCGCGTCTGTGTGTCCGGGAGCCAGGCGGGCTGAGTGCGGCGCTCCGATCCCCGGGATTCGGGACTCTGAGATTCCTCCACACCTCCGGCGCCTTCATTTTCACCTTCAGTGTGCATGCGCTATACTGGCGCGGCGGCCAGCGGGCCAACTCTAATATATATTTAATATGATCTTGCGGGCCAAATATAATTATATCGCGGGCCGAATTTGGCCCGTGGGCTAGAGTTTGACATGTGTGCTCTAAACCTTTCCTATCCATGCACCTGTCCACATTTTCTAAACGCTACAAACCTCACACAACTATTGAGGACCTTTTCTATCCAGCACACAGTATCTTTGACCCACTGATATCAGGAAGGAGGTATAGGAGCATCAAAATCAGGACTGCCAGGCTGGTAAATAGCTTCTTCCCACAGGCTGTGAAATTGACGAATGGTTTCCTGTAATCAAGTAAATAATTTTCGCACGGTAGCAGCCAATTCCAGCCATTTAAACCCACTGCCGCCCAATTAACCTACAACCTCCAGTATGTTTTGGAGGTTGGAAGGAAACCGGAGCATCCGGAGGAAACTCATGCAGACCCAGGGAGAACGTACAAACTCCTTACAGACAGCGCTGGATTTGAATCCGGGTCGCAGTGCAGTAATAACGTCGCATTAACTTACGCTAACCGTGCTGCTCTTTGATCTTTCCCTCTCATTGTAAAACTATGCCCTACCCTGGAGTAAAAAAAACAAGGACTATTTATCTTATTCGTTCCCTTCATTATTTTATAAACCTCGAGAAAGTCACTTCTCAGCCTTCCTGTTCCAAGGAGAAAAGTCCCAGCCTGTCCGTTCTCTCCTTACTGTTCAATCCTAATGCTAGAGCAGAGGATGTTCTGAAGATAAAAAGCAAGTGTAAGGTGATGGGGAACAAGTTCCCCACAGTGTATCTCTATGTTGAGTGGCTGAAAACATCAGGAAGTGGTCAGGTATACAACATTATGATGGGTGTAGACAGTGTAAATGCAAGTAGGTTTTTTCCATTGAGGGTAGGTAAGATACAAACCAGGTTAAGGGTGAAACAGGAAAAGTTTAGGGGTAACATGAGGGGGAACTTCTTCACACAGAGAGTGGTGGGAGTGTGGAATGAGCTGCCAGCTGAAGTGTTGAATGCTGGCTCAATTTTAACATATAAGAAAAATGTGAACAGGATGAGAGAGGAATGGAGAAATCTGGACTGGGTGCAGATCAGTGGGACAAGGCAGAGAAACAGTTTGGCACAGGCTAGAAGGGTGAAAGGGCAGGTTTTTGTGCTGTAATGTTTCAGATTCAGATTTGTTGTCAGAGTACGTACATTACATTACATCACATACAATCCTGATTCTTTTTCCAGCAGGCAAGGCAGACCACATCTACTGCCCTACCCTCATCAATTTCTTTTGTAACCTCCCCAATTAGACTCATGAGGCACAACCTTCCCCTCACAAAGCCATGCTGACAATCCTTGAGTAGATTGTATTTCTCCAAATGCTCATCGATTTAATCCTTAAGAATCCTCTCCATTAGTTTGCACACTTCTGACATAAGACTCACCAGTCTATAATTCCCAGGATTCTCATTATCTTTTTTAAACCAGGGGACTACAGTTGTCATTCCTCAAAAATCATAGTTACTGCTCCAGCTATCTCATCCTTCACTTCCCATAGTACCCTGGAATATATCACATCCAGCCCCAGGGACTTATCATTCTTGATATTTCTAAGAAGATCTTCCTTAATCTCCACATTGTCCAGCACACAGGCCTATTCAATTTTGATCTCACCCCGATCAAATCCTTTTCTCTTGTGAATACTGAAGCAAAGTATTCATTTAGGACCTCTCCAGTCTACTCCGCCTCCAGGCACATGTTGCCTCCTTTATCCTTTATCATCATCCTTCTGTTCTTCACATACACATAGAACACCCTGGAGTTCTTCTTAATCCTACAGGCCAAATCCTTCTCATGCCCTTCAAGCTCTCCTAAATCCTTTCTTAAACTCCTTCCTGGCTGCTATATATTCAAGAGCCCACCTGCAGTCACGATAAGAAACCTGGTTTATTTCGAATCACCCCCCACTTTCAAAATGAAATTAGTTTGTAATCCATGGCTCTTTTGTTGACCATAAATCACTAATATTTCCATGACATTGACAGTTTTGTCCCAATTAGGAGATATGATTCTTTATCACGTAATGTTCCACGAAACACAATCACTGCAAGATGAGAATGTAATCTGCAGGAGGTTACTGAGAGACAAGCCAGCAGCCTTTAATTTTTCTCCTCTATGTTCTAGATGTCAGCCACAGAGACAGTGGCTTCATTTTACACAAAGCTCCCACATGTCTCTAACGAAGGAAGTCAGCCACGATCCAAGTCCAGCAGTTAAAGGGCAGTCAGTCCTGCAGGATATCTGTGCTTGAATTGGACTGAATCGTTTATTGTCATGTGTACAGGAAGTCAGGGAAACACTGTTATGCACGCTATCCAGGCAAATCAATGCATACGTAAGTACAACAGGTTGTGCAATAAGGTGTTCCAGTGAGTCACAGGGTGCAGGGTGGGGTGTTACAGTGAGTCACAGAGTGCAGGTGGGGCTTTACAGTGAGTCACAGAGTGCAGGTGCGGTGTTACAGTGAGTCACAGAGAGCAGAGTGCAGTGTTACAGTGAGTCACAGAGAGCAGAGTGCAAGGTGCAGTGTTCCAGTGAGTCACAGGGTGTAGGGTGGGGTGTTACAGTGAGTCATAGAGTACAGGTGCAGTGTTTACAGTGAGGCATAATAGAGTGTAGAGTGTAGTGATTACAGTGAGTCACAGAGTGCAGGTGTTACAGTGAGTCACAGAGTGCAGGTGCGGTGTTACAGTGAGTCACAGAGTGCAGGTGCGGTGTTACAGTGAGTCACAGAGTGCAGGTGCGGTGTTACAGTGAGTCACAGAGTGCAGGTGCAGTGTTTACAGTGAGGCATAATAGAGTGTAGAGTGTAGTGATTACAGTGAGTCACAGAGTGCAGGTGTTACAGTGAGTCACAGAGTGCAGGTGCGGTGTTACAGTGAGTCACAGAGTGCAGGTGCGGTGTTACAGTGAGTCACAGAGTGCAGGTGCGGTGTTACAGTGAGTCACAGAGTGCAGGTGCGGTGTTACAGTGAGTCACAGAGTGCAGGTGCGGTGTTACAGTGAGTCACAGAGTGTAGAATGTGAAGAAAACTACGGTTAAACAGTACAAGAGCATAATCTTTTTCCAATGTGGGGTCCATTTAAGAGTCTGATATGAGTCTTTATCACAGTCTCTGCAAAATTTGAGATGAATCTGCGGGAGGTTATATTTACCAATGAGGGATCCACTAAGAGTCTGATTATAACAGGAACAAAACTTTCCTCGATTTGAAGGTTTGTGTTTTTGAGCAGGTGTATCTTCTGTCAAACAGAAAGCGGAAAATGTGCATATGACCAGTGAGAGATGGGTCTTTTAATCTGTTGGCCACTTTCCTGAGACAGGAAGCAGAGTAGATGGAGTTGATGGAGGGAGGAGCGGCAAACTGCTGTAATAGAAGCGCTGTCACTGGTGCAGGCCCAGGAGAGAGGAAACCAGGGATAAGCACTGCTCAGCAAGGTTCTACTGCCTGGTTCTTTTGTTGACCGCTTCGTACAGATTTTAAATGGCCTGTTAAAGGAGCCAACAATGTTTTTCTCTAAATCCACCAACTGCAGGTGCAGCCATCTTTGGTCTGTACCCGAAGATGCCCCTGTGCTGGGCAGTGTATCTCAAAGGGTTGCAGACTCCAGGGGAGCCCTAGACTGGCGCAGGCCACCAGAAATGGGGAGAACATCCACCATTGAAAAGAAGTATAGGAGACAACCCCACAAGACAATGACCACAGCAGCAGACAGCAAGGGGCTCTGTGGTTGAAGGACCCACACAGGCTGTGGGCTGTTGGAGGCTGGCTGATGGAAGCCTGGCATCAAAACCAGGACTCAAGAGCGTGCTGAGGGTAAGAAGGGCTCCCTGAGGGCCTCGGGTGCTGAAGGCTTCCAGATTGTATCGGAGGTTTGGATCAGGAGCTCAGGTTGCCAACTGTTTGAACTGGAATCTACATGGCTGCAGAGGCAGCAGGAACACTGGGGGCGAATCCTCAGACATTCGATGTCTCTGGGAGGACTCACTTTTGCTTCTCCTTCTCCTATTGTTAAGGCATTGGGCAATCTCGCCGTGACTCTTTATTTACCTTACGGCAGACAGAAGTTGATTTATATCATGTATGTTATATTTCCTCTCTTGTCAGGAAGGTACAACAGCGACTACACTTCCTGAGAAGACTGAAGTGGGCAAGGCTACCAGCCACCATTCTACAGGAGCTCTATTGAGAGTGTCCTGGCCAGCTGCATCACAGTGTGGAATGGCTGCTGCAGATCAGAGGTCAATCCACAGGAATAAAGAGTGGAAGAAAGAATCACTGGAGTCTCCCCCCCCCACCACCATCAACGATCTATTGGGATCATTATCTGAAGAGACCCCTTCCACCCGCACAGAACATCAGAGCATCTTTCAGCTGCTCCCATTGGAGAAAAGATACAGGAGTATCAGAGCCAGCTTCTTCCCCCAGGCAGGAAGAATGTTGAACGACCAAAGGAACTGTTCCTCCTAAACTCTCATACTCACAAAATCATATTTATTTGTTTATATAGATTAAATATTTGTCCTGCATATGTATTGTTCATTTGAATGTGAGGTATGTGGTTGTGTGTCTGCGGCTTTTGCACCAAGGACCAGAGAAGGCTGTTTCGTGGTGTTGCACTTGTGCAATCAGATGTCAATAAATTTGACTACATGACAACAAAAAGAACCTTGAACTTTTGGGTATGTGATGACCTGAACCACATTCACAACACTATGCAGCTTCTTGCAGTCCTGAGCGGAGCAGATCCTATAACCACACTGTGGATGCATTTGGAACGGTGAAGGCAAGTGGAAAAACAGGGGCAAAGAACAATTAGCAGAATTATGTGGACCATAGCAAAACTCCAAACGAAGTTTTGCAGGAATCATTAATAGTACATCAGAGGGTTATCCATAAAAGGCTAGCCACTGGGTATGGTGGTCCCAGAGTAGTTTCTGGTTAGGATTGGGGTAGTTCAAAAGCCTGATAGCTGTTGAAAGCTGGGTCAAGGAGATACTGTATGTTTCATGGAGATTCTTAATCGAGCTGTTAATTCCAATAAATCTCTCCCACCCCCTCAATATCCTGACATATTTCCAAAAGATACAAACAACAAATCACAGTGCAATAAAAGTGATCATTGATTACCTTTCTACTCTCTTTATAAATGCAAGAAACCTGAAGTGTGAATCCATTGCAAACCCTCTAATCTCCAGCTCCACACTAACATGCTGGCACATGTACCACGCTTCAGCAGATGCCAGGCACAAACATGATGGCCCTGTCAGTGATGCACTGCCCCATTGAATTTGCCAACAGTTGCCTAGTACAAACATGGCAGCCATTGCTATGGTGCACACTCTCTCACCCCTCGATTTCCGGTTGCTGTCAGCAAACCCGATGCCTTGGCAGCTGAGTGACGGCGGGGTCAGTGAGGGAGCACGGTGCGATTGGTGAAGGAGCACAGTGGGGTTGGTGAGGGAGTGCGGTGGGAATGGTGAGGGAGCGCGGTGAATGTGGTGAGGGAGTGTAGCGAGGATGGTGAGGGAGTGTGGTAGGGACAGTGAGGGAGTGCACGGGGACAGTGAGGAAGCATGGTGGGGATGGTGAGGGAGTGCGGCAGGGTCAGTGAGGGAGTGTGGGAGGGTTGATGAGGGAGCACAGTACGGACAGTGAGGAAGTGCAGTGGGGTTGGTGAGGGAGCGCGGCGGGGACAGTGACGGGGTTGGTGAGGGAGTGCGGTGGGAATGGTGAGGGAGTGTGGCGGGGACAGTGACGGAGCATGGCGGGGTTGGTGAGGGAGTGCGGTGGGGACAGTGAGAGAGTGCGGTGTTGGTGAGGGAATGTGGCAAGTGTGGTGAGGGAGCGTGGAAGGGACGGTGAGGGAGCGTGGTAGGGACAGTGAGGGAGCACGGCGAGTGTGGTGAGGGAGTGCCACAAAGGAGTTTTGGGGCTGGGGAGTGTTGTGGTGCAATGTTGAGGAAGTGCCTCTCGGGGTGGGAGGGTGGAGGGTTTGGTGGCCATGGTGCTGAGGGAGCGCTGCAAAGAAAATCACTGTTGAAATGAATGACAGAGTCACTCCCTCCAGGTGGAAGGAACAGTAACTCTCCCCTGCAAACACTGCCTACTGACAGGCTGTGGGAGTTTTCATTTCTTCTGAGGTAGAAGACCATTCAGCTCATCTCGTCTCTGCCATCTCTCAGAGCAATCCCATTCTCCCATATTTCCCTGCAACCTTGCTGTCAGGCAGCTGGGAATGCTCTGTGAGGACGTATTCTGGTGGGGTGGCTGGGCCGGCTTGCCTACTGTCTGATGTACGTGGAACATCTCCCTGGTTCTTCGCGTTCTTGGCTGAATTCCTGCTGGAAGAAAGCTCTGAAGTAATTTGATTGAATACTAATAAAGGGAAGGAAATAACTGCTCTGCTCTCACATTGTAAGAATTGCTGAATTAACTCAGGAATTTAATGTAATGCATCATGCTTAATTCAGATAAATTAAATTCACGATAAACAATCTTTGAGATTAGAATCAGCAAATAAGGTATTAATCAAAAAGAAATCAGCCTTAACAAGGGATGCATTAACCAATTCTAAAGTAGGCAGTGGGCAGATGCTGGATCAGAGGGCTCTGACTGGGAGATCAGGGAACAAACAAAATAGGAGAATTCAACTTCGATGGAGACAAGAGTTTTGGTGGCACATTCACCTGAGGACTGCTGTGGATGTGGGGTAGGATAGAAGAAAGGTTAACCATCTGCTTCCGCCCTGCAAGGGAGGATGGCTGTGAAATTTGAAATGCTGGAGGAACTCAGCCGGTCTCCTCAGCTTCCATAGGAGGTAAAGATATATAACCAACGTTTCGGGCATGAGAAGCAACTGGTGAAACTTTCATTCCCCTACATTAAATGTAATAGATTTGCTGTAATTGTTTATTTCCATATTCCCTCCCCGACCCTTCCAACCATGGGTCTGATAACTTTTACATGAGAAAGTGGGCAAAGATTAAAAGAGACAAGAAATACATTTTAAATAAATATTCACAGGTATGTTATGTAGGACTAGATGTTAATATCCCTTATTGCATTCCTGAGACGCCACCTGGACTCTGGCAACTAAGTGGTGGCTTCTTGTGGGTTATCAAGTGGGCCCCCTCCTTCCTTAGTGTTTTGCTGACAGACCCATGACACTTTTTAGTGCATAAAAAGTGACCTCCAATAGCGCAGGCAATCCCTTTGTGGTGTGGGAGCAGTCCCTGATCAGTGTAGCAATGGGAGAGTCAAGAGTCTGATTGTTGTTGAAAGAAACTGTTCTTGAACCGAGAGGTGCCAGTCTTCAGGCTTCTGTACCTTCCACCCGAAGGGAGAGTGAGAAGAGGTACTTGTGACCAGGGTGATGGGGGTCCTTTGTGATGATGTTTAATTAGGCATTTCATTATCACTGATCTTCTTTAGTCTGACGGTCTTTTTGTTGCCCAGAATGTGAAGGCTGTGTGCCGGATGAAGGTGGGGCAATGAGCAAGTGTTAATCATTCAGGATGCATGGAAAATCCCATGGCCTCTTGGAAGTGTTTGAAGTCAAATGGAAAAGATAATTGTGCGGAGTGCAAGAAGGCTGTCGGTTTGCCATCCTATACTGTATACTCCCACCTGACAAGGATTCCACATTGAACACGTCCTCCCCAGCGACTTCACACTTTCGATCTTTGACACTTCAGTCAGGTCGAAAATATTTTTGCCTGAGGTGAAGTGGATGGTGATGCTGGCAGTGGCGGGAGCACGTTGGGTGGAGACAGTTTGGGGTCCTGAGGCCAAGGGAGCTGAGTCGAGGCAGAGTGGACGGCGCCACTGGTGGCAGCAGAGAGAAGGACCTGTGGGCTGGAAGAAAAGGTAAAGGAGAAAATAAAGACCTATCTGGTGAGGCCGCTCAAACTTGTGGGCACAAAAAAAGGTCGGGTCTGAGGTGTCGGGTCTGGAGAACTCTAGGACCAGCACAGCCAGAGAGAATTCACGGGAAAGTAACATGGTAGGGCAGCCTGGAGTCAGAAAGTGAGGTGGAGGAGGAGGAAGAAGAAAAAGAGGAAGAACTAGGAAGTGTTACAGAGTTCTGTGTTGTGTATTGGCCTATGTATTGTGTGGTTTTATGTTAAAAAATGACAGTTTGCCTCAGAGATCCAAAGTGAAGGTGGACTGCTGAGAGAGTGAGAGATGGACTGAGCATGTGCAGAAAATTATCTAAAAATTTCTGAACTTGGACGATAAACTACCACTGGGTGGTGCTGTGGAGTGGAAGAAGGCCCAGAGCATGAGTCATGGTCTAGAAGACAGTTTAGAATGTTGGGATTTCAAAAAGGATGAATATTCCAAAGGCAGCCAGAAGGATCCAGACCAAGCAACACAAGACAACTTCAAATTTTGTCCTCTCTCTCTCTCTCTCTCTCTCTCTCTCTCTCTCAAAAATCTTTTGGCTTCAGTTTACCAAACAAACTGAATTTTGTTTATGACCTTTGCTTCGGTTGAGATCGAAGTTTTGTGAATCTTGTGTGTTTTGTGTTTGTTTTGTGTCTAAGTTTTTCTGTGGGCTGGTTGGAAATATAACTTAGACTTTAATTACATATGTTATATTTAGGCTGGGGTATTTATTAGTTTTACTCTGTTATAGAAATTTGCATAGTAACCAGTGGGCATTGTTATAAAAGGGGGGGATTTTGAATTAAAGTTTGAAGGGTGAATTTTTTTGTTAATAAAGTAATTGTTCATCTTTACCCCTGTGTGATAGGCCTTCTTTGTGGTTGCTGGTTTGATCTTGTAACAGAAGTAAAAGAAGGAGATAACAGGGAGGTGAAGGACAGATAAAGGGGGCAGAGAGCCTGATGCCTTTTGCCAGACTGTCCAGATGAAAAAATCTTTGAAAACACTGGTGGCAGGGCAAGGGACAATCAAAGAAAGGTTGAATAATTTGACAGAAAGAGTATCAGAAACAGAGGAGAGAAATGAAAGGGTGGAAGAACGATTGGATAGGAGGGAGAAAAAAATGGTTGTGTGGGAAAGGGATAGGTTAAGGATGTGGGAGAAGATAGATAACTTAAAAAACATCAGCAGGAGGAATACGGTTAAAATTGTGGGGGTGAAGGAGGGTACGGAGGGGAGAGACACAGTGGAGTTCCTGAAAAAGTGGATACCAGATATACTGGGGAGGGAACAAGTTGGAAATAACCTGGAAATAGAATGGTACCACTGGTCTCTCGCACCCTCCTGCCCAGGGCCAAACCAATGGCCATGGGCCATTCTGATAAGGCTCTTTTGCTACCAGGATAGAGTGAGGATTTTACAGGTCACAACGGTGGGTGTGAAGGCAAAGGGGATGGGGTCTGGTGAAATATGAGGGAGGGAAGATTTTATTCTACCTGGACATAAGCATTGTGCTATTGAAGCACAGGATTGAATTTGACCTGGTTAAAAAGAGCCTAAAACAAAAAGGAATCGAATTTACCCTCCTTCATCCAGCAACGCTGAAGATAGTTAGGCAAGAGGGGAAAGAAAGTTTTTTAAGGATCCAAGGGAAGCAATGGATTTTGTAAGAACCCTGCCACTGTTTTGCGATTAAATGTAAATGTAAATAAGAGGGAAAGAGGGAATCGGGGAAAGATGGACTGTAAATATTATAATTGTGAGGAATACAAGGGGGGGGTTTTCTTTCATCGTGTTAATGTTTAAAGATGAATGTATATTATAAGTAAGAATGAATATGGGGAGTTCAATGAAAGGGAGGGAGATACAAGTGGTAGATGGGTGCATTGGGCATGTCTCAAAATGTGGGAGTTAATGGTGCTGAGGGGGAGAATCGTGATGATGCATTGTCAAATATGCTCAGAACTCTGAACACTTATGAATATTTACACCCCAAACTTTGATGACAAAAAATGTATATAGCATCTGAAGAGTGGGAGAATGCTTTGATTGGAGGGGATTTTAATTCTTGTCTGGATCAAAGAAGGTTACAAGGCCAAAGTGGTTACGTCTGCCCTAGCCTTTATGAACAAATTAAATCTCATCAATATCTGAAGAAGGCTGAATCAGACAACGTGATTTCTACATCAGAATTGATTGATTTTTATTTCATCAACCCAATTGGAGAGTAGGATAGTGGAAACTGAATATATGGCTCAACTACTTTCTGACTATTCACCCTTGATTCTGACCATTACAATGCCAGATAAGCAGATAGATGGTGCCTGAATATGTTGCTGTTGAGAAGACTGGAATTTTGTACCTATCTTAGAGCTCAGAGAGAATTGTTCTGTAAGATGAAGTACCTCTTTACTGAGGATAACTTCCTAATATGGGACACATTGAAGGCTTATTTAAGGGATCAGATAAGAGCATCAAAAAGCAGCACATGAAGGAGATTAATGCTTTAGAACAGGAGATCATTCAACTGGAAAAAGATTGTCAAACAACAAGCACAGAAGAAAAATACAGGAATTTTATGAATAAAATGCTCAAATATAATATGTTGCAAACATATAAGATAGAAAATTTGATTTTAAGATATAGTCAGCAGTACTGTGAGTTGGGGGAGAGGGCCCACAAAGTCTTGTCCTGGTAAGAAGGGAGGAAGAGGTCTCAAGAACAATCAATGCAATTCAAACAGGGAAAGGCAAGATCTCCGATAAGCCAAAATAAATAAATGAAACATTTAGAAGGTTTCATAAGGAATTGTATAAATCTGAGTCGGAGGTGATCCTACCAAAATAGATGATTTCTTACTTTCGTCGGAACTACCAAATTTGGATCAGTAAGAGTGAGAGGGGAAGTGTGCCCTTTTCTCTAAAGAGGAGATTGCATGGACCCTGAGCTCTTTGCAGGC
The DNA here is from genome assembly GCF_036971445.1 of Narcine bancroftii. Taxonomy (NCBI): domain Eukaryota; kingdom Metazoa; phylum Chordata; class Chondrichthyes; order Torpediniformes; family Narcinidae; genus Narcine; species Narcine bancroftii. Next base: position 28,922,397 of record NC_091474.1, read on the forward strand.
TGGTAAACACCTGGGGAGGACAGTTTCCTTGTCAAATTTTATAGAGTTCAAAGGCCTTTTAATGCTCCTTCTTATGAAGGTGGTGGATCAGGCGGTGGAGGCAGATACCATCCTGGAGTCTTTCTGCACAACACTCATCACAGTGATCCCAAAAAAAGAGGGGGACCCATTGAATCCCTCCTCATATAATCCCATCTCATTATTAAACACAGATTATAAAATAATTGCAAAAGCATTGACTAATAGATTGGCAGAATATTTGCTGAAACTAATGAATCCAGACCAGTCTGGATTTGTAGAAAGGAGACAATCAGCAAGCAACATAGCTAAATTGCTTAATATAGTTCATCTGGTCTAGTTGGGGGAGGATCCAGGAGTGGCCATAGATTTGGATATGGAAAAGGCCTTTGACAGATTGGAGTGGGACTTTCTGTTCAAGGTACTGGAGAAATTTGGATTGGGTCAAACATTTATTAATTGGGTGAGAACACTTTAAACCCCAAACAAATATTATTACAAATGGGCAGTGTTTCCAGTGTTCCCATTGAACAGGTCCAGTGGGCAGGGCTTCCATTGTCCCCATTGCTGTTCATTCTGTCAATTGAGCCATTGGCGGAAGCCATTTGGTGAGATTCAAACATAAAGGGGTTCAGGGTGGGCCAGAAGGAACATAAATCAACTTTTTCGCTGATGATGTGTTAGTATATTTGACAGATTCCAGGGGGGCGGGGAGTCTTTACCCAGTCTAAGGACTACACTGAAGGATTATGGGAAGGTCTCTGAATATAAGATAAATCTGGATAAAAGTTAGATTATGCCTTTGATGAATGGGGACTGTAGACAATGTCAACTGAGAAGTCAATTTAAATATCTGGAGATAAAAGTGGACAAAGATTTGTACAACTACCTCCCTTTGCTCTGGAAGATTGAGGAGGACTTTGGCAGATGGAGGATTCTGCCCATAACACTGGGCACAGTGGGCAGAGTTAACCTTGTCAGAATGAAGGTGATGCCAAGGCTCTAGTATCTATGCTCTCCAGAATGAAAGTGAAAAACCAGGTTTACAGAAATTGAGAGAGAGAAGGGAGTCAGATCTAGGTGTTGCAATAATGTAAAGAAGTTGGTCTGATTGGTGTTCGGATAGCATGACATCAATTATAAATGTAAGATATGATTAGTGCAATATAATTATATCTAACACCACAGAATTTGCATAAATCAAAATCTGAAATATTGGAAATGTGCTTTAGGTGTGGGACAGAAATAGGAATATTTTTACATACTACATGGTCGTGTGTGAAGGTAAGACCTTTCTGGCAGGATATTATTGAAACATTAACAAGGATAACAGGGGTGGCCTTTGCGGATGACCCGGAGTTTTATCTTTTGGGTAATTTTATTAAAATAAGCAATAAATTAACTAAATTCCAAATTTAGCCTTAGAAAAAGAAATTTAATACAATTACTTTGAAATCCAACTCCCCTCTACAGACAGCACGATGGACTGCTGAGATGAATAGTTGTATACTTATGGAAAAAATAACATTCAACTTAAAGAACAAATATGACATATTTATTAAGACATTGCAGCCATATTTGAATCATATAGGGGCCAAACTATAACTACAATAATAAAAAGGACAATAACAAATGCTGCTGTAATATAAACAGAAGTGACTTCCCCATGTAGAATTTTTGAAGTTCAATGAAAATGTGAGCCCTGATGGTGTGTGGATTTATACTGAAAAGGGAGTGGGGAAAGGTTGTTTTGTTTAATTTGTTTTTTATAGATATATTTAATATTGAAGAGTTTTTCTATGTATATTTATGGAAAGAAAAAACAAAAATAATTTTTTTTTCAAAAGTAGGACATGGCTCAGGCGACGTGTTTTTTCAGTTTTGTTTTGAGTTTTTTTACCTTTTTAATTTAATTTAATTGTTTTAATGTAATTTAATTGACTACTTTCAATTATATGAACATGGGGGGCTGTGTGGAGGTAGGTGGGATAAATACAGACTCTGTGTTACATGAAGGTTAAAAAAATTATATGGTTTGAATTTTACAAGTCTATGAAAATTAAAATAAAATAATTTTTAAAAGTATTTTTGAAAGGTTGCACATTTACAACGTTCACCACACAGATGATATATATCCCCACATGCCAGGTCTCAAACAGTTGGGCATCATCAAGTACAAAATCATTGCCAATTGAACTATGCTAATATATGCAGATTGTCTTTCTTATTTAATTGTTCGGCATACTCCTTAAAATATTTGAAAATCAACAAATCTGCAGACATCTTAAACAAAACAAAATGATGGAAGCATTCAGCAGATCAGTTAACTGAGCAAATCTCTGTAAGCTCAGAATCAATAGGAATGAGTGGATGTCTTCTGCCTCGATTTCCAGAAGGTGTTTGGTATGTTGCTGCATCAAAGGCTATTGTGGAAAATAAAACCTCATGGTGCTGTAGGTAAAGTTGGTATGCAAGGAAGATTGGCCGACTAATAAAATGGTCTGAATTCTTTCTTTCTTCTTTCTTCTTCTTTGGCTTGGCTTCGCGGACGAAGATTTATGGAGGGGTAAAAGTCCACGTCAGCTGCAGGCTCGTTTGTGGCTGACAAGTCCGATGCGGGACAGGCAGGCACGGTTGCAAGGGAAAATTGGTGGGTTGGGATTTGGTGTTGGGTTTTTCCTCCTTTGCCTTTTGTCAGTGAGGTGGGCTCTGCGGTCTTCTTCAAAGGAGGTTGCTGCCCACCGAACTGTGAGGCGCCAAGATGCACGGTTGGAGGCAAGATCAGCCCACTGGCGGTGGTCAATGTGGCAGGCACCAAGAGATTTCTTTAAGCAGTCCTTGTACCTCTTTGGTGCACCTCTGTCTCGGTGGCCAGTGGTTGGGTATATATAACAAGTGGGGCATCGCCTCAACTTTGTCCATTTTGTGTAAATGAAGGCGCTGAAGGTGAAGAGGTTTAACTTTACTGATGATACGAAGGGAGACAGGAAAGTAAAGGGGGCTGCAAGGGGCAAATGGGGAAAATCAAAAGCATATTGTTTGAATGCCCATTTGATCTAGAGCCCAAGAAGGGAACATTTTAGTGAGAGTGACTACAAATCCCTGAGCTTTAGAATAGCTACAGATAAGGATAAAAGCAGACAAAATGGGGAAGTGTTTAATTGAGGAAGAGCTAATTATGATGGGATGAGGCGGGAACTAGCAAGAGTAAATTGGAAAATAATGTTCACGGGTGAAGGGACAGAACTAATGTAGAGGAAGTTTAGGGACCAATTGTGCAGGGTTCAAGATAGGTTTGTCTCACTGGGACAGGGAAAAGATGGTAGGAAAAGGGATCTGTGATTGACCAAACAGCTGAGATATCTAGTCAAGAGGAAGAAGGAAGCAGGAAATATGAAGTATATGGTAGCCAGGAAGGAGCTGAAGAAAGGACTTAGAAGGGCTTGAAAGGGGCATGAGAAGGCCTAGGCATGTAGGATTAAGAAGAACCCTAGGGCACAGGAGTATAATGTGCGGCTTTACAGTCGCGTATTGTGGCCATCTGAAAGTGGCTTATGTGTATGTGAAGAACAGGATGACAAGAATGAAGGTGAAGCCGATAAAGGAGGCAACTGGCCTGGAGGCTGAAGAGGTTGGGGAGGTCCAAAATCAATACTTCAGTATTCACAAGAGAAAAGGACCTTGATCAAGGAGAGGTGGGAACAGAATAGGCCTGTGTGCTGGACAATGTGGAGATTAAGGAAAAGAAAGTGTTGGATCTTCTTAAAAACGTCAAGATTGATAAGTCCCTGGGACCGGACCTGATAAACACAAGGTTGCTGTGGGAAGTGAGAGAAGAGATAGCTGGAGCATTAACTATGATCTTTCAATCCTCTCTGACCACAGGAGAGGTGCCGGAGGATTGGAGAATGGAAAATGTAACATCCATAGTTTTTATAAAAATGTAATAGGGAGAATCCTGGGAATTACAGACCTGTGAGTCTTGCGTCAGTTGTGTGCAAACTACTTAAGAGTGTGGATGAACAAAGGGACCTTGGGAAAGCCTATGGGATGCTTGGCTTCATAATAGTTCAAGAGTCGAGAGGTCATGTTGCAAATCTCATGCACTGGACTGGAACAGGCTACAGAGAGTTGTCAACTCGGCCAGTGCCACCATGGGCACTCAAGAAAGCAGCCTCTGTCCTTCAGGACCCTCACCACCCAGGCCATGCCCTTTCTCACAGGACCCTGAAGAGAAATGGTACAGAAACAGCTTCTTCCCCTCCACCATCAGATTTCTGAACTGACAATGAACCACAGATGCTACTTCACTTTTTATCTCTTTTGCTCTGATTTTTTAAATTCCTGTAGTTTATTTACAGAGATGTCGTTTATAGCGATTTTTTGCACCTGTAAAGCACAATACTGCTGCCACAAAATAACGAACTTTGTGACACATGTTCATTATGCTAAATTCTGATTGTGAATTCTGTGAGACGGAATAGTTGATTTACATCCTCTACTTCACTTTGGATGACTGCCGTGAAAACATGTGGTCTAGCTCCACGGTGGCATTTCCACCTGTTTTCTAAGAGTTTGGAAATGCAGTTCTTGTGCTCGGATATGACTAATGACATTGTGTGTGTGCACCAACATATTTTGTACATGGTGTCAGAACATTGCCAGCTCAACTGAACCACAGTCCTCTTATCTACTGCTGCCATTGGTTTCCATAGAAAGATATCGAGTGCAGGGGCGTTTCCATTTGAACTGAGCGCTTATGATAAAACGAAACAAGGAGTTTTTACCATGATTTATTCTTGTCGAATGAATCAACCTCCAAGGAGGCCATATAATCTGTGAGGCCCATGCTGCAGCCGAAAGGAGCTTTCCAAGTACCCTGTTTTCCCCTCACCCTTTCCTACAGTCTGCACCTTTTTCTTTTTTGGAGAATTTAAACAGTTTCAGCTTGAATTTGCTTCCAGGTAAAGTACAAAGTAATATATATTTAAGAGGTGACATTGGGAGATGGAAGAGGCGCGGTGACTTTGCAGAGTGGCAGGACTGTAGGCTGGGAAAGGCTGAACCATGGGAGGGAAAGCAGGGTTAACATTTGTTGGGCCATGCATCCCACAAGCAATGGCGATCAGGGCCTGTGCTGGTCAGGATGTTGTCCACTGACTCAGGTGAAGGATTCCACACCCATCCGAGGGGGTGTGTCGCTGTTGCCTGCTGTTGATCTTCACTGAACCTCTTTTTCCCCTTCTTGTTACAGGAGGATAAGCTCAATGCTCCGGTGAAGGTAGCAGGAGTTACCATGGAACCCTTCTGGCCGGGATTGTTTGCCAAGGTACTGCACGCGATCATCAACCATTTGTCAGGGTGTAGAAATTTACAGCACAGTAATGTAAACTTAGCCCAGGCTTTGCTTCCTCGTAGGACAGGGAGATGTTCCACATCAGCCTGGATCACTGGAAATTTGGAAGTGGGGTGGAGAGTCCATCAGTTAATTAGGGACAATAGTTTGCAACAGCTAGCAGGCACTTGAACATCCCCATACAAGCCAGTAACGACTCCAGGACAACCAAAAGATCTGTCTGGAACATCAGAGTTTGCACTCATTGCAACTGTGAATATATATTTATCCCTGCTTTTATATTTATTATCTTGCTTTCTGTCCTGGTATATTTTAATTCACTGTTCTGGTTGGTGTGGTTGCAGCAGGCAAGAATTTCAGCAACATTTACATTGTACTTATTTGTATGACAATAAAATCTCATTTAAAATTTTTCCTCTGATCCTTGATCAACTAACACATGGAAAAACTCATTGAATTTTGGGAGATCATGCTGCTAACGTTTGAAGTAAATACCCAAGGAACTTGTGAGGGTTATGAGTTGGAGTTTGAGTACTGAGCTGGCGGGGTCGGAATAAACGGGGAAGAAGGGCCAAATTACCAGAGGCTGCTTGGCCACTGAGTGGTGGCTGGGAAGGGAGTTGTGGATCCTTTGATTAACCCTGGCAGCGATCTCACCTGATCTGAGTGGATCTAATTGGGCTTCATGCTTGTGTTTCACCCACAGGCTCTGAGCAAAGTGAACATTGTCAGCCTGATCTGTTACATCGGGGCTGGTGGTCCTGAGCCCCTCTGTGCTTCCTCACATGGTTCTGCAGCTGGGGCCTATATAGCTGCTGATGGTAAGTCTGTGCCTTTAACCCTGCTTCAGGGAACCGGTTAGACTGTCCTATTGCACAGAAGCTTTAGTAATGGATGTTAGTGACCAACCCACTGGCCTGACGTACAATGGGACACCATGTCCTGTCAGCAATAGCAGCATGTGGTCAGAGAGTGAACAGCACAAAACAAGCCTTTCAACACCATTCCATGCTGAACATTCTGGACTAGTCTCATTTGCCTCAAGATCCTTCCAATCCCCTCCTATCCATCAATCTGCCCAAATGTCTGAATGTCAAAATTAAGTTTCCTCCAGATGTGAACCATCTGAGTGGAAAAAAATTGTTTCTCAGATTCCTCTTAAATCCCTCTCCTCTCATCTTAAACCTCTGCCCTTGTTCTAGAATCATCTGCCCTGGGATAAAGATTGTGAGCATCCCCTTTATCCACACCTCTCATGATTTTATAAACCTCTGTAAGGTCTGTCGCTCTGCCTCCTGCACTCCAGGGAATAAAGACTCAGCCTTTTCCTATAACTCAAGCTCTCCAGTCTCAGCCACATCCTGGTGATGCTCCACCATATCTCTTCCAATTCATTGGTGCCCTTCCTATAGTTGGGCCACCAGAACTGCACACAGTACTCCCAGTGTGGTCTCACCAATGCCTTGAACATCTGAATTAGAAGATTCCCACATTGGTATTCTATATCCTGCCCAGTGAAGACACACATGCCCACCTCCTTCCCTGGCTTGCTCTCCTGAGTTCCCACTTTCAAGGAACGATGCTCCTGTACCCCTAGGTCTCTCTGTTTTAAACTGCTCCAGAGCTTCCTTCACTCAAGAGGCTTGACATTCAAACCTTTTGAGTAAGTTATTGTCAATGGGAGCACTGTGTATCAACTTCGCCCTTAAGAAGCTGTAAAGGGTCCCTGACTGGGGCAATAATCACATCAGTGGCTTTCAGTTGGTCTTGGTCCAAGGTGAATCTGTTCACGGCCGGAGACTGGCAGGAGATGCAGTGCCCGCTGGAGCGGTCAAAAATGTCTGGGCCCAGTGCTGCACAGTACAGCGTGAGTGGGCTCCAGCTGAGTTTTCCCTGAGTTTTTTCCACTTATGGATTGTTGGTGCTAATGAGATCTGTTTCTTCCCCTCAGCTGAAGAGAAACCTGAGGTTGAGGAGGAACCTGAGGAGTCATGGGCTTTGAGCTCTTCAACACTCAAGCCAATCCAAGACCACCACATGGATAGGAAAAGAAAGCTGGTTGCATGGTTGGCGCATTGATCTCCATTCAGATCCTGTGCACGATGACCTCTGACAGGTAGCCTATGTGCCCAGGTGAGAGCCACGTGGCTCTTGACGCTGTATTGAATATATTACCAGTGGTGATGATTGTACGCAAGCCAACCTTGGTTTTGGCTGCGAATTTGGGAGTTGTATCTTCCCGTTCCTGCACACAACCCTTGCACTTTGATCTCCTTTGAACATGCGCCCTCTGATAGCACGTTGCATAGAGCACATTAGTTACCTGTCCCCTGGTGAATGTTAACCCTGGAGGCTTTAGATTAAGGAAGGAGGATGGGGAGAATGATAATCTTGCCATGCCTCCTCCCTCTAATGCACTCTTCAGAAAATTTAATATTACATAATTTTATTATAAATTACATTTTAAAATTTAAATAGTTTTATGTTTCTTAATACCTGAAGATAATTTAGTGTAGCAATAGAAACTGCACTGTGACTGTTACTAGGAATGAGGGTGTCCCTTTCGGCACTGTATCGAATCACAAAACAGCAGCTATGGAGTGTAGAACTGTGGATTTGACAACCTGGAGGTAAACACTTAATCGCAGTTTGCACTTTTAATGTTTCCTGTGGTCCAATTTCGCATCTTAAAAGGGTATTGTTGTTTATGTAACTGCAGAATAAATCATTTCTTGGCATCACCTCATCTGAACCTCGTGGCTTTTTCCACCTAGGAGTGGCTGTTCCCAGAGGTTAAGCAGTTCTGCTGTCCATCGTGGATCCTCTCCTGTGAACACTACTATCCAATGGCCACATTACATCGGGAAGGTTGCAGTACGAGCGAAGAAATGATCAAGAACTGCAGTAACTAAACACTGAGCACATTAAATAAATCCCTGCAATATTTATGGTCATCTCATTATCATCTGGCTTTGTGAAGGATGAAGGTTGACACAAAAGGAATCTTTGTCCCGCACATTTCCCCTAAACCTCCTCCCCTCACCTTAAATGTCCTCTTGTGTGTGACATTTCTATCCATGGGATCTGGTGATTATAATCTCCATGGACTGTAATCATCAATACTCTGGATACTGGTGTTCATGTTTGGCTCAAGCCTCATTTCTTCTTATCTGAACCCTTGACCAACCCCATTCCCTACTCTGTCATCTATATGTCCAGCAAACACATCATGCACATTCTGCAAAGAGTGGTCCATACCCCCACTGCTCTCAGAGTAAAGAGGTTTCTCCTGAATTCTCTGTTGGATTTCTTGCCAACTCTCTTGTATTGATGGCTTCTGGTTCTGCTCCCTCCCACCCAGTGGAAACCTTGTATTATTTGACGGACATACATTTGGTCCTCCATGCCCCTCAAAAGAAGGCAGATCCACTTCCTGTCTTGATACATCCACTGTTGCATTCCTGGTCATATCCTTGTCAACCTTCCCTGCAGCCTCCTACTGCCTCTTTTTTATCAAATCCTGACTGAAACCAGGTGTCATACCAGGTGTATCTGCTAGGTTTGATGCAAGTCCTCAGTTCTCCCAGGTTTGCCTTTAGTGGTCTTGCCAATTTGTTTGACATTTTGAAGTTGGGATTTTGACTCCCCTGGTGACTTTGTTGCTCTCCCCACTCGACCTTGCTCTTTCAAAGTGATACTCTATCTACTAAAATGGGCGGCCATTTAAAACAGAGATGCAGAGAAATTTCTTTAGCTAGAGAGTGGTGAACCTCTACAATTTGCTGCCATGGACAGCTGTGGAGGCCAGGTCATTGAGTGTATTTAAGGCAGAGATTAAGAGGTATTGGAATAGTTGGGGTATCAAAGGTTATGAGGAGAAGGCAGGGGAGTGGGAGAATGAATCAACTCATGACGGAGTGGCAGGAGTGTCTCGAAGTGTTGAATGGCCAATTTCTTATGGTCTGGTGTCCAACCTACGTTTCTCAGAGAAACTGAGAAGCTGCAAAATGCTGGAATTTTGAGTAGACAAAGAATTGCTAGAGGAACTCAACAGGTCAGACAGCATCCGCTGGTGGAAATGAAGTCCACGCTTCGTGGTGGAACCTTCACCAAGACAAAAATTAAAAAGTAAAATAACATGTAGAAAGGGGGAAGGAAGCTGGGGGAAGGGGGTCCAGAGGTGAGGGGACAAAAGGTTTTGTTTTCTTCCTAAGTCTGAAAGATGTGCGGGTCAGTGGTCAATTGTCGGCTGTACATTCACCCTGGTGTGTAGGGGTGGGTTATTTTGGTGGGAATAGCACAGGTACTAGGGACATGATGCTCAGAGGGGCCATGTTTCTGTCCTCAGTGACTTGTTGGTGGACTGGAATGAACTGCCAGGGAGGACATTGAAGACAAACACTCATAGCATTCAGATGGGAGCTGGACAAGTATCTGAAAGAAAGGAATCGCCAGGGAGAATGTTGGATTGTTGTTGCACAGAGCTGGTGCACACTCGACAGGCTGAATGGCCCTCAATGCTGTAGCTGTTCTATGAAGCAAGAAAGGAAGTTAGGAATAGAAAAGAGAAACTGGGAAGCTAATGGGAAGTTGACTAGTATACATAAACCCTTACAGTTAAACACTCTACTAAAGATAGACTGCTTTCGTTGTTAGGTTGTTAGGATTACTTTCTCTTAATGATTGATTACTAATTTGTCAAACATGATGTAACTGACCACACAGTGAATGTAATTGCCATTTGTTCTCTCTGTTACCTGATGTGACAGATTTGGAAATGTCACCACCCAATTTTCTATCCCCAGTAATTCTGTTGAACAGAAGAGACAAGAGCTGAAAACATGAACCTCCAGGTTCAGGGACCGTTCCTTTCCCGTTGTTATCAGACTCAAAATGGACCTCTCATTGGTAAATCCTGTCAATCTTCTACAGGACAAATTCCTAGGTGTCAACATCACTGAGGAACAGTACTTTGGCCTCCATATCAATGCAATCACGAAGAAAGCTCGCCAAGGACCGGAGAACGGTTTCATCAGGTTGCACTGCACAATTGGATGATAATGAACTTGAATTTGAACTTAAAAGATTATGCCCTTGCTCTTTTGAAGGTACTTATTTCTTTACCCTGCACTTTTTTGGAGTGTAAAATTATACCCAGAACATACCCTGTATGAGTTGACCTGCCTGGATAGTGTTCAGAACAAAACTTTGGACTGTATATTGGTACATGACAACAATTCAGTTCAACGACTACCCGTGAGAGGTTGATGGGTGTGTCGTCACTGCTGCACACCTGGAAGGAGCAGTGAGGAGACCCTTCAGCCACTGGAACCTGCTTTCCCTACTGACCAAGATCATGGCTGATGTGGACTTGGCTTCAACCCATATTCCTGCTTGTTCTCCAGCACCTTCAACATCAGTCTAGTCTAAACATCTCCCAGTCAAACATGTTTAGTGACTCCATCTCTGCCATCCTCTCAGTAGAGAACCTTCCATGAGAAGAAATTCCTCCTCATTTCCATCTTAAATGGTGACCTCCGCAGTTTAAACTCACTCCACCAGTGAAAACGTCAGGTCCAAGTAAAACAGAAAATCTGCAAACACTGTGGTTGAAGTAAAGACATTTTTCCATACTTTGATGAAGGGTTCAAGCCCAAAACGTCAGTGTGTAGCATTCTTCTCATCAGACTTCTGGTCCCGAGCGAGCTGGTCGAAGTCAAGGCCGGGCGTCAGCGTGCAGATGGCCGGTCGCTAGAGTGCATTTGCAACCACATTGTCCTTCCCCGCCTTGTGCCGAATGTCGGTGGTAAACTCCAACACGAAGGAGAGGTGACGCTGCTGGCAGGACGACCAGGGATGTTTTGCCATCGCGAGCGCCTGGGTGAGGGGTTTGTGGTCAGTGAAGATGGTAAAAGTCCTCCCCACCAAAAAATAGCGGAAATGTCTAACTGCCAGGTACATGCCCAGTAAATCAAAGGCACTATACTTGCGTTCTGGCGGGTGGAACAGGCAGCTGAAGAATGGCAGCAGCTTCCAATGTCCATTCACCTGCTACTCCAGGATGGCACCGATGGTCATGGCAGAGAAATCGACAGAGAGTGCCATATGCAGGTCGCTGTGCGAGTGGGCGAGCATGGTGGCCTTCATGAGGGCGTCCTTGGTGGCCTTGAATGCGGTCCAGGCTTCTGGGTTCCAAGTGAGCATTTTGTGCTTGGCTGTGATGAGGGTGACCAGCAGCTGCATGATACATGCAGCTCCCGGGATGAAGCGGTTGTAAAAGTTGACCATACCCGCGAACTCCTGCAGCCCCTTGAGGCTGTCCAGGCGTGGGAACTCCCTGATAGCGGCGACCTTCGCAGTGGCAGGCATGGCTCCTTCAGCCGTGATGGTATGGCCCAGGAACTGCATGGACTCTTTCCTGAACTGGCACTTGTCCGGATTGATGGTAAGGCTGAAATTGGCCAGCCGGGAGAAAAGGGCGCGTAGGTGTGCCTTGTGTTGCACCTGGTCCATGCTCGCGATGAGGATGTCATCCAAATAAATAAAGATGAAATCCAAGTCCCTGCCCACAGAGTCCATGAGACGCTGGAAGGTCTGAGCGGCATTCTTGGGCCCGAATGGCATGCGTAGGAATTCGAACAAGCCAAAGGGGGTGATGATGGCCGTCTTGGGTATGTCCTCAGGGTGCACTGAGATCTGGTGATATCCGTGCACCAGGTCAACCTTGGAGAAAACCCTCGCAACATGCAGGTTGGCCATAAAGTCTTGGATATGAGGGATGGGGTAATGGTCAGGAACTGTTGTCTCATTGAGCTGTCGATAGTCTCCACAGGGATGCAAGCCACCGGAGCCTTTCAGGACCAGGTTGAGGAACGAGGCCCATGGGCTGTCGGACTGCCAAATGATCCCCAGTTCCAACAGGTGAGAAAACTCCTCTTCAACACCAGGAGCTTGTCAAGCGGGATCTGGCATGCCTTGGCGTGAACCGGTGGGCCCTGGGTGGGGATGTGGTGAAACATCCCATGGTGCGGCGAGGCAGCGGAGAACTGTGGCTTGAGGAGTGTCGGGAACTCATCCAGGATTCGCTGGAACTCGTCTCTGGGCATGCTGATCATGGCCATCTGCAGTTGCTCTGAGCGGGAGGGGTCAAGGCAAATGTCCTGGAAGGTACAGGCATCCATCAGGTGCCTACCTCGAATGTCCACCAGAAGCCCGTGTACGAGGAGTAAGTCTGCACCCAGGATGGCATTCGGGAGGGATGAGACGGTGAACTTCCATGCAAACTTTCGTTGGCCAATCTGGAAGTGGACTGTCTTGTCTCCGTACATCTAGATTACAGTTGCGTTGCCCACACAGAGGGGAGGTCCACGAGGTAGGTTCCTGGACTCAACGGCTGTGGCCGGGATGACACTGATCTGGGCTCCAGTGTCAACAAGGAACTGCCGGCCGCTGACTGAGTCCTGCAGGTAGAGGAGGCTGTGTCCTTGGCCAGCCGCCACAGCCATTAACAGCGGCCAGCCTGGTCGTTTTCCTGGAATGAGCAGGGCTGATGACACTTCCAAGCCTTGGCTCCCCAGCACTGGTGGTAGAAGCAAAGGCCTGGAGCGGATGCTGTGGCCTTGGTTATGCTCTTGGGGGCCCCTGCAGGGGCCCAATGCTCTACCGCAGCACTAGGGGCGGGCTTGGCATGGTCGCGCTCATGCCTCGTGACCTGCTGGACCACTGAGCCTTCTGAGAATCGTGCGAGCCATAGCTCTTGGACCTTCTGGATGACCTTCCTCGGGTCGGTGAAACTCTCCTGGACCAGCAGCGGCCGGATGTCCCCAGGCATATGGTCGAGGAAAATACGCTTGAAGAGTGGGCAGTTGGTGTGCTCACCCATGAGCATGAGCATCTCATCCATCAGCTCCATCAGGGACCTGTTCCCCAGGGCATCGAGGTGCAGCATCCGAGCGGCACGCTGGTCTTTGGATAGTCCGAGGGATCCAGTAAGCACTCGCTTGATGGTCTCATATTTGTCTTCGGCGGGTGGGTGCTGAATGAGGTGCAGCACATGTCTGGTGGTGGCCTGGTCCAGGGCAGCGACCACATGGTAGAATGTGGTCGTGTCGGACGAAATCTGGCGGAGGTGAAACTGAGCCTTTACGTGGCTGAACCAGGTCTCCGGCAGTTTCACAGCTATACTGCTGATCCCAGACTCGCTCATGATGGGTTCAAAGACATTTGAACCAGTCGGGGTCACCAATTGTAGCGGCAGCTACACTGCTCCTGACAGAACACACAGAACCAGATGGGTTGAGCTTAGTGAGGAGACTAGTTTATTGCAGGCTGCTGGGCTGTACTTATACTCCCAGCCCGGACCTGGTTGAGAACCGCACTGGAGGGCGCTGACATCACCCAGGAGTCATGTGGTCCCCCACCGCGGGCTTATGAGCCCCGTGCTGGGAGGAAGGGATCACCCCCGATGGCGCCATTTTGGCCAGCTGCCCCGCCATGTGGCTTACAAGCAGGGCCGGTTTGCCTGCCTAGTGGTGAGCCAGCACAAGTGTGTATTTTTATCTTTGCTTTATAATATTGACCTGCTATGTTTCTCCAACATTTTGTTTCTCCTTCAAACATCAGCTCCATCTGATCCTCAAGTTCTCAGATGTTTCAGGAGTATCAGGACGATCACTTCAAATGAGTACTGACCCAACCAGTTCAATTAGTCCTAATTAGACAACCCCAATGGTCCAGGAATCAACCTCTCTCTGATGACCTTCCTACAGCAGGAACAGTTGTGATCCATAAGTTCTCCTGTTGCCATCTTACTAGTGGCTGGTACAATTTATAATGCTATTATGTACACCATACTCTCCCTTCTCTAACAACCACATAACTTCTTGGGCACACCCTTAGAATCAAGAACAACTTGGCCCCTCTCACCTTTTGTGTGTGCTGCAGCTCCATCTGCCGCATGCACAGAGCTTCTGTGAGCCCCCAGTCCGTGGTCTGGGAGGTCAATACCATCCCAATAGATGTTTCTCCACCTTGAATGTTCATGGAAGGGACCACTGAGAGTTGGCACATATACATGCTGAGAGGGCAAATCCAATCTGGGTAATCCCCACCCAGTCAGCCTGCTAACGTTCATCAGCAAATGATGGAAGGTAGCACTGATGATGCTAGCGAGTGGCCGTCACTCCTCAGCTTGGGCTTCACAAACCTAGACCAAGGAGCTGAAGTCCCCAGGTGAGGAGAGGTTGATTGCCCTTGATGTCGGGGCACTGTTTCTATCTGATCATAAGACATTTGAGCAGAAACAGGCCATTCATCCCATCGAGATTGCCCGCCATTTCCTCGTGAGCTGGTCCATTTTCCACTCAGCCCCACTGCCCGCCCTTTTCCCCATAATTTTTGATGGCCCCGCTATTCAAGAACCTATCAATCTCTGCCTAAAATACACCCAATGACTTGCCCTACACAACCACCTGTGGCAAACAAAAATCCTCTTCTAAGCAGATGCCCTTTGATCCTGAAGTTGTGCCCTCTTGTTCCAAACTCTCCCACCATGGGAAACATCCTTTCTTCATCTATTCTGTCCATGCCTTTCAACATTGAAACAATGATTACAAGCCAAGAGCCATCAAACATTTCTCATATGATAACCCATTCATTCCCTGGGAAATCTTCCCTATTGGCTCTGATGTAACGACCCAATGGGCATCAAAGGAAACCTTCCAATGGTTAGAGCTGGACCTCCCCCAGAGGAAGAGCTGTCCAGTGGTCCATGGTTATTCTTGACTGGGTGTGATGGGGCTGTGGAGGGAAGATAGTTTTGGCTGTGATTCCAGGAGTTCCTCCATCCTACCATATTCTGCTGCTTCAAAGTTCCTTTGTCAGAAAAGGGGAAGTTCACTGATAGTTGCACAGACTTCAATTATATTCATAACTCCTTTGTAAATGGAGCAGCCCACAGCTGCACCCAGACACTATGCAAGTACAGGGCATGAGGCAATTAGTGACCATCTCCAATTCAAGCAAGTCTCACCACTAACCTTGGCTGTACAGTGGCTTTACCATCTCCAAAGTACCAACCGTGCTGAGAGTCACCATTCACTAGAATGCAACTGAATTGGCCACATAAATACTGTGGCAGCAAGAGCCCAGAAGAGGCTGTGTGTCCTATGGCACAAGGTAGGAGTGAGGTGGAACACTCTCCACTTCTCTGGATGAGAACGGCTGTAGCAACTCAACCCCATCCAGGACAGGATGGGGCTTTCCATTTTCTCACTGTGCCCAATGGCATGGAGTGACTGTGCCGGATTCCTACCCCTCTTCTCCACTGTGCCTGACAGCACACGGCGACAGTGTCGGATTCCCACCCCTCTCAATCCCAAGACGGAGCAGCTCCAAGATTAGCAGGAAGCCACCAGGAATGTGATTGGCCTGTTATATTGCAACAGACCAATCATCGACCCTCACCTTTGCCTGTGAGATTACACACCATGGATTTAAGGACAGTTTCTTTCCCACTGACTTCGGATTCTTGAACAAATCTCCCACTGATAAAATAGTGTTGCCTTTGTAACTGATGTCTCCGTAACTCTGTGCATCTACAATGTGTCTTACCTGCTGTCCTACATATAGGATATCTAATTGGCCAGCTCATAAAACAACTTCTTTCACTGCATCTTGGCACATTCCACAATAGACCTGAACTAAATCTAACATTAGCAATCTTATATTAATTTTAAATTTATAAATATTTATTAACCATTTTTAATTTAATGTATAGTATATGATTGTAGTTTTTCACAAAATCTCTGTTTGGCTGCAGCAAGTGGGAATATTAGTGCAATTGTACATTGTACTTGTGAATATGACAATAAACTAGTTATCGTTTGGAGTCACTGACAATAAATTTGATTTTCCTGTTAAGATGCTGGAAAAAATTGCTGATGACACCACGGTGGTGGGTTATATAAAAAGGGGTGATGAGTGAACATACAGGAGGGAGTTGGAAAACTTGGTGCACCAAGAACAACCTTGCACTTAAAGCCACCAAAACCAAGGAGCTGATTGTGGACTTCAGGAAGGGAAAGCTAGAGGTGAACGATCCAGTGATCACTGAGGGATCAGAGGTGGAGGGGGTGAGCATATTTAAATTCCTGGGAGTTGCAATTTCAGAGGACTTTTTCTGGAACCAACACATGAAAGTCATCATGAAGAAAGCACATCAGCGTTTCTACTTCCTCAGTTTTCAGAGGTTCTTTAAGACACTGGGAAACTTGGCAAACTTCTACAGGTGTGTGGTGGAAAGTGCGCTGACCAGCTGCATCACGGTCTGGTGTGGGGGCACAAATACCTCTGAGTGGAAAACCCTACAAACCGTAGTTAACACAGCCCAGGACATCACAAGCAAAACCCTCCCCACCATCAAGAACATCTACAGGGAACGCTGCTGTTGGAGAGCAGCATCAATCATCAAGGATCCACATCTCCCAGCACATGCTCTGTTCTCGTTGCTACCATCAGGAAAGTGGTCTAGGTGACACAAGACTCGTACCACCAGGTTCAAGAATAGCTGCTCCACCTCTACCATCAGACTCCTCAACAACAAACTCAATCAGGGACTCATTTAAGGACTCTTGTGCACTTTATTGATTCCTGAATATTTATTTTCAGTATTGCACCAGCCAGTTTGCACTTCCTTCTTGTTACAACATTTCTCTATTTTGTATAATTTCGAGTACAGTTTTTTGCTCTCTGGTAAGTAGAAATTCTGCCTGACCTGGAGGTTTTCTGTGATGTCATGTATGTTCTCTGACAGTTCAACTTTGAACTGTAGAAACCCAGTATTTTGTTGAGAAAGTGTCAGGTTTGGTGGGTTCAAAGAGAAGTGAATATGGAGACAAGGGTTTGCAATCAAACATAACTTTATTAACACAACAATTATTAAGAGAGACAATTTATAATGGAGCATGGGAACCTACACACACAATTTAAAAGGGAGCGTGGGAACATACACACACAATTTAAAAGGGAACATGGGAACATACACACACAATTTATAAGGGAGCATGGGAACATACACATACAATTTATATGGGACCGTGGGGACATACACACGCAATTTAAAAGGGAGCATGGGAACATACACACACAATTTAAAAGGGAGCGTGGGAACAAACACACACAATTTATAAGAGTGTGGGAAGAGATCTTAACAAGAAACAAACAGGGGAGAACGTTAGACTGTACACAATCATTAATTCATACAGGCAATGCAGACATTCGCACACTATAAGTAGGGGATGTACACACCCTCCCGGACCCCTGAATAAGAGGAGGTGGATCTGGTACCACTGTATCCACAGGGGTAAATGCATGCTCTTGGACTCATGATTCATCTATAGCAATTTGAGCTATAACAATAACATACCTCAACCATGACCCAAGCGATGTCTGCAAAAGCGACCTGGCATGGAGCAGTGTCCAGGGTTATCACTATAAGGCAGAGAGGGCGAATGTCCTCTGTGCAGCTGCTAAATAGAGGGCTCTAGCCAATAAGGACGCTAGGTGATTTGAACCAGCCAATGGCAAGGTGTGCAGGGAGCAGTGGTCTGAGCCCAATTTTAACTGATATTCCACCTGCAATTAGTAACTTTGTCCATAACTTTGAGTGACAAAAAGTGCACCACGTACTGACTGGTGATGTGATTTCTGAGTGAGTTTCAGACAGGAAGCCACTCCTCCTCCACACACACCGCCAGTTTGACCCTTGTCTTTATTATTCCTGTCCCTCTGCTGATGTGGTGTAGTTTTCCGTGAATTTTCAAATCCAGAATGGTGTGAACTGAGAGAACCTTTTGGCAACGCCTGGATAGGCCTCAAAACAAAGTTTTTCACTTCCGTACATGGAACAATAAAGCTCTAGCGTAAATAAAAACTCTCATGACTAGAAGGAGAACAAATGCTTTTACTAGCTTATAACTATGGGTAAGGTTTCACAGAAGTCTTCAAAAAGGTTTTGGGTTTAGGCAGGAAATCAGGGTTATAAGTGAGCAGATGGGGGTGGAGCTGGGAGGCAGGGCCAGCCATCAGCACAACACCCTTCCGGTGAATCCCAGTTCACTGCATTCACCCCTTCCTGTAGAATTTAGGGTCTGTGAATGAAGACAGAGAACATGGGTTCAGAAAATAATGGTTGAAAAGTATCTAGTTATTTACAAATACAGATTTAAGCAGTCCCGGGGTCTGGATATCCTGGTGGAGCGCCTTAGCACCAGGGGGTCCTTGGTCTCCTTGGGTCTCCTGGTCCCCTTGTGAGGGAGGAAAGGCGGCCTGGATCTCCAGCTCAATGGTGGAGGGGGATGCACTTTCCTCCTGAACCGGATCCCCTGAGGACCTGACTGGGGGTGGCAAGAATGAGCTCTGTGGCTTGCAGGGCACCTGAGGCAACAGACCCTCTGTTCCGGTGGGTGCCAGGTCCCTGTTGGAGATGGTGTCCTCCCTGTCATCTGGGTTCTCCACATAGGCATTTGTGGGATTGGCGTGGAGCAGTTTCATCCTTTCCACCAGGGGGTTGGTCTTGCATCCTGAGAAGGACTGGACCAGGAGTGATGAGCCAGACTGGGAGTGTAGTTCCTGATCCCGACCTTCTTTCGAAAGTGAATAGGTGCTCATGAGGAGTAGCATTGGTTGCAGTACATAGTAGCGACTGGATAGAATGGAGTGCCATAGGGAGGACATCCTGCTAGCATGAGTTTGGAAGGCCTTTTGACTTCAGGGCCAGTTTTACAGCCTTCTAGACAATGGTGTTCTCCTTTTCAACCTGCCCATTCCCCTGGGGGTTGTAGCTAGTAGTCCTGCTGGACGCGATGCCCTTCACCGGCAGGTACTGACGTAGCTCATCACTCATAAAGGCTGAGCCCCAATCACTATGAATATATCTGAATATATTCTGGGATATCTGAACATGGCGAAAATTGTGTCTAGGCCCTTTATGACTGATGAAGTGGACGTGTCTGGACATGGAATGGCAAATGTGAAGCGGGATTACTCGTCAGTGGTGGAGAGGAAGAAGATGTTCCCATTCGTGGAGGGGAGGGGTCCCTTAAAATCGACACTGAGCCATTCGAAGGGCCTGGATGACTTGATCAGGTGCACCTTAGCGGGGCGGTAGAAGTGCGGCTTGCATTCTGTGCCGACCTGGAAAGACCTGGCGTCTTCCGTGGAGTAGGGCAGATTGTGTGCCTTGACAAAATGAGCCATGCGGGTGACCCCTGGATGGCAAAGCTCATTATGCATAGACCGCAGCTGGCTGGTGTGTGCAGAAGCACAGCTTCCTCTGGATAAGGCATCTGGAGGGTCATTAAGGGCACCTGGCCAATAGGCAAAGTCATAATTGTAGGTGGAGAGCTCAATCCTCCACCTAGCAATCTTGTTATTCTTGATTTTGCCCCTCTTGACATTATTGAACATGAATACGACCAGCCAGGTAGCGTCTCCAGTGCCTTACGGCTTCTACAATGGTTTGAGCCTCCTTTTCCACTGATGTGTTCTGGAACTCATGGCCTTGTAATGTCCGCGAAAAAAATGCAACCGGCCTGCCCGCCTGGTTGAGAATAGCGGCCAGGGCTACGTCCAAAGCATTGCTTTCCACTTGGAAAGGCACATTCTCATCCACTGTGTGGATGGTAGCTTTCGCAATGTGGTTCCGGAGGTAGTTAAAAGCTGTTTGGGCTTTAGCCAAGAGGGGGAAATTAGTGGCCTTTAAGAGGGGGCAAACCTTATCAGTATATTGAGAGATCCACTGGGCATAATGAGGAAAAACCCCAGGCATCTCCTCAAAGCCTTTGTGGTCCTGGGGATGGGGAGCTCTAACAGGGGGTGCATTCTATCAGGATCGGGTCCAATGATGCCATTCTCCACTACGTAGCCAGGGATAGCCAACTGGTTAGACCTGAACACACACTTGTCAGAGTTATAAATGAGTTTCAGGGCTTTCACTGCATAGAGAAAACTCTGGAGGTTGGCGTCATGGTCTTCCAAGGTGTGGCCACAGACATTATTGAGGTAGGGGAAGGTAGCCTTCAACCCATACTTGTCCACTATTCTGTCCATCTGCCTCTGGAAGATAGAAACCCCATTAGTAATACCAAAAGGGACCCTCAGGTATTGATAGAAATGACCGTTAGCCTCAAATGCCATATATGGATGGTCCTCTGAACAGATTGGCAGCTAGTGATGGGCAACTTTCAGATGGTCGAATAGACCCGATAATGTGCGATATCATTCACCATGTCCGAAATTCAAGGGAGGGGGGTATGTGTCCAGGAGTGTGTACCAATTAATAGTTTGGCTATAGTCAATTACTAGCTTGAACTTGTTTTCCCCTTTTATCACTTCCACTTACACTCTCCACGGGTTGGTGCTAGGTTCAATGATACCTTCATCCAGCAGATGTTGTGTCTCAGACTTTATAAAATCTTGTTCTGCAGTACTGTACCTCCTGCTCTTGGTAGCAATAGGTTTTCAGTCTGAGGACAGATTCGGGAAGAGAGGAGGGGGGTGGGTCGATATTCAGTGTGGAGGGGTTGCATGTAGATTCTGATTTTAGGGGCCATCCGTTCCAAACAGTTATGGGGGGAGGGGACCAGAATACTCCAAGGTCACACTTTTAAGGTGTGATAGTACAGAGTGTACACACCTACTGGCAGGTCTTAAAGGATTGCTCCTAGCCAGACCAAGTCATTCTAGACTGGTCAACCTACTTGTGATATGCTCCAGTCTTTTAGTTTATAAAAGCCTTGGTTTGGATCAACAAGTCTGTGGTTCTTTCGACGTGCACTACATAAGGTGACACAGGAAGTCCAGACCAACAACACAATTCATCAAGTATATACAAGCAAAATTTACAGAACTCCCACCCACCCCCCTCCCCCGACAGGTATACTAAGCAATGTTGTTGAACACTCATAGAGTGTGAATGAGATGCGAGAAATATGCAATAATTAGAAGGATACATCTTTAGGTTGAATTTTTGTACAGTCCATGAGTCTATGAAGCTTTCAGTACAGCCTGCATTGATTAGGCATTTAGTGGAATGTCCATTTCCCTTCACAGTCACTATGGAGTTGCTGAGCTGGTGAGGTCTATCCTGTCTAGGACCATCGAGGCTAGGTCCCCAGAGACTCCATAATCCTTACTCACTCGTGTGGCCCCCACCATCCTGAGTTGCCCTGCATGGGTATGATGGTGTCAACCATGTGGCACGGCAAGATGGCTGCCCTCCTTCCTCCTCTGACGATGATGGCGCAAAGTTTGAATTTGGGTCACTTCATGCCATTTCCTCATTGCCACCCTCCATCGGCATGTTGGGCAGCAAGTAGGTTCGGGTGAATTTGGGGCAGATGGCTTGGAGCTGGAATCAGATCCAGAAGTGTTGCAGGCTGCGGACTTCCCCAGGCTTCCCCTTGCATGACAAACCCTGACTCAATGTCCTTTTTTGCTACAGCTGGAACACACTGAGTCTTTTGCCAGGCAACGAGATTGGAGATTCTGCCTCTTGCCGCAGAAAAAGCACTCCCTGGCATGGAAGCAGCAGGGATAGCGAGAACAGCCGGTCCTTGGAAGGGGTCACCTGGGTGAGCAAGGTCGCTGGCTTCAAGGTCATCATTCTCGAGCTTGGCTAGTTCCAGTGATTTGACCAGCTTGATGTGGCTAGCCAGTCCTTCTTTCCCGACTCGAGCAGTCGCTGCCTCATGTACCTCGAGCGGACCCCCACGACTAGAGTGTCCCAGATCTGTTCTTCCTCACGAATGTGGCCCGTAACCACTTCATATCTGCACTTCTTAGGAAGCATCCACAGATCCAACAGATAATCATCGATGGTCTCTCCTGGCCGCTGGTGATGTAGAGCAAGTCAGGGTGGCAGCGTCATATGTAGAGCAGTCCCTGATGACTGCACACCCTTTTGTTCCTTCCCTCGAAGCGAGTGCAGACCTCCTGAGTTCATTGGTATGGAAGAAGTCTCTGCTCACGTTCAGGTAGACCTGGAAGCAGTCTAGCCAATATGTGAACTCCTCAGCTGCATCGGGGGGGGGGACAGAGCATACCTGGCTTGAGTAGCACTTCCATCATGAGGGAATAAGCTAATAAAATTGTAGTGTGAGTAAAAGCTCTCATGACTGGAGGGAGAACAAATGCTTTTATTAGCATATAACTAAGGGTAGGGTCTCACAGTAGTCTTCAGAAGGGTTCTGGGTTTTGGTGGGAAACCAGGTTTATAAGTGAGCAGATGGGGGTGGGGCCGGCCATCAGCACAAAGCCCTACCAGTGAATCCCAGTTCATTGCAAAAGCCTAAACTGGAAATAATGCCTTTCTGCAAGTCGTTAACCATAGAAAACTGCAGCACAGAAACAGGCCCTTTGGCCCATCTAGTCTATGTCAAACTATGAATCCACCTCAGCCCATGACTTGCACCCAGACCATAGTTTTCAGTACCCCTACCATCCAGTCCTCCCTTAAATGTCACAACCATCACCTCCACCTGGCAGTTCGTTGTCGCTGCTGAGGTCCAGCACTGAATCCTGAGCCATCCCGATCGTTCTGTGTGCCAATCATTGCCAGATTTAATTGTGAGGTGTCTGGGGGTAAATCACCAGGATTTCTGTCTTTCAGCAGAGAGAGCGACATTGAAAATACTTAGTCGATGGATTAGAGGAGAAATGTTTACTTGGATGGGTTTGCAGGCGCTAGAACCGGGGGAGCAGACGAAGGAGTTTCTTGTCAAGCATGGACGCTATGGGTTGAACGGCCGCAAATCTCCGCGGCTTTCTTCGCTTTTGGGTAAGCATTCAGCCGGTCAGGGTGCAGGACGGGTGAGGGGGGGTCTCTGTCAGAACGGGGAGCAGCCCGACTCGCGGAGAAGGAGGTGCAGCAGCCGGGCGGGGGAGGCGGACAGACTCGAGTAGCGAGGGGAAGGGGAAGCCGGGGCGGGGCTGGCTCGTTGCTTTGCCACAGGGCTGAACTTCGCCGTTGTGTGCGGGAGCGGAGAGGGATCCTCAGCCCCACATTCCAGTGATGAACCATGACGCCCACCTGTCCTCAACAGGTCAGTCCCGGGAAGGAGGGATGCGCCGAGCTCCTTGCCCCGTCCCGCACACGTGCGGTGTTCACGGCAGGGGCCACCGGTGCTGTTCAAAACAGGGTGGTTGGGGAAATGCAGAGGGCGAGGGTGGCCCTGGCCGGGTCCAGGGTAGGAAAAAGAAATGTTGAGGGTGGTTTAAGGAGAGAGGGATTCTTCAGAAAAAAAATCATCTGTTGGGTTGAGATTTAGGTGACGCCAAAAGAAGATTCTACAGGAAAGTGGTTAAATGAGTGAAGTAGAAAATATTCAGGGGAGTGAGGAGAGTGGGGGGTGGAGGGGAGAGTGGAGGGGAGAGTGGGGGGGTGGAGGGGAGAGTGGGGGGGTGGAGGGGAGAGTGGGGGGTGGAGGGGAGAGTGGGGAGGAGGATGAGGGAGAGAGGGCAGGCAGTTTGGGGGGAGAGGGAGAGAGCAGGCGGTTTGGGGGGGAGAGAGGGAGTGAGCAAGAGCAGGGGGTTGGGGAGAGATATTAGGTCAATTGGGTGTATTCAGACACCACAGGCCAAAAGGGCCTGTTACCGTGCTGCATGTCTAAATTTAAAATTTAATTTAGAGAAGAGGGTAAGGAATGAGAGCAAGGGGTAGGGAAAGAGAACAGTGGGGTAGAGTGAGTGAGTGTGGAGTTTGGTCAGGTTGAAAACAGGATGTGGGGATGAGTTAGGGTGAACTGGCCAGTCAGTCACCCTTGCAGCATGTTAGAGGCCTGTAAGCAAAGACCTGATCGTCCTTAGTTGCACCAGCAGACTTGGCTCGGTGTTGCTGGTGTTGCCAGAGCAGAGTGGGAATATTGGGTCGTGCTGCCTCCTTAACCCAGTGTAGAGGGGGATTTCCGAGAGATTGCAGATCAACTAACAAATACAGGAAGCTGAACAGACATCATGATTGTGCATGCCATGAAAGCTATTTCAATTCGTTAGAAAGCATAATTAATACTATTATGCTCTTAAATAATATTCCAAAACATTTCAGATGGTCTGCTATAAGATGAGAACTGTGTTTGTGTTAACTGTTTAAAGGTTTGTGTTATATTGCCAGAATGTTTCACTGACCCAACAACAGTTCAGTTTCACACTTGTTGCTCTAAAGTAAACACAGTGCAGGAGAAGGTTGTGAGTTTGATGAAGGGCTCCTCCATCAATGTCTGAAACATTGGTTATGTATCTATCTTTGCCTTATAAAGGACACTGTTTGACCTGCTGACTTTTGCCAGCATTGTGTTTTTACTTCAAACGTGGTGTCTGCAGACATTTGTGTTTTACTTTTGAAAAGAGGGAGCAGCAATAATGGGGGAAGTACTGGAATCTTTAATAAAAGATGCAATAACAGAACACTTGGAACTAAATCATGGGACTGAGCAGTCAACACAGACTTGTTCAAGATTCCTTTATTGCCATGTAATAGTACAGAACGTATAATATTACATTACATTCCCTTTTGCCTGCCGTAAGGCAGACAAAGAGATATATCAGTGTCATTCAGCGCCGCTTGCAGTAAGAGAGAAAGAGAACCAAGGGAGTCCCTTCAGAGATGCTGAGAGTCTGTGGATTTGCCTCCAGTGCTCCCCCAAGTGTTGGATCTTCTTGAAAACATTAAGAACGTTCACCGGGGCCGAATATGATATACCCCAGGTTTCTGAGGGAAGTGAGAGAAGCGATAGCTGGAGCAGTAGCTATGATCTGTGGGTCCTCTTTGGCCACAGGGGAGATCCCAGAGGAATGGAGAATGGCCAATGTGGTCCCCTTGTTTAAAAAAGGTAATAGGGAGAATCCTGGGAATTATAGACTAGTGAGGCTTCTATCAGTAGTGTGCAAACTTGTGGAGAGAATTCTTAACAATAGGATCTATAAGCATTTGGAGCAGTACAGTCTACACAAGGATAGTCAAGGCTAAAAGGCCCGTGCTGTGCTGCAGATTTCAGATTTATTGTCAAAGTACATATATGACATCATATACAACTCTGAGATTAGTTTTTCCTGCGGGCACGACAGAATTACCTCTAATTGGTAGTGAAAAAAAAACTGTACACAGCGTAAACATGTGACCAATCAAAAGAATTATGAACAGATAATGAATGTAAACAACTGACTGTGCAATACTGAGAGAGCAAAGAGCAAATAAAAATCAATAAGGTGCACAAGTAAGAGTCCTTAAATGAGTGTCTGTAGATTACAGGTGCAAAATTGCAATAAATTACATTTCCGTAGATGCAAAATTTTAAAATAAACAGTGCATAAGAAAGGAGAACGAGTGAGATAGTGTCTATGGGTTCATTGTCTGTTCAGAAATCTGATGGCGGAAGGAAAGTTGCTGTTTTTTGTACCATTGGGTGTTCATCTTCAGGCTTCTGTACCTCCTTCTTGATGGTAACAGAGTAAAGAAGACACGGCTTGGGTGGTGAAGGTCTCTTGTAGATGTCCTCGATGGATGAAGGCTGATGCCCATGATGGTGCTGGCCAAGTTCACAATCTCTGAAGCCTTTTCCTGTCCTGTGCATTGGCATCTCCATACTAGACAATGATACAACCAATCAGAATGCTGTCCTGTAGAAATTTGCAAGTGTCTTTGGTGATGTACCAAATCTCCTTAAACCGCTGGTGAGCCTTCTTCATTGTGGTCCATGAACAATGTTTCAATAGGAATATTGTTGGGGAGGAAATTGGTAAGCATTGTGTGCACATCATGCTCCCAGAAGCCGCAATTTGGCAACCCAGAGGATGGGGGTGGGGGTAAATGTGGGATCCAGGAGGGTACAAAGATGGCAACTGGAATTCAGTGCAGGGACAAGAGGCGAGGAGCAAATAGGGCAAGGTAAATGGGAGGAGTGGTGTTGGCGTGGTGGTCCACCGATCCCTGAACACTACCCGTAGCTGAGAATGGACTTTTCTCAGATAACTAAAGAGCAGGGAGTTGGGGCTCAAACTGAGCAAATTGAGGGGCAGAAGGGGCTGTGCTAAGAAAGATCAAATAGCCTGTGGCTATTACATCTGGAACAAAAGGTTTAATGGGAAATTGGAAAAAGGGAGGTAACCATACTTCTGGCAATTTCTGCTGATGGTGAATTCATGTAATATTACACTGTTTTTATTACATGACAGTAAAGATATCTTGAATCTTAAACCACACGGTCCTCCCAGAATTACAGTGTGGCTTTGCGCAAACAGAGGAACTACTGACATGGTCTTTGCCCTCAGACAGCTCCAAGAAAAGTGCAGCAAACAAAACAAAGGACTCTACATCACCTTTGTTGACCTCACCAAAGCCTTCGACACCGTGAGCAGGAAAGGGCTTTGGCAAATACTAGAGTGCCCCAGATGCCCCCCCAAGTTCCTCAACATGGTTATCCAACTGCACGAAAACCAATAAGGTCGGGTCAGATACAACAATGAGCTCTCCGAACCCTTCTCCATTGACAACGGCGTGAAGCAAGGCTGCGTCCTCGCACCAACCCTCTTTATTATCTTCTTCAGCATGATGCTGAAACAAGCCATGAAAGACCTCAATAACGAAGATGCTGTTTACATCCGGTACCGCACGGATGGCAGTCTCTTCAATCTGAGGCGCCTGCAAGCTCACACCAAGACACAAGAGCAACTTGTCCGTGAACTACTCTTTGCAGATGATGCCACTTTAGTTCCCCATTCAGAGCCAGCTCTCCAGCGCATAACGTCCTGTTTTGCGGAAACTGCAAAATGTTTTGTTTTGGAAGTCAGCCTGAAGAAAACTGAGGTCCTCCATCAGTCAGCTCCCCACCATGACCACCAGCCCCCCCCACATCTCCATCGGGCACACTGAACTCAAAATGGTCAACCAGTTTACCTACCTCGGCTGCACCATTTCATCTGATGCAAAGATCGACAACGAGTTAGACAACAGACTCGCCAAGGTAAATAGCGCCTTTGGAAGACTACACAAAAGAGTCTGGAAAAACAACCACCTGAAGAAACACACAAAGATCAACGAGTACAGAGCCGTTGTCATATCCACGCTCCTGTTCGGCTCCGAATCATGGGTCCTCTACCGGCATCACCTACGGCTCCTAGAATGCTTCCATCAGCGCTGTCTCCGCACCATCCTCAACATTGAATGACTTCATCACCAACATCAAAGTACTCGAGCTGGCAGAGTCCGCAAGCATTGAATCCACGCTGCTGAAGACCCAACTGCGCTGGGTGGGTCACGTTTCTAGAATGGAGGACCATCGCCTTCCCAAGATCGTGTTATATGGCGAGCTCTCCACTGGGCTCCGAGACAGAGGTGCACCAAAGAAGAGGTACAAGGACAGTTTAAAGAAATCTCTTGGTGTCTGCCACATTGACCACCGCCAGTGGGCTGATCTCGCCTCCAACCGTGCATCTTGGCGCCTCACAGTTCGGCAGGCAGCAACCTCCTTTGAAGAAGACCGCAGAGCCCACCTCACTGACAAAAGACAAAGGAGGAAAAACCCAACACCCAACCCCAACCAATTTTCCCTTGCAACCGTACCTGCCTGTCCCGCATTGGACTTGTCAGTCACCAACGAGCCTGCAGCAGACGTGAACATACCCCTCCATAAATCTTCGTCTGCGAAGCCAAGCCAAAGAGAAAGAGAGAAGAGAAGAAAGACACTGTTTTTATTACATGACAGTAAAGATATCTTGAATCTTAAACCACACGGTCTAGATTTATAACAGATAAAAGAGGAGTTCATTCTTTGTTGGAAGGAGCAGAAGAGAGACAAACTCTCCCCCAGTCAAACGGAATTTGGTTGGATCATAACCTGTAGGGTTACTGACTGGGATCTCTGGAGAAACCCCAGGCATGCTGGAAACACACAGCATATCAGACATATGGAGAAGGTGACGGAGTTAACGTGGTGAAACACGAAAGTCTGCAGACTCCATGATTGCAGTAAAAACACAAATGCTGGAGGAGCTCAGCAGGTCTCACGGCATCCATTGGAGGTAAAGATACGATGTTTCAGGCCTGAGCCCTTTTCCAGGGTATGAGTAAAAGGCAGGCTGGCATCTGTCTGAATTAAAAGGCTAGAGAGAAGGGATGGGAGGAAGAGTACAGTCCAACAGGCAAAAACTGTTGATTGGATATGGACAAGAGAGGAAAAGGTGAGACTTGATAGGGCCTAAATATGTATCTTTGAAAATGAGAGGTTATTGTCATATACAGAGGTACAGTGTACAGATTCTTACCTGCTCCAGACACAGGTACATCAACTACAATAGTATCATTTCAAAATGTCACATATTGCATGAGAAAGCGATATTAAATATAAAAGGATGGATAAACAAATATTCACAATTGCAGTTTGTGTAAGAGAAAGTAGGTGATGCTTCATGTAGACAGATCTTCAAGTCAAGTTTATTGTCATCTGATTGCACAATTACAGCCTGACGAAACTACGTTCTCCGATCCTCAATGCAAAACACACAGCACACAACCCAACATAACATACATACAGACAAATAACATATGCAGGAATATGAGAGTCTCGGATGGTTAGTGTGAGCAGTTCCTTTGGTCGTTCAGCATCCTCACTGTCTGAGGGAAGAAGCTGTTCCTCAGCCTGGTGGTGCTGGCTCTGATACTCCTGTATCTCTTCCCTGAAGGAGCAGTTGAAAGATACTGTGTGCGGGGTGGAAGGGGTCCTCAATGATTTTGCACACCATCTTCAGACAACGATCCCAGTAGATCACATCGATTGTAGAGGAGGGAGACTCTAGTGATCTTCTCTGCCACTCTTATGGTCTTCGACCCATTTCTCTGCAGCAACTGTACCACACTGTTACGCAGCTGGCCAGGATGCTCTCGATAGAGCTCCTGTAGAAGATTTTGGTGGTGCCAGTGTAGTTTATGATCAGGGTAGGACAGAAAGGTTCAAGAGCCTGAAAGCTGTTGGAACAAAAGTGTTCTTGAACCCAGAGGAGTTGGACTTCAGGCTTCTGGACCAGAAGGGTGCATCTAATGTTTCTATCCTCCGTCATTGACTTGCCTTTCATCACTGGGAGGCGGGAAGTGGGATTAACCAAAGCATTAGTTCCACTGGGGAGTGATGGAGATGGGATCAATTACCTTAACAAAGCTTCAAGATGAACTCAGTTAGAGAGGTTGAGAGTGTATGTACCTCAAAGCAGGCCAGTAGAGGATGACCACAGGTAGACATCTTGGTTGGCAAGGGCAAATTGGACTGAAGGGTCTTGTCTCTATGCGATACAGCTCCATTTTTCAGTGACAGTTACTTAGAGAACTAAGCACACTCGTCTGTGCCAGAAAATCTGAGCCGAGGTCACACCGGAAACGTTAGAAGCCATCAGCGTGTAGTCTAAGAATGCGGACCAACCAGATGGCATTAATATTGACCTAATGTTTCTGTGTTAGACCCACCACCACCCACCCTCCGGCCTGGGTTTTACCTTCCATGTCTCCTTTCCTCTAGCTCTGTCTCTCTTCCCTTTCCCCTCTGACTCCTTTCACAGAGCCTTTCATCTTAGCATATCTGATTCACACTTGTCTGGTGGACTGTACTCCTTCCCCTCTCTTTCTTACCTGCAGTATACCCACACATCCTGAAGACATGCGAGTTACTGAGTTAATGGCTACCATAAGTTATCCCCTCTGTGTGTGTGTGTGTGTGTGTGTGTGTGTGTGTGTGTGTGTGTGTGTGTTGGGGGGGTGGGGCAGGGAAGGAACCTGGGAGAATTGATGGGAATGTGGAGATAATGAAGGATCTATGTGTGGTTGGTTGATGCTGTTCTCCCCCACTCTCCCTCCTACTCCCCTCCAACCTTCCCCTGCTTCTTTCCGCCCTTCCTCAATCCTCCTAATCTCCTTCCCAACCCCTCCCTCCCTCACATCCCCTCCCACCCCACCTCTCACTCCCATGCACACCTCCCTCCTCTTACCTCTCCCTCTCCACACTCCTCCCCTCATTCCCATTGTCCCACCCTCCCTCTCCCACTAACTCTACATGTCTCTTCTCCCCTTCCCCTCCTCACCCACTCCCTCCTCTCTCCTCCCACCCCCTTCCCACCTAACCCCTCTTCCTTCCCTCCCCCTCCCTCTCCCCTCTCCCCATCCCCTCCCTCCTCTCCTCCCCTCACCCCCTCTTTCTCCCTCAACCCCTCTTCCCTCCCCTCCCCTCCTCCTCCTCCCTCCCCTTCTCCCTCCACTTCCCCTTCCCCTTCTCCCTCCCCTTCCCCTTCTCCCTCCCCTTCCCCTTCTCCCTCCCCTTCCCCTTCTCCCTCCCCTTCCCCTTCTCCCTCCCCTTCCCCTTCTCCCTCCCCTTCCCCTTCTCCCTCCCCTTCCCCTTCTCCCTCCCCTTCCCCTTCTCCCTCCCCTTCCCCTTCTCCCTCCCCTTCCCCTTCTCCCTCCCCTTCTCCCTCCCCTTCCCCTTCTCCCTCCCCTTCCCCTTCTCCCTCCCCTTCCCCTTCTCCCTCCCCTTCCCCTTCTCCCTCCCCTTCCCCTTCTCCCTCCCCTTCCCCTTCTCCCTCCCCTTCCCCTTCTCCCTCCCCTTCCCCTTCTCCCTCCCCTTCCCCTTCTCCCTCCCCTTCCCCTTCTCCCTCCCCTTCCCCTTCTCCCTCCCCTTCCCCTTCTCCCTCCCCTTCCCCTTCTCCCTCCCCTTCCCCTTCTCCCTCCCCTTCCCCTTCTCCCTCCCCTTCCCCTTCTCCCTCCCCTTCCCCTTCTCCCCCCCTTCCCCTTCTCCCCCCTTCCCCTTCTCCCTCCCCTTCCCCTTCTCCCTCCCCTTCCCCTTCTCCCTCCCCTTCCCCTTCTCCCTCCCCTTCCCCTTCTCCCTCCCCTTCCCCTTCTCCCTCCCCTTCCCCTTCTCCCTCCCCTTCCCCTTCTCCCTCCCCTTCCCCTTCTCCCTCCCCTTCCCCTTCTCCCTCCCCTTCCCCTTCTCCCTCCCCTTCCCCTTCTCCCTCCCCTTCCCCTTCTCCCTCCCCTTCCCCTTCTCCCTCCCCTCCCTCTTCTCCCTCCCCTCCCTCTTCCCCTCCCTCTTCCCCTTCCCTCCCCATCCTCTTCTCCTTCTTCTTCCTCTTCTCCTTCTTCTCCCTCTCCCATTTCCCTCTCTCCCCTAGCTTGCACTGTAAAATGTAAAGCCTTGTGCTGGCCAGCAGCTTGTGTTTCACAGTGCCCGCCTCTCGGGTAACAACTGAGCTGGAACATTGGGATCAGTGTCAGTTCCGTATGCCATGGGCTTCCTTGGATGTGAAATGTGGGGGAAGGCTCCAGGGGTCCAGGGAAGAGGCTGGTGGAACAGCTGAACAATCACACAGGAAGGATGCAAAGACAGGAATGGAACGGTACGGGTCAGTGAGGCAGCAGGGAGACAGGCGACCGAGGAATTTGAAGGCAAGTACAACAAGGGTGGAGTGGGGGCCTAGGGCAGTGTGGGTCAGGAAACATTGTGGGTTGGGGGCAATGTGAGTCAGGGGAGGCAGTTCGGGACGGGGAAGTGACACAGGGACATTGAGGGTCGGGGGCAGTGTGATTTGGGGCAGTGGGTCAGGGGGCAGTGTGGGTCAGAGGCACAGAGGGTCTGGGGACAGTGAGGGTCAATTCCCTGAGCTTTAGCATAGCTATGAATAAGCATAAAAGGAGACAAAATGGGAAAGTGTTTAATTGGGGAAGGGCTAATTACATTGGGATGAGGCAGGAACTAGTGAGAGTAAATTGGGAACAGGTGTTCAAGGGTGAAAGCACAGAACTAATGTGGAGGAAGTTCAGGGACCATTTGTGTTGGGTTCTGGATAGGTTTATTCCAATTGGACAGGGGAACGATGGTCAGAAAAGGGATCAGTGGTTGACCAAACATGTGAGGCAGCTAGTGAAAAGGAAGAAGGAAGCGGGAAACAGGAAGGGGTCATGAGAAGTATATGGTAGCAGGAGGGAGGTTAAGAAAGTACTTAGGAGAGCTCGAAGGGTAGGATGACGAGAATGAAGGTGGAGCTGCTAAAGGATATAGGAGGCAACATGTGTCTGGAGATGGAGGAGGTTGGAGAGGTCCTAAATGAATACTTTGCTTCAGAATTCACAAGACAAAAGGACCTTGATCAGGGTGAGGTCAGAATAGATCAGGCCTGCCTGCTGGACAATCTGGAGATTAAGGAAGAGAAAGTGTTGGATCTTCTTAGAAATATCAAGTCCCCAGGTCAAACGCGATGTACCCAAAGTTGCTGTGGAAATTGATGGAAGAGATATCTGGGGCAATAGCTATGATCTTTGAGTCCTCTTTGACCGCCAAATTGGTGCTAGAGGATTGGAGAATGCCAAATGTGGTCCCTTTGTTTAAAAAAGATAATCCTGGGATTTATAGACCAGTGAGACTTACATCAGTAGTGTGCAAACTATTGGTACTCAGGCGTTGGGAGCTCTGGTGTAAGCTGAGGGGAGGATTCAGAGTCGGGTGTTAGGAGCTCCTGGCACCCAACTCTGAAGGCCAAACCCTCCCATCAGCAGTCGGCCTACAGTTGCATACTGTAGGTCTCAACACCAATTCTGAACCCTCCCCTCAGCTTACCTGAATTGTGGGGCATAATTTGCTCTCCTCAACAGCACCCCTCTGAGGTCTGCTCCCTAGCTGTCTGCCAAGTTGGCCTAATGGTAGTGCCGGTCCTGAATCTATGAGCATTTGGAGAAGTACAGTCTACTCAGGGATAGTCAGCATGATATTGTGGAGGGAATGTCATGCCTCAGGAGGAAACAAAAGAAGATGATGGTAAATGTGGTCTGTTACAAGATCAAAACAGCAACCACAAAGAAGGCATATCACACAGGGGTAAAGATGAACAATTACTTTAGCAACAAAAATTCACCTTCAAACTTTAATTCAAAAATCCCCCCTTTTTATAACAATGCCCACTGGTTACTATGAAAATCTCTATAACAGTGTAAAACTAATAAATTCCCCAGCCTAAATATAAATATACGTATTCAAAGTTTGAGCTACACTTCCAACCAGCCCACAGAAAAACTTACACAAAACAAAATTCAGTTTGTTTGGTAAACTGAAGCCAAAAGATCTTTGAGAGAGAGAGAACATAAAATTCGAAGTTGTCTTGTGTTGCTTGGTCTGGATCCTTCTGGCTACTTTCGGAATGTTCATCCTTTTTGAAATCCCAACATTCTAAACTCTCCTCCAGACCATGACTCATGCTCTGGGCCTTCTTCCACTCCACAGCACCACCTAGTGGTGGTTTATCATCCAAGTCCAGAAATTTTTAGATCATTTTCTGCACGTGTCAGTCCGTCTCCCACTCTCTCAGCAGTCCACCTTCACCTTGGCTCTTAAAGGCAAACTGTCACTTTTTAACATAAAACCACACAACACATAGGCCAATACACAACGCAGAACTCTGTAACAGATCTACAAGGCATTTGACAAGATCCCTCATGAGAGACTTGCTCAGAATGCCATGAGGCACGGGATCCATGGAACCTTGGTTGTGTGGACTAAACATTAGCTTGTATGAAGAAAGCAGAGAGTAGTAGTGGAAGGAAAGTCAGTGACTAGTGGAGTGTCGCAAGGATCTGACCCGGATCCCTGCTCTTTGTGATTTTTATAAACGACCTGGATGAAGAGGCAGAAGGATGCAGATGATACAAAGGTTGGAGGAGTTGTGGATGATGCTGAAGGTTGTTGCAGGTGAGGAGTCATGTGATGGAGTAGTGGCCGGTAGGAGAATACCAGCCATCTCCAGAAAAGAAGAAATAAAGTGAAGAAAATACAAAGTTCAAGAAACACAAAACATATCAAATAAAAGATAAACTTGTAGAGAAAAGAAAGAAAATGGCACCCAAGAAGGAAAAAGTAAAAACAACGGGGAAAAAAAGAAGAAAAGACACCAGAAGGAAAAGGAGAAGGCCTTACCTGCATGAAGAAACAGGGAGCCGTCATGGAGAAGAGAGCCCGTTCTCCAAGGATGATGACGACCCCGCAGAGTCGCGATCCCCGACCGCTGGACTGCAAAAATGGCTCTTTGAGCCAAACAAAGTGCGCAACTGTACATGCGCTCACTAAGGAAATGGAAAACACTGACGGGAGGGGGGCCCAGCTGAGGACTGGGCAAACACAGCGCGACCAGCTGAGGGATGCCCGACACCAGGGCTCTCAGCTGGAAGAAGAGGAAAGTGACAGGATAGGAAAGAAGAACAGCAACAGGAGGCCCAACAGATGAGTAGCCCAGAAGAAGAGGACCAACAGTAAGCAGCCAAGCAAGAAGAAGCCCAGCAAAGTGAGGCAAGCAACTCATCAGGAAAGTCAGAAGAGACACAGATACAAGAAAGAGAAGAAGAAGACTCAAACACAGGTACAGACACAGAAGAAGAGGAAGTAGAAGAACAAGATCTGCACAGAGAAATAGAAGGTAAAACAGATGGACAGAATATAGATTTAAAAAAATTTCAAGAACAAATGAGAGCATTAAAAGAATGATTGACATTAGAATTTAGTGAAATGAAAAGTACAGAAGAAAAAGTGAGTAGAATAGAGCTGGTCATGACAGAAATAGGGAAAAGATTATAAAATATGGAAGAACAAGAAACGGCTGTAGAAATGGAAGTGAATGACTTAAGAAGAAAATTGGAAGAAAATGACAAAAAAGTTTGAGTCACAAGTGTTGTTAGCTCAGAAAATTGATATGATGGAAAATTATATTAGGCGAAACAACATAAAGATAGTGGGCCTAAAGAAGGATGAAGAAAGAACAGATATGAAGGAATTTATAAAAGAATGGATCCCAAAGGTCCTGGGAATGACAGAAATACAAGAAGAAATGGAAATAGAAAGAGCACATAGAGCACTAGCTCCGAAACCACAGACACAGCAAAAGCCAAGATCCATTTTAGTAACATTTTTGAGATATACGACAGCGGGCAAGGAATAAAATTAGAGAAGACAAAAAACCATTGGAATACAAGGATCAAAAAATATTTTTTTACCCAGACAAGTTTTGAACTCTTAAAGAGGAAGGAAAATTGATCCTATGGAAAAAAGGTTATAAATTTATGTTAAGATATCCAGCTGTGCTTAAAATATTTATCCCTGGGGAGCAAAACAGACTGTTCTCTGATCTGGAGGAAGCATGAGAATCTGCAGGACAGAAGGAGAGATGAAGAGCTGTAACAAGAACAAAGAATGACGATAAAATACATATAAAGATGTGAATATAATGTATATGTAAGAACCAAAGAAGAGAAAGAAAAGGGAAGAAAGGAAGTAAGGGGGAAAAAAAGAGGGTGAGCTTTGTTATATGTGAAGAAAAAAAGTCTTTTCTGGAGGGGGTTGGATGGGAGAGAATAACTGTCACTGCTAAATCAGTTGACACTTGCGAGCAGGTTCGCAATCCAAATGGAAAGGGGAGTTGTGGTTGCCCAGCAAGAGATAAGGGGCAACTCAGAGAGGGGGGCATTTGGGGTTAAGGGAATATTAGATGTGGGAGTTGTTGAAGTATTTTATGTTTTAAATGTGTTGTCATACATTGAGTTCAAAAAGGGAAAACTGAGAGATGAAAATGGGGAAAAGGGGGTGGTGAGGAAGCGGAAATGAGGTGTAAACAGGATATGAGATGGCCATGTTGAACTATATGACTATAAATATTAATGGACTACATAACCAAATTAAACGAAAAAGGCTATTAAATTTCCTGAAAAAAGAAAAAGTAGACATAGTATTTGTGCAGGAAACGCATCTAACTGAAGTGGAACATAATAAATTAAAGAGAGACTGGGTAGGGCACATAGCGGCAGGATCATATAATTCAAAAGCCAGAGGTGATTAATTTAAAATATACGAATCAAAATAGAGGAAATAATAGATCCAGCAGGGAGGTATGTAATGATAAAGTGTCAGATATATTCAGAATTTTGAAATTTGATCAATATATATGCACCTAATGAAGAGGATCAAAAGTTTATGCAAGATATTTTTTTGAAGATTGTAGATACACAGGGGAATATATTGATAGGAGGGGATTTTAACCTTAATTTGATCCAATGTTTGATAAATTTGGACAAAAGACTAGCAAAAAGAATAAAGTGGCCAAATTTATGGTTAAATCAATGCAAGAAATGAAACTTATGAATATATGGAGGAGGCAGCACCCAAGGGAGAAGGAATACTCATATTATTTGAGTAGGCATAAAACATACTCCAGAATTGATATGTTTTTGTTGTCAGCCCATATTCAAGGGAGAGTTAGAAAAACTGAATATAAAGCTAGATTGCTATCTGATCATTCACCCTTGTTATTAGCAATAGAACTGGAGGACATCCCACCAAGAACATCTAGATGGAGGTTAAACTCCACGCTACTTAAAAGCCAGGAATTTAGAGAATTTATTGAATGCCAAATTAAAATGTACTTTGAAATAAATACAGAATCAGTGAAAGACAAATTTATATTATGGGATGCAATGAAAGCTTTCATTAGATGGCAGATAATAAGTTATGTAACTAAAATGAAAAATTACTACAATCAAGAAATAGAACAGTTGGAAAGGGAGATAGCAAATACAGAAAAAGAACTAGCAACAAGGGATGATATAACAAAAAGAAGAGAATTGGTGGACAAAAAAAAATAAAATACGACACATTACAAACGTATATGGTGGAGAAGAACATAATGAAAATAAAGCAAAAGTATTATGAGCTAGGAGAAAAAAACACACAAAATATTAGCCTGGCAACTTAAAACAGAACAAGCTAAAAGAACTGCATTGGCATCAAGGAAAAAGGACAAACAAATTACATATAATCCAATGGAGATTAATGAGAACTTTAAGGAATTTTATGAACAATTATACCAAACTGAGAACGAGGGGAAAGATGATAAAATAGAAGAGTTTTTAGCTAAAATTGAACTGTGGAAATTGCAAGAGGAGCAAAACAAACTGATAAAACCATTTAAAATAGAGGAAGTACAGGATATATTAAAAAAGCTGCCAAACATTAAAATGCCTGGAGAGGATGGATTCCCAATAGAATTCTATAAAACATTTAAAGAGTTATTAATTCCTCCTCTCCTGGAAATAATGAACCAGATAGAAGAAACACAAAACTTGCCAGATTCATGTAAGACAGCAATAATTACAGTATACCAAAGATGGGAAGAATCCACTAACATCAGCATCATATAGACCACACATGTCAAACTCAGGCCCACGGGCCAAATTTGGCCCGTGATATAATTATATTTGGCCCGCAAGATCATATCAAATATGTATTAGAGCTGGCCCGCTGGCCACCCTGCCAGTATAGCGCATGCACATCTAATATTACAAATCCCAGAATGCTTTGCAAATGAGTTGGCGCTGGCCCGTCAGCCCGCTAATCGCCCCCACCTCCTCTCTTTACTTTCATTACCATTTGCGACCTGTCGCCTAACTCACATGTAATAAACCCCTTACGAAAAATGGCCAAACGAAAGACAGAAAACAGGACCTTTCAAGACAGGTGGGAGGCAAACTCTGACCCCAGAGTTTGATGAACTTGCATCTAAGAGATGCCAGGTATCTGGTTTAGACCCAGGTGCATCAGAGTAAATCACAGTGAGGCAAGCTAAGCTTGGATTAATATTTTCTTTGGTTAACTTTGGACTGTTCATAGTTGAAAGATTGGATTTTCATTGAAGCAAGTTGTTATTTTTTTGACTTCTTGGCTTGTGGGAAAAAAAAACATTTAAAAGGAGCTTAAAGGCTATAGAGAAATATTATTTATTGAATATTTTATTTCTCATTTGTTAATGCTTCTTCTGGAAAGAGTTTAACCAAAACTATTATTAAACATTTGTTTTAATAAGAAAAAGTTTAACATTACATATGTTGAAAGAAGAGAAAACATGCAGATATTGTTGAAAATTTTCAATAAATATTTAGTTTGGCCCACGACTTAGTCCAAGTTTTTAATTTTGGCCCTCTGTGAATTTGAGTTTGACACCCCTGATATAGACCAATATCTCTACTTAATTCAGATTATAAGATAATAGCAAAATTATTAGCAAACAGATTGGCCGACTGTGTACCAAAAATAGTAAAACAAGATCAAACTGGATTTATTAACAAAAGACGAACAGCGGATAATGTCTGTAAATTTATTAATCTAATTCATGCAGCCAACAGTGGCTGCAGCTTTAGATGCAGAAAAAGCCTTTGACAGGGTAGAATGGAATTATTTATTCAAAATATTACAGAGGTTCAATCTACCAGAAAAATATATTAATTGGATTAAAGCATTATATAATGGACCATTGGCGAAGGTAACAGTAAATGGATATGTATCGAACTAATTTAAATCAAGTAGGTCAACTAGGCAGGGATGTCCACTATCTCCCTCAGTTCGCTTTAGCAATAGAACCATTGGCAGAACTGATAAGAACAGAAAATAAAATAAAAAGGATAAAAATAAAGGAGAAGGAGTATAAAATCAGTTTATTTCCAGATGACATCATAATATACTTAACAGAACCAGAAATATCAATAAAAGAACTACATAAGAAATTGAAGGAATATGGAGAAATATCGGGATACAAGATCAACACAAATAAAAGTGAAGTGATGCCAATGAGTAATGCGGATTATACAGAATTTAAAAAAGAATCACCATTTAAATGGCAAACACAAGCAATCCGATACTTAGGTATTAGATTAGATAATAATTTAAGACACTTGTACAAATTAAATTATCAGCCACTAATAAAGAAATTGCAGGAAGACTTAATTGGAAAGAATTACTGCTTACGTTGATAGGGAGGGTAAATGCATTAAAATGAACGTCTTCCCAAGGATACAATACTTATTTCAATCATTACCAATTCCCTTAACAGAGAAATTCTTTAATGAACTAGAGAATAATAAGGAAATTTTTATGGAAAGGGGGGAAACCGAGGATAGTGTTAGATAAATTAACAGAGAGGTACAACCAAGGTGGTTTGCAGTTACCAAACTTTAAAAATTATTATAGAGCAAAACAATTAAGGTATTTATCAGATTTTTATCAGACAAGGGAAAAACCAGATTGAACTAAGATAGAGCTAGATAAAATAGGGGAGAAGGTACCGGAACATATACTTTATAAGTGGGATGAAAAGCTGATACGATATAAAAGCTCACCAGTATTGCATCATTTACTCAATATATGGAAGAAGATTCACTTAGAAAGGAAAAAACAAATTACCTAATACCAAAATTATTATTGGTGCAAAATCAGCTAACCCCTTTTACAATAAATAACCTTTCCTTTAGAAAATGGGAGAGAAAATGAATTAAAAGAATAGAAAATTGTTTTTTGGGAAATAATTTATTAACATTTGAACAAATGAAGTACAAATATGGAATAATTCATGGTACAATGTTTGCATACCATCAACTGAAAGCCTACTTAAAGGATGAATTGGGAAACAGATTGTGATTACCGGAAGGAAGCAGCTTTGAATATGTGATTACAGACACAATGATAATAAAAAGATTTATAACAAACATGTACATTAAACTGCAAGAGAAAGAAAATGATGAAATAAGCTATAGACCCATACAAAAGTGGGAAAAAGATTTAAACATAAAGATAAAGAATGAAATATGGGAAAAGTTATGCTCTGGAACTATGAAGAATATAATAAACACAAGGTTACGCATGATACAGTATAATTGGTTACACAGGTTATATATCACACCCCAAAAGTTTTTTTGTTAAATGTTCACTGTAAAAAGGAAATGGGAACAACAATTTGGGCATGTGAGGAAGTTTTGGGAAGATCTAAATCAGGTATTAAATAAAATCACAAAAAATAACATACCAAAAAATCCAGAGATCTTTCTTCTAAGTAATATAAGAAGTAAAGAATTAGGCCTCAAACTGGATGAAGCGCAAAAAAAGATTTATTATGATAGCCTTAGCTGTAGCAAAAAAAATGTATAATGTCAACTTGGAAGTCAGAAGAGAACCTGAGAATACAGAAGTGGTACATGGAAATGAATAAATGTATTCCATTGGAAAAAATAACATATAATTAAAAAAATAAAGTCACATTATTTGAACAAATTTGGGAGCCGTACATGGAAAATAACAGAGAGGGCTTGCCTTGGACCTCCACCCCCTAAAATGATAAGAAGACAAAATGACTTGATCCAGTGTGTAAAAGTAGATGACACATTTTTCTTGTTTATTTTCATTGTGTGATGACATTGTTTAATGGATTTAGTGTATTGTATTGTTGAATGTTTAATGGGTTTGGACAGGGTGGGAAGGGGGGGAGGGAAGGTAGGGGGATAAATGGGGAGAAAATGCCACTGTGTATATTTAAGAGGGAAATGTTTGTATGTATTTTGATTGATATGGTTCACAGCGTGAAAAATTTTTAAAAATTTTTAAATTTTTTAAATTTCCAAAGCACAGAATTAAAATGGTGGCATCTGAATTTTTTTTTTAAGTTGTTGCAGGTTACAAAAGGATATAGACAGGATGCAGAGATGGGTGGAAAAGTAGCAGATGGAGTGCAATGCAGATAAGTGTGATGTATTTTGGAAGGACAAACCAGAAGGCTGAGTACAGGGTTAATAGTTGGTTACTTAAGAATGTGGATGAACAGAGGTACCTTGGGGACCAAATCCATGCATCCTTCAAGGTCACCATGTAGGTTCATAGGATGTTAAGAAGGCCTATGGGATGCTGGGATTCATTAATAGGGGGATTGAGTTCAAGAGTTGAGAGGTCATGATGCAACACCTACATATCTCTGGTCACCACATTGCAGGAAAGATGTGGAAGCTCTGGAGAGGGTGCAGAGGAGATTTACTAGGATGTTAACCTGGATTGGAAAATGTCTTATTAGGCAAATTTAGCAGAGCTGGGACTTATCTCTTTGTGCAAAGAAGATGAGAGGAGACTTAATAGCGGTCTACGAGATTATGAGAGGTATCAATAGGGTGGGCAGCAAGCACCTGTTTATGGAGACATCAGGGGTACATATTTTCACACAGAATTGTGAGTGCCTGGAATGCCTTTCCAGGGATGGTGGTGGAGGTTGAAACATTAGGGGCATTTAAGAGACCCTTTGACACGCACATGAATGGAAGAAGCATAGAGGGTTACAAGGTAGGAAAGATTTTGGTTTTTTTTGGGTAGGAATATATAGATTGGAACATCAAGGGCCAAATGGACTGTACTGTGCAGTAAAGTTCTCTGTTCTTTCTCTCTCTCTCTTTCACTCTTTCTCTCCCTTTCCAACTACCTCTCTCTCTCTCTCTCTCTCTCTCTCTCTCCCTCTCTCCCCCCGAGGTATCAGTGGAAGTCAT
This sequence comes from Narcine bancroftii, assembly GCF_036971445.1. Lineage (NCBI taxonomy): Eukaryota > Metazoa > Chordata > Chondrichthyes > Torpediniformes > Narcinidae > Narcine > Narcine bancroftii. The sequence goes on from NC_091474.1 coordinate 28,964,180, forward strand.
TAGTGGGGGTTTCCAGGAGAGAGAACCTTGCTGAGCTAGCTCAATGTCTAGGGTGTTGGTGCTGGCACTGTTACCCAAGCAATGGAATGCTGCCAGATGGAACCCTCTGTTCAAACAGGGACAAGGCTCTGGTGCGGTTGCTGAGTGGCTGTGGAGGTGAGGAGAGGGGAACCTCTGACCCTTGTTAAAGGTGATTTGGTGGGCTGTGTGAGATGGTGTGGCTGAGGGAGGGGACTTCAGGTGAGCTGCCCCTTGTGTTTTCATGCTTTGGGACTCTCACCCAATCTCTGAGCCGCTGATATTAGCTCAGCAACTGGCAGAACAGGCTGAAAAAGGCCAAACAGCCTGCTGGTGCTGGGTGCTCCAGGATAGTTTCTGTACTGTATGTTTTAAATAAAAAGTAACCCCCCAAGCACAGTCCCAAGGCTGGCAGTTGAAACTGGTGGGGAAAGTTGAGGGAATTACAGGGAAAGCACTTGGGTCTCCTTGGCGGAATTTCCAGAAGCCCCAGTGAAAGGCAAGGAGGTACCATGGAATCGTTATCATACCTTTGCCAGTGGCAAGCTGGTTTTCTCGGTCAGTCTGTTGAGATGACTTAATCTGTGAGAAAGGGTTAATGAATAATTTTGTTGTGAGAGGCGCCTCAGGAAGTGTGGTCATGTGATAGAACATTGCGTAAGGCTGAAGTGGTTGAGTTAAGTCCACACGAAGTCTGGTGAGGTATGAAATGGCCCTGTGGACTGGGATAAAAACACACAGAAATGCTGGAGGAACTCAGCCAGTCTCGCAGCATCCATAGGAGGTAAAGATATATTACCGACATTTTGGGCCCGAACACTTCTTTGAGGAATCAGCAAAGAACAGGAAGTCATCAGAATGAAGACTGAAGACTGACTGAGGGAGGACCAACACAAGGTGTTAATTGGATATGATAAGAGGACAGGTGAGTATTGATCTTGGCTCTGTGAAAGGAGACAGAGGAAAAGGGAGAGGGAGAGACCACGCGCATGCTAGGGGAAAGGTGATGAGGGGAAGAGGAAGATGGAGGAATTTAATGGAAACCAGAGAAGTCGATGTTAGTGCCATCTGGTTGGAGGGTGCCCAGATGGATGATGAGGTGTTGTTCCTCCAATTTGCAGGTGGTCTCAGTCTGGCAGTGCATGAAGCCATGGATAGACATGTCAGCAAGTGAATGGAATGGGGAATTGAAATGAGTGGCCATTGGGAAATCCACGCTATTGTAACAGACAGAGCCAAGGTGTTCAACAGAGCCCTAGTCTGCGCCCAATATCTCCAATGTAAAGAAGACCACTACTCTTATATCAAATTAACACCTTTTATTGGTCTGGACTCCTCTCCCAGCCAGTCTTCGGTCTTTATTCTGATGCCTTCCTGTGTGCTTATACCTTGAGGAAGTGCTCAGGCCCAAAATGTAGGTTATATATCTTTACCTCTTATGAACGCTGTGAGACCAGCTGAGTTCCTGCAGTGTTTCTGTGAGCTTGTACTATAATCAGTGTCTGCAGACTTCTGTGTTTTACTCCTTATGGATTGGGAAGCCATGTCAGGAGGTATGAGGGAGATGAGGTGTCGTGAGTTTAAAGTAAAAACACAATACTGGAGAAACTCAGCAGTGTATTTTATATAGGAAAGATGAAGGTAGATAACCGACATTTCAGGCTGTACACTGTTTGACCTGCTGAATTTCTCAGCATTATGCTTTTACTTCAATCGCAACGTGTGCAGATCTTCATGGCTTTACTCCCCTGTATTTAAAAAAAATTGTAAAGTCTACAATTGATGGGCATGCCTTTGAGGAAACAAGAAAGGCCACACAACTTTAGCCAACGAGTGATGTCAAAGCCAGAGTCTGATGAAAGGAAAAGAATGTTGACCAAGAGAGACGTCAGCCTGGGGTTTGGTAAAATTTCAGAATGCGCCTGAGGGATTTTTTTTAATATTTTATTTTTCATTTTTTATAAACAGACATGGTAAAATTTTCAATTTCACAATATATGCGCCTGAGGGATTTTTTAAAATATTTTATTTTTCATTTTTTATAAACAGACATGGTAAAATTTTCAATTTCACAATATATAAACTTTTTCATACAAAAATAAAGAAAAAACCCCTCCCCACCCCCTTCTAACAAAATATAAAACCACACTCCCTGAGAGATCACACTATTCATAAAAAATCTCTGCGGGGAAATCACATATTGTAACAAGATGTTATTTCCATTTTTTTAAATAATCTATTTACAAAGTTTACCACAATAATTACATTTCATTAAATTCAAAAATTATTTCAAAAAGATACACACATGGCATATAAGAACCTCCCCCCTTCCCTCCTCCCCTGATTTAACGGTTCCTTAGCTTTCTTTGGTATAACAGTCTTTATTGCAGTTGAAAAAGACTCTGGTAAGGAATGAGGTTCCGCCATTTGGTTTAACATCTCCATAAAAGGAAGTATTAAAAGATCCTTAAACAACTTTAAATAAACTCAGGCAGAAAACCCAGAGACTTACAATGAACAAAGTGCTTCACTGACTTCTCTTACTGTAAAAGCATCTAAATCTCTTCTATCTCGATATTTCTAAATTTATCTGAAATATAAAAAGATAAGATCTTAATTTTAACTTAATTTCCTCTAGACAGATTTATATAAATTAGAATAAAAATCTTTAAATGAATCATTAATTTATTGGGGTTTATAAGTAATCATCTTTGAGCTTTTTATAATAGCATTAGAAATTTCTTGGTGCCTGCCACATTGACCACTGCCAGTGGGCTGATATCGCCTCAAACCGTGCATCTTGGTGCCTCACAGTTCGGCGGGCAGCAACCTCCTTTGAAGAAGACCGCAGAGCCCACCTCACTGACAAAAGACAAAGGAGGAAAAACCCAACACCCAACCCCAACCAACCAATTTTCCCTTGCAACCGCTGCAACCGTGTCTGCCTGTCCCCACATCGGACTTGTCAGCCACAAACGAGCCTGCAGCTGACGTGGACATTACCCCTCCATAAATCTTCATCCGCGAAGCCAAGCCAAAGAAAGAGGAAGAGTTATTCTAGAAGTTTGTTCTGTTTTTAACTAAAACCTGTGATCCCTTTGTCCTAATTCTGTTTAGTTCTCCAATTAATTTTTCCATTCTGTAAGTCTGGATCATATAATAAATTTTTTTCTTTATTAATTTCTTTCTTTTTTCATCTGAGACCTTTGTAAATCCTTCTCCAAATCCTCTATTTCAGTTTCTAATTGATCAACCTCTTCCATATGGTAAAACACAGGATTCTGTTGACACCGTGATTAAGTGAAAGAACACACAAAAGTTGGAGAAACTCAGCAGGTCAAACAGTGCCTTTATATAGCAACAGTAAAGATACATCACCAACGTTTCGTGTTTGAGCCCTTCATCGAGGAGTTGGCGAATGTGAGAGATGTCCAAACAAGAAGGGGAAGGGGGAGGCAGACCTAACCATTCAGACAGACCCATTGTCTCTACTTGCTCTTGCCCCACGGAACTAATTTCATCCTACCTTGACTCCTTCTTTTCTCCCCTAGTAAAATCCCTCCCCACCTACACCGAGTCACCTCACACACCCTCCACCTCCTCCAAGACTTCAAATTCCCCGAACCTGACCTCCTCATCTTCACAATGGATGTCCAATCATCCCTTTACACCTCCATTCCCCACACAGAAGGCCTGAAAGCACTTCGCTTTTTCCTGGACCTCAGACCTGAGCAGTCGCCTTCCACCACTACCCTTCTCCGCCTGGCAGAACTTGTCCTCACCCTTAACACTTTTTCCTTTAACTCATCCCACTACCTCCAGATTAAAAGAGTAGCCATGGGTACCAACATGGGTCCCAGCTATGCCTACCTGTTCGTTCACAGGCAAGAACCCCACCCCCAATTCTTCCTCTGGTACATTGACAACTACATCGGGGCGGCCTCATGCCCCCGCGATGAGCTGTCAGTTTCATCAGTTTCCACCCTGACCTCGAACTCACCTGGTCCATCTCCGATGATACTCTCCCTTTTCTGGATCTGTCTTTCTCCATCTCAGGAGACAGACTCTCCACTGTCTTTTATTACAACCTCTAACTTCCACAACTACCTGGACTCGTCCTCACACCCTCCATCCCCCTCTCTCAATTTCTACGTTTTCGCCACATCTGCTCCATAGATGAGGTCTTCCAGTCCAGAGTCTCTGAAATGTCTGCCCTCTTCCACAAACATGGCTTCCCCTCCACCACTATTAACGGCCCTCACCCTCATCTCTTCCATTTCCCCGCTCATCTGTCCTAGCCCCCCCACCCCTAGAAACAATAATCATAGAATCCCCCTTGTCCTCACCTACCACTCCACCAGCCTCTGCATCCAAAACATTACTAGAATTTCCAGTTCTTATTGCAGGACCCCCACCACCAGACACATTTTTCATTCTCCTCCCCTCTCAGCCTTTCGCAGGGACTGCTTCCTCCATGACTCCCTCATGCACTCTTCCCTCCTCACCTATCACCCCCCACACTCGGCACCTTCCACTGTGGTCATAGGAGGTGCAATAACTACACCCACGCTTCCTCCCTCACCACAGTCTGAGGTCCCAAAAAGACTTTTCAGGTGAACTCATTTACTGCATCTGGTGCACCCTCTGTGGCCTTCTCTACGTCAGAGAGACCAGTCACTGATTAGGAGATCGCTTCACCCAGCACCTCCTCTCCATCCGCAACAAATGCAGCCTCCCCATAGCCAACCATTTCAATTCTGAGTCATGCTCTCAAGCTCACATGTCTATCTATGGCCTTTCACATTACCCCACCCTGACCACCTGCAGATTGAAGGACCAACACCTCATTTTTCATCTGGGTACTCTCCAACCCAAGGGCATGAACAATGAGTTCACTGCATTCCACTCATCAGCTTGCCTTTTCCCTCCCTCTCCCCCTAGTTATTCCAGTTCCTACTTCCTTTCTCTCTCCACCTTGCCTAGACTCCTCCTCCCCCCTTCCTCTGGTCCTTCCCACCACCCCCCCATTCTGCCTATCATTTCCCACCCCTCACCACCCCCCTTCATTCCCCCTTTTGTTTGGACATCTCTCATGTTCCCCCACACCTTGATGAAGGGCTCAAGCCTGAAAACATTGGTGATGTATCTTTACCTTTGCAACGTAAAGGCATTGTTTGACCTGCTGAGTTTCTCCAGCATTTGTGTGTTTTTTCAACCTCTTTCATATAATCTTTCTTAATTTTCTCTGTAATATTTACTATCTGATCTCTCAAGTATGCCTTCAATGCATCCCAAAGTTTAAATTTATTAACTACTGAATTAGAGTTTATTTCTAAAACTTCTTGAATTTGTTTTCTTATAAAATCACAAATATCCCCACTCTTCAACAATACTCTACCTCGAAACCAATTGCTCCTTCTCAGGAACCAAACATGTCATTAAAAGCGGTGAATGATCATATAAAATTCTAGCCTTACAAACCACTTTCATATCTCTTCCTTGCAATTGCGCCGATATCAAAAATAAGTCTATGCTGGAATAAGAATCATGTCTATGTGAATAAAAAGAATAATCCCTTTCTTTCAGATTTAATCTTTGCCAAATATCTATCAAGTTCAACTCTTTCATTGCACTCAAGGTTACCTTTCCTGCATGATGCTTTGCCAGTTGCCGCATTCAACAGCCATTTCTTGTGTGGGCGCGGGCCGCTACAGTATCCCGAATAAATCCTTCATCATTTATATTTGGTGCATAAATACTCACAAGTGTCCACATTTCTGAATAAATTTGACCATGAACCAGGACAAATCTCCACACAGGAGCAGTAACCACCCTTTGAATTTTCGCAGATAATGTTTATTGTGACAGCCCTTGCTTTAGAATTAAACGTTGAAGCTACCACCTGACCTATCCAGTCTCTTTTTTAATTTCTGATGTTCCTTCTCTGTTAAATAAGTCTCCTGTAGAAAAGAAACATCAACTTTAATTTTCTTCAAATAAGCTAAAACCCTCTTTCTCTTAATCAAACTGTTAAGCCCATTTATATTAAAAAATATTTAGTACCCCATATTAGCCATTAATCTACTTCCCAAACACTCAAAACTCCCCTTTGCCTCTCCTCTTGGGCCTCCCACTTCTTAAAACTGTTAACCACACTTGACATCTCCATCCAAAGGAAGAAAGTAAAGAAAAATAAAGCAATACTTAAAAAAGGAAAAAAAAACACAAAAAATGTACTGTCAAAAAAGATACAAGTGCTACCTCCCTCTAATGTGCGGGAAGTGGCTCTCACCACTAAGTGGCACATAATAGCTAGGGACGGAGAAGGAAAACACCCTTCTACACCCCCCCTCCCCAAAGAGAACAATCGTTATATAAATTTTAAAAACTTCATTTTTAGGTGAAGGCAGCTGCTTCATGGACTTTATTAATTTGTTCTTCATTCAGGTCTTCCATTTCTTGTTGTATAACTCTCTTCACCTTGTATCTTCTCAGGTTGTTGACTATCTGTAGTTTGCACGCCAACTTATTGAACCTTTTTATTCTTCTTTGGCTTGGCTTCGCGGACGAAGATTTATGGAGGGGGTAAAAGTCCACGTCAGCTGCAGGCTCGTTTGTGGCTGACAAGTCCGATGCGGGACAGGCAGACACGGTTGCAGCGGCTGCAGGGGAAAATTGGTTGGTTGGGTTGGGTGTTGGGTTTTTCCTCCTTTGCCTTTTGTCAGTGAGGTGGGCTCTACGGTCTTCTTCAAAGGAGGTTGCTGCCCGCCAAACTGTGAGGCGCCAAGATGCACGGTTTGAGGCGATATCAGCCCACTGGCGGTGGTCAATGTGGCAGGCACCAAGAGATTTCTTTAGGCAGTCCTTGTACCTTTTCTTTGGTGCACCTCTGTCACGGTGGCCAGTGGAGAGCTCGCCGTATAACACGATCTTGGGAAGGCGATGGTCCTCCATTCTGGAGACGTGACCCATCCAGCGCAGCTGGATCTTCAGCAGCGTGGACTCGATGCTGTCGACCTCTGCCATCTCGAGTACTTCGACGTTAGGGATGAAAGCGCTCCAATGGATGTTGAGGATGGAGCGGAGACAACGCTGGTGGAAGCGTTCTAGGAGCCGTAGGTGATGCCGGTAGAGGACCCATGATTCGGAGCCGAACAGGAGTGTGGGTATGACAACGGCTCTGTATACGCTTATCTTTGTGAGGTTTTTCAGTTGGTTGTTTTTCCAGACTCTTTTGTGTAGTCTTCCAAAGGCGCTATTTGCCTTGGCGAGTCTGTTGTCTATCTCATTGTCGATCCTTGCATCTGATGAAATGGTGCAGCCGAGATAGATAAACTGGTTGACCGTTTTGAGTTACTAGCAAGAGAACTAGCAAATTCCAACACTTCCATTTCATTTGTAAAAAATCTTGCTTGATTATCTCCCAGAAACACTTTAAGTGTAGTAGGATGATGAAAAGAAAACTTATATCCTTTCTTCCATAAAATTGATTTAACTGGGTTAAATTCCTTTTTTTCTTTTCACAATTTTTGTACTTAGATCTGCATAGAAAAATAATTTTTATCAGCCACTATCAATGTGCTTTGATATTGGCAAGTCTTCTGGACAGCTGCTCTCAATATTCTCTCTTTATCTTGATAACACAAATATGTAATCAGAACCCAGTCTGTCCAGGTAATGGCTTCTTTCTATTAGCCCTATGTGCTCTATCCAATTCAATTTCATTCGGAAAATTATCAGATCACAGAACTTCTGGGATACATTTTTTGAAAAAATTGTACAGGATTGGGACCTTCAAAATCTTCTATCAGCCTCTTCACATTATTTCTTCGACTGTGATTTTCTAATATATAATTTTTTTGTGAAAGCTCTTTCTTCTCGACACTCCATGCCATAACTGAATCTTTCAACTTATTAACCACATCTTTACATTGGTCCACTTCATCATGGTATTCTTGCACATTTTCTCAACTTTCTGAACTTGTTGTTTTAACTTTATCAATCACTTTAGCATCTCTTTTCGTTTCTTCCTTAATAATCTTCATCTCTCCTTTAACATATACAAATTGAGTATGAACATCAAGCCTTACAGACACAAACTGCATATCCATCTTCTCACTCATTGCCTGCCCATACCCCGTCCCCTAGCTTTAGATGCCTCTACCTGCATAGTTCTCATTTCTTGTATTAGTTGAGCCTTTTGATCTCCATCTTCTTCCTTCTCCTCCTCTTCCTTATTCTGATCTTCTTCTTGTCTTTTTATATCACTTAACATTGAAAAAGGAGCTTCTGATTCTGCCTCCTATTCTAGAGGAGGCAGAACTTGTGAAATAGAGCTGCTGACAGCAGCTTTACCAGTTCTCCATAATAGTGCCGAATGGTCTGTTCTGCCTATGTGCGAACTTTGTCGCATGCACACTTGTTCTTGCAATCTTTGTAGCTCGATGACCCTCTTACGGACTCCAGCACCATCTTCTTTGGCTTCCCAGAGAAGTAGTGCTAGTGTCATCTGAACTCGTGCCACTGTGGCTCTCGTTGCTCGAGGAGAAAGAGGAACTTCAGCCCAAGGCTCTGATGTCAAGATAGGCCCAAATTTCTCTGATTTTTTTTTTACTTCTTTCATAACTGTGTTTCTAGTTGTCTGTGGCTTCCCTTTCCTTGAAGCCATAATAAAAACTGCAGGCAGGTTCTAAAAGCTGTATTAATTATTTAAAAATTTTTAAAACTTTTAAAGTCAGTTATTAATTAGTTCTCCCAGAGGAGGCGTATTCCCATGTCCTTTGCTCACGGCTTCACGCCGCCACCCCCCCCCCCCCCCGCGTAACTTTCTTGACAAATGTGTCATATTTGTTTTTTAGATTGTACATAATTTTCTCCACTATTCATCTCTGCAGTCCACATGTGCTATGAATAAGGGAGAGTTGGACTTAGAAGAAATTGCAATACACTTCTTAGCCACTGATAAAGCTGCTTTGACAAAAGAAATTTGGAATTTAGTTAATTTATTACTTAATTCAATAAAATTACTCAAAAGATAAAGCTCCGGGTCATCTGCGAAGGCCACGTCTGTAATCTGTTTTGATTTTTAGATTGCAGGCATGTAACGGCACAATCAAGGAATTTTGCCACTACACGGGCAGTCTAAAAAGGAATGTGCAGGAATTTTGAGTCAATTCCTGCACTACGATTTATCCTGCAATATCCCAGAGACTTATTAGGTTGCAGCGTATTCAGAACCTTCTCAATTTCTTCTCTTGTGAAAGGGGCATCAAACTCCATCTGTTTTCTCACCTCTAGTTTCTCAGTGTTCACTAAGAGCTTGTCCATCTCCTTATCATCTCCTAATAATTCTAATTTATATAGTTTTGTATCGTATTGTCTAAAAATATCACTAATCTCTTTTTGATTGTACGTTAAAATATTGGCTTCTGTTTTAATTGCATTTATCATCCTCAATGACTCCTGTGACTTCACTTGCCAGGACAAGACCGTATGTGCTCGTTCTCCTAATTCATAATATTTTTGCTTAGATTTTAAAATAATTTTTTTCAGTTTTACACATTTATAATAAATTGCTGTTACAGCAATTTTTTATTCTCAAAGAGTCTATATTTTTCTTGTAAATCCGTCCTCTGATATTCTTTCTCCAGTTCTGTTATCTTTCTCCAAACTATCCAATTCTACATTATATTCTCTTTTAAGATTTTTTGTATAAGAAATAATTTGCCTTCTTCGATAAGCTTTAAGCATATCCCATATCAAAAAGCTCTTATCAGTGGAAGAGAGATTTGTCTCACAAATTAGTTCTATCTGTCTCCTAATAAACTCACAGAAGTCTGCCCTTTTCAACAATGTGGCATTAAGACACCATCTGTACACATCTTGTTTTTCCACTATCGCAATAGTTGAGGTTAATGGCGAATGGACTGACAGTAGCCTCGCCAAGAATTCCATTTTTATCACTTTTTTAACTATCCAGATATTAAAAATAAATCCTTGTATGTGAATCATGGACCCTTGAGTACAATGAGTAGTCTCTCTCTTTCTCTGTGGGGTGGAGCTGCCTCCAAATATCAATCAGATTTAAATCTTTCATAAATGATGCTCCCAAAACCGCTTCCCGTTCCTGGAAACTCAAAAGTCTTACCAGAACTGGGAATGGTCACTGCTCGTCAGATCTTCCGGGTCCAGGGGTCCGATGATCCCTTTCTATTCGTAGTTTTCCGTTGAATTTATTTTCTCCCAATACTCGTGGAATCCAAGTTTCAAAGAAGCTCACCAGGTCTCTCCCTTCGGTCCCTTCCTTCAAATCAATAATCCAAACATTATCGCATCTGCTGAAATTCTCCACGTGGTCGATCCTATCCACCATAGCTTGTTTATCCAAGTCCCATTTCTTCCATCTTTTTCCAAAGCCTTTCTTCCATTTTAACCAAGTCAACTTCCACTTGGACCATTCGTTCCATTAAATCATCAATTGTCTTTTTTAATTCAGTCATCTTCTCTGACATATACTTCATTGCTATTTCAACGCCCATGAAATGATTGCATAAAGTCTCCATCTTATCTAGGATTACATTCAGGTCTCGCCCTGATCCCCCAGCACTGCTGGGCTCAGTCGGTCCCAAGACTGCTCTTGTGCCACTCCCTTTCAGGCTTTCACTCGATGGCTGAGTCGGTGTCCCTTCCGATTTTGTTTTTTGCTGTCATGGTTTCTTAGTGTTCATTTTTTTCATCCACAGGGAAAAACAATTCTTCATTTTAAACTTTTAAACCATCTTTTTAAAATTCTTCATTGAGAGTTCATCCAAGACATGTCTGTCTAGCTCAGCATTTCTCAACCTTCTTGGCTTGAAGGTTCCACCCTTGTGGAACCCTTGAAACTTTCAGGGAACCCCTGCATAAAAATTATTATATTTTTATCATAGTTCACATGGTAAACATTATATATATTTTTGATAACTTGTTAAGGAAAATAATAACTCCCTTTTTTTGTCAAATTTATTGGCAATGCAAAAAATATCATACTGCTGTTTATGAGACCTCACACCGAGGTTTTCATTTCAAATAATATAAGAGGTGGAAGCCTTTATTATAATAACCAAGGATTTTCCAACAATATACCATCCATGTATGGTAAAATTACAAATATAAAATTAAACAAAAATTACTCAAAAATGCATTAGCCTATTTAATCACTGTTTCTTGCGGAACATCTAGCGACCTCTTGCGAAACCCTAGGGTTCCGGGGAACCCTGGTTGAGGAACACTGCTCTAGCTCCGCCCCATGGCCATGCCTGAGGGATTGATGAGGGATGGCAGAATGCGAGAACGTCCCATAAGTCCACTACGAACAGACTTTTAAAAACTTCTGTAGATGTTAACCAGAGAAAGATTTGTGAAAATTAATGGGGTATTGATGAATAAGGAAATGAAAGAAAAATGGAATAAATATCTTGTGGTTGTCTTCACAACACTGTTACAACACCAGCAACCCAGGTTCAAATCTGGCACTACCTGCAAGGAGTTTGTACGTTCTCCCCATGTCTGCGTGGGTTTCCTCCCACCCTTCGAAAACGTGCTGGGTTTGTAGGTTAATTTGGGTGGCTTGGGTTATATGCTGGAATTTGTTTCTAATTTCTAATTGTGTTGTAATTAAAAAAGGATCATCAACTTTAAAGAAATAGTGAATTCAGTGAGTGTGAACAGAGCTGGCGGGTGGTAAATCGTCAGGAGCCAGTGCCCTGTATCCCGGCATTTGGGAGGGAGCGATGGAGATGTCAGAGCTCTGGTTATCACCTTCTGGAATAGCACAGATTCTGAAAGACACAACCGTTTGGAAGGAGGCAAATGTAAGGCCAAGACTTGAGAAAAGAGGAAGAGTGTAAATAGGGACCTACAGATGGGTTAGCCTGAGATTGTTGGGCAAAGATTTAACTGTAAAAACGCAAGTTAGAAAATTATTCTAGGACTGGGTCGACATGGATTTAAGGGAGAGAAATTGCACATGACACATGGTCCAGAGTGTTCCAAGATTGTAAATGGCAGGTAAAGAGGAATCAGTGGATGAAGGGGTGCAAGACTATCAGGAGGGTTTCAATAATGTACCATACCAGAGATTATTGAACAAGAGGGTGTGTAGCTTGTGCAGCCAGCAGTCTCTGGGCATGGGTACTTGATACGCCATAAGCAGGGACCAGTCTTGTATCATACTATAGGCTTTTATTAACAGAAGAAGCCACCTCTACTGACCAGTGGGTTAAGTTGCACCATCTGTTATACCAGTAGGATGGAGCCAATCTACAGTCATAACTAATAGCAAGCAGTCAGCATTAATACATCACTGCAGTACAGTAAATGTGCAGTGCTGGGTGCTGTGTTTTCCTTGCTGTTGAGCTTTCTGAGAGTCATAGTAAGGGGAGAGTGTTCCAACACACTCTGGACATGCCTTGTGGATGGCAGAGGGGGAGGTTTGGGGAGGGTAGGGAGGTGAGTCGCTCATCGCATTGCCCCAGCCATGGAGCTGCTCCTGCATCACAGTGTTCCACTGGCCCTGGTCAGTGGTGACCCCGTGGAATATCTCACGATATGGTGCGATAGGAACAAACCGAGTCTCAATGTGGACAAGACAAAGGAGATGATCGTGGACCTCAGGAGGAGGTCTCTCCGCTACATATCAACAACTCTGTAGGAGAGAGAGTGGAGAGCACCAAGTTCCTTGCAATTCACTTAACTGGTGACCTATTGTGGACACAAAGCATCTCCTCACTTGTCAGGAAGGCGCAACAGCGACTGCACTTCCTGAGAAGAATTAAGTGGTCAAGGGGGTGTGGAGAATTGACTGCCCACCCATCTTTTGGGGTTACGTGCAAGCCCATTTGGTTTTGGAGCAGGAACACATGGTGTTCAAGGGGGCAGTGGCTGAGTTCAGGGAACGGTGGGCCCCCCCCCCCAGGGGATCGCATGTGTGGTTGATGATGAAGATCGTGCTTTAATTTGATGTGTAATACTGTTTACTAGAGAGGTGGTCGTAATTACTGCTTCTCACGGTTTTGTTGCCACATGTTATGGTGGTTTTTAGTTTTAATTGTGGCTCTGTGTGTGTTTTGAGTTTGTAACGTCGTAGTTGAATAAAGTTTGGAAATAAAATGGTTGCTGCAGAGAAATGGATCGAAGGTCAATCCACAGGACAATAAGAGTGGCAGAGAGGATTACTGGGGTCTCCCTCCTGCCCCCCATTGATATGATCTACTGGGATCGTTGTCAGAAGAGGGTGTGCAAAACCATTGAGGACTCCTTCCACCCTGCACAAAGCATCTTTCACCTGCTCCCATCAGGGAAGAGATACAGGGGCATCAGAGCCAGCACCACCAGGCTGAGGAACAGCTTCTTCCTATAGGCAGTGAGAATGCTGAACGACGAAAGGAACTGGTCACATTAACTATCCAAGACTCTCATATTCATGAAACAAACAATTTCATTTATTTATTTATTTTATTTCTTTGGCTTGGCTTCACGGACGAAGATTTATGGAGGGGTATGTCCACGTCTGCTGCAGGCTCGTTGGTGACTGACAAGTCCGATGTGGGACAGGCAGGCACGGTTGCAGCGGCGGTTACAAGGGAAAATTGGTTGGTTGGGGTTGGGTGTTGGGTTTTTCCTCCTTTGTCTTTTGTCAGTGAGGTGGGCTCTGCGGTCTTCTTCAAAGGAGGTTGCTGCCCGCCGAACTGTGAGGCGTCAAGATGCACGGTTGGAGGCGATATCAGCCCACTGGCGGTGGTCAATGTGGCAGGCACCAAGAGATTTCTTTAAGCAGTCCTTGTACCTCTTCTTTGGTGCACCTCTGTCTTGGTGGCCAGTGGAGAGCTCGCCATAGAACACAATCTTGGGAAGGCGATGGTCCTCCATTCTGGAGACATGACCCACCCAGCACAGTTGGGTCTTCAGCAGCATGGATTCAATGCTTGCAGACTCTGCCAGCTCGAGTACTTCGATGTTGGTGATGAAGTCATTCCAATGAATGTTGAGGATGGAGCAGAGACAGCACTGATGGAAGCGTTCTAGGAGCCATAGGTGATGCCGGTAGAGGACCCATGATTCGGAGCCGAACAGGAGCGTGGGTATGACAACGGCTCTGTACACGCTGATCTTTGTGTGTTTCTTCAGGTGGTTGTTTTTCCAGACTCTTTTGAGTAGTCTTCCAAAGGCGCTATTTGCCTTGGCGAGTCTGTTGTCTATCTCTTTGTCGATCCTTGCATCAGATGAAATGGTGCAGCCGAGGTAGGTAAACTGGTTGACCATTTTGAGTTCCGTGTGCCCGATGGAGATGTGGGGTGGGGCTGGTGGTCATGGTGGGGAGCTGGCTGATGGAGGACCTCAGTTTTCTTCAGGCTGACTTATAGATTAAATACTTGTCCTTCATATGTATTGTTTGTCTGTAATGTGCGTTACGTCTGATTGTGTGTCTGTGTGTTTTGCACCGAGGACCAGAGAACGCTGTTTCGTTGGGTTGTATTTGTACAATCAGATGACAATAAACTTGAATTGAAACTTGAAACTTTTATGTGGTGACGCACAGTGATCTTGGTGACAGTAATGTCTTTGGTGAGATTTCTGCCTGGGGAGGGCAGACTCACAGGTTCTTCAGCCCATATAGCCATACTGGCCTACCTCTCCGCTCTTCTGTAGCCTCTCCAAAGCCTCCTCTTCTTCCCCCTCACTGCCACATTTCTCCCTGCTGCTGCATGGGCCAGGCCTGCATGTGAGCAGTGACAGAGGAAAGTACCTACCGGAGCACTAGGTCTGGTCGGTAAAAAGGGAAGCTGACGCAGCTGGCCGATCTGAGAGAGAAACTGGAAGTACCAGAAATAGGCAATCAGAGCCGCAAGTGTTAACTCTTGCTACCCTCCCCATTGCTGATGCAGGGAAAAAAATCTGATTTTGTGGCCTCTTGTCCTGGACTCCCCTACCATGGGAGGGGAGTCTGGGACAAAGAGAACATGAGGGGGATCTTCTTCACACAAAGAGTGGTGGGAGTGTGGAACGAGTGCTAGCTGAAGAGGTGAATGCAGGCTCAATTTGGAGAAATATTTAGAATGGTACAGCACAGAAAACAGGCCATTCAGCCCTTCTAGACTGTGCCAACCATCATTCCACTAGTCCTATTGAGCTGCTCCCATTCCGTAACCCTCCAGACCCTTCCCATCCATGTATTTATCCGATTTATTCTTAAAATTTAAGATTGAGCCCACATTCACCACAACAGATGGCAGCTCGTTCCACACTCCTACCATTCTTTGAGTGAAGAACTTTCCCCTAATGTTCCCCCTAAACTTTTCCCCTTTCAGCTTAAAACTATGACCTCTCGTATTTATCTCTCTGTGGTGGTACACCACCGGCTTACTGAAGGGGGCAACCTCTGTACCTGCAGGAGAGTACAACACCTGGCCGGCTGTCAATCAGCTGACCTGAATGGATCAAGCCCCACTTGGTCAGGTGTCAATCACCCTCTGGGATACAAGCCTGAGCCAGCCTCCCGAGGCCTCACTCAGAGTTGCTGCAGCCACAGCCAGTCCTGCTCTGTGGATGTCTTTGTCAATTAAAACCTGTTGTACAGTCTCTTCGGTTTTGTGTGTTTGCTTCTGTCTAACAGCGCACCACACACTCCAAAAAAAATTTAAGAGAAATCCGGACAGGTACATGAAAGGGAGGAGTGTGGAGAGATCTGCACTGGGTACAGGTCAGTGGGACGAGGCAGAATAATAGTTCAGCACAAAGGGTCTCTTTTATGTGCTGGAGAGTTCAATGGTTCTCTGAAGGGCTCTTTCTTTAAATGTTACCATTCTCTCTGCATCACTGCTGCCCCTTGAACTGCTGAGTTCCTCGCACAGATCCTTGTATCAGCTTCAAATCGGTAGTACGGATCCATACTAATTAATTTAAAGTAATGTCCACACTAATGTGAGATCTGCACTAATCTGTAACTAGTTAACCCACCAATACAACTGCGATTATCACATCTTAATCTTTAACTAATTAATCTACTGATGCAAGTTGATCTCAGACTAATCTGTAACCTACTAATGTGAGTTTGGTGATCCCAGCTGACAGCTTTCTGTCGTAGAAGTGACAAGCAGGCTGGAAAAAGGAGATGCAGTGGATGTTATGTATATGGTTTTTCAGAACGCCTTCGACAATGTGCCACACGAGGCTACTTAACATGAGCTCATGGTATAACAAGAAATGTCCTAGCGGGGGTAGAGCATTAGCTAATTGGCAGGAATACAGGGATTATATTCTGGTTGGCTGCCAATTGCTTGTGGAGGCCACTCCTTTTATCTTGTATATTAATGATTTTGATTATGGACTGAATGGTTTTGTGACCATGTTTGCAGATGATATGAAGGTAGGTCAAGGAGCAGGTAGTGTTGAGGAAACAGGGAGGCTGCAGAAGGGCTTAGACAGATTAGGAGAACGGGCAGAGGAATGGCAAATGAAAATTAATGTTTGGGAAGGGTTCAGTCACGCACTTTAGTAGAAAAAAAAATAAACAGGCAGACTATTTCTTAAATGGGGAGAAATTTGAAAATGCCAGGTGGAAAGGGACCTGGGAGTCCTCGTGCAGGATAGCCTGAAGGTAAACTTGCATGTTGAGAGGGTGGTGAAGAGGTCAAATGCAAAGCTGGCATTCATTTCAAGAGGAATAGAATACAAGAGCAGGGATATAATGTTGAGGATTTATAAGGTACTGGTGAGGCCATATGGGGTACAGTTTTGGGCTCCTCATTTAAGAAAGGATGTGCTGGCATTCGAGAGGGTTCAGAGAAGATTCATAAGGAAGATTTCAGGAATGAAGGGATTAGCCATGTTGAATGTTTGATGGCTCTTGGTCTGTACAGGTGAGGCCTTGCTTGGAGTATTGTGAGCCATTTTGGGCTCTCCATTTAAGAAAGGAAGTCCTGCTGTTCAAGAGGGTTCATGGGAGGTTCATAAGAATAGTTTCCAGGAATAAACTTTTGGCAGCTCTTGGCCTGCACTTGTTAGGATTTCAGAGAATGAGGGGGGATTCTCACTGAAATGTTTTGAATGTTGAAAGGCACGGACAGAGTTGATGTAGAAAGGTTGTTCCCCATGGTGGGAGAGTCTAGGACAAGGGGGCACAACTTCAGGATTGAAGTCCACTTAGACAGAGATGCGGAGGGATTTCTTCAGCCAGAGGGTGGTGAATCTGTGGAATTTTTTGTCACAGACAGTTGTAGAGGCCAGGTCATCGGGTGTATTTAAGGCAGAAATTGATAGGTTTTGGTTTGCCGGGTCATCAAAGGTTATGGGGAGAAGGCCGGGTAGTGGGGCTGAGTGGAAAAATGGATCAGCTCACAATTAAATGGCAGGGCAGACTTGATGCTCCTATGTCTTGTGGTTTGGACAGTCCTCGAGGTGCCCATTTAGGCCAGGAAGGGCTTGCTCACAGAAAGATGATCGAGGTCAGGATGTGTGGATCTGGCCTCCCACTCCCTTTTCTGTTCCTATCTCCATTGCTCGATTGTAAGGCTGTTCTCACATGGAGGGCCAACAGCTTGAGATTTCCCCTCTCACAATCTTTCAATGTCTCTCCCACCCTGTCTGCCCCTCCCTTCCCCCACCCCCCATGCCCTTCTCTATCTCATCAGTTTTCCTCTCTCCCTTTATTCCTCACCCTCCATCCTCTCTCTGTTCACAACCCCTCTCACCCCCTCCCCACTCACCCCCTCACCATGGCTGGTGGTGGAGATGAGGTTGGAGTGGGTCCTGATGGCCTTCTCATCTCTGCCCAGCTGCAGCCCAGATCTTCAGGAGGATGTCGGAGGCGAGCCGGCTGGTGGTGGGGGATTCAGGAGTCCAACTGCAGAGCCACCAGCTGCTGGAGATGTGTCTTGTCGTGGGGGTCCCTCCCAAAGTCCTCTGGCACATGGTACAGGTAGGGAGTCCTTCTTTCCCTAGCCTCCCACCCCATCCCATCCCCTCCCTTTCCCCTTTCCTGACCATTGGTGCTCCCTTCAGACCCTCAGTGTACTCCCCTACCTCCTGCTCTCCAAGCTGCTGATTAACACACTCCTCTCCAGGTGTTGCCAAGTCCAATCGGTTTCCTTCCCAACAATGCACCCTTCCCCTTCCCTCCCTCCCTCCTCCCTCCTCCCTTCTTCCACTTCCCTCCCTCCCTTCTTCCCCTTCCCCTTTCCCTCCCTACCCTTCCCTTACTCTGCCTTCCCTCCCTCCCCTTTCTGGCAGACATCGGATCATTCTGACCCCTATCTGGGCTTTGCTGCTCCTCATCTCCGCACCATTTGCAGGATGTCCGCCATGGATCTGGACCCTCAGATGTCTGCCCAGAGGTACTGTCCATCCACGCATCATCCTTCGCCAGCACTCACACCCCAACTCTGGCTGAGGACACCATGGGGCCAACCCCCACATCGGAACAACTCGTCAATATGATGCAACTTCCCAAGGAGCACCTCGGAATTCCGGGCAGGACAGATCTGTGCGGGCTGCCGGAACTCTGCTTCCCAGGTCAGGGGTCACAACCCAGTCAGTCAGGAGGGTCAGGGTCACAGTCCGGTCAATTAGGAAAGTCAGGGGTCAAGTTCAGTCAGGAGGGTCAGGGATCAAGGCCAGGTCAGTCAGGAAGGGGAGTGGTGCTGAAGATGCGTGGAAAGGATTCAAGTTCAAGTGTCACAAAGGCCCAAGAACAGTGAGAAGGGTTCTTCTGTGAGCAGGTGGTGGGTTATCTCCAACATTTAAGGAGTTAGCAGTTAGCATAGCAGTTAGATATCAGAACGCCAGCGACCAGGGTTTGAATCTGCCATTGCCTGTAAGGAGTTTGTACGTTCTCCCTGTGTCTATGTGGGTTTTCCTCAGGGGTTCCAGTTTCCTCCCACCCTTCAAAATGTACCGGAGGGTTGTAGGTTAATTGGGTGTAATTGGGAGGTATGGATTCATGGGCTGGAAGGGTCTGTAACCATGCTGTGTGACCAGTCACACAACTACGTGAAGAGCAAGTTTGCAGAGTGTGGGATGGTAAAGAAAGGAAGGTCACTCCGCAGCAGCAAGGGCACCCCCAGAGCACCGTGGTGGAGTTCAGCGAGGAGTTTGACGTCTGCAGGGAAGGAACACCCCTTAAACCTGTTGAGGCACACTCCCGAGCCTCTCCCAGATGTGAGGAGTGTGTGCGGGGTGTAGAGGGCCCCTCAGTGCAGTGGCCTCCTTTCCTGGGCAGTGGGAAGTGTGGATCATCTGGAGAGGGGAGTTTGTGTGATGTCGCAGTGGACCTCTCCCACCAATGGAACCATCTTTTGAATATTTTGTTCATAGTTTTTACACTCAAACCATCATTAATATTGTTATCACATTATTTACATTTCATACTTGTTAATTCCATGAAACCTTTTCAAATTTTTTGAGTTTTTTATCCCCTTCCCCCTCACCCCCCCTCCCCCACAACATTGAAAACTTAACACCAAACTAATTACGCTTACATACAATAACCAAAACACTCATGACAAAGGTACAAAATTTCTATTTGGGAGATTATGGATTGGTCGCATCACGGCAGTCGGTGCAGACACTGCCTCCTTTTTTCTGTGGATTTTCCTGGTTAGAGTGGGATGGACCCCCTCCACCAAAGGAACCATTTTTGGCCACAAGGTCTCCGTGAATGAGTTTCTGGCCCTGTGGGGACAGGGACTCAATCCCAGTCCTGACCCAGAGACGGTACTGTATCCCAGACTGCCTCTTCACCACTTCCCCAGCCTCATCCTTGATGTATCCACCAGATCAAACCATTGTTAACCCTGGCACTGTTCCTGGCGCCGGGGTCTGAGGGGAGGGGGGGGTGAGGAAGAAGCCATATCCCAGAGCTGATTGTTTCTCGCACAAAGAATCCCGCAGCCCATCCTACATTCTGAACCAGGCCATAGTCTAGTGGCCCAGAGTTCAATCCTGCGCTCCTAACAGACCAGATCGGGCCAGGCTGTTTGTGGTGGTGCTAAGCACGGGAGTTCTGGAGAAGACGTTGCTGGTTAGTCAGGTTGTGGCCCTGAGCTCGGCACAAACCTGTGTTCCTACCACAATTCACCTGGACAACTCACTGAAAGGGTTAATGGCTGGGAAATTGGGAGAGAGCTGGCAACAGGCAAAAGGCATGGGCAGAGGGGTCAGTGGGGAATGAGGGCCACAATGGATACAGAGACCCTGACAAAGGGTCCCAGTCTGATCCTGCCCTGGGGTTTTCTGGGATTTGAAGAGGGGCTGGGGGGATTGGGGGCTAGGGGAAATGGATACCAGCCGTGGAAAGGCCTCCTGTCCTGTATGCTGTGGGGAATGGCCTCCCTGCCACATTCCTCCATGTGCACACTGACAGACTGACCGCTTGCTATCCTGCACTGAGAAAGTTGGAAGATGGGGTATAGGCTGTGGTGGTCAGTCAGTCCCTGCTTCCACCCATGGGTGGACTGTGGTGGACAGTCCCTCTGCCTGCACCCATGGGTAGGCTGTGAGGGTCAGTCCCCCTGCCCCAACCCACGGGTGGGCTGTGTGGGTCAGTCCTCCTGCCCCCTCCCAATGATGGGCTATGTGGTCAGTACCTCTACCCCCACCCATGGGTGGGCTGTAGGCACAAAGCTGAGGTTTATTATCCACCCCAGGTGAACGTTAGGAATCATTCTGAGCACAATCCCATTGATCTCTTGTTTCTTTTCTCCCCCCACCACCACACACCCCCCTCCCATTCTCCATCCCTGCCATGTTTGCTCCATCTCTCCAAAGTTTCCTTGTATCCTATCCAACCCACCTCAATTCTCCTGCCCCCTCATCTCCCGTCTCCTCACTTCTCCCTCCCCCTCTTCTCTCCCTCCCCTCTTCCTTCTTTTCTCCCTCCCCTTCCTTTCCCTCTCTCATCCCCTTTCCCTCGTACTTCCCTTCCCTCTCTCTCTCCCTCGCCCTCTCCTCTCTCCCTCACACTTCCCTCTCTCCCCTTCCTCTCCCTCACTCCTCTCCCCTTCCTTGTCTCCCTCTCTCTCCTCCCCTTTCATCTCTCCCTCACACTTCCCTTCCATCTCTCCCTCCCTCTCCTCCCCTTCCTTCTCTCTCTCTCTCACTCCCCCTCCCCCTCTCTCTGTCTCCCTCTTTCACCCTCCCAGACGGATTTGAGCTGGCGGCTGAGGCCAAAGCAGATTCCTTCCATTTCCTGGTGCTGACAGACGTTCTAGGCAATCGACAGCAGGGAGTGGTGCTGCGCATGTACAGAGAGATCAGGGTGAGCAGCGAATGTCTCCTCTCAATTCCCCACTTTCTCCGCGGCAAGGATACTTCTTCCTGGAAGCTGAGACCTAACCTTTTGGGAATGACTAGTGTGGAAGCCTCGTAAACTCCTTGTTGTATTCCTGGCAGCCTGTTCCCGGCACCCACCACAATGTGTGTGAAATCTTTATCCCGCACATCTCCTTAAACCTCCTCTTCCTCCCCTTAAACATGCATCCTCTGGCGTGTGTCGCATCCACCCTCGGAAGTACTGATTACCCACCTTCGTGATGCCTCTCACAATTTTGCAAACCTCCCCTCAGCTTCGGACACCTCAGAGAAAGCAACCCTTTGTCCAGACTCTCCCTGCTGCTCCTCCCATCTCATCCAGGCAGCATCCTTGTAAATCAGTTCCCACTCCATAGCTCTCACATCCTTCTGGTCATGGGACAGCCAGAATTGTGCACAGTAGTCCAGGTGCAGCGTACCTCCCTTCCCTTGCACTCAGTGCCCTACCCACTGAAGCCAGGCATGCATTGCACCTCCTTCGCCACCCTGTCTACTTGCTGGCCACTCTCAAGGATGTGAGAGTGGGAGACTGTCCTTGACGACAGTCTCAGCAAAAGGGGAAAGTTTCCTCTGGCAGAACTGTGGGGGAACCTTCCTCACAAGGAGGTGGGTGCCAGATGGCTTCCTATCCCCAACAAGCTGTGGGGCTGAGGGTCAACACAAAGCCAAGAGGCGTCAATGGAGGAGGGGAGTTAGACTCTGCTCGGTGGACTGGGGGAGGAGGTGGGTGATTGGCTAGAGGCTCCTTATCCCACCTGCCCAGATTAGAGCTGGTGGAGCTGACAACCTCCAATGTCCCTGCACCCAGCTCTTCCCCACTGAGTTTAAAAGCACAGAAACATGTCCTTCTGCCCAAGTTGTCCATACTGACCATGTTGTTCACCTGGTGCGGAATGTATGTGTGCTCAGGTTGTATTGGGCCAGGAGAACCCAACTTTCCACTGAAGGCTGCAGGCAAAGAATACCCCACCCATGAGGCGAATGGAACTCCAGCCAGCAGCGTACCCTTGCCCACCTGGGTTCAGTCTACGGGGTGGGGAGGGAGAAGGTGAGCAAATTTAAGTTCTTGGGAGTCACTATCTTGGAAGATATTTCCCAGACCCAACACACCAATGGCATTGTGAAGAAAGCACATCAGTGCCTCTACTTCCTCGGGAGTTTTCAGAGGTTTGGTACGACATCAGAAACCCTGGCAAATTTCTACAGATGTGTGGTGGAAAGTGTGTTGACCAGCTGCATCACAGTTTCATATGGGAACACCAATACCCCTGAGTGTAACGCCCTGTAAAAGGTAGTGGATACAGCCCAGGACATCACAGGCAAAATCATCCCCACCATTGGGAACATCTAAAGGGAACACTGCTGTCTGAGAGCAATAACAATCATCAAGGATCCACACCACCCAATACGCACTTTGTTCTCGCTACTACCATTAGGAAAGTGGTCTAGGTGCCACAAGACTCACAGCATCAGGTTCAGGAACATCTCTACCCATCCACCATCAGACTCCTCAATGACAAACTCAATCAGGGACCCATTTAAGGACTTTTGCAATTTATTTTTTGTTTTTCTCTCTGTATTGCACAACCAGTTTGTTTACATTTCTTTATTTGTTTACATGTGTATGTTGTGTACAGTTTTTTTTTTGCGCTACCAATTAGGAAAAAGAATCTCAGTGTACTCTGACAATAGATATGAACTTTGGACGGCAGCTCTCTGATGCCATGGTTTTGCCCAACAGGATTCTGACCTGTGTCCCACAGAATCCTCAGACTCAGAACCAGCAGCAGAAGCTCTCCACTTGTGGGCCCCATATGGAATATGTGTCATCACCAGGTTCCCATATTACACTGTGCTGAAGGATTGCCTCTCCTGGTAAGTGGGGTGCACACAGCAAGTGCTGGAATCTAACAGCCTGTGACCAGTGTTAGAGGGGAGACAGGAGGGTGGGCATGGTCCGCATCTGAGCAGTCCCCCGAGGCACCTGAATGCAGCCACCTGAAAGTGGCTGCCATGGGCCGGGCTGATAATAATCAGCCGGACCCAAATCCCCGTGCCTGACAACCCCCCTCCCCACTGCCTGACAGTCCCCCCCCCCCCCACACCTGACAGCCCCACTGCCGCACTGGCCGGTCCTGCCCTGACATCCCGCGCCGGTCGCCCTTGCCCCAACGTCCCGCGCTGACGAGTTGGAGTGTACTCCAAGGTGCCTCTCCTGCAGCTGTTCCTTTCAGGTGGACAGCACAGCGCTTTCAGGGGTGCCACCTGAAAGACCATTCCACAGGGCTGTATCTGAATCTTCAGTGTGACTGTGACCCAATTTGCTCCCCTCACTAACTACTGATCTTTCTCTGTTCTCCCCCAATGCCTGAGCTGCCCATGGTCTGGTGTTGGCTCTGTCTGCACTCCCCAGGGCTTGGTCTGCAGACCTGGTAACTGGTTTCAGGGGTCAGGAGTGGGGACACAGGTTAGACCCACACCCCTGTAACCGCTCTGCCTGTCCCCTTCACCAGCCTGCTGTCCGAACTAACCAGCTGCAGTGAGACAGACTTTGAGAAGAAGGTGAAGGGCTTTGCTGAACGGCTTTTCCTGGTGCCCTGTCCCCCTCCCGGCTCTCTGCAACTGGTAAGCCTTTCATTATTGGGCATGGGGTGTGTGGATCTGTGAGAAGTATGTGTGGTCTGTACAGGGTGAGTGTCTGTGTGAGGGGCTGGGGTCATAACTGGGGTTGGGCCTCAGAGAATCTTTCCCTTCCCCCTTCCCCATCTCTTTTCTCCCCCTCCCGCACCCCATCCCCTTCCTCCCTTCCTCTGTCCTCCTTGCTCCCCTCCTCCCTTGCCTTTCCATCTTGCTCTTCCTCCTCTCCTTCTCCTCCTTCCCCACCCTCCCTCCCTTGTTCTTCCCACCTCCTCTCCTGCCTACTCCCTCCCACCATCCCTCATCCCACTCCATCACCTCTCTCCCCTCCATCCCTCTGCCTTATCCCCTGCCTCTCCTCTCTCCCCATCGCCTACCTTCGACTGGGCAGGGAGTAGGATATAGGAGCAGCTTCCCGCGGAGTCCGGGACGGGGGATGGATCACACAGCTCTTGCTGCTGCATAGTGATGACTGTCTCTCTCCCATCATCCGGTCCTGCCACGTGCTCAGTGCTTCGAGCTGGGGCCCCTCAACATTGTGCTGACACCCCCTGAAGATGTGGACAGTCCGATTCTCGACATTGGCCTGCACCTCCCATTCCTCTGCTTCACACCCACAACCATCTTGCAGGTAAAGGGGAACGTGCACTCTGTATATGTGAACAGGTTATTGCTGACCCGCTCCATCATGGAGCCTCTGCCCCTCCCCCTTCCCCCTCGTCACCCCCCACCCTCCATCCCTGCTCCATCATGGAACCTCTGCCCCTCCCCCTTTTCCCCCCTCCACCCCCACCCCTGTCACCCCCCCCCCACCCTCCATACCTGCTCTATCGTGGAGCTCCTGCTCCACCCCCCATCAGCCCCTCTCTCCACATCTAGCCCCCCCCCTTCCTCAATCCATTATGGAGCTCCTACTCCACTCTCCATCCCCACTCCATCATGGAGTTCCTGCCCCACACCCTCTGGCCCCCTCCTCTCGCCCCCTCCCGGTCTCTGCTCCCATCGGGGTGTCCTCATTGGGGTTAGCTTCCTGAACCCCCCCTCCCCTTTGTGCTCTCTCATTGCTGTCTCCTCTGCTGAAGGACTGGGATGTCCCCGTCTATCCCCAAGGGCCCTCGACACCTTATCCACCTGATTTGAGTTCAATTGCCTTCAGTCTCCTTCATTGAAAATATTTCGACCTAGACTCTCTTCCCTTGACAGCACCAGTAAATCCCTCCCCCCCCCACCGCCTCCCTGTACCCGCTGGAGTGGGGTGCCTGCATCTGTTGGTGGTGAAGGGGAGGTGTGAGAGAAAGAGGGCAGTGAGGACACTTGCCCCATGGATTATCCAGATGTTCGTATCCCATGAGCATCCTCACCCATGGGTCCAGCTGTTTTGAGGGAGGGAATCTGTGGACCATCACAACACTTCTCCTCACTCTCGCCCCTTCCCATCCTCCACCCTTTCAACAAGTGCAATGCTTCACTTACCTCCACCCTCCAAGCCCTGTTCAGTTTATTTGTCACGTTATACCTGCCACTATGTGAAGGGATCTTCCCCAAACAGACGAACAGAAGAGCTCTAACATTCATACAGCTGTAAAAGCAGTCAGAAAGCCACGCGGCGTGAAAACAGGCCCTTTGGGCAAGTTGGGCCATGCTGACCAAAATGCCCCACCCACACTAATCCTACCTGCCTGTGTTTGATCCGTATCCCTCAAACTATCGTATCTGCCCAAATTTTCTTAAGCATTGCAATAGTACTTCCCTCAACCCCCTCCTGCACAGCCCCTTCTGTACACCCACCATGCTCTGTGTAAAGGTTATCCCTCAGGTTGCTGTTAAATCTCTCTCCCCCCCCCCCCCCCCCACCCTCACCTTAAACCAGCCTTTCTCAACTTTTTATTTTGGCTATGGCCTC
The DNA here is from genome assembly GCF_036971445.1 of Narcine bancroftii. Lineage (NCBI taxonomy): Eukaryota > Metazoa > Chordata > Chondrichthyes > Torpediniformes > Narcinidae > Narcine > Narcine bancroftii. Next base: position 28,990,083 of record NC_091474.1, read on the forward strand.
CTGAGGACTCTGCATAAGGTTATGGTCCTTGGAAAGCAGTCAAGATTTGGTTCATTCGTACCTCTCCTACTGACTACTGTATATAAAAATATTTATATCACCCCCTTAAACCTGCTTACTGACTCCCCTGCTCTGGACAAAATGCTCTCTGTATTTATCCAATCTATTCCTCTCATGATCTTGTCCACTCTGTGAGATCACCCCTCATCCTCCTGCACTCCAAGGAATAAAGCTTCAGCCTACTCAACCTCTCCCTGTAGCTCCCGAGTCCTGGCAACAAAATCATAAATCTTCTCTGGACCCCTCTGCAGCCAGTCAAGTTCAAGTTTATAGTTAAAAACATGATGCTGGAGAAGCTCAGCTGGTCAAAAATACCTGACCGATGTTTTGCGCCTGAGCCCTTTGTCAAGGTAGGGAGGTGAGCCTCACTTCGCTGAGCACCTTCGCTCTGTCCACAGCAGTGACAGGGATCTTCCAGTGCCCAACCACTTCAATATTGTGCCCCACTCCTGCGCTGACAAGTCTGTCAATGGCCTCGTAAATTGGAGGGGCAACACCTAATTTTCCCTCTGGGCACTCTTCAGCTAGATGGCATTAACATCGAATTCTCCAGTTTCTGCAAGACCACTCTCCGTTTTCCCTCTCTTCCCCATCCCACTCTCTTCTTTCCTCTAGCTCTCCACCCCCTTCCCTCTCCATTCACAGAGCCATCCCCCCTCTGATATGCCCAACCTCCCTTATCCTGCCCGTGGGGCTGTGATCATCCCCCTACCCCATTCCCCCCTCACCATTTTGTTCGGGCGCCTACCTACATTTTGCTCATACCTCAATGAAGGACTCAAGCCTGGAACCTTGGTTATGTATCTTTATCTTTGCTACATTAAGGACACTGTTTGACCTGCTGAGTTTCTCCAGATTGTGTTTATTTCAACCTCGGTGTCTGCAGACTTTCATGTTTTACAATTCAAGTTTTTAGTTAAGTGCTTGAGCTAAATCCCACATGACCACCGAATAAGCATGCAAACTCCACACAGACAGCACTCGAGGTTGGGATTGAACCAGCTGCCCCACTTCTTCTTTCTCTCCTGCAGATTCTGACCAACATCCTAATGGAGAGGCGGCTGGTCTTCCTCTCTTGCAACTGCCCATTGCTGACACTGGTCGCCGAGTGCTTTGTGAATTTCCTGCACCCCCTGCGCTGGCGCCACCCCTACATCCCAGTGCTTGGCAGCCGCATGCTCGACCTGGTGATGGCCCCCACCGTCTTCCTCATGGGCTGCCATTCTCGCCACCTGGACACCATCAGCGAGGTCAGCGATACTATGAGGGTCTGAGCCCCGGCTCGCAGGGCATGGGAGGGTGGGGAGGTGAGAGCGGTTCCATCCACAGTCCTGTTTCAGCTGGAGGGGTCACTGGGTCCATCAGCAACTGTGGGAAGGAGTGGGTTGCAACCCTTCATCGACATGGTGGGGAAGGGGACAGGAATATGCAGGGGGGAGGAAGCTGGGAGGGGCTGAGGTGACAGTGTAGAATGGGTGGAGAGATGGACAGACAGGTGGGGAGGGGGGAAACATCACAACACGAGATGGAAATGCAGCAGATGGCCCACTGAACCAATGGGTGTGGGTTTGACGGATTTCAGCCACTCTTGGCGTGTGTCACGAACAACTATGGGATGGTATGGATGTTTATGCAGTAATCCAGCTCATGGCCAAACCCTCTCACCATTCCAAAACCTTCCCAGGAGCAATGTCCACCACAAGCTTGGACTGTGCACTCCCCTCCCTACTTTCCCCCTTCCTACCTCCCACCCCCTCTCCCTCCCTACTTCCCATTCCTGACCTTCCTCCCCCTCCCTACCCCCTCCTCCTCTCCCACCTCCCTCTCACAATCACTCCATCTCCCTCTTTCCCCTCTCACCCCTTCCCATTCTTCCCCCCTCTCCCCCTTTCCTCTTCTTCCTTCTTCCCCCTCTCCTGCCCCCTCCCTTTCCCCTTCTTTTGTCTCCTTTCTCCCCTTTCCCTTCTTCCCCCTCCCCCTCCCCTCCCTACAGCCAACCCTGGGGTTCTGGCTCCACCCCAGTCTGCGTGTCCCTGGGTAGTGGACTCCTGAAGCCGATCAGCCCTGACTGCTGCCCTTCTCATGTCCACAACAGGTGGATGAGCTGGTTCTGGTGGACATTGACCATGGCAGGGTGATGACCACCCAATTCAAGGAGATGGAGACGCCCCCTCTGCCGAGTGCTGCTGTGGTGGAGTTCCTCACCAGGTAAGAGCTCCATTGGAACAGCTCGGGGCTGGAGTCTCCTGACCAGATGTTGGTGCATTGTTTCCAATCACTGCAGAATTCATTACAGAAAGTCAGTCAGCACAGAACACAGCACCTAATAGCCTGAATACGCCTGAGATTGTCTGATATCGGAAGATAACCAAGTTCAGAACTGGTCAGTGTTTGGAGGGGAGACCTCCGAGGAACACCAGATGCTTTAGGTTTCTGTGAGGGGCACTGGACAAACTGGTGACTCTGTCTGCCTTATGGTAGACAAAAGTTAAAGAATTTAATGCGTTACATTCTAAATATGTGACAATAATGGAACTTTTACCAGAAGCAGATCTTTCTGCCCATCAAATACATACTGATCCATTTACACCAATCCTAAGCCCATTTTATTATACCCATATTCCCATCAAAGTCCCCCCAACTCTGCCCCCTAACTGCACATACCCGCCAATTAACCCACTGACATGCTGATGTGCAAGGTGTAACCAGAGCATCCGGGGGAGAATGTGAAAACTCTACACAGACAGCACCCGAGGTTGGGATCGAACCCGGATTTCTCTGAGGCAGTGGCACTACCTGCTGTGCCAGTAGCAAAACAGGTGGGTGTGCCTGATGTGAGTGGGACTTGTAGGACAGTTTGTGACGGAGCAGAGTGGAGACTTGCTCATCCAACCAGCTGCTTTCCATAGTTGGAGACAGTCTGAACTATGAACCCCAGCAGTTAGCAGGGACATTGAGTTTATGCAGTGGGACCTGGGGGCAATCCAGGTGAGACGTGAAAGAGGTGCATGCAGCTCTGAGCGGCATTGATCGGGTGGACAGTCAGTCTTTTCCCACGATGAAGATGTCGAATATCTTAAGGTACAAGGGGGAAATTCAAAATTCAAGATTATTTTACTGTCATGAAAGCTGAAAATGTGCTATTACACAAAATTTCCTTTAGTCTACCGGAAGTCAAAGATTCGCCATCAGTAGAAGTTGCACAGTCCCCCTTACAGTCAGAGAAATAATTCCCCCCCCCCCAGAGTCACTGAGTAATATGTGAAGTGTTTTTTTTACACATAGAGTGGTGGGTGCCTGGAACAGGGATGGTGGTGAAAGCAGAGACTAGTGTTTAAGGCATTTAGACAGATGTGAAGAGGCAGTGCATGGAGGGGTATGGACCAGTGCAGGCTGATGGGATTCATTCAGTTACCTTCATGATTGGCACAGCCTTGACGAGCTGAAGGACCTGTCCGATTTTGTGTTGAGAAGCCGCAGTAGGAGCTATCCAGGGTGACGTGAGCTGTCAGTGGAGATGGAAGGAGGGACTGGCTCTGGCCAGTCCAGGCCACTGGATGCTCATGATCAGAGGGAAGTCCATCTGGTTCCTCTTTTTTTGCACTACCATTAAGTGGTAATTCTGCCTCACCCGCAGGAAAAAGTATTTTGGTTGTGTTTGATGTCACATATGTACTCTGACAACAAATCTGAAATCTGGTGTCACAGCTGGATATTACACCATCTGGGCTTTTTCCAGCTGTGGAGAGGAAGGACTGAAATGGGTAACATGCACTGAGGGTACGATCCCTGTGGATCGGCAGTGGGCTGGAATAGACTGAGAGGGCTGAAAGGCCAGATCCAGGTGACTCTCCCTCAACTTGTAGCGCATCTGGAATCCAAAAGAGCTTTCAAACCATAGTACTAAAACACGAAAGTCTGAAAACGCTGTGATTGTAGTACAAACACAGTAAATGCTGGAAGAACTCAGCTGGTCTTAGAGTCCAAAGGAGGTAAAGATATATTTCTGACATTTCAGGCCTGAGCCCTTCTTCAAGGTTCATCTTCTCACTCACTTTGAGGAAGGGCTCAGCCTTGAAATGTTGCTTAAACACTTACCTCTTGTGGACACTGCGAGACCTACTGAGTTCTGCCAGCATTCCCATGTTTCTACATTGAGTGTGCTTGCTACTTTAAGCAGTCTGTGAATATTGTATCCTCTGTGGCTGCCCCTGTCCTTGTTCGTTGGCCTCTGTACTGCTCACTGATCTTTGCTCCTTGTTGCATTGCAGTGTCCAGCAGCTCCAGATGAACTCTGAACTGGCGCTGGCCCATCGGTCGTCGTGCACGAGCCTGGCATCTGCCCGGGAGAGGGAGCAGCTTCACAGGCACCAGCTTAACCAGCAGATCCACCACATCTTCCTGCAGCTCATCGGGAACTTGCTGAGGTTGGTTTCCAGCCCTGGCGGAGTTGAGGTTTGTGGCAGGGTCCTGCTTGGGTGCCATCTTAACCCAGGAGAGTGTGGGACATAGAGCATAGAACACCCCAGCACAGTACAGGCCCCTCAGCCCTCAACGTTGTGCCGACCCATATATTCCTTAAAGAAAATACTAAATGCTCCCTACCCCGTTACGCTCTATTTTTCTTTCATCCATATGCCTGTCTAAGAGTTTCTTAAATGGCCCTGTTGTTCCAACCCCCACCACCATCCCTGGCAAGGCATTCCAGGCATCCACAACTCTGTAAAAAAAAAACTTACTCCTGATGTCTCCCCGAAACCTTCCTCCCTTCACTCTGTACATATGTCCTCTGGTGTTTGCTATTCCTGCCCCGGAAAAAGGCCTTATCTATGCCTTGCAGAATCTTGTCAACCACTATTAAATCTCCTCTTGTCCTTCTTCGCTCCAAAGAGAAAAGTCCCATCTCTGCTCACCTTGCCTCAAGATTTATTTTCCAATCCAGGCAATATCCTGGTAAATTTCCTCTGCACCTTATCCATAGCTTCCACATCCTTCCTATAATGAGGTGACCAGAAATTAACACAATACTCTGTGGTCTTACCAGAGATTTGTAGAGTTGCAACATGACCTCTCTGCTCCTGAACTCAATGCCCCCATTAATGAAGCCCAGCATCCCATAGGCCTTCTTAACTATCCAATCAATTTGTGCAGCGACCTTGAGGGAGACATGGATTTGGACCCCAAGGTCCCTCTGTTCATCCACACTCTTATGTAACTGACCTGTCCTTCCCAAATCCATCACCTCACAAAGGGGCATAAATTTCCCAGGATAGAGACACAGGAAAGTGCAGAAACCATCCTGCACTCGAACAGCATCCGGAGGACACAATGGAAGATTCTGGGCTGAAACATTGACCATTCTTTGTCCTTCAAGGATGCTGTTCGGAGGAAGTCACGTGATGGAGTAGTGGCCGGACGGTGAACTCCAGCCCTCTCCAGAAAAGTTGAAAAAAATAAAGGAAAGCACAAAGGCACAAAAATAAAAATTAAAGTAAAGTGAATATAAAGGTAGAAAGAAGATGGCGACGAAAAAAGAAAAGTCGAAACCAACGGTAAGAAGAGAGGAAGAGAAGACAACGGAAGGAGAAGGCCTTACCTGTCCGAAGAGGCCCGCGGTGGAGAGAGAAGCCCGCTCCCTCAGGTCGGTAGAAAGTGCACTACAAAAATGGCTCGCTGAGCTGAGTAAAAGTGCACAACTGCGCATGCGCGACTCCTCGCGCATGCGCGATGCGCATGCAAAAAAACACACCGACGGGAGGGGCGACCAGCTGGGGAGTCGATCTCCACAGCCAGCAATGACAGCTACAGAACAGCAGCAGCAAGAGGAGAACACAGAAGACAACGAGGAAGAAGAAGAGGAAGAGGAAGAGTACAGTGAAATGGAAGAAGAAGGGAAAGGCAAGACAATGGATATATTTTCTCTTATTAAAGAATACATGGATTCATTTAAAGAATGGCAAGCACAAGAATTTAGTGATTTAAGAAGAAGAATAAACAGTACAGAAGAGAAAGTGAATAAAATAGATATGACCATATCAGAAATAGGAAAAAGAATGGACAAGGTGGAAGAACGAGAAGCAGCTGTAGAAATGGAGGTAGAGGACTTAAAAAAGAAATTAGAAGAATCTAATAAAAAAGTTAAAGCGATACAAGAACTGTTAGCTCAGAAAATAGATATAATGGAAAATTATAACAGAAGAAATAATATAAAGATAGTGGGCCTTAAGGAAGATGAAGAAGGCAAGAATATGAGAGAGTTTATAAAAGATTGGATCCCCAGGATCTTAGGATGTCCAGAACTACAGCAAGAAATGGAAATAGAAAGGGCACATAGAGCATTAGCCTTTAAGCCACAACCACAACAAAAGCCAAGATCCATTTTAGTAAAATTCCTAAGATATACTACAAGAGAAAAGGTACTGGAGAAAACAATGGAGAAAGTAAGAGAGGACAACAAGCCACTGGAGTACAAAGGGCAAAAAAATTTTATTTATCCAGATATAAGTTTTGAACTCCTGAAGAAGAGAAAGGAGTTCAATACAGCAAAGGCGATTTTATGGAAGAAAGGGTATAAATTTATACTAAAGCATCCAGCGGTATTGAAAATATTTATTCCAGGACAACAAAACAGACTATTCTCGGATCCAGAGGAAGCACGAAAATTTGCAGAACAATTACAAAATAGACTGAGAGATGAAGACGTGTAACGAGAATACAAAAGACTGCGAACTAAAAAGATGTGTGTATAGGACTATATAGATATATAATACATATATTACATAAGTGTATGTGCATTTAAAAGAAAATATATAGTGTATAGAGAAGAATTAATGAGGGAAAAAAAGGGGAAGAGAGGAGTAAAGAGGGAATTTAGAGAGTGACCTTTGTTGTATATAAAAATTGAAATCTTTTCTGGGGGGGCTGGGTAGAGAGAAATTATGGTCACTGCAAAATCAGTTGACGCTTGCGAGTGAATTCGCAAATCCAAATGGAGAGGGGAGATGTGGTTGCCTGACAAGGGATAATGGGCAACTCAGGAAGGGGAGGGGACAATGGGGTTAAAGAAATATTAGGTAGGAGAATAAGGGGAATGTTTGATGTGTTAAAAATGTTGTCTTATAAACTGTTCAAAGAAAGAAAGCAGAAATGGATGAGAAGGAAAGGTGATGATGAGGAAACGGAAGGGAAAGATAAACAAAGTATAAAATGGCTACATTAAACTATATGACTTTAAATATTAATGGAATACATAATCAAATCAAAAGGAAGAAACTGCTAAATTTACTGAAAAAATAAAAAATTGATATTGCATTTGTGCAAGAAACACACTTAACTGAAGTGGAGCACAAGAAATTAAAGAGAGATTGGATAGGACATGTAACGGCAGCGTAATATAACTCAAAAGCTAGAGGAGTGGCTATATTAATCAGTAAAAATGTACCAATTAAAATAGAAGAGGAAATAATAGATCCAGCAGGAAAATATGTAATGATAAAATGTCAGATATATTCGGAGTTTTGGAATTTACTTAATATATATTCACCTAATGAAGAAGATCAAAAATTTATGCAGGATATTTTTCTGAAGATAGCAGATACGCAAGGGAATATATTAATAGGAGGGGATTTCAATCTCAATTTGGATTCAAACATAGATAAAACCGGGAAAAAAATTAACAGAAAGAATAAAGTAACCAAATTTATAATTAAATCGATGCAAGAAATGCAATTTTTGGATATATGGAGGAAACAACACCCAAAGGAAAAGGAATATTCATATTATTCGGATAGACATAAAACATATTCAAGAATAGATTTATTCCTGTTATCAGCTTGTATACAAGATAAAGTTAGGAAAACAGAATATAAAGCTAGAATATTATCGGACCATTCACCCTTGATATTGACAATAGAGTTAGAGGATATCCCTCCAAAAATGTATAGATGGAGATTAAACCCCATGCTACTTAAAAGACAGAATTTTAGAGAATTCATAGAAAGACAAATTAAAATGTATTTTGAAATAAATACGGAATCAGTGAAGGATAAGTTTATATTATGGGACGCAATGAAAGCGTTCATCAGAGGGCAAATAATAAGTTACGTAACTAAGATGAAGAAGGACTACAATCAGGAAACAGAACAGTTGGAAAAGGAAATAGCAGATATAGAGAAAGAATTAGCAAGGAAGGAAGACACTACTAAAAGAAGGGAATTGGTAGATAAAAAATAAAATATGAAACATTTCAAACATATAAGGTGGAGAAAAATATAATGAAGACAAAGCAGAAATATTACGAACTAGGAGAAAAAACGCACAAAATTCTAGCGTGGCAGCTTAAGACAGAACAAACTAAAAGAATGGTATTGGCATCAAGGAAAAAAGTCAAACAGATCACATATAATCCAACGGAAATTAATGAAAATTTCAGAGAATTCTACGAACAATTATACCAAACTGAAAACGAAGGGAAAGAAGGCAAAATAGATGAATTCTTAACTAAAATTGAACTACCGAAATTACAAACAGAGGAACAAAATAAATTAATAGAACCATTTGAAATAGTAGAAATACAAGAGACAATAAAAAATCTGCCGAATAATAAAACACCAGGAGTGGATGGTCTCCCAATAGAATTCTATAAAACATTTAAAGATTTATTAATTCCTCCCCTCCTGGAAGTAATCAACCATATTGATAAAACACAAAGCTTATCAGATTCGTGCAAAACAGCAATAATTACAGTAATACCAAAGGCAGGGAAAGATCCACTTGCACCAGCATCATATCGACCAATATCTCTACTTAACATAGATTAAAAGATAATAGCTAAATTATTAGCAAACAGATTAGCTGATTATGTACCAAAAATAGTAAGTCTAGACCAAACTGGATTCATAAAAAAAAGACGAACAACAGATAATATTTGTAAGTTTATTAACTTAATTCATGCAGTAGAAGGAAATAAAACTCCAACAGTAGCAGTTGCTTTAGACGCAGAGAAGGCCTTCGACAGAGTAGAATGGAATTATTTATTCAAGGTACTACAAAAATTTAGTTTACCAGAGAAATATATTAATTGGATAAAAGCATTATATAAGGGGCCATTGGCAAGAGTGACAGTAAATGGATATATATCAAAACATTTTAACTTAAGCAGATCAACAAGACAGGGATGCCCACTATCGCCCTTATTGTTCGCGTTAGCCATCGAACCACTTGCAGAACTGATAAGAACAGAAAATAAAATAAAAGGGATAAAAATAAAAGGAAAGGAATACAAAATCAGTTTATTTGCAGATGATGTTATAGTATACCTAACGGAACCAGAAACATCAATAAAAGAATTACATAAGAAATTGAAGGAGTATGGAGAAGTGTCGGGATACAAGATTAATGCAAATAAAAGTGAAGCAATGCCAATGAATAATGCGGATTTCTCAAAATTCAAGAAAGAATCACCGTTTAGATGGCAAATGCAAACAATACGATACCTAGGTATACAAATAAATAAAAACCTCAGCCATCTATATAAACTTAATTATTATCCACTAATGAAAAAAATACAGGAAGATTTAGAGCATTGGAAAGACTTACCATTAACACTAATAGGAAGGATAAACTGTATTAAAATGAACATTTTTCCAAGGATACAATACCTATTTCAGGCACTGCCAATACACTTGACAAAAAAATTCTTTAAGGAGTTAAAGAAAATAATAAGGAAATTTTTATGGAAAGGGGGGAAACCGAGGATAGCACTAGATAAATTAACAGAATGGTATGGACAAGGAGGCTTACAACTGCCAAATTTTAAAAATTATTATAGAGCCGTACAATTAAGATATCTATCAGATTTTTACCCATCAAAAGAAAAGCCAGATTGGACTAGATTAGAGCTAGACAAAATAGGGGAGAAGATACCTGAACATATATTATATAAATGGGATGAAAAATTGGTAAAACATAGGAATTCTCCAGTATTGCACCATTTGCTTAATATTTGGAAGAAGATTCATGTAGAAAGAAATAAAACAAACTACCAATTATCAAAAATAATACTGACGCAAAATCAGCTAATCCCTATTACGGTAGATAACCTGTCTTTTAGAGAATGGGAGAAAAAGCGGATTAAAAGAATAGAAAATTGTTTTTCGGGGAATAAATTATTATCCTTTGAACAAATGAAGGATAAATATAATATAACTCAAGATACAGTGCTGGCATATTACCAATTGAAATCCTATTTAAAGGATAAATTGGGAAGTGGTCTGAAGTTACCAGAAGGAAGCAATTTTGAATATCTGATTACAGACACAATGATAATTTAAAAATTTATAACAAACATGTATATCAAATTACAAGAAAAGGAGAATGAGGAAATAAATGATAAAACTAAACAAAAGTGGGAACAAGATCTAAACATAAAGATAAAAAAGGAAACATGGGAGAGGTTATGTTTAGGAACTATGAGAAATACAATAAATACGAGATTACGTATGATACAATATAATTGGATACATAGGTTATATATCACTCGTCAAAAGTTAAATAAATGGGATCCAACAATATCTGACAGATGTTTTCGTTGTAAAAAAGAAATAGGAACAACAATTCATGTAATCTGGATTTGTGAAAAGGTGAAAAAATTTTGGGAAGATCTAAACCAGATATTAAATAAAATTACAGAAAGCAATATACCAAAAAACCCAGAGATCTTCCTCCTAAGTAACATAAAAAATAAAGAATTTGGACTTGATTTGGAGGGTGTACAAAAAAGATTTGTTAAGATAGCCCTAGTTGTAGCAAAAAAATGTATTATGTCAAACTGGAAATTAGAAGATAATTTGAAAATACAGCAATGGTATATAGAAATGAATAAATGTATTCCATTAGAAAAAATAACATATAGTTTAAGAAATAATATAACATTATTTGGAAGTTTCCTCTCGCTTCGTCTGACTGCAGGTTTCCAACATTGAACCTCTTTCTGGGGGCTTTATTGTTCCTGGGCTTTGGCTTGAAGTGAAGGTTGAGCTTGCAACGAACCAGCCGGTGGTCAGTGTGGCATTCCGCGCTAGGCATGACCCTGGTGTGGAGCACATCTTGTTTGTCACTTTCTCGCACCAGGATGTAGTCCAGGAGGTGCCAGTGTTTGGATCGGGGATGCATCCAGGTGGTCTTAAGGCTGTCCCTCTGCTGAAAAAGGGTGTTTGTAATGACAAGTCGCTGTTCTGCGCAGAGCTCCAACAGGAGGCGCCCATTGTCGTTGCACTTGCCGACGCCATGCTTGCCCAGGATTCCTGGCCAGGTTTCTGAGTCTTTGCCGACACGAGCGTTGAAGTCGCCCAGGATGACAACCTTGTCGGCTGTAGGGGTACGTTGGATGAGGTTGCGCAGGTCGGTGTAGAACTTGTTCTTTTCTGCTGGTTCCGCCTGGAGGGTTGGAGCATAGACACTGATGAGGGTGATGCGACGCTTGTTTTGAAGGGGGAGTCGCATGGACATGATTCGGTCCGAGAGGCCTGTCGGAAGGTTTTCGAGTTTGGAGGCAATGAAGCTTCCAGGAAACTTCCAGGCAAACCTCAAAGCAAAGCTCGACGTTGCAACCCGCCTCACGGACCCGTCCCCTGAAACCCTCTGGGATCAGTTGAAGACTACAATACTGCAATCCACTGAAGAGGTACTGGGCTTCTCCTCCAGGAAAAACAAGGACTGGTTTGACGAAAACAGCCAGGAAATCCAGGAGCTGCTGGCAAAGAAGCGAGCTGCCCACCAGGCTCACCTTACAAAGCCGTCCTGTCCAGAGAAGAAACAAGCCTTCCGTCGCGCATGCAGCCATCTTCAGCGCAAACTCCGGGAGATCCAAAATGAGTGGTGGACTAGCCTCGCCAAACGAACACAGCTCAGCGCGGACATTGGCGACTTCAGGGGTTTCTACGAGGCTCTAAAGGCTGTGTACGGCCCCTCACCCCAAGTCCAAAGCCCGCTGCGCAGCTCAGACGGCAAAGTCCTCCTCAGCGATAAGATCTCCATCCTCAACCGATGGTCAGAACACTTCCAATCTCTTTTCAGTGCCAACCGCTCAGTCCAAGATTCCGCCCTGCTCCAGCTCCCTCAACAGCCCCTAAGGCTAGAGCTGGATGAGGTTCCCACCCTGGATGAGACATATAAGGCAATCGAACAACTGAAAAGTGGCAAAGCAGCAGGTATGGATGGAATCCCCCCAGAAGTCTGGAAGGCTGGCGGCAAAACTCTGCATGCCAAACTGCATGAGTTTTTCAAGCTTTGTTGGGACCAAGGTAAACTGCCTCAGGATCTTCGTGATGCCACCATCATCACCCTGTACAAAAACAAAGGCGAGAAATCAGACTGCTCAAACTACAGGGGAATCACGTTGCTCTCCATTGCAGGCAAAATCTTCGCTAGGATTCTACTAAATAGAATAATACCTAGTGTCGCCGAGAATATTCTCCCAGAATCACAGTGCGGCTTTCGCGCTAACAGAGGAACCACTGACATGGTCTTTGCCCTCAGACAGCTCCAAGAAAAGTGCAGAGAACAAAACAAAGGACTCTACATCACCTTTGTTGACCTCACCAAAGCCTTCGACACCGTGAGCAGGAAAGGGCTTTGGCAAATACTAGAGCGCATCGGATATCCCCCAAACTTCCTCAACATGGTTATCCAACTGCACGAAAACCAACAAGGTCGGATCAGATACAGCAATGAGCTCTCTGAACCCTTCTCCATTAACAATGGCGTGAAGCAAGGCTGTGTTCTCGCACCAACCCTCTTTTCAATCTTCTTCAGCATGATGCTGAACCAAGCCATGAAAGACCCCAACAATGAAGACGCTGTTTACATCCGATACCGCACGGATGGCAGTCTATTCAATCTGAGGCGCCTGCAAGCTCACACCAAGACACAAGAGAAACTTGTCCGTGAACTACTCTTTGCAGATGATGCCGCTTTAGTTGCCCATTCAGAGCCAGCTCTTCAGCGCTTGACGTCCTGCTTTGCGGAAACTGCCAAAATGTTTGGCCTGGAAGTCAGCCTGAAGAAAACTGAGGTCCTCCATCAGCCAGCTCCCCACCATGACTACCAGCCCCCCCACATCTCCATTGGGCACACAAAACTCAAAACGGTCAACCAGTTTACCTATCTCGGCTGCACCATTTCATCAGATGCAAGGATCGACAATGAGATAGACAACAGACTCGCCAAGGCAAATAGCGCCTTTGGAAGACTACACAAAAGAGTCTGGAAAAACAACCAACTGAAAAACCTCACAAAGATAAGCGTACACAGAGCCGTTGTCATACCCACACTCCTGTTCGGCTCCGAATCATGGGTCCTCTACCGGCACAACCTACGGCTCCTAGAACGCTTCCACCAGCGTTGTCTCCGCTCCATCCTCAACATCCATTGGAGCGCTTACACCCCTAACGTCGAAGTACTCGAGATGGCAGAGGTCGACAGCATCGAGTCCACACTGCTGAAGATCCAGCTGCGCTGGATGGGTCACGTCTCCAGAATGGAGGACCATCGCCTTCCCAAGATCGTGTTATATGGCGAGCTCTCCACTGGCCACCGTGACAGAGGTGCACCAAAGAAAAGGTACAAGGACTGCCTAAAGAAATCTCTTGGTGCCTGCCACATTGACCACCGCCAGTGGGCTGATAACGCCTCAAACCGTGCATCTTGGCGCCTCACAGTTTGGCGGGCAGCAACCTCCTTTGAAGAAGACCGCAGAGCCCACCTCACTGACAAAAGGCAAAGGAGGAAAAACCCAACACCCAACCCCAACCAACCAATTTTCCCTTGCAACCGCTGCAATCGTGTCTGCCTGTCCCGCATCGGACTTGTCAGCCACAAACGAGCCTGCAGCTGACGTGGTCTTTTTACCCCCTCCATAAATCTTCGTCCGTGAAGCCAAGCCAAAGAAAAGAATAACATTATTTGAACAAATATGGGAGCCATATATGGAATATAATAGAGAAAACCTACCTAAAATGACAAAAGGAAAAGCGAATGGAAAGAATTGACTCAGTGGAAGTTTTTGTTCGTTAATGTTGAGTGACAACATTGTTTGATGGGTTTGATGTATCTTGGACTCAGAGTTTTGAATGGATGGAGGGGGAGGTGGGGGGGGAGGGGAGGAGGGAGGGGGGGAGAAAACGATACTGTATATATTTGAAAGGAGAAATGTGTATATCTTGAATAATGTGATCTATAGCGTGAAAAATAAAAAATTTTTAAAAAAGGCTGCTGTTTGACCCACCGACTTCCTTCAGCTGAACCATGTTGTTGCCTCCTGAATTTCCGGTGCTGTTTAATGGTCTGGAAGGCGCTGATGCCTTTCACAGCCAGTTCTACTGGTGTGAACGGAATGTGTGGGGATGTGACTGTCATTCAAATTAGTTAAACAAGCCAGCACAGCTGAGTGAGAACTGAAAGATTTGACCTTGGGGGGAGATGAGACTGCAGACACTGGAATCTGGAGTAAAAACCAACCTGCTGGGAGAAATTGGCATCAGTAGGAGTCTTGATGACAGTCCCCACCCGAAACATCAACCATTTGTTTCCTCCCACTGATGCTGCTCAACCTGCTGAGTTCCTCCAGCAGAGTGTGTGTCCTTTAACCCGCCTCCAGTCTTCTACCAATGACGCCAAGTGTCCATCTAGCTGTGGTCATGGAGTTCTGGAAATTCCAGAAGTATTGACTCTTTTTGTAAAAGAAAAGCGTTCAGGTTATGCTGCAACTGTACAAGGTACTGGTGAGGCTGCATCTGGAGGACTGCGGGCAGTTCTGGCCTCCTTACTTGAAGAAGGATGTCCTGGCTTTGGAGGCGGTGCAGTGGAGGCTCACCAGATTGATTCCAGAGATGAGGGGGTTAGCTGACGAGGAAAGATTGAGTTGTCCGGAAATGTACTCGCTGGAATTCAGAAATATGAGAGGGACGTATGAAATTATGGAAGGCATGGATAAGACAGAGGTAGGTAAGTTGTTTCCATTGGTGGGGGAGAGCAGAACGAAGGGACATAAGCCTCAAGATTCAGGGTAGTAAATTTAGGACAGAGATGAGGGGGAACTGGTTTTCCCAGAGGATGGTGAATCTGTGGAATTCACTACCTGTTGAAGCAGTGGAGGCGACCTCAGTAAATATATTTAAGACAAGACTCAATAGGATTTTTACATAATAGAGAAAATAAGGGGAAAAGGCAGGTAAGCGGAGACAAGCCCATCATCAGATCAGCCATAATCTCATTGAATGGTGGAACAGGCTCGACGGGCCAATCCTGTTCCTGTTTCTCATATTCTTAAACGCTGATGATGTGCTGTCCAGTTATTTGGGAATCCCAGTGGCTCAGATCTGATCTCCGCTCCCCTTAAACCAGTGGTTCTCGACCTTTTTTTTTCCACTCACATACCACCTTAACTAATCCCTTAGAGCACACATGTCAAACTCTGGCCCGCGGGCCAAATTTGGCCCGCGATATAATTATATTTGGCCCGCAAGATCATATCAAAAATGTATTAGAGGTGGCCCGCTGGCCACCGCGCCAGTATAGCGCATGCACAGTAACCGCTGTGTCCCAGGGTGAGAGAGAGAGAGAAAAATCCTGGTCATTGAAAAGTAGTGGTGGGTGGTTTTATAAACACGTTGTCGTGTCCCCCCGCCCACCCCCCCACCGCAGCGCTGCCTAGCCGGTGTCAGGTGAAGCCAAGGCCGCTTCCCAGCGCCTGGAACCCCAGTGGCACAGCATTTCTTGGAGGAAGCCAAGGCCGCTTCCCAGCGCCCGGAACCCCAGTGGCACAGCGTTTCTTGGAGGAAGCCAAGGCCGCTTCCCAGCGCCCGGAACCCCAGTGGCACAGCGATTCTTGGAGCTGCAGATGGAGTCGGGACGCCGGAGGGAAGATTGGGGCTCCCCGCCGGGCGATGGGGGCGACGGCCGCCGGCCGCCCTGCGCTTTCCCACCGGACCAGCGGCGGGTGCCCGGAGTACACGTGGAGAGCGAGGCTGGTTGGGCAGGTAGGGTGGAACCCCCCACCAATCTCGGGAGTGGCGTGGGCTGGATCGGGATTAGCCGCGCTCACCTGCTCCTCCACCGCTGACTGGGATCCCAGCGCGGTCCTGAGCGCGGAGACTGCCCTGGAAAGGTCCTGGGACACCGGCACGGAAAGAAGAGCAGGGTCCGTAGAACATTTCAGATCAGAAACAGGCCCTTCGGCCCTTTGACTCTACCTCGTGAAAACCCAACACTGGAGAAACTCAGCGGGTTAAACCGTATCCTTTATCCAGCAGAGAGGTACCTGACAATGTTTGGCCCTTGATCCCCCTCATCAATGTATGAGCAAAAGTCTGTGGTTCTCGTAAAAACACCAGAAGGGAGAAACTCAGCAGGTCAAAGGGGGTCCGGGAGAAACTCAGCAGGTCAAGGGGAGGGGGTCCGGGAGAAACTCAGCAGGTCAAGGGGGGTCCGGGAGAAACTCAGCAGGTCAAGGGAGGTCCGGGAGAAACTCAGCAGGTCAAGAGGGGTCCGGGAGAAACTCAGCAGGTCAAGTGGGGTCTGGCAGAAACTCAGCAGGTCAAGGGGGGTCCGGGAGAAACTCAGCAGGTCAAGGGGGGTCCGGCAAAAACTCAGGGGGGGCCTGACCTCACCAGGACCGTTGCCCACTCCCCCTCCCTGCCGCAGGCCGACCCACGACTCACGGTGACGGGGCCGCTGATCTGCCGAGATGCTGCCCTGCAACGAGAGCCAATGCCCCCGCACTGTCGTTGTCCAACGCGATCGCCCACAAACCCCGCCCTCCCGCACACAGGCCTGAGTAAGTATTATGAACTTTAATCTCAGGATAAAACGATCTTCCAATAGTTTCATGTCACAGTGATAAATATATTCCTGGTTAAAAATGGTCCTGCACCTGGATACAAGCTCATTAGGCATAAAACTTGAAAAGTGTGTAAATCAAAGGATATCTGTACCAATGGAAAAAGGGCATGGCAAATAACCCTGCTAGAGTTCATGCCCACAATCTGTCACCCATTTGATTTTTCAGGAATCATGTTATTCTCCCACATTCTCAATAGCCCTCAGATTTTACTATTTGACAGCACACTAGCAACATTTGACAAATCCTCTATAGAGAAATATAATTTATTGAATATTTTATTTCTCATTTGTTAATGCTTCTGGAAAGAGTTTATCCAAAACTATTATTAAACATTTATTTTAATAAGAAAAAGTTTAACATTACATATGTTGAAAGAAGAGAAAACATGCAGATGTTGTTGAAAATTTTCAATAAATATTTATTCGGCCCTCGACTTAGTCCAAGTTTTTAATTTTGGCCCTCCGTGAATTTGAGTTTGACACCCCTGCCTTAGAGCATCCATGGAATCCTATGCCATAGGAATTACTTAAGGTAGATTTTTAAAAAAGGTTGAGAACCACTGCCTTAAACTAACTAGATTCATTGGAAAAGTTATTATGTTTCTGTGTAACCTTCAAGAAAACACGAAGAGTAATGAGAATTACATCCAGAAATGTGAGTTCTACCCAGCCACAGGATTCTCCTGCCCATTGCATGGGGACACTGAGCAGTGTGCCTAGATTTAAATGAGAGGCTAAACACGTAGGCCATTGACCCCACCCACTCTACACACTTCCCAGCTGAGGCCAGCGCTGACTTTGTCTAGCACCCAGTCCTGACCAAGGTTTACTTGATTGTCTTAAAATGCAGAAATGCTGGAGGAACTCAGCAGATATCGCAGGGTCCATAGGGGGTAAAGATATATAACCGGCGTTTCGGGCCTGAGCCCTGGAAGGGCTGAAACTTCAGTTTTATATCTTCCTTTGTACGCTGCGAGACCCCTGAGTTCCTCCAGCATTTGGTGTTGTTACTACAATCACAGGGTCTGTAGACTTTCATGTTTCACTCACATGATTGTCTGCTCTGCTCCTAGGGATGTCTCCAAGCACCTGAATCTCAAACATCGTGTGTTCATCAAGAAGGAGTTCCTGGACTCGCGCCAGCCGGCCGCTCAACCCTTCTATGTCAGTGTGAGTAACGGCGATTCTCTGTCATCTCTGAGAGGCGGGGGACTCCATTTGGAGCTACCACTATCTCTGGTGTCCTGGGGAATCGTCCAGAGCCCATGGGACTGGGAGTGGAATTTGGAAGTGCAGTGTACAGATACACGGACATTCTGACTTGCTGCAGTCACACAGGAACAAAAGCTGCCCTGTATTACAGCACCTCTATATGCTAAGACTAGAAAAGAACATAATTAGCATAAAAAGATAGATAAGTAATTAATTACAGTTTCAGTTAGTGCAAGGAAAAAAGCAGGGATGTTTCAGTGATTTTGGTTTTCTGGAATAGTTATGATTAGGGTAGTAGGGGGAGATTCAAGAACGTGATAGCTGATGGATTAAAACTATCCTTAAGCCTAGAGGTGCTGGTCTTCAGGCTTCTGTACCTTCTGCCTGAAGGGAACAGTGAGAAGAGGTTGTGACCAGGGTGCTGGGCCTCCTTTATGATGTTAACTTCCTTCTTGAGGCAGTGCCTTACATAAATGTCTGCAGTGGATTGGAGCTCGGAGCCTGTAACGGACCTGGTTGTGTTTTTGTGAAGCCTTCACAGTTAGCATAGTGGTTGAGGCAATGCCACTACAGCGCCAGCAATTGGGACAGGGGTTCGAGTTTATACTCTCCCCCATGTTTGTTTGGGTTTTCCCCGGGGGCTCTGGTTTCCTCCCAGGTTGTAGGTCAATTGGGAGCAATTGGGGGGCATGGGCCAAAAGGGCCTATTTCTGTGCTGTATGTCTAAATAAATATTGTGTTCCTGAGCAGTTGAGTTCCCACACCAGGCTCTGCCACCACCAGCTAGTGCACCTGTAGGTTTGATAGAGTATTCAACAACATGCCAAATCTCCTTGGGAAGTAGAGGCATTGGTGTGCCTTCTTCACATTTGCTTCATTGTGCTGGCTCCCTGGGACTTGAAGGGACTAACCTTCTTCATCTCCGTCCCATCATCATCATGTGTTCTCCTCAGCCTCCCCTTCCTAAAGTCCACAATAAGGTCCTTGGTGACGTTGAGAGCAAGATTGTTCTGGCACCACCTGACCAGGTTCTCCATCTCCATCCTGGATTATGACTCATCATTTCCCGTGACCTGGCCAACATCAACCAATTTGTAGATTTTGGAGTTAATGTCATGGGTGTACAGGGTGCAGAGCAGGAGTCTAACACACAGCCTTGATGTGTCCCTGCATTGATGTTCCCAATCCAGACTGACAGAGGTCTGCCATTGAGGGAGTCAAGGGTCCAGCTGCAGATGGACTGAGTCCCAGGTCCCTGAGAATGATTACACTGGACAACTAATTTTTTCAAAAGGTTTGCTTCCTGAAAAAAAATTGGGGATTTTGATAGTCAAGCTGAACACAAAAATAATTTCAGATTTTCTGAATCATGTAAGAAGTTGGAGAAAGATTAACTTTTAGCTTGTGTAATCGCACAATGACGCTAACACATTGCGTTAGTTTAACTGACCTAAAAGTGTTTTGCCGCTGATTTTCGTTTGTACTCAGCATCTGCTGCCTCTCATGTTGGTGTCCAACAATAGTTGGCCAGCATTGATAGATTCCATTTTCCCTGATACCTCTTTTCCATGGTCGCAATGTCCTGGTGAAACCTTTCACCGTGTTCATCACTGACTGCACCAAGATCAGCAGAGAGGATTTCCAAGTGTGAAAGCAAAAAATGAATTTTCAGTGACATATTTATCAGTCTGTTGGTGTTAAAGACTGAGCTGTAGTGAACGAACAGGTATTTGTATGGATAGGGTTCCCTTTGGTGGCCTGTTACCAATGGGAGGATCTGTGGCTGTCTGTCAGGCAAATGGGTTGGGGACCATGTGCTGAGTGGTGGAATTGACTTTGTCTCTTGCCTTGGGCAGTTTCTGAAGACCGACCTGTTTCACTGCTTCCTGAAGGCCCGGCTCAACCAGAGAGTGGACTCATTCAGCCGCTGGGAACTGATAGCGCGCTTTGAGTCAGCCAGGTACAGCTGTTGGGGTCCACACACATGCATATAGGCATGCACATCCAGGAATGGCAGCTGGGGTCTGCACTTACATGCACACACACACACACACACACACACACACACACACACACACACACACACACACACACACACACACACACACACGTCAGTGATCAGTGTGCAGGGAACAAGAGTTGAATGTGTATTGGGAAGGAAGGATTCACAGGGCTGTGGGATTAACTGGATCACCCTGCCACGTAGTATTGACCCAATGACCTCCTCTGTATTTCAATGACTGTGGGTTTTCTTACTATGAATGTTAATAAACTGAGGACCAGAGGCAGCAGCAGCTGGAACCTGGAGCAAAGCCCAACGTGCTGGAGGAACTCAGCAGGTTGTGCAGCATCAATGGAAGAGAACGGTTGGAGTTTTCACTCTCCAGACACTTTAACCTTGATTGGGCACGTGGCCCTGGGGAAATTTGGGGTCCAGACCCAACATCACTTACTCCAAAATCCATGCCAATAACTGTCCCACTGGAATATTTCAGGGTGAACCCAGAGGCTTCATCTACTCGCTCAACGACACTCACCTCCAACTCTGTGATGAAGGGACAGAACCAGCTGCAGGGATCAGTGCTGAAGAGAGTCCAGGACACAAGCTTGCCTGAATCCCCGACACCTCAGAACCACAGTAAACCCAGCCAGACCTCAGGTACTGAATGTTTACTTCCCATTGGAAACATTGGCAGAGGAGACACAAGGCCTAGGCAGACACAGTGCAGGTCAGAAAGAGTGAAGCTCCCTCGTCCCATCACATGCTCCCAGGATCAGACACAGAGTGAAGCTCCCTCCGCACCGTCCCATCACACATTCCTGGTGTCAGACACAGAGTAAAGCTCCCTCTACAGTGTGCTCCCAAACACTGGGCATTTAGTAGACGACAGTTCCCCTGTGGGGTTGTGAAGGTGGGACCTGGTCCCACAGGAAAAGGCAGAGACCAGTGTCAGGGGTCTGGGATGGGGGAAAAGGTGAGTGAGCGGTGTGTGTGTTGTCAGTACTGGGTCCGGAGTGGAGGGAGATGGTGAATGGGGTGTGTGTGCTGTCAGTGGTGGTTCCAGAGTGGCGTGTGTGTGGGTGCTGTCAGTGTTGTGTCCAGGGAGGGAGATGGTGAGTGGGGCGTGTGTGTGTTGTCAGTGCTGGTTCCAGAGTGGCGTGTGTGTGGGTGCTGTCAGGTTGTGTCCAGGGAGGGAGATGGTGAGTGGGGCGTGTGTGTGTTGTCAGTGCTGGTTCCAGGGTAGGGGAAAATGTTGTGTGTGTGTGTGTGTGTGTGTGTGTGTGTGTGTGTGTGTGTGTGTGTGTGTGTGTGTGTGTGTGTGTGTGTGTGTGTGTGTGTGTGTGTGTGTGTGTGTGTGCTGTCAGTACTGGACCCGGGGTTGGGGGAGAGATGGTGAATGGGTTGTGTGTGTGTTGTCAGTACTGGGACAGGGTTGGGGGAGATGGTTAGTGGGGTGTGTGTGTGCTGTCAGTGCATGGGTCTTCTCTGTCCATGACTCCATATTCTGCGTTAACAGGGGCGATGGTGAAGGACGTGCCTCTGCTGCGGACCCTGCCCTTGCCTTGCTTCCCCCATGACCCCTGGGACCCCCACAACGTCTTGCTGTACTATTCTGAGCTTGTCCGGCAGGTCAGCAGGTTCATGGAGCAGACAGCCGGTGAGGACTCTGAGATGATGGCGGTCTGCCTCTTCTTGAGGGGCCTTGCTCGCCTGGGCCAGGGACACTTCCTGCAAGCTCTGCTGGACTTCCAGAACCTGGAGAAGATAAACATGAACCTTTTCCCACTGGAGCTAGTGAAGCAGATCCTGGAGTCCCTGAGCCCCCAGCAGCTGCAAGGTGTGCAGGAGACAGAGGAGCTGAAGGGGCTTCTCCACGGCATCATGGAGACGCACTGGGACAGGGTCCGTCCCGAGGAAACCATCAAGGACTTTGAGCTACCCAGACAGCCCCTCAACAGGCAGGAGTTCAGCATGCACATCCAGGCCATAGGAGTAGTTGGCAACACCAGGAACACCGACTGCCTCTTCGACATCTTGGCAGAAGGTGAGTGCCAAACTATGCCGGGGTCTCTGCCAGCAACTCCCCCAGGGTCCGTGTGCTGGAAATTCCAGCAGGGACTGGCCCAGGGTCCGTCTGCCATGGTCTCCACCAGGGTCTGCCCCACGGTCCGTATTCCATGAGCAAGGACTGGGGAGAGCCCAGGTTCCCTGTGCCAGGATCTCCGCCATGGTCCATCTGCTGGGGTCTCCGTTTGGAACTGCCCCGGGTTCTTGTGCTGGGGTCTCTGCCAGGGACTGCCCCAGAGTCCTTGTGCCAGGGTCTCAATTAGGGACTGCCTTAGGGTCTGTGTGCCAGAAGCAGGGGGTGGGGAGAACCCAGGGATTTGGGCACCAGTTGTCCATCTTGCCTGGTCCCCAAATGACGGGGAGAGCTACCTTGAGCCAGCACCGAATTGCTGGTGTGTCTGCTCCCTCAATATTCCTGGGGCAGGCATCTCAGGTTTCAGGCCAGGAAAGGAACAGAAGGCCATCTCCATCAGGAGAGAAGATCGATCCCCTGCACGCACAGGGCCTGGCCTGGATGTGAGGTGCTGGGGGAGTAACCTTTGGGATCGGTGAGGTGCTGTGTCCCCCACAGGTAGGAGGAAGGGGGAGGCCAGTGTGAGGTTGCCAGGGCAGGTAGGCAGGTGGCCCTGACCTTGGCCCCACCACTGACCCCGATCTATCTATTCTTCTTTTAACCTGTGCAGAGACACCCAAAAGGGGACTGTCCACGAGGAAAGAGAACAAAAACCAATAAACAACAAATCCTCTCACCTGTAATGTGATGCTGAAATCCTCTCATCCCTCACACCTCCTCCTTCCCAATCCCTTGGCATCTCTCTCCCTACCTCCCATGCCCCTCGGCCGACAATCCTTCCTTCCATCACCAAGCCCTTGCCTGCCCCACCCCTCCTCAGCAACTCCCTCCTTCACCCCTCTCCCTCACCCCTCCCCACTACACATCTCCCCTCCCTCTCCCTCCCCACCCCCCCCCCCCCCACTACACCAACATTGGCATCTCCCTTCCTGCTCCTACCCTGCCCCTCCCAAGCCCTTCCCTTCCCCTGCTCCCTCACTGCCTGCCTCCTGGGCTGAGGTGACCAACTAGGACATAGAACCCCCAGACCCAGCAGGCCAAAGATGCCTCAGATGCCCCCATCCACATTGGGGGTTCACCCACCCACCCAATTCTCCGGATGGAGGTCCTGCCCAGGTTCCACCCCTAGATTGTGGGGGAGATCCCCCCTCCCCACCCAGGCTTGAACTCATGATCACTGCCACTATATCCGGCACAGACCCCCACCCCTCTCTTTTCCTTACCCCCACAATCCCCTACCCCTTCCCTCCATCCCTTTCCCCCATCTCCATCCCTTTCCCCTCTCTGACCCCTACCCCTCTCTATCTCCTGTCCCTCTATGTCCTCATGCTCCATCCCCTCTCCATCTTGTCCCCTCTCCATTCTCTCCATCCCCTGACCTCCTTTCTGTCTCCTCTCTCCACCTTCCCCCTCCTAACAGACAGAGCAGGGATTACAGTGCATGTGAACCTCCCAACAACACAAGTGAGTCCACAGTGAACGGGCAGGGATCAGGTATCAGTGAAACTGAGTAGGGGGTGTAACTGAAGTTATAAAAGTCAGTCCATGCGGCTGGGTTAAAGGCTGTCCAGGAGGAATACGATGCACTGTTGCATTTAGCCTCTCTCTGACAATGGCCGAGGATGGAGTTCATGGTTAGACCCACACACACAGTATAGGTGTTGTGTCTGGTCTCACTGATGTAGTGGAAGCAATTCTTGGGTACACTGGACAGGTTGACTGAAGTGTGTATAAAGTTCTGCCTCACCTAGGGAGGTTTGGTTGGAGGACTGCCAAAGCAGAATACAAGCTGTTGTTCCATCAATTTCTGGGAGCGTTCAAAATTGACAGAGTTTAAGCAACCTTTGAATCTGTTGGGGCCAGATACTGCATCAGGTGCTCCCCGTGGGTGAGACCAGACGTAGACTGGGAGATCATTTCATTGAGCCCCTTCGCTCTGCCTGCTGCAACAGCAAGTACCTTCTAGTGGCCAACCACTTCAATTCCGCACCCCACTGCCATACTGTCCACAGCCTCGCACACTGCCAAACAAAGGCCAGCTGCTAATTGGAGGAACACACTTTGTATTCCCTCCCTCGGCCTCTCTCTTTCCCTATCCCTGTCTCCTTTCCTCCCCACCCCCTTCCCTTCCTTCTCCTATCAGAGAATTCAAGATTCAATTTATCATCATGTAATAAAGACAGTGTAATATTACACAAAATTTGTTTTCATCTGCTGTAAGGCAGACAGATTTGCCGTCAGCAGAAATTACCTGAAGTGCCTCTTACATTCAGAGAAAGAGAAGCCAAACAGAGTCACCTCCAGCGCTCCCACAGCCTCACAGAGTCCCGTCCAAACCATCAGCATCCTAAGCTCCAGATCCAAACTTCCAACATGATCAGGTTCCAATACCTGGTACCTATTCAGCCAGTCTCCAGCTGTCCGCAACCCAGTGTGAATCCCTTGACCGCAGTCGCCAGCAGCCCATAGACTGCATGCATTCCTCGCCTTGAATCGCCAACAGCCTGCTGCCTGTATGTTCTTCAGCCTCGGAGCCCCTCACTGGTCTGCAGCCATGGTCACCATCTCGTGGGTCGTCTCCTCTGCTTCTCCTTCTCCAATAGGGGTTGATCTCCTTGTTTTCTGGTGCCCTGTGCCAGTCCTCTGCTTCCCTAGAGTCTGCAACTCCTCATGGCTGCTGCCGACTATAGCCCCCACCATCCTGTGTGCAGATCTAGCAGTCGCAGTATTTTTAAATGAAGAAATATTTTAAAATCGTTCAAAGCCTGTATGGAGCTGACTCTGCTCCCTGCTCTTCACGGGTCCGCACCAGCGGCAGTGCAGCTATTATAGCAGCTCCATGCCCTTCTTAGTTCTCTGCTCTCCCCATCACTTCTCAGCTTCTTTTGTTTCTATCCTCCCGCCTGTATCCACCTATTTATTTCCTCCTCCTTCCCCTTCTTCTCCTCCTTCCCAGGTGTCTACCTGTTTTACCTGATCCCTGTTGAAGGATCCAGGCCCGAAGCCTTGGTCACTTCCTGTGGATGCTGTGTGACCTGCTTTTCTCCAGCACGTTTTATGTACTGCAGAGGAGGAATTCAGGCTGGATCTAGGATCAATACAGATCATTGGTCTCTGCTGCCCTCTGTTGCTCTCACATTTACCTGCTTCCCCAAAGAGAACATAAAAACCGGGGCATGAGACGGCCATCTGGCCCGTCAAACCTGCTCCACCATTCAGTGAGATCATGGCTGATCTGGCCATGGGCTCATCTCCACCTACCCTCCTGTTCCCCATAACCCTTAATTATCCTATTTTGCCAAAATCTATCTGTTCTGTTTTAAATACATTTAATGCTTCCTGGGCGGAGAATTCCACAGATTCACCGCTCTCTGGGAAAAGTGGTTCTTTTATGTCTCCGTCCTAA
The DNA here is from genome assembly GCF_036971445.1 of Narcine bancroftii. Taxonomy (NCBI): domain Eukaryota; kingdom Metazoa; phylum Chordata; class Chondrichthyes; order Torpediniformes; family Narcinidae; genus Narcine; species Narcine bancroftii. The sequence continues at coordinate 29,015,802 of NC_091474.1, forward strand.
ATCTACTCCCCCCGAATCTTGGGACCATCCCCTAGTTCTGGTCTCACCTGCCCACAGAAACAACTTTCCTGCCTCCATCTGATCTACCCCTTTCAAAATTTTAAATCCCCTCTCAATAATGAATTAATTACAGGAGTATAATATACTCCTGTAATTCCTGTTTACTGCAGTCAAACAGGTAGAACCAGAGGACAACTGAACACTACAGCACTGAAACAGGCCCTTCAGCCCTTCTAATCTGTGCTGAACTCTTATTCTGCCTATTCCCACTGACATGCACTCAGTCCATAGTCCTCCATACCCTCCCATCCATGTACCTCTCCAAATTCTTCTTCTTAAATGTTAAAATTGACCCTGCATTCACCACTTCAGCTGGCAGCTCGTTCCACACTCCCACCACTCTCTGTGTGAAGAAGTTTCCCCTAAACTCTCCTTTCACCTTTAACCCATGTCCTCTGGTTTTTATCTCACCTACCCTCAGTGGAAAAAGCTTACTTGCATTTTATCTGTACCCATCGCAATTTTGTATAATTATCAAATCTCCGCTCATTCTTCTACACTCCAGGGAATAAATCTTTGCCTTAAGTACACCCAATGATTTGGCCACCATGGAAGCAAATTATAAAGGTTCACCACTCTGACTAAAGAAATTCCTCCATATCTCTATTCTACATGGGTGCCCTTCAATCCTGAAGTTGTGCCCTCTTGTCCTTAACTCCCCTACTATAGGAAACAACTATGTCACATCTACTGTGTCCAGGCATTTCAACATTCAAAATGCTTCTATGAGGTCCCCCCCCCCCCACTGTCCATTCGTCCATCCCCCCATAACCATTGCTCTGGTCTCCAAGGAGTACAGTCCAAAAGCCGTCAAACGTTCCTCATAAACTAATCCCTTCATTCCAAGAATCATTCTTGTGAATCTTCTATGAACCCTCTCCAATGCAGCACATCCTTTCTCAAATAAGGATCCCAACATTCAACCCTGAACTCCAAGTGAGGCCACCCCAGTGCCTTATAAAACCTCACATCACGTCCCTGCTCTTGTATCCTATCCCCTCACTTTTGAGTATCCTGTACAAGGACTCCCAAGTCCCTCTTGCACCTCTGAATTTTGAATTTTCTCCCCATCCAAATAATAGTCTGCCTTATTATTCCTTCTCCCAAAGTGTATGACCATCCACTTTCTAACATTATATTTCATTTGCCACTTCTTTGCCCGTTCTCCTGTGAAGTCTCTCTGCAGCCTCTTTGTTTCCCCCTCACTACCTGCCCCTCCATCTATCTTTGTATCATCTGCAACCTTAGCCACAAAGACATTTATTCCACAACCCAAGTCAATAATGTACAACATGAAGAGAGGCGCTCCAACACCCACCCCTGTGGAACACCACTGGTAACTGGTAGATAACCAGAATAGGATCCCTTTATTCTTACTGTTGCCTGCCAATCAATCAATGCTCGACCCATGCTAGTATTTGGAGTCTGAAAGGAAGAACAGAGAGGGATGGGTGAATACCACATAAGTCTCCTCTCGCCTTTCTGTGCTCCAAAGAGAAAAGCCTCAGCTCTGCTAACCTTGCCTCATAAAACTTGTTTTGCAATCTAGGCAACATCCTGATAAATCCCCTCTGCACCCTCTCCATAGCTTCCACATCCTTCCTATAATGAGGTAACCAGAAAGGATCACCACACAATACCTCTCTACTCCTGAACTCAATCCCTCAATTAATGAATCCCAGCATCCCATAGGCCATCTTAACTATCCTATCACCCTGTATGGCGACCTTGAGGGGTGTATGTATTTGAACCCCAAGGTCCCTCTGTTCATCCACACTCTTAAGTAACCAACCATTAACCTTGTTCTCAGCCTTCTGGTTTGTCCTTCCAAAATACATAATCTCACACTTCCCTGCATTGAAATCCATCTGCCACTTTTCTTTCCATCTCTGCATCCTGTCTATTTCCTCTTGCAACATTCAACCACCTTCAGCTCCATGCACAACTCCTCCAACTTACTGACCCATCCTTCCACCTCTTCATCCAAGTCATTTATAAAAAATCACAAAGAGCAGGGGTCCCAGAACAGATGCTTGTGACACTCCACTAGTCACTGACCTCCAGGCAGAATATTTTCCTTCCTCTACAACTCTCTGCTTTCAAACTACAAGCCATTTTTTTCTGTCCACACAGCCAAGGTTCCACTGATCCCATACCTAATGATTTTCTGGATGAATCTCTTATGGGGGACATTGTCAAATGCCTTGCTAAAGTCCACGTAGACCACATCTATTAGTGAAGTTGGCAAAATTTCCCCAGTGTTGGCTGGGTGGGTCATCTTTGGTGCCAGGAATAGGGCAGGATTTGTTATGTCCTGAGGAGATCCCTCCGTTCAGGCTTGTTCCTCTGACATTCCCTTGCTTTGGGTTGGCAGGGCAGCAGAAGGTGGTTCAGTCAAAGACTTTCAACGAGCTGTACTCCCACTGGAGGAAGATGCGGTCAGAGGTGGACAGCATCATGCTGGCCCCCGAAGTGGCGAAGAACCTGCTGGATGACGAGCAGGTGTCGGTGGTGTCCAACCCAGTGAAGACCAGCTGTGGGCTGGGCAGGCTGGCTCTGAGTCAGAAGAGGCTCTTCCTCCTGTCTGAGGCCCACCCTTATTGCAGGGATATTGCCCTCTTACGGGACATTGAGGTAGGACCCCGCCTGCCTCCATCCCCTCTCATCACAAGAAGAATGGAAGGAGCAAGAGTGGGGCCTTTGGCCCGACGAGCCTACTCCACCATTCAATAAGGTCACTGCTGATCTGACCATGGACTCAGCTCCAACTACACGCCCGTTCCCAGTCACACTTCAATCCTCTCTTCCTCCATTGGGTCCAAATCCTTCAAGGTTCTTTTTGAATATTTTATTTATGATTTTCCAAACTTAAACTCAAACAATTATCAACATCATCCATGTCAATGTTAACAGAATCAGCATTTACAATTATCCATTCTATAAAAAGCTTTCTACAGAGTTCAGGCTCTTTCAGTCCCCCTCCCCCCACCCCTCACCCTCAATATTTAACACTTAACTAACCAGAGTTACATACGACATTGAAGACACTCACAATAAAGGTATGAAACATATATCAGGGGTTTATGGGTTTGTCACATCACGGCAGCAAGAGCTCAGGCTGCTTTCTTCTCTTGACTTTTCCTGGTTGGAATGGAATGGTACCCCCCACCATCAACTGGGGAGGTAGGGTAGTGAGACGTGATGGTTCACCCTATAATCGTGCTCCTATGGAATTTAGGTATGGTTGCCAAATTTTCAGCAAAGTGTTGTATTTTTTTCCTTTAAGTATAAGTGATTTTCTCCAGGGGAACACAGCTTTGCATTTCTGTGTTCGAGTGAGTAATGCTCAGGCAGGAGTCAGATTTCCAGGAAACCGCTATGCATTTCCTGGCCACTGCCAATGTGATCATTACAAATTGGATTTGGAATTTGGACAGATTCATTGTAAGTCTTATGTCCATTATGATTCCCATCTGGAACAACTCTGGATTCTGTGGGAATTCTTTACCTATGATTTTTTTCTAGGACTTGATTTAGTTCCACCCAGAGGGACTCACTTTGGTACATATCCAGGTTATGTGCACGAAGGTTCCTATCTCAATGCCATATCTGAAGTATTGGTTTAGATCTGTTCAATTTTTGCAGTGTCAGGTACAGCTGGTGCAGAAAGTTGTATTGTACCAGCCTTACCGCGCATTAATAATTGCGACACAGCTTGGAGCAAGAAATGTTTTGCCAAAATTAACTTCCATGTGTTCCTCCTTCAAATCATGGCCTCTATGTCACTGAACAGTGGTAGGGCCATAGTTGGACCTAATTTGTCCTGCAGTAAAGATCCAAATCATACTAATGCCTGAGTTGTTAAAAACAACATTTACTGCCCCCATTCATAACAGTCCTTTATGCACCTGATGCCATTAAGATGCCAGGTGTCCAGGATCTTGTTACCATCAATGATATTAATCTATTTGGAGTTGTGGGTGTTTTTGGGGACAGCCACACTTTGATTCCTAAATATTGGTTAATTTTATACCAAATGAGGACAATTTGTTTCCCAGATAACAATTTAGTGTCCAGTTTATAAATAAAGTCCTCTGCTACCTTCTCACCTACCTCGTGCAGGTCAATTTATGCCCAGGATGGTACACCTCCCCCTTCAGAGTGAGGTGATGTATCTCGACTGGGCTGCCTAATAGTATTTTTGAAGTCTGGCATTCATAGTCTACCCAGACTGTAATCCCAGGTCAATTTTTCCATAGGAATATCCTTATTCATGAGAGCAAATTTTGAAAGAATCTTCGGGGTAATGACATGGGCAGTGTCTGGAAGAGGTACTGAAGTTTCGGCAACACATTCATTTTAACACAGTGACCCTGCCCACTAACATTATGGGCAGGGACATTCATTCCTCTCAGATGCCGTGCAGGTAGATAAGATAGTTAAGAAGCCTTATGGGATGCTGGGCTTCATTAATAGAGGGACTGAGTTCAAGAATAGAGAGGTCATGTTGCAACTCTACAAATTTCTGCTGAGACTACACTTGGAGTATTGTGTTCAGTTCTGGTCACCACATTACAGGAAGGATGTGGAAGCTATAGAGGTGGACCTTACCACACTTTTCCCCCATTCAATAAACACATCATCTGGTGGGAACCTCAGCTCCACATCTGCCCCACATCCCCTCTTTTGTGAAGATTCTGTCACCTCCTGTCTGTATTGAAACCTCTGCTTCCAGCACACTCTCAAAGTTTCAAACACTCACTGCCTTCTGGGAGCAATCCCTCATCTCTGTCCAATGGGCAGACCCAGATGTTTCAAGCACTGGGCCCTAGTTTTCCATTCTCCCTCAAGGTGAAACCTATCACCATCATACATGTGCACACTCATCCATGCGCGCACTCATTCACACACACTTTAAAACACACTCGCATGCATTTACACGCATGCACATTTACACACCAACATGTCAAGAATGATGGGTGTGATTCTCAGAGGTCCTGTTCCTCTGCTGTGCACTCCCCCTCACTGGAGGGGGGGTGTGTGTGTGGAGAGTGAAGGAGTGTGCCCTAACATGGTGTGTTGTGCCTCCAGGAGGTGGAGCCAGGGGTGCCCACATCAGGCCTGCCCCGCAAGGTGCCCAGCCTGAAGATCAAAGTGCGTGGCCGGAAGGAAGTGTTCACCGCAAACCTGCGGTCCGACCGCGACCTGTGGGCGGTGATTCTCCAGGAGGGGTGGGCCGGCAAGGTGCTGTCCGAGAGGCACAAGGTGAGGGGAGAGGGTGGGGGAGGGAGGAAGGGGTGGGCCAACAAGGTGCTGTCCAAGAGGCACAAGGTGAGGGGAGAGGGTGGGGGAGGGAGGAAGGGGTGGGTCAGCAAGGTGCTGTCCGAGAGGCATAAGGTGAGGGGAGGGGGTGTGGGAGGGAGGAAGGGGTGGGTCAGCAAGGTGCTGTCCGAGAGGCACAAGGTGAGGGGAGGGGGTGGGGGAGGGAGGAAGGGGTGGGCCAACAAGGTGCTGTCCAAGAGGCACAAGGTGAGGGGAGAGGGTGGGGGAGGGAGGAAGGGGTGGGTCAGCAAGGTGCTGTCCGAGAGGCACAAGGTGAGGGGAGGGGGTGGGGGAGGGAGGAAGGGGTGGGCCAACAAGGTGCTGTCCAAGAGGCACAAGGTGAGGGGAGGGGGTGGGGGAGGGATGAAGGGGTGGGCCAACAAGGTGCTGTCCAAGAGGCACAAGGTGAGGGGAGAGGGTGGGGGAGGGAGGAAGGGGTGGGTCAGCAAGGTGCTGTCCGAGAGGCACAAGGTGAGGGGAGGGGGTGGGGGAGGGATGAAGGGGTGGGCCAACAAGGTGCTGTCCGAGAGGCACAAGGTGAGGGGAGAGGGTGGGGGAGGGAGGAAGGGGTGGGTCAGCAAGGTGCTGTCCGAGAGGCACAAGGTGAGGGGAGGGGGTGGGGGAGGGAGGAAGGGGTGGGCCAGCCAGGTGCTGAAAGACAGACATGTGAGGGAGGCCTCAGCCCAGGACGGTGGAGGTTAGCGAAAGGAGAGGGTAAGTGGGGGGAGGGCAGGGATTTGAGGGGTGGAGGGGAGGGATGGAGAGATGGGGTGAGGGAAGGGCATGAGCCCAGGGTGAGGGGGATGGGGAGTGTCAGACAATCGCCCCGTCTCCACTGGCATGCTTTCTCTGACAGCCTCTTCCTTTCCACAGGACCCTCAGTATGACCAGCAAGCACACAGCAACATTCAGCTGATTCACGCTGTAGCCAAGTGTGGCTCCCACCCCCGGACCACCCACGTCCTCTCACAGTTAGCACAGCTTGACCGCACCATACAAGAGGGTGAGAACACACAACCCACTCCCCCTTGCCGGACCCACTTCCATCTGCATAGCACCTGTCACGTCCTTGCCATCTTAATGATCCAATGTGCCTCGTGTGAGACCATGCTTTCATTTTGCCTTGTAGCTGGTAAATCAATGCCATTCCTTTATTATTCATTGTCCAAAAGTTACAAGAACAACATTAGTCTACAATTCAGACTATTCACACAAAACACAAGTTACAATCTGAAACATGATAATCTCTGTCAATACCATTCAAACCCTTAGGGGGCCAACCATTCCCAGAGACCCTCCAGTCTCCCTATGGGCACTGAGTCTTTCTGTTCCAGGGATACACGATCATACAGGTGTCCTCAGACGAGGGGTAGACAGTCAGACCGAGCTGAACCCTCGACAGCCCTCTGCCTGGACCCATGGATGGCCATCTTGGCCTGGCCCAGTAACAGACCGACGAGGACAGCCCTCGACCAACCCTCCTGCCTTCGTAACCAGGTGCCCAAAGATCAAGAGCGTTGGGCTGAAATGCAGCCAGAACGTGAAGACCAATCCCTTTAAGCACAGGAGCAGGGACTGCACCCTCACACACTCCATATCTCTATGAAACACGGTCTCAACCAAACCGCTGAAGTGAGAGATAGCTGGTGAGTCTATGAATCAATTTGACTTGTGACTAGACCCACCACCTTCACCTTTTTTAGGCAAATCACAGATTTCCTCTCCATTTTCACACTCGCTATAATGACAGGATGCCATCGCTCCCCACCATTGCCCTTGTGCATTTTCCAACCGTGATCGTTGGGGACAAGTATCATGACCGCATTCCAATGATGAGAAAGAATTCTTGGCCACAGGGGTCACTGAAATCACTGGCCCAGCGTGACTCCTGTGGGGCCCAGGTCTTTCAGAAAACGGGTCTGGCATATTTATAAAAAAACCAACTAGTGACTAAAGTTGTGCTAACTCAGTCCTCGGAGTACACCATTTGTATTCCCCACGTCGAAACGAGAGTCCAAGATGTGAGTCCTTTATCCAGACCATGAGATAGCAGAGCGATGAACAGAAATCCCTGGATGCTTCACGAACTGGCTCCTTGGCCTTCTGCCAAAGCCTCCCGAGCTCTTTGAAGGTGAGACCGAGGCTCCCAGATCTTTGAGACACTGTCAAAATGTCATTAACAATCGATCACCAAGGTAATCAGTGATGAACCAGCGGTGAAGTCACCGATGTTAAACTTTTAATGAGTAAATTAGGCAAAAAATGGTGGTTCCAAGGTGGAGTAAATTCAACCTGGCAAACTGTCAGCTAATTGCTGAAACTGCATAGTTGAGGACAGCAGGGCTTCACTCACAGGCAGAAGATTTCTTCTGAACAGACGCCCAAGAGCTCCCACGCTATACTCATAAAACCTCCTTTCCATTCAAATCCCATTTTAGCCGTTTAAATCATTTATCTGTCACCGTCTTCCCAGCAGTGTGCACCATGACTTCTGCACTGTCGCTCTGACAGAGCAAAGCTCTCACTGCCCGTCTCCTGCCGACCTCCTGCGTTATCCTAGTGCGGGGATTTGTTCTGGGTCAGCTGTGATTATGACAGAGTGTGACGTGTGTCCTCTCCCATTGCAGTGCTGCCCGTCGTTCCCCAGATGACTTCAGACGCTCTGAAGCACACGCTCCATCTGTCTGACAGCCACTTCAAGCCCTGCCCCGTCAGTGTGCTGCTCTACATCCCCGGTAAGTTGTGTTTGGGAATGGGACCCTGTTCCCATGGGAAGCTGTAACATCTTCTGACTGGGCAACACCTCCCACCGCTGCCCCCTTACCCTTCACATCGAACACCTCTCAACTTCAGCAGACTAAGCCATCTCATCTCTGTCCGAGTGACTGATCCCGACTGTGAAACTCTCAGCCAGGGTCAGCTCCGCACCCCATCAATTCCCAAAAGAATGTCAGTGATCATATCTCATCCTTCCAAATTCATCACAGGATACAAATCCCTTACCCCATCTCTGCCTCCCTATCCACTCTACTCCCCACCCCCTTGACTATTCCCCCACACCCTCACCTCCACATCCATCCTCTTGCCTTTCCAACCCACTCACCTTTTCCTCTCACTTCGACTCCACCTCCTACACCCTTCACTCTGTGACTCACTGTAACACCCTAACCGAACCCCTGCACTCTGTGACTCATTATAACACCACACCTCACTAGGCCTTTTCAGACTGCAGTTTAAAATGAAAACTGCTGGGAAATTTTCGTGGGAACCCTCACGTGAACCTGCAGTGTGAAAAGATTGGCCCAGAAATTTTTCAAACAGGTCCACAGCCCTACCTCGTAGGTAGGGCCATGGACCTGGGTAATTTTTCCAGGCCACCCTCTCCCTGAGGTGTGAAAAGGCAAATAGCCAAGCAGGCAAAGCTTGCTGCATCATATAGGCGATTAAAATTTAAAGATTCATACCTCCTGCCAACAGCAGGCCATTATGGCACAATGTATGAGGAATGGCTGTCCTCATTAACCATAACCCCTCACGGCTAGAATTGCTTTGTATTTCCCAGAGTGGTTCCAGCTGCATGAGAGATTATGGGAAATTAAGTCAGCCATTCCTCACGCATTGTGCTGCCGTCACGATGTGCCAAAGTGGTCCCAAAGCACGGGGTGGGGGGTGCGGGCAGGTGACTGACCGACGCACGAGAGGGAAGGAGGGAGGGGGCAGATGGGTGACAGATGAACGGACGGGGGGTGGGAAACTTATTCCTGTGAGTGCATAACGTATCATCAGTTGGGGACAGGACCCTCCCTCCCCACCCCCGAGTTACCAAGGAGGGTAAATTCTTGGGAAGTTGGACCACAGTGTGAAAGGCCCGGGAGGTCCTGCATTCCCGGGATTTCTCCAGATCCAAGTATGGTCACCTCTCGGCCGGCGGTGTGAAAATGCCTGATGGTGCTTTCACACCGAGATCCCAGTAAATTCACATGTCAATGACCAGTGTTTAAAGCTGGGTCACATTGGATCAGAGCATTCACACTGAACCAAGAACAGATGGTTCAGTGTGATCTTTTACATAGGGACCTGGCATCCTGGTGCAAAAGGAGGTGGGACCTACAGTTATACAGTGCTGGTGTCACGGGAAAGTGGGTAACCTTTTACACGGGAGCCAATGCATTTCGCATTGGCTCTGATACTACCTACCTTGAAGGTAAGAACTGGGATGAAAATGATCCCCCCCCCCCACCCCCTTACTGTTTTGGTTGTGTCCACATTCAGGGAACAATGTATCTGTATTCCCAGATCTCTCTGCTCCTCCACACTCCTCAGTGCCCTACCATTTACTGTACATGTCCTACCTCGGTTTGCTCTTCCAAAATGCAACATCCCCCACTTTGAAAATCTTCCTCACTGTTCACTACATTTATCTTTGTGTCGTCAGTAAACTTGCTGATCCAATTTACCATGTTATCATCCAGATCATTGATATAGACAACAAACAACAATGATCCCAACATAGATCCCTGAGGCACACCACTTGTCACAGGCCTCCAGTCTGAGAAGCAACCATCCACTACCACTCTCTGTTTGCTCCCATACAACCAATTTCAAATCCAATTTACAACCTCTCCATGGATACCTAGTGTCATAACCTTTTAAACTAAGCTCCCATGTGGGACTTTGTCAAAGGCTTTACTAAAGTCCATGTAGACAACATCATAGCATTTCCTTCATCTACCTTCTTGTTAACTTCATCAAAAAACTCTACAAGGTTCATTAAAAACAACCTATCATGCCCAAAGCCATGCTGACTGTCCTTAATCAGCCCATGGCTGTCCAAATACCTATATTATCTCAGAACTCCTTCCAATAATTCACCTACTATTGACATCAGGCTCGCTGGCCTAAAATTACCTGGCTTACTTTAGGAACCTTTTTTTAAACAATGGGACTACAGGAGCTACTTTCCAATCCTCCATCACCTCACCCCTGGCTAAGGACATTTTAAATACATCTGTCAAGGCCCCTGCAATTTCTATACTAGTCTCCCTCAAGGTTCAAGGGATTTGTCTACCTTTATTTTCTGTAAGGCAGCAAGCACCTCCTCCTCCTTAATCTCCATATGTTCCATGATCCTTCTGTTTGTTTCCCTTCCTTCCTTATTCACTATACCAGTTTCCTGAGTAAATACTGATGCAAAAAAACTGTTTAAGATCTCCCACATCTTGTGAGGCTCCACACATACACACATAGACGACACTCTGATCTTCCAGGGGACCAATTTTGTCCCTTACTATCCTTTTACTCTTAATGTACTTGTTGAAACCCTTCGGGTTTAAACTTCACACTATCTGCCAAAGCAACCTCATGTCTTCTTTTTGCCTTCCTGATCTCTTTTTTTTAGTATTTTCTTACATTTTATATACTCTACAAGTACCTCATTTGCTCCTTGTTGTCTGTACCTATTATACATCTCTCTCTCTTGTTCTGAACCAATATTCATTGAAAACCAAGGTTCCCTATGCCTGGTAACTTAGGCCTTCCACTTACTGGACACATCCTTGCCAGAAAACAACTTATTCCAATCCACTCTTCCTGGATCCTTTCTCATTTCCACAAAATTGTCCTTTCTCCAATTTAGAATCTCAACTCGAAGACCAGACCTATCTTTATCCATAACTTGAAACTAATGACATTATGGTCACTGGATCCAAAATGTTCACACAGACTTCTGTCACCTGACCTACCTGGTTCCCTAATAGCAGGAGATCATGTATTGCCCTCTAGTTTGTACCTCTATATACAGTATTGATTTAGAAAACTTTCTTGAACATGTGACAAACTCCAAGCCATCCAGTCCTTTCACAGTATGCAAGTCCCAGTCAATAATGTGGAAAGTTAAAATCTCCTACTGTCACAACTTGCTGCGGGTTTTTTTTTTACACATCGGTCTGCTATCTCTGTAGATTCTCTCTGACTATTGGGCGGTTTATAATACAACCTTATCAGTGCGGTCACACCTTTCTCATTCCTCACCTCCACCCATATGGCCTCTGCCTTACTGACAATACTCCTTGTACTGAAATAGATGTACCTGAGAGTATTTCCATCACGTACAACCTCTGATTTCTGTCTATACATACAGTTCTCACATGACCCTTATCCTCCTCCACCTCACTATGTGCTCTAACACTCTGGTTCCCCTCGCCCTGAAAATGTAGTTTAAATGCCCCATGGCAGTACTAGCAAACCTATCTGCAGGAATGTTAGTTCCCCCTCCAGTTCAGGTGCAAACCAACCCTTTGGAACAGGTTCCACCTTCCCTTGAACCGAGCCCCCTCCTGCACCATCTCCTTAGCCACGAATTATCCTCCCATTTCTAGCCTCACTAGCACATGGCACAGGTAGCAATCCGGAGATCTCAACTCTGGAGGTCCTATCCTTCAATTTTGCACTGACTCTCTAAATTCTCCTTGCAGGATATTCTCACACTTCCTTCCCACATCATTGGACCACAACATCTGGCTGCTCACCTTCCCTCCTGAGAATAGGGAGAACTCAATGCGAGATATCGCAGACCCCTGGCACCAGGGAGGGAACAGATCATTTGGAGTTCTCAATCTCTCGCACAGAATCTCTTATCTGTCCCCCGAACTATGGAAACCCCTATCACTCTTTTCCCTCCTTCCTTTCTAAGGGAGCAGTCTCAGTGCCAAAGATACGACCTCTACAACTTGTCCCTGGTAGGTTCTCTCCACCAACAGTATCCAAAATGGTAGACCTATTGTTGATGGGAATGGCCACAGAGGCACTCTGCTTTTTCTGCCTCTTCCCCTTCTCTCTCCTGACAGTCACTCAGTTACCTGTCTCCTGACTTTTAGAGGTGACTGCTTCCCTGAAACTTCTGTCTATCACTTCCTCTGCCTCCCTTAAGATCCAAAGTTCATCCAGTTCCAGCTCCCTAACTTGGTTTGTCAGGAGCTTGTCAGGTGGACAGGGTTGTAAAGAAAGCTTTTGGCATTTTAACATTTATAATTCAAAGTATTGAGTATAGGAGTTGGGATGTAATGTTGAAATTGTTTAAGACATTGGTGAGGCAATATTTGGAATATTGTGCACAGTTCTGGTCGTCTAGCTACAGGAAGGATATCAATAAAATTGAAAGAGTGGAGAGAAAATTTACTAGGATGTTGCCAGGTCTTCAGGAGTTGAGTTACTTGGTACGAAGAGGAATGAGGGGAGATTTTAGAGAGTTGTACAAGATTATGAGAGGTATGGACAGAGTGGATGTGAGTAGGCTTTTTCCACTTAAGAGTGTGGAACGAGCTGCCATATGATGTGGTGAATTTCGACCCGATCTTAAATTTTAAGAATAAATAAGATAGATACATAGATGGGAGAAGTCTGGAAGGTTATGGAATGGGAGCAGATCATCGGGATTAGTGGAATAATAATTGGCACAGACTAGAAGGCCCAAATGGCCTTTTTCTGTGCTGTAGCATTGTATAGTTCTATGCTCTGAAACATTAAAAAAGGCGATTAAATACCAGCTTTCAGGGGCAGTGTGAAAGCACCACTGCAACATCGCACCCTGCACACTGACTCACTGTAACACCGCACCCTGTACTCTGTGACTCACTGTAACACCTGCCCTCTGTGACTCACTGTAACACCTGCCCTCTGTGACTCACTGTAACACCTGCACTCTGTGACTCACTGTAACACCTGCCCTCTGTGACTCACTGTAACACCTGCACTCTGTGACTCACTGTAACACCTGCCCTCTGTAACTCACTGTAACACCTGCCCTCTGTAACTCACTGTAACACCTGCACTCTGTAACTCACTGTAACACCTGCCCTCTATGACTCACTGTAACACCTGCCCTCTGTGACTCACTGTAACACCTGCCCTCTGTGACTCACTGTAACACCTGCACTCTGTGACTCACTGTAACACCTGCACTCTGTGACTCACTGTAACACCTGCCCTCTGTGACTCACTGTAACACCTGCCCTCTGTGACTCACTGTAACACCTGCACTCTGTGACTCACTGTAACACCTGCCCTCTGTGACTCACTGTAACACCTGCACTCTGTGACTCACTGTAACACCTGCCCTCTGTAACTCACTGTAACACCTGCCCTCTGTAACTCACTGTAACACCTGCACTCTGTAACTCACTGTAACACCTGCCCTCTATGACTCACTGTAACACCTGCCCTCTGTGACTCACTGTAACACCTGCCCTCTGTGACTCACTGTAACACCTGCCCTCTATGACTCACTGTAACACCTGCCCTCTGTGACTCACTGTAACACCTGCCCTCTGTGACTCACTGTAACACCTGCCCTCTGTGACTCACTGTAACACCTGCCCTCTGTGACTCACTGTAACACCTGCACTCTGTGACTCACTGTAACACCTGCACTCTGTGACTCACTGTAACACCTGCACTCTGTGACTCACTGTAACACCTGCCCTCTGTGACTCACTGTAACACCTGCACTCTGTGACTCACTGTAACACCTGCACTCTGTGACTCACTGTAACACCTGCCCTCTGTGGCTCACAGTAACACCTGCCCTCTGTGACTCACTGTAACACCTGCACTCTGTGACTCACTGTAACACCTGCCCTCTGTGACTCACTGTAACACCTGCCCTCGGTGATTCACTGTAACACCTGCCCTCTGTGACTCACTGTAACACCTGCACTCTGTGACTCACTGTAACACCTGCACTCTGTGACTCACTGTAACACCTGCACTCTGTGACTCACTGTAACACCTGCACTCTGTGACTCACTGTAACACCTGCACTCTGTGACTCACTGTAACACCTGCCCGCTGTGACTCACTGTAACACCTGCCCGCTGTGACTCACTGTAACACCCGCCCTCTGTGACTCACTGTAACACCTGCCCGCTGTGACTCACTGTACACCTGCTCTCTGTGACTCACTGTAACACCTGCACTCTGTGACTCACTGTAACACCGGCCCTCTGTGACTCACTGTAACACCTGCCCTCTGTGACTCACTGTAACACCTGCACTCTGTGACTCACTGTAACACCGCACCTGCACTCTGTGACTCACTGTAACACCGCACCTGCACTCTGTGACTCACTGTAACACCGCACCTGCACTCTGTGACTCACTGTAACACCGCACCTGCACTCTGTGACTCACTGTAACACCGCACCTGCACTCTGTGACTCACTGTAACTCCTGCACTCTGTGACTCACTGTAACACCTGCACTCTGTGACTCACTGTAACACCTGCACTCTGTGACTCACTGTAACACCTGCACTCTGTGACTCACTGTAACACCTGCACTCTGTGACTCACTGTAACACCTGCACTCTGTGACTCACTGTAACACCTGCACTCTGTGACTCACTGTAACACCTGCCCTCTGTGACTCACTGTAACACCTGCCCTCTGTGACTCACTGTAACACCTGCCCGCTGTGACTCACTGTAACACCTGCCCGCTGTGACTCACTGTAACACCTGCCCGCTGTGACTCACTGTAACACCTGCCCTCTGTGACTCACTGTAACACCTGCACGCTGTGACTCACTGTAACACCGGCCCTCTGTGACTCACTGTAACACCTGCCCTCTGTGACTCACTGTAACACCTGCACTCTGTGACTCACTGTAACACCGCACCTGCACTCTGTGACTCACTGTAACACCGCACCTGCACTCTGTGACTCACTGTAACACCGCACCTGCACTCTGTGACTCACTGTAACACCGCACCTGCACTCTGCGACTCACTGTAACACCTGCACTCTGTGACTCACTGTAACACCTGCACTCTGTGACTCACTGTAACACCTGCACTCTGTGACTCACTGTAACACCTGCACTCTGTGACTCACTGTAACACCTGCACTCTGTGACTCACTGTAACACCTGCACTCTGTGACTCACTGTAACACCGCACCTGCACTCTGTGACTCACTGTAACTCCTGCACTCTGTGACTCACTGTAACACCTGCACTCTGTGACTAACTGTAACACCTGCCCTCTGTGACTCACTGTAACACCTGCACTCTGTGACTCACTGTAACACCTGCACTCTGTGACTCACTGTAACACCTGCCCGCTGTGACTCACTGTAACACCTGCCCTCTGTGACTCACTGTAACACCTGCACTCTGTGACTCACTGTAACACCTGCACTCTGTGACTAACTGTAACACCTGCCCTCTGTGACTCACTGTAACACCTGCACTCTGTGACTCACTGTAACACCTGCACTCTGTGACTCACTGTAACACCTGCCCGCTGTGACTCACTGTAACACCTGCCCGCTGTGACTCACTGTAACACCTGCCCGCTGTGACTCACTGTAACACCTGCCCTCTCTGACTCACTGTAACACCTGCCCTCTGTGACTCACTGTAACACCGCACCTGCACTCTGCGACTCACTGTAACTCCTGCACTCTGCGACTCACTGTAACACCTGCACTCTGTGACTCACTGTAACACCTGCACTCTGTGACTCACTGTAACACCTGCACTCTGTGACTCACTGTAACACCTGCACTCTGTGACTCACTGTAACACCTGCACTCTGTGACTCACTGTAACACCTGCACTCTGTGACTCACTGTAACACCTGCACTCTGTGACTCACTGTAACACCTGCACTCTGTGACTCACTGTAACACCTGCACTCTGTGACTCACTGTAACACCGCACCTGCACTCTGTGACTCACTGTAACTCCTGCACTCTGTGACTCACTGTAACACCTGCACTCTGTGACTCACTGTAACACCTGCACTCTGTGACTCACTGTAACACCGCACCTGCACTCTGTGACTCACTGTAACACCTGCCCTCTGTGACTCACTGTAACACCTGCACTCTGTGACTCACTGTAACACCTGCCCTCTGTGACTCACTGTAACACCACACCTGCCCTCTGTGACTCACTGTAACACCTGCACTCTGTAACACCTGCACTCTGTGACTCACTGTAACACCTGCACTCTGTGACTCACTGTAACACCTGCACTCTGTGACTCACTGTAACACCTGCACTCTGTGACTCACTGTAACACCTGCCCTCTGTGACTCACTGTAACACCTGCACTCTGTGACTCACTGTAACACCTGCCCTCTGTGACTCACTGTAACACCTGCCCTCTGTGACTCACTGTAACACCTGCACTCTGTGACTCACTGTAACACCTGCACTCTGTGACTCACTGTAACACCTGCACTCTGTGACTCACAGTAACACCTGCACTCTGTGACTCACTGTAACACCTGCACTCTGTGACTCACTGTAACACCTGCACTCTGTGACTCACTGTAACACCTGCCCTCTGTGACTCACTGTAACACCTGCGCTCTGTGACTCACTGTAACACCTGCCCTCTGTGACTCACTGTAACACCTGCCCTCTGTGACTCACTGTAACACCTGCACTCTGTGACTCACTGTAACACCTGCACTCTGTGACTCACTGTAACACCTGCACTCTGTGACTCACTGTAACACCTGCACTCTGTGACTCACTGCAACACCGCACCCTGCACTCTGTGACTGTAACACCACACCTGCACTCTGTGACTCACTGTAACACCTGCCCTCTGTGACTCACTGTAGCACCTGCACTCAGTGACTCACTGTAACACCCGCACTCTGTGGCTCACAGTAACACCCGCACTCTGTGACTCACTGTAACACCCGCCCTCTGTGACTCACTGTAACACCCGCCCTCTGTGACTCACTGTAACACCTGCCCTCTGTGACTCACTGTAACACCTGCACTCTGTGACTCACTGTAACACCTGCACTCTGTGACTCACTGTAACACCTGCACTCTGTGGCTCACAGTAACACCCGCACCCTACATTCTGTGACTAGGTGCTTTCAAACTGCCTTGTAAAATGGGGTTAACCAGGCAATTTGCCCCGTTAGCACCCCACTCACAAGGCAGCTTGAAAGGGTCACACCCGGTCAATGCCATCCAAAGTCATCTAGGTCCCTGCCCTACCTCGGAGGTAGTCAGGCAACCCAATTAAACACCCAGGATGCGTTGACCAGTGGCTTAAACAGCAAAATGGCCGACCCAGTTATTCCTGTGACATCAGCACCTATGCACTGATGTCACAGGGAAACCCCAGTTGAAGTGTCTATGGTGATGGGGGGGAGGGGTCACAGCCAGGGCCCGGGGTGGAGAGGTCACTGCCATGAGGGGGGCGAGACAAGTTCCACAATGAGGGGGAGTGAAGTCGCTGCCCTGGAGAGAGAGGTCGATGTCGCGGATGGGGGTGTGGGGTGTGCTACAATCAGCAGGAGAGGGGTCGGCTGCCGCGAGGGAGAGAGGAGAGGGGTTGGCTGCCGCGAGGGAAAGGAGAGGGGTCGGCTGCCGCGCGGCAGAGAGGTCGCTGCTGTGGGGGCAGAGGGGTCGCTGCTGTGGGGGCAGATGGGTCGCTGCTGCAGGGGAGAGAGGAGAGAGGTCGCTGCCACGGGGGAGAGATGAGAGGGGTCGGCTGCCACTGGGGAGAGAGGAGAGGGATCTGCTGCTGCGCGGCGGAGGTCGCTGCTGTGGGGGCAGAGTGGTTGACTGCCGTGGTTTGGGGGGGAGCGCTATTGACTGTGGGAGGGAGACTGACAGCTGGTGGGAGAGACAGGGAGACTAGTTTGTGTGATGCGTCATTTACCTCGTCATCATGGGGGTGGGATCCCCCTCTAATTTACTGGGTTGGCAATTTACTGGGGCTATACCCCCTCAGCTTAAAAAGTGTTGGAGGCACCTTTGCCCCACTAATCACTCCTGGGTCCCAGGAGGGCTACCTGGGTGCTATAGCTTAAAAGCACCTAGTATAACACCGCACACATCATCTTTGTTTTGTTACTGCATTTCATCATGATCTCTCTTGCCTGGATAGCACATAATAGGGAGCTCTGCAGTGTATCTTCCTACTCATGAGTTTAATTTTGGTGGTGCCAATGCTCTGATCGTTGCTGCTCCATTTCCCTGATCCTGGGTGACTGGAGTCATGCTCTCCAGGGCATGGCCTGGCTGACGTGGTGGGATAGGAAAAGTCTAGTTGCCCCCATGCCTGATCTATTGCCATATTTGTGTGTTGCCAGGCAGCTTGGACCCATGTGAGAGCACAGACAGTCCCCCGAAGCTGTGGTGCGCGCTGTGTGATGGACGGGTGCTGGTGTACGACGCAGCGTCCTGGATGATGGAGCAAACCCCCATCTCCGCCGGCCGTTCGAGACTGGTGAGTGTCGTTAGAGGGGAGTCCATCCCTCCTGTCTGCTACCCCCAAACCTGCACCCTGGCTGATAGCCTCACACTGCACTCTCTCCACACCCCAGGCATATGGCCCAGACATCAAGTGTGGAGGGCCAGTTACTGCAGGCTACGGGGTGTTGGGGGCATGGGGAAGTGAAGGAGGATGGGGTCACTACTCCCTGATACTTATCCCCCTTACCCCAAGGTGCAGTCTGGATGTCTGAAGTGAGGGGGAGAGGAGCAGGGAGGGGGCTGAATAGTGGGGGTGCAGGGAGAAGTGGCTTTTGTAGTGGGGAGGAGAGGGTTCTGTAACAGGGAGGGGGTTTCCAGAGTGCAGGGGGTTTGGGAGAGGGTGTAGGGACTGAATCCAGTGGAAGAGGGTTTTGGAGTTGAGGGGGTTCCAGAGCAGGGCAGGGATTTGGGAGAAGGGGAGGGGGTGATTCTGGAGTGGGGCGGAGGTTTGGGAGTGGGGCCAGAGGGCGATGATTCCAGAGTGGACTGCTCACTGTGGACCCCTCCCCCCCTCTTGCCACAGAACTGCATGATCGGGGTGGGCCGGGATCAGGTGTGGCTCGGATCAGAGGATTCATTCATCTACATCATCAGCACCCAGGATCTGTGCTGCCGACGGCGCCTCCTTGCTCACCGCAACCAGGTGTCTGCCATGGTCTACGAGGCACTGCCTGGGGGCGAAGGCAACATCTGGTACGTCCCCAGACTGGTGTGCAAGAGGGGAACGGGTGAGGGGGAGTGAAGGGTGTGGGGGAGGAGAGTGAGCAGGGAGTGTGGGGGTAAGGGCAGAGAGGAGGCAACCAGGGGGAGTGAGGGGCATTTGGGGGGGTGTGTGTAGGATGTGACCTGTCTCCTCCCCCTCCCTCTTCAGCCAGGTTTATTCGTGCAGCCTGGACGGGACGGTGGTGCTGTGGGACCCAGTGTCGATGGAGATGAAAAGCCAGTTCCAGTTGCAGTCGTGCTGGCAGCTCAGAGCCATCGCCCTGCACCATGATCACCTCTGGTGTTGTGAGTGCCTGACCACATTGAATTCCACCTGAATCTCCCCCAATGCCTCTGAATCCCCCCAACTCCCTTGAATTCCCCAAACCCACCAAAACCCTTGAATTCCCCCATTCCCCCCGGAATCCCCGATGCCTTGAATCCCCTCGACCCCACTGAATCCCCAATCAAATCCCTTCTGATTCCCCCCAAAACTCCCCAACCCCCTCCAAATATCCCCACCTCCTTTCTCTCCTTCCCCCACCCTTGCTCTCCCACCCCCCCGTTTCACCACTCACTCCCCGCCCTCACTCTCATCTCACTTCCCCTCCCCCCCCACCCCGGGCCCTCTTATCCTCTTTCCCTCCTGTCCTGGTCTCACCTACCACCCCTCTCTCCCTCCCTGCCACCCTTCTCTCTCACTCCCTCTTCCCCCCACCCCCCTCCACCACTGGTCTCACCACTTCTCCATCTGTCGTTCCCAGGTGCTGAGAACATTGTGCTGACCGTGTCGCGAAATGGGAACCAGCTGCAGTCGGTGACCCAGACACTCAGCCCAGACCCAGGCTCCATCTCACTGAGTTGCTTCATCATTCTTCCGCAGGTACCGTCGTGCTGGCCAGGGTCGGCAGAGTGGTGGGGCCCGTGGTGGGTGGGTGTGGCGATTCCCATAGTACAAACCCCCGCGGTGGTGCCTGGTGACGTGGGACAACCTGCAGGGCTGGTAAAGGTGCTAGAGAAATGTAGCCTTTGCTGCCACTGCCCCTATGCTCTTCCCTCACCCTGGCTGATCCAGCCTCCCGTTGCAGAGGGATGAGGTGTGGATGCTCTGTACAAAGACATCGAGGATGTACGTCTGGCGAATGGACAGAGTGACCAGCCCCGACAAGGTGATCTCCATCCCCGACAGCAGCGAGGCAGTCTGCATGATTCACGTCAAAAAGGAGGTGGGAGCTTCACTCACCCCAATCCCGACCTGATCCTCACCCCGACCCAATCACTCACCCTAATACTTGCCCCTCAACCTCATCCCAAACCTCGCCCTGACTTCTTTGTCCCACCCCAACCCCCGGCCCTCAGCCCTTCTTCCGGCTTCGCCCAATCCCCTGGCCCTCAGCCCTTCCTCTGGCTTTGCCCAATCCCCTCCCTCTGATCTTTGTCCCACCCCAACCCTTGCCCCTCCCTCCACTCCTCCCCCCGACCCTTGCCCCCCTCCCCACAGCGTGTTCTAACCTGTGCCCCCGTTCCCAGGTCTGGGTGGGCGGAGGGACCTTGCACGGGAACAAGGGACGGATCTACATCATCAATGCAGAGAGCTACCGCCTGGAGAAGGAGCTGGAAGCCCCCTGCGGCCACATCAAGGCGCTGTGCTCAGCAGAAGATCGTTATGTGCTGAGTGGGTCAGAGGACGGCAAGGCCATCATCTGGAAGGTTGACTGAGGGAGGACTGTGCCCATGGGCACTACCACACTGCCAGGGTGCCTCTTCCTGCCCCTCACATTGCCTTGAGCCAGTGTCAGCGGGGTGGGGGCTCAGGGAAACCATACCAACCCCACCCACACCATCACAGAAACGTGACCCAGCTTCATCACCTCACCTGGTGGATCAGTCTTTGACCCTTGGGTGGCAGTTCCTGACCTCTGACCATTGTGGATCACTGACCAATCTCGGGCCATTTGCTGACCAGAGGCACCTTCGGGAGCGACATAATCATTGTGTCAATGGCCGAGGGAGCTCGAAGCTCAGCCACTGGAAACACAGGCCCTCCCACCCATGTCTGCACTGACCCAGAATGTGAATTGCAACTAATCCCATCAGCATATCCCTCCATGTCCTGCCTCTTCATGTCTGCCTTACATACTGCTCATCTTGGTTTCCACCCCCCCTTCCCTCTGGCAGCCTGTCCCAGGCACCCACCTCAATCTCTAAAACCTGCCATACATCTCCTAGAGGCTTTATTCCCATGCCCTGTGGTACTTGACATTTCCCCCAGGAAAGAGCCTATCACAACCTCACATCTGTTTATAAACCTCTATCAGGATGGTCCTCAGCCTCAGAGGGGCCAGCTCTGTGACCGAGCTACAGCCAGACACACACTCCCCTACCCCTCATCTTCTAATACCCAGCCAAATCTGGATCCAAATTTCCAACTCACATTGGGTCCCATATGACCATCTCTTGGACCAGGGACCATGTTAAATGGTGCAAGGTCAATGTAGATAACATCCACTGCCCTAGCCTCATCAATCACTTTTGTCACTGTCTCAACAAATTCCGATTGAGTAACAGACCCCTTTCCCACTCACTGGGTTTGATTCCACACCACCACAGGATCACCGACACTACATGGACTGCAGTGGTTCCAGAGAGCGGCTTACCCTACCTGCTCAAGGGACAGGAGAAGATGGCCTCACCAGAAATCCTTCTGAGCCTAAGAAATAAATAACGAGTGCGACCTCTGACTAAATTCACTTGCTTTTGGATGTTCTGCTGAGACCCTCGTTCGCCACCTTGATACCAATCACTAGCCCCAGGCCAGTGGTGGGGCGGGGCAAGTATACAGGTGGGTGAGGTGAGGTGTAAAACAGCCCCCATCCCCCTCCCAGGAGCGTCGATTCACATTGATGCTCATCTAATCCCTGGGGCTGACAGGTTAGTAAGAAGTGGGTGGTCAGGGATGGAGAAAGGGAGGTGGTTATCAGGGGTGGGGGCAGGCTCTGCCTATTGCCTAAGAGGGGGGAGGGTGGGGAGTACATATAGGCACAGTGAAGTCCAAGGCTTACATAACGCCCATTCAACCTCCAGAGCCAGGAGCAACAGCTTGCAGTGATGTTCATCCCAGCCCTGGGGCAATCGGGTGGAAACGGTCCAGGGTGGAGCCAGTGGGGTCAGGGGTGGAGCGGGGGGGGGGGGTGGGTGAGGGGTGGAGCTGGGGGGGGGGGGTTGGGGGTAGTGGGGGAGAGTCACAGACCACTGCATTGAAGAGGGGTTGGGTGGAGGAGTGGAAGGTTATGGCACAGATGCCTGGGGGGGGGGTGGGGGAAATTAGACCACTGAGTTCCGTTCGCTTTGGTCTGGCTCCAGCCTGCAGACAAGGCATGGCTGGGATTGGGACTCTGTGAATGGTGATGGGGGTGGGCCAGTATTCCCCCTCACCATTCCTCTCTTCTACCCAGTCTGGTTGGTCACCATGCCCCCCCACCCACCACCACTATCCTGTCCCATCCATCCATCCGGGCAGCAAGTCCACACAAGGACCGTGTTCATCAGCTGTCGCTATAGCCCCCGGGCTGGTCCCACCCTAATGCAGCCTCCCCAGGGAGTGCAACAGGGCCAGACTGAGGGGCATTACCGTCAAGATGCCCTCTCCCTTCGTGTTCCCATGTGCTTCTCCATTGGGTTTTAAAATGGCTTTGTTCAATAACGTGAATGTGCAGTCTTCCCCCTTCTGATGCACTCGGGCCCCTGCACTCACCAGTACAAAGGCCTTCAGCACAGACTAGATGGGCTGAATAGTCTAATTGAGTGTTGCAGGGTTGCACATCCCACCTGGTCTCCAGAGGTCCAGGGAATAGGAGAGGGACCACCTAGCCCCACCTCTGATCACAGTAATGAGACGGTGAGCTGAGCTGGGGGTGGTGCAGGAGGGATTGGCCCATCTTCTCATAGCTTCTCTGCACCCTGGGGCAGGCTGCCTGGTTTTTGCTCCCTACTGCCCAACAACCAGGGCTCCCCTCCACGATCTGCAGCATCCTGGAACAAAAACCTCGACATAATGGACTATCGGGAGGAACGCCGCTCACCAGCAGACACATAACCAACCAGGAACAGTCGTCTGCACACCAGAGTTAACTGCCCTCCCTCTGGACAACCCCGCGCCTACTACCAGAACTGCCCACATGGCACCTGGAGTACAAAGCAGGCTGTTCTGCCCTTCTACCCCAGCCTGGGCTCTCCACTCCTCATCACCCCTCCAGCTCCAGCCTCTCAATGGACAACGTGCAGACTCTGTAATGAGCTGGTATCTGTACAGGCTCATCCTGTTCAGAGAGAGGGAAGGCTAGGTAAGTGTGCACTGACAGCTGGTCTGGGGGTGGGGAGAGGACAGCGGCCTCTTTACTTTTATTTAGCGTCTAACTGCGTATTACTGGTGCAGGAGCAGTGGCTGGCACCCATCCAGGCAGTTGTGCACATCCTTCACCAGACACCTGGAGCTGTCCATCTGCTGTCACTTCACACGAAACATGCCCTGGAGCAACTCAGCTGTCCAGCAGCATCCATGGGACAAAATTAACAGTCGATGAAGGGTTCTGGCCTGAAAGGTTAACCATTTTCCTCATGGACGCTACTCAACCCACTGAGTTCCTCCACAGCTTGTGTTTAGCTTCAGGTTGCAGTGTCCCGTGTGGCTGCTGTCACTTTGTAGCCCACAGCCACTCCACACCAGACTCCCACCATCAGTCCTGGACCAGACCAGGTACTCACCATCTGTCCTCGAACAGACCAGATACCCACCGTCTGTCCTGAACCAAACCAGACACCCACCACCTGTCCTGAACCAAACCAGACCACCACCATCCATCCTGGACCAGATTTGTCTTCCACGTACCTTGACTCTGTTTTGTTCCCCCTAGTCGTTCCCCCCACCCCCAGTCCAGTCCCTCCCCACCAACATCCGGGACACTTCACACACCCTCCATCACTTCAACAACTTCCAGTTCCCTTAACTCAAAGGCCTTATGTTTAGCATGGACATCCAATCCCTATACACCTCCATCCCCCCTAATGAAGGCCTCAAAGCCCTTCGTTTCTTTCTGGACAATGGGACCAAGTAGTCCCCCTCTGCCACCACCGGTTGACAGAACTTGTCCTTACCCTCAATAATTTCTCCTTTGATTCATCGCATTTTCTCCAGGTTAAAGGGGTAGTCATGAGTACCTGCATGAGCCTCAGCTATGCCTGCCTTTTTGTTGGCTACATGGAGCAATCCATGCTACAAGCCAACACAGGTAAAGCCCCTCAACTCTTCCTCCACTAAATCAATGACTACTTTGGTGCTACCTCATGTACCCATGATGAACTTGTTGACTTCATCCACTTTGCTGTCAACTTGCACCCCTGATCTCAAATTCACTTGGTCCATCTCTAGCAATACTCTCCCTTTCCTCAATCTCTCTGTCTCTATCTCAGGAGAGAAACTCTCAGCAGACATTTTCTATAAACCCAACAACTCCCACAGCTACCTCGACTACCCTGTCACTTATAAGGATTCCATTCCATTCTCTGAATTCTTCCTCCGTTACATCTGCACCCTTGATGAGGACTTCCATGCCAGAGATGTCCTGCTTCTTCAAACAACGTGGCTTTCCCTCTACCACTATCAACTTGGCACTCACTCACATATCCTCCATTACCCGCACATCTGCCCTGGCCCCCTCTGCCCCCCATGCAACAAGGACAGGATTTCTCTTGTCCTCACCTACCACTCCTCCAGCCACTGCATCCAACATATCTCCTCCGCCATTTCTGCCATCTACTACGAGATCCCACCACTAGACAAATATTCCCCTCTGAGCCTTCCACATGGACCGCTCCCTCCGTGACTCTCCTGTCCAATCTCCCTTCCCACCAATCATCCCCTTGGGACCTTCCCCTGTGGAGATGCTCCATCTGCACAATCACCACCTCCCTCACCACCATTCGGGACCCCAAACAAATGAAGCAACATTTCACGTAAGGGGTCTTCACTGCATCCGGTGCTTCCACTGTGGTCTCCTTTACATCAGAGAGACAGGGCACAGACTGGGAGATCACTTTGTTGAGCACCTTGGCTCTGTCCGCCCAGTGGCCACCCATTTCAATTCTCCAATCCATTTCCTTGGCTGACATGTCTGTCCATGGTCTCATGTACTGCCAGACGGAAACCACCCATAAATTGGAGGAATAACCCTCATCTTCTGACTGTGAACCTGTCAACCAGAAGGCATTAATATCAACTTCTCAAGCTATTGTTAAACCTCCCACCCCCACCTCCTTTCATCTCTCCATTCCCTGTCTCCTTCAGCACAGACATGATAAATTCTACCTAGTCTCTTATCACATCCAATTAACATTTTTGTTGGTCTAGAGTCCTCCCTCATTTGAATTCTGAGACTTTGATATTTACTCGAAGAAGGGCTCAGGCCTAAAACATCAGCAATATGTCTCCTATAGATACTAAAAAGACCAGCTGAGTTCCTCCATCATTTCTGTGTGTTTACTACAATCACAGCTTCTCTCAGACCAGACACCCACCACCTGTCCTGGACCAGACAAGACCACTCACCATCTGTCCTGTATCAGATGCCCACTGTCTGTCCTGGACCACACTAGACCACCCACTGCCCCTACAGGATCAGGAGAAGTCGCTGATCAGGGAGGTGTACACCACTCTGGCCTTCTGACAGAAAGGAATGGATGGTGTTTGGGGTTCTCCAGGTGGATAATAGGGGTCCTGTGTCTAGCTGGGAGTCTGCAGGTGGGTAATGTGGGTTCTGAGACGAGCCGGAGGTCTGCAGGTGAGTAACGGGGGAGATGTCTCCAGGCGGGATGACGTGGGTCACGGGGAGTCTTCAGTAGCTCATGGGGGTCCTAGGGCCTCCAGGCAGGTAAAGGGGATCTCCAGGTGGATCATGGGGGTCCTGAGGCTAGCTAGGGGTCTCCAAGCAGGTCACGGGGATCCTGAGGCTCACTGGGGAATCTGAGGAAAACACTGCTGACAAATGGCTCCGTGTTTGCTTCTGTTTATTGATAAAACCAACATCCCCACCAATACAGAGGCATGCTTTTCCTCTTGAAAAACTTCCATTGGACTTTAATGGTTAACATCCAGTCATTCACCAATGAGGCTGGACAGGCAGACACACAGGGATGCCCCTTGGGGACAGGGTAGACCTTGAGATGGCGGCTGGTCCTGGGATGTCCCATTCACTTGCCCTGAGCCTTCTGTGCCTTTTGGGCTGACTTGGTTATCTTGCCAATGGTGCTGGCCTTCTTCTCCACGTTCTTGATGACACCCACAGCCACAGTCTGCCGCATGTCCCGCACAGCAAAGCGTCCTGCAGCCAAAACAGCAGGAGATGACGGTCAGAGGGGGGCTGCGAATGTGTACGCCCAATACCTATCCGCACCCCTTCCCACCATAGGGCTGGTGCCCCCACCACTCATTGCTGGAGTGTGCCACTGTGAACAAGGGCATGTCCGCCATCTGTGGTGAATGGAGGATCCCAAACCCAGACCATAATCCCTGAGCGCTGTACCCAGATCCTGCCCACCGGATACAACCCAGATCCACCCCCAGGATTCTGGCCCCTGACCCCAGGATTCTGGATCCTGACGTTTGCTGCTAGCACTATCTGAGCCACAAAGCTTCTCCCTGAGTTCTGGGGCCAAGAATGACCCCCCCCCACCCCCCACCTCAGTCAATGTCATTGAAGCGGGCTGCTTGTGTGGGAAGTTGCTGTAGTCAAGTACCTGCTCTGTCAGAATGACTATACTCTGTTGCCCGACAACTGTGACTCACCGAGTGGCGGGTACTTGGAGAAGCTCTCCACACACATGGGCTTCCCAGGAGTCATGTCCACGATGGCAGCATCTCCGGACTTCAGAGTCTTGGGATTGTCCTCCAGCTTCTTGCCGGAGCGCCTATCGATCTTCTCCTTCAGCTCGGCGAACTTGCAGGCAATGTGGGCGGTATGGCAGTCGATGACAGGAGAGTAACCAGCACTGATCTGCCCAGGGTGGTTCAGGATGATCACCTGCAGGCACAGCAGCCAAACCATCAATGCCACAGCAACATGGGAAACTCGATGCTTCCAGCACCCATCACACCAAACTCCCCTCCCCTCCCCTTCACTGCCTCCCACTAGACCTTGATCCCTGAGAAAGGACCCCTCCCCTCAATCTGACTCCAAGATGATGGTATTGATCTCCAATCCCCATGTTTGGACCCATCTTCCCAATGTTCACCCGTGGTACCTTGTGTGGTTAGGCCACCCCTTGCCTCCACCTTTCCAAGCCCAATGGTGATGAGCACTTCCTTTCCTCCACCAGTCCCTCTAGAATTAGGAATCAGGACCATTCATGGTACCCGTGACAGTCCATTAAACTGAGCCCCTCAACTGATTTTCCTAAATTGTGCCTATTTGGAGAAGGGGGCTACAACAAGAGCTGGGGTGGTCACAGTGATCAGCCTTTGAAGGTTGGGACACTGCAAGTGGTCAAGAAAGTAAAGTTAGATATTTTGAAAGCTGAAGCAAGCAGGTCTTACTGCAATTGTACAGGGATAGGTGAAACCATACCTTGAGCATTCTGTACATGTTTGGTCTCCTATTGAGGTGCAGTGAAGGTTCACCAAACTGATCTCTAAGGTGGCATAGAGGGATAAAGTCTGTGTAGACCAGGGTCATACTCATTGGAATTTAGTTAAATGAGAGGGGATCTCATTGAGAGGTACAAAACTCTGACAGGACTAGACAGGTTAGATGCAAGAAGAATATTCCTGATGTTGGGAAAGTCCAGAACAAGGGGGTCACAGTTTAAGAATGAGGGGGAAGTCATTTAGGACTAAAATGAGAAGAGTGAAACACGATAGGCTGCAGACGCTACCAGTGGAGGGTGCCCAGTCGGAAGATGAGATGTTTTTCCTCTAATTTATGAGTGGTCTTAGACTGGCAGTACATGAGACCACCCTAACTCAACTCTTTCTCTGCTACATTGATGACTACCTTGGTGCTGCCTCATGTACCCACGATAAGCTCATTGACTTCATCCATTTTGTTTCCAACTTTCACCCCAACCTCAAATTCACTTGGTCCATCTCTAGCAACCCTCTCCCTTTCCTCAATCTTTTTGTGTCCATCTCAGGAGACAAACTCTCGACAGTCATCTTCTATAAACCCACCAACTCCCACAGCTACCTCGTCTACACATCTTGTGTATCTGAGGATTCCACTCTCAGTTCCTCCGACTCCACTGCATCTGCACCGAGGATGACACTTCCATGCCAGATCATCAGAGATGTCCTCCTTCAATCAATGTGGCTTTTCCTCTACCATCATCAACTCAGCACTCACCCAAATATCCTCCATTACTCACACATCTGCCCTGGCCCCCACACAAGGACTGGATTCTTCTTGTCCTTTCTCCTCACCTCCACTTCTCCAGCCTCTGCATCCAGCGCATCTTACTCTGCCATTTCCGCCACCTATTACGTGATTTCCCCCCCACTAGATACATTTTCCCCCTCACTGCCTTCTGCAGGGACCACTCCTTCCATTACTCCCTTGTCCACTCCCCCAAATCAGCACATCCCTCCCCACCAACTGTCTCCTTGGGACCTTCTCCTGTGACCGCTGGAGATACTCCTCCTGCACCCTCACCTCCTCCCTCAGCACCATTCGGGGCCACAAACTCTCCTTCCAAGTGAAGCAACATTCCACTTGTGAATCTGCAGGGGTCATCTACTGCAGCGGGTCTTCTCTACATCAGACAGACTGGGAGATTGCTTCGATGAGCACCTCAGCTCTGTCTGCCGCCCATTTCATTTCTCCATCCCATACCCTTGCTGACATGTCTGACTGTGGTCTTAAGTACTGCCAGTCTGAGACCACATGTAAATTGGAAGAACACACCTCATCTTGCGACTCAGAATCCTCCAGTCGGATGGCATTAATATTGATTTCTCTGGCTTTTGTTAAAATTCCCCACACCTCCCTGTCATCTCTCCATTTCCTGTCTCCTTTCGCACAGAAACGATCAATTCTACCTAATCCCTTATCACATACAATTAACACCTTTTGTTGGTTTGGATTCTTCCCCCATTGTTTGAATTCTGAGACTTTCTAATATATCCTGCTTCTGCCTTTTCTAATTTTTACAAAGACAGACTCAGGCCCGAATCGTCGGCAATATACCTTTGCCTCCTTTAGATGCTAAAAAGACAGGCTGAGTTCCTCCAGCATTTGGCTATTTTTACTAAGATGAGGAGAAAGCTCTTCACTGAGTTTGGTTCATTGGATAAATTCAAAAGGGAGTTAGATGTAACCTCATTGGCTAAAGGGATCAAGGGGTGTGGAGAGATAGGAATAGGGTACTGAGGTCACATGACAAGCCATGATAGTATTGAATGGTGGTGCAGGCTGGAGGGGCTGAAGGGCTTTCTGCTCCGATTTTCTATGATTCCTTGCATTTCAATTTAGCAGGTTGGTCAGCATCCCTGGATAGAAAACAGAGTCAACGTTCCTTCATACTTTTCAGAGCTGAGGAGTTCCTGGCTGATAACCTCTCCACAGATGCTGCCTGACCTTCTAAGTGTTTAAGTTGTGCATCAGGTTTTGTTTCAGTTTTTCAGCATCTGCAGTGTTTTGCTTGCATTCTTTGTCATACATTGCCAGGTTTAATGTTGCAAGATCCCACCCAGTAACCCCCTCACCTCTGGTGAGCCACTGACCTCAGGAACTAGGACAGAACCATTGCCCCAGGTCCCGGTTCCAGGAGGATGAGGCTGTTATGAGCCCATACCCTCTCTCCCTGACCACAGAGGCCTGCAGACGGGCCCTGCAGGGTCACAGGTTGTTCAGTGCTCCACTCCAAAAACCATGGCCCTGTACCCTTACCCCGGCCCAGAGATCATCACAATTTCGCTCCGCAATCCATTGAATGCCACTGCCTTCCATGTTCCCCCACACACCTGCCCCAAATCCCTCCCCTACCCCTTTCCCACCAGCCCTTCCCCACTGGCTCTTCCCCCACAATGCCCCCCCCGTACCTGAGCAGTGAAGTTGCAGGCCTCCACGGGCGGGTCGTTCTTGCTGTCCCCACACACGTTGCCACGGCGCACATCCTTCACGGACACGTTCTTGACATTGAAGCCCACGTTGTCACCAGGCAGAGCCTCGCTCAGCGCCTCGTGATGCATCTCCACCGACTTCACCTCTGTCGTGATGTTGGCTGGGGCAAAGGTTACCACCATGCCCGGCTTCAGCACACCAGTCTCCACCCGTCCAACTGGCACTGTGCCAATTCCTGCCAGAAACCACATGCACGGCATCAGCTAACCGAGGTGAGGCTCATTGTGAGACAGTGGCGGGAGCAAGAGGCTGAGAGGAGGCCTTATCAAGGTTTGTAAAATCATGATGGAGATGGGTAAAGTGGATGGTCACAATATATTTCCCTGAGTAGGGAAGGCTAGCACCAGAGATTATAGGTCTAAGGTGAGAGGGGAAAGATTTTAATAGGAATTGAGGGGCATCCTCACACACAAAGAGTGTGTGGAGCAAGTTACAACCATAGAGCATTCCATCACTGAAGCAGGCACCTTTGGCCCTTCTAGTCTGTGCAAACCATTTTTTGCCTAGGCCTACTGACCTGCACCCAGTCCAGATCCCTCCATACCTCTCCCATCCATGAACCAGTCCAAATTCTTCTTAAACGTTAAAACTGAGTCCACATTCACCACTTCAGCTGCCAGCTCGTTCCACCACTCTCTATGTGAAGAAGTTCCCCTCATATTTGCCCTAAACTTTTTTTCCTTTCACCCTTAACAAATGCCCTCTGCTTTATATACAACCTACCCTCAGTGGAAAAAGCCTGTCTATCCCCCTCACAATTCAAATCTCCACTCATTCTTCTAAACTCCAGGGAATAAAGTCCTAACTTGTTTAACCTTTCCCTGTAACTCAGTTCCTGAAGGCCAGACAATATCTTCTCTGTACTCTATCTTGTATCTTTTCTGTAGTTAGGTGACCAAAACTGTACACAGATTTTCAAATTTGGCCTCGACAATGTCTAAAACAACTTTGCCATAACATCCCAACTCATATACTCAATACTTTGATTTATGAAGGCCTTAATGCCAAAATCTCTCTAAGACCCTATCTAACTGCGACGCCACTTTCAGGAAATTATGTGTCTGATCCCTCTGTTCTACCCACTCATCAGTGCCCTATTATTTAGCGTGTATATCCTTTCTTAGTTTGTCTTTCCAAAATGCAACACCATATTTGTCTGCATTAAATTCCATTTGCCATTTTTCAGCCCTTTTTTCCAGCTGGTCCAGATCCCTGTGCAAGCTTTGAAAACCTTCCTCTCTGTTCACAATGCCGCCAATCTTAGTGTCATCTGCAAACTTGCTGATCCAATTTACTATGGTATCATCCAGATCATTATATAGTTGGTAGAGGAAGAGGCAGGAAGAATTGTGTTGTGTGGACAGGTACCTGGAAAGGAAAAGTTTGGGAGATGGGCTGAATGCATGTAGTGGTACTAGTTCAGGTAGGGACATGGTCAGCACATGCAAGTTGGGCCGAAATGTGACTCCAACAACCAGCCTTTCTCCAGCTGGAGGGTGGGTCCTGAGAGAGGGTCACCACAGCTGGATGGACGGCTATGCTGAGGTCGCAGTGTCCCCAGCTAAGGCCCAGCTTCCCCCCCCAACCCCCTCCCCATGGGGGTCACCTGGAACGCTGCTCCCTCCTATCCGCTTATGGCATCTAACCACCATACTCTACTCCCTCCCATATCCCTTCCCCTCGCATCTCCATCCCCCAGATCTCCTCCTGCCTTCATCCACTTCCCTCCCTCATCCTCTTCCCCCAAATCTCCACCCTTCCCATCTCTGCCTCTAACCCCTCCCCATCATGGCTCCTCCACCATCCCCTTACCTACCTTGCCCCCTTCTTCATCCTCTCCCCACACCCCTTCCTCCCCACTACCCCTTTCCTCTCCCATCTCCTTCCCATCCCAACCCCTTCCTCTCCCATTTCCTTCCCATCCCAACCCCTTCCTCTCCCACTCCTTCCTTTCCTCTCCCACTCCTTCCCTTCCTCTCCCACTCCTTCCCTTCCTCTCCCACTCCTTCCCCTCTCCCACTCCTTCCCTTCTTCTCCCACCCCACCCTGTTCTTCTCCCACCCCCTTCCTCTGCTCACATCATGTTCACACACCACTAACCCCCCGCCCCCCACACCCCATCCCCTTTGCCCCTTTCAAAGCAGTCCTGGCCCCTCACCTCCAATCTTGTAGACGTCCTGCAGGGGCAGGCGGAGGGGCTTGGCAATGGGGCGGGCAGGGGGCATGATGGTGTCCAGAGCCTCGAGAAGGGTCACCCCATTGGCATTGCCCTCCTTGCGCTCAACCTTCCAACCTTTAAACCATGGCATCTGTAGGTGGCAGGGGTCAGGGGTTAAGACCAGAGTCATCAGGGACACAACCTTCAACCCATACAGAGCCCAGGTCACCTTCCCCTGGGCTATTCCACCCTGGCATGCCTCGTACCCTCCAGCCTGACCCCATCCCATTGGTTGCTCACACAGGGAGCTCCCTTGTCACTGTCCCTGGCCTAGGGAGGTCCCTCCCTACTAGCCCTGCCCTGGGGAGCTCCCTTACTGCTGCCCCTCCCCCTGGGGCACTCCCTCACTACTGCCCTCCCCTAGGAGCTGTCTCACCAGACCATGTCCTGAGAGAGCTCCCTCACCACTGCACCTCCCACTGGGGAAGTCTCCTCCTAACCCTCCGCCACCCCGTGCCCACTAACACACTCCCTTGTCCCCTCCTGACCCTCCCCCTCCCCATGTCCCTCCTGATCCTCCCCCCACACTGTATCCACTTCCCAGTCCGTAACCTGACCAGCATCAGAAATATCAACACTTTTGTTAGATCTTGCTATGCACAGAGGCAGCCCCCCCCACTTTCTAGCATGGAGGTGCACAGGCTGGGAACCCCCAGAGAGAGAAGGGGGAATCTGTCAGTTCTCTGGAATGTTCTGGGCTCTGCAAGGCCTAGCTGTTTATAGCTGCCGGCCAGGCAGGGAGAGGGCAGGATAGAGGTTCCTTGGGGTGAGGGTGTTTTGTCCAGCCTTCACCGAACAGGCACCATCAGGCCTTGCCGAACCCTGGACAAAAATAGGCCTGAGTGGAGGGTGAGGCTGTGCCAAGTTCCTGCAGGCTCACTTGAAGCAGATTCCAGAGGAAATAAAAATAAACCCTTGCCATGTAGGGAGAAGAGGTTTCTCACTGATCCAGCGAACTGCGCACGCTCTCTGTTATCTAAAAATACCCACATCACGGGTCAGGGATTGCGGAGACGGTGGAGAGGTTGCCTGGTGCCAGGACCACCCCATTCTCAAGAGCAGCAGGTTACAGACGTGAGCAGGGGCAGTGCTCACTCCCCAGTCTGCATCAACCACGAACAGGGAGAACGTCGACAACTGGGCCATGCCTGGGAGTGAATACCTCCAGTGACCTACCCTGGTCCCAACGCCACTAAACAACTTCTCCAACTTCCCGTCGGACAGTGGGGACCCCAAGGGCACTGATCCCTAATGTGGTCCCGTCGGCTGGGACCCTGGGGTACTAGCACCTAATGTGGTCCAGTCATCCAGTAGGGACACCCATGGCATTGACAGCGTGGTCCTGTTGGTCAGCAGATGGCAGCTGAACATCTGGCCCAAATCTCCCCCAACTTCCCCTCTGCCAGCACAGCCCTCCAGAAACACATTCCAGGCCAACACTGGGCACTCTCCCCTACCCCCAGCATCTGCCAACCCCCACCCTCAACCGTCGGCCCCATCCCTTTGTCTTCCCAACCCCTTCTGTCCTGCCCCCACCTCCTGCCCAAATCCCCACTGTCTGCCCTGACTCGTCATTCTCTGCCTACCACACCCCCCCCCACCACAACCGGGTGCCACCCCCCTCTTCTGAATAGAGAGCTAGGAAGTGAGCCCTTGACCCCCTTTGCCAGGAGCTTGGACCCTGCAGAGTCCAGGGGAGCTCCAGGCGGCCGTTGCTAAGTAACGGGGCATAGACTCACATTGGGCGAGGCTTCCAGCATGTTGTCGCCATGCCAACCGGACACAGGCACAAAGGGAACAGTGGCAGGACTGTAGCCGATCTTCTTGATATAAGCGCTGACCTCCTTCACGATCTCATCATAGCGTTTCTCACTGTAAGGCGGTTCGGTGGAGTCCATCTTGTTGATGCCAACAATCAGCTGCTTCACACCCAGTGTGTAGGCCAACAGCGCGTGTTCCCGTGTCTGCCCATTCTTTGAGATCCCCGCCTCGAACTCACCCACGCCTGCAGCCACGATGAGCACTGCGCAATCCGCCTGCACCAGGGGGGAGGGGGAAGATCAACCACATGTCACACTGACCCCACACCCTCAGTCCTATCCACTCTGACACTCACCCCTGACCCCCAGACAGCTGACCTCCTAAACCTGGCCCCTGTTCTGACCCCCCCCTATACTCTCTCACCCCACACTCTGACCCATGGACACCCACCCCCACAATGTTCACCATGTTATCCCAGTCCACCAGCTCAGCCCTCTCCTCCATCCTTGTCATCAGGAACCTCAGAGTTCTTCTCCTCATTTCCACATCCTATTCCCAATTCCTTTCTCTACCATCAATATCTGAGCCCTTTGCCCAGCTTCACACCAAGGGCTGAGCTCTGGAATTCTACCATAACCCCTCTCTGCTCTGCTCTCCCCTCCAGTCACCAGTCCACTCAGCTGCCCCTACCTCTCCTCTCCCACTCTTTTGAGCAGAGGGTTCCCAAATCCCTAGGTGGACAGGCATGGTGATGTTTTCTCCTAGGTAGGGTCGGGAACCAGGGGACAGTCACTCAGAATTCCCTCTGAGGTTGTGCGCCTCAGGGACTGTTGAGAGTGGAATGATAGAGGGTTTGTGCAGGGAATTGCGGTTGTGATGGGATTGGACAGGGAGCTCCCCTCCCCTCTCCCACAGGTGGCCTCCTGTACCACATCTCACCACCAAGACGAGGGTCCATTTGACATCCTTGTTGGTCCAGGAAAGGAATGGTGTATTGGGCACCTTCACTATCCATTGTATTCATCTTGCTTTGTCCAGATGGTCAGTTACCAGTGACCAGATAGGATTTAAACTTCACCCTGTCACTAACCATTCATTTGCAGGTTCTGTGGATTTTCTTTATCATTATAGCATGGTTGGTGTAGCGGTTAGAGCAATGCCTTTACAGTACTAGCGATCTGAACTTGGATTCGAATCCCGTACTGTCTGTAATGAGTTTGCACGTTCTCTCTGTGTCCGAATGGGTTTCCTCCCACTGTTCAAAATGTACCAGGGCTGTATGTTAATTGGGTGTAAATTGAGCAACACAAACTCGTGGGCCGAAATGGGCTGTTACCGTGCTGTATGTCTAAATTTAAATTTATATAATGAGTCCCAACATTACTGCACCAAGTATGGTGAATGAGATTCAACAACAACATAATGTCTTTGCATTAGGAGTTTGGGAAGCTCAGCCACCGTTCACCTCTGATCCCACATAGGACGTGACCACATTGTGTCATAGACTGAGGTCCATCTGCCGTGGCCTCATAAATTTCAAAAAGGCTCCTCCCCCCACCCCACAACTCTCCACATTCCTTGTCCACCACCAACACCATTGTCTGGTTCCCAAGCTCTGCAATCCTCTCTCTAAACCTTTTCACTGCTCCAATTCAAACTCCTCCTTGGGCAGGTTTTGTTGGGTCCCATTCCCATGCAATGTTCTGGACATCATTTTGGGAGAGATGAGCATCCCATGCCTTGTTTGTAAGCCCCACTGACCTGGGAGGTCCCAGTGATCATGTTCTTGATGAAGTCTCTATGTCCAGGGGCATCGATGATAGTGATGTAGTACTTTGACGTCTCAAACTTCCACAGAGAGATGTCAATGGTGATTCCTCTCTCTCGTTCAGCCTTCAGTTTGTCCAGGACCCAGGCATACTTGAAGGAACCTTTACCCATCTGACAGAGAGTAGACCAGAGCATTCAACAGCAGATCATTCAAAAGAGCATCATTAACAGTGAAACCTTCAATCAATTAGTCCAAGGTCACTGGGTGATTGTGCAATCTGGACACTAAAAGGTAGATATTTATCGGGTTAATGGAATGACGCTCAGCAAGAGATTGTTCTGTCTATCGAACCTTGCTAGCTCTATAATTTCTTCAGTGCCATGACTGGACAGTCCATGTACACCACTTTCAAACTCAATGTGTTATTTTCTTGTATTATTTCCGTCCTTTGCCAGGAGCAACCTGGGTTCTGGGACGGGACCTGAAACGTTGACTGCTCTCTCTCCACAAGCACAGCCTATCCTTCTGAGTGTTCTGGCATTTTCTGTTTCCATACTTTACTGGTTCCACCCTGGTTGTGAGGTTGGCAGAATTCTCTCTACACACTCCAGGACACTCTTTGCCAACTTGTTTAGAATCTGGCTATGAAAAATCAAGTCCTAATATTCATGCATTACTTTTGATACTGACTTTTGTGATTTCATAACTCTGTCCAAAGTTTGAGCCCTTGTGGGAACTCTATAAACTAGCCCTATGGCATTATCATCCCCTCAATATCCTTTATATCTTGGCCCTCAGAAACTCAGCTCCTTGCTCTTTCTCATGCTCTATGTCCCAGGATCTCCCTGAATCCCCACTCCTGATGTTCTTCCTGCCTTTTCAAAACAGCTCACACCTTGGAAGGTTGAGTTCTCTTGTCCATGTAACAAAGTGTCCGTAATGGAGGTTCCTGCATTCCATAGGTCTCAATCTGTGTCACCTGTCATTCTATCAAGGCTGCATGGACTGAAGAAAGGTACCTAAATGTTGACCTTCTACATTTCTCCTATTGTTCACATCATGTGAATATTCTGCTGTCACCGAACTCCTTGGCCCTTCCTGACAGTCCATCTGCACTCAATCCCCTGCTTCCTTATCGTGACAATGCCACTTGACAAGACCCTGGTGGGGCAGCTGTCATTCTGTGACTCTGATGGGACTAGAGTCACTGCCGGGACCCTGAAGGGGCAGGGGTGGCCGTGCCGGGACCCTGAAGGGGCAGGGGTGGCCGTGCCGGGACCCTGAAGGGGCAGGGGTGGCCGTGCCGGGACCCTGAAGGGGCAGGGGTGGCCGTGCCGGGACCCTGAAGGGGCAGAAGTGGCCGTGCCGGGACCCTGAAGGGGCAGGGGTGGCCGTGCCGGGACCCTGAAGGGGCAGGGGTGGCCGTGCCGGGACCCTGAAGGGGCAGGGGTGGCCGTGCCGGGACCCTGAAGGGGCAGGGGTGGCCGTGCCGGGACCCTGAAGGGGCAGGGGTGGCCGTGCCGGGACCCTGAAGGGGCAGGGGTGGCCGTGCCGGGACCCTGAAGGGGCAGGGGTGGCCGTGCCGGGACCCTGAAGGGGCAGGGGTGGCCGTGCCGGGACCCTGAAGGGGCAGGGGTGGCCGTGCC
Source organism: Narcine bancroftii (assembly GCF_036971445.1). Classification (NCBI taxonomy): domain Eukaryota; kingdom Metazoa; phylum Chordata; class Chondrichthyes; order Torpediniformes; family Narcinidae; genus Narcine; species Narcine bancroftii. The sequence goes on from NC_091474.1 coordinate 29,053,737, forward strand.
GGGACCCTGAAGGGGCAGGGGTGGCCGTGCCGGGACCCTGAAGGGGCAGGGGTGGCCGTGCCGGGACCCTGAAGGGGCAGGGGTGGCCGTGCCGGGACCCTGAAGGGGCAGGGGTGGCCGTGCCGGGACCCTGAAGGGGCAGGGGTGGCCGTGCCGGGACCCTGAAGGGGCAGGGGTGGCCGTGCCGGGACCCTGAAGGGGCAGGGGTGGCCGTGCCGGGACCCTGTTGGGGCAGGGGTCGCCGTGCCGGGACCCTGAAGGGGCAGGGGTCGCCGTGCCGGGACCCTGAAGGGGCAGGGGTGGCCGTGCCGGGACCCTGAAGGGGCAGGGGGGGCCGTGCCGGGACCCTGAAGGGGCAGGGGGGGCCGTGCCGGGACCCTGAAGGGGCAGGGGGGGCCGTGCCGGGACCCTGTTGGGGCAGGGGTCGCCGTGCCGGGACCCTGTTGGGGCAGGGGTCGCCGTGCCGGGACCCTGTTGGGGCAGGGGTCGCCGTGCCGGGACCCTGAAGGGGCAGGGGTCGCCGTGCCGGGACCCTGAAGGGGCAGGGGTCGCCGTGCCGGGACCCTGAAGGGGCAGGGGTCGCCGTGCCGGGACCCTGAAGGGGCAGGGGTCGCCGTGCCGGGACCCTGAAGGGGCAGGGGTGGCCGTGCCGGGACCCTGAAGGGGCAGGGGTGGCCGTGCCGGGACCCTGAAGGGGCAGGGGTGGCCGTGCCGGGACCCTGAAGGGGCAGGGGTGGCCGTGCCGGGACCCTGAAGGGGCAGGGGTGGCCGTGCCGGGACCCTGAAGGGGCAGGGGTGGCCGTGCCGGGACCCTGAAGGGGCAGGGGTGGCCGTGCCGGACCCTGAAGGGGCAGGGGTGGCCGTGCCGGGACCCTGAAGGGGCAGGGGTGGCCGTGCCGGGACCCTGAAGGGGCAGGGGTGGCCGTGCCGGGACCCTGAAGGGGCAGGGGTGGCCGTGCCGGGACCCTGAAGGGGCAGGGGTGGCCGTGCCGGGACCCTGAAGGGGCAGGGGTGGCCGTGCCGGGACCCTGAAGGGGCAGGGGTGGCCGTGCCGGGACCCTGAAGGGGCAGGGGGGGCCGTGCCGGGACCCTGTTGGGGCAGGGGTCGCCGTGCCGGGACCCTGTTGGGGCAGGGGTCGCCGTGCCGGGACCCTGAAGGGGCAGGGGTCGCCGTGCCGGGACCCTGAAGGGGCAGGGGTCGCCGTGCCGGGACCCTGAAGGGGCAGGGGTCGCCGTGCCGGGACCCTGAAGGGGCAGGGGTCGCCGTGCCGGGACCCTGAAGGGGCAGGGGTCGCCGTGCCGGGACCCTGAAGGGGCAGGGGTCGCCGTGCCGGGACCCTGAAGGGGCAGGGGTCGCCGTGCCGGGACCCTGAAGGGGCAGGGGTCGCCGTGCCGGGACCCTGAAGGGGCAGGGGTCGCCGTGCCGGGACCCTGAAGGGGCAGGGGGGGGCCGTGCCGGGACCCTGAAGGGGCAGGGGGGCCGTGCCGGGACCCTGAAGGGGCAGGGGGGGCCGTGCCGGGACCCTGTTGGGGCAGGGGTCGCCGTGCCGGGACCCTGTTGGGGCAGGGGTCGCCGTGCCGGGACCCTGAAGGGGCAGGGGTCGCCGTGCCGGGACCCAGAAGGGGCAGGGGTCGCCGTGCCGGGACCCAGAAGGGGCAGGGGTCGCCGTGCCGGGATCCTGAAGGGGCAGGGGTCGCCGTGCCGGGATCCTGAAGGGGCAGGGGTCGCCGTGCCGGGACCCTGAAGGGGCAGGGGTCGCCGTGCCGGGACCCTGAAGGGGCAGGGGTCACCGTGCCGGGACCCTGAAGGGGCAGGGGTCGCCGTGCCGGGACCCTGAAGGGGCAGGGGTCGCCGTGCCGGGACCCTGAAGGGGCAGGGGTCGCCGTGCCGGGACCCTGAAGGGGCAGGGGGGGCCGTGCCGGGACCCTGAAGGGGCAGGGGGGCCGTGCCGGGACCCTGAAGGGGCAGGGGGGGCCGTGCCGGGACCCTGAAGGGGCAGGGGGGGCCGTGCCGGGACCCTGAAGGGGCAGGGGTGGCCGTGCCGGGACCCTGAAGGGGCAGGGGGGGCCGTGCCGGGACCCTGAAGGGGCAGGGGGGGCCGTGCCGGGACCCTGTTGGGGCAGGGGTCGCCGTGCCGGGACCCTGTTGGGGCAGGGGTCGCCGTGCCAGGACCCTGAAGGGGCAGGGGTCGCCGTGCCGGGACCCAGAAGGGGCAGGGGTCGCCGTGCCGGGATCCTGAAGGGGCAGGGGTCGCCGTGCCGGGACCCTGAAGGGGCAGGGGTCGCCGTGCCGGGACCCTGTTGGGGCAGGGGTCGCCGTGCTGGGACCCTGATGGGAATGTGCTCAGCTCCCGATTACCTCTGCCGCCTCCTTCTCGAATTTCTCGATGGTTCTCTTGTCGATCCCGCCACACTTGTAGATGAGATGGCCGGTGGTGGTGGACTTGCCCGAGTCCACATGGCCGATGACCACGATGTTGATGTGAATCTTCTCCTTGCCCATGCTGGAGGTGAGGCTGCAGAACACTGCGAACACACCGGGGGAACGTCAGTGATCCGTCCCGCGAAAGGAACCGGGGCTGGAAACCTATAGCCTCCCGACCGACTTTTTATAGCGTTTGTCCCCCAAAAAAAACAAATTCATTAAAATTAAATCCATCCCCTCCGTCGAGCCGCGGCCGTTCTGGGGGCGCGCGCGGGGGGGGGGGGGGGTGGGTGGGGGGAGCAAATCTGATCCATTGCCACGGAGAAGATCTCCCCAATGCATTCTCTGCCACATTCTCCTTCCCTCTCCCTTTCTCCCCTTCCCCCCTCTCGCCTTCTCGCTCCCTTTTCTCCTTTCTACTCCCCCCTCTCCCCACCCCCTTCCCCCTCTCTCCCCACCCCCTTCCCCCTCTCTCCCCACCCCCTTCCCCCTCTCTCCCCACCCTCTTTTCCCCCTTCCCCCCCCACCTCTCTCCCCACCCCCTCTTCCCCCTCTCCGCCGAGCCCTGCGCCGCCCGAGAACGGTCCCTACCTGGCCCTGGTGCCGGGGAGCCGGCGCTGCCTCAGTTCGCTTTTTATTCTATGAGAGGGCGGTGTCTGTGCCTGCGCTGCGCAATGCAGACCCGCCCCCACCCCCCACCCCCACTACAGCAATGCGGTAAAGCGGCTGCCAGTAGCGACTGAACTGCGGTGGGGTGGGGGAGAGATTGCAGAGGGGGAAATGCAGAGGGGAGGGTAGCAGCAAACGGCAATCTCGGAAGCCGCCTTTGCCCCTGTGGAACAACAGCTAGTGGACACAGACCACGGCGCTGCAAACAACGGACCGGGTACTGGAATCTATCGCGGCCCTTTTGTAGATGATCGGCACAGCGGCCCAGATGAATTGTAGGAAATGGTGGTATCCGTATAACTCACAGCTCAGGGGGCACTGTGTATGTAATGCAGACCAGCAGGCACTCTGTAGATTATGCAGACCAGTGGGTGCTGAATGCATTATACAGACCATCAGGCATCGGAAATTATACAGGCCAGTGGGAACCGTGTACATTATACAGACAAGCAGGTGCTGTGTATATTATACAGACAAGCTGGCATTGTATATATTATACAGACCAGCGGGGCACTATGTGGATTATACAAACCAGCGGGCACTGTGTGGATTATCTAGACCAGTGGGCACTGTTCATTATATGGACCAGCGAGCATTGTGTACATAATACAGACCAGCAGGCAATATACACATTATACAGGTCACCAGGCAATGAGTGGATTTTTTTCATGTGGGCACTGCATACATTATACATTGACCACTATATGGATTATATAAATCCAACAGGCATTGTGTGGATTACACAGAGCAGTGGGCACTGTGTAGGTTATACAGACCAACAGGTACTGTGTGCATAATGCACACCAGTGGGCACTGTGTACGATATAAAGACGAACAGGTGCTGTGTACATTATACAGACCATCGGGCACTGTGTCCATTATACAGCCCAGCGGTTATTGTGTACGTTATACAGGCCAGTGGGCATTATATTCATTATTTAGGCATGTAGGCAATGTGTGCGGTACCAGATGTAAACAGTGTCTTCATTGTTGAGGTCTTTCATGGCTTGTTTCAGCATCATGCTGAAGAAGATTGAAAAGAGGGTTGGTGCGAGAATGCAGCCTTGCTTCACGCCATTGTTAATGGAGAAGGGTTCAGAGAGCTCATTGAGGCGCCTGCAAGCTCACACCAAGACACAAGAGCAACTCGTCCATGAACTATTCTTTGCAGACGATGCCACTTTAGTTGCCCATTCAGAGCCAGCTCTTCAGCGCTTGACGTCCTGTTTTGCGGAAACTGCCAAAATGTTTGGCCTGGAAGTCAGCCTGAAGAAAACTGAGGTCCTCCATCAGCCAGCTCCCCACCATGACTACCAGCCCCCCCACATCTCCATCGGGCACACAAAACTCAAAACGGTCAACCAGTTTACCTATCTCGGCTGCACCATTTCATCGGATGCAAGGATCGACAACGAGATAGACAACAGACTCGCCAAGGCAAATAGCGCCTTTGGAAGACTACACAAAAGAGTCTGGAAAAACAACCATCTGAAAAACCTCACAAAGATTAGTGTATACAGAGCCGTTGTCATACCCACACTCCTGTTCGGCTCCGAATCATGGGTCCTCTACCGGCATCACCTACGGCTCCTAGAATGCTTCCACCAGTGTTGTCTCCACTCCATCCTCAACATTCATTGGAGCGACTTCATCTCCAACATCGAAGTACTCGAGATGGCAGAGGCCGACAGCATCGAATCCACGCTGCTGAAGATCCAACTGCGCTGGGTAGGTCACATCTCCAGAATGGAGGACCATCGCCTTCCCAAGATCGTGTTATATGGCAAGCTCTCCACTGGCCACCGTGAAAGAGGTGCACCAAAGAAGAGGTACAAGGACTGCCTAAAGAAATCTCTTGGTGCCTGCCACATTGACCACCGCCAGTGGGCTGATATCACCTCCAACCGTGCATCTTGGCGCCTCACAGTTCAGCGGGCAGCAACCTCCTTTGAAGAAGACCGCAGAGCCCACCTCACTGACAAAAGACAAAGGAGGAAAAACCCAACACCCAACCCCAACCAACCAATTTTCCCTTGCAACCGCTGCAACCGTGCCTGCCTGTCCCGCATCGGACTTGTCAGCCACAAACGAGCCTGCAGCTGACGTGGACATTACCCCTCCATAAATCTTCATCCTCGAAGCTAAGCCAAAGAAGGCAATGTGTGCATTACACTATGTGCATTATACAGCCCGTCCAGCACCATGTACATTATACAGGCCATTGGACACTGTATGGATAATACAGATGATGGGAACTGTGTACATTATTCAGACCAGTGGTCACTATGTACATTATACAGACCAGCAGGCACTGTTTACATTATACAGTCCAGTGGGCCCTTACATTATACAGGCCAGCGTGCATTGTGTACATTTTAGAGACAAGCGGGCTCTGTGTACAATATACAGGGCAGCAGGCAACGTGTACATTATAAAGACCAGCGGGCTCTGTGTTCAGTATTGAACCCAGCAAGCATTGTGTACATTATACAGATCAGCAGGTACAGTGAATATTATACAAACAAGCGGGTACTGTGTACATTATATAGACCAGTGGCACTGTGTACATTACCTGTGGACATTGTGTACATTGTACAGGTCAATGGGCATTTTGTGCATTATAGAGATCATTGGGCACTGTGTACATTATGTAGACCAGTGTGCTCTATATATATTATACACAACATCAGGCACTGTGTAAATTATACAACTAGGAGGAACTGTGTGCATTATACAGACCAGCAGGCATTGTGTACATTATACAGATCAGTGGGCACTGTGTACATTATGCAGACTGGTAGGCTCTATGTAGATTATACAGCTAGCGGGTGTGGATTATACAGATCGGGGACACTGTACATTATACAGACCAGCGCAGGGTTGGTGCCAGAACGAGTGTTAGAGGAGGGCATTAGGGTAACCAGGTGGGCACAGTCCAACTGTTGTAGATTCAGTCAATGGGGGGTGCTGGTGGTGGCCTACCTGCCAAGTGGACATAAATCTTCTCTGTTTCTCTGACGTAGCAGCCAAAAGCATTGTTTTTATTGCTTGGAGAGTCTTAGAATACTTCAAGCTTGGGCATAGCATCGCATAGAGGGGGGGAATGCTGCAAGGCACCTCACAAAGGGGGGGGCATGCCTGTGAATGCCCCCTACCCCCAGAGCTGACCATGCACAAGCAGGCACTGTGTGCATTATGTAGACGATAGGGCTCTGTGTAGATTATACAACCACTGAGCACTGTGTAGATTATAAAGATTGGTGGCACTGTGTACATTATACAGACCAGTGGGCACTGTGTACACAATAATAACCACTGGACACTGTAAACATTATACAGACCAGAGGATGGTGTGTACATTATGAAGACCAGCGGGCTCTGTGTAGATTATACAGACTAGCAGGCACTGTGTACATTGTACAGACCAGCGGGTACTGTGTACATTATTTGGACCAGTAGACTAACAGACACCGTGGATTATAGAGATCAGGGGTATTTTGTAGATTATGCAGACCAGGAAGCATTGTGTATATTTACAGACCAGCGGGCACTGTGTACATTATACAGTTCAGCGCACACTGTGTACAAATATACAGGTCAGCAAACACTGTGTATTATATGGACCAGCAGACTCTGTGTACATTATACAAACCAACAGGCACTGTGTACATTATGTAGACTAGCGGGGTATATCACATCTCCCATGAACGCTGTGCACTCTCTAGCATTTCGATGTGTGTAATTGCGGGAGGACCGTGTCCGTGTGTGGAGGCGGTGAAACCCGCCCCCGCCGTGTCCGTGTGAGGAGACAGTGAAACCCGCCCCCCCGTGTCCGTGTGAGGAGGTGGTAAAACCCACCCCACCCGTGTCCGTGTGAGGAGACGGTGTAACCCGCCCCCCCCCACCCGTGTCCGTGTGAGGAGACGGTGTAACCCGCCCACCCCACCCGTGTCCGTGTGAGGAGACGGTGTAATCCGCTCCCCCACCCGTGTCCGTGTGAGCAGACGGTGTAACCCGCCCCCCCACCCGAGTTCGTGGTGAAACCCGCCCCCCCGTGTACGTGTGGGAAGGGTGAAACCCGCCCCCCCGTGTCCGTGTGGGAAGGGTGAAACACGCCCCCCGTGTCCGTGTGGGAAGGGTGAAACCCGCGCCCCCCCCCGTGTCCATGTGGGAAGGGTGAAACCCGCCCCCCCACCCGTGTCCGTGTGAGGAGACGGTGTAATCCGCCCCCCCACCCGTGTCCATGTGAGCAGACGGTGTAAGCCGCCCCCCCACCCGTGTTCGTGGTGAAACCCGCCACCCCGTGTCCGTGTGGGAAGGGTGAAACCCGCCCCACCCCGAGTCTGTCTGGGAAGGGTGAAACCCGCCCCCCCCGAGTCCGTGTGGGAAGGGTGAAACCCCCGAGTCCGTGTGGGAAGGGTGAAACCCCCGTGTCCGTGAGGGAAGGGTGAAACCCGCCCCCCTCCCCGAGTCCGTGTGGGAAGGGTGAAACCCGCCCCCCCCCCGAGTCCGTGTGGGAAGGGTGAAACCCGCCCCCCCCTCCCGTGTCCGTGTGGGAAGGGTGAACCCCCCCCCCATGTCCTTGTGGGAAAGGTGAAACCCGCTCCCCCCCCATGTCCGTGTGGAAAGGGTGAAACCCCGTGTCCGTGAGGGAAGGGTGAAACCCGCCCCCCCCCGAGTCCGTGTGGGAAGGGTGAAACCCGCCCCCCCCCCCCGAGTCCGTGTGGGAAGGGTGAAACCCGCCCCCCCCCCCCGAGTCCGTGTGGGAAGGGTGAAACCCGCCCCCCCCCCCCCGAGTCCGTGTGGGAAGGGTGAAACCCGCCCCCCCCCCCGAGTCCGTGTGGGAAGGGTGCAACCCGCCCCCCCCCCGAGTCCGTGTGGGAAGGGTGAAACCCGCCCCCCCCGAGTCCGTGTGGGAAGGGTGAAACCCCCGAGTCCGTGTGGGAAGGGTGAAACCCCCGTGTCCGTGTGGGAAGGGTGAAACACCCCCCCCCCGTGTCCGTGTGGGAAGGGTGAAACCCCCGTGTCCGTGAGGGAAGGGTGAAACCCGCCCCCCCCGAGTCCGTGTGGGAAGGGTGAAACCCGCCCCCCCCCCGAGTCCGTGTGGGAAGGGTGAAACCCGCCCCCCCCCGAGTCCGTGTGGGAAGGGTGAAACCCGCCCCCCCCCGAGTCCGTGTGGGAAGGGTGAAACCCGCCCCCCCCCTCCCGAGTCCGTGTGGGAAGGGTGAAACCCGCCCCCCCCCCGTGTCCGTGTGGGAAGGGTGAAACCCGCCCCCCCCCCGAGTCCGTGTGGGAAGGGTGAAACCCCCGTGTCCGTGAGGGAAGGGTGAAACCCCCGTGTCCGTGAGGGAAGGGTGAAACCCGCCCCCCCCCGAGTCCGTGTGGGAAGGGTGAAATCCGCCCCCCCCCCCGAGTCCGTGTGGGAAGGGTGAAACCCGCCCCCCCCCCGAGTCCGTGTGGGAAGGGTGAAACCCGCCCCCCCCCGAGTCCGTGTGGGAAGGGTGAAACCCGCCCCCCCCCGAGTCCGTGTGGGAAGGGTGAAACCCGCCCCCCCCCACCGAGTCCGTGTGGGAAGGGTGAAACCCGCCCGCCCCGAGTCCGTGTGGGAAGGGTGAAACCCCCGTGTCCGTGTGGGAAGGGTGAAACCCGCCCCCCCCCCCACCGAGTCCGTGTGGGAAGGGTGAAACCCGCCCCCCCCGAGTCCGTGTGGGAAGGGTGAAACCCCCGTGTCCGTGTGGGAAGGGTGAAACCCGCCCCCCCCCCCCCCCGTGTCCGTGTGGGAAGGGTGAAATCCCCGTGTCCATGAGGGAAGGGTGAAACCCGCCCCCCCCCGAGTCCTTGTGGGAAGGGTGAAACCCGCCCCCCCCCCCCCGAGTCCGTGTGGGAAGGGTGAAACCCGCCCCCCCCCCCGAGTCCGTGTGGGAAGGGTGAAACCCGCCCCCCCCCGAGTCCGTGTGGGAAGGGTGAAACCCGCCCCCCCCCCGAGTCCGTGTGGGAAGGCTGAAACCCGCCCCCCCCCCCGAGTCCGTGTGGGAAGGGTGAAACCCGCCCCCCCCGAGTCCATGTGGGAAGGGTGAAACCCCCGTGTCCGTGAAGTAAGGGTGAAACCCGCCCCCCCCCCGAGTCCGTGTGGGAAGGGTGAAACCCGCCGCCCCCCGTGTCTGTGTGGGAAGGGTGAAACCCGCCCCCCCACCCGAGTCCGTGTGAGGAGACGGTGAAACCCGCCCCCCCCACCCGTGTCCGTGTGAGGAGACGGTGTAACCCGCCCCCCCACCCGTGTCCGTGTGAGGAGACGGTGTAACCCGCCCCCCCACCCGTGTCCGTGTGAGGAGACGGTGTAACCTGCCCCCCCACCCGTGTCCGTGTGAGCAGACGGTGTAACCCGCCCCCCCACCCGAGTTCGTGGTGAAACCCGCCCCCCCGTGTCCGTGTGGGAAGGGTGAAACCCGCCCCCCCCGTGTCCGTGTGGGAAGGGTGAAACACGCCCCCCGTGTCCGTGTGGGAAGGGTGAAACCCGCCCCCCCCCCCCGTATCCGTGTGGGAAGGGTGAAACCCGCCACCCCCCCCGTGTCCGTGTGGGAAGGGTGAAACCCGCCACCCCCCCCGTGTCCGTGTGGGAAGGGTGAAACCCGCCCCCCCCGTGTCCGTGTGGGAAGGGCGAAACCCGCCCCCGCCCCGTGTCCGTGCGGGAAGGGCGAAACCCGCTCCCCCCGTGTCCGTGCGGGACGGGTGAAACCCGCCCCCCCCCCCCCGTGTCCGTGCGGGAAGGGTGAAACCCGCCCCTCCCGTGTCCGTGTGGGAAGGGTGAAACCCGCCCCCCCCCGAGTCCGTGTGGGGTGAAACCCGCCCCCCCCGTGTCCGTGTGGGAAGGGTGAAACCCGCCCCCCCGTGTCCGTGTGGGAAGGGTGAAACCCGCCCCCCCCGTGTCCGTGTGGGAAGGGTGAAACCCCGTGTCCGTGTGGGAAGGGTGAAACCCCGTGTCCGTGAGGGAAGGGTGAAACCCCCCCCCCATGTCCTTGTGGGAAGGGTGAAACCCGCCCCCCACCCGAGTCTGTGTGGGAAGGGTGAAACCCGCCCCCCACCCGAGTCCGTGTGGGAAGGGTGAAACCCGCACCCCCCCGAGTCCGTGTGGGAAGGGTGAAACCCCCGTGTCCGTGTGGGAAGGGTGAAACCCGCCCCCCCCCCGTCTCCGTGTGGGAAGGGTGAAACCCCCGTGTCCGTGAGGGAAGGGTGAAACCCGCCCCCCCCCGAGTCCGTGTGGGAAGGGTGAAACCCGCCCCCCCCCCGAGTCCGTGTGGGAAGGGTGAAACCCGCCCCCCCCCGAGTCCGTGTGGGAAGGGTGAAACCCGCCCCCCCCCGAGTCCGTGTGGGAAGGGTGAAACCCGCCCCCCCCCGAGTCCGTGTGGGAAGGGTGAAACCCGCCCCCCCCCGTCCGTGTGGGAAGGGTGAAACCCGCCCCACCCCCGAGTCCGTGTGGGAAGGGTGAAACCCGCCCCACCCCGAGTCTGTCTGGGAAGGGTGAAACCCGCCCCCCCCGAGTCCGTGTGGGAAGGGTGAAACCCCCGAGTCCGTGTGGGAAGGGTGAAACCCCCGTGTCCGTGAGGGAAGGGTGAAACCCGCCCCCCTCCCCGAGTCCGTGTGGGAAGGGTGAAACCCGCCCCCCCCCCCGAGTCCGTGTGGGAAGGGTGAAACCCGCCCCCCCCCCCCGAGTCCGTGTGGGAAGGGTGAAACCCGCCCCCCCACCGAGTCCGTGTGGGAAGGGTGAAACCCGCCCCCCCACCGAGTCCGTGTGGGAAGGGTGAAACCCGCCCCCCCACCGAGTCCGTGTGGGAAGGGTGAAACCCCCGTGTCCGTGAGGGAAGGGTGAAACCCGCCCCCCCCCCGTGTCCGTGTGGGAAGGGTGAAACCCCCGTGTCCGTGAGGGAAGGGTGAAACCCGCCCCCCCCCCCCCGAGTCCGTGTGGGAAGGGTGAAACCCGCCCCCCCCCGAGTCCGTGTGGGAAGGGTGAAACCCGCCCCCCCCGAGTCCGTGTGGGAAGGGTGAAACCCACGTGTCCGTGAGGGAAGGGTGAAACCCGCCCCCCCCCCCCGAGTCCGTGTGGGAAGGGTGAAACCCGCCCCCCCCCCGTGTCCGTGTGGGAAGGGTGAAACCCCCGTGTCCGTGAGGGAAGGGTGAAACCCGCCCCCCCCCCCGAGTCCGTGTGGGAAGGGTGAAACCCCCGTGTCCGTGAGGGAAGGGTGAAACCCGCCCCCCCCGCCCGAGTCCGTGTGGGAAGGGTGAAACCCGCCCCCCCCCCCCGAGTCCGTGTGGGAAGGCTGAAACCCGCCCCCCCCCCGAGTCCGTGTGGGAAGGGTGAAACCCGCCCCCCCCGAGTCCGTGTAGGAAGGGTGAAACCCCCGTGTCCGTGAAGTAAGGGTGAAACCCGCCCCCCCCCGAGTCCGTGTGGGAAGGGTGAAACCCGCCGCCCCCCGTGTCCGTGTGGGAAGGGTGAAACCCGCCCCACCCCGAGTCTGTCTGGGAAGGGTGAAACCCGCCCCCCCCGAGTCCGTGTGGGAAGGGTGAAACCCCCGAGTCCGTGTGGGAAGGGTGAAACCCCCGTGTCCGTGAGGGAAGGGTGAAACCCGCCCCCCTCCCCGAGTCCGTGTGGGAAGGGTGAAACCCGCCCCCCCCCCCCCGAGTCCGTGTGGGAAGGGTGAAACCCGCCCCCCCCCCGAGTCCGTGTGGGAAGGGTGAAACCCGCCCCCCCCACCGAGTCCGTGTGGGAAGGGTGAAACCCGCCACCCCACCGAGTCCGTGTGGGAAGGGTGAAACCCGCCCCCCCACCGAGTCCGTGTGGGAAGGGTGAAACCCCCGTGTCCGTGAGGGAAGGGTGAAACCCGCCCCCCCCCCCCGAGTCCGTGTGGGAAGGGTGAAACCCCCGTGTCCGTGAGGGAAGGGTGAAACCCGCCCCCCCCGCCCGAGTCCGTGTGGGAAGGGTGAAACCCGCCCCCCCCCCCCGAGTCCGTGTGGGAAGGCTGAAACCCGCCCCCCCCCCGAGTCCGTGTGGGAAGGGTGAAACCCGCCCCCCCCGAGTCCGTGTAGGAAGGGTGAAACCCCCGTGTCCGTGAAGTAAGGGTGAAACCCGCCCCCCCCCGAGTCCGTGTGGGAAGGGTGAAACCCGCCGCCCCCCGTGTCCGTGTGGGAAGGGTGAAACCCGCCCCACCCCGAGTCTGTCTGGGAAGGGTGAAACCCGCCCCCCCCGAGTCCGTGTGGGAAGGGTGAAACCCACGTGTCCGTGAGGGAAGGGTGAAACCCGCCCCCCCCCCCGAGTCCGTGTGGGAAGGGTGAAACCCGCCCCCCCCCCCGTGTCCGTGTGGGAAGGGTGAAACCCCCGTGTCCGTGAGGGAAGGGTGAAACCCGCCCCCCCCCCGAGTCCGTGTGGGAAGGGTGAAACCCCCGTGTCCGTGAGGGAAGGGTGAAACCCGCCCCCCCCGTGTCCGTGAGGGAAGGGTGAAACCCGCCCCCCCCGAGTCCGTGTGGGAAGGGTGAAACCCGCCCCCCCCCGAGTCCGTGTGGGAAGGGTGAAACCCGCCCCCCCCCCGAGTCCGTGTGGGAAGGGTGAAACCCGCCCCCCCCCCCGAGTCCGTGTGGGAAGGGTGAAACCCGCCCCCCCCGAGTCCGTGTGCGAAGGGTGAAACCCGCCCCCCCCCCGAGTCCGTGTGGGAAGGGTGAAACCCGCCCCCCCCCCGAGTCCGTGTGGGAAGGGTGAAACCCGCCCCCCCCCGAGTCCGTGTGGGAAGGGTGAAACCCCCGTGTCCGTGAGGGAAGGGTGATACCTGCCCCCCCCCCGAGTCCGTGTGGGAAGGGTGAAACCCGCCCCCCCCCCCCGAGTCCGTGTGGGAAGGGTGAAACCCGCCCCCCCCCCGAGTCCGTGTGGGAAGGGTGAAACCCGCCCCCCCCCACCGAGTCCGTGTGGGAAGGGTGAAACCCGCCCCCCCCCCGAGTCCGTGTGGGAAGGGTGAAACCCGCCCCCCCCCCGAGTCCGTGTGGGAAGGGTGAAACCCCCGTGTCCGTGAGGGAACCCGCCCCCCCCCCCCCGAGTCCGTGTGGGAAGGGTGAAACCCGCCCCCCCCGAGTCCGTGTGGGAAGGGTGAAACCCCCGTGTCCGTGAGGGAAGGGTGAAACCCGCCCCCCCCCCCGAGTCCGTGTGGGAAGGGTGAAACCCGCCCCCCCCCCCCCGTGTCCGTGTGGGAAGGGTGAAACCCGCCCCCCCCCCCGAGTCCGTGTGGGAAGGGTGAAACCCGCCCCCCCCCCCCGAGTCCGTGTGGGAAGGGTGAAACCCGCCCCCCCCCCCCGAGTCCGTGTGGGAAGGGTGAAACCCGCCCCCCCCCCCCGTGTCCGTGTGGGAAGGGTGAAACCCGTGTCCGTGTGGGAAGGGTGAAACCCGCCCCCCCCCCCGTGTCCGTGTGGGAAGGGTGAAACCCGCCCCCCCCCCCGTGTCCGTGAGGGAAGGGTGAAACCCGCCCCCCCCCCCCCGTGTCCGTGTGGGAAGGGTGAAACCCGCCCCCCCCCCGTGTCCGTGTGGGAAGGGTGAAACCCCCGTGTCCGTGTGGGAAGGGTGAAACCCCACGGTGTCCCCGTCCGGTAAAGTGCTGCCCGCAGGCGTCTCAGGACAGAATTATCCGACCGGCCTGGTGCAGAGGCTGACGGGATTCCTGGCATCATGAAGGGCGCGCGGGGTTTGCCGGGATTCCTGGCGAGCCGTGCGGCGGAACGGTGGGCTGGGATTCCTGGTGAGCCGCGCGGCGGACGGGCGGGCCTCGTTTGGATGTTGACCGAGGGAGGCGATGGCCGAAGTGCAGGCTGTGGCCGGTCACGCGGAGAAGGAGCGGGAGGAGGACGCGGTGTCGTGGACCCCCGAAGTAGAAGTCTGCCTCTTCCATGCTATGCTGGGCCACAAACCCGTCGGTGAGTCGGAGGGTGCTTGGCCCAGGCACCGTACCCCACTGACCCCAAACCCCGCCCAGTTAACCACCACTGACCACTCTCCAACTCCCCCCAAATGACCCCACTCTATCCCCGCAACTGACCCCATTCTAACCCCCCCCCCCGACCACTATCCCTCCAATGATCTCTCTCTCACCCCCCCCCCACCTCTATCCCCATCCACTGACCCCTCTCTAGCCCTGCCCAGTTAACCACCACTGCTCACTAACTCTCCCCCCATGGATCCCCACTAACCCTTCTCTAATCCCCTTGTCCCATTGACACCCCCCCCCACCCCACTCCCCACAGATGTGTTCCCCCCCCGGTATCATCCCCATCCACCTGCGCATTAATTCCTGAACTCTCCCGCCTCCCCCCCCCCCCTTTTGGATTCTGTTCCAAGTCATTGTCCCACCCTCTACAGGATCCTTCTCCAGGTGAAGCAGCCTGTCTCTGTGTGTGGCCAGTTCCAGATGGTTTTCAGTCTCTATCGCCAACAAAAGAGTCTAACCACCTCTCCCAGACCCCACCATCAAAACCTTGGGGTGACTATTGACTCAGACATCTTAGGACAAACCACTGTGGCACGAGATCAGGTCAGAGGCTGGCTGAAGAGAAACTGAAAAAACAAATCACTTCTTCATGTAATCTTGAGCAAAGAGCAGCTGGAGGGACTCAGCAGCGTTCATGGGGAGAAATGGTCATCGACATTTTAGGTCGGGACCCCTTTGTAAGACAAAAATATGAATGGTTATATTCAGAATATGGCGGGGGGGAGGTGGAAAAATTTGGGGTGGGGATGAAGAGATGATGGAATATTAGACAGAACTTAGGAGAGGTGGAGAGACTACTGGGGGATGTTAAAAAGAAAAGGATGTACTGGCTTTGGAGATGGTGCAGATAAGGTTCACCAGGTTGATTCCAGAGATATGGGGGGTTGACCTATAAGGAGAGATTGAGTCATCTGGGACTGCACTCACTGGAATTTAAGAGAATGACAGGGGATCTTATAGAAATGTATAAAATTATAAAAGCATAGATAAGATTTAGGTAGGTAATTTTTTTCCCCATTGATGGGGGAAATTAGAACTAGGGGACATAGCCTCAAAATTCAGGGTAGTAGATTTAGGTCAGAGATGAAGAGGAACTGCCTTTCACAGAGGGTGGTGAATTTGTGGAATTCACTACCCATTGAAACAATGGAGGCGACCTCAGTAAATGTATTTAAGACAAGGTTGGAGAGATTTTTTGAATAGTAGGGGAATTAAAGGGCTATGGGGAAAAAGCAGGTGAGATGAGCCTATCACATCAGCCATGATCTCACTGAATGTCAGAGAAGGCTTGATGGGCTGAATGGCCTACCCCTGCTCCTATTATGTTCTTATGAGGCCGAGGGCAGACCTGTCCGAGTGGAAAAGATGAAGGGAAATTAAAATGATTGGCCAGAGGAGGTTCTAGCTTGGACCCGCAGACAGTGTAGGTGTTTAGCAAAGCAACGCCCAATCTGGGTACCTGTGGGGGTAACATCTAACTCTCCACACCCTTTCCACTTTGCCTGAATGAGTTTCAACACTCAACAAGCTCAATACCATCCAGTGGTATCCAATACCTATGTCTGTGCGAGGAAAAGCAGGAGGACATGCAACTCCACAGTTACACAAGTGGTGGGAGTTGAACCATTTTATTGGAGCATGAGGCAGCAATTCTACTCACTGTGCCACTCTTGATTTTGGGAATAGGAGTGGGATGGCAGCACGTAATCGATTTACACTTGGTTGAAGATAAGGATTTACCATAATATCCCAACTCCTATACTCACTGTTGACATTGGCAAGGCCAAATTTGGAGTATTGTATATCTCTAAGAAAGATATCAATAAGATAGAAAGAGTGCAGAGAAGATTGACTAGGATGTGGCCAGAATTGAGTTAACAGGTTAGGACTTTATTTCCCTGGATCGTAGAAAAATGAGAGGAGATTTGATAGAGGCATTTAAAATTATGAGGGGGATAGAGTAAATATAGGTAGGCTTTTTCCACTGAGGGTAGGTGAGATACAAACCAGAGAACATGGGTTAAGAGTGAAAGGGGATAGGTTTAGGGGAACATTCGTGAAATTTCTTCACACAGAGAGTGGTAGTGGGTGTGGAACAAGCTGCTAGATGAAGCGGTGTATGCAGGCTCAATTTTAATTTTTAAGAAGAATTTGGTAAAGTACATGGTTTGGAGGGGTATGGACTGGGTGCAGGCCAGTGAGACTAGGGAGAATAATAGTTCAACGTGGATTAGAAGGGCTGAAGGGCCTGTTTCTGTTTTGTAATGTTCTATGGTTCTGTGGTTCTAGATCTTTGCAGAAACTCCTGGAGCAGGTCTGGGACCCTAACTTCATTGTGAATTTGGATTCTTGGCTGTTTAAGTTGGATGGTCTGAGAACTCTTTGCACATTATTTATTATTGAATATTTATTGTGTTTTTTATGTATTGCACAGTAGGTTTGTTTACATTTCTCTCATTTGTGTGCATATCTTTTCTTGAGTAGTTTTTTGCACTTCCAGTAGGTAGAAATTCTAACTGGCCTGAAGGAGAAAGAATCTCAGGATTATATGTGATGTCATGTATGTTTTCTGACAATAAAGCTGAACTTTGAAATCCTCATCTTCACACAGCAGCTGTGGACAAGATTAACATTTTATTATCCACGTTCAGAGCCAAGAATCTCATAAGGAGATTAAGGACTTCAAAGCGTGTCTTTAAAATAAAACATCATCTAAGCAGAACTGCACTCATTCAGGACTGCATTCAGTCCATTGGGCTCTGACTGTCGAAGTCATGCCAGATGAGGCAAGGTTAACAGAGCTGCGATTATTTCCTCAGGAATGAAGAAGGATGAGAGGACTTATTAGAGGTGTACAAGATTCTGAGAGGTATAGATAGGGTGGACAACTAGCACCTTTTCCCAGGGGTGGGAGTAGCAAAAACCTGAAGATATCTGTATGAGAAAACGGTTTTGGGGAGATGTTGGGGGTAAGTTTTACACAGAGAGTAGTGGACCCCTGGTCTGCATTGCCAGGCATGGTCCTTGCCCACCTATTGTTGCACAGTCCCCAACTGTAGTGAATCTCTTTCTGTGGGGAGTAAACAGCAGTGTTGGAGTGCGATTAAATCTGACGTTTTTTTTAAAATTAATTTATAATTTTTAAAAATTATATTTAGACATAGAGTAAGGTAAACAGGCCATTTCAGCCCACAAGCCCATGCCGTCCAATTACACTCAATTGACCTACAACCCCAATACATTTCAAACAATGATAGGAAACCAGAGCCCCCAGGGAAAACCCATGCAGACACAAGGGAGAACATTCAAAATCCTTACAGACAGCGCGGGATTCGAACCCCTGTCCCAATTGCTGGCCCTGTAAAGGTTTTGCACCAACCACTCCACTGACTGTGCTGCCCAGCCTAATCGCATCTTCTTCCCCTGCAGTGGTCCTTTTCCTGATTGGCACGTTGTGATACATGATGTGGGAGCTTACCATAAAGTTGTCTTGTGCACTGTCTGGGCTTGTAACTGGTAGAGTTGAGAGAGGGTGGCTGAGGCATCTTCACAGGGTGGAGGATGTTTGTTTTTTTAAATTAATATTATTTTTTATTTAGACTTTCAGTATGGTAACAGGCCCTGCCAAGCCCACCAACCCATGCTGCCCATGTACCTCAATTAACCTACAACCCCAGTGTGTTTTGAAGGGTAGAAAGAAACTGGAGCACCCAGAGGAAACCCATGCAGACAAGGAGAGAATGTACAAATTACTTACAGACAGCGCCAGATTCAAACCCGGGTCGCTGGTGCTGTAATAGCATTGCACCAAACATGGTCATCGAAGGGCAGTGGGAGCAGAACATGTGAATATGTTTATGGGAGAGGGGTAGATGCTCAATTAGCAACAGGGTAAAGGATGACTGCAGGTCATTGCTGAGGTGACACTCAGGAGAGCTATATTATCGAATAGCAGAGCAGGCCTGTGAGGCTCAGTGGTGTACTCCTCGATCATGTGTTGCTGTCTCTGTTTAGTTCAGTTGAATGTCTGTCTTCTCCTTCACATACTCAGTCATTAAGTGGTGAGTTAAAGCTCTGTGACTTGAGCACAATATCCAGACCGGGTTACTCAGTGCTGAACAGAGAAGGACAAGATGAAATAAATCACCACTGGGGTGCCTCTTGAGACATCAGTGGGAGGTGGGTAGAACAGTCTCCTGAGCTAACATTCCTCACTTTCTCAGCCTGTTGGATATACTGGTGAATAAATACAGTCTCTCTCTCTCTCTCTCTCTCTCTCTGTCTGCAGGGGTTAACCGGCATTTCCACATGATCTGTATCCGGGACAAATTCAGTCAGAACATCGGACGTCAGATCGCCTCAAAGATAGTTTGGGAACACCTCAATGTCATGTATGACATGCAAGCACTGGTATGCAGCTGCTCACGGATGAGTTGTTTGCTTGGGGATGAAAAGTCTGTGGTTCCCTCGCCCCTCCACTCCTGCCTTTTCAAGCTAAAGTCCATTCTCTGTTGCCCACCAGGTCTCCTTTAGTGTTTAGTGGTGAAGCAACCGTGATCTCAGCTGCCCACAGCAGTTCAATCACATCTTCCCTCTGCCCAACAGTTTGCTGTGGTCAGTTCTGGAGGGACCGTGACATCCTAGTGTTATCATCAAACGGCTCTGCAGCCAATCAGATTGAAGGGTTCTCGCAAGAAATAAACAAGGGAGTTAAAAAGCACAATTTTAATTAACATTTTACAGAAGTCCAAATAGAACATAAGATATTGAAGGAGAATTTGAAATATAAGGATTTTTTTTTTGAGTAAAATGAAATCTGTTGTATCTTGAATTAATAATGTGAGGAAATTCACATGTCCATAATCAAAGGTTTAGATCCAGGGAAGTTCCTAATCAGTAATCGTAGCTTCATCTGATATTAATTCTTGTGTCTTGACATGGTGAAGGACATGAAAATATTAAAAACTATGTGAAATCTCCACCTGGAGAAGTGTACGATGGAGGAGTTGATGACTGGTCAACAACTCAAAGAATCCAGTTTAATCATCAGTATTTTGCCTGTCAGAATCGGACAGAAGCTGCCCCATACACTGCTCTTATTTCTTTGCACATTTTTTTGTTTTTCCTCAAACTGGACAATGTCTTGGTGATCCCTGCTTCACATACTCCCCATGTGCCTAATCATAGCTCAGATCTACTTACAGTAACTTTTCACACAGGACCAAACCCTGATGTCCAGATAAAAGTGTACTGTGTCTGCAAAGATAAATGCACTGATGCACATTGATGCAATTTTGTCTTCACTTTACTATGCATTTGTTGCTTTTGCATTCCAATAATAACCCCTGTTCTCATTTTTTCTTTAGCAGTTGACTGCCCTGACACTCTTGGCACCCTCTCCTCCTCAGGGCTCTGCGACGTTGGTGGCCTCCATCCCTTGCCCTGCATTCCATCACACCTCTGAGGCTGATTAACCCCACTCGTTGTCTTTCATCTCCTCCTCCCCTTGGATCAGTCCAGCGCAGCATTGTTTCTTTGTGTTGTAGGATGGTGGGAACATTGTCTTGAGTCTCAGTTCTCCCCATTGTCCATTGTTTTGCAGCACGAGTCTGAAATCCTGCCTTTTCCAAACGGCGAGCGGAATTTTGTTCTACCTGAAGACATTATTCACGAAGTGAAAGAAGGTGCTGAGCTGTGATGTCATGTGCTGTTGGGAACGGGACCGAGCCCATCCAACCTTGAGCCAACCCCACCCCACGCCACCTTCATGAGTTTGGGCTCGTCTTATTGTAACATAACTCCACCTTCTCATCTGTCTCCGTGACCCTCCATCCCCGGCCCACTATGACCATGACTTTACCCACAGTCAGGGCTGTGTTCACTTCCTTTCGAGGACTTCCATCGTCTCAACCCCCTCACAGAGGTCTCATCTCTGCAGGCAGTCGCCATCGAGTTCTCAATTTTCCACCCACAGGAGGAAATATCTTGTCATGACCCCTCACAATTTGGTGCTGCAGTCAAGCCCCACATATCTTTTCAGCTCCACTAGCTACAAGTCCCGCTGCTCCTTTCCCTGCCCATTTCCGGGCACCGATTCCTTGAACCTTCCTTCACATGAGTATCTGTCCTTAATGAAGGGACCGGTACTGACTGAAGCATAACATTTGCTGGAGCAATAGATAAGGGTATTTTTAAATTAAATTTACATTTTTAAACTTTTATTTACAGCACAGTAGCATCCAATTCCAGCCATTTAAACCTGTGCCGCCCAATTACATCCACATTAACATACAACCTTCATATGTTTTGGAGGGTGGGAAGAAACCAGAACCCCCTAAGAAAACCATGGGAAGGATGTACAAACTCCTTAAAGATAGCCACCACCAGATTCAAACCCCAGTAGCTGGTGCTGTAATAGTGTCATGCTAACTGCAACACTAATGATGCCCTATGGATCTCTGCAGCCCAGAACAGGGGATGGGCCTGCAACTCTGCTCCATTTCTTCATTACCTGTGCACTCCATCCAACCCTTCAGAGAACCACACACTAGAGCAGGTATTCTCAACAGGGGCTGTACGGCTCTACCGGGGGCTGCAGCAAATTTAAAGGGGGGCCACTGACTGAAATCATAGAATATTTTTTGTTATTTATGTAGTCAGTAGGAAAGAAGTATGGAAGAAGCCGACTAAACAACTGCTTCACAGGGAAGGGGGCTCATAAACTTTGAGCAGAGTCCTGGGGGACCATAGCCGAAAAAATAGGGAACCCAGCACCTCCCCTCCCCCCTCTCTGCATCTAAGCTCTGCAATCTCACCATTTTTCAATTTCTCCAGGCTAAATGAAGAGTTCCACATTTTCCAAGATCTTTTCCCACCAATCATATTCCTTTTTCATCTGCTTCAATGTTCAGATTTATTGTCAAAGTAGATACATGACATCACATACAACCTTGAGAATTTTTCCTGCAGGCCAGGCAGAATATCTACTTGCGTCCTCTTCACAACTTATTTTCCTACCTATTTCTATGTCACCAGTAAGATTAGCAGTCACGCATTGGGTCCTTCAGATTATTTATAGGAATTGTGTAAAGTTAAGGCCGAGTGCTGAATCCTGGGGCACACTACTCAGTTCACCTTGCACCAGCAAGCATCCATTAATGCCCAATCTTAGTGTCCTGCTACCAAGCCAATCTTCCATCCACACCAACATGTTTCTCACCACACCATGAGCCTTGATCTCTTCAAATGTCTTCTGGAAATCTGAGTGCAGTACATCCATCAGTTTCCTTTTCCCTCAGCACATCACCTCGTCAAAGAACTCCCAGTAAATGCATCAAACATGATTTGCCTCTCACAGAATCAGGTTAATTTTGCCCCCTTTTCTTTATCAGGTGTGTTAGGGTAACTTCTGAGTTAATCATAAGACAAAGGAGCAGAAGTAGGCCATTCAGCCCATCGTCTGCCTCATCATTCAATCATAACTGATCCATTTTTCCACTCAGCTCCAGTGCCTGGCCTTCTCTCCATAACTTTTGATACACTGGCTAATCAAGAACCTATCAATCTCCATCTTAAATACGCCCAATGACTTGGCCTCCACAATGGTCTGTGGCAACAAATTCCACAGATTTACCACCCTCTGGCTGAAGAAATTCCTCTGCATCTCTTTTCTGAGCGGATGCCTCTCAATTCTGAAGTTGTGCCCTCTTGTCCTAGATTCTCCCACCATGAGAAACAACTACTTCTACTCTGTCCATGCCTTTCAACATTCAAAATGTTTCCATGAGATCCTGCATGAAGGAGATCTCGATGACCGTGCCTCAAAGTGTGATATCGAGAAAGGCCGATACCCCATGGGCTGGCCCTGCCTCAGTCTCCGCGGTTCCTGAGGCAGATGTCTGATGCTTCATGCCTACCAGTCGTGTCCTGGTCTCTCTGATCAATCACTCTAGGCCTTGTGTAACCGGCTGGTCATTTCCACCGCAGGCAAGAGCGGAGGGGAGGAGCAGGTGAAGATGGAGATGAAGGAGGAACTGCCGGAGCTGCTGGTGACTGAGGAAGGTGCGTGCACGGTATACTTCACACTTTCACTGCAGGGGCAAGGGGAGCAGGGCCCAAGCTCAGCCTCCACGTGATCTAAAGGCCAGTCAGTCAGCACAGCCGGGCTGTTACCCTGTCCTCGGGGAAGAGATGATTGTGTTGGTTCAGGAAAGGACTGGTAAAGTGGGGTGAATTTGTGGCCCCAGGTGGTTGCGGAGGCCAAGTAATTGGGTGTATTTGAGGCAGAGTTTGATAGGTTCTTGATTAGCCAGGGCATCAGGTTATGGGGAGAAGGCCGGGCAGTGGGGCTGTGGGAAAATGGATCAGCTCATAATTAAGTGGCAGGGCAGCCTATTTCTGCTCCTACGTCTTATGGTCTTCTGGACTGATGCACAGGGTGATGATTTTGTACCCTATGTGGCTCAGTTGGCAGAGATTCTTGCAGCAGTGTTGGACTGTTGCAGATGTGCCGAATTGGGCAGTCTGGGTTTCCGAGCAGGACTCCTCTAACTCAGTGCTGCGCTGCCTTCCTACGGACGCTCTTCCACTAAAGACCATTACTGTCCTGCCTGATGCTGACAGGATCACTGTGCACAGTCCTGTGGTCACGTGGTGTAGGGTCGTAGCACAGGTGAGGTCACGTGGGGTAAGAGGTCATGGCACAGATGGGGTCACGTGGGGTAAGAGGTCATGGCACAATTGGGGTCACATGGTGTAAGGGGGGGGTCATGTGTTGTAGGGTCACAGCACAGGCCTGTGGTCACGTGTAGGTCACGACAGGTTGGGTCACACGTAAGGGGTCATGGCACAGGCATGGGGTTGTGTGGCTATCTGTCTGTAATGACAGATAGCTGTGACAGCTCTGTACCAACACTGGATGTCCTGAAATGGATGAGGTGGGTACCATGCAATGCAAGCTGTGGGTGAGATTCACTGAGCAGCCATGACCCAGAGCTAAGAAACCCACTGGCCCCTGAAGCCCAGCTCCAGCTCGACGGTGACAGATAACCGTGCATCACAGCTCTCAGGAGTCTCTTGTTGGATAATGCCACACAGTGGTGGTGAGGCCAGGATGAGTGAGTGGAGGGGAAGCCAAGCTGGTGGTGGGGCTGTTTCAATGACCTGGGCCATCAGGCTGCTGCAGGTCTGGCATGGCTCTGGAGAGTGCTCCACTGCATCACCACTCTGTTGGGACTCTACTCCCCATGCAGGTACCACCAAGGTGGCAGAAAAGCCCATGGTGAAGGAGAAGGTGGCAGTGCCTGGCGAAGCAGGGACGAAGGAAGTGATGGACAAGCGCAAGAGAAACCGAGCCACAGCCAATCTCCTGAGCGTGAACAGTAACCCATCCAGCCCCAGTGGAGCCAAGCGCAGGCGGGTGTAATGGACGCTACACGTCTCTGGCTGTCCAGGGGTGAGGGGGGAGACTGGCACGGGTCACATCGTCCACTGGTCACCCCTCGTGAAAGCACGAGGACCTGAAGCCATGGCCAGTCGTGGCTGCAGTTCCCCAGCCCATCCCGTCGCCTTCCCCCCCCCAGAGGTGGGACAATCACACAGTGTTCAATCCCTTTCCAACAAATATTCCCAAACATTCCGAGCGATGATGGGCCTGGGGGAAGGAGGAGTGTCTCTGGTTTAACCTTGTATTTGTCAAGTTGTGTTTAGATTTCTAGTTGTGAATGTGTATTTTTTTTCAAATAATTTCTTATTAAAACCAGTTTGGAAATGTCTGACTCGGGCTGATTTTATGAAGTGTCCTTCAGGATGACGGGTGAAGCTTAGCGAGAGCCACATTCCTAGCAAGCCTTGCTAGCCTGATCCCCCTCACCTTGGTGCCTGACCAGAACCCAAACACCTTGCCATATGGGGGAGGATGTATATTTGAGGTTGAGTTTCACTGCCATGTCACCAGGTGGACCATCTCTCATCTTTATAATCTTGCAGGATTTTTAAATTTAAATTGAGACATAAGCATGGTAACGGTCCCTTTCAACCCACAATCTCATGCCACCCAATTGACCTCCAACCTTTGGTACATGTTGAAGAGTGGGAGGAAACCAGATCTCCCAGGGAAAACCCACACAGACACAGGAACATACAAACTGCATACAGACAGTGCAGGATTCAAACCCTGGTCCTGATCATTGGCATTGTAACAGCATTGCACTAACTGCTACACCAACTGTGCTGCCCCACCATCCACCTAGATGGTAGGCTTCAATACATAGATCATTCACGATAGGCTCACAGCACTGTAGCAATCACTGATATCCCGTTTTTGGAAAGCGGAGACTTGCATCTCTGTAGCACTTAACACACCACATAAAAAATATTTCACAACCAAATATGATAAAGGCATTTGGCATTCATTGGAAAGGGGTTGGATTGATTTGTTCCAGTTTTACACTTGGAATATGTGCAGACCTTTGGTCCTCTCACCTATAAAATAATACAGTAACGGGAGGCAGTGCAAAGTAGAATCAGGGCAAATTCCTGGGATGAGACGCTAAATAGTGAGGTAAAAACACAAGGCTGGAGAAACTCACCAGGTCAAACTATGTAGCAAAGATAAAAATACATAACCAATGTTTCAGCTTGAGCCCTTTAAGATATGTGGAGGCAAGTGTTCATGAAGTTGAGAATAATAAGGGATGACCGTATTCAAATAAGATCCTGAGGGGTTTGACAGGGTAGATGTTGGGATGTTTTCACTAGTGGGAGAGTTTCGAACAGAGGGGCATTGAAACAAGATAAAGGTAAACCTGAGGTCTCTAGAAATTTATTCTCGCAGAGGATGGTGATTCTTTGGAAGTCTTTGCCCCAGGAAATGGTGATTCCAGAATTTTCCATTTTTACTTCTGAGAACAGACCAAGTGGATTGTACATTCAGAAGCCAAGTCAAACATCAGTGCAGTGAGGACACGGAACTGTTAGCATAAATCCTCTGCTGTGCATCAGTGACACCAACTATTTATACAATCTGATCAGATGTACTCAGGTTATATCACTGACTCTTCCATTTCCTGCTCTGGCCAGCCCATTCCAAATGAAGATGAATAACCCCTATCAAACAGAACTGGGGCCAATTTCATACTTGCAGTGCGACACATATTTCTACTGCCTCTGAACATTCTGGCACCATTAGTACTGCCACCTCCAGGGAGTGTGGCACTATTGGTACTAGCACAGATAAGAATTTTGCTTTCAAGCTCCTTGACATTACTCTGTCAGTGCTTGCATCTTCCAGTGAGGACTTTTCCATTCTGTAGGCTTGTTCATTAGCATCTGGATGACCAGAACTGCAGTGCTGAGTGGCCCAACACTCTGGGTTTTTTTACAGACTTTGCTTGATATGATGCAATGAGCTGTTATCGTCCAGAGGGACTAGGTTCAGCTGTAAAAGGAGAGAAAGATGTGTTACCAGTGTAGATTTTCCCTGATCTGGAATTAACCACTGAAGATGCGTCCTTGTCAGTTCCATGGTCAGTCCTCCCCATCCCCTCATCCCATGAATGTCCTTCTCCCCATCCCTGTGAACATTCTGCCCCTTCTCACCATCCCTGTGAACATTCTGTCCCTTCTCCCCATCCCCATGAACGTTTTGCCCCTTTTGCCCATCCAGTGAATGTTCTTCCCCTTTTCCCCATCCCTGTGAACATTCTGCTCCTTCTCTCCATCCTCGTGAACATTCTGCTCCTCCCCATCCCCGTAAACATTCTGCTCCTTCTCCACATCCCAGTGAAAGTTCTACCCTTTCTCCCCATCCCTGTGAACATTCTGCTCCTTCTCCCTCATCCCTGTGAACATTCTGCCCCTTCTCCATATCCTGTGAACATTCTGCCCCTTCTTCTCCATCCCCGTAAATGTTCTGCCCCTTTTCCCCATCCCTGTGAACATTCTGCCCTTTCTCCTCATCCCTGTGAACATTCTGCCCCTTCTCCCCATTCCAGGAATCCCTCGCTTCCTCACTTGTCCCCTCCCCCATCCTCCCTCCACACCCCATTGTTTAAAATCCTTCTCCCACAGCAGGGGTCACAACAACTGGGCGGGCAGAGGTTTCAGGTGAGAGGAAAGATTTAAAGGATCTGAAGTAGAGTGATATTTACAGAGGGTGGGTGATCTCTGAACTCTGCCAGAGGTGGTGGTGTGTTCAGGTACAGCCAGAGGCAATCAGACAGACTCTTGAATAAGAGGGGCAGAGAGGAACACAGAACTGAAGCAGGGAAATGAACAATGGGGTCAGCATGGAAGTTGTGGGCCAAACAGCCTCATTCTGTGCTCTTTATGACAGTGCCCTGGAACTTTCTTTGATCTTGCCTGCCCATGACATTTCATAGCCATCCTTGCGTCCTTGATTTGGTTTTGAAGGAACCCCTGCACTCTCCATTCTACAAGGGCCTCCCTGCCCGCAGTTCTCAAGACCTATTGGGTGTTGCACTTACCCCTTTGTTCGACCCAAGATGACCCTTGGCATCCAGGGTTCCCCAGACCTCCTTCAGCACGTTGGATCTGAAACCCCATCATTGAATGCTGAATGACTCCCTCCCCACATATGGGATGGGGACCCCTGGTCTGGACATAAGTTATCCCAGAAATGGTGGGAGAGCAGCAATTCTCAACTTTTGTTTTTGGCCCCCTTCCCTGTGAAACAGTCAGGTTTAGTTAGTTTCTTCCATAGTTCTCTCCTACCAATGACATAAAAAACAAAAATATATTTACGGTACGAGGTGAAAAGAAAACAAGGCTTTTAATTAAATGTGCTTTGGCCTCCAGGGGGTTGCAGGGCCCCCGTTGAGAATGGCATTGGAGAAGACCTTTATAATTAAGATTTCCTGACTCAAGGAGTTATGGAAACAAAATGTCTATTGTTGTTGAGGTCACAAAGTCAGCTGTAGTTGGGCCCTGTGGTTTGATCCTCTGAAACATAGAGTGTTTTCACCCTGCTGAGGTAGTCACTTTTCCACTGATCTCCTTTATCCTGATTTCTAATTTTAAACAATGCAAAGCCTTCCGTTGTATCTGGACAAAATCTAAATGCCAAACAAACTTTGTGCAGGCATACCACTGACAATGCAGAGGGAGTGGGTGGATGTTCTGTGTTGGGGAGGTGGTTTGGCACCACACAAACATGCTTGGTGTCAGTCTCGATGACTGGAGACACAAGATCTCACCCCTCACCTCTTTACATTGACCATCCCCCTGCCTCTGATGCTGCCTGACCCACAGAGGCCCTCCACCAGGACATCTCTTGCAAGATCCTCTCAGCTCGTCATTCGGGGTATGTGCAGAAAGGTCGATGACCTTTCATCAGAATGGCTCCAGCTGTTAACTGTTGCTCCACGGACAATTTCTGGCTTGTTGAGGATTTCCAGAACTTTCTCCATTTTGGTTGATGGTTGAGCTGGAGGCTGGAGAGTCACAGGGGGCGGAGGCTAAGAGACTGGAGAATCTTCCGTTGGAGCACACAGGTTCAGGGGAAAGTCAGATATGGTGCACATTGGAGTGAATAGGCAGAGACTTCTCTACTGTCAGGGTAGTTTGGGCTAGGGAAGAGGAATTGTTTTCTGTTAGATCAGTCATAAAGGGGAGTGCTGCACTGTTGGGCAGAGAGATTTAACAGGAACCTGTGGGCTAACAGTGTTTACACAGAGGATGGGAATGTATGGGATAGGTTGACGGACAAGGTGGTTGGGGTAGGTACTATTACAATGTTTAAAAGACAGTTAGACAGGTGGATGGAAAGGAAAGGTTCAGAGGGAAATATGATGAGCTTAGGTGGGTCCCTGTGTCAGCATAGCCAAATTGGGTTGAACGGTCTGTTTCCTGATGTAGAACTTGATCACAAGCAAATTGACCCGTCTAACATTGGTGCATCATTCAATCCATGTCAGACAGGTTATATCAGGGGTGGCCAACCTTTAAATTTTTAATTTAGACATAAAGCACGGTTATAGGCCATTTCGGTCACGAGTACGAGCTGGAAGTGTAGGTTAATTGGGTGGCACAGACTCGTGGGTCAGATTGGCCTGTTACCATGCTGTATGTCTAAATTAAAAATTAAAAGGTTAGCCACCCCTGGAACAGTTACATGTTTGTACCATGTTTAATGGGGACCTTGCTGTGTCTGGATGGGTTAACATTTACCAGCATAGTGAGAGTGACAATGGCTTGAAGATCATCATCGAACCACATTTGACCTTCGCTTGCCACCACGGTGGCTTCTCTTTGTGTGGAGATGCAGGTTACCAGTACACCAGGAGTGAGCTGACAGCTTTACCGGATCATTGCTGTCCTGCAGATGGTTCCTCAAGGTGACAAATGGCAGGGGAGGAGTCACGTGATGAAGTAGTGGCCAGTCGGGGAACTCCAGCCCTCTCCGGAAAAGTTAAAAAAAAGACAGTGAAAAAACAAAGGCACAAACACAAAAACCAAAATAAAGTGAAAGTAAAGGAGTGGAGAAAATGGCAGCGAAGAAAGAAAAGCCAAAAGCAACGGGAAGAAGAGAAGAAGAAAAGACGTTGGAAGAAGAAGGTGAAGGCCTTACCTGTACGAGGAGGCCCGCCGTGGACAGAGAAGCCCGCTCCCTAAGGTCAGTTCAAGCCCCGAACTCGGGACTACAAAAATGGCTCACGGAGCTAAACAAAAGTACGCAACCACGCATGCGCGACTCCTCGCGCATGCGCGATGCGCAATACAAAAATTACACTGACGGGAGGGGGGACCAGCTGAGGAGTCGATCTCCACAGCTGAAATTGACAACCACAACAAAGCAGCAAGAGGAAAACATAGAAAATAATGAGAACAAGAAAGAAGAGAGTAAAAAGAAATCAAAGAAACAACAGAGGAAGAAGACCAGCATCAAGACACTTCTCGTAAAAATAAGAAGACCAAAAATACCCAACAAAATAAAACAAACAATCCAACAAGAAAACCAGAAGAGACAGAGGTAAAGGACACAGATCCTGGAGAGGACTCAGAAGAAGAAGAGGAAGAACACAGAGAAATGGAAGATGAAGGGAAGGGCAAGTACATGGATATATATTTTTTTAAAGAATATATAGAATCAGTAAAAGAATGGCAATCACAAGAATTCAGTGAAATAAAAAGAGTAAAAAGTACAGAAGAAAAAATGAATAGATTAGAGATGATCATGTCAGATATAGGAAAAAGAGTGGACAAGGTGGAAGAACGAGAAACAGCCGTAGAAATGGAAGTAGATGACTTAAAAAAGAAATTAGAAGAATCTGATAAAAAAGTTAAAGAGACACAAGAGCTGTTAGCTCAGAAGATAGATATAATGGAAAATTATAATAGAAGAAACAATATAAAGATAGTGGGCCTTAAAGAAGATGAAGGCAAGAATATGAGAGAATTTATAAAAGAATGGATCCCCAGGGTCCTAGGAAGACCAGAATTACAGGAAGAAATGGAAATAGAAAGGGCACACAGAACATTAGCCCCTAAACCACAACCACAACAAAAACCAAGATCCATTCTAGTAAAATTCCTAAGATATACAACAAGAGAAAATATATTGGAGAAAGCAATGAGGAAAATAAGAGAAGACAAAAAAACCATTGGAATACAAAGGTCAAAAAAATTTTTTCTATCCAGATATAACTTTTGAACGCCTGAAGAAGAGGAAGGAGTTTAATACAGCAAAAACGATCCTATGGAAAAAAGGATATAAATTTATGCTAAAGTATCCAGCGGTACTTAAAATAGTTATTCCAGGGCAGCAAAGCAGACTATTCTTGGATCCGGAGGAAGCACGAAAATTTGCAGAACAACTACAAAACAGACAGAGAGATGAAGATATGTAACGAGAACAAAAATGACCACAAACTATATATATGTGTGTATGTAGGTATATATATGTGTATGTGTGCATGTATATATAAAAAAAATAGAGTATAGGTAAGAACTAAGAAGGGAAAGAAAGGGAAGAAAGGAAGTATGGGGGGAATTAAGAGAGTGACCTTTGTTATGTATGAAGATTAAAATCTTTTCTGGGGTGGTGCTGGGTGGGGAAGAATTACGGTCACTGCGAAATCAGTTGACACTTGCGAGTGAATTTGCAAATCCAAATGGAGAGGGGAGATGTGGTTGCCCGACAGGGGACAAAGGGCAACTCAGGAAGGGGAGGGGATAGTGGAGTTAAAGGAATTTTAGATAGGAGAATAATGGAAATATTTTATGTTTTCGAAATGTTGTCTTATAATGTGTTCAAAAAAAGAAAGCAGAAATGGATAAGGAAAGGTGATAATGAGGAAACGGAAAGGAAAGATAAACAAAGTATGAAATGGCTATGTTGAACTATATGACTTTAAATATTAATGGAATACATAACCAAATCAAAAGGAAGAAACTGCTAAATTTACTGAAAAAAGAATACATTGATAAAGCATTTGTACAAGAAACACACTTAACTGAAGTGGAACAAAAGAAATTAAAGAGAGATTGGATAGGACAAGTAACAGCAGCGTCATATAATTCAAAAGCAAGAGGAGTAGCTATATTAATCAGTAAAAATGTACCAATCAAAATAGAAGAGGAAATAATAGATTCAGCAGGGAGATATGTAATGATAAAATGTCAGATATATTCAGTTTTGGAATTTACTCAATGTAAATTCACCTAACGAAGATCAAAAATTTATGCAAGATATCTTTTTGAAGATAGCAGACACGCAAGGGAACATACTAATAGGAGGGGATTTCAACCTTAATTTGGATTCAAACATGGATAAAACTGGGAAAAAAATTAACAGAAAGAACAAAGTAACCAAATTTATAATTAAATCGATGCAAGAAATGCAACTTTTGGATATATGGAGGAAACAACACCCAAAGGAAAAGGAATATTCATATTATTTGGGTAGACATAAAACATACTCAAGAATAGACCTATTCCTGTTATCAGCTCGCATGCAAGAGAGAGTTAGGAAAATGGAATATAAAGCTAGAATATTATCGGACCACTCACCCCTGTTATTGACAATAGAGTTATAGGACATCCCACCAAGAATGTATAGATGGAGATTAAACTCCATGCTACTTAAAAGGCAGGATTTTAGAAAATTAATTGAACGACAAATTAAAATGTACTTTGAAATAAATACGGAATCAGTGAAATATAAGTTTATACTATGGGACGCAATGAAAGCGTTCATCAGAGGGCAAATAATAAGTTATGTAACTAAGATGAAGAAGGACTACAATCAGGAAACAGAGCAGTTGGAAAGGGAAATAGCAAATATAGAAAAAGAATTAGCAATGAAGGAAGACACAACTAAAACAAGAGAATTGGCAGATAAAAAAATAAAATATGAAACACTACAAACATATAAGGTGGAGAAGAACATAATGAAGACAAAACAGAAATATTATGAACTAGGGGGAAAAACGCACAAAATTCTAGCGTGGCAGCTTAAGACAGAACAAACTAAGAGAATGGTACGGGCATTAAGGAAAAAAGACAAGCAAATCACATATAATCCAACGGAGATTAATGAAAACTTCAGAGAATTCTACGAACAATTATACCAAACTGAAAACGAAGGGAAAGAAGACAAAATAGATGAATTTTTAACTAAAATTGAACTACCGAAATTACAAACAGAGGAACAAAATAAATTAACAAAACCATTTGAAATAGAAGAAATACAGGAGATAATAAAAAAAACTACCGAATAATAAAACACCAGGAGAGGATGGATTCCCAATAGAATTCTATAAAACATTTAAAGATTTATTAATTCCTCCCCTTCTGGAAGTAATCAACCAGATTGATAAAACACAAAGCTTACCAGATTCATGCAAAACAGCAATAATTACAATAATACCAAAGACAGGGAAAGATCCATTGCACCAGCGTCATATAGACCAATATCTTTACTTAACACAGATTATAAGATAATAGCTAAACTATTAGCAAACAGATTAGCCGACTATGTACCAAAAATAGTAAATCTAGACCAAACTGGATTTATTAAAAAATTTATTAACTTAATTCATGCAGTAGAAGGAAATAAAGCTCCAACAGTAGCAGTTGCTGTAGACGCAGAGAAGGCCTTTGACAGAGTAGAATGGAATTATTTATTCAAAGTACTACAAAAATTCAGCTTACCAGAGAAATATATTAATTGGATTAAAGCATTATATAAGGGGCCATTGACGAAAGTGACAGTAAATGGATATATATCAAAACAATTTAACTTAAGCAGATCAACAAGGCAGGGATGTCCACTATCTCCCTCACTGTTCGCATTAGCTATAGAACCACTAGCAGAACTGATAAGAACAGAAAATAAAATAAAAGGGATAAAAATAAAAGACAAGGAATATAAAATCAGTCTATTTGCAGATGACGTTACAATAAAATATCAATAAAAGAATTACATAGGAAATTGAAGGAATATGGAGAAGTGTCGGGGTACAAGATTAACACAAATAAAAGTGAAGCAATGCCAATGAATAATGCGGATTTCTCAAAATTTAAGAAAGAATCACCATTCAGATGGCAAACGCAAGCAATGCGATACCTAGGTATAAAAATAAATAAAAACCTCGGCCATCTATATAAACTCAATTATTATCCACTAATGAAAAAAATTACAGGACGACTTAGAGCATTGGAAAGACTTACCACTAACACTAATAGGAAGGATAAACTGTATTAAAATGAACATTTTCCCAAGGATGCAATACCTATTTCAGGCTTTGCCAATACACTTGTCGGAGAAATTCTTCAAGGAGTTAAAGAAAATAATAAGGAAATTTTTATGGAAAGGGGGGAAACTGAGGATAGCACTAGATAAATTAACAGAATGGTATAAACAAGGAGGCTTACAACTGCCAAACTTTAAAAATTATTATAGAGCCACACAATTAAGATACCTATCAGATTTTTATCAAACAAGGGAAAAGCCAGATTGGACTAGATTAGAACTAGATAAAATAGGGGAGAAGATACCCAAACATATATTATATAAATGGGATGAAAAATTGGTACAACGTAGGAATTCTCCAGTATTACACCATCTGCTCAACATTTGGAAGAAGATTCATGTAGAAAGGAATAAAGCAAATTACCAACTACCAAAACTAATACTGACGCAAAATCAGCTAATCCCTTTTACAATAGATAACCTTTCCTTTAGGAAAAAAGATTCAAAAGAATAGAAAATTGTTTTTCGGGAAATAAACTATTATCCTTTGAACAAATGAAGGATAAATATAATATAACTCATGATACAGTGTTGGCATACTACCAACTGAAATCCTACTTGAAGAAAAAATTGGGAGGCAGTCTGAGGTTACCAGAGGGAAGTAATTTTGAATATGTGATTACAGACACAATGATAATCAAAAAATTTGTAACAAACATGTATATTAAACTACAAGAAAAGGAGAATGAGGAAACAAATGGTAAAACTAAACAAAAATGGGAACAAGATCTAAACATAAAGATAAAGAATGAAACATGGGAGAAGTTATGCTCCGGAACTATGAGAAATACAATAAACACGAGGTTACGTATGATACAATATAACTGGATACACAGGCTATACATTACACCTCAAAAGTTAAATAAATGGGACCCAACAGTATCTGACAGATGTTTTCGCTGTAAAAAGGAAATGGGAACAACAATTCATGCAATTTGGACATGTGAGAAAGTGAAAAAATTTTGGGAAGATCTAAACCAGATATTAAATAAAATCACAAAAAGCAATATACCAAACAACCCAGAGATCTTCCTCCTAAGTAACATAAAAAACAAAGAATTTGGACTCGATTTGGATGGAGCACAAAAAAGATTTGTTATGATAGCCCTAGCTGTAGCAAAAAAATGTATTATGTCAACCTGGAAATTAGAAGATAACTTGAGAATACAACAATGGTATATAGAAATGAATAAATGTATTCCATTAAAAAAATAACCTATAATTTAAGAAATAACATTACAATATTTGAACAAATATGGGAGCCATACATGAAATACAATAGAGAAAACCTACCGTGGACACCTACCACCTAAAATGACAGAAGGAGAAGAGAATGAAAAGAACTGACTCAGTGGAATTTTTTGTTTATTTTTATTGAGTGACAACATTGTTTGACGGGTTTAATGTATCTTATATTCTGAACTTTAAATGAGGAGTCACGTGATGGAGTAGTGGCCGGTCAGGGAATTCCAGCCCTCTCCCGAAAAGTTAAAAAAACGCACAAAACACAAAGGTACAAGATTAAAATTTAAAACAAAGTAAAAATAAAGGTGAGAAGAAAATGGCAGAAAAGAGAGAAAAGTCGAAAACAACGGGAAGAAGAAAGAACGTCGGAAGAAGAAGGTGAAGGCCTTACCTGTCCGAGGAGGCCCGCCGCGGAGAGAGAAGTCCGCTCCCTAAGGTCAGTGGAAGTCCCGGGCTCGGGACTACAAAAATGGCTCACAGAGCCGAGTAAAAGTGCGCAACCGCGCATGAAAAAAAAACACACTGACGGGAGGGGGGAACAGCTGCGGAGTCGATCTCCACAGCTGAGAGAGACACCTGCAACACAGCAGCAGGTGCAGAACACAGAAAATAACGACAACAAGAAAGAAGAGGGTAAAAAGAAAACAAGGAAACAACAGATGGTCAACCCAGAGGAAGAAGAAGAAGAACAGAAATAAATGGAAGAAGAAGAGAAAGGCAAGACAATGGATATATCTTTTTTTAAAGAATATATGGAATCAGTGAAAGAATGGCAATTACAAGAATTTAATGAGATAAAAAGAAGAATTAAGAATGCAGAAGAAAAAATGAATAAAATAGAAATGGTCATATCAGAGATAGGAAAAAGAGTGGAAAATATAGAAGAACGAGAAATAATTGTAGAAATGGAAGTAGAGGACTTAAAAGAGAAATTAGAAGAATCTAATAAACAAGTTAAAGAGGAACATGAGCTGTTAGCTCAGAAGATAGATATAATGGAAAACTATAATAGAAGAAATAATATAAAGATAGTGGGCCTTAAGGAAGATGAAGAAGGCAAGAATATGAGAGAATTTATAAAAGATTGGATCCCCAGGGTCTTAGGAAGACCAGAATTACAGGAAGAAATGGAAATAGAGAGGGCACATAGAACATTAGCCCCAAAACCACAACCGCAGCAAAAACCAAGATCCATTTTAGTAAAATTCTTAAGATATACAACAAGAAAAAATATATTGGAGAAAGCAATGAAGAAAATAAGAGAAGACAAAAAGCCACTGGAAAACAAAGGTCAAAAAATTTCTTTCTATCCAGACATAAGTTTTGAACTCCTGAAGAAGAGGAAGGAGTTCAATACAGCAAAAACGATCCTATGGAAAAAAGGATATAAATTTATGTTAAAGTACCC
Source organism: Narcine bancroftii (assembly GCF_036971445.1). Lineage (NCBI taxonomy): Eukaryota > Metazoa > Chordata > Chondrichthyes > Torpediniformes > Narcinidae > Narcine > Narcine bancroftii. The sequence continues at coordinate 29,089,274 of NC_091474.1, forward strand.
AGCGGTACTTAAAATAGTTATTCCAGGGCAACAAAACAGACTATTCTCGGATCCAGAGGAAGCACGAAAATTTGCTGAACAACTACAAAACAAGCAGAGAGATGAAGACATGTAATGAGAGTAAAAATGACCACGAACTATATGTATGTGTGTATATGGGTATATTTGTGTATATAAATATATATATATATATATATATATATTTATATATATAGTGTGTGTATGTGTGTGTATACATGAATGTATCCGTATTTAGAGGAAAATATATAGCGTATAGATAAGAATTAATAAGGGAGGGAAAGGGAATTGAGGGAATAAGGAGGGAATTAAAAGAGTGACCTTTGTTACATATGAAAATTTAAATCTTTTCCGGGGGGGGGTGCTGGGTAGGGAGGAGTTACGGTCACTGCAAAATCAGTTGACATTTGCGAGTGAATTCGCAAATCCAAATGGAGAGGGGAGATGTGGTTGCCCGACAAGGGATAAAGGGCAACTCAGGAGGGGGAGGGGAGAGTGGGGTTAAAGAAGTTTTAAATAGGAGAATAAGGAAAATGTTTGATGTTTTAGAAAGGTTGTCTTATAAAGTGTTCAAAACAAGAAAGCAGAAATGGATAAGAAGGAAAGGTGATGATGGAGAAACAGAAAGGGAAGAAAAACAAAGTATGAAATGGCTACGCTGAACTATATGACTTTAAATATAAACGGAATACATAACCAAATCAAAAGGAAGAAACTGCTAAATTTACTGAAAAAAGAAAAAATGGATATAGCATTTGTGCAAGAAACACATTTAACTGAATTGGAGCACAAGAAATTAAAGAGAGATTGGGTAGGACATGTAACAGCAGCGTCGTATAATTCAAAAGCAAGAGGAGTAGCTATATTAATTAGTAAAAATGTGCCAATAGATCCAGCAGGGAGATATGTAATGATAAAATGTCAGATATATTCGGAGTTTTGGAATCTACTCAATGTATATTCACCTAACGAAGAAGATCAAAAGTTTATGCAAGATATTTTTTTCAAGATAGCAGATACGCAAGGGAACATATTAATAGGAGGGGATTTCAACCTTAATTTGGATTTAAATATGGATAAAACTGGGAAAAAAATTAACAGAAAGAACAAAGTAACCAAATTTATAATTAAATCGATGCAAGAAATGCAACTTTTGGATATATGGAGGAAACAACACCCAAACGAAAAGGAATATTCATATTATTCGGGTAGACATAAAACATACTCAAGAATAGATTTATTCCTGTTATCAGCTCATATGCAAGATAGAGTAAGAAAAACAGAATATAAAGCTAGAATATTATCGGACCATTCACCCTTGATATTGACAATAGAGTTAGAGGACATCCCTCCAAGAATGTATAGATGGAGATTAAACTCCATGCGACTTAAAAGGCAGGATTTTAGAGAATTAATTGAAAGACAAATTAAAATGTATTTTGAAATAAATATGGAATCAGTGAAAGATAAGTTTATACTATGGGATGCAATGAAAGCGTTCATTAGAGGGCAAATAATAAGTTATGTAACCAAGATGAAGAAGGACTATAATCAGGAAACAGAGCAGTTGGAAAGGGAAATAGTAAATATAGAAAAAGAATTAGCAATGAAGGAAGATACAACTAAAACAAGAGAATTGGCAGATAAAAAAAAAAAATATGAAGCACTACAAACATATAAGGTGGAGAAGAATATAATGAAGACAAAACAGAAATATTATGAACTAGGGGAAAAAACGCACAAAATTCTAGCATGGCAGCTTAAGACAGAACAGTATTGGCATCAAGGAAAAAAGACAAACAAATCTCATATAATCCAACGGAGATCAATGAAAACTTTAGAGAATTCTATAAACAATTATACCAAACTGAAAACGAAGGGAAAGAAGGCAAAATAGATGAATTTTTAACTAAAATTGAACTACCAAAATTACAAATAGAGGAACAAAATAAATTAACAGAACCATTTGAAATAGTAGAAATACAAGAGAAAATTAAAAAATTACCAAATAATAAAACACCAGGAGAGGATGGATTCCCAAAAGAATTCTATAAAACATTTAAAGATTTATTAATTCCTCCCCTCCTGGAAGTAATCAACTAGATTGACAAAACACAAAGCTTACCAGATTCATGTAAAACAGCAATAATTACAGTAATACTAAAGCAAGGGAAAGATCCACTTGCACCAGTGTCATATAGACCAATATCATTACTTAACATAGATTATAAGATAATAAGATAATAACGAAACTATTAGGAAACAGATTAGCAGAGTATGTACCTAAAATGGTAAATCTAGACCAAACTGGATTTATTAAAAAAAGACGCACAACAGACAATATTTGTAAATTTATTAACTTAATTCATGCAGTAGAAGGGAGTAAAGCGCCAACAGTAGCAGTTGCTTTAGACGCAGAGAAGGCCTTTGACAGAGTAGAATGGAATTATTTATTCGAAGTATTGCAAAAATTCAGTTTACCATAGAAGTATATTAATTGGATTAAAGCATTATAAAAGGAGCCATTGGCAAAAGTGACAGTAAATGGATATATATCTAAGCAATTTAACTTAAGCAGATCAACAAGGCAGGGATGCCCACCATCACCCTTATTGTTCGCGTTAGCTATAGAACCACTAGGAGAATTGATAAGAACAGAAAATAATATAAAAGGGATAAAAATAAAAGACAAGAAATATAAAATCAGTTTATTTGCGGATGATGTTATAGTATACTTAACAGAACCAGAACTATCAATAAAAGAATTATATAAGAAATTGAAGGAATATGGAGAAGTGTCGGGTTACAAGATTAATGTAAATAAAAGTGAAGCAATGCCAATGAATAATGCGGATTTCTCAAAATTTAAGAAGGAATCACCATTCAGATGGCAAATGCAAGCAATAAGATACCTAGGTATACAAATAAATAAAAATCTTGGCCATCTATATAAACTCAATTATTATCCACTAATGAAAAAATTACAGGGCGATTTAGAGCATTGGAAAGATTTACCATTAACACTAAAAGGAAGGATAAACTGTATTAAAATGAACATTTTCCCAAGGATACAATACCTATTTCAGGCTTTGCCAATACACTTGACGGAGAAATTCTTCAAGGAGTTAAAGAAAATAATAAGGAAATTTTTATGGAAAGGGGGGAAACCGAGGGTAGCACTAGATAAATTAACAGAATGGTATAAACAAGGAGGCCTACAACTGCCAAACTTTAAAAATTATTATAGAGCCGCACAATTAAGATACCTGTCAGATTTTTACCAAACAAGGGAAAAGCCAGATTGGGCTAGATTAGAACGAGATAAAATATGGGAAAAGATACCTGAACACATATTATATAAATGGGATGAAAAATTGGTACAACGTAGGAGTTCTCCAGTATTATATCATCTGCTCAATATTTGGAAGAAGATTCATGTGGAAAGGAATAAAACAAATTACCAATTACCAAAACTAACATTTTTTTTTAATTTTTTATTTTTCACACCATAAATCACATTAACCATGATACACATTTTTTTCCTTTTCACACATATACAATGTCATTTTCTACCCCCCCCCCTCCCTCCTCACCTCCCACCCTCCCCACCTCCCCCCTCCCGTCCATTTAAGGTATAAAATCTAGGATACATTAAACCAGTCAGACAATGTTGTCATTCAATAAAAATACACCAGAAATTCCACTGAGTCCATTTTTACATTTCATTTTCCTTCCGTTAACTTAGGTAGTGATTGTCCCCGGTAGGTTTTCGCTATTGTATTTAATGTAAGGCTCCCATATTTGTTCGAATATTTCAATATTATTTCTTAAACTATATGTAATTTTTTCTAATGGAATACATTTATTCATTTCTATATACCATTGTTGTATTTTCAGATTATCTTCCAGTTTCCAGGTTGACATAATACATTTTTTTGCTACGGCTAGAGCTATCTTAACAAATCTTTTTTGTGCATCCTCCAAATCAATTCCAAATTCTTTGTTTTTTATGTTACTTAGGAGAAAGATCTCTGGATTCTTCAGTATATTGTTTTCTGTTATTTTATTTAATATCTGATTGAGATCTTCCCAAAATTTTTCTACTTTTTCACATGTCCAGATTGCATGAATTGTTGTTCCCATTTCTTTTTTACATCGAAAACATCTATCAGATACTGTTGAGTCCCATTTATTTAACTTTTGAGGTGTAATGTATAGTCTGTGTATCCAGTTATATTGTATCATAAGTAACCTCGTATTTATTGTATTTCTCATCGTTCCAGAGCATAACTTCTCCCATGTTTCCTTTTTTATCTTTATATTTAAATCCTGTTCCCATTTTTGTTTAGTTTTACCATTTGTTTCCTCATTCTCCTTTTCTTGCAGTTTAATATACATATTTGTTATAAATCTTTTGATTATCATTGTATCTGTAATCACATATTCAAAGTTACTTCCCTCTGGCAAACTCAAACTGCTTCCTAATTTATCCTTCAAGTAGGATCTCAATTGGTAATATGCCAGTGCTGTATCTTGAGTTATATTGTATTTATCTTTCATTTGTTCAAAGGATAATAATCTATTTCCTGAAAAACAATTTTCTATTCTTTTAATCCCTTTTTTCTCCCATTCTCTAAAGGAAAGGTTATCCATTGTAAAAGGGAGTAACTTGTTTTGCATCAATATTAGTTTTGGTAATTGATAATTTGTTTTATTTCTTTCTGCATGAATCTTCTTCCAAATATTGAGTAGATGATGTAATACTGGAGAACTTCTATGTTGTACCAATTTTTCATCCCATTTATATAATATGCGTTCAGGTATCTTTTCCCCTATTTTATCTAATTCTAATCTAGTCCAATCTGGCTTTTCCCTTGTTTGATAAAAATCTGATAGGTATCTTAATTGTGAGGCTCTATAATAATTTTTAAAGTTTGGCAGTTGTAAGCCTCCTTGTTTATACCATTCTGTTAATTTATCTAGTGCTATCCTCGGTTTCCCCCCTTTCCATAAAAATTTCCTTATTATTTTCTTTAACTCCTTGAAGAATTTCTCTGTCAGTTGTATTGGCAATGCCTGAAATAGTTATAATATCCTTGGAAAAATGTTCATTTTAATACAGTTTATCCTTCTTATTAGTGTTAATGGTAAATCTTTCCAATGCTCTAAATCATCCTGTAATTTTTTCATTAGTGGATAATAATTGAGTTTATATAGTTGGCCGAGATTTTTGTTTATTTGTACACCTAGGTATCTTATTGCTTTCATTTGCCATCTAAATGGTGATTCTTTCTTAAATTTTGAGAAATCCGCATCATTCATAGGCATTGCTTCACTTTTATTTACGTTGATCTTGTAACCCGACACTTCTCCATATTCCTTCAATTTCTTATATAATTCTTTTATTGATAGATCTGGTTCTGTTAAGTATACTATAACATCATCCGCAAATAAACTGATTTTATATTTCTTGTCTTTTATTTTTATCCCTTTTATATTATTTTCTGTTCTTATCAATTCTGCTAGTGGTTCTATAGCTAACGCAAACAATAAAGGTGATAGTGGGCATCCCTGTCGTGTTGACCTGCTTAAGTTAAATTGCTTTGATACATGTCCATTTACTGTCACTTTCGCTAATGGTCCCTTATATAATGCTTTAATCCAATTAATATACTTCTCTGGTAAACTGAATTTTTGCAATACTTTGAACAAATAATTCCATTCTACTCTGTCAAAGGCCTTCTCTGCGTCTAAAGCAACTGCTACTGTTGGTGCTTTATTGCCTTCTACTGCATGAATTAAGTTAATAAATTTACAAATATTGTCTGTTGTGCGTCTTTTTTTGATAAATTCAGTTTGGTCTAGATTTACCATTTTCGGTACATACTCTGTTTGCTAATAATTTAGCTATTATCTTATAATCTGTGTTAAGTAAAGATATTGGTCTATATGACGCTGGTGTGAGTGGATCTTTCCCTTGCTTTAGTATTACTGTAATTATTGCTGTTTTACATGAATCTGGTAAGCTTTGCGTTTTATCAATCTGGTTGATTACTTCCAGGACGGGCGGAATTAATAAGTCTTTAAATGTTTTATAGAATTCTATTGGGAATCCATCCTCTCCTGGTGTCTTATTATTTGGTAATTTTTTTATTATCTCTTGTATTTCTACTATTCCAAATGGCTCTGTTAATTTATTTTGTTCCTCTATTTGTAGTTTTGGTAGTTCAATTTTAGTTAGAAATTCATCTATTTTCCCTTCTTTCCTTTCGTTTTCAGTTCGGTATAATTGTTCATAGAATTCTCTAAAGTTTTCCTTAATTTCTTTTGGATTATATGTAATTTGTTTATCTTTTTTCCTTGATGCCAATACCATTTTCTTAGCTTGTTCTGTCTTAAGCTGCCATGCTAGGATTTTGTGTGTTTTTTTCACCTAGTTCATAATATTTCTGTTTTGTCTTCATTATATTTTTCTCCACCTTATATGTTTGTAGTGTTTCATATTTTATTTTTTTATCCGCCAATTCTCTTCTTTTAGTTATAACTTCCTTCATTACTAATTCTTTTTCTATATTTACTATTTCCCTTTCCAAATGCTCTGTTTCCTGATTATAGTCCTTCTTCATCTTGGTTACATAACTTATTATTTGCCCTCTAATGAATGCTTTCATTGCATCCCATAGTATAAACTTATCTTCCACTGATTCCGTATTTATTTCAAAATACATTTTAATTTGTTTTTCAATAAATTCTCTAAAATCCTGCCTTTTAAGTAACATGGGGTTTAATCTCAATCTATACATTCTTGGAGGGATGTCCTCTAACTTTACTGTCAATATTAAGGGTGAATGGTCCGATAGTATTCTAGCTTTATATTCTGTTTTTTTAACTCTATCTTGCATACGAACTGATAACAAAAATAGGTCTATTCTTGAGTATGTTTTATGTCTAGCCGAGTAATATGAATATTCCTTTTCCTTTGGGTGTTGTTTCCTCCATATATCCAAAAGTTGCATTTCTTCCATCGATTTAATTATAAATTTGGTTACTTTGTTCTTTCTGTTAATTTTTTTCCCAGTTTTGTCCATATTTGAATCCAAATTAAGGTTGAAATCCCCTCCTATTAATATGTTCCCTTGCGTATCTGCTATCTTCAAAAAGATATCTTGCATAAACTTTTGATCTTCTTCGTTAGGTGAATATACATTGAGTAGATTCCAAAACTCTGAATATAACTGACATTTTATCATTACATATCTCCCTGCTGGATCTATTGGCACATTTTTACTAATTAATATAGCTACTCCTCTTGCTTTTGAATTATACGATGCTGCTGTTACGTCTCCTACCCAATCTCTCTTTAATTTCTTATGCTCCAATTCAGTTAAATGTGTTTCTTGCACAAATGCTATATTAATTTTTTCTTTTTTCAGTAAATTTAGCAGTTTCTTCCTTTTAATTTGGTTATGTATTCCATTAATATTTAAAGTCATATAGTTCAACGTAGCCATTTTATACTTTGTTTATCTTCCCTTTCCGTTTCTCCATCATTACCTTTCCTTCTTATCCATTTCTGTTTTCTTATTTTGAATCCTTTATAAGACAACATTCCTAAAACATCAAACATTTTCCTTATTCTCCTATTTAAAACTCCTTTAGCCCCAATCCCCCCTTCCCCTCCTGAGTTGTCCTTTATCCCTTGTCGGACAACCACATCTCCCCTCTCCATTTGGATTTGCGAATTCACTCGCAAGCGTCAGCTGATTTTGCAGTGACCGTAACACCCCCCCACCCAGCCCCCCCAGAAAAGATTTCACTTTTCATATGTGACAAAGGTCACTCTTTTAATTCCCTCCTTATTCCCTCTATTCCTTTTCCTTCCCTTATTAATTCTTGTCTATACTATCTATATTTTCCTCTAAATACGGATACATTCATGTATGCACATTATATATATATACACACATATACCTCTTTACCCACATACATATAAATCGTGGTCATTTTTACTCTTATTACATGTCTTCATCTCTCTGTTTGTTTTGTAGTTGTTCTGCAAATTTCCTTGCTTCCTCTGGATCCGAGAATAGTTTTTTTCCATAAGATCGTTTTCGATGTTTTGAACTCCTTCCTCTTCTTCAGGAGTTCAAAACTTATGTCCTTTTAGTTCGCAGTCTTTTGTACTCTCGTTACACGTCCTCATCTCTCAGTCTATTTTGTAATTGTTCTGCAAATTTTCGCGCTTCCTCTGGATCCAAGAATAGTCTGTTTTGTTGTCCTGGAATAAATATTTTCAATACCGCTGGATGCTTTAGTATAAATTTATACCCTTTCTTCCATAAAATCGCCTTTGCTGTATTGAACTCCTTTCTCTTCTTCAGGAGTTCAGAACTTATATCTGGATAAATGAAGATTTTTTGCCCTTTGTACTCCAGTGGCTTATTGTCCTCTCTTACTTTTTCCATTGTTTTCTCCAGTACCTTTTCTCTTGTAGTATATCTTAGGAATTTTACTAAAACAGATCTTGGCTTTTGTTGTGATTGTGGTTTAAAGGCCAATGCTCAATGTGCCCTTTCTATTTCCATTTCTTGCTGTAGTTCTGGACATCCTAGGATCCTAGGGATCCAATCTTTTATAAACTCTCTCATATTCTTGCCTTCTTCATCTTCCTTAAGGCCCACTATCTTTATGTTATTTCTTCTGTTATAATTTTCCATTATATCTATTTTCTGAGCTAACAGTTCTTGTATCTCTTTAACTTTTTTATTAGATTCCTCTAATTTCTTTTTTAAGTCCTCTACCTCCATTTCTACTGCTGCTTCTCGTTCTTGAACCTTGTCCATTCTTTTTCCCATTTCTGATAAGGTCATATCTATTTTATTCATTTTCTCTTCTGTATTGTTTATTCTTCTTCTTAAATCATTAAATTCTAGCGCTTGCCATTCTTTAAATGACTCCATGTATTCTTTAATAAGAGAAAGTATATCCTTTATCTTGCAAATTTCTTCTTCTATTTCACTGTACTCTTCCTCTTCCTCTTTCTCTGGGTTGGCCATCTGTTGTTTCTTTGTTGCCCTTTTCTTCTCTTCTTTCTTGTTTTCGTTGTCTTCTATGTTCTCCTCTTGCTGCAGATGTTCTGCAGCTGTCATTGCCGGCTGTGGAGATCGACTCCCCAGCTGGTCACCCCTCCCGTCGGTGTGTTTTTTTTCATGCGCGGTTGCGCACTTTTACTCGGCTCAGCGAGCCATTTTTGTAGTCCACTTTCTACCAACCTGAGGGAGCGGGTTTCTCTCTCCACCGCGGGCCTCTTCCAACAGGTAAGGCCTTTTCCTTCATCTTCCGTTGTCTTCTCTTCCTCTCTTCTTACCGTTGGTTTCGACTTTTCTTTTTTCGTCGCCATCTTCTTTCCACCTTTATATTCACTTTACTTTGATTTTTATTTTTGTGCCTTTGTGTTTTGCTTTGTTTTTTCTGAATTTTCTGGAGAGGGCTGGAGTTTACCGTCCGGCCACTACTCCATCACGTGACTCCCCCCAAAACTAATATTGACGCAAAATCAGTTACTCCCTTTTACAATACATAACCTTTCCTTTAGAGAATGGGAGAAAAAAGGGATCAAAAGAATAGAAAATTGTTTTTCAGGAAATAGATTATTATCCTTTGAACAAATGAAAGATAAATACAATATAACTCAAGATACAGTGCTGGCATATTACCAATTGAGATCCTACTTGAAGGACAAATTAGGAAGCAGTCTGAGGTTACCAGAGGGAAGTAACTTTGAATATGTGATTACAGATACAATGATAATCAAAAGATTTATAACAAATATGTATATTAAACTGCAAGAAAAGGAGAATGAGGAAACAAATGGTAAAACTAAACAAAAATGGGAACAAGATTTAAATATAAAGATAAAAAAGGAAACATGAGAGAAGTTATGTTCTGGAACGATGAGAAATACAATAAATACGAGGTTACGTATGATACAATATAACTGGATACACAGGCTATACATTACACCTCAAAAGTTAAATGAATGGGACCCAACAGTATCTGACAGATGTTTTTGTTGTAAAAAAGAAATGGGAACAACAATTCATGCAATCTGGACATGTGAGAAAGTAGAAAAATTTTGGGAAGATCTAAACCAGATATTAAATAAAATTACAGAAAACAATATACCAAAAAACCCAGAGATCTTCCTCCTCAGTAACATAAAAAACAAAGAATTTGGAATTGATTTGGATGGTGCACAAAAAAGATTTGTTAAGATAGCTCTAGCCGTAGCAAAAAAATGTATTATGTCAACCTGGAAATTGGAAGATAATTTGAAAATACAACAATGGTATATAGAAATGAATAAATGTATTCCATTAGAAAAAATAACATATAGTTTAAGAAATAATATTGAAATATTTGAACAAATATGGGAGCCATATATGAAACACAATAGAGAAAATCTACCGGGGACATTCACCACCTAAATTAATGAAAGGAGAAGAAAATGAAAAGAATTGACTCAGTGGAATTTCTTGTTTATTTTCATTGAATGACAACATTGTTTGACTGGTTAATGTATCTTAGATTTTGTACTTTAAATGGATGGGGGGGGAGGTAGGGAGGGTGGGATGGGAGGAGGAAGGGGGGGGAGAAAATGACACTGTATATATTTGAAAAGGAAAATGCATGTATCATGGTCAATGTGATTTATGGTGTGAAAAATAAAAAATAAAAAAAAAACCAAAAAATCTTTAAATGAATGGGAGGGGAGGTGAGGGAGGGAGGGAGGGGAGGAGGGAAGTGGGGGGAGAAAACGACACTGTCTATATTTAAGAAGGAAAATGTATGTATCTTGATCAATATGGTTTATAGTGTTAAAAATTTAAAAAAAAAGGTGACAAACGGCATAGAGGGTCACCCGGCCATGTCACCTGTTGCCTGCGTGGATCCCTCAGCCACTGAGCCCCTCGCTGATCCGCCACCGTGGACACTGTGTAAGGTTATCTCTTCTTCTTCTCCTCAATGCGGGGTGGGGGGCGGGGTTCCTCCTGTTTTTGGTGCCCCTGGAATCTGCAACCACTCAGGCGGGTGCTGAGCGCAAGCATCGCCATCTTGAGCACAGACTCCACATTGCAGGATTTTACTTACAAACAACGTCAGCTCCTTAAACAGACTGTTTAAAGCCTGTATGGAGTCGCCAGCATTAGGTCTGGCGATTGAATCCTTTAAGCAGTGCTGTTACTCTGCTCTCCACTCTCCTGGGTCAACACCAGCAGCAGTACTGCCATTACAGTTGCAAGACTAGAAAAAAAAACAATAATAAGCGCATCAAGCGCTTTAGGGAACAGACAGGTAAGTGGAACTGAGACCAGGACCAGATAAACCCTATTCGGTTAAGTGGTGGAGTAGGCCTGATAGGCCGGATGGCCAACTCCTGACTCCATTTCTCAAGCTCTTATGTTGATGGCTGGCTCAGATTACCCAATGAAACATCAGCTTACCTCTCAGCTGATGCATTGTCATTAATGAAGAACCAGTGAGAATCAGGCAGGGGTGGATCAGAGGAAGGGAGAGGGTCACATGGTGCAGCCTCCAAGAATGTAATTGGAGAATCCCAGTGCCAACGAAGGGAGATCACCGCAGTGGGACAAAGTGGTGTTTGGGGGTAGGAAGGATAGGAGGTGACCCGTTCCTGTCACTGGTGGAACCCAGATTACCGTGGTAGGACATGGTGGTGTATGAGGTGGGACGTGGATCACTGTGATAGGATGTGGGAACCTGGGGCTGAGCCACGGAAACCTGCACTGCTGTGCGAAGGTCTGGTTTCCACTGTAGAGAAACACAATGGGGGGGGGGATATTTCAGTCAGGGGAATGGACACCTCTGCAGCGAAGGCAAGGGGCTTCGAAGACTCTGCATCCTTCTTTCTGGAGTTAGAGAAGATTTAACAGTTATGGGCCATGAAGGCACTAAAGCCAGAGGTGGGATGAGGAGGGAGGTTTTACTGAGGGATTATGAGGAGCTCTGATCATTATCTGTGACCAGATAGGAGAGAAATAGCTCTGTCTGGGCCCCTGCAATCACTCACTTGCCTCTCAGTAGCCTGAGAAAGATCCCATATCCCATCCACCTTCATATTCTGCACAGGCCCAACACCACCACCTCCTTGACACCAATCTATCTTTCATTGCTCTCACTACTCTCTCTATCCTCCTCCTTGTGAATACCAACCTCCTCGCTGCCCTCACTACCCTCCTCTTCGTGAATACCAACCTCACCCTCACTGCCCTCACTCCTTGTGAATAGCAATCTCCCCCTCACTGCCCTCCATATCCTCCTCCTCGTGAATATCAAATAAAGAGCTGACGTAGTACCTTGCCCACTTCCTATAACACCTCATTCCAGAAACTCCACCTCCATGTTACAAACATACCCCTCAGATCTTCAAATTTCTCCCCGCATGGAGATTTCTTCTCCCTTTGTGGCCTCTAGTTCTAGACTCTCCTGCCCTGGGAAAACTGTTGTGACCATTGTATCCTATCACATATTGGTGAACCTCTTTTGCCCTGTCTCTATTGTCACCACATTCTCCCTGCAGTGTGATGAACGCAACTGCTTAAGTACTTCACATGTGGTCTAACCAATGTTTAGCACAACTTCATTGTGCTGTCCAAACTCTTGTACTCAATACCCTGGCGCACAAAATATCCCTTTCACCATCAATTTACAAAGACCTCTCCAATGTTTGGGACAAAGACACTTTTTTCCTTTATTTGTTCCTGTGCTCCACAGTTTCAAATTTGTAATTGAACAAGTCACAAGTAATTAAAATACACATTCCAGATTTTATTCAAGGTTATTTGAATACATTTTGGTTTGACCATGTAGAAATTACAGCACTTTTTATACATCATCCCCTCATTTCAGGGCACCATGTTTAGTGACACTTCACTTCACAGGTGTTTGTGAGTACTTGGGTATGTTTAATTGCTTTATTGGTGCAGGTATAAGAGAGCAAGGCTTGTTTCTAAGATTTTGATCATGTTTGGAGACTGTAGTTGCCATTTATCAATAAGAGGTTCAGAGTTGTGTCAATGAAAGTCAGATAAGCCATTATGAGGCTAAAAAACAAGAATAAAACAGTAAGAGACATTGTCCAACTTAGGATTACCAAAATCATCAGCTTGGAACATCATTAAGAAGAAAAAGCATTTTGGTGATCTCAGTGATCGCAAAGGACAGGTGTTCCAAGGAAGACCTCCACTGCTGACGACAGAAGAATTCTCGTCATAATGAAGAAACATCCCCAAATATATGTCCAACAGATCAGAAACACTCTTCAGGGGGCAAGTGTGGGATGTGTCAATGACTACTTCTTGAACATGTGCCTCAAACATTATGGAGGGCACTGTATATCATCATTTTAAGGGAGCTATGGTCTATCAATTCTCCAACAGCCCTACCACTTACTCGCTATGTCCTACCAGAATTTGATCTCACAAAATATATCTGCTTACACTTGTCTGGATTAAATTCCATCTGCCACCATCCTACTCAACTTTCCAACAGATCAATCCCTGATGCATCCTTAGACATCTTTCAGTCTCCATGACTCCACCAATCTTTGTGTTGCCTGCATATCTTTATATACTACAAAGGTCTCAGCACTGATCACCATACACCACTTGTTACAGATTTCCTGTCAGAAAACCATCTCTCTGCCACTACCCATTTAGGCTGGCAATTTAGGCTGAAGTTTGTCACCATGTCTCGGATCCCTGTGGCTTCACCTTCTGGATCAGCCAACAATGCGGGACTTAGTCAAAAACTAATGTCCATGATGGTGTTGATGAAGTGTCTTGAAAGGCTGGTGATGAAGCAAATCAACTCCTGTAGGAGCGGCGATGCGATCTGTTCCAATTCACCTGTGTGGGGTCCAAATCCATATATCTCTCATGGTTGCTGTGCAGGTTGATAGGACAGTTAAGAAGGCCTATGGGATGCTAGACTTCATTAGTCAGAGGATTGAGTTCAAAAGTAAAGACGTTATGTTGGAACTCTAAAAATCTCCGGTAAGACCACACTTGGAGTATTGGTTCAGTTCTGGTCACCTCATTATAGAAAGGATGTGGAAACTATGGAGAGCGTGCAGAAGAGATTGATCAGGTTGTTGCCTGGACTAGAAAATAAATCTTATGAGTCAAGGTTAGCAGAGCTGGGACTTTTCACTTTGGAGCATAGAAGGATGAGAGGAGACTTAATAGAGGTCTACAAGATTATGAGAGGCATAGATAAGGCCTTTTTCCCAGGCCAGGAACAGTAAACACCAGAGGACATATGTACAGAGTGAAAGGAGGAAGGTTTCGGGGAAACATTAGGAGTAAGTATTTTACATAGAGATTTGTGGGTGCCTCGAATGCCTTGCCAGGGATGGTGGTGGAGGCTGGAACATTAGAGGCATTTAAGAGACTTGGGCACATGGATGAAAGAAAAATAGAGGGTTATGAGGTAGAGAAGGTCTAGTATTTTCTTTGAGAAATATATAAGTTGGCACAACATTGAAGGCTGAGGGGCCTGTACTGTGCTGTTGTGTTCTATGTTCTAAACCAATGGTTTTCAAACTTTTTCTTCCCACTTACATACCACCTTAAGTAATCTCTTACTAATCATGGAGCACCTATGGCATTGGGATTACTTAAGGTGGTATGTGAGTGAAAAGAAAAGGTTTGAAAACCATTGTTCCAAACCTCTCAAAAGTCCATGAAACCAGGTCTACACCTCTGCTTTCATCAATTTTCTACCATTATATCCTGAAAGAAATGGTTGTGATTTTTGCGACATGACCTTCTGAGTCAGTCCACACCTTCCTAATGAATGTAAATTCTGTCTGTCTCTGTGGTCGGCTGGATAAATATTCCAAGACAGATCAGTAGGAGTTGTTCAAACAGTTGGCCCACAACACTCAGGAGGAAATTCCCAACTAGAAAGAGGGATTCCACAAGGGAGTGGCTCGCAGTGTGGAACAGGAGAGATCCAAGATAACATTACATTGAAAAGCAGGGCATACAAAGTGGCAGAGGCTTTTGGGAGGCCAGTAGGCTGGGAAGTATTAGAATCCAGCAATGAAAGACTTAAAAAGTTTATCAGAAGGGAGAAAATTAATTTTGAGAACATCTCTTCACTGACAACCCACACAGGCGCACCTCAAGGATGTATGCTTAGTCCACCACTCTACTCGCTCTACACCCATGACTGTGTGGCCAGACACAATTCAAATGCCATCTACAAATTTGCTGATGACACCATAGTTGTTGGCAGAATCACAGACAGCAATGAGGAAGCGTACAGGAAGGAGATAGATCAGCTTATTGGCTGGTGACACAACAACCACCTTGCACTCAACATTAGTAAAACTATGGAGCTGATTGTGGACTTCAGGAGGAAGACACACACCAACCTTTATCAATGGGTCAGTAGGGGAAAGGGTTAAGAACTTCAAATTCCTGGGTATCAACATCTCTTAAGATCTATCGTGGGCCTCTATGTTGATGCATTCACAAAGAAAGCTTGACAGTGGTGATATTTTGAGGAGATTTGGTAGGTCACCAAAGACTCTTGCAAATTTCTACAGGTGTACCGTGAAGAGCATTCTGACTGGTGCATCGCTGTCTGGTACGGAGGTGCCAATGCACAGGATAGGAACAGGCTACAGTGAGTTGTGAACTCAGCCAGCACCATCATGGGCAACAATCTCCATTTTATCAAGGACATCTTCAAGAGTCAGTGTTTAAAAAAAGGCTCCAAAGGTAACCTAGGAAATTATAGTATGGTGAGCTTGACATCAGTAGTAGGTAAATTATTGGAAGGTCTTCTAAGAGATTAGATATACAAATATTTGGATAGCCAGTGACTGATTAGGGGTAGTCAACATGGTTTTGTGCATGGTAGGCCATGTTTAATCAATCTTATAGCTTTTCATGGTGGTTACCAGGAAAGTTGATGAAGGAAAGGCTGTGGATATTGTCTACATGAGAGTTAGGAAGGTTTAGATGCTAGGTATTCATGGTGAGGTAGTAAAATGAATTTGACAATGGCTGGATAGGAAAAGCCAGAGAGTAATGGCAGAAGATTGCTTCTTAGGCTGGAGGCCTGTGCTACTGGTGTGCCTCAGGGATCAGTGCTGGGACCGTTGTTTGTCATCTATATCAATGATCTGGATGATAATGTGGTAAATTGGATCAGCAAGTTTGCAGATTACACAAAGATTGGAGGTGTTTTGACATCAGGGAAAGTTTTCAAAGCTTGCAGATGAATCTGGACCAGCTAGAAAAATGGACTGAAAAATGGCAGATGGAATTAAATGCAGACAAGTGTGAGGTGTTGCATTTTGGAAGGACAAACCAAGAAAGATCATACATGGTAAATGGTAGGTGTTATGAGCCCAGAGGACCCCAAAACTCAGCAGCAATAGCTATTCTCCATGACAAATGGTTACCCAACCAAAAGTTGCCTTTAATTATCTCCAAACATGAAAACAGAATCACACTTTAACTTAACTCTATCAACTTACTTAACCCAACCCAACCCCCTTTCTAATTCTAAGCACACATTTATGTAATGTGTGCGTAAGTTCAGAAAAGTTATTTGGTTCACAGACCAATCTCACCTCTCACCCCTCCAAGTTTCACTGGTTGCAAGCAACTCCTATTCAACATTTATAAAGTTCACCAGGCTTTGGTGCTTGAAAGGTAAATGGTTACCGCTCAGGAAGGTTCTTGTCAGTTTTCAGAGAGAGATTTGTTGATCCTTTTTAATCAGCCACTTCAGTGTTTTGCTGATGAAACTTTCCCCTTCAGGGTTCTCCAGATGATAACCTCTTTCTTTCAGGTCAGCACAGAGTGCCTTTTTGTTTCTCTTATTCCAAGTAAAACATTAGTCAGCCAGTCCTCTCCTCTTGCATGAACCACAAGGGCTTTGACCAGGCCATCTTACAACTGAGCTTTCCATAAGCTTGCCAGCTTTTGTCCTGTTCCAGTCCCAGCTCCTGTCTGCTGGCTGTAACACTGTAATGATCTCTGTCTATTGTTATAAAATTCTCTGTTTTTCATGTTATTGCTACACATTTCTTCGCTGCTGCCATTGCTATACTCAAAAATTTTATTTGATATTTATCCAACTTCAATTTCATATCTTCTTCATATATATTACAAAGTACAAATATTCTCAGATCATTTTGTATTTTTATCTTCATAATTTAATTTATCATAATAATATACTCAATCCTTCCAGAATTCTTCCACTTTTACACAAGACCAGATTGAATGTAAAAAAAAGTCCCTATTACCTTATTACATTGAAAACATTTATCAGAGTGATTGGGATTAAGACCATTTAATTTATAAGGAATATAATAAAATTGATGTAAAACATTGTAATAATATCTAGCATTAATCATATTTGTAACACTCTCTTGACACAATCTTGACCATATTTCTTCTTGAATTTGAATATATATCCACCTTTGTTTAGATTTATATAAATCCTTCTTCCCCATAGTATCTTGCAATTTTATACACATTGTGGTAATAAATTTCTCAATAAATGTATCTGTAATTAAATATTCAAATTGGCTTTACTCCGGAAGTCTTAAATTCATACCTAATTTCCTTTTAAAATATGATTTAAGTTGATAATATATTTCTCCTTCAATTGATCAAAAGTCAAAAAAAGATGCTAAAAAGCAATATTGTATCCTTGGAAAAATGTTCATCTTAATACAATTACATGCCTTATTAAAGTTCTTTGTAAATCTTCCCATCTTTTTAAATCATCCTCTATCTTTATTAATAGTGGTAACTAATTTAATTTAAATAAATTCTCTAAATTTCTATCGATTTTTATTCCTAACTATTTAATTGCTTTTTTTTCCCATTTGAACTGTCATTTTTTTTTACTTTGTGTATAGTCCATATCAACCATAGACATCACTTCACTTTTATCAACATTAACTTTATAACCAGATACTAAGCCATATTCTGCTAATCTTACATTTAATTTATTCAATTATATATCTGGCTTTGTTAAATAAACTATATCATCATCTGCAAATAAACTGATTTTATGTTCTTCATTATCTATCTCAAAACCTTTAATTTCTTTATTCTTCTAATTGTTTCCACCAAAGGTGTTCTATAACCAATGCAAATAAAAATGGTGACAATGGACATCCTTGTCAAGATGATCTTTCTAATAAAAAAGGGTTTGATATTTGTCTATTTGTAACTACTTTAGCTTTTGGTTGATTATATAATGCTCTTATCCAATTTATAAAAGTATTTGGAATTCCAAATGTATTTCATACTCTAAATATAAAAATCCCATTCTAAACTATCAAAATTTTCTGCGTTAATGCAACTGCTACTGCTGGCTTCTTTTTTTTCTGTGCTACACTTAATAGACTGATAAATTTAACTATATTGCCTACAGATCATCTATTTTTAATAAAACCAGTCTGATCCATATTTATCCATTTTGGTAAATATTTAGCTAATCGATTAATTAGTAACAGATACAATTTTATAATCTGTATTCAATAATGATATTGGTCTAAAAGAAGCCTGTAAAAGATCTTTTCCTTTTTTTGGAATAACTTTAATGCTATTTTAAAGGATTCTGGTAAGTCATTTTCATGACTTTCTAGTCATTTTCTTTCATTTGATCTAATACACCCATTAATACAGGAATTAATAATTCCTTAAATTATTTATAAAACTCTGGGGGGGGGGGGAACTATCTTCTCCCGGGGCTTTATTGTTTTGTAATGACATCAAAATCTTATAAATTTATATCTCAGAAAAAGAATTAGATAACTCTAATTTTTCATCTGTATTTAACATAGGTAATTTAACCTGTTGTGAATATTCCTCTTATTTTTTCCATCTTTCAGTGATTGATATAGTTTATTATAAAAATTCTTAAAATTATAATTTATTTCCTGCATCTTTTAATTGACTTAACCAGTTTCTTTCTTCGCTGCAATCATTGTTCTGGAAACATGTTCAGTTTTTAACTGCTTGCTAATACTTTATGAGCTCTTTCACCTAATTTGTACTTCTGCTTGTTCCTATAGTTTCCTTTCTACCCTATAGGTTTGTATTGTATTAAGTCTCAATTTCTTTGATTCCAATAATATTTTTTTCTCATCATTTTTTTGCATATGTAATTCCTTCTCTAATTTCAATATTTTTCCAACTGGTCTTTCATATGTTCTTTCTTTATTTTAGAAGTATAACTTATTATTTGACCTCTTAAATATGCCTTCATAGTGTCCCATATTATAAACTTATTTGTTGCTGAGTTCCCTTTGGTTCCTAAAAAAACTTTATCTGTTGTCTCATAAAATCACAAGTCTTTCCTCTGTAATAATATTGCATTGGATCTCCATCTATAACCTATATTTTGTTCTTCCTCCAATTAATTTAAAAAAAATGTATTTAATACATCACAATGTACCAAATCAATAAAAATATATACACAGATCCAGTATTTACATGTACACAGTGACATTTTCTATTTTCACCCCAACCCCCCCCCTCCCTCTCCACTCCCCAATTAACTATAGAACAAGAAAGAAACCAAACAAACAGTAAAACATAATCTGTATCCCTGTCCCTGTGTGGCTTCAGCAGAGAGTCCTATACAACTGTATCACCGCATGGTTTGGAAGCTGTACCACCTTGGACCGCAAGACCCTGCAGATAGTGAAGTCAGCAGAAAAGACCATTCTTCCTCGCATGGAGGACATTAGATGCAAGGTGGAAACCATTGATCATTGTGAAAGATGCCACACATCCTGCATACAAACTGTTCTCCTTTCTGCCATCTGACAAGGGGTACCATGGCACTCAGGCCTTTACATCCAGAGTGGGACACTGCTTTTTCCCCCAAGCCATCAGGCTCCTGCCCTCCCAGTACAGATGTGGATAAGTGTACCGTGGACTTTCAGTGTATACGTCTTTAGTACCTTAATATTTTAGTGTGTTGACTATTTTCCTAACTTACAGCTAAGTAAATATGGTTCATGGTCCTGGAGAGACGCTACCTTGTCCCACGGTGCGAGCATGACATGAACGATAAAATTGATTTGACAACATTGGGCAGATGACCGGGCGGTGACGTCAGACAAACGGTGACGTCAGGGTGGACCGCGCCGCCATGTTGGCGGAGTGAGGATTCGGGCGGGAGCGGCACAGTAGCAGAGTGTCCGTTCGCTTCTCCCTCAGGCCCACCCCCGGCTCCGGTGTACTTTATATAACCCCTCCCCCCCAAATCGCCGGTAAGGGTTTCGGGAACGCGGCTCTTTGCGGCCGGCTGCCCAACCAAATCTCTCTCCCCAGCTTTGGCGGCTAGGCCGCAGGCATCAACCGGAGCCGCCTGGGCCTGCCCTACCGCCGCTACCTCTCCCGGGGGCCACCGCCCCGCTCACGGCCGGTGTTCTGTTCACGTGTGAATGCGGGGATGACCCCTACTCCTCCCCCATCTCCACCCCTCACCTCGGGAGGGGCGCCGGCAGTGAACAAAGGGCCTGAGGCCGCTGCAAGAGGGGCGAGCCGGGCGCTCCCAGGTCCCTCCACGCCGACCCTATTCCCCACCCTGGGCTCTTGCGTCGGAGGACCTAACACCTCGCCTTTTATTGTCCTTTCCCCTAATAGTGCACGGGGCAGGGTTTGTTGTTCAGGCTTCAGCATGTTTGTCTCATAATCTGCAGGTATTTAAGTGGTTTCATTTTTGTGGACGCTGCATACTTTGGAAAAGGCGACAGAAAAGATGAAAAAAGGGGATTGTGTTACCTGGTATGAATCCCTTTCAGTGTCTTTCCCCGTGATGGATCATAGCGCCATCAGAGTAGGTTCAGTTAATTTACTTCTGTGTGGGACAAATTGGATGCTAAATTTGTTGAATTTAAAAAAAAACACTGTGGCAAGGAGTTAGAAGCAGATAATGTTGAATAGAGGGACAAATGATGCATCTCAATTGGTCTGCTTTGTGATTTAGTCTGACTTTATCAATTTGGAACAATTTGTATATAATGTCACTTTTTAATTTAGAATCTTGTAACAAAATGAACGTCAGCATTGCTTGATAAACTTTGTATTTTGGCTTACAACCTTGTCTATAGCAGTTTTGCTTAATTTTTTTGTTTAGTCTTTGTTAGATAGTATTATAAAAATGGCATATTGATTTTATTTGTGCTATCTCAAACTTGAGACCTTTAAAACCCACATTCTTAAGCTTGTGACTGAGTTGTTAGATTCTTCTATTTGGCTTTGTTTTACTATTTTTAGAATATTTCCTGCACGAAAAGGAATTTTGTATCTTAATATGCTGTGGAGCTTGTTATCGTAATTCAGTTAAGGACCCAAAGTGTTGTAGTGGTTGTCTTTGCACCACTTACTACAACTGCTGTTCAGATCTGTCATTGTCAGAAATTTAGTGCAGAGTTGGCAAATTCACACTTGAACAGAAATCATTAGTGGTGATCGCAAGTGCTGTTGGGTACTGCAATTCCAGCTCAGACTGAACACCTAGAGGGTGAGTCTCAGCTTTTGGGTTTGTGAAAGGTTGCTGTGGGTTCAGGTGCACAATTAAAACTGATTAGTTTATAATCAGTGTGGTGTTTGGTTGTGAATTGGGATAAATATCTTAAAGTAGTTTTTGTGCTGAGTTTATACCTTTAGGAGAAAAAGGTGTACAGTTGACCTATAATTGGAGCCTCACTAAAAGCTTTATCATTTGAAGTCTATAATAGCTGCTGGAAAATCCTAACTGTTGTAATTTGATCACTTGGTTAGGTGTAACTGGTTGCATCTCAACTTCATTTGGAACCATATACAAGGGGCAGGAATTATTGTTTTTCTAACCTGTGTACCACAGTTCTTGATCACTTTTGTTCTTCAGGTTAGCCTGCATCAATGCTGTATTTCTTTGGTAGGATATTTCCTGACATTTTTTGGTTCTGGACTGCTGTGTATATCCATTGGACATCAGGAGTTAATCAAATGCATGACAAAGATATTTAATTTGTGCCTATGGCTGCATCAGTGATTAATCTCTGAGTAGGATTAGTACTTGAAGTCAAATATTATACAGACATTAATTTGATAACTTGGTTGTTAAACAAAAAAATGTGCAGATGTACATAATTGCTGGAGAAACTCAGCAGGTCATCCAGCATCCATAGAAAGCAAGGGTTGATGGCTGAATAGCCTTGATTTAAAATTTGATTTTAGTCCAGAATGAAGCATTTAATTGTAGATTTGTGCTAAGGTTGAGAGCATTTGCATATTTAAATTTCAGTCAAGTTGAAAGGTTAAGCATGATGCAATAGCTTGAACGATAACTCGTATCTAGATGTAGGTAATTGCTTTCTGCTAACTTGGATGAAGCTGAGTGACCCAATCTGCTAACTTGTTGGTGAGTTTGAATTCATACCAGAAACTACCCTTAAATTAATTGCAATGGGATTTCAAGTTGGCTTCTGTATCATTTGCAAATTCTCAAAGATGTGTAAATATCAAAGAAATGTTGGTAACTTAATGCTTAACTAGTAAGACTTGAATACATTGAGCAACAAATTGCTAGTTTTAAGAAGAATGATTAAATCAAATTGCATGTAAATCAGATTTACTGGATTATGGAAGATTTAACCATTGTTTCAAAGAACTTCATTTCAGTTTTGCATTTCAACTACAAACATGTTTTATTTGTTATGGGTTCCATTGGAGAAATCTACTCTGCAAATGGTATGCAGGAAAGGAAATTTGTTTAGGCTTGATGTGCTTGCTTATGGAATTAGAAGTTGCACAGTTAAGTTTTTAAATCATTGTGGGTTCTGAAAGCAGATGGTATTAGCGGAAACGTGCATTCTTTTGAAAGATGTATTGTTTGAGAATCTGGACAGCATTTCAATATCTAAGTGACCCATTTTGTCTGAAAGTGTGGCAATCAGTTTCGTTTTGGGCTTACGGTTGTATGATGGTTATGTTACAGAGAGATTCTGCAATCCTTGTTTCCTGGTCCAGGTGCAGGTTGGGAAATCCCTGTCATTTTTCTTCTGTTGAGATGTTCCCACTGGAATTTTAGGAATGTATGAATCCTTGTATGTTCATGATTTGCCATTTTATTTTAGCAAGTTATTTCATTAGTCACTGTGTCCATAAAATGGATGTGTTCAATTTTTGGATGAATGTTTGATGTAAATTTTCACATTGCATTTGCTAATGGTTTTAATTGTTAAAGTGATGTGATTATTATTGGGCAGAGTGATTTGTGTGAATTGTTTGGAATTCTGTTGTAAATTTATTCTTCCCATCCAGCTTCTTTTTTAGGAGTGTAATCCTGACCACGTGAATTATTTTGGTCCATTTCTGCTTTCTAAATTGCTGGCAAGTGGCTTTGAAAGCTAGAGGAGGTATGTGCTGTACTATTTAGACTGACTCACTTTGATATGGTTATATAATGTACTAATTCAGGAGTACACTGTTAATTACAGTTGATGCACGCTCTATGCTTTGTAATGAAAGAAAAATGCTACAAATGTAATGTTTCAACAAACAGGGTCTCTAGTTTTCAGTTCACTCAATCATGACGTACATTCTTCAGGAAACAAAAGTGCCTTGTACTTTAAGAGCACTTAATGCCAAATGGAGCATTTCATGCTGGGAATTTGAGATTCTAAACTACATTGTGTTAAGTGCCTGAAACATCTCAGGAATTGAGCTTTCATCATTTTCCCAACAGTTTTGAAAACTTTACATATTAGCAGCCTGATAATGTGAGGGATCTCTGCCATTTATTTTAACATCTAAATGTTAATTTCTTATGCATTAAATACTTGTCAAAGTCATGTTACATTTGATAGTTTTGTTTTTCCTTTCAAATAATATAAAAATAGTTTTTATGGATAGGAAATGTTTGAACTCGTAAGCTACGATGTCCAACTACACAGGTCTCCTTCATTCTATCACCCTGCCTGCACCTCTCCCTGTAATGAGGCCATCAAAATCCTGCTAATCCTATCCTTTAGTGTTAACTCCTGTACCTGACAAATATATTTGTCTAAGGCTTTAACTGTTTGTCTGGGAAAAGGCTAAATTTCAAAACTATTTACTGATGGGTGAATGTTTAATTGAAGGGAATGGCTGCTTTAAATTACTTAAACTTGCAAGTAGAACACACAAGATCCATGCAGTTTTAAGTTTGTTAATATGTCTGGCACATGAAAAATAAGCATCTTAAAACTGATTTTAGATATTTTTTAGCCTTCTTACCAACATCACTGCCCATTCATAGTCACAGGAATATAGAACACTTAAGAAATATTAACTGTAACTGTGGAGGAACAGAATATCTAAATCCATAGATCCCTCAAGATTTCTGCATGAGTTGATATGATATTAGTTGGGGGGGGGGGGTTATTAAATTTCAGTGCCTTGAGGCATTGTTGCAGCTCTTTCAAACTCTAGTTAGACCACTCGGAGTATTGCATTCAGTTCTGGTCTCGTTACAGGAAGGATGTAAAAGCTGTAGGGAGGATGCTGAGGAGATTTACCAGGATGTTACCTGGATTAGAGAACATGTCTTATGAAGTAAGGTTGGCAGAGCTGTGGCTTTCCTCTTTGGAGTGACAAAGGGTGGGAGATGACAATAGATTGAGAGGTGTAGATAGGTGGACAGCCAGCACCTTTCCCCCAGGACAACTGTAGCAAATACCAAAGGACATCTGTTTAAGGGAGCGAAGGAAGGCTGAGGGGAGATCTCATGGGTAGATTTTTTTAAAAGGATAGGAGGTGCCTGGAGGCAGGTACAATAGGGACATTTAAAAGTCCTGGATGGGCATTTGGATGTAAGTTATGGGTGTGAGGTAGGGAAGGATCAGATTGTTGTGGAATAGGTTTCCGTAGGTCAGTACAATGTCGTGGGCCTAAATGGCTGTACTATGGTGTAATGTTCTAGAGCAAATTTAGTCTTGAATTGTATTTGAAATACTTGTAAATTAAGTTTGGTTGTGGACAGAATTTTCATTGGATATGGATTTTCCTCATTTTTTTCTCAGACAAAATTTGTTCCTACCGCCTGTTCAAAAAGATAGATAAAAATTTCCATAATTCATTGTGTACTTGCAATTAAGATTTCTTAATAATCATGTCCAGCTTTGAAATGGTAATGTATATGTAGTACATAATCAATTTTTGAGAGGGTGCTTGATTCTCAGAAGAGTTGAGTGATTTTTTTGGATTATTATGGTGATGGTTATCTAGAATTTTAAATGATTCTGGAATCGCTGGTTTGTTTTCTTGTATGGTCAAAATGCATGTGAATAAATTTATGATCAGTTTTATAAAATGTTACACATCTTTGTACTTGCAGTTTTTATCACTGCACATTCTTTGCTAAAATGCTTTAAAATGCAATGAAAAACTTGGAACTGAGAGTTTTAAGTTGAAGTGATCTGATTTCAACAAACTGTATTGCTGAGTTACAAGATGAATTTTGAGCAGTTGATTTTGAATGATGGGGAAGCATGAAATTGTTTTTTGCTTGAATGACTATTTGGCAAGACCTTGTCCTTCAGAACAAGGAGCTTTGGCAGCATTTTGTTTCGGCATGGACTTTGAGTTTGTTCACTAAAAGGTTTCTTTAGGGACAATGGGTTAAAGAGACCAGCTTGTGAAATAAAATGATTATTTGTTTTTCTATCATTGTTGGAGTTGCATTTAATGCTGTCCTGGTGATAAAATTGCAAAATTCTATTTTCTGTGAACAATGTGGTTTACAAATTTGTGCTGTTTTGAGAAAATTAACAAATTGCAATGGTATTTTTTCTGATCAAGTTTCAGATAATCTATGTTTAAGAATAAAAAATTATTTAGCACAGGTCTTCCTGGGTTGTAATATGCTGAACCTTGCACTGTGTACGAATGTACTTTTAAGATTTTGTCCAAGCTATTGCAATTAAATGACAAGGGTGTTTACAAAATTACTACTTTTAATATTTGTGTTTTTCTTGAAAAGATTCCACAATCTAAATTTGAAGTACTAGTTGAATTTACAAATTGCCCCATAAAACCTGTCTGAATTCTTGGTTTGGTTTGGTATTTACATTCAGACATTTCCTCTATCTGAACTGGTTAAATGATAAGTTTATTATGGTTAGTGATTATTTAAGAAAATGGCAGTACTTCACTTCCCCCCACCAATTTTAAACTTGCACATTGTTTGGAATTTTTCATGGTAGCATTAATTACATCTGATCTCATTGCCTTGGTTGTGCAAGGTGATAGGAATATATTCTCACTGGTCACTTGGCTCGCTTCAAAAATGATGCTTTTTTTTGGTTACATATCAGTAGATTGGGGTCTCTTTTGGCAATGTGCATTTTGAATTAATTTTGTCTTGAATTGTGTTTGGGATTTGCAGCAAGTTTCTTTAAAAGACCGTTGTGAGACTGCTTGAGTGTACAAATATTTGAATATTTTGTCATTTCAAATTGCCTTGTAACAATTTAATGAATGAATCTGATCATACATATTTGGAAGTTCAGAATCAGAATTTATTGTCGTGAACTAGTCATGAAATTCTGCACGAAGTTCTGCATGATCAAGGTTTACCTTTCAGTCAGTGTCACCAGAACATACAACTTTGTTACTGCTGTTTGTTGGATATTTTGCACTTCATTATAGTGGTGGTTGCATTTCAAGATACTTTGGCTGTGATTTGCTGGTGTATTGCATTGTTCACCATGGGCAATATTTGATATCGTTGGCTTAGATTTTCTAAGTTTAGTGTAAATTTGGAACAATCAAGTGTGGTTTGTGTAACTTTCATTCACAATGCTGTCTGGCTTTAAGAAGCAAATTTGAATTAGTTGTTTGGCTTAGATCAGCACAAGAGTGAGGCAGTAGTTGTACTCCATGTTGTGATCAATGTTGTAAGTAGGTCACTGCATTATTTTGAAGTGAAGTAAAAGCCAGTGATTGGAGGATAAATCTGATAGCTGTGACTTTGATCTAATGTGAAATTGTGCAATACTTTCATTTGTCCCATTGAGTACCCCTTGGTATCAAGCATCTTTTGAAAATCTTTCTACACTTACATCCCATGTTTTAAATGCACAATCCAGAGTTCACCAATTTGGGCAGATGCATGAATACTGTACACACTGATTATTTTGAATAACTGACATCCTAGTGATCTCAGAGTTTGAGGGAACTTGACAGTCATGGCTGATAAAATTGGGGAAACGCTAAATAAATATTGTCCAGTTACATCTGAAGCAATCAAAACATAATTATCTTCCCAGTTAAAGAAAAAGGATAGGTATATGAAACAGTTGTGTGACTTTCCTTAATCAGACATTTCATTACTGAAAGAGGCTAGTTTTTTTTGTTTTCATTCTGTCAACTTCAATTCCCTTTTCCCTCCAAAACCTTTAAGATCTTTTCCAAAATACCGTGGCTTGACTTGATGTTGGTAGTCGGTACTTCTGCACAGTCACCCTCTTTGGAAGACTGTTCAATATAATCCAAACTTTTAATAGGGAAAGGAGAGGATTGATAAAAAATTAGATAGGACTTTGTGTTTTTTTTTGGCTGAATATTTGATTTTATTAAAACCTGATCATGAGGTTGCTGTGGATACGTTTCTATTGCTAATCATTGAGAGTGAGAACGGCCCTGCAAATTTAAGAAAATTGCCTGCAAAACATTAAGAACAATATTAATCACAAATAAAAAGCTTTTAACTGGAGTTCCAAAAACAGGCACTTTTTTCAGTAGATGACAACTGCTCATCAAAGATGGAGTTTGGTGCCAAAGATTACCCGAAATAACCCTCGCTCTACTCCCGTGTATCCCGTCGCAGTCCACTACTTTATAAGCGCCTCCCGATCGCCATATACTGATGCCTGTCCAATGTCGTGGTGCTTTCAGACAGTCCACTTGCTGTCATCACTCCCCATAATTGCCCTCGCAGCTGAAACCACTGTGTCAGTGCAAGGGAACTAAGAAGGGGGCCGGGGTGGGGGCTGTTCCCCTGGTGCTGGTAGGGCGAGGAGTGGGGGAAGAGAGACAGCAGCATGACAGGCAGGCGTGGAGGAGGGGGGGAGAAGGCAGCGCGGCCGGGCGAGGGAGGGGGGGGAGACGGCAACACGCCCCAGGCGAGGGAGGGGGGGGAGACGGCAACACGCCCCAGGCGAGGGAGGGGGGGGAGACGGCAACACGCCCCAGGCGAGGGAGGGGGGGGAGACGGCAACACGCCCCAGGCGAGGGAGGGGGGGGAGACGGCAACACGCCCCAGGCGAGGGAGGGGGGGGAGACGGCAACACGCCCCAGGCGAGGGAGGGGGGGGAGACGGCAACACGCCCCAGGCGAGGGAGGGGGGGGAGACGGCAACACGCCCCAGGCGAGGGAGGGGGGGGAGACGGCAACACGCCCCAGGCGAGGGAGGGGGGGGAGACGGCAACACGCCCCAGGCGAGGGAGGGGGGGGAGAAGGCAACACGCCCCAGGCGAGGGAGGGGGGGGAGACGGCAACACGCCCCAGGCGAGGGAGGGGGGGGAGACGGCAACACGCCCCAGGCGAGGGAGGGGGGGGAGACGGCAACACGCCCCAGGCGAGGGAGGGGGGGGAGACGGCAACACGCCCCAGGCGAGGGAGGGGGGGGAGACGGCAACACGCCCCAGGCGAGGGAGGGGGGGGAGACGGCAACACGCCCCAGGCGAGGGAGGTGGGGGGGGGAAGAGAGATGGGGGGAAGACAGCATCAGATGCAGGGAAAGAGACCAAAATCCATAAGATTCTGAACAACAGCAGGTGTCTGGTCCCAACAATCCCGGATAAAAGGTTGGACGCTTGTACATCCTTCTAATGAGGTCCATCAGCTCCTCTATTTTTACAAAAATTCATGCACATTTAAATTTGCATTGATTCCTGACTAGAAATTGCTGAGATGACATCTCAAATCCTCACTGATTATTATTTTAAATCAAGCACCTGTATGACTGCCTGCTACTTTAAAGTTTTCAGTTCTTTTAGATCCTGTTTCAGATAATTTTGCAGACCAATTTAAAGAAAAATTGCATGCTAACTTTAAACATCTTTCCATACTACTTTTCAAATGACCTTCAAAAGTTCAAATTTACAGTAGGGTGTTTATACTCCAGTAGTTTACATCTGTATCATGGGTTATCATTAAAACTCACACCATTGGTTTCATTGTTAATTTCATTGAAAATTTATAAACCCATTAATGACATGTGGACACAAATTACAGACAATATAAATATTAAACTTTGCATTTGTTTTTAAAATGTCGCAGTTCTTTTCCAATTTGTTCAGAAGATGGTTGCAATTTTTAAACAATGAGAGTATTGCTGTTTGGTTTTACTTTGGGGCATATTTAAGGTTCGTGCTGTCTGCTGTTGATTCTCACCACCATATAACACAGCAGCATATTAGCCTCTCCAGTCTGCCCTCTCATTCAGTTTCTTTGTTGATTTCCTCTCTTTTTTTTCCCCACTCCCCCCCCCCCCCAAAGACCTCAACTTCCCTATAAACCTTCAATTAGCTTTTTCCACATTTTCTGTTTAACATTCTTCTGATTTAGAAAAAAAAAACTGTTTATGTTCATACTAAATGTGTAGGCTATATAAAAGCTGCATGAAAGTAACAGAAGCAGGAATTTTCAAAAAATTGTTTCTTGGACTTGCTCAATGATCATTTGAAATAGTGAATACTAAGGCTTTAAAATAACACCATGACCTATCATAAAAACTAATCTTAAAGTATTCATTGACGTAACTACTGCCACATTCATTTTACAAATTCTGTATCAGTGAATTTAATAAACATATATTTTACAAATTTGATGAATGCAAAGTTTTGGTTGGTGTTGAACTTCATCCAAATTATTTGAAAAGTTGAAAACCTTTCAATATTAAAAGTTTGGGTAGGTTTGTGTGGATTCCCGATTTCCTTGTTTTCACAAGTAGCAGATTCACCATAATGGTGGTGAATAGTGGCTCTATTGTAGAAAGCCTGTGCTTTTTTGTAAAATAGTTTTTTGCCTTTGTTTCCATAGGCCCAGTCCATCTTGAGGGAGTGTTTTGCAGTTTAACACATTCCTGATTTTTAAGGCATGATTAAATCCCAAGAATTATTCGTGGAAATTTGCAAAATGGAAGTGCCTCGTCTCCCTGTATATAAACCAAGACATAATTGATCAATAAGCATGTTATTCAAAGGAAAGTGAGCATCTTTCACACCTGTATTTAAGAGCAACCCAGATGAGGGTTCTGGGTTTACTCCTGAATACGGGGTTGAAACTGGTTCAGTAGTAGGGCTCAAGCCATTTTTGGGAAGGTTAAACAACTTATGGCACAGTTTTATTTTGGCCAATTGATGAAAATAATAAGCGATTCACCCCAGAAGAAAGTGACAAAGTAAAAGTTGACGACTCTGGTAAAATGTTTTTGAAAAATTTAGTGTTGGTAAACATTTAGACATTTGCTGAAGTTTAAGTTCGCTTTTCAAGTTATGAGTTGATTCAGGAGGCTTGTGAAGGATTTGGAATTATAGTATTGTATAAAAAAAATTAGAAGATACAAGGGTTAAGGCTGTGGGAAGCTGTGAGGAATTCTGAAATCTTTAATTTGATTTGGCAAGATGTGGTCTTGCATGGAGACATTTGTATACATGGCAACAGCCTGATTGTATTGTTTATTGCAGACATTGATTTGTCATCCCGTTTATTCTTTCTGCAGTCTGTAAAGTTGATTTAAATTGGTTGACAACAGGATTGGCTGGTGACCTCAGCTGCTTAAGGGAAACACCTCTATTTTGGTCACAGGTAAGATCCTCTTCTGTCAAGGTTGTTTAGTGGTTTAAGCCTTCTAAAAGGTTCATGGTAGTTGTACCAAATTTTTAGCTGAAACACTGAAATTTACAGATTCAAATTAGTATTTCAAAAGAGCATAGTCTCAGAAACACTTTGAATTTAATACAATATTTCAGTTATTTTTGTTCTTGTTTCCTGTAGTCAATACACAAAAAACCCTGAGATTTGACCACTTTTAGTCTAGCAAGTGGTTTGAATGGTTATGTTGGATTTAAATTTGTTCCTTTGCATCTTTGTTATTCAAATGCATTCGTTTTGCAGGAACTGCTGATCGTATTTTTTAAAAATTATGGACTTTTTCTACCATAGCACATTTTTTTTTAAAAGTTTTGCTTATCAAGTAAAGTTATTTCAGAAGTTTGTAACTTCACATTTGAACAATTATTCATTACAAGGTGAGGTTCTTACCTGATTTAAAACAGAAGTTGCCATTTGAACAGGTTAAATTGCATTCAAAAGTAATGTTTATTGGTATAGATATCAAAAGTTTGACATGAAAACAGTCTAATGAAGATGACTAATCTTTGAACTCAAATTTTCTCACCTCCTCCCATTGCCTTTCATTTAATGATTGACAACATTTGATGAGAACTTTATTTCTGAGTGAATATTGAAATAATCAAAGCCAGTTTTGCCTCACTACCGGGGAGCTCTATACTATTTTCTCTGCTTGTTTAAACAACTTGTAACACTGGTTTCCACCCTATTCCACGTTTACCTTTTTGATACTGTCCCAACAGAGCCCACTTGTTCAATCCCTTTGTAAATTTGAGCTTGGAAAGCTTTGCAGACACTAGTCTTGTCTACCTATTCTTTAACCAATGCTCAATCACCACCACTGGCACCAGATTTAATTGCCCACATTTTAAAAAGTCATTTTTGCATTTAGATAATTTAAAATTTTTCATTTCCCCCTTGCAGCAATAACTCTTCCAGCCCTACAATTCTGAACTCAGCTTTATGCTCTAAAATTCCCTGACAATCCTCTTATTTGCCCTTCTGTCCCCTCTTTCCCCACCTTTGCCAATCCCTTGGTTTTACCCTTCAGTAAAAATCTTCTGGTTTTGTATCCTAAACTCAATTATTTGATTTAAATTGCCCTGATGTTTGTTTGAAGTGCTTGGGAACAATTTTATTTTGTTAACTAAGTTAATGCAATAGTCAATTGATTCAGGTCATTAAGTATGTTGGACTCAAATTAATGTAGTGTTTGTTAAATTCATTTGCATCTTGGCTTTGGTGCGTAGAATTCGATGGTTTTTCTGTGGATTTTTGTATGCTAAATACGTTTTACAATCTGGTTAGGCTGGTTTTGTTCTAACAAGTCTGATGTAGTTCGTGCCTTTTTCATCTGCAGGTGGTTGTTGTTGATTGGGTTCAGCATGGCCGTGGTCATCCGCTTGCAGGGTCTCCCCATTGTGGCGGGGACAATGGATATCCGCCATTTCTTCTCTGGATTAACCATTCCTGATGGTGGCGTGCATATTGTAGGTGGTGAACTTGGTGAGGCTTTCATCGTTTTCTCCACAGATGAAGATGCACGGCTTGGTATGATGCGTGGTGGGGGTACAATTAAAGGATCCAAAGTATCACTACTACTGAGTAGTAAAACTGAAATGCAAAATATGATTGAGCTCAGTCGTAGACGTTTTGAAACTGGTAACGTAGATATGCCACCAGTGGGCTCCAACCGACCAGGGCCACCTAGTAATACTGCTCTGAGTGGAAGGGGTAATTTGCCTACAACTATGGCTAATCTAAACACTCCCGCTATGGTTACCACAGCTTCTTCATTACATGAAGGCTTGAGCAGTAAAAATGTGCCTACCTTTTCTGCTGCCAGTGTTGGAAGTACACCCTCAAGTCTGAATCCAACGTTTAGCAGCCCTGGGTTTAGTATGGGATCGACTATGACCAGTGGTATGCCACCATTGAATACTATAAACTCTGTGCCACCTCTGCCACCACTTCCTCCTTTACCCACAATGCCATCACTGCCACCCATGCCTTCAATTCCTCCAATTGGTATTTTGCCCACACTGCCACCAGTGCCTCCCCTTCCTCCAATAGCACCTCTTGCTCCTATTCCCCCAATGCCACCTATACCCCCTATACCTAGCCTACCACCCATGCCTCTGAATGCAGGCAGCTCTCTTCCTCTAGGAAGCTCTGGGCCCAGTGGAATGAATGGCTCTGGATCTGGCTTGGGCATCAGTAGCAGCTTAGGTTCAATGTATATGGGTCCCTTAGGTTCGTTGAACCCCATTCACCCCTTAAATTCGCATAGTTCATTGAGTAAAGGGCCACCACCAATTAATCCAGATGATTTGTATGTCCATGTTTATGGAATGCCATTCACTGCAATGGAATCAGATGTGAGAGAATTCTTTCACGGACTTCGAATTGACGCAGTGCACATGATGAAAGACCATTTGGGACGCAATAACAGAGATGCGATGGTGAAGTTTTATGGCCCGTCAGACACTTTTGAAGCTCTGAAACGGCATGGAAAAATGATGATGGGCCAACGATTTGCCAATGTGTTCCCCGCAACAGAGAGACAATGGTTGAATGCTTCAATTGGCTTTAATGCCCCCAAAAGCATGGGCCCCCCACCAGCAATTGGGCATTATGGACAAAACTTGCCGCCATTTCACACATCTCGGTCTGAATCCCCGAGCCGACGCGAACGATCACGATCACGTTCTCCTCACGAGAAGGAGTTCTGTGTCTATTTGAAAGGTTTACCATATGAAGCTGAAAACAAGCACATTATGGAATTTTTCAACAAGTTGGAGCTCATAGAGGATAGCATCTACATAGCCTATGGACCAAATGGAAGAGCCACTGGTGAAGGGTTTGTGGAATTTAAAAATCCTACTGATTATCAAGCAGCATTGTGCCGCCACAAACAGTACATGGGCAGTCGCTTCATCCAGGTGCACCCCATTACCAAAAAAGCAATGTTAGAAAAGCTGGAAATCATCCAGAAAAGAACACACAATTTTGTGCAGAGTGAGCAAAAGAGAGAAATAACTGTGAAAACCGAGGAAGGATGTGGGTCACCAAAAATATGTGGCCACATATGGAATATACCCTATAATGTAACAAAAAGTGATGTGTTTCAGTTTCTGGAAGGTATTGGACTGGCAGAAAATGGTGTGCAGATTCTTGTGGACTGCAATGGTCAAGGGCTGGGGCAAGCACTTGTGCACTTCTTAAATGAAGAAGAAGCACAAAAGGCTGAAAGACTACATCGCAAAAAATTAAATGGGCGCAATGCATTTCTCCAACTAATCACTCCTGAGCAAAAGCAAGAAATGGAAACAAACCCACCATTTCAGGCCAAAGGTCAAAAAAATCCAAACCAAGGAAGTCTTGATCCTCCTTTCCTCCCAAGTGTTGGAGAGAAAATGTTTTCTCCTGGTGGCAATTCAAGTAATCTTAATGGCCCTGCACCAACATTCAACCCTGTTAGTAGCTTTAGTGCATCAAATAATCTGTTTGGTCCTGGAACAGTTCCTACATCTGGGATGAGTGTGAGTACTGGTGATGGCCCAGTGGGAGGGACTACATTTGGCAGTAGCAGTGCAAGTAATTTTCCAACACCAGGGGCTGAGCCGACCTTTGGAGGTGGTCCTCTAAGTACCAACAGTCCAACAGTGGTTAAAGTTCAGAATTTACCCTTTAAGGTGTCTGTGGATGAAATATTGGATTTCTTTTATGGCTACCGTGTGATTCCTGATTCTGTGTGCCTGCAATTCAATGAGCAAGGCATGCCTACAGGTGAGGCAATGGTTGCTTTTGAATCCTGTGACGAAGCAATGTCAGCAGTTGTTGACCTCAGTGATAGACCAATGGGTTCAAGGAAAGTTAAATTAGTCTTGGGTTAACCTTGAATTTTAAGGAGTTTGTGGCTCATGGGCTTGTTTTTAGCGCAGGCATTTAAAATGGAAGTTGTTGGAACTTCTACTTGATGACCTAAAATTTGAAAGTGTTTGCAGCTGAATTTTTGACCCAGGTTATTTTTGAATTCAATGAAAATGTAGGTGATCAGTGGAAATTTTAAGTACACACCACTGATAGTGTAGACCTAGCAGAAGTGGATGTTTTCTGTAGATCCATGGAACTGTTAGCTTACTCATACAACAGGCAAACACAGATGATTTGCTAGATGCTTATGTTCCTTTGTTACAATCAATTATTTAAAGTTTTGTCACCCTGAATGCTGAGTGGAAAGAAGTTCTGTATAGTAGCACATCAAGTGCAGTTAACTAATCTTCCGTATGGAAATGATGCACAGGGCTAATCCTAGGTTGGGTAGTTTTTTTTAATCCTTAAGTGATGTAAATTATAGTACACTTGGGATGTTATTGTCCGATGCTGATGTATGCAGTGAAAGAGTGGGAATTAAGAGATCAAATCAGTTGAAAACTCAGTTCTCATGCATGTTTGACCCCCCCCCCCCCCCCCCCCCGTTCTGGGTATGGTATGCTTATTTTGTTTTTGAAATTTGAGTTTGTGTGCAACCATTCTCTAATCTCTGTACATACAGAGCGAACTGCAGATTAAGTTGTTCCACTTGTGTTCAAAAGAAACTTGTGGCCATAGACTTGATAGTCAATTGTTTATAGAGAACTTTCGTGCTAGTTATCTAATTGTTCTGCTAGTACCATACTGTTCATGTTGATGCTGCAGCAGTGGTGAATTTGTTCAGAAATCTCCGAGGAATACTTTGACCACTACAGGCTGTTAGTATTTAGACTTCTTGCTCAAGGATTTGGCCAGTATCAAACAATTAATGCTTACCCACAGTGATGATCTTTCATTAATTTTTTACATTTGTTGCTCATTTGGTTTGTAAGAAGTACAAAAATTTTAACTAAAATTCATTCTAAAATTTGATGAATTTTTATAAGAACATTTCTAAAGTCAAACCGTAAATTTATTCCCCTCTAGCACTGGAAAAAGTTGATTATATTCATGCCAGCATGCAGTGCTAGTAGAAATTTAGTGTAACTAGCATTTGAAATGTATTTGTAAGCAAATATGTACCGGGTAGACACAATGCCCTGTACTGGGAAATGCTGTATAGTCTTGTTAAATGACCCATAATTCAATCCTACTGTATCATAAGTTTTTGTAAAAGATACAAAATAAATCAGTAAGAGTGATGCCATTTTTAATAGAAAATAGAACAATGCATATTTGAATTTTTGATTTTTTTTTTTGAAATGATGTTGAAGGATCTGAAAACGTGTACAACACTACACTGTATAGTAGAAAAAGGACTTTATTGGTCTACTGAGCATTTGATACAAGTTCCAGTACATTTTGGGATTTTGCATTCCTGTGGCTTTCAGTTTTAAGGCTTCATTCTCACAATGTACTGTACCATTTTTAAAGCATGGGCCAGCAAGGTGGTATTTGGAACCTATCAGACTCTATACAAGAGCACATTCATTCTGGATTTCAAAAGTTTCAGGAAATTTTAATTGTAGCTCATGACAAAGCTGCTTGTCAATCAGAGTCCAATAACTCATCAAATATAAATACAAGATCTGCTCAGTGGGCTAATGTAAAAAGTTCCTATAAACTACATGTAAGAACTATTGTAAGAACTGTATTGTTCTTTGTGTGAACGGGATGTCTGGAGATGCAACATGTATGCATCTATGTATTGCCATAGGTGCATTTAAAGATGGTCTTTGTAATTTGAAAACTGATGAATTTTACATTTACATCTATTTGGTGAGATGAGTAGGCAGTTTTGAATTTAACCATGATGTAAAAGAACAAGTTGTACATACACCTTTATCTTTTGCAAGCTTTCTGTCAATAAAATGCATTCCGTAATAAATAAAGGAAATTGCTCCTTTTAGGTTTAGATGTGAAACTTTGTGTTGCTTTTTTATAAAAAGCCAGGGAAATGGCATATTTGTTGGCTGTCTTTTTGATTATTGTATCTTGTGTGAAATAGTGAAAGTTGAAAATGAAGTTGTCCAATACTTAATTGAAAATGGGAGGACTGTTATCCATCTGGTTTCTCATTGAATATCTGTACTTCATTTCATTCGGCAATAATGAGGTAATGTTTTATTTGAGAATCTTCTTGAATGAGCACCAGAGACAGTGATATTCCACATGAAGAGTTTTATTGCTGTCCGTCATTGGGTTGAATCGACTGAAAACTGAGGGGAATGATGAAATCCTCCATCTGACTAAATTTTTCCTTTTGGTTCTTGTCAATAGCCCAGCAGCATTTTCTCACCTCTCCACTCTAGCCTTGTGATGCTTTGAGTTCTGCTTGAGGAGCAAAAGCTTTATTTTTAATTTAATGCTCACTTTTGTTGATGTGATGTCGAAGATCCACTGATAGTGAGATTAGATGTGATTTAGCCTTTGAGGAATACTTACTATGTTCTTTTTTTGTAGAGGGTATACAGTCGGTAGAATTTCTTGTTATCAAAGTAGAATGAGTGAATTTTTGTCTGGCTTGTCCTTGTATGGTATGATCTCTATTTGCTTTTAATTCTCAACAGTTGTACATAATAATAACAAATTTGGCATTTTGTTTGCTTCTGTTGTATGATCCTTAAAATGCATATATAAAATGACCAGAGTAACTCGTTATTATTTCATGTGTTTAAATTGCTTGTGTCTGATTTTACTTTTTGCCTGCTGACATTGCTGGAAAGACACTGGTGTGTTACCTCAACATTGTGCTGACCATTTTGCAGTTCCTGGTTGTTCTCTCTGAATTAAAAGGCATTTTGTGCACCAGATAGTCTGGTTTCATTGCAACTTTTTTTAAGCCATGATCTTCGTAATTTCCATTTGTATGGAATACATAGGGTGCATCTCTCAAAAAAAAATACATTGTGTAGTGGCAAATTCTGTACTTCAAAGAAAATCAATGTTGATGATTATCATTGGTAAGATGGGTATTGATTTTTAAATAATTCTGGGTGCATTTGTCCATTTCTCAAACTTGTTCCATCTGTCTCTTGGATCAGAAAAGTTTCCATTTTACAGTGTTCCTTGTAAAAGTTGATTTCTTTTAATGATCTAGCACTGGTGAGTTCTGCTGATTTGTCTTTCTCATAATGTGAAAATATGAAATACAATTAAATAAAAATGTGGTATTTCTCAATTTGGTGTGTGAATGGTTCAGATGAAAAACTGTTTTGGTAAAAGCAATCATTTTGTGAATGGTATTTTACAACACTTGTGCCATTTGATGATCAATTATACTGTTGATTGGTGAACTGTTTTGCAATTACCCATGCTCAGTAGAAGTATTGTGAGCTGACAAGCCATTGAATTTTGAATCTATTGCAGTGACACATGCGGAGCCATTGGATCAGCAGGAATATGCCAAATTAATCAAGTGTAAAGATTGATGATATCTGTACTGGAGGAAGTTGACTATTTGCGTGGTGTTCCCTTTTGTATACCACTTTCAGTTGACACCAGTTCTGCCTTTAAAGGCTTTGGTTTTTGAGAACTGGCTTAAGAGTATGCAGTTCCCACATGTTGATTGCAATTCAGCTGCATTGATCAGACTTGCAAAGTCATTGTGCTGATGTCAGGTGGGAAAGGTAGGTTGATGTATGTTTGAAGAGAGGAATGGGTGAACGCATTCAATGATAGAAGCGTGATACTCACTTCTATCTTGATGGACAGATTTATTTTAATCTGAGTTTTCTGGGTGAAATTGTAAGCAGCTTTGCCACTGCAATAGGTGGTAGTTTGCACCATGATATCTGACCATGGCTTGGATTGTTTGAGTGCAGGCTTCAACTGGGCTGGGATGACGATTCCCACTAGACCTGCAGGACATTCGCGAGTCATTTGGTTGCTTTTGCCCAGTAACATTAATGATAATTTGTCTGATGCATTGCACAATTATTTTACATTCTCTTCAGAACTTGTGTTGACATTTGAACTTGTGACCAAAATTACACACTGTATTTGTTTCCACTTTGCATCATTTGGTGATTGGTTCTGCAGCACAGTCAGTGTTGATTCTGGTCAGGATGTGCTGGAGAAGGAATGCATTTGAGGCTACTTTCATTTAAATTAATTGGCAACATGTTGCTGCCTTGTTGTGACTGCAGTATTGTTTCCTATAGCAACTGTCCCATAAGATCTTGTATTTTGCTCATCACCTTTGAACTGTGCATTTGAACCTCCAAAAGAACTGAAGAACACCTACATAAATGTGTTGGAAAATGTGCCCAGTGAATCTGACTAGCGCATTGCTTTATTTGAAAGGTGTGTACATAACCTTCTACTGCAATAAGTTATACTGCCCACTGTGTCTGTGTCAGGCATCAAATACCCAACCCCAGTGTCTTGTACTTCACCTGCAGATTTAATTGCTGTGAAATGTAAGTGCTCCTCTAAATCCATAAATGCATTGTGCAAACATCTTGCAGTCCCTGAGGCAGTTTAGCCATTTGGGTGAAAAAATTCTTTCTCAAATCTTCTGCCCCTTAACAGGTGTGTACAACCAGAATGCATGGGCATTCTGAAGATTAAGGGCAAAAGTTTTACGCTATCTACACTTTGATTCGTATAGTTCAATGAGGTCCTCTTGACCTCTGGTCCAAGGAAAATAAACTCAGCCAATCCACTTTCTTGTGACAGCAAAGCTCCATCACAGGCAATGTTGTGATGAATCTCTTCTGCAACCTCTCCCTGCAGTCATGTCCTTCCGATTTATTGTGTGGTGAGCAGAACTGCACAGTATCCCATCTGCGGCCTCACTAATGTATTACAATTTTCTTGCTGTTGTATTCTATACTACCTGTGCTGCTGCCTTCAGGCATCCTTGGAGTTGAAAAGAGAGACCTTGGTACTTCCTTGGATCCTTTCATTCATTGTAATAAATCTTGGCCTTTAATCCTTCCAAAAGGCATTAGTTTACATTTTTCTAGATTAAAATTTCCTTTTGCCACTTGTTTTACCAACTCAAAATCATTCTGTAACTGAAGCTTACCTTCATTGGAAAATTTTTTTTAGACATGCAGCATGGCAACTTTGTCATTCAGAGGGTGGCTGTTTGCAAGTAGCTTCCAGAGGAACCTATAGAAGCATGGCAATTACAATGTTCAAAAGGCATTTGGACAGCTAGATGGATAGGAAGAGTAGAAGGATAGGGATCACATGCTGGCAAATGGAGTGTCAACTCAGTTGGAATGGATGAGTTCAGTCAAAGGGCCTGTTACACCCAAATTAACCTACAACCCCAGTACATTTTGAACAGGGGGAGGAAACCACACAGACATGGGGAGAATGTACAAACTCCTTACAGTGGCGGATTTGAACTCCGTTCACTGGCGCTATGATAGTGTGTTAACTGCCACACAACCATGCATGCTACCCTCACATTTTTTGATTCCTCTGTACATTTGCATACATCTTACGTTCACATTGTATGTCAAATACCAGTCACAGTTCTGCATCATAGAAACTGGCCCTTCGGCATAACTTGTCTGCTTGGCTTTGTGCAATTCATATCCCTCTGAGCTTTTCTGTCCATGTATCTATCTAAATGTCTTCAATGTCACAAATGCCCTGCTTCCACCTCTTCTGGCAGTTGGTTTAAGATGTCTACATCTCTTCAAGATGCCCTTCAAGCCCCTTTTAAATCTTTTTTTTCTCACATTTAAATTCTCTAGTTTTGGACTGGGGGGGGAAAAAGGCCACAATTATTCACTTTATCTAAGCACCTTATGATTTTAAATCTTAAGGTCTCTCATCAACTCCAAGCATTGCCTTTATAACTCAACCTACTTGTCACAATAACATTGTGGGTCTAAATAAGCTTCTTGCAGTCAAACCTCATGAGGGCCCCCCCCCCCCCCCCGAGCCTCCTATGCTCCAGGGGAAAAAATCCCAGTCTCTCCTTGGAATTCAAGCCTACCAGTCCTTGTGAATGTTTTCTCACTGTTTCCATCTTAATATCTTTACAGTAGGTGAGTGACCAAAGCTCTGCATAGTACTTTTCACTGAAGTCTTGTACAGATGTAATATGATATCCCTATTCCTGTATTCAATGCCC
This sequence comes from Narcine bancroftii, assembly GCF_036971445.1. NCBI lineage: Eukaryota > Metazoa > Chordata > Chondrichthyes > Torpediniformes > Narcinidae > Narcine > Narcine bancroftii. Next base: position 29,130,317 of record NC_091474.1, read on the forward strand.
TGACTAACAAAGGCAGGTACACTGAATATCAGTCTTCTCGATCACTGCTTCAAAAAAAAATCAAATTTGTGAAACACTATTTCCCACAGAAAGCAGTGCTGACTATTTCTAACTAGTCCTAGTTTTTCCAAATGCATGCAGTTCTGTCTCCGAATCAATGGTTCCAACAACAAACCCATGTACATGCTGGTTACAGGTGTCCAATCACAATAACCTTTGCCAATCACTCTCTGCCTCCTGTCCCTCAGCCAATTGTGGGTGTAGTGATTCAAATTGCCCTGGATTCCATTGATACAGTCTCCCATGTGGTACCTTGTCAAAGGTCTTGAAGCTTCCCAAGTTTGGAGATGCATCAAATTTATCAAACACCATCCTACTAAACGCACTTGAGCAAACCACTTTCAGGTCCTATGTCCCAAATTCCACTTCATTTAATAATATTGCCAGAATTTGCATAATCATGGTAGGTCAATGTTTCTCAGGGTAGATGATTCTACATGTAGAGGATATAGGTTTGAGGGGAGAGACCTGAGGGGCAACTTTGTCATTCAGAGGGTGGCTGTTGTCTGCAAGTAGCTTCCAGAGGAACCTATAGAAGCATGGCAATTACAATGTTCAAAAGGCATTTGGACAGCTAGATGGATAGCAAGGATAGGGATCACATGCTGGAAAATGGAGTGTCAACTCAGTTGGAATGGATGAGTTCAGTCAAAGGGCCTGTTCTGTGCTCTATTACCTTGAAAATATTTCCCTCTAAATGATATCAAAAGAGGCATAACAGCAATACTTAATACATTCTAATACTTGGTCTGAAATCCAGTCAAAGGCAGCTTCCACGTCACACTGCACCAGAGATCCGTGCTGTCACTTCCCCCCCAGATGTCCATACATCTTATCAGTATGTCTTTGCAGGTATGCATACTGCTCCTTGATCAAATCTTGCCCATCTGTGATTGAGAAACTGCTGCATCCAGGTTTAACAGTGATTTTTGTCTCCCATCCTTAACACTTACTCTTCAAATGCATTATCTAATGCTCCCCTGCACCTCCACCCATAGACCAGGTTTCCTTTGACCCTATATTAGCACCAATTTTTATTCGTTAACCTCTCCATTTGTTTCCTCTGCCTCCTGAAAGGAGTGTGATTTGGAAGTCTCCCTTTTTTGGCTGCCTTGTTCAGGAACTCGTCCTTCATGTTGGCATTGATGGTGGTGAAAGACCTTGTTTTACCATGTTCTACCCACACAAACTTGCATGAGGGATTGTTGCTGAGTTTTCTGTTCAAAGCATCCATCCTTAACCTGATGAGCCCAGCCATTTGAAACACTTCTAATACTGTTGCCCTATATCCTGTTAGTCAATGAGGACAGTCTAGATTTAGATTAAAATGGCTCACCAAATTGGAGGGTATAACTTTCTAGGATTAATCTAGACCCATCTTTTTTGAACAAAAATGTATTATCAAAATTGTCCATTCTGAGAGAGTTGTGTTGACAGCCTCTGTTCATGACTATGACCCAGGGATGATGCACTTGGATGTAGATATATTCTTTGAACAACTTAACGAGGGTCCTTCTCCCCTCTCAGCCTTCTGCAGGGATTGTTCCCTCTGATTCCTTCCACTGTGCCTGCAGGAGGTGCAACACTTGCACCCACACCTTCTCTCCACCCCCCCTTACCACGGTCTGGGGCCCCAAACTGGCCTTTCAAGTGAAGCAACACTTCACATGTCTATCTAGAGGACTTAGTTACTGCATCCAGTGGACCCTTATCAGAAAGACTGGTCACAGACTGGGAGATCACTGCACACAGCACCTCTCCTAGTGGCCAGCCATTTTAATACTGGGTCACACTCTGGCCTTCATGTGTCCATGCCCTTGTGTACTGTCCTACCCTGACAAACCACAGGTTGGAGGAATAACACCATATTTTCCATCTGGGCACTCTCCAGCTCATTCGGTCATCCCTTCTCCCCCTCATTGTTGCTTTCTCCTGCCTTTGCCACCCTTCCACCCTCCCACCCACCCACTTTTTTGTGAAGACGCTTGCCGACATTTTCCTCATACCTGGAAGGGCTCAAGCCTAAAACGTTGGTTCTGTATCTTTGCAGTTGCTACATAAAGGACACAGTTTGACCAGCTGAGCTATTCCAGCATTTTGTGGGGTCTTTTTTTTATTCCAACCACGGTGACTACAGAATTTTCTGATTTACTTTGGTCAAGTAATCTGGCACGTCAAAATCGTCCTGTTGTAGGAACATTGTACAAGTACGTTCCTCGGGCCTGTCCTTCCCTTGGGAGAGTGGGGATAAAGCTTCTTAATAGTGCCATCCTGTTCAAGTGGAGATTGACTATGTCCTCCTGACGCGTTAGTCCATAAGCATGTTAGGGTCCAGGCTTGCTCTTTGGGTGAAGGAGGGTTGGCATAGGAGACGCCCCAATTCGGGTGCGGACTCCTCACAACCTGCATGAAATGTTCGCGATGTGAAACTTTCCTCGGAAGGTATTTGCGCCCAATCAGCTGGAGAGAGAAGATGCCCTGAGCTCCCAGGACTTGGTGTGCATCAGCCGTTCTCTGGAGTTGGGGGGGGGGGGGGGGGGGGGGGGAGTCCAAAGTTCGTCCGCTCCACCGAAACTCCAGAGAGCCTCCCTCCACTCACTCGAAACAGAATGGGCAGGGAGGGAGGCAGCAAGGAAACCGACCAGGGCGAGTTCCGAAGCAAATGAATGAGTGGTTTCTGCACGGCGGCTCCATTTCTCATTCATTGAGAGTCGGCATTTGTTTCGAGTGGGGGTTTTCCCCCCCCCCATCATTGCTGATGAATCTTTAACAGTGTCGCTCGAGTTCAAGAGGACCACCCCTCGGCTTGGCACCGGACTTGGGGATGCTCCCCATTCTGCGAGATGCCATTGCCTCTTTCCGAAGGGCCAATCGCAGTCAGAAGAGACTGCGGCGTTGCACAGACTGGAGGAGAGGGCGAGGGGATCCACGTCATCGTCAGATGGGCACATCTGCTTCGTTCGCGGGGCGCGTCCGCCACGGTCGAGAATCCCATCCGCGCTCACGGTGGAGGCAGGGACCGGCCACAGAAGCCGTGACCGCGGGGCAAAACATTGACCCATCGTTCCCGTTGACGAAAGCAGGATTCTAATAGGGTTTAAACAACTGTCACCCAACCGGAAGGCAATTTTGTTCATGTCATTCCTTCAGTTCTGCATTGGGCACACCTGCATCTCACTTAGCAGTTAAATAGCGTCCTGCAGATGATTTATCGCGGCGCTTTCAATCCCCGGGAGCGTCGTCAGAAGGAAGCAGAACCTTGGGTGGTGGATTTGATCTGAAGAGTGCACTACAGTCAACTTCACTGCAAATAACCTGCCCCATCACTTATAACATGCTTTATAACCATGGGCAACAGAAGTATAAATGCAGAATGAGCTATGTTTTTTTAAAAAAATGAGAAAGTACATTTTTAATGGAACGACCCTTAACAGCATTGATGAACAGAGGACCTGGTGGTCCTGAAAGTGTCCAGACAAGTCGATGGTGTGATAAAGGAGAGCATGGACGGGGCATTGAGTAAGTGTAAGAAAGAACACTGTTCCAGCTGCGGAAAAGTTTGAAATGCCATTCTCGGAGCAGAGTGGGCGACTCTGGTTGCCCATTACAGGAAGGTTGTGGGGGCTTCGGGAAAGATTTACCAGGATGTTCCCTGGATTTCGAGGGTATCACCTTGAGTGAGAGGTTGGACACATGGGTTGATTTCTCTTCAAGTGTAGGAGACTGAGGGGACACCTCATTTACAAAACCAGGAGAGGCACGGGTTATATGTTAGAATCATTCTCCAGGGGTAAGAATTAAATACTAGAGTGTGTGTAAGGTGGGGTACTGGGGGATTGGCGCAAGGCCTCTTCATGGGTTGTATGGTCTAAGTCAATAGTTGTGGGAGTACATTCCCAGTCTGAGGGAAAATTTATAACATGAAATTTCTATTGTTATCTGAAAGCATTGTCTTTGGATATTAATGGCTTGTGTGCATGCTATAATTTATAGTTTGACAAACTGAAAATTTGCAGTAAAGAAAATGAAAGGCTTGAGTATGTGAAACAGACAGGCATAGGCAGACATTTAATAAAGATTTCTGAACATTGATTTTAGGTGGTAAATAGAAGACAATATAATTTTAAATCTTGAAGGAGCTGCTCTGGACATGCGCATAATAAAAGGGGGAATTTTTCTTTATACTTGGATCTGAAAGAGAAGCTACACTAATCCATAATCCCAGGTTAGTCATTAAGAAAGGATGTTCAGAGGAGGTTCATCAGAATGATTTTGGGAAATGAAAGGGTTATTGTATGAGCGTTTGACAGCCCTTGGCTGTAGTTGTTGGAATTTAGGAGAATGAGGAGGGATCTCATTGAAACAATTTGAATTGTTGAAAGGTTGTTTCCCATGGTGAGTCAGTCTCGGACAAGAGGGTACAACTGCAAGATTGAAGGTCATTCACTTAGAACAGAGATGTTAGGAATTTCTTCAGCCAGACAGTAAATCTGTGGAATTTGTTGCCACAGGCAGTTGTAGAGGCCAGGTCATTGGGTGTATTTAAGGCAGAGATTGATAGGTTCTTGATTAGCCAGAGCATCAAAGGTTATGAGAGGGCAGGGCAATGGGGTTGAGTGGGGAAAATAGATCAGCTTATGATTGAATGGCTGGGCAGACTCAGTGGGCTGAATGGCCTATTTCTGCTTCTATATCCTGTGTAAGGTCTTGTAAATTGCCTACTTATCTAAACTCTTAAAAGATCTTTGGTGCTCTGTTCATTGAGACAAACCTTGAATTGAATATGATGATACAAATAAAAGATTGAAAGGCAGTGATTGGACTTTCAGATGAGAGAATTTTAAGCATCAGGATGAGAGTTGTGAAGAAACCTGCCAGAGCAGTACAGAATTGTGGTTAATATCTGTATTGGGGTTCATTTAAAAAGCCCCCATCAGAGCTAAGCCAGGCAGGCAGGAGATTATGTCCAAGTCATGAACCATTCTAAACACTTGGGCAAGCTTTGTGTAGGTGAAAGATCATAGTTGAATAACTTAATTTCCTTGTGATTAAAAGAACATCACATCCAGGCTCCAATGGGATTTTAAACCAGATTAGTAGTTTTATTTAAGGGTGGGAGGTCAGCTTTTGCATCCATCTCGTCGACATCATCATCATTACTTAACCTATCAACTCTTTATTTCAACATTGTTCTTTCTCTGTTTTTTTGGGTTGATAATTTTCATTCCTGGATTTCTTTGGTTGGGAGAAATCAGAGGGTTCTTTAATAGTCAATGAGGAGTATACATTCAATCACTGGTTCTGTGAGTTTGTGCATCATGTTAGTTTAAAGCTATTATGGGGAGATACTTGTCAATAATAGAGGCACTAGGTAATCATTTAAGAAAGTTGTATATAGTTAAACCTTTTCAACGTTGTTTTATGAAAGGTATATATGCTAAATTTGCTCCAATTCTGAGGATGAAAAAAGGAGAGTTGATAGAGGAGAATCTGTAGATCTAATATATTTAGACGTCCCAAAGGCATTTGACAAGCTGCTAAATCAGAGGCGAGTGTATAAATTAAAAGGGCTGCCTGCTTTTTCTCACACCTTAAAGAAGAGCTCTGGGTCTGAAACTATGGTAACAGCAAACTAATGGCAAGATCGTTATTGAATGAAGATCTACCGGGACCAATGCCTGAAGAGGGCGCACAAAATCAGTGAACCGGTGCGGACTCGAAAGGCCAACATGGCCTGTTTCTGCTCCGTAAATGGTTATATGGTTATATCTTTACCTACTGAGTTCCTCCAGCATTTGGGTTTTGACTACAATCACAGCTCCAGCGGCCTTTCTTGTTTCACTCTGCATAAATTAAAAGTCCATGGTATCAGAGGAAGTGCATTAGAATCGATTGAAAACATTGTCATAGAAAACAGAATTGGAATAAATAGGTGCTTTAAAGCCTGGAGGGATGTAACTGGAGGAGTACCTTGGGGATCAGTTCTTGGCCCTCATTTCTTCACTATTTACATGAATGTCCTGAAGGGACAGTATGTATCCTTCACAAATGTGCTCATTTTACTGAAATAGGTGGAAGGGCATGTTGTGAGAAGGATACCGTGTTTTTGAAACTTTTTTATAAATCGAGTAGGTAAAAGACTGATAAATGGGAGTTTAATATGGAGAAGTCCTACACTCTGGTTTTAAAATCAAAAACAAATGGCAAGCTATTGAAATTGAGAGATTGACACTATATGAAGTTCAGGGGGATTTGGTTGCTTAAGTGCATGAATCACAAAATGTTAGCTGGAAGGTCAGTCAAGTCGACACGTTAACCTTCATTGCAAAGGGGTTGGAGTTCAAAAATAGGGAGGTTTTGTGGCCTCACCTGGAATTTGGACCACTTACCTTAAAAGATAAAGTAACATTGGTACACCATCTTTGTACTGCCTCCAAATCCTGGGGATGAGATCGTCTTACAAAGGATGGATAGTTTGGACTTTTATTCCTTGGCGTTAAGAAGAATGAAGGGTGTCCTTATTCAAATAAGATCCTAAGGGGACTTGAACAGGATGGTTTCAAGAGGGAGAGAGTCTTAAACAAGAAGCTGGAGCTGCAAGATGAGGGTTTGATTATTTAAAATTAAGGTGTGTAGAATTTTTTGTGGCAGAGGGTGATGAATCTCTGGAATTCCCTGCCATGTTCAGTGATGGACACTGGATCATGAGTCGTGTTTACATGGAGGTAGATAAATATTTGATAGATTGAGAAGAGGGGTATGGAGAGCTGACACGAAAGTTGAAGCCATCTTACTGAGGCCAACATAGATCAATTGTGATAATATTAAATGGTGGGCAGGTTCAAAGGGCCTAGTAGCCTCCACCTGCTACTGTGTTCTAGCGTGACTGAGAAAAATGACTCGACTAACTTCCTGGAAGAAAGCTGATGGTGCAAATATTGCTGCTTGCTTCAAAGTCGCATACCCCAGAAAGAAAACTGTGAATTTAATTGCACAAGCAAGATGCAAGGGAATTGAAGGGGCTGGAAAGAATGAAATCAACAGTGAATTTTTGCCAGAGGCCTATTTGGGGAAAAAAATGGGCATTTAATTTCTGGAACTGACTTGAATAACTCCCAATCAGTAATTAACTGCTAAATCCGTTTGGGGGAGCCAGTGCACCGGATTCTCTTGTACACAGCAATCTGTTTCAACAAATTTGGATGTACGAAATGCCTATGATTCAGTAAAATGTGTTATCGAAGAATGATTATTAAATAAAATTATGGCATGGATGAAGACAGAGGTTTTGAGGAGCATCACTGATGGTGAGTTTTCCCAGTCGTGGCAAATGAAGGCACCACAGCCAATCATGGATTAAAATTTGGGAAGTACAAGAACTGTGAGGGAGTTGGGTCTTGAGATGCCAACGGTACAGCTGAGGATTACCAGCTGTAATTGAGCTGAAACAGGGCTGAAGTAGAGTCCTGGGAGTGCAGTGAATGAGAATTGGTGTCTCAGTTCCAAGTCACAACAGCCAAAGCACTGGATGAATAAATGGAGAAGTAATGGGCTCCAAATGAGATTTGTTTAGCATTTAAAGTATCATCGCTGCAGCTTGATGCAAAATGATACATTCTGATAACTTGGCTCTTCTCACATCAGCTGGAGAAGTATATACACACTATAGATTTGCCAAGCCCCTAAAGTTACTGACATGCCTTATTCTACTTGTTTCTAGCCATTTGGCATTGTGCTCTTTGGTCAGAGAGAAAAGTGAAAATGTTGAGGTGCCAGTCGTTCTCTCCCAGTCTGACATTATCCCTTTCATTAGTTAGACAACTCGACTCACTCAATTTTAAGTAGTCAAAATTGAGATTCCACCATTTAGAACTAACATAATAGACATTTTAAATATTAGCTGTTGCACAAGTCCAGTAAGTTGATAATTTATTGCAATGTCCACTTATTCATTCACAGGATTTGAGTGTCAGTTTCAGGAATAGATTTATTGCCCATCCCTGAATATTTCAGGATCAAGTGGCTTGCTATACTATTTCTGAAGGCAGTCAAGAGTCTCCAATCACAGAAGCCAAACTGAGAAATTATGGCAAATATCCCCCAAAAAATCTATTCCATGAGCTAGGTAATCTGGTGGTTACTGATATTGACTTTTTTATTCCAGATTTATTTAATTAACTGAGTTAATTTTCAAGTTGCCAAGGTGAAATGTACACATGTGCGTATTGATCAGGACAGGGTATTTACTAGTCCAGGATCTACATTACTGACAAGTGCACATATTCAAATGAAATGCAGATGCTGTGATTGTACTAAAAACACACCAAAATGCTGGAACGCAACCAGTCTCGCAGTGTCCATAGGAGACAAATGTACCAAAATACAGGAGATGATCAACTCCCTGTGTTCCAGTTTAGATGTCAGAAAAGCTTGATTACTCTCTCCTTGGAGATTTAATTTTATAAAAGGTTTTACTCTTGCAAATTTTTGGGCCAGATGCAAATTAAAAGAAAATTACAAATTGAACTTACTTGGGTTTTTCTTTTCTCTATTTTCAAATTGGGTTTTAACCTGAAATAATTTTCTACATAGAACTACTGGAGCACCACTCTGATGCCCATGTATGACAAACAGGTAGCACAATGGCACAGTTGATAGAGTTCCCTCAGCACTAATGACCTGGGTTCAGTCCTGACATCTGGTGCTGTCAGTTCTCCCCATGACTATAAGTTTTCTCCATCACAGCCGAAATCTAGTTTGGTCTGTTCATTGTTTCTACAGTGTAGATGAGTGATGGAATCTGGGGAGAGAGATTGTGAATGTAATGAGAAATGGTTTAGGTAAAAACAATGCAGGAGTAACTCAACAGGTCAAACCATGTAGTTTATGCGGCAAAGACAAAGACCAATGTTTCAGGCTTGAACTCTTCTTCAAAGTATGAGCAAAATGTAGAATTCGGGTGCCAGCGCCTCAAACTCTGGTGAATAGTATAACAATGTTTAGGCAGAACTTTTGCAGTATTTTATTTTGCTAATGGAACATTGGGTGGGAGAAATTTCAGCCTTTTGAAGTCTCGTGGAATATTTTTCATTCTAAAAGAGACCGGATTAATATCTGGCAGGAACTTAAGGGGAGAAATGGGATCCAGGACCAAGTGTGACACATGAGGGGAAAAACCATTATTTCAAGCTGCTTCTTGAGGACAACAGACAGGGCATTATGCTGATTTCTCAATGATAGATGGGTTGAATTTGTTCATCTGTATTTTTATGGCTGAGAGCTAGCATTAATGCTCTTGTTAATGAAGGCAAATGATTGACCTAATTATGAAATGTGTTAGGCAGTTTAAGGCAGAAGTTGTGGGTGTGGAAGAGGCTTCACAATAGGTGACATCAAATATCGTGTATTTAGATGAATTGAGAGCGGTTTATTTAAGTTGGTCATTTCATGGGAGACACGAGCAAGAACATGTTTGTATAATCTTCAAAGACTGGATGAATGTCTGAAACTATTTCAGTGCATGTATGAAATAATTCATTTTGAGTCAAAAATAATCTGAAATGGTGGAAAACTAGGAAAAATTGACAGATTTTATAGGCCTCAGTAATGCTGATCACTAAAGCCTAGCAGAGGTACAAATCAGGCTTGTGGAATGCTAGCCTTTATAATTAGATGGCTAATGTATAAACAATACGACATAGGAACAGGCCCTTCTCGCTATGACATCTGTGTTGAAAACAGTGCTAAATTAAATAATCTCTTCCACCTACACATGATTCACATCTCTCCACTCCCTACATCTTCATGTCTAAAGTAGTTCAGTTTTGTCACAGGTTTACATGCCCATGGGGTACAGTTCCAGGCGCAATGCATTGGAATCGATTAATCTTGAAAGAACTGCAACAGATATACCAGCATGTTTTTAATGTACCCAAAAGTTGTGAAGAGAGATAGCATAAATTAAATATCAGGGGAGATGTTCTTCTTGATACATTAAAGGATGACCAGATAGAGATATGCATATTTGTAAGGGACATGGATGGGATGGATAGTGACCCATAAAAAAATATTTTAAACTGGTTTAACTGGGTTTAAAGTGAAGGAGTGAGGGGGGTTACACTCTAGGACACACAATCTGAGAATGTTCTGGATGCAGGTATTGTCATAATGAGGAGTGATCAGCTATTCTCAACTGGGGCTCTGCGTGGCACACCCTCCTCCCCCAACCCCGACTAAGCACATTTAAGTAAAAGCCTTGTTTTCTTTTCACCTCACGGAACATAAACATAAAGGGCTGAAGAGCCTGTATTGTGCTGCAGTATTCTATGTAGTCGGTAGGAGAGGAGTAAAAACAAAAGGACTGCTTCACAGGGAAGGGGCCCATAAACTTTGAGCAGCTGTAAGGGGGCCATAGCCCGACCCAAAAAAGGTTGAGAATGGCTGACCTAGCTGAAAATGAATGATCAAAGCATGGTAGGGTACAGACAATAGTGATAAAAAGAAAATAATGTTGTTGGGTGGACATGTGAAGGTCAGCATGGATACGGTGAGCCAAAGGGTCTACTTCTACACTGTATAACTTAACAGCACTGCAGGTAATGATCGAGAGTAATTGCTCGTGGCAGTTTGCACATCATGACTGTGGTTTCCACTCCCCTACCATTCAGTGCTCTGATTTCCTTCAACATCCCAAGATGAGTAGGTTGGAGGGTTAATTATCACTGTACATGTTTTCTAAGCTGAAGCACCTGGCAAAACCTGAGGGAGTTGACTGTTATGTCTGTCTGTCAACCACAGTTCTCTTGAGAGAAAACACGGTTGATGTATCCCAGGAAGGAATCCCTTCTCTAATTCGTGGCCATGGCTAACAAGGTCAGTGTCGTCCTACCTCGATGAAGGACTCAAGCCTGAAACGTTGGTTATGTACATAAAGGCCACTGTTTGACCTGCTGAGTTTCTCCAGCATTGTGTTTTTACTTCAACCATGGGGTGTGCAGACTTTTGTGTTTTACTTCATCATTTGTTATCTCAAAAAAAAATGTTAGTGAGCTTCTATTTTCAGCTGTTTCAGTCGTTGTGGTGAAGATGCTCCCAGTGTGCTGTTGGGGGGGGGGTGTTCCATGATTCATACTCATGCTGATGAAGAGGCAACAATATATTGACAAGTCAGGACAAGTCATCATCTGTTCTACTTTGAATAAGATTATGGTTACTATACCCAGCTCCATTTTCTTGCCATTTCTCCTTGTCTTTCGATTTCCCAGGTTACCAAATCTTACCAATCTCAGCTAAGATCACCACCCCCCTAGGCTTGACCATTCTAAAGATGTCGACCCTCTGGATGACTGTACCCCTCCTCAACGATGCTAGATGAATGACCCCAGATCTGATTTTTGAACACCTTACAAAGAGTGTTGATAGCTGTTAACACCTTTGGGACTTGGAAATTGATTTTGACTTCCTGTTGCTTTGTGAATTAAATTGAGAATAGTCTCATAGAAAATGTAAATTAATTTCTGAACACTGGTAGTGCACCTGTGTGCAATTTCTTTAGTGTTTGGCTTTCTGGCAGCAGGTATGAGGTTGTGGAGTTGCTTCTCCATCTGTTCGGTTCAGTTTTAGATCATGCCCATCATTAGTTACATGCCTGAAATGGTCAAACAGTTGCCTAACACAGGAATGCTACTGGACCGCCTTGGTTTATTCATGTAAGCAGCCACCACCCATACTGCCGGCTGTTTAAATGACGTTTGCCTCTCTGTTTCCTATCCTGAAGCACATTTCCCTGTAGCTGGTTCTGTGAATCACTTCCTGGCCTTGGTGCCCAATTTACGTGCAGCAAGCTGCACCCATTTCACCTGTTCCTGCCATTCGGTCAAGGGTTATCATTAACCCCTCCCGCTGTTATGCCTCAAATGCCCCCTTTTGGTGGGAATGCACGGTGAAAAACTATTGATATGTTTTGGTCGGTGGGGGGAGGGGGGAGACTTAAAATGTGAGAGCAGATTGGAATCATTAAAATTTCACAGCACACATGCAGGAACTGACTCTTTGAAAGCATTATCTAATTTAGTCTCATGCAAATGAATCCTAATTTAGGAAGTTGAGATATGTTTAAAGTGTATGGATTCAACAGACTGAAGTAGGAAATAACCTTGGTTGGAGAGATTCAGAATAGTTCAGAGTGTCAAAACATTGAAGGCTACAAAGCTAATGTGGTGAAATGGGAGTGGTATAATCAGTGAACAGTGAAGAAACAATGGGCCGAGGGGTCTGTTTCTTTGCTGTGCCACCCTGATTCAAATCTTCATGTGTGGTGGTACAATTGGTGAATGATTATCAGGAGCAGGGTCATTCACAAAGTGCAGTGGAAATGAGGAGCACTTTTCCTCGAGAAATTGTGAATGTCAGGGAGTAAAGTGAGCAATTTGGGACTGAGATGAATAGATTTTTGGGAAGGTGTAAAGTAATGTGAATCAGAAGAGTTGAAGTACAAATCTGTCCCAATCTCGTGAAATGGCCCAATATCCTTAATGGCTTTGTCCTGAACTAGTCATCTGGGGAATGGACCAGGTTCACTTCAGATTTTGTCTAAGACCCGAATCTCATACTTCGTCATGTTTTGCGTTAATATTTTTCTCAGTCACTGCCTCAGGAAGTGTGAGATTGAAAAGATTTCAACTATTTAAAAAGTACTGAATTAATGGGAGACCGCTCAGTCAACAAAACTACAATATTTTGGGGACCTCATTGAAACATACAATATCCTTGGAGAGCTCAACAAAATCAATGGAGGGAGGATGACCATATGGCTCTCCTAGGGGAGGGACACTGCACATTTAAAGGTAGGGGGGGCACAGTCTGAAATCATGATTTAAAAATTTTTTTTATGTAGTTGGTAGGAGAGAAGTACAGAAGAAAGCAACTAAACTTGACTGCTTCAAAGGGAAGGGGGTAGATAAACATAGCAGAGTCCTAAGGGGGCCTCAGCCAAAAAAAAAGGTTGAGAATGGCTGATCTAGACCCCAGAGATAATTGTCTCAGAAGACATTTCTTCAGGGGATGGTGAATCTGGAGTTCAGAGCCTGGAGAACTCCATTGTTGATGGATTTCTGGAAGTTAAAGGAATCGAGAAATATGGGAATAGGGCAGGAGAGTGGAAAGTAGTTGATGATCTGTGATTTGGTGAATGGTGATGCAGACTTGAGGAATGGAATGACATCCCATTCTAATGTCTTGTTTTGCTATGTTCTTGGGCACTAACACACATACAATACAATTGCATTTGGTATACACCAGCAACTTAAATGATCAGATAACAACTTAAGGCAATGTTGCATGCATAATATTTAATTTTTTGAGTAAAGCAAGAACTTGGAGTTGTCCTGTGCTGTTCCCAACCAAGGAACATCCCAAAGCATTTCACAGCATATACCTGAGAAACTATATTTTCTGAATTTGGGGAACTATAGTTAATTTACATGCAACCAGCTCGCACAAATCACAAGGATAAACTAAAGATTGATCTCAAGGTAAAAGGATTTGATAGATTAGACATTTCTAAAAAAAAATCATACAATGGTTAATGTTATCGAGGTCAAAGGCAACATCGAGTTATCAACTAGAAGCTGGAGAAACTCGAATCGATGAAGGATCCCAAGCCAAAACATTGACCATGGATGCTGCCTGAACTACCAAGTTTTTCCAGCAAGATTGCTCAAGATTCTAGCTTCTGCATTGTTTGTGTTTTCTCAGAGTCCACAATAATAGCATATTTTCAAGTAAAAATTAGTTGAGATAGAAATATATGGAATAATGGGTAAATGGCTTCTCCTTCACTTCCTTCCACCTGAGAGTATTCACCTGGGGCTTCTGTCTAATGCTAATGTCCACTTTGACAGTCCAGCCTCCTTTCAACACTGCAACAGGAGCGCTAATCTGGGTTTTGTACTCTGAAGCTTGAAAATAGTAACCCTCACAAGGCAGTGCTTTGTGATAAACAGTGAATCATGAACGTCTGCAGATGTTGTGATTGTAGTTAAAACACAGAAATGCTGGGGGAACTCGTCTGGCCTTGCAGCGTCCGTAAGAGGTAAAGGTATTTCACCTGAGCCCTTCCTCGAGGTACATTTAGGGGGGGGGGGAAAAGCAGGCATTTGAATTAAAGGCTGGGGAAAGAAAAGAGGAAGAATGGGAGGAGAACAGACCAATGGTTACTATTAAAACCCCCATCTCCTCCTGCTGCCCCACCACCCACCCACCTGTCTCCTTTCACAGAGCCAGAATCAATTCTCACCTTTCCATTTTTGTGTGTGGCTCTGGGCTTCACCTCCTGCCATTCTTCCTCCAGCCTTTAATTCCGACGCCTGTTTTTAAAAAAAAATACATACCTTGAAGAAGGACTGAGGCCCGAAACATTGGTAATATATCTTACCTCCTGTGGATTCTGCAAAACCAACCGAGTTCCTCCAGCATTTCTGTGTTTTGACTTTATGATAAACCGTTATATTTACGTAACTATAGAGGCATTTAGAAAGTGTCTCTTATGTTTAGTGTGATCAGTTATCATCAGTATTGGATGACAGTCATTAAATCCAAATAACTTTACAACAGGAAATGACTCAAATCCAACTTTAGTGGAATTTAATACAACACAGTTGGGCTTACGATATTCAATAAGTGATGGCTGAAATTTAGACGCCACATGAGTTCAGATATTAACTCACTTCATTATTATCAAATAAAAGAACAGGAAAATTTAGATACACGTTGTGTTTTTAATTAGGAACAGATGAGAAAAGGGGAACATAACAAGAATGTCCGTCAAGTCCTTTTCTGTTTGATATAATCGTTAGCAGTGTCTCTGAGACTGCAGAATTTAAACATAATTGAACATAAAGTTTCTCTTTATGCAGATGATTTATTGCCTTTTATTTCAAATCTGGAGGTTTCTTTACCAAATATGTTGACTATGTTCGCTCAGTTTGGACAATTTTCAGGATATAAAATAAATTAACATAAGAGTGAACTTTTACCTTTTAAAAGGTCTCTTTCTATGTATTCTAAATTTACGTTTAAAATAGTTCATGATCAGTTTCAATATTTAGGAATTACTTGGAGGGAGGGGGGAGAAAAGGGGGAAATATCACTATATTTAATGAGAAACGTCTGTACATATTTTGGTTGATATGGTTCATAGTGTGATAAATAATTTTTTTTAATATTTAGGAATCACTATTACAAAAAGTTATAAGAATCTTTTATGAAAGAAAATTTTATAGCATTACTTAATCAGATTAAAATATTATTTTATTGGGATGGTCACCACTTTCAATTACAATGATTGGATTTATTAATTCAATTAAAATGAATATTCTGCTTAAATTTTTGTATTTTTTTTCAAGCCTTACCAATTTTTATTCCTAAGTACTCTTTTAATTCATCAGATTCGATCATTTTTTTCATTTATACAGCAGAGAAAACAACCACATAAGTAAAGCCCATCTTCAGAAAATGATTAGGAATGGGGAATCTCACTTCCAAATTTTAGATTTTATTACTACACAGTTTTATTAAAATTTGATAAATTAACAAGTCCCCTTGGGCAGAAATGGAACTGAACTTTCTAAGAAATCATCTATGTTGCCAATTTTAGGTTCTTCTTTACCTTTTTCATTTTCTAAATTGACACATAATCCAATCATGAGAATTAGATTGAGAATATAGGCTCAGTTTAGGAAATTTTTTGGCTATAATAATTTTTCCCTGGCTAGTTCTATTATAGATAACCATCTTTTTCCACCTTCATTATTAGATGAAGGCTTTAAGAATTCGTACAAATTTGATGTTTAAAAATTTTAAAGATTTATTTATTCGAAATGACTTTGCTTCTTTTGAACAATTTCTAATAGACATTTTTAGACTTTTCCTCAAATTTCAGATTTAAATATTCTTGATTTACTTTTTGACCTACAATTTGTTCACAGCAAACTGATATTGCATATATATATTGATCTATTGGATTTAAGATTAATCCCAATGGTTAAGATTGAAAATTTTTGGGAACGTGATCTTAATATAACTTTTTCAGATGAATATTGGTATTCCACTCTTAGTTTGATCAATGAATCTTCATTTTGTGCAAGACATTGTTTATTACAATTTAAAGTGATACACAGAATACACATCTAAACTCCAATTTTCCCGGTTCAGTGTGGGTGTTGATCCATTTTGTGAAAAGTGTAAAATTTTTGAAGCCTCACTGATTCATATGTTTTGGAATGTCCTAAATTACAAAGTTATTTGCAGAATATTTTTAATTCTTTGTTAATGATTTTCACGTGAACCAGATAAACTTTTATCAGCATCTCGAGAGAAAGTTTTAGCTTTTAGTACGTTGATAGCCAGATGAGCAGTTTAATTGAAATGGGAGGATGAACTCTCACTGACTTGTGCACAATGGCTACAGGATGTAATGTCATATCTAAGCTTCAAGAAAATTGGGTGTAGTATTAAAGATGAAAAAGTTTCAGTTTGACAAGGTATGGGGCCCATTTATTGAATATTATCATAACTGCCAGTTTTGGAGGATTTGGTTGCTTCACTTCTGATCTTCTAGAGGTCACAACTTGATCCATCTTTGTATTTTTTGTATCCTTGATTAGAGGAGGGGGGTTAGATTAGTTTTAGGTTTTTTTCAGATAAGTGGATTTGTTGGTTTAATTATAATTATCCTGTATAATATCCTTTTTTATTTAAGATCTTATTAAGATGTAATGTGATTTGTTATAAGTAATTAACTGATTTATTATAATTATTTTAACAGATAATCACATTTAATAAACAAGGATGGAATTTAAAATATGGCATGCTGTGTATTTAATTTTGCTATGTATATGTTATTATTTTGCCTTTATTAATATTTTGTATATGGATTGTTATGTTAAACTCAAAAATATTTTGAAAAAGGTGAGCACCACAGATTCTTATCTCCCTGCTCTACCTGCTATACACCTATAAATGTGTGGCTCGAATGACAACACCATCTACAAAATTGCTGACTTTTTGTTGTGGGGTGACTAAATAGTGCACCAACCTAAACCTCCCACTGAACTGTCACCAAAACCAAGGAGCTAATTATTAACTTCAGGAAGGGAAAACCAGACGTGTACATTGGTAGAGAGGGTGAATAAATGTAAGTTCTTGGGAGTCATTATCTAGGAAGATTGTTCCTGGACCAAACACTAATGGCATCATGAAGAAAGCACGTCAGCACCTCTACTTCCTGAGGAGTTCGTGGAGGTTTGTATGACATCAGAAACCTTGGCAAATTTCTACAAATGTGTGGTGCAATGTGGCTGACCTGCTGCATCATGGTCTGGTATGGGGACACCAAAACCCCTGAACAAAAAGCCCTGCAACATGTAATGGACACAGACCAGAACTTCACAGGCAAAACTCTCCCCATAATCAAGAACATCTACAGGGAACGCTGCCATTGGAGAGCAGCAGCAATCATCAAGGATCCACACCACTCAGCACAAGCTCTGTTCTCGCTGCTGCCCTCAGGAAAGACGTATAGGTACCACAAGACTCACACCACCAGGTTCAGGAAAAATTGCTCCCCCTCCACCATCAGACACTACAACAGCAAACTCAATCAGGGACTTATTTAGGGACTCTTACTTTTGCACTTTATTTTTTTTCCTGCTCTATTGCACTGAAAGTTTGGTCACATTTCTTTATTTGTTTGCAAGTGTATGTTGCGCACAGTTTTTTGCCCTGCCAATAAGTGGTAATTTTGCCTCACCTGCAGGAAAAAGAATCTCAGGGTGGAGTATGATGTCATATATGTACTCTGACAATAAATCTGAACCTCCTATCTTAGAAAGGATGTGATGTTGGAGAGGGTGCAGAGGAGATTTACTAGGATGATTCCTAGAATGCAAGGGTTAACGTATGAGGAATATTTGGCAGCTCTTGGATTGTATTCATTGGAGTATAGAAGAATAGGTGGGGATCTCCTAGAGACATTTCAAATTATGAAAGGTTTTGACAGAGTGGATGTAGATAAGTTGTTTCCCTTGGTGGGTGAATCAAGGACAAGGGGTCACAGTCTAAAAATTAGAAGTTATCCATTTAAAACAGAGATAAGGAAGAACTTCTTTAGTCAGAGGGTCATGGATTTGTGGAACTCACTGCCGCATACACTGATGGAGACCAGATCATTGGGAGAATTTAAACAGGAAATTGATAAGTATCTAATTAGCAAGGGTATCGAAGTATATGGGGAAAAAGGCTGGAAATTGGAACTAGGTGTGAGCATAGTTCAGCTTAGTGGAGAGTCACGGAACAGACTAGATGGGCCTAGTGGCCTGCTTCTGCTCCTTTATCTTGTGTGATCTTGTAATCTGAATCTGAACTGAGTTGCCTTTTCTGTGGTGGGTCTTGAGAGACCAATAATCTGGATATTGATTTAAGATACCATTGGAAGGATTAGAGGAGAAAAGAGGACAATTTTGTTTTCATCCAGAGAGTGATGGAGGTCTGGAACATTGTGCCTGAAAAGATGTAGGAGACAAACGTGCATTTGAAATTGAGCTGGGTGAGATGTCACCTTCAGGCCTGTGGCTGAGACCTGGCTGTAGAATGACACGTGATGGCTGCTCTTCAGGCAACACAGATGGCTTCCTCTGCCATAAATTTCCTGTCAGTCTTAAGCTAGTCATTCAGTAATAACAACTATTAATAATACATTTCAAGGTGCTTTGGAGACGTATTAACAAACAAAATTATTGCCAAGCCATAATGGCGAGTTTGAGACCTTCACAAGGTAAGCCCCACAAAAGGTATAGGTCACAGCCCAGCACATCACAGGTAAAACTCTCCATTATTGAGAACATCTACAAGGAACGCTGCTGTCGGAGGGAGAGAAGCAGCAGTCGAGGATCCACACCACCTTCATGTGTCCAAATCTCAGCATCTGGCATTTCCTATGTTCAACTCTCACACTCCTCACTCCAATCAACAGATGGGGGGGGGGGGGGGAGATTGGTGATGTTAGAGGAGGTGAATATTGGCAGTCATGGTAATTGTTATACAGAAGCTCAGCATGGGATCTTAAGATTGTTCAGAGGCTTCAAACAGTCTGGTTTTGTTTCAGATAGTGTCTACAGGAAAGAATAGATTGATGTCTGTAGAGTTGGATAGTCACCATAGAATGGCCGTGCCTTCTGATTTACTGAAATTCCTCCAATTATGAAGACGTCGTGATCAAAAAGGTGGTCAGAGCTCATTTCCTGACTTGGAAAAGCCACTTTACACTTTTTTTTTCCTGAAGTTTGTTGGCAGCTTGGTTCAGTGTATTCAGTTATTGGATGAAACTTTACTACAATGAAATGGGCTCAAAACCCTGCTCAATGCATGATTTCACACCGATGGCGTTGTTAGGGTATTATTGTGGGTTGCACTGTTGTGTCTTGTCTGAGTTGGTAATGCACTGACCATGGAGTTAATGAGGCAGTCTCAATGCAACTATTTCTGATATGAAATGAAGTGTATACCAGGGAAAATGTTCTCAATTAACAACAGTCACTAGAGCCATGCAAGTAAACTTTGGTATTTATTTAAATTATGAAAAGTAGATTTTTTTTAACCACTTTCACGCTTTTCATTATTTTGCCCCACTGCTGGGATTCAGCAAGGTAGATGCTTCTCAGCAGTAGGTGAGAGAGAAAACAAGGTTTGTTTTTCCCTCATGCCTTTCACATCCTTTTTGGGTTTTCACCATGATCTTTACACTTGCCAAAGTACTTTCTTTGTTTCAATTTTGAAAGTTGGCAAACTTGGTACTGAGATGCTTGTTCCATGACTGCGGGTCGAGTGCATTTATCTGTCTTCGCGCAGGAGGCTGATTTCATTGATCTTTTGTGGTGTACAAGTTGTGTAGCTCACTCTTTCACTTCTGGGCTTATGATTGAGACAAAATATGAAATTAGATAACAGATGAATTAAGAAAAAGGTTTTGAACATCTATAGGACAAATGTCTGAAAGATGCAGAAGTGTAGAGGTGAGATCTTGATGTCTGGACCATTTGAAACTTCAAATTCCACCTCAATGAATCTCTAATCACTGAAGACCCATAAAATATTTATCTTAAAAATCCCACCTGGAATGCAGGCCAAAGTTCATTTCCTGCCACCCTTTCTTTCCATGGCCCTACACTCTTACACAACTTGACTATCTTCAAATAATCTCTTCCAGTGACAAAGCTCAGAACTGAATGTCCTTTTTGGGGATCTGCTGTGGGATTCACTGATGTGTGTCTCCGAAGCGAGAGCATCATCCCCTGAACCACAACTTGCAGTGTTATTCAGTGCTAAGTTGCTAAATTTGGATCATGATGCCTGACCTCTGGTATGCTGAATTTTTTGTCAGATGTAGGACTTATTTGGCAGCTCTGTCTGCACCTGTCTGTTAGTGGAGTTATTGCTTTGGGAACTGCATCCCCTTGAATAGTTCAGGGGTGTCGTGAAGTATCTGTAGACATTGAGGCCTAGGCATCAGTGGGCTTGTGATTAAAGGTTGCTGTCTGTCATTACTTTGCAAGGAATCCCTGCGGTAGATACATGATCTTGTAGATTTTTTCAATGCTACCTAATATGCTCTATTCATTTTACACCTACGACTGTTGTTCAGTATGACAACACTATCTACAAATTCGCTGACGATATCTCGGAACTGGGTTGTATAAAAGGGGGTGATGAGTCAGCATAAAGGAGGGAGATTGAAATCTTGGCTGAATAGTGCTCATGCTCAACGTCACCAAAACTAAGCATCTGATTGTTGACTTCAGGAAGGGAAAGCCAGAGGTATACAATCCTTGGGAGATCAGAGGTGGAGGGGGTGAGAAAATTTAAGTTCTTGGGAGGCAATATCTCAGAGGATCTTTTTTGGACCCAAGACACAAATGGCATTAGTGCCTCTACTTCCTCAGGAGTTTGTGTGGGCAAATTTCTACAGATGTGTGGTGGAAAGTTTGCTGACTGCCTGTATCATGGTCTGGTATGGGGACACCAATATCCATGATCATAAAGCCCTGTAAAATGTAGTGGACATCATGGGTAAATCTGTCCCCACCATTGAGAGCATCTCCAAGGAATGCTGTCGTAAAGCAGCAGCAATCAAGGTTCCACACTGCCCAGCACACACTCTGTTCTCGCTGCTACCATCAAGTAAGAGGTATAGGTTCCACAAGACTTGCATTACCATGTTCAGGAACAGCAGTTACCCCTCCACCATTAGACTCCTGATCAACAAAATCAGGGTCTTAAAGGTCTCTTACTTTTGCACTTTATTGTAGATTTTTTTTCTCTGCATCGCAGTCAGTTTGTTTGTTTTTAAATTTGCTTACATGTGTACGTTGAGTCTTTTTTGCACTGCCATTAAGTGGTATTTCTGCCTTGCCCACAGGAAAAAGAATCTCAGGGTGGTATGTGATGTTTTGTATGTATTCTGACAATAAATCTGAATTGTGTGAAAGCTCAACTGTTAAATTAAACATTAAGGAATGTTTAACAAAACTTTAAAAAAGACGATAATGTAGAAGCAGGATATTTGACCATACCAATCTCTGTAGGAAGCTCTGTATTTTGCAAAGAATGGAGGGATCAGGATCATGTGCAGATGGAAGAGATTGGTTTCATTTGGCATTGTGTTCAGTGCAGACATTTTGAGCTAAAGGACCTGTTCCTGTGTTTTACTGATCTATGAAATTGATTTTTATGTTGGGTTTGGGGTCTTGGTCTCCACTGGCATGTTAAAAGTAATGGTTAGTGTCATCGTCAAGCTATGGCTTCACACAGGCGTGGCTCCTGAGATGTGAAACATGATCCCTGTTTTCCAGTAAAAGTAACAGAAACACTGGAGGAACTCAGTAGGTCTCCAGAGTCCAATTGTGAACCTTTATTGTAGAGGGCCGTGTTGTACAGTGGGGCAGGTCAACAGGTTTGTGGCCATTTCAGACTATGTTGTGTGGGAAACCTTGGCTGAGGAATTAGGATTGGTGATGAGGTTTTTGTTTAGGACATTGGGGATCTCAACAGAATAATGCTAATGTTCTTCCACTTTTGAACTCCTCCAGAGGTTTCCTTGATTTGAGTCATGACTTTGAAATTTCATCCATATTATATTGAGAAAGTTTGGTTTGCAAAGATGCATTTGGCAAAATGCTCCAATAGAAGTTCCTCTAACACCAGGATCCAGTTATTATCTGATGACCATCCAGTTCTGTGGTACTGGAACACTGCATAGTTGCATGTCCTGTGGTGGCTGTCTATTGTTAAGTGATACACCACTTTGCTTTAGAGCACTTAAGAATATTGCTGATGTTGAATTAAGCCAAACAAAAGTTTAATGCCATCAAACACACCATGTGTTTCAATCCATTCTATTCTGAGGAAATAGAGATACTAGTAGGCCATTGGGTGAAACAAAGGGGGACCAGGAAAAGTCACTGGACACTACAGAGAGTTGTGAACTTGGCTAGTGCTATCACAGGCACGAATCTTTGCTCCATTAGGGACGTCTAAAAGAGACGGTGTCTTAAGAAAGCAACCTCTATCGTCAAGGACCCCCACCAACCCGACCATGCCTTCTTATTCAAATTTCAGATTTATCGTTAGACATCACATACCCTGAGATTCACTTTTCCTGTGGCACAGCAGAATTACCACTAATTGATAATGCAAAAAAATTAATTGTACGCAGCATAAAACATGTAAACAAACAAAGAACTGTAAACATAATGAATGTAAACTGTGTAATAGAGAGAGAACAAAAGAAAATCAATAAAGTGCACAAGTAAGAGTTCTTAAATGAGTCTCTGATTGAGTTTGTCGTTGAGTCTGATGGTGGAGGGGGAGCAACTGTTCCTGAAGCTGGACATGCGAATCTTGTGTCACCTATACATCTTTCCTGATGTCAGCAGGGAGAACAGAGCATGTGCTGGGTGGTGTGGGTCTTTGATGATTGCTTCTGTCCTCTGACTGCAGATTTCCCTGTAGATGCACTCGATAGTGGGAAAGGTTTTGCTTGTGATGTCCTGGGCTGTGTCCACTACCTTTTGGAAGGCTTTGTGCTCAGGGGTATTGGTGTTTCTGTGCCTGACTGTCAGCACACTTTCCATCATACATCTGTAGAAATTTGCCAGTGTTTATGGTATCATACCAAACCTCCACAAACTCCTGACCTGCTTTCTTCATGAGGCTGGGTCTGCTGCCATCGAGAGGGAGGTACAGGAGCTTGAAGACAAATACCCAACATTATGAAAACAGCTGCTTCTCCTCTGCCATCAGATTTCGAAATGGACATTGAACCACAGACACTACCCCACTGTATTTTTTTTTGCCCTCATTCATTTAATTTTAAATGTAATTTATAGCAATATTTGGACTGTGATGTAGCAAAAGAGAGAATTCATGACAACAATAAATTCTGATTCTTCTTATTACCAGGAACTTGAAGCTGTTCAGTATCTCCCTCTCATCACTATTGAAGTAGACTAGCGATGCCTCTTCTGGAAGTTTATAAGAAGATCCTTGGTCCTGTTGACATTGAGGGAGAAATTGTCTTGGCACCAAGCTGAAAGTCCCTTTCCTTTTTATAATTTTACTTGTTATTATTAGAGATCCTACAACAGTAGTGTTGACTGCAGATTTATACCTGGAGTTGGAGAGATGTTTGGCCATGTACAGGGAATGTAGTAGGGGGATGAGTGCATAGACTTGCAAGGTCCTGGTAATAATTCAACATCTTGCAAGTATAAACATTTAGGTTTAAATTAGAATGTGGTTTAGTAAATTTAGTTGAAAATTAATCTAAAAAAGTAACATTTCTTCAATAAAATGTTAATTGTGAGAGAAAATTAAGACTTTTTGAAATAGTCATTAGAATCTGGAACTTCAGTTATGTAGAGAACTTGGAATTATTCTTGAAGAAAAGAAGGTCAGGGGTAGATTTAGTAGAGTACAAAATTTGGTAGTGAAATCAGAGGTGACTTAAGGTAATTGGTAAAAGAACCATGGATCAAGTGAGGGAAAATACAGTTTGCCACATGTGCTGGAGAAATTCAGCAGGTCACCCAGCATCTCTAGGGAGTAAAAGGTGACTAACCTTTCAACCTGGGCCCTTTGTCAGGTAGTGAAGGTGTTCTGCAACCAACTTCCTGAGGGCAGTGGAAGCAACATTGCATGGAAAACAACATTGAAAATGAGTTGGATAACTGTCAAGTGGAAATGATCTAAAGGGTGTTGAGTCCAACTCTGAAGGGACTCTTGCTTCACTTCACCCCTTACTGTAAGGGGCGCCAGGCCACACTAATAATGGTGACTCTTTTCCTTTTGGCAGGCAGATGGCAATTTTGTGTAATGTTACATGTTCTGTACTTTTACATGACAAAGGAATCTTGAAAGCATGGATTAGCTGACACAGATATATGGGCTGAATGGCCTGTATTGTCTCATGATTCTAACTTTGGCATCTTTTGTAGAAACAAACATCTTAAAGTACAATACAAAGTATAAACTTCATCTGGAAGGATCACTACTCATTTTAGGACTCCTTTCTCACATTCTTTTTAGTACATTGTGATGCATATTATCACAAGGAACCAGCTCTCAGATTATCTTTTGCTTTCTTAAAATGAGCAGCTTTTATCATCATGGCATAATATTTGCCCCAATGAGGCTAAGCCAGAAAGTTGCAAATTTCTTGTGGATTACAACTGGACATTTGAAGCCAGTTCTAGCAGCTGAAGAGGTGCGGTGTTGATGTATAACAGTTCTCTTGCAAGATGGCCTGTTTCCACGCCATAAACAGTTATATGGTTATATTGTACGAGAGAGAGAGAGAGCAAGTACACTCTTAATTGCTGCTCTCTTGACGCAGCCATGAAGTGTCTGCCTAAACTGTAGTGGGACTGATCCTTGGCATCTTCTGTCTTTGAGACATTGGTTCTACCTTAATTGCACAGGTTGAGCATTGTTAATTTGATGTCGACATTTCAATGGTGATTACTCATTGAACTGTTTGAGATGGTTGAAGGTTGTTTATAAAATAAAGTGTATTCTCACATTATCGAGAGAAATTGACAAATAGACAAAGATCTGGTAGCTGGAAATATTGCATTTGTGACATTGAATCTGAAAAATCAATGTCAAGAAGTTAAACTATGATATTCTTTTGATGAAAATTGTTGGTTGAATGTTGGCAAAGAAAGAAAATATAAAAACAAAATGCCAGAACAATTGTTGGGCCAGCAAGTGTCTACGGAAAAAGAAAGAGTTAATGCTTTGGGTCAAAAACTCTTCATCTGAACTGGGTTTGAGTATCAGAGAAAGTAGAGGAGGGTGAAAATGACAAAGGGAACACCTCTTATCGGATGAGACTGCCTTGGTGATAGCTTCATGATTTTAAAGAAAAATATATTGTACGAGGATGTCTCACAAATGGTAAATATTGTGTAATGGACCTGGTCACACAGCATCCGTAGATGATGAAGGATAACCAATGTTTCTGGCCTGTCCTTTTGTCAGTTATA
This sequence comes from Narcine bancroftii, assembly GCF_036971445.1. NCBI lineage: Eukaryota > Metazoa > Chordata > Chondrichthyes > Torpediniformes > Narcinidae > Narcine > Narcine bancroftii. Next base: position 29,155,975 of record NC_091474.1, read on the forward strand.
TGCTCAGGTCAAAATCCTTTGCCCCCTATGGATGCTGCGTGATCTGCTGAGTTTTTCCCAGCACATTTGTGTATTGCATCTGCAGGATTTCTTGTGTAAAATCATTGTGCAAAATAATCGTGATTCTAACTGAGCTAAGTTGCATCTGGAATATCCTGTTTTGGAGTAAAGCCCATAAGTCAGCGGACACCAGGATTGAAAGAAAAACCCAATGTGATTGGGTTGTTGTATTGTGCTTCCAAGTCTGTGCTCGTGTCGGTCATGTTAAATCCGATGTGAGGGTGTGTGATTAAGATAACCCCTGTTGCGATCTCCTTGCGTGTGTTTTAATAAAACCTCTTCCTGTGTTTAGCCTGTGTCCAGACTCGTTGGCTCAACCCCGAAACCCATGTTCTGTATCTTGGCTATATAAAGTACACTGAGTTTCTCCAGCCTTGTGTTTTTAACATACTGTTTTGGTTTCTGAAATATATATATATCGTTACTGGAGAGCAAGCTAACGAGTGTCGCGGTTGAAGATCTTGTGAAGAGTGCAGACGGAGTTGGGTGGAGGTACTGTAGCAGGGATGTGCACGCAGGCGCGCCAACCTCTCCACCCTTTCCAGCAGGGCGGAAATAAGTTGTCCTCAGCAGATGGCTGAATTTGATTTTGGATTGACAACCAGACGGTCCAATGCCTCATGCGGGCCCCGGTCAGTCGGCCAATCACTGCAGGAGGCGGGGCTATAATAGTATCATTCTGGAGCTGGGCGACGAGCGCTGCGGAACCTGGTCAGGGTGAGGTGCATGGACTTTTACTGTTGGTTTCTCTACCGGCCGCTCGCGTTGCATGTCCATTGGCGTTGTGACACGCTAGAGGATGGGTACTGGGCTGCTGTTTTCTACAGCTGACTTTGCAGCACCATTTTTATTTTGCGTGTTCACTGAATCTGCAGTGGTGCTTCCTTTACCTGTAGGACCTGTTGTTAGGTAGCCTGGGGCATTCGCATTGGGACCGGCATAGAAGAGGCGAGAGGGGAATTCATTCCTGGAGTGTGGCCACCCCGCAGGATTTGCTCATCCCCATTTCTCTTCAGGAAGAGGTGGAGCACCTCCTGTTGTTCTGGGGTGGGGAGGAGGGGTCTGGGGCCCTATCTTCCATATTGGGACTTGGGAGGGGAACCAGGGCGGGGCTGTCTATTGAGGGCGAACCGGTGGCGAAGGAAGCGATTCTTACTTGCACGATTCAATGGGAAAGCAGCTGATCAAGCGATAGTTCTTTCCTCTGACTTTGCTCATGTTTTCAAAGACTTTTGGCAAAGTGAAGTTTAGGGGAGACATCAGGGGTAAAAAAAAAATTATAGAGAGAATCGTGGGTGCCTGGAATGCCTTCCCAGGGGTGGTGGTGGAGGCTGAAGCCTTAGGACCAGTTAAGAGACTTAAACAAGCACATAGTTGAAAGAAAAATAGGGGTATGAGGTAGGAAGGGTCTCGTTTTTTTTTGGTGGGAATATATAGGTTGGCTTAACATCAAGGGCCAAAGGGTCTGTACTGTGCTGTAGTGTTCTATGAAATATTAAATGTGTTGCAACTTTTGAAGGGGGTGGAATGTTGCTGGGGATCATGCCTCTTGCCCAAGGTTATTTGATTTTGGCTTCCTGATAATGAGTGGTACTGAGAATGTTAACACTCAATCCCGTCAGTAGAACAGCGCGTCCCTCACTGATCCATCAGACAAGTGTGTGTTTCCTGTTAATGACCAAGTAGGAAGTATGATTAGCAAATCTGTGGATGATGTGAAAATTAGTGTTGATACCAACTCGTCCAAGACTACAGCAGGATATAGTTGAGATGGGAAGTTGGACAGAGCATTGACTGATGGAATCTAATCCCAACAAGATGCATTTTGGGAAGTCAAATAGGGGTGAACATGTACCATAAATGGTAGGGTGTGAAGAAATGTTATTGAACAAAAACCTTGGAATCCAAATCCTTCCTTCCCCGAAAGAGACAACAGAGGTTGATAGGGTGGGAAAAAATGTATATTCCATAGAGAAACCTTAGAGATGCATAAACTGGAGGAACTCAACAAGTCTGACAGCATCCAGTGTAGAAATGGTCAATGTTCATGGCGGTCACAAACACTGACTATTTTTACCTGTGGTTGCTGTCTGACCTGCTCAGTACCTCCAGCAAGTCGTTGCTGAAGGTATATGGCATGATTGTCACCATAGGACGGGGTGCAGAATAAAAATGTCGGGAAGTTGTGCTGCAACTTTACTACGCTGCTAGGTTACATGCAGTGATTACACTGGAGGGAGTACTGAAGACATTCACTAGGATTTTTCCTGGATTGGAGAAGTTTAGTTTGGAGGAGAGATGAGCAAGGCTGGCCTTATTTTTCCTGAACCGAAGGATGCCGAGGAGTGAATTGTTGAACTTTAGTTTGGAGGAGAGATGAGCAAGGCTGGCCTTATTTTTCCTGAACCGAAGGATGCCGAGGAGTGAATTGTTGAGGGTAAACAAGATTGAGAGGTCAAAATCTTTAACCCACACAGGGGCATCAAAAATTAGGGCATGGATTTAATGTGAGAGGAAATCTTGAAGGGTCAGCATTGATGTTGCACAGAGTGGTTGATATCTGGAGTTCTGCCAGAGGTGTTGGAATCAGGTGCAATCACTACATTTAAATGTCACAAATAGGTGAGGCATAGTCATAATGTAACCAAAAGGGTCAGTAAGAACATGGTGAACTGAAGGGTCTGTTTCTGTGCTGTGCAACTGTATGACTGTAAACCCAATGAGTGAAAATACTCCGACTAGCTACGGGTGACCTTGAGCTTTATTGTTTGTGAATAGGAGACCAGCTTCTTTTCACAGCACTTCTTGCGTCCTCTGAGTATTTTTAAAAGTTATTTATTTAAACCTTCTGTGATTGATGTAATTTTTAAAGAATGGTATAGTTTGGGGATTAAATGTTTTAAAGATTTATTTGTCGAGGGGAGTCTTGCTTCCTTTGAACAACTTTCAGTTAAATACAGTCTACCAAATATTCATTTTTTCATTATCTTCAGATTTTTTCATTATCTTCAGATTAGATATTTTTTACAATCTCAATTACATACATTTCTTAAGACGACTGATAAGAATTTAATAGATGTAATTTTTAATTTACAATCTTTACAATGGTTCATTATCTAACATTTATGATATATTGTTGGGATTAAGAGAGGCTCACTCATTTAAATTAAAAAAGCCTGGGAACAGAACTTGCATCTTTTAATCTCTGAAGAAACTTGGAATGTAATTTTCAAATTGGTTAACATCTCATCTTTATGTGTCCGCCACTTTATGCGGATGTATCTCGTCCTTGTGATGAATGCAACAATGGAGAAGTTTATTAATTCATATGTTCTGTACATGCCAGTCTTGAGAAATATTGGAAGAAAGTATTTCAGGCTTTCTCTGCACTTTTAAAGTTAATTTTAAACCTAAACCCTTAACTACTTTATTTGGTATTGTTGGAGAGAGTGACATAACTTTAACGACATCTGAGCTGCTTTTATTTCTCTTGTGGTTAGACTGGTAGTGTTGCTCAGATGGAGGGACATTATCCCACCTCAAGGCCATGTGGCATCATGTCATGTTTAAATTTAGAGAAGATTTAGATGCTCAATTTCTTTTCCTTTTTAAAATAGTTTTATTGATATTTGTGGAATAGAAAAAATGAACAATACAATTATGATATGTGCTATAGAACTAGTAAAAAGTTAAAATGGTGATCATATGTAAAAATTCACATTTGTACTAGTACAAAATCTAATATTACAGTAGAATCTAACAAAGGAACAAAAAACACTAATAAAGGATAAATTCTAAACCCCTTACCCTAAGCAAAGTTGAAGGTTGAATATTTTTTAAAAAAATCAAATGGTATAACCTTGGAGAGCGAGAGAGAGAGAGAGCCCCACGCCAAAATTCCAAATCATCAACAACTTTTAAGGTTACGTTAGTAGTCCATAAACAACCCCCGTAACATTTGATATTTGAATCAATGACAGCATATCTAATTTTTTCAAATTTAAACAAGACGTAATATCCTTGGCCATTGTGCATGTATACGTGAAGCATTGTCTTTCCATTTAATCAAAATTGCACATCTGGCCATTAAGGAAGGATAAAATGCGTTGTTGAATTGAAGTTAGTTTAACATCATTGTCACAAAGTATTCGAGAAAGAGCTATGAAAGGCTTAGGTTCCAATTTTAATTTACAAATAACCGATAAAGTTTGAAAACACTTCCTTCCAAAATTTTTCTAATCTAGGGCAGGTCCAGAACATGTGAATTAAAGAGGCGTCACCTGTTTTTGCATTTGTCACATCGAGGATTTATGTCTGGATAAAAACGAGACAATTTAACTTTAGATGTGCTCTATGAACCACTTTAAATTGTAACAGACAATGCCATGCACAAAAGGATGCAGTGTAAAGCAGTTTGAATAGCAAACCTCATTGAACATGAAAAGATTCAAATCTTGCGTTCTTGATTTTAATTAACGAGGCCTTTTTTAAATTAACCACTGTCGTAAATAAGAGATATTAAGCCTTTATAAGGGGGTTGTAGTTCAAAAAAATGTCTCGAATATTCACCTCATGAATTCCAGGAAAATTAGGAATCTGAGATTGAGTAAAATGCCTAATTTGTAAGACGCTCAGTTTCCGATTTGAATGTAAATTTTCAAACACCGGGGACCCTTTTTGAATTACATTTATAATCTTTAATTTGTTATGAAGGTAGAAATGTTGACTAATGAGGTAATTTATCACTCTGTAAAGAATTCTTGTCTTTTTTTTTGGCCAAACAGCTTCTTTCTTGGTAGTGGATTTAGATTTTTCTTTTTGTCATAAAATAATAAATTGTCAATACAATATAATCTATTTGATTAAAATGTGGGTTCCTTGGATGAAATTATATGATTTTAAAGGTAATGATATTTTTGTCTTGACACATATCCATATATACTCTATTTTTGGATGTGAAATTTCAGTTTTAATAATAATGAATACGATAATAACAGCCATATGCCACAATGTGCTAACTACTAGATAGACTGTTTTATTGACATGGGATGTCCCACTACCTTGAAGTATTGCCAAGTGTTCTTCCACATTCTCCTGAGAATGTAGAAAGGCCTCTGTTCACTATCTTGTCTAAAGGACAAATGCCACACTCTCTCCCTTTGGCTTTTTACTGAATTTTGTGTTTTTAGAGGGGGATGAGCCCACAGTTTTTGAATTCTGTGGGGGGGAGGGGCAGGAGAGAGAGAGAGAGAGAGAGAGATTGGGCCATGGTTGAGGCTTCAACTGAAACAGTGGTTCTCTAGTACAACACAAATCTGCAGACACCATGGTTTTTTATTTAAATTTTTAATTTTTTACACTATGAACCATACTGACCAAAATACACACAAACATTTCCCTCTTTAATATACACAGCGTTATTTTCTCCCCTTTTCCCCTCTCCCTTCCCTCCCTCCTTCACCCCCCCACCCACTCAATGTTCAACATATATGATACATTAAACCTATTAAACAATGCCATCACACAATGAAAATAAACAAGAAAATTGTGTCATCTACTTTTATACACTGGGTCAGTTCATTTCGTCTTCTTCTCATTTTATCATTTTAGGTGATGGAGGTCCGCGGTAGGACTTCTCTGTTGTGTTCCATGTACGGTTCCCAAATTTGTTCGAATACTGTGATGTTATTTCTTAAATTATGTTATTTTTTCCAGTGGAATACATTTATTCATTTCTATGTACCATTGCTGTATTCTCAGGCTATCTTCTAATTTCCAGGTTGACATAATACATTTTTTTGCTACAGCTAAGGCTATCATAATAAATCTTTTTTGCGCTTCATCCAGTTTGAGGCCTAATTCTTTACTTCTTGTATTACTTAGAAGAAAGATCTTTGGATTTTTTGGTATGTTGCTTTTTGTGATTTTATTTAGTACCTGATTTAGATCTTCCCAAAACTTTTCCACTTTCTCAAATTGCATGTACTGTTGTTCCCGTTTCCTTCTTACAGCGAAAACATCTGTCTGATACTGTTGGGTCCCATTTATTTAACTTTTGGGGCGTGGTGTATAGCCTGTGTAACCAATTATATTGTATCATGCATAACCTCGTGTTTATTGTATTTCTCATAGTTTTAGAGCATAGCTTTTCCTATGTTTCATTCTTTATCTTTATGTTTAGACCTTGTTCTCACTTTTGTTTGGGTTTACAGCTTATTTCCTCGTTCTCTTTCTCTTGCAGTTTGATGTACATGTTTGTTATAAATCTTTTAATTATCATTGTGTCTGTAATCACATATTCAAAGCTGCTTCCTTCTGGTAACCTCAGACTGTTTCCCAATTTGTTCTTCAGGTAGGTTTTCAGTTGGTGGTATGCAAACATTGTACCGTGAGTTATACCATATTTGCACTTCATTTGTTCAAAAGATAATTTATTTCTCTAAAGGAAAGGTTATCTATTGTGAAGGGGGTTAGTTGATTTTGCGTCAATATTAATTTTGGTAGTTGATAATTTTTTTCCTTTCTATGTAAATCTTGACACCATGGTTGAAGTAGAAACACAATGCTGGAGAAACCACGGTGTCTACAGAATCGTGTTTTACCACAGAATCAATATTTCAGGCTTGAGCCCTTCCGCAAAGTAGAAGTTCGGACGCCTGCCAGCATTTTGCTCAAACTCGATGAGGGGCTCAAGCCTGAAACATTGGTTAGGTTTCTCCAGAATTTTTTTTTACAGTGATGCCATAATTATCTGGCAAATCTATTTTGAGAGTTTGGTTCACTTTTGAATGGGTGTGGTCCAGGCTTTGGAACTGTGTTTGAATAAGGAAAGCATCGGTTACCCAGTCTCTCAAGCTCAGTACCTTTTCTATTGGGGTCTGTACCTCAACATTTTACCTGTCCATACTTCCTCTCATTTAATCCCTTGCACAACAAAGACATACCAAGTTTAGTTACAAAAGATATTCCCCATCTTTTGTGGTGAACTTTTCTTGAATGCACTGTTGAATTATTTACTGATTTGCACCTCCCTCTTAATGAAGCAGATGCATGGCAGGAATGTTGTTGAAGGAGTGTTTCCTTTGTTTTTCGACCTGTAATGTGGCTGTTGGGAGGGTTCACTTCCCTTGAAATGGTGAATTTGGACTTCTTGCGCTGAGTGTGATTTAAACTATGTTCAAGCTGAGATGTAATTTTGAAGGGAAATTTAAGAAAAATAACATGCTATATCCGAATGAAGTACTGCAGAATAACTGCCATTTGAGAGTTGTGAAGTTATTTTGCATTGTGTAATAGTTGGATGTTTGTAAGGCAATCACCATCTGCTTGGGCATTTTGATGAATTGTCATTCTGGTAGCTTTGTAGCTGAAGGAACTGTGGTTGAGCAGCATTTGGGGGGTGGGGGAGGGCGGGCAGTGAGGAGGAATTGTCGACCCGACCCAAAATCTTAACATTGAAGAAGAATTTGGACAGGTACATGGATGGGAGAGGTATGGAGGGCTATGGGCTGGGTGCAGGTCAGTGGAACTAGGCAGAAAAATGAGTTGGCTTCGACAAGAAGGGCCTGTTTCTGTGCTATAATATTCTGTTAACCTGTGTTCCTCCAGCAGTTTGCTTTTTGCTCCACGTTCTATCATCTGCAGTCTCGTCTCTTGCAGTTGGAGCTTGAATCTTAGAACATGGAACAGTACAGCACAGGAACAGGCCCTTTGACCCATGTGTCTGTACTGAACACAGTGGTCAAATCAAAATAAAATTCTGCTGACTACTCCTGATGCATATCCCTCCGTCTCCTTCATATTCACGCCTGTCAGGTTAGGCTATCCTAACCTCTTCTGCCATTACTCCTGGATCCTGCTCCAGAAAACATTCACTATTTTTTTAAAAATTGCCCCGCACACATCCTCCCCCTCTCCTTAAACACATCACCTCTAGTGCAGCTATTCCTAACCTTTTTCTTTGCTATGGCCCCTTTAGATTCTGCTCAAAGTTTATGGGACCCCTTCCCTGTGAAGCAGTCAAGTTTCGGTTTTTCTCCTACCGACTGCATTTTTAAAAAATTGTTACGCGAGGTGAAAAGAAAATGAGGTCCTCCATTGAGAATGGCTGCTCCAGTCTGTGACGCCTTTACTCAGGAAATACGATTCTGACAGTCCACCTTATCAACACATCTCATCATTTTATTCACTTTAGTCTTCTGTGGAGTTGAATGTAAAATTGTCTCTTGCAGTGGCTTGGAAGTGGGTAGACTGGCAAGAAGGAAGAACCGCACTCTTCTGCTAAGATGAAACTGCCCCTTCACTCTCTGAGCAGAGCTGAACATTTGTCAGGTTGGAAAATGTTTTGAGGCTGCAGGTTTGGACTCAACAATATAGAGACACCGGCTGCCATTTCTGACGATTACCTTGTATGGTTTCTATGCATCTGCAGTAAGAACCACAGAACATTACAGCACAGAAACAGGTTCCTTTGGCCCTTCAAGTCTGAGCCGAACCTTTTTTTTTGCCTCATCCCATTGACCTGCACCCAGTCCATAGCCCAAGAAATGGACAAAAAGTGTACATAATCCAGTTTTGAATCTGGTGGTAGTCTTGTCTCAAATTACCAGCCAGGAGAAAAGGAAACCACTGAGGAAATCAGCCATGTGTTGCGTTGATTGTTCCCCCGATTGGAAAACACTATTTTCAAATGCACTCTTATTGTTTTTTTTTTCCAGATGGCACAGTGTGTGATAAAGGTCCAGTTGTCCATTTCCTGTGAGAATTTGATGGACAAAGATGTTGGTTCAAAGTCTGATCCACTGTGTGTCTTACTTCAAAACACTGGGGCCGATGACCAATGGATAGAGGTAATGTTGTTTGATGTTGCGATCATAGATTTTCCCTCAAGGCTTTTGACAAATGCCCACATTGCAGTCTTGTCAGAAAGGCTAAAAATTCATGGGATCAAAGGGAAAGTGGCAAGAAGGATGAAAAATTAGTCCACTGACTGAATCAAAAAGAAATGGTTCTCAGTGAAGCCCTGGTTACCTGATCTAACCTATATTATCAGGAGAGAAGAAGGTTCCAGTATTTGGGTTTTGGTTGGGCTTGGTGTGGCGACAGTAAGGCTCAGTGCTAAATTTCATGCTTTCTGTCATTTGTATCGATGGTTTGGGTATAATTGTAGTGGCTAGGATTGGGAAACTTGCTGATGAATGTGACATTGACGGTGTGGTCAGTACACCAGGTCAGCTGACACCGTAAACTGCTTGCCATCTTGTTTCGCTGGCAGAACTCCGTAGGATAAGCGGCATCTAAAACTGGGGCACGAGGAAGGAATTGTCAATGTTTCAGGTGAAAATCCTGCGTCAGGACTGAGCGGAGAGGGAAAGTAGCTGGAATGAAAATGAGAGGAGGAGGAGGCTGAGATGGGCCAGTCAGTAGGTGGTGGGTGAATTGAGGAGAGATGGTCAGGCAGAGTAGGTGGGGGAGGGGATATGTGTGGAGCTTGGAAGCAGACAAGGGGAAAGGCAGAAGGAGCTGGGGAAGGTGATCAACAGGAACACACAGGCTCCCCAATGAGTAAGGAAAGTGATACTGAGTTGCTGCAGAAGTTGGTGACTGGAACATCACGCAAGCTTCCCTGCCTTCCATCGACTCCATCCTCATCTGCTGAAGCTGACATACAGAGGGACTCCAGGTGCACTCTCCTTCCTCCTTTTGAGGACAAGGCTCAAGTATGAAGGCATGCACCAACAGGCTTATGGCCAAATTCACTCCAGCAGCCATCAGGCTCCTGAATGAAACCCACAGCAGTGCTCTCATGCTGCCCTTTCTTGGTGCCAATTGATTTTCCTTTTCATTGCCATCCAACATTGTAATTATCTTCGGCACATTGTGAATGCAGTTTGGAAGAAGGTAGCTGACCACTGCGGTGTCATGGATGTGTGGGATGACAATAAGATCCATTTCTTTAAAAACCAGCCAGGCGCCATGGTTCATAACCAGTGGAATAGAATTGTAAATACCTTTGACCTTAGATGAGGCCTGTAACACTCTGAAGTTAAGTTACTCTGTTGTTTTAAAAAAAAGGAGCCTTTGGAGATTTTTGGGTGTGTGATGGAATTGAGAAGGTTCCTGTTGAGAAATTATCTGGCTGGTTACCTTTCCGTCCAAAATAAAAGCTGAGAGGTGGCTCCTTTAAAAATTAGAGAGATTTTGGAAAATGACACTTTGTTCTCCCAACAGCTAGACAGAACCGAAAGGGTGAAAAACTGCCAGAGGCCGGAATTCGCAAAGAAGCTGGAGGTGGATTATTACTTTGAACGTGTGCAGAAGCTGAAGTTTGGCATTTATGACATTGACAATAAATCCACAGGCCTGAAGGATGATGACTATCTGGGTGGAGTGGAGTGTACCCTGGGACAGGTGACTTGCTTTGTGTGTTGTGCTGCTTCCTGCTGCTGATTGAGGCATCTTGCCCTAAGGAAGCTCCCACTCGGAATGTTTCCAGATAAATTAGGCAGGTGACCATCACTGGCGGGTGGTATCTCAAATGTGGAGAGCACCTGCTCTCACTTCCTGCCTCCTTTCTTTAGGCCCACCATGGCTTACTGGTGGTGAAGAGATGACATGCTGTAAGCACCTATCAAGTTTGGTGGGTGATGATTTCCAGCAGGCCAACCAGAATGCTGGCATGGCAGCATGGTGCTGCGCTCGCAGAGAGACCAGGAGTGTGGGGCTGTTCCTTTGGGGAAGAGAAGTGCAGAGGCCAGTATTAAACGAGGTTTCATGGTGAATAGGAAAAGAGCTTTCTTCTGGGAGTCTGCAATGGGAAAAGAAGAGAACATCATCTTCTAGCAGAACTATGAGATAAATATTTGAAGGGTCACATTGGAAGCATGTGCCAATAGGATTCATTTGGTGCTGATATAGGGATGTTAGAAAGAGGGAGCATGGCAGTGGGTTTAAGATTCTTTTATTGTCATGTAATAAAACAGGTGTAATGTTACACAAAATTGCATTTAGTCTGCTATAGGGCAGACAAAGGTTCGCCATCAGCAGAAATTGCCCGGAGCCCAAAAACAGCCAGGAAAAGAAGCAAGAGAGTCTCTCTGGAGTCGCTGAATGACCGTGGTTTATGAAGCAGGGCTGTAGGGAGGAGCATGGTAGTTTGGAGTTGGCGGTGTTCAATATGCTAAACTCTTTCCTGATTTGTTTTTTTAATAAGATTGTCTCAAGCAAAACATTCACTCGACCTCTGCAGTTGAAGAAAGGAAAGTTGGCTGGCAAAGGGAATATCACTGTGAGTAAAACTGCAACATTCCTCCATCCCCACAACCCTCCACTATTTCTCATGATGACACATCAGTCTCACTTTCTTTGGATTCCCAAGAGTTACAGGCTTCACACTTGGTCATTGTGTAGAGTTGACATTGTAATTCTTTCCACAAAATGGTAACCAGATAAATCGGTGGGTTATCTAAAATTAATATGTTGGCTATATTGAAGTTTGTTTCTGTCTATTTAATGTTTTATAGCCATCCAATCTTATCATTGACTGATAACTCCTATTATAGTTGATCCATGAGTCAGGACTATAAATGAGTAACTCCATCTTGGATTAATTAAGGTTGGAGAATTAGCAGTTCATTTAATCTCATCACAGCATAAAATGAGTGAGAATCCAAGGCAAGTAAAATTCTGATCTGGGAAGTGGGAATCCTGCAGTAAGAGGTGGCCCTGAGGTTTTGTGACCGTCTTCGAGGAGGTTTTACTCTGCATCGAATCTCATGCTGTACCTCACAAAAAGGGTGCATTCTCAAACTGCACGTGCTGGAAATCTGAAATGTAATCCGACAATGCTGAGAACATTAGGCAGTCAGTCTGACTATACATGAATAAGATGAGATTATGGGAAGTATGATTTGTCAGAACTATTTACAAACCTTTGTTTCAGTTCAGAAGGAGCTTTATTCTGTATCTAATCTGCTGCCCCTGCTCTGGGAACATTTTCTGATGATTATAGACTTCCTGGAGAGATCTGCATAAGAATATCCTGTGAAATTCATCTGATTATGATTCGTATTCTGATGTGAACTTTTCTTTATCCTTGTGTTCAGGTTATAGCAGAGGAGATGAATGATAAAAGATCAGTGGTTCTTCAGCTGGAGGCCAGAAACCTGGAAAATAAGGTACAGAGCAATGGCTTAGGGTTTTATGTGGGCAGATTGGAGCTATGGGGGGTGGGGGTGACAGTGGCTCTGGTAAAGATTGTTCAAGATGGTGTCCCAGGAGCGGGTGACGTGCACTGGATCCTGGGCAACGTCAGTGTGATTGAAGCCATGTTTTTTTGAAGAAGGGGGACATCTTGGTTTCAGGATGGTGAGACCTCAAGTTGATGTGCAAGGCTTTCTCAAAAAATGTGATTTCCCTTCTGCCATCAACTCAGCCTTTGCCTGCATCTTTATTGCCCTGGCCACCTCCACCCTGAGATGCAACAAGGACAAGATTTCCCTTGTCCTCACCTACCACCCAACCAGCCTCCACATCCGGCTTAATATCCTCTGCAACTTCCATCACCTACAACGTGATCCCACCACCAGATATATCTTCCCCGCTCCAGTTTCCACAGCAACCGCTGCTTCTGCGACTCTCGTCCACTCCTCCCTTCCCGTTTATCACTTCGATACCTACCCCTGTGACTGCAAGAAGGGCTAAACTTGCGTCTGCATCCCCACCATTCGGGGCCACTTCACTTGTGAATCTACAGGAGGCGTCTACTGCCTCTGGTGCTCTCGTTATGGTCTGCTCCACATCAGAGAGACTGGGAGTCTGGTTTCGTTGAACACCTCCACTCGATCTGCTGTAATAACAGATTTCCCAGTGGCCAACAATTTTAATACTACACCCCATTCCCACATTGATAGGTCTATTCATGGCCTCATGCATGCCAAACCAAAGCTAATCTGTAAATTTGAGCAACAACAATTAATATTCTGTCAGGGCACTCTCCACCCAGGCGGCATTAACATCAACCTCTCCAGTTTCCATTAACCCTCTCCCTAAGTCTATCTCTTCCCCACCCTCTGACTCTTTGCCTCCAGCTCCCCATCCCCCTTTCTTCTCTATTCAGAGAGCTATCCCTCCCCAGCACTTCTCAGATTATTTCTCTTCTTCCCTCCCACCCATATCCACTGTGACCTTTTGCCTGTCAGCCTGTACACCTCGCTCTGCCCTATCCTTGCTCCTCTCCTCCTCCCCCTCCCCCCCCTCCCTTTTTGTTCAGGCGCCTGCCCTCTTTTTGCTCATGCATTGGCTACCCTTTACTTCCTATAGATGCTGCATGACCTGCTGAGTTTCTCCAGCATCTGCGTGTATTGGACATGTTAGTATCAGGCACCGGAGGGCCTGAGCTTCAGTTAGATTTGCAAGAATCGAACTCCTTTTTGAAAATTGGACGGTTTACCTGCAGACAATTCACCTGTGTCTTGAGGTATTAGGAATGGAAGCCTCTGCCATGTATAACTATTTGGAGGCTTTCAATCCAATTCCTCGTGGTTATGGATCAGCAGAATTACTCTCTCTCCAATAGCAAATAGCTGATGTGTGAGATGGTGGTTGGTGAAGCATAGACTTTGTGCTCTGGTACTCTAATGAATGGGAAACTGTCTTTCCTCAGCTCTCACACTAAGTCAAAAAGCCCTGAACTACTCAGTGGGATTGGGGGGGTGGGGGGGTGGTGGTGGAATTGATGAATTTGGCCTATTTTAATTCCCTCCACACCAGTTGCAGCTGGAGCCACTTCCACAATACCATCTTGCGTTGTCGGGATGCTAACTAGAGAGGCCAGGGCAGTAACTGAATCCCCCCCTCCCCACCCCTACTGCAGGCGGGCTCCCCTCGCTTCCCCTGTCTGCAGCAGTGGGGCTAAGTCATGTCTGTCCTATACTGTAATGTTACATGTTCTAATGTGAAACTCCTTCCCCATCAGCACTGTTGAACATCAGGCCCAGGAGGACCGTTCACCCTCACCCTCTCGAGTAGTTTGTGGAATAATTGAATAGATGCCAGCTGTTTTACATGTGCTTTGTTAACAGGACCTTTTTTGTTTAAAAGGATTTTATGGGGAAATCTGATCCTTTTATGGAGCTCTACAAGCAAGGGGATGGTGACAAGTGGCAGCTGGCCTACCGGTCAGAGGTGAGGCTTTTGGGGGGGGGGGGGTGGGCTGGGGGTCCTGAGCCCAAGGAGAGGGAGTGGCCCTACTGGGAGGTCCTGGGGCCCTGAAGTTGGCAGGAGTGGGTGGTCCTGTGGCCCTGAGGTTATGGGGGAGCCGGGTTTGGGGGGGGGGGGGGGGTCAGTAGCCCCGGGGTAAAGGGGGGGAGGGGAGGGCAAAGTGCAAATGCAAGGGAGACCCGGGTCAAGGCAAGGGAGACCCGGGTCAAGGCAAGGGAGACCCGGGTCAAGGCAAGGGAGACCCGGGTCAAGGCAAGGGAGACCCGGGTCAAGGCAAGGGAGACCCGGGTCAAGGCAAGGGAGACCCGGGTCAAGGCAAGGGAGACCCGGGTCAAGGCAAGGGAGACCCGGGTCAAGGCAAGGGAGACCCGGGTCAAGGCAAGGGAGACCCGGGTCAAGGCAAGGGAGACCCGGGTCAAGGCAAGGGAGACCCGGGTCAAGGCAAGGGAGACCCGGGTCAAGGCAAGGGAGACCCGGGTCAAGGCAAGGGAGACCCGGGTCAAGGCAAGGGAGACCCGGGTCAAGGCAAGGGAGACCCGGGTCAAGGCAAGGGAGACCCGGGTCAAGGCAAGGGAGACCCGGGTCAAGGCAAGGGAGACCCGGGTCAAGGCAAGGGAGACCCGGGTCAAGGCAAGGGAGACCCGGGTCAAGGCAAGGGAGACCCGGGTCAAGGCAAGGGAGACCCGGGCCAAGGCAAGGGAGACCCGGGTCAAGGCAAGGGAGACCCGGGCCAAGGCAAGGGAGACCCGGGTCAAGGCAAGGGAGACCCGGGTCAAGGCAAGGGAGACCCGGGTCAAGGCAAGGGAGACCCGGGTCAAGGCAAGGGAGACCCGGGTCAAGGCAAGGGAGACCCGGGTCAAGGCAAGGGAGACCCGGGTCAAGGCAAGGGAGACCCGGGTCAAGGCAAGGGAGACCCGGGTCAAGGCAAGGGAGACCCGGGTCAAGGCAAGGGAGACCCGGGTCAAGGCAAGGGAGACCCGGGTCAAGGCAAGGGAGACCCGGGTCAAGGCAAGGGAGACCCGGGTCAAGGCAAGGGAGACCCGGGTCAAGGCAAGGGAGACCCGGGTCAAGGCAAGGGAGACCCGGGTCAAGGCAAGGGAGACCCGGGTCAAGGCAAGGGAGACCCGGGTCAAGGCAAGGGAGACCCGGGTCAAGGCAAGGGAGACCCGGGTCAAGGCAAGGGAGACCCTCCTTGATGCCCTTGTCCAGCATCAGTTTTCACACTGGTTTTGCGGGGATGTGAACTCCAGAAGGACTGTGAGAGCATCAAGGCAGAACTTTCCGCTGGCTGATTGAATAAAAACCTTCCTGAAGCAGTGTGTATAGTGTTCGTGTATGTGGCCTGCAACAGAAAATTATCTGGGTATGGTTATATGGTAACCTCTGGTTCAATTTTATTGTTACCAAGGGAAACAAGGGAGGAGATTGATGAGGCTTTGATAGAGGTTTCTGAATCCTCTAGCCACAGGTGGGGTTCCAGAAGACCTGAAAGTGGCCAATATTGCTTTCTTGTTTAAGAAGGGCAGTAGGATCTACTAGAATGTTGAAGGCCAGCAAGCCAAACGTCAATGGTTGGGAAATTATTGGAGCAACTTCTTAGTCAGAGAACTATTCAGATTTGGAAACATGGACTTTATTGATGGTCAGCATGGTTTTGTATGGGGGAGGTCCTAGCTTTATTGGAGAAAAAAACAAGAAAGATTTGGGGTAGGACAGTACTCCATTTGGAAACATTTGACCCAGTCCTTTATGGTAGGCTGGCCCAGAAGGTAATGTCACAGGGTGAGTTGGTAAATTGGATCCAAAGTTCCAAATCTGGTCAGGGACCTGAGAGGGTGGTGGCAGAGGGGGGCTTTTCTGGCTGCAGGTCTGTAACCAGTGGTGTTCTGCTGGGTTGTGTGTGTGTGGTGTGCAGATGACAATGAAATTTGGTGGCGTTCTGGATTATGAGGAAGGTCTACAATGGGAGAAAAATCAGTTGGAAATGGCAGGTGGAGCTTCATTTGGACAAATTTGAGGTGATGCATTCTGGGATGTGTAATGCACGTATGCAGTAAATGGAAAGACCTTTGGAAGCATGATTTCAGATTCAGGATTTATTATGAACAAGTCTTGAAAATCAGTGTTTTGCAGCAGTCTCATCGTGTAAACGTTCATAAACATCTTCTAACATTACTTTAATTTTTTTTTTAAAATGCACAAAAAGGAAAGCAGTGTCTTTGGTTCATCAATTATTCAGGAAGAAGCTGACCTTGTGCCACTGTGTGCTCATCCTTGGGTATTTGTACCTTTTTCCTGATGGTAGCAGAGTGAAAAGGGCATGGCCTGGGGGGTGGGGGTCTTTGAGGATAAAAACTTTTTTAAAACACTGCCTCATGTAGATGTCCTTGATGGAGTGAAGTCTAGTGCCTGTGATGTCACAGGCCGAGTTAACAACCCTCTGGAGTTTATTTTTGTCCTGAGAGTTGGCGCCTCCATACCAGGCAGCCAGAATGCTCTCCACGGTACACCTGTAGAAGTTTTTGGAGGGATCGTGGGGTCAAGTTCATAGCTGCCTGAAAATGGCCACATGTAAGTAAAGTGGAGTCTTTGTATGTCAGGGTGTTGAGTATAAATGTATTAAACATTTTCAAGGTCACCTTTGTGGTATTGTGGAGTATTGGTGTGGCAGCTTTGGAGTGGATAGACAAGAGGTTCACCATGATATTGGCTGGATGGAGAATGTTCTGTCCTAAGGAAAGGGTGGACAAACTTGGATTGTGTTCACTGGAGAGTTGGAGGCCAAGATGAAGTTAGTTCTGATTGCCATTGCGATTAGCACAGACTTGGGTTCTGTGTACCGTCATATGTTGAAGTGGGCATTAAGTGTCAGCCATACCACCAATGCCCACACCCTGACAATGACCAAGAGCAAATTTTCCAGGCACTGTCTGATGCTGTACAAGATCACAATGCGGAGTGGCACACCATGTCATCTGGGTTGCTGCATGGACAGTGCACGATGTCAGTGACAAACATGATGCCAAAGTAAACTGTAAAACTACAGTTAAAATATGATCCATACCCCTTGTTTTCTGCCGTCACTTCTGTCTATCTCCACCACTCTTAACTGTTTCCACCACTATATTAGCATATTCCACACACCTTCTACTCTGTTCAAGAATAAACTTGCCCTGCACATCTCCTTTTGACCCCACACACACTCACACTCACACACACTCTCTCACACACGCACTCTCTCGCGCGCGCTGGCTCTCGCGCGCGCTGGCTCTCGCGCGCGCTGGCTCTCCTGCTTATCTATGCCTCATAATTATATAAACCTATGGCCTCTGCCTCTATTACCTCAGCTTAAAAAGCCCTGAGTTTGTCTCATGTTTCCTTATACCTCATACCTACAAGCTCACACCAAGACACAAGAGCAACTTGTCCGTGAACTATTCTTTGCGGACGATGCCGCTTTAGTTGCCCATTCAGAGCCAGCTCTTCAGTGCTTGACGTCCTGTTTTGCGGAAACTGCTAAAATGTTTGGCCTGAAAGTCAGCCTGAAGAAAACTGAGGTCCTCCATCAGCCAGCTCCCCACCATGACTACCAGCCCCCCCCCACATCTCCATCGGGCACACAAAACTCAAAACGGTCAACCAGTTTACCTATCTCGGCTGCACCATTTCATCGGATGCAAGGATCGACAACGAGATAGACAATAGACTCACCAAGGCAAATAGTGCCTTTGGAAGACTACACAAAAGAGTCTGGAAAAACAACCAACTGAAAAACCTCACAAAGACTAGCGTATACAGAGCCGTTGTCATACCCACACTCTTGTTTGGCTCCGAATCATGGGTCCTCTACCGGTATCACTTACGGCTCCTAGAATGCTTCCACCAGCGTTGTCTCCGCTCCATCCTCAACATTTATTGGAGCGACTTCATCCCTAACACCGAAGTACTCGAGATGGCAGAGGCCGACAGCATCGAATCCACGCTGCTGAAGATCCAACTGCGCTGGGTAGGTCACGTCTCCAGAATGGAGGACCATCGCCTTCCCAAGATCGTTTTATATGGCGAGCTCTCCACTGGCCACCGTGTCAGAGGTGCACCAAGGAAGAGGTACAAGGACTGCCTAAAGTAATCTCTTGGTGTCTGCCACATTGACCACCGCCAGTGGGCTGATATCGCCTCAAACCGTTCATCTTGGCGCCTCACAGTTCGGTGGGCAGCAACCTCCTTTGAAGAAGACCGCAGAGCCCATCTCACTGACAAAAGACAAAGGAGGAAAAACCCAACCCCAACCAACCAATTTTCCCTTGCAACCACTGCAACCATGTCTGCCTGTCCCGCATCGGACTTGTCAGCCACAAACAAGCCTGCAGCTGACGTGGTCATTACCCCTCCATAAATCTTTGTCCGCGAAGCCAAGCCAAAGATACCCTCTAATCCAGACAACATTCTGCTGAATTTCTTCTGTTATAAGATGTCCCAATATGTATTATAGTTGGTGACAGAAAATTTAAGCATCATCCTCTGTAGAAAATATCCAGATGCGTCGAAATTAAAAATCACCAACATACAAGATTTCTTAATGTAAGAAGGTGTGGCAGTGAGCCTTGGTGTCAGGGAGCAAGTATGTGGAGGAGCTACGGTTATTCTCCTTGGAGTTGGGCATTGAGAGGCTTGAACATGGTGATGATTTGATAAAGGTTAAACAAAGACATTTTATTAATCAGAAGACAAAATAATAAATAACAGAATTGGGAATGAGAATTTATTTTGTTCAGGAGGTTGCTGGGATCTGAGAAACTTGCTTGAAAACAAGATGGAAGCAACTTCAATAGTAATGTGTGGGAGTGAATTTGTGGAGAAATGTGTGTTTAGAGGCCAGAGGAGTGGCATTGATAAATAGCCCTATTCAGAGCCAGCAAAAGGCACAATTTGCAGAATGGCTGACCAAGATATTTTGGAAGTTAGCTGTGATTTATTTCAGGAAAGAATGGAATAAAGCAGTCCTTGTGTTCTAACAGTGTTCTCTCCCTCCACCACTTCCTGCCTGCAGGTTATTAAGAACAACCTGAATCCCAACTGGAAGCCTTTCTCTGTGTCCTTGCAGACGCTATGTAACGGAGATATGCAGAAGCCCATTAAGGTACGGGTTCTGAGTGTTTCAGTGCTGTCTAAATTGCTGTTTTAATGAACAGATATAGGTTTCTGATTCCTGCTCTGTTTCCAAGTTAATCCCTGGAGCACTGTGGGAATTTAAATGGGATCCTTATTGGGTAACAGGAAGGGTTTATAGGCAGGGTAAACCTCAGCTGAAGATATTATGTGATACAAAAACAGCAAGCATTAAGCGTGCCTGTTTCCCTTTGTTGGGTCTCCATGTCAATCTTTCGACAGACGCTACCTGTTTCAAGCAGTGTATTTTGTTAGTTAAATCCTGTGCTAGTTGTGACAGCCAATGTATTGATTTTCGTTTAAGTGATGTTATTCCATGATCTTGCCTTACTGCTGCCACAGCTATTCTGAATTTTAAGTTTAGACATACAGCATGGTAACAGGCCCTTCTGGCCCTTGATTCCATGTCTCTCCCACCCCCCTCCCCAAAATCACCAATTAACTTTGACCCCAGATCATTTTGGAGGGAGGGAGGAATCCGGAATATCTGGACGAAACCCATACAGGCAAGGGGAGAACCTATAAACTCCTTGCAGATCTGGGTCTCTGCTGTTATAATGGCATTGTGCTAATGGTGTCACAGAATCAGGAGTTGTACCTGCTGGATCTTATCTTACCCATCTTGACCTGAACTCTGCAGGAGCCTTCCTCTGAGTTGTTGCCAGTCGATTGTCCATCCTTCCATTGATCCAGCAGAGGAGCATGTGTGCAACGTGTGAACATTCAATATGCTCAGTCATAATCCTTCCACAGCTGGAGAGGCTTTTAGCTTTCTGACAATCAGAAGGATGGCCACTAGGGTGATGCCTCCAGAGATGGCAGACACTTTGTAGAGGTGAACGAACCTTGAGGCTGAGATGGGAGCTTGGAATGGGTATGGGAGGGGACCCAATGTCATGGAGAGTAAGTAAAAATGCAATGCTGGAGAAACTCAGTGGGTCAAACAGTGTACTTTAAGATTCAAGATTCTTTTATTTTCATGTAATAAAGACAGTGCAATATTACATGCTGTAGTCACTGCCCCATGGGTTGTCTCCTCTGCTTCGCCTTCTCAAATGGGGAGTGGTCTCCTCATTTTCAGGTTCCCTGCAGCAGTCCTCTGCTTCCCTGGAGTCTGCAGCCTCTAATGGCTGCTGCTGACCATAGGCCCCGCTATCATCTTGGGCACAGACCCTGCAGTCATGGGATTTTAAATAAAACCATCATAGGCTCCACTTACAGGCCATTTAAAGCCTGTAGAGAGCTGACGACCATTGGACTAGGCAGTCGGACTCCGCGGGTGCACTGTATCTCAGCTCCCTGCTACTGTTATAGCAGTTCCAGCAGCAGCGCGATTTTATATGGCAAAGATAAAAATGCGTATCCGACATTTCGGGTGCGAGCCAAAATGTTGGTTTTTTGTATCTTTATTTTTCAATATAAAGCACACTGGTTGACCAGCTGAGTTTCTCCAGCCTTGTTTTTACTTCAGTCATGGTATCTGCAGACTTTCACGTTTTACTCCATAGAGAAGAGTAATCTATTCGAGCACCCTGTGCTAACCCCAGCATGCAGTTGAATGCATCTTGGGCCTATGGAGCTATAAGGCATCTTCATGCCTTTTTGTTGAGCTTCCAGCTAAGGTGAATCATAATTCCACATTTATTCCCTGCTTCTTCATGTCAGGTGGCTTGTAACGATATGGATGAGAGCACAGACACAGATCTGATAGGGGAGGTGACCATTCCGGTCTGTAAGTTGCTGGAAGCACAGGACCAAGTGGTGAGACTATCTCTAACTTCTGCTGTTGCCTGCCCTGTAGGTCACCTGCTCTGATTATGATGGTGACGGTTCTCATGATCTGATAGGCCTTTTTGAAACTGACTTGGGTAAACTGCGCCAAGTGGAATCTGGGGCCCCGGTGAGCATTCTCTTTTATACCGCTCTAACCTTTACAAATTGCAGCTGCTTCTGAGAAAATAATGCTGCAGGCACTAAAATCTGTTGACATTCTTTGTTGATGAATGGTAAAGTTGGGCATTGCAATTCCTGTAAATTATAAATGATTTGTACTCTGCTTTTATGGACTTTCTGCTTGATTTTCTCCTATCTCCCTCCCTCCCCCCCGCCCGCCTTTTCTGGTGTTTTCCTCTTGTGTGGCTTTCTTTCCCCAACACCCTCTGTAACCAGCTATCATCATGTGTAGACTCAGGCTGGGTTTCCGTTGCTGGACAGGTGTCGCAGGTTTGTAATGTAGGAATCACAGGGGCTGGAGTCTCTGTCAAAGAGACAGTGGAGAAAAGCAAAGACCCAATGATTCCCACCTTTCTGTGATCTTGATGAAAGCACATTCCTGCAGCTGGTCCAGAAACCGGTCCTTTGACTCCCCCTCCCCATGCGAGGCAGTCCAGGAGGAGCACTGTCGGCCCTGTGCATGAGTTCGCACTTTGTCGCTGACCCTTGTTCTCTCTCACAGCCATACAGCTGTGCCTTCTTTTACCAGTGCCTTCACATCAAGGGGCCAGGGCCATTAATCCAAGAAGCACCAGTTTATGTTTTAAGTTCAAGTGCATGAAATTATGGATCTTGTTAAGCACGTCATTGTTGGATGTCACTTAAAACTCCCCTACTATTCTGAAATGCACTTGGGGGAGAAAGTTGGTCTCCCCTTGCCCAGGCAGGCTTGTGATTCCACACCCAGAAACTGGGGCAATTTAGGATTGTTAGCAAGATTCCATCTTGTTTATTGATCAATTCGTCAACTCAATCAGCAGAAGCTGTCCTCAATAGTGCCATGGTGGCACCTACCCACCATTGCCTGTTTCACCACTCTTGAGAGAGTGACTGCCCTTGTAACTGGCATCAAGGAGAAATCTCCAGGAGGAGTCACGTGATGGAGTAGTGGCCGGACGGTGAACTCCAGCCCTCTCCAGAAAAGTCGGGAAAAACAGGAGAAAATACAAAGGCACAGAAATACAAGTTAAAGAAAAGTGAGTATAAAGGTGGAAAGAAGATGGAGACAAAAGGAGAAAAATCAAAATCAACGGAAAGAAGAGAGGAAGAGAAGACAACGGAGGAAAAAGGTGAAGGCCTTACCTGTCCGAAGAGGCCCGCTGTGGAGAGAAGACCCCACTACCTCAGGTCGGTAGAAAGAGAACTACAACAATGGCTCACAGAGCCGAGTAAAAGTGCGCAACCGCGCATGCGCGACTCCTCGCGCATGCGCGATGCGCATACAAAAAAACACACCGACGGGAGGGGGGACCAGCTGGGGAGTCGATCTCCACAGCCGGCAACGACAGCTGCAGAACACCTGCAGCAAGAAGAGACCACAGAAGACAATGGAAACAAGAAAGAAGAGGAGGAAAGGGCAGCAAAGAAACAACAGATGGTCAACCTAGAGGAAGAAGAAGAGGAAGAGGAAGAGTACAGGGAAATAGAAGAAGAAAAGATAGGCAAGGTAAAGGAGGTACTTGCTCTTGTTAGAGGATACATGGAGTCATTTAAAGAATGGCAAACACAGGAATTCAATGATTTAAGAAGAAGAATAAACAACACAGAAAAGAAAATAAATAAAATGGATATGACCTTAACAGAAATGGGGAAAAAAATGGACAAGATGGAAGAACGGGCAATAGCAGCAGAAATGGAGGTAGAAGACTTAAAAAAGAAATTGGAGGAATCTAATAAAAAAACTAAAGAGACACAAGAATTACTAGCCCAAAAAATAGATATAATGGAAAATTATAACAGAAGAAATAACATAAAGATAGTGGGCCTTAAGGAAGATGTAGAAGGCAAGAATATGAGGGAGTTTATAAAAGAATGGATCCCTAAGGCCCTAGGATGTCCAGAACTACAGCAAGAAATGGAAATAGAAAGGGCACATAGAGCATTGGCCCCTAAACCACAACCACAACAAAAACCAAGATCTATTGTAGTAAAATTCCTAAGATATACTACAAGAGAAAAGGTACTGGAGAAGACAATGGAAAAAGTAAGAGAGGGCAACAAACCACTGGAGTATAAAGGGCAAAAAATCTTCATTTATCCAGATATAAGCTTTGAACTCCTAAAGAAGAGAAAAGAGTTCAATGCAGCAAAAGCGATTTTATGGAAGAAAGGATATAAATTTACACTGAAGCATCCTGCGGTATTGAAAATATTTATTCCAGGACAACAAAACAGACTATTCTCGGATCCAGAAGAAGCACGAAAATTTGCAGAACAATTACAAAAATAGACTGAGGGATGAAGACGGGTAATGAGAGCAAAAATTATCACGATTGATATGTATGTGGGTAAAGACAAAAATAGACTGAGGGATGAAGACGGGTAAGGAGGGTAAAAATGACCACGATTGATATGTATGCGGGTAAAGAGGTATAAGAGTGAATAGAGACAATGGGCATATGTGAAAGTATCTGTAATTAAAGGAGAAATCTCCAGTGGTGGAGTCATGCTCACAAAAAGGAAGATGGTTGTCACCACTGGGCCCAAAGTCATCGCTGATGGTTTCTCGGGGATACGAGAGCACGGATGAGATGTTGAGACTTTCCAAGGCATTGGTGAGACCTCGCATGCAATTTTGGCCTCCTCTTTTAAAAAAGGATGTGCTGATGTTGGAGAGGTTCACAAGGCTCTTGGCCTTGCTCATTGGAATTTAGGAGAATGAGGGGGATCTCAATGAAACATTTCAAATGTTGAAAAGCGTGGACAGAGTAGATGTTTCCCATAATGGGAGAGTCGAGGATAAGAGGGCACAACTTCAGGATTGAAGGGTGTCCACTTAGAAGAGAGATACGAAGGAATTTCTTCAGCCAGAGGGTGGTGAATGTGGGATTTGTTATTACAGGTTGTGAAGGCAGATTATTGGAGGTATTTAAGGCAGAGATTGATAGGTTCTTGATTAGCCAGAGCAACAAAGGTTATGGGGAGTGGGCTGAATGTGAAAATGGATCAGCTTATGATTAAATGGTGGGACCAACTCGATGGGCTGAATAGTCTATTTCTTCTGTCTTATGGATACTGTCGAAGACCCAACTACCTTCCACTCTGAGGGCGTTTACACAGTAGGAAGCTGATAATCAGAGTGAGTTTGGAGCCCAGAGGCTAAACCAGACTTCATTGAGTCCATGAGGGAGTGGTGATAGGAAAGGGCTCCCAGTAATGGTTTTAAACAGCTTTGCTGATTGCTATTCTTCTCTTGAAGATTGAGTTTGACTGCATTAACCCAGAGAAGAAAAAGAAGAAGAAAAGCTACAAGAATTCTGGCATTATTCGGGTCCGATCTTGTAAGGTACTGAAAACTTTTGTTAATGTAATTGTCTACCAGTGTTTGGTCCCTGGGCTGCACTGCAGAGGTGATGATCTCTGTGCCCATCTTTGTTCAGATAGGAATGAGAGCCCATGCTGTCCATCCTGGTCTACAAATGCAGGAAGAGCATTCGCTCCATTGAGCAGGAAATGGAAACCACAGAACATTACAGCACAGAAACAGCCCCTTTGGCCCTTCTACTGTGCTGAATTATTTTTCTGCCTAGTCCCACTGACCTTCATTCAGTCCATAGCCCTCCATACATCTCACATCCATGTACCTGTCAAAATTCTTCTTAAGTGTTAAGATTAAGCCAGCATTCAACACCTCAGCTGGCAGCTCATTCCACACTCCCACCACTCTCTGTGTGAAGAAATTCCCCCTAAACCTTTCCCCTTTCACCCTTAACCCATGTCCTCTGGTTTGTCTCCTAGTGGAAAAAGCCTATCTATATTTACTCTGTCTAGACCCCTCAAAGTTGTATACCTCTATCAAATCTCCATTCATTCTTCTATGTTCTAGGGAATAAAGTCCTAACCTGTTTAACCTTTCCCTTTAGCTCCGTTCTTGAAGTCCCAGCAACATCCGAGTAAGTCTTCTCTGCACTCTTTCTGTCTTCAAGTTTGTTATGATCTTATTGTCAAAGTACAACCGAACAAAGCACGGTTCTTTGGTCCTCTGTGCAAAACATGTAGACATAAAACTGGACATAGAACCATAAATCATTACAGCACAGAAATGGGCCTTTTCGGCCCTTCTAGCCTGTTCCAAACTGTTTTTTGGCTAGTCCCACTGACCTGCACCCAGTATATTGCCCTCTATACCTCTCCCATCAATGTACCTGTCCAAATTCTTAAATGTTAAAATTGAGCCCACATTCACCACTTTAGCTGGTGGCTCATTCCATACTCCCACCACTCTCTGTGAAGACGTGAACACCATGCTGTCCTCCACACTGTCATTCAGTGGGATCAAAGCTGGCTTTCAACCTCATCCATTTGTTGTTTTTCCCTTTCATCCCTGACTATCCAAATCCCACAAAGAAACTCCGTCTGTACGAGAATCTCTCATTGTGATGTTGGGGAGAGGTTAAGATTTCCAACCCGATTGAGTGGAAAAAATGCTGCATGGTTTCAGTGGTGGGTACTAGCTTAATGCACCAGAAGCAGACACCTCAACCTTCCTTCTTGGCAGTTTATACCTTGTTGATTTTTTTGTTTACAGATAGAAACAGATTTCTCATTCCTGGATTACGTAATGGGAGGTTGTCAGATCAATTTCACAGTGAGTAACCTTCAACAGTAACAGACGCAAGAGACTGCAGACGCTGGAATCTGGAGCAAAAATAAGTTGCTGGAAGAACTCGGCAGGCTGAGATGGTCAACACTTTGTGTGGAGACTCTGCATCAGCACTGACCTGGGAAAAAGACCATCCCTTTCCCTCCACAGGTACTGCTTGATGCACTGAGTTACTTCAGCAGTTTGTTTCTTGCTCCAAATTTCACTGGAGTCTCAACACTTTTTACAGCAGAATATTGGAAGGTTTGCACAACCTGTTAAAGTTTTTTTCTTTTTAAAATATTTTTTTTCTTCTTTGGCTTGGCTTCGCGGAAGAAGATTTATGGAGGGGGTAAAAAGTCCACGTCAGCTGCAGGCTCGTTTGTGGCTGACAAGTCCGATGCGGGACAGGCAGACACGGTTGCAGCGGTTGCAAGGGAAAATTGGTTGGTTGGGGTTGGGTGTTGGGTTTTTCCTCCTTTGCCTTTTGTCAGTGAGGTGGGCTCTGCGGTCTTCTTCAAAGGAGGTTGCTGCCCGCCAAACTGTGAGGCCCCAAGATGCACGGTTTGAGGCGTTAGCAGCCCACTGGCGGTGGTCAATGTGGCAGGCACCAAGAGATTTCTTTAGGCAGTCCTTGTACCTTTTCTTTGGTGCACCTCTGTCACGGTAGCCAGTGGAGAGCTCGCCATATAACACGATCTTAGGAAGGCGATGGTCCTCCATTCTGGAGACGTGACCCATCCAGCGCAGCTGGATCTTCAGCAGCGTGGACTCGATGCTGTCGACCTCTGCCATCTCGAGTACTTCGACGTTAGGGATGAAAGCGCTCCAATGGATGTTGAGGATGGAGCGGAGACAACGCTGGTGGAAGCGTTCTAGGAGCTGTAGGTGGTGCCGGTAGAGGACCCATGATTCGGAGCCGAACAGGAGTGTGGGTATGACAACGGCTCTGTATACGCTTATCTTTGTGAGGTTTTTCAGTTGGTTGTTTTTCCAGACTCTTTTGTGTAGTCTTCCAAAGGCGCTATTTGCCTTGGCGAGTCTGTTGTCTATCATCGTCTATGATCAATAAAACACTACAATAATACAAAGTACTACAAGATTTTTTTTAAAATTAGAAACAATTCTCATAAGAAAATCCAGGGCACAGACATGACAATAAAGTAAAATATAACAACAAATAACCCCCCCCCCCAAAAAAAATGAAAATGAAAAAGAAAATTTCAAAACCCCTTTCTCTAAGCAAGGTTGAACGTTGACAAATATAAATGAAGTGACACCAACTTGGAGAGGGACAACACAACATCAAAATTCCATAAATGAGCCCCATGCCTTTTACAACTTAACATTTGAATCCTTGATAGTATATCTTTTTAAAAATATTTTTATTGTTTAACATAACAATCCATATACAAGATTTTAATAAAGCAAGGGAAAATAACGTACATTACATGAAATTAAAGTAAATGCACAATATGACAAATTTTAAATTCCATTACTTATTATTAAATGCGTTTGTCTATTAAAATTATAATTAATTAAACCCATAAATCCAATACTTTTTTCTAGAGTTAAGACTTAAAACTTCATCCAAACATGCACAATGTTTCCATTTAATCAAAATTGCACATCCAGCCATCAGTAATGTAAAAGATAAAATTTGGCTTTGAATTGAAGTCGGTAATAAATCAACATCTTTTTTTAAAATTTTTTATTTTTCACACCATAAATCACATTAACCATGATATACGCTTTTTCTTTTTCACACATATACAGTGACTTTTTCTCCCCCCCCCCTCCCTCCTCCCAAGCCACCCCCCCACCCCCCCCCCCCCTCTCATCCATTTTAGGTATACAATCTAGGTTGCATTAATTCAGTCAGACAATGTTGTCATTCAACAAAAATACACCAGAAATTCTACAGAGTCCATTCTTTTCTTTCCTTCTCCTTCCATCAACTTAGGTAATGTTTGTCCCCGGTAGGTTTTCGCTATTGTATTTAATGTAAGGCTCCTATACTTGTTCGAATATTTCAATATTATTTCTTAAACTATATGTTATTTTTTCTAATGGAATACATTTATTCATTTCTATATACCATTATTGTATTTTCAAGTTATCTTCCAATTTCCAGGTTGACATAATACATTTTTTTGCTACGGCTAGGGCTATCTTAACAAATCTTTTTTGTGCATCCTCCAAATCAATTCCAAATTCTTTGTTTTTTATGTTACTTAGGAGAAAGATCTCTGGATTCTTTGGTATATTGTTTTCTGTTATTTTATTTAATATCTGATTGAGATCATCCCAAAATTTTTCTACTCTCTCACATGTCCAGATTGCATGAATTGTTGTTCCCATTTCTTTTTTACATCGAAAACATCTATCAGATACTGTTGGGTCCCATTTATTTAACTTTTGTGGTGTAATGTATAGTCTGTGTAACCAATTATATTGTATCATACGTAGCCTCGTATTTATTGTATTTCTCACCGTTCCAGAACATAATTTCTCCCATGTTTCCTTTTTTATCTTTATATTTAAATCTTGTTCCCATTTTTGTTTAGTTTTACCATTTGTTTCCTCATTCTCCTTTTCTTGCAGTTTAATATACATATTTGTTATAAATCTTTTGATTAACATTGTATCTGTAATCACATATTCAAGGTTACTTCCCTCTGGTAAACTCAAATTGCTTCCTAATTTATCCTTCAAGTAGGACATCTTGAGGTAATCCAAAAAGAGCAATTAAAGGGCAAGGTTCCAATTTTAACTTGAGAATTACCGATAGTGTTTGAAAAACCATCTTTCCAAAATACTTCTAGACTAGGGCAGGTCTGGAACATATGAACTAAAGAAGCATCACCTATTTTACATTGTCACAAAGGATTTTGTCAGAATAAAAACGAGATCACTTAACTTTAGTCATGTGTGCTCTGTGGGCCACTTTAAATTGCAGCAAGCAATGACATGCACAAATGGAAGTAGGGTTAATCAAACTAAAAATGGAGTCCAAAATCTCATCAGACAATAAAAGATTCAAATCCTGCTCCCAGGTGTTCTTGATTTTAACTAACGGGGTAAATCTTAGATCAACTAAATTATCATAATTAAGAGATATAAAGCCTTTATGGGAAGATTGTAGATCAAAAAAAATGTCAAGAACAGTTACCTTTGGAATTCCAGGAAAATCAGGGATCTGAGATTGAACAAAGTGTCTGATTTATAAATATCTTTTATATATAAAAAAGAGAGTTTTAGATAAATTAAATTTTATCACCAATTGTCTGGAAGATGCAAAACTGTTGCCAATAAAAAGGTCTTTGAAACATTTAATACCCAATCTGTCCCAGTTATTGAAAGCAGAGTCTTGTAAAGAAGGTGGAAAAGGTGATTGGATAAAATTGGGCTGGCAAGAGAAAAACTAAAGTTGAAGTTTAAATCTCAGTACATCACTAACCAGACGAAATAGCGTTTCTCCAGACCACGGTACACGCACACTTTATATTTTTAACACAGCATGTAATAATCACATATGTGCATAAAAATATATTATAAAATAAATGTCTAAATATTCTGGTATAAATTGCTCATTTTCTTTGTTGAGACCAGGGTTACGGGATAATTTCATTAATCTCACAGCCTGCGGGGAGAAGCTATTCCCCAGCCTGATAGCCCTGATTTTGATGCTCCTGTATCTCCTTCCTGATAGTAGCAGGTCAAAGATACGGTGTGCTGGATTGAAAGGGTCCTCAATAGTACGTGTTGAAGTATTGCTCCTGGTAAAAGTCATCAACAGAGGCAAGGGAGTCCCCCATAATCTCAGCATTTTATTGACCCCGTCCGATGCTTTGCAGCTACCGTCTCACATGATGACGCAGCCAGACAGGACCCTCTTCTTATGCTCCTGTGAAATGTTGCCATTGTGTGAGAATGTACCGTGTCGTTGTGCTGAGATGTGGGAGGGTGAAGTTACAGCATGATCTCTTTGTGCCCACTCCCACAACAGTGAGAGAATTTCTAAAAAACAAATAAAAAATCAGCAATTGCTGAAAATCTGAAATAAAATTGGAAACTGCTCAGCTGGAGCTGAAGCATTTTGTGTTTCAGCCTGAAATGTTAACTGTTTCTTTTTATAACAATGTTCTAAGATTCATGTCATGTAATAGCTCAGAGCACGTTGCTTCACCTTCTATTGATGGTATTCACAATAAGGAGTGGTGGGGGCTTCAAGTGGCTTTTAATGATGTGCCCAATGTTCAGTTTTGTTTCTTTCCCTCTCATTGAAGGTTGTGTCCAATTCTGCCCCTTTCTTAGGTTGGGATAGACTTCACTGGCTCCAATGGAGATCCTCGTTCACCCAACTCACTGCATTACATCAGCCCAAGTGGAATCAATGACTATCTGACTGCCGTCTGGTCTGTCGGCCAGGTGATACAGGATTATGACACGTAAGATTTTCTTCTGCTCTGTAACTTTCAAAGACCTCCTTGGTGGATTGTTGAAGTGAGGCACAACCTGGCTGTGTTTGGTTCAGACTGACTATTCCCCTCCCCTTTGTCCACAGGGATAAGCTGTTCCCTGCTTTTGGATTTGGTGCCCAGATCCCTCCCAGCTGGCAGGTAGGTGTATTTGTGGGGGCAGCCATGGGCCATTCTGCTCGTTCTTTGTATACAACGTTAAAGGATCAGGTTGGGTCTCCCTCTCGTGTTCTGCTCAGGTCTGGTTCAGATAGTTTGCTCTCTTATGCACATTTCAATTAAGAAAGCAACTGCATTTCTAATGATGTGCATCTGCTGTCTGTACAAAGCGAAGGGAGGAAAGTTCAGGGGAGACATCGGGAGTTGGAATGCATTTCCAGGGGTGGTGCCAGAGGCTGGAACAATAGGCGCATTTAAAAGATTCTTAGACAGGCACATGGATGAAAGAAAAATAGAGGGTTATGAGGTAGAGAGGGTTTCGGGTTTTTTGATAGGTATATATGGACGGCACAACATGGGGGTGAAAGGAACTCTGCATTTATAGGGCAGATTTGTTGCAGGTCCAAATAACATACACAATCTCTGCTTTGACAACATGTCAAAAAAATTTCCCTTGGATCATTTTACTGCCTCTGACAGTCCTCCAAGTGGATAATAACTGTTGTCTTCTTCCGGATTCTTCCCCTTTTTGAGGTGTAGCTGTAAATTCCCAAAATCTGAATGTTGTCCACAGGTGTGACCTACCATAAAAATGGCCGTCATGTTCTGCAAAACAAGCTGTTGCTCCCATCAACTTCATAACTGTAGAACACAGAAATAGGCCCACCGTCACCATGTTAACATTATGTACCTCGCTATTCCTATTCCTACTTAATAGCACTAAGGCCTGCGTCTTTTATCACAGAAAATGGAGGCGGAAGGCCATTCAGCCCCTCCAGCCTGCTCAACCGTTCAATACCATCGTGGCTGATTATATAATCTCTACCTTATTCCTGCTCTCTCTCCACACCCCTTGATCCCTTTAGCCAACTCCCTTTTGAATATATCTAATGAACTGACTTCAACAACTCTCTGTGGCAGGGAGTTCCACAAGTTCACAACTCTGAGTGAAGAAGTTTTATCTCAGCTTGGTCCTAAATGGCTTACCCCTTTATCCTTAGACAGTAACCCCTTATTCTGAACTTCCCCCAACATCAGGAACATCCAACCTGTCTGGTCCTGTCAGACTTTTATACGTCTCAATGAGATCCCCTCTCATTCTTGTAAATTCCAATGAGTATAACCCTGATCTGTCCAGTCTTCCTTCATCCGCCAGTCCTGCTGTGCCAGGGATTAGTCTGGTGAACTTTCGCTGCATTCCCTCAACAAGAATGTCCTTCCTCAAAATGGGAGATTAGAGATGTACACAACATTCAGGGTATGGCCACACCAAGACCCTGTTAAACTGCAATAAGACCTCCCTGCTTCTATATTCAAAACTTCTAATAAAACCAATGTGCATTCTGACCTACACTGACTGATGTACCATGGCACCCAGGTCTCATTGCACCTCCCCTTTTCCTCATTTCTCACCAATCTGCTTTCCTATTATTGCCACCAAAGTGGATCACCTCACAGGTGTCTACATTACACTGCATCTTCCGTGCATTTGCCTACTCTCCTTGTCCATCCAAGTCTCCTTGCAGCCTCTCAGAATCCCTTGCACCTCCCCTTTGCATTGGGACCATCTGTTGACTGGTGGGAGCTGGACTCGTTGAGCATGTCCATGTAGGGACACTTCAGGGAGGGAGTAAAATAAGGAAGGGTTCCTCAGGGTAATTTGTCTGATTCATTTTGGAACGAAACTCTAAAACTTGTTTTCTACTTTTCTCAGGTGTCCCATGAGTTCCCTTTGAACTTTAATTCTGATAATCCGTACTGCCAAGGTAGGAACCTTCTCCATTAATTGTCAGTGTCACTGTTGATGAATTTAACCTGTTGGAGACCTCAAGTAATCGTTTCAGACTTTATTTCACATGATACATCATGGAGAGTAGGCAACAGTCTACACTGCTATCTGACTCAGAAATCTCCTCTACAAGCACGTATATTTATACAGAGAGACCAACAAACTGTTACAAAAAATAGGATTACATTATGGAATAAAAACATTGCAAACCACATGTTGACCTTTATGATATTTTTTGTATTAAAACCTTAGTTTTGCTGAATTGTAAGAAAAACACACCATTAACCACTATTAGTGTCCTATGGTTAAGGCTACATCTTTGCTTCCAAATAATACATCTCGCTGAACACAAGAAGTCGGGTCCAGGCTGTCTGAAATCAGGCAGTTTGCCAACTATGTTAGAGCTCGTATCAGTCCTTTCTTCCACAGTCAATACAGAAGGGCAGTGGGTGCATGTAAATGAACATTAAAACCCTACAGAGACTACAAGACTGAAATGAAACTGGACAATGCTGGAAAGTCTCAGCTGGTGGAGAGAGACCCAACTGTCCCAGTGAAGAGTCTCCAGCCCAAACCATTAACTCTTTCTTCTTCCTCAATAAGACCATAAGACATAGGCTATTTAGCCGAATGGGTCTATCATGAGCTGATCCATTTCCCACTCAGCCCCAGTCCCCGGCCTTCTCCACATAACTTTGAGGACCATGTGGTCTTCTCCCACATCCCAAGGCATATGGGTAGTGTTAGGTCTGCTTTGTTCATGAATGAGTGAGACAAACACCAGACTGAGTCGAAATCAGGGTTCTTTGTTCTTTATTACCGGATTGTAACACTTGCGACTAACAAAGTTAGTCGGAGAATGCATTCTGCCGTTATCAGCAAAATGGTGATTTTTTTATACCCTTGGATATGTGCTTAGAACATCATCATATCATTACTTGTCCAATGACTAAAACTGTTGCTATCCTTTCCCTGCTAGCTTCCTGCCTCTCAATCCATCAATGTCTCTCTTATCTTGTAAGTACAAGGATGCATTCACATCTTGTTACTGCCCCGAACATTCCCATCTCATGATGTTTTACCTAACAGGAGTACAAGGACACCTCCCCTTCTTGTTACTGCCCTGTACAGGGTAACTCCCTACACATTCCCATCTCATGATGTTTTACCTTACAGTAGGTAGGTTAATTGACTGCTGTACATGTCTTGTGCAGGGAAACAGGTTGGGGGATGGGATTACTCCGAATGGTCCGAATGGTTTCCGATGTTTTAAGAGGATATTTCTGGCATAAAGGGCCAGGTCTTAATGGTGGGCCAACATTTCAGGTTGGGATCCTTCAGTGGGTGTCTGTGATTCCAGATCTTCTGAACAGCAGCAAATCATCAATTGTAAGTTAGTGGTTGAGGCTGGATTTGAACATGGCGCCTGTTCACCTTGTGCACTACCTGCCAGAAGGGTTGATGTTGTTCTCTGCCAACAGGTGTACAGGGTATCGTCGATGCCTACCGCAATGCCCTTGTCAATGTTCGACTCTATGGGCCAACCAACTTCTCACCCATTATAACTCACGTATCCTACTTCGCAGCATCTGCTGCTCAGCAACAGGTGGCAGGGGTGAGTGTCCATTCACAGCACGGGCCCTCGGCTAGGGGTAACGATCAAGATGGGATTATTCAGTCCCAGAAACCCACCTCCTCATAATTTCATGCACCTCAATCAGATGTCCCCTCAGCAACAAGCTCCAGAGAAATTGATCCAAGTTTGACCAACTTATCTCCCTTTCACTAACACTCTCCAGTCTGGGCAATACTCTGATGAATCTTCTCTGCACCCTCTCCAATGCCTCCACATCCTTCCTGTAATGAGGTGACAGAACTGCAGACAATACTCCCAAGTGCGGCCTAACTAAAGTTCTGTTTACCCAACCAATGAAGGCAGATGTAGTTTGCCACCTTTACTATCCATTTGTGTTGCTCTTTTTGGGGAGCTATTGATTTGCACCCCTAGATCCCTCTGTACCTGGTCCTCAGGGTCCTTTCATTTATTGCATGCTTTCTTCTTGTATTTGACCTCCAACACTACATTACATCACCTTGCACTTGCCTGGATTAAACTCCATCTGACATTTCTCCACCCAAATCTCCAATTGATCGATAACCTGCTGCATTCTTCAACTGCCTCCCTAATTATCCACAGCTCCAATTATATGTGGGACAATATGTCTCCCACACAGCCAAACTGCCTATCCATAACAAGTTCATGTTTTTCCAAATGTGACCAGCTCCTGTCCCAAGAACCTCTGGTAGTTTCCCTATCTCTGAGGTAAGGCTCACTGGCCTATAATTTCCTGGAATACCACTGTTGCCCTTAAACAGAGAAACACAGAGCTGGAAGCCCTCAGGTGTTTGGAGTGCTGTCATAAAGGTCTGGTTGAGTTGTTGGTATAGTGTGGATGTGGCAACCTTCACCACATGGAGTTTACAGTCTCTTTGCTTTCTTCACCAGCAATATTACATCCTGTTGATTATCACTGACGGGGAGATCACGGACTTGGATCAGACAAGGAATGCTATCGTAGAAGCCTCCAAGTTGCCAATGTCCCTCATCATCGTGGGTGTGGGGAGCGCAGACTTCAAGGCCATGGATTTTCTGGATGGTGACGAAGGGGTCCTGAAGTCGGTGGCAGGAGAGCCTGTTGCCCGAGACATTGTCCAGTTTGTACCTTTCCGACAGTTTCAGAATGTGAGTCCCAACAGTGAGAACGCATAATGCTGAAGCTCGGACAATCCTCCCACAATGCAACAAGCTATGGTGACGAGAATCTAACATCTGAACCCACGGCTCCTCTCACCTGCCAGCTCTGCTGGGTGGTAGTTCCCTGTCCTCCTGTTCAGATCTTTAATTCCGATCCTGTTCCAGGGACTCTAAACATGACAAATGACACCCTAAAGTTGTCACATGAATGCATCGAAGGGAAGGCCCCT
This sequence comes from Narcine bancroftii, assembly GCF_036971445.1. Lineage (NCBI taxonomy): Eukaryota > Metazoa > Chordata > Chondrichthyes > Torpediniformes > Narcinidae > Narcine > Narcine bancroftii. Next base: position 29,191,412 of record NC_091474.1, read on the forward strand.
CAGCTGGTTGTAAAAGATCCTAAGGTTCCGCCAATTGCTGTGCCACTCTTCTAGGGAGCTTGTCATAGAGAGTGGTACGTGGTTGTGACTGGCAGAGCTGTTGATTGGGTTCCACCCTGACCTTGGGCCTTGTCTGTGTGGAGGTCTCCCTGTGACCGTGGAGTTTCCCATTGATGCTCCCCTCTCATCCCAAAGATCTACAGGTCAGTAGGTTAATTGGCCATTGTAATCGCAAAGAGTGTATGTGAGAGGGAAGATTCCAAGGAGTGTGGGGAGAACAGGGTATGTGGTATATTAGTGTGGAAATGAGATTGCTCTGTGTGGACAAGGTCTTGACGGGGTGTAGTGGCCTCCTCTGTGGTAGGGAATGTACATTAGAGAATCTAAATTCTGTTTGATTTTCTTTACTCAGGCTCCAAAAGAAGCACTGGCACAGACAGTCCTGGCTGAAGTGCCGAAACAGTTGGTGTCTTACTACAAGATGAGAAACCTGGCACCGATAAACCCTCCCAACCCCATCAAGTAACCACGCAGAAGAGAAATGCAGCTTCCCGTAGAGTGGTCGTTACCCCTTGGCCAGTTGCCACACACCCTTCTCGAAGGCCAGGGACGATTCTCTGCTGGCCCTGCACTTGCACAGATCCAGCATTGTTGACTCTTACAAGTCCTGCAGCATGTAGAGGGTTTGTGTGGTTTGGTTCCTCAGTTGAGTGAACACCCCTAAGCAGGTGGAGCACCAGCAGTAAATCAAATTGAGCTGCTTGTGTCCAGCTGCAAGACTGTCCTGGAGGACCTGTGCGTGTTGGCAATGCTGTCTTATACCTGACCTACTTGCTCAATGGAGCAGCTTTTCAATCCTAACCCAGTACTGGTGATGGAGGGGTGGGGTGTTAAAATGGACCATCTTCTCAATGGAAGTTGGGAATCTAAATATATTCCTTGGTTTCAGGGACAGCTGATTTAGGTCTATTGTGGTGTGTTCCTCCAACTCCAGTCTCTTCCTGGTCACGCTTTCCTTCTGAACTCCAGCTGTTAGTTGTCATTCTAGACTGGGTCTCTATGTCTAGAGCTATCCGAATTTGAATAAATACCCAAGTTCAATGGCAAGGGTGTTGGTTCAGGTTGAACCCAGACTGAACTGAGCCAGGGTCAGGTTTCCAGAAGATTCATCTGCTGCTGGTCACTGGTCCGATTCTGCAACTCTCAACCACGTCATTCTGGCTGAACGCAGTCAGAAAGACACTGGCATTACAAGCACCAAAGTCCAACACACAGCAGCTGAGATGTTTTAATATTCCTGACCCTTGGCACTGTGCATGCTTTCTCCAGCCTGATTATAAAACCAGGATCTCTTGGCTCATGGCTTTGGGAGGGGGTGACTGGTTAACATTTCCATTAACAGTGACATCAACCTGGAGAAAAAGGCCATGTGGGGAGTTAAATTTGAGAGCTATGCTGCAGTATAGGAAATGAAGACGATGCTTGCTATCCATGCAGTAATGTCGAGCTGGAATTGTACAAGGGCTTGTCTCGCTGCTTATAAATACTCTATCTTCACACCTTCAAAGCCTGCTCTCTGCACTTTATATAACCGCCTGATTAAAATCTACTGCTGCATACAAGCACTCGTCCCTGTCTCTGTTTTCACAGGTTACTTGGCTTTTGCCAATAATTGCCACTATTGGGGACCATGTTCTGACTTTTTAAACTTGAGTTTAATATTTAACTGCTAAGAGCTTGATGTCAATTTATCAATCATTTACTTGGTGTTTTTAATATACGTGACCTGTTGCTGGACTGTCTGATTTCTTTTTTCTCTTAACCCAGAGACACTAGTAAAGTGTGCATGCTGGCCACGGAAAGGGTATCTTGACCAGGAGTGGGTCAAGGAGGTATCATTATCCACCAATATTTTGTCTTTAAAAACCATTGTTTTATACTTTGTATAACATTAAATTGCAGGGTCATTTTCTACTCCGGTCAAGTGGGAACAGCAGTGATGGGGCAGTCCTTCAATATGCCAAAGTCAACACCCCCTTCCTCACCCTTCTAATCAAACCTGTTTCCCTGTGGGGTTGCCCTGTGGGGTGTGCCACATCTGTGGGAGCGATCGTTTGCAGGGTAAGTTCAAGACACAGGGGCCGAGCCATGTTCCAATTGAACCAAGTTTGCTGTCATCTGCTCCTCTCTTCCTCTTTCCCTCCTCTCCCCTGTGCCAGAATTCAGCGGTGCTTCACTGATACCGAACATGCAGGTTTGATGCCTGTGACTGTGACCTATCACCCATTCTCAGGCCTGATGAGCTGGACCTCTATTGTGGTGGAAGCTGGATCAAAGTTCACCATGATGGGCTGTCCTAAGAGCTGGTTGGAGCCCTTAATACTCCTCTGGCTCCAAGCTCCCTCTCCTCCCTAAATGTCAGGCGAGCCTGTAAGGGAGCATAAGGCCACACAGCATTTCACTCACTGTTAAGGAGAGGATGTGGAGGCTCAGCAGATTGGACATTGTTTCACAAGTGGAGCGTGTCTGTAAAGTTAGCAATGTCAGTTTATGTGGATCAAAAGTATTTAACAGTGAATGTTTGCATTCAGTCTGTCAGCAGATGGTGTCTGATTGGTGCTTGGATCACATTAATGGGATCTCATGTCTGTTGGTGGACTAGAATTGTGGTGCTGGGATCTCCTATTGGTGTCTGCTGCTGGGATTTTGAGGTGGTGTGCTGGGATCTCCTGGTAGTATTGGTGGAGCTGGGATATTAGGGTGGTGTCTGGCCAAGTGACATCTTTCTAGCTAGTTTGTGTTTAATCTCCTGTTCTCATTGCTGGTTTCATCCCATGAGGTTTGGCTGTTGGTGGTTCTTCATCCTGATAAAGATTGTTCGGTGAGCTCCATTGCCCAACTCCATGCCCTGCCATCCGTGTGTATGTGTGCTTGTTCTGCCCTTGTTTTTAATAGAGCAATGCCAGTGATAGGGAGGTGGTTATTGCTGCATAGATGTGGCTGATGAAGTACCAAGGTAACCAGTCTCTGGCTGACACTTGCTTTGAGTGCAATTTGTGTCAAATTTGCTTTGATCCACTTCAGATTTCTTGTGAAAGTGCAATCCCACCACTCTATAAATGCATAAAATTATCATGCCCTGTCCCCTTCTCTCCACCTCTTGCCACTCTCGCCAATTTCCAAAGAGACAGAGTTTGTCTCATCGAGACCAAATGCCAAAACAGTGTTTTGAGTAGAAAATGACCAATTGGTCATCTCTTGTTTTCACTCTGTGGTTTTTGAATAAAGAAATCTTGCTTCCTGTTTGCATCCATGAATTCTGTGATTTTTGGGGGGAAAACCATTGCTGATGGTGGATGCCCATCAATCTGAATGTCCCAACAACCTGGGTCTCCAGGCCAGGGCCTGGTGTCACTGCAGGCCCTGTCCCAGGGCTGGGATGGGTGCAGGTGAGGACCAGGGGGTGTGGGTGCAGGCAAAAGGGCCACAGGTGGGGGGGGGGGGGGGGCAGAGTGAGGGTTCAGGCCCCATCCAGGGCCACCTTGGTTGGGACATTACAGATGGACTGGAAATGGAGGTCATGGAATAAATAATAATTGTCATGTTAACCAGTTTCCTCTTCAATTATCCTCAGACATTGAGGTTGCCCAGTACCTCCTGGTGCCCAGACTAGGATGGTTGTCTGCATCTTGTGGCTGCACCTCATCAGTGGGAGGTGAGAACTGTGCTGGTCTGGACTGTGTGTCTGAGCTATGACCTCCCTTAACCTCAGTACCATGAAAACTCAAATAAAATATATGAAGTTTTAAATACTTTCTGTGGGGCTGCAAGGTGGTGTTTAATATTAAATCTCCAGCCCACAATCAGTAAACATTGGTAATAACTTCTCAATCTCCACTAATACTAGAGTACCACAGGGCTGTATTCTTAGCCCCCTACTCTATTCACTTTACACCGACGATTGACACCATCGTCTACAAATTTGCCAACGATACCACAGTAGTGGGTTGTATAAAGGAAGGGGGTGAGTCATCTACAGGATGGAGATTGAAAACTTGGCTGAATGGTGCACCAACAACAACTAAGGAGCTGATTTTTGACTTCAGGAAGGTAAGCCAAAGGTGTACAATCCAGAGATCATTGGGGGATCAGAGGTGGAGAGGGTGAGCACATTTAGGTTCTTGGGAATCTCTATCTTGGAGGATCTTTCCTGGATCCAACACACTAATGGCACCGTGAAGAAAGCCTATCAGTGCCTCTGATACCTTAGGAGTTTGTGGAGATTTGGTATGACACCAGAAACCCTGGCAAATTTCTACAGATGTGTGGTGGAAATTGTGCTGACCGGCTGCATCATGGCCTGATATGGGGACACCAGTACCCCTGAGTGTAAAGCCCTCAAAGGTAGTGGACGCTGCCCAGGACAATACAGGCCAAACCCTCCCCACCATGGAGAATTATCTACAGGGAAGACTGCATCAGAGAGCACCCATAATCATCAGATCCTTACCACCCAGCACACGCTCTGTTCTCACTGATGCCATCAGGAGAGAGGTGTAAGTGCCACAAGACTCGCCCCATCAGGTTCAGGAATAGCTGCTACAACTCCATCATCAGACTCCTCAGGGACAAACCCAATTAGTTACTCTACTTTGCTCTTTATTGATTTTCTTCGCTCTCCCTATATTGCACAGTCAGTTTGTTTACATTTGTTATCCTCAGGAATAAGGAATCTCTGGGTTGTATGTGAATGTCATGTATGTACTCTAACAATAAATCTGAAATCTGGGTGAACCTCTGCCCTGGAGCATGGTTCCTCTGGCCCCACTGCAGCTTCTGCTGAGGGTTTGGGGATGGGATAGTGCCCCAGACGTTCGCTGAGAGACCAGTGCTGGGCCCAGGAGCAGCTAAAGGAATCCTGTCCACCAGGGAGCAGCAGAAACCCGTTCCTCCTGCTTGGAGTTGAGCGGGTAAATCTGCAGATGGTGGGGTTGCAATGCACCATACAAACGTGCTTGAGAAACTCAGCAGGAACCGCAGCTTCCAGAAGAAGCAAAGGGTAAACTAACGTTGAGGGCTCAAGCTATGAGTAAAAAGTGGATTGTGGGGGGGGGGGGTGCAGGGTGACAGGTGGGAGGGGAGAAAAAGCTGAGGAACTCTGAGTGGAGAGAGAAGGGTAGGGGGTGGAGATCTGGAGGAAATGGGTAGTGGAAAGAGAGACTCAGGAGAGGGGTTAACGGAAGCGGGAGAAGTGGATGTGAATGCTGCTTGGTTGGAGAATGCCCAGAGGAATGCTGCTGGGAGCCGCCCTGGTTGTCACATGACGACAAACTACTTGCTTTTATTGTGTTTTTATAGGTAAAAAGAATCTTTGCAAAAAAAAAGAAACCCTGGCATTGAGCCAGGAATAGAGGCAGTTCCACGGAGCTTTCAAAAGCTGCGACGTTCAAAGAGGGAATTCCTGAGCCCATTTTTTGGGGGGGGGGGGTGGGGGGTACGAGGGAAGAGGAGTTGATACGGTCAGGTGTACTGAGAACAGAATTGTTCAAGGGGATGGGGGGGGGGGCAAACAGTAAATGAACTGTGGCTGCTCGTGTTGATTGTCACAGTAAGAAGCCAAGTCAATTACATCAGCTCATAAAACAATGAGAAGGGCATTGAGTTACAAAGGCAAAGGGCAGAGAAAATAGTTCAACTGTTCAGGGAACCTCTGTAACCGGTAAGGTCTATTCAAGAACTCCAATGTCAGTTAAGAAACTGCCCTTGAAGTAGCTAATGGGGCACAAGATGAGGACCAAACTTAGTCCCACCTGAAGTTAGTGAGATGGAATGAACGATTTGGCCGGGGAACGCACCTAAATTTGTATCTAAAATGTACTTTACTCTTCAAAATGAAAGTGCAAAACCAGATTTACAGAGATCAAGAGAGAGAGAGAGGGGAGTCAGATCTAAGAGTTACATGAATGGAAAGATGCTGGACTGAGAGGTGTTTGGATAGTATGACGTCAATTATAACTGCAAGATACGGATTAGTACAATATAATTTCCTACACCAATTTTACCTCACACCACAGAAAGTGCACAAATTAAAATCTGAAATATTAGAAATGTGCTTTAGATGTTGGATTGAAACAGGAATGTTTGTACATACGACATGGTCGTGTGTGAAGGTGAGACCTTTCTGGCAGGATATTACTGAAATACTAACAAGGATAACGGGGGTGACCTTCGTGGATGACCCAGAGCTTTATCTTTTGGGTAATTATAATGAAATAAGTAATTAACTAAATTCCAAATTTTTAAAAATCGCCTAAGAAATATATTGCGATTACTTGGAAATCCAACTCCCCTCTACAGACAGCACAATGGAAGATAGATGAATGGTTGCAAATCTATGGGGGGGGAAAAAAAATCACATACAATCTAAAGAACAAATATGACATATTTTAAAAATATGGCAACCATATTTGGATTATATAGGGGCCCAAATATAAATAAAAAGTGTTACTACTATAAAAATACAAGTGATCTCCCCAATGAAGACTTTTTTTTAAAACACAACTGTAAGCCCTGACGGTGTATGGATTTATACTGTGAGGGGGGGGGGGGGGAGGGAAGGGATTGTTTTGTAAGAAAAGTGTGTTTAGAATGGAAATATTTTCAAACTCGTGTGTGTGTCTTGATCCAGTGCAGACATATAATCCTGCCTACAGCATGGGAAGGTCCTGGTGATCAAAGGGTTAAAAGGGGAGAGAGAAGAGGAGGTCCAAGGCAGGCCAGAATGAACCATGGCTGAGACACTCAACATCTGCTATTCTCCAGATGTGCAACTGGAGGAGCGTGGGAACAGTCACTGCACTCAGTTCTCGTTTGCTCCAAACCATCTCTTTCCTGCTCCTGAAGCTTTCACCACATTTTGAATTTAGACATGTGGGAGTAAAGGTATTGCACATCTCAGGATAGCCCGGACCACTGGCTCCTTCCTTCCCCCCCCCCCCCCTTAGAGTGTAGTCACTAGGGTGGGATATCGTCCTGAGGCTATGATGGGAGAGCAGTTGTTTTCATGGTAGAGCCCTGGGACAGAGCCTTCAGCGTAGACTAGATGGGCCAGCTTCTGTGTCCCCCTCCCCATCCCAGAGATATTCCCATAATTTCTTCCCAGCTTCCAATGTTAGCCAGGACATTGGTGAGTATCCCTGCCTCACTTTGAGTAGGCACACCTGCCCGGGAAAGCTACCAAACACTCACTTCACAAGAGGAGGGACATTGTAGTGCAAGCTCAGCCCAGAGGCACTCCAATGCTGGAAATGGGGTGGGGGGGAAGACAGATCAGGTGGGAGCAGGTACCTCTGCAGTGTGTCTCACCATTACAGATAGTGGACAGGAACCAGGACCCCAAAGGGATGAAACAGAGTCCTGACTGGAGCAGGAGGGGGCCAGGAGACTGTTGTTGGAGGATGGTTTGTACTGCATGGTGATGTACATTTTCTCTGAGATGGAGCCGGAGAAAAGGGAGGCATGAGCCAGATGGAGCAAGTGTCGAGGAGGGTGCAGGGCATGGGCTTGAAATACGGACAGGTCAAGCCTGTGTGAGGATCCCTGATCTGGAGGTTGGAGGAGACATTCACTGTCAGGGTGTGTAAGAGGGGCAGGCCAAACCTCTGCTCCAGGAAGTTGCATAGGTGCCCGAAGATGAGCACTTAGTGACACAAGGACATCGGATTCCTGTATGATCAACAAACCACAGCCTCACTTTGACTTTTTATTGCACTATTGTTAATTATTTTGTAACGTGTTTATTTAAATGTTTGCACTGTGATGCTGTTGGAAAACAATGAATTTCGTGACAATAAATTCATGGAATTCAAGTTCATGGTAATAAATCCTGATTTTGAGAGCTCTGTCTATCTTGATGGGGGATAGGGGTGTAGAGGGATTGTCCATTCCTGGTGAAGCTAGGTGGAACCAAGGGACTAGAGCACTCAAGCTGGCGGTGGGCATCAGGGAGACTTGGAAAGGGAAGAAAGAATGGAGTCGGGAGGGGGAAGAAGTGGGGTTGAGGTTGAAATGCCTGCCAGTGTCATCCTGAATGTTGAGCGCAGGCCCATCTCTTCACCAGACTGCGGGTCCCCGTTGGCCCATCTCTCTTCGCCGACGCTGCCTGATTCGCTTTGCCCCACCGGCTTCTCATTATTTATGGTGGGGCAGGGGGTAGAAGTGGGGACTGTGAGGCTGCAAAGTCTGAGGTTGTGGAGGGAAAGAGTCTAGGTCTGGGAGATGATGCCCTGATGCTCAGTGGTGGGGTGGTGTTCCAAGAGGTGTCTGAGAGCCGTTCCCTAGCTGACCATGGTGTGGTCTGGCACAATGTCACCAGCAGGTTGATGGTGGGAGAAATGGGAAAACAGTGGTGTTGGGCAATTAGAGGATTGACCACAGCAGGCAGGGGAAAGGGACCAGGATGATTGGGAATTCTGGAGATGGGGTTCATGCAAGGTGGAAAACTTTATTCCCTAGAGATTAGAAGAATGAGGGAGATTTGATAGAGAGTATTTAAAATTAGACTGGATAAATGTAGGTAGGCATTTTCCACTGAAGGTAGATGAGATACAAACCAGAAGACATGGGTTAAGAGTGAAAGGGGAAAAGGGGAACCTCTTCACACTGGGAGTGTGGAACTAGCTTCCAACTGAAGTGGTGAATGCAGGCTCAATTTTAACATTAAGAATTTGGACTGGTACATGGATAGGAGAGGTATGGAGGGTTGTAGACTACGTGCAGGTCAGTGGGACTGGGTAGAAAACTGGATTGGCACAGACTAGAAGGGGCGAAGGTCCTGTTTCTGTGATGTAATGTTCTAAGAGAAGATGGGGAGAAAAGAGGGGAGAAGGGGATGAGCAGGGGATGTGGAGAAGAGGAGAGACCTGGATTAGAAAATAGAACTGAGGGAGAGGAGGGGGAAATGGGGATGGGGAGAGGAGGGTTGGAAACCGAGGGGGGAGACCTCGGGAAGTTGAGCGCAGGCCCATCTCTTCACCAGACTGCGGGTCCCCGTTGGCCCATCTCTCTTCGCCGACGCTGCCTGATTCGCTTTGCCCCACCGGCTTCTCATTATTTATGGTGGGGCAGGTTCCGGCGTTGACCCGTCACCTGTCCCTCCGGTCTATGCACTGCTGAGGGGGTAAAACGCGACCGGGAGCTCCCGCTTACCACGTCCCTCGGCGCTGAAGGAGCGCCCTGGGTTTGCTGGCTGCTGGCCGGCGTCCTGGTTCCACTGGGTCGGACGAGCCCAAGGGATTGTCCGCGGTACCGCTGCAGCCAAGCCTGGCACCCCACGGTGACGGCAGCATCCCGACCAGATTACACTGTGGGAGGGGCGGCAGAGGGAGCGCCGCACTGTTGGAGGGTGGTGAGGGAGCGCCGTGCTGTGGGAAGGCCTTGGCGATGAGAACGGGCCGGCGATGAGGGAGTGCCGATCTGAGGGTGGGGCAACGAGGGAGCGCCGATGATGAGGGAGCACCACACTGTTACGGCCCTGGGACTGCATCTCCAAGTTTGCAGAAGACAAAGGCGGGCTATTGCTCCGGTAATTGGGCCAACGCTCGGTCTATCAGCCGGGCAACATTTCTATAGAATTGTGGGCGAGTCACGAATTGGAAAGCGGTGATTTGGGTTCACAGCGGCCCGGAGCGGGAGGTTCCTGTTCAGAGTCGCCTGCAATCCTGGAGCAGAGCTCGGGAGACGGTTGTCCGAGCTCGAGGAGAGGATGGGAAAGTTGCAGAAAGATTTTTACAAGTTATCAAAAGTTTGTGAAAAAGTTATGAAAAGTGTGAGAAAGTTTTGAAAAAGTTTGAAAAGTGTGAGAAAGTTTGTAAAAAGTGGCGGAAAGTTTTGGTCTGGCTTTGAAGCTGCGGCGGGCCCTTTAACTGGGGGCGGGCCGGTCCGGAACAGCGGGAGGAGGGTCCCAAATCGCCATCCTGGCCCCGGACACTCTGACCTTGCCCGGCGCTGGGATGGTGGTGCGGAGCGGTCTGCTGGAGGTGCGGAGCCCAAAGCCGGAGCCCGAGCGCTGGCGGCGGCTCCTTGCTTCCCTGTCCGAAGACGCGCTGTGCCTGAGCCCGGCCGGAGGAGTGGGTGGCCCGGGGCTCAGCAACGGCGAGCCCGAGCTCGAAACTCCGGGCCCGGACACTGAGCCCGGCAATGGCTGCAAGCGCACGGTGCGCATCGTGAAGCAGGAAGCGGGCGGCCTGGGCATCAGCATCAAGGGTGGCCGCGAGAATCACATGCCCATCCTCATCTCCAAGATCTTCCGCGGCCTCGCCGCCGAGCAGAGCCGCCAGCTCTTCGTAGGGGACGCCATCCTGTCGGTGAACGGCACTGACCTGCGGGACGCGACCCACGACCAAGCGGTGCAGGCGTTGAAGAAGACGGGCAAGGAGGTGGTGCTGGAAGGTGAAGGAGTGGGGGGGGGTGAGGATAGAGGGCGAAAGAGGAGGAGGAGGGAGGAGGGGGCGGAGGAGGGAGGAGGAGGAAAGGAGAAGATGGGGAGAAAAGAGGGGAGAAGGGGATGTGGAGAAGAGGAGAGACCTGGATTAGAAAATAGAATTGAGGGAGAGGAGGGGGAAATGGGGATGGGGAGAGAAGAGGAGGGTTGGAAACCGAGGGGGGAGACCTCGGGAAGTTGAGTGGGCCAGTAGGAAGCGGGTGCATTCCTTGGGTGAAAGGGGAGTGGAGAATAAAAGTAATGGGGTGGAGAGAAAGGTCAGGGTAATGAAAAACCATGTCCCCCTCTTAGTGAGGGTAGATCCGGGCATTGGGGAATTCTTGTAGTGGAGGGGTGGTAAAGTGACCACTGCGTGAGGGGTGGGAGGTGCCCAAGTTGTGACCTTAGGCCAGACAGCTCGTTCACTGGTTATTTTTGTTCTGCTGGTTCAGTCAGCAGTTTTGGGTAATCAAGACACTCTGTACATTTGCTGCAAACTTTACAACAGTATGGAAGCAAGGGTCACCTGAGAAGGCAGGGGCAGTGACCTTGGCCCTGGGGTGTGGGAGCACCAGATCTTCTCCCTTGTTTTTGGACAGGGAGCAGGTCTCAATGAGACATGATGTGGGGCTGTTGTGGATAGCTGTGAGTCCCTAGGGGTAGGTTAAACCTGCTACTGTCAGTCACAGTGAAATGGGTTCAGAATTGCCAGGGGTTGTGGTGATGTGGCTGTGTGTGGGATCAGGTTTGAAGAGTGACAGCACTGGATGGAACAGGCTTTCTGGCTTTGTACTATCAGCCCCACGAGATCACACATATTCAGGGCTGGTTAACCCACCAGGGTGTAGGAGGGAAGTGGAAACCCATGCAGTCCCTGGGAGAACGTGACAACTCCATTCAGACAGCATCAGAGGTCAAGATTGAACCCATTGCACCACCATGTTTGCACACATCGAGAGAACAGCATAGATGCAGTTGGTATGAACTGCTCTGGGAGTGGAGAACTTCACTTACCCTGCTATATCCCCACTCTTGACCCTGGACCTTCTCATCCTGTGTCAGGGGCTGTTTAATGAGTCTACGAATTGAACACCACATGCCGCTAACCTCGTTGGGCCACCTCTGGGCTGCACATTGTAGGAAGGGTGTGGAGATTTACAGGAGGGTTGGCAGTTGTGTGGGAAGGGAAAAGTTCGGTGGGTTCAAAGAATAGTGAGTCTGGACACAGTGGTTCTCAACCTTTTATTTTCCACTAACATACCACTTTAAATATTCCATAGGTGCTCTCTGATTTGTAAGGGATTGTTTAAGGTGGTATGTGGGTGGAAAGAAAAAGTTTGAAAATCACTGTTTTAATTGTACCTAATTGGCTCATTATGTGCACAGTTTCATAACTCCAAAGGAAATGGGCCAATGACAATTTTTCTCAAGCAAAATATTTCAGTAATAATTGGGTCTAGAGTAGTGGTTCTAAACCTTCCCTTCCCACTCACATACCACCTTAAGCAGTCCCTTGCTAATCACAGGGCACTGATGGCAATTAGAGATTAGTTAAAGTGGTATGTGAGTGGAAAAAGGTTGAGAACCACTGCTGCTAAATGCAGAAATATTTTTTATTGAACCGCGCATTCGGGGATTGCAACAGGGATAACACACAAGTATTCTCAATCACACAACGCAATGGAACCAGTCACATCAGACTTAACACTACCAATACCAGTACCTGCTTAAACTGAAAAGCACAGTTCAACCCAGTCACATCTGACATATACTACCGATATTAGCAACTGGTGATATAGACTTTTCACAACCAAGGACTGCAAAATAGTACCTGCTGTTCCTTGTCTAATGCAGACACAGCTCAGATGCTAACTACAACCGTATACAGCACCCCTGATCCCTGTGTAGTGGAATACCTTACCAACGACTCCTCCAGAGTTGTCCACAGCAGGGTTCATCTCAGAGCTAAAAAAGAAGAGTTGCTGCATGTAATGGACTTCATACTGAAGGATCCAACCCAGTTAATCACTAGATGATTAAAAGAGCCAATGGGCAGGTGTGCACTAATGGGTGGGCAGAGTCCAACCTTGATTGGCAGCTGATGCAACTTCTGACTAAGTACCTGACGGCGAGGCCACATGGCCCTCCACAATCCACATCCCCACCAGGTTCCAGACTGCGAGGCCACGTGACCCTCCACAATCCACATCCCCACCAGGTTCCAGACTGCGAGGCCACATGGCCCTCCACAATCCACATCCCCACCAGGTTCCAGACGGCGAGGCCACGTGACCCTCCACAATCCACGTTCCAACCAGGTTCCAGACGGTGAGGCCACGTGACCCTCCACAATCCACGTTCCAACCAGGTTCCAGACGGCAAGGCCACGTGACCCTCCACAATCCACGTTCCAACCAGGCTCCAGACGATGAGGCCACATGGCCCTCCACATTCCACATCCCCAACAGGTTCCAGACGGCGAGGCCACGTGACCCTCCACAATCCACACTTCAGCAGGGTTGCAGAATAATCGGATATGGGAAAAATGTGTAGGCTGGGAACACCTGGATCTGTGGAGGTAGATCAGAAGGAATGTGTCCAGTGGTGCTACTTGGCCTGCTGAGTCTTTCAGAAATTTCTGTTCGATGTGAGTGCTTTCAGTACCTCTTGGTTGGCTCCTTAAGAATGTAAAGACTGGTTGGTTCCCGCGGATGAAGGTGATGGAGGGAGTGCCATTATTACCGATTAGCTGGGGTGGGTGGGGGGGAACCAGGTGGCAGAGGTAGTGACCAGGTGGTAGAGGTGATGAGAGGTCTGGGGCTTGAGTCCTGGGGCACTCCTCCATGTTTATACAGCAGCCAGATGTGCAACTGGAAAGTAGTGGCTGGCAGAGCTGGTGGGGGTATGAGACCAGGGGGACAAAACTGAGATGTCCCCAGGGTTTGGGGCAAATGGAGAGATTCCCAGTTTGGGGAGGAGAGAGATTCCCTGGCTAAGGCAGGGATTCCAAGGTCTTCTGAAGGAAGGGTAGAGATCAAAGAACCCCCAGAGTAAGGTGGGGGGGGGGTCATGCTGTATATTGTGTGGCTGGAGAAGCAACTTGCATTCATCTGTCACCTAAAACATTGGAGCTGTCAGCCAGAGCCACACTGGATGGTGAGAGGATGTGAGGAGGAGGTCACAGAGGGAGTTGCAGAGTTGTGGGCCCAGAGCTGGGAAGGTCTACATGGGTGAAAAACGGGTGGATGGAGTTTGTAGGAACATATGAAGCCCTTCAAGAGGCAGAATGGAGTTCATGTCAAAGCCTGAGGTCAGCAGGGTTGGGGGTGGGGGGGGGGTTTTGTGGAGTGTCGGAGGCTGAGGGAAGACCTGATTGAGGTGTGTAAATGATGAGAAGCCTTGATACAGTAGGCATTTTTCCCAGGGTGAAAATATCACGTGTCAGAATTGAAAGTGGGAGGGGAGGGTTTAAATGAGATTTTCACGATGTGGGAGAGGCCTGCACGTCTGATCTAAGGGCCTGTCCCCATGATGCACCATTCCATCTGGTTGGGAGTGCAGTGGTGTATTGTGAAGAGGTTGTAATTTAAAAGTTGGAAGTATTGTTGCAGTTGCACAGTTCTGATGAGACCACACCTGGATTACTGGCACTGTTTTGGTCTCTGTGTTTAAAGGAAGGATACGCAGGCTTTGGCAGCAGTCCAGAGGAGATTCCCCAGCCAGTGGCTGGGCTGAGAGATTGTTCATTCATCAGGGGATAACAAAGTTAGGCCTGTGTTGTTGGAGTTGAGAATGAGGGGTAAATGTGGACCATCGTAAAGGGGCAGTTATGCTGTGCTATTGAAGGGTGTTTAAAGGGGAAAATTACAGAAAGATTGAGGAATTTGGGAATGCCACACTGCATGCTCTCAACAACTGGTGCACCAGGACTCCCTCCTCCTCTTCCCCACCTCTCCAATTCTGATAATTTACCTTCCTATTTCTGCCACCAGAGTTGACAACCTCTTGTTGATCCACAAAGTCTTGCATCTCCCACCTGTTGGCCCTCTCCCTGTCCTGATCATGCTGGAGCCTCTGTAGCTCAATCCACCCAGATTTGTCAGCTGGAAATTTGGAGATGTTACATTTCATTTGTTTGTCTCAGTCATCAGTGTACACGGTGCTGGAACCACATCTCTTCACAATATCACCACTTGACACTCAGAAAATAACTGGTTCATTCCCACTCTCATGATACTCCAAGTGTGGTCTCACCAGTGATGGAAATGTTGCAATGTTAACTCCCCACTTCTATATTCTGAGCCCTGATCTATGCACTTCTCTTTCTATTTTTCTTGCCATTTTCACGGAGCTATGGGGTTGGTCCCCAAGGTCCCTCTAGTTATCCTGTTGCTTGTACCCTCCCATTTATTGTGTGCGTCCTTCCTCTGTTTGACGGCCCAAATGTGTCATCACATTTGGGATTAAATTCCATTTGTCAACACTCTAGCCAACTTCCCAACCAACAGAACCATGTCCTTCTGTAGACATCCTTCCCAACTGATCCATGTCGTGTTGTAGCTGTGGCTGGTCTTCCTTTCCACCAGTCTCTGTGCCATTTGTGAAGTTGATAATCATACATCTACATTCACTTCAGTCGTACATTACAATTGACAAGGTTCCAGCACTAATCCCAGCGGTTCACCACAGGTCACTGACTTCCAGTCAGAAAAGCCCCCTAAGTATATCCTCAGAATTCCAAGAAAGTGGTAAAGCCCAAGTCTCCTTTCACGGGTTCCTGCTGACTGACCAACTCTGTAAGTGTTTCAGACACTCCGCACCTCCCACTGCTGCCTGATTATCATTCTCTCCTCTTTTCTAGTCATTATTTGTGCCACACAACAATCTGTGGAATTGCTCCAAAAGAAATGTGAAAAATCACAACCAATGCAAACTGTCTGGCCCTAGGGATTTATCCGAATCTGGTTTATTGTCATGAACTTGTCACAAAACTTACTGTTTTTGCTGTAGCAGTTTTGTACAGTACAGGTGCACAAATGACTATAAATGACATTATTAGACTTCAATCCCATTGATTTCCTGACCAATATTAACCCCTTTAGACTCACCCTGTAATTCTCAATGTTTCTGGGTAAATTGTATCCTCCAAATGACGCCAATACCAACATTCTGCCACCATTTCACTGTTGTGCATTATTCCCCCCATACTGACTGAATGCTGTCAACATTTTTTGATAATCCTTTCCCCTTCATAAACCGATAGTAGCATTTATAATCAGGTTATGTGTTCCCTGGAAGTGTGCTCTGCTACTGCTCTCCCTTACCCTTCCTCTGCTGAGTTCTAACCAGCACTGTAACACGAGCCCGCACCGCCCAAACACACCCCTGTGACCAATTAACTTACTAACCCCGTACAACTTTGGAATGTGGGAGGAAACCGGAGCACCCAGAGGAAACCCATGTGGCCGTGGGGAAGACGCAGAACTCCTCACAGACAGCAGCATATTGAACCCTGGGTGCTGGCACTGTAATAGCGTTGTGCTAACCGTGCCACGTTTTGCTGAAACCTTTACCCCTCCGATTCCCTTTGAAACTCCTCCCTCTCATCATAAGCCCAGGTCTCTAGTTTTAGACACCATCTACTTTCTATCTAAATTGGAGAAACAACACCTAATATTACGTTTGGGTCCTCTCCAATTAGATGGCATTAACATCGACTTCTCTGGTTTCTACTAGCCCACTCCCCGTTCTCCATCCCTTTCTCTCCTTTCCTCCAGCTCTCCACCCCTTCCCTCTCCATTCACAGAGCCACCCCCCTTTCCCGTTTGCTGGTGTGCCCACCCTTATCCACCTTTTGCCTGTGAGACAGTGCTTCTCCCCCTGCTCCATCCACTTGCTCATTCCTTGATGAAGGGCTCAAGCCCGAAATGTTGGTTATGTATCTTTATCTTTGCTATATAAAATACGCTGCTTGACCTGCTGAATTCCTTCAGCATTGTGTTTTTGTTTTAATCACTCCGACTGCAGACTTTCATATTTTACTCCACTATCTATCACCCCTTGTCTCACTCTCTTCATTTTGTATTTCTCTCCCATGTCACCTTCATCTCCTTTGGTCCCAGCCAATCTGACCATTCCTCAATATCTCGAACCATCCGGCCCAGTCAACATCGTGAATCATCTCCACGCCATCTCCAGCTTAATTCCATCTTTCTGGTAACACAGTGAGGTCACTGTTCTCCAAGCCCAATGTAACCAATGCTTTGTACATCTGTAACAATCCAGTCGCCTCATTTCTTGCCCCCCTCCCCCTCCATCCCTTCCTCCATGACCTTGAGGGAAGGAAAATTCATGGTTTCAGGCTGAAGCCCTTCTGTTCCCAGAACCCTGTGGTGGGATCATGGGCTGTGCTCTGAACTTCCAAAACCATCTCCTGGGAAAATCATCTGTAGTTTTCCCAGGTACCCTCACATATGGACTGTAAATACTTGCTGCATCCAGCAACCTTCCAGCTACCCTAAATTAAAGGATTTTCCACTCTAACATAACATAACAATTACAGCATGGAAACAGGCCATTAGGCCCTTCTAGTCCGCACCGAACCAAACACCCCTTTCTAGTCCCACCTCCCTGCACAATGCCCATAACCCTCCATCTTCTTCTCATCCATATACCTGTCCAACCTTTTCTTAAATAATACAATTGACTCCGCCGCCACTATTTCTCCCGGTATTCAAAGGCATCCCACCAGCTCTCTCACTGCCGAGAGTTTCTCCACTGCAGGTAGACCTCGCATGAAAAAAATCTTCCAACAAAGACCCTTCAGCCCATTCTATCAATGCTAATTTGACCTGTGGATGGACTTTGGCAATCTGTGGATGAGACGTAGACCACCGACCTCTGTTTGAAGAGTCAAGTCCTACACGTCCTCCTGCCACTCAGCCCATTATTTTTGTGTTAGCCCTCTGGTGGACCATTACAGAGCAGATCTCCTTGGCCACATTCTGTGCAGCAAAAGCCTCAACCACCCAGCCTGAGAGCTCTGAAGTTTCCTATCTTGGGTAGGATGATTCCACGGCACATTCTGGGGCAAGCTGGGAATGGGTGGACACTTCTCCCCTCCAGCAGCCCCACACTCATCCTTTCAAATCAGGGGCAGGGGAAGGCCATCCCATCCACCATTCAATAAGACCATGGCCCTCCAATTTAACCTTGTGCTCTCCTGAACCTGAAGCTGGGATTGATGTACAATAATCCGCAAGGAACAGCAGAGCTGAGGTGGGTGATGGCTGGACACTCTGGGTAATTGTGAGCCTCCCCTGGCTGTGAACTGTTTCTAGTTTGTGCTTTTCAGAAATATTCTCTTCTAAATCAATCTTTCATTTCATCTCAATCAAAGCCACATGGATCAAATTTAATGCTGTTGTCTCCTCTCTCCTCCACAGGTCCAGCCTCTAATTCTTTCCCCAGTGAATGGGGGCAGCATATCCAACAGCACTTTGCCTGATCCCTTGATAAGTGCCCATCCAGCACATGGTTTGCCTCCATTCACTGGTAGTTGTTGTCCCACTGCCCCCAATACCTTGGTCATGAGTTGATTGCTGGATCTTCAATGGAGGATTGTTCCATGTTGAAAGTAAAAACATAATGCTGGAGAAACTCAGCATGTCATACATTGGTTAAGTATCTTTGCTATGTATCATTTTGTTCACCCCTTGATGAAGGGCTCAAGCCCAAAACGTTAGTTATGTATCTTCATCTTTGCTGTATAAAATATACTGTTTGACTTGCTGAGTTCGTGCTTTTACTTCATCCATGGTTTCTGCGGACTCTCAAGTTTTACTAATGTTCTGTGGTCATTGGTGTGCTGGTGGTTCCAAGACCTGGGCTAGTGATCTGGGGATGCTTTGGATGTCAATGCAGCAGTGTTTGTTGCAGGGAGTGAGGAAGTTACATTTGGGGAAAATAATCTGAGGTCAGTATTTGTGATGGGCTTTGGATTGTCTGAAAGCTTAAATGTCACTGAGTTGTTCAGGGAGGGGATCTGGTGGCCTGACCCAGTGTGGCCGCAAACAACTCCAGACCCACCCATGTGGTTACTCCAGCCTGAGGCTCCTCCGCAACCAGCCCACCGTGGGCAGTTGTGGATGGGCACCATGTGCGATGCCTGCTGGTGGTGCCCATGTCCTGGGTACGAACAAATGCCCCTTCCTTTCCGCTCCACCAAATGGCCTGCGTCCTGAATCTCTGGCCTTCACCCCGGGCCTGAGGCCCAGCATTTAGTCAAATCTCCAGCTGCTGTGCACCAAGGTCACTGGGCTCTGACTGGCAGCCTATTTTCAGAGCAAGCATTGTGTTTCCGGCGGCTAGAGGCCAGCTGTTATTTCAGGGATCCTTGTGTTCCATGGGTCAGGCCAAGTTCCGGCAACGTGGAGAGTGATCTGCTTTCGGTAGACAGCCCAACACAAGATCGGAGTGCGGGGGAAATGGTTCTCTCTCCACCTTTGCCTTCCATTCCTCCCCTTCCTGCTCTTTGAGGGATCTTGCCTTGGTAACATTGGTTGTGAGATGCTTTGGGAAGTCTGCTGCTTGTGGGATTTTCTTTTCAGCATCTGCAGGACAGGTCAAGGGTGTGATGGAACCCTCTCCTCTTGCCTATCTGAGTACAACTCCAGCAGTTTTCAGGAAAAAGCAGGTGCTTGTCTGCCATCCCATCAAACGCCCCTTCAACCGCACTAAAGTGATTTCCCCCTTATTTTTGTGTACAGAATAACATAATTGCACCCCCCAGTACCATCCCCTCTCAGCATTGTCGAAATGCTCTCCTTCATCAATCTTGTAGCTCCCCTTCCTCTCTCACCTGCTTCTTCACCACCTATAGTATCTGTACCCCCTGGTCATGAGCTGCTCCTCCCTCCCTCAACCATGTTTCTGTAATCATTATAATGTGCCCACCCAATTCCCAGATGAAGGCACCAGAATTTTTGTAAGGCAGAAAGAACAAGAGATGGAAGGTTTCCCGGTGCTGAGGGGAGCCTGGAGTTTGGGTTCCAGTGAGGGAGCAGACTGGGGGCTCAGCCTGCTTCTAGGTCTCTCACAGACCTGCCCCACGTGTTCACTCTTGAACAGCTGAAGGCAAGCAGGCTAAACAAACTGTGCCGGTGATTGATGGCTGTGTTGGAAGGTTGTTCAGCACCGAAACCGCCCTTCCCCGCCTGCACTCTGTGGTTGTCGACACCATTGCCGGCAACAGGGAAGATAACCAGAGACTCAATGGACTCAAGCACTCAGAAAAATTCCATTCCAGAAACAGTTTTCACTTTGAGGCCTCGAAGCAGAGGATCCACTGAAATGAAGCAACCCAAGTCTGAATTCAAGGCAAAAAGCCCTCCGGCTTAACCCCCCAACCACGGTGCAGCAGAGTGTGTGGCCAGGATGACCTCGCGGGGGGGGGCTCACCTTGACCAGAGTGGTTTGTGCCAGTGTTTGGCGTGGGGGTTTGAACACAACAATAGGGAAGGCCCAAGGATGGGTAAATCACTTTGTCAGGAATGAATGGAGTGTCAAGTGAAACACGAAAATCTACAGATGCTGTGATTGCAGTAAAAAAAATACACAGAAATCTCGGAGGAACTCAGCAGGTCTTGCAGTGTCCATAAGAGACTTCTATTTACCTTGAGGAAGGGCTCAGGCCCGAAATGTTGGTTATATATCTTTGCCTCCAGTGAACGCTGCGAGACTGGCTGAGCTCCTCCAGCATTTCTGTATTTGTACTACAATCACAGTGTCGAGTTTTGCTCTGTGTATCTTGTGCGTGGGAGCAGCAAGTAAGAATTTCAGTGCATCCATACATTGTACTTTGGTATATTCTTCCTTACATGACATTAAAGGAAAAGGTCCTTCTGGAAAGAATCCTAGAAATAAATTAAAGAACAAAATACAACCAAAATGTTGGAGGAACTCAGCCGGTCTCGCAGCATCCAGACGAGGCCTCTCGTACCTTGACTAAGAGCTCAGACCCTATACGTTAGTCATATATCTTTGCTTCCAGTGAATGCTGCGAGACTGGCTGAGCTCCTCCAGCATTTCATTGTTTTAACTGGAGTGTTCAAGCCATTTTAGAGATGGCTTGATTGAAACTTGCCAGATGCTGAATGTGGAAGTGCAGACGGGAATCTAGAACTCGGAGCAACAGCAAACAAACTGCCAGGGGAACTCAGTGGGTTGAGCTGCAGTGGTGAGGGTACAACAGTGGTTCTCAACCTTTCTCTTTCCACTCACATATAACTTTAATCCTTGTGCTATTGGTGCTCCGTGATTATTAAGGGATTGCTTAAGGTGCTTTGTGGATGGGGAAGGAAGGTTGAGATCACTGCTCTAGACCTAATTGTTACTGAAATATTTTGCTTAAGAAAAATTGTCATTGGCCCATTTCCTTTGGAGTTATGAAACCATGCACATAATGAGTCAATTAGGTACGATTAAACAGTGGTTCTCAACCTTTCTCTTTCCACTCACATATAACTTTAATCCTTGTGCTATTGGTGCTCCGTGATTATTAAGGGATTGCTTAAGGTGCTTTGTGGATGGGGAAGGAAGGTTGAGATCACTGCTCTAGACCTAATTGTTACTGAAATATTTTGCTTAAGAAAAATTGTCATTGGCCCATTTCCTTTGGAGTTATGAAACCATGCACATAATGAGTCAATTAGGTACGATTAAACAGTGGTTTTCAACCTTTTTCTTTCCACCCACATACCACCTTCAGCAATCCCTTACTAATCACAGAGCACTTATGGCATAGGGACTGCTGAAGGTGGTATGTTAGTGGAAAGAAAAGGGTTGAGAACCTCTGGATAAAGGGATGGTCAACACTTCAGTTGAGACCTTGCACCCGGACTGTGTGAAGGAGAGGGAGGGCTGAGATAGACCGGTAGGTTGTGGAGTCTACAAACAGAACAGGCCCTTTGGCCCAACCAGTCCATACTGACTACCAGCATTCTGGGCTATTCCATGTGCCAGCATTTGGTTCATGACCCTCTAATTCCCCCCACCCACCCATAGATCTGTCTAAATGTCTTTTGAATGTTGTAACTCGACCTGCTTCCTCTGGCAGCTCCTTTCAGATACTCCATTAGATTTGAGAACACAATATTCCACACACTAATCTGTGCCAACTCCCTCCAATCAGTCCTGATCTATCCAAGTGCAGGTAGATCCTTTCCCTTGGTCAGAATCCTCTTCAGCAATGTTTCACCAATGGACACCATCTCACTGGCCTGTGGTTCCCTGGCTCGTCCAACAGTGACATTACTGACGTTGCGTCTCCTCTCCCGGCAGTGAAGTACCTGAAGGAGGTGTCGTCGTACTTCAAGAACACTACACAAGGCTCCCCGCCTACCTGGGATTCCTTGTCCAATCCCACCAGTGGTTCAAGTTCACCGGCATCCCTGGGACACCTGCCTGGAGACTCTGAGCAGGAGGAGACCATCCCCTTAAAGATGTGTTACATCCGAAGGAAAACCAGGCCTCCTGACACAGAGAACAGGTATGGAGAGGCTGGGGCGATGGCAATGGGGGTGGGGAAAAGGGGAGGGGTTTGGGAGGTACAGGTGAGACGTACCAATATTGAATGATGCGGCACAGGAAATGTCCACTGAGCGATGAGGCAGGCTCTCCATCCAGGACACGTATCACCGGGGCTTCCACTGGCAGGTAACCCAGCTGCTCGAGGTTCCTGATTTGTGAAATCCCATGGCACCCTCTGGCCCCTCCCCCATTTTCTGCTCCACCCCTCAACTCCAGTCTCCTCTTCAAATACAGTAGAAGTCTGAAAATCCAAACTGCTCGGGGATTGGGTCAGTCTGGATTTTTCAGCAGTAACCTTTAAAATTCAAATTTGAAGAATAAAGAAATGAACAAGTAGATTTTGATAGTTTATTCATTAGCAAATAACATTGTGCTTCACTAAATTTAAAAAGTTTGAAAGTTTTCAGAGTCCAGATTCTCGGGTGGTCCGGATTTTTGGCATCCAGAATTTTGGACTTCTACCTGCATTCATCCGTTCCCCACGGATAAATCCTGTTGAAACTGCTCCTCGTGGGTAGTCAGTTCCAAACCTACTACCCCCCACCCCCCTTCCCCACCCCACAACTCAGTGGGTCAAGCGGGATCAGAGGGAGAAATGGAACGGTCGACGTTTCTGGCTGGAATTCTACATGGAGATGAGCGTCTCCAGTTCCCTGCCAATTTTATGTTGATCAGACCTCTTGCAAGGCAGCACAATCACCCTTGTCTAACTCTGTCCCTTAACCTCCAGTGTCCGTGGAGATCTCTTATCTCTATTAAATGCAAGCCCCATCTTCCCTGTGACTGAAACCTCCTGGAATTGGCTAGAGAACTCCAGCTGACCATATGGACAGAAGAACTTGGAGCGGATCATCTCATCAGACCTCAAATATACAGTAAAACTCCTGGTATCCGCACCTATGGGGATTGGTAGATGCCAGATAGTGTACTTTCCGGTTGCTTGAGACTTACTCTTACAATGCCTAACCAATACACCTGCATTAAGAGTGAACAGATTAAAAGACAAAAATACTAGACTGTACTTACACTGAACAAACTTCACTTGCATGAATATATGAACCTTAAAGAATTTTACTTTATTTCCAGACACATTCTTTGAAAACTTTTAACCATGGCTGAATCTGCAGGTTCCACCCCTCCATGGATCTGGCCGAAAGATAAACAATAACATTATAGATTAATTAGACCCTCCCCCCAGTTTACAGATAAACCCTCTGACTAGAGCGACTCTTACTAAGCAGGGATAAGAAGACACTTTAAGAGAGACACTGAAACGGTGAGCAGCATCAACCATCTCTTCATCCTGGGCGACACCATTGCTGTTTCACACAACTTTATTCAAACAGCTGCAGCCTGACTGAGACACTCCACTGGCTGAATATTTACTCCCGTCTTCACCAAAAGTTTGTGTTTCTTCAGAGAACATTTACTCTTGCAATTTTAAACATGGATTTTTTGCCTATTATTTTATTTTTTTTTTTAATTAAATTTATTTTCCTCAATTTTTTTTTGCTGGTTGGTTAAGGCTGCAAGTTGCTTAAAATTTGGATACCGGGGGGGTTTCACTGTAGCCATAACCAGGCTGGCTGGGCTGGATACAGCCTTCAGACTAACTGCCCCTGGCTCTCACCTGGGTCTGAGGATGTCCTCCGTCCACAGCTCTGAGCCAAGACCCTTCCTAATCACTGTCTTTGCAGTAATACCAGCCGAGGATTGTGAACCTGCCTCGTACCCCCAACTCCCTGTACCAACTCCAGAACGGTGCACAGACAGTTCCCTTCTTGTTATAAAAACGAAAATGGAAGATATAGAAAACACCCAGCAGGTCATACAGAATTTATGGGAGGAGAAATCAAATGCTCCTCTCCCTCTCTCCACAGATGCCACCAGAGTTATAGGGTTTTATTTTAGATTTTCAGTCTCAGTTACTTGTGAGTTTGTTGTTCCAGGGAATTAGTTTTAAGAAACAAATGCGAACCTGACATTGAATATTTTTGTGTATCATCCTCATTTCTACCCTTCCCCTCCTTCCTCCATTTCCCTTCCCCTCCTCCCTTTTTCCCCTTGCCCACCCTTCTTCCCCTTCACCCTTCCTGTCCTCTACTCTCTCCCTTTGCCCCATTCTGTCTCTGCCCCCCACCTCCTCCCCCCCACCTCCTCCCCCCCACCTCCTCCCCCCCACCTCCTCCCCCCCACCTCCTCCCCCCCACCTCCTCCCCCCCACCTCCTCCCCCCCACCTCCTCCCCCCCACCTCCTCCCCCCCACCTCCTCCCCCCCACCTCCTCCCCCCCACCTCCTCCCCCCCACCTCCTCCCCCCCACCTCCTCCCCCCCACCTCCTCCCCCCCACCTCCTCCCCCCCACCTCCTCCCCCCCACCTCCTCCCCCCCACCTCCTCCCCCCCACCTCCTCCCCCCCACCTCCTCCCCCCCACCTCCTCCCCCCCACCTCCTCCCCCCCACCTCCTCCCCCCCACCTCCTCCCCCCCACCTCCTCCCCCCCACCTCCTCCCCCCCACCTCCTCCCCCCCACCTCCTCCCCCCCACCTCCTCCCCCCCACCTCCTCCCCCCCACCTCCTCCCCCCCACCTCCTCCCCCCCACCTCCTCCCCCCCACCTCCTCCCCCCCACCTCCTCCCCCCCACCTCCTCCCCCCCACCTCCTCCCCCCCACCTCCTCCCCCCCACCTCCTCCCCCCCACCTCCTCCCCCCCACCTCCTCCCCCCCACCTCCTCCCCCCCACCTCCTCCCCCCCACCTCCTCCCCCCCACCTCCTCCCCCCCACCTCCTCCCCCCCACCTCCCCCCCCCACCTCCTCCCCCCCACCTCCTCCCCCCCACCTCCTCCCCCCCACCTCCTCCCCCCCACCTCCTCCCCCCCACCTCCTCCCCCCCACCTCCTCCCCCCCACCTCCTCCCCCCCACCTCCTCCCCCCCACCTCCTCCCCCCCACCTCCTCCCCCCCACCTCCTCCCCCCCACCTCCTCCCCCCCACCTCCTCCCCCCCCACCTCCTCCCCCCCCACCTCCTCCCCCCCCACCTCCTCCCCCCCACCTCCTCCCCCCCACCTCCTCCCCCCCACCTCCTCCCCCCCACCTCCTCCCCCCCACCTCCTCCCCCCCACCTCCTCCCCCCCACCTCCTCCCCCCCCCACCTCTTCCCCCCCCCACCTCCTCCCCCCCCCACCTCCTCCCCCCCCCACCTCCTCCCCCCCCACCCCAATGCCACCCCTTCGTGTTCAGGTACATTGAGCTCTCCTCGGCAAGTGGCAAGCCGGCGGTGTGCCTGCGTCTGCCAGATGGTGCCACCGCACAGTCGTGGTTTGGCTCCATTCACGGCAACGCTGCTGCGCTGGTGCCGCTGGTTAAGTCAGAGTTGAGGGCGCTGGGTGGCACAGCAGGGATCGCCGGGGGCACCCAGCTGCGGCACGTGGGCTGGCTGACAGAGCAGGTGAGTCCCATCCATGAGCCCCGCCTCCTCGCTCTGCACCTTGTGGGGTCCGACCACAGGAAGGCTGACAACAACAAGACTGGCAGATTGCCCCCCCATCCCCCCCACTCAGCCGCTTGTCTGCAGACCCCCACCATACCTTCCGCCGGACCCACTCCCCAAGCTATGCTCCACCCAACCCACTCCCCAGTGTTGCCAGATGCCTAAAAAATTTAAGGCCCAACCAGGTACAAAAACCAACTCAAACCCAGCCCAAAAATAGTGGATTAGATTCGACTTTGTCATTTATGCCAAGTTCAGATACAACCCTAATGAAATGCAACTAGCATCCAAGCAGAAGTTTAAAAAGTAGTGCTCTATATAAATAACTATGTGTGAATAAAAACAAGCGGATTCAGCAAGCAAACAATTATAAAAAGACTGACAGTACAATGTGGGTGCAGAACCACTCAGTGCTGGGATTTAAGGTTCAGCAAGGTCACAGCCTCAGGAAAAAAAATCTGGATTCCTTTATTTATGGAAGATTCTCTACTAAGTCCTGCATTACATGCAGACAAATCGACAACAAAGTTCTGCATCTAATAACTGAATATGTAAAAACGTCTTGAAGAAGGGTAGAAAAATCCAGAAATCCAAGTTGTCATGTTCATTATTGTCGTAATGTTTGTACAATTCTGATGTGAAACGACTCCGTGTAGATGGTGTTGGCTCGAAACTGTTGCAGCAGAAATTGTTTCTGGACATATACATGCGAATGTTTAATATTGTCTCCAGCAGTTCTTGTTGCATTCTGTTTCTCAGTTTTGTTTTGATAAGGTTCATCTGAGAGAAAGGTCTTTCAATGGCCACATTGCTTCAACAGTTTCTGGCTATCCGAATAATTGCATGTCCGATCGCTTGGAACATCTTCCAATAATAATTAGCATTCCTTAAATAGGGCTTCTCTCTCCTATAAGGGGTGCACCCTGCTAAAGGAATAAATAGTTAGGTTTATCCACTCACAAGAGTGGATAGATTAATGCGACCAAATAATGACAAAAGCAGACAGGGTGACGGGAGGGGGCATTAATGCATTTTTCTTTTCAATATTTTTATTGACATTGAAATTCCACTTTGAAAAATACAAAGTACAGAAGGATACATGTTAAAAGTTTTAAAAAAATACATTACACTTAAATCGAATGGATTATGTTAATATTTTATTATTAAAAAAAGATCTAAACCCTCTACCAAAAATGAAGCTGTTGGACAAAAAAGGAAAAAAAGAATTCCTTATTAGAGTAATAAATGACCTTAAATCATGAACATCATTCATATCAAATCACAGAGATTATGAAGATCATTTTGAACTTGTTAATTTCTGGTTATTGTGGGAAGACTCCGTACTTTCCACTTTGATCAAGTTCCAACTTCCAATGCTTATCCACACTTTCCGCAGCATGCGGTTGTGATTTGCGGCCCGCCACTCACGCGATTTTGGTTGATGGGTGAGGGTTCTCTTGAGTCCACCACTGTACAGCTCTGCCTGGTCCTCCGAGCGCCCCGCTCCGGCCGAGCCACTTTTACTGCAACAGTTGTTTCGCTGTTCCTCCCTGTTGCTTCACATAAAAGTCAGTCCAAAAAAAAGCAAAAATTCTTAAAAGGGGCCCAAAGACCCGGAACCTGCAAACGTTCAAATTTTCCTGCAGCCCAAAAGAAAGCCATTTAGGCGGGAAAACAGCCCATCTGGCAACACTGCCCTTCCCCCAATGCCCCACTTCCACTTCCTCCTTCTCCCCCGGCTCCACTCCCCCATGCTCCACCCCCACCGCCAAACACATGCCTAAAGCCACACCCAACCCCTTGCTGCCCTGGCCCCTCACTAACCCCTCACTCCCACCCCACCCTTCCATCAGACCCACTGCAAGCCACGCCCCAAGCCCCTGCTTCCCTTTTCTCCTCCCTTGGCCCCCACTCCCTCCGCCCCAGCCCCACTCTCCAACTTCCCCTCCCCAGGCCCTACTCCCACCTTAACTCCCCCACCCCCAAATGATTGACGGACGGTTCCCCTCCCCTGCAGGTGTCAAGCGAAGCGGAGCGGCCAGTCTTTGCCATCCTCACCGAGAAGGATCTGCTGCTGTACAGCAGCATCCCACACACCCAGGAGCAGCTGGCCAGCCCTGCCTCCCGGCACCCACTTATTGCCACTAGGTAAGGGGATGACCAGGAGCATCACTGGGGCAGGCGGTCAGGTGGTAGGGATCAAACCAGGATTAGGGGGTGCAAGGCGAGGAGTAGGAGGGTTTTCCAGAGAACAGTTGATACCTGGAACTCTGCCATGTCTAAGACAGGCAAGGCATCAAACTAATACAGGCACATAACGTGTGTGGGTGGCCAAAAAGGGGATGGGCTACAGGGCTTGTTTGTGTTAAGTCCAACTCTGCCTGTGAAGACTGAGGATGGCAGATGGAAACCGGTCGGGTTTTTAATGTTCGAGATCACTTTTACCGAGTGCAGCATTTTATTCTGATATTTTTCTTTTTAAAATATCTTTATTGAATTTAATTTAAAAAAAATACAATGTTAGATCCAATACATAAGCTGGAATGTAAGAAAGGACACATATTTATACATTTCAAATAAAACCTTGACCATACATTGTTCAAATTGTGTGCACCTTTCCCAATAAAACTGGCTCTGAACTAGGGGGTCAACAGGCACTGTGGTTAGTGGGGACTGTGGTCAGGGGAGCACTGCAGTCACTGGGCAGTCGGTGGGCACTCATGGGTGATTGGTGGGCACCTGCAGTCACTGTGCATTTATGGTCAGCCCGGGATTGTCTCCAAGCCAGGGTAGGATGACTGTGGGATGAGGGTTAACAAGGCCTCATGTTGTGTTTCAGGTTGGTTCACTCTGGTCCTGCCAAAGGCTCGCTGCTGGTGGACGCAGACCTGTTCTTTGTTCTGAGAGCTGGCACCCGGAATGGTGTAGAGACTCACCTCTTCTCCACAGCCACCCCCTCTGAGCTGGGCACCTGGACAAGGCTCCTGGTAGATGGATGCCACACTGCAGCTGAGCTGGTCCAGGAAGTCATCACTGGTGAGGCAATCCCCCTGAACCCAGGATGCCAGCTTTCACTCTCTCCCCCACCCCAGGGTGTCAGCATTTCCCATCACGCATCCTGCCTCCCCTACCCTGACCCTGGAGCGGCAGTGCTCCCTGTGCCCCACACCCTCTTCCCCCACCCTGACCTCGGGATGCCAGCGTTCCCCATCCCCAACTCCATCTCCCCAACCCTGACCCAGGGGTGCCAGCATTCCCCATTCCCCACAGTCTCTTCCACACTCTGACCCTGGGGCACTAGTGTTTCTCCCCCCCCCCCCCTTCTATCTATACCCTACAGCCCCTACATCTCCCTGCTGTGTGGTTGGGCGAGTATGGGTCTGACATTCCCCATGGTTCCCTCTGGTTTCAGCGTGTACCTGGAATGGACTGGAATGCAAGGTGGGGGTGCACCTGGAGAAGGGGTTCACCATCTACCAGGACAGCCCTGATGGGGGTCGGACCCACACTCTTCTCAGCCAACCCTTCGAGAGGCTTCGCATGTCTTCTGACGATGGAGTCAAGGTGCTCTTCCTGGACTTTGGTGGTCCAGAAGGGGAGATTGTGAGTACAGCTGAGGGGGAACTGGATTTAGGGCAGTGTCTGCACAGTTACAGTGCCAGAGACAGGGAGGGGTGTAGGGGATCAGAGGGGTTACAGAGACAGGGAGGGGTGTAGGGGACTGGAGGGGGTTACAGAGACAGGGAGAGGTGTGTGGGGGTAAGGAATTAGTATGGGGGTGATAGTCAGGTGGCAGGTGGGTGACATTTTGAGGGGGTGGGGTGTGGATGGGGAGGTGGGGGAGGGGTCGGTGGGGGTCTTGGGTGGGTGAGGCTGTGTGACCATGCCCTGACTGTGACCCTCCCATCTTGCAGCAACTGAACTTGACTTCATGTCCCAAGACCCTGGTGTTCATCATTCATTCCTTCCTCTCAGCCAAGATGACCCGGCTCGGCCTGTTAGCATAGACCCCCACCCATAGGAGCAGGAGGGGCGGAGTGCGTCCACCCCATCCGTAGTCACAGCAGGTGAAGGGGAGACAGGACACCCCCTCCTCACCTGCCAACAGCCGCTGTGTTAACCATATGATGAAGCGTCCACGTTGTCTGAAGCAGGTGCAACTAAACTCTCCGCACGTCCGTGTCTGTCATTAAGGGTTCAGGTGGAAGTGGGCCCTCCAATTTGCTTCACTGCACCCACCGTCCACTTCCCACCCCCTCACAGGCCCTGGTGAGGGTTCAGCCATGGCTGGGTAAAATGTAAACTCTCCCCAAGAGCACATCCTTGATCTGCACCTCCTATTCCCATTGCCCCACCTGTCCTCACCCCTGCCTTCCTCCCCTCTGCCCATGTCATCACCCCCTTGCCCTCCCCTCTGCCCCCATTGCCCTCCCTGCTGCTCACTCCCACTGCCCCCTCCCCACCGTTCCTCCTCTCCCCTTCGCCCCACACACCTCTGTGGCCTTGCTTTGCCTGTTATGGATCCAGGAACCTGGCAGTGCCCTCTCACCGTGCCCTAGCACACACGCTGATGGGGATGAAAGCTACCTTGGACATGGAAGGTTCCAGAAGTTCATTGTTCGTCTCTGAGTATTTCAGAAGTTGAGTGGCGATGAGAGGCTGGCAGGATTGAGCCGGGGAGACTGCATCCACGGAGAGGAATGTCCATTAAACAACTCGAGCCAAGACATTGACTATGATCTCCCTCCACAGAAGCTGCCTACCCCACTCAGACCCTCCAGGTCCCAGCAAAGGCAGAGTTAAACGCTGCCAGAGTGCTTGCTCCCCACCTCTCCGCCTGTGGGCTTGAGGGGTGTGCCCAGGTTTGTCCCTGCTGCAATGCAGACTCTGTGCTCATTCCCCCTCCCCCCCATCACCTGTCAGGGTCCAACAGTGTATTGTGGCCATTACATCGTCCCCCTCGCTGCAGGTCCTGCTTGGGCTCCAGGGTTAGGCAAATCCCCAGCATTAGTGCCTCCTCCAGGAGTCTGTCAGGGTCAGGCTGAGGGGGAGAGAATCTAGCCCCACCCCAGCAAGATTCACCAGACCAATGGGGAGAGCAATGAGAGGAAGCGGCCCCTTTGTCTCCCCCCACCCTTGGCCGCACTCTCCGTCTCCATCCCCGTGCACTCAACCCTTTGGCCACTGCGTATTTCCCCACCTCTCTTTTTTGCTGCTCCTTCCTTCCCACCCCTGGCCGTGAGACTGTGGCAGGAGAGGGCTTTTACCAGGAATGGACTGTTGGACATTTGCTGTTGGACATTTGGGGACTGGTGTGAGGGAGGAGAACAGTGGTAGCAAACTTGTGGTGGAGGGGGGGGGGGGGGAAGGAGGGGTATAAGCAGGGTGGGAGGGCTGCCTCTGGTGGGGGTGGGCTATAAATTCTGCTCGCATCCCTTGGTGGTGGTGGGCTATAAATTCTGCTCGCATCCCTTGGTGGTGGTGGGGTGGCAGCCATTGATCCCATCAGCCAGAGGCTGCAGTGACTCCAGACGTCCAGAAAGACTAATTCCAACACTATCCCCACGTCGGCCACTCTCAACACTAGCTTTGTATATTATATCCTTACTAATTTAACGATAAG
This sequence comes from Narcine bancroftii, assembly GCF_036971445.1. Classification (NCBI taxonomy): domain Eukaryota; kingdom Metazoa; phylum Chordata; class Chondrichthyes; order Torpediniformes; family Narcinidae; genus Narcine; species Narcine bancroftii. The sequence continues at coordinate 29,222,594 of NC_091474.1, forward strand.
CTTTGCCAGTTTTGCTGTAAATACCTTAAATGTGGAATTAAAATGGACATTTATTAACCTTCGAGTGTCTGCTGCTTCATTTCATTCCATAGGCTACTGAGGGAGGGTCACACTGAGGGAGGGTCACACTGAGGGAGGGTCACACTGAGGGAGGGTCACACTGAGGGAGGGTCACACTGAGGGAGGGTCACACTGAGGGAGGGTCACACTGAGGGAGGGTCACACTGAGGGAGGGTCACACTGAGGGAGGGTCACACTGAGGGAGGGTCACACTGAGGGAGGGTCACACTGAGGGAGGGTCACACTGAGGGAGGGTCACACTGAGGGAGGGTCACACTGAGGGAGGGTCACACTGAGGGAGGGTCACACTGAGGGAGGGTCACACTGAGGGAGGGTCACACTGAGGGAGGGTCACACTGAGGGAGGGTCACACTGAGGGAGGGTCACACTGAGGGAGGGTCACACTGAGGGAGGGTCACACTGAGGGAGGGTCACACTGAGGGAGGGTCACACTGAGGGAGGGTCACACTGAGGGAGGGTCACACTGAGGGAGGGTCACACTGTGGAATCGACATCCCGGCCGGGAGGAGATGATGTATCACATGATATGAGGGTGCAGTTTTTCTTCACCTACTTGAAGGAGCTACTCCTCAAATTCTGGTTGTGTGCTCCTGATCTACGGGTGCCAGGCATTCAGTAGACTTCCTTGTGGGGGTTGGCAAAACTGACCATTCACAGGTCGAGGTGGTGGGCAGTCAAGGGGGTGGGGAGAGCTGACTGCCTGCCTGTCTTTCGGGGTTACATCCAGGCCCATGCAGTGTAGGAGCGGGAACACATAATGTCCGAGGGGATGGTGGCTAAATTCAGGGCCCTCTGGGGATCGCATATTTGGTGACAAAAATTGTTTTAATTTGATGTCTAATACTGTGTAATGGAGAGATTTTCATAATTGCTGCTTCTCACAGTTTTAGTTGTAGCTCTATGTGTTTTGTGTTGTAATATTGTAGTTTGAACAAAGTTTGTATGTTTTAAAAAAAAGGCAGTGCAGAAGTCATGGTGCACAATGCCGGGAAGGCGGAGAAAGATAAATGATTTAGACGGCTGAAATGGGGATTTGAATGGAAAGGAGGTTTTGTGTGTGTGATGTGGGAGCACTCGGGCAGACTTATTGTTTTTTTTTAATTTTTAACTTTTCACACTATAAACCATATTGATCAAGATACATTTTTCTTCTTAAATATATACAGTGTCATTTTCTCCCCCTTTTTTCCTCCCTCCCTCACACCCTTTCCCATTTATTTGAAGTTTAATCTATAAGATACATTATAAAAATAAACAAGAAATTTTACTGAGTCAGTTCTTTTCGTTGTCTTCTCCTTCTGTCATTTTAGGTGGTGAAAGTCCATGGTAGGATTTCTCTATTGTGTTTTATGTATGGCTCCCATATTTGTTCGAATATTGAGATGTTATTTCTTAAATTATATGTTATTTTTTCTAATGGAATACATTTATTCATTTTTGTGGATGGGGAGGTGGGGGAGGGGTCGGTGGGGGTCTTGGGTGGGTGAGGCTGTGTGACCATGCCCTGACTGTGACCCTCCCATCTTGCAGCAACTGAACTTGACTTCATGTCCCAAGACCCTGGTGTTCATCATTCATTCCTTCCTCTCAGCCAAGATGACCTCTCAAGTTGTCTTCTAATTTCCAGGTTGACATAATACATTTTTTTGCTACAGCTAGTGCTATCCCAACAAATCTTTTTTGTGCTCCATCCAAATCGAGTCCAAATTCTTTTTCTTTTATTACTTCGGAGGAAGATCTCTGGGTTTTTTGGTATATTGCTTTTTGTGATTTTATTTAATATCTGGTTTAGATCTTCCCAAAATTTTTCCACTTTCTCACATGTCCAAATTGCATGAATTGTTGTTCCCATTTCCTTTTTACAGCGAAAACATCTGTCTGATACTGTTGCGTCCCATTTATTTAACTTTTGAGGTGTGATGTATAGCCTGTGTATCCAGTTATATTGTATCATGCATAACCTCGTGTTTATTGTATTTCTCATAGTTCCGGAGCATAGCTTCTCCCATGTTGCATTCTTTATCTTTATGTTTAGATTTACCATTTTTGTTTAGGTTTACCGTTTGTTTCCTCGTTCTCCGTTTCTTGCAGTTTGATGTACATTTTTGTTACAAATTTTAAAATTATCATTGTGTCTGTAATCACATATTCAAAATTGCTTCCTTCTAGTAACCTCAGACTGTTTCCCAATTTGTCCTTCAAGTAGGATTTCAGTTGGTAATATGCAAACATTGTATCGTGAGTTATATTATATTTATCCTTCATTTGTTCAAAGGATAATAATTTATTTCCCGAAAAACAATTTTCTATTCTTTTGATCCCTTTTCTCTCCCATTCTCTAAAGGAAAGGTTATCTATTGTGAAAGGGATTAGCTGATTTTGCGTCAATATTAGTTTTGGTAGTTGGTAATTTGTTTTATTCCTTTCTACATGAATCTTCTTCCAAATGTTGAGCAGATGATGCAATACCGGTGAATTCCTACGTTGCACCAATTTTTCATTCCATTTATATAATATATGTTCAGGTATCTTCTCCCCTATTTTATCTAGTTCTAATCTGGTCCAATCTGGTTTTTCCCTTGTTTGATAAAAATCTGATAGGTATCTTAATTGTGCAGCTCTATAATAATTCTTAAAGTTTGGTAGTTGTAAGCCTCCTTGTTTGTACCATTCTGTTAATTTATCTAGTGCTATCCTCGGTTTCCCCCCCTTTCTTATTTTCTTTAACTCCTTGAAGAATTTCTCTGTTAGGTGTCTTGGTAATGACTGAAATAGGTATTGTATCCTTGGGAAAATATTCATTTTAATACAGTTTATCCTTCCTATCAGTGTTAGTGGTAAGTCTTTCCAATGCTCTAAGCCGTCTTGTAATTTTTTCATTAATGGATAGTAATTGAGTTTATATAGATGGCCGAGGTTTTTATTTAGTTGTATACCTAGGTATCGCATTGCTTGTGTTTGCCATCTAAATGGCGATTCTTTCTTAAACTTTGTGAAATCCGCATTATTCATTGGCATTGCTTCACTTTTATTTGCGTTAATCTTGTACCCCGACACTTCTCCATATTCCTTCAATTTCCTATGTAATTCTTTTATTGATATTTCTGGTTCTGTTTATATTATAACGTCATCTGCAAATAGACTGATTTTATATTCCTTGTCTTTTATTTTTATCCCTTTTATTTTATTTTCTGTTCTTATCAGTTCTGCTAGTGGTTCTATAGCTAACGCGAACAGTGAGGGAGATAGTGGGCATCCCTGCCTTGTTGATGTGCTTAAGCTAAATTGTTTTGATATACATCCATTTACTGTCACTTTCGCCAATGGCCCCTTATATAATGCTTTAATCCAATTAATATATTTCTCTGGTAGGCTGAATTTTTGTAGTACTTTGAATAAATAATTCCATTCTACTCTGTCAAAGGCCTTCTCTGCGTCTAAAGCAACCACTACTGTTGGAGTTTTATTTCCTTCTACTGCATGAATTAAGTTAATAAATTTACAGATATTGTCTGTTGTTTGTCTTTTTTAATAAATCCAGTTTGGTCTAGATTTACTATTTTTGGTACATAGTCAGCCAGTCTGTTTGCTAATAGTTTGGCTGTTATCTTATAATCTGTGTTAAGTAAAGATATTGGTCTATATGTCGCTGGTGCGAGTGGATCTTTCCCTGTCTTTTGTATTACTGTAATTATTGCTGTTTTGCATGAATCTGGTATGCTTTGTGTTTTATCAATCTGGTTGATTACTTCCAGAAGGGGAGGAATTAATAAGTCTTTAAATGTTTTATAGAATTCTATTGGGAATCCATCCTCTCCTGGTGTTTTATTGTTCGGTAGTTTTTTTTTAATATCTCCTGTAATTCTTCCATTTCAAATGGTTTTATTAATTTATTTTGCTCCTCTGTTTGTAATTTCAGTAGTTCAATTTTAGTTAGAAATTCATCTATTTTGTCTTCTTTCCCTTCGTTTTCAGTTTGATATAATTGCTTGTAGAATTTGCTGAAGTTTTCATTGATCTCCGTTGGATTATATGTAATTTGTTTGTTCTTTTTCCTTAATGCCAATACCATTCTTTTAGTTTGTTCTGTCTTAAGCTGCCACGCTAGAATTTTGTGCGATTTTTTAAATTTTTCTCCCAGCTCATATTTCTGTTTTGTCTTCATTATGTTCTTCTCCACCTTATATGTTTGTAGTGTTTCATATTTTATTTTTTTAACTGCCAATTCTCTTCTTTTAGTTGTATCTTCCTTTATTGCTAATTCTTTTTCTATATTTGTTATTTCCCTTTCCAACTGTTCTGTTTCCTGATTGTAGTCCTTCTTCATCTTAGTTACATAACTTATTATTTGCTCTCTGATGAACGCTTTCATTGCGTCCCATAATATAAACTTATCTTTCACTGATTCCGTATTTATTTCAAAGTACATTTTAATTTGTCGTTCAATGAATTCTCTAAAATCCTGTCTTTTAAGTAGCATGGAGTTTAATCTCCATCTATACATTCTTGGAGGGATGTCCTGTAACTCTATTGCCAATAACAGGGGTGAGTGGTCCGATAATATTCTAGCTTTATATTCCGTTTTCCAAACTCTCCCTTGAATGTGGGCTGATATCAGGAATAGGTCTATCCTTGAGTATGTTTTATGTTTACCCAAATAGTATGAATATTCCTTTTCCTTTGTTGTTTCCTCCATATATCCAAAAGTTGCATTTCTTGCATCGATTTAATTATAAATTTGGTTACTTTGTTCTTTCTGTTAGTTTTTTTTCCAGTTTTATCCATGTTTGAGTCCAAATCAAGGTTAAAATCCCCTCCTATTAGTATGTTCCTTTGCGTATCTGCTATCTTCAAAAAGATCTCTTGCATAAATTTTTGATCTTCATTAGGTGAATATACATTGAGTAAATTCCAAAATTCTGAATATATCTGACATTTTATCATTACATATCTCCCTGCTGGATCTATTATTTCCTCTTCTATTTTAATTGGTACATTTTTACTGATTAATATAGCTACTCCTCTAGCTTTTGAATTATATGACGCTGCTGTTACATGTCCTATCCAATCTCTCTTTAATTTCTTGTGTTCCACTTCAGTTAGATGTGTTTCTTGTACGAATGCTATATCAATTTTTTCTTTTTTCAGTAAATTTAACAGTTTCTTCCTTTTGATTTGGTTATGTATTCCATTAATATTTAAAGTCATATAGTTCAACATAGCCATTTCATACTTTGTTTATCTTTCCTTTCTGTTTCCTCATCACCACCTTCCCTTCTTATCCATTTCTGCTTTCTTTTTTTGAACACATTATAAGACAACATTTCTAAAACATAAAATATTTCCACTATTCTCATATCTAAAATTCCTTTAACCCCAATAGTCCCTCCCCTTTCTGAGTTGCCCTTTGTCCCTTGTCGGGCAACCACATCTCCCCTCTCCATTTGGATTTGCGAATCCACTCGCAAGTGTCAACTGATTTCACAGTGACTAATTCTTCCCCACCCAGCCCCCCCAGAAAAGATTTTAATCTTCATATATAACAAAGGTCACTCTCTTAATTCCCTCCTTACTTCCTTTCTTCCCTTTCTTTCCCTTCTTAGTTCTTACCTATACTCTATTTTTTATATATACACATATATATATATATATATATAAATATATATATATATATATATATAAAATATATATGTATATATATATATATATATATATATATATATATATACCTACATATACACATACATATAGTTTGTTGTCATTTGTGTTCTTGTTACATCTCTTCATCTCTCTGTCTGTTTTGTAGTTGTTCTGCAAATTTTCGTGCTTCTTCCGGGTCAGTTTGTTTTGCTGCCCCGGAATAACTATTTTAAGTACTGCTGGGTATTTTAACATAAATTTATAACCTTTTTTCCATAGGGTCGTTTTTGCTGCATTGAACTCCTTCCTCTTCTTCAGGAGTTCAAAACTTATATCTGGATAGAAAAAAAATTTTTGACCTTTGTATTCCAGTGGTTTTTTGTCTTCTTATTTTATTCATTGCCTTCTCCAATATATTTTCTCTTGTTGTATATCTTAGGAATTTTACTAGAATGGATCTTGGTTTTTGTTGTGGTTTAGGGGCTAATGTTCTGTGTGCCCTTTCTATTTCCATTTCTTCCTGTAATTCTGGTCTTCCTAGGACCCTGGGGATCCATTCTTTTATAAATTCTTTCATATTTTTGCCTTCTTCATCTTCCTTAAGGCCCACTATCTTTATATTGTTTCTTCTATTATAATTTTCCATTATATCTATCTTCTGAGCTAACAGCTCCTGTGACTCTTTAACCTTTTTATCAGATTCTTCTAATTTCTTTTTTAAGTCCTCTACTTCCATTTCTACAGCTGTTTCTCATTCTTCCACCTTGTCTACTCTTTTTCCTATATCTGCCATGATCATCTCTAATCTATTCACTTTTCTGTACTTTTTATTCTTCTTTTTATTTCACTGAATTCTTGTGACTGCCATTCTTCTACTGTTTCCATATATTCTTTAAAAATATATATCCATGTACTTGCCCTTCCCTTCATCTTCCATTTCTCTGTGTTCTTCCTCTTCTTCTTCTGAGTCCACTCCAGGGTCTGTGTCCTTTACCTCTGTCTCTTCTGGTTTTCTTGTTGGGTTGTTTGTTTTATTTTGTTGGGTATTTTTGGTCTTATTTTTATTAGAAGTGTCTTGGTGTTGGTCTTCTTCCTCTGGGTTGGTCATCTGTTGTTTCTTTGATTTCTTATTTTTATTCTCTTCCGTCTTGTTCTCGTTATTTTCTATGTTTTCCTCTTGCTGTTGTGTTGTAGTTGCCTGTTTTAGCTGCGGAGATCAACTCCTCAGCTGGTCCCCCCTCCCGTCAATGTTATTTTTGTCTTGCGCGGTTGCGCACTTTTGTTTGGCTCAGTGAGCCATTTTTGTAGTCCCGAGTTCGGGGCTTCAACTGACCTCAGGGAGCGGGCTTCTCTCTCCACGGCGGGCCTCCTCGCACAGGTAAGGCCTTTACCTTTTTCTTCCGATGTCTTTCCTTCTTCTTTTCTTCCCGTTGTTTTTGGTTTTTCTTTCTTTGCTGCCATTTTCTCCACACTTTTACTTTCACTTTGTTATGGTTTTTATGTTTGTGCCTTTGTTTTTTCTCTATCTTTTTTTTAAACTTTTCTGGAGAGGGCTGGAGTTCCCCTACCGGCCACTACTTCATCACGTGACTCCTCTAGGCAGACTTATTGTTCAGGAGAAATCTTTTGCTTGTAAATGAAGCTCTGCTGTCTCCAACTATGCAGTTCCAGCAATTAGCTGGCAGTTTGTCAGGGTGGATTTACTCCACCGTAAAACCATTATCTTTTGCCTAATTTGCTCATTAAAAGTTTAACATCGTTGACTCCACCACCGGTTCATCGCTGATTAGCTTGGCAATAGATTGTTGATGACTTTTCAATGGAGTCTCGAAGGCCTGGGAACCTCGGCCTCACCTTCAAGGAGTTTGAGATGCTTTGGCAGAAGGCCAGGGAGCCAGTTCGTGAAGCATCCAGGGATTTCTGTTGATCGTCCAGATAAAGGACTCACATCTCAGACTCTCGTTTCGATGTGGGGGAAATATGGGATGGTGTGCTCTGAGGACTGAGTTAGGGTGACTTCAATCAACATGAAGTTGTATAAATAGAAATTTTAAATTTTATTTTTTATATATATATATCTAGACATACAGAATGGTAACAGGCCATTTCGGCCCACGAGTCCATGCTGCTCAACTACATGGCTGGTACATTTTGAACAGTGGGAAGAAACGAGCCCCGGGGGAAAACCCAAGCAGACACGGGGTGTACATACAAACTCTTTAAAGACAGCAGGGGATTACAAGCCTGGTCCCACTCGATGGCACTATCGAAGCATTGCACTAACTGTGCCACCCCTCCTGATGTGGACTATTGTTTCATACAATGGTCTAGTTTGTTTTTCATAAATATACCAGACTGGTCTTCTGAAAGACCTGGGCTCTACAGAAATCACGTTGGGCCAGTGATTTCAACGACCCTCTGACCACAAATTTTTTTTGCATCACTGGAAGACGAGAATGCGGTCATTATACTTATCCCCATGAACGTGGATGGAAAATGCACAAGGGCAATGATGGGGAGCGATGGCATCCTGACCATTACAGTGAGTGTGAAAATGGAGGGGAAATCCGTGATGTGCCTACAAAATGCCAAGTCACAAGTTGAGTTGATTCATGGACTCACCAACCATCTGTCACTTCAGCGGCTTGGTTGAGATGTGTTCCATGGAATGTGTGAGAGTGCAGACTCTGCTCGCGTACCTGAAGGGGTTGCTCTTTCAAGATCTGGCTCCATTTCAGCCCAAAGCTCCTAATCTTTGGGCACCTGGTACTGAGGAGGGAGGGATAGTCGAGTGTTGTCCGCGTCAATTTGGTACTAGGCCTAGGCAGCGGGCAGTTGAAGGTTCAGTTTGGGCTGACTGCCTGCCCCTCTTCTGAGGACACTTATGTGCCTGAGGATCCCTGGAGAAGGAGCACACAGTGCTCACGGGCAGACTGGAGGGTCTGAACAGTTGGCCCACCAGGGTTAAATGATGTTGTCGGAGATAATTATGTTTAATTTGTAACATGTTTTGTGTGAATAGCCTGAATTTTAAACTAGTGCAGTACTTGTAACTTTTGGACGATGAATAATAAAGGGGCTATACTGACAGTAGCAAACACCTGAGGATATCTGTATGTTCAAGGTTAGAGGAGGAAAATTTGGGGGAGATGTCGAGTAAGTTTTTTTTACACAGAGTTGTGGGTGCCTGGAATGCCTTGCCAGGGATGGTGGTGGTGGAGGTTAGATGGTGGTGGAATTAGGGACATTTAAAAGACTCAAGCACATGGATTTAAGAAAAATAGAGGGTGGGAAAGGTTTGATTTTTGTGGAAAAAGTTTCCACAGGTCAGCACAACATCATGGGCTGAAGGGCCTGTACAGTGCTGTAACGTTGTCTGCTGTATGAAGTGTGATCTTGCCCTTGGCTGTGACCCTTCAGCTGCCCATTTGGAGGGTTCTCACTGCAGGTTCTACCTCTCAACGTGTCTGAAGTGGTGGTTTGAATGGAGAATCCTGAATGATGCCTGGGCTCAAGAACCAGCCCCGAGTGAGGATTCGGAAAACTGCAGCGCAGGTGTGTTGATGGATCCCCAAGGACCAGGAACCTGGAACTCCTGGATCAAACAGGAAAGGGCCATGGATGGAGGTTGAACAGTGTGTTTGTATCAGAATAAACAGGTGTCAGCAAATGTGGGCAGGAAGCAAATGATCCATGCTGGAACAGGTCAGAGGGACTGAATGGCCTGGCATTTCATGAGTGTCTTGCAAGGGTAGCTCAGTGCTGCCCTCTGCTGTAATGCTTCACTCAAGCACTGCTTGAAATTAACTTGGAAACCTTGCAGAGTTAAACAGTGTGCAGATGTTGGGGTCGAATACAATCCATAGACGTGCTGGAGAAACTCAGCAGGTCACGCAGCATCCACAGGAAGTAAAGGGTAACCAATGTTTCGGGCCTGGGTGCTTTGTCAGGAAGCATCTTTGGATCCAGAAACAATGCTTCATGTGAGAGGCTGATTATACACACACACACACACTCGGGAGGAAGGAGCCCCACAAATTCTGCATGGGTCACTTTGAATTGTGACCTCAGGTGGGTTCTTAGGGCAGCCCCAGAATCCAGAGCTAACCTGGACAATGGAAAATCAGTGCCACCCCTTTGTCTGGGCTGAGCACGTTGCACTGTGAGGGGGTAGGGGGCGAGGTGGCTGAATCAGCACCTGGTCTCTGCTTGAAATCCCAACAACACCTGTGATCATGCAATGATGGTATCTCCCCCCCCCCTCCACCCCCACCCCCCACTCCTATTCAAATCCTCTCACAGTAGCATCTGTTCTTCCTTCCGGAATTATTCAGGTCTGGTGGATGTTGGTCTCAGCGAAGGGAATAAAATGAAAGAGTTTTAAATCAGTGTGCAGGTCTCATTGGAAAAGAGTGACCTTTACACTCGGCTGCAGTATAAAATTACTTCTTTATTTAGTGAAGAGAGAAAGAAATTCAGAGACACAAAGCATTTGAACACAAGGTCTGAGAGTTGGCGTTGAACCAAACAGAGAAATGGCAGCGTGATTTCAGAAAGCTCAACAACTCATTATAAACACAGCTTACAGATGAATTTGTTTCTTTAAATAGGCTAAAGGAGCATCAATCAACAAAAAAATTAAATAACTGGACACTGGCAAGAAATGAATATTAAAATCTACATAAGATGATTATAAAAAGACCCTGGTCACAGATGTTTAACAAAACAGACACTGGGCATTTTGTACACAAGTGGCACACTCCTCTCTACAGTAACTCAATGAGGAGATCCAGTCAAATCTGATACCAAAAAAAGACTCTCCTCTCTAGAAAGTAATTCACAGAAAATGTCTCCGACACATAAAGCTCCAGGAATTTTAAACACCTCTAAAACATTGAGTAAATCTACAGAAAACAATATCTTAAATCTCGGCTTGCTTCACAGACAGCTTCACATTTAAAAGTTTCATGTCTTTGCCAGTTGAATGTGTCATTCTTAAAGTGGTCAGAAAAAGGCCTCTTGGTCATCCCAATGGTGAGTTCCAGGTGGACCATGTGCTTGGAGTCTGTACAGTATGGGGCTGTCCAGCAGAGAGAGCAAAAGGTCATCATTTCAATGGGAAGTGTGCAAACTCTGGGCCAACGCCCTGCAACTGACCACAAAAACCAGCTCAGGAGAGTAGCGGTTGAGATCTAACCATGGGGCACATTAAACATTTCCATTGCAGGACCCAGTTCGATTGTCACCCTTTTTTTTATTTTAACACTTTTGTTTTGCAAGATATAAGATTGGAATCCAAGGGCAACATTAGATGCCCTGGGCACGTGAGGATTACCTAACGTCCTCAATGCTACCATCCAGTGGGGCATCCACGGCAGGTAACTCCCTGGGTGAAGTGCAAGTAACGTTGGTGGCTGTGAGCTCAGGTGAGGTAGAGTGCCTTGTCCCTTGGTAACATGCTTAATTAAAAGAAAACATAGTTACTTTGGTGAACCAGAACAAGCTCAGCTGACAAACTCCTGGAATCTGTTACGAATCATTGTGCAATGTTTAATACTCCACAGTGAATCCCTCCTACGCAACTTTGGCCGTTATCCAACTTAGAGCTCCAGAAAGTATAAAACAAACTGTTTTGGACTGTAGTACAGTGCCAGGGACAGCAGGGTGGGCGTGTGTTTGTGCCAGCTCCACACAAACCGATGTTTCCAGATCAAGGTTTGAATGACTCCTGGTTCTGAATTAGTCCCGGACAGAGACAGGACCTTCAGCACTAAATCTGGCTTGATGTACCACCCTATTACACTGATCCCATATTCATCCAGCTCTTGTTCTCCCTCTTCTTCCCAACCTTCAAAGACAGGCAGGGTTGTAGGTTAATTTGGAGTAATGGGGGGGGGTGGGGGGTGGGGGGTGGGGGGGGAGGGGCACAGGCTCATGGACCGGAACAGCCTGTTACTGTACTGAATTAAAATTTAACTCCTTCAGATCTTACCCTTCATCAGGAACAAGTTATACCAACAAGCATGTCTTTGGGATGTGGGAGGAGAATCACCTAGTCACAGGGAGAACATACAAACTCCACACAGACAGCACTGGAGGTCCAGGTTGAACCTGGATCTCCAACACTGCACCTCCTTTAATTGTGGAATGTTTCATTGGTCTGAACCCATTACCTCCTGGTAGAAGAAATAAGGAGGGATTGTGGAAGATATTTGATTGTTAGTTTCAAACGTCCCCCTTAATCCTCTTCAGCACAGCCACACTGGGCTCAGTGAGACTCTCTCCCAACCCCTGGACTGTCCCCTCTTAGCTGAATGTAAACATTCCCCTGGTACTACCTGAGGGGAACAGGTACTCCTGGCACTACTTCAAGGAGAAAAGGTGCCCCTGGCATGACCCCCGAAGGGAACAAGTGCCCCTGACACTACCTGGAGGGCAACAGGTGTCCCCAGCAGTACTCCGAGGGGAACGTGCCCCCGATACTACCTGGAGGGCAACAGGTGCCCCTGGTAGTACCCTGAGTGAAAAGATGCTCCTGGCACTACTTTGAGGGGAACAAGGCATCCGGCCATGTGAGAGCTTGCTGAGTTCCCCCTGCTAACGCTCGCACCCTTCATTGCCAGTGAGAAGTATTGTTTCCCTTTCCACAACCCGGTCACAGAACCCAGAGCAGATCCAGTGGGTGCAGGCCAGGCCAAACCCCAGCATCATTACCACAATGAGCTGGGTTCTCCTCTGTCCCAGATAGTAAAGATATGCGGCACTGCACATTTAAGTTCCTGTGCTTGTGAAAAATTCCAAAAATATTCCAGGTCACCTCAAGATCCGAAACATAATCCCAATCTAATCCAATTTAATCTATCTGATGTTTCTACTGTGTTTAAATTCTTCCTATTACTAATCCATGTTCCCATTGCAACCCTGGCTGGAGCATGTTCTAACCCCTTATGGGGCACATGTGCCTCCAGCTGGGTCCGACCTGTGTTGTGTCTGCCCCATTTACCTGTGTTGTGTCTGCCCCATTTACCTGTGTTGTGTCTGCCCCATTTACCTGTGTTGTGTCTGCCCCATTTACCTGTGTTGTGTCTGCCCCATTTACCTGTGTTGTGTCTGCCCCATTTACCTGTGTTGTGTCTGCCCCATTTACCTGTGTTGTGTCTGCCCCATTTACCTGTGTTGTGTCTGCCCCATTTACCTGCAGTGACTGATGATGCACTCACTGTTACAGTATTCATTATCCCAGTCGCTTCTTTGTACCGGGGGGTTTGACACCGCAGAGCCAGGAGTCGGGTCTCCGACTGTGCCCTGAAACTCTGACGGCATGTGAACATATCCCTGTGGGAAAAGGGAAAAGAGAGTGATTTTGTAAATTCACAGTGATCCTAGGAACCCAACTGCCTCATCTGGAGTTTGCAGATTATTGAGCTTCGACAGACGACAGAGGATCATTTGAGACACTGGAAAAGTAAGCTTAATTTTTGGGGGTTGAAAAGGATGGAAGATTTCGGGAAACGTCCCTGGATGTGTAAACTCAGGGGTAATCAAATCCCAGTTCATCTGCTGTCATTAGCTTCCTGACTCCACAGGTAGCCAGGATTGATGCAGTCACTGTGAGCTGTTATGGGAGGAACTCAGAGGTCAGGCAGCATTTATGGAAGTGGAGGGATGGGCGACATTTGGAGTCGAGATCACATATCCTGAGTGCAAGTATCATCCATCCCTCTGCCTCCACAGATGCTGCCTGATCTGCTGAGTTCCTCAGACAAATTATCTCTTCAGGTAGCCCCTCAGGTTCAAGGTGACAATGAAATGTAGAAAATTACAGCACATGAACAGGCCCTTCAGCCCATCCTGTCTGCACTGACCAAGATGCCTATCTAACTCATCCCATTGGCCTGCACGTGGTCCGCACCCCTCCCTGCCTGTTCATGTGTCTGCCTGAAACTCTCTTACCTTCCTGTGACTGCCTGTCCTAGGCACCCACCACTCTCAATGGGAAAAACATGCCTCCTGCATCTCATCCCTATGCCCTCCAGAGTGTGACACTTGTATCTTGGGGAAAAGACTCTGACTGTCAATGCCTCTTTTATAAACCTCTATCAGGTCTCTCCTCAGCATGTGACACCCTGGAGAAAGCATTCCAATCTCTCCCCTCTGGTCCAGGTGACATCCTGGTGACTGACCATCTTCTGGCCCTCTCAGAAGACCCCACACAGTATTCCAGGTGTGGCTCCACCAACGAACGTTTTACATAGCTGCAGCATAAGTACACTTTGACGCACTCCATTACCAACCCACTTACTTTCCTGGAGTTCTGGGCAAGTGGCCCAAACCTAACCTTGTGTATCGATAAAAGCATCTCACCAGAGCGGTGGCACAGTTAGCATATGTAGAGCAGGGGTGGCCTGTCAGAACATATGGTCTAACAATAAATTGCACTGTATGTACATTGCACTTCTTAGTTGCAACACTAGATGTCGCTGCCATTTTGAACAACACTAGACTGATTGTTACAATGTTGCTCATTGAGGAAAATGCTCTCCTCAGTTGATTAAACATGGCGGAACCAAAAAGGTGGAAAAAAGCAAGGGAGTGCCAAAAATCACAGACATGGTGGGAAAATGAACACTTTTGCAAGGAATCTTAGCTTTAATAGCCTATCTGCAGATTTACACATTGCATAATAGTCATTAAGGAGGACACTTGGGCCATGAACTGAATTCACTGAGAGTTGTGGAGGAATGTTGGAGACGGCCTTGTCCTTCTTGATTTCTCCTGTTCTTATTTTGCGCTGCTCTTTGAATCAGAGTTTTATTGCATTCATTTAAATTAAATTTAAGAGCAGCAAATGCCTACTGTAGTATGTGAGCACATCAATAAACCTCTGTAATGTCAGCAGTTAAACTGTTCAGTAGTGTTGTATAGTTATTTTGATAGAAAATTAATTTTCAATGATACGGGGGTTTTCTGGTCTAAAAACAGTTTTTCTTGCAGTGTAACTGGATGAAAACTGCCGGGCTGAATATTGCTTTGCCCATGACTCTTTATATTTTCCTGTACATGACCCACAGCTGCTGTAACAGTGCCAGCGGCCCAGGTTTGAATCCAGTGCTGTTTGAGGAGTTTGTCCCTTCTACCCGTGTATGTGTGGGTTTCATCCGGATGTTCCAGTTTCCTCCCCCACCCTCTAAAGATAGACAGGGTTGGTTGGTTAATTGGTCAAGTGGGTGTATGTAGTCGGTGTGGGCCAGAAGGGCATGTTACTGTGCCGAATCTCTAAACTAATATTAACCCCCACTTCGGCGCAGGAGGACATTGCCCTGGGGCATCATGTCTTAGCACTGGTGCTGCTTACCTGCTGCCCGGGAGGAGAATGGAGCTGTGATTGGACTTGAAGTGGCATCTGGTGGGAGATGATTGGCTGGCTCTGCACCTGTTGCATGATGGGCTGGTTGAGCATAGCCGCCTGCTGGTGTTGCTGGAGGGAGAGCTGCTGGTGCAGGGGAGGGCTGATCTGTAGCGATGGCGGTGGAGACCCACTCAGGGGCATTTGTGACATCACTGGCTTGGAACCGAGGGTCCGCGAGAGGCTGTGGTGGGCCGGGCCCGAGTAGGTCTGCAGTTCCGACTGAGGGAGGAAGGAATGTGGCCCAATGTAGGCTGTTGAGGTCTGGGGGCTCAAGCTGTAGAGTGGCTGCTTTGTGGGCATCAGGTGTGGCTGCTGGCAGGTCTGGCCACCCTTGGGCTCCCCCTGGTCGCTGTAGCTCTGTGAAAACAAGTTGAGAGGACATCAGGAATGGACAGTCCTCTCAGCTGCTGGCCCCTCTCCATCAGACAGCACCAAGGCTGACCTTCCACCTCAGGACCGTGTCCCACACCAAACCTCCGAATGACACCTTTTCCCACATGATGAAAGGTCAGAGCTGAATCGTTAACTGCTTCCAACCCCACAGAAACTGACTGACCTGCTGAATGCTTCCTGCATTTTAATTTGATTTCAGAATTCAAGCATCTGTGGTATTTTGCTTCTGCATGTTCTCCAGTTCCTTTTCTTCAATTTGGCGTAGTGGTTAGTACAACACTGTTATAGAGCTAATGATTGGGACAGGGGTTCGAATCCTGCACTGTCTGCAAGGAGTTTGTACATTCTCCCCGTGTCTGCGTGGGTTTTCCCTGAGGGTTGCAAGTTAATTAGGTGTAATTGGGCAGCACGGACTTGTGGGCCGAAATGGCCTGTTACCATGCTGTATGTCTACTTTTAAATTTAATAAATTTAATTCATCAAGACTCACAGCTCAATTTCTCACTATGTGGGAGTGAAGTCCATCTTACCCCCACTCCCTGGGGCAGAAGTCTCTCTGAAATCACTCCTTGCATTTCACTAAGACTATAACCCTGGATTTCCCCACCGGTCGACGTGTGCCCTCACCTCGATTGAACCACCCTAATGGCAAGGAAGAGCTTTACCTTGGACACCAAGCTGGCTCTGTAGGCTGCGAGAGCTTTTAGGTACTCCTTCTTGGCCACCTCAGTCTTCTTCTTGTAGGCCTGTGAAACCAACAGGAAGTTCGGTCATCAGCACTTTGAACCGTAAGCCTACACAAAATTCAGGGCGTGTGGTGGACAGACACAGCGATCTGAGGCACACTGATAGATTCCAAGTAACACACACGTCAACTCACAAGAATGTTGGACCCTCGGCAGAGTCCCCAACTCTACAACACGTCCCGGGAATTACCTTGTTCTGAGGCCCTTCTGATCTCAATACCAATTATTGGGGGCACAATTAGGTGACATTGCAAAATTATTTCACTTTATTCGATGACTATTTATTTATTTAATTGAAGGTACATTAATTTTACTAATATTTTTAAAAGTAATATTTTTAAATTAGTTAAATGTTATTGGAACATAGAACTTTACAGCACAGAACAGGCCATTCAGCCCACAATGTTGTGCTGACCTATGTAAACCTACGCCACATCAATATCTAAACCTTCCCTACCTCACACTCATAAACCCTCTGTTATTCATGCATCCATGTGCCTGTCCAAGAGCCTTTACAATGACCCTATTGTACCAGCTTCCACCACCACACTAGGAATGCATTCCAGGCACCCATCACTCAGGTAACATTCTTACCACTGATGTCTCCCCTGAATATTCCTTCCAAAGCTTTTAAATGTCTCTAAATGTCTGGGATATTTCAAAAGTATTAAAATTTATTTCCAGCTGGCAAAGTGAGCAGGATTTTGTCAGCTGCCTAAGTTTTTGGGATACTTCTAGAGCAGAGGCTCCTCACTGTTCACCCAGAGTTGCTGCCAGAATGTGGAATCCAGCCAGTGGGGGGACCAGCCCTCCATATCTGGAGTGTGAAGTCCGGCCCTCCACATCTGGAATGTGGTGTCCAGCCAGTGGGAGCAGTGCTCCGCATCTGGAGCACTGTGAGAGTGGGCTGAGAGCAGGGATCCTGGCCTACCACCTATCAATGAGAGAGGCTGCATTTCAGCACCCCTCAAAATGCCATGCACAGCTTTTTCCTCTCTGCTCTGAGAAACTGCTTCGAGGCTTCAGCTTCCATTAACCCTTTCTGTTCTGTTCTGGTTTCTGTTCTGATGCAGATAAGGGCCAGGGAGGGCTGAGCTTGTCCAGTCTCCCACGCCACAAGCAACCCATGGAATTCAGTCAGAGGCATGGTACACCTGACAGTCAATTCTTCCCGGAAAATGATAGGCTGAGAGATCCTGGGACAGGAGTGTGATTGGCCAGCAGAATGGAAGAGTTCACCCCCACCCCCTCCCCCCACCCCCCCAACCTCTGAAGATGGAGTTTGAACTAAAGAGAGAGAACAAATGCTGCTTGATTTGGAGAATAAAGGGCCATTGAAGGTAGAAGTTGCTGACTGTGTGGATGTGGGAATGCTTTGGTATAGAACTGCTTGTCTGCTTGTGATTCAAGGTTTATACAGCCACACAGGGCAGATGCAATGGGTGTTGTGTCACGTTTGTGGCTGACTATTTCCTAAGGATGCCCACACTGGGCAGGTTTTAAACTTGAAAGCATTCTAAACAACTCATAAGGTTCAGAATGGCGAGTGTTTCGATAAGTTGTCATGCCTGAAAGTTACTAATGAGTCTCAGGAATGACAATGTAGAGAGGTCACTGAGTCCAGAAACAAACACAACTGAACTTGGCACGTGTTAGCTCAGATTACTGTACTGAGCAAGTCCCAGCAGAATTACCTGCTAATTGGAATGTAATGAAGTGCACTTGTTTCATTAGTGAGACAATGGCTCCTGGAAATTAACTGGGAGCTGGGGCAGATTTATCAGCCAGGAGGAAGAAGACTTCCTGCAGACAAATTGGAGGAGACACTGGGTCTGTTATCCCAGTATGGCTGAGTCTCATTGATGTAACCTGTCCAGGAGTCCAGTGATGAGCATTGTAATGGGGCTGAGCGAGTGTTTTTCAGATGAAGTGTTGAGGAGAACTCCTGGAGAGTATGGCATCAGGCCTGGGCTGCTTTAACTGCCTCAAAGGCAGCAGATGGGAGGGTTCAATCAGGGAAAGGAATCTGCTCGTGCAACTCCAGGCCCATGACTGATGTAACTGCCTCTGTGGTGGTAGAGTTCGAGAGCTACACATAGGTTATGAATATCCTAGTGAATAAAACAATGCGGAGTAACCCAGGAAATAAGAACAAAAGAACAAAATAAACAGGAGCAGGAGTCTGTGGCCTCCCTGGTGCCAGGATCCGCGATATCTTGGCAATATTCTCAGGAGGGATGGCTTCATGCTGCTGGACAATTGGGTTCTGTTCCAGGGAGGGTGGGACATGATCCAGCGAACAGTTTGCACATGAACTGGAGGGGTCTAACATTCTTGCGGGTAGGTTTGCCAGATAGTGAGGTGGAGGAGGAGAAAGGTCATGTCTAGATAGAAATGTGATAGAAATATTCTCATGTGTATTTATTTCAATGCAAGGAGTATTGTCAGAGAGGCTTAGGGCATGGATTGGCATTTGGGATGATGACATTATTGCTTTTAGTGAGATTTAGTTGCAGCAGGGGCAGGACTGGCAGGTCAATGTTCCGGGGCTCTGTTGTTTCAGACGTGATAGAGGGGGAGGGATGAAAGGGGAGGAGTGGCATTGCTCGTCAGGGAAAATATCACACCTGTGCTTAGACAGGACAGCCTACAGGGGCTCATCTACAGAGACCATATAGGGAGTTGAGGAATGGGAAAGGTGTGACCATACTGATAAGGTTGTATTTTAGACCGCCCAATAGTCAAAGAGAATTGGAGAAGCAAATCTGTAGAGAGATAGCAGGCCTATGTAAGAAAACAGAAAGTTGTTATATTAGGAGATTCTAACTTTCCACAGATTGTCTGGGACTCACATACTGTAAAAGGGCTGGATGGCTTGGAGTTTGTCAAATGTGTACAGGAAAGTTTTCTAAATCAATATATAGAGAGGGTGCAATACTTGATCTCCTATTAGGGAACGAGGCAGGTCAGGTGACAAAAGTCTGTGCAGGTGAACATTTTGGGTCCAGTGGCCATAATGTCATTAGTTTCACATTAATTACGGATAAGGATAGATCTGGTCCTCAGGTTGAGATTCTAAATCGGAGAAAGGCCAATTTTGTGGAAATGAGAAAGAATCTAGGAGGAATGGATTGGAATAAGTTGTTTTCTGCAAGGATGTGTTCAGTAAGTGGAAGGCCTTCAAAGGCAAATTGTTGAGAGAGCAGAGTTTGCATGTTCCTGTCAGGATTAAAGTATTCAAGACAGTCACTGACAGACCTTCAGATATTAAGGGAGAGGAGATTAGTGTTAGGGAGTGGCAGTGTGATAAAAAGGACAGCCCCCACACTGATCCCACCGCCCCACTCTCAGTTGTTCCCATGTGCCTCTAGTCACCTTGTGCTGTGAGCAAGTTGGTCTGTGGGTTTGTCCTCAGCTTGAACAGTCTGAAGCCCACCACCCCACTCCTCCACCGACAGCCCGCCACCAACCCCCAACAATAGATAGTGGTAATTAGTAAGGGATTACTTGTGTGATGGTATGTAAATAGAAAGAAAAAGTTTGAAAACCACTGTTTTAATTGTACCCAATAGACTCATTATGTGCACGGTTTCATAACTCCAAAGGAAATGGGCCAATAAAAAATTTTCTCAAGCCAAATATTTCAGTAACAATTGGGTCTAGAGCAGTGGTTCTCAACCTTTTTTCCCCCACTCACAGACCACCTTAAGTAATCCCTTACTAATCACAGAGCACCACTGGCACAGGGATTACTTAAAGTGGTCTGTGAGTGGAAAGAAAAAGTTTGAAATTCACTGCTATAGATCAATACTTGCAGTAGATTTTCCCATGCTCTTTTATAAATTGTGCACGTGTGCTTTAGCTCTTGCTACGAGTTTCCCACATTCTTCCATTAATTGTGTGTTAATAAAAGTAATGTTTTATTGCAGACCCTTGTGTCCAGACTTGTCTCTCTCGAACCTGGTTCTTCCTCAGCACAACAATGTGTGGGGAACCAACGGTGGGCCATCGGGAGAGTCTCCCGACAGCGATAGATGGGGGTGATGCTAGTGAGCCATGGAGTGATGATGATCACTGTCGGTGTTACTCAACATTATTACTTTAATTTCAACTTCACATACAAGACGGGGAATATTTTTGAGCCAGTAGGTCTAACAGGCCATCAAATACAATATGTTATATGTGACACTAGACAACAATGCGGTTGTGTTACAAGTCCTGTCTCTTTTTCTCCCAGAATGCCAGTTTGCTGTGTGAAAAGACACACTGACCTGGCATTATGCTGGCTTTATTCAGTTCAGTGTAAATGACCAAAACCGGCTTAATGTCAGGTGTTCCTTACAGCAATATCAAGGGATTTCTGTGTAAAAATCTCTTTCTCTAACACACACTCCCCCTTTTGTCTGGCATTTACCACTCCTCTGTCTCTGATCATCATCTTTCACCTCTGCTTGTTCATCAATTACACATGGGGTCACCTGCCCAATCTCTGCCAGCCTGACCTCTCTATCTTGCTCCTGCACTAATTCCTGATGAAGTGTTTCGTCTCGAAATGCGAACTACTCTTTGACTCCCACTGATACTGTTCCTCCAGCAGATTGTGTTTGGCTTGAGATTCCAGCATCTGCTGTCTCTTGGGTGTCGTGTGGTGGAAAGGATCCAGTTACAATGTTGTTGGAATCAGCTTACATCAACTCATATGAAACGTTTCAGATCTGTGAAAGTTCAGTGAAAGGTTCCACTAACCACCCCACCCCCCACCCTTTGTTCCAGGACAAACTACATTCGAGGCCCTCAACAGAACAATGGAGGGCGGAGGGTAATCTCATTGAGGGTTATTAAGGATCAAGGTTCCTTTTATTGTCATGTAATTCTTCTTCTTTGGCTTGGCTTCGCGGACGAAGATTTATGGAGGGGGTAAAAAGTCCACGTCAGCTGCAGGCTCGTTTGTGGCTGACAAGTCCGATGCGGGACAGGCAGACACGGTTGCAGCGGTTGCAGGGGAAAATTGGTTGGTTGGGGTTGGGTGTTGGGTTTTTCATCCTTTGTCTTTTGTCAGTGAGGTGGGCTCTGCGGTCTTCTTCAAAGGAGGTTGCTGCCCGCCAAACTGTGAGGCGCCAAGATGCACGGTTTGAGGCGTCATGTAATTATAATACATTAAAAATGTAACTTCAACTTTTGCCTGCTATAAGTCAAACAGTGTCACCATTAGTTTTGTCTGACGCCCCTAACGGTACAAGAGATTTTAAAAAAGTTGGAATGGATTTATTTTCAGTGATGTAGTCTGCTTGGTTCATCAGGAGGAACTGTGAACATTCTGCACAGATTAGAAAGGGTTAAATGCCCAGAAAGCTGTTTCCAGAATGGATGCCCTTGAACCAAAGAGGACAGTGAAATTGCTAATCTCGTATTCCTAGACACAAATTGAATCACCAGGCAACAGGCACAAATAAAAACTGGGAAATGAGGATATTAGGGAAGTCTCTGAGGACGAAAATGAATCCTCGGTGAGAGAGGTTTGGCAGCAGGGAGCAAACTTCACCAAGTGTCAGACACGATGCAAATGTGCACCTTTTAAAGAGGGCTGCAGCTCATGTCTCATGTCCCACCCAGTATGGACAGTGTGGACACCTCAGGAGGCTGGAGGTGAAATTCGGAAGTTGACATGAGGGAACAAGCGTTTCCTGTTTCCCACTTACCTGCTTCTGCTCCTCTCCAAGTCCATCCCACATGGAGGCCACGATCTTGGAGACATCACCGAAGGTGGCGCTGGGGTTCTGCCCTTTAATGGCGGCCTGCGTGTCCCGGAAGAACAGGGCGTAAGCAGACACTGGCTTCTGGGGCTCATTGGGATCCTTCTTCTTCTTCCTCTTCTGTGCTTTCACCTTCTTGCTGAGGTCCATGGAGGGCCTCTTCTCCCCATTGATCTGTAAGGAAATGTGGCAATGAATTCCAGCCCAATTCCATTGACTCTGATACACAACAAGGCACCAGCACAATAGATAACATGCTGAGTTCTTTCGAAAGAGCCAACTTTTCGCTCCAGGCTCAGAGTCCCTCCTCCTGCTGGAATATAAGCATGCCTCTCCCACCACTGGTCCCGTCCAATCACCTCCCTTGATTACGCTTCACCATCAGCTGAGGAACACCCGTTCTCTCACCACTGGGCTCCCCTCATGCCCATCCTCACGCTGCTCCACTCCCACTCAATCACCTCCACCTCCGTCCAAATGCAGCACTGGCTTTCCAACCAATGAGAGGGTGACTGGGGGCTGCATTGTCCCGGCCTGGTCTCACCCTCAATTCCAACACATACATTGAAATGTCCCAGGGACCGTGAGGAATGCTGTTGGTGGTGGGTTTGCTTGCAGCAGTTTGGAGGTCGGACCTTCAGTGCGGAAGGCTGTGGGACTAGTCTGGGTGCCAGACTCCAGCTGCTGAGTGACTGAATGTGGCACTGGTGTGAGTCCAGCATGCAAGTCGGTGCTCACTCTCAACACAGGGTGAACACTGAAGACTTCCAGACTTCCACTGAAGACTTTGTTACCAAGCCTGAGGCACCTTCATACAAAGGAGGTTGTTCAGCCCATTGTGCAGGTACTAGCTCTTTGAAAGTCCGATCCCATGCATCCCACATCCACAGCCTTTGCTGCATCCATCAAAATATTCCCCCCAAGCTAGCAACACACATCTGAATGAAATCATTGCCGGAAAGGTGATCATGACGATTTAAATTTAGATGTACAGCACGGTAACAGGCCGTATTGGCCCACAAGCCCGTGCTACCCAATTCCACCCAATTAATCTACAACCCCCTGTAGGATTTGAATGGTGGGAGGAAACTGGAGGGAATCCAGCAGACACAGGGAGAACTAATTCTTAGCATCTTGTTGAAGAATGGTTGTGGAAGGAGTGTGGTTGCTGCTGTCATGCTCCAATAAAGAGTAATGGGTAGGTAACGAGGACTGAGCAACAGACATTGGGCCTGGTAGATTGCTATAAATAGTCTGACATCTGCTGGAGAGAGCTGCATGGTCTGGGCACTGCAAGGGGGTATAAAGGAAGTCTGATATCTGACCCTGATGACTCAGTGGTAAAGTGTGACCCATTGGGAGATTCAAGTTAGTGAGGGATCTTCACAGTGCTATTTCCTTTGTGGATGGATAAGTTTTTAATGTGAGGGTTTCAGAGGAAGTTCACAAGGATGATTCTAGGAGTGAAAGGGTTATCGTACAAGGAATGTTTGACAGCTCTTGGTCCTGTACTCTTAGGAGAACGAGGTGGTGATCTCATTGAAACATTTCAAATGTTGAAAGGCATGGACAGAGCAGATGTATAAATGTTGTTCCCCATGATGGGAGAGTCTAGGACAAGAGGGCACAGCATCAGGATTGAAGAGTGTCTGCTTAGAACAGGGATGCGGAGGAATTTCTTCAGCCAGAGGATGGTGAATCTGTGGAATTTGTTATCACAGGTGGTTGTGGAGGCCAAGTCATTGGGTGTATTTAAGGCAGAGATTGATAGGTTTGTGGTTAGCCAGGACATCAAAGGTTTATGGGGGAGAAGGCGGGGCAGTGGGGCTCATGATTAAAGAGCAAGGCAGAGTCGATGGGCTGAATGACCTATTTCTGCTCCTATGTCTTATGACATGGATGTCCCTCTCACATCTGAGCCACAATACATGGGCTCGAATAGGCACCGAGCTGACAGTGTTGCCTTGAACCTGGCTTAGGTTGGATGACAGGAGTGCGATGTGTTAACCAGGAGGAAGGCAGGGTTGGAGGGAATTGCAGAGTTGATGAGGGATGGGAGGCAGGAACAGCTCTCCTGTCCTCACACCTCCCCTTCAGATCCTGGCAATCCTGTGCCTTGGACATGGGCTGGAATCACATCGCAAGGGGACATACATGGTCACCAGCTGACCCAGGGGTATGAGAGAAATCATGTCCGTGAACTGGGCCACAACCCCACCTCCACCTGTTTTCCACACAGATCATGGGCAACTACACCTCCATTATCCTCTCCAACCCCTGAATGTCCCTGCTCGAAGTGTGGGGCCTCGGCTCCTTCACTTCAGTAGCTGCTGAGGATTGTGCTAACCAGAGTGTTCCAGCCCTGGGCAATCACTTCTTTGAACCGGTTTGCGGAGACTCCAGCATTACCCCTGTACCGAGACCTTGGTGGGGTCCCCTGACTCCCAGGCAGGTTCTATGACCTCAGAGCCCCAGTGACACTCCTAGGGAGGTCTCTGAGTGTACACAAAGTAAACCAGCAGGCACAGAGGCAGCCCAGAAAATGCAGATCAACCTGGGAGATGGAGGTCAGCTGACATTCCTCTGAAGGTGACCTGACATAGAAGTTCAGCATTTGGTAAGGACTTACTCCGGTGGACAGGAGGTGTTGGTGTGGACGGACCAGAACCGAACAGGAAGCTTGACATAAGGTTTTCAGTTTGTGCCTAACAGTCTGTCAGGACCACAGCCCGGCTGAAGTAGATAACTGAGTGCCTGTTTACCTTTGACCTTGGAAAGCAGGGAGTTAGACACAATGACAATGACTACGGAACAAATGAAGCTAAGCTGGGTGGGCAGCAGTGAGATGTACCTTGGAGAGGGCATCAGCCTCCTCTTCATGCGCTGAGCTGGAGGGCGAGGGGGTAGCTGACTTGCTTCCAGGCGGTGAAGGTGAACCACGTGTGTGATGGCCTCGACCCATGTTCAGGCCGACCTGAGCATTCAGTTGTGAATGGGCAATGATGGACATGTGACTGGGCGGCAGAGCTCCTGACCGACTGACCAGAGGGTGCTGAGTCTCGGTATCATACTGAGGACCTTCGGAGTGGCCCACTCCATGCATCTGCTGAGGAAAGACGAAGTTTTAACAGCTCATTAGTTACAGGAGCAAGGAACTCTGTTCTGTAACAAGTGTTAGAAAACCCTTTACAGTGAGATAACTAAATCCTGGACCACAAGATTCTACCCATCTTTGCCAGGCCAAGCCATTAGAATGTAGAACACAGAAAACTTCAGCTCGGTACAGAGCTTTTGCTGACCTATATATTCCTCCCAAAAAAAAATACTATCCTCTTCCTACCTCGTAACCTTCTATTTTTCTTCTATCCATGTGCCCGTCTAAGAGTCTCTTAAATGCCCCTAATGTTCCAGCCTCCACCACTACCCCTGGCAAAGCATTCCAGGCACCCACAACTTTCAGCGTTAAAAAAAAACACCCCTGGTGTCTCCCCTAAACTTCACTTTGTACATATGTCCTCTGGTGTTTGCTGTTCCTGCCCTGGGGGGAAAGGCACTGGCTGACTCCCTTATCTAAGCCTCTCAGAATCTTGTAGACTTTTATTAAATCACCTCTCATCCAAAGAGAAAAGTCCCAGCTCTCCTAACCTTGCCTCTTAATTTCCAATCCAGGCAATTTCCTGGTCAATCTCCTCTGCACCCTCTCCATAGATTCCACATCCTTCCTATAATGAGATGACCAGAACTGAACCTATACTCTAAGCGTGGTCTCACCTGAGATTTGTAGAGTTACAACACGACCTCTCAACTCTTGAACTCAATCCCCTGATAATGAAGCCCAACATCTCATAGGCCTTCTTAAACTACTCAGTCAACCAGCGCGACAATCTTGAGAGATGTGCCTACACACCCAGCAGCATCTTCACTCACATGGACTCTAGGAGGAGCTGATATCAACAGCTTCCTCCTCCAAGCATCTGTGCCAATAGTCAAAAATCAGGCTGGTCCCTCTGCCCGAAGAGAGCTCAATCTGAAATTTCTGAAAATCTCAAGGAACTGCTGGGCGACCTCAAATCCCAAATTGATAACTCTGGTCTGAATCTCTTTATGGAAAATGTTTAGTTTTACCCATTGTTCTAACAGGCCTGCTCCTTTCCCTGGATCCGACACAGATGTCTGCCATTGCTGGCCTCTTGCCCTGTGCCCAGAAACCGGGTTCAGAAGGATTGAGCTCTCTGGGTAATGATGCTGTGACGGACTCCCCCGAGCCAGACTCTCACCCTATCAACTGTCAGTCCTGCCACAATTTTAGAAACTGCCTTTCTCTGTCACTGTCAATGTCTTCTTTTTGTTTTCATTATGATCTGATGAAAACATCGGCCGGGAATGGGCAGACATTGCCAACTAGTTTGTACACTCCACACCTCTGCCCACCCTGCCCAGTTACCCAGGGAGCAGAAGGCAGCTATCACAACAGGAGTCAGAGTGAGCTCTCTGTGGTTAAATCAGGAGAGACCGATGTGTACACCACCAGTTTACATCTCATCCCTCACAGGGGCTTGGGGAGGTGATATTTCTGAAGATGTCCCCAGTTTAATCTCTTTCCAGCTGTTCTAGAATGTTTTTTGCTCATTCTCAGGAAGTGAATGTTACTCTGACTCTGTCTGATTCAGCTGGTGGGCTCACGAGACCAGCAGAGTTAGCTCCACTGCTGTGGGACGTGTTACAGCGAGGACAGGCTTGAAACATCACCTGTCAAATTCCTCCTAAATGCCCCTCCACACCATTCCGAACGTCACCTGTCATGTTCCCCCTGAACCCCCCCCCCCCTCCCCATTGTTCTACACATCACCTGTCAGGTTTATAAGATTTATAAGGTTCATAGATTGGAGGAGACGACCATTCAACTCTTTAGGAACATTCTTCCTGCGTCTCACCTGTCCAGACCTGTCTGTGTTTTATACCTCTCAATTAGACCCCCTCTCATTCTCCTCAACTCAGTCAGTATCATCCTGGTCTATCGTCTTTCTTCATCCCTCAGCCCTGCTGTCCCAGGGATTGGAACCTTCACTGAACCCACTGAACAGCAAGAATGTCCTTCCTCAGTTTGGGAGACCAAATTGTACACAATGTGCAAGATATGGCCTCACCGGGGTCTGAAACAACTCCCTCCAAACCTAGTTTCCCCTGATCAGCACCTTCCCTTCTCCCCACCTTATCAAACCTGATGCCATCTGCAGGTTTTCTAGTTATGTTCAGCTCACTAAGACATTAAATGGAAGTAAGCTGTTCCTCCTGAACCCTGGGGACAGCAGTTCTGGGCAATGACTAATCGCCACCTCTCCCTGCACACTGGCCTGAGGCTGATGCACATTCTCTTGCTCTGTTGTAATTTTCCTTTGTTTTAAAGTAACTGCCTGATTGGAGCAGGAACTGTTTCCACTGTCCATGGCACAGACTGGCTCTGGTAGTGGTTAGCTGAGTTTGGGGCAGTGTCCAGAGGCTAGGTGACTGGTCTCTTCTGTACAGGTCCCAAGAAAGAGATAAATGAGCAGAGTGTCAGGTTGTCTGTGGTCATGGTCCTAAAGGCCTGGGCAATGGCCATTGGGTAACAGATGAAGCCCCAGTCCACACCAGTGGATGTGGGTTTCACTGGCAAAGCCTGACACCAACTGGCTGGTGAACCTTTCAGCCGAAGTCCAACTGCGGGAAGTCTGGGTTGGGGAGGGGTCACACGAGACAAGACTGCATAAAACTTCCACCCCTCCAACCAAAGAACACTAATGAAGTAAACGGGACTCCCCTGGAGTCCCACCTCACTCCTTGGCATGAGGGCACAGAGGCTGTGCCTACCTTCACTGCCCATTCAGCAGGGAGCAGATGGACCCCCAGAGCCACAAAAGATCAACTCCCTCCACAGACTCCGTCTGTTCACTATGCAAGACCATAAGAAACTGGAGCCGAAGTAGACCATTCGGCCCATCAAGCCCATCCCTCCATTCCATCATGAGCTGATCCGTTCTCCCATTCAGCCCCACTCCCCTGCGTTCTCCCCATACCTCTTGATACGCTGGCTGCCCAGATACCCATCAATCACTACCTTAAATTAATATAGGCGAGCCATGGAATGATTGAAGGGTGTGTGATCACATTAAACCTTATTCCTTCAACAACAAAGTGAGAACATGTCCACAATAATGGTATATTTCCATCTAATTGTGCTATTGGCAACTGAGCTGGTGTGCAGTACTGGCCAGTCACCACCAGATGGCAGTGTTGGTGCAGCTGTCTCTCACCTCACCCCCCCCCCCCCCCCCACCCACATCACACGAGAAGCCACAGTTCGAATCCCAGCTCTGCTCTCATTTCCAGACACGGTTCAATGCGAACCTCAGGGGCTAACATCAAAATGCTGTCACCACTGGCAGAAATTCCACCTGATTTCTGCTTTGCCAAAGGTACCCAGTACTGGTCTGTCTCCCAGGCGTACTGGGTACAGTGCTGGCCTTATAAACAGGACACAGGGGATTGGGAAAGAGGCTGAGGTTATCATTATCTGGAAGGATTGAGCTGGCTGGTAAAGTCATCTCCAGCAAGCAAAGGAATAACAATTGCAATGATGAAAGCAGCTACAGGTGTTTGGTGAATCAGTCCAGGAGATGTGGCTGAGAACCAGGTAAATGCGCGGAGGAATAATGATCAGAAGCAAATGCAGATGGAGGAGAAGCAGAGGAGTGGGAAGTGTCCTGAAGGTGCAGAAACAGCAGGGGGGAGATTGGCAGGATGGCCCGTTTCTATTTGGAGTGTGGCATATCAGAATTGCTTCCTCACCATCTCAGAAACGCCTTGTCCCCAGCGTCCTGATGCACTGCTGTAGTTAAAACACATATGAAGCAGGCAGTTGGAACATGGGCAATTCAGGGATGCAAGAGGTCATTACTGGTCTTTGGCATAAATAATATTTAAGTTTTCTATTACAGATAATCTTGTCTTAAATCCTGAGCACAGGTTGCTCCGACTTCCAAGACACAAACACTTGAAGCACCATCATCTCATGAAGACACAGAATCACACAACGAAGGCAAATTTATTCCAAACTAATTGTCGAGAATATTTTGGAGACTGTAGCATGTGAAACTGAGGAGAGGTTCAGCAGCAAGTTAACCCAGTCCCCTCCACGACTGTTGCCCGACCCGCTGAGGTCTCTGTCTTGATGACATCTGGATTCCCAGATTCTCCTAGGAAGATGTGGCCTGGAGGAGATGCGAAGTGCTGGAGGTGCTCTCTCAGATAGATTCTCTGGCCGTGCCTTCAGCCTGAGTCCTGGAATGTCCCATGGAATCTCTCCACCTCTCAACATTTAGCTGGATATCCCACTGGTTTGAGAGCTTCTAGCTCCCCACTTCACCAAAGCTTGGTTACTTTTGTCTGTCAACATTAAAGCTGCTTTGTAAAAGCAAGTTCCTATCAAACTCTGTCTGAAGTGGACATAGGATGAGGAGGAAAGGTATCTAATAAGAATGATCATGTCATCTCTGGCTGCCCTTGGCAACAAGAAAAAAATATTGTTTTTTTTTGATCTTCCCAAAGCAAATAGGAGGACATGGAGAATATTCTCACTTAACCTAAATCTTGGTGACTTCAAGCTCAAGCCTCCCTCTCTGTGCTGACAAGCGATTTGTAGTGGAGATGCTTCAATTACAACGAAGAAAAGCTGGAAACTGAACCCAGAGGATTGGCGACTCTTGACACAAGGCCAAAGAAGGCAGTTACAAGTGATGGAATATCATTGGAAGTTTTCTTCCCTTGCCTTTCCTTCGATCTCTTGGCCTTGAATTGCTGTTGGTTTACAGGAGGCTTCATTTTAAGTACTATTGGGCAAAATGTTAAAACGGCATACTTCCAGCCAGATTTAAGAAAAGGAGAGATTAATGCAGGAAAGATGTCGAGCTGGCGAGGGTGCAGAGATTTACAAGGATGTTGCCAGGACTCGGGCCTGAGTTACAGGGAGAGGTTGAGTAGGCTGGGGCTTTATTCCTTGGAGTACAGGAGGATGAGGGGTGATCTCATTGAGGTGTACAAAATCAGGAAGGATAGATCAGGCTAATGCAGAGAGTCTTTTACCCAGAGTAGGGGAATTGATAATCAGAGTACACAGGTTTAAGGTGAGGAGGGAGAGATTTAACAGGAACCTGAGAGTTAACTTTTTGTTGCACAGAGGGTGGTGGGTATAAGGAACGTGCTGTTGGAGGAGGTGGATGAGGCAGGGACTCTTGCAACATTTAAGAAACATGTGGACAGATACATGGATATGATGGGTTTAGAGGGTGTAGTGAACTAGGAATTTACTACTGGTGCGATGCTCTAAGGACTGGCCCCTTCCTTGACTCTGCCCCCCCCTCCCGATATAAACCCTGGACCCCCGCCAAAACCCCAGTTCAGTCCACAGACCATGTGCCATTCTCATTGAATAAAAGCCTGTAGTTCTGGTCTTGAGTGCTCTCTGTCGCGCTGCAGATGGATATGGGCTTAACACAGGCAGATGGGATTGGTGTGGGTAGGACATTTTGGTCAATGTGGGCACAATGGGCCTGTTTCCATGCTGGGGGATATATGACATAGTGAAGGCTCCCAGCTAATTACCGAATGTTGAGTAAAACTCTGGACTGGTTCGATGAGAAGCACCCCTACAACCAGCATCTGATGTTAAGAGTGGTAATAAAAGACATGGTTAATGTTACAGTGACATGATGGGTGCACTCTGTGGCCACTCTGCACATACAGGCCCTGCATTCTTCCCTTAGGTGGAGCTACATGTCATCATCATGAATGATACTCCATACATGATTCACATTCCCTGTACAGGTCCAAGTCTATGGTGTGTATGCTTTACATTCCATAATTCAGACACCATTTCCTTGTCAGAAGAATGATCTGAAATAATGGCTCTTGTTTTTGAAATGGACGAAAGGTAGAAGTTGTGTGAAGTTGCTAAATCCCTGCATCACCATCCCACACAATGGTGTGAAATGCCACACCCTTGTGAAGGCGAGATATTCCACCATGCAGTGGTAAGTTCAGTTCCTCACACTGAAAGATTCTTTAGAGAGAGATTCAGTCATTTTTTTAAAAAACACAGAACGGTAACAGGCCCTTCCAGCCCATGAGCCTGTACCCCACAAATACACTAATTAACCTGCAAACCCCCCACCATCACCATAGGTTTTTGGAGGGTGAGAGGAAACCGGAGCACCTGGAGGAAATCCATACAGACATGGAGAGAACGTATAAATTCCTCATAAACAGCGTCGTGTTCAAACCCGGGTTGCTGGCGCTATACTAGTGTTGAGCTAACCATTACACTAACTGTGCTGCCCATGGAGCTATACGGAACGGAAATGCCCCCTTTGGCGAGTTCATTCCTTGCTGGGGCCTCATTTCTGTGAGGGACGCTGGACAAAGACTTATGGTAGACAAAATTAAAGAATTTCATTTATGTTACCATTCTGACCAAGTTACTGATTGTTTTCTGTGAACTCTTTTTTTGTGGATTTAAGTCATGCTGATGTTTTGTGACTTCCTGCAGGCTGCCTGGCTGGTACCTGAAACAAAATGTTTCACTGTATTTCTGTACAGGTGACAATAAATGATTAAATTCAAGTTGCCTACCTGAGCTCAGCCCCATCCCTCAAAATTATTCCTCTCCATGTCCCTTTTAAATGTTGTAATTCTACCACTTCTGCTGACAGCTCCTTCCACACGCCCACCACCCTCTGTGTGCACAAGTGCCCCTTGAGTCCCACCTAAATCTTTACCCTCTCACCTTAAACCTTTGCCCTTTTGTTTTAACCTCCCCTGTCCCAGGGATACAAGCTATAAACCAGCAGGATCTGACTCTGTGTTTTGTGGGACGGTTGGTTTTGGGGCAGGTTATCCAGTTTCTAAAAAGATTTTTTATGTGAAAGGCAATACATTAGTGATTTTATTGAGTCGAGTGGAAGTCTAATATGGGAAAATCAAATGAGTTTAAGTGAAGGTTATAAAGATTGACAAGCAGCCTGCAGTGGAACAGAGGGCTAGAAGGCAGGACAAGGTCTGTGAGGGAGAGGCTACAGGAGATAGCTACAAGAGAGTTGGCAGAAGTCAAAGAGGATGAAAATGCTTTAGCATCAACCATCACAATTCTTCCTGTGGAGTCTTATTTCTTTACTGTCCTTCACATCACTTCTCTACTTTGAGAACCTCTAGACTCACATACAGCCCATCCGAGAACATTGAAATCCACGCTCTGTATTAATAGTTTGAAAAGCTCTGTTACATTAATGGCACCTCACCAGTTCCTACTTGCTTGACCCAAAGGGTTTAAATCGATGCTTTCCCATCCTAACCCTAATTGTTTATTTGAAATCAACAGTCCAAAACAAAACAACACCTTCAAATAGATGCATTGTTCCACCAAAGGATAGACACTGACCATTGGCAGTTGGCTTGGGAGCAGATGACCATCCTGGCTCAGCATGTTGGACACCATAATTGCAGGGAGGTCCATGCCTTGGTAAGTGTACTGGGGCAGGAGGCCATTGGCTGGGGCAGGATGGTACAGTGAATGGTAGCCTCCATGAGGATCCATCAGGTGAAGAAAGGATGGGTCTCCGAGATTTGGAGGAGTGATGGGAGGAATCTCGTAGTCTTCATCACCCAGACCTTGGCCAGGGAAGGACTAAAGGAAGAAAGAAGATAAAATGAAGATTTAGAATAGCATGGTAACCAAAACAGACTGCATATAAATTAATGGAGAGTCATTTAATGCTCACTCTTTTAAAGGTATCCGAGGAAGTCCCAGAATTACCATTTTCAAGCCCTACCACCTTTCTGCAATTTTCACAAACAAAAACCAAACCGTGTTTTTTTCTGGTAAAAGTGATTTCAACTCAGTACCGAGGATCTCCTAGGGATGGAGAATCATGCCATTATAGTTCTTGGAAGGAACAGGCAGCGTTTGCCTCGCTGATATTTTTCTCCAACATACAAGGATTTATCTTGGTTCAGAGGGGATACAGCCAGGAACAGGCCCTTCAGCTCATCCAGTCTGTGCTCACCGTCAACCAACTATTTACACTAATCCAATATTAATCTGTTTTTAATTCTCCCAACACTCTCATCAACTGCCGTTACATGCCCACATTCTCCGACACACGAGAGGCAATTTAAAGCAGGAAGTGGAGGGTCAGGTGTAAACAAATGATGGAAAGTTGCAAAAGCATCAGGGATGTTGTTGTGGGAGACTTTAAATTCCCAAATATTGACTGGATCATCCTTGGTGCCAGAGGCTGAAATGGGGTAGAATTTGTTGTGCATCCAGGAGAGTTTCTTGAAGTTGTGTCTAGATATTCCAGCCAGGAAGGGAGTCACACTTGGCCTTGAGCCCAACCAGGGCATCAGAGTTTCAGTGGGGGAACATTTTGGGAATGGTGATCACTCTTTCTTAAGATATATAGAACATAGAAATCTACAGCACAGTACAAGCCCTTCAGCCCACAGTGTTGTGCTGACCCAATAACCTACTCTAACAACTGCCTCGAGTTTCCCTGCTGCATACTCAAGATAGTTATGGGCAAGGGTAAGTTTGGGCCTTGTAGACAAGTAGTAAATTGGAGGAGGGAAAGAAGCTGGAGGAGGAAAATGGAAGCAGCTGTTATCGGGCAAACCCATAACTGACTCGTGAGAGTTGTTTGAGGACCAATTAATTGGAGTTCAGGACCAGAATGTTCCTGTGTAAATGAAGAATATGATAGCGATATCCTTGGAAGAACAATGTCATGCACTTAGTCAAAAAGGAAAAGGAGTCATATGCAAGTATCAGAAAATACAATCAGACAGAGATGGAAAATAAAAAGACCGCAGGAAAGAGCTTAATTAGGGCATTAGGAAGGCCAAAGGGGGCCTTGGAGAAGAAGAGTATTGAAAATCCCATGGCATTTTATACTTACATTAAAAACAAGAGGATGACTAGAGAGAGGAGTTTGCCCCTCAGGAACAAAGGAGATTTATTTTGGAGTCAGAGAAAGCAGGTGAGTACTTTGCATCAGTGTTTACCAAGGGGAAGTCATGGACAGTGATAGGGAGCATGATGTGGAGAATGGTCATGAAAAATGTCAACAGAGGGCCCATTATCTCTACAGCACTTCCTTCACAACCTGAGCATACAACTGGTATCTGCTTTAGTCCTTGAGTTTCTTCAGAACTTTTTCACTTGTAATCCATTCAAAAGTTATTTGAAATGATCCCATCTGATAACTTGGTGAACTCTTCCACAGCAAAAACATACATTAAAACCCTATTACCTGGAATTCAAGCAACCAGCAGTCTCAAACAACTAGCAAAAAAAAAATCAGATAAAAAAATACACAAGTTTAAAATAGTACACCAATCACACAACCTCAAGCAACCGGAAAATATACTTATCTGGGATCTACCAAGCCCCTTAGGTGCTGGATAACAGGGGTTTTACTTTATTTGCCATTTTCTAATTTTTTCAGTTGTTAATTTACCAGATTTTTTAGAAGCCTCATATTACCATGGGCACCTTCTCATTTCTTTTTTTTTTTTTTTTATTTTTTATTTTTATTTTTTTTTATATTAAATTTTTTATTTTTCACACCATAAATCACAATAGCCATGATATACACTTTTTCTTTTCCACACATTTACAGTGACTTTTTCTCCCTCCCCCCTCCCTCCTCCCAAGCCACCCCCCCATCCCTCCCCCCTCTCATCCATTTTAGTTATACAATCTAGGTTGCATTAATTCAGTTAGACAATGTTGTCATTCAACAAAAATACACCAGAAATTCTACTGAGTCCATTTTTTTCTTCTCTTCTCCTTCCATCAACTTAGGTAATGTTTGTTCCCGGTAGGTTTTCGCTATTGTATTTAATGTAAGGCTCCCATACTTGTTCGAATATTTCAATATTATTTCTTAAACTATATGTTATTTTTTCTAATGGAATACATTTATTCATTGGCACCTTCTCATTTCGACAGAAGCTTTTGCTGTTGGTTTTAGATTACATGTAAGTTCTTTCACAATCAATGTCTCCTGTGCTCTCGTTTGCTGCTGCTAGATCACACCAGGCCTGGCCAGAGAAGAACATCTCCTCCCCACCACCACCAAGGTGGAGAATCTTCAACATTTCCAGTTACCCAGTGATTTAAGATGGAATCCCGTGGATCTTTAGTGTTACGGGAAAGTGGTACGGAGGGAAGAGAGCAGCCATGACTGAATGGGAAACAGGAATGAGGGTACTGAAAGACCACATGTGATTCTGTTTCTAATGTTCCGATTAAAATTACATAAACTTGGAATTTAAAATAAAAGGAAGTTATTAATTTTCTTTAACATTTAAATTTAGAAATAAATTCAATGTCTAGACAGTTGGTCTTCCATGGCACTGGGCTTCTGGCAGTGGAAGTAGGTTTAATTTGCAGGTAAAATTCCCAAGGTGTCAGCAATAATTCTATCAGGTACAGAGTGTCAGTACTCTGTCCTTGCTGTCATACTTTTCCATTGGATGTTCCTATGCCCATATTTATAATGTAAATTGTCGATGGAAACATCATAATATGCACCCTTCCACTGCCATGAAAATTCTTCGCAGTCCTGCAAGGTAAACTCATGGAGTTGTAGTTACGGGCATATACAACATGGAACAGGCCCTTCAGCCCAGCTTGTCAATACTGACCAAATGGGATTAAAGCCCAAAATGCCCTTTTTTCCGAGCCATAAATCTGTTCAAGTGTTTTTGTGAACATTGCTATCGTCCTCTCTTCTATAGTTTCTTCTGGCAACTCATTCCATATACGGGCCATCATCTTGGTTGCCCCTCAGGTCCCTCTTAAATCTCCCCCTCCTCACCTTAAACATGCTCTCTACTTCCAGAATCACCTACCTAGGGGGAAAATACCGACCATTCACTTTATCTATGCCCCTCATTATTTTACAACCCTCTATAAGATCACCCCTCTGTCTCCTGCACTCCAGGGAATGAAGAGCCAACCTGTCCAACCTCCCCCTCTAACTCGGCCTCAACTGTTCCAGACCTGATGGATCTCTTTTGCATCTTATTGACATACTTCCTATAGTGGCTGACCACACCTGCACATACTACTCCCAGTGTGGTCTCACCAACACTTTGTACAGCTGTAACACAAGGTCCTATCTTTTGTACTCGATACTCTATCTAATGAAGATCAACATGTTATATGGTTTCTTCACCAGCCAATGCACCTCAATCACTACATTAAATTAACTGAACATCCAAACCCTCAGGTCTAATACACAAAAGTCTACAGACCCCATGACAGAAGTAAAAATATGATGCTGGAGAAACTTAGCAGGCGAAAAAGTGTACTTTATGTAGCAAAAATAAACATTTCAGATTTATTGTCACAGTACATTCATGACATCACATACAACCCTGAGATTCTTTTTTGTGGGCGAGGCAGAATTACCACTAATGGATAGTACAAAGAATAAACTCTACATAGCAAGTAAACAAATAAAGAACTGTAGAAAGATAATAAATGTAAACAAACTGCAATACAGAGAGAATAAAAAAATCAATAAAGTGCACAAGTAAGAGTCCTTAAACGAGTCTCTGATTGAGTTTGTTGTTAAGGATTCTGATGGTGGTGGGG
Organism: Narcine bancroftii; assembly: GCF_036971445.1. NCBI lineage: Eukaryota > Metazoa > Chordata > Chondrichthyes > Torpediniformes > Narcinidae > Narcine > Narcine bancroftii. The sequence goes on from NC_091474.1 coordinate 29,259,311, forward strand.
TAGCAGCTGTTCCTGAACCTGGTGGTATGAGTCTTGTGGCACCTATACCTCTTTCCTGATGGCAGCAGCGAGAACAGAGCATGTGCTGGCTGGTGTGGATCCTTGATGATTGCTGTTGCTCTCCGCAAATTCCCTGTAAATGTTCTCAATAGTGGGGAGAGTTTTGCCTGTGTTGTCCTGGGCTGTGTCCACTACCTTCTGGAGGGCTTTATGCTCAGGGGGTTATGGTATCCCCATACCAGACCATGATGTAGCCGGTCAGCATACTTTCCACCAGACCTCTGTAGAAATTTGCCAAGGTTTCTGGTGTCATACCAAACCTCTGCAAACTCCTGAAGAAGTAGAGGCACTAACCTGCTTTCTTCATGGTGCCATTAGTGAGTTGGGTCCAAGAAAGATTCTCTGAAATAGTGACTCCCAAGAACTTATATTTGCTTATCCTCTCCACCTCTGATCCCCAATGATCACTGGATTGTATAGCTCTGGCTTTCCCTTCCTGAAGCCAACAAACAGTTCCTTAGTTTTGATTAAATTGAGTGCAAGGTTTTTGTCGTTGATGCACCATTCAGGCAAGTTTTCAATCAATATACTGTCAAAACGATCATGTTTTCAATGAAGATACAAAGCCAACATTTCGGGCGAGCCCTTCATCAGATATGACAAAATGTAGGGAGGAGCAAGCGTGTTAAAGCTAAGTTCTATTTGCCACTCCTTGGCTCACCTTCTCAAATGATTTGCATCCTGTTGTAAATATAGATATCCTTCCTCACTCTCCACTACACCACAATGTTGGTGTCATTACAAACTCCTGCCCTAATTGTTAATATAGATGGCAAACAGTAGTTGTCCCAGTGCCAACCATTCTGGCACACCACTGCTCACAGTCCTCCAATCTAAGTAACAAGCTCCATTACCTCCCTCTGTCCTTTCACTGAAGCAACTTTGAATCAATGGGCCAGATCCCCTTGAATCCTATGTGATTTAACCTACCTTCAGGACCTTGTCAAAGGCTTTACTATAGACTAGATATACATCACCCACCACCCTGTCCACATCAGTCCTTGGTCACCTCTTCAAAACATTCAGTCACATTTATGAGACACAATCTCCCACTCATGAATCCATGCTATCTGCAATCTATCCCTACCTATCAGTCCCTACCAATCCGAACACTTGTAGATCCTGTCCCTCAGAAGCTCCTCCAACAACTTTCCCACCATTGATGTCAGCCTCATCAGCCTGGTAGTTCCCTGGCCTGCCTTTTTTAAATAACAGCTCAGCCTCAGTTTAAGGCTGCTTAATCCAGTTTAATAATGACCTTATCCTTAATAAAATCTTTGGCCAGTCATGGTGGAAAGTTTGGAAGTCTGTACCAGTATCTTTGTTGGTTGAGCTCCCAATATCTCCCACCTTAGTGAAGGAACTAAGTTACAGGGAAAGGTTAAACAGGTTAGGACTTTATTCCCTGGAGCGTAGATGAATGAGGGGAGATTCGATGGAGATATTTAAAATGATGAGGGGGACAAAGTAAATGTAAGTAGGCTTTTTCCACTGAGGGTAGGTGAGATACAAACCAGAAGACATGGGTTAAGGGTGAAAGGGGAAAGGTTTAGGGGGAACTTTTTCACACAGAGAGAAGTGGGAGTGTTGAGTGAGCTGCCAGTTGAAGTGGTGAATGTGGGGTCAATTTTAACATTTAAGAAGAATTAGGATGGGTACATAGATGGGAGAGGTATGGATGGCTATGGACTGGGTGCAGATCAGTGGGACTGGGCAGAGAAATAGTTCGACTAGACTGTTTCTGTGCTGTAATGTACTATGGTTCTAGTGCGAGCAACCCAATTTCAGCACTTTTGGTATTGTTTCAGATTAGCCCTGCATATGATAATGTGAAAATACTTTTTTGTTAGCCCTCACGTGGGAATAAGGTGATGAGAACAAACTGGATGAACCATTCATGCGGTTTACTGAAATGAGAACCACATCCTGACTCCAGGGCGACGTAACTGCCAAAGTTTTATGGGTTGAGCTTTCTCCGCCTGCTGTTCCTGGGAAAGCTACACTGACTCTGTAGGTTCCAGCTGGTCACTGACAAAGGAATTCCTGACCTGCAGCATTTTTCAGAACGATGCAGGGAAGGAACATCACATGTGCATGGTTTGGGAAACATTGCAATGAAGTTTCCTGAGTGGAAGATTCCTTTACACTTAGCAGAGTGAGGCTGAATGCTGGAAACACCTTTCAGTCTACGGGTGCAGCAGTTGTCGTGAAGGAATCTCCGAAAAATTGGGCGGCTGTTGGTTCTTGTGGAAGTGGGTCGAAAAGCAATGGATGGCAAGAAGGACGTTGTGGAAACGCCCAAGTACAGTTGGGCCTCCTTTTGCTGCTTCAGGCCAGAGAGGGGGAGCTCCTCTTGGAACAGAACAGGTCTGAGTGGTGGGCACCAGGTGTCAGTCACAGCAAGGTGGCTGGTTCCCCACTTTCAAATGGGAAGCTGAATGTGGTCAATTCTGAACTGAGATCCTTGCACACACCTCCAACCCTGCCGGCATGAGTCACTGGCTAAAGACCTCAAGCAGGAAACCACTGGCTGTGGGTGTTAGTGTGTGTGTTCTGTGTGTGTGCGCCCAAATGTGCTCCTACATGTATGCATTTCTGTGTGTGTCTGCATGTGTCTGTGTGTGCGTGTCTGTCTGTGTGCGTGTGTCCGTGCACGTGTCTATGTGTGAGGAATCGGACATTTTGGTGCTCGCATTTTGGTGAAAAATAGACTTTTGTAGTCCTTCAGATATTTTGGGGCTGGATATTTTGGTCTGGCTCCCTGCCCCACTCACCATCTGCTGGGTGAGGTCGCGTCACACTGCCTGGCGTTGCCTGAACCCCCGGGAAACCACACCCCTGCCAAACAAGGGCTTTTTGTAGCTTATAACGATATATTTAAATGATTAAAAAGTCAGGGAACAATCAAAAACAAAGGCCTTTGCTCAACCCGCATCTGTGGGGAGAGGAAAACAATATTTTGGGATTTATTGTTATGTTTATTATACAAATAATAATTTGTCATTTGTCAGCCAACATATGTAAACAGCTTCAAAATACTTGGAGAGCTTCATCTCGAGTGATGGGTCTTTGGACAAAGAAATTGACTCCAGGATCAGCAAGGATAGCCAGGTTCTGGGGAGGGTGTGTACCAGTGTGCTCAATCAATACAACTTCAACTCCACAAAGCTGAAAATCTACAAAATTGTGGTCATCCCTTCTCTCCTGTCTGGACTCTGTACTGACGTCAAATCAAACAACTGGAGAAATTTCACATGCACACCCTCTGTCCAACATTAGCATCTGTTGTCTCCTACCTGGAGGACTTTGATTGCATGAAGTTCACCAGCATTGAGTCCCTGATCATCAGAGCCCAGATGCAGAGGGTGGGACACTTCATCAGAAAGGACAACCACTGTCTGCTTTGGCAGTTGCTCTATGGTGAACTGAAGACTAGAAAGAGACCTCAAGCCCATCCACTCAAGTGCTATAAAGACACTATGAAGGAAGCCTTATGCTTCTGTGACATCCAGCCAAGAGAACAAGAAACTGCAGCTGTTGACAGAACCCGTTGATGAGCCCTGTGCTATGAAGCCTACACCAGTTTTGAAGTCAGGTGCTGCTAAAAACTGATGGAAAACCGTGAACGGCGCCACAAAGCAGTAGTCACAGTTAATGCGAAAATAGTTTTCCAGTCACCTTTGTGTCCACAGATGAAACAACATGTCTTCTTCGAATCAAAGGACTACCATATATAATCATAAAATGCAAATAATAATTCAATTAATTATATATTCCATTATATGTAATTTAAATTATAATAAATATATTGTTATAATTTACCAAAAGCGCTTTTTTTAAAATTCTTCCCTGACTATTTTTAATAATATAATTATTTTTATATTATTATTATTATTTAAAAATTTTTAAAAATAATATAAGCTATGAAAAGCCCTTGTTTGCTGGGGGAACAGTATCTTGGGGGAAGGCAGTTTCTGCCAAGGGTTCAGGCAGTGCAGTGGGATGGAGTTTGCCAGCAGACGGTGAGTGGGGCAGGCGGGCCAATTGAAGGGGGGGGGGGGGGGGCGGGGGTGTGTTTGTGTATAGTGCTCATTTCAATCAGAATGGAAGCTAAGATATAAAACTTGTAACCAACTATTGCCCTCAGCTCAAGCATCAAACCATGAGGAGATGAGGAGTGCTCTGCTGCTCGCCTGCTGGAGCATGCTGATAGACATAAGGTAGGAAGGAGCGAGCCACCTGAAAGGTTGACAATTAAAGGCAGTGTGAGTGGAAAGGGGGCTGCATTTCTACATGGGGCATTTGTACCTGCGGTATCCCCTCCCCCAGAGCCTGGTGTTCAGTGTCTGGGGAGTGCCATTAAGTAAATTGTTAGAGCCATATTGATCAAGCTCATCGATCCAGCAACACCACAGATCAAATAGAGGGGGTGACCAACTGTTTGCATTTGTTTGAGGAAGTGCTGGCAATTGAGTTGCGTGAGTTTGAGTTGTTCTGCACTGTGGTCTGGAGAATGCTGTTTCATCGGGTTGTACTGGTACAATGATAAATAAACTTGAATTTGTGTTCTCGTTCTCGATGCCACATCACTTGCTGGCAGTATTCATTCTTTTACATTAAAATGTCCAGACACATGCACTGCTCTGCATTCAGCAGCTCTGATGAAGGGTCTCTCAGCTGAAACATTAACTCTGTTTCTCTCCATTGATGTGCCTGACTGGCTGAGTGGTTTCCTTATTTTCTGCTTGTATTTCATGGAATCTGTAATTGCCGGCGCCTTGCGGTGTACAAACTCGTTAACACAACTCTACCAATGGTTTTTGCGATAAGAATGAATTTGAACATTCACAATCGTGGAAAAAATATTCCCACCTACCTGAGTCTATTCATTTTTATCTAGTATGAATTTGTAACACTCAAGGATATTTGGAGAGATTGACCACTATTTGTATATTTATAAAGAGGGAAGCAACAAGGATTGATGAAAAGGATCTCTAGTAGGATCAGGCTTCAGAATCAGAATCAGAATTTATTGTCATGAACAAGTCATGAAATTCATTGTTTTGCAGCAGCTTTCACAGAACAAACATTCATATAAACTACCTTACAACAATAATTTTTTTTTAAATAGTGCACGAAAAAGTAAGGCAGTGTCTGGTTCATTGATTATTCAGGAATCTTATGAGAGAGGGGAAGAAGATGTCCTGTGCTATTGAGTGCTCGTTTTCAGGGTCCTGTAACTTTTTCCTGATGGTAGCAGAGTAGAGGGCATGGCCTGGGTGGTGGGGTCCTTGAGGATAGAGGCTGCTTTCTTAAGACACTGCCTCTTGTTGATGTCCTCGATGGAGTGAAGCTCAGTGGCCGTATGTCGCAGGCCAAGATAATAACCCTCTGGAGTTTTTTTCTTGTTTTGAGTGTTGGCACCTCCATCCCAGGCAATGATGTAACTAGCCAGAATGCTCTCCATGGTACACCAGTAGAAGTTTTCGAGACTCTGGTGACATATTGAATCTCTTCAAACACCTCATAAGGTATAGCCACTGGTCAACCTTCTTTGTGATTACATCAACATGAGGCTCCAAGAAAGACCTTGGAGCTGTTGACACCCAGGAGGTTGAAGTCTTGGTTCTATGTAACCATTACCACAGTATATCTCCGCTGTAACATCAAGGTATTCTGGAGCTGATAAGAAGAGGAAATTTGCAATTTCTGGGGTGGCACAGTTAGCACAATGCTGTTATAGCACCAGTGACTGGGATTTGAAACTCGCACTGTCTGTAAGGTGCTTGTACCTTCTCTCCATGTCTGTGTGGATTTTCCCCAGGGGCTCCAGTTTACTTCAATCTTTCAAAAAATGTTCCGGAGGGTTGTAGGTTAATTGGATGTATTTGGGCGGCAAGGGCTCGTGTGCTCTATGTCTAAAATAAAATTTAATTTTGAAAAAGTTAGTTTGAAAGGTCATCTCTCATTCCAGAGCAGGCACAGCTGGTGTTTGGTAGTAATGCCTTTAACTTACAGTGGAGTCCATCAAAAGCTGATGGACGTGCTGCATCCTGCCAACCTTCCCTCTGCACAGCCTGATTTTCTGTTTTCTGGTACACGGTGGACTCTGAGCATGAATGGGTTGGTTAACAGCTGAGCCCAATTCTACATTGTGGTGGAATCAGCTGTTGCCATGGTGATCCAAGCTTTACAAACTGCTCGTGGATAATCGGAAAACGATTGGGGAAGAAGCTGAAGGGGGTGGCGTTATGTATGGAAGTACCAAAGAGAGGGTGCGCATTCTCAGCACAGACCTAAGTAAAACACAAACCTTTGCAGACATTGTGGTTGAAGTAAAAACACAATGCTGGAGAAACTCAACAGGTCAAACAGTGTCCTTTATGTAGCAAAGATAAAGATACATAACCAATGTTTTGGGCTTGACCCCCTCAACAAGGTATGAGCAAAAAGTAGGCAGGTGCCAAGCCTGTAACCTGAGTTATGTATCTTTGCTATATAAAGTTCACTTATAGCGACTTTGATCAAAGTTGCTTGAAGGCTAAGTGAGAATTTGTTAGTGATGCATTTTCTATTAGTTTCAATACAAGTCCAGATGTGATTAATCTTTTATTTAACATGCAAACTTGAAATTATCTTCTTTAATGTTGACATGAAATATTCATAAATAATATCTGGACTGATGCTTCATGAGGTACAAAGTAACATTAGTGCTAACGGCCAACTAAAGTTATGGCGATCATGTCACCGCCATGTTTAATATTATATCTAAAACTCCAGATTCGTGCGCTGCCCCACCACGTATGCTCCAACCGGCACTCCAACCTAGAACGCACTGTGCATGCTCCTGGAACCACACATGCACATAACAAAGATGGCCAAGAAAAGTAAAAACCAACTTGTGAAGCCTCCGACGACCACACAACAGGAGGCCGACCTAACAAGATAAGTAAATTCTTTGCACCTTTTTGGCCCTTTTGGCCTTGCAACACTGTTTGACCTTCAAAGTTGCTCCAGCATTGCGATTTTCAACACAGACAAGGCCAGATTTATAGAAATTTGTTCAGAAATGTCATCAAATAAATATTTCTTTCTGCTTGCAGAGATTATTTCCATTCTGCAAAGTATGTTCTAATAGAGAACACTCCTTCAAATTGGAAGCATTCTCTGCATAAATCAGAGCACATTGAAGGTTCCAAGCAATTCCCTGGGTCTTTCAAGAAAGGCAGATGAATACGGAAAAGTAATTTTGTTGGCAACAATCTGACTCTTGATATTGTACCAGCCGAACAGATCACCAGAATAAATTCTCAGCTCGGTCACTCAAGTGCGTTTTAATGGAGTTTTTTCAATTCATCCCACGTCAATGGGGAATTGCTCTGTATTGATGCAGACTGCATGTCATTTTCATTGTGCCATCCTGGAGATGCCTTATATTGTTTTTCATTTCCATTCCCAGGATATATTTATTTCTCCCCGTGAAGATTTGGTGTGCTCACTTGCCATTTAGGAAAATACGAATCGTAAATTTTAAATGGTTCAATTTAAGATTTAACCTTTTTCTTTCAGAAGGTCAGACCTCTATGGGTAGCTGAAGATGTTCCCTTTGCCTTGAAGCTGCTGTGTGCCTGTGTGCTCTGCTTTAAGCCCTGCGTTGTCTACAAGGAGAGCACTGCCATGATCCCATAAGATTGGTGAATGTCAACAACATGAAAGCTGGCGTTGAGATACGGGGGAACAGATAAAGGAAAGTTCACCGACTCAGTGCAAGAGGAGGAGGAGAAACGGTGAAAGCAAGTCCGATAGTATAATGGTCAGGACAGTGAAGATGGAAAGACACAGGGCACAGGAAGGAGCTTGAGAAAGAGAATGGATGAGGATGAATGAACTTGACACGGGCTCCTCCAGTTCTCATTTGGCTATCAAAGATGCCTTCCATATTTTTAATATGGTGGTTACAATTAAATACCTGTGCACATCTTCTTAAAAGAGTGAAGTGGATTCAGAAATCTCAGTAAAACAAACCCAAACAATGCTCTTCAGTAGCCAATACAGATAGTCCAATATTCCATCAAATTTCTCCAGCTGCATTGTGGAAAGTACACTGCCTGGTTACATCATAGCCTGGTTTGGGAATTTGACTGCCTAGAAACACAGAAGGCTGCAGAAGGTCCGTCACAGACTCTGACCTCCCATCTACTACAGACTGCCTCAAGAAGACAGCCAACATCATAAAGGACCCCTGGTCACAACCTCTGCTCACTGCCCCCTATGGGCAGAAGGAACAGAAGTCTGAAGACCAACACTTCTAGGTTCAAGAACAGTTTATTTCCAACAGCTAGCACACTCTTGAACCTCTTACACTGATCATAGACTGCTTCCACAGGACTGTCTATACTATCACTAAGTATTTTTTTTGCACTAGGATAATTGAACTTTATTAATGATCTATATTTTTGTTTTTAATTATGTATTTACATTTATTGTCTCCTTTTATATCAATTAAGTAGTTGTCTTTTAGTTTTTTTAAAATGATCTACCAGTTTAGCTTCAGCAAGTAGGAATTCCGGTGCCTGTGTACATTGTACACTGTGTATGACAATAATCTCGGCATCATTATCTCATGTCCATATGTTTTATAAAAGGCTGTGTTTTCCCCAATTCCTGGTGAGCAATGTGCTCTTGTTGTAGGGTCAGGGTGAAACCACACCAAAATTGGCCCTCAGGCCACCAGCCTACCAAGTCTGTACTGACCATCAAGCCCCTCACCTACATGATTCCCATTTTACTTTCCCACATTCCCATCAACTGTTCCAGATTCTACCACGCCTACACCCAAGGTGGCATATTTACAATAGGCAATGATCCTACAACCTGTGGACAGTTGGGAGGTGGTCACACCTGGGGAGAGAGAGGGCAGGCACGTTCCACACACAGGCCTGAACATGCAAGGCAGTGGCACTACCAGCTGTACCAGTGAGCAGCTAACATGATGCTGCGGGGTGGGCTTCTCATGGATCAGTCCCTGAGTCCATGTTGCTAATACATGAGCTGCTTGCAAATGCTTCACCATGTCCATTCCCTCTTACCCCTCCCATGAATATCCTTCATCAGGGTCAGCCCCGAATCTTTGGCTTGTTAACTGGCAAAATTTGCACTGAGGTGATTCAGCATTTCACTTCCTTGATGACTTGTCTGAACATGATGGGTGTGAAGAGGTGGCAGGCCTCTGACTGATCTTGGAGCCACATGGCAGGTCTGCTTGAGCCCCTGGTAAATGGTAATCCCTGCCATGTCAAAGGCTGATCATAATGCCACCAAACATCGGGCTAGGTGATTAGACTTGTGAGAGCTAATGGGTGCCTGGTGTTTGTGTGAATGTCTCATAATTCTGTGTCCAAGCACACCCGAAGAGTTGTGAATGTTGTCAACCCCTCCATCTGAACTGGTAATAGAAGGAGGGCCGGTGATGAAGCAGCTAATGGTGGCTGGGACCAGGATATTTCCCAAGGAACTCCTGCAGTGGTTGGCACACTCGCCGTGAGTGGAGTGGTACTTCACTGTAGTGTTGAATTATGGGGCAGAGAGCAGTGAGAGCCAATCCTCCGGAGAATTAGCTAATGGCAGAGTTGCTCACAGACCATACTGTAAGAAGCAGGAAACCGATCCTTTCACTTCCCTTCCTGTCACGACTGAAGTCTCGCAGAAAGTGCTCAAAACTGCCAACAGGCAGAAGTCACTGGAAACATTGGAAAGAGATCACCATTGTTTGTTAAATCCTGGAGAAAATGACATTTCCTCAGATAGAAATTTTCGAATAATTCTTGGAAGGAAGTAAGCCATATCCTCTAGGACATTTCCTGAACTGTGTGTGGTGTTTGGCTTCTGTTGGCTGTCTCCTGGATATGGATACTCTGACCAGCAGATCATCTGTCTGTGTGAGAGCAGTCCCCATGGGTCTGCTGTCTGTGACCACCACAATCATTTTAGTGAGCAGTCCCCCTGGGCCTGATCTCTGTGACCAGCACCATCAACTCAGTGAGCAGTCCTCCTGGGGCCTGGTGTCTGTGACCATCATTTCGGTGAGCAGACCCCCTGAACCAGGTGTCTGTGACCAGCAGCTCAGCAAGCAGTCCCCCTAGGCCTGGTGTCTGTGACCTGCACCATCATCTTGGCAAGCAGTCCCTGTGGGCCTGGTGTGTGTGACCAGTAGCTTAGGGCCAGTGCTGTGCATGAAGCAGACAGTCCCCACAGGAAGGATGAGTGTGTGACTCTGGGCACCTTTGCTCTAACAATGGAGTGAAGTGAGATTCTAACATCTTTTGTCAGTTGCCCAGATCCTTAATCTGCTGTAGGCAGACAGCAACCATCCTTACTGCTAAACAAGCTCCCATGTACCCCAAGTAATGGCAAGATTTTAACTTTTTTCCTTGGGACTTGAGTGATCCTTGAGGGTTTCCAGCTTTGCCTGTGCATGTGCCCAGAGAGGGTGATGATTTGTTGGTGACCAGCTGCTGCCTGACACTTTTGGTCAGGGCATCGGGGAGAGAATGGAGTCACCTATGGATACAGCTGATGGGCACAGCAGGTTTCACTCCCACTCACAATTACTAGGTTCTTTGAACAAGCCACCACTAGGACACTTTGCTGAGATCAAATGGTTCATCAGCAAGTTCCTCATGGAACTTCATGGTGGTCTGCAGTCAATCAGATAAGTAAGACTTCAACTTTCCCTCCATCAACTCTGTCTTCCCTTCCTACTGCCTTGGAAAAGCAAGACTCATCGCACCCCGTCCACACTCTCCTCTCGCCCCCTCCTATCCGGAAGGAGATTCACAAGTGTGGGAAATGCACCAGTAGATTCAAGGGCAGTTCCTTTCTTGCTATTATCAGACTCTTGAATGAATCCCACACTGGCAAATCTCTGCTGCCTTTGCTCTGTACCAACTGATCTCTCTTCACACTCTACCATGTTTGACTTGGAGTAGGCAACTCTGGGCCATACAGACCTGCCATCTGAGTATTTCCCTTCGTCTTTTAGGTACTCCCAGCAAGTCAATTAAAACAAAACTAGAAAAACTCACACAGACAATACCCACCAAAAAGCTGCAAATGGACCACAACACAATCTGTTGGAGGAAGTCAATGGGTCAAGTAATGGGAGAGAATGTTTTGGGTGGGATCCCTTCATCAAGATAAAAATACATTCTGAACCCAAACCAAACCTTGTAGTATTGGCACCCCCACATGCAGACTGCCTCAAAGTAGGCCATCAGCACTGTTTTCTCCAAGCTCCCTGACATTTGCATACCTGTGACTGCGGCCATACCTATTTGCCAGATCATACCTTCACCCGTGGGATGTGAGTGCCATTAATGGTAAATCTCTCACTGCTCCTCATTTGAGGAGGCAGGTAAGACTCAAGCACATCGATGGGAATGGAGTCAGAAAGAGGCCCAACTCGGACAGTGGAATTTCTGCCTGAAGGATGTCATCTTTTATCTCATTCATTTATGTTGGTCAGCCCATTTCTCCAAACTTCTCAGACAAGCAAAGAGGGGGCAGTAGAGGCAGGCTGCTGTGAAGTGTCCACACGAGCACCTAAATCAGCCAGGCAGTACAGCTATGGGGGAGTGGTGAAAGGAGGGTTGTGTGCAATGGGGGGAGGGGGGGTGATTGGTTGATGTTGGGCTGAATGGCCTGTTGCCATGCTGCCCAACGATAACTCTATGACTCCACAACACAAATCCTGAAAGCGTCCACTGATTACCATGTCGATAGCTTTCTTTGGGGAAGTGGGGAGAATCCCCAGTTTCCAGCCCCCCATGTGAGGAAGTGCTTCCTGCCATGCCCTGAGTCTGATCCCCACAACATAGGAAACCCCAGATAATTAACATCCACACACACACACCCTGGCTCCCTAAACATATACCAATCCTCTAAACAGCCTGTGCCCAGTCATTATCCCTAGTAATGGACTCTGCTAACTTCCTCATTGCAGACATCACAGTAAAGGCCCAAGAATTTTCTGCATCTCTCCTCAAGCCTCTGGTAACGAGGGGCTGTGGGAGGTACATCAAGAGAGCCATTAAGGCATGTAATTAACTTCAGCACCGATAGAATCACAATGGAAGCCCATTTGGTTTGATCAGTTGGGATGGATTTGGGGTAAGATGCATGGGTTGACTATGTTTCCATGGCAACCGTACTAAAATTATGCAATGCCTCTCTGCTAACCTTGCTGCCAGTTTTTAGGGAGGGTTAAAAGTTCAGTTTAATTTGATCAGATGTCACTTCCAATATAGTCACGAGCTCTTTTTATTTCCAAATGTCATATTTCATTACATGACTCTATCATTCCAGAGGTCAGATGGCCAAAATACGTGATTGGTTAATAACAATGATGTCACCATATTTAACCCTGGGCTGACTGTGTTGGCAAGCAGGGATCTCTGAGTGGAATGAATGTTTGTCAAACAACCAATGAAAATATGTACCAGAACGAAAGAGATAGTCCCAGCAGCTGAATAGCTGGTCTCAGTATCTCAGTAAACATCCCAAGGGCTAACGGGGAGGGCCTAGGATGAAGGAGCTCCAGTCCCTATGGTCTCAGTTTACGCCCAGGGGAAAGGGGGGTGGGTGGTTCAGAGCAATGCTGCTCAAGGGATATCATACAGAGGGTAAAGCAAAGTACGCAAATCACACAGCTTTTTCAAAAGAGCTGGAACAAACACAACAGGCTGAATGGCTTCTTCTATTGCAATGGTCTAATGATATGAATAGGAACGGGAAAGAGCAGTGCTTGAGTGAGGACTGCCTTCTGATGCAGACCATGAACTGGAGCTACCCCTGTGGTCGAGTGAAGGGAGGAGTAGGAGGAGGTGTAGAATGCTGGGCTAATGCGAGATTTGTTTCATAGTTCTGTGAAGCAGCAGAGAGACAGAGGTCAGGATTGGAGATGGCATTGTTCCCAGCTGGACCAACATCTCCACACATTGGATACAATGCATTTGTTCCACTCTTTTTCCACGAATGATCAACAAGCTTGTTACAGACATAATTCCGAAAGTGGAAAACGTCAGTCTCTGCCCACTCACCTGATTAGTTGGTAGGTAGTCCTGGTTGGCATCAGTCAGACTCATGTACATATTGTCCCCATCAAACTGAAAAGAGAAGGGAGAAAAAAGATCAAAGTTGAGAATAAAACAGAAGAGTTTTGTTTGGAACATTCCTTGCTTCCTGCTCTCTGGAGACATTTTCACTCCAGACTCCACACACTGATGGTTACTTTCTGCTCCACGAGGTGGGCTGCCTGCTAACTCTATCCTCCTAACCCATGGGCTAAATGCTCATCTCCTGGTGGCCAGAAGATGCTATCAGGCCATTATCTATGGTTGAGAACTAGCCCTGACGTCTCAGGCTGTATGTGGATCAGGATCACTATGGGCCACACACCCCTCAAAGGAGTCATTCTCCCAGTTTCTCTGCTGCGGTTGACAATAATCTGAGAATAGTCCCCTCCAACCTCAAATCCCCCACAACCCAGCTTGCTGCCAGTCTCCAGTGCAGTAGGTGTGGATTTTACATTTTATACCATGACTGTATGGGCTTCTGCCCCCCCCCCACCCCCAAGTGTTCCTGCTTCCTCCCACTTCCCAACGACGTGAGGCTTGTTGCTTCAATGGTGCTGAAAGTTGTCTTCGAGAAATCTTCACCTCAGATGTCAGCAAATGCTGGAAATAGCTGTGTGTAAATCGGAAGTAGAAGAGGGCTAGCACTCCTCAAGGCCATTCTACTGCTCAGAAGGATCAGAGGGGATCTGATTGCAACTTCCATTTGCTGACTGCTAGGTGATCCCTCATGGTTGCTGAACAACAATCTACCTCCGCCTTAGAAGTAGTCCCACGGGATATTCAGTCCATCTAACCAACCTTCACTGCCCTGACAATGACTTGCTGCTTCAGTTCTGATGTCGATGAATAGGGGGGGTCAGTAGAACTTCAAATTCTTGGTTGTCAACATCTCTGAGGATCTGTCCTGGGGCCTCCATGTCAATGCAATCACGAAGAAGACTTACCAGTGGCTAAACCTCGTGAGGAGTTTGAGGAGATTTGGTATGTTACCAAAGACTCTTGAAAACTTCTACAGGTGTACAGAGGAGACCATTCTGACTGGTATGGAGATGCCAATGCACAGAACAGGAAAAGGCTAGAGAGAAAAACGTGAAAGTCTGCGAACACTGTGAATGAAGAAAAAACATAATGCTGGAGAAACTCAGCAGGTTGTGGTTAACCACAGTAATGCTGTGATTGGCTATTGCTGGCTGGACACGCCTCTTGATCCTACCTACAACCCCTTGCATGCTCCCCACTCATTCTGCCAGGATCAGACGATGGGGCTGGCTACTGCTCCAGTCTATTGTCAATAAAAGCCTATCAGTTTCACAACCTCAGGCTGTTGTGGTAATTGATGGTGCATCACCATCACAGGTCAAACAGTATACTTTATATACCAAAGATAAAATCACAGAACCAATGTTTGGGGCTTGAGCCCTTAATCAGGCTACAGAGAGTTGTGAACTTGGCCAGTGTCATCACGGGCATCAGTCTTCACTCCGTTGAGGACATCTACAAGAGGTGGTGTCTCAAGAAAGTAGCCTCTATCCTCAAGGACCCTCTCGACCCTTCTACAGGAGCCTGAAGCCAATACAGCTTCTTCCCCATTGTCATCAGATTTCTGAACGGACAATGAACCACAGACATGACCTCACTTTTCTCTCCTTTTGGACTAATTTATTTTAAAAATGTAATTTATAGCAATATTTGCACCTGTGATGCTACCGCAAAACAAGAAATTGTTTTCACTGTTTCATCGATTAACTCCTCATTCTTTGAATGGTTCCCTCCTATAAAACAGTCCGTTTCCTCTGTTCTACTTCCCTGCATAAGACGTAACAGCTTCTAACCAACATGTTCGTTGCATTCCTGCCTTTTGTCCAATCCCACGTCCTTCCCCAGAAGCTTCTGCTACCACCACCACCACCTTCAACTTTGCAATCCTAATCTGCCAGAGGTATACCTTGGTATCAAAGTTCCTCATTAAGGCAATGCAAATGGAGAGATTTATTTCCAATAACCCTTCCCAGGAGCCAGAGCTTTGTTATAGGTTTCCCACAGATGCTTGAGAGAGAATATGTCAAGAGGAGCTGAGTTCCTGTCACAAAGACAGACTCCTATTTGGTTCATCAATCAGGCTGTAGCAGGAATGTGGAACCTCCACTCCGAATGAGCAGAACCAAACCATGAGCTCTCTCTCTCTCTCAGCAGGAACCTTCCACCTGGTGCCCAATCTGAGTCCAGTGAAAGGGTGAGACTGAGAAGCGGACGCAGTGTGGCTGGTTCAACTCATCCCCTGAGCTCGCACAGCTGGCCTTGCTCAACACAGCTTGGAATGAGGCACAAGCAGCTTGCTTTCCTCTACGGTCGAATAACGTGGACCTATTTCTCTGACCATATACGCCCACATCGGCTTTCTGCGCACAGTCCAGGGGAGTGATACAGTGGGAGAAAACTACCGACCACCATGACCCATGTGGGGAAGAGAAGGGATCGAGGTCCGGTCGATCCTCTGTGAAGGAGCAGCTACAGTGACCTTGTGTGACCTCCTGCCTCAGGAGAGGAGACACACAGGAGAGCAAACAAAAATCAAGGTGCAGATCTCTCTCTCTCTCTCTCTCTCTCTCTCTCTCTCTCTCTCTCTCTCTCTCACAGAGACTGTTGCTCAGGCGGGAAACCAACATGAATGAGTGAAGCTCTGCCTCTCTGCATGTTGGAAAAAGCAGTTGAAATTAACCACAAATTTTCCTGCGCCCCCTCTCAACAAAGAAATAAAGAAAACCTCAGAATATGTGTGGAAAATAAACTTCTACACTACGGAGAGGGTTGTAGATACATCAGTGCCTTTCAACTACTGCCTTCTGTGGTAAATTCTATACTTGGCTGTTCAAATACAAAAGCATACACTTCATCAGCACCTCACAACTCCTGCCTCTGTGGTCGTTTAAATACAAAAGAATGGAATGGAAAGGTGAGTAGGTACAGGCTCCCACCCTCCTTGCTCTGTATCACCCCAAGATACCAACCTCATGGCTGAACCACAAACACTGAATGGGAACGCAGGGAGGGGCAAGATGTCCATTCAATCCACACAACCTTCCTTGCTGCAAACGGGTCTGGGATCAGGAAGGGCAAAGTGACCTTGAGAATGGAACAGCACAAGACCAGACCCTTCAGCTTGCATGCCTGTACTGAACATGACGCCAAAATCAAACCAAAACTCTGCTGTTTGCACCTTATCCCTATCCCTCCATCCCCTTCATGCCTTTCTATGGCCTGTACCCTTTGCCTGCATTTGGCCAATGTCCCTCAGACATTTGTGATCCATGAAACTGTCTACAGCTTCTTCTGACACCTCACTATCCCACACTCTATGTGAAAAGCCTGGCCCTCAGATCCCCTTTAAATCCCCCCTCACCTCAATATGTGAATAGCAAGAAACTGCAGAGCAATGGGGAGAGGGCGGATCAATGGATGAGCTGGGTTTCTATGGGAGAAGCTTCGAAATAGAAAAAAGTTCACAGTTCAAAATATCAAAGTTCAGATTTATTGTCAGAGTACATGCATAACACCACATACAATCTTGAGATTCTTTTTCCTGTGGGACAGGCAGAATTTCTACTTATTGTTAGCACAAAAACAATACTAAAGAAAAAATAAACATACAAAAGAGAAAAATGTAAACAAACTGCAATACAGAAAAATATTCAATAATGAATAATGTGCAAAGAGTCCTTAAATGAGTCTCTGAACTTGTTAAGGAGTCTCCACAAACTTTTGAGGAAGCAGAGGTGCTGATGTGCTTTCTTCATGATGACATTAGAGGGTTTGGTCCAGGACAGGTCCTTCGAGATAGTGAATGCCAATGTACATGGTGAATGACTGTGTTAGTGGCAGCAAAACTTGGTTGGAAACACTAGGCACTTTCAAATTGCACCACCTGGGTATCCCTCCTGGGACCCAGGTGAGATTACTGGGTCAGTGTGCCATGCATCTTTCAAATAGCAGCCTAAACTACCTGTTAAATCGGCAACCCGGTGATTTAAGGGGGATCCCGCCTCTGCGATGATGTGGTGAGTGACACATCACACAGCCACAGGGAATCCCCTGTTCCCTGTGTTCTTTCTGTTCCCTTTATGTTTCTTATGTTTAAAGTTCCAGAATAACCGAGTGAGCCATTTCCCTTTCAAATAGGTGGAGGAGGACTCCTGGGTAAGTTTTACTGGGTTCCCTGACCACCTCCAAGGTAGGTCTGGGACCCATGTGGATTTTGACCGGGCTTACCCAGTTTGGCCCTTTCAAACACCCCTGTACTTGGGTCTTCAACCTAGTAAATTGCCTGTTAAACACCATTTTACAAGGCAGTTTGAGACGGCTTAGTGTGAATTATCTTCTTCACTGACAGAACAGAGTGCAGTCCCAGTAAACACAGCAAACGTCACAATGGACTGTCTGGTTTTCCATCCACGTACACTGTGATCATTCTTTCACTTTAATTATGAAAGGTGCTCTACATTTGTGAAGAAATGATTGATGCTTTTAATTTTCTCCTTTCTTCTCCCAGAGGGACTGCTGCAGTTGGGGGATGGGTCCCGCAGCCCAAGGCTGTTTCTTGTGGTCTTGTCGGAGTGGCCATTTGTTATGTGTGAGATTAGCCACCCAACCACCGAGCTCCAGCAGTTGAGCTGAGCAAGGGCTGCGGCTAACATTGCTTGTGTCAGCTTCGCTCCATCTAATTCTGTCAGCTGTCCTTACACAAACAGACTCGACTGGAGAATACCAGAGTTAGGGGCTAGAAAACAATGAATACAAAGAAGTGTGTGAGGTTGGTGCGGCAGTGGGGGATGGAAGGTTCCATGGATCACTAAAAGTTGGTTTGCAGGTGTAGGAGGTAACAGGGAGGCTATGGAATAGTGGCCTTCACTGCCAGAGTCTGGTGCAACTGTACAGGGTACTGGTGAGGGCACACATGGGATACTGCATGCTGTCTGGTCTTAATTTCTTGATGTTCTTATGGTAAGAGTGAGGGTGAAGTTTCCTCTCAGACAGTAGTCCAGGAAATTAAAACTAAAATTACACCAATGGTCTGCTTGTTCAGGATCAGAATCAGATTTATTGTCATGAACATGTCACGAAATTCGTTGTTTTGCGGCAACAGTTTCACAGGTGCAAATATTGCTATAAATTACATTTAAAAATAAATAAATTAGTGCAAAAAAAAGTAAGTGAGGTAGTGCCTGTGGTTCATTGCCTGTTCAGATATCTGATGGCTGAGGGTGCTACTTGTGCCATATAACCATATAACCACTTACAGCACAGAACAGGCCAGTTCAGCCCTACTAGTCCATGCCGTAGCAAATCCCCACCCTCCTAGTCCCACTGACCAGCACCTGGTCCATACCCCTCTAGTCCCCTCCTATCCATGTAACGATGCAGTCTTTCCTTCAATGTAACCAATGATCCCGCCTCGACCACGTCTGCCGGAAGCTCATTCCACATCCCCACCACCCTCTGCATAAAGAAATTTCCCCTCATGTTCCCCTTATAATTTTCCCCCTTCAATCTTAAACCATGCTCTCTAGTTTGAATCTACCCCACTCTTAATTGAAAAAGCCTATCCACATTTACTCTGTCTGTCCCTTTTAAAATCTTAAACACCTCTATCAAGTTCCCCCTCAATCTTCTATGCTCCAGAGAAAAAAGCCCTAGTCTGCACAACCTTTCCCTGTAACTCAAACCTTGAAATCCTGGCAACATTCTCGTGAACCTTCTCTGTACTCTCTCTATTTTGTTTATATCTTTCCTATAATTTGGTGACCAAAACTGTACACAGTACTCCAAATTTGGCCTCACCAATGCCTTATACAATTTCATCATAACCTCCCTACTCTTGAATTCAAAACTCCGATTTATGAAGGCCACATTCCAAATGCCTTCTTCACCACACCATCTACCTGAGTATCAGCCTTGAGGGTACTATTTACCATCACTCCTAAATCCTTTTGTTGCTCAGCATATCTCAATAGCCTACCATTTAATGCATATGACCTTAGTGCTGCCTACATGGGGGCATGCCCTCAATGAGGGCTGGTTCATGTTCTCCTGATTTCCCCCTCCTAAAATCCACAAGTAAATTAGTATAATACTGATGAAGATTCAGTGAGTCTGTGACAGCATGATGCCATTCAGCCCAGAAAATCCATGACAGCACGAAGCCATTCAGCCCAGTAAATCCATGACAGCACGAAGCCATTTAGCCCAGCGAGTCCATGACAGCCCAAGGCCATTAGGCCCAGCGAGTCCATGACAGCCCAAGGCCATTAGGCCCAGCGAGTCCATGACAGCATGTGGCCATTCAGCTCAGTGGGTCCATGACAGCACAAGGCCATGCAACCCAGCAAGTCCATGACAGCACAATGTCATTCAGCCCAGTAAGTCCACGACAGCGCATGGCCATTCAGCCCAGTGGGTCCACAACAGCAACCCAGCGAGTCCATGCTGTCTATCAGCAGAACAATCCCATCAGTGCCATTATTGCCCTGACCTCCCATCCCACATGCCCATCAACTGCTCTACACCACGGGGCTGGGCCACAGCAGCTCATCTCTGGGGTACGGGAGGATTTAGGAGCATCTGGCAGACATTCAGGTGGTCACGGAGAGAATGTGAAATGTCCATGTAGGCAGCACTAAGGTTAGGATTGAGGCTGGGTCACTGGAACTGTGAAGTGACAGTGCTGGCAGTTTTGCAACCAGATGGGAGATAAGGAGCAGTTTGGATAATGGAAAGTGTAGGGTCTGCTAACATAAAATATTATAGCACAGTACAGCCCCTTTGGCCCTCGATGTGGTGCTGACCAACTAAATTTTTTCTTCCATCCATGTGCCTGAGTCTCTTAAATGTTTCTGTTGATTCAGCCTCCACTACCATCCCTGGCAAGGCATTCCAGACACCTGCAACTCTGTATAAACCTACCCTTCACTCTGTACAGATGTCCTGTGGTGTTTGCTAGTTCTGCCATGGAAGGAAGGTGCTACTGTCTACCTTATCATGCCTTTCATAACCTTGTAGATTTTCTATTAAGTCTCCACTCATCCTTCTTCACTCCAAAGTGAAAAACACCACCTCAGCCAGCCTTGCCTCATCAGACACATTCTAAATCCCAACATCCTGGTAAATCTGCTCTGCACCCTCTCCATAGCTTCCACACTTTTCCTGTCATTATACTTATTGCACAAATGTCCTCGATTGAGCTAAGTCAATGTAATTACAGTTCTTTCTTCCACTGTTTGCTGACTGTCAAATGAAGGACCCTATTCCTTCAAACACAGCCGCATTTCACTGTGAAAGGAAGACAAATATCCATTTCAAGTGACAAAATAATTGTCATGTTAACAGCTTGAGCCGCACAATCATGGGAGGTGTTACTGTGCAGCTTATGTCAATTCACATTCAACAGATAATCAGGTTACTTAAGGGAACAGAAAATGCCTCACTCTATAGCAGAGAGAATTTGTAACAAAATGTGCGGCAAATTGCCAATAGAAATAAAAATTACACTTCAGCTGGTGTGACAGCAGAGCAGATTCAATGCATTTTCTTGGCTGAGAGATCAGCAGAAGCACTCATTCAAGTTCATTGTGTTCAGGTGGAAATCCAGTCCCGGCCTTTTGCACAGGGCCCACAGATATAATTCATTATGGATGATAAATCATTTGTCCCTGTCACTTGTGGCCTTTCCACTAAGTCTCCCACGGTGATGGTTATCATTTCACACTTTTGCCATGATATGCCCTCTCAGGCTATTCTGTTCAAGGATGCTCATCTCTGGACTAACCTACAGTTTTCAGATTTCTCCCGAGTCACCATTATTCGGTCCGGTGGAAGGCACTGGTTCTTCCTGGGATAGATTTCTCTGAAGTGATTCCTATCATGAACTGTTGGATTTTAACAAGAATTTTTTTTAAGCTGTTTTCCCCACCATGTCCAATTGGCCCAACTGTGGTCCTGCTGCTCTTGACCCTGCAGTGACCCTGGCAAGTATGGTGTCAATAGGGACCTCTTGCACTCATTCGCCTCCACGTTCCCCTCTGGGTAAAGTGGATTTAAAGTCAAGTAGAGGTCAAGAATGCTGGTTAGACACACAGCGTTTGAACAGAAACCACTGTTAGAATGCTTGCCATTTGCAGCACACCAGACATCTTCTACATTGTGTGGTCAAACTAACTTATCACACAGTTTTTAAAAAAAAATTTATTTTTCACACTATAAACCACATTGATCAAGATAAATACATTTTCCTTTTCAAATATATACAGTGTTGTTTTCTCCCCCCTCCCTCTTCCCATCCCACCCTCCCTACCACCCCTCCCATTCATTTAAAGTTCAGAATCTAAGATACATTAAACCAGTCAAACAATGTTGTCACTCAATAAAAATAAACAAGAAATTCCACTGAGTCAATTCTTTTCATTCTCTTCTCCTTCTGTCATTTTAGGTGGTAGATGCCCCTGGTAGGCTTTCTCTATTATGTTTCATGTATGGCTCCCATATTTGTTCAAATATTGGAATATTATTTCTTAAATTATATGTTATTTTTTCTAATGGAATACATTTATTCATTTCTATATACCATTGTTGTATTCTCAAGTTATCTTCTAATTTCCAGTTTGACATAATACATTTTTTTGCTACACCTAGGGCTACCCTAACAAATCTTTTTTGTGCACCATCCAAATCAAGTCCAAATTCTTTGTTTTTTATGTTACTTAGGAGGAAGATCTCTGGGTTTTTTGGTATATTGCTTTTTGTGATTTTATTTAATATCTGGTTTAGATCTTCCCAAAATTTTTTCACTTTCTCACATGTCCAGATTGCATGAATTGTTGTTCCCATTTCCTTTTTACAGCGAAAACATCTGTCAGATACTGTTGGATCCCATTTATTTAACTTTCGAGCTGTAATATATAGCCTGTGTATCCAGTTATATTGTATCATACGTAACCTTGTATTTATTGTATTTCTCATAGTTCCTGAGCATAACTTCTCCCATGTTTCCTCCTTTATCTTTATGTTTAGATCTTGTTCCAATTTTTGTTTAGTTTTACCATTTGTTTCCTCATTCTCCTTTTCTTGTAGTTTAATATACATGTTTGCTACAAATTTTTTGATTATCATTGTGTCTGTAATCACATATTCAAAATTACTTCCCTCTGGTAACCTCAGACTGCTTCCCAATTTGTCCTTCAAGTAGGATTTCAGTTGGTAGTATGCCAACACTGTATCGTGAGTTATATTATATTTATCCTTCATTTGTTCAAAGGATAATAATTTATTTCCTGAAAAGCAATATTCTATTCTTTTGATCCCTTTTTTCTCCCATTCTCTAAAGGAAAGGTTATCTATTGTAAAAGGGATTAACTGATTTGCGTCAGTATTAGTTTTGGTAGTTGGTAATTTGTTTTATTCCTTTCTACATGAATCTTCTTCCAAATATTGAGCAGATGATGTAATACTGGAGAATTCCTACGTTGTACCAATTTTTCATCCCATTTATATAATATATGTTCGGGTATCTTCTCCCCTATTTTATCTAGTTCTAATCTAGTCCAATCTGGCTTTTCCCTTGTTTGATAAAAATCTGATAGGTATCTTAATTGTGCGGCTCTATAATAATTTTTAAAGTTTGGCAGTTGTAAGCCTCCTTGTTTATACCATTCTGTTAATTTATCTAGTGCAATCCTCAGTTTCCCCCCTTTCCATAAAAATTTCCTTATTATTTTCTTTAACTCCTTGAAGAATATCTCCGTCAAGTGTATTGGCAAAGCCTGAAATAGGTATTGTATCCTTGGGAAAATGTTCATTTTAATACAGTTTATCCTTCCTATTAGTGTTAGTGGTAAATCTTTCCAATGCTCTAAGTCGTCCTGTAATTTTTTCATTAGTGGATAATAATTGAGTTTATATAGATGGTTGAGGTTTTTATTTATTTGTATACCTAGGTATCGTATTGCTTGCATTTGCAATCTGAATGGTGATTCTTTCTTAAATTTTGAGAAATCTGCATTATTCATTGGCATTGCTTCACTTTTATTTGCGTTAATCTTGTATCCCGACACTTCTCCATATTCCTTCAACTTCTTATGTAATTCTTTTATTGATATTTCTGGTTCTGTTAAGAATACTATAATGTCATCTGCAAAAAAACTGATTTTATATTCCTTGTCTTTTATTTTTATCCCTTTTATTTTATTTTCTGTTCTTTTCAGTTCTGCTAGTGGTTCTATGGCTAACGCGAACAGTGAGGGAGATAGTGGGCATCCCTGCCTTGTTGATCTGCTTAAGTTAAATTGTTTTGATATATATCCATTTACTGTCACTTTCGCCAATGGCCCCTTATATAATGCTTTAATCCAATTAATATATTTCTCTGGTAGGCTGAATTTTTGTAGTACTTTGAATAAATAATTCCATTCTACTCTGTCAAAGGCCTTCTCTGCGTCTAAAGCAACCGCTACTGTTGGAGCTTTATTTCCTTCTACTGCATGAATTAAGTTAATAAATTTACAAATATTGTCTGTTGTTTGTCTTTTTTTAATAAATACAGTTTGGTCTAGATTTACTATTTTTGGTACATAGTCGGCTAATCTGTTTGCTAATAGTTTAGCTATTATCTTATAATCTGTGTTAAGTAAAGATATTGGTCTATATGACGCTAGTGTGAGTGGATCTTTCCCTGTCTTTGGTATTACTGTAATTATTGCTGTTTTGCATGAATCTGGTAAGCTTTGTGTTTTATCATTCTGGTTGATTACTTCCAGGAGGGGAGGAATTAATAACTCTTTAAATGTTTTATAGAATTCTATTGGGAATCCATCCTCTCCTGGTGTTTTATTATTCGGTAGTTTTTTTTATTATCTCTTGTATTTCTACTATTTCAAATGGTTCTGTTAATTTATTTTGTTCCTCTATTTGTAATTTTGGTAGTTCAATTTTAGTTAAAAATTCATCTATTTTGTCTTCTTACCCTTCGTTTTCAGTTTAGTATAATTGTTCATAGAATTCTCTGAAGTTTTCATTAATCTCCGTTGGATTATATGTGATTTGTTTGTCTTTTTTCCTTGATGCCAATACCATTCTCTTAGTTTGTTCTGTCTTAAGCTGCCATGCTAGAATTTTATGCATTTTTTTTCTCCTAGTTCATAATATTTCTGTTTTGTCTTCATTATGTTCTTCTCCACCTTATATGTTTGTAGTGTTTCATGTTTTATTTTTTTATCTGCCAATTCTCTTCTTTTAGTTGTGTCTTCCTTCATTGCTAATTCTTTTTCTATATTTGCTATTTCCCTTTCCAACTGCTCTGTTTCCTGATTGTAGTCCTTCTTCATCTTGGTTACATAACTTATTATTTGCCCTCTGATGAACGCTTTCATTGTGTCCCATAGTATAAACTTATTTTTCACTGATTCCGTATTTATTTCAAAGTACATTTTAATTTGTCTTTCAATTAATTCTCTAAAATCCTGCCTTTTAAGTAGCATGGAGTTAAATCTCCATCTATACATTCTTGGAGGGATGTCCTCTAACTCTATTGTCAATATCAGGGGTGAATGGTCCGATAATATTCTAGCTTTATATTCTGTTTTTCTAACTCTGTCTCGCATGCGAGCTGATAACAGGAATAGATCTATTCTTGAGTATGTTTTATGTCTACCCGAATAATATGAATATTCCTTTTCCTTTGGGTGTTGTTTCCTCCATACATCCAAAAGTTGCATTTCTTGCATCGAATTAATTATAAATTTGGTTACTTTGTTCTTTCTGTTAATTTTTTCCCCAGTTTTATCCATGTTTGAATCCAAATTAAGGTTGAAATCTCCTCCTATTAGTATGTTCCCTTGCGTATCTGCTATCTTCAAAAAAAAATCTTGCATAAATTTTTGATCTTCTTCGTTAGGTGAATATACTTTAAGTAAATTCCAAAACTCCGAATATATCTGACATTTTATCATTACATATCTCCCTGCTGGATCTATTATTTCCTCTTCTATTTTAATTGGTACATTTTTACTGATTAATATAGCTACTCCTCTAGCTTTTGAATTATATGGCGCTGCTGTTACATGTCCTATCCAATCTCTCTTTAATTTCTTGTGCTCCATTTCAGTTAAGTGTGTTTCTTGCATGAATGCTATATCAATTTTTTCTTTTTTCAGTAAATTTAGCAGTTTCTTCCTTTTGATTTGGTTATGTATTCCGTTAATATTTAAAGTCATATAGTTCAACATAGCCATTTCATACTTTGTTTATCTTTCCTTTGCGTTTCCTCATCATCACCTTTCCTTCTTATCCATTTCTGCTTTCTTTTTTTGGACACTTTATAAGACAACATTTCCCTTATCTAAAATTTCTTTAACCCCCACTATCCCCTCCCCTTCCTGAGTTGCCCTTTATCCCTTGTCAGGCAACCACATCTCCCCTCTCCATTTGGATTTGGGAATTCACTCGCAAGCATCAACTGATTTCGCAGTGACCGTAACTCCTCCCCACCCAGCCCCACCACCCCCAGAAGAGATTTTAATTTTCATATACAACAAAGGTCACTCTCTTAATTCCCTCCTTACTTCCTCTCTTCTCTTTCTTTCCCTTATTAATTCTTATCTATACTCTATATATTTTCTTTTAAATACGCATACACTCATGTACACACATATATACATACACACACACACACACACACACACACACACACACACACACACACACACATATATATATACCCATATACACACATACATATAGTTCGTGGTCATTTTTGCTTTCGTTACATGTCTTCATCTCTCTGTCTGTTTTGTAGTTGTTCTGCAAATTTTCGTGCTTACTCCGGATCCGAGAATAGTCTGTTTTGCTGCCCTGGAATAACTATTTTAAGTACCGCTGGGTTCTTTAGCATAAATTTATATCCTTTTTTCCATAGGATCACTTTTGCTGTATTAAACTCCTTTCTCTTCTTCAGGAGTTCAAAACTTATGTCTGGATAGAAAAAAATTTTGTTGACCTTTGTATTCCAGTGGCTTTTTGTCTTCTCTTATTTTCTTCATTGCTTTCTCCAATATATTTTCTCTTGTTGTATATCTTAGGAATTTTACTAAAATGGATCTTGATTTTTGTTGTGGCTGTGGTTTAGGGGCTAATGTTCTATGTGCCCTTTCTATTTCCATTTCTTCCTGTAATTCTGGTCTTCCTAAGACCCTGGAGATCCAATCTTTTATAAATTCTCTCATATTCTTGCCTTCTTCATCTTCCTTAAGGCCCACTATCTTTATATTATTTCTTCTATTATAATTTTCCATTATATCCATCTTCTGAGCTAACAGCTCTTGTGTCTCTTTAACTTTTTTATTAGATTCTTCTAATTTCTTTTTTAAGTCCTCTACTTCCATTTCTACAGCTGTTTCTCGTTCTTCCACCTTGTCCACTCTTTTTCCTATATCTGACATGACCATCTCCAATCTATTCATTTTTTCTTCTGTACTTTTAATTCTTCTTTTTATTTCACTGAATTCTTGTGATTGCCATTCTTTTACTGATTCCATATATTCTTTAAAAAATATATATCCATTGTCTTGCCCTTCCCTTCTTCTTCCATTTCTCTGTGTTCTTCCTCTTCTTCTTCCTCTGGGTTGGTCATCTGTTGTTTAATTTCTTTTTACTCTCTTCTTTCTTGTTCTCGTTGTTTTCTATGTTCTCTTCTTGTTTTTGTGCTGTGGCTGTCATTCTCAGCTGTGGAGATCGTCTCCTCAGCTGGTCCCCCCTCCCGTCAGTGTTTTTTTTGTCTTGCTCATCGCGCATGCGCGAGGAGTCGCACATGCACGGTTGCGCACTTTTGCTTGGCTCCGCGAGCCATTTTTGTAGTCCCGAGCTCGGGACTTCGACTGACCTGAGGGAGCGGGCTTCTCTCTCCACAGCGGGCCTCTTCGGTCAGGTAAGGCCTTCACCTTCTTCTTCCGATGTCTTTTCTTCTTCTCTTCTTCCCGTTGCTTTCGACTTTTCTTTCTTCGCTGCCATTTTCTTCCCACCTTTACTTTCACTTTATTTTAATTTTTGTGTTTGTGCCTTTGTGTTTTCTGTGTTTTTTTTAAACTTTTCCGGAGGGGGCTGGAGTTCCCCGACCGGCCACTACTCCATCATGTGACTCCTTCACTTATCACACAGTTTAAAGGGGAGGTGGTGGTCTGATCTGAGATTTTGTAAATGTTGATTTTTCACAGTGCTACTGCATATAAGCTGGGACACAGTATTGAATGTCACAAAGTGCTTTCAAAATAAAAATTGTCTAGATGATGATCAGTGAAAAACAAGAAGGTTTTCCTCATGATTTTAACATGAAATGAACAGAGTTTCACACAGAGTTGTCTCAATATGTGATGGCAAATCATTGGAATTGAACATCACCTTATTTCAGGAAGGATGCAGTTGCTTTGGAGAGGGTTGCAGAGGAGATTTATCAGGATGTTGCCTGGATTGGAGAACATCTGTAATGGAACAAGGCTGACAGAGCTAGGATCTTTCATTTTGAAAAGATAAAGGATGAGAGATGACTTTGTAGAGGTTTATAAGATTCTGAGCGGCATAGAAAGGGTGGACAGCCAACACCTATTTCTCAAGGCGACAATAGCAAATACCAGAGGACATCTGTTTGAGGTGAGATGTTAGAGGCAATTTGTTTACAGAGAGTGGTCAGTGCCTGGAGTGCATCGCTGGGATGGTGGTGGAGGCTGGTGCAATAGGGACATTTAAGACTCTTAGACAGGCATTTGGATGCAAGAAAAATAGAGGTAATTGGTGTGAGGTAGGGAAGGGTTAAATTGTTGTGGAGTAGGTCTGCATAACTTTGTGGGCTGAAGTTCTGGTACCTAAGCATTTTTTTTATCAATATAGTAATTAAAGTGTTACTGCGACCTGCACTTCCTGAACGTTCCTCACTGTAATAGGAACTTCCTCTGCACACATTAAACCACAAGTAAAGGAATTCCAATACAAGAACACAGCTGAATGAGGGGCTGATGACATTCCGCTGGCTCTCCGGAAGAACAGCTCGCCAGTCCCTTGCCAGCTCTTTCCTCTCCAATGCATTTCACTCCCTCAAAATGCCACTAGGTCACTTAGAAAATTACACAAGAATCTGCTTACTCCTCTCATCAATCCCACCTCATAACAACATTAAATCTGAGCCCAGGCTTGATGGGCTGAATAGCCACACCATCACAAACTGTTCCATTTTCCCACTCAGCCCCACTGCCTGGTCTCTTCCCATAACCTTTGATGCTCTGGCTAATCAAGAACGTATCAAACTCCACTTTAAATACACCCAATGACTTGGCCTCTGCAACTGCCTGTGGCAACAAATTCCAACGATTCACCACCCTCTGAAGAAATTCTTCTGGGTCTCTGTTCTAAGCAGACAACCTTCAATCCTGAAGTTGTGCCCTCTTGTCCTCGACTCTCCCACCATGGGAAACAACCTTTCTACATCTACTCTGTCTACATTTGAAATGTTTCCCCATTTGAAATGTTTCAATGAGATCCCCCACTGGGTCCCAACTCCCAATCATGAGAACACATGCTCTTCTGTCAATCTATCAAAGCTGTCTGAGGCACCCCTTTATCTTCTCTGCTCAAAGGACATTAACTATCTTCTCCCCTCTCACCAAATAACTGATCCATTCATTCTCCTTCCAACTGCTGGGTCGCTGCAGGGCCCTCTCTGGCCCACTCACCCTAACCTTGGGTGACCAGTCTGGTTGCTGCTGAGCCAGGTGTTTTAGAGGTTTGACAGCTTGTATCTTGTCTTTGTACTGATCCATTTATTTATGATTACAAATTACCAATGAGGAAACATCACTCCTTCCCTCTCCCTCTGACTAACCACACTTCAGCTGAAGAGAACACACTGCTGATTGACATTGCATGGACTTGACTATTACCTCCAGCACTCAGTTCCAACACCGTTCTCCCAGGTTCCATGGCACCCAGCCACTTGTGTTGTGGACATCTTATGGAGTTGGTTGGAGATCAGTAGTGACAGGAAGCTCCTGGAGTTCCCAGGCAACTTGTGTGGAGTGTGCTATGAAGCAATCAGCCCAGGATGGGTTTTGTGGATGGGCCAAATTAGTGGAAGCTTTCCCTTTGGAAATAAAATGAAGAGTCCGAATGTAGAGAGCCCCAGAGCTCTGCAGGGCAGATTTAAATCTTGCACTTAGCTTTTATCAAAAAATTGATTAAACAATACATTAGTAATATTTGAAAATAGAAACAATTAGGTTTGGATAATGTACACAGATTGTGCTGTCAGCTATTGCAAGAGTGACTCTGGCAAGCACTGAGGCCTTGGTGGTGACAATGAATCACTGAGGTCATGGTGAAGTAGGAACAACACTTCAGGTCAGATCAAGGCTTCCAACATGATGCTTGACAACAGGCAGATCCTGCTCATCCTCGTCTCATACAATGTACCTCAACCACATCTCATACAATGTACCTCAGGCTCTTCCTACTGTTAACAAGGCCTTGATTAACTCCCAACAGCAGAACTCTGAGATGCTGAAAAATTCAACTCTTGATTCTTCAATATTTCATAACTTTTGTTTCACAATACCTTTTCACAAATAAGACCTGGATTTATGATTCAATTAATTTCATGCAACGTTTGAAATCCTGTAGACTAAGAGAACTCTGCAGCTGGCATGCTCCTCTTCATGGAATGCTGCCCCTTGGGAGATAGGTCAGGCTTCAGCTTCAACCCTTGCATTACCTCACAAGCTTCTCTAAAGGGCATTTCTGCTCAGGTTAGCAATGAAGTTACTGTACAATGTAGGAGAGGAAGGAAGTTTGTGAGGGAAAGTCCCCTTGTCTGAGGTCAATGCACTGACAAGGAGTTTGGAGCATCAAGTGAACTCACAATGAAGTGTGAGCTCATTCACCTCATTGTGCTGGTCTTCTCCTGTCCTCTCCCAAATCTATTTACACCCTCCTCCCCACACTGATGCTAGAGTCATCTAAGTTGGCCTATGAGGAGAGATCGACTCATCTAGGGCTGTACACACATGAATTTAGAAGAATAACAGTGGATCTTTTTTTAAAAAGTATAAAATTAAGATAAGATAGTGGTAGGTAAGTTGGTTCCATTGGTGGGAGAGACCAGAACTAGGGGACGTTGCCTCAAGATTCAGGGTAGTATATTTACAATGGAGTAGAAGAGGAAATGCTTTTCCAAGAGGGAGGTGAATCTGTGGAATTTGCTGCCCATCGAAGCAGTGGAGGTTACCTCAGTTGATCTATTTAAGACAAGGTTGGATAGATTTTTACAAAGTAGAGAAATTAAGGGATATGGGGAAAAGACAGGTAGAGCCTATCATCAGATTAGCCATGAACTCACTGAATGGCAGAGCAGGCCTGATGGGCTGAATGGCCTACTCCTACTTCAATTTCTTATGTAATGTTCTAAATCATCTCACAATCTCTTGGCCTTCCATCCCTGTAAAGACTTCATTCTGTAGTGATAAACCTCAATGACCTGCTGTGTTATACTCTCTGCCTGCCTTTTCTCTGTCATGAGCATCGTTCTTTGATGCTACTTTTCCCTTTGACCATACTCCCCGGGGTATAACAATTGGTTAAGAGAATATTACCAAGTAATTGATCAGTCAGTGCATGGTTAACCAGACCTGCATTCATCAAGCTCTTAGGCAAAGAGTACTATTCTCAAAGTGAGTGCCTTCCCCCTCTAACTGACAAGCTTCAGCTACCTTCTCCAACATCTTTGCGCTGAATCAGACACTAAACATCAATGAGCAAGGTGTTCAGTCAAGACAAATTCTGTTCTTCCCACATCATTTGGAAAGATGAGTAACTTTACCTACCTTTTCCTAATCCTAAAATAGCAGCCCAGAGCTGGCATCTCAGCTACCTGGGTAAGGGCATGGTTATAACCATAGAGCATTACAGCCTTTTGGCCCTTCTAGTCCGTGCCAAACTATTATTCTAATAATTACACCAAAATGCTGGAGTTCCTCCAGCATTTTGCTGTTTTTACTACATTTACAGCATCTTCAGCCTATCGTGTTTCACTCAAACTATTATTCAGCCCGGTCTCACTGATCTTCACTCAGTCCAGATCCCTCCATACCTCTCTCATCAATATACTTGTCCAAATTTTTCTTAAATGTTAAAATTGAGCTTGCATTCACACTTTAGCTGGCAGCTTGTCCACACTCCCACCACTCTCTGCATGAAGAACTTCCCCCTCATATTCCATCTTAACTTTTCCCCTATCAACCTTAACCCATGTCCTCTGGTTTGTATCTCACCTACCCTCAATGGAAAATGTCTACCTACATTTACTTTGTCTACCCCTCATAATTTTAAATACCTCTATCAAATCTTCCCTCATTCTTCTACACTCAAGTGAATAAAGTCCTAACCTGGTTAACCTTTCCCTGAAACTCAAATCCTGAAGTTTGAGCAACATCTGAGTCAATCTTCTCTGCATTCTTTCTATATTTCTTTTTCAGTCTTTTTATTAACATATTATAGGTAAACAATACATGAGAATAGGAGCACATAATCAAAAAGGGTAAAATATCACTATATAACATCATATGATATAACATTAAACCACAATTAACGAATATGTTCTCACCTCCTCAAACTGAAATCTTCAAAATAAATGTTATATAAAACCTCACCTAATCTAAGATTTAAAAAAAAAGACTGGGCAACCTATCCTGAGAATTTATTAATAAAAATTAATCATATGGTCTTCACCAACAAAGGGAAAGGAAGTAAAATTATACATAATTATCCGGAAGGGAAAATAATTATATTAATAATAAGCGAACCCCCAGCAAACACAGTGCACTGGTGGCACAAGCTCCCACACCCAATGATAAAGCTCATAAACCACACTACTAGGTCAGTGCTGATCAACCATAGAAAGGAACCTACTTGAAAATGGTTTTTTGATGATCCACTATTCTTGCATAGTAGCCAATGAAGCTTTCACACACGATGATTCCCACAAACTGCGTACCTGTTTATCACTTTAGTTCTGTTCCAGGTTCTTAAAGCATTTGTAAATGCAATGTCACAGCCCATTTGGGCCCTGAACATTTTCACCAAGCTGTCTCAGTTTTGCATTTGTTCATTCAGTCTCCATGTCCTGCTGAACAAGTGTATAATTCTGGAGATAATTCTAGTGCTCACTGCCAAGTGTATGGAAGACTCTCCTCACGTTACAGCCAACTGCCTGGATCCTCTGCTATTAACTAGGCCTGTACTGTTCCTGGAATTAGATCAGTCCTTTTCTCTCCAACTCTCAAGGCAATGCAACAAGTCTAATAATTAACTTCAATTCCCGATAGCACTACTTGTTGAAAGTTTGACACTTCATTAACCTACAACCCCCGCTACATTTTTAAAGGGTGGGAGGAAATTGGAGTGCCCGGGGAAAACCCACGCCAACACGGGGAGAATGTACAAACTCTTTCAGACAGCGTGGGATTCAAGCCCCTGTCATGATCACTGGCGCTGTAAAGGTATTGCACTAACTGCTATGTCAACCGTGCTGCCCCATGTTTTGACCATTGTAACAAAATAGACAGACCAGCGGACAGTTCTAATCAAGGGCAAGCTGCCTGGCAGAATGTATTTCACGTCCTGCTGAGTAGGTCATTCCCTTCAGACCCAGGCCCTGAAGCTCATATGGTTCCTGAGGCAGCAACATGCTAACCTGTCTGTGCAATCTGATCAAGACTGAATGATAGAATCAAACAACACAGGAATGCTGGAAGAACTTAGCAGGTCTCGCAGCCAGGTCTCTTCAAATGCACTCTTTGAATCTTATTGATATCTTTCCTGTAGTTAGGTGACCAAAACTGCACTCCAAATTTAATATCACTTTCCCTTAACATTCCAACTCTTATAGTCATTACTTTTTTTTATGAAGGCCAATGTGCCAAAAGCTCTCTTTACAACCCTATCTACCTCTAATGCCACTTTCAGTGTATTATGTATTCCTAGATCCCTCTGTTCTAGCACACTCCTTAGTACCCTACTATTACTGTGTATGTCTTACCTCGGTTTGTCCTTCCACAAAGTGCAACACCTCATATTTGTCTGCATTAAATTCCATTTGCCATTTTTCAGCCCATTTTTCTAGTTGGTGCATGAATAGTGAGAGTCTGAACTTTCCTGACTAACCTCCCATGTGGGAACTTGTCAAAGGCCTTAATAAAGTACATATAGACAACATCCATAGCCATATCTTCAGCAACTCTCCTGGTAATTTCCTCGAAAAACTCTATAAGATTGGTTAAACATGACCTGCCACATACAAAGCCATGATGACTATCCCTAATCAGTCCATGGCTGTTATCTCTAACCACCAGCAATGGGCAAGAACCGAGTCAGGCTCAACAGTGGCAACCAGGTAGAACATTGGCATGGTTAGCAGAGCTCTAGGGACCTGGGTTCAACCCTGACTTCCTGTGCTGTCTGTGTGGAATTTGTGCATTTCCACTGTGACCGCGTGGGTTTCCCCCAGGTACTCTGGTTTCCTCCCACATCCTGATGACATGATTGGCTGCCCTACGTTACCCTAGTCTGTAGGTAAGTGGTAGTAACTGGGCAGAATGCAGGGTGAATAAAACAATGGGATTATTATTGGACTATTTAAATGGGTGTCAGCACAAACTTAGAGGGCTGAGAGGCCTGTTTCTGTGCTGTTTCTCTCTATCATTCTACTCCACCTACGTTGAACAGTCTTCCACAATCACTGACCTCACTGACATTCAGTCTAGCTAAATAGTCATTGCAGAGAAACAGTTCACAAATGCTGAAATGTTGAGGGAACAATGTGAAGTTGGAGGGACCCAGCGGGTCAGGCAGCATCTGTGGAGAGAGATGGTCAAGAGTGGAAGAGGGTCCTGACCTAAAATGTTGCCTGACCATTTCTCTCCATGGATGCTGCCTGACCTACTGGGTCCCTCCACTTCTTATTCACACATAGATATGGCAACGGAGTAATCATCTTCCATTGATTAAGGAAGAGCGGAAAAGTGGTTGCGTCTTCATCAAAGACCATCAGTAAATCTGATTTGTTCCAGGGCATTGACCACACTATGACAATAAAAGATTTTATGTCATGTTGTATGTTCCATTTATCGGCTCTGTCTGCCACAATAACGTGGATTTCCCAGTGGCCACCCATTTCAATTCCTTGCTGGCATGTCATTCCATGGTCTCATGCACGGCCAGAGAGACACCACCTGCAAATTGGAGGTACCACACCTCATCTTCCGTCTGGGCACCCTCCAACTGGATGGTAATACTCATTAATCATTGCATATAATTATCATCTATAAATTGTTTAGCAGGAACATCCAAGTATATTCTCCATACAAGTGTTAGTGTGTTTATGTTGTATATTCTCTGGAATAATCCTTGGAGTATATTCGCTGGAGAAGTGTCCTGGTTTGCTAGATTATGTTGTGACTATTACTTGGAGCAGAATCAGGGACTAGCACTTTCAAGGAATACCAGGAAGCCGACAGGACCGTGCCTGTGGAGGTCCCAGCATGATGTGCTGCCATATGAGGGGGGAGAGTTCAACAACTGAATGACCTGTCTTCATCCCTATTTCTTGCTGCACCCTTGTCTTCTGTACAGGTTCTAAAATTTAGTTCTAACTAAACCTGAATTCCAAGCATTCCAGAGGAGAACTGGACAGTGAGGCCGGTGATGTCAACAACTTTCGAGGCTCAGCTCTGAGTGACTGGAAAGCAAACTGCAAACAAAACAATAGCATCTACTCCAAAGAGTTAATTGGACAGGAGAGAGGATGTCGAATACAAGCCACTTTAACTGAATATGGTAAACAGAGATGCTGCGATAGGCTCCCAAGGTGACTGCAATGGGACTTATAGTTACTGTGCATTGGGTTGTTAGACCACAAGATCTGATAAAGTGAATGGAAAAAATTGTTGGTTTCCTCTAACATATAATTGGTTATCTGAATGCGATCTCAACATTTTACCAAAAAAAAGCTGAAAGATTAGTTGCAGAGCTACACTGTCACTTTGTGTATACTGCAGATGGATGCAGGGTGGTGGAACAGTGAATGTGAAGCTGAGGACTCAGTTGGTGCAGTTGAAGTCTTGCTCTCAACTGCTGGACTCGTGTCATGGAAAGGTTTGTATTTATATGCCATCTTTTATGACCCTTTCAAATGGGCCAATGTAGGACTTCTAGCTGTAGAGTAGGAAAAGCAGAGCAAGCTTTCAACAAATCATCTGCCCTGGTATGAGGGATAAGACTGACCAAGACAATGGGGAGTGCCTCAACCCTTCTTTGATGTAGTGACATGAGAGATGTCGGGGTACTGAATGTGAGCATCACAGATCTTCTGGAATGGTCCGAGATCTCCTCCTTCTTTAAAAAAAACATGGCTTCCCTTCTACTGCTATCAGCTCAGCCCTTACCTGCATCTGTATTTCTCGCAGATCTTCACTGACACCCTCCACCCTGAGATCACCTACTACCCAATCAGCCTCCGTATCCAACAATTTCCACAAACAACACACATCTTCCCCTCTGCTTTAAACAGGGACCAATCCCTCCATGACTCTCCCTCATCTACCCCTCCCTTCCCACTAACTGCTTACTTGGTACCTAACTCTGTGACTGCAAGAAGACAGACCATAAGTATGTGCAGCAGAAATAGGCTATTCAGCCCATCAAGTCTGCCCAGCCATTCAATCTTTTTTTTTGTAAATTTTATTTTTCATTTGCATCAATATATGTACAGTATTTATCCATAAGAATAATAAAAGCTAACATGCAAAAAGAATACATTTGTTTTTCACATTTTCTCCCCCACCCACACTCTTCCCCCAAAAAGGTAGGAGAAAAAGGAAATAAGGAAAAAGAAAAGTCTGTCTAACAAACATACATCTTTTAACTGATTAATTGCAAATTAACAATAATAATCTTAAAACATGAACTAATTAGGGCAGGTTGGATGAGGGAATGGCGGCGGCGGACACTCTAGTAAAAATTGTACCAATAAAATCCATGTAGGGTTTCCAAATCTTATCAAATTCTTCTGGTTGGCTTTATAAATAGTACGTTATTTTCTCTAATGGTATACAATTTAATAATTCCATTCGCCATCTATTCAACCCTACAATATCATCTGATTTCCACATTACAGCTAAACATTTCTTTGCGATTGCTACACTTAAAAACTTCTGATAAATATCTAACTTCAATTGAAAAATATCTCCCAATAAAAATATTCCGAGATCCTTCAAAATCTGCGTCTTCAAAACTCGTCCCAATAAAATACTTATATCTTTCCAAACTTATCTACCTTTTCATATTTCCAGACTGCATGCAGAAAGGATCCTACTTCTTTATTACATCTAAAACATTGATCAGAGCAATTTGAATCAATTCTATGTAATTTGTATCGAGTATAATATAATTGATGTAAAAAATTAAATTGCACCATTTGATATCTAACATTAATTGTATTAGTTACAAGATAACTTTGATCAGACTTCTTCCTGAATCTAAATATTTAAATCTTTTTTCCATCTCAGTTTAGATTTAAACAAATCCTTTTTACTGGATAGTTTTTTGCAATTTTATATAAATATTAGTAATAAATCTTTCAATAAATGTATCTGTAATTAAATATTCAACCCTGCCATTCAATCTTGAGCCGATCCATTTTCCCACTCAGCCCCACTGCCTGGCCTTCTCCCCATAATGTTTGATGCCCTGGCTAATCACGAACATATCAATCTCGACCTTAAATACACCCAATGACTTGGTCTCCACAACTGGCCGTATCAACAAATTCCACAGATTTACAACCCTCCGGCTAAAGAAATTCTTTTCAATTTTCTTTTTAAATATAGGCATACAGCATGGTAACAGGCCCTTTCAGCCCAGAAACCCATGCCGGCAAATTACACCCAATTGACCAACAAACCATGGCATGTTTTTAATAGTCGGAGCACCCGGAGGAAACTCACACAGACACAGGGAGAATGTACAAACTCCTTACAGACAGCGCTGGATTTGAACCCGGGTTGCTGGCATTGTAACAGCGTTGCGCAAACTGCTATGCTATGCTAACCATGCCAACCTGAATGAGGAGTGGTCAGATAATTGCAGTTAGCAAAATAAATAGCAGAGAATGGTTTTGATCCATCAACTTCTGGGTTATGGGCCCAGCACTTTCCTCTGCATCTCTGTTCGAAGTGGACACCATTCAATACTGAAATTGTGCCCTCTTGTCCTCGACTCTCCTACCATGGGAAGCACCTTTTTACATCTATTCTGTCCTTGCCTTTCAACAATCAAAATGTTTCAATGAGTTTCCTCCCGACACATTCTCCAAAATTCCATCGAGTGCAGGCCGTAATCTGTCAAACACTCCTCATATGATAACCCTTTCATTCCAGGCATCATCCTTGTGAACCTTGTCTGAACCCACTCCAATGTCAGCACAGTCTTTCTTTAATAAGGAGCCCAAAAATGCTCACAAGACTCTGTGAGGACTCACTAGTGCCTTATAAAGCCTCATCATCACATCCCTACTCTTACATTCTATTTCTCACGAAATTAATGTCAGCATTGCATTTGCCGTCTTCACCACCGACTCAACCTGAAATTTTACCTTCAAACTATTTTGCTCGAGGACTCCCAGGTCCCTTTGCATTTGGGTATTTTCAATTTTCTCCTCATTTAGAAGATATTCTGCCCATTTATGACTGCATTCTTTCCGTGATTGCATTTCATTTGTCACTTCTCTGCCCATTCTTCTAATCTGTCCAAGTCCTTCTGCAGCCTCCCGATTTCCTTAACACTTCTTATTCCTCCACCTACTTTTGTATCATCTGCAAACTTGTCACAAAACCATTCATTCCATATTTCAATTCATTAATGCACAATATAAAATGTGAATCTGTAGGGGTTATCTACTGCATCTGGTGGTCCCATTGTGGTTTCCTCTACATTGGTGAGATTGGACGCAGACTGGGAGATCATTTCATTGAGCACCTTTGCTTTGTCTGCTGCTACAGCAAGGATCTCCTGATGGCCAACTATTTTAATTCCACATACCATTCCCACACTGTCATGTCTATCCATAACCCCATGCACTGCCAAACATAGGTCACCCATAAATTGGAGGAACAACAATAATATTCTGTCTCCAACTTGATGACATTAACATTAGTCTCCACTCCCGAGTCTCTCTCTTTCCCTATTTCTTTTTTCCTCTAACTCCTCACCCCCTTCCCTCTCTATTCAGAAATCTATTCCCTCCCACCTGTATCTAACTGTGACCTCTTACCTGTTACCCTGTGCTCTTCCCTCTACCATTCCCCTCTCCTCCACACCCTCCACCAACCTTTTTATTCAGGTGCCTGCCTGGTAGTTTGCTCTTGCCTTGTGGAGGGCTCAGGTCCAAGACCTTGATTACTCTTTCCTTCCTAACCCCATGTGACCTGCTGAGTTTCTCCAATGCACTCAACCCCAGCATCTACAGACTTTCCTGTTTAACTGGATATGGTGTGCATCTGGAACAGATCCATAGGAACAGCTGGATACAGTCTGTACCTGGACAGATCCAGCGCAACAGCTGGACACTGTCTGTACCTGGAACAGATCGAGAAGTACAGCAAGATACCTTCTGTACCTGGAATGGATCCAGAGGAACAGCTGGATACCGTCTGTACCTTGAACGGATTGAGAGGAACAGCTGGATACCGCCTGTAACTGAAACAGATTGAGAGGTACAGCAGGATACCGTCTGTACCTGGAATGGATTCAGAGGAACAGCTGGATACAGTCTGTACCTGGAACGGATTCAGAGGAACAGCTGGATACAACCCCTTAGCTTTACACACCATAATTAGTGTCTAGCGGGGTCCTATCCACTGGTATTAGTGTCCTTGGCTAAACACTATTTATTTTTCTTTTTTATGTATACATTTACTTTTCATTAATTAGCAACTACACAAAATAAATGTAGTATTTTATAATATTTTAATTCTTTACTATATTTTTAGACTGTTGTAATTGTTTTGATTTGTCTCTAATGAAAAAGGCAATTAATGGTCTGGATGAGCTGTTCCAGCTCAGCTTGCACATTGAATCCACAATAACATATCTTTACCTCCTATGGACGCTGCGAGACTAGTTGAGTTCCTGCAGCATACTTCTACTACCATCACATTGTCTGCATACTTTTGTGTTTCACTGTAACCTCTGGGCTCTTGATCACCACCTGATTGATACCTGCTCTGCCCACAGAGAGAGATGGTCGGCGAAAGACTTTGTTGTCACTGGCAAGGTGAACAGGTAGTGCTGGGGTTGAGTATGTCAGATCAAATTCAGTTTGACAATTTGACCCATTAATTAAAAACTGCCAGTATTTTGACATGGATGTGGTTTAACTGTGAGGAACGAACAGGAGGAGAAACTCATTCCCTGCCCCAGCAGCTGAGATCCTAGTGTCTACTCCCATCCATCCAGGTACAGATGGTATCCAGCTGTTCCTCTCGATCTGTTCCAGATATACACCATATCCAGTTGAACAGGCAGAGGAACATAAAGCAACAAAAGAACATTTTAACCCACTGACATCAATGAAGTTCCCAGCAGGAAATGCTCATTCTGATGGGTGACAGTATTAATGTCTCAGTCTCCCAGGTTGGGTTAGGGGACTCTCTTTGTTTCTCTTTCTCTGACTGTAAGGGGTGCAGTGAAATGCTAATAGCGAATCTATGTCTGCCTTATGGCAGACTAAAGGCAATTTTGTGTAATATGACATTTCTGTTTTATTACATGACAATAAATGGTATCTGATCTGAAAATCAAGATGTAATTGCACTGGAGAGGATGCAGAGGAGATCAACTGGGATATTGCAGGGATGCAACATTTACGAGGAGAGACAGGGTTCTTTATCTTGGAGCAGAGATGACTGAGTGGGAGTGGGGGGGACATGATAGAGGTGGACAAGATTTATGAGATGCATAGAGAAAGTAAATACAGTGAAATCCCTGGCATCTGGAATTCAAGCAACCGACAGTATCAAGCAACCAGCAAAAAAACTGAGGAAAATACATTTTAAAAATTAAAAAAAAAATAGGTAATAAATATGTACTGTATGTTTAAAATTGTAAAAATAAATGTTCTCTGAAGTTACGCATCAACCTTTGATGAAGACGGGAGTAAATATTTAGCCAATGGAGAGCCTTGGTCGTGCTTTGCTCATAGCTGCTGTTTGAATAAAATTAAGTGAAACAGCAATGGTGTCACCCAGGATGAAGAGATGGTTGATGATGCTCAACGTTGGGGTGTCTCTTTTAAAGTGTCTTCTTATCCCTGCTTAACAAGAGTCACCGTGGTCAGAGGCTTTATCTATAAACTTGGGGGGGGGGGGGGGTGGAAGGAGGGGTTAATTATCTAAAATGTTACTGTTGCTCTTTCAGGTAGCTCCGTGGAGGGGGATAAACCTGCAGATGCAGCAATGGTTAAATGTCTCCAAGCATGTGATTGAAAATAAAGTAAAATACTTTAAGGTTTATATATTCATACAAATTATGTTTGTTCAGTGTAATTACAGCCTAGTATTTTTGTGTTTTAAAATGTTTATTCTTAATGCAGGTTTATTAGTTAGGCATTTTAAGATTAAGTCTTAAGCAACCAGAAAATACACTTATCCAGCATCTACCAATCCCTATAGGTGCCAGGAGTTTTACTGTATTAAGAAACCTTCCACTTAGCAGTGCTGTGCACACTCATAGGCCACAAGTTTTAGGTATGGATGATAAGGTGTGGGGGATTTCAATGAGAATCTGTTGTCCAGTGAGTGGTTAACACTTGGAATACATTGCAAGAGTGATGGTGGCAGAGATTCTCACAGTGTTTAGTAAATATGGCCACAAGCACTTCACGCAACAAGAGATTTGTATAGACAGGTGCTTGATGGTCAGCATGCACACAGGGCCTGTGACCAGATCTTCCTCATCTCTGACTCAGAATGTGCCCACGTGCCACTGTAGTCTCTCTAGGGGAGAGGGGCAGCTTTCACCCTGAGCCTGACCCACTGCTCCATCAAACACAAATGCTCCTTTCTCATTCACCCTATGTGCCCAAAGCAGACATCCTTGATCATTTCTGCTATCAACTTTTTTTTTTTTTTTTTTTTTTTAATTTTTTTATTTTTCACACCATAAATCACATTAGCCATGATATACACTATTTCTTTTCACACATATACAGTGACTTTTTCTCCCCCCCCCCCCTTTCCTCCCAAACCACCCCCCCACCCCCCCCTCTCATCCATTTTAGGTATACAATCTAGGTTGCATTAATCCAGTCAGACAATGTTGTCATTCAACAAAATTACACCAGAAATTCTACTGAGTCCATTCTTTTCTTTCCTTCTCCTTCTATCAACTTAGGTAATGTTTGTCCCCGGTAGGTTTTCGCTATTGTATTTAATGTAAGGCTCCTATACTTGTTCGAATATTTCAATATTATTTCTTAACCAATATGTTATTTTTTTTCTAATGGAATACATTTATTCATTTAAATTTGGTAGTTTCTTCCTTTTAATTTGGTTATGTATTCCATTAATATTTAAAGACATATAGTTCAGCGTAGCCCTTTTATATTTTGTTTATCTTCTCTTTCCGTTTTTCCATCATTACCTTTCCTCCTTTTCCATTTCTGTTTTCTTATTTTCAACTCTTCATAAGACAACATTCCTACAACATCTAACATTTTCCTTATTCTCCTATTTCTATCTTATTTATCCCCAATCTCCCCTTCACCTCCTGAGTTGTCCTTTATCCCTTGTCGGACAACCACATCTCCCCTCTCCATTTGGATTTGCGAATCCACTCGCAAGCGTCAACTGATTGTGCAGTGACCGCTATTTCCCCCCACCCCGCCTCCCCCAGAAAAGATTTCACTTTTCATTTGTCACAAAGGTCCCTCTTTTAATTCCCTCCTTATTCTCTCTATTCCATTACCTTCCCTTATTAATTCTTGTCTATACTATCTATATTTTCCTCTAAGTACAGATACATTCATGTATGCTCATTGTCTCTATTCACTCTTATACCTCTTTACCTGCATACATATCAATCGTGATCATTTTTACTCTCATTACCCGTCTTCATCCCTCAGTCTATTTTTGTCTTTACCCACATACATATCAGTCGTGATCATTTTAACTCTCATTACCCGTCTTCCTCCCTCAGTCTATTTTTGTAATTGTTCTGCAAATTTTCGTGCTTCTTCTGGATCCGAGAATAGTCTGTTTTGCTGTCCTGGAATAAATATTTTCAATACCGCTGGATGCTTTAGTATAAATTTATACCCTTTCTTCCATAAAATCGCCTTTGCTGTATTGAACTCTTTTCTCTTCTTTAGGAGTTCAAAACTTATATCTGGATAAATGAAGATTTTTTGCCCTTTATACTCCAGTGGTTTGTTGCCCTCTTTTACTTTTTCCATTGTCTTCTCCAGTACCTTTTCTCTTGTAGTATATCTTAGGAATTTTACTACAATAGATCTTGGTTTTTGTTGTGGTTGTGGTTTAGAGGCCAATACTCTATGTGCCCTTTCTATTTCCATTTCATGCTGTAGTTCTGGACATCCTAGGGTCTTAGGGATCCACTCTTTTATAAACTCCCTCATATTCTTGCCTTCTTCATCTTCCTTAAGGCCCACTATCTTTATGTTATTTCTTCTGTTATGGTTTTCCATTGTATCTATTTTTTGAGCTAGTAGTTCTTGTGTCTCTTTAGTTTTTTTATTAGATTTCTCCAATTTCTTTTTTAAGTCTTCTACCTCCATTTCTGCTGCTACTGCCCGCTCTTCCATCTTGTCCATTTTTTTTCCCATTTCTGTTAAGGTCATCTCCATTTTAATTATTTTCTCCTCTGTGTTGTTTATTCTTTTTCTTAAATCCTTAAATTCCTGTGTTTGCCATTCTTTAAATGATTCCATGTATCCTCTAATAAGAGCAAGTATATCCTTTACCTTGCCTCTCTTTTCTTCTTCTATTTCACCATACTCTTCCTCTTCTTCTTCCTCTGGGTTGACCATCTGTTGTTTCTTTGTTGCCCTTTCCTCCTCTTCTATCTTGTTTCTATTGTCTTCTGTGGTCTCTTCTTGCTGCAGGTGTTCTGCAGCTGTCGTTGCCGGCTGTGGAGATCGACTCCCCAGCTGGTCCCCCCTCCCGTCGGTGTGTTTTTTTTCATTCGCATCGCGCATGCGCGAAACT
Source organism: Narcine bancroftii (assembly GCF_036971445.1). Taxonomy (NCBI): domain Eukaryota; kingdom Metazoa; phylum Chordata; class Chondrichthyes; order Torpediniformes; family Narcinidae; genus Narcine; species Narcine bancroftii. Next base: position 29,302,860 of record NC_091474.1, read on the forward strand.
TCGCGCATGCGCGGTTGCGCACTTTTGTTCGGCTCTGCGAGCCATTTTTGTAGTCCATTATTTACCGACCTGAGGGAGCGGGTTTCTCTCTCCGCAGCGGGCCTCTTCGGACAGGTAAGGCCTTCACCTTTTTCCTCCTTTGTCTTCTCTTCCTCTCTTCTTACCGTTGCTTTCGACTTTTCTTTTTTTGTCGCCATCTTCTTTCCACCTTTATACTCACTTTTCTGTAACTTTTATTTCTGTGCCTTTGTGTTTTCTCTTGTTTTTCCCGACTTTTCTGGAGAGGGCTGGAGTTCACCGTCCGGCCACTACTCCATCACGTGACTCCTCCATTTCTGCTATCAACTTGAGGGGTAAATTGACGACCACCCAGCAACCCTTCCACTCTGGATGAGGAATTGCTTCTAGTTCCAATACCCACCTGGCAATATTATCAGAATACCACCGTCTCCCGGTTTCTCTCATTTCCCCCAATCCCTCTGTCAATTCAACACCTTGATTAGATAATCGCAGGCTTCTGACACGTTTGTGCACACCATCCTTGTGAGTTAAATAAACTGAGGCAGTGTCAATGAACACAGGACTTTAACAGACAACATGGAAACCAGATATCAACTCAGGTTCAGCAGCATCTATAGAAACAAAGGGGTGGACCACATTTTGGCTCAAGATCCGACATCAGGCCCCTATGCCAGCCACCACTTCAGCCATGTCTGTGTCTCATCATGCTGAGTTCTAAATCCTCAAAGTGTGGCACTGCTGGAAGTCCCCATGTCATTGATCCTCTGCGTGGTGAGCAATTTATCTCACTACCAGAGAGTCTGAAAAGGTTTCAAGCTTTATTCTCAGCATACAGAATAAAAATCAAACCCCTGACCAAAATCTCAATGGTGCAATTTACTGGAGTGAGTGCAGAATCTCTGGGGGAATCAGTATTGCAACCAAGAGGAGGACTCCCCTGCCCTAGCTGCTATTCCAACTACCTATGACAGGAAAAAAAAACAGTGTGTTTGGCTTTCCATTGTTATCATTCAGGAATGTGATAAATGTTGGAAAGAAACTGTCTTTAAATACGTGTGAATCTTCTCCCCAATAGGAGGAGTGTGAAGTCAGCACGTGTTGAGGGCACACCAACTCCTCCACTTTCTAAGGAGACTGAGGAGATTTGGCATATTACTGGATACTCTATCAAACGTCTACAAGTGCACTGTGGACGGTTCACTGATTGGTTGCATCACAGCCTGATTTGGGAACTTGACTGCCCAGGAATACAGAAGGCTGCACAAATATTGCCAGATCCATCACAGGCTCCGACGTCCCATCCACTACAGACATCTATATGAGGTGCTGCCTCAAGAAGGCAGCCGACATCATAAAGGACCCCCATCACCCTGGTCACAACCTTTTCTCACTGCTCCCTTCAGGCAGCAGGTACAGAAGCCTGAAGTCCAGCACCTCTAGGTTCAAGGACAGTTTCTTTCGAACACCTATCAGGCTCTTGAACCCTCCCATACTACCCCAACCTTAACTATAAACTACTCCAGGATCACCAAAAGATCTGTCTGAACTACTGAGTCATCACTTTCCTTGTACCCACGTGGTTAAGAACACTAATTCTTAAGATTATGATAGTAGTCCATAAATGAACCCCACATCTTTTGGAATTTAAAATGAGAACCTTGCCCTTTAATTGGTCTTTTCGAATCACTTCAAGTGGATGATGTATTACTGACTTCTGTATTGAGCTAATTTTTATCTTTCACTTCGTTGATAGCCAGATGTGCAATTTTGATAAAATGGAAAGATACCTACACATGCACAATGGCTAAACGATACTGTGTCTTGCTTAAATCTAGAAAAAAATTAGATATGCTATCAAGGATTCAAATATTAAATTCCAAAAGATGTGGGTTCATTTATGGACTACTATCATAATCTTAAGAATTAGTGTTGTTCGGGAATCGTGGTGCGGTGTTGTCCCTCTCCAAGAAGGTGTTACTTGATTCATGCATGTCAATTTTCAACCTTGCTTAGAGGTATGGGTTTCCTTCCTTTTTTTCTTTTGTGTTTTTTTTTTGGTTTTATTTTATTTTATTATTAAGTATGTGCTCTGGATTTCTTAATTATGATCATTTGTGTAATTTTTTTCTAATATTGGAGCACATTGTATAATTGTTCCGTTCAATTGTTTATACTTAAAAAAAAAGAAAAAGATTTAAAGAGAAATAAACCTGTCTTGTTTTGGAGACCCCAACCACTAGAAACATGCTTTCTACATGGTGACCCAAATGGCTGTCCAGTTTAATTAATCAAAGTGGTACATACCACTAGTGTCATGATTTAGGGGGACTCACGACTTGCAAGATGAAATAAAATGGCATGGCTAGCCCTCAACTTTGAATTTAGGGCCAGGCTGTTGATTGGATGTGCTCTGTGTTGGTGTAAACAAACTCTAAGCAACCAACTGCATGCACACATTTTTGTCTTCCCTTAATTCAACCACCAGTCCTGTGTAGGTAGTGTTCTATCACAGCTCCATGTGCTAAGAATCCCCTTCTTTTCTCTTCCTCATTGCCTCTCTGGGAGGCATGAAAGTTCCCTAAATTGTTATTTCCTCACTTTTTTTTTCTACAGCAGCGAACAACCCAGGAGTTCAATAATTTGCATCTTAGTTCTGAGTGTATTTAGATGCACCCAAAATACATTATTGTCAAGTTTTGAACAAATGGTTCAGCCAAGCTCTTCCTCGCCTACTGAGTTTCTCAAATACAAACTTCCCCTTTCTGTGGGTTCAGCTCATTTTCATATCAGATGGGTGCACGTAATGCTAAAGATAAGGCAGAGGTCATTCCCATTAGCCTGCCTCCGCCGGTCAATGTCATATTAGTCCAATATCCCTACTGAAATCTTACATGGTGTCCAATTGCCCTGCACTAAAATAGACAGAGGACGAATATTTCTACAAATACTGGTAGCCTGACAGATCAACACTATTGCATCCAGAGATCTGCTACCTCTGCAGCAACGTTAACACAATTATAATAATATTCCTAACCCCTAGTACGGGTCTCGTCACCGAGATCTCACATGAAATACAAGAGTCTGCAGATGTTGTGATTGAAGTGAACTCACAAAAGTGCTGGAGGAGCTCGACAGGTCTTGCAGCGTAAAGATATATAATCAATATTCTGGGCCTGAGCCTGATAATGTGGAGAAGGGTTCAGGCCCGAAACGTTTTGTACATTTACTGCAATATCTCAAGAGCTTGTTTCAGTTGCTGAGATGTTCCCTGAAGTAATGCTAGTGGATCTAGTATCTCTAGGTGCCAGTTGTGCCGAATTTGCATGTCCCCTCTGCGACTGAGTGGGTTTCTCCAGTTGCCTTCCACCCCCCTTAAGATGAGCTGTTTGGTTAAGCGGCTGCTGTAAATTGTCTCAACGTTGATGAGTGGGGAACAAATCAAAGGGAGTTGCAAGAAAATCAGTTGTATGACTACAGGGAAAATAGGAATGGGATTGATGGGATTGCTCTGCAGAGCCAGCATAGATTTTATGGACTGAATGGCCTCTATGCTATAAGTAAGTGAAATGAAATCATTGATACTGAATCAGTATCTCCACAGTATCTCCAAAATAGTCTGACATCTCCAGATCAATATCTTTATAGCATGACCACACAGTCCAGTATCCCCAAAGTAGTGCTTGCATAGGTCCTGTTGCTTCTTAGCAATCCTATCATAGTCCGACAGCTCCAAAGCAATTTTAGCACAGTCTGATTGAATAACATTAGCGCAGATCTAATATCTCTATAGTGATATTAATAAGTGATCACCATCTCTATAGCAATATTACAACTGATCTGATATGTCTATAGCAGTGGCAGAACAAGTCAGCTATCTCCACAGCAACACCAGTACGTCTGGCAGCTCCACAGCAACACTAACTCAGCTCTGGTACCTCAGGAAATTAAGATAGTAGTCCATTTGGCCCCTCAAGATGATTTCAGCACAGCTTGCCTGAGCCAAACCCACAGCCCCGATGCCCTTGATTGTTAAATATTTATCAGTCGCTTTCTTGCATATATTCAGTGACTGATTCTCCACAGCCCCCTCCTTGCTACAGAATTCCAAAGATTTACCATTCTCTGGGGAAAGAAATTTCTTCTGCTCTTTCTCCTGAATGGTTGACTCCTGATTTTGAGACTGACCTTTTGTTCTCAATGGCCCAGCCTGGGAAAACATCATTTAGGCATCCAGTCCATTGTTCTTTCTGGACTTTGTGCGCTTTTGTATAATTTATGGCATTTGAGCCCCTCATCCAAATCATTGATGATGATTGTTTGGACACAGCCTCCCTCCCGAGAGGGACCGGCACTAAGAGGCAATTTAACGGAGGTGTGCATGTAAGAGTATGAGGGCCACAGACCGAGTGGACAGCCAGCATCATCTTCTCAGGGCAATAATAACCATGACCAGAGGGCATTTGTTTTAAGGTGAATGGAAGAAGTCAGGGTAACTTTTTTTTTTACACACAGAAGGTGGTAGGTGTCTGGAATGCATTGCTGGGGGTGGTGGTGGAGGATGGTACAATAGGATCATTTAAAAGACAGGCATGCAGATGGTAAGAGAAATAGACAGTTATGAGCTATGTGAAAGGGAAGGGTTCATTTGATGCTAGAATAGGTTTATATAGAACAGCACAACATTATGGGTCAAAGGCCTTCACTGCATTGGAATGTTCTAATGCCTAAGACTTTGGGAGTAGACACAGCAGAGTCTGGATTTTGAAATGAAACACACACTGCTGGGGAAACCAAGCAGGGCAAGCATCATCTGTGGGAGAAAATGGTCTGGGATGTTTCATGGATCTGACTTGTGAAGAGATTGACTAGAGTTGGTTTATATCCCCTTGCTCAGAAGAATGACAACAGATGTAATTGAAACGTACAATGTTCTAACGTGACTCTGCAGACTGGATGTAACCTCTGCAACCTGGGGGCAGTCTCAGGAAAGAGTGCAGACCATTTTGGACTGAGATGTGAAGAAACTTCTTCCTGCAGTGGGAGATGACCAATGTAATTCGGCCTCATGGAGTTGTGGCGGGTGAGTCATTGAGTTCATTCAAAACAGAGATTTGGAGGTTTCAAGATACTGAGGAAATCGAGGGATATGGGGATGGTGGAAGAAGAAGGCACTGAGGCAGAAGATCAGCCTGATCTTAATAAGTGGCAGAATGGGCTTGAAGGGCCAGATCCACAGTTTCTAACATTTCTGACATTCACAAGCATTCACAAGCAGTTTTGGTGGCTGGCTACAATTACAATTCTTTTCAGATATCCCTCACTGGTTAGTTGTGGGCAGTACACTCAGCAGCTTTGCTGGAGTGTGAGTGTAATTGTATCTTGAAGAGTCAAGTGTACCCAAAAGTATGACTTTTAGTAGATTGATGCATTTGACTTCATCATTATTGGAGAGTAAAAGATATTCTGCTTTGGTTATTTGCCTTTTGCACAGAAGAGCCTAAATATATCAATGCATTTGCATCACCTGCCTTAAACATACACTTCATTGCTGTTTGAAAGTGAAATTACATTTCTCCTGCATTTTCTCTGAGTTTCTTTTTCTCTCTGCAACCTTCTGTAGTTCCACATCATCATCTATCTCTCACTGTTTCGCCACAGCTGCCTCAGGGTGTGTGTGGCAATTTTTTCCACATGCCACGTTTAATTATTTTTTTATGATCTTCCATTAGCCTGTTGCTGGACCTCTCATGCAGAAACTGTACTATTTGTCAGAGGTGATCTTTTCCTCTCTGCCGATCATTTGTCATTTGTAATTTTCCATGAGTACCTGTTTGCATTAGGTAATCACATTCTCCTTGTTCTGTTTAATTCATTTACCTTAATTTCCATCTGTTCTCACAGGGACATGAGATAAGTTTCATGTCCATCTATCGTGACCACCCTCAATCTTCCTGTTCTAGTTCCCAGAATTTGCTTACAATTAAAACAAATGCTTTAAAAGAACCATTGAGTTTAACTGCTAAAATTATTAAAAAAATAAAAATTGAATTCTACCGAGCCTCAATAAAACTAAACCCATTCTTTGTAGTTCCTTTGTTGAACTCTAGGTTTCCATGGAATTCAGGAAAGACAGTGCAATCCAGTCAATCATTCTGAACCTCGTTCTGTTACAAGATTCAGAGAGATGTGGAAAGCAGCAGAAATAGAGATATTACGATGTGTGGTCAAACCAAAAAAAAAAATCAGCTCTTGGTTACTGAAAGAGTTTGAGGAGAAAGGCAGACTTGTCTAATAAGTCTGATCTTCACCATACTGTCAGAGCAGCAGTGGGGAGTGTGCAGATCAGGCCCTGCTTCAGTTAGCAGCAACTTGCACCTTTTCCTGGTGAAATTGAAGTCTTGATGCCAGTAAACATTTGGAGAGAATGGCAAAAGGCTCGAGATATAGCCGAAAAATTATGGAATGTCTTTTCTAAGGTCACTGTTCAGGCAATGTTACTGAGGGGGGTGAAAATAAAATATCGGTAACAGAAATATAAAACCATAGAACATTACAGCTTTTCTGATCTGTGCCAAATTATTATTCTGCCTAGTCCCACTGACCTGCACCTGGGTTACAGTCTTCCAACCCCTCCCATCCATATACCTGTCTAAATTCTTCTTAAATGTTTTAAAATTGAGACCACATTCACCACTTCAGCTGGCCGCTCATTCCACACTCCCACTACTTTCTAGACTGAAGAAGCTTCACCAAATGTTCCCCCTAAACTTTTCACTCCTTTCACCTTTAACCTATGTCCTCTGGTTTGTGTCTCACTTAACCTCAGTGGAAAAAACCTACCAATATTTACTCTGCCCATGTCCCTCATAATTTTGTCAAATCTCCCCTCATTCTTCTACGCTCCAGGGAATAAAGTCTTAACCTGTTTAACCTTTCCCTGTAACTCAGTTCCTGAAGTTAGGGCAACATCCCAGTGTTACAAACTAAATCTGCAGCAATGGTAATAACCAAGACAATGTTTTTTCCCCCAAAACAATAATTCCTATTATTTAATTATTAATATCATAACATTTCTTAATTAACTCTAATTTAATCCCACTATGTGCAAATGTGTGATGTGTGTTTGTGTGGTAGGGTTGCCATCCCAAAGGAGGACCCAGTTATAGGTTACCATATAGCCTACACATTTACACATACACACACCTACCTAAATGCAAACACAGTGTGTTTGCATTTGTTGTTTTTGCAATACTATTTAAGTCTTATTTTTAAAATTTAAACATGCTATATGACCATGTTCTCCTTTGGAATGGCCACCCTAGGTGGTAAAATCAAAACCATTACAGTTTAAGCTTAATTCTAAAGATCATTTTAAAGTTCAGTCTCAGAAAGCTTTTGTGTTGAAACTTAAAGTCTTTACTGCTGTTCAAAAGCAATTATGGAGTAAGTGTGAGCATCAGATTTCTTTAAATTGTTGTTCAAAAGCAATAATTAAGTATTTTGAAACTTCAAGTCATCAGACCTCTTTAAAACTCACAAATTTCTTGTCAAGTTGTGTTCAGAGCAATGTTTCTTCATACGAACAATTTTCTTTCTCTTGTGTTCCAAACAATAAATGTGTCCTCTTTTCCAAAGAGACAGTGAAGTGGCTATTTTCTTCCATGATGATTTCACAAACCCAGACAAAAGTTAAACTAAGTGCCCAACTGGAAAAGGACACAGATGAACTGCCCTCATCTTAAAGAGACAGTCAGAAGTATTCTCCTTTGTGTTCTCCTTTGACGAAGAGTAACATGTAACAATACTTTTTCTCGTTACTGTATTTCAATCCTGTCTTACTTACAGGAAGGCCCAGCCACTGCTTCAATCCTGTGGTACCTACAGATGGCCAGGCATCTTCTGGTTTCAAAATGCCTCTCGTTCCAGTAATATGTTTCCCTGAAAACTCACATCACATGACACATGACATAATTTCTGTTTAATTTTTCCAAAAGCGTGAATCATGGCAGATGGCCCTTATGAAGTTATTTCATATCCATACGCTAAAAGCATCTTTATTCACTTAGACCCACTTCAAAAGTATGAATCTAAATGAAAAGTCACCCTCCTGACTGTGCAAAAAAAAATCAACAAATTTCTGTTATAGGACAATCAGAATGCTTTTGATAAGATGAAAACCACTCTCTGAAGAAGAAGTCTTTCAAATGAGGTAGTTATCAATGGGATACAAGCACTCATCTTAGCTCAAGGTGAACATGAGCACTCTCACTGAATTGACCTAAGAATGGTAGGTGTGATGTGCCTGTTGGGACCTGCTGATAAGTCTGAAAGCCCAATTTCATCCAGGCTTCATCCGCTACTCATCATGTCCAGAAGAATTCCCCTTCCCCAAGGGCGGCACGGTTAGCTCAGCGGTTAGCATGACGCTAGTAGAGAGCCAGCGACCCGGGATCAAATCCAGCCCAATCTGTAAGGATTTTGTATGTTCTCCCTGTGTTTTCATGGGTTTCCTCCAGCTTCCTCCTACCCTTCAAAATGTATGAGGTTCTAGGTTAATTGGGTGTAAGTGGGCAGCATGGGTTTAAATGTACGGGCTCCTAGGTTAATTGGGTGTAACTGGGCTGCACGGATTTAAATGTATGGGGGGTCCTAGGTTAATTGGGTGTAATGGGCAGCACGGGTTTAAATGGCTGGAATCAGCTTCTACTGGGCTGTAAATAAAAATGTAAATTTAAAACATTTTTTAAAAGTGTTATACATGAATTTATCAACCAAGTCAAACTCTCATGAATAAAATGGACAATCTATGTAAGTTCAGATAAGGTAGGTTCACCACCTTTATGCAGGTTAGAGGCGCAGTGGATCATCCCTCCCACTGGTGAATTGATCCATGTAATTTAATGGGTCAACCATTTGAGAATTCTAGCCCACATTCTGCCTGTTGGTTACAGTTGCCTCCCATAAGCATGAGCAATTCCTGCATCGTTGGACCTTAAAATTAATGAAATAAAACACCAAGGGTACATCCAGAACATATTTGCCAACTCTGCAAAAATGCTGCATACCGTCAGGCATAAATTGTAACCAGAATGGGGTATGAGCATTCACCAACCATCCTTTAGTCCACCAGACTATAAGACATAGGAGCAAAAATAGGCTATTCAGCCCAGCGAGTCTGCCCTGCCACTTAATCATGAGCTAATCCATTTTACAACTCAGCCTCACTGCCTGGCCTTCTCCCATAACCTTTAATCTCTGCCTTAAATACACCCAATGACTTGGTTCCACAACCTTCTGAGGCAACAAGTTCCACAGATTTACCACCTTCTGGTTAAAGGAATTCCTCCACATCTCTGTTCTAAGCAGACACCCTTCAATCCTGAAGTTATGTCCCCTTGTCCTATACTCTCCCAGTTTTCTACATCTACTCTGTCCGTGCCTTTCAACATTCAATAGTCGGCCTATTTCTTTCTTCTACCCAAGTGCATGACCATACATTTTCTGACATTCTATTTCATGCACAAATCTTTTAGAACCAATCAGAATAGTTTTTAACAGCTCCATTGAACAGGCAAGCCAATTTCTTCATCTTGCTTCTATCAGTGTGATTAGCTCACTCTATCCATATCACAGACTGTTGGAATATTATCCTTTAACCTGGCTGACCTGCTTGAGGTCAGAAGGAGCCCAGTCAAGGCCTCTCTCTGATGGACAGAGGAAGCCATGTGTTGAGCCAATGGAAGACAAACTAAGGCGCCGACGTGACAACTTCACTAGTGAATGTCCACTGGTGAAATGGACGTGTTTCATTATATATTGTTTGCACACTTGGATGTCAATTACCAAGATAACACAGTATTAGCAGAGCCTTATAGGCATTGCACAGAGACTATACTCTGAAACTATTGAATTATTTATGATAATTGTCCATTTCTATTCTCAATTATTTATATCTTGGCTACAAACTGGATCTGTAAACGAAAACACTTCATTGACCTAGTGCAGCTGTTGTAGTCCAGTGTACCCAGTCATCGACATCAGCAAGAACCATGCTGCTCACTTTAGTTCAGCCTCACCCTGAATAATTACTCCCCATGTGGATCACTCTCTGAGTGAGGATCTTTCCCCATCATGGACCACTCACAAGTTTCATCAATACCCGCTCCCTTACAGTCATTCTTTCTTTATCCATCATTTCCCATAGACACACTGATCATAGCATTAACTGAAAGATTTAACAATCGGAGCTTTTGGCCTTCATCCATGAAACATTTCACTGTTGCTCATTCTCAGTGCCCTGGTCATGAGGTTTGGACAGAATTGCAAAGGATTCCCCACATTACAGCAGAGATTTTGCATTGGCTGTTAACATGGTATCTTGTGGTTGTGAAAGGTTTTGTAGAAATTAGGCAGTCTAAATCGAAGATTAGACTACTGGTGAGAACACTACAGTGTTCCGTTCTGGTCACCACATTATTGGAAGGATGTGGAAGCTATGGAGAGGGTGCAGAGGAGATTTACCAGGATGTTGCCTGGATTGGAAAATATGTCTATTGGGCAAGGTTAGTAGAACTTGGACTTTTCTTTCTGGAGCGAAGAAGGATGAGAGATGAATTAATAGATTATGAGATGAATTAATAGATTATGAGAGGCATAGATAGGGTGGACAGCCAGTGCCTGTTTCCCAGGGCAGGAGTAGCAAACACCAGAGGCCATTTGTACAAAGTGAAGGAAGAAAGTTTAGGGGAGACATCAGAGGTCTTTTTTTTTCCCCACAAAGAGTGGTGTGTGCCTGGAATGCCTTGCCAAGGATGCTGGTTGTACAATAGGGCATTTTTGAGACTCCTAGACCGGCACATGGATAAAAGAAAAAGAGAGGGTTACAGGGTAGGGAGAGTTTAGTATTTTTTTGGTTGGTATACAGTATATTGGTCGGTTTGAATGGAGTACAATTTGTTAGGTGTTCAGGAAGGTTTCCTGACAAAGTATGTAGATGGCCAACTAGAGGAGAGGCTATACTCGAATCAGGTCAGGTGTCAAATCTCTCAGTGGGCAGACTCAATGAGCTGAATGGCCTAATTCTGATCTTATGGGCTTATGAATGTTTGCTTCATGGTGCAGAATGCGTCCACACCTGCAGTTCTATGACCGCTTTCTAAATGAAAAGTTATCCTCTCTATTCTCAGCAAAGCATCATCAGACTGATGCCTGGGATGGCAGGACTGCCATATCAGGAGAGCTTGGATCCACTAAGCTTGTATTCACTGGGGTATGGAAGAATGAAAGGAGGTACATATCTCAGGCCGAGTTCACACTCACCAGGCTGGATGTTTTCCCCAGGTGTGAGGTGATGGGGTGTACTGAGATTTTTGCACTCAGAGGGTGGTGATCCTCCCATTGAGCTGTGGAGATCAAATCAGTGATACTATATTTCAGGAGATGGATGGATTTCTCAACAGAAATGGCATCAAGGGCATGGGAAGAGAGCAGAGAATGGACTAAGATGGAGTCTGGCCACGACTGCATTGTTTCTCCCTTCCTCTACCTGCATCGATCCTAGTTCGTGGGTTTGTGAAGAACGTTAATGATGGAGGACGTGGGAAATGAAAGGAGAATCCTGGAGCTGGTGATGGGTTCACTCTGGGATTCCACACAGTGGGCTGATTGGGTTCTTGTCCCAACACCTGCAGCAAATGAGACAAGTTAAATTGGATCTGTGACTGATTTTGACTCCCTCTGTGCAATGTTCAGCATGGAGAGAAAAGCTCAGATGATAAGTGCTCTGCAGTTCATCTTTTGACAAGTTTAAGCATAACCTACATAAATAAACTGAACAATTGCAACACTTTATACAAAGAACCAGGTTAACAATATTCACTTGCTAAACTTGCAAATGGCTCATTCATCTGCCTCTGCTGCCCACATATAGCTATGGCGATCAGCTGGTTGATCAAAGACGCAAGCACTAATCGCCAAAGCTGAGGAAATGCTGCTCTCTCAGACATTGAACAGTCACCACAGCCATCTCAAATGGACAACCAATCCATGACAGTACGTGAATATGAGTGCAGGCAGTTTCTGGTCAATGGATCTGTGAACTACCACCACTATAGGACACTGTCTGGGAGCTTGCTATTTAACAACTGGTTGCTGCATTTCCTGTTGTAGAACAATGCTTGCACCTGAAAGCTGCTTCTTCAGCTGAACAACCTTTCATGATGTCCTAGAAATATCTTTCTCTCTTCTTTTTCTTTCCTCTTCCCCAGTTGGGATTAGATCATTGACCTGTTCGCCAACATTTCAGTGACTGAACTAAAATGCCACTCAGAATGATGAACTAATCAGAGTTAGTTTCAATCTGTGACATTTGTTGTAACATTCTCACTTCAGTTTGAAACAAGATAAAGAGTAAGTGAGCTTCAACCAGAACTGTCTTGTGTTGCATCAGGTCCAGTGGAGTGAAGCTGATGGTCCTACATACAGCAAGCAGTGATCAGCCCAGTCAACTTTGCTGAAACATACTAAAATGACCATGGGCTTTCTCACGAGGTGATGAGTCAATGTGGTCAACAACTTAAATTAGTAATGAGTTTAATGGAAAAATTCCATGGGTGCTGATCTGAGGAGGCATACATGAGCAGCATTGCTGAGGAACCTGAAGGCACTTTTTCAGACCATCGCCGGCAGGAAGGGGTGTCACCAATGTATCAAAAACCTTATCATCTGCTTCTTTCCACAGTGTGTTAGCCCATGCGCCTCCTTGAGAAGGGGTTTCATGAGCCCAGATGGTAAAACTGGCCTCCCGTCTATCGATCTCCATAGTCCTTGATCCTTGGTTGCCCCCCTTTCCTCCCATACCATCCTTTCCTGAGGTGATGCCTTTGCTTGTTCCTGTATTATTACTTCTACCCTACTACACACATCAGGCACGTGACTATGGTGTGCGCTGCTTCCAAAACTTGGTTTCTTTGAAACCAATAGAACTGAATGCAGAATGCAGCTGCCACAAGATTCATGTTTAGTGCCACCAGCTGTGGACAGACTGCTCCCAGAGTCATCTCTATGTAGTATTTCCTTCAACAACATGGGAAGGATAAAGAAGTCAATCAAGCTGCCAGACTCAGAACCTCAGGTCTGGAGTCTTCACAGCTCAATCAATTAAGTGGAACAAGAAAATAATAATAAGCTAACCCAGCAAACACAGTGCACTGGTGGCGCAAACTCCCACACCCAATGATAAAGCTCATAAACCACACTACTAGGTCAGTGCTGATCAACCATAGAAAGGAACCTACTTGGAAATGGTTTTGATGATCCACTATTCTTGCAACGTAGCTAATGAAGCTTTCACACACGATGATTCCCACAAACTACGTATCTGTTTGTCACTGTAGTTCTGTTCCAGGTTCTTACAGCATTTGTAAATGCAGCATCACAGCCCATTTGGGCCTGAACATTTTCACCAGCTGTCTCAGTTTTGCATTTGTTCATTCAGTCTCCATGTCCTGCTGAACAAGTGTATGATTCTGGACATAATTCCCATTCTCACTGCACAGTGTGTGGAAGAATCTCCTCACGTTACCGCCTGGATCCTCTGCTGTTAACTGGGCCTGTACTGTTCCAGACGACAGTTTCAAACTGATCTCTCTCTCTCTCTCTCTCTACCATATTCTCTGCTCTCAGTCCATTCCTCTCCAAGTCTCAAGGCAGTGTCATTCCAAAACTATCTCTTTCTTTCTCTTTGGCTTGGCTTCGCGGACGAAGATTTATGGAGGGGTATGTCCACGTCTGCTGCAGGCTCGTTGGTGACTGACAAGTCCAATGCGGGACAGGCAGGCACAGTTGCAGCGGTTGCAAGGGAAAATTGGTTGGTATGGGTTGGGTGTTGGGTTTTTCCTCCTTTGTCTTTTGTCAGTGAGGTGGGCTCTGCGGTCTTCTTCAAAGGAGGTTGCTGCCCGCCAAACTGTGAGGCGCCAAGATGCACGGTTGGAGGCGATATCAGCTCACTGGCGGTGGTCAATGTGGCAGGCACCAAGAGATTTCTTTAAGCAGTCCTTGTACCTCTTCTTTGGTGCACCTCTGTCTCGGTGGCCAGTGGAGAGCTCGCCCTAGAACACGATCTTGGGAAGGCGATGGTCCTCTATTCTGGAGACGTGACCCACCCAGCGCAGTTGGGTCTTCAGCAGCATTAACTTCAGCTCCCGATAGCACTACTTGTTGAAAGTTTGACACTTTATTAACCTACAATCCCCGCTACATTTTTAAGGGTGGGAGAAAATTGGAGCACCTGGGGAAAACCCACACCAATACGGGGAGAATGTACAAACTCCTTACAGACAGCGTGGGATTCCAACCCCTGTCCTGATCACTGGCGCTGTAAAGGCATCGCACTAACTACTATGTCAACCGTGCTGCCCCATGTTTTGACCATCATAACAAAATACACAGACCAGCAGACAGTTCTAATCAAGGGCAAGCTGCCTGCCAGAATGTATTTCACTTGTCCTGCTGAGTAGGTCATTCCCTTCAAATCCAAGCCCTGAAACTCATCTGTAAACCATTGGTTCTTGAGGCAGCAACATGCTAACATGTCTGTGCAAGCTGATCAAGATTGAATGATAGAATCAAACAACACAGGAATGCTGGAAGAACTTACCAGGTCTCGCAGCATCCAACGGAGGTAGAGATATGTTCAAAATGTACTGGGGGTTCCTCACATCGCCTAAGGATGCTGTGAGACTGGCTGAGTTCCTCCAGCATTTCTGTGTTTTTATTACAATCACAGTGTCTGCAGACTTTCGTGTTTAACTTCATAGAATTGAACATGGAAGCAGGCCATTCACTGAACAGTGGACACCATAGAGACTAACCCCAGCGCCCAGATGCGCAGCACACCGAGAATCATCGCTCATCAAAATCAGAGCCAAATATAGCAAGGTCTGAGCCTTCATCATCAGGCAGGTTTCTTGTCAAATGTGCCTCACTGCCAGGAATGAAAGGGTTAATTTTCTTATCTAGAACTGGCAGATGAAATTCCAGTAAAGAACTGAGTGAAGATTTCCTGCATTCTTGCCATATATCCTATATTTACTCAGCACAGTGACAGCTCTTTCCTTGCCACCATGGGATGACCTGGTACGTGATCTCCAATGCTCAATGTTCTGCCTCAGTCCCTATATCTGAAGATGAGTGTTTTCCAATAGGAGTGAACATAATTGAAAGCCATATGGAGGTCTTTACCTTGTGAGGGTTAGCAAACCACATGGCACTGTTAGTCCCTTTCAAGAGGGAGAAGTTTTACACTGTTATAGAACTGCCAGGACTGGAGGGCTTGAATTATAAGTAGAGGCTGAATAGGCTGGGACTGTTTCCCTTCGAGGGTAGGAGTTTGACTTAGAAAATCATAGGGGCATGGAAAAGGTAAATACTTATAGTCCTTTTCCCAGGTAGGGGAGTCTAAAATTAGTAGGTAGATCAGTGGTTCTTAATCTTTTTTAAGTAATCCCTGCCTAACCAGAGAGCACTCGTGGCATCCTATGATTTAAGGTAAACAAAATATCTGCAGATGCTGGGGTCTCAGGCAGTGCACAACAGTGTTGGAGCAAGAAGCAATCGCTGTTTCGAGCTCCCTTCCTCAGGAATCCTGAAACATTGATTGCCTTTTGCTTTCCATGGATGCTGCGTGACCCCCTGAGTTCCTCCAGCCCTCTACTGTACTACAATAGATTTAAGATGAGACGGAAAAGATTTAAGAGAGACATGAGGAGCACCTTCTTCACAATGAGGGTGGTTGGTGGGTCAATGGAAGCTGGCACCAGAGGCAAGGATAATTACAACATTTAAAAAGCAACACCAAATGTATATGGATAGAAAAGTAGTGGAATGTGGGACAAGTGCAAGCAAATGGGACTAGATCAGGAAGGTACCTTGGTCAGTGAGGGCGAGTTGGCTGAAGTGCCTGTTTCTGTGCTGTACAATTCTGTGAATCTTAAAGTTATATTGGCGACTTGCAGTCAGGCTCACATTAACTGGTCCTTTCCAACATGCTACCTCCTTGTGTGACAAATTATGTTATATTTTTATATTTTTTATATTTTAAAGGAGATAAATTGTGTGGGATTTTTAGAGTAGGTCACACACAGATACAAACACTTCAAAAAAGACCTCATTTAAAATGCTGGAGCTCTGCTCCAGCCAGACAGTTCAGGCTCAGAGGACCTTTGCATAAACTTTGAAGATATAAGGACTTCACAAGTAGGTGTTAATTGGACATGCTGTGGAGTAATGGATTTTTGTTTTGGAAAGCAACAGATGAAAGAGCTCGGAAGATTAGGTCTGATGCCGGCAGTCTGTCGAGTGCAGTTGGATGTTCTAAGAGGTTCATGTGGTTTTCTCTGAGTGAGTGAGAGAGAGAGAGAATTCAATTCTACAGTTCAGCAGCAGCAGCTGGAACTGGAACAGGACAAGCCGGCAAACTTGTGGAAAACCCCATTTTGAAGACGAGTTGTTCAGCCTGGTCAAAGACCTTGTGGTCCATACAAGAGGAGATGGCTGGCTGCATAATGTTTCACTTGAAAGAAGGGAAACAGAAAAGGAACTCTGATGACCTGAAAGAAAGAGGTTATCATCTGGAAAACCCCGATGGGGCAAGTTTCTTCGGCAAGACACTGAAGTGGCTGATCAGAAGGGATCATTTGTGGGTGTCCAACAATCAACAAATCTCTCTCTGAAAACTGACAAGAACCTTCCTGAGTGGTAACCTTTTACCTTTCAAGCACCAAAGCCTGGTGAATTCATAAATGTTAAAATTCTGTGCACGGTATAAGAATTGCCTGATACCAGTGAACTTGGAGGAGTGAAAAGTGAGATTACACTGTGAATTAAAGAACTTTTCTGAACTTACACACACATTACATATACGTGCACTTAGAATTAGAAGGGAGTTGTTAATAGTAATAAGTTAAAGTTTGTTTTCATGTTTAAAGATAATTAAAAGCAACTTTTGTTTAAGTAACCATTTTTCTTGGTGAATTTCAATTGTTGCTAGGTTTTGGGGCCCTCTGGGCTCATAACATTTGCTATTAAATAGCATCACCCAATGCTTGAGGATCTGATGAAAATAGAACACATAATCTCAGACTTGAAATTCATTCACTGCCCAGGGAATTGGAGTTGAAGTCCATGGTGCCATAAATGTAACTCCCTCCTGGTGCTTTCAATAGATTAAAGGTTCCTTTATCATCATGTACAGGCAGACCGGATTGTGAATGTCCAGGTTACTTACAAACGGGCCCAAATCACGCATGCACATAATGCACATCATGTCCATAATGTTACCTCACGAATGCTAAATACCTGTTCCGCCTCACATACAAATTCGGCTTATGGACAGACCCAGGCAATGGAACTCGTTTGTAACCTGGTGACTACCTGTATTAAGAACAGTGCAAAATTACACCGAATATGCTTTCGTCTGCTGTAAGGCAGACAGATTCACCATCGGCAGAAATTGCCTGAAGTGCCTCTCAGTCAGAGAAAGAGAAGAAAAAGAGAGTCCCCTCAGAGTCACTGAGTATCCATGGATTCTCCTCCAGGCAGCCCCCGCAGCCACACAGAATCCAGTCCAAACCATTGGCAACTTGAACTTTAGATCCGAACCTTCAACATAATTAGGAAACTCATGGCCATCAGCACCCAGATATTCTCCCATCATGTTCAAGTCATGTCAGGCTGATGGCATGAATTATAAAAGGTTGTGAATGAGACACTCAGGAGTAGCTGTGACACTGGTGTCAAGAAATACACACACAGATATTGGCATGTCACTTCATAACCATTTGTCCTCCACCAGCATTTCAGCGCCATGTTTTAATCACCTTTCTGGATTAAGGGTTTCGATTGCTATGATGGGAACAATGTTATCCATTGCCTTTGAGGTAGGGGGGGGGGGGGAGGTGGAGGGGGGATTTGGATGCCAGTGATGCTCCTTTTCCATGTGGTACTGAACCTGTTTGTCCAGGACAGCTGAGTGCACCAGTTTGACTCTTTAATCACTTCTCTACTTTGTTCATGGTGATAACAGAAAGCTTAAGAGAATGAGTAGAGGTCCCTGAATAGTCATTGCTTTTCACTCTTCAAAAATGTAATAAAAAATGCTGCCCATTTATAACTTTCAATCCATTTACTGTCCAATTAAATCCATTAATAATGTGAGTATACAAAGATGTAAATGATTGGAGCAAATTTGCATTTTTTAATAAGAATAAGTAGCTCTGAAAACCCGGAGCGGATTTCAACTAGTGTGTGCAAAATTGGTTACCCCACTAAAATCTAAAGCAAGTTGCTGAACCTGGGGGGAAAAAAATACCTGATCTATTGTTAAGGTCACAATAGCCTCATCTCCTATCAAATGACTGACTTTGGCAACCTTTCGCAAAACTTAGCCATCTTCTCCACTGCAGGGGTTCAGATTATGAACTCATCCCACATTCTTTAGGGCAGTTGGGAGGAGGAGATGAACAATAAATTCTGGCCTTGCCAACTCCCCTCACATCCCCTGTGAATGAATGAAACCTGGAATCTTTCACCAAATGCAAAACGTAAAAGTCTGCAGACACCCTTGACTGAAGTAGAGACACAATGCTGGAGAAAAAGTGTGCTTTATGTAGCAAATATAAAGGTACATAAGCAATGTTTGGGCACCTGCCTACACCTTGATGATAAGGGCTCAAGCCCAAACATTGATTATGTATCTTTGCTCTATATAAGTATATTGTTTGACCTGCTGAGTTTCTTCAGCATTGTGTTTTTACATCTTTCATCATCTATATTCTTTGGAATCTATATTTAGATTTGAACAAATTACCTCTTGAATAACATGAGCTGAAAGGCACATTCCGACAGCAAATTTCCTGCTTTTGTTTGCTGAGAACTGTTGCTTTTTTGTCCCTCCACACAGGAAAAGCTGCATTTGTTCTGAAAGCCCATATTTCAGATTTCAGCACAGAAACTTGAGTTCACCACAATCGGATATGAGAGCCCTGTAAAAGCTCTGCAACTTGCATGAAATTCAGAAGCGTGTCAGCATTAAATTATCGCATAAAATTCAAAGTAAATGAATGACCTCTTGTGCACTCGAATCTCTGCAAAAACGCACCAAGATGCTGGAGGAACTCAGCCAGACTTGCAGTGCCCATAGGAGTTAAAGATTTATTGCCGACGCTTCGGGCCTGAGCCCTTCTTCAACGAATAAGTGAACTTATTGAACGTTGCAAGGCCAGCTGAATTCCTTCAACATTTCAGTGTGTTTTTACTACAATTACAACATCTGCAGACTTTCACTTGAATCTCTACTTTCTCCTTCCCCTCCAGATGGTCACCAGTTTACTGACGGGTGTACTTGATTCTCTCCTCATTCACTGCCCGACTTTCCTACTGGGATCGCTGTGCCCAGGGCACATCTCACCGCTCAATCATCACCCCGACGAGATTCAACACAGCAGACCACAACAGCTTCCTGCAGTACAGGGGTTCTCCCACTGCTGAGCTAAGCTGTAGGCTCGTCAGTCAGAAACTCTGCAATGTCTAATTAACCTTCAAAGTTATAGCTGTTTGAATGATGACCCAATGTTCAAAAGTATGCAGATCACACTTTTCAATTCCCTGGAACCTAATTTGATTTCAATTCTATCAGCACTTCCCACAAAGATCAAATAAGTAATTGCTATGCTTCTTTTTAAATCTGTTAACTGATTAAATTTATGATTATTTAAAGAATTGATGCATTCAATAAAATTTAATTGTCAATCCTTCCCTTTAATTAAAATGATGAAGGGCCATGGAAAAGACTTCTCACAAAGGCACCATGTGCAAACACTGTGATAACACAAGACAATGTACATAACTTCCAAGTGTGTGAAAAGCAAAGTTAAAATGTTGTTTTTCTCCCAAGGACATTGTGCCTCCCGGTGAATTTATAAAAGATTTCCTAAGTAAAAGGAATGTGTGCATCAGATCTGGGCATTGGTGCTTGATATGCACAGCCATAACTCTCATTGCATGGAGTGTGAGGAATACTGGCACAGGAGGCCAATTTGAACACTTACTTTACACATTATTTATTATTGAATATTTTTTTCTGTATTTGCTGTCAGTTTGTTAACAGCCCTTTCTTTGAATAGAAACCTCTCTTTTCTAATATGTCTTGAGTACAGGTTTTTTTGCACTACCGAGAAGCAGAAATTCTGCCTGGCCCGCAAGAAAAAGAATCTCAGGATTGTATGTAACCCAACACACTAATGGCATCAAGAAGAAAGCATGTCAGCACCTCTACTTCCTCAGGAGCTTGCTGAGGTTTGATATGACATCAGAAATCCTGGCAAATTTCTACATATGTGTGGTGGAAAGTGTGCTGACCGACTACATCACGATCTGGTATGGGACACCAATATCCCTCTAAAAGGTAGTGGACAAAGCCTAGGACATCACAGGAAAACCCTTTCTCACCATCAAGAACATTTATAGGAAACACTGCCATTGGAGGTCAGCAGCAATTATCAAGGATCAACACCACCCAGCACACACTCTGTTCTCACTACTACCATCAGGAAAGAGGAATAGGTGCCACAAGACTCGCATGACCACATTCTGAAATAGCTGTTACCCCTCCACCATCAGTCAGTCTCCTCAACAATAAATTCAATCAGGGACTCAGTTAAGGATTCTTACTTTTGCACTTTATTTTTTCCTCTCTGTATTGCACAGCCAGTTGTTTACATTTCTTTATTTGTTTACATGTGTACATTGTGTACAGTTTTTTTTGGTAATTCTGCCTGGCCCGCAGGAAAAAGAATTTCAGGGTTGAATGTGATGTCATGTATGTACTCTGACAACAAATCTGAACTTCAGAAAAAAACAATACCTGAAAACTCCCGATGGCTCCATGTACACATTTTACAAGATGAAAGTCCTATAAGTCTGCTGGCAAGACTTTGTAGGAGAGGTTCAGGTCTGGAAGAAAGGTCTTCTGATCAAGGGTACATTGGTCATAGGGGTCTCAAAATGATGAGAGGATGTACAAACATGACTTTATCAAAGCAAGTGTACAGGTTAGGAAATATTTTGAAAATCAACTCAGAGGTGCACTGACCGGAGGTTTAGCAAATTAATACCCAAGAGGATCAAATGAATACAAAGTGAATATGTTATGTACAACTAAGCAGGTCTGGAGGAGGTCACTTGGCTAGTTGTGCCTATGTCAGCTCTGCACTTAGTCCCATTCCTTTGGTCATGCTTCATCACTCCACAATATCTCCTGTTCAACTATTCATCCAATTTTTCAATCTCCTATTGGACTGGCTTCCACTACCCCATGAAGGAGTGCTTCACAAGAATGTGATGGGTTAGAAAATCTCCTTTCTCTTTCTTTTGCCAATCATTTTAAATCTATGCCCTCTGGTTACCAATGGTGATCAATGGCAATGGATGGTTAACGTTACTTATGAGTGAAGTACAGTGTGAGCATTGACCAACAAGACAGTGTGCTGGAGTGAGAATAATAAGTATCATTGCTGTGGCACAGTGGAGCAGGAGCAGAACTTTGTCCCATTCTTAAATCATAGGGGTCAATATTTCAAGATCAGCAGAACAAAACAAGATGTGGTTCATTGGTGGTTTAACCTTTTGGGACAGGGCTCACTTTTAAACAAAGCTTTCTAACTAGCCCCACTCATCCAGATGGTGCTCAATTATAACGATAGTGTGTATGGATCCATCTTGTGTTCCCTTGAATACAAATAAAAGGTCAATTAAATTGAGGTGTTCGAGCAACTCAGGAATTTAATTGGGTTGATGGAGAGAAACATTCTCTGCTGGTTTGAGGAATCCTCAATCAGGGACATGATCTAAAAGGCAGGATTGATCATTCAGTCTTGTCTAACACTTAATCCTGCTCTATGCTGCTCAGTCCTGCTCCAGATTTCTTAGCCTAGTGTTCACTGACCAGTTTCAATCTCAAAGAGAAGCTAGAGGGATATCCATGGGTAGAAATAATCAGTTAATGTTTTGGGTCAGAACTCTCTGTCGAGCCTTGTTTCTCTCCACAGATTCTGCCAGACTCACGATGTCCCTCTGGCTTCTCATTGTTTTCTCGATTCCTGCTTTTTATCAATGTGCTTCCCAACACCCCCCCCACCCTGCTTGTTCACAGTTCAGTGAAACATGGAAGTCTGCAAACACTGTGATTATAGTAAAAACACACAGTAAATGCTGGAGGAACTCAGTCAGCCTCGCAGCGTCCATAGGAGGAAAAAATATATTACCAATGTTTTGGGCCTGAACCATTTTTCAAAGTATTAGCTAAAAGCAAGCAGGCGTCAATGAGACACCTGTCTGGTTTTTGTTTATACCTTGAAGGGCTCAGGCTCAAAATGTCAGTGATATATCTTTACCTCCTTTGGATGCTGTGAAACCGACTGGGTTCCTCCAGCATTTACTGTGCGTTTTTAGTTCACAGTTCAACTTGGTCATCAGGAAATGGTGCATTTATTTTTAACCAGATTCAGTCCTTTCTTGGGTTGTGGAAGCATTGTCAATGTCAACCACACCACAAACTGTCCTTAGGTAATGCATTATTAAACAAGATATAATCAATAATGTTCATCTCCCAACAGCTAATTATGTGTAAAATTTATTTTTAAAATTTTAATGAAAATATAATTAAAATTAAATTATCTTGTGCTTTTCTATGTGGAACAGCTGCTTCTTAGTAATTGAAGTCGATCTAAATGTTTTTTAATCCACTGTCTCTGTTCATGTTTGTTTTCCAAAGATTAACGCAATGAGTTCCCTCTCTCCTTCAATAATTAACAATGAGATTCTCACTTTATTATCTTCGTGGATTTAACAAGTGTCTCCAGCATCATTTACTGCTGTTTACAAATGCAGTAGTTTGTTCATTTGAAATTAACATTAATTTAGAAAGCCATTTAACCATTTCCATTGAGACAGATTAACAGAGTGGAATTCATTTTGGCAGAAAAACCCTTACTGAGATAACCACTTTCATTTCGCTCAGGTACACATCAGACCCATTAATCCTGGGACACAGGGACTGGCTGATGATTCATGTCAATAAAAAGCTCGACAAGGAATAACTGCAATCTGTGCCCTTATTGGTCACCAGTTTGTAGCTGAGCAGGGAGGCAGAAACTACAGCCACTCGCCTATCCAAGTCAGGACCTCACCTCTCCTCTAAGCCATGATCTAACCTCGCTCCAAGATTCAAACATATTAACCTCACACAAAGGGCATCACTCTGAGACCATTACATTGCTGGACATGCAGTGATTAAGTGTTCGGCAGCCTTTGGAAAGAGCAGTGTAGAGGGAAGGCTGCACTGTCAGAGGACAGGACAGGACAGGACAGGACAGTTGCTGCTTTGGAATATCACAGGGACAGTAAGAAGGGAATAATAGGAAAGAAATCTAGAATCTGGTTGAGTGGTACCAGAACAACAACATTGCTTTCAATGCCATGAAGACCAAGGAGCTTATCGCTGATGTAACAAACCCAATTGTCCCAGAGACCTATTGTGTCTGCATGTTCCTGCCTGACCGAATTGGGTCTCTTCTTACCTTGACTCTGTTTTGTTCCCCCGGACCAATCCCTCCCCACCTATATCCGGGACACTTCACATCACTTCATCAACTTCCAATTCCCTGAACTTGATTTTTAGTTTCTTTCTAAACAATAGAACCAACCAGTCCTCCTCCACCACCACCCTTTTCTGGCTGGCAGAACTTATCCTCACCTTCAATAACTTATCCTTTGTCTCATCACACTTTCTCCAGGTTAAAGGAGTAGCCATGGGTACCCTTATGGCCCCCAGCTATGCCAGTCTTTTTCTTGGCTTTCTGGAGCAATCCATACTACAAACCTACACAGGCAAGGCCCCTCAATTCTTCCTCTGCTACACTGATGACTACTTTGGTGCTGTCTCATGTACCCATGATGAGGACTTCATCCTCTTTGCTGCCAACTTCCATCCTGACCTTAAATTCACTTGGACCATCTCGAACAACATTCTTCCTCTCCTTGATCTCTCTGTGTCCATCTCAGGAGAGAAACTCTTGACAGACATCTTCTATAAGCACACCAACTTCCACAGCTACCTCGATTACACCTCTTCCTACCCTGTTACACATAAAGATTCCATTCCATTCCCTCAATTCCTCTGTCTCCATCACATCTGCACCCTGGATGAGGACTTCCATACCAGATCATCAGAGATGTCCTCCTTCTTCAAATAACGTGGCTTTCCCTCTACTACCATCAGTTCAGAACTCACCCACATAGCCTCCATTACCTGCACATCTGCCCTGGCCCCCTCCTCCCCCACGCGCAGCAAGGGCAGGATTCCTCTCGTTCTCACCTACCACCCCACCATCCTCCCTATCCAACACATCCTTCTCTGCATGATCCCACCATGAAACACCTATTCCCCTCTCCGCCTTCCATGTGGACCACTCCCTCCGTGACTCCTTTGTCCACTCCTCCCTCCCCACCAATCATCCCCTTGAGGCCTATCACTGTGACCATAGGAGATGCTCCACTTGCATCCACACCTCCTCCCTTAGCACCATTTGGGGCCCCAAACTATCCTTCCAAGTGAAGCAACATTTCACTTGTGAATCTGCAGGGGTCATCTACTGCATCCAGTGCTCCCACTATGGTCTCCTCTACATTGAAAAAACTGGATGCACACTGGGTGATCAGTTTGTTGAACACCTCGGCTCTGTCCACTGCAATAGCATGGATCTCCCTGTGGCCATCCATTTCAATTCTCCACCCCATTCCCTTGCTGACACGTCTGTCCATGGTCTCATGTACTTGCAGTCTGAGACCACCCATAAATTGGAGGAACAACACTGCATCTTCTGACTGGGCACCCTCCAACTGAATGGCATTAAGATCAACTTCTCTGGCTTTCGTTAACCCCACTCCTTGCTTCCCCCATCATCTCTCCATTCCTTCTCCTTTCGCACAGACATGATAAATTCTACCTAATCCCTCATTAACACCTTTTGTTGGTCTGGATTCCTCCCCATTGTTTGAATTCTGAGACTTTCTGATCTATCCGGCTTCTGCCTTTTCTGATTTTTCCTTGAAGCAGGACTCAGGTCGGCGATATATCTTTGTCTCCTATAGATGCTGAAAAGACCAGGTGAATTCCTCCAGTATTTCTATGTGTTTACTACAATCACAGTGCCTGAAGTCTATTGTGTTTCACTGAGAACCTTCAAGTTCCTGGGAGCTTACATTTTAGAAAACCTCTCCTGGAGCCAGCACACAGAAGCAACCATGAGAAGGCTTATCAACCCCTCTACTTTCTAAGGAGTCTGAGGAAATTTGCCATGTCATCGTATACTCTATCAGGTGCACTGTGGAAAGTACACTGACTGGTTACATCCTGCCTAGCTTGGGAATTTGACTGCCCAGGTACACATCTCAAATCAAAACAAGAATAATTAATATTCAATTATCCTTGTGTGAAAAAGGTGACTGAGCAGTAGTGTGCAGATGCCACACATTCACTTCATTTCTCATTAACTTATTAGGAAAGATGCACTTGCCATGTTCTCAAGAATTGGTGCCCATTTCTTCTGCTTGATGCAGAGTTTATTAAACACAATTCAAATTCCTAATTTCTCACCTCAAGTCCAAAGAAATGGGAAGAAGTCCTTCAGACCATAAGAGCCATTCTATCCATAAACATTGTGCAAGCTCCCTACATCTAAGTGGAGCTTTGCAAAGAATGTCCCAACTCCAATCTTTGCAACACCATCAGAAACAGGCCACCTCAGCCCCTCTAGTCTGATTTGAACCATTTCTCTGCCTAGTCTCACTGACCAGCACCTAGTCCATAGCCCTCCATTCCTCTCCCATCCATGTACCTGTCCAAATTCTTCTTAAATGTTAAAATTGAGCCTGCATTTACCACTTCAGCTGGAAGTTCGTTCCACTCTCTATGTGAAGGTTCCCCTAAACTTTTTCCTTTTCACCCTTAACCCATGTCTTCTGGTTTGTATCTCACCTACCTACAATGGAAGCAACTACTTATATTTACTCTGTCTATCCCCCTCATAATTTTAAATACCTCTATGAAATCTCCCCTCATTCTTTTAAGCTTTAGGGAATAAAGTTCTAACCTGTTTAATCTTTCCCTCTAACTCAGTTCCTGAAGTCTGAACCATATCCTAGTAAATCTTCTCTGCACTCTTTCTATCTTATTGTTATCTTTCCTGTAGTTAGGTGACCTAAACTGCACACAATACTCCAAATTTGGCCTTACCAATGTCTTATACAACTTTAACATCCCAAACTCCTGTACTCTATACTTATAGATTTATGAAGGCCAATATACCAAAAGCTCTCTTTACAACCCAATTCACCTGTGACGCCACTTTTAAGGAATTATGTATCTGTATTCCCAGATCCCTCTGATCTACTGCACTCCTCAAAGCCTTACCATTTACCATGTACGTCCTTTCTTGGTTTGTCCTTTATTAAATTCCATCTTCAGCTCATTTTTCTAGCTGGTCCAGATCCCTCTGCAAGTTTTTAAAACCTTCTCTGTCCGCAACACCTCCAATCTTAATATCATCTGCAAACTTTCTGATCCAATTTACCACATTATCATCTAGATCACTGATATACATAACAAACTACAATAGTCCCAGTACCGATCCCTGAGGCACATCACTAGTCACAGGCCTCCAATCTGAGAAGCAATCATCCATCACTACTCTATGGCTTCTCCTGTCCAGCCATTGTCAAGTCCAATTAACTACTTCACCACAAATACCTAGTATCTGAGCCTTCCTGACTAACCTCCCCCATGCAGCACCCTGTCAAAGGCCTTACTAAAGTCCATGTAGACAACATCCACGGGCTTTTGTTCATCAACCTTCCTGATAACCTCCTCAAAAATCTCTGGAAGATTGGTTAAGCATGACCTATCATGCACAGCTATGTTGATTATCCTGAATCAGTCTCTGACGATCCAAATAATTATACATCTGATCTCTTAGAACACTTTCAAATAATTTATCTACCACATCAGGCTCACTGGCCCATCATTTCCAGGGTTACTTCGGAGCCTTTTTTAAACATTGGAACAATTTGAGCTACACTCCAATCCTCTGGCACCACATCCATGGCTAAGGATATTTTAAATATTTCTGCCAGAGCCCCTGCAATTTCCACACTAGCTTCCCTCAATGTTTTTATATAAAAAGAACGAAGATAAAATAAAAAGAAAAGCCTCCTATTAATCCCTCCACCCCACCCTCTACCAACAAACTCAAAAAAAAGAAAGAAAAAAGAAAAGAAACGGGATAAGAGAACCACAACAGGAGAACTTCACTTTCTGATACCTTTAAGTGTGTGTGTGTGTGAATATATGAATATATATAGATATTAATCTTCGTCCGCAAAGCCAAGCCAAAGAAGATATATAGATATGGAGACCTATAAGAGAAAGGGAATGTTTGAGATTCATTTAGATTTTAATACCAATGTTTATAAATATGTGCTCCATATTTTCCAAAATATATATTTGTATCTTAAACTATAAGTAATTTTCTCAAGTGAAATACAATTCCTAACTTCTGCATGCCATCTATCCATTTCTAAATCAATATCAGACTTCCAAGTTCTAGCAATACATTTTCTAGCTATTGCCAAAGCAATCTGAACAAATTTTACTTGATACATAATCAGTTTTAATTTAGGTTTAATCCCTCTAATATCTCCCAGTAAAAATAACATTGGATCCTGTGGGAATCTTACTCCAGTTATTCGTTCTAATAAATTATCCATTTCAAGCCAAAAAACTTTAATTCTGGAACACTGTCAAGTTGAATATTAATTTCAAAAACTTTCCTGAACACATATGACAAACTCCAAGCTATCCAGCCCTTTTGAAGTATGGGAGTCCCAGTCAATATGTGGAAAATTTAAATCTCCTACTATCATAAGTTTATGTTTCCTGCAGCTGTCTTGCTATATCTCTACAAATTTGCTCCTCCAATTCTCTCTGACTATTGGGTGGTCTATAATACAACCCCCATGAGTGTGGTCGTACTTTTTCTGTTCCTCAGCTCCACCCATATAGCGTCAGTAGACCAGCACTCTGGTCTGTCCTGCCTGAGCACAGCTGTGATATTTTCCCTGACAAGCAATGCCACTCCTCCCCCTTTCAACCCCCAGTCCCCTCCCCCACCAGCATTCTATCGCTTCTAAAGCAATGGCAGCTTGGAACATTGAACTGTCAGTTGTACCCCCCTTGCAACCAAGTTTCACTAATGGCCACAATGTTGTAATTCCACGTGTTCAATACTCAAAACTGCATCCTTTCCAACTTGATGTTATTCCTACAGCTGGGTGACCAATGACCAGCGTGGTTTCACCAATGTCTTGTAAAATGGCATCCATGCTCCTGTGCAATTTAAAAAAAATTTTGCTTGATGGAATTATTTTATACAAATTCTTAGAAGCCCCTTATTAGCACAGAGAGAATCCACAAACTCCTACCTTTGGCAATATATGTCACTTCTTGCATTCCCGCCCGTTTCCCAAGGTCATATGTACAAAATGAAGGGAGGGAAGTTTCGGGGAGACATCACAGAGAGTTGTGGGTGTCTGGAATGCCTTGCCAGAGATGGTGGCGGAGGCTGGAATGTTAGGGGCATTTAAAAGACCCTTAGGCAGGGACATGGATGGAAGGAAAATATAGGATTACAGGATAGGGAAGGTTTAGTATTTTTTTGCTAAGGAATATATTGGACAGCACAACATCAAGGACTGAAGGGCCTATACTGTGCTGTAGTGTTCTATGTTCCATGCTGTCAGTGATTGGAAGGGAAGATCTAACCTTAATTCACCTTGACTGACTGCTTTCTTGAGCTTCCCATACAAGGTACTGTAAGAATGGTGCGAAAGTCCATGTTCTTTGCCATGAGCTGTGTGCTGAGCAGAGCTGTGGCAGTAGGGTTGATGTTACTGGCATTGTGTCCAGAGACCTGAATGGGGAGTCCCTGCTGGGGAAGATTCAGTTCAATCTGCATTTGAATGCTGCGGTGAATTTTCTGTAAAAAGCCAACTTCCAAGAAGGAAATCTGGCATCTTTGCCCATGCCTGGCTTCACAAGGCTCTCTGATCAGGAGGCAATTAGAGACCAGATTCCCTCCATATATCACTTAGAATCTTTTTCACTTCAGGGAAGGTGAATGTGTCCCTCAGAGAAAAAAATTCCACCTCTTCTATCAGATCTTTGGTGGTGGGTCTCAAAGCCATTTGATGGAAGGCTTAACGTGTTGGTGAAGCTAGAAATAGGAGAATAATGTAGCTTAACACATGGCTGAAGACATGGTGCAGGAAGGAGGGCTTCAGGTTTCTGGATCATTGGGCTCTCTTTCAGGGAAGGGGACACATGTTCCAACAGCACTGTTTGCATCTAAATTGGAGGGGGACTAATATCCTTGCAGGAAGGTTTGCTAGTGTTGCTCTGGTGGATTTAAGCAAGATTTGGAGGGGGAGGGGAATCAGAGTGCCAGAGCAGATAGAGGAGTGGAGGAGGGAAAAGATGATGTGAAAACTACATGCACTTTTAGAAGTCAATAGGTTGTACATGGTGGAAATGTCCTCAGCTGCATCTATTTCAATGCAAGGAGTATTGTAGGAAATTTACATTTTAAATGTAGATATATAGCATGATGACGGGCCCTCCCGTCAGTTGCCACCCCATTACACCCAATTAACCATCAGGTCTGTATGTTTTGGAGGGTGGGAGAAAACAGGAGAGTCCAGAGAAAACCCACACAGACAGAGGGAGAACATTTAAAGTCCTTACAGATGATGGCAGATTCGAACCTAGGTTTTTGGTGATCCAACAGAGTTGCACTATCCGCTACACTAACTGTGCTGCCTCAACCACAACTGTTGTCGTGAATTACTGTACAACTTCAATTTATCCAAAATCGACTGGGCCTATTTCAGATAATTTTTTCGGAGAACTGGTCATTTTTTAAAAAACAGCCCAGCAGCAACAGCAAATCACTTGTAACAGTGTTTAAACAACAAGGGAAGGCTTTTTAAGTATTAACATAATGTTTATTTCTTATCAAAAAATTCTGGTCACCACCAATCGCCAACACCTCCCCACTGAGGCTCAGCTCTTGCTGGGAGCCCGACATTTTCATTGCCACTAGCGACCCTCCATCAGTCAGCTCCCCACCATGACTACCAGCCCCCCCACATCTACATCGGGCACACAGAACTCAAAACGGTCAACCAGTTTACCTACCTCGGCTGCACCATTTCATCTGATGCAAGGATCGACAAAGAGATAGACAATAGACTCGCCAAGGCAAATAGCACCTTTGGAAGACTACACAAAAGAGTCTGGGAAAACAATCACCTGAAGAAACACACAAAGATCAGCGTGTACAGAGCCGTTGTCATACCCACGCTCCTGTCGGCTCCAAATCATGGGTCCTCTACCGGCATCACCTACGGCTCCTAGAACGCTTCCATCAGCGCTGTCTCCGCTCCATCCTCAACATTCATTGAAATGACTTCATCACCAACATCGAAGTACTCGAGCTGGCAGAGTCCGCAAGCATCGAATCCACGCTGCTGAAGATCCAACTGCGCTGGGTGGGTCACGTCTTCAGAATGGAGGACCATCGCCTTCCCAAGATCGTGTTCTAGGGCGAGCTCTCCACTGGCTATCGAGACAGAGGTGCACCAAAGAAGAGGTATAAGGACTGCTTAAAGAAATCTCTTGGTGCCTGCCACATTGACCACCGCCAGTGGGCTGATTTCGCCTCCAACCGTGCATCTTGGCACCTCACAGTTCGCCAGGCTGCAACCTCCTTTGAAGAAGACCGCAGAGCCCACCTCACTGACAAAAGACAAAGGAGGAAAAACCCAACACCCAACCCCAACCCACCAATTTTCCCTTGCAACCGCTGCAACCGTGCCTGCCTGTCCCGCGTCGGACTTGTCAGTCACCCACGAGCCTGCAGCAGACGTGGACATTACCCCTCCATAAATCTTCGTCCGCGAAGCCAAGCCAAAGGAAAGCGACCCAATGTCCCCGGTCAGTTCAGCTCTGAAAATTTTGGATAAATGAGGCTTTCTGATTTGTTTTGGATATCCTCATTTATCCGAAATTGTACAAAATTTTCAGATAAACAAGGGATTTCAGAGAATCTGATTTCAGATCATTGGGAGTTGTACTGTATAAGAACTGGATAAGCTGGGACTTTTCTCCCTGGCTGAGGATAGACCATACAGGTTTATAAAATTATGAGTGCCATAGATAAGGTAAGTCAGTTGGCCCATTTTCCTCTGAATTTTTCCTGTCCATGTACCTGTCTAAATGTCATTTATAAGAAAGGAACGTGGACAGGAAAGGTTCAGAGTAAAATGGGCCAATTGTCAGATAAATTAAATAAGATTGGACAGACAATTTGATCAGCAAGAAGGAGGGTGGGTTGAAGGGTCTGTTTCCATGCTGTATCTTTGTCTCTAGGACAATTGGAATTTGTCCTGGTTGGGGCTCCAAGTACATTTATGAACTCTTTCTATTCTCAGCAAAAAGAAAACGAAATGAAAGCAGTGTGTTGCTGCCTACAGATGAAAGCCAAGGCTCCACACCAGAATCCCCGAGGCAGTGAGTGAGATGTCTAACACTATAATTCACACTTCACATCTCACATCTCTCATCTCCTGCAGACTTTAATGCTTTACCAGTAATCCTTAGGATTGTCACTCTGTAGCCAGCAGTTATCCGTTTGATCCTCTAAAATATCAAGATTACTGTCAGTTCTAATTGATTTCTGCACATTCTCATGCAATCATGCTCACTGGAGGCTTCCCACAGAAAGCTCGCTCACCTTAGACATATAGGACAATAAGAGTCCATTTCGGCCCAAAAGTGCGTGCCGCCCAATTTACACCCATTAATCTATACCCCCAGTATGCTTTGAATGGTGGGAGAAAACAGGTGACCCTGGAGAAAATCCACGCAGACATGGGGAGAATGTACAAAATCCTTACAGATAGTGTGGGACTCGAACCCCAGTCCAGTTCTGATCGCTGGTGCTGTAAAGGCGTTGCGCTAACTCCTATGCCAACCGCGCCGCCCTACAGTTCTAGTTAATGCAACAAGTACTTCCTGAGTGAGCATTTCATGGTGTGTAATGCAATGGATCTCAGACTAAGAGTTGGAAAAAAAGTAAAATACGAAAGTCTGCAGACACTGTGATTGAAGTAAAAACACAAGGCTGGAGAAACTCAGCAGGTCAAACAGCGTACTTTTATACAGTATAGCAAAGATAAAGATGGAGCCCTTCAACGAAGTATAAGTAAAATGCAGGCAAGTACCAGAGATAAAGATAAATAACTAATGTTTCGGGCTTGAACCCTTCATCAAGGTATGTGCAAAATGTAGAGAGGCAGTGTCTGCCTACATGTTGCTCATACCTTGATGAAGGGCTCAAACCCAAAATGTTGGTTATTTATCTTTATCTTTGCTATATAAAGTACCCTGTTTGACCTGCTGAGTTTCTCCAGGATTGTGTTTCTGCAACTAAGAGTTGGGAAGTGGGTTTATTGTAAATAGATCTGGAAAGTGCACAATTTATCCAGGCTTGGCAGCATCTGGGGTCCTTCATCCCTGGGGCATCTATGTGAGGAGCTGCCTCAAGAGGCATCCAACTTCAGAAAGGACCCCCATCACCCTGGTCACAACATCTTCTCACTGCTCCCTTCTGGCAGAAGTCAGAAGTCTGAGGACCTCACCTACCTCTTGGTTCAAGTAAAGTTTATTTCCAATGGCTATCAGACCTCCCCTTGTTACACTATTAACAGGCTGGTCAGATACCAAAAAAGGACTGCCTGCATTATTGCAAGTCACTTTGGTTTCCACTAGGTTAACTGTGAATATTCATTTTCTATCTATCTTAAGTGTTCTTTTTTTTGGGAATTCATTTAGTTTACTCATAATTTTTTTTAACAAATGCCTTTTAGAGAGCAGCAAGTAAGACATTGTCATTACTGCTGTAGATCCACTCTGTATCTTGACCAAGGCATGAAATCCTTCCAAAAGTGTGGGTTTCAAAATTGGGCGCAATGCACCCACTAAAATAAATAATCTTATTCAATAAAGCTGCTCTTATTCAATGCAGAAGCACTCTTCAAATACTAAAACATGGTGATTCATATTTCAGGACCACATATTTGCAATAGTGAAACTTATATTTTTAATACCTTTCACTGCGGACCACTAACCAAAAGCTGCTTTCACGCTCAGCAGATTTTCTGATATTGAAAGTTTTCAGCACTGACTACTTTAAACCAAATTCTCTATTCCCTCTACCCTGCTAACACAGACCCATACCTACACATGGAACAAATCATACTTGTGGGACTGGGGAGAGACACTCCCTTCGCTGTGAAGGAAGAGAAAGCAGAATCGCTGCCAAGGTGGCGAGAGGTGAGCACAAGAACTTTGTCCTCATCCTGAGACAGCTGGGGCAAGGTGACAGCAAGTTCCAACCTGCCTCTGGGAAAGTGTTAATCGTACATCTGCTGTGTTTTTGCACGAGATAACAAAGTGACATTTTTCAGAATCACAGAGGCGTAACCCTGTCAGAGGCAAGTTGGCCTTTTGCAGCTGTAGTGGTGAAAATATCAGTGTTGCTTCTGACTTCCACTTCCAAGTGCTAAGGTGGCAGCAATAGCCCAGGTCACAAGTTCAATGTCTGACCGCTGACCCTGGGGCCCAGCACATGTGACCCTCTGTGGCTTGGTAGGAGTTAAGATGCCAGATCACCGCCATCAAATCTGCTCCTTCATTTCAATCAACCTGGTCCCTCTCACTGAAAATAAAACCAATTTTGAGGACAAAGATGGGCCCAAAACAAAGGGGCCACAGAGTGTCCATGTCTCCAGACCCTTGGAGTCAGCACTCGTAACAAGGCCTGAGCTTCCTCTCAGAAAACACCACGGCTGGTTTGATGAGGACCACCAGGAGGGGTGGGGGGGGGGGGTGGATTTGGAATGGAAGGTGTTTGTGGACTGGAGAATAAAACAGTGGACAGGCACCTGAAGGCCAAGTACCAAGAAACAACTTGGACTTAAAGTGGGAAGAGTGCAGGTCATCTGGAAACTTGTCAACCACAACAACATGTGCTATTCTTTGACACCTCCTGCTCACTCACTCATCCATCCTGCTGAGAAGTTCATCATATGAGAGGCCACCAGTACCTGCTGGGGGAGGAACTTTACAACCTCCTCACTCAAGACAGAGGAAATAGCAGTTCCCTGCTAAGTATGATCAGCTGCCATCTTCCGCCCCACCGTGATGCCCACATCCCTTAATTTTCTTCCCATTTCAGGATTGAATAGCTGACCATTTATTTTGAGGTCTAAGGCCCCAGCCAAGGGAAAGTTCATCCACCCTGTCAAACCCTATTTTGTTCATTTTAATGGGATCTATCTTTGCTCTGACAACAGCCCCAGTCAGCTGAATGGACATAATTCACACCAGATCTCATGGCAAGAGCACTGATTGCTTATTAGGACCCTCATTGATTGAGAGTAAAACACGAAAGTCTGCAGACACCATGAATGAAGTAAAAACAATGCTGGAGAAACTTAGCAGCTCAAACAGTGTACTTTATGTAGCAAAGATACCAAACCAACATTTCAGACTTCAGCTGTTCATCAAAGTATGAGCAAAATGTAGGCAGATGCCCAAACTCAGGCACCTGCTTACATTTTACTTCTTCTTCTTTTTCTTTGGCTTGGCTTCGCGGACGAAGATTTATGGAGGGGTAAATGTCCACGTCAGCTGCAGGCTCGTTTGTGGCTGACAAGTCCGATGGGGGACAGGCAGACACGGTTGCAGCGGTTTTGAGGGGGAGGACGTGGAGGGGGAGGACGTGGAGGGGGAGGACGTGGAGGGGGAGGACGTGGAGGGGGAGGACGTGGAGGGGGAGGACGTGGAGGGGGAGGACGTGGAGGGGGAGGACGTGGAGGGGGAGGACGTGGAGGGGGAGGACGTGGAGGGGGAGGACGTGGAGGGGGAGGACGTGGAGGGGGAGGACGTGGAGGGGGAGGACGTGGAGGGGGAGGACGTGGAGGGGGAGGACGTGGAGGGGGAGGACGTGGAGGGGGAGGACGTGGAGGGGGAGGACGTGGAGGGGGAGGACGTGGAGGGGGAGGACGTGGAGGGGGAGGACGTGGAGGGGGAGGACGTGGAGGGGGAGGACGTGGAGGGGGAGGACGTGGAGGGGGAGGACGTGGAGGGGGAGGACGTGGAGGGGGAGGACGTGGAGGGGGAGGACGTGGAGGGGGAGGACGTGGAGGGGGAGGACGTGGAGGGGGAGGACGTGGAGGGGGAGGACGTGGAGGGGGAGGACGTGGAGGGGGAGGACGTGGAGGGGGAGGACGTGGAGGGGGAGGACGTGGAGGGGGAGGACGTGGAGGGGGAGGACGTGGAGGGGGAGGACGTGGAGGGGGAGGACGTGGAGGGGGAGGACGTGGAGGGGGAGGACGTGGAGGGGGAGGACGTGGAGGGGGAGGACGTGGAGGGGGAGGACGTGGAGGGGGAGGACGTGGAGGGGGAGGACGTGGAGGGGGAGGACGTGGAGGGGGAGGACGTGGAGGGGGAGGACGTGGAGGGGGAGGACGTGGAGGGGGAGGACGTGGAGGGGGAGGACGTGGAGGGGGAGGACGTGGAGGGGGAGGACGTGGAGGGGGAGGACGTGGAGGGGGAGGACATGGACCTGTCCTCGGGCCTGCGCAAAGGAGCTTTTAGGTGGAGTGCAGTGCGCGCACTACTGGCCCCACCCTTTACACCCATGGTTTGTGTGCCGTGGCAGCGAGGTCCTTGGGTCGTAGGTTTGATATCGGAGTGGCCTTCTCCTATGCAGGTTTCTTACCCGGACTGGAGGGGCCTGCCTCCCCTCCTAGGTCGGACCATACTGCCCCGGACAGGGGCCGGGGTCGCCGCTGCTTTCCCTGTGCCTGGACCGGGGCCGCCACCTCCTACTTTCTGCCCGGCCTCGGTCTAGTGAGGCAGGCAGCGGCCCCGATCCGGGCAAGAGCGAAGGGGAGGCGGAGGCCCCGGCCTCGGTCGAGTGAGGCAGGCGGAGACATTTTACTTATACTGTGATAAAGGGCTCAAGCTCAAATCATTGGTTATATATCTTTATCTTTGCTATATAAAGTACACTGTTTGACCTGTTGAGTTTCTCCAGCATTGTGTTTTTATCTTCCTTACTGAGGATCGTTTACAAATCTGGATCCAGACAAAAGTTCATCCTTACCTCACGAGGCATAGCTTGAACCCAGCACAGACCCAACATCAGTGCAAAATGGCCTCACAGATGCCTTACCTCACTCTTCCACCCTCCATTGCTTCACCTCACCTCCAACTGAATGAATGGAATTCACATCCAATGCACTTCTCCACAACATGCACTTCCACCTATTCTTAATCATTGACAAACTTGGAATCATCACACTTTATTCCTCCATGTCCTAGCTTCAACAGTGTGGGCCGTGGACTGATCCCTGGGTACACAATCCCATCTACGATGCTAGCATACTTCCTCCAATACCTTGGGAACTTTTTCACACCCAACGGATCTTTAGGTCAATCTGATTGGTTAATAATGACTATGCCGCCCTCCCACTGATCCAATAGTTTCCAGAAGGGTTAAGCCCTTGGGCCTGCTGTTCATGTACCACCAGGGAGTCACCATGGACTGAATTTTCAGCTCCTAGCACTCATGTGCTAGGAGATAGTTGTTACACTGAAACCTTGTCCAGATCCTCAGTGAATGCCACAGAGAACACTATGTCCAAATTCCCATCCATTTTTCAGTAGCATTTGGACAGTGACTAGAAGGGGGAATCATCAATCGGTATTACCTCGAATTCAGTCCAACAACCCTTGAGTTCAACTGGTGCAACTCAATTCTACAAAGAGCTTGCAGTCAAAGGCCTGCTCCTCAAACATTTCCTGACAGTCGCAATGAAACTAGTTGATGTGAGAGGCATAAAGGTGGAATTCCATTCTGGGGAGGTTTTCTTTGCATCATTGCTGATGTGCAAGGCTTGCCTTGCTCAACAGTGGCAACGATATGGCAACAACGGGTGTTGGTGGTGCCTTGCTGCCATTTCCCAGTCTTTGGCCAAATGACTCCAACTTTGGACTCAGAAAAGTGTTTATCAATTCACTCTCCATGACACACCAGCTGTTCCAATAACCCATCCAGGCTATAAAGCCAGCTGTTGTTTGCTTAAAACATTTTTTTATAGTTGCATGTACAAACAAACCTCCCAGTACCTCCTGTTAGTGTGAGTCAGTCTGATCAACATTCCCTGGTCAATCAAGTCACCCATCAGTTTCTCCACACTGAAGATGTTTCACTGTATTTCTATCAGGTACAGTGAGTGGGGCCATGGGGATGCCACTTGTGGTGCCCTTCACTCAGGTTGCATTCCTGGCCCTGCACCTTGTGAAGGATGTCACATGCCACAGTTTCAGAAAAGAGCATAGCCTAGTTTTATCCCACAATCAATAGTTCAAACATATTGTCTGTGCAAAACCTCACGGAGGTGGAAGTCATGTAAAGCAAAAAAAACTAGAACTACCAGAAATCTGAAGTAGATGGGGAAATGCTTGAAGCTATCATTAAGGAAGAAATAACAAGACATCTGAATAGAAATTCTTCCATCAGGCAGACGCAGCATGGACTCAGGATGGACATGTTGTGTTTGACGCATTTATTGGAGTTCTCTAAGGATACAATGATCCTAGTGGATAGAGGGGAAATGGTTGATGTTGCATACTTGGACTTCCAGGAGTTCGATAAGGTGCTACATTAAACATATCCATTAGATGAGGATGCATGGAGTTGGGAGTGATATATTAGCATGGAGAGAGGATTGGTTAACCAATAAAGGCAGAGAGTTATGATAAATGGGTGTTTCTCTGGTTGGCAATCAGTTGTGAGTGGAGTGGTGATAAGCTGTACTTATGAGATGGAAGGATGCTGTCCCTCCTACACCTACTCAATGGTTATCTGATGTGATGGCAAAAAATTAGATGCTCTACTAATGTAATTAAATTTAACTTTTTTAATTTATGGGGCCCTTTCCTTGATTATTTTCCAAATTTATAAGATTATTGGATCCCATTTTATGGTTTGGTTGCACTTTTATAGATTAATGAAATATTTATGTTTAATCATAACTTCACATGGAAGGGGGTTAGATCATTAGAATAGTTTTTGCTTTACATACATTTTTTGTCTCTTTCATAGGTTGTTTACAGCTATTTGTTAATATACATCAGGGGTGTCAAACTCAAATTCACAGAGGGCCAAAATTAAAAACTTGGACTAAGTCGAGGGCCGAACTAAATATTTATTGAAAATTTTCAACAACATCTGCATGTTTTCTCTTCTTTCAACATATGTAATGTTAAACTTTTTCTTATTAAAATAAATGTTTAATAATAGTTTTGGATAAACTCTTTCATTGTCATTGGCCCATTTCCTTTAGCGTCTGAAACCGTGCACATGACGAGTCAATGAGGGATGATTAAAACAGTGGTCTTCAAACTTTTTCTTCCCACCCACAGACCACCTTAAGCAATCCCTTACTAATCACAGAGCACCAATGGCACAGGGACATGAGTGGAAAGAAAAAGGTTGAGAACTGTTGTATCGTGGTAACTCCACATCTGATTAGGTTAATTGTTAGGCAAGTGGTCAGAGAAGGACACCCCCCCCCCACCCCAAGAAAGGCTTAAATCACAGCAACAAAATAAGCTTCCGTCTCACTGCTCCCAATCTTACACACAGTCCGGATGTGGAATGTGGGGTCGCAGCTCCACGTTCACCCGAATTCAGGTGCTGTCTGTGTGGAGTTTGTACGTTCTCCCCTTGTCTTGGACCAACAGGTCGGTCGCCTGACGAAGGCACCCGAACCCCCCGTTGAAATTCCGGCGTCCGGGGCAGTGGAGGAATTGGCTGAGAAGAGCACGTTGCTCCCACCCCCCTTCCATGGTTGGAGAGGGATTAAACTGCGATCTCACGGCGCCGGGCTCATCTCCAACAAAAGGAGCGGGAGGCAGGGTCCGCCACACACGGAGCGAGGGGGAAGGCATCGCCAACGAGACGTTCGGTCCGGCGTCGCCGCTGAAGCGCAGACCCAGCGAGGATGGTCCCCAACTCCAGCCGCGTCTGTGTGTCCGGGAGCTGGGCGGGCTGAGTGCGGCGCTCTGATCCCTGGGATTCGGGACTCTGAGATCCCTCCACACCTCCAGCGTCTTCATTTTCACCTTCAGTGTGCATGCGCTATACTGGTGCGGCAGCCAGCGGGCCAACTCTAATATATATTTAATATGATCTTGCGGGCCAAATATAATTATATTGTGGGCCAAATTTGGCCCGCGGGCCAGAGTTTGTCATGTGTGATATACAATTTACTTTGTTGGATATATTATTACCTAAATATGAGCAAAGGAAAGAGAGTGTCACAGGGATCAGTGCTGGACCCATAATTGATTATAATACATTACTGATTTGGAAGAAGGGAGTGAGTGTTGTGTTTCAAAGTTTGCTTATGACACCAGTTTGAGTGGAAAACCTCATTGTGCAGAGGATGTGGAGAGGCTGCAGAGTGATATAAATAGGTTAGATGAATGGGCAAGGGTCTGGCAGATGGTGTACAATGTTAATAAACATTTCCTTTCACTTTGGAAATAAACAATTAGAGCCATAGAACACTATAGCACAGAAAACAGGCCATTCAGCCCTTCTAGTCTGTACCAGAAGATTATTCGGCTAGTCCCATTGACCTGCATTCAGTCCATAACCCTCCAATCTATCCAATTTATTCTTAAAACTTAAGATTGAGCCCACATTTACCACGTCAGATGGCAGTTCGTCCCACATTTCCACCACTCTCTGAGAGAAGAATTTCTCCATAAACCTTTCCCCTTTGACCCTGAAACCATGTCCTCTCATATACATCGCTCCTAATCTAAATGGAAAGTGCCTACTCATATTTACTCTGTCTAAACCCCTCAATTTTATAAACTTCTATCAAATCTTCTCTCATTCTTCCACGCTCCAAAGAATAAAGTCCTAATCTGTTTAATCTTTTGTTTAACTTAACTCCTGAAGACTGGGCAACATCCTAGTAAACCTCCTTTTGCACTCTTTCAATCTTACTGATATCCTTCCTGTAGTTAGGCAACCAGAACTGAGCAGAGGGCACCAACTATTTATAGCCTGACATATAAATTCTGTTTTATTGCTCACCTCTTACTTGTCAAGTAAACATTTAACCAGCTGAATACAATTATTACCAAAATGGGGAAACATTCCCTCTTTATTATTCTTGACGATACCAGGCAATATTCCTCAAATGGGGAAGAGCCCAGATCTGATGGAGGAACTCAGCCCTTTATTGAGACAGGAGAAACACGGGGAAAAGCAGATATGACGAGGACAGGGTGGGAGGGGTGGGAAAAGGGGGTCCAGGAGGTATTGGTGACCCAGGTGGAGGTGAGACAGGGATGGACAGATGGAGTAGATTAGCAGATGCCAGACAAAGGGGGATAGAGACGAGAAAAACAAAGGGTCAGGTGGGGGAAGATGCGTCAGACAGTGAGGGAGGGTGATCAGAGACAAAGGTACATAGAGTAGTGGTATAAAGAGGGTCCAGATGGAAAAGGGAGAGGAGAAAGGTAGTGGAAGAATTCAGTGGGGGGTGGGATTAAAAGGAGTAGGGATCTGGGTGGGAAAGAGTTTCAAAGAAGGGAAGAACAGGGTACAGAAGAAGAGAGTGGGTACTTCAACTGAAAATATAAAATTACATGCTCATCCCATTGGGCTAAAGACTGTCCAGGGGAATACAAGGTGTTGTTCCTCTAGTTTACTTTGGGCCTCACTGGAGAAGGCCCAGGACGGTCAGGTTGGGGAGGCGAGTTGGGATGGCAGCAACCAGGAGCTCAGGAATGACAACTGTCGACAGAGAGTAGATGCTCTGAGAAAGGGTCCCTGAGCATGTTTAGTCTCCCGATGAAGGGCAGGCCTCATCGGGAGCACCGACTATACTGGGTGAGGTTCAAAGAGGTGCATGTGAATCTCTGCTTCACCTGGAAAGGTGTTTAGGACCCTGGATAGTGGTGAGGGAGGAGGTGTCAAAGCAAGTGTTACACTTCCTTTCACTTTGGAAATAAACAATTAGAGCCATAGAACACTAAAGCACAGAAAACAGGCCATTCAGTCCTTCTAGTCTGTACCAGAAGATTATTCGGCGAGTCCCATTGACCTGCATTCAGTCCATAACCCTCCAATCTATCCAATTTATTCTTAAAACTTAAGATTGAGCCCACATTTACCACTTCAATGTCGTAAATGTTCAATGATTTTATAAGAGCATGGAAAAACAAGTGGGGTGTGAGTTCCTGCGCAATATCAATTAATTGATCATTGTATTAAGTAGCATACGAGATGGAGTTCATGATGCACGAGCTGTTGGTGGTGCTCCCATTTGTAAATGAAGATCGTACTTGTAGAGGGCCAGGTCTCTAGTCCACTTCCTGGTAAATGGATGGGTTCCAATTGCGGAATACCCATATTGTGATCCTTGTCATACGTACTTATAAAGTTGCTGATAGCAGCAGGATATTCATCAAGATTGATGTCACTATCCAGGGATAATTCTATTCCCTCTCTGTAACATCAATGGTCTAACTTAGGCATCCAATCTTTCTCGAACCTTTTTATTGACCATATCATACCTCTTAACAAACCCCCTTCTGGTCTCTGGAGAAGACACTGAGATCAGCTTACAAAAATCCTGGGTAGAATCCGAAATGTTCCCTCTGTCTGGTCTGAGACAGAATCAACAATGTCAAAATGAGAGTGAGAAATTTTCATTGATCGGGAAATTGGGGGGGATAGGGAACCAAGACCTGGAGATGGAGCAAACATATTTCAACCATGCTTTAACTGTGTGACTGAACAGAGTGGAGGTGCAGAACTGATCCCTTTGCTCCTTCAATCCTCAGTAACTATTTTGTTTGCAATGTTTTAATAGAGTTTCAGCCATGGAATAAATTCTGAGATTTCAAAGCTTTACCTTGTGTGAGCACCTCACGCGCTCAATGAAGGGGCAGAGGAGATGCAAGACAATGGCCACAGATGGTGTGAGAAGCCAGGGGCTTTCTCTTGGAGTAGCTATCATGAAGACAGGAATGAATCACAATGTCCAAACTTGGGAAGTTATAAAGAGAAATCTGGGAAAGATTAAGGGAATGGAAATGTGTGCTGACAGCTGAGTGAGACAGGGTGGCAAGAGGCGGGCATGGGGTACTGTTGGGTGAAGTGGCCTGAGTCCACAGTGGATTCCATATCATTATTTATTAAATACCAATGCCAGGAGGAGAGAATGCCATGTGATGTACAAGCAAACGAGTTTGTTTAATGCTGATATTCTGCCCTGGCAGCACCTAACAACACATCTACACCAACAGCCCCACCAGCAAGGACAGTGCAGGGTAACTCCGAGACAGATCAGCATAATAATCTCTCAACAGCCAATAAATTAAGCAGTAATTTTATTTCCCTTTTCTTTCTTGCCAAAACAACATTTCACTAAATGTACGTTAGTGCTTCCACTAACAGCGACAGCTTTATAAGTATCCAACCTTCTGTTGACTATTTGCCATGTTATTGCCCAGTGAGCAGGTAATTCACAATTAATATAATTACAGGGACAGCAAGCAGCGAACAAGACATTTAGTGTCAACACATTAACTCTGTGAAATGAGAAAAGATATGTTCCTGATCAAAAGGCTTTAATAATTTGTTCAGTTACATGCAGAGAAACACAGTCCCAGATACACCAGGACAGGGCTGGAGTAAGTTGGTTCAAATAAAGATATGGCAAGGAGCGCAATGCTTGGAGCCTAGGGAAGTACACCCTTGCAAGTTTTTGCAGAGACCTCTGGTGAAGTCAGAGATTCTTTGCAATAGGTGGACTGCTCTGAAGGTGTAAGAAATGGGAACAGCTGAGGACATTCTGCCCTTTCAGCTGGCATTGGCATTCTATAAGACAGGGGTGAAGTGTTTGCAACCATCCTCAGCCAGAAGTGCTGTGAATGACTCACCTCAGCCTCCTTACTGTCACATACCTTGGTCTCCAGGCAATTCCATTCACCCAACATATCAAGAAAATTCTGGGAGGCTGTAGGACCAGGCAAAGACCCAGCTGTATTACTGAGAACTTGCACTCCAGAACTAGCTGCCCCTCTAGTCAAACTCCTCAGGCCAGTTACAACATTGGCATCTCCACCTGGCACTGTGGGAAATTCCCCAGCCTCATCCCATTCACAAAATGCAGTAGCAAATTAGTCTAGCTGATCATTGCCCAATCAGTTCACTGAGCAACTG
This sequence comes from Narcine bancroftii, assembly GCF_036971445.1. Taxonomy (NCBI): domain Eukaryota; kingdom Metazoa; phylum Chordata; class Chondrichthyes; order Torpediniformes; family Narcinidae; genus Narcine; species Narcine bancroftii. The sequence continues at coordinate 29,346,434 of NC_091474.1, forward strand.
GATCAAGAAGCACTTACTCATCAATGACCTGTTCCCCGTGTCTGGTTTTGGGTTCCTCAGGACCATGGCTTTGGACCCCAACACAGTCAGGCTCCACACACGGAGCAGGGGCAGAACTCTAGAGGTGAGGTGGAGTGACTGACCCCAACATCAAGGCAACGCCTGACCAAGTGTGGCATCAAGGAGCCCTGGTAAATCAAATGGAGAGGGGAGATGTGGTTGTCCGACAAGGGATAAAGGACAACTCAGGAGGTGAATGGGAGATTGGGGATAAATAAGATAGAAATAGGAGAATAAGGAAAATGTTGGATGTTGTAGGAATGTTGTCTTATAAAGAGTTGAAAATAAGAAAACAGAAATGGAAAAGGAGGAAAGGTAATGATGGAAAAACGGAAAGAGAAGATAAACAAAATATAAAAGGGCTACGCTGAACTATATGTCTTTAAATATTAATGGAATACATAACCAAATTAAAAGGAATAAACTACCAAATTTAAATGAATAAATGTATTCCATTAGAAAAAATAACATATTGGTTAAGAAATAATATTGAAATATTCGAACAAGTATAGGAGCCTTACATTAAATACAATAGCGAAAACCTACCGGGGACAAACATTACCTAAGTTGATGGAAGGAGAAGGAAAGAAAAGAATGGACTCAGTAGAATTTCTGGTGTAATTTTGTTGAATGACAACATTGTCTGACTGGATTAATGCAACCTAGATTGTATACCTAAAATGGATGAGAGGGGGGGGTGGGGGGGTGGTTTGGGAGGAAAGGGGGGGGGGAGAAAAAGTCACTGTATATGTGTGAAAAAGAAATTGTGCATATCATGGCTAATGTGATTTATGGTGTGAAAAATAAAAAAATTAATTTAAAAAAAAAGGAGCCCTGGTAAATATAGTCAATGGATATCGAGGGGTTGGACATATTCCTTGCACAAAGGAAGATGGTTGTGGGTGTAGGGTCAATCATCATTCAAATATCCAGGAACATAGAAGGTAACAAACATAGCCAGGTCCATCACAGGCTCTGACCTCCCATTCATTGCAGACATCTATGTTAGGCATTGCCTCAGGAAGCCGACATGGTAAGGACCGCCATTTCCCTGGTCACAACCTCTTCTCACTGCAACCTTAAGACAGCAGGTACAGAAGCCTGAAGACCAGCACCTTTAGGTTTAAGAACAGTTTCTTTCCAACAGCTATTACCACAAAAGGACTGTCTGCACTACTCCTATCTCTTTTGTTTCTTGCACAAGGATTACTGTGAATATTTATAACTATCTTTTGTATTTATTGTCTCTTTTTGATTCAAATTATGTATGCTATTGTAGTCTTTCTGTGAAGTACCTATCATCAAATCAGCCATGATCTTATTGAATGGTGGAGCAGGCTCGACGGATCGGATGGCCAACTTCTGCTCCTATATTTTATGTTCTTATGTATTCGTTCAGCTGCTGCAAGTAAGATTTTTAGTGCATATGTACATTGCACAATGTTTATGACAATAAACTGATTATGGCTACCATTAACCCAGCACCAGGACGAGAAAGATTGCAAATGTGGACTTCTGCTGGTGAAGCAGCCTCTACCTGTATGCAGGAAGACATGGACAACATCTATGGATGTGTCACAAAGTGTGAATATTCCAGCACAGTACAGGCCCTTTGGCCCACAATGCTGTGCTGACCTATGTAAACCTACTCCACAACAATCTAACCCTTCCCTATTTCACACTCCTTGCTCTCTTTTTTTTTTCACAATCATGTGCCTGTCTAAGAGCCTTCTGAATATCCCTATTGTACCAACCTCCTCCACCACTACCCTGGCATAGCATTTCAGGCACACACCATTCTGTGTTTAAAAAAAAACATGCCTCTGATGCATCCCCTAAACTTTCCTTCATTCACCTCAGATGTCTTCTGGTATTTGCTACGTTCACTCTGAAGAAAAGATGTTGGCTGTCCGCCCTATCTATGCCCCTCATAATCTTATATATCTCTATGAAGTGACCTTTCATCCTTCATGGCTCCAAAGAGAAAAGCCTTAGCTCTGTCAACCTTGCTTCATATGACATGTTCTCCGATTCAGGCCACATCTTAGTAAATTTCTACCTTTGTAAATCTCCACCTTCAAGTTCACACATTGAACTCCAATCTCCTCTTCTCCACCCAACTCTGCCCCCTGTGTATAAACTGTTGTAAACTATGTCAACCTTCTACACTATCTGCCACACCTCCAACCATTATATCATCTGCAAACTTACTGACTGACTCCTTCACTCTTCATCTACTTCATTTATTTTTTAAAAATCACCAAGAGCAGGGGTCCCAACTCCTACCATCCTCTGCTTTCGGTAGGCAAGCCAATTCTGAATGTCAAACAGCCAGGTTTTCATGGATCCTACCATGGGGGACATCATTGAATGCCTCATTAAAATCCATATTCACCACATCCACCGCATTACCTTCATCAATTTCTTTTGTCACTTTCTCAAAAAATTCAATTAGGTTCTTATACATTGGTACAGAACTATGGATAGTAATACAGCAATATAGTAATACAGTACTCAGCATAGTAATACAGACCATCTCCTAGAGACTTCTTGTATGTACCTGAACACATTACTCACGACTACTCAGTATTGTCTCTCCATTACCAGTGCATATTTTTAATCAGATTAAAATCTTTCAAATAATATTATATCGGCATAATTCTTCTAATTAATTACTTGAAAGAATTTAATGTACCTGCATTATGGAACGGACACAGTCTTCTATTTATTAAAAAGTGAGAGCCATGAGCCCTGGACCCAAGCCTAATTGGACATTGTTAACAGATATACACCTGCAACAAATGGATCCGCTACCCACCTGGAAAATGAAGTGAGTACTGCTCCCTGGAGATATGACGTCTGCAATGCTCAGGACAGCAAGGATAGATGTGGTTCAGATTGATGGGTGGATAAGGGAGGTGGCATTGATGGGAACTGAGAATGCAGAGTGCATGTGACTAGGTTTAAGGAATGTAGAGTGAAGACCATCTGTTGGATAAGGGGTTGTTTCCACGATGATTCCTGTGCAGTTAACGGTGTGCCACCTTTAAAGGAGACCACAAACCTGGAACATTTTCACAAACCTGCAGATTACCACAGTTTTCCTACATCTTGAACAATTGACAGCTGACCAAAGGTGCCATCGGCAAGAAGGTAGACCTCCCTTGAAGGTCCCTGTGCTGATCACTGGGTCAGCCACTGGTGCCAACAATGTCTCTTTCACTCCACAGAACACACACTAGCTTGCAGAATGCACACAGATCACACAGGCTGACTAAACCCATCTGCTTCAAGCTCCAACCACAAAGGGTAACAGTAAAATGTTATAATCATGAGAAAAATTTTCAACAATCTTTCACTGTGTACACTCTGTACACAGTTGCCTGCCACTTTCATTTCACCCACCAGGACACAGTGACATCTGCATACCTGGACTGAGCACATCGGAGCATAGATGGGATGTGACTACTGGTTTACAAGTATTGAGGTATCTGTCCGTGGAACATCATTCCTCGGCATCACCACCTTTCTATTCCTAATCCTAGCTGGCATCTTCCCATTGGGACAATCCCATCATGCTTCCGTACTTGGTTACCAATGAGAAGCGTCATTGGCAGTTCCAGAAAGTTCCTACTTTCCCAGATGAGCTAATTAATTATAAAAAAAAAGCAATTAGTTTGTAGTTTCTCTGAAATAACTCACCACATCCTTTCTCTGTTGACAAGCTGGCTAAATATACACAAAAAGCAATTCCATAGCTGGGTGAAAGAACCATAGAACACTACAACACAGAAACAGGCCATTTGGCCCTTCTAATCTATGCCAAACTATTATTCATCCTATTCCCACTGACCTGCACCCAATCCATAGCTTTCCATACCTCCCATCCATGCACCTATCCAAATTGAGCCCGCATTCACCACTTCAGCTGGCAGGTCGTTCCAAACTTCCACCATTCTCTGTGTGAAGAAGATCCCCCTCATGTTCCTTTCACCCTTAACCCATGTCCTCTGCCTATATCTCACCTACCTTTAGTGGAAAAAGCCTAGTTTCATTTATTCTATCTATACCCATCATCATTTTGTGTACCTCTATCAAATCTCCCCCATTCTTCTACGCTTCACGGAAAAAAGTCCTAACCTGCTTAACCTTTGCCTGTAGCTTAGGACTCAGCTCCAAGACATAGCAACATCCTATTAAATCTCTGTACACTTTCAATCTTATTGATATCCTTCCTGTAGTTAGGTAACAAAAAATGCACACAAAACTCCAATTTTGGCCTCACCAATGAGTTATACATCTTTACCATAACATCCCAACTCTTATAATCTTCAAAAACATATGGGAGTTGTGGGTTAATTGGTTGATATGGACTCATGGGCCGGAAGACCATAAGAATTGGAGCAGAAATAGGCTCTTCTGCCCATCGAGTCTGCCCACTTTTTAATCAATGGAAGGGCCTGTCACTGTGCTGCATATCTAAATTTATGAAGACTAATGTGCCCAAAGCTCTCTTTACGATCCTATCTACCTGTGACACCACTTTCAGAGAATTATGTTTCTCCATTCCCAGATCCCTCTATTCTACCGCACTCTTCAGTGCCCTTCTGTTTACCGTGTATGACCTACCTTGGTTTGTCTTTCCAAGGTACAATACCTCATACTGCATTAAATTGCACCTGCCATTTTACAGCCCATTTTTACAGCTGGTCCAGATCCCGCTGCAAGCTTTCCTGACAAAATCACTACACCTCCAATCTATGTGTCATCTGCAAACTTGCTGATCCAATTTACCACATTATCATCCAGATCATTGATATAGATGACGAACAACAATGGTCCCAGCCACAGGCCTCCAGTCAGAGAGGCAATCATCCACTACCACTCTCTGGCTTCTCCCATAAACTAATGTTGAATCCAGTTTACTACCTCACCATGAATACCAAGCATCTGAACCTTCCTGACTAACCTCCCATGTGGGATCTTGCCAAAATTCAGATATTACTTGTTAGCTCTTACAGTGCTTGCCACATTTTTTTAAAAAAACAATTTTACATCGAAGCAAATCCAATGATAAAGTACCGGGACAGGAGTGAGGATCTGGGCCAACATTGAGATTTCCAGCTCAGAGCCCCAAGAGGGAGATTCTACACCATTCATAACCATACTGCTGATCAATGAGTTGACCCAGCAAGCTGGCTGCAGGGGTGTGGCACCGCTGTAGCCTTGCGGATGGTGATAATCCCTTCCCTGTACAGAGGTAAACTGGTCTTCACAGTCTCCAGATGTTTTCCAGTCCATGCCCAGTTTCTCCATTTCACTAGATATGGCTGGCAAGGAGACTATTTCTTCCATTCCTGGTTGTCTAGATAACATTTTGGGAAACCACAGGGAATCAAGTGACTACAAGAGCCACAGGGAGGCAGCTGGATGTTTGGGCCAGCCTCAGTTTCACAGCCTCTACTACAGAAACTCATTCCTTGTTCCACGTGTTGTTTTATGAAATGAATTTAAATTTGTCAGCTGACAGGCTACTCATTTAACCAGCAGGTTCTTCACTTGGGTACAAATATAATGATCCCTCCCCCCAACAGATTACTAACCACACCTTGAAATCTCCTAACTTTTCACCCTGATCCCCAAGTGAAGGCTGCAGTACTGTAAACGCCATATACGTTAGAGTGCCAAGTAATGTTTACTCTTTATATCTCCTTTCAATCAAACTTCCTTATTGTCAAAGACAATGAAATCATTCTGATGGTCAAAGGTGAAAGATAGGCTGAAGTAGGATTTTATGTTGTAACTTTACAAAATACTGAAATAAAAATCGAAAATACTCAGCAGGTCAGATTGAACACCATCAGAATTGCAGAGAGAAAAGCTGTAAAGCAGCAGGGTGGGAGGATAGGGGAGTTGCCTGATGTGGGGAACGGGGTGTCCACAGGATGGTCAATTAAAGGTCAGCTGCAGTAAGTTTACAAGATGCTTGTTCGGCCGCAGTTGGATACAGGGTGCTGTTCGGGTCATCACGCTAGAGAGACTGCAGACAAGGTTCACCAGGATGTTGTCGCCTAGATTGGAGCCTCTAGCTTTGAGGAGAGGTTTGACAGACTGGGCTTGTTTTTCCTGTAGCAAATGAGGTTAACCTGATAGAAGGACATAAGATTATGAGAGACATATACAATATGCATAGTAAGACTCTTTATCCCATGCTTGGGAAATAATAAATAGAAGGCCGACTGTAGTGAGAGGAAGAAGTCTGAAAAGGAATTTGAGGGGTAAGTTTGTTGCACAGAGTGGTTGATATCCAGAACTCACTACCAGAGAAGGCCAGAACCATAATTTATTGTTATGAATAAGTCATGTAATTTGGTGTTTAGCAGCAACATCATAAGTACCACCGTCCATTTTAAAACCATCTTACAACATTACTATAAATTTTTTTTAAATAGTCTACAAAATGCAAGGCCACTAGTGTCTTTAGTTCATTGATCATTCAGGAATCTCACAGCAGCGGGGAAGAAACTGTCCTTAAGCCGTTGAGTGCTCGTCTTTAGTCTCCTGTATCTTTTTCCTGATGGTAGCAGAATGAAGAGGGTATGGCCTGGGTAGTGGGAGTTTTTGAAGATAGAGACTACATGAGACACCATCTCATGTAGATCTCCTGTGAAGTCGCAGGCCGAGTTAACAACCATCTGGAGTTTATTCTTGTCCTGAGAGTTGGCGCCTCCATACCAGGCAGTGATGCAACCAGCCAGAATGCTCTCTATGTAGTTTTCAGTTACTTACTAATATCTCCTCAGACATCACACAAAGTATAGCCACTGGTGAGCTTTCTTTGAGATTGCATCAATGTGGAGGCAACAGGACAGACCATCAGAGATGATGACACCCAGGAATTTGAAGTTCTTGATCCTCTCCACTACTGAGCCCTCGATGAGGAATGAATAGAGTTCTCCTGACTTCCTCTTGAAGTCCACAATTATCATTTTTGTTTTTCTAATGTTGAGTCACTATTTCGGAGGATCTTTCCAGGACCCAACACACTAATAGCATCATGAAGAAAGCACATCAGTGCCTCTACTTCCTCAGGAATTTGGTATGACATTGGAAATCCTGGCAAATTTCTAGATGTGTGATGGAAAGTGTGCTGTCTAGCTACATCATGGTCTGGTATGGGGACACCAATACCCCGAGCATAAAGCCCTGCAAAAGAAAGTGGACACAGCCCAGGACATCACAAGCAAAACCTCTCCAGTATCGAGAACATCTATAGCACACATATCAAACTCAGGCCCGCAGGTCAAATTTGGCCCGTGATATAATTATATTTGGCCCGCAAGATCATATCAAATATGTATTAGAGCTGGCCCGCTGGCCGCCGCGCCAGTATAGCGCATGCACAGCTAATACTACAAATCCCAGAATGCTTTGCAAATGTGTTGGCGCCGGCCCGTCAGCCCGCTAATCGCCCCCACCTCCTCTCTTTACTTTCATTACCATCTGCGACCTGTCACCCAACTCACACGTAATAAACCCCTTACGAAAAATGGCCAAACGAAAGACAGAAAACAGGACCTTTCAAGACAGGTGGGAGGCAAACTCTGACCCCAGAGTTTGATGAACTTGCATCTAAGAAGAGATGCCAAGTATCTGGTTTAGACCCAGGTGCATCAGAGTAAATCACAGTGAGGCAAGCTAAGCTTGGATTCATATTTTCTTTGGTTAACTTTGGACTGTTCATAGTTGAAAGATTGGATTTTCATTGAAGCAAGTTGTTATTTTTTTGACTTGTTGGCTTGTGAAAAAAAATACATTTAAAAGGAGCTTAAAGGCTATAGAGAAATATTATTTATTGAATATTTTATTTCTCATTTGTTAATGCTTCTTCTGGAAAGAGTTTAACCAAAACTATTATTAAACATTTATTTTAATAAGAAAAAGTTTAACATTACATATGTTGAAAGAAGAGAAAACATGCAGATGTTGTTGAAAATTTACAATAAATATTTAGTTTGGCCCACGACTTAATCCAAGTTTTTAATTTCGGCCCTCTGTGAATTTGAGTTTGACACGCCTGATCTATAGGGAACACTGCTGTCAGAGACCAGCAGCAATCATCAAGGATGCACATCATCTAGCACATGCTCTGTTCTTGCTGCTGCCATCAGGAAAGAGGTAGAGATGCCACAAGACTCGCACCACCAGGTTCAGGAACAGCTTCTACCCCTCCACCACCTGACTCCTCAACAACAAACTCAATCAGGGACTCATTTAAGGACTCTTACTTTTGCACTTTATTGTTTTTTTTTCCCTCTCTGTATTGCCCAGTCCAGTTTGTTTATATTTCTTTATCTCTTTACATTGTGTACAGATTTTTTTGCACTACCAACAAGTGGTAATTCTGCCTTGCCCACATGAAAAAAAATCTCAGGGTTGTATATGATGTAATGTATGTACTCTGACAATACATCTGAAATCTTACGCTGGCAAATAGGATTAGTGTAGATGCACAAAAAGGTTGGCATGTGGGCTGAAGGGTCTGTTTCTGTGCTGTGCAACTTTGTGCTTCTATAATTACCAAGGGTCAAAGTTTAAATATCCAACATCCCAAACTGGATTTTACCAAAGTATTTTGTGAACTCAGTGCTGGAAACTATTGTTTGTGACATGTATAATTGATTTGGATGAAACAGTAGGAGAATGATTATTAAGTTTACAAATGACAAAAATTGATGGAGTTGTGGATTGTGAGGAAGGTTGTCAAACAATAGCAACAGGACATAAATCGGTGGAAATTTGAGCAGAGAAATGGCTCTTTATCTAGTACTGTCTATAAGGAGTTTGTACATTCTCCCAATGTCTGCATGGGTTTCCTCCAGGTGCTCTGGCTTCCTCCTACCCTTCAAAATATACCAGGGGTTGTAGGTCAACTGGGTGTAATTGGGTGGTATGGGTTTGAGGGCCGAAGGATCTGTTACCACGCATCATGTTTAAATTAAAAAATAATTAATCTATGTTTATGCTCTTCAAATAACTAGATTTCTATCCATATAATGACATAAAAAGCCACTGGTCCTGCGTTCAGGAGATGAGAACAGCACCCTTGGTACTGGTACGTCTCTGCTGGGTGATTGGAATGTGTGACCATGAATAAGGGACCAACACCAGGCAGCTGGTAGGTCAGAGACACAAGCACAGCAAAGCAAACAACTCCATCCCCATGGTTCATGATCCCACAGAAGAGTGGTTGCTTCACGGCTGTCACAGATGGTTGGGTTTACATAGAGAGAGGGGAAACTGATGAAAGAAGTTCTACACCCAGCCACACAGGTCAGCTCTCCAACATGGGCACATAAGCTCACTCACAAACAATCCCTCAAGCACACTGATGCATGGACCCTCAGATACACTTTTAGACATGACCTGGCACACCCACAGGCATTGAAAACCACACTCACATCGACACACAAACACATACACAGCTGTATGGCACACACAGGAAACCACACAGTGATCAGGAATTGTGCTGTGACATTAAAGATTTTCAATAGAAAAAGAACAGAAAATGGCAGAAAAATCCAACATGGCAGCTGTTCTGAGCACTGGTCACCTCACCTCAGCCACAAACTAAAATGATGCCCCAATGCAGGACTGAAAAGGTGCTGCATTACTCAGGGTGCTATCGGTCTGATGCTCCCATGCAGTATTGATGAGGTGCTGCATTGCTGGAAATGATGTCTCTCTGATGCTCCCATGTAGTATTGAAAAACTCTGTATGGCTTTAAATAGCTAGTTAAATGAGCCGGCAGTGTTTTATTTAAAATCCTGCAACCGCACAGGGTCTGGGTCCAAGATGGTGACATCTGGGTTCAGCAGTAACCTCAAGGGGTTGCAGAGTGGGAGCGGACTGGCGCAGGGTACCAAAAATGTGGAGAGAGCCCCACCCCCACAATGAGAAGAAACAGGGAAGACAATCCTAAGGATGTTGACCACGGGGCAGACCAGTGAGGGGCTCTGGGCTGAAGGACATACAGGTGGTGACCTATTGGCAACTTCTGGGAGAGGAACCCACACAGACCATGGGCAACTGGTGACTTGAGGTCAAAGGACTCACACCAGGCTGCAGGAGGCTGGCTCATGAGAACCAGGTATCGGAAATGGGATTCGAGAGGATGCTGAGGGCAAGGAGGGCTCCCAAAGGCTTCCTCATCATGTCAGAGGTTTAGATCTGGAGCTCGGTTTGCCGATGAATCGAGCAGGAATCTGCATGGCTGCAGAAGCTGTGGGAGGACTGGAGGCGAATCCACGGACACTCAGTTTGTCTGAAGGGACTCTCTCTTGCTTCTCTTTCTCTCACTGTAAGGGGAGACGGAAAATGCTAATTAATTTTTATTTGCCTCATGGCAGACTAAAGGCAGTTTCATGTAATATTACATTTCTGTTGTATTACATGACAATAAATAGCATCTGATTACTTATTAGTATGGAAGGTAAATTCTACAGCTGTATCAAGTGTAATATTCAGGCTAGGGAGAGATTTCCTATTGAAGATGAACAAGGCCATCTTTGTGTGGAGCAACAGGAGATTTTAAATTAATATTTCTTATTAGTCCTAATGAAACTGAAGGTCATGGAAACGAAGGCAGACAAGTGGCAATGTCCTGGACCAGATTAGGACAAAACAGAAGGTATTTGTGGCATTGGAGTTTATTGAAAGAGACAAAGATCCAGGCCCTGATCAAGCACATCCTCATCCCCTGGGGGAAGCTAGAGAAGGAATTACAGATCCCCTTGCTGAGATATTCCCATCATCTTTGGCCTTGGGTAAAGTGCTGGAAGATAGCTAGGTGGTTAATGTTGTGCCGTTTTATTTACTGATGACAGCCTGGGCAATGACATTACAGGATGGTGACACAGCGATGGACCAGTGAGGGGCTCAGCAGCTGAAGGAACCACACAGACTACTGGCTACTGATGACTTGCAGTCAAAGGGCCCACATAGGGTGCTGGCTCAAAGGAACCAGGTATCGGAACTTGAACTCGAAAGGGGGGGGGGGGATGAGGGCAAGAAGGGGTCCCGATGAGCCTCGTGAATCGCAGGTTTGGATCTGGAGCTCGTGTTGACAATGGTTTGCATAGGAGTCTGTGTAGCTGCAGAGGCTGCGGGAGCGCTGGAGGCAAATCCATGAGCATTCAGTGTCTCTGAAGGGACTCCCTTTTGCTTCTCTTTCACCTGTTGTAAGGGGCACTGGGCAATGCTCATGGAGGGCCTTATGGCAGACAAAAGTTGAAGTACAACATGTATATTACATTTTTTAATGTATTATTATGTGACAATAAAAGAAACCTTTGAAGGAAAATCCAGGGAACTACAGACCAGGAAGCCTGACATCAGTGGTTGAAAGATTGAGGGGATACTGAGAGACTAGATCTACCAGCACTTGGATAGGCAGGGTCTGATTGGAGGGAATGATTCGTGTGTGAGAGATTGTGATTCACAGTTCTGATAGGGTTAGGTGACCAAAAAGATTGACGAGGCAAGACAGTGGATAGTGAATTTGTAGATGACACCAAATGTGGTGGTGCAGTGGACAATGAGAAAGTATATCTAAGTTTTACAACAGGATTAACATCAATTGGGAAGGTGGGCCAAGAAGTGGAAAATGGAATTTAGATGTTTGAGGTTCATTTTGTCAGTCAACCCAGTGCAGGACTTAACAGAGACCCTCAGATGGGTGGGATGTGGAGGAGGCATTTGCCATGCTTGCCTTGCCTTCAGTAGATGGGGTATTGAGTGCAAAAGTTGGGAGCTCTTGGTTCAGCTGCAGAAGGCCTTGGTGAGACCACACCTCGACCACTATGTACAGGTCTGGTTGCCCAGAAGAACAACAATAAACAGGAAAGGGTGCAGAGGAGATTCACCAGGATGTTACGAGGACTGGAGGATTTTATAGGGAGAGGTTTGATCTATATTTCCCAGAACATACCTTATGGAGGTTGATAAAATCACAAGGGACATAGATAAAATAAATTTCTCCACAATAAACAGTTGTAGAACTGGAGGGCATAGATTTAAGGTGAGAGGGGAAAGATTTAAGAGGGACCAGGGGGTAACATTTTCACTCAATGCTTGAATGAACTGCCTGAGGAAGCTGCACAATTACAACATTCAAAAGACATTTGGACAGATTTATAGATACGAAAGGCTGAGATGGTTATGGACCAAATTCAGGCAAACGGGACTAGGCCAAACTTAACTGAAAGTTAGTCTTCACTGTTAAACAGGTTTCACTGCTCTGGCTCTTCCATAACATGATGGGAGAGCTGGTGGTTTCAGGTTTGTGTGTTATTGCAAGCACTGAACAAACTATTCTGCAATGCAGAGAACCATGGATGAATAAGATTACAGCGCTCCTTTACTTTAACATCCATATAGCATACAGAAGTGTTGAAGCATGTCCTCTCCAAGTGGGATTTTAAACCAACATATTGAAATATATGCTGCAATGTATTTTATTTAGAGCCTAAAGTATTTTGCAGGTAAAGCTAGGGTTCAGGTATTTTCAAATGTTAAAGTGCTAAATATTTCTGCTCTTTAACGAACAATTTAGCACACTAAAAAGGCACTTGTGTTGAGATGTTTGTTCGGCAATAAATTTCATGGTGCATATTATTTTAATAACACTGAACAATTTTTTTCAAAAGGTTTGTTTCCTGAAAAAAATTGGGGATAATGGTAGACAACTTCAAGTTGAACACAAAGATTATTTCAGATTTGCTGTATCAAGTAGGAAGTTGAGCGAAACATTAAATTAACTTTTATTGAATTTGGTATGTTTAATCGCATTATGACGTTGACACATTGAGTTAGTTCAACTGACAAAAATATTTTGCTGCTGATTTTCATTTGTACTCAGCATCTGATGCCTCTCATGTCAGTGACAGCCAGCATTGATAGATTCTGGTTGACACTGATACCACTTTTCCATGATCGCAATGTTCTGGTGAAATCTTTCACCATGTTCGTCATTGACTGCATCAAGATCAGCAGAGAAGACGTCCAAGTGCGAATGCAGAAAATTAATTTTCAATGACATGTTGCACTTCATGGTTTTGTATCCTTGAAGCATGTTGTCAATCAGCTGGATGTAGTTTGGAAAATGCGTTACATCTAAAAAATGGTCCTTATAGGAAAATTTTAAAAGGTGATTTTTGTGTTCAGTTGCCCAAAATCCATAAAATACACCTAAAAGTTTTCAGGAAGCAGTCTTTGTTGTCCAGTGTATTCAGAATGCTTTTCTTTTCCAGAAACATCTGTTAGGCTACAGTAAAATCATATTCTCTTAATCCCTGTCCCTATTGTAATGAGATTATTGCCATATACATTGTAAAATAAATATATTGTTACATCATAGATCAGCATCAATAGAAATTAACCAAAACAACTATTTTAAAACATTATTTTTTATTAATAGTATCTTACTTAACTCCAACTATATGCAAATGTATATATGTGCATGTATGGATTACCAAAACCATTGCAGTTTAGGCACAATTCTGAAAAGTTAATTTCAAAGTTCTGTCTTAGATATCATGTGTTGAAACTCAAAATCTTTAAACTGATGTTCAGAAGAAATTATGAAGGAGAGACCAAGTCATCAGACTTCTCAAAATTCACGAATTCTTGTTGAATTGCTTTCATAGAAATGTTTCTTCATTACTAGTGATTTGTCACAATTCCCCCCCCCCCTTCCCATTTCTTGCTTTGAGGTTTTGGAACGTGAATTTTCTATGTAATGTTTCCACGAACCCAGGCAAGGGTTAAACGAAATTACCATTAAAATGATCACAATCCAAATGCAACCATGATCTTGCTTTCTTTACCCAAATAGGGGTCAGTCAAAAATGACTATTACAATGACTACAGCAGATTTCTCTCCTCTGACAAAGAGAGTACCAGAAGTGACCATCTCACCCGAGAATCACTTTAATTCTGACTGAAGATAATTCTGGTTGAATATTAAAAATGCTTTTTTTTTAAAAAAGGTGTCTTTAATCACATGACTTGCTTGAGCAATACTTAGTTTTTAGGTTTCCCAAAAGCACGAGTCAACATCTCTTTTGAGTAAACATTCCATTGTTTCAGTATTTCAGTCGAACAATAAACAAGCTGTTTTATGGCTTTGAAGTAACAGACAAGCTGTCTCCAGAATTTTGTCATCTTGTGTCTTTCCCTGTTCCAAAACTTTACTAAAATATATACAAGGATAACATAAATCTGGAACAATATCCACTGAAATTCGACTTGCTGCAGCTAAAGAAATACTTCATAAAATCAACTATTTTCATAAAATTAAATTAAAAACAGATAATACAAAAGATAAATAAATATTCACAGGCCTGAAATCTTTACAGCTTTGCCTTCTTCCATGCAATCCTGACCCCTCGTCTCAGCTTCTTGAATTCAAAACCTGGCTCTCCCTGACTTTTTCTGATCTATTAGAGGTGGTTGTGCCCTTAGCAACCTTGGCTCACATGCCTCCATCCTTTTCTGTCCTCCCTTAACCCACTTTGTAAAGTCAATCTCTCCTATCTGCCACTTGCTACTTCGCTGATGCATTCAGGAAGGAGTGACGTTCAGCTGAGCTGGAACCTATGTTACGAGCCCAAAGGACACCAAAACCCACCAGCAATAGACATTCACCAAGACAAGTGGCTTTCAAAACAAAAGTTATTTTTAATCAACTTCAAACATGAAAATAGAATCAAACTTTAATTTAACTCTATTTTTATACTACTCTATACAAACCCACATTACCCCCTTCTAATTCTAAGCGTGCCTGTATGTAATGTGTGTGTAAATTCAAGAAAAGTTCTTTAGTTCACAGTTCAATCTCACTTCTCCTTCTTCCAAGTTCTCTGGTTGCAGGCAATCACCATACTGTGCACAGAATTTAACATGTATAAAGTTCACCAGGCTTGGTGCTTGAAAGGTAAATGTTTACCGCTCAGGAAGGTTCTTGTAGGGTTTGCAGAGAGAGATATTTGTTGCTCCAGGATTTCCACAACTGAGGTACCACCACTAGTCACCTCAGGGTCTCACTGATGAAACTTGCCCCATCAGGGATTTCTAGATGATAACCTCTTTCTTCAAGCTACCAGAGTTCCATTCCTTCCTCTATTTCAAGAGAAACATCAGACAGATAGCACTTCCAGCCATCTATGCTCTAGAACTTGCTTTCATCAGTTTCAAACAATTTTCCCTGGATTGCATTTTTCAGTTACTCGTCAGTGTCCCACACACTGACTGACTGAGCTGTTAACGCAACTCTCTTTTCCAATTGAAACTCCAAAGAGAGCATGTGACTCATGTCTTGCAAAACCCCCACCTTCTCCAGCAAAACAACAGGAGTTCTTGCTTCTTCTCAAGTTGTTATCTTAGGTAAACAATCCAGAATTGACCTTTCTGTGAGAACTTTGCAGAAAGGGTACTGATAGACAGCATGACTCCAGTAAGACAATGGTCAAGCATTTATGATGTCAGTTCAATTAACACCTACTTGTGAAAGGTGCTTACATTCTCCAGAGATCTTGCAATGTGAATTCTTCAGTCTTTCAAATAAGATCTGTTTTAAAATGTGTGTATATATGTGACCTACTTTAAATCTTATAAATTCTTCCCAAATGTTAATATTGTTACACCTTCCTCAGGAGATCACTACAGTTCTGAGTACCAGAAGGATCAGGAATGTTGTTGGCCTTGATTGTGTGGCTGGCTGTTTGGGAAGGAGGTAGCAAAGAGACTTGACTGGTGCAGAGGTTACTTTAAAGTAATAATCTGCTTAACTCTTTCTTGTATTTCAGGAACGGAGGAATTATCATACTATGAGCGAATCAAAAATAACAATTCATATTAATGTAGCACCTTTAAAATGTCCAGGTAAAAAAATGGGGACATTAGTCTGGGTCATTCATTAAAGAAGGCTGTTGACACCAAGAATGACTGAAGCTTTCAAAAGACAGCCATGGCTGGCTCAGAGTTAACCCAAGTAAATATTGAGCCATGGATGAGCAGAAGATGGGACTTCACAGGTCAGTGGCCTCTTCCACTTCCTACATATGCTCTGGCAATGTCTGCTGTGTGTCATTTACAAGCAAGAGAGGAGCGGGTGCAGGGGAGAGGTTTTAAACGTTACTCACCAATCTCCGATTCCTATGAACAGTCCATGAACTGTCTGTGAAGGAAGCCTTGCCACATCTTTGAAAGGTCCCCAATCCCTTCCTGCTATATGTTGCCTTTTGATAGGGTTCTGTTGCAATGGGGTGGGAGATGTACAGGGACTGTGCTGTCTCAACAATGCTCCAGAAACAAAGATGAGATGAAGAACCCATCCACATTATTGCTTGTGGGTGGAATGTTATCCAAGGCATATTACAAAGTGAAATAGGTATTGTTTTGACAAATGAAATTCACTATTAAAGTCAAGAGGGAAATATACTGTAAATAGATAGACAAGTGCATCATCACCAGTGACTTAATCTGACATTCTGCACAGAATTATTAAGATCACAAAACTGTCACAAGTGAGGTGGGGGAGGGGAGAAAGCTCCTTCACTGACATTTGAAATATTTGATTTCCTGCATATATTTTGAAACATCATCCTAGTGTTGGGCTATTAATTGCTCATTCAATTCCTCTTGCTTTAGAACAATCGGTAGCAGATGAGTTTGCCTTGAGTTTGATAACTCTTTGGAATCAGGTTCCTACTTCTCCGAGCTGTGGCATCCAGCACACTTAGATGGCCTCTTTTGTATTGCTGAATTCTTATAATCATACGTTCAAGCCACAGTAACCATTTAGCTGCCTTTCTTCATCAAAGGGCCCTCCATCCATCCTCCATCCTGCAGAGTTTGTGAAAGTCAACACTATCTTCCCACCACATAGCTCAGAGTACTTTCCAGCCAGAATCATGGCTGATATCAATTCCTTGAATAATAATGGGTTTCTAACATTTATATTAAAAAATACCAAAACAAAAGTATGCATGAACAGAATGCAGGTGCACCAAATAAATACACAACATATGTACTCGTCTTGCACACACCCTGAAAAATCCATATACCAGCACACATAGCCACATTTGGATCATCATTGATCCCTTCCACAGACAGGAAGCAACAACACGGGTTTCATTTGCATCTCTCCAGTCCTCGTCAGCAACAGGGGCTTCTCTTCCCACACCCTCACTGTTAGCTTTGTTGGCTGCAGTTCTTTCTTCCATTAACAGCATCAAATGAGAGAGAGAGAGAGAGAGAGACCAAGCTGAAGGAGTTTCTTGGGGCATTTTGTTGTATTGAAGGTTCTCTATAAGTGCAACTGTGGTGAGTCTTAGGTTGAAATAATGTAAATCTATTTAAATAATAAATTTTCAAAGCAAAGCTAGGTTCCTTCGTTTCAAATCAAGTTTATTGTCATCTGATTGCACAAGTACAACCCAACGAAACAGCATTCTCCAGTCGTCGGTGCAAATCACACAGACACACAACCAGACAACAGGAAAAATATTCATCTATATCAGTGGTTCTCAACTTTTTATTTCCACTCACATACCACTTTAAGTATTCCCTATGCCATAGGTGCTCTGTGATTAGTGAGGGATTGCTTAAGGTGGGATGTGGGTGAAAAGAAAAAGTTTGAAAATTACAGTTTTAATTGTACCTAATTGACTTGTTATGTGCACAGTTTCATAACTCCAAAGGAATTGGGCCAATGACAATTTTTCTCAAGCAAAATATTTCAGTAACAATTGGGTCTACAGCAGTGATTCTCAATCTTCCCTTCTCTTCCCATTCACATACCACCTTAAAAAAAAATCCCTTACAAATCGCAGAGCACCGATGGCTTAGGGATTACTTAAAGTGGTTTGTGAGTGGAAAGAAAAAGGTTTGAGAACCACGAGTCTATATAAATAATTAAATAATTTTGTCTCGTGAATATGAAAGTATAGGATGGTTAGTGTGAGCAGTTCCTTTGCTCATTCAGCATTCTCACTGCATTCAATCAGAGTATAACCCACAGCACCAAGGAAAAAAAAACACAGAAATACTGCTTTTAAAGGGCAAGAACTGGAGTTTAATCTTCTCCCTGAAGATTGAGCCAAAGTCAATCCATGAACAAACAGGCAACTTGCCCCCAGCAGCCACCTGGGCTGGCCAGATCTCCTTTGCTTAAAGATTCAGCACTGAAACTGTGACCATCACTGGGAGAAAGGTCAAAGAGACACTTTCAAAAATAAATTGCTTTTCAATTCATTCAGACATTCATTGGAAATAGAAAAAACACTCATGTTGTATTTTCGGGTTGTAATGACCCTGACTGCTCCCATATGCACAAACAATTTCAAATATTTGCACAAAATGAGCTTAATTTTACCTGGATGATCCTGTCCATTGGATTGGCCTGCCCTTCTCCTGGTGTAGCATTAATTTAGATATCCCAAGGAACACATTAACATGTTCAGAAGTGCATTTCACCAGCTACCACTGGCACAAGGATGCCCATTAACTTTATGGAACTACACCTTCCACCCTATAGGAAATCCAGTTTCCACGCACAAAAAATCCATGTACCAATAAACTAGCAGATATCAACCTCCATGCATCCATGCCTGGTATCCACACAGATTTCTGCAGATACATATCAACCTGCAAATATCTAAAAGTAATCATATGCAAGTACCTACACATAGATATTCACATAAAGTTTTCCCACACACAAATATCCAGAGCAATGATCCAAAGAGAAACCCACACATCGATCTCACAAATCCCTGCTTTTGGGAATGCTGATACAAATATCCACACAATGAAGTGCAAACATTAACACACAAATACTTTAGTACAACCTTGCATGAACAGCTGCTCCTATGTGTGTGAGGATGCCAGCGGTAAAGTGGCCTCATAATATTGTGTTGATCCATGGCTACCTTGCAGGTAATGTACACACCGCAATGCTTCCTTTGCATCTTTGGAATATGGGGTGCACCCCTACAAAAGCAAATTTGCAACTGTGATTCTGTTAGAGGTTTTGTTTCTCTTTGTTCCAAGCCAGCTGGTTATTAAATATTCTGAAACTTGGCTGCTTTAACTTGACTGTTGGAGCTGCTGTGAGTGCTCCCAGTTTGGTTAGAGAATGGTACTGCTGGCCAAACTATTCCAACAAACTGCTACCTCCAAGCACTGCCCAGACTACGAGTCTGTTATGACCCAACTTTACTCCTGGTGTCATGTAAGAGAGTGATCTGTAATCGTGCTGATGTGCCCCAGATGCTGGCTGGTTCCCTCTCCCCATGACATGATCCCCACTGCTGAGGGTGATGACTCAGTGGGACAAAAGCTTGCACTGTGGAAATGGAATAGTGTGAGTGATGGGCACCCACACATGCTTTTCTGTCTGTAATTGTGCACAGGCTACAACAATAGAAAGGCTTCATGGGCCACCACCAACTTCTGTGTACACCAGCTTCACAGTCGTCACTGGCTAAAGCCATGGCACATGAGCGACTCCCTAGAAAAATCTGGTGCTGAGTCACTTAGATACAAAAGTTGGTGACCAAAGGCTTGATATGTAAACTGAGTCGTGGAGGTGGACCCTGCCATTAGGCTTAATGGGCCCTTGCAACAGACTGAGCACATACAGACTGGACCACAATGGTTACATTACACTGGCCCTCAACACGAGAAGCTGCCTCCGTTAAAATCAGAATTTATTGTCATGAACATGACACAAAATTCGTTGTTTTGCAGCTGCATCACAGTGTAAATACTGAACAAGAGCTGTTCTCAGGGAGAGGGAGGGAGGGAGGGAGGGAAGAAAAAGGCCAAAATGCCAAGACAGAGGGAGAGTGGAGGAGAGAGATACAGAGGGGCTTAGAGAGGGAATGCCAGAGCTTGTGCACAGATATACAAAGATAAGGTTGCCAGTGGTGCAGTGATTAAATTAAGGACAAGCTCAGAGTCAGTCAGAGGTGAGGAAGGAGGGTGAGAATGTTGACATGAGACCTTGCTTATGGATCATGGTGTTGGCTAGAAGTTCTGGAGCAGCTCTGGGTTACAGCACCTGAGATACCCTTTACCCTGG
Organism: Narcine bancroftii; assembly: GCF_036971445.1. NCBI lineage: Eukaryota > Metazoa > Chordata > Chondrichthyes > Torpediniformes > Narcinidae > Narcine > Narcine bancroftii. The sequence continues at coordinate 29,366,638 of NC_091474.1, forward strand.
GTGGTGAGTGCAGGTTTCAGTGCCATGATGGAGGTGAGTACCAGAGGTGGAAACAAGCTGACTGAGTGTGGGCACTGGGATTTGAATCAAAGGTGGCACCAAGGTTACAAAGAGATTCACACCCATGGGAGTACAGAGCGTGTGCATGCACCACTCACAGAAATATGCATACCTCGCACACATCCATTTACACAATAAAGGCAGATATGTACACAAACACAGAAATGTATTCACACACACGTTAACTTCCCCTCCTGCCCCAGAAGCCTCAAATTTCCTGCCATCTCAGGGAGTAAGTTTAAGGTAAGGTGCAAATTTAAAATACCCATCTCCAGCCGAAGTTTCTGATTCCATTCGCGAACAGCCGGATGCAAACTCTTCACATGCTCGCATTGATTAATATTGCAAATTTTCTCACTTTGCAATTTACTCTGAAGTCCTGGAGCGCTGACATCAACTCTTGCCGAGTCATTTTTAAACAGTCCCTCCTAATGTGCTCCTGATTGATCCAGTCAATCCTTACTCACGGGTTACACCAAGGCGGACGCCCGTTTGTGCGAGTGGTGTCCTTGCCCCACCGGCGGCTCCCGCGAGGAACGGACAGGGCTAGGGACAGGGCTGAGCTCGGGTCCTCACTGAGGCGCGGTGTCCGGCAGCCCGCTTTGTTGGAGTGGAGCCTCGCCACACCAGAGCGCGGCTCGGCCGCTTTAACCGCCTGGAGATGTTACTGCTCCCACCGAGTTTGTAAACAGAAATCCACACGCACAAGACACACTCTCACTCACACATAAACACGTTCAAAACTTCACCGACAAACAAACTCACCTTCACACACAAAACCAAATACTCCTGCACAAAGACAAATGCACCCAGCTCCACTAGAACACAAGTACACACACAGCCAGTCCAGTTCTCCAGCCTGGAAATGCTCTTGCTTTAAGGCACAGCTACAGATCAACACCTTCAGAAACACATTTACAGGATGAAAGCAGAAAGCCCTTTACCTTGTTGGAGTAATAATGTTGCAGACAAGTGGCGGCACCCAGGCACGCCGGATCAGCAGTTAAGGCGGGCACCGTGGCGGGTGCTGAGGGATAAAATCTCAAATCCATCTTTCAGTGGCCACAGCACCAAGTACATGGGAGCAGATTTTTGATTATTATTTTCACTCTTCCTCCCTCCTCAGTCTCTTCCCCCCCCCTCTCTTTCTCTCTCTCACACACTCTCTCTATTGTTGAATGGAACAAAAAGAGAGAATGGGGTGAGACTCAATGCTCTTACATCCGTTTGTGGTCTGCAATAGTTCAGCCTTCTTGTAAGACACAGATGCACACTTTGAATGGTCTTGCCATTCTGGGCTGAGGAAAGTGGCACAACATAAAGCACACTCGCTCAGCAAGAAACTGTTGCCACAAAATGCTGATGAGATTTTCTTTCTGGATTCCTGTCTGTTTTCTTTGTCTTTCTGCCTGTATCTCTCACACACTCCCCTCTCAGTTTCTTTCTTCACTGTGTGTTCTCAGCATGCCTGAGAGTGTTTACCCATGCGTTTAAGCTGAGGGTATCATTTGCTAGCTTTCTCCACACCCAAAGCCAAGCGACCTCTGTCGATAATAGAAGGGATATGGATGAGCTGGGGGAGGGGAATATCAGGCTGTAGCACAATTCAGGCAAAGCAGCTTGATAAGATTGCAGTGCCTGACTGTACCGACGCTGATCAAGGACAGGAGAGTTTCAGGTCCCCCTTCTGATGGCTGCGTGAGAAATGTGGGAGTAAACCAGTAAATCTGAGTCTTTGCATTAGTTCTGATCAGATAGATCAGGACAATGACGAAGTTGAACATTTCCCATAGGGTATCGGGAGGACAACTCCGCTCAACACAATAAAGGTACCGAATCTAAGTGCACAACAGGAGCACACCATTGAGACATCCTACAAACGCAGCGGCGAAGTGAAGGGACGTGAAACAGTAACACGTGGAACAGTGTGGCGGGAGGAAGAGCCCACCCATTATTTTCAAAGCTTTTCAATGAACAGACAGCAACAACAAAAAGGAGGGCACACTTTGGGCTGTCCAGGTGATACAGACAACGTGCAGCCTGCTGTGGGGAAATAAAACACGAATCCTAACAGGATTCCAGAAGGAGCCAGGAGAAGAATACAGACCTGGAGGAAGGATAACAAGCACGGGTATACTCACTGCACAGTGCACAATGCACAGAATCCCAGGAAAAGTCTGGACAAAATAGCTGGAGAGGAGCTGGGGTTTTTTTTGTTCAGTGCTGTATGGAGTGGGGGGAAGGGCAGTGCTGGGGAGTAAGTCAATAACTTGTTGATAACGGAGTGCAGTGTGTATCGTTGTACACTACAAGGTGGAAGCAGTAAATTGTGGCAGGGTGCCTTGTATAATAAAACGGCTGTGGGTGGAGATAAGATAATAAACCCACACTTCTTGGTGATGTTCATAAAATATGTATCTACTTTTTTCAAGTATTCAGGACAGATTTATGTTTCTTAAAATTCATGATGGGTCCACGTTTTGATTTTAGGAATTTAACCACAGTAAATTCTGTGCTTAAAGTGTTCCTTTATTTGAGAATGCACATTCATTGGTCTGTGCTCCAGGTAGGCAATATGTTTTTGACAATCAACCATCCAAAGCTTTCTTGTAATTCATCTTTCCCTTCACTCTTTAACACCCGCTCCTGAACATCCCAAAGCTTCACAGGAGCCCCAAAAATAAATCTGACACTGAGCTGTGACAAGAGGTACAAGGATAGAAGACACACAAATAACTCTGTTGTGGGGACACCAAGTTCCTTGGACTTCACTTAACTAGCGACCTATCGTGGACACTCAACATCTCTTCGCTTGTCAGGAAGGCGCAACAGCAACTGCACTTCCCAAGAAGAAAAAAGCGGGCAAGGCTACGGGCCACCATCATGTCAACCTTTGACAGGATCTCTATCCTGGCCGGCTGCATCACAATGTGGTACAGATGCTGCAGAGAAATGGATCAGTGGTCAATCCACAGGAACAAAGAGTGGCAGAGAGGATCATGGGAGTTTCCCTTCCCTCCATTGACATGATCTACAAGGATCATTGCCTTAAGTGGGCATGCAACATCATTGAGGTCTCCTTTCACCCCTTTCAGCTGCTCCCATCAGGGAAGAGATACAGGAATATCAGAGCCAGCACCACCAGGCTGAGGAACAGCTTCTTCCCTCAGACAGTGAGAATGCTGAACGACTAAAGGAACTGCTCACACTAACCATTTGAGACTCTCTTATGTACAAAACAATATTTATTTATTTGTACATATGAATACTTGTCGTGCATGTATGTTGTGTCTGGTTGTGTGTCTGCGTGTTTTGCACCAAGGACCAGAGAACGCTGTTTTGTCGGGTTGTATTTATACATTCAGATGACAATGAATTGATTGACAACAAAAAGCTGTTTAAAGTAAGTGGAAGAGAGAGCAGTGGAGGTTGAGAGTGGAATTTCTGATGTTTTGGGCTTGCAATGTGAAGACTGGGTCACTAATGAAGTGATCTAAATAAATGAGCATCAAGAGGAAAGAACCAAAGATGCACAAAGATCTTAGAGGGACAATGAGAGTTCCCCATGGAAGGAGAGGCCAGTGAGCATAACCATAGGCAGCAAGCTGGGGGAAAATGGTGAAGTGTCTGCTCTGGGTTAAAACCCAAGCACCAGTGTTTCTGGTGGGTTGAAAGAGGGAAACCAGTCATGAAGGAAGGGTCATGGATCTGCAGAACCAACTTCTGTTCTTGATAATAAACAAATAAACAATAAAGGTGCATGTGGAGGATACCTGCACAGCATGTATGCGCACACACAGGCATACACATGCACACACGCACACAGAGGCATACACGTACCATCTTAGACACACAGATACACACGCAAATGTGCAGACACACATGCCCAGACACACATGCGCACACACTCACATACACCCCTACTATCTCCCACACACACGTGCACCAAGCACGCACATCCTCACAGACACACATGCACACAGATACACACATCTACCATCTTCCACACAGATACATACACACTCGCATCAAGCACACAGATGCGTCAAGCACACACCCTCACAGACACACACACGCACACTATCTTCCACACAGATGCACATGCATACGCACACGCATGCACTGGTGACTGACATGTCATTTAAGCATATCTGTGTTCCATCCTGGCTCCGTTCTGTGAAAGTCTCTTCAGCTGTTCTAAGAGTCACACATCCTTCCTATAATGACGCTGTGCACAGTAGCCCAATGCTTTAGCCCTGTTGCTATCAAGTCTTGCACCAGCGTCTTTGCCTTTGTATTGTGACATATAGATGAGGCAAGAAATCCACTTGGTCCGTGCATGTGTGGGTGAATGTAGGGAGCATGCGTCCAATAGCTGCTCTCCTCCAAGTGAGGTGAATGGGGGGGGGGGGGGGGGGCAAAGAACAGTGCCTGAACTCTGCAACCCATTGTGACCCCACCATTTATTTTAATGTATTTTTTTATTGGAATTGAATCACATGGCATTACAGATGCCAATTAATGGGCAGCAATTTTTGGCAATGGACCATAAGAGTTACCTAGCTGTCCTGTTGAAAGGTTCTAGCCCACCATGCTGACCATTCTTTCTCTCCCCTTGATGCTGCTTGTGTGCTGCTCCAGGTACAGGTATCTGAAGTGTCTCGTGTGTCTACCAAACCTGTCATGCAAGTCACATTTTAAAAGTGCAAAAGTAAGTAACCTGAACATTTTTTGATTTACATCACCTAACCAAAGGATGTTCTTTAAATAAGTCTTTCATGGAAAAAAATGGACCAAATGTTGAATTTCAGTCTTCCAAAACCTCATTATCAGAGGAGTATCAGAGCCGGCACCACCAGGCTGAGGAACAGCTTCTTCCCACTGGCAGTGAGAATGCTGAACGAGCAAAGGAACTGCTCACACTAACCATCCGAAACTCCCATATGTACAAACAATATTTATTTATTTGTTTGCAGAGATAAAATACTTGTCCTGCCTGTATATGTATTATTTGTCTGCATGTGTGGTATGTCTGGTTGTGAGTCTGTATGTTTAGTACCAAGGACCAGAGAATGTTGTTTCATTGGGTTGTACTTGTACAATCAGATGACAATAAACTTGACTCGTTAAGTCAAGTCATGCAAGTGACCGTTACACAAAGAATGGTCACTTTCGGAATGTGAGGTTCCATTTGTGGTGAGGTTAAGTGCCATAGTGCTTTGCTTTGATTAACCTGGCAGTGGGAATTTGCCTTTTCTTCTTGCCCTGACCTCCAAAGGTACTGGAGGGAACTATCCATTCCCGACATCTCCAGGCCATTAGTTCAGTCTGGCCACAAGACTCCCCTCACTCCATCACTTCCATTAGAACTGGGGCTGGGGCAGAGGTAGGTGCTGTAGGATGGCAGAAGATGTGGATCAGGCCACCTCTGATTGCTCAGGAGTGAAAATACTGTGACTTTGAACGGATGCTTCAGATGGATTAGAAACAGTAGCTCAGCAAGCAGACCAAGGCATAGGTATGGGGGTTGCACACTCTGTGGCCGGCTCACAGAGCTGAAAGAAAGGGCAGTGGTTATTACATTCTGCAAAGACCTTTCATGCCAAAGCAAAGCATGCTTCTTGCAAGCAGTAAGAGCAAAAAAAAAGTGGCTGGCTCTTCTCTTTGCTCAAGTATTAAAAGAGGGAATTAAATTATTAATTGCCTTAAATGTATCCTTTCTGTACTCTTCCTGCACATCATCAGGTAGACACACCTCATAATCTAAGAGTTCTGGCCCAGCATCAAAGTCTATATGCACCAGGTTTTTACCTCTCCTGATAGTGTGACTCCAGTATTGTATTATTTAGTTTCATGGAAGAAAACCATAATCTAATTTTGTGCAGATGTTACTGCAGGTTCTCCAAGAGGTTTGGGGGTCAATTGCAGGGATGAATCTTTTTTTCCTGCATGGGATACATTAAACAAGCAAATGCATGCTGCCATTGTTGTAGGAATAAAAAAATTCTATTCACAAGGCCTAAAGATTAGCTTTAAGAAAAAAGGAATTTGTATAGGTGTGTCTCAACAGCATGTGTTGTCTTCTACAAAAAGTCATGAAAAGACTGCATTGTTAAAAATGTTCTCTTTCCTCATTGGATGTCTATTTTGAGTGTTTTGAAGTGGCCTCAGTGATATTTGTAAAGCTGAAAGCAAAGTCTTCATGAGATTGGAATGTCAAGTGTCCTCAAGTGGGCCTGCTCCCAACATCCCCCACTGGAAGAATAAAATACAACATGATTGGCATGAGGAAAGAATTTTAAAGAACACTGTTGTCATTCATCAATGAAATAATCAGGGAAGAAAAAGGAATGTTTGTATGTTGAGAGTGTAGGATGAAGAGAAGGTGGGGAGGGGGGGAGACGGAGTACTCTGCTGATGTCCTTCCACCTGCATCTGATACAGCTTGGATGAAGACTTCTTTGCTACAACTTTTATATGTTGTAGGTAAGCTATTCATTCAGAGAACTAATGTCCAGTGAATAAACTAATCTTAAATTCAAATCGTTGTTGATTTCGTTCTTTAACAGGGAGAGCTTTTCTGACCTTAATGTTGGTATGGGTTTGATGTGCCAGATCATGAAGAGATCAAATGCAGTGTAGTTCAACACATAACATGGCTTTTATTAGTAGAAAATCAGTAGTACAAAAATGAATGTTAATGGGTGCGTACATACTTATAGTCAAGAGGAGTGCCCTTGGTGGTAGAGATAATCCACGTCCAATGCCAGTAGTGCAAACTAAGCATGGTGAGAGATTGATGACATGACACACATTTACTGCAGGGTTCTTATCAAACAATGCCAAATTTCCCACAAAATGATCATTATCATCCACAATAGGGAGATCCCTTGGAAGATAAGGGAGTGTTAGTATTGGGTAAGGCAAAAATGTGGCCATGAATGGTCTTCACGGTGGAGGGCATGTCTAACATGACAAAGAAAATGTTATAGATGCAACGGGAGGTGAGGACCTTGACATAGTCACTGTCACTAAAGAGGTAGTGCTGAGCAAACTAGTGGGTCTAAAGGTAGATAAATCCCCTGGTCCTGATGGAATGCACCCCTCAGTATTGAAAGGAATGAAGGAAATTATATTTGAGTTGTATGTGATGATTTACTTAATTTCTCTGGACTCTGAGTAGATCCCAGTAGATTGGAAGACAGCAAATGTCACGCCACTGCTTAAGAAAGAATGTAAGCAAAAGGCAGGTAACTATAGGCCAGTTAACTGGATATCTGTCGTCAGGGGAATGCTTGAAGCCATCATTAAGTAAGAAATAGTGAGATACATAGAGAGATATTGTTCCATCAGGCAGATGCAACGTGAATTCATGAAGAAAAGGTCATGTTTGACAATTTACTGGAGATCCTTGAGGATATAATAAGTGCAATGGTTAAAGGGAAACACATAGGTGTTATATACTTGGACTTGCAGATGACTTTCAATAAGGGGCTGCATAGAAGATTTAGCCATAAGGATGTATGGAACTGGGGATAAAATATTAGCATGAATAGAGGATTAATTAATCAATAGAAGGCAGAGAGTATGCTCCTGGAAATAAAGTACCAATCTGTTTAACCTTCTTAACTCAGTTACCTAAGTCCCTGCATCGTCCAAGTAAATCTTCTCCGCACTCTTTCAATCTTATTGATATATTTCCTATAGTTAGGTGACCAAAACTGCACAAAATACTTCAAATTTGGTCTCACCAACATCTTATTCAACTTTTCCATAACATCCCAATTCGTAAACTCAATACTTTGACCAATGTGCCAAAACTCTCTGGCCCTATCTACCTGTGACACCACTTTCAATGTATTCACATGCAATTATGTATCTGTATCCCCAGATCCCTCTGTTCTACCAAACACCTCAGTGCCCTACCATTTACCATGTTTGTCCAACCTTGGTTTGTCCTTCCATAATGCAACATCTCACACCTATTGCAAACCATTTTCCACCCATCAGCAAGATTTTAAAGTCTTCCTTGCTGTCCACTACACCTTCAATCTTTGTATCATCTGCAAATTTGTTGATCCAATTTACCATATTATCATCTAGATCATTGATATAGATGACAAACAGCTCCGGACTCAGCACCAATCCTTGAGGCACACTGTTAGTCACAGGCTTCCAGTCAGAGAAGCAATCATCCACTCTCTGGCTTCTCCCATAAAGCCAATGTTAAATCCAGTTTACTACCTCACCGTGAATACTAAGCGGCTGAATCTGCCTGACTAACCTCCCATGTAGAGATGTGTTAAAGGCCTCACTAAAGTCTATGTTGACAACATCCATGGCCTTTTCTTCATCAAGTTCCCTGGTAATCTCAAATAACTGTAGGAAAAAAAAACAAATTAGTTGTAAATTTCCTACTCACTGCTGCATGTACTGTGTGGAACTCCAGTCAATAGTACCATCCGTAAGGGCTGAAACCTTGTGTTTAAGATTTGTGGTTATTTTATGAATATTCCTTTAAGATTGTTGTTTTTGTAGTTACCATAGTTACTATGACATCATCTTTTGTAATATTCGAGTGTACAAGGAGCTCATTCTCATTTTTGGAATAACCATGGAAGGAGAGTGAGCTCACTTGAGAAACCTTTTCTTTGAATTCATTATTAATCAATGATCACATGGAAATCAGGAATATGGAGCTGACAGGAAAGGTTGGAAGATCTATTGCTGTATAACTCTATGAATCTATTAATGCCATTCTCTCTCTCTCTCTCTCTCTCTCTGTCTTCCTCAAGCAATAGATCTTCCAACCTTTCCTGTCAGCTCCATATTCCTGATTTCCATGTGATTATCGTTTCTAAGTGAACCCATTTATTTGACTTGGCGATGGTTAACGCATTCAAGTTATACCCACAGTTCAGCATTGCCTTCACCATGATGAGGGAGGATTGGCCTTGGATGGAGGGGAATTTGAGGAAAGATTATATCTCCCTTTCATTGTTCCAGATTGTGTGTGGATTGTGCCTCCCTCACGCCATCAATACTAACAGGCTCTCAGGCTTCCAGCAATCAGCAGCTCTAAACAACTGTTCTAAACTTTCGACTCAAACTCAAATTTATTTTAAAAGAACAGAACAAATAAGAACACCACAGAAAGCAGCAGATGTGTTGTTAGTACAAAACAGAAACTAAAATGGACAGTATTTTTATCATTCAATGCTCAAAGTGAAAATATCCAGGCAGACTTTGAAAGTGAATCTGATAACTCTCCTTGAGACTGTAAACCAATAGAAGCAGAATCACAATGTCTCCCAATGAGGAGAGTCACAGGCCACAGGTGAATTAGAATCTCCAAGGTAGAGAGACCTTATTGAAAACAGAGTTCATCTTAAAATATACAACATAGGAAATCCTACAGGATGAATGAAACCAGGGGTACTAGGCTCAGAAGATGAGATGAAACTAAACTCAATATAGCAGATAAGATAATTTACCAAGATGTTCAAATCCACTGCCATCATTTCTCCCTCATTATCCTTATTTCTTCTCAAGAAGTGGGCATCACTGGCAAGGCCTTTGCCCAACTGCCCTTGAGAAGGTGAGGAACGTTTGTGAACTCTCATGGTGATGAAGGCGGTCAACAGTGTTCACGAGGGAAATCTACAAATTATTACTCAGCAAATGACAAAAATGTGCTGTTTATTCAATACGCATGTTCTTTCCATGAGCAAGGGAGCATCAACCCACATGGGCAAGCAGGTTTCACACTTTTCACAAATGTTTTCCCTGTCTGTCAAAGGAAATGGATAAAGACTCTGCATTTCAGCTTCCAGTGTGGATCTCGTCTGCAATGTTTCCTGGGAGAAAACATTCACTTAGGAAAGGTTCATGTCGACAAAAGCAGCACTAAAACAAGGCCAAACCACACTGTCACTCTCGAACAATCCCACACCATTAATATTGTGCTTGCATGGCCATTATCATCAACACCTCACTGCACTAAGACTTGCATCAATGTCAATACACCACAGTAGAACTAGAGTCTGTGTGGACACAAAGCGCTGAAGGCGAATCAGTGTCTCTGAAGGGAGTCTCTTTTGCTTCTCTCTCTCTTACTGTAAGGGGTGCTGGGTGACTCAAATGGTGTCTCTTTCTGCCTTACGGCAGGCAGAAGGCCGTTTCATGCTCTGTACTTACATTTTTAAAATTTAAAATAAAATTTAAATTTTTTAAAATTGTTTAACATTTAGACATACTGCACAGTAACAGGCCATTTTGGCCCACAAGCCCGTGCTGCCCGATTGTATCCAATTGTCTACAATGTTTTGAAGGGTGGGAGGAAACCAGAGCACCAGGGAAAACCCACGCAGACACAGGGAGAACATACAAACTCCTTTTAGATAGCGCCGGATTTTTACCCAGTCACTGGTGTTACGCTAACTGCTACACTAACCATGCCACCCCATGTACATGACAATAAAGGAATCCTGAATCAATAGCATCATTGCTCTCACACGACCTAGGTCATCATTCTGATGCCAAAGGCATCACTGGCATTATCATATCAACATCATATCAGTATCACTGAGGAATAGTAACAGGGTGGGGTTTGAGTCAGTGATCCAGAATATTCTATTCTATAGACTCATAGTATAGAGTATTTTTTGGTCCCCCAATAGTATTGGGGCCAGTGGTTTTGGAAAGGCACAAAAATAAAAGGATTGTTGTCATGGGGGATTTCAATTTTTGATGAGAGGTATAGGTAGGGTGGACAGCTGGCACCTTTTTCCCAGGGTAGCAATGGCCAATTTCTGAGGACATCCATCAAAAATTATAATGTCATGAAGATGGAGTTGCCTTGTGAACAGAGAAAATAAGCTGAGAGCCAGGTCAGTGGATGAACAGTGGCAGATATTCAAAAAGCTGGTCCACCGCACTCAGCAGGAATTTATCTCAATTAGAAAGGGATTCCACGAGGAAGAGACACAAGCTGTGGTGAACAAAGAGGTCAAGAATAATGTTAAACTGAAAAGCAGGGCATACAAAGTGACAGGGGCTGGTGCGCGGCCAGAAGGCTGGGAAGTATTCAGGATCCAGCAGTGAAAAACTAAAAAGCTCATTGGAAAGGAGAAAATTGATTTTACAAGCAATCATGCATGTCATATCAAAGCACACCATCAGAGTTTCTGCAGATAGTTAAAGAGAAAGAATAAGGTAGCTAAAAGTAGATAAACAAAAATGTTATAGAGAACAAGTTCAATGAAAACAAGGCAAGGGCAGGACTGATTGACTAATGAGTGGTCCATTCAAGAGTCTGATTATAGAGGGGAAGAAACTGTCCTTGAATCAGGAGATTCATCTTTTCAAACTCGTGTATCTTTTGTTCAATGTGAAGGGGAAAAAAGAGTGTGGTCTGGGTGGTGGTGGGGGATGCACAGTGGGAAACATCTTTTAATAGATTGAATGCTTTCCTGAGGCAGTGGGAGGTATACAGAGTCAGTGGAGGGGAGGGTGTTTTGCATGATGGCCTGACATCTGATTACCACTCCCTGCAGTTTCTTGCAGTCTTTGGTAAAGCAGTTCCTGTACTACATCGTGATGAGTTTGGTCAGGATTCTTTGCATACGAGACATTAGGGACATGCTAAACTTTTTTTTGAATTCTCAGTAAGTAGACACATTGATGTGCTTTCTTAGCCACAGCATAAACGTGGTTGGACCAGGACAGAGAGTTGGTGATATTTACACATAAAATGTTGGAGCTCCTCCCCATTCCCACCTCAGCACCATTCATGCAGACAGGGCTGTCTAAAGTCAATGATAATCACTTTCCTTGTACTGACATTGAGGAAGTCTCCTGACCCCATGCTACCAGACTCTCTCCTTCTATACTCTCATCATTGTTTGAGATCCATTCTACAATGATGATGTCATCTGCAAACTTGTAGATGGAATTTGAGCAATGTTTGGCTACAATTGTGAGTGTATAAAGAGTATACAGCTTTGTAGGCCACCAATGTGAAGGGGTATCAAGGAGGAGGTGTTGTCTCTAACCCTCACTGTGGTCTGTCGATCAGGAAACTAAAATTCCAGTGGCAGAAGGGATGCTGATGTGGTCACGGAGTTTGGAAATTAGTTCCTTTTGGACTATGATGTTGAAGGTGGAACTATAGTCAAAAAATAGGAGCTTGACAAATGTGCCCTTGTTATCCAGGCGTTTGCAGGACTGAGCGAAGGGTCAGGGAGATGGCATCTGCTGTGGACCTGTTATGCCAACAGGCAAATTGTAGTGGACTGGGGCTCTCTGGGAGGCTGAAGGTAAAATGAGCCAGAGCCGCTTCTCAAAGCAGTTCATGATGATGTTCATGACATCTCATAGTCATTAAGGCACATTAACTTGTCTTTCATTGACACTACAAAGATAGTGGTCTTCTGAAAGCAGATGGAAGCAGGGATTGCAGTAAGGAGCAGTTAAAGATGGACTGACTAATAAATACTCCCGCCAGCTACTCCACACAGATTCTAAGTACATGGCCAGGAACCCCATCCAGGCCAGTCGCATTTCACATTCTGAACCATGCTCACTGATCAAGGAATATATCAAACTTTTATTTCCCAACCCACAATACTTTATATCGCATCTAGCAGTACAACTGCCATTCAGATCAAAGCACAGTCTATGGGAGGAACTCAGCAAGTTGAGCAGTGGGAGGAAAAGAATGGTTAATATTTTGGGTGAGAACCCTTCCACAAGACGAGGTCTCATGCCACTGATCTTCAGTTCCTTCCTACTTCACTCCTCTCAGATTCAGCCAAATTATCATTTATTCAGATTTTTAGTTTAGCATTATTATTATTAGTTTGTTACATTATAGCTTGTACAGTGAGAAGAGTTCTTCCGTCAGCGGTCTAACAAGTCAACTTTAATATTCATACAGCTGTGTAAAGAAGAAGAACAAAAGGACACTTTCAGAATCCAGAGCTATAATGAAAAAGATCAATTAGAATCAAGCAAGGACATCATGAGAGCACTGTTATGAAGTTCATTCAAAAGCCTGATGCCTGTGGTGGAAAAAGCTGTCTTTAAACCTATTGGTGCATGATCTCATACTCTTGAGCTTTCTCCTTGATGGGAGGAGGGAGAGGAGAGTGTGTGCGAAATGTGATGGGTTGATCAGTATGTTGGCATTCTTTCCTAGGCAGCAGAAGATGTAAATAGAGTCCATGGAAGGGAGAAACGTGTGTGACATTCTGATCTGCATTCACCTTTTGCAGGCTCTTCCGAATTTGAGCAGAGCAGCTCCCATCCCACACAGTGATGCATCCAGCAAGTCTGTTCTTCATGGTGCCCTTGTAAAAGTTGTTGCAAGACTGAGGGACATGCCAAACTTCCTTAGTGTTCTGAGAAAGTTGAGGTGTTGAGAAAGTAGGAGATCATGTTAGCAGCCTTCTTGAGCATCACCTCATGAAGATGTCTTCAATGGATAGGAGATCAATGCCTATGACAGACTTGGCTAGGTTTGCTCCAAAAATCTTGAAGCTATCTACACTTTGAACTTCAGCCTCATTAATGTGAGCAGGGATGTGGACTTTGCCTCCTCTCCTCAAGTCAATAATCATCTCCTTCATCTTACTGCTGATTGGAGGGAGGTTGTAATCTTGGCACCACGTCACTAGATGTCTGTCTCCTTCCTGTATTCCATCTCATCATTATTTGGTATCTCATCTACAACCGTGATATCATCAGTGAATTTGAGGATGGAGTTGGAACTGGATTTGGCTGTACAGTCATGAATATAGGGGAATGTAGTAGGGAACTGAGTACACATCTTTGAGGAGCACCAGTGTTGAGTGTGATTGAGGAGGAGATGTTATTACCTATCTTCACAGATTGTGGTTTGTTAGGCAAGAAATCAAGGATATGGTTGTAGAAGGGGCACTGAGGCCAAAATCTGAATGAGTTTGCGAGGGATAAAGGTAGGGTAGTAATCAGTGAACGAAGGCCTGACGGAGGTGTGCTTGGTATTCAGGGCCGAGCAGGGGCTAGGACATGACATCCAGTCATCAAGGCTGCCCATTAGGCTTGAGTTGATATGAACATTAGTGGACCAGAAGAATGTATTATGTTGTACTGGGGCAGTCAAGAGAGGAGACAAGAGATTGGTTCCTGGTGAATGATTTGGAATAAGTGGTTGATCTCTAATCTTGAGTTAACTGGGAGTGACGTGTATGGTTATGTAAGGTTTCAAGTTTATGTTTATTGCCACGTGTGCCAAGGTAGAAAGGAAAAGTTTGTTTGGCCTGTTGTCAAGCAAGTGGTGAGACTACACTTGGAGTACTGTGTTTAGTTTTGGTCACCTAGCTACAGGGAAGATATTAAGTTGGAAGGGATGTGGAGAAGATTCATGAGAATGTTGCCAGGACTGGTATGCTTGAATAAAGAGAGGCTAGTAGGCTGGGACATTTCTCCCTGAAGTGTAGGGAGGTTCCGGGATAACCTTCTAGTGGTTTTTGAAAGCATTCAGGGCATAATGATGGAAACAGTCATGCCTTTCTCCCAGGGTAGGGGAATCTAAAGGGTGGCACAGTTAGCATTGCAGTTAGCACAATGCTATTAAAGCGCCAGTGACTCAGGTCAAAACCGGTGCTGTTTGTAAGGCGTTTGTACATTCTCCCCAGGTCTATGTGGGTTTCCTATGGGTGCTTCAGTTTCTTCCCACCCTCCAAAACGTACGGGGTTGGTAAGTTAATCTAGGTGTGATTGGGTGGCACTGGTTTAAATAGCCGGAATCGACTTCTCCCCTGCAGTTAATAAACATTTTTAAAACTAGAAGCCATAGATTAAAGTTGAGATGGGAAATGTTTAAAAGGGAACTGAGAGCCACCTTCAAGAGGGTGGTGGATGTGTGGAACAAGATGCCAGAGAAAGTGGTAGAGCGGTGACAGGTGCATGGAAATGAAAGCTTTTGAGGGATATTGGCCAAACAGGGGCAATGGGATGAGGCTGGTCAGCATGGAGGTTGGGCTAAAGGGCCTGCTTCCATGCTGTAGATCTCTGCCTGTATAATACTGGAGTAGCCCCGCAGATAGCAGTGAGCAGAATCACAGCACTCCCATGGGGCCCAACCACCTAGTCTGACTGCCGTCAGCTCTGTTCAGGCTTTAAACGGCATGTAAATAGAGCCAACGGTGGTTTTATTTAGAATCCTATGACCATGGGGTTTGTACCCAGGATGGCAGTGCCTATGATTGGAGTTGCAGACTCTGGGGAAGCAGAGGACTGCCTCAGAGCACCAGAAAATGGGAAGACCACGCTCTGCTTGAGAAAGAGAAGCAAAGGGGATAACCCATTGGATGGTTACCACAGTGGCAGACCAATGAGGGGCTCTGAGGCTGAAGAACACTCAGGCAGCAGGCTGTTGGTAATTCAAGGCAAAGAACCTGTGCAGGCTGCAAGCTGCTGGCAACTGCAGTCAAGGGACTTACACCGGGCTGAGGACTACTGGAGACTGGCTGAAGGGGTACCAGGTATCGGAACTGGGATTCAAGAGGGTGCCGAGGCGCTGAAGGGTTCCTGATCATGTTGGAAGTTCAGATCTGGAGCTCAGGCTGCTGATGGTTTGGACTGGACACTGTGTGGTGCAGGGGCTGTGGAAGCCCTGGAGGCGAATCCATGGACATTCAGTGTCTCTGATGGGACTTTCTTTTACTTTTCTTTCTCTGACTGTAAGAGGAACACCAGGCAATTTCTGCCGTTGGCGAATCTGTCTGCCTTACTGCAGATAAAAATGCATTTTGTGCAATATTTCATTGCCTTTATCACATGACAATAAATTAAATTGAATCTTGAACTAAGGACAGCAGAATAAAACAGAGAACAGAGAGCAGAGTTATCATGGAGTAAGGACAATATTACTAGTGTGAGCTTCATGATGAGTGATATCACACTCTTAAATCTTCTTCCCATTGGAAGGAGAGAAAAGAGAATGTGGCCATGGTAGGATGAGTGGGCATTTCCAAGTCATCAGATGAAACTGATGGAGGGAGGAGTGCTGATGTGATGGTCTGAGCTGTGTTTATGACTCTAGTTTCTTGTGGTCTTGGGCAAAATGGCTCCTGTACCATGAGGTAATGGTGCATCTGTAGAAGGTGGTGAGAAGCACTGGCCAAGCCAACTTTCCTCAGGCTTCTGACCAAATTGATCATCATGTCAATGTGGCTGGACCAGAATAGGTTATTGGAGATCATTACTTTTAAGGACTTAAAAATGTCCAGAAGATAAATGTGAGGGTAAATGCAAATATCAAGTGGAAGGCATAATCGTAGAACAAAAAGGGCAGCAATGACAAGTTTGAAATAGATATCAAGCATTCATTAAGGTGGATAAGGTGCCAAGTATGAACATCAGAAACACTTTAAGGGATATGTGTGATGTGTGGTGTTAGTTACCCATTTAAATGTTAGTGCTAATTTGAGGCTCTTCATACTTGGAACTTTCCTTGTTTGACATTTGACTATTGCATTAGCATTGATTTGAACAGTGTCAAATCTCACCTCCGAGAGACATTCCTTGACCCTGGCTCCTGTGACGCCACATCACCATTTTGGAGTCTCGTTCACAGCCACAGAATTTCCTCTCTGTCGCACTAACTATTGAGTCGACTCACCCATCGCTACACCTCTCCTTGTATCCACCCTGCCCTGCTGTACATTAGATCCAGTCATTGTGCCACAGGCCTGACTGCTCTCCTCTGAAAGGCCATCCCCCCAACAGTATTAAACTGATATACTTGTTCGTGGGGGGCTTGGCCACAGGGAAATCCTGCACTTTCTGCCTCTCCCTCTAACTTTCAATCAGCAAAAGAGCTGGTTTTCTGATCTCATGAATGGGTTTCATTTGGCCTTTTGTAATGGAGACACCACTCCATTACATCAAAGGAATAAATCTCTTCAGGGGACTGAGGCATATAAACCAGCAGCCAACTTAGAAATGGTGAATTTTGCTCGAGATACCATTCACATTCCCCACTGAAGTGAGATGCAAAAAGCAAATATCAAACAAGGGAAGGAAATGAGTCCATGAACAGCCGCGAGAACAGTGAACTGCCGAAATAATTCTCATCAGTTGCTGCTTTTTACAAGTAACCGTTGGGATTCATTGAAATACTGGCTGACGTAAGGGGAAAGAAGAGCGGGGGAGGGGGAAATGGAATAAATTATGTAGATTAACTCTTTGAGAACACCCACTTTGACACCGTGCATCAAATGTTTTTTTTATATAGCTACACAGACATCATTTTAATTATGAGAATTATTATCCCTACACTTAGTGCCCAGTGTAGTTGGATTTGGGAAACAAGCTGTAATAGGAGAGACAAAAGGAAATTTTATGCTTTTCAATTGTGAGATATTTTGCCTCTTAGGATGTGAGGGTTTCTCCTGCACCTGCAGTACCAGGGAATACGTTGCCCACTTAGTGTCAAGGATGAGCAGAGAAAGAGAAAGAATTGTGAAGAAAATGGGCTGCTGGAGAATCTCAGTGGGTCTGGAGTCTCAATAAATTGTACATAAAGGCACAAAATGTTGGCTGACCATTTTCTCCGAGTCCCTCCAGCAGCTCATTGTTTGCTGAAGGTTCCAACATCTGCAGTTTTTGTGTTTCAGGATTTTAAAGAATAAAGATAATATTGGGTCCATAAATGAAACAAATTGGAGAAGTACACCTCACCCAACATTTTTTGGGACAACAATCGCAACACAATATTTAGGATAGAGATTGACTAGAGGGCAGACAGCATTTTACAAATCTTTTCGCTTATTTTATCTGGAACATCTCAATTTTGATGAGTGAGTTTTACATTGCAACAGAAAGGAAACAACAGGTGTGCCATTATTTTACTGCTGATGTCTTCATCTGGCTAGCAAATGTCCTTGCTAAATGCATAACTATGAATTTGACGAAACCCCATTCTTTGTGGTTAGGCCATGACTGAATTTCACTGATCAAACTCCTGTAGTGGTACCTGAACACTACTCAAATTCTATTCGATCACACCATGATTGTATGTGCAGCAAGTCTCAAGTGAACATAAAATACAATTTTTTTCTTAAGACTGAAAAGTGATTAGTTTAACCAGAAAACAAAGTCTGCTATGGTATGAAGCGTGAGTTGGGGACAGTGGTGAGGCAATGGTATTTTTACAATATACCTTTAAGAAAAAACTCAAATGCCCAAGTGGTTCAACTTAGCTAACAAGAAAAGTAAAAGAAGGTATTAAATGGAAAAAAAGGCTTAGAATATTTCCAATTGCAGAATTCAGCAAAGAGGGACAACAGCTGTGTTGAGGATTTTTAAAACTGATTTTAAGAATCTGTAGTCTGCTGTCAAGGACAGCTATCATTGTCAATGTGTAATTGCTCATGAGAAGTGGACCACTGTGCACTTCTTCTGGTGAAGATTCTCCCACAGTACCTTGGAGCAGGGAAAGGGAATTCCATGATTTAGAGCCTATTTTATCAATTTCTATTTTAATCTATGCTGGTTTTCCTTCCTCATCAAAAAATGAAGTCAAAACTCTCAATTTAGCTGTCTTATAATAATTTTTAAAATTTGGTAATTGCAAATCTCCCAACTCAAATATCCATGTTAATTTGTCTTAAGAAACTCTCGACACCTTACCCTTCCAAAGAACATTTCCAATATATTTATTTAATTCTTGAAAAAAAAATTGTGGTATCATTATTGGTAATGTTTGAAATAAATATTGTACCTAAGGAACTATATTAATTTTGGCACAATTAACCCTACCCAATAATGTTATTGCCAACATATTCCACTGATTCAAATCCTCTCAATTTTTCTTAAGTAATTCAATTTATATACACTCTCTAACATTATCTACCCATATGCCTAAACATTTTATCCCATTCAATGGCCATTTAAATTGGGCAAATTCTTGATGCTGAATATAATCTGCTATAGTAAGGGGCATAATTTCACTTTTATACCAATTCACTTTGTAACTCAAAACTTTATCGTCCTCCTCCATTCTTAAATATAATTTAGGAAATGAATATATTGGTTCCGTCAAATAAATCAAAACAACATCAGCAAATAAATTAATTTCATCTTCTTCCTGATTAACCTTAAACCCTTTAATATCCGGATCAGATTGAATCAACTCTGCAAGAGGTTCAATCGCTAAGATAAATAAAGTAGATGTTAAAGGGCATCCTTGCCTATTAGATCTGGATAACAGAAACAATGTCAAAACCTACCCATTCTTATCAACTTTAGCCGTAGGATTATTATATAAAGCTTTAATCCAATTTATAAATACTGGTTCCACCCCAAATCTTAAACAAAAAATCCATTCTAATCTATCAAATGCTTTTCCTGCATCCAAAGCTATTGCACACTTAAATCTCCCTTATTTTGTGCTAAATGTATTATACTAAGTAATCTAGTTACATTATCCATAGCTTTTCACTTTTTCTCAAATCCTGTCTGATTCATATTTATCAATTTTGGTAAAAACTTTATCAACCTATAAGCTAAGATTTTTGCAATGATCTACATTTAACAATGAGATTAGTCTATAGGATGATGGTTTTAAAGGATTTCTGTCTTTTTTTTGGTATTACCATTATTATTTGCAGAAGAGAAAGTTTCCAGGAGCATATATGTTACCATCACCTGTCTTAATATATCCATAAAAGGAGGAATCAATAAATCTTTAAATTCTTTACAAATTCAGACAGGAAACCATCCTCTCCCAGAGATTTATTACTTTGTAATGATTTCAATGCTTCCCCAACCTCCATTGATGTGAAAGGGGCATCCGACTCACTTTGCTCTTGAAAAGTTAACATTGGTAACCTTGTTTGTGTCAAAAAAACTTTTATTTTGTTATCATCTTTCTGTGACTCAGATTTATATAACTGAGAGTAAAATTGTTTAAAAGTTTAATTAATTTCATAGGGTTTATAAGTGATCACATTCAACTCTATTTTAATTGCATTAATCATCTTGAAACTTCTTGTTTTCAATTGCCAAGCAAGAACTTTATGAGTCCTTTCACCTAGCTCATAATATCTCTGCTTAGTTCTCATTATTGCTTTCACTATTATACTGAAATCTCTTATTTGTAAGCCTTCTACATTTTTCCTCAGAAACCCATCTTTGTTAGTCCTTTTCTAAATGTTATCTCTTTTTCCAATTTATCCAATCCTTTCATGTAGTTTTTCTTAATTTGCCAAGGCAAATAGCGCCTTTGGAAGACTACACAAAAGAGTCTGGAAAAACAACCAACTGAAAAACCTCACAAAGATAAGCGTATACAGAGCCGTTGTCATCCCACACTCCTGTTCGGCTCCGAATCATGGGTCCTCTACCGGCATCACCTACGGCTCCTAGAACGCTTCCACCAGCGTTGTCTCCGCTCCATCCTCAACATCCATTGGAGCGCTTTCATCCCTAACGTCGAAGTACTCGAGATGCCAGAGGTCGACAGCATCGAGTCCACGCTGCTGAAGATCCAGCTGCGCTGGGTGGGTCACGTCTCCAGAATGGAGGACCATCGCCTTCCCAAGATCGTGTTATATGGCGAGCTCTCCACTGGCCACCGTTTCAGAGGTGCACCAAAGAAAAGGTACAAGGACTGCCTAAAGAAATCTCTTGGTGCCTGCCACATTGACCACCGCCAGTGGGCTGATATCGCCTCAAACCGTGCATCTTGGCGCCTCACAGTTTGGCGGGCAGCAACCTCCTTTGAAGAAGACCGCAGAGCCCACCTCACTGACAAAAGGCAAAGGAGGAAAAACCCAACACCCAACCCCAACCAACCAATTTTCCCCTGCAGCCGCTGCAACTGTGTCTGCCTGTCCCGCATCGGACTTGTCAGCCACAAACGAGCCTGCAGCTGACGTGGACTTTTTACCCCCTCCATAAATCTTCGTCCGCGAAGCCAAGCCAAAGATAGGTATAATTAATAATTTGTCCCCTTAAATATGCTTTCATCACATCCCATAAAATAAATATATCGTTAACTGAATTAGGATTGGTCTGAAGGAAAGTCTGAATTTTCCTTCTAACAAAGTCAGAAAAATCTGGTCTTTTTAATAACACTGAATTAAATCTCCATCTATAAATGGATTGTCCTTTTTCTAACATTGCAAATGTCATTAATAAAGGTGAATGATCAGATAAAATGCTTGCTTTATAGTCAACTTGATTGACTCTAGCTTGAAGATGTGCTGACATTAAAAATAGATCTATCCTTGAATAAGAATCATGCCAATTGAATAAAAAGAGTAATCTCTCTCCCTTGGATGAAATATTCTCCATATTTCTATTGCATTCAAATCTTTCATTAATGTTAAGGTGGTTTTTGCTGCCTTTGCTCTTGTTACTGTTCTAGATGATCTATCTAAAACTGAATCTAGACAAAAATTTTAATCCCCAGCTATTAAAATATTCTGTTGTGCTCCTGCCAAATTAAGAAATGTTTCTTGTATAATTTTTTTTGTCATCCACAGCTGGTGCATAGACATTCATAAAAGTCTATAATTCTTTAAAAAAATTGACAATGTACTATAACATATCTTCCTACAGGATCAGTTACTACATTTTGTATCATAACTGGATTAGTCTTCTTTATCAATATTGCCTTTGAATTAAATGAAAATGCTATAACATATCCCACCCAGTCTCATTTTAATTTCTGATGTTTTGTTTCAGTTAAATGAGTCTCTTGTAAAAAAAAGCTACATCTACATTCATTTTGTTTAATGTGTCAATATTCTCTTCTTCTTCACAGGTCCATTCAGCCCCTTAAAATTAAAACTAAGAAAGCTCAATAAATTACTTATTAGCATTTACTTAAGTCCAAATCCCCATACCTCCTTGGTCATCCAAATATGCATTGCATTCCTCAGCAATCCAGGTACAAAAGGAAAATAGAATCATACATAAACAATTTAACTTTATAAGTTAAAATATTCAAAAATAAAATAAAAAAAAACAAAAATCCCCCCCATATAATGTTGATTAAATAATATACAACATTACCCCCCCCCCCTCCATTTTATGAGTGCCACAAATAAACACGAGTCGATAGCAGTCAGTCCATAAAACCTCCATCCACCCCCACCCCCCACCCCGGATGTTTTTCATTATCAATCTTGTCTATGCAAAAAGTAAAAATTAGAATACTGCTTTCTATTCATCAAAATATTTTCAAACTTCCTCTTGCTACCGAACTAATAGAGATTCACCATATTCTTCCACATGAATATGGTCTGTCCTCCACAGTAAACCTTTTCTTGCTGGAGATGGTTATTGTCTGCTACTTTTGTCTGTGAGTGTGATATACCACTTGATAATAGCATGGATGCTTCATGCACTTCGAGTGGAATTGAAGACTGTCCAATCATCAATTCTTTTTTTTTTTTTTTTTTTTTTTTTTTTTTTTTTTTTTTTTTTTTTTTTTTAAATTTTTTATTTTTCACACCATAAATCACAATAGCCATGATATATACTTTTTCTTTTCCACACATTTACAGTGACTTTTTCTCCCTCCCCCCTCCCTCCTCCCAAGCCACCCCCCCATCCCTCCCCCCTCTCATCCATTTTAGTTATACAATCTAGGTTGCATTAATTCAGTTAGACAATGTTGTCATTCAACAAAAATACACCAGAAATTCTACTGAGTCCATTTTTTTCTTCTCTTCTCCTTCCATCAACTTAGGTAATGTTTGTTCCCGGTAGGTTTTCGCTATTGTATTTAATGTAAGGCTCCCATACTTGTTCGAATATTTCAATATTATTTCTTAAACTATATGTTATTTTTTCTAATGGAATACATTTATTCATTTCTATATACCATTGTTGTATTTTCAAATTATCTTCCAATTTCCAGGTTGACATAATACATTTTTTTGCTACAGCTAGGGCTATCTTAACAAATCTTTTTTGTGCATCCTCCAAGTCAATTCCAAATTCTTTATTTTTTATGTTACTTAGGAGAAAGATCTCTGGATTCTTTGGTATATTGTTTTCTGTTATTTTATTTAATATCTGATTGAGATCATCCCAAAATTTTTCTACTCTCTCACATGTCCAGATTGCATGAATTGTTGTTCCCCTTTCTTTTTTACATCGAAAACATCTATCAGATACTGTTGGGTCCCATTTATTTAACTTTTGCGGTGTAATGTATAGTCTGTGTAACCAATTATATTGTATCATACGCAGCCTCGTATTTATTGTATTTCTCATCGTTCCAGAGCATAACTTCTCCCATGTTTCCTTTTTTATCTTTATATTTAAATCTTGTTCCCATTTTTGTTTAGTTTTACCATTTGTTTCCTCATTTTCCTTTTCTTGCAGTTTAATATACATATTTTTTATAAATCTTTTGATTAACATTGTATCTGTAATCACATATTCAAGGTTACTTCCCTCTGGTAAACTCAAGTTGCTTCCTAATTTATCTTTCAAGTAGGATCTCAGTTGGTAATATGCCAGCGCTGTATCTCCCGTTATATTGTACTTATCTCTCATTTGTTCAAAGGATAAGAATCTACTTCCTGAAAAACAATTTTCTATTCTTTTAATCCCTTTTTTTTCCCATTTTCTAAAGGCAAGGTTGTCTATTGTAAAAGGGAGTAGCTTATTTTGCGTCAATATTAGTTTTGGTATTTGGTAATTTATTTTATTTCTTTCTACATGTATCTTCTTCCATATATTGAGGAGATGGTGTAATACTGGAGAAGTTCTATGTTGTACCAATTTTTCGTCCCATTTATATAATATGTGTTCAGGTATCTTTTCCCCTATTTTATCTAATTCTAGTCTCGTCCAGTCTGGTTTTTCCCTTGTTTGATAAAAATCTGATAGGTACCTTAATTGTGCGGCTCTATAATAATTTTTGAAGTTTGGCAATTGTAAGCCTCCTTGTTTATACCATTCTGTTAATTTGTCTAGTGCTATCCTCGGTTTCCCCCCTCTCCATAAAAATCTCCTTATTATTTTCTTTAACTCTTTGAAGAATTTTTCTGTCAGTTGTATTGGCAATGCCTGAAATAAGTATAGTATCCTTGGAAAAATGTTCATTTTAATACAGTTTATCCTTCCTATCAGTGTTAGTGGTAGCTCTTTCCAATGCTCTAAATCGTCCTGTAGTTTTTTCATTAGTGGATTGTAATTGAGTTTATATAATTGGCCTAGATTTTTGTTTATTTGCACACCTAGGTATCTTATTGCCTGCGTTTGCCATCTGAATGGGGATTCCTCCTTAAATTTTGCGAAATCCGCGTTATTCATAGGCATTGCTTCACTTTTATTTACGTTTATCTTGTATCCCGACACTTCTCCATATTCCTTCAATTTCTTATATAGTTCTTTTATTGATAGTTCTGGTTCTGTTAAGTACACTATCACATCATCCGCAAACAGACTGATTTTATATTCCCTGTCTTTTATTTTTATTCCTTTTATATTATTATCTCTTCTTATCGATTCTGCTAGTGGTTCTATAGCTAGCGCAAACAATAATGGTGATAGTGGGCATCCCTGCCGCGTTGACCTGCTTAAGTTAAATTGCTTTGATACATGTCCATTTACTGTCACTTTCGCTAACGGTCCCTTATATAATGCTTTAATCCAATTAATATACTTCTCCGGTAAACTGAATTTTTGCAATACTTTGAACAAGTAATTCCATTCTACTCTGTCGAAGGCCTTCTCTGCGTCTAAAGCAACTGCTACTGCCGGTGCTTTATTTCCTTCTACTGCATGAATTAAGTTAATAAATTTACAAATATTGTCTGTTGTGCGTCTTTTTTTGATAAATCCAGTTTGGTCTAAATTTACCATTTTCGGTACCTGTTCTGCTAATCTGTTCGCTAATAGTTTAGCTATTATCTTATAATCTGTGTTTAGCAAAGATATTGGTCTATATGACGCTGGTGAGAGTGGATCTTTCCCTTGTTTTAGTATCACTGTAATTATTGCTGTTTTACATGAATCTGGTAAGTTTTGTGTCTCATCAATCTGGTTGATTACATCCAGGAGGGGCGGTATTATTAGGTCTTTAAATGTTTTGTAGAATTCTATTGGGAGTCCATCCTCTCCTGGTGTCTTATTATTTGGTAAATTTTTTATTATCTCTTGTATTTCTACTGTTCCAAATGGTTCTGTTAATTTATTTTGTTCCTCTATTTGTAGTTTTGGTAGTTCAATTTTAGTCAAAAATTCATCTATTTTCCCTTCTTTCCCTTCGTTTTCGGTTCGGTATAATTGTTCATAGAATTCTCTGAAGTTTTCCTTAATTTCTTTTGGATTATATGTAATTTGTTTGTCTTTTTTCCTTGTTGCCAATACCGTTTTCTTAGTTTGCTCTGTCTTAAGCTGCCATGCTAGGATTTTGTGTGTTTTTTCCCCTAGTTCATAATATTTCTGTTTTGTCTTCATTATATTCTTCTCCACCTTATATGTTTGTAATGTTTCATATTTTATTTTTTTATCCGCCAATTCTCTTCTTTTGGTTGTATCTTCCTTTATTGCTAATTTTTTTTCTATGTTTATTATTTCCCTTTCCAACTGCTCTGTTTCCTGATTATAGTCCTTCTTCATCTTGGTTGCATAACTTATTATTTGCCCTCTAATGAATGCTTTCATTGCGTCCCATAGTATAAACTTATCTTCCACTGATTCCGTATTTACTTCAAAGTACATTTTTAATTGTTTTTCAATAAATTCTCTAAAATCCTGTCTTTTAAGTAGCATGGGGTTTAATCTCCATCTATACATTCTTGGAGGGATGTCTTCTAGCTCTATTGCCAATAACAGGGGTGAGTGGTCCGATAATAGTCTAGCTTTATATTCCGTTTTCCTAACTCTCCCTTGTATGTGGGCTGATAACAGGAATAGGTCTATCCTTGAGTATGTTTTATGTCTAGTCGAGTAGTATGAGTATTCCTTTTCTTTTGGGTTTTGTTTCCTCCATATGTCCACAAGTTTCATTTCTTGCATTGATTTAATTATAAATTTGGTTACTTTGTTCTTCCTGTTAATTTTTTTCCCCGTTTTATCCATATTTGGATCCAAATTCAGATTGAAATCCCCTCCTATTAGTATGTTCCCTTGCGTATTAGCTACCTTCAAAAAGATATCTTGCATAAACTTTTGATCTTCTTCGTTAGGTGAATATATATTAAGTAGATTTCCAATCATCAATTCTGATGAAGGAGAGCTATTGATGACGCTGAGTCAAGGACACTGCCCTGAGCTCCTGCTGTGGCTGGGGTGATTGACAACTGGTGTCTCCACTTCATGTTCACTGACTTCAGTGTTGCCAGGGCTTCTGAATGCCACACTGGGTCAAATGCTGCCTGGGTGTCAAAGCTAGTTCCAATTACCTCATCGATAGCTCAGTGGTTAGAGCACTGGCCTTGTAAACCAAGGGTCATGAGTTCGTTCCTCATTTCTGTGAGGGGGGCTGGGAAAAGTGGTGACTCTCTGTCTTCCTTACAGTACATAAAGTTAAAGAATTTTATGTATGTTACATTCTAAATGTAATATTATGTGACAATAATGGAACCTTTTACCTATACCCCTAGGATTGATGTCTTTGGTCCATAAAGATAGCCAGTTAGAGGGTTTGAAATGTGTCTATTTCAATGCTAGGGGTATTAGGAATAAAGGGGATGAACTGAGAGCATTGATCAGTACGTGGAACTACGATGTTGTACTGAAACTTGGTTGGAGGAAGGGCAAGATAGGATGATGCAGGTACTGGGGTTTAGGTGTTTTAAAAGGAATTGGAATGGAGGTAGAAAATGAGGGGGGAGTAGCATTACTGGTCAAGAATAGTATCACAGCTATAGAAAGGGAGGATACTGCAGATGGAGTGCCCATTGAGTTGGCGTGAGTGGAAGTCAGAAATAGGAAGGAGCTATCACTATGCTGGAGTAGTCTATAGACCCCCAAATAACCATTGTGACACTGAGGAGCAGATAAACAGGCAGATTTTGGAATGGTGTGGGAAATACAGGGTTGTAGTTATGAGTGATTTCAACTTCCCTAATATTGACTGGCACCTACTGACTGCAAGAGGGATATAAGGGGCTGAATTTGTCAGGTGTGTACAAGGATTCCTGTCACACTATGTCGTCCGGCCGATGAGAGGAGAAGCCACACTAGATCTGGTTCTGGGGAATGATCCTGGTCAGGTGGTCATGTTGGGGAGCATTTTGGTGAGAATGACCCAAACTCCCTTAGCCTCAACATAGCTACGGAAAAGGATGTAAACAGTCTAAAAAAGGGCTAATTATGAAGGGATGAGGCACTAACTAGCGAGAATAAATTGGAAATGGATGTTTAAGGGTGAACGTAATATGGAGGAAGTTTTGGGACCACTTGAGCAGGGTTCAAGATAGGTTTGTCCCACTGGGACAAGGAAAAGATGGTAGGAAAAGAGAACTGTGGATGATGAAACAGGTTGGGCAAGAAGTCAAGAGGAAGAAGGAAGCATACATTAGATATAGGAAGCAGGAAATGGGAAAGGCTTATAAGTATATGGTGGCCAGGAAGAAGCTTAAGAAAGGACTTAGGAATGCTCAAAGGGGGCATGAAAAGGCCTTGGCATGTAGAATTAAGGAGAACCCCAAGGCATTCTTTGTGTATATGAAGAACAGAAGGATGAAAAGAATGAAGGTGGGCCGCTAAAAGATAAGGGAGACAACATATGCCTGGAGGCAGAGGAAGTTGGGGAGGCCCTAAATCAATACTTTGCGTCAGTATTCATAAGAGAAAAGGACCTTGATCATATTGAGGTTGAAATTGAACAGACCTGTGTGCTAGACAATGTGGACAAGGAAATGGAAGTGTAGGATATTCTTAAAAACATCAAGATTGATGTCCCTAGGGCCGGACGTAATATACCCCAGGCTGCTGTGGGAAGTGACAAAAGAGATAGCTGGGGCAGTAACTATGATCTTTGAATCCTCTTTAGCCCCAGGGGAGGTGCTAGAGGATTGGAGAATGGCAAATGTAGTCCCCTTGTTTAAAAAAGGTAATCCTGGGAATTAAAGACTGATGAGGCTTAAATCAATGTAAACCAATGGAGAGGATTCTTAAGGATTGGATCTATGAGCATTTAAAGAAGAACAGACTACTCAAGGATAGTTAGCATAGCTTTGTGAAGGGAAGGTCGTGCCTCATGTATCTAACTGAGTTTTTTGAGGAGGTAATAAAAGAAATTGATGAGGGTAGAGTGGTATATGTGTTCTACATGGATTTTTGCAAGGCATTTGACAAGGTCCCTCATGAGAGACTCATCCAGAAAGTCATGAATCAACGGATCAGTGGAAAATTGGCTGTGTGGATAAATAATTGGCTTGTAGGAAGAAAGCAGAGAGTTGTAGTGGAAGGAAAGTATTCTACCTGGAGGTCAGTGACTAGTGGAGTGCCACAAGGATCTGTTCTGGGACCCCTGCTCTTTGTGATTTTTATAAATTACTTGGATGAAGAGGCGCAAGGATGGGTCAGTAAATTTGTTGATGTCACAAAGGTTGGAGAACTTGTGGATGGAGCTGAATGTTGTTGAATTTCACAAGAGGATATAGATAAAATGCAGAGTTGGGCAGAAAAGTGGCAAATGGATTTCAATCTGGATAAGTATTTTGGAAGGACAAACCATAAGGCTGAGTACAGGGTTAATAGTTACTTAAGAGTGTGGATGAACAGAGGGA
Source organism: Narcine bancroftii (assembly GCF_036971445.1). Lineage (NCBI taxonomy): Eukaryota > Metazoa > Chordata > Chondrichthyes > Torpediniformes > Narcinidae > Narcine > Narcine bancroftii. Next base: position 29,395,452 of record NC_091474.1, read on the forward strand.
CCTTGGGGTGCAAATCCATACATCCCTCAAGGATGCTGCACAGCTTGATAGGATAATTAAGAAGGCCGATGGGATGCTCAGCTTCATTAATAGGGGATTGAATTCAGGAGTTGAGAGGTCATGTTGCAACTCCACAAATCTTTGGTAAGACCACACTTAGAGATTATGTTCAGTTCTGGTCACTTCATTTCAGGAAGTATGTGGAAGCTGTGGAGAGGGTGCAGAGGAGATTTACCAGGATGTTGTCTGGATTGGGAAATGTCTTATTAGGCAAGGTTAGCAGAACTGGGATTTTTCACTTTGGAACGTAGAAAGTTGAGAAGAGACTTGATAGAAGTCTATAAGATTATGGACAGCTAGCACCTGTTTCCTAGAGCAGGACGAGCAAACACCAGGGGAGATATGAACAAAGTTGAGGGAGGGAAGTTTAGGGGATACATCAGGCGTAAGTTTTTTTTACACAGAGTTGTGGGAGCCTGGTAAGCCTTGCCGGGGATGGTGATGGAAGCAAAAACATGGGGGAACATTTAAGAGTCTCTTAAACAGACACATAGATGAAAGAAAAATAGAGGGCTGTAGGGTAGGGAGGGTTTAGTACTTTATTTTTTTAGGAAAGAATATATGGGTCAGCACAACGTTGAGGGCCAAAAGGCCTGTACCGTGCTGTACTGTTCTATGTAAGCTTCACAAATGTTGTGGAGACATGGTTCTGCATGAGTAGTTTGTGCTTTCTGTGAGCCACATTGTCTTATTGGAAATTATTGAAATTATGTCCAGATCTCCATCATGTAGCTGGAAAAGTCCATTTTCATGTCTGGGCTTCTCTAGAAATCAGCTCATCAGATATCTGGAAAATGAAACCTGTGGAGTCCAGAATTTTCCTTTTGTAATCGATCTTTCCTTTTGGACTCTAAATGTTAAAATGATCAGTGTTCACTCTGATTTCATTTTTGTCTATGAACAATTATATTCAGAAATAAATATGACAGAAAATTGTAGAACCACTCTCCCGCCCATGGTGTAATTGTTCCTTCTATTGCATCTACATCAGCAACATGTTGAAGTAATGGGCTGACATCCATAAATGGGAGTTTGAAGAAATTACCAAAATCATTATGATCTAATAATTCAAAATTCAGTTTGAGTCACAGAGACTTGTGTAGGGAAACAGGTCCATAGGACCAGCTTGTAAGTGCCAAACAATATTCCCTCCAACTTTTGTCCTGCTTGCCCACATTAGGCCCAGATCTTTCCAATCCCCTCCCATCCATGGAGTTATTCAGGTGTTTAGAACTTAGAACAATACAGCAGGGTAGAGGCCCTTTAGCCCACAATGTGCTGATTGAAATAAGCCAATGCCACATCAATCCAACTCTTCCCTCCATCACAGCCCATAATCTTATATCCATGTGCCTTGGGATTCTTTTAAATGTCCCATTTGTACCAGCCTCCACCATCACCCCCAGCATGCATTCCAGGCACGTACCACTCTCTGTGTTAAGATGTACCTCTGACATTTCCCCTAAACCTTCCTCCATTCAACTTAAACAGATATCCTCTAGTATTGGCCATACCCACCTGGGAAAAAAGGGTGGCTGTTCACCCTATCTATTCCACCCATAATATTATAACCTTTATTCAGTCACCTCTGTCACTTCAGAGATGAGAAACCTACCTTAGTCAACCTTTCTTCATAAGAAGAAATCCAGGCAGCATTCTGGTAAACCTCTCCAAAGCTTCCACATCCTTCTAATAATGAGGTGACCAAAACTGAACACAATTAGGTATGGTCTAATCAGAGTTTTATAAAGCTGCAACTTTACCTCACAGCTCTTGAACTTAATCCCATGTTTTTAATGAAGGCTGACATGCTATATGTCTTCTTAACCATCCTATCCATGGATCCCTCAAGGTTGCACAGAAACCTTGAATGATCTGTAGATGTGGACCCCAATATTCTTCTGTTCCTTCACACTGCTAATAATCCTGCCATTAATCAGGTACTCTGCTTTCAAGTTCAACCTTCCAATGTGAATCACTTAACTTTTCCAAATTGGACTCCATCTGCCACTCCTCCGCTTATCTTTGCATCCTGGTTATACCCTGTTTTAAATTGTGACAACACTCTACACTATATACAACTCCTACCTTCATGTCATCTGCAAACTTATTGACTGTTATATGTGGATTGAGGAGGAACACGTGGCCTCTCTGTCTTTCTGGAACATTTTGGATTGCGGATGGTCACATACCTCCCTGTCTGAAACTTATTTAGAAGTCGCATCACCTGCCGATCAAGGTGGACTCCGTCCACCTATTAGTGCACACCTTTCCATTGGCTCATATAAATGATTCAATGTTATCATTGGCGAGATGCCCAGCTTAGAACAGTATAAAACAGTGATGCACACCACATTTCTCTTTCTCTGCCTCTTGGTCCAAGTCCTGGACATTGCTCCACGCTAGGTCTCTACTGTGGACATCACTGGAAGAGTTGTGGGTAAGGTGCATGCTACACTTAAGTTGACTCATAATACTGTGATAGATCAGTGCTTGCAGAGAGCTGTACCCCTGTTGGCACATGGAATTGGGAGCGTGTTTGAATGTCTCTGTCTGTGAAGTGTGTACATGTGCATGAGCATGTAGAAGGTAGGTGGCCACTGGTAATGAAGTTCAACCTGGGTCCGACGTGGATGTCTATATAGTTGTTTGTACTGATTAAGTATCATTTAACATCTTCCCTTGTTTGTCTCCCGTGTGTTCAATAAAGTTACCTTTGATTGTAACACTTGTGTCCAGACTCGTCTCTCTGTGAACCTACCAAACCTGATACTTTCCCAACACAACACTGACCCACCCCTCCATTTTCTCATACAAATCATTTATAAAAATATCACCAAGAGCAAGGGTCCCAGAACAGACCTCTGTGGAATGCCACTTGACATTAACCCTCCAGGCAGCATATGCTCCAACCTACTACCAACTACTGTGGACAAGCCAACTGCAAATGCATGCAGCCAAGGTCCCATGGATTGCATGTCTCATGATTTTCAAATACCTTATTAAAATCCATATACACCACATCCACCACCCTACCTTTTGTCACCTTGAAAAACTTAGGCTCATGATGCATAACCTATCCTTCACAAAGTCATGCGGACTATCCCCAATAAGACTGTACTTCTCCAAATGCTCTTAAATCCTGCTCCTAAGAATCTTCTCCAATAGCTTGCTTAGCACTGACATAAGACTTACTGGTCTATAATTCCCAGGATTCTCCCTCTTACCTTCCTCTTGTTAACAGAGCAAGTCCCGCCCTGGTTCAGTTTACCAAAGTGCATCTGCTGTTCCCTAGCCCAGTTCCTCATCTGGTCTTGATCCCGATGTAAGGAAAGTGAAACACTAAAGTCTGCAGATTCTGTGATTGTAGTAAAAATATAGAAATGTTGGAGGCACACAGCAGGTCTCACAGTGTTCATACTGCCACATATTTTCATGTCATTAGCAAATGTACTATGCCACAAACATCCTGGTCCAAATAATTTATATTACAAAAAACTAGGGTCCTAGTACCAAACCCTGAAGCACTCCATTCTTGAGCATTTTGGTGACTGATCAAAAGACCTGTCTCTCTTAATTACTGAAACATCACCTTTTTTACTAACTATAACTGTGTATGTTTACTTATCCCTTTATATTTATCATCTCTTTTTCTGTCTCATGCCATACTGTTAGCTGCAAAACCAGATGCCTTTTGACATGAATTACTCAATAAATATGTCACTGTTTACCAGAATGTTAGCATTGTGAGAAATGCATGAACAATTGAAGCCCATAAGAATATCGTCAACTTTGCACCAATCACACTGTGTTCTCATTAGGTCTAATTTACATCCACTAAGACTGCACCAATGAATGAATTTTGGATTGGTAGATGCATGATCAATGTATGCCCATTTCACACCAATTACATCATAGTTGCCTAATAATCAATGTGTGTTCTCACAAATGGAAGAACACATCTATTCCTAATAAGCAGCTATAAATTTTATGAAAGAAAAATTTTCTTTGTCTGCTATGAAGGCTGTGATTTTCTCTTGGCCCATATTCACAGTAAAATCTGCAGCTTCAGTTGAATTAACATACTGTGGGATACAAGTCTATCATGTTCACTTCTCAATTGATGCCTTTCTCCATCCTTGTATAAACAGACTGGGCACCATGCCATCTCTGCCAAAGCTATTCCCAGCAAATAAAATCTAGAATTATTACAAATAAACAGTTTTCTTCAGCTATAGCTCTTTCAAAGTTGTGGTGTACACAACAAACAAGTTTGCTTCATCCATCTAAAGACCCTCTGACTGTGGGCTTGTACTAATAGGCAAAACATTTGAAGATTAACCTAGAAATGAGTCATTATATTAGAGAAACTCAGCAGCATGAGGGGGAGAATAAAAGTGGTCAGTAGTTTGGGCCTAATCCCTTTGTCAAGACTGGGAATGCAGAGAAGCTAATCTAGAGTATCGGATGGAAAGGGTAGAACAGGGGTCATGTGGGCCTGGTGAACCAGGGAGAGGTGAAACATGGCCAACAGAGGCAGAATATTGCCAGATGCCAGGAAAAGGGAGATAGAGGCAAGAAAAGCAAGGTGTTAGGGGGAGGATGAATCAATACAGGGAGGCTGGTAGGGCAGGAATCTGATGGGACGAGAAGATGACAATGGTGGTATAAAGAGAGACCAGAGGGAACTACAGGGGGAGGGAGAGTGAGAGCAGGAAAATCTAGAGGAAAGATGGGGTGGAACGGGGTGAACCAAAAAGGAGGGGGGAGGGATGAGAATGGGTGGAGGTGGGTGGGAAAGGGATCAATTTCTTATCGGCTTAAATTTTTTCAGCTGGATCCACGATTTCCTCATCGGTACATTCTCAATATCACATCCTCCTTGCTTACCATTCACAAAGGGGTGGAATATCCACCTCAAGGCTGTGTGCTTAGTCCCCTTTATAAGTTACACTTACATTGCCAAGTTTGGCAGCAACACAGTGTGTAAATTTGCTGACGACTCCATTGTTGTTGGAAATGGAAATGATGTCAGAGTACAGAATGGAGATCATGATCCTGGTTGTGTGATGCCAGAACAATTTTGCTCTCAATGTCAGAGGAGCTGGTTGTTGACTTTAGTAAGGGGAGGCTGAAGGTCCAGGCAATTGCCTTCAGTAATAGGATGGTGATGGAGAGGGTTAGTATCTTCAACCTCCTGGGAATCCTCATACTGGAGGACTTTTCCCAGGAACAGCACATCAAGGCCACAGTGAAGAAGACACTTTAGAAAAAGTCTGAAAAGATTTGGCACATCTTCAAATATCAAAATTCTACAGGTGTATACTGACTGTTTACGTCACAGCCTAGTTTGGAAATTCAAGTTCCCAGGAACACAGAAGGCTACAGAAAATGATAAACATAGTTAAGTTCCTCACAAACACCAACCTCTCATTCATTGAACACATCTGTGTGAGCCACTGTCTCAAGAAGGCAGCTAACATCATAAGGGACCCCATCACCCTGGTCACTACTTCTTCTCACTTACCTTCTTTGGGAAGAAGGCACAGAACCCTGAAGTTTAGCACCTCTAGGTTCAAGAAAAAATTATTTCCAACAGCTATCAGACTCTTGAACCTTCCCATACCGCCCTACCCATCACTATAAACAACTCCAGGACCACCAAAAGACCTGTCTCTTTTAATTACTGAAACATCACCTTTTTTTACTAACTATAACTGAGTATGTTTACTTATCCCTTTATATTTATCATCTCTTTTTCTGTCTCATGCCATACTGTGGTAATTTAATATATGCCACTGTGGTTGGTGTATCTTACATGTGTGGCTGCAACAAGAAAAAAATTCAGTGCATCTGTGCATTCTGCTTATGTGCATGGCAATAAACTCTCATCTCATCTCATCTCAAGAAATAGTGGGAGAGACCATGGTTTGGAAAGTTTCAGTGCAATATAATGACTCATTTCTAGGTTAATCTTCAAATGTTTTGCCTATTAGTACAACCCCACAGTCAGAGGCAGTGCACACAACTCATTCAGGGACAGGTTGATGTTTCATTTAAACATTCAACTCTTGAGAGGGATTATTTTTTTTTTTCATAATCAGTTTAAGAATTCATTTGATCTTGGTAACCAAGAACATGCAAACCCAATCTCCATCCCACTCCTTGCTAATCCCCTCCCACCATATTCAGTTCATAAGCCACAGTTGAGTGATAAAACACAATATTCATTCACAGAATGATTAAAGTCTGTATTGACAGGAAACTATTTCATAACTAATCTGAAAGGAAGATGGCTTTGGCTGTTACACACCAATAATTTCTGCCCAAAACATCACTACTGAGCTCTCCTGTGTAGTATCCCAAACCAAATCTCCGTAGCTACTTCATTCACTATGTTCATAAGGCCAGAGTGTGGATGCTATGCTGTACTGATGTGTGTTCTACTCACTTATTTCAAATAGCACTGCCCTCCCAGGACAAAGGCGACAGATAATAAATCTAGAATGGACAGTAACATCCATGCCCTCTAATTAAATGAACCCTTACCATAGCACCATAATCACAAACTTTTTTCTATCTATAAGCGAGTTTCAAAGGCGATTCATAATTTTTTAAAATTTTTTTTATTTTTCACACTATAAACCATATTGACCAAGATACATAGACATTTTTTTCTCTTGAATATATAGTGTCATTTTCTCCCCCTTTTTCCCCCCCTCCCTTCCCTCCCTCCCTCCCTCACCCCCTTTACCATTTATTTGAAGTTCAATCTATAAGATACATTTAACCCGTTAAACAATGTCGTCACTTAATAAAAATAAACAAGAAATTTTACCGAGTCAGTTCTTTTCGTTGTCTTCTCCTTCTGTCACTTTAGGTGGTGGAAGTCCATGGTACGATTTCTCTATTGTATTTCATGTATGGGTCCCATATTTGTTCGAATATTGTGATGTTATTTCTTAAATTATATGTTATTTTTTCTAATGGAATAAATTTATTCAATTCTATGTACCATTGTTGTATTCTCAAGTTGTCTTCTAATTTCCAGGTTGACATAATACATTTTTTTGTTACAGCTAGGGCTATCATAACAAATCTTTTTGTGCTCCATCCAAATCGAGTCCAAATTCTTTATTTCTTATATTACTTAGGAGGAAGATCTCTGGGTTTTTTGGCATATTGCTTTTTGTGATTTTGTTTAATATCTGGTTTAGATCTTCCCAAAATTTTTTCACTTTCTCACATGTCCAAATTACATGGATTGTTGTTCCTGTTTCCTTTTTACAGCGAAAACATCTGTCTGATACTATTGACAGGAAACTTATTTAACTTTTGAGGTGTGATGTATAGCCTGTGTATCCAGTTATATTGTATCATGCGTAATCTCGTGTTTATTGTATTTCTCATAGTTCCGGAGCATAGCTTTTCCCATGTTTCATTCTTTATCTTTATGTTTAGATCTTGTTCCTATTTTTGTTTAGGTTTACCGTTTGTTTCCTCGTTCTCCTTTTCTTGCAGTTTGATGTACATGTTTGTTACAATTTTTTAAATTATCATTGTGTCTGTAATCACATATTCAAAATTTCTTCCTTCTGGTAACTTCAGACTGTTTCCCAATTTGTCCTTCAAGTAGGTTTTCAGTTGGTGGTATGCAAACATTGTATCATGAGTTATATTATATTTATCCTTCATTTGTTCAAAGGATAATAATTTATTTCCCGAAAAACAATTTTCTATTCTTTTGATCCCTTTTCTCTCCCATTCTCTGAAGAAAAGGTTATCTATTGTGAAAGGGATTAGTTGATTTTGCGTCAATATTAGTTTTGGTAGTTGGTAATTTGTTTTATTCCTTTCTACGTGAATCTTCTTCCAAATATTGAGCAGATGATGCAATACCGGTGAATTCCTACGTTGCACCAATGTTTCATCCCATTTATATAGCATATGTTCAGGTATCTTCTCCCCTATTTTATCTAGTTCTAATCTGGTCCAATTTGGTTTTTCCCTTGCTTGATAAAAATCTGATAGGTATCTTAATTGTGCGGCTCTATAATAATTCTTAAAATTTGGTAGTTGTAAGCCTCCTTGTTTGTACCATTCTGTTAATTTATCTAGTGCTATCCTCGGTTTCCCCCCTTTCCATAAGAATTTCCTTATTATTTTCTTTAGCTCCTTGAAGAATTTCTCAGTTAGGTGAATTGGTAATTACTGAAATAGATATTGTATCCTTGGGAAAATGTTCATTTTAATACAGTTTATCCTTCCTATCAGTGTTAGTGGTAAGTCTTTCCAATGCTCTAAGTTGTCTTGTAATTTTTTTCATTAATGGATGATAATTTAGTTTATATAGTTGGCCAAGATTTTTATTTAGTTGTATACCTCGGTATCGCATTGCTTGGGTTTGCCATCTAATTGGCGATTCTTTCTTAAACTTTGTGAAATCCGCATTATTCATTGGCATTGCTTCACTTTTATTTGCGTTGATCTTGTACCCCGATACTTCTCCATATTCCTTCAATTTCCTATGTAATTCTTTTATTGATATTTCTGGTTCTGTTAAGTATAGTATAACATCATCTACAAATAGACTGATTTTATATTCCTTCTCTTTTATTTTTATCCCTCTTATTTTATTTTCTGTTCTTATCAGTAGGCGATTCATAATTGAAGCTCATCAATTGATTCTACCTTGGAGTTTTTATGGTTTGTGGTCAGAGATTTCAATGGTCGGGATGCTGAGCCAAAGGTTAACAGGTTAAGAAATAGCGTCTGTAAGATGGGCAATGGAATGTTTGGACCCCCTTTGATGAGCTATATCAATTTCAGCAACAAAAGAAAAAGGAGGGGTCATTCAACCTCGCAAGCCTGCTGTTTCTCATTCAGGACATGAATGACTTTAACCTGAACATCCCCTTCCTGTACAAACTATCAAAAAAATCTATCAAACTCTCTCCTGAGCTTCCAATGTGACTGAGCCTCCATGGCCAGATCAGTGAAGTCTGAAGAATCAGCATCTTCTGTTGAAGAGATAGCATTTCATTTGTATTCTAAATGGTCCACTCCTTACTTTGTTCTTGAAAATCCAACCATGGTAATATCTATTATGTCAAGTCTCTTAAAAGTTTCAATGACATCACTCTCATTCTTCTAAATTCAAAATAGTCTGTTTATTGTCTCTTCAAAGGACAAGCCCCACATTCCAAACATCAGTCTTGTGAACCTATGCAGCACTCCGTCTTTTCCAAGTATTTCCTTTCTAGGGTAGGGAGATTGAATATCCCAGGTGTGATCTCTCCAGGGCCCTCTCTATATGTACTTTCAGGAAGATAATCAGCAAGCAATGTCTATATATGCTTGGTGTACCAACATACTAACTTTTGGCAATTCATGTAAATTACCCACGTCCCTATAAACACCTGTGGTCTTAACCTCTCAATATTTAAAAAATACCCACTTTTTTTACATTTTCTACTGTAACAATATTAATATTTGGGGAAAATTTATAAGATTTAGAGTAGGTCACATACATACACACATTTTAAAACAGATCTTATTTGAAAGACTGAAGAATTCACATTGCAGGATCTCAAAGCACCTTTCACAAGAAGGTGTTAATTGAACTGATGTCAGAAAATGCTTGACCATTGTCTTGCTGGAGTCATGCTGTCTATCAATACCCTTTCTGCAAAGTGTTCACAGAAAGGTCAATTCTGGATTGTTTACCTAAGATAACAACTTGAGAAGAAGGACTCCTGTTGTTTGCTGGAGAAGGTGGGGGTTTTGCAAGACATGAGTCACATGCTCTCTTTGGAGTTTCAGTTGGAAAAGAGAGAGAGTTGAGTTAACAGCTCAGTCAGTCAGTCAGTGGGTGTGACACTGACAAGTAACTGAAAAGTGCAATCCAGGGAAAACTGTTTGAAACTGATGAAAGCAAGTTCCAGAGCATAGATGGCTGGAAATGCTATCTGTTTGATGTTCCTTTTGAAATAGAGGAAGGAATGGAACTCTGTGGTAGCTTGAAGAAAGAGGTTACCATCTAGAAGACTCTGATGGGGCAAGTTTCATCAGCGAGACCCTGAGGTGACTAGTGGTGGTACCTCAGTTGTGGAAATCCTGGAGCAACAAATATCTCTCTCTGAAAACCCTACAAGAACCTTCCTGAGTGGTAAACATGTACCTTTCAAGCACCAAGCCTGGTGAACTTTATACATGTTAAATTCTGTGCACAGTATGGCGATTGCCTGCAACCAGAGAGCTTGGAAGAAGGAGAAGTGAGATTGAACTGTGAACTAAAGAACTTTTCTTGAATTTACACACACATTACATACACGTGCACTTAGAATTAGAAGGGGGTAATTTGGGTTAGTATAGAGTATAGTATAAGAAAAGTTTGATTCTATTTTCATGTTTGAAGCTGATTAAAAATAACTTTTGTTTTGAAAGCCACTTGTCTTGCTGCTGGGTTTTGGGGTCCTTTGGGCTCGTAACACTACACAATATTCCATCTGTGACATCCTCACCCATTCAGAGTGTAATGGATTTATGTTAATTCTTAATTTAATGCTAAACTATATTTCATTTTTAAAAATGTCTTAAGCCACTTTCACAGTTGCATCCCACTAAATTGGCCGTTCATTGTCTTCGGATAGGAATGGGGTTTGGCTTTTCACACTTGACGACTCCTGAGACACAGAAAACTTTTACACTTGCAAGGAGCCATCCTGGGGGTTAGGATTGTTCTACCTTCTACCAGTGATGTGGTGACGCCTCGAGCGATGGTGGACCTGCCCTAAATCCTGATCAATATATTATGATCTGATATTTGAACAAAATTAATCATGCCTAATTATAACATAATTAAGCTTTATGTACAGCATGGTATGAGCTCATCAGCTTCTGTTGTGCTGACCAATATACACCTTTATAAGGGACTGTAGCAATAGTGGACAATTTTTAAACAGGATGGGAAAGTTTGTAGCACTTTAGCACTCAATTTATATAGCATGGGAAAGTTTGTAGCGCTATAGCACACAATTTATATAGCATGGGAAAGTTGGTAGCACTATCGAGTTCAATTTATAAATTCCATGGGGAAAAAACAATGGAGGACCTGGCCTCCCAGAATTCCAGGCAGCAGAGAAAGGGCAGTATGACCAACTGCAGTAACAAGAGCATTTATGGGGGGGGAGGGGTGGGTTCTCTGCCACCTGGCATTCTGGGAAGTGAGGTCCGCCATTGCTTTTTCCCACAGTCTTTATAAATTGTGGGCTATAGCACTACCAACTTTCCCACACTGGTTATAAATGGACTGTTATTGCTATTTATTACTATTTATTTCCTCTCTCGTGACTTTCCCACGGAAAATTTTATAGCTTTGTTTTAATCTTTTCTTCCTTTATGTTCCTGCATTCACGCAAAAACTTGGGTAATTTCAATCTCATAATGCAATTACCTCTTTCATACTTTCCAGATTGCAACACTGGTGTCTATAGATGCCAGGGATTGTACTGGGGTTGAGGCCATCAATCCCAGGCATGAGATGATGTCATCTGATGCCAGCATTGAGCTGATTTTTCTTTCACACTTGGCACTTTAAAGGCTGATTGGTTGTTAATTCCTGGGATCATTTGCAAGTGTGAAAGGGGCTTTAGTAAATTATAGAGTTAAAATATTGTATTTGTATTCTTCGTAAGTTAGCTGTGGGTTGGTACAGGGTCACACACAGGTCATAGCACATTTATAGAGAAGTATTATTTTTAGAGAAGAATATTCATTCTCAGAGCCGAAGTGTCTTGCCCAGATAGAGTTAATAGATTTCAAGTGGGACGTAATGATTCAAGAACTGCTGAGGAAGCTATTTGTTTTTAATCGAAGTCACTTAAGCCTCTTGAACAGAGATGAGGTCAGAGGTTGTTACAGATATGGAATGGTTTTGAAAAGGGAACAGAATTTTGGTAGAAATAAAACTGATGGTCGTGTAGTTTCCACGAATTTGGACACCTTGGTGATGATGTAACTGTCACATGATTTGGAGAAATATATTACCGAATTCAGACATTTTGAGTTCAGTTTTGGAATAGTTCAGTTTGGAGTTCACAGAAATCAAAACCCTGTGACATACAGGGTTTGAAACCTTGTGAAAGACAGGGTTGAGTTACAGTAACCAGAATTGGTGCTGTTGTGTGTTACTCCTAGAAGAAGGGGAACACAGAATCTGTGGCTTTTGAATGAATTAAGACCACTTTGCTATCTCTTTGGAAAATAGGACAGAAATCTACTGGGTGTATTTTTGTTTTTGGCCACTTTGATTAACCCTTGTTTGGGTTTGTGAATTCATTGTGGAAGAAAATAGTCACATTTGCTGTCTTTGAGAAGAAGGCATATTCTTCATTTGGACAACCACATTGTGAGTAAAAGAGGCCTGAATATATAATGTTTAAAAGTGCTTTAGAATTATTTCTGACCTTCAACCAAGAATAAAATGATGCTGAATTTTTAAAGATTGAATTTTCAGAATAGGACTTTGAATGATCTCACAAATACACATTTACATTTTACTTAGTGGGGTTAAGTTTAGAGTGAAGTAAGCTTAGAGTTAAGGAAGGAATGTTAGGTTATTAATAGTTTAATAAAAACAATTATTTTGCATTTGCCATTGTTTGGTGAATTTTCCATTGCTGTTCCTGTGTTAGTGCTAACAAAAACCTTTTAGTCCCAAACATAATTAAGAGGGTTGTTAGTGCGTAACAAGAGTCATAAACTTGTACAGTACAGAAAGGGGCCCTTTGGCCCACTGTGACCTTATTGACCCATTGCCTATTTGCACACATCCCATTTGCCTGTATCAGAACTGTATCCTCTATGCCTTGCCCATTCAAGCGTTTGTTTCCTTTGAAGTCACAAGCAAAGTGGAATAAAGAACCCCTTTCTGGCGGACTGCCGGAGACTAGCAGGATGTCTCACAGAGGTCAGTGTTGGGTCCACTACTTTTCTTGTGGTATGTAAATAATTTCGATGACGGAATCGATGGCTTTGTATAGAATTGATGGCTTTGTGTCCAAGCTTGTGGATGCAGAGATAGATGGTGGAGCAGGTAGTGTTGCGGAAGCAAAGAGTCTTCAGAGGGACTTGGATAGGTTGGGAGAATGTTCAAAGAGTGGCAGGTGGAATACAGCATAGTGAAGTGTTTGGTTATGTATTTTGGTAGAAAGAATAACGAAGTAGATTATTTTCTAAATGGGGAGAAAGTTCAGAAAGTGGGAGTCCATATCTAAGGTAGGATGTGCTGACATTGGAGAGGCTCCAGAGCAGGTTTACATGGTTTATCATGGAAATGAGGAGCATTTGATGGCTCTAGCCCTATATTTGCTTAAGTTTAGAAGAATAAGGGTAGTGTCATCAAAACCTACCGAATATTGAAAAGGCTGCATAGAGTGGATGTGGAGGAGATGTTTCCTTAGTGGGAGAGTCTAGGACCAGAGGGCACAGCCTCAGAATAAAATGAGAACCCTTGAGAACAGAGATGAGAAGTTTCTTTAGCCAGAGGGTGATGAATCTGTGGAATTGTTGACACAGGTAGCTGAGAAGGCCTTCACTGGGTAGATTTAAAGCAGAGGTTGATAGGCTCTTCATCAGTAAGGGTGTCAAAGATTCTGGGTGCATGGCAGGAGAATGGGGGTTGATTGGAAAAAACACATCAGCCATAATCTGAATGGTAAAGGAGACTTGATGGGCCAAATGGCCTAATTCTGCTCCTGCATCTTCTAGTCTAGTATTGCATAGTCCACATGCCTGCACTGAACATGATAGCCAAGTTAAATGAAAACTTTGCTGCTTTCACTTGCTAGATATAAATGCAAGATGTGTATCTTGATCAGTCAAACCAGGTCAGGACTTACACAACAAAAGGTTGGCCCCAGGAGAGTGTTGTTGATCAAAGACCATGGGATGCAGGTGCAAAGTTCCATCCAAATGATGGCACAGGATGGTGAAGAAAGTGTTTGGCTCACTTGCCTTTATTAGTGAGGACACTGAGTATAGGAGTTGGGATTTCATGTTTCAGCTGTACAAACAGCTGTAAGGCCATATATGGAAGACTGTGAGTAGCTCTGGTCATCTTGCTATGGAAACATTGACATTGAAAGGAAGGCTTAAGTTCCAGTGAGGGCTTGACTGGAGAAGCCGAATCGGCTGGGATATTTTCCTGCAGAGGAAGAAATTTAAAAGGCAAGTGTTTTCACACAGAAGCTAGTGCATTACATAAAATGAGTTGCCAGAGGAAGTGGTAGACATAGGAACAATTATGACATTTAAAGTTGTAAAAAAGTTGAGAAGGATATGGTCCAAATGCAGGCAAATGACCAGCTCTGATAAACAACCTGGCTGGCGTGAATGAGTTTGGCCCAAGGTGACTATTTGCTGAGGAATCTTGCCAAGTAATTATATCCCACTATTGTTAACATTTGATGAATAATTCAGTCTAATTATTTATCATAACCACATTAGCATCACCTATTCTTTAAACACAGAAATTCAGAACCTGAAATAAACAAAGGATATTTATTTAAAAACTACTTTACATGTTTATTAACCCTGTTTCTTTCACTTCACAGGTGCTGCCTGACATGCTGAGTATTTCAAACAATCTGTTTCCAGTTCTGTGTCATGATTACCTTTAAAAGATGATTATAATAATGTAGACCCTGTGTTACAGCCGGAGGAATGACATTTTCACCATGCAGATGCAACTTCTTTCCATTCTCACCAGAGGAGAGGAAGCCCTCACCAAAGTTTCCAATTCTGAATTGTATCAATATATGGAACCACAAATGTCTAATACTACAACCACAAATGTGCAAATGCAGGAAGTCAATGGGAAGTTTAGATTCAACTATTTTATTTAGAAAATTAAATCAAGGACTTGAATGTCCATAGTATTTTTCACATCCTTAGGATGTCACAGTCAACAAACTACCTGAAGAGCATTAGTAAAAGATGAAAGTCTGCACAGACCACAGTTGAAGTAAAAATACAATGTTGGAGAAACTCAGCAGGTCAAACAGTGTATATTATATAGTGAAAATAAAGATACATAACCAGCGTTGGTCATGTACCTCTATCTTGGGCACCTGCCAACATTTTGCTCGTACCTTGAAGAAGGGCTCAAGCCAAAAACATTGGTTACTTATCAATGGTATGTAAAGTACACTGTTTGACCCGCTGAGTTTCTCCAGCATTTTGTTTTTACTTAGAGATCAATGTCATCATTTTGTAGCCAGCCCTTGAACAACAATGAGATAAATTGACATAAATACCTGCAGAGGAAGAGGAGGAAATGGTCACATTGTCAGTCATCCTGCACTGTGGAGCAGTGAGATATAAATATGGATGAAAAGCAACTGTGGCATTCTTTGTCTAAAGGTAAACCAGACCCTTGGCATTGTATGTGGCTTGGAATTGAACTTTGGACCACATATCCATCATAAGATTGCCCATTTTCACCTCTATAACACTGAACCATAGAACCACTGAATACTACAGCACTAAAACAGGCCCTGCTGCCCATCTAGTCTGCACCTTGTCCCACTGATCTTCACCTGGACCATATCCCTCCATACCACCCATCCCCCGTCCCAAATGTACCTGTCCAAATTTTTCTTCAACGTCAAATTTGAGCCTGCCTTTACCATTTCAGTTGGCAGCTCGTTCCACACTCCCACCAGTCTTTGTGTGAAACATGCTTGAATCTACCTGCCTTACATCTACTAGTTGCACCAGTCAACGACATTTCAAGATTCCTTTATTGTCATGCAATCATACAAAACATGTAATATTACACAAAATTGCCTTCTGTGTGGCATAAGGCAGATGGAGTCACCATTAGAGTCGCCCAGTGCCCATTACAATAAGAGAGAAAGAGAAGCAAAAGAGAGTCTCTGGCTTTGCCTCCAATGCTCCCGCAGCCTCTGCAGCCGCACAGACTCCTGTTTGATTCATCAGTAATCCAAGCTCCAGATCCAAACCTCTGACGTGATCAGGAAGCCCTCAGTACCCAAGGCCCTTCGGGGGCCCTGCTTGCCCTCAGCACCCACTCGAATTCCAGCTCTGATACCTGGCTCCAGCCTGAAAGTCGCCCGCAGACTATGTGGGTCCCTCAGCAGCTGAGCCCTTTGCTGCTCTGCCATATGGCCACTGGGTTGTCTCCTCTGCTTCTCCTTCTCCACGGGGTTGTTCTCCCCATTTCTGGTGACAGAAGTGTTCACTGGAGTTTGAAACCCTTCGTGGCCGCTGCTAAGCACAGGTGACATCATCTTGGGTCCAGATCCCGCAGTTGCAGGGTAATAATACCGTCATCTCCTCTACCAGGCTGTTAAAAGCCTGCACAGAACTGATGCTATTAGGGCCATGCAGTTGAACCCTTTGGAGCAGTACTGTGCTTCTGCTCTTCATCCTCCCAGGTTTGCACCAGCGGCAGCACCGCTATTTTGCAGAGTAAGTGCAGGGAGTTCACAAACGTCATAATTGGTCATGTGATCTCATACACGTTCATAATATAGGTGAACTTTAACTTCCACTGAACTTGTTGGCCACATTGAAGGATGAAAAGTAGTTTGTGAGTGTTTTGTTTAAAATCACAATGACAGCTTGACTTCATTGGTGTCTGTTCATTCTCTGCTCAAGTATGTGTAACACAGGCGGAACATTGGACTACAGTCTCCATGGAGACTACAACATGGAGGGAGAAACTGTCACCAGAGGCAATTATTGTGAATAAAGATTACTGTAAACCAGACTGGGCTGCCACTACACACAGTTATTGAACTTGGCCATAGATACAGGCACTGCTTTGGAATCACCACATACAATTTATTGTTCCAATTCACTGATGGGATGATTCCAGGAAGGAAAGGGTTATCATATGAAGAACATATGACAGCTTTTGGCCTCTACTCATTGGAATTTAGGAGAATGAGGGAGGGGGGGGGTGGGATCTCAT
Source organism: Narcine bancroftii (assembly GCF_036971445.1). Lineage (NCBI taxonomy): Eukaryota > Metazoa > Chordata > Chondrichthyes > Torpediniformes > Narcinidae > Narcine > Narcine bancroftii. Next base: position 29,412,511 of record NC_091474.1, read on the forward strand.
TGAAACATTTCAAATGTTGAAAAGCATGAATAGAATAAATTTAGAAAGGTTGTTTCCCATCGTGGGAGAGTCTAGAAGTAGAGGGCACAACTTCAGGATTGAAGATTGTCCGCCTAGAACAGAGATACAGGGGAATTTCTTTAGCCAGAATCTGTGGAATTTGTTGTGGAGGCCAGGTCATTGGGTGTATTTAAGGAAGAGATTGATAGGTTCTTGATGAGCCAGGGCATTAAAGGTTATGGAGAGAAGGCTGGGCAGTGGAACTGAGTGGGGAAAATGGATCAGCTCATGATTAAATGGTGGGACAGACTCGATGGGCTGAATAGCCTATTTCTGCTCCTATGTCTTATGGTTTTATCATTCTGGCAAGGTTAACATGCCCAGTAAGTGGTTTGTAATCAGATAGTCAATGAAGTAGGAATAGAGCCAATAAAATGTTCAAACCATAAATGGTTCAGTCAATAACCTAATTTTGTGTTCCTTTGATCATGTTATTTGTGTCTATTCTATGTCTTCTTTGAATCACCAATCCTTTAGACTTTTGTCATCACTCCAAACATCACAAGGTTGCTGATGGTAGGACACTGTTGCTATGACAATATCTTGGGTCATTTCAGACTGTTACAAATTAGATGCACCCACTTCAAATGAGGATCCTTGTGTTCCTTTTCCCAAATGAATATTCTATCTTGGATTATTGCCAAAGCAGTTCAACAAGTGACCTTTTTTCCCCAGTTAACTGTTGATAATAATAAAACTTAAAAATTATGTTGCCGCATCTTATAATATGGTTTCCTTCTCTCAGCCTTCACTTCCTGCTAAATAGTGTTGTTGGGCTTGTATTTAATGTGCAAATGAGATAGACAACAGACTCGCCAAGGCAAATAGCGCCTTTGGAAGACTACACAAAAGAGTCTGGAAAAACAACCAACTGAAAAACCTCACAAAGATAAGCGTATACAGAGCCGTTGTCATACCCACACTCCTGTTCGGCTCCGAATCATGGGTCCTCTACCGGCACCACCTACGGCTCCTAGAACGCTTCCACCAGCGTTGTCTCCGCTCCATCCTCAACATCCATTGGAGCGCTCACACCCCTAACGTCGAGGTACTCGAGATGGCAGAGGTCGACAGCATCGAGTCCACGCTGCTGAAGATCCAGCTGCGCTGGATGGGTCACGTCTCCAGAATGGAGGACCATCGCCTTCCCAAGATCGTATTATATGGCGAGCTCTCCACTGGCCACCGTGACAGAGGTGCACCAAAGAAAAGGTACAAGGACTGCCTAAAGAAATCTCTTGGTGCCTGCCACATTGACCACCGCCAGTGGGCTGATAACGCCTCAAACCGTGCATCTTGGCGCCTCACAGTTTGGCGGGCAGCAGCCTCCTTTGAAGAAGACCGCAGAGCCCACCTCACTGACAAAAGGCAAAGGAGGAAAAACCCAACACCCAACCCCAACCAACCAATTTTCCCTTGCAACCGCTGCAATCGTGTCTGCCTGTCCCGCATCGGACTGGTCAGCCACAAACGAGCCTGCAGCTGACGTGGACTTTTTACCCCCTCCATAAATCTTCGTCCGCGAAGCCAAGCCAAAGAAAGAAAGAAATGCTGAAGATACAAAGTGACCCTATTTGATAAGATCAGAGTTTTTTGTAATCATGTGGTGAATTCAAATGATCAATGTCCTGGTAACCCCTAGTCACTACAACAGGACACAGAATATGGAGCACTGATTCTGGGAGCCTCCACTAGATAATGTAGCTGCTTCCAGAGGAACAGAACACATGAGAAACTTTGTATGGTTCCCTTGACATGCCTAACGTGCACAGTGGGTTTTACAATTTGTTTACAACCAAGCTTTCCACAGAAAGGTTCTACAAACACCAAAGCAGCAGTGATCGGTCAGGTATTGTGACCATTTGTAGGAGGGAGTGGGTACCAGAGGCACGCAGAGTAAAATCCCTGCTGCCTGTTAGGTCTGCTTTGTTCATGAATGAGTGAGACAAACACCAGGCTGAGTCGAAATCAGGGTTCTTTGTTCTTTATTACCGGATTGTAACACTTGCGACCAACCAGGTTAGTCGGAGAATGCATTCTGCCGTTATCAGCAAAATGGTGATTTTTTATACCCTTGGATATGTGCTTAGAACATCATCATATCATTACTTGTCCAATGACTAAAACTGTTGCTATCCTTTCCCTGCTAGCTTCCTGCCTCTCAATCCATCAATGTCTCTCTTATCTTGTAAGTACAAGGATGCATTCACATCTTGTTACTGCCCCGTACATTCCCATCTCATGATGTTTTACCTAACAGGAGTACAAGGACACCTCCCCTTCTTGTTACAGCCTTGTACAGGGTAACTCCCTACACATTCCCATCTCATGATGTTTTACCTTACATGCCACATGCCCTTACACATTGCCTGGAAAGTGCAGATGGACTCTCAGTTTCCTCAGAGCAGCATTCCTTTGAAGCATTAATCTAGATCAGCCATTGTCAATGGGTTTCACAGCACATTTAAGTAACAGCCTTGATTTTTTTCATCTCACGTGACATAAATATTTTTTGTGTGTTTTATGTAGTTGGTAGGAGAGAATTATGGAAGAAACCAAAACTTTACTGCTTCACAGTGCAGGGGGCCCATAGCTTTGAGCAGAGTCCTGGTTGGGGGGTGGGGGGCACAGCTGGAAAAAGGTTGAGAATGGCTGGTCTAACCTATAGTCTCAATTCTCTGGAGTGCAGTTAAATTCCAGAAGTTCTTGACTCAGAAGCAAGATAGAATTACTAAGTCGCATACAACTTCTCTGACACAGGGGAGCTGACTAATAAATGCTCAGAAAAAAAATCACAAGTGTATAATGAACACATGGATTCCTTCAAACAAATTATTATGTGGTTTCTGACTTATTAGATCTGATCAGAACACAAGTAAAAACTGAAGCTGATGGAAAGCCAAACCTAAAAACAAGGAAATACTCAGCTGAACAGCTATATTTGTCAGAATTCATGATGAAACAACATTGACTCAAAATGTTAATCCTGCTTCTCTCTGCACAGATGCTGCCTGACGTATTGAGAATTTCCAGCATCCACTGCTATTCATTGTGTGGGTGAGAATTGAAACAGATGCATGGACCACAAGGACAGCATCAGTGGTGGATGGCTCATCCCAAACGCTCAAGAGCTCCTGTTTTTTTTTTGAGCTGTGGTGAATGATTTATTCTGTTCACAACTATTATTTTCCCTTGGTTTTCACCTTTCATACCATCTTACACCATATCTGACCATTCCAGCTGGATCCCATCTCACCTCAATCATTTCTGATTTCCACAGGGACCACAACCTTCATGACTTCCTAGTCCGCATCCCTTGCCCCTCCTCATCCCAGACATTTTCCTCATAATTGTTGAACATTCAAAACCTGTCCCTTTACCTCCTCACTCACTGCTATCCAGGGACTTTAATAGCCCTTCCAGGTGAGATAGAAGTTCATTGACACCTTTTCCAACCTGATCAACTTCATTTGGTGCTCACAATGTGGTCTCCTACATTGTTTGCAGTGCACCAATGCACCTGTCCACAATGGTCAATTGAGCTTTCAAGTGCACGTCATTTACACTTTCCCTCCCACTCCCACAACAATCTGTTTTCAGTATTCTCCATTGCTATGGAGAGGCCAACCAAAATTTACAAGAAAAACACCTCAAATTCTGCTTACAGGCCAATGGCATAAATATTATTCCAATTTTAGATAACTTACTCTCAAACACACCCACCTGTTCACAGGTATCCCACTCTCTTGGTGTCCTCCTCCTCCTCCTACACCCAGTGTTCTCCTCCCAAGGGAAGGAGAACCCACTCCCCAGTGTTCTCCTCCTACACACACACACACACACACACACACAGGTAAACCACCACTTTCTATACATGACCTCTTTGTTAACCTCTCCCTTGCCCCTTCCGCATCTGATTCCACCTGCCCATCATTTGTCCCTCATCTAGTTCCACTGTATTACACCCCCCCTCCCCATCACCATTTACTGCTATATATACCTTTCCTCTTCCATCTGAAGCAGGGTATCAACCCAGAACATTAACTTACATCTTTTGCCTCCACAGGTGAGTTCTTCCAGTCTTCTGTGTTTTGCTCCAGATTCCAGGATCTGCAGTCTCCTTTACCTCTCTGTTCATAGTGGCTGGGTTTCAGTTGCTCTGACACAGAATAAGTAATAAAACCAATAAGGGTCTGGACTCAAACCTGGGTCAATACTTGGTTACTGGTTGGCAATTGTGCTCCAACAAGAACCAGAGGAAAGTCTGGGACTCAGCTGTCACAGGGTTCTGCACTTCCCACTGAAGACAACTCTGAGCAAAATGGCACTGTCAGGCTGCCTTTACACTTATTTGGATCTCTTGAAAACTGTTTCTCGCACTCAGCTTTGGGAGATAATTGACCAAAGGGGTGAATAACAAAGTGAGGTTATGTAGATGGTGCCCTAAACCCAATCCCAGTTCATTCTGTTCCGATGAAAGATCTTGCGTTGAAGCGTGATCGTTCTCTCTCCACAGATGCTGTGTTGCCAGCATTCTGTATTTAGTTCAATATTCCAGTATCTGCAGTTTTTTTTAAAATTTGCTTTCCCAGCTAAATCATTCTACCCCTGCCCCTGCCCCTGCCAACTGCCTCTCCAGCCATTCTGAAGAACATTGAAAATGCATTTGAAACTAATGTATGAAGCTTTTTAAACCAAATAGCTAAATTGAAGACAACACTACAGTAATTTCAAACAATGCAGGTGCTACAAGTACAACCTATAGTCTTGCCAGACCTCACCAAGTGTATGGCTGGCTCACAACAAACACTTCTGGCTTGCAAAGGTACAAATTGCTGACAATTTCAGGCCTTTAATAACCACATCTATGGACTGGAAATCTAAATCTTAGCTCCTCTTTTATCTGAAGCATGTCCAGGTGCTGGTGAACTCGGCCAGAGAAAACATTAATGTTGCTATGGTTTCCAATGAAGCATTTTCTTGTTCCCAATAAAATGGGTTTCCATGGAGCGAGCTTGCTCAGGTTGAAAATGAGGCTGAACTCTGCTGTTACCAAGAGTAAAATTTATGTGCACAGAGAATCCCTTCAGGGGAACAGCTGCTGTTACCACTTTGTAAAACAACATCTTCAACATGAAGCCAATGTTAGTTCAAGGCAGAAAAACAATATTGGTAAATGTCAAAGAGGTTCCTTTTTGAATTGTATTCACAGTTCTACTTGTCTTTGATCAGAGAAGCAACAAACAACAAAAAACTGAGGTATTTTTTAAATTACTTTCCGCAACGTTTCAGACAATTACACAATCATTTTTGGTCAGAAAGGATTTAAAATCAGACATTGGAAACAAACATAGTGGGTGCTGTCTTTTGCTGCAGTCCGTCCCACAGCTGTTTGCTCTCTTGTGGGGGTATTGCTACCCGCAGTTGGCTGTTTTGGTATATCTGTAGAAGCACTAAATCTGCCTTGGTGAAATGGCCAGATTGACTTTCTGCATAGCCTTCACCTTCACTCTTACTCCCACTCCACTTGCAAACCAAGCCCCATGCTTTCATCCCCACTCACCCAGCAATGCAACCCTCCACCTTTGCTTAAGTGTCTAGAGGAGGAGAAAATATTCTGCTGCCCTGTTGATAATTATGAAACTTGCAGTACCATGGCAGATCTGTTTAAACTATGGCATGAAACATTCTAGATTTCCACTTCTGTTTTTTATTCCCACCAAATTGGTTATTGAAGGGTTTACGCACACGTGAAATTGACTATGCTCAATTTTCTTGGGCCATTTTGTTAATATAACTCTTGATGTGTATTTGAACTGAATTGCAAGGCAGACCTGTTAAAGGAGGCTGCCTGTGGTGCGCTGTTGGCCAGAATCAGACACACACAAATTAAAGACTGTACAACAGGCTTTAATCCACAAAGACTTCCATAGAGCCAGGCTGGCTGCAGCTGCAGCAACTCTGAGTGAGGCCTCGGGAGGCCGGCGCAGGCTTATATCCCGGAGGGTGATTGACACCCGACCAGGTGGGGCTTGATCCATTCAGGCCGACTGATTGACAGTCGGCCAGGTGTTGTCCTGTCCCCTTACACACCTGCAGGTACAGAGGTTGTCCCCTGCAGTGGGTCAGCAGGACACTCCTGCAGGTACAGAGATTGGAGTACTACCACAGTGCCAATGCTGGAAAACTGGAGCAACACACAAAATGTTGGAGGAACTCAGCAGGTCAGGCAGCATCTGTGGACAGGCAGCATTTTAGGCTGAAACCCCTCACTGGAAATATTTAAAAGGAAGAATCCCAAATAAAAATGGGGGGCATGACATGGAAGGTGTTAGTGAATACAGTTAAGAGGGAGAAATGGGAACTACATGAGAAACTAAGAGGTGAAAGAAAGAGGTGAAAAAGGTGAAGGAAGATGCACCCTGACAGGAGGACAGTAGGTCATGGAACAAAGGAAGTGGGTGATGGGTGGAGGAAGGAAATTGAGGGTGCAGAGGTGGAGAAGGCAGGAGAAGGAAAAGAGAATGAAAGAGGGGCCAGAGAGAAAAAGGGAAAGCAAGGGGAGGGGTTAATAAAACAAGGGGAGAGGTTGATGGAAATTGGAGGTCGATGTTAATACCATCTCATTGGAGACTACTAAAACAGAATATAAAGTGTTGTTCTTCCAATTTGCATAGGCCTCAACTTGGCAGTTTAGTAGTAAAAAGAAAATGCTGGAGAAACTCTGCAGATAAAACAGTGTTCTTTATATAGCAAAGAAAAAGTTACATAACCAAGTTTTTGGGCTTGAACCCTTCATCAAGATATGGAAGAATGTCAGGAGGTGGCATTTATTGTTGGCAATATAGTTGGCCATCGTCAGACATGTCAGTGTGGGAAAGGGAGGTGGAATTAAAGTGGTTGGCTACTGAGAGATCCTGGATGTTACAGTGGACAGAGTGATGGGTTTCCACAAAGTGATTCCCCAATCTGCATCCAATCTCCTCAATGCACAGGGTGGCTGTATTGGGAGCACAAGGAGTAGTAAATGACCCCAACAGATCCGCAGGTGAACTGTTGCTGTTGTCTTACTCTCCGCTAATGTTAAGATCAGTGTGGCTCCTTCCCAATCCCCACCCTCCTCTCCTCCTCACACAATTAGTTTTTCTTGCATAACCTGCCCCCTGCTGAATTCAGCAAAACTATGTGTCTGTCCAAATCCGGAATGAAGCAGAGCAGATAAACTTGGATGCTTTTCATTTATTGGGGGCATGACTTGTTGCTGGCAAAACCAGCATTTATTGCCCATCCTTTTTGGACCTTGAACCGTTGCCATTCCCATGGTGCCATTGGGAAAAGAGTTCTCGGATGTAGACTCAGTGATGATGAAGGACTGGTAATACAATCCTGTCGGATGGTGTATGACTTGGGTAGTGATCCTTTGTGACTGCTGCCCTTGTGCTTCTTGATGGCAGAGAAGTTATCTGTAAGAGTAGCTTTGGCATATTGGTAGATAGCAGACAATGTGATGATGTGGACTTCTAAGCTAATGGCTGAGGTACTTTTTTCTTGGTTGTGTGGTTTCTTGAGTATTATTGGAGTTTCATTCATCCAGGAAAGTAATGAATTATACTCATGCCTTGTAGATGGTAGAAAGCTTGGGTGCCAGAATGTGAGTCTATTACCACAGAATACCCCAGCTCCCACCTTAATATAGAACATTGAACAATACAGCAAAGCAACAGGCACTTTGACCCAGCTTGTCTGTGTTAACCATGATGTCAAATTAAATTAATTCCGTATGACTCCACATGATCCATATGCCTGAAAGCCTCTTAATGCTACTATCATGTTTGCTTCCTGTTGCCTTTTCTGTATCCAGTGCTCTCAGCTGCTTCTTGCTATCATGTGCTTTTCAAAATTAAACAGTTATGCCATTTCAAACAACAGCCCACAGTCAATGATTATAAACTTTAAATCCTTTTTTCAATTGCTAAGACATAATTAAAGTCCTGTAACCAGTTAGAGACTGAATCTGTTCAAGTTCAAATTTAAATTTATTGTCAGAGTGCATTCATGACATTACATACAACTCTAAGATTCTTTTTCCTCTGGACCAGGCAACATTTCTATTTAATAGTAAAATAAACTGTACACAAGAAAAGTACTCAAGAAAAAGATACCTTTTCACAAGAGAGAAATCTAAACAAAGAAAGTAATTTAAACAAACTGACTGTGAAAATAAAGAAAACAATATTCAGGAATAAATAATGTGTAAAATAAGAGTCCTTACATGAATTTCTGATTGAGACTATTGTTGAAGAATCTGATGGTGGAGAGGTAGCGGCTGTTCCTGAACCTGGTGATGTGAATCTTGAAACACCTATACCTCTTTCCTGATGGCAGCAGTGAGAATAGAGGATGTCCTGGGTGGTGTGGATCTTGATGATGGCTGAATTTGTTGCTGAGTTATTGAAATTCTACTGCATTAATGATAAGGTAAGTGAGGTTGTTTCCAAATCCCAGATTTCCTGAGGACTACCTGAAGTGTTTACATTTGCTTGTGCCTTCAAATCATCATCCGTTGGCTGGTGACATATCATGTAGCTCAACTTAACTGTATAAACTTTAAACAAAGGGCTCGCAGATCGGCTATCTTCAAGTTGCCACATAAAGCATAAATTCTTTCTCTGCTGCAGAGATTACAAGTTACACATTTCATTGAAAAGATTTCTCAAAAGTTAACATTTATCTTCCATACTTTTTCCCAATTAATCCTAATAGTACTGGTACCAAAGGGGTCCTTTGGAGGGATATATCATTTAATTTGTTAATTTTTAAATTTGGAGATACAGCACAGTAACAGACCGTTCTGACCTATGAACCCATGCCACCCAAAAACACCATGTGTTCAATTACCCTACTAATCCCACATGTCTTTGGAATGTGAGAGAAATTGGAGTGTCTGGAGAAAACCCATGTGGTCACGGGGAGTATGTACTATGACAGATTACTTTATATTTTATATTATATATAGATATGTTTTAAAGGAGATAAATTGTGGTTTTTTTATTGTAGGTCACAATCAAACACAAACACCTCACAGCATAGATCTCATTTAAAATGCCAGAGCTATGCTCAATCCAGACAGTCCAGGCTCCCAGTGCCTTTGTAAAGACAATGGAAACTGCTTTACTGAAGGACTTCACAAGTAGGTGTTAATTAGACATTCTGTGGAGTAATGGATTATTGTTTTGGAAAGCAACAGATGAATGGACTCAGAAGATTGGGTCCAGTGCCACAATCTGTCTGAATGCAGTTTGCTGTTCTAAGAAGGTCATGTGGTTTTGCAAACAGAAAGAGAGAGAGAGAGAGAGAGAGAGAGAGAGAGAGAGAGAGAGAGAGAGAGACTGCTGGTTTTCTGCAGAGGCTTTTGGAAGCTTGTTTAAAATCCCATTTTGAAGGTGGGTTGTGAGTTCTGAGTTCAGCTTGTTCAAAGCCCTTGTGGTCCATACAAGAGGAGATGGATGGGTGTATAATGTTTTGCCCGAGGTAAGGGAAACAGAAAAGGAATTCTGTGGTGATCTGAAAGAAAGAGGTTATTATGTGGAAAACCCCTGATGAGGTAAGTTTCTTTGGCAAGACACTGAGGAGGCTGATCGGAAAGAATCAAGTTTATGTGTGTCTAACGAGAAACAAATCACTCTCTGAGAACCAACAAGAACCTTCCTGAGCGGTAACCATTTAACTTTCAAGCACTAAAGCCTGGTGAAGATTCATAAATGTTAAATTCTGTGGACAGTATAACAATTGCCTGATATTGGTGAACTTGGAGGAGTGAGAAGTGAGATTGGTCTGTGAATCAAAGAACTTTCCTGAACATATACATATTACATACACGTGTGCTTAGAATGAGAAGGGGGTTAAGCTAAGTTAATTGTAATAAGTTAAAGTTTGATCCTGTGTTGATGTTTAAAAAAAATTAAAAGTAACTTTAGTTTAAGTCACCATTTGTCTTGGTGAATGTCTATTGCTGCTGGATTTTACAAACAGCCCAGTTTCAAACCCCAGTCACTAGCACTTTAATAGCATTGTGTTAACCACAACACTAACCGTGCCACCCATTGTACACTTGTTTGGGAATGTGGTAAAGCTTGTTTATCAAACTTCATTTGATCAAGACTATGCTAAAGACTCTGAGAATGAATTGTTGAAAACAGTCCATTTATAATCACTATAGGGAGGTATGTGAGTAAAGGATTAAAAGTAGAGATGCAGACAGAAGGCTGAATTATGCGTGACATCCTGTGGCAGATTTCTATCATGTGACGATGGACCAGAAAGGGCAGGCAGCAGGCATCTCAACACCACCCAACACACTGATGTGGAACTTATGGATTTAAAACTGAAACATAATTCAGCAGTTTTATTCCATCTCAGAAACATTAAAATCTCCCTGCATCAAATTGTGAATAGTCAACTACAATCCATCCCTTATTATCTTTTGTTAAAAAATACTGTCCATCTCAATTTAAAATAGAGTATTGGTCCAGCATCAACTGTGGTTTATGGGACTTGAATCTGTGTCTGAGTGATTTCCCAACTTCACCCATGAAAAATTTGTTCATCTTTAGATCCTACTCCTCATGCTAGTGTCCAAACACTCATAAATATGTTTGCTTTATCAACCTTACGAATTATTCTTAATATCTTAGAAACGTCAATTAAATTAAATCTTGAAACATTACAGGGAGTATTTGAATGAAATATATTTCATATATTTTGATATAATTTGCCATGGACAAACCAATATTCCACTCTCACCTCAAGCTGCAGAGATGAAAATATCAAATCATTCTCTTTTATTTTTGATTTCTAAAAAATTCTTAAAAAGAATCAAGCCTAAAAATATTTCATCAGTGAATTATGTCAACAAGTATCAGGATTGCAGAGGCATTACTGCAAAATCAGTGGAGTGTTAAATTCCCCAAATGTTGGATGCTACACAGATGGCAAATGTAGTGCCTTTCACCCTCTGGTAGAATACTCCTCATTGGATTGGGTATTTTGTGACAAATCAATGAACTGAATACACAGTTAGTGAGATGGTTAGCATAAGGCTATTACAGCGGGTTTGAATCTGCCACTATGTGTAGGGAGTTTGCATGGGATTCCTCTAGATGCTCTGATTTCCGCCCACCCTTCAAAATGTATGGGGTTTGTAGATTAATTGATGTTTTCAGGGGGCATGGACTTGTGGGCCTGTTACTGAGATTGGAGGCATTGTGGACAGTAAAGAAGGTTTTCAAAGCTTGCAAAAGGATCTGGACCAGCTGGAAAGATGGGATGAAAAATTGCAAATGGAATGTAATGCAGATAAGTGTGAGGTGTTGCATTTTAGAAGGATAAACCAAGAAAGGATGTACACGGTAAATGGTAGGGCACTGAGGAGTATGGTAGAATAGAAGGATCTGGGAATACACATTCATAATTCCCTGAACGTGGCGTTACAGATGGATAGGGTTGTAAAGAGAGCTTTTGGTATATTGGCCTTCATAAATCAAAGAATTGAGTACAGGAGTTGGGATGTTATATTAAAGTTGTATAAGACATTGGTGAGGCCAAATTTGGAGTATTGTGTGCAGTTTTAATTACCTAACCACAGGAAAGATATCTTAAAATAAGATTGAAAGAGTGCAGAGAAGATTTAAATTTTAAATTTAAGTTTAAATGTAGACATGCAACACAGTAACAGCCCATTTCAGCCCACAAGTCTGTGCTGCCCAATTTACACCCAATAAACTTACACCCCCAATACATTTCAAACAGTGGGAGGAAACTGGAGCCCCCAGGGAAAATCCACACAGATATGGAGAGATCATACAAACTCTTTACTGACGGTGCGGGATTCCTGGACCCAATCGGTGGCATGTAAAGGCGTTGTGCTAAACATAACTCCAACCGTGCCGACCCTAATTAGGATGTTGCCCAGACTTCAGGAAGTAAGTTACAGGGAAAGGTGATACACGTTAGGACATTATTCCCTGCAGCGTAGAAGAATGAGGAGAGATTTGATAGAGGTTTACAAAATTATGAGGGGATATAGACAAAGTAAATATAGATAGATTTTTTCCACTGAGAGTAAGTGAGATACAAACCAGGCACATCGGGTAGGAGTGAAAAGGGGAAAAGTTTAGGGGAACTTCTTGACACAGAGAGTGGTGGAAGTGTGGAACAAGCTGCCAGCTGAGATGGTGAATACAGGCGCAATTTTAACATTTAAGAAGAATTTGGACAGGTACATGGATGGGAGAGGTATGGAGGGTTATGGACTGAGTACAGGTCAGTGGGACTAGGCAAAAAAAAATGGTTCAGCCCAGACTAGAGGGCCGAAGGGGCCTGTTTCTGTTTTGTAGTTTTCTATCGTTACCCTGTAGTGTCCGCTATGGTAGCACTAAGGAATAAAGTGGTGCGAGGGTGAACCAGTAACTCACTATTATTTGAATTGCTCGGGCTGTGTGCAGGGGAGCATCCGCTTCTGGTGATGTGTGCGCTGGCTTCCGGAAGTGACGTCAGTGCGTTGCAGCATCATTCCCTGCCCAGCAGTGCACAACCCGGAAGCAGGGAGTTCCCCTGGGCAACAAATGGCGTCAACCGTGGGCTTCTCCTCAGGAGTGAAGGGGACCCACGCCATTTTGAGTCGAATGACTGGGGCAGCGATATAACTGTGTGTTCGCTCAGTCTGCTACAACCTGTATGTCTAAATTTTAAAAGATCATAAAGATTTGCATCACTTGTCCTCTCACTGCTGCCTTTAGGTAGAAGGAGGTGGCTGAAATCCAATGCATCTGGGTTCAAGAATAGTTTCCTTCCATCAGACATCAGGCTCTTGAACTCCCTCTCGTTAAGTTTACCATAACACTACTTCAAGATTTCCAAAGATCTGTCTGTATTCTGACTCAACACATGTTTTTGAATATTTTATTTAATACTTCATACATGTAGTAACTACAATTATTATAATATAGAAATATAAAAATACACAAATTGATTACATACAGGATGGTCTTCAATCCATTCCAAATTCCCTCCCTCCCAGTAGTAAAAAATAAAGTATATGAAAAAAAGATATAAAAAGAAAATGAATAACAAAGAATCTTGGATTGCAGAGACTCATCAGTTCTAACAATAGCTTATAGAGGAGGATTCTGCAGAATCAGAGGGGTAGAAGGAATATCACTATAAATTTAATCCTATTACAGGTGCCAAATTTGTAAAAACATAGAATATTTATTTCTTAAACTATAAGTATTTTTTTTCCAAAGGAATAAAACTTTGAATTTCACCATGCCACCTTGGCAATGTTAAAGATCTTTTTGATTTCCAAGAAATTGCAATACATTTCCTTGCAATTGCTAATGCTAATTTTAAAAAAAATTCAATTGATAAATTGACAATTTCAATTTAGGAGCTGTACTTTCAATATTTCCTCATAAAAACATATCAGGATTTAACGGAAAGACAGCCTCTGTAACTTGTTGTAAAAAATGACTTAGAGACACCCAAAAGGGTCTCACATTTGAACAAGACCACATTGAATGCATGAAAGATCCTACATCCTCACCACATCTAAAAGATTGATCTGATAAATCTGATTTGACTATTCACCTTCTGTGGTGTAAGATATAACTGATGTAAAAATTATATTGAACTAATCTGTACCTTACATTAATAGTATTAGTCATAGAATCTCTACATAGATTTTCCCAAATTTGTTGATTTATCATAAGTCTGTTTCCCATCTCTGCTTGGATCTCAACACATTTTTTTGCACCACAATTTATTTCTAATTGTAAATTTTTTTCTTCTTCCTTGTATGTTGGTTTCTTACTCTCTCTTCTTTTCCATAGCAAGAGCAAATAAGCCTTTTGTTGCATCTGGTCAGTCTATTTATGCATATGGCAATAAAGTTCATTCATTCAAATAAAGAAAACGTATTCACAATTATATTTCCAATGGTCCATGGCCCTTCAATTGCATGTGAAAGGGAAAGCTATGAAATAGTCTCCTAGTGGCAATGGGTTTCTAAAATTATTTTTATTCTGAAACCTTGTGTAGAAGCCAAAAGAAAGTGTCAACAGGCACAAAGGCTGCCAGGGTTCTTCGATAAAACTTCCTACAGCCTGACAAAGCTATCTGCTGAGACTGACATGCTAAGCTTCAGTCAGTAAGGATCCCTTAGGGACAGAAGGTTGGTCAGAGTTATGTGAGCCAGTCAAAAGTCCCTATCCTTGCAACCCCATAAATTCCTCTTGGAGAATGCTCTGGTTGGCTGGAGTATGGTCAGGCTGGGAATGGGAATAATTGGGAAGCAGAAGTTTCTGGACTTCCTTTGAAAGTTTTAAAAACCTGACATTCACTATTTTCACTAGTGTATAACTGTCCCTTCTGAAAGAAACTACAATGCACAAGTTGAGGCAGAAGAGATCAGCAAATAGTTTTACTTTAGTTCCTTGCAATATATTTTACTGCTAATCTTCAGTTCCTGTAACAAATAATCTACAATATAATTTACTGCTAATTTGACATCTACAAGAAAGCAGTCTCTGTCCTCAACGACCCCACCACCCAGGCCATGGCCTCTTCATTCTGTTACCATTGGGAACAAAAGTACAGGACCCTGAAGACAAACACTCAGCTTCTTCCCCTCTGCCATCAGATTCCTGAATGATCAATGAACCACAGACACTGCTTTACTTTGACTTTTCGTGCACTATTTTTATTTATTTTTGTACGGTGGTTTATATACATGTTTATCCTGTGAAGCTGCCACAAAATAAATGAATTTCACAACTTGTTCATGACAATAAATTTTGATTCTGATTCTAAAGTTCTACACAAATCTAAAAATTAATGCATTGCTTTAATGTAGGAATGGAAAATTTTACATGCCAACATACCAAAAGCATATTGATCCTCCATTGTTGGTGGGTGAAGAATAACTGCTTTGCCAACCAGATTTCCACCTACGCGTCACATACTGTTTTCTTGATCTATGTTGGTCATGAGATGATGCAGCAGAGAAGCATGGCGGTTACTCAACGATAAACTGGTGGGAATGTTCCACACCACACTCACTTCAGAGACCACCTGTGAACAGAAAATAAATTTCGTGACATCCTGGCAGAATATGATTTATAATTCATGAGTAATTTTTCCACAAAAGGCAAGTGGATGTAAGTAGATGAATGACTTTTTTTTTTAAAAAATTTCCATCATTAAAGTAAACGTGACCCAAGACAAAATCCTCCTCCTTATTGCAGTTACCCTGTAAAGATGCAAAGCTTGATCTATTTCCAAAAATTAATGACATTTGTTTCTGTTATTAAACCCGGAAGTAGGGTTTGGGTCTGCCTATTTGGATGAATGAAATAAACAATCTCAGGTTTGAAGGGCACCCATTTAAAATGTAGAGAAATTTCTTTAGCCAGAGAGTGGAATTTGCTATCACGGGCAGCTATGAAGGCCAGGCCACTGGGTGTATTTAAAGCAGAGATTGATAACTATCTGAATAGACAAGGTATCAAAGGTTATGGGGAGAAAGCAGGAGAGTGGGAGAATGGATTAGCTCATGATGGAAAGGCAGAGTGGAATTGATGGGCTGAATGGCTTACTTCTGCTCCCTATAAATTATGGTCTTAGGGTCTTACCTATCCTGTTATCCAAGTTCATCCAAACACATGCACTGGCCAAGTGTGGGACACTGCTCTTTTTTATTTACACACAATACAGTGACTGCATTTTGCTGGCTGTGGTGTCCGTAAGACAAGAAACAAGCCCTGTCTTCCCCCATTCTTCTACAAAAGAGGCATCACTAGGATGGGAAACTTCCAACAGGTGAGAAAAAAAGGATGACAAATACTCTGTCAGGGTGATGGTGAACCTTCAAAGATCATTGTTTTATTGTATGTTTTTGCTTTCCTTACAGTATCAAGTACATTGTTTAAATTCAGTGGCAGGATTTCCTTTTTTTAACTTTTATTTCCATGTACAATCATATTATGTGAGCATACAAACAAAATACATAGAACTATGGAGTACTGTCCATAGTTCTGGTCACCTATATATTTATCTATACACTTCTTCATATGCCCATCATAACACTTTTGAACTTAAATAGGAGAGGGTCAGAGTAAATCTCATTGGATTTATCACTGTGTTTTCACTATATATGCACTTCACAATCACAATCTCATCTGTACACATGACTCCAATTACAGGTAGAGTGCACCAGTTGAACTCCTCCCTACCACTGAGATTATATCCTTAATCCATCACGGTAACTGTAGTATTACCGGTGACCACTTGATGTTGAAAACATCAGTCCTTAGTTGGAGTTTAGCTGTTCTGCTTTCCATCAAATATACACTTTTTAATCTTTCCCTCCATTGTTGGACAGTTGATGGTTTGACATTTCTCCCTAATACTGCAATCATCTTCTTTGTGATCAACAGCAACACCCAAAGTAAACATGCCTGATTTTTGGTATCTATATCTTCTGGAGTCATACCCAATATAAATATAATGGATCTAAAGGTAGGTCTACCCCCAAAATTTACTTAATTTCCACCTGAATATATGGTTTGGGACAGTCCCAAAAAAATATGGGTATGATCACCGATCTTCTTGCATTCTCTTCAGCATAATTCTGAGGTGCTACTTTATCTTGCCTACACCTGAGGAGTCTTAAATACTCTCATTTTAATTTTCCATTCAAACTTTCTCCAGGTTGGGCTACTTGTTAACTTGTGATCATCAAGGCATGTCTTTTCCACATTTCATCTATGGCAGGATTTCCTGAGGGAAAACCATTGCAGCTTGTACCATGTACTCATCAAAGCTTATCAAGTCAGGTTCATGACCTCTCAGGAATATCTTGGATTTACATATTATTAATTAAGGTATTCTGCAAGTCAATGTGTATAATCCTGGATATCACCATCTTTAAATGGACCTGGCTCATGGGAAGATCATTTAGGGGTGGAAAGAAGAGTGCCAGAGGGCAAAATACCAGCATGAATGAATTGTTGGAGGAATGGGTGACAATGGTATGTCGTTGGTGGTGGAGGGTGAGGGTGGAATGGAGACACGAGGGCAGCATTCTGATGAGCCAACTGGGTCCAAATTTGCTGCCTAATCAAAATAATGCTTCACATTATAACAAAGTCTATCATCTGTTGTTAAATTATGAGTTATCTTCCAAAGGGCTGAAAAATTTGCAATTTTGTTTTTACTCATTCACTTCCATCTTCTACAAAGTTCAGATAGATGTAAACTATGCCACAGCATAGTTTTCAATGGTATATATTTCTTCCCCTATTTCTTCAGCATCAAGCACCATAAGAAATGATCACATAGTCCTGATGGTGTGTGATCTTTCTGCACTTAATTAAGATGATGATATGTCCATAATGTCCTGTGGAGATGCAAGTTCTTTCTACTCACACCACACCCAAACCAGCTAAACTTTCACAGGTTTAGCAATAAAAGGGCCTGCTGCCTGCAGAGCTTCATGCCAACTCTATTCAATACTGCAGCGTGAATATTTCATGTTAAATGTATCAACCAGGTTGATTTTTTTCTGCAAGATACACTACTTCCCACTCACAATTTTAATCTGTACAATATCAGACACTGTAGGTGTCAGTGAAATGATCTTCTGAGGAAACTATCCACTTCAACAGCCTTGGTTACCTGCTGTTGCAACAGCAGCTAAACCACCTCCTGCACCTCACCAAAACAGTTCATAACCTGATCATAAGACTGATAGGACCAATAATTTAAATGTTAGTAATGGTGCTGCAATTGGAATATGTGGACCATGGTATCCAAGATGGCAAAATGAACTCTTTCCAATAGTTCAACTTGTTTCTGAGTTATTTTCCATGACAGTTGTTCTGATGTCCTTTGTCACACAAAATATGGTTTTATTTGTTTTGATGGTGTTACATATCAATACTGGTCATCACAAAATGAAATATTCCTTGCAAAATCCCTTCATGATCTCATCATCAATTAAAATTCAACAAGGTTCAATTGAGATATTCACATGAGACAGCAAAAACATAACCTCATTCAGAAGACAACACTTGTTCTGAACATCTCTCTAATATGCAGACAGGTAGACTGCAATTTGACTTTTGATCTTTGGTGGTGTTTGCAGCCCCTTCCCCCACCAGTCAGGGCAGTCTGAAAAATCCAGCCAGGATTATTCTGGGGCTGGAACGGGGCTGAAATGTGCCAGTGTAGCATTGAGAACAAATGTTCCCAACAACTTCACCCCAATGCGAATCTGCAGTTTTAGGCAATGTGAGCAGAATATTATGACAATATTTATTTGAGAGTTGAAAAATATACATTTGTTTGTGCGTGTGTGCGCGCACATGCATGCATGGGCGGGGGGGGGATAAATCTGTCTTCAGCTACATACACCACACATGCTTACAAGAAGATTGAATTTCAGAATTGTATTTTGGCACATTTGTTCTTATTTCATGCACTAAGTGACAGATCGTTGCTTAAAATAATAAATAAAATTAAAGGATTTAAAGGTTCAGTATCGTGACTATTGTAGCAACGGCGACACTGCTAACTGAAGGATCGCACAACCAGCTGGTTGAGTTCAGAGAGCAAAACTGATTTATTTCAGGCTGCCTGGCTGGTCTTATACTCCCAGCCCAAACCTGGCTGAGAACCGCGCTGCGGGACCCCGACGTCACCGGGGTGTCACGTGGGTCGCCAAGTGCGGGCTTCTGAACTCGGTGCCGAGGTCGGGAGGAAACCCCTGACAGCACCATTTTGGGCAGCTGACCCGCCGCATGCGTGACAAGCGGGGCTGGTTCGCCTGCCTAATGGCGTACCGCCACACTATAATATTAAAACTCTTTCCTATATATCAAGAGTTCATTGGAATAATCTATCTCCAGCACTTGAAGCATATCATTCTCAGCTGTATGATGTGGAAGGTCACAAATTGGATGAGGTGTCCACATTTACTTGCGAGAAGATCATGGAAGCTGAGGAATTCATGGAAGAGAACAGTAATGTCATTACAAAAGAGGTAGCGTTACGGCATTACAGTGCACAAAGTTCTTCGAAATAAATAAATCCCTGGGGCCTCCAAGAAACTGCAGGAAGCAATGGAAGAAATTGCTGGCTCTGTGGCAGAGATATTTGGATCATCATTAGCCAGGGGGTGAAGTTCCAGAGTCCCATCCCACCTTTACCTACCTATCATGTGCTGGCCTGTGCTCCTTCCCCCTTCCTCCCTCACCTCCCGCCCCAACACTTTCTTATTCAAGCAGTTGCCTGAAGGGTTCCTGCCCGAAATATTGACTGCCTATAGCTTTCACGTTGCGTGACCTGCTATGTTCCTCAGTATTGTACTAGTTCCCCAGTTTATCCCTAAACTTTCCTCCATTCATCTTAAAAGGATGCCCTCTGGTACTGGTCATTGCCACTATGAAAAAAAGATGGAGGCTGTCCACTCTATAATGGTATTTTATGGCCTCTCAAAATTGACCACCCCTCTATTAAGTAATCTCTCACCCTCCATCACTCCAATCAGAAAATTCCAAGGGAAAAGCCTACAGCAAGTAATTCATTGAAAGTGACAACACAGAAAGTAGGGAGAAGGCGGATTTGTCTTTCTTGGTCTGGGCATTGAGCGTTGGGATGTCATGTTACAATGGTACAAGATGTTGGTGAGACCACACTTGGAGTACTGTCCATAGTTCTGGTCACCCAACAATTGGAAGGATAGAGTTAAGCTGGAAAGAGTTCAGTAAAGATTCACAAGTAGGTTGCTGGGACTGGAGGGCATTTGTTCTGGAGAGTAGGAGCTTGAGCAGTGACCTTATCAAGGTACTGTGATTTGTCCTCTCATGAACAGAGAAGATTTCAATGAGGAGTGGAGGTTTGCTCTGTTGATTGTTTGGACAACAATCAACAAGGATATATCTCAGAAGCCGCATCTCTATTACTGTTGTGAGATCTTGCTATGTGTTAATTGCCTGTTTTTTAGAAAAAAAATTGACTGAGAACATTAAATACACCATTATAATGAAAATTCTTGCTGTGTAACTATGTATGGATGCAAACACACATAACAATATAAACATCCACAACTGTCTCTGGCATAGAAATCATTAGACATCTCTGGAGGAATTCCACAGCTGACTTTCATTACTCACAGTCATTAGTTTGTGTATGATTAATTACAATTGTAATTAACAGAGGAAAAGATCATTTTTCTTGGCAAGAACTAAGCATTAATCATACTGCAATGAATAAATACAAATAGAATCAATAGGATTTTTTTTCAATAAACTATAAGCAGATAATGAGAAGGGATTGAATTCTGAAGACCTGACACAAAATTTCTTTGTACCTGCCATTGCAAACATGTGGACAATTTTAACCACGAACACCATTGTCACTGGTTACTGTTGGCAAGTTTAGTTTTGTTTCCAGACTTGTGGATGTTGCCAGAATAGCCAATATGAAACTATATAACTTTAATGGTCTGCACGGATGGTACTAAAAACTGAGAAATGCTGGAAGAACTCAGAAGGTTCGCAGCATCCATAGGAAGTAAAGTTTTATTACCGACGTTTTGGCCCTCTCCCTTCTTCAAGGATAGGATGTTGAACCGATCCCTTGAGCCCAGTGATGGGGCTCCAACAAAAGTGAGGGTGAGAATTTCAGGATTCTGATAGTGTAGACCTTGGAGAGACTATAAGGGTCAGGACATGTGATGTTCCTGGAGACCCAGCCTCTGTCTTGCGCCTTGAGTAGTGTTGACATTGAGGTGGGGAGTGGGAGTGGGCACAGGGAGTCCAAGCCTGAAATTAATAACAGCTTTATGAAACAAAAAAAAAATGGCTACAGGTCAGCTATGGTCCAGCTCAATGACCTAGTCCTGTTCCTATGTCCAGGGTTATTCACACTTAGTTCTGCAGCCTGCTGTGATCGGATCTGAATTCATGGTCTTTCAATTTGCGGTTTAGTAATCCCAGCCACAACACTTACATAGTCGTAGCTAAATATACAACCATATACCTTGCTCTTCTTTGATCAAATGTTATGGCTCTGCACACTTTAAAATGTATTTTAATTTAACCTGATAAGTGATAAGCTCTTTCATAACTTAGTGGAAACATTTGCTTTATATGTGATGTACTTTGGTATCAGACAATTAATTTCCATTTCTCTTCTTCGTTAAGGAGATCTCCCTCCTCTTGTGCTTCTCAATCTCACCCTGAAGTTACAATCCCATGATATAGATATTGAGTGTGAAGACTAGTTTTTCCAGTGATGGCATAAGGGGATTAGTTTGACATTGTGGGCTTCAAATACTTAGCGTGCAAATAATAGTTCCAATTCATGTCAGGCTCTATATTTGCCCTTCAGAGCTTAAATTTTATTTTATTTGTGCACTGTTATGAGCCCAAAGGACCCCAAAACCCACCAGCAATAGACATTCACCAAGACAAGTGGTTTTTAAAACAAAAGTTATTTTTAATCAACTTTAAACATGAAAATAGAATTAAACTTTAACTTAACACTATACTTAACTAACCCAAATTAACCCCCTTCTAATTCTAAGCGCACGTGTATGTAATGTGTGTGTAAATTTAAAAAAAGTTCCTTGGTTCACAGTTCATTCTCACTTCTCTTTCTTCCAAGTTCTCTGGATGCAGGCAATTCTTAGACTGTGCACAGAATTTAACATGTATAAAGTTCACCAGGCTTTGGTGCTTTACTGCTCAGGAAGGTTCTTGTAGGGTTTGCAGAGAGAGATTTATTGTTCCACGATTTCCATAACTGAGGTACCACCATTAGTCACCTCAACATCTCGCTGATGAAATTTGCCCCATCAGGGTTTTCCAGATGGTAATCTCTTTCTTTCAGGTTACGACAGAGCTCCTTCTGTTCCTCTTATTCCAAGAGAAACATTAGACAGATAGCACTTCCAGCCATCCATTGCTTTGGAACTTTTCACCAGTTTCAACCAGCTTTTCCTGGCTTGTTCTGTTCAGCTGCTTTTCAGTGTCACCCACACTAGCTGAGAGAGCTTGTTAACTTCTCTCTCCCCCTCTCTCTCTCCAACTTCCAGCAAGCCCAACTGACTCTCTCACTTGCAAAACCCCCACCTTCAACAGGAGTCATCCTTCTGCTCAAGTTGTTGTCTTGGACAAACAAAACCGAGGAGTGACCTTCCTGTGAGCACTTTGCAGAAAGGTACTTGTTTTCAGTTTGTCTCCAACAAGACAATGGTCTTTCATTTTATGACGTCAGTTCAATTAGCACCTAGTTGTGAATGTACATAACGTTCTCCAGAGATCCTGCAATGTTACTTGAATATGAATTCTTCAGTCTTTCAAATAAGATCGGTTTTAAAATGTGTGTATGTATGTAACCTACTCTAATTTACCAAATTCCTCCCAAATATTACCAAATTCTCCCAAATATTTACCCATTACAATACATATTCTTCCAAGATCCTATTCACAAGAATCAGATTTGTTAGGGAACAACAATGAAACTCACTCATGTTTTCCAGTTGTTTTTCCCAACACCTTGTGTCATATTCTTGTTTTCTTTCCTCTTCCCTTCCACTCTCCATTCATCTTAAATGAAGTCAAATTATAACCCAAGATTGACATAGTAAATTTAGATAGGCTTGTTACACTGAGGGTTGGTGAGAGACAAACCAGAGGACATGGGTTAAGAATTAAAAGGGAAAAGTTTAGGGGGAACGCAAGGGGGAAACTTATTCATACTGAGAGTCATGGGAGTGTGGAAGGAGCTACCAGCTGAGTTTTAACATTTAAGAAGAGTTTGGACCAGTACATGGATGGGAAGAGGTATGGAGGGCTATGGACTGGGTGCATATCAGTGGGACTAGGCAAAAAAAAGGTTCAGCAGACTAGAAGGGCCAAAGGGGCCTGTTTCTGTGCTGTAGTGTTCTATGGTTCCAAGACCTAGAGTCGATTGAGTTATACAGCACAAACACAGTCTCACAGGCCCATTGGCCTCTCTTGTCCATGCTACCCTCTGCACCTACCCACACTAATCCTATTACCTGCATTAGGTCTGTTGGTTTCTATGCCTTTGTGATTCAAGTACTTGCCTAGATACTACTTGTTATGATGGTCTTTGCCCCACCATTTCTTTAGGAACTGTACTCCAGATTCTAATTCCCCAGTATTAGTAACTCATCAGGAATATAGCTTGTTATTTAAAAAAAAATGTTTACATTTTATTTACAACACAGTAGAAGCCACTTCTCGATATTTAAACCCATACTGCCCAATTACACCCAAATTATCACATCCCCCGTATGTTATGGAGGATGAGAGAAAATTGGAGCACCCAGTGAAAACCCATGCAGACATTGGGAGAACATACAAATCCCTTACAGAGAGCGCTGGATTCCAACCCGGGTTGTTGACGCTGTAATAGCCTTCCACTGACCACTAAGGAGTGTGTTGTTCTGTATTTGTTTCTTTAATAACAATACTCATGATCTCCTCACCTGCACTATTTGAGACAAGAAATAAGCATGTGCTTAATACCATTTACTGGAACACAAATAGAAAGAATGAAACTGAGAATCAGTATCCAACACTAATTCTTCTGGAAAGCATCATATGAAAAATATGGAACTAACTTCTTCAGCAATATGCTGCATTGAAGTACAGTACCCAAAGTTATTGAAATGAATAGAAGAGAGAAACTTGAAGGAGAAGAGGATACAGGGTTATGCTAAAAGATTCCGATGAGCAAATATATGAATGGAGTATAGGCCTTGGTCCTGACTGAGTGGGTCATATCACCTATTTCTGTGGCATATACCTAATGTAATTTTTCCACTTTGAACCATCTATGAGTATGGTATAATTATCAATCCCATTTTCACAACAATTTATGCATATTCCTTAAATAAATCACACTGGCCATCCCTAGATCTATGAAGATGTCTTTGGTGGTTTGGGTCTACAATCTTGACATGTGTAGTACAATACTAACTCTTCAACATCTCGATCCAACACAAGCCAACATGTAGATCTGCCTGCCACTTTGATGTTCTCAATACCAGCACATGGAGTGTAAAGCTCCTCCAAAATGTCTTCAACTAATATTCTTAGCATGACAATTGTCTCCCTATATAACACCACTCTGATCCATCAACCGCACATTTTTATCACCCATGTCTTCATCTGGAATTGATCTGTATGTCCATTTTAAAAAAGTTTTCTGTTGTCCACCTATTTTAAACATCTTTTATGCTTTCCTGGCTATTTCCATTGCTGTTCTCAAAAATCATCATTTATCATTTCAATCTCTGCAGCTGAATTTTTGTGTGGTAGCTTTGGCAAAACATGTAGTAACATTTTGTTTTGGTGATCTATTTTTGATCTTTAATCTTCAAAATCAGAATTTATTGTCATGAACAAGTAACGAAATTTGGTGTTTTGCAGCAGCGTCCCAGTGCAAACATTCATATTATAAACCATCTTACAATAGTAATATATATAAAAATTAAAAATAGCAGTGCATGAAAAGTAAGGCAGTATCTTTGGTTCATTGATTATTCGGGAATCAGATGGTAGCAGAGAAGCTGTCCCTGTGCCTCCGAGTGCTCATTTTTCGGCTCCTGTACCTCCTTCCCAATGGTAGCAGAGTGAAGAGGCATGTCCTGGATGGTGAAGATAGATACTGCTTTTTTAATACACCGCCTCATGCAATGTCTTTGATGGAGTGAAGTCTGATGTCTGTGATGTTGCAGACCGAGTTAACAACCCTCTGGAATTTTCTCTTGTCCTGAGATTTGGCACCTCCATACCAGACAGTGATGCAACAAGCCAGAATGCTCTCCACAGTATACCTGTAGAAGTTTGAGAGTCTTCGGTGACCCACCAAATCTCCTCAAGCACCTCACAAAGTATAGCTGCTGGTGGGCCTTCTTCATGATTGCATTAAAATGGAAGCTCCAGGACAGATCCTCAGAAATGTTGACACCCAGGAAGTTGAAGTTCTTGACCCTCTCCACTCTTGAGTTAACAGAAAGGTCTTCCTTGCATTCTCAATGCAGTAGCCATGACATTTTCTGTGAGTTACTCCTATTAGCTCAGTGGTTAGATAGGCTCTGATAGCTCAGTGGTTAGAATACCGGTCTTGTAAACAGCTCAGTGGTTAGAGTACTGGTCTTGTAAACCAAGGGTTGTGAGTTTGTTCTTCACTGGAGCCTCATTTCTGTGAGGGGTGCTGGACAAAGTAGTGACTCTCTGTCTTCCTTACAGTAGACAAAGTTAAAGAATTCCATATGCTACATTCTAAATGTAGTATTATGTGACAATAATGGAACCTTTACCTTTTTTTTAAACCTTATTACGATCTCAATTCTTACACATCAATATAAGAGCAAGTTACACACAGGAAGCATGGCCCGAGTTTAAAAAGAATGTGGGAAACAGACCCTGTAAACCAACTCCCAAACAAGGGCAATTTCTGAAAAATCAAATAGTGAATGATTGGTGCTTTTTTGAAGTATGGTAAAATAATAAAAACTAATAAAATAGACCTTTCTTACATAAATCATATTCTATTCGTTATGCTTTAACCCAATTCCTCTTCTCAGGAACTGACAGTGTCAGTACAATTACAAAATGTGACCAAATTCTGGCATTGTATCATAACATGCCTGGGGACCTACAATGTTTCTGGGTTATCAGCCTTTGCTTTTGTTCTTTTCTTCTTTATTTATTGAAGTGTGTACCAAGATACAGTGAAAAAATTTTCTGCATGTTACCCAGGAGGGTCATTTTTGAATACCTTTCAGTCAGAAGACTAGCTTTCTTGTACTGTACTTTCATAGAGCTTGAAATATAAAGTTTTGTGCAGGATCATTTATATCATCAATTTCAATAAAGTCATTTGTGCTAAAAAAAAACCCTTGCTTTTGAAGTATACATCCACATATGTGATCATGTGAATAAGGCTTTCACTGTATCTGACCTCGGTCAGAACAATCATTTTGGGCTTTTATTTTATGATTCTAGTCTTGTCCATGCTGATAATGTCAGACCAGACTGCCTGAGGGTTTCTCCGCATTAGCAGTGCCAATTTAGTTTGGAAGTTTCAACTGTCAATGCACTAAATTAACTCTTCTGAGTTGCCTCCCACATTGCTGAAACTACCAGGAGATTCCTTATCTGAGTGTACACTGGAATTCAGTCTGTGAGAATTGTGCTAGTCTTTGTCCAACCACCTTGCCCAGAAACTTTTCAAGCTGCACCATTACCCTTTCTTTTGCAGAGACTGGCAGACTTTTAAGTCAGTTCAAGTTTATTGGCTCATCATCGTCATACAGCAAAGAGGCCATTTACCCAACTCATCCATGCCGACCAAGTTGGCATTCTGGGCTAGTCCCATTTCTTTCAGTGGTCCATAAGCTCATCCCATTCATAAATCTCCAAATATTTTTTTGTCTGTGGTAATTGTACCTGCTTCTACAGTACCCTTTGGCAGCTTCTTCCAGATACAGACCACCCTCTTAGTGAAAAGGTTGTCCTTCAGGTCTCCCTCAAATCTCTTCCCTCTCACCTTAAATCTATATCCTCTTGTTCTAGAATCACCTAGGGAAAACCCCTCATAATTTTATAAACCTCTATAAGGTCACACCTCAACCTCCTAGGCTCTTGGGAATAATGACCCAGCCTATCCAATCTCTCCCTATAACTCAACTATTCCAGACCTGGCAACATCCAGGAGAATCTCCTCTGCACCCCTTCCAATTTATTGATGTCCCTCCTATAGCTGGGTGACTAGACCTGCACACATTACTCCTGGCTGTGCAAATGTTGATGCCCTCACTTCCAGCACATACCTCTTCACAATAACAGGCTCTTCAGCCCACCAATTACCCATTTATACTAATCCCATTTTTAAAAATTATTTTCACTTCCTCATCAACTCCTCCGAGGTTCCACCACTTCCATACGCACTGGGGACAACATCCAGTGGCTAATTAAGCTACCACCGCTCATCTTTGGGATATGTGAAGAAACTACACCTGGAGACAACCCCTGCAGTCAGAAGGAGAATGTGCAAACTCCACATAGACAGCACTCAAGGTCACGACTGAAGCTCTGAGTCTGTGAGGTAACAGCTCTACAAATTGTGCCATTGTGCTGTGCCATACTTTGGAACTAATGCAAATATACAAGTTAGGAGCGGGAGTGGAAGGCATCCAGCTTCTCATGGGCATTCTAGTTGTAAGCTCAACTTCATGTTCACCCAGTAAGATCTCATCTTTTTGCCTATCGAATATCCATTTACCTCTGGATTAAAAATAATCATTGATCCTGCTTCTACAGTCCTTGACAGGGTGGGCAGCCTAACTGCTGCTACATGTTATGTTTCACTGGCCTGTGATGTATTTCAATTCTACTTCAACACACAGGAAAGTAATTCATCAATTAGTGTATTTTTCCTGTAACATCATTGATTCTCTAAGTCTCAGGTCTATGATTTATTTGCACAGCTATCTTTCACTCTAAGGTGCCAGTCTCCCACATGTATGAAAGGACACTGTGCACAAAAAAATATTCATAATACATTTCTGATTTACCCAATTCAACCTAACAAAACATTTTCCAGGAACACATCCCTTTCATGAATCAAAGAATGGCTGTAATATACTATAAGTTGTAACAATAACTCAGCTGCATTTGTTAGTTTAGGTACGTTGAGAGCACAGGAAAATTATTAAATGAAAATCACAGTATTACTTCTGCAGTATACATCCTAAAGAGAATTTTAAAGTTTCATAAAGTTCAATGAAAATAGTTTATTTTGGGAGCCAACAAACATGGGAGGTGGTGAGGCTGACACACTTGCACACCAGAAAGACTGCCATACCAGTATGTATATGGTTCCCAAACTCTCAGATGTATCATAAGTGAGTGTACACTCAGGCCATCACATTGCATGTAGCATCCCCATTTCCCAGCTCGCCACCACCTCATGTTGAACTGGTCCTTCCACTCCCAATGTTCGCCCTTAACTCCCAGTCTATCCAATTGTCCTCTTTATATTCACCAGTGGATTGCATCTCCCATGATATTACATCCAATCCAGACAGAGTATCCAGTCGAGTACTGAAAACCTGTGCTGACTAACGAGCTAGCATGTTCACAGATATCTTTGACATCTCACTCCAACAGAGTATGATACCCATTTGTTCAAACAGATGTATAGTGGAAAGTGTACTGATCGATTTCTGGTCTGGGGGCACCAATGCCTCTGGAGGACAGCCATACAAAAGGTAGTAGACACAGCCTAGTACATCACAGGTAAAATTCTCCCCATCATTAAGAAAATCCA
This sequence comes from Narcine bancroftii, assembly GCF_036971445.1. NCBI lineage: Eukaryota > Metazoa > Chordata > Chondrichthyes > Torpediniformes > Narcinidae > Narcine > Narcine bancroftii. The sequence continues at coordinate 29,441,002 of NC_091474.1, forward strand.
CATGGAACACTTTCAGCAGAAAGGCACAGCAATCATGAAGAGGTATATATACCACAAGACTTGTACCACCAGGTTAAAGTATACGTGTTACCCCTCAAGTATTATAATCCTGAACAATGAACTCAGACACTCATTTAAGGACTCTTAATTTAATCATTATATATTATTAAATATTTATTCTGCATTTGAATAGTCAATTTGTTTAATTTCTTTCTTCTTGAGAACATTCTTCTTTATTGATATCTAGAAATTCTGCCTGGTCCGCAGGAAAAATAACCTGAGGGTTGTATGTGATATCATATATGTACTCTGACAAAAAAAAATTAACTTTGATATGGGACCGTATTGATTCCTGCTACCTCAATAACATGTTAAGATACAGACATTAAAATAACCTGAAAAGAACCTGTTCTCCAACAGTTGAATGCGAATTCCTTCACAGCAGTGACCGTTGAGCAGATCTTTCATATCTAACTTTAACTGTAAATTATATGTGTACTTTCTCTCTGCATTTTTAACGCTATTGAATTCATTAGACTTATAAAACAGAGAAATTATTGCAAAGAACTAGACAAAAATATTACATATAAATCCCAGGATATAAATGTGGCTTTTGAGTTTTACATGAAATTCTATACATTTGAGTGTGAAAATGATGATGTTAAAATTAATGATTTTTTAGCTCAACTTCAGTTACCTTTTTTGAGTATTCGAGAACGTGAAGAATTGGACTCTCCATTTACATTTAGAGAAATTATTGATGCACTTAAATCTATGCTGAATGGAAGGTCTCCTGGTGAAGATGGATTTACATCAGAATTTTATTTTAAAAATTCAGGATTCATTAATGCCTCTTTTAATGGATGTGTTGAACCAAGCAATCGAAGTTCATTCTTTACCAGATTCCTCTTCTAGATTGACCCTGTGCCCAGAAGTATTGAACTGCACATTTCAACAACTGATTCCACCTGCATTGAATTCGCCCATTGTTACTGAATGAAGATCTACCAGGACCAATGCCTGAAGAGGGCGCACAAAATCAGTGAAACGGTGCGGACTCGAAAGGCCAACATGGCCTGTTTCCGCTCCGTAAATGGTTATATGACTTATATGGTATTTACTACTCACCTAACCTAATCTGCAGGTAACAGGTAGAAGCTTCAAGCTTTACACACTCTTCAAAGCTTGCAATTTTGGCACTAAGTTTTCCTGCACCATAAAATGTTGAAAACCTGAGCAGTTCCAAGTCATATGTTGGAGAATAAGTGGTGAAAAAATGCTGAAGGACTTGTTCATAAAATTGGAGTCCCAAAGATGGCAAGTGACATACACAGAAGTGACCTATCATTTTTACTCTTAGCATTTTTACCAATTTTACGACAAAAATACATGGAAAATAGAAGTGCATGTTAAAGTATAAGCATTATTGAGGCAGAAATGCCATGTGGTCCTCAAAGGGTTACTAGAAGTGATAAAAAAGCAGAAAATATTGGTGCACCCATGATCTTTATTCCATGTCCCCAGTATTACTAATGATGGTCTATTCTTTTAATGCTTGTATAATGTAATGAATGTTACATTATTGCACTGCAGTCTCTATAGCAATACACATTATCTGCCCTGAGGGCTGCAGTGTTGGTGCTCACAGGAAGACAGTAATTATGTGTGAAAAATCTTGCCGATTGTAATACTAGCTGTGAAATTACTGCCCAGGGTTCAGTAATATCATCACCATTCCATATTGTTGCTGTGATCACACTCTGCCTGCCATCCCTCCTAACCAATTAGCTTTTAGAGTCTACAGATGTGAGGTTGCCATAGTGATAGCTTGCTTTCTGGAATAGAAGACAAAGGTTGAATATAATTAGTAGCTACAACACTGAAGGAAACATGAAGCGCATCTCAACTACACTGGGACTTCTGTTCACCATACGACTGAAGTAACCCAGAACCTTTGAATAAAGCAAGGAATTAATCAAAAATAATGATTCTCACTTTGGCATGGTGTGTCATTCTAAGATCTGGTGGAGAATTTATTGGAACCCAAATTTGAATGAGGGATAATTATTTCTTTTCTCTCATGCTTACACTCTGCTGATCATACCCTAACAGTTCCAAAATGATCCAAAGTAGCAAACACAGTACCCTGGTCCACTCTTACACTATGTACAATGAAGGCAGCACCTCAGTGATAGCTCTCCTGCTTTTTCCACTATTTACCCAGAAACATAGCTTAGACCAGCCATTCCCAATGGGGCCATGCAGCCCCCCTAGGGACCGTAGAACATTGAAGGAAAAGCCTTGCTTTCTTTTCACCTCACTTAACATTTTGTTTTGCATAGTCGGTAAGAGAAAAGTGCAGGAGAATCAAAACTTGATTGCTTCACAGGGAAGGGTAATCAGAATCAAGTTTATTGTTATGAACATGTGCCATGGAATTTGATGATTTGTGGAAGCACCATTGTGCAGAACAAGGTCCATAATTAGTGTAAATTAGATTTCTGTAAAATGAAAAATAAGTGATTAGTGCAAAACAGAAAAAAGTGAGGTAGTGCCCATAAGTTCATTGTCCGTTTAGAAATCTGATGGCAGAGGCGAGAAGCTGTTTTTGTAAAGTTAAGTGTGTGTCTTCCGGCTCCTGTCCCTCCTTCCTGATGGTAGCAGTGAGAAAAGTGCATGGCCTGGGTGGTGAAGGTCTTTGATGATAGAAGATGCTTTCTTGAAGCACCGCCTCAAGATGTCCTTAATGGAGCAAAAACTATTAGTATGATGGTGCTGGCCAAGTGTACAATCCTCTGTTGCTTGTTCCTGTCCTGTACATTGGCATCTCCAGACCAAACAGTGATGCAACCAGGTAGAATACTCTCCACAGTACACCTGTAGACATTTGCAAGAATCTTGGGGACATACCGAATCTCCTCAAACTCCTAAAGAAATATAGCCACCGGCATGCCTTCTTCATGATTGTATCAACATGATGGGCCCAGGATAGGTCTTCAAGGATGGTGACACTCAGGAATTTTAAGTTTCTTATCCTCTCCACTACTGACCCCTCATTGAGGACTGGTTTGTGCTCTCCTGGCTTCCCCTTCCTGAAGTCTACAATCAGTTCCTTAGTTTTACTGACATTGAGTGCAAGGTTGTTGTTGTGACACCACACAACTAGCTGATCTACCTCACTTCTGTATATTTCTTCAATGCCATCTGTGATTCTACCAACAACCACAGTGTCATTAGCAAATTTATAAATGGCATTTGAATTGTCCTTAGCCACATAGTCATGAGTGCAGAGAGAGTAGAGCAGTGGATTAATCACACATCCTTGACATGCGTTTGTGTTGATTGTCAGTGAGGAGCCCTAAGGGGTTGTCAGCACACAAACTTTGATCAGTGTCCCAAGGGGAATCATAGCCAAAAATAAGGTTGAGAATGCTAATTTAGATCATTAACTTCCTCCCCTTGTGCAACAGGTCTCTGAATTCACGCTTTCAATAACCACATCTCACAGCCATTTTCTGTTAAATTTCAATCAACATATCTTCCCTCCCTGAACCACACTTGCTATTAAATGGAACATGGAATGTAGAATACTTCAACATAGCCAAGAATGAGGAATAAGTCACTAGGTAATTTCATGGAAAATAGTCCGGGAGAGTTGTTCCAAAGGGGCAGCTCAAGATGCTAAACCATGCATCAAGTCCTTCAGTGCAGCATGGAAACTGAAAGTGACTACTGGTAAACTCCAGAAGCAGTAAAGACAAGCTTCACAGTCTCCCCACGTTTGCTGACAAAGCCTGCTAGATTGTTTACAATAAAACAAGATGCAAACATTAGAACAGGACACAACAACCCTGCAATGGCAATTCAGAAAGAGTGATTTAAGGGATCCATGGAATTCAAGAAATTATAAACATAATTTTCTGCATCAGTTAGATTTGACTCCACAAAAACTAAATAGACTAAATCCTGCTATATCAGATTTATGTTTTAGGTGTGGATGTGAGAATGGAACATTTTTGCATTCTACTTGGCAGTGTCCTAAAGTCAGATATTTTTGGTTGGAAGTCAGTAATTTTTTGGAACAGATTATAGGGGCCAAGTTTCCACAGGATCCCATGTTATTCTTATTGAGTAACATTAAGGTTATAAGACTTGAATTAAAATTAACTATGTATCAAATTGAATTTGTACAAATTGCTTTAGCAGTTTTTAGGAAATGCATAGCAATATCATGGAAGTCAGATGCAGATTTAGGTATGGAAAGATGGCATGCAGAACTTTGTAACTGTATACTATTAGAGAAGATTACTTAGTTTATGAAATAAATATCATTTGGTTTGGATAATATGGCACCTATATTTACAAAATGTGGTTTTGTACATTTCATAAACTCTCTGAAAACCTCACTTCATGGTAACCTCCAATATTAGACTTTACGATATAAACACTCTATCCCCTTGGCATTCTCCAGTCCTTCTTTCTTCTATCTTTTTTCTTACTTTTCTTTGTCTTTCTAGGGGGTTTTTGGGGGGGAGGGGAAGAAAGTTTCTGAAATATTTTTGAATTTAATGAAATATAATTAATATTGTGGTTTAAATTTTATAAATAAAATATTCAAAAATAAATTATAAACAGTCCAGATCCCATTTCTAGATGAACAATTAATATGGAAATGTCACAAACCCCAAGACTATTGTTACATCTTTCTGATAACCAGTTTCTAACGTATGGAAAAAAAATAGTGGTTACACTTGAAATTGAAGTAAACTTCCACAGAGTTTTAATTTACATCATTTTTGGTGTAGTTTCCAACTTCTTTAGTTTGCAGGCAGACCTGGTTATTGAAAAATTAGCAGGCTCAGGAAAATAACTTTAATTTGAGTGTTAACACACCTCAAAAATTCCAAAATAGGATTTTGGCACTGTTTGGATCCTTTAATTAGACCACAAATTTGATGCTATTAAACATCTAAAATAAGATGGAGTCTCATAGAGCAAACCTCAAAACTGAAAGTGCACATCATCCAATACCAACTCTTGTGAATGGAGAAGCACGTTCCATCATGAAGTATGATTCATGTCATCTATAAAGTTCTGATATTGACACAAAAAAATATTTCTGATTAACATTCTGCTTATTTTATGAGAAATTGAAACTTAATTGATCATTTAATCACTGACATTTAAATGGTAAAGCTGTACTCACACTTTCGTTGGAGTGCACAACACCCAGGATGGAAGCTGATCCACATGACCCTGGAAGGTTCCGAGTTCGATCTCAAATCCTTGCAACAGGTTACACAGTGACATTAATAGAATATGCATAGGTATGGCTATATGACCACAAGACCTTAAACAGAAGTAGGCCTGTCGAGTCCACTCTGCCATTCCATCATGAGCTGATCCATTCTCTCACCCAGCCCACTCCCTTGCCTTCTTCCAATAACCTTTGATACCGTGACTATTCAGATACCTATCCATCTGTCCCAGCATTGTGTTTTTTCCTATCAAGCACTGCCTTAAATACACCCATTCTACCTGCCAAGGGAATTCACGGCCATCATCTTTATCGCAACGTACATTCCATCCCAGGCTAATGTCAGGCTAGCACTAGAAGGACTGAGCACTGTGATTAACAGCCATGAGACATCACAACCTGATGCCTTCCCGATCATTGTAGGGGTCTTCAATCAGTCCAACCTGAAGAAGCCTCTGACAAACATCACATGCAAGACCAGGGAAGCCAACACACTCAACCACTGCTACATCACCATGAAGAACATCTACTGAGCTATACCATAACTGCACTTCGGCAAGTCTGAGTATCTGGCTGTACTTCTGCTCCCGGCGTACAAGCAGAAACTGAGGACCACAGCACCAGTAGTGAAGACAGTGAAAGCATGGTCAAGAGAGGGAGAGGAGCGTCTGCAGGACTGCTTTGAATCAGTGGACTGGAACATATTCAAGAACTCATCCATAGACTTGAATGAATATGTTACAGGTGTCATCAACTTCATCAAGACTCACTTGGACGAGATAGTGCCTAAGCACACCTACCGGGTCTTCCCCAACCTGATGCCCTGGATAAATTAGAGAATTTGCAACCTGCTGAGGGTGAGAACAAGGGTGTTTAAGGCTGGGGATCTAGATCTCTACAAAAAAATCCAGGAACAACTTGTGGAAGGCCATTTATGAAGCAAGGTGGCAATTCTGGAGGAAGCTAGAGGCAGATACACGGGACAGGGAGGGCTAACACCATAGATGGCTATGGTGCTTCATTACCCAATGAGCTGAACACCTTCTATGCTTGCTTTGAGGAGAACAAACAGTACCTCTTCGAATCCTTGCAAAAGTTGAGGACCCTGTGATACCGGTCTCTGAGGACTAACAGGTAGGAGACCAGCATTCTGGCAAGTAAATTTGCCACTGCTGCACGGGTGTATTTAAACCAAGAAATTGGGGGTGGGGGGAGGAGATGAACTGGAATTATAAGGATGGAGTTAAAGGGAAAGAGAGAATAAGTTAAGAATGACAACAGAATTAACGGGGCAGAAAGCTGGAGAAGGGAATGGAGATTATGGCCAAGTGCAATAGGAATCAATATGAAAGGGGAGGGGAGTAATGGATTAAAAGTATTATATATGAATGCACGCAGCATAAGAAATAAAGTGGATGAGTTCAAGGCTCAGTTGGAAATTGACAAGTATGATGTTGTAGGAACAGGAGGACCAGGGCTGGGAAATGAATATTCAAGGGTATACATCCTAACGAAAGGACAGACAGGTGGGCAGAGGGGGTGGGGTGTCTCTGCGGGTGAGGAATTAAATTCAGTCCCTTGAGAGGGGTGATGTAGAATCTGGAGATGTAAGAGTCAGTATGGGAAGAACTGAAAAATTGTAAGGGCGAAAAGACCCTACTGGGAGTTATCTACAGGCCCCCAAACAGTAGCCTGGATATAGGGTACAAGTTGAATAAAGAGTTAAAATTGGCATGTCACAAAGGTAATGCTATGGTTGTTATGGGGAATTTCAATATGCAGGTAGACTGGGAAAATCAGGTTAGTACTAGCCCCCAAGAAAGGGAGTTCATGGAATGTCTCTGAGATGGATTCTTACAATAAGTAGCTTGTACGAGAGCATACCAGGGAGAAGGCAATTCTGGATTTAGTGTTGTGTAATGATCCAGATTTGATCAGGGAACTTGAGGTAAAGAGGCAGTAACCATAATATGATGTTTTAATCTACAATTTGAGAGGGAGAAGGGAAAATCAGGTGTTAATATTACAGTTAAACAAAGGAGACTATGAAGCCAAGAGGGAGGGGCTGGCCAAAGTTGACTGGAATGATGCCCGAGCAGGAATGACAGTGGGACAACAATGGCAGGTATTTCTGCTATTAATACAAAAGGTGCAGGATCAGTCCATTCCAAAGAGGAAGAAAAATTTTAAGGGGAGTAAGGGGCAACCATGGCTGACAAGGAAAGTCAAGGACAGTATAAAAATAAAGAAGAATAGCATAACAAAAATAAGCAGGAAGCCAGAAGATTGGGAAAGTTTTAAGGAGCAATGGAAGATAACTCAAAAGGCAAAACAGGGAGAAAAGATGAAGGATGCAGGTAAGGTAACCAAGAATAAAGAAGGATAGTAAAAGCTTCTATAGGTATGTGAAGAGGAAAAAAATTAGTTAAGATCAAACTTGGGCCCTTAAAGATAGAAATGGGTGCAATTATTATGAGGGACAAGGAAATGGTAGATGAGTTGAAGGGGTACTTTGGATTTGTCTTCACTAGGGAAGACACAAACAGATGTAATAGTGGACAGAGGACCTAGGGTAACAGAGGAACTGAAGGAAATTCACATTGAGCAGAAAATGGTGTTGGGTAGACTGATGGGACTGAAGGTTGATAAATCCCCAGGGGCTGATGGTCTGCATCCCAGGGTACTTAAGGAGGTGGCTCTAGAAATCATTTATGCATGGGTAATCAATTTCCAACGTTCTATAGATTCAGGATCAGTTTCTGCAGATTGGAGGGAGAGAAAACAGCAAATTATAGACCAGTTAGCCTGACATCAGTAAATGCTGGAGTCAATTATAAAAGATGAAATAGCAGCACATTTGGATAGCCGTAACAGGATCAATCCAAGTCAGCATGGATTTACGAAAGGGAAATCATGCTTTACTAATCTTCTGTAATTTTTTAGGGATGTAACTATAAAAATGGACAAGGGAGAACTAATTGATGTCGTGCACCTGGATTTTCAGAAAGCCTTAGATAAGGTCCCACAAAGGAGATGGTGGGCAAAATTAAGAGTACATGGTATTGGGGGTAGGGTACTGACATGGATAGAAAATTTGCTGGCAGAGTGGAAACAAAGAGTAGGAATTAACGGGTCCCTTTCAGAATGGCAGGTCATGACTAATGGGGTACCTCAAGGCTCGGTGTTGGGACCGCAGCTATTTACAACATACATAAATGATTCAGATGAAGGGATTAAAAGTAACATTGGCAAATTTACAGATGACACAAAGCTAAGTGGCAGTGTGAAATGTGAGGATTATGAGAATACGTAGGGTGACTTGGACAGGATGGGTAAGTGGGCAGATGCATGGCAAATGCAGATTAATGTGGATAAATGTGAAGTTATCCACTTTGGTGGCAAGAACAGAAAGGCAGATTACTATCTGAATGGTGTCAGTTAGGAAAAGGGGAGTACAATGAGATCTAGGAGTTCTTGTTCATCAGTCATTGAAAGTAAGCATGCAGATTCAACAGGTAGTGAAGAAAGCAAATGGCATGTTGGCCTTCATAACAAGGGGATTTGCAGATGTACGGGGCCATGGTGAGATCACACCTGGAGTATCATGTGCAGTTTTGGTGTCCAAGTTTGAGGAAGGACATTCTTGCTATTGAGGAAGTGCAGCATAGGTTCATGAGGTTAATTCCCGGGATGGCAGGACTCATACGTTGAAAGATTGGAGTGACTGGGCTTGTATACACTGGAGTTTAGAAGAATGAGAGGGGATCTGATTGAAACATACAAGATTATTAAGGGATTGAACATGCTAGAGGCAGGAAACATGTTCCTTATGTTGGAGGAGTCCAGAACCAGAGGCCACAGTTTAAGAATAAGGGACAGACCATTTAGAATGGAGTTGAGGAAGAACTTTTTCACGCAGAGAGTTGTGGTCTGTGGAATGCTCTGCCTCAAAAGGCCATGGAGGTCAATTCTCTGGATGCTTTCAAGAAAGAGTTAGATAGAGCTCTTAAAGATAGCAGAGTCAAGGGATATGGGGAGAAGGTAGGAACAGGGTACTGATTGTGGATCATCAGCCATGATCACAATGAATAGCGGTGCTGGCTCAAAGGGCCGAATAGCCTACTCATGCACCTATTGTCTATTGATGTCAGAACATCATTCAAGAGGGTGAACTTTTGCAAGGCGTTAAGCCCTGATGGCCTACCTGGCAGGGTACTGAAAATCTGCGGCAACCAACTAGCCGGAGTGTTCACGAACAATTTCAGCTTCTCATTGCTGTAGTCAAAGCTTCCCACCTACTTCAAAAGGGCATCAATCATCCCAGTGCCCAAGAAGAGTAGAGTGAGCTGCCTCAACAACTATCGCTCAGTAGCACTAACTTCTACTGTGATGAAATGCTTTGAGAGGCTGGTCATGGTCAGAATTAACATGTACCTAAGCAAAGATCTGAACCCACTGCAATTTGCCTATCATCACAATCACTCCACAGCAGATGCAATATCGCTGGCTCTCCACTCAACTCTGAATTACCTTGAAAACAACAATTTATACATAAGGCTACTCTTCATTGACTACACCTCAGCCTTCAATACCATTATTCCCTCAGTGCTGGTCAAGAAGCTACAAACTCTGGGCCTCTGTACTCCACTCTACAACTGGATCCTTGACTTTTTCAGTCAGTATGAATAGGAAACAACATCTTACCCTCATTGATTATCAACATAGGATGTGTGCTTAGCCCACTGCTCTATTCATTACATACCCATGATTGTGTGGCCAGACACAATTCCAATGCTATATACAAATTTGGTGATCATAAATAGCAATGAGGAAGTATACAGGAGGAAGACAGATCAGCTCATTGAGTGGTGTCACACCAACAACCTTACGCTCAACATTAGTAAAACCAAGGAGATGATTGTGGACTTCAGGACGAAGTCATGGGAACAAAACCCAGTCCTTATCGAGGGGTCAGTAGTGGAGAGGGTCAAGAACTTCAAATTCCTGGGTGCCAACATCTCTGAGGATCTGTCCTGGAGCCTCCATGTTCATGCAGTTATAAAGAAGGCTCGCCAGTGGCAGGTGTTTGAGGAGATTCGGTATGTCACTGAAGATTCTTGAAAACCTCTACAGGTGTAAGATGGAGAGCATTCTGGCTGATTGCATCACTGTCTGGTATGGAGGCGCCAACTCACAGGACAAGAAAAACTCCAGAGGGTTTTTTTTAAAAAACTCAGCCTATGACATCACAGGCAACAGACCACTCCATCGATGAAATTTACATGAGGTGGTGTCTTTAAAAAGCAGTCATTATCCTCAAAGCCCTCCACCACCCAGGTAATGCCCTCTTCACTCTGCTACCATCAGGAAAAAAGGTACAGGAGCCTAAAGACGAGCACTCAGTGGCACAAGGACAGCTTCTTCCCTGCTCCCATCAGATTCCTGAATAATCAGTAAACCAAAGACACTGCCTTGCTTTTTGTGCACTATTAATTTTATTCAGTATTTATTGTTGTAAGACAGTTTACAATATGAATATTTGCACTAAGCTGCTACCACAAAAAACTGAATTTCATGTCTTGCTCATGACAATAAATTCTGATTCTGACCCAACAACCTGGCCTCAACAGTTGCCCCTGTTAGCAAATTCCAGACATTCACCACTCTTACTAAATAAATTTCTCTGCATCTCTGTTTTAAATGGGCACCCTTCAATGCTGAAGTTGTGCCCTCTTGTCCTAGACTCCCCAACCATGGGAAACAACTTTGCCACAGCCTTTCAATATTCAAATGCTTTTACGATGAAGCAGGACTGATGTTGTATGTTGGCTTTTAGTGACTTGCATACAAAAACACTAAGGTACCTTTGAAAATCAACATTTCTCAATCTTGCATTGCTTAAAACCAGATTTGATTATGGATCTTAAGTTAAAGGATCATTTAGGAGGCAGTGCTTACAAACTGATAGAATTTACTCTGCAGTTTGAGATCGAGAAGCTAATATCAAATGTGTCAGCGTTACAGTTGAGTGAAGGTAACTAAGGCTTACCAAAGTTGATTGGAAGAGACCCTGGCAGGGAAGACAGCAGAGAAACAATGGCAGGAGTTTATGGGAGTAATTCAGAAAATAAAGGATTATTTCATCCCAAAGAAAAACAAACATTCTAAAGGGAGGGTGAGGCAATTGTGTCTGACAGGGGAAGTTAAAGACAGCATAAAAGCAAAAGAGAGGGCATACAGCATTGCAAATATTACCAGGAAACCAGAGGATTGGGTAGCTTTAAAAATCAACAGAAGGCAACTAAAAAAGCAATTAAGAGAGAAAGTTCAAATATGAAGGTAACCTAACCAAAAGATTTGTCATATATCTAAAGAGCAAAAGAAAGGCAAGAGTAGAAATCAGACCACTGGAGAAGTGGTAATGATGGATGAACTGAAGAATTATTGTGCATCAGTATGAAGACACCAGTTATGTGCTAGAAATTCAAGAGAGTCTTGGGGAAGAGGAGGGGGCAGTCTAATAATGTAGATAAATATTGGGAAAAATTGGTAAAATTAGAGTAGGTTACATACATACACACATTTTAAAACAGATCTTATTTGAAATAATGAAGAATTCATATTCAGTGGACTTTACAAAAACTATGGAGAATGCTATGCACATTTCACAAGTAGCTGCTAATTGAAATTATGTCATCAAATTAATCGACTGGACACAGGTCGTTTGGTGTTGAAAATTTTTACAAGGCTTCTGACCTTTCTGCAAAGTGCACAGGAAGGTCACTCCAGAGAAGTTAGTTTACCTAAAACAACGGATGGGAGCAAAAGGCTAACTCCTATTGTTTTCTGGAGAAGGTCAGGGGTTTTGCAAGTGAGAGAATCACATGGGCTTTCCAGCAGTTGGAGAGAGGGAGAGAGAGGGAGGGAGAGGGAGGGAGAGGGAGGGAGGGAGAGGGAGGGAGAGGGAGGGAGAGGGAGGGAGAGAGAGAGAGAGGGAGGGAGGGAGGGAGGGAGGGAGGGAGAGAGAGAGAGGGAGAGAGAGGGAGAGAGAGGGAGAGAGAGGGAGAGAGAGGGAGAGAGAGGGAGAGAGAGGGAGAGAGAGGGAGAGAGAGGGAGAGAGAGGGAGAGAGAGGGAGAGAGAGGGAGAGAGAGGGAGAGAGAGGGAGAGAGAGGTGAAACAAGTTCTCTCAGCCAGAGTGTGTGCGACACTGAGTCACAGCTGAAGCATGCAGGAAAAGTTTGTTGGAACTGAAACAGAAAGCTCCAGAGCAGTGGATGGCTGGAAGTGCTATCTGTCTGATGTTTCTCTTGGAATAAGGGGAACAGAAAGGAACTCTGTGATAGCCTGAAAGAAAGTGGTTATCATCTGGAGAACCCTGATGGGGCAAGTTTCATCAGCAAGACATTGAGGTAACTAATGGTGGTACCTCAGTTGTGGAAATCCTGGAACAACAAATCTCTCTCTGCAAACCCTACAAGAACCTTCCTGAGCGGTAAACATTTACCTTTCAGGCACCAAAGCCTGGTGAACTTTCTACATGTTAAATTCTGTACACAGTATAAGAATTGCCTGCATCCAAAGAACTTGGAAGAAGGAAAATTGAGAATGAACTTTTAAAAAAATTTACATACACATTACATACACATGCGCTTAGAATTAGAAGGGGGTTAATTTGGGTTAGTTAAGTATAGAGTTAAGTTAAAGTTTGATTCTGTTTTCATGTTTAAAGATAATTAAAAACAATTTTTGTTTAAGTAACCATTTGTTGTGGTGAATATCTATTGCTGCTGGGTTTTGGGGAATTTTGGGCTCATAACAAGTCACTATTAGAAAAGAGAAGGTGCTGGGAAACTGAAGGGGTTGAAGGTAGATAGGTCATCAGGACCAAATGAACTACAGCCCAGGGTTCTGAAAGCTGCATCTTAAGAAATGGTATACATATTAGTAGTGACCTTTCGAAACTGCTGAGTCAGGAATATTTCCAGAAGCCTGGAAAATTACAAAGTTATTCTGTTCTTTTAGAAGGGAGAGAAACAAAAGACAGGAAATTATCGGCTGGTTTTATTTTCAAATTCTTTTTTCACACTATGAACCATACTGACCAAAATACACACAAACATTTCCCTCTTGAATATACGGTGTCATTTTCTCCCCTTTTCCCCCTCCCTTCCCTCCCTCCTTCACCCCCCTCCCCACCCACTCAACCCATTAAACAATGTCATCACACAATGAAAATAAACAAGAAACTTGTCTCTTCTACTTTTACATACTGGGTCAGTTAATTTCGTCTTCTTCTCCTTCTGTCATTTTAGGCGGTGGAGGTCCGCGGTAGGACTTTTCTGTTGTGTTCCATGTACGGTTCCCAAATTTGTTCGAATACTGTGATGTTATTTCTTAAATTATATGTTATTTTTTCCAATGTAATACATTTATTCATTTCTATGTACCATTGCTGTATTCTCAGGCTATCTTCTGATTTCCAGGTTGACATAATATTTTTTTGCTACAGCTAAGGCTATCATAATAAATCTTTTTTGTGCTTCATCCAAATCGAGTCCAAATTCTTTACTTCTTATATTACTTAGAAGAAAGATCTCTGGATTTTTTGGTATGTTGCTTTTTGTGATTTTATTTAATACCTGATTTAGATCTTCCCAAAACTTTTCCACTTTCTCACATGCCCAGATTGCATGTACTGATGTTCTTGTTTCGTTCTTACAGCGAAAACATCTGTCTGATACTGTTGGGTCCTATTTATTTAACTTTTGGGATGTGGTGTATAGCCTGTGTAACCAATTATATTGTATCATGTGTAACCTCGTGTTTATTGTATTTCTCATAGTTCTGGAGCATAGCTTTACCCATGTTTCATTCTTTATCTTTATGTTTAGATCTTGTTCCCATTTTTGTTTGGGTTTACAGCTTGTTTCGTCGTTCTCTTTCTCTTGCAGTTTGATGTACATGTTTGTTATAAATCTTTTAATTATCACTGTGTCTGTAATCACATATTCAAAATTGCTTCCTTCTGGTAACCTCAGCCTACTTCCCAATTTGTTCTTCAAGTAGGTTTTCAGTTGGTGGTACGCAAACATTGTACCGTGAGTTCCTTCAAGTAGGTTTTCAGTTGGTGGAAATTATCAGCTGGTTAGCCCAACTTCTGTGGTTGGCAAGATTGCATAGTCAGTCACTAAGTATTATGTTCTAGGATACTTGAAAGCACAAAACAAAATAGGCCAAAGTCTATATGGTTTCCTTCAGGGGAATTCTTGCCTGAAAAATCTGTTGGAGTTCTTTGAGGAAGTTACGTGCAGGACAGACAAGTGAGAGTCAGGTCATGCTGTATACTTGGATTTTCAGAAGTCCTTTCATATGGTGCAGTTCATATAACCATTTACAGCACGGAAACAGGCCATGTCGGCCCTTCAAGTCCATACCGGTTCACTAGAACAACTCCACGAGCTCCTCCGCAAACTCCTGAGGAAGTAGAGGCTTTCTTCATGATGCCATTGGTGTGTTGGTTCCAGGAAAGATCTTCCGAGATAGTGACTCCCAAGAACCTACATTTGCTCATCCTCTCCACCTCTCTGTTCAGAAATCTGATGGCGGCAGGAAGAAGTTGTAAGTGCCGATTTAAGGTGATGGTGCAATCGCTCAACTAGCCCATTGGCCTCATTGTGATTCCTGCACACGTGCCAAATGGTGTCATGCACTCTTTCCCTTGTGGTCCACTGTCCATGGTGATCATTGACTTTCTGCTGAGCAACAATGGACCCAGATGGCCAGACCTGAACTTGCAAAAGTTTTAGTCGACCAATTTGCTGGTTCTCTGCTGAAAATCTGCAAGGGAGGGAGAGAAAGGAAGTAAAACATGGAAGTCTGCAAGCACCATGGTTGAGGTAAAAGCACGATGCTGGAGAAACTCAGCAGGTCAAACAGTGTCCTTTATATCAAAAAGGTAAAGATACAGAACCAACATTTCAGGCTTGTGCTCCTCATCGAGGCAAGGACAAATGTCGGCAGGCATCAAAACAAAATGGTAGAGGATGTAGAGCCAAAAAGCAGGAGGTAATAGGTGGATGAGGGTGCTAAACAAGATAGTAGCCCATGGTCTTATGGGAAAGGCATTGGCAAGGAAGTCTGCAGATGCTGTGATTTAAGTTTTAAGCACAAAAGTGCTGGAGAATTCAGCAGGGTCACACAATGTACATAGGAAGCAAGATACATAACCAACATTTCAGTCCGAGCCCATTATTAAGGTATGAGCAAAAAGTATGCAGGCACCTGAATAAAAATGTGGAAGGAGGAGGAAAGAAGGGTCGAAGAGGAGCACAGGTCAACAGGCAAGAGATGTGGGAGGGCAAAAGAGAAAAAAAGCTGGTAAGTGATGGGGGAAGAGGATAGTCTTTTTCATATCATGTTTAAACTCACCGCACTCACTGGAAAATAGTAACATAAAAAATGAAATTGAAGGATTTATTTTCTTTCTTTTTAAAATATTTTTTATTGAGTTTAACATATAAACACATACAAAATTTTAAGGAAAACACATAACAAGTCATCTTATATACATACAAAAAAATTGATGGAACCACATTAGACAGTTGCTTAATTCACATGAGACACGTTATTGAATATAATGTTGAAACTTATATTTTCCAAATTAAACCAAATAAAAATAAAAAAAGAAAACAAACAAAAAAAAAACCTAAAAACTAAATTTAATCTACCCCTTCCCTCTAATCAAGACGACCTTTGTAAAAGAAAAGGGAAATCGTGGATCAGATAGCAACCTTCAAACATCGATCAGAGAATCTCTGGAACATTCAAAATTCTTAATTCATCCAGTCAAGATAGTATTCTATGAATGGGCCCCACACCTTTTCAAATTGAAACTTTCTATCTTTAATGTTGTATCTTTTTTTCTCCAAGCTTAAATAGGACATTACAACATGTAACCACAGTGTATGGGTAGGTGAGGAGTCATCTTTCCATTTCAATAAAATTGCTTGTCTGGCAGACAGAGGTATATCTGGCTCATGTGAAAAACCAAACAAAGCAATTAATGGACATGGATCTACTTTGATCTTAAAAATCATTGATAAAGTTTGGAAAATGTTTTTCCAAAAGCTCCCAAAACCTATGGATCAGTGAAGCTTCAAAAATTTTACACTTCTCACACAGTGGATCAATATCAATATCTGAAATAATTTAAGTTTGGACATATGTGTTCTATGTACTACCTTAAATTTTAATAAGCAGTGCCTTGCACAAAATGAAGAATTACTAATCAAGCTGAGAGTCGAGAACCAATCTACATCTGAAAATGTTTTGTTCAAATCTTGTTCCAATCACTCTTAATCCCAGCCATTGAAGCTGATCTTAAATCCAATAAATCATTATAAATATAAGATATTAATTCACCGTGAAAAAAGCAAGTTAAAAAAATGAATCAAGAATATTAGTATTTGAGATTCGAGGAAAATCAGAAAGCTTGGACTGAACAAAATATCCAACTTATAAATATCTAAAAAAAATCTGTTAGGAAGATTACAGTTGGATGATAATTGTTCAAAAGAAGCAAAGTTTTCTCAAATAAAAGGAGCTTCATAACGTTGGATAACTAATCTATACCATTCCTTGAAACCTACAACCATCAGAGACGGCTGAAAAAAATGATTATCTACCATGGGACTGGCAGAGAAAAACTATTAAACCCAAAGAACTTTCTAAATTGAGCCCATATTCTCAACCTATTTGTCATTAACGGATTATGTGTCAATTTAGAAAAGGAAAATGGATTTATGTATTAATATGAGTAACTTCCAATCAACGAAAAATCTACTAGTTGCGGGGATGCTGAATTACTGAAGTTTTAATGTAGAAAACGCTGAAAATACTCAGCAAGTCAAGCAGCATCAGTGAGGATTGAAACAGAAAATGTAATTGATGAGCGGTCATTGCCCTTAAATCTTAATCTCTTTCCACAAATGGTTATCGCAACACTACTACAGCGCCAACAACTTGGGTTCGAATCTGGCACTGTCTGTAAGAAGTTTGTATGTTCTCTCTGTGTCTGTGTGGGTTTTCCCTAGGTGTTCCAGTTTCCTCCCACCCTTCAAAAAAGTGCAGGGTTTTGTAGGCCAATTGGGGTATTTGGCCAGCATGGGCTCCTGGGCCAGAAAGGCCTGTTACTGTGCTGTATGTCCAAATTAGAAAAAATATGTTTAAAAATGCTTTCAGAACTGCTGAGCGCTTTCCACATCTGTGTTTTTATTTTAGAACTCCATTGATTAGGGGCTTGACTCTTGGCTACATTTTCAGTTATGAAAAGTGCATTTTCTTTCACAAGTTTCTTTAAAACTGGAGTGCGCACGCCCTCCTTAACGCAAAAGTAATCCATTCCCCTCAGCCAAATAATGTAAGCAGTCATGGCGATGTGGTGAAGCACCTGATAGTCGAATAATCCACCTGATTCACTAGAGTCCTTACTCTGGTATGGTCAAGTGAGACTCCAGATCCATAACAGTTGGTGCCGTTTAACATGGCTTGACTTGACAAGCAGGAAAGGTCTTAAAATGCTGATGTGTCTTTGAGTCAGCCCATGGCGATCGAGCCAGTGATCCGGGCGGCAAGCGCAACCAAAGGCCAGTGGCACTGGCTCCAACAAGCGAACCAGAGGGTGAATGGCATGCGCAGCTTAAAGGCCAGCAACCCCAAAATGGCGCTGGCCTTGCTGCGCAGCCAACAGACAGGGACATTGTGTGGAGAAAAAGGGCATTGTTATGCAGGAAAGTATCCACGTGCGGGAAACCCAATTTTGTTATGCATGATGTGACGTCAGCCAAGGGGGGGCCATGCGGGAACAGTGCAAGTATAAAAGTCAGGCCTAAGCCCTAATAAAACTCAGAGCTTAACATGACTACACTATGTGTTCGTGTCTTCTTTCAAGTAGTGCGCAGCTACAATTGGTGAACCCGATGGTTTAGACGGCATCTAAACCCAGCAATGAGTGAACTGGCATCAGTCAATGCGGTCGCACTAAAGCTGCCGACCTTCTGGACGAATCGACCATGTGTGTGGTTTGACCCAACTGAGGCACAGTTCCAGATCTGACAGATCACAGCAGAATCCACCCAGTACTACCACGTGATGAGTGCCCGAGACCAGGACACAGCATGCTGGAGACCCTATCGGAAGGCGCATACACTGCCTTCAAGGACTTGCTGATCGAGACATTCGGGCTCTCATGGCATGAGAGAGCAGCACGTCTGCTCCACCTGGAAGGGCTAGGGGACAGGTCCCATCAGCTTTCATGAATGAGATGCTGGCCTTCCTGGACAAACACAATCCCTGTATCATGTTTGATCAGGTATTCCTGGAATAACTACTCCTGGCTGACACGGATTTCAGCAAACCCCAGAAAGTCGCCAGACCCATGCAGAGCCGCCAAGAGAACAGCAGGAGTTGATCCAGATGACCAGTGGTGTTTCAAGTGTGTGTGTGTGTGTGTGTGTGTGTGTGTTTCAAGTAAAACTATTCTGGGGACTTCACAGAATTCAGCCACTGGAATAAACCCAATACTAAAATTAGAATCTTTATATCAAGTTAGATCACAACCAGAAAATGAGAGGTGAACACATAATTAGTTTCACTTGTCTCTAATATTTAGAATGTATTTTTTTTTCCCTTTGCATGGTAGAATTTACACATTTCAGTTAATGCCTATTGGTTAAAACTTTAAAAATATGGAAAAGTCTTACAGGAAAGTGAGCAATAAATGACATAACTCAGACATTATGTGGGGAATATTTTCACACAGGGCTGTTGTCATTCATGAAATATTTCTCAGAATAGAATGCACCCCAGTACAAGTGAAATCAGCTGATTAGACTAACGGACTTTTAGACTAGTTAAGGTGTTTTGATAGGGTGAAAGAGCTTGTGCTCTTTCACATGTGCTCATTGCCACATGTTAAATAGCCTGCAACACGCAATTCCTTTTCACGCCTTGATCAAGTTAGCACCAAATGCCAAATTACAGAGCTTGAGTACTGACTGAAGGCACTTGGTGGCAAACAAGAAGACTGCAAATATTGGAGAATAATGTAGTACACAAAAGTGCTGAAGGAACTAAGCAGATCATGCATCATCCATGGAAAGCAATAAGCAGTCAATATTTTGGACATGAGCCCTTCTTTGGGAATGCTGAAAATCAAGCAGACACCTGAATAAGGTTGGGGGGAGGGGCACGGGGAGGAATTCTATGATGTGTTAGAGAGTTACATGACTCCTGATAGTTGCATTTAGGGGATCAGATAGATTAATGACAGAGGTGTTCAAATATAAAAGGGTAATGGCAGTACAGGATTTCAACGTTTCCAATATTGCTTCAACATGAAACCCTTAAAGTGGGAAATGTTTAAAGAAGTGCTCCAGGAGAACATTTTGAGTGTGTGCTGCATGGGAAGGGGAAATACTGGACAAAATTTTTGGGAATGCAGCTGGGAAAATAGTGGTAGAAAATAGTAGGTAGAGCATTTTGTAGATGATAGTTTTAACTGTGAACGTTTTAAAGCAGTTACAGAGAAGGATTATGGAGAAATTAAACTTCAGAACTGGGGGGTGGGGGGGGAAACAATTTCAATTATAGTCAGATGGCACATAGCAAAAGTGGGCTAGGAATAATTCTGAAACAAGAGAGTTTATAGATACTGATTGTAGTAACTACACAAATTTTTTCCAGCACTTTTGTGTATTTATTAGGAATAAGTACTTGCAGGTAAGGCATATGAGAGACTTCAGTGGAAGTCACACAAAGTTCAGAAAAAGAAACACATAAATTAGATACTGGAACTGAGCAAACTGGAGTAACTAAGCAGGTCAGACAATGTCCATGGGTAGAAATTGTCAGTCAGTCTTTTGGGTCGGGACTATTTATCAAGACTAAAGTAAAAAGGGAGTGATATTACTTATATGAAGGGAAAAGAAGCTGTGGAGAAGGCAAAAGGAGATCGGTGTGAGAGATGAAGAGACAGATAGAGCGGCAGAACAGTCAGTGACAAGGGAGGGGTGGGGTGGGATGAGGGGGGTACAGAAAAGTACAGGAGTAATTACGGAGATGGAAACGGTGGAATCAGATGGAATTGGGGTTACTTAAATGAGAAAAATCAATGTTTGTGTCATTAGGTTTCAGCTGTCCAGGAGGAAAATAACATGTTATTCCTCAAATTTACATTTAGCCTCACCCAGACAATGGATGAGGTCAAGTATAGACATATTTGTGTAGGAATGATTGGGGGAGTTAAAGTGGTTGGTTACAGGAAGTTCAGGCACTTTTCAAATCTACAAACTCTAACGGGTAGATGGACAATGGCAACAGGCACGTGGGAATACCATCACTTGCAGGTTCCTCTCCAAGTCACACATCCTGACATGGACATATATCACTGACCTTTTATCACTGCTGGGTCTAAATGCTGGAACTGTGGGAGTGCTTTCACCAGAAGTACTTCTGTGGCTTATGGTAGTATCACATCCACTTTCTTAGAGGGAATTAGGGGCAGGCAATTGTTGCTCCTTCTCTCTTCAACCAATTGAGCTGTTCAATTAACAACTCTAGGTGTGTTTTACCTGGGTGTTTTATTCTTGATGCAAACAAAAGGACACAGATCTCTGCTCTCCAAGAAGTCTCCTGCTTCAGGTGGTTGGACCCCTCAGAATAGGCTGGCTCTGTCCTCAATAGCTTTGCTGTTGGCTGCCAAAGTTCTTTACTGCTGACCACTAGCAACCCTCCAAGTGAGAAAGGGACAAGAAACTGAATTGCCATTCAGTCTGCCTCTCCATTGTTTTTCCTTACCTGGACCAATAATTGTGTTAAATATTTAATCATTCTTTGAGACAGTGGTTCTCAACCTTTTGTTTTCCCCACTTTCATTCCATCTTACTAACAGCAGAGCACCTAACCACAATTATTTCGCTTGGCCAACTTCCCCATTATTCCCAGTTCCTTGTTCTGAGGAGCTTCTTGGCCATACAGTCCTGAAAAACTCTAAAGCTAACTAAAAAAAACTTGGATATATGAAATAAAATCAGACATTTCTGTAAATACCTGACAGGATAGAGAAACAAAAGTGACGTGACAAAAGTTTAATGCACTGAAATGATCACTGTTTCTCTGATCTGCTAATATTTCTAGCATTTTTGTTTTTTTATTTCAGATTTAAAAGATTCTGTTAGTCAAGTTATTATCATCTGATTCTATAAGTACAACCTGACGAAACAATGTTCTCAGGCCCTCAGTGCAAACATGCAGACACAACACACATGCAGACAAATAATACATATGCAGGACAAGTATTTTATCTGTATAAATAAATAAATTAATATTGTTTTGTACAAAGGGAGAGACTCAGATGGTTAGTGTGAGCATTTCCTTTGGTAATTTGTCATTCTCACTGCCCGTGGGATGAAGCTGTTCCTCAGCTTGGTGATGCTGGCTCTAATACCCCTGTATCTCTTCCCAGGCAGGAGCAGCTGGAAGATGCCTTATGTGGGGTGGAAGGGATTTTCAATAATTTTGCATGCCCTCTTCAGATGATGACCCTGGTAAATCACGTCGATGGGCAGGGTGGGGGGGGGGGGGTGGGGAGGTATTGGTAGCATTACCTTGCCTTTATGTCTAATGTGCACCCATGAGCTATTCAAGCAACATCATTTGAAAGATTTAAAGGCATAGAGCCACTAGAAAAATATTGATTTAATATGTAATAAAAACCAAGGCAGCAGTAAGTCAGGCAGCATTTGCAGATTTTTTAAAAAAACTTTTCACTTTTGAATGAAGATTCATAATTGCTTGTTCAATTCATCAATTTCAATTCTTTGTTTAAACAAGGAGTGCTGCTTGTATCATTAGGATGGACAGTTCAAAAATTATTGAGCTTAATTGCATAAATCAGAATGAGCAAAGAAATGGCTATTAACCCAGAGTTTATACTTCATCAGGTGCACATATACTTACTTCATATTTCAGACTCACCAACTCTTCAAAGGTAATACCAGAAATCATATAAACATTTATTCTTGAAATAAAAATTAACACAAACAGGTCCAAATTAGTTGTAGATAATCATTGCTTATTCAAACTTTTATTTTAAAAAAAGGTATTTAATGATGTGACTCTACCTTTGCATGGCAGCACTGTGATTAGATGAATGGATCTGTATCCAGATATCTCCAATAATGATTATGAGACACGTGTCCAAATCCCACTATGCCAGCTGGGAAATTTAAATACAGTAAAAATATGAAATTAGAATTTAAAAATAAAAAGTGAGTATGAGTCATAATATTGCACAGTCAATAAATCAAGAAAGATCTGAGGCACGGAAGAATGGGACAGCGGTTGTCTGAGGACTTTAACATGCACTTTAACATGGACAAATCAAATTGGTTGAGGCAGTCTCGAAGAGGACTCCATGATAGCTTTCTGAAACAGCACACTAAGCCTGTCAGGGAACACACCATCTTAGATCTGGTCTGTGCAATAAGACAGACAAAATGAATGACCTTGTAGTTAGGAATCCTCTTGGAAAGATTGATCACGATAGGATTGCATTTACCATGGAAATGGAGGGGGAAATTGTTTGATCTAGAAACCAGTATAAATTGCCCAAACAATATTCAGAAATTGGCTTGCCTGCAGAAAACAGAGGGTAGTGCCAGATGAAACCTATTTTGCCTGAAGGTCAGTGACTAGTGATGTCCTGCAGGGATCTGTTCTGGGACCCCTGCTCTTTGTCATTTTTATTAATGACCTGGACAAAGTGGAAGAATGGGCCAGTAAGTTTGCAGATAACACGAAGGTTGGCGGTGTTGTGGATAGATGAGAGATTATTTAAAAGAGGTCCACAAAATTATGGGAGGCCTAACTAAGATGGACAGACAGCACCTTTCCCTTGGGGTGACAGTAGCAAATACCAGAGGACATATGTTTAAGGTGAGGGAACAAAAGTTTAGGGGAGATATCAGTGGTACAGAATTTTGGTTTTTTTTTTTAAAAACACACATGATGGGTGCCTGGAATGCATTCCCAGAGTGGTGGTGGTGGAGGTTGGCACAATAGGAACATTTAAAAGACTTAGACAGGCACATGGAAGCATGAAAATAGAGAGTTACGGGTGTAAGGTAGGGAAGGTTTAGATTGGTTGAGTTGGTTTATATAGGTCACCATTACATTATGGACCAAAGGGTTTGTACTTTGCCGTAATGTTTATTTAATTTTAAATTTAGACATATAACATGGTAACAAACTCTTCCAGCCCACGGGCCTGTGCCATCCAAATACTCCAAATTAACCTACAATTCCCATACACTTTGTTCTAAACAAAGTGATGAGGGAAAATTGGCTCGTGTAGACTGGGAATACACATTACATGGTGGAATAGTCAAGGAACAGTAGAATGCTTTTGAAGAGATTTTTCACACTGCTCATCAAAAGTATGTTCCAGTTAAGAGCAAGGACAGTAAAAGTGGGGAGCCATGGATATCTAAGGAAATAAAGGAAGGCAAATCCCTGAACTCTGGAGCAGGCTTGACCATCTGAATGGCCTGTGCAGGGCACAAAGAAAAGTACAATTAAACTGTTGATGGGCATAATCTTTTTACCAATGAGAAGCCCATTTAAAAATCTGTCCTTGCATTTGGATGTCCATGCTTTTAAGCATGGGTATTTTCTGCCCAATGGAAGTCAATTGGACACAGTGTGACCAAAGTGAGATGGGTCCTTTAATATGACAGCAGATGTAGACAAGATCAGTGGAGGGGAGGGTGTTTTAGGTGAAGGCCTGATCTGCACTCACAACTCTGCAATTCCTTGCAGTCTTGGGTAGAGCAGTTCTCATACCAAGTTGTGATGTACTTGGCTTGGTACAAGAACTGCCATTATCAACAATCTGGGAAGGGGAGAATTGAACTGGAAAAATACTGTGGCAACAGTGCCAACTCATAGGTTGTGTGTTCTCACAGCTGTGTGACTCACCCCAAAAGGCTTCCTGCCATCATAGATCCATCATAGTAGAATAGTGGATGAGTGAGTTGAAGCAAACATGGAATTTAAAGTCAACAAGTTCAGTCAGCAGGACAGGCAGAGACAAATCAGGAATGGGCAGGACAGGAAATGAGGAAAGTCTGATAGGCTATTTGCATTAAAATAAATCCAGTTTAGCCTAACAGTAATGTAGATTCACTCAGGTCATGGATGGGCATATTTTTCTGGGATATTGGAGTTATTACAGAAATATGATTGAGTAATGGGCAGGAGTAACAACTCATTGTGTTAGTTGCTTTCAGTGTACCTAAGACAGCTGAGTGGTGATATGACAAAGGCTTCTAAAATCATGAGGGGAATTGAAAGGAGAGACAGTCATTTTCTTAGAGTGGGGTGTCTTATATGTATTGGTTTCGGGTGAGAGAGGAAAAATTTAAAGGGGACCTAAGGGGAAGCTTTTTCATACACAGGTGAATTCAAGTTCATT
Organism: Narcine bancroftii; assembly: GCF_036971445.1. Classification (NCBI taxonomy): domain Eukaryota; kingdom Metazoa; phylum Chordata; class Chondrichthyes; order Torpediniformes; family Narcinidae; genus Narcine; species Narcine bancroftii. The sequence continues at coordinate 29,465,791 of NC_091474.1, forward strand.
TGTCATCCAGTACAACCTGATGAAGCAGCATTCTATGTTTCATCAGGTTGTAAATAGTGCAAACAATGCAAATCATGCATACTGACATAACAGACATACAGACAAGCGATACATATACACAATACATATGTATATATTGTTACAGAGTTCTATGTTGTGTGGTTTTACGTTAAAAAATGACAGTTTGCCTTAGAGAGCCAAGGTGAAGGTGGACTGCTGAGAGAGTGGGAGACGGACTGAGCACGTGCAGAAAATGATCTAAAAATTTCTGGACTTGGATGATAAAGCACCACTGCGTGGTGCTGTGGAGTGGAAGAAGGTCCAGAGCATGAGTCATGGTCTGGAGGACAGTTTAGAATGTTGGGATTTCAAAAAGGATGAACATTCCGAAGGCAGCCAGAAGGATCCGGACCAAGCAACACAAGACAACTTCGCACACACAAAGATCTTATGGCTTCAGTTTACCAAACAAACTGAATTTTGTTTATGATCTTTGCTTCGGTTGAGATCGAAGTTTTGTGTGTTTTGTGTTTGTTTTGTGTCTAAGTTTTTCTGTGGGCTGTTTGGAAATACAACTTAGACTTTAATTACATATGTTATATTAGGCTGGGGAATTTATTAGTTTTACACTGTTATAGGAATTTGCATAGTAACCAGTGGGCATTGTTATAAAAGGGGGGATTTTGAATTAAAGTTTGAAGGGTGAATTTTTTTGTTAATAAAGTAATTGTTTATTTTTACCCCTGTGTGATAGGCCTTCTTTGTGGTTGCTGGTTTGATCTTGTAACAATATATTAAAATAAATATTCTTAATAAATAGTAGAGTCATGGAGGGTTGTTGCAGCAGTCATTCAGCATTCTCATTGCCTGTGGGAAGAAGCTGTTTCTCAGCCTGGTGGTTCTATTCTGATGCTGTATTTTTTTCCCCGATGGGAGTAAGTAGAACATGCTGCTGCGGGGTGGAAGGAGTCCCTGCTGATTTTGCAGGCCCTCTTTACACAATGATTCCAGTAAAACCCTTCAATAAGGGGGAGGGAGACCCAAGTTATCCTCCCTACCACCAAGAAGAACAAGGCAGCAGCTGCATATAAACACCACTATTTACAGATTCCTCTTAAAGTTAAACATCATTTTGACTAGGAAATATACTGCAGCATCCAAATGCCAAACCTTCTTTCTAAATTCATGGGAATGTTGCCAGAACTGAGGACTTGAATTATAAGGAGAGGTCGGGACTCTTCTCCTTGGAGTGTAGGAAACTGAGAGGAGACCTTATAAGGTTCATAAAATCATGGGGGAAAAATAAATTAATAGTCAGAGCTTTTTTCCTGGAATATGTGAATCTAAAACTAAAGGTGAGAGGAGAAAGATTTAAAAGGAAGCTTAGGGCCACTTTCCTCACATAGAGGGTGATAGGTATATGGAAAAAGATGCCAAAGGAAGCAGGGATAATTGCCCTGCTCAAAAAAACATCTTTGATTCTTAGTTAATTTTGTGCCTATTTCTTTAAGAAAAAGTATTGTTAATAGTGTTACCATAGTGACTATGACATAATATGTCATAATATCCAAGGAGACCAAGAGCTTGCAGATTATTCTTTGATAAACTATGGAGATGTGAGCTCAAGATACTTTTCTTTGAATTCATCTTATTTCTTTTATATATCTCTTCAAAGTTGAATATTGTTATATCTTTAAATACATTAAATGCTTTGTTTATTCATCGTTATGAAAATCTTGATGCAAAGTTATGCAAAATGTTTATCCATTTCATCAACTAATTTAAAGCTACTTAAAGCTGCATCTACAAAGTTTGGTTATTGGTTTAATAAGATAGTAATTCGGAATATCATCACCACATTTCTTTGAAGATGACGCATTTTGAAATTGGGAAATACTAGAACAAGTGTACTACATGGATAAGAAATGTTCTGCAAGAATGCAGGAAAATGGAACTAGTTTGGTCAGCATGGAGTTGGGCAGAGAGGCCTGTTCCCATGCTGTAGAATTCTAGGACACTAAAATGCGTTCACTGGAAAGATGACAGCGATTCAAAAAGGTAGCTCACTGTTACCTTCTCATGGGTTCTTTTGAATAGGCAATAAATAACAGCAGTGTTCGTGACATCCATATTCCAATAATAAATTCATAAATTTGCATTTATGAGCACAAATTTTCCAAAAAAAAATTTTCAAGATGAATATCAATACAAATGGTTATTTTTTTTGTCATTAAGCAAGTTAAAAAAACGTTTGCTTAAATCTCTCAATAAAAATGCATGTAATTATAGTAAAAGCTATAATATATCGAACAGATTCTGTAATTTAATGCATGACAATATTTAATTGAAATCTTCTCATTCTCTATTCCCTGTACTTTATTAAAGAAATCCCTTGTAAAAACAGATCAAATTGCTTCCACTTACAGACTGCCTGATTGTTAATCAACTAATTGACACAACAAAGACCTTAGTTTAATTTGTATATCCTATTAAAGCTTTTATGAAATTTAATCATGTTGAAATGACTTGCCTTATTGTTAAATTATTAAAAGATCTTTCAAATATTAAATGGTTTGTTAGAGCAAAATATTAGACCTGCATGGCCATGAAACATGGTTAATGTATTTTGTTAAGCAGCCAGAATTTTGTACATTTTCAAACAGAAACAAAAAATTCTAAGTGAAGAAGAAATGGGTAGATATAAAGAAGCTTAAACATAACTTTTAAAAGGCATTCACAATATTCTCAATGTCTTTGCTCTGCATCATGCTCAGATGGCATAAGAAACTATTCTGAAGTTGAAGAATTGGTATTTAGCACAATATTATCAAGAGTAGTATGATACAAATCTACACTGTCACACTATTTCATTCACCCTTTATATTTCAATTATTTGCATCCATTTCAAGATGAAAGTGTTTTGTGACCTCTATAGAAAATCAGCTGCTCATTAACTACTACCTGATGAACTTGTTCCTCACCACCAGAAAAATGTTTAGAAATGTAGCATTTAGCGCAATGCTATTACAGCACCAATGACTCCAGTTCAAATCTGGCACTGTCTTTAAGGAGTTTGTACATCCCACCCTGGATGAGACATATAAGGCAATCGAACAACTGAAAAGTGGCAAAGCAGCAGGTATGGATGGAATCCCCCCAGAAGTCTGGAAGGGTGGCGGCAAAACTCTGCATGCCAAACTGCATGAGTTTTTCAAGCTTTGTTGGGACCAAGGTAAACTGCCTCAGGATCTTCGTGATGCCACCATCATCACCCTGTACAAAAACAAAGGCGAGAAATCAGACTGCTCAAACTACAGGGGAATCACGTTGCTCTCCATTGCAGGCAAAATCTTCGCTAGGATTCTACTAAATAGAATAATACCTAGTGTCGCCGAGAATATTCTCCCAGAATCACAGTGCGGCTTTCGCACAAACAGAGGAACTACTGACATGGTCTTTGCCCTCAGACAGCTCCAAGAAAAGTGCAGAGAACAAAACAAAGGACTCTACATCACCTTTGTTGACCTCACCAAAGCCTTCGACACCGTGAGCAGGAAAGGGCTTTGGCAAATACTAGAGCGCCTCGGATGTCCCCCAAAGTTCCTCAACATGATTATCCAACTGCACGAAAACCAACAAGGTCGGGTCAGATACAGCAATGAGCTCTCTGAACCCTTCTCCATTAACAATGGCGTGAAGCAAGGCTGTGTTCTCGCACCAACCCTCTTTTCAATCTTCTTCAGCATGATGCTGAACCAAGCCATGAAAGACCCCAACAATGAAGATGCTGTTTACATCCGGTACCGCACGGATGGCAGTCTCTTCAATCTGAGGCGCCTGCAAGCTCACACCAAGACACAAGAGAAACTTGTCCGTGAACTACTCTTTGCAGATGATGCCGCTTTAGTTGCCCATTCAGAGCCAGCTCTTCAGCGCTTGACGTCCTGCTTTGTGGAAACTGCCAAAATGTTTGGCCTGGAAGTCAGCCTGAAGAAAACTGAGGTCCTCCATCAGCCAGCTCCCCACCATGACTACCAGCCCCCCCACATCTCCATCGGGCACACAAAACTCAAAACGGTCAACCAGTTTACCTATCTCGGCTGCACCATTTCATCAGATGCAAGGATCGACAATGAGATAGACAACAGACTCGCCAAGGCAAATAGCGCCTTTGGAAGACTACACAAAAGAGTCTGGAAAAACAACCAACTGAAAAACCTCACAAAGATAAGCGTATACAGAGCCGTTGTCATACCCACACTCCTGTTCGGCTCCGAATCATGGGTCCTCTACCGGCACCACCTACGGCTCCTAGAACGCTTCCACCAGCGTTGTCTCCGCTCCATCCTCAACATCCATTGGAGCGCTTACACCCCTAACGTCGAAGTACTCGAGATGGCAGAGGTCGACAGCATCGAGTCCACGCTGCTGAAGATCCAGCTGCGCTGGATGGGTCACGTCTCCAGAATGGAGGACCATCGCCTTCCCAAAATCGTGTTATATGGCGAGCTCTCCACTGGCCACCGTGACAGAGGTGCACCAAAGAAAAGGTACAAGGACTGCCTAAAGAAATCTCTTGGTGCCTGCCACATTGACCACCGCCAGTGGGCTGATAACGCCTCAAACCGTGCATCTTGGCGCCTCACAGTTTGGCGGGCAGCAACCTCCTTTGAAGAAGACCGCAGAGCCCACCTCACTGACAAAAGGCAAAGGAGGAAAAACCCAACACCCAACCCCAACCAACCAATTTTCCCTTGCAACCGCTGCAATCGTGTCTGCCTGTCCCGCATCGGACTTGTCAGCCACAAACGAGCCTGCAGCTGACGTGGACTTTTTACCCCCTCCATAAATCTTCGTCCGCGAAGCCAAGCCAAAGAAGAAACATTCTCCGGATGCCTGCATAGATTGTCTCCTACCTTTCAAAATGTATGGGGGTTGTAAGTTCATTAGGGTGTTTGGGCGGCACGGGCTCAATAGAAAGGTCTATTACTGTGCTGTCTAAATTTAATTTTAAAAAATCTGTTCTAATAATACCAATTAGTTTAATGTTTGTTGTACACACTAGATTCATCTATCAAGTACTCAAGGGTCTTGTATCAGTTTGTATTAATGCAGAAATTCGACGTTTGCTACTTACATTATGGAAGCCTTAAAACACAAAGTATTTACCTTGTTATTTTTCAGTTCTCTTCATTTGCAAATTGAAGTACAAACATGTATCTGTCCCATGTACAGAAAACAGTGCATCCTGACAGCTTGGTGCAAGTCACCAAAACTTGGAGAGGTCCTGAGTCAGAATCAGGAAAGAAAATCAGTTTGCTCATATTTGATTCTGTATTCAAGTTAAAACTATATTTGAATAATTCCTGCTATCCAGTAACCTCAGACTGAAAATACTAAATGTGCAATGAACCCTCTCCATCTGCCCTCTTTCAGGACTTGAATAATACCAAAAACACGATCTTTTTGGAAAAAGAAATTTTCAGTTAATTAGAATGATCAAGATTGCTGTGTACAAGTCACTGATGCACAAAATATCAGTGCAGGATTTTTTGCTCGACTTACCCGGAGCTCAGGCTAAGTGAAGTGCCAGTAATGTTCATGGACTCAGCTCCAATCTACAAGTAATAAAAAGCCCATGCCAAAGCTTTGATAACATCAAGGCTTAGTTTGACAATTGGCAACCATCATTCCACCAATGCAAATATCAATGAGTGATTATCTCAAACAAAAATGAGTTCTGCCATCCTCCCTTACCTTCAACATCACCATCACATGAACCCTTAAATAAGAGGAGGCCACATTATCCTTCCAGTCTCCTCTGCCTTTCAATAAGACTAGGTTTGAACAAGTGTAGTAACATTTCACATGAATCTTCAGGGGTCCTCTACTGCATCCAGTGCTCCCGCTGTGACCTACTCTACATTGGAGAGACTGGACACAGATTGGGAAATCGTTTTATTGAGCACCTTCACCCTGTCTGCTGCAAGTGGCCAACCATTTCAATTCCGTGCCCCATTCCCATACTGACATGGCTGTCCATGGTCTCATGCAATTTTGATAAATTACCACAAATGCATCTGTTATAACTTCTGTCATTTCTTTGAATACCTGCATTCTGTTAGGACCAGGGGACATATAACCGAGGAACAAAGAGATCTTGGGGTCCAGGTCCATAGATCCCTCAAGTGTGCTGCACAAGTTGATAAGGTGGGTAAGAAGATATATGGTATGCTGGCCTTTATTAGACAGGGAATTAAGTTCACAAGCCATGATATGTTGCAGCTCTATAAAACTTTGGTTAGACCACACTTGGAGATGCCAGAGGCAAGTCTTTTTTTCCCCCCCCACAGAAAGAAAATGGCGGGAGCTTGAAATGTATTGGTGAAGGGTGGTAGAATAGGGATGTTCGAAAAACTCTAATATAGGCACTGGGATGATAAAAATAAAAGGTTAAGGGTGTGAGGTCGTGAGGGATTAGATTGTTGTGAAGTAGGTTTACACAGGTCAGCACATCATCATGGGCTGTAATATTCTATGTTCTATATAGTAGGTCACATAGTGATCCTTAACTTCACAATCTGTAGTCTCATAGGTCAGATTATTATATACTGTACTAAAATGAAGCATGAATATGATATTCTCGGATTCAAATGCAAACCATGGCTGCCTTCCTTAAACCAGTAGCTGACGTGTGAATAGACTTAAAGTCAAGTTTATTTTGGTTCATGCTTTTGTCAAGGAGAGCACTAGGTACAAAATCACACATATTATTGTTCTTCATTTGCAAAAGGTTTTAAAAAAAAGCACAAAATTTCCCAGTTTTTCATGATTCAAGAAGAAAATTACAGCCCTACTGATTGACTAGAAACATAAATTCTGCATTAAAAAAATCTTATGGTGGTTGCTATGGAATCTGTGTTGATACTTTTGTCTTGTGGGTGGAATTATAAATTCATTTGTGGATAAGATAGCAGTAAAGTGCATTGGGTTTTTAATAAATTGTGTCTGAGGTCAGAATTTCCCATTAAACCACCTCATATCAGATAAAAATGTTTCAAACTTACAAATGTTCAAATATCTCATTAGCAGAACACATTTACCACAATAGAGTCATGACTAATACCTCTGTTTCTCAGCCATGGTTTAATAACCAATAAAAGCATCTTCAAATTAAGGCAGCATCTCTTAGAGATCCCTACAGTTTAATATTGGCCTGATAAAGCTTTGAGAAATGGATTTCTGTAGCTCCCCAAATTATTTTCACTCTTCTTGATTGTAAATAAAATTCTATATATTTTATAAAGGCAATATGTACCAGGTACATGAAAAGTAATAGCAGATGGTGATATCTTTTAAGAGACCAGTGAGTCATTTTATATCCATCTTTTAAAGGTTATATGACGTACCTTAGCAGTAACTGCTGCAAAAGCACTGTGGGCTGATGGATTCATTCAAAACCACAAAGGGCCTTGTTCTTTAAGCTGTTTTCTGTTGCGCAAAGTCCTTGGAAAATTACAATGGCAGGTAACAAGATGGGTATACCCAAAGGATACTATGTAAGTAATGCAAATGTGTTCTATAATTTTAGTTATATTCTGTGAATTTTTTTAAAAACTGAGAACACTAATGCTTGCCTTACAAAATACGAGCCTCCAAATGGATGTTAATTTTCTAGTTTTTTTGACAAGATGCCCAAGAATCAAGACTCCATGCACTATTCTGCAAATGACATTGGCACAAAATAGAATTGAAATGTATTACAGAACATCAAATAGTATAGCACAGGATCAGGTCTTTTGGTCGACATTTCTGCACTGACCATGATGCCAATCTAAAGTAATCGTATCAGACTATACATGTTTTGTACTATTTTATTCTCTATCTGTTCATGTGCCAATCTAAAAATCTCTTAAATACTGCCATCGCATGTGCTTCTACCACCTATGATGGCAGTGCGTTGCAGACACCTACCACTCTGTACAAAAAAAAACTTGCCCTGCACATTTCATTCAAAAATTCCCCCCCCCCCCCCCCCTTTCATCTTGAACCTACTTCCTTTGGGAAAAATACCATTATCCTGTCTACACCTTTTAATTTCACACATCTCTTCAGCCTGACATTCCAGAGAAAACAATCCAAGTTAGTGGGTTTATAGCTCCCACAGTTAACTCAACCACACCTCTTTACATCCTGCCTCCTGTAATTCTTCTGTCTCTACCACATATGCTCCAAGACTGAGGCCTTCCATCCTAGAACATCTGAGATTTCCTCCTTCAAGAAACATAGCTCCCCCTACTGCCATTAATGCAGCCCTTACTCGCATCTCCTCTCTCTCCCACATATCCGTTCTTGTCCCCATTGCCCAGAGGCAAGGGTTCCCCTTGTCCTTACCCACCACCACACCAGGCTTTGCAAGCAAAATATCATCCTCCACAATTTCCATCACCAACAATGGGATCCCACCACCAGATGGGATCTTCCTCTCACCACTTTCCATAGGGATCACTCCCTTCAAAACTCCATCATTTATTCATCCCTTCCTACCTTTGTGACCATATGTGCTGCACTTGCACTTCCTCCCTGGTTTGGCCAGTGGGCCTCACACTGGTGGTAAGAAAACTATTGGAGATGATACTTAGAGATAGGATTTATGCAAAGTTGGAAAGGCATCATCAGGTTAGGGGCAGTCAACAAACATAGCTTTGAGCTATGTTGATAATTTTTTTTTGAGGAGGCAATAGGTTGATGAAGGTAAAGCAGTGGATGTTATCTAAATGAAGCTTAGTAAGGACCCTCTTTGTGGACTGATAAAGAAGTTACAAATGCATGGGTTCCTAGGTGAGTTGGTAGTTTAGATTTAGAATTGCCTGGCTCATAGAAGACAGAGGTAAGTGTTTGGAGGGTATTATTCTGTTTGGAGGCTGTGACCTTTGCAGATAACACAAGAATTGGTGAAGTTATGGACAGTGTAGAGGGCTATCAAAGAATACAACAAAATATATATCAGATCGTGTTATATGGCGAACTCTCCACTGGCCACCGAGACAGAGGTGCACCAAAGAAGAGGTACAAGGACTGCTTAAAGAAATCTCTTGGTGCCTGCCACATTGACCACTGCCAGTGGGCTGATATCACCTCAAACCGTGCATCTTGGCGCCTCACAGTTCGGCGGGCAGCAACCTCCTTTAAAGAAGACCGCAGAGCCCACCTCACTGACAAAACACAAAGGAGGAAAAACCCAACACCCAACCCCAACCAACCAATTTTCCCTTGCAACCGCGTCTGCCTGTCCCGCATCGGACTTGTCAGCCACAAACGAGCCTGCAGCTGACGTGGACATTACCCCTCCATTAATCTTCTTCCGCAAAGCCAAGCCAAAAAGAAGAATATATCAGTTACAGATGTAGGCAGAGAAATGGCTGATGGTTTAATCTGGACGTGTGAGATGCAAGGATAAAACATATAGAACACTCTTAAAAGCACTGATATGCAGAGGGATGTGGGGTTTAGGTAAATATGGTAGAAATTGGATGGGGCATTGAGTACAAATGTAAGTAAGTCATGTAGCACCTGTATTAACTTTGGTTGGGCTGCATTTTGAGTATTGTGTGGAATTCTGATTGCCCCATTACAGGAAGTAAACAGGCTTTGGAAATGGTACAGAAGAGATTTATCAGGCTATGTGATTAGAGCATAGGAGCTTTGGGGAGAGATTAGACAAACCACACCTGAGGTGTGTTCTTTGAAACATTGGAGGCTGAAGGGAGACCTGATAGAAGTTATGAGAGACATTGCTCGGGTAGATAGCCTGAATCTTTCTCCCAGGAGAAAAATGTCAAATACTAGAGGATATGCATTTAAGGTAAAAAGGGGGGACAGGGGTTAAATGAGATATGCAAGGGATTATTTTTTAAAAAGAGAATGGTGGGTGGCTTGAACAAGCTGCCAGGAATAATGATGGAAGCAAATATGTTACTAGTGTTTAAGAGGTTTCTAGAATCTAGATAGACACATAAATATACAGGGAATAGAAGGATAGGGATCATATGCAAGCAGCAGAATTTTAGTTTAATGCAGGCATCAGATTCAGCACAGACATATAGGCCATTATGTTTCTTTTTTACATTCTATTGCATTAAAAAAACAAAATTAATTTTTTGCAATAACTTTGAAATAAAAGTCCTTAAATGTTATCGTAAAATATTTGTTTTCATGTGATATGCTCCTCTCACTGCTTCAGCTCACAAATGTGAAATATTCTTCAGGTCAGTACTTGTGGAATGCTATTTACCATGAAGGGATACTTGCACAGAAGAGGGAAAGAAAATTAACCAAGCAAATGTTACGTGCATATAATTACTCAGTTTCAGTTGTTCCAATGAACATTTATCAACTTCAAGAGGAACGAGACAACATTTAATGCTCAGTGATTCTTGGAATTTTATATTTTATTTTAAAGTTACTAAAACAAAGACCCATACTTGTATAACAAAAAGTTTCTGTTCGAAATGTTGTAATGCGCGTCGAAAGAACCAAAGACTTGTTGATCCAAACCAAGGCTTTTATTAACTAAAAGACTGGAGCACATCACAAGTAGGTCGACCAGTCCAGAATGACCTGGTCTGGCTAGGAGCAATCCTTTAAGACCTGCCAGTAGGTGTGGCTACACTCTCAGCCAATCTCAGTCATCCTACACTACCATCTGTACATATACACATTGGTGATAGAATCTGTACTATCACAAATGTCAACCATCCTTTTTCTCCCACTGATGCTTTTTGATCTGCTGAGTTTCTCCAGTAGATTGTACTTTGATTCCGACTCCAGCATCTGCAGTCTCTTGTCGCTCTCCACCCATACTGAGTTTAGACATTAAAAAATTGATCTGAAAGTATAGACATGATTCTAGAAAATCCCATTTCCAATTCATTTATAACTAGAATAGTTACACATAGGCACCACTGACAGCTAAAGAAGCCTATAAAAGAACATCCTATATTCCAGGGAAGACAGTATTCCTAATAAAAAAAAATTAACCCTATTTTACATTGAACTGGGGGAACATAATATGGAGTCGTGAGCATTGGAAACCCACTAATCCCCTAAAATGCATTTGAAATATAAGATTTTTCCAAAATGGGGGGGTGGGGAAAAAGGATTTCTGCATGGGTAATTACTGAAACAAACCCTTTGGTTGGATTCAAATTGTGCCTTAGGTTGTTAATTTTGTGCATTCATCCATCACTTGTATGTCTAAGTGTAGAGCTCGTCGAAAGAACCAAAGACTTGTTGATCCAAACCAAGGCTTTTATTAGCAAAAGACAGGAGCTCTTCACAGATGGCCGACCAGTCCGGAATGATCTGACCTGGCTAGGGACACAACCCTTTAAGGCCCAGACAGTAGGTGTGGCTAACCTCTCAGCCAATTGCTGTAAGCACAGTCATTACACTCTAGATACTGTAACTATATACATTGGTGATAGGTCTGTACTATCACACTAAGCCTAACTGATATGAATGCCGTAAGAATATGGCACACTTCCGTAAGGTAACAGGATTGAGAATATCACAGTAGCACTGATCTTAAAGATAGTTAAGATGGTTTTAATATTTAATGATGACATCATAAATATTGTTCAAGACAAACTATGGTCAAGAGTAGTCATGGCACTATGTAAACTAATGCTTCACCAGTCCATATACCAGTTTGGTGGTCCCGCTCCCCCAGTATTTTACTCACACCTGCTCAACATGCGAGATCAGTTCCAACCATCTTTCCTCAAGTGACTGAATTCTGTCATCATCGATGCAGAGAGACCATTTCCTCTGGTTAGGGAATCTAGAACTAGGAGGGCACAAAAAGAATCAGGGATACGAGGCAAGTGAAGCTATCCAGTCATGATATGATTGAATGGTGGATCTCAATAACTGATGGCCTATTCATACTTCTACCTTTTTGGCCCAGTAAAATATTTGTAAGGAGCAGACTTATCAGGAGTGCTTCTGTAAGGGTGACTGAAACAAAAAGCTTGAGCAATATATAAAGAAAGTCCTGGAGGAACTCAGTGGGTCAGGCAGTACCCACTGAGAGCAAGTCAGCGTTTTGAGCCAAAAACCCTTCATCAGGAACCAGTACAGTATTTCCTCCAACACTTTCTTTTTTTTATTGCTCCAATTTCCTACCATCTGCAGAGTCTTATTTACCTCGTTTCAAAACATCTTTCACAATACATAAATAACAAGACATTTTCTTTTAAAAAGTCATGCTGTTTGAGTGACATATTACCACTAAATGTTGGAGTACCTCGCTATATATGTACAAAAACAGTGCCTCAATATTGGACATGACTGCAGCAGGAGTTATAGTCCACAGTCTTCACAATATTTCATAATCATGCTTATTACATAAATCAACACAGCTGGAATAAACCATAACTTGACCTTTTCTGTAAATTCACTCGGAAACAATCCCCTAGCACACAAATGCCTTTTTGTGTAGATTTGCACACCAGAAATGATGCAAACTGAACACTCCCAATTACGGTGGATCGCTGGACATACCTCAATGCTTTTTTTTTTTAAACTTTATTTAAAATTTTATGACATGAATAAAATTAAAATTACATTTAAAGAAATAATAAAAAATAAGATAATAAAAATTAGAATACTACATCATTAAACTACACAAATTAACCCCCCTAATAATTATAACACAACATTAATCATCTAATTTAAAATTTGTCCAACCCTCCCCCCCAAAATAAAGAGTGAAGAATTAATTAACAATGTTGTAAATAAAATAGAAAAAACCCCACTTACAATAAAAGGATAAAACTTAACAAAAAAAATTACTAACAACAAAAAAAAATATCAATACTAAAATAATACCCTTAAACATATATTTAAATCAAACATAATACATGTATTTAACAAATGAAATCCACTTTAAAACTAAGTTCAAATATTAAAATCATATATCAACCACATATCTGTTATACAAAAAAATCATAATTAATAATACATAAATACAGAATTTCCATTAATACCAAGTTTCCTTTATAATTCATAGAGAGAACAAAAACATCCCTTAGAAAAACAATCAGATAAACTTTTTATTCCCTTCCCCTCCCTTTATATAAAAAAAGAAAAAAAAGTTCAAACTCTTATAAAATTCTCCATATTCTTCATTTATAACATCTTCAAAATTCTCTATCGAAATTAACTTAATTTTATTAAACTCTTCTCCCTCAATGTATTTGTACTTAATTTTCTTCTTTTTCTTCTCATCACCTTTCCCTTCATCTTCCTCTTCATCTAATTCAACATCCTCAATTTTTGACTTATTATCTTCTGTGAAATCATCCTCTTAAAAATGAAAGAAAAAAGAGAAAAAAAACCCAAAAAAAGAGAAAAAGGAGAGAAAAAAACCTCCTAATTCCCTCTCAATTACAATCAGAAAACAAAAAGAGTTTAAAAAAAATTATTTATTAAAAAAAATAATAAAAAACCTTCACTTCTTAACCCAAAAATTAGAAAGAAAAAAAAACAGGTCGGAAGTCACAACTACCTCCTCCTGTTTAAACCGCCCAAAGCGGTAACTCCCCCAAAATATTGGGTGTGAGATAACTCACAGGTAGCTGATGACTTCATACCTCAATGCTTGAATTAAAAGCAATAACTGAGGGTTATAAAGTTTGGATTTACGTAGTAAGACCAACAGATCCACTCATTTCCACCATCCATTCATCTGTATTATTTCAACTATTTCCAAATTCTTGGAAGCAAAATTCATTAACAAAGATATGATTATTAGTGAAAGCACTAGGGAGCATTACTCAAGATTATTATGTCATTAGTTGAACAGTTCCATCATGCAACTTAAACCAATCACTTATTAGCTTTCATATTCATCCCTGTGAACAAGTTTGTTTCTTAATTCAGAACGTGACCAAAAATGACTGCTAAAGGGCATCTTCCATGGTAATGAATAGCAAAGCCTGCAACTGTTTAATCAACAAATTCTGAAGCTGACTCCCAGCAATGCAAGCATGCGACTCCCTCATTTGTTAAATTACCAAACCAAGAAATCTGACCTTTTACTTGCAGAGAGTTAGAGAGTGACAATACACTCAATCACTACAGCTGCAGTTCTTCTTTAGTTTCACATGCAACTTTCGTCAAATTTCCTGGTCAGCTATTTAAATGGAACAAGTGTAGGCAGTCTTGGGGTTAGATTCCTGCGAACAGTCTGTAAGCCTATTTTGCCATGTCAGAAATGCCCATTTTTAAAGCTACCTATTGCTCAACATACTCAATCATCAATTACAAGTGGCAAGTGGATGATCCACCTCAGCCTCTTCCTGAGGTCCCTCCGCCACAGATGACCTTACAGCCAATTCATTCAGCTCCACATGACATCAAGAAATTATTAAGAGCAGAAATGTTAGGAGCACAAGATGCAGCAAAAGAAAATGCAGACAGACAATATTCAAAGATACCATAAGAGTAAAAGACAATCTCAACCCCCTATTTTTGGCTAAAAAAATCTGGAATTTTATATATGTCTCATGTAAAAGTCGACCCTAATCTCTTACCTCAGAATGGTAGTAAATAGGAAAGATTATGAAAAAGATACAGAGGGAATGGATCAATTAGAAAATTAGGCAGAACAGTAGCAGATCCAAGTTAATCCAGACAATCTAGCGTTGAAAGCTGAGAGATAACTTAATGTGGAATTATGAAAGGCATAAATAGGACAGGTAGTCAAAGAGTTTTCTTCTCAGGGTGGAAATGTCAAATACTGGAGGGGAAAAGTTAAAAGGAGATTTGAGATGAGTTTTTTTTTTAATGCAGAGATTGGCATTATGGTGGAATGAAGGGCCTGTTCTCATGCTGTAGGTTTTTTTTTAATGTTACAAGTATGAGGTAAAATGCATTTTGGGACTCAAATGTTAACAGGGCATATCAAGTAAATGATTGGAACCTCAGGAGTGTTGATATATAAAGGGATCATAGGATATATGTTCATAGCTTCCTGAATATTATGCTGTAACTTTGGAAAGAAAGTGAAATTATTTTATGATTATTAACTGTTTTCATGATTATTATATCCCATCAAGATTACTATTTTAAATACATTTATGCATGTTTTGGATGTTATAGTGGAATCATGGGCTTAATGCAGGCAAATGGAAATAGCGTGGATAGACCTCATGGTTGGCAAAGGACGTTAGGCCAAAGGGTCCTTTTCTATGATGTAAAACTCTATGACCTTAGCACGTCTTTAAATTAAGAACATCTTTCTTTGACGGCAATATCTGATGTTATTTATGAGAAAAGTTAACCAACAAAAAAATTATTTCAGAACTTTCTTCACCAAAATATTAATTTTCCACTGGATATTTCTCACTTTGAGTCCAGTCTCTTGTAGATTTTCAGCAAGGTTCAGAGGCATAGGTTTGTACAACACAGACATAGGACCTTCAGTTGACCGTGTCCATGCTGACCTTTTTGCCTATTCACACTATTCTGATCTTCCCACATTACATCCTTTTCCTTGTGTGATTTTCTTATTAATGTGACTGTCTAAATGTCTCTTAAAAGTATTGAATGCATCTAATTTCACCAAGTTGCAAATATCAACAAATCTGAAATTAAAAACTTCCCCTGAAGTCTCCTTTAAAATTACTTCTCTTCACCTTTTGCTTATGCCTTCTTGTTTTTGATACCCCCATCACGGGAAAAATTATTCTGACCATCTCTTGTAATGTGTATAATGCATGTGCATATTAACCAAAATATCATCTGACTTTATCTCCTTAATCAGAGATATTGGAGCTTCTACAAAAATCAGCTAAAGAAAATAGTTAAAGACTCCAATATGAATGATCGCAATTCATTGTACTCCCAACAAATATTGCACCATCCTCTCTTGTTTGAAGCCAATTAAATATTGCTCCTTTCAGCATTTTGATATATAAAGCTAATAACCATCAAATTTTAATCAGAAAGTACTGAATTTTTGTCAAGTGAATGAAAATCTTAATGAAAACATGAACAGAACAAAGTAAATTGGATCTTCCAAAAATAATTCTGCTTTAGAATTTTACATTAGCAATAAACAAATGTTTCTTTCATCATTATTTAAAGAAAGGGTGCAGTTTTATACCCCTTTTACGTGTGAACGACCCGTCTTTAAAGCCAGCTCGGGTCATACACACTGAACCAAGAAAAGTTGGGTGAGTGTGCCTTTTTGACAGGAGTTGATGCAAAATGCATTGGCTCTGATACTACCTACCTTAGCGGCCAATACACAGGATGAAAATGACACCTTTCCCTCCTCCTCCCCCCCCCCCCCCCATCCTGCATTTGTTGTGTTTACACAGGTAAGTGCAGCAGTTAAAAGGTGGTTAATTCCCGTATTTTATTGGTTGTATAAAAGGGGTATGAGTCTTTTCAATTCCCATGGTTGATCATGACTGACGGAGGCCAAGGGAGAGTCTTTTCATTCTAGTTCTACTTAAGATTAAAGTGAACTTGTTACACATGAGAACAAGACTCTATAATTATGGAAATTACTGAATAACATGGTTCCTTTTTTTAAAAATACATCTGTAAGTGAACACTCATTTTCCTAATGAGCCTGTTTAATGGCATACATTGATTTCAGATAGAAAAATGAAACCTTTTGAAGTAGACATGCAACACAAATAAAATTGTCACAATTGATCGTCTTTTTAAAACCTAGAACAGGCTTTTCACATGAAGGTCTACTACTGTAACAACAAAGTGCACATCACCACTCCCACTGAAGAGCAGCGTTGTAATGAGAATAAAAGGATGATGGACTAATCAAAGGAAACTAGATGGTATGTTGTTTTACTTTTCAGACCTTAATTAGATTCATATTAAACATCCAAAGAAAAATCACAGAACTATAGTTCTAAAAGAGACCATTCTGCCCTTCCCATCTGTGCCAACCACACTTCCCAGTCTTGGGCCAACCATACTTCCCAGTCTTGGGCCAACCATACTTCCCAGTCTTGGGCCAACCATACTTCCCAGTCTTGGGCCAACCATACTTCCCAGTCTTGGGCCAACCATACTTCCCAGTCTTGGGCCAACCATACTTCCCAGTCTTGGGCCACTGCACATATGCTCTTAAGCATTTCTGCATCAGCCAATCTTCCAGTGAACTACAGACCCTGACAGTCTGCATTTTAAAATCATATTTCTCAACTTCTCTGTAATTGTTCCAATTAAACTAAATGTTATTGATCCAACAGCAAACAACGAGAAGATCAGGCAACATTCACGAAGAGAAAGTCAGTCAACATGGTGAATTGGACAGATTTTTCGAGACTAGAGTGGGAAGGGGAGATACAAAGTATAAAAAAGGGTGAAACTAAAACACAGAAGTCTGCAGACACCGTAGTTGAAATAAAAACACAATGCTGGAGAAACTCAACAGGTCAAACAGTGTATTTTATGTAGCAAAGATACATAACCAATATTTCGGGCTTGAACTCTTCATCAAGGTACGAGCAAAATGTAAGCAGGCACCTGAATCCACGGCATATTTGCTGTTACAGCATTCCAGCCCACCATCTGCATTGTTCTTCCTGTCATTAGTTCAAAAGGTGTAACTCCTGTCCCAATGTTTCGTCGGGTTATACGTATACAATCAGATGACAATAAACTTGGTTTGTCTTGATGGCTTGGCAGTAATTTCATCAGTCCTGCTGGCAGAACCCTTGTCCGGCTTTCTTCCACTTCGGTCAAACTCCCCTTCAGCTTGCATTTCAGATGAAAGTCTGTACCAGGTATGCTACCTGGCTCCAGTCTGCAGTCAGGGGCAAATCTCTTGCAGACAGAGCCCACAGTGTTCTATATGGGATATTGAATGAACTTCAATGAATATTGAAGTAATTGATGGGTGAATAAATCGCTGTGTGCCACATTGGAGGCCTTATTTTGACCCCCATGCCCTGGGGGAATACAAACATAAGAACAGTTCATAATAAATCAGGGCAGTTCTCCATATTCCCAAACATGGTGACAATCAGACACACTCCTGGATTAGTGTAAAATTTTGGAAAGCATCACAACGGTACAAAGACCTCTGAACAACCCATTAACTTGTGCAATCATTTTAGGGGTTCAAGAGAGTGGTAAATTTGCTAGATCGTCAAAGGAAAAATCATTCAACTTACTGAAGAGACAGTACAGAAGGGCCTGACCAAGTCTGGTCTTGCAACACAAGCTAACTATTTATTGACTTTTACCTGTTAATAATAATGAGGCCCTTCTGAAGTATGCCCTAGAAAGAAGTACCTACTATGATACACCATCAGCCAAGTCATATTAAAAAGAAACAGCTACATGAGAATGACGGACCATAGTGTGGCCATGAGGGCCATTAATGCTATAATAATAATAATCACAGGTCAGAACATACCCAAGTCAGCAGCTGAGGAAATATCGACAATGGAGCTTGCAGGTTTCGGTTAAGAAATCACAACAATACATTCTGATGGAACTGCCACCCATTTCACAGTTGGCTAGGAAAAAAACTCGACTAAGATGCTGAAGTTATTAAGCCCTGGACTAAACTCTCCAAGAATGAAGATGATCTAGCTTTAAAGAATTTCTCATATTAGGACAAAATTAGGAACTTGTTTTCAATGTCCAAATGCGTTATTTCACACATTATGGTTGTAATACAGCTTAATGTGTTTGTTGGTTGCATAATTTTATTTTGTGTTCTCTGTGACATAAGAAAGGGAACAGTTTGAGCAACTGAAGGAACTTATTGTCCGGCATCCCTAGATTTTAATAGTAGGTCCATTTGTCTCGAGGGGAAACTGGAGAAGGGATAGTTGGTGGGGTGACTGTCAGGACAGTGTAATAAGGTGGCAAGACAATATAATGTGGTTAGGCATGATTAAAGAGTTAGCAACAATGCAGTTGCACAAGGACAATGTGATGTTCTTATTTTGCAATAAATTGCATTGCCATGATCACGGATAGCATTTGCTGGAGCAACAGCATGCACACTTCAGGCTCCTGCAGTCAGTGACGATGTTCACATTGGCAATAGGTTGATCACACACATTAAGCTACGTAACAGTCTATATTGCCCCAGCGCTGTCAGGTAGAAGAAGCCCGAAACATTCTGGGTTATTCTCTGGGGCATCAGTTAAGTTGAACTCTCATTAAAACACCTTGATGTTGATGGATCGACTCTGATGGTGATTTTTAATTGATCCCACCACTGTTTCTCCAGTCATTGAACACGGAGAAGCTGCTGCTTCCTGTTCAACCTGGACTGGATTTACAGTTTTATATAATCTTCTCAACTTCAAAGCAAACCCATCCTCGCTTGACCAAAAGGTCTCCAGCCCCACCAATATCCTGCTGTATTTTTTCTGCACCCTTTCTAGCGCTATCACATCCTTCCTGTAGTGTGGTGACCAGACCGTACACATAACTCTAGCTATGGCCAAACTAGCATCTTATACAAACCACATTGCATGTTTGGAACAGAAATTACACCCTGGATTTTTTTTTTTTAAATTATAAAGTTTGCCGACAAAACTTAACCAAACCTTTGAGCATTATTTAGCCCAAGCCCTTAACTGCACAAATCCAAGCTGCGAGGACAGATACTGTTTGATACAGATTGAACAGCAGATTGTTGAGGCTATAAAAACAAAACCTTGCATCAGTGAACAAATTATGTTTGCCCAGAAATTCAATTGCATCTTGTTTTTTTTCTTCAGTATAATAAGACTGGATTTTTTTTTCTTGAGTGGAATGCTACAGCGAGCGTTTCTGAGTCTTTTTCTGTCACAGTGGAAATTTAACAGGGTAGTTCTATGCACAAGTCACCTTTTGCCCTAATGCAATCTTTGTATTAGACACATATGGGACAAAATCATTCCGCATGCAATGCACCTTTTGCACTTTCACAGAGGAACTTGAAATATCCTTGGCCACTGGGCGGCATCTTGGGCTTCCTGATGCAGCACTAAATGAGGACACCTTGACTTTTTTACTCAACTGGAGTATTGAAATCTTCCTAAAGTTAAATATCACAGTGCCCAAGTTGTTGGACGACATCCACCACAAACAAAACGTACCCACATTAATGAATGCCAAGAGGAACATCCATACCTTCTTGCCTGAACCAGGCTAAAGTCCCAAGCGTCATTTGCACAGATTCAGGCTCCATTCAGCAGAGAATTCAGATATTCTGGCATAGGCTAGACTCTCTTGATAGTATGCCATTAGATTTATTTGCTTTGTACATTATTCGTCTTTCAGTTGTTCAATGTAACAAACAGGAACAAATTAATTCACCCAGCATGTGCTGAGGCACTAGTTTTGGTGGAGGTTACAGGAGCCTATGTGACAGAGTAAACTCAGTGAAGCATGTTACCACCTTGATGGAAGTTGGTGCCAGTAGT
The DNA here is from genome assembly GCF_036971445.1 of Narcine bancroftii. Classification (NCBI taxonomy): domain Eukaryota; kingdom Metazoa; phylum Chordata; class Chondrichthyes; order Torpediniformes; family Narcinidae; genus Narcine; species Narcine bancroftii. The sequence goes on from NC_091474.1 coordinate 29,486,262, forward strand.
TCTGTCATCTCCTTATTAATTAGCTTCTTAAAACCCCAGATTAAGTTTTATTTAGTTAACAGGGTCAAAAACTTTTTTTTAAATTACTGAATGTTAGTTGTTTACTTACAAAATAATGAGAAAGATACAGTACTTCAAATGCAAGGAAAATATGGGGGGAAGCATTGGAACTTTAATAACTGTGAAATTTACATTGAGCATAAACCTAACAACAGGGTGAATCTATAGATATTGCATCATTTTCATTTTCCATTTGGTTTAATTTTAAAACAAGAGTTTTAAAAATAAACCCCGTCTTTTGCACAAATCAGACCATGTAAAATTGCTTGGTGCTATGTTGTATAATATTTGGCATGCTGATTTTCATATCTGATCTTGTACCTTCTTTGGGCCAAATTACTAACTGTTCCTCAGTCCCGGTTATGAGCCAGAATAGGCATTAGAAACCAGAATCATATAGTTAGAGATGTCCTAAACATGGAAGTATATAGAAGAGGGAACTTCATATCACCCCAAAAAAAAAGTTATGCCTCCTTTTCGGGTCCTTGGTACTAAATATAGATGGTAAAATCTGACATCCTGTTCCTTAGCCAACTAAAAGTTTGTACAAAACTGAAATATACAAATAGCATAAAGGAAAACACAAAAAATAAAGGCAGGAAATCAATCAGCTCTTGCTACACCCATTTACAGGGCAATTGAAATTCTCTTAACCAATATATAGGCAAGATTAAAATGTTTATGAACAAAAAAGCTCATGAACATTTCAAAATGCATGTTTAAAAATTAACTACCATGGAGCCTGAACTATGATAAAGCACATCCATACTTTGAAAATTATGAAGCTATGGCATTTACGCTACACGAGTGTGCCTCAAGTACCTAATTTTCTCCATATTACCTATACCTGCTATACACCTCTCTTCTTCTTAACCAGATCCTCAATATCCCTTGAAAACCAAGGTTCCCGATGTGTGCTAACCTTGCCTTTAATCCTCACAGGACAAACAAACTCTATTCTCTCAAAATTTCACTTTTGAAGGTTCTCACTTACCTCGTGCATCCTTGCCTGAAAATAACTTCTCCCAATCCACACATACTAGATCCTTTCTCCAATTTCGAATCTAAACCCGAGGCCCAGACCTATCCTTCTCCAAACTTAACTTGAAACTAATAGCATTATGATCACTGGACCCAAAATGTTCCCCTGCGCATACTTCTGTCACCTGTCCTCTCTCGTTTCCTAATAGAAGATCCAGTATTGCACTCTCTCTAGTTGGTACCTCTATATTGTGATTTAGAAAACTTTCCTGGACACATTTGACAAACTCTAAGCCCATCCAGCTCTTTTACAGAATGGGAGACCCAGTCAATATGTGGAAAGTTAAAATCTCCTACTATCACAATCTTATGTTTTATGCAGCTGTCTGTTATCTTCAGATTTGCTCCTCCAATTCTCATAGACTTTTGACCATGAGCGTGGTCATACCTTTCCCATTCCTCAGCTCCATCCATGTACTCAGTAGATGACCCATCTGATCTGTCCTGTGATATTTTCCCTAATGAGCAATACTACTCCTCCCCCCCTTTCATTTCCCCACCCCCCCCCCAACCACCATTCTATCGCGTCTAAAGCGACAGAAGCCCGGAACATTGAGCTCTAAGCTCACCTGCCTTTCCTTCAATTCTACTTGTATTGAAATAGATGCACCTGAGAACATTTCCATCATCTACAACCCATTGACTTCTAACAGTGCATGATGGTTCACATCATCTTTTCCCCCCTCTACTCCTCCATCTGCTCTGGCTCTCTGGTTCCCATTCCTCTGCAAATCTTGTTTAAACCCACAGAAGCACCACTAGGAAACCTTTCTGCAGTTCAGCTGTAAACTATCCCATGGGAACAGATCCCACCTTCCCTCCAACAGAGCCAAATAATCCTGAAACCTGAATCCCTCCCTCCTGCACCAGGTCTTTAGCAACATGTTAAGCTGCATGATCCTCCGATTTCTAACCTCACTAGCATGTGGCACGGGTAGCAATCCTGAGATCACAACCCTGTCCTTCAACCTAGCACCTAACTCCCTGAACTCTTCTTGCAGGATTTTCTCACCTTTCCTACCCATGTCACTGGTCTCTACATGGACCATGACATCTAGCTGCTCGCCCTCCCTCGAGAATGCCATGAACTCGATCTGAGACATCTCGGACCCGAGCAGCAGGGAGGCAACTTATCATCCAGGATACTCTATCTTTTCGACAGAACCTCTTATCTGTCCCCCAACTATAGAATCCCCTATCACTACAGCTCTCCTCTTCTGTTCCCTTTCCTTCTTAGCCACAGGATCAGACTCTGTGCCAGAGACCTGATCACTGTGCCTTGTCCCTGGTAAGTTGTCCCTCCCAACAGTATCCAAAATAGTATACTTGTTATTGATGGGAATGGCCACAGGGGTGCCCTGACTGTCACCCCAACTACCCTACTCCTGCCTCTTAGGTGTGATAGTGTCCTTGTAACTCCTATCACCCCCACTGCCTCCCAAATGATCTGGAATTCATCCACCTCCAGCTCCAATTCCTTAACTTGGTTTGCCTGGAGCTGCAGCTGGGTCCACTTCTTGTAGATGAAGTTGTCAGGCTTTCCCTTGGTTGCCATACCCACTGTCTATAAGTAGAGAAAAAAAATACACCATGTTTAAAACTTGCCCTTACCTGTGCCTACCTGCTAAATCTTTTTTGTTCCTCGAATAGGGTGGCCCTTTCTTACTACAACTCCTGCATCACTACCTCAGCCTCTTGAGCCAAAGCCTTATCCACTCTGACTCACTCACTCCAAAGATGACAACTCTGCTACCCAGTCCCTCACTTTTATTGTGATGTTTGGTTTGCCCTTCATCAATTTCTTTTATTATTTCCTCAAAAAACTCCATTATGTCAATGAGGGCTGACCTGCCTCTCACAAATCCATACTGACCATCTCAGAGAAGTCTATGGTTCTCTAAATACTTGTAAAGTCCTGTCACTAAGAATCCTCTCCAATAGTTTGCCCACCACTGACGCAAGGCTCGTGGGACTTTAATTCCCAGTATTCCCATGACCTTTTTTCAAACAAGGGGACTACATTTGCCATTCTCCAATCCTCCAGTACCTCCCTTGTAGCCAGGGAGGACACAAAGATAATTTCCCTACCCCAGCATCTCTTTTGTGGAGAACAGTTCCAGACTATTCAATTGCTTCTCAAACTGCAAACACTCTTATCCTGGACCAGTGAAGTGAGTCTTCACCATACTCTATCAGTGGCAAGCACAAAGAAAGGTACAGGAGAGGAACAGGACCTTCAGCCCATGATGTCTGCACTGAACATGATGCCTAAATTAAAAACATAGCTGCATGCATATGATACATGGCCTTCTATTCCTAGCATATTTATGTCTCTATATAAAAAAAAACTTTTAAATGCTGCCATCATATTTGCTTCCAGGTACCTACCACTCAGCAAAAATAACCTACCTTGCACATCTCAGTTAACCCCTCTTATCTCTTTAAACGTGTGTCCCTCTATTATGTAACATTAATAACCTGGAACATCATCTCTTGAGTAAGGAGATCATCACTAAACTCAGGGTGTAATATCACTAAGCACCTATACAACTTCAATAAGAATAATTCATTTCTCATTTTAAAATCTGGAATACCATTGCCACTCCCACCCCCACCCCATTTAGCTGATAATCATGCACTTTGGCCTCCATTGCCTTGTACACAAAGGTACCACTTCTTCTCAATGTCAACACTATCCAGTCTGTCACCATTTAACAAATACTTTGCTTCTCTATTATGTTCACCAAAAAGATGACCTCACATTTTAGCACATTGCATTCCATCTGCCATGTTCTCACTCACTCACTGAGCTTGAGCACATCTCCTTAAATTTTCTTTATAACTTTCTCCAAACAATCCCACCTGCATGGAACTTGGAAAAATAAAATTTGGTTGCTTAGCAAGAGCACTGATGCAGACTGTGAATAGCTAGAACTGGAGCATTAATCCCTGTGGTACCTCACTGGTCACATCTGCCAAACAGGGAGTTCTCATCTTGCTTCCTAACCAACAACCAATGCATTATTCATGTTAGTGTATTAGCTCCACTGAGTCATGCAATAAACTTTTTTGAGCAATCTCAAGTGCGGATTTTGTTGAAAGCCTTTCAAAAGTCATTAGCTGCAGGTTGCTATCATAATATTCAAGCATGCAAATAAGTTGCATTCAGTGCAGAATACAGATGCCCATCTGTGACAGAGAGGTGTAGTAATTGTGGTCTCCTCTTCAACAAGTCCAGAAATGTGAACAGTGCAAACCCCTGTTATTATCACGGTAACACCATTCAGCTCAACTGAAGTCTTCCAGTTTAGCCTTGTGATTCTATTGTAATAAAGTGGGACACAGTAAGTCTGCAAAGGAAGTTGAAAGAAGCACAATAAATAGAGCAACACTTCACCAATATCCAAACAGCAAGGAAACAAATTATTTCAGCAATCTACAGAGATGTTCTCCACAAAATGTTCAAGACCTTGCAGAATGGATCTTAAATAATACTTAAGACCACAAACTGAAACAGAAATAAAAATTGGTTTCAGAATCAGAATTTATGGTCATGAACAAGTCATGAAATTCAGTGTTTTGCGGCAGCATCAAAAGTGCAAACATTCAAATTATAACCTTTTTAACAACATTACTATAACAAAAAGTGCACAAAAACCAATGTTACACTTACCCCACTGATTGCACTCTTAATAGTCCTAGAGTCAGAACACTCAGAGATGGATACTGCTCTGTGCTTCTTTTTAAAAAGTATCTCCTTAAGATGTGCTGGGAACTTGATGCTCTCACAGCACAATTTCATGGTTTGGTTAGGAAGGAATCACAGAGGCCATGAAGGCTGCTGTTAGAATAACTGGGTTCAAAATTGAAATGCAGGACTCAGGGCTGTACACCAGCTGACATGGTAAATGTGGGCAATGCTAAGGACTGGTAGCATTTGCAAACATTTCATGTTTTTGTCCCTCTTTTCTCCTTTAAGAAGCTCCTAAAAACCTAATCCATTAACCAAGCCTTATAGTTCAAAATGTTTTTTCTTTAAGTTGATGGTTCCCACGTGTTTTGGTTACTGTGTTGGTTCTATAGTAATAGTTGTGGCTGTTGTTGTTAACCAGCAGAAAACTCGTCTTTTGTTTAGTGATGGCACTCATTCAAAATTAGAAGGCGCACGTTCAAAACTTTCTCTGTGTTGTGTCAGTGTTATAATTGGTTTTTACAGGTTGTAGAATTCATAAAACATATCTTCTGAAAGGCCAACATTTATCTGGTTACTTTAAGGATTCTCAAAATGATGATCAATCAACAATTTTTGTTATGTTGACTGAGCAATTATTATTTGGCTAGGATACAGGATAGCCACCTTCCTCTTTTTTCCAAAAGATTCAAGGGATCTGACATTAGATAATATCTCCAACTTTCACACTCTCATTATTGAACTGGAGTTTCAGTTTCAAGAAGTTTGGTGTATCTTGAATTTGCTGTCAGAAATGTGAGAGTGCAAACAACAAAGGTCACAAGTACAGGACAGACCTCTTCATCGATTGGTGCAACACTGGAAACATCTGTCCGATTATTATCCATTCACAAATCCTTTCATTATTTTAAACTTCTCTTCAATGTTAGCGTGTGGAGATAGAAAAAGATGGATTGTGAGAAATTACACCCAAGTGATAAAAGCACTGTACAGCACAGGTGCATAAATGAGGGAAAACAGGTTGTGAAACACATAAGTCATCTTTGGTTAAAACTTGACAGCCATCAATCGAGATCACTAAGGTTTCAGAATTCTGAATGCAGCTTAGGCAAGTTTGTCAGAAAATGATCAATATATTGAATAACTTGGATGCTCCTTCCTTACTGCTTCAAAGAAAAAAATCACTTTTGCAGAGAATAACCTTATGAAGTATTCTTCACAAATTCAATTCTGTAATCTTTACAAGTTCCATCTTTAAAGCACATTTAACTTGGAAAAAATGTCAGTGTCTCACTGAGTCATATTACAAATGTACAATATGAATGGCCCTAAACATTCATCACATGACTATGCATTCAAGCTGCAAAAGTACATTAATAGACAGCTGAAATTAATGCAGAAGGAAAACTGCAATCATCAAAAGATACTTTAATCTTTTTAATGTTGTAATGCTGTGAACCAAAGTAATGTTTTTGGTTTAATCTCCATGCAGTCCAACGTTATTTTCTTGCTGCTACCTTCAGGCAGAAGGTGCAGAATCCTGAAATCCAACATCTCGAGGTTCAGGGACATCTTTCCATCATCCATCAGGCTCGTGAACCTTCCGTATCACCCTAACCATAACCTGATTACAAGACCATCAAAGATCTGTCTGCAGTGACATCAAAATCTTTGCACTACTGGCCAACTGTGATTATCTATTTATTTATTTTCATTTTTCACTTCCTTTTACATTTATTGCCTTTTCTCTTTGTGGCATCTTGTGTTAATTATAACTAATTCTTAGTGTTTTATGTAATTGGGGAAGCTGCAGCAAGTAAAACTTCCATTACATTTCGCACACACAGTCTTTCATAACATTGCAATGAGAACTGCAAAGTACTCAGTACAGAAATCTTCTTAGAATGTGTGGAAGTATGAAACCACAGCAGTTTCAGAGCAGGAATTTTGTTTTCAGTTTATAAATTTGTATGCTTGAATAATGCAAAAGAAATGTATGCTGCACAGCAACAGGTCAATTAATTTTTCTGTGTGTGCTGGCTTGCCTGCTGAGAACAGAAAAGATTTCTTTTGCATCTATATTATTGTTTCAAAAGATGTAAAATTAAGGTAAGGAGGATGATGCAGGAGAGCAGATTTATGAAAAGTTAATAAACCTTTATCATTGGTTGCTTGATGTATCTCTATGTTCATTTAGCTGTATATTTTCCTTGCTCATTTTTCTAAGTACATGTATTTTTATGTGCTTGTTCATGCTGAGTTGGTAGAACCCTACTCCTTAAGTTCACCTTTTATGACCATTCCACTTCATTCTGATTTTCACCCACATTCTTCTCAGTCACCTTCTCACTGGAGTTTTGACCTTGTACTTTTTTCAAGGATGCCAAACAGGTTTGTCAAGAAAAACATGTCTAAACATCTACCACTTCCCACTCCCTTTTAGAAGCCCCTGTTTTCTCACTCAGCATCATATCCTCTACTGTCGAAAGAGACTGCTGGACGCTTAATAGCACAGTGTTATCGAACATGCTCTTTGCACTGTTCTTATCAGCAATGGTTTTAAAACTAAGACAAATATATTTGCATGGAGAAAAATTAAAAATGTTTTGCTCCTTGCATGAAATGTTAACTGTTTACTCCGCAAAAGAAACAACAAATGCAGAATTAAATGCAACTGTCAAGCCACCAATAACTGTTAGAAACCATGAAGAAATAGAAAACTACATAGATCATTATACAGAAACATTAATAATTGAGGTGCTAAATTTTGATCAATAAACCTGAACAAGTGAGAGCCCATGGTAAATTGTTCACTCTTTGTTTCACTGTTGTAAAAATGGGTCCACACTTCCAGAGACCCAAACAGGCTTCTTGCATAATGGACAATGGCCAAAAAAAATGAAAGAGTAGGAAGTAAATCCAATATTATAATAGGATCTAGATGAACTGGAAAAATGGGTCAAGGAATGGCAGATGGAATTCATCTCTGACAAGTGCAAGGTATTGTACTTTGGTAGGTTAAACCAGGACTGCTAGGGGAATGGAGAGTGTTGTAGAACAGTCTTTAGTGGGAAGGGGGATACAGGTAGATAGTTTTATGAAAGTGGCAACACAGGTAGATGGTGGTGAAGGCCGCATTTGGCTCACTTCAGTGGCAACACAGGTAGATGGTGGTGAAGGCCGCATTTGGCTCACTTCCTTTCATTGGTAAAGGCATTGAGTGCAAGGAGAGAGGTCATGTTACAATTGTAAAAGACATTGGTGAGTCAATACTTAGTGTAGGATGTGCAGTTCTGATTACCTAGCAATAGATAAGACATTAAAACTGGAAAGTGTGCAGAAAAGAATCATGAGATGTTGCTAGGATTGGTAGGCTTGAATTAATTGTAACTGGATAGACTGGGATTTTACTCCCTGATGTGTAATATGATAAGGGGGTAACTTATAGAGATTCATGAATGTAGATAAATAGCCATAGGCCTTTTTACTTGGACAGGGGAATGTAAAACTAGAGAATATTGATTTAAAGTGTGATAGAAAAGATTTAAAAAGGAACTGAGGAACACCTTCAAACAGAAAGGTCAGTATATGAAATCAGCTGACAGAGGAAGTAGTAGAGGTGATAACAATTGTAACAGGTGCATGGATAGGAATGGTTTGGAGGGATACGGGCTGAACACAGGCAAATGGGACTAGCTTGGTCAACATGTAAATTAGGTCAAAGGGACTATTTCCATTCTGTCAAACTCTATTACTATAAAGTTCAGAAGAAATTGTAACAGCAGTGATTTACCACAGATTACAAACAAATAAAGAATACACTCACTCATTTCTTTCAGCACACCATAAAGTCAACTTTCTTTTCATTATTCACTAGACACAACATCACATTATTCAACTCCTCAAACACCACCCAGCTAAACTCCTCGGACCTTTTCATTGGCTCACTGCCACAAGGGTGATCCTGACACTCTCACTCTCCTCCCAACGAAGATAGTACGCGACTGCAACAAAAGAAGTCCACCAAAAAATAACCAAGAGATGCAATTTCAAGCTCTCTTCTGTGCTATTACATGTAATTGATTCAGAACTGGATTTAACTGTGTGTGAAATATTCCTGGATAAAGATAAAAAGGCAAAGATAGAAAAGGAACAAAACAAGAACATGTGATAGTTTTGACTAAGAAGAATGCTGCTTACCAACAAGGTATGGTTCTATGATATCTTTGAGGGGGTTAAAGTCAATATTTATGTGGTCAGAATTAAGAAAGAGATCTGTGAAACACCATCAAACAGGAGAATATGAAGGACCAAATAGGCTGGGAAATTATTCAGAAGTACATTAACTATAGTGTCTTCAAACATCCTAATCTAGAAATGGGACCAAAATATTTTCCTTTTACCTCAACTGCAGACTCATCACCTCCAAAGCTGACACTGTTCTAAACCATTCCATTTCCTTCACTGATTCACTACTTCCCCTGCAAAGCAGAACAGAAATGGATCTCTATTTTCCTTGCATTCATCCTACCAACCTCTACATTCTACAGATTATCTGCCATTATTTCTGACACCTCCAAAATAAACCCATCACCATCTTCTTCCTTCTGATGTTTCAGCGCTTAGTAGGGATTGTTCAAAGAAACAGTAGTTGGATTTGATGCCGAGTGATCTCACACTCCTGAATCACTATCTTCTCAGAAGGAGGGAGAAGGCGGCTGGAGTGTGATGAGTTTTTAAAAAATATGTTGAGTGTTTTTTCCATGTCATGGAACATGGAGTTGAAATCAACAGAGGGAGGGGTGTTTGTGTGATAGTCTGAGCTGTTTTCACAGCTCTCTGCAATTGACATATGTACAAGGTGAGGGGAGGAAAGTTTAGGGGAGAGGTCAAGGGTGCTTTTTTAAAAAAACACAGAAAGTAGCAGGCACTTGGAATGCATTTCCAGGGGTGTGGTGGGGGTTGATACAATAAGGACTTTTTAAAGATTCATACAAGTACATGGATACAAGAAAAACAGAGGGTTATCAATGTAAGGTAGGGAAGATTTACTTTGTTGAGTAGGTTTCTATGGGTTGGCACAACATCTTGGGCTGAAGGGCCTGTTCTGTGCAGTAATGTTCTGTGTTCTTGCAGACCTATTCCATGCAGTGATGCATCCTGACAGGATACTTTCAATCGATCTCTGTAAAAGTTGTTGAGCGACAGAGATTACATGCCAAATTTCTTCAGCCCCCGAGGAAATAAAAGTACTGGTTGAATTTATTTGGCCATCGTACCATCATGGTTGGACCAGGAAAGATTGGGTGATATATACACCCAAGAACTTAAAGCTGTCTACTTTCTCCTTCCTCCTCAGCACATTTGTTGCAGGCAGGGGAGTGAATTTCACCTCCTACAAAGGGTTTAGGCCAGAAGCGTTGGTGACCTTTTATTTCCTATGGATGCGGTGTGACCTACTGAGTTTCTCCAGTACCTATGCATATTGAACAAATAAAATAGACTACACAGAAGCTTCAGCCCAGAATTTTGTGTTCATGTCCTCAATTCAGGAGTGAGAATATATTAACAATCTTAAAAAGTTTCAGCATGGAAAACCACATGCTCCTTATTTATCATTTCATAGTGTAATCATTAAAGCCCTCTAAGTTATTAAATAAAATTAACATTTGGTTCAGATTTATAATGACATTGAAAGAGTTACCAAGTTAGTCAAGTGACGAAATGGTGAATCAGAGCAGCTTTCAACATGCATTTATGGAAGGAAGCCACATGAGAAATGGAGTCAACTTATTGATCCTCCAGTCTCATCACAATCAATTCCCAGAAAATTTTTATCTCAGAACAAACTAAGCATTAATATTAATCATGTTGCTGAAATACTTTGCATTAATAACCCTGAGTGAGTATTTTATTACTTGTAACAGTTTCATTATTATAATTTCACAACTGTTTAAAGAATGCTGAGCACAGTTTTTGTAATATGACTGATCTAGGGCAACCACAAGTAGTTATTTCAAAAAACAAATACTGTGTTTGTTAAGTAACTGAAGGTTATGCAAATAATAGAACTATTTTCTGCTCTTCCACCCACTTCACTCCAATCTTCCTTGCTGAACATAGTCAGCTTTTAACTTGCATTAAGTACTGTACATCTTGCTCAAAGAAGTAATTTCTCAAGCACTGAATTAAGTCTTACTGTTTGGCAATGAAATGCAATTTATTTTTTTGTTCACAGATGAGTGAGGAAAATAGCAATCACAGTAATTATTTTGATACAGCAATTATATACCAGGTTAAATTTGAAAATTAATTAGAATTTGAATTTGTTTGCAAACTTCCTGATTTCAGCCTCAACCAGATAAAGGTAGGTGGTGGGGAAGAAGAGAGAGAGAGAGAGAGAGAGAGAGAGAGAGAGAGAGAGAGAGAGAGAGAGAGAGAGAGAGAGAGTCTCAGAGTCAAGGATGGGAAAATCAATACAGGCTCAGCCTGTGAACCCGCATCCCTTGAATAAATAAAAAAAAATAAAAAAAACATCAGTTAACAGCATCAAACTTTGATGTGTTGATGTATAGAAGGGTGCAAGTTTGCAAGTTTATTGCTCCCTTAAAATGGCAACGCAGATGCTTAGGTTAGCGAAGGAAGCATTTAGCTTGCTTGCCTTCATAGGCAGAGTATTGAGTATAGGAGTTGGGACATCATGTTGCAGCTAAACAAGTTATTGATATGGCCACACTTGGAATATTAGTGCCAACAGCATGAATAAATTAGTCCGAAGGGCCTGTTTCCATGATGAACACTCTATGACAGAGGAAGGTTGAGGCTAATATCAATACTCCTTGTGAAATCCCTATTTCAGGTGGCAAACTGAAGATATCTAAAACAAAGAAGCACAAGATCTGTAAATGCTGGTGTTTGGAGCAAAGAGAAACTGGAGGGATACAGCATGTCAAGCAGCGTGCATGAAGAGGAATGGACAACGTTTCACGTCAAGAATATGGTGTCCAATGTGTGAGAGCGACTGTCTCTTCCTCTCCATGAATGCTGCTGAGTTCTTCCAGCAGATTTAAAAACAATTCTAATTTCAAGCCTTCAGACTTCATAAGAACTTTCAGGCAACCACCAGGCATCCTCGGATCTTAATTTTGCAACAAAAAGGTTTTTTAAATTTAGGATCAAGAAGCTGGTAGGATGTTCCTTTAAACCACAGATTTTGGAAGGGAGCTTCGAAGTTTTTGGGACTTTAATGAAGAATTTCATCCATTTAACTTGACATCTGTTTAACTTAAAATAAACACAACTTAATATCTAATAATCAATTTGCCAACTGAGAACAGCATGTGTAGCACAAATGTCAAATAATTTACTGTTCATCTTGCAGCTCATGATTTGAGATCATTTTCTGGACAAGGTGGAGTGTAGTTTCACAGAAAGAACATGTCGCCCACAGAAACTACCGGTACTATTTGTATTGAGTTGCAATTTAAAAGTACAGGCAGCCCAAATTGTTTCATTTCTCAGAACAAACAAACCCAAAGCACGTGAAATGAGTTGGATAGAATTACAAGTCTGCCAATGAGTATTTTTTTAAATATTTAGATATAGATTCACATATTCTGAAATAACTTTCAAACCTTACAAAATATTTTACTTTTCTAACTTCAGTAATTCCATGCATTTTATCAAAACACTTTTGCATCTTTCACCATATGAAATGTAAATTCAAAACCTAATTGTTGAGGAAGGCTGAGTGTTAGAATGACATTAAAAATTAAATACTGACTTTTAAAAAAACTGATTGAAACATTAAAAAACCTTAATAGAACCAGAGAACACTACAACACAGAAATGGGCTCCTCGGCCTATGTCAAGCTATTTATTCCTCCTAGTTGTATTAAACTGCACCAGGATCATAGCCTCCCATACCCCTCCATCCATATTAATCGATTTTTTTCTTAAATGTAGAAATTAAGCCTCCATTTATCATTTCAGCTGGCAGTTTACTCCACAATCTTACCGCTCTCTGGTGAATAAGTTTCCCCTAATGTTACTCTTAAACATTTCACCTTTCACCCTCAGCCCACGTCCCCAGAGCTTTTCTCATCCACCCTCAGTGGAAAAGCCCTGCATTTACTCCAGCTACTCCACTCATAATTGCATATACTTCTATCAAATCTACCCCCATTCTCCAACTCTCCAGGAAATAAAGTCCTAACCTATTAAATCTTCCCCTGTAATTCAGCTCCTCAATTCGTGCAATATTCTTGTAAATCTTCTCTGCACTTTATTTACATCCTGTTCGGAACTTGGGTATCTTACCATACTGTCACAACGTCATCAATTTTGATGCTATTTGCAAATTTATTAACTATATTAACTACACTCCCATTCAAATCATTAACATAGATATCAAGAATAGTGAATCCAGTACAGACCCCTGCAGCACAGTCCATGTCCAGAAAAACATCCCTCCACTACTACCCCAACTCCTTCCACTGAACTAGCTTTGAATCCAATGGCCCAGCTCCCCCTGGACCATCCTTTCTAATCTACCAAAGACCTTGCTGAAGTCCAAATATACAACTACCTTGCCTTCCTTAATCCTATTCATCACTTCTTGCTTAACCAAGGCTTCTTAACCTTGTCAGCCTTGCCCTTTAATCCAACAGCAAAGTGCAATGTCTGCTGTCCCACTTCCCAGCTGTCATCTTAACTGCAAACATTTTCTCCCAATCAAGTTCTTGAAATTCCTGCATTATTGCTCTAAAATCAACCTTGCCCTTATTTAGGACTTTACTTGTGGATTAGTCCCTTCATTCTCTGTACATTTTAAAAACACATGGCATTATTGTCATAGAAATTTTGCACAGAAATTCCTGATATTCAAATAGAATTTTCAAATAGATTTCCCTTAATTTTAACAATGATCTTTCAAGTGCTAGTCTCACTTGCTAGTGGAAACAATCTCCCTGTTTCTATCAAATCTTGTAGCTATTGGCCACCAAGAGTGGAAGAAGCACACTGAGTCAAGTAGAGTTTCAAACGAACTGATTTACTGATTCAAACTTGCCCGCTTAAAAGATCCATGCTGGTCCCAGTGGTCTATACACTCATGTGGGGCAGAAGTGACTTCAACTTCCTGTCTGTTGCTTTGCCCCGCCGAGAGCTCCCAATTCTGTCACTGACTGCGGACTCTAAATGATTGTTGGTACCGGTTCGCCTTTTAAGATCCTTCCTCTTCCATCTGACCTCCAATGAGTATTGTTCCAGATGATTCAATTTCTCCTCATAAGCTTTGATTTCCAGAATATTCCATTGATTTAATTATGGGTCATATTAGGGAAATTATTGAATTAAATTAAAGAATTACAGGAGGTTTATGCAGTGATACAATATGGGCTGTTATTTAAAAAATGTCTTGTGGACAGGAACCCTTATATAATCAGGTACTCCTTGTATTTGAACCAAAACATTTTCTCATTTCTGTATCTCAGAACCCTCATAGAGTTTGTAGAAACTGTTAAATCTTGCCGCTAAGATAAGGAGCCAAATGGCACATTATGTCTTCTTTGTTCAACACGATTCTATTAAAGCCTCTCAACCTGTCCCACTCCACCAAATTCACTGCCTCCAGCACGTGACTGTGACACTATCCCTGCTCTTGAATATTTGGATATCCTGCACATGAATATTTGGACTCCCGAGTGACCAGCCCTTTGCAAAACATTCATGGGCACGGAGTAGAGACAAGTTGATCCATACTAGCTGTCGTATTGTCTCACCGAAAAATGATTGGAGATCTTAATTTCAGGACAAATATTCAGAAGGTTACAAAAGTAAGCAGTCCATTTGAACAAACCATCAAAAATTGTTACACTGATGTGAAAACATTACCTCGATAATATAATCGGCCCTGCTTTCCCAGGAAACAATATGGCATCTTTTTTCCTACCATTGCTCTGGAACCATACACCGTTAAATAATTTAAGCCAAAAGTAACAAAGCTATGATTTAAAAACTGAAAAGATGGAAAATAAACATTATTCATTGTGAAATTTTCCACTTGTGTTTCAACACATTTTAGTATCTGAAACCTGAGAAGCTGCAAAAAGAAAATGAAAGAAAACAAAAGTCTGAAGGCACTGTGGTCAAAGTCAAAACACAAGGCTGGAGAAACTCAGCAGGTCAAACAGTGTACCTTATATAGCAAAGATAAAAATACATAACCAATGTTTTGGGCTTGAGCCCTTCATCAAGGTATGAGCAAAATGTAAACAGGCATATCTGGCCATGTGCTTAGAGCTTGTGCAGAACAGTTGGCCGGGGTTTGTATGGACGTTATAAATCTGTCCCTAGCTCAGGCAGTTGTTTCAATGAGCTACCATCATGCCTGTGATGAAGCGCTCTACCGCTTGGAGTCTAAAAGAATACTGTCCAGGTGCATTTACCCGCATCATCTCAAAGTATTTAAAAAATATTTTATTTTTCATTTTCCATGAATACATTGACACAATTTTAAACATTTATACATGTCAAATATAATATCTACAAAATTTCTCCCATTCCCTCCTCCCCCCGCAAATACAAAAATACATCTTGACGGACTGTCAGAGCACTCATTTCCATAATTCTTTTTCAAGAATATCACATCGTTACATTCATTGAAGACTCAAATTTATAATTGGACCCCAACATAATCTAAATGCAGCTGCCAGTTATATTTATTCTTTAAGTTGTAAGTAATTTCCTCCATGTGTATACAACTATGTAACTCTTCGGCCCATCAAGCAATAAGAATGGGAGAGTTAGATTTTCAAGTGATTGCTGTACACTTCTTGGCCATAGATAGAGCTACTTTAACAAAACAAATTTGAAATTTAGTCAGTTTGTAGCTCATGTCCATAGGTTGCCCAGAAGGTACAGCTCTGGGTTGCATGGGAAAGTCATTCCTGTTACTCTTGTTAGTGTTTCAGCAATATCATACCAGAATGGTCTTACCTTTGCACACAGTCAGGGAGAACGTAAAAGGTTCCAATTTCAACGACACATCTGAAACACATTTCAGATTTTGATTTACGCAGTTTTTGTAGCGTGAGATACAATTGAAGTAAAAGCATATTGTATTGTACCAGTCTATTATCTCGCATTGATTGTTGATGTCATACTATCCAAACACCAATCAGGCCAACAGACCTCTGGTATCATAACACTCAGGTCCGATCCCACCTCTCTCTTGAACTTTGTTGGCCTGGCTTAGCACTTTCACCT
This sequence comes from Narcine bancroftii, assembly GCF_036971445.1. Classification (NCBI taxonomy): domain Eukaryota; kingdom Metazoa; phylum Chordata; class Chondrichthyes; order Torpediniformes; family Narcinidae; genus Narcine; species Narcine bancroftii. The sequence continues at coordinate 29,502,322 of NC_091474.1, forward strand.
TGGAGAAATAAAATACACCCTAGTTATAAATGTAAGTTTATTTCCCAGCCTAAGCATCCCTTCCACTTCATTTCTTGAAAGCAGGACCATTGTGGGACTCCATCTTTCTCACAAGAAGGACCTTAATTAAGAGAGCAGTGGAAGGTTCTATTTGACAAGTCATGTTTTTGTTGTTCAAAGGACATAAGTAGCCCTTTCTCATAACAATCTTCAATATACCCAATTCCTTTCTCATACCAAGTATTTAGAATTTTATGACCCAAACTCATGGGTTCATTCTAGCACAGTGGTGCTTTTGGTGATTTCCCCACTTTTTTCCCCCATACATTCATTAATCTCATTCCAAATTTTAATCATATGTATTAAAATGTTTTTTTTTTTTAAATTTAACATCCCACTTGTAAATAAAATTCTTTGCTGCCCTCTCCCTCACTGTATATAATCCTATTTGGATCCATGAGGGAGAGCTCTCCTCTTCAAAAAAAAAGGATGAAAGGAACCTCCCCTGTGCTGCTAGATATTAAAAAAATTCTGGCAGTCATAATTCCCCCAATTTATATTCCCACGTCAGTTTCTCCATGGCAATCCTAGGCACTTTATTATTCAAAAAAAAACCCCATCTTATATGATCATTATCTTTTAAAAAGTACAGAGGTAAAGGTATGGGCAATGACTGGAAGAGGTATTGCAGTCCCAGCATCACTTTCACACAACTAAAGTAATAGGCACTTTTTTCCATCTTTGTAGATCGTCTTCTATCTTTCCAAGCATAGCGAGATAATTAAGCCTGCATAAATATTTTAAGTTATTATCTAACATTATTCCTAAATATTTAATTCCTTCCAATTTTCATTTAAACTGACTTCCTTTTTGGTATCTTTCATAATCAAAATTTGTTAATGGAATAATTTTGCGTTTTTCTAAATTTTATAACCAGAAACTCTTCCATATTTCTCCAGTGTGTTCTGTAGTTTGGCCAAAGACTCATCAGGGTCTAATAAATACAACAGCACATTGCCTGCAAACAAATTGATTTTATGCTCTTCCTGGTCAACTTTGAATCCCTTTATGTCCGGATCCTCCTTTATAACCTCTGCTAATGGTTCAATTGCCAAACCAAAGAGTCTTAGTGGCAGTGGGCACCCTTGCCTTATGGATCGACTCAAAAGCAACATCAACAACATCTGATCATTAGTTATAATTTTGGCCCATGGCTTATGATAAACTGTCTTTTTTAATCCAGTTAATAAATATTCAGCCCATTCCAAACTTTTCTAATACTTTGAATAGAAATGGCCACTCTAACCAATCAAATCCCTTTTCTGCATCCAAAGATTATAGTTATACTCAGCTTCACTTTAGAATTAGCCAGATGAATTGTATTGAATAATCTGCCAAAATTATCTGCAATGCCTTTTTTAAATAAAGCCTACCTGATCTGGATTTATTAATTTAGGTAAATATTGCCATAGTCTATTAGCTCGGGCTTTAGCCAGAACCTTGTAATGTCCATTTAATTACAAAAAAGGTCTCGATGAGAAAGGTTTTAGTGGATCTCTGTTCATTAACACCATGATAATAACTGTTGAGAAGGATTCCAGGAGAGTCTGAGTCTCCACCGCCTGGCCTACCATGTCCATAATAAGAGGCATCAAAAAATGTTTAAATTTTCTGTAAAACTTGGGGCGGGTGGGGGAACCATCCTCCCCCTGTGATTTATTTGCCTGTAATGTATTCAAGACTTTTTCAAACTCTTCTCTGGTTAAGGGAGCATCCAATTTAATCTGATCTTTATTTTCCAATTTTTGAAATTCATTCACTGAGAGAAATTCATCTATCTCCCTAGAGTCACCTAGCAATTCTGACCTAGTTTTGTATAATATTGTTTAAAAGGTAATTGATTTATTTCGTATTATATCTTAATTTATCAGGCTCTGTTTGGATTGCTTAATCATCCTTGGTGTCTCTTCTGCCTTTGCCATTACAGAACTTTATGTGCTCTAACTCCCAATTCACAATATTTGTTTTTATTTTAAAATAGTTCTTTCTATTTTATATGTTTGTAATGTATTACATTTATATACATTTGTATAATTATATATTACAGGATCTTGTATTTATTTTTCAAACCCATTCCCTGGAACTCTTTTTCCAGCTCTGTTATTTCTTTCTCCAGACCATTAACCTATGCCATGTGTTCCTTCTTTATTTTTTTAGTATATGAAATTATCTGTCCCCTTAAATAAGCCTTGAGTGTGTCCCATATTTTAAAAAAACTATCATTAGTAGAGGATCAATTCATTTCACAAAACAATTCTATTTATCCCCTAATAAAATTACAGAAATCTGTCCCTCTCGACAGCATAGAATTAAGACATCATCTATAAACACTTTTGTTTCTCCGGCATCTTTATCGTTAGAGTCAGTGGTGCATGATCAGATTGCCATCTAGTCATGTACTCCATTTCTACCATTCTCTTTTCCAATTGTGCAGATCAATTCTCGTATAAGAGCTAGGAACCTTTGAGTAGAATGAATAATCTCTCACCCTAGGGTGTGACTGTCTCCATACATCTATCAGATTTAAATCCTTCATAAAAGATAAAGTAACTTTTTCAGCTTTTGTCAACGTCTTTGCTGATTTATCAAGGATGGGATCCAAGCAGAAATTAAAATCTCCCCCAACCGATACATTTTATCTTCCTTTCACTGCTTTAAAAATAACATTCTGAATGAAGGATTCATCATCAAAATTCAGAGCATAAATATTACAGGGTTCTGCATATTTCTGACAAAGTGCCATTACAAATCATCTCGCTGAATCAATGGATATACTGGTATATTTTTGTTAATTAAAATTGCCACCCCTCTTGGTTTGGAGTTGAATTTATTATGTTCAAATTTTGTAGGGTGTGTTTCCTGTAGGAAAACTATGTCCGCCTTTAATTTTTTTTCAAGTGTGCCAAGTCTCTTTTCCTCTTTATGGGTTCATTTAAACCATCAACATTATAATGAATAAATTTTAATCTTTTACTCATATGAATATTTACATATATCCAGCTATCATAAAACCCTTCTGCTTACTCAAACAATAGTGATTTTTCCCTTTTAAAAAACATGATTGATGCCCCTGCACTGACGGTGGTGTAAACAAGAAACCCCAGAAGCCCACAGTACTATTTGAGAAAATCCTTCCTCTTAACTTTGGTGCCAATTTGCCATTTCAACAGTGCTTCACTCTGCTTTGACTCATTTGGACAGCTCGAACTCCTATCTTAGAATGCTATTCATTGACTATAGCTCAACTTTCAACACTGTTGCCCTTTCTAAGCTGATAATCAAACTTTGTCTGCATGGTATCAGCCCATCCCTTTGTAATTGGATTTTGGCCTTCCTAACTAACAGACCACAATCTGTTAATTTGGGCATTATTTTCTCTTCCATTCTTACCTTGAATACCCCAGCGTGCCCCAGGGTTGTGTGTTGAGCCCCATTTTGAATTCCCTTTTTTATCTCCAACTGCGTTCCTACATATAGTACAAATTTAATAATCAAGTTCGCAGATGGCATCACAGTGGTCGGCCTGTTTAAAAGGGATGATGAAACAACCGATAAGGATGAGGTTCAGCACCAGGCCTGTGGTGTGCAGATAACAACTTGACTCAGAAGACTAAGGAGATCATCGTGGACTTCAGGCTTGCCAGAAGCCACACATCAATGGAGTGATGGTGGAGCATTAACAGAGCTTTAAATTCCTTGGCATCCATACCTCTGAAGATCTCACTTGGTCTTTGAATTATTCAATTCTGATTAAAAAGACACAACAGCATCTTTATTTTTTTGAGGAGCACGAGGAAGATACAGCTTTGTCCCAGGATACTATTGGATTTCTATAGATAAGACAATTGAGAGTGTGCTAACATACGGCATTTTGGTGTGGTATAGGAATTGTATTATGCAAGATCTCAGGGTACTCCAGCGGGTAGAGAAAACTGCCCAACCGATTAGGGAATCCAATTGCCTACCATCAAAAACATCTATAGGGAATAATATCTGAGCAGGGCAAGAAACATTATCAAAGATGCAACACACCCAAATCATGAACTATTCACTCTTCTCCCATCAGGCAGACACTAGAGGAGCCTTTGTTTGCACACCAGTAGGCTCAAGTGTTTTTTAAACAAAGCTGTGACTATGTTGAATACTGAATCACAGCGCTGCACTCATTGTAAAATCAGTACTTTTTAACAGTTCATTGTAGAATAGTGTTGTTAGTTTTAATTGCACTTTTTATTGTAATGTATATAGCAGTATTTTTTAACTTCTGGTCAATGATGGATGTATTTCATTAGGTGGTTTACTGATACAATGTAAATAAAATGAATTGTTATCATGAATTGCCTGAAACATTGGTTATGTACCAGTTTCTTTATCTTTGCTGCATTGTTCGACCTGCTGAGTTTCTCCAGCATTGCTCCTGGCTCTCTTTAATTTTGTTAAATTTTACTCAAAGAAAATATACTTGAGAGAATCAACATTTAACAATTTTTCATATGACACTTTCAAGAATTCCTTCATTTATAACCTTACTATTTATTTTGGGAAAAGAGATAAAGTATGAATTGAAAATGTTTTGATGAGCGAAATGAAAGGAATATCAGATCACTAAGCCTATCATCTCACAACATTAATTTGTACTGTGGTGTGTCTCAGATTCTTATTCCTGTTATTAACCTTAAACCCTCGTGGGTTTTTTAAAAAAACATGTATAATTGAAAATAGTTACTATTTTAAGAATGGGCAAAATTCAAATGTTGCAATTGTGCACGTATAGCTTTGGCAGTGGAAAGATTTGCAACTTCCTAAAAGTGTTTATTTTTACACTTTCTGCTATCTCATTCTCAACCAAGACTTTAAAATTTCTTCAAGTCTTTCATTTCTAGTCCCTTTGCAACGCACTGTTCCACAATGCCATAAGACAGCTTCATTTCATAGAACATAGCGAAGTACAGGCCCCTCAGCCCATGACGTTGTGCTGACCCATATATTCCTAGAAAAATGTACTAAACCCTCCCTACCCTGTAACCCTCCACTTTTCCTTCATCCGTGTGGCTGCCTAAGAGTCTCTTAAATGCCCCTAAAGTTTCAGCCTCCAACACCATCCCCGACAAGGCATTCCAGGCACCCAGAACTCTCTGGATAAAAAAGCTTACCCCTGATGTCTCCACTAAACTTGCCTCCCTTCATTTTGTACATATATCTTCTGATGTTTGCTATTTCTGCCTCTCATAATCTTGTAGGCCTTTAACAAGTCTCCTCTCATCCTTCTACACTCTCAAGAGAAAAGTTTCCAGCTCTGCTAACCTTGCCTCATCAGACTAGTTTTCCAATCCAGGTAATATCCTGGCAAATCTTCTCTGTGACCTCTCCATAGTTTCCACATCCTTCCTATGATGAGGTGACTAAAACTGAACCCAATACTGTAAGTATGGTCTTTGTAGATTTGTAGAGGTGCAACATAACCTATCTTTGTAGATTTGTAGAGGTGCAACATAACCTATCTACTCCTGAACCCAATACTCTTAGGCCTTCTTAACTAACCTATCAACCTGCTCAGCGACCTTGAGGGATGTATGCATTTGAACCCCAAGATCCCTCTGTTCATCCACACTCTTAAATAACCAACCAATAACCCTGTTCTCAGCTTTCTGGTTTGTCCATCCAGAATCCATCACCTCACACTTATCCAGATTGAACTCCATCTGCCACTTTAACCTCCATCTCCGCATCCTCTCTAAATCCTTTTGTAACCTTCGACCACCTTCAGCTCCATCCACAACTCCTCCAACCTTTGTGTCATCTGCAAACTTACTGACCCATCCTTCCACCTTTTCATCCAAGTCATATATAAAAATCACAAAGACCTGGGGTCCAAGAACAGATCCTTGTGGCACTCCACTAGTCACTGAACACCAGGCAGAATAGTTTCCTTCCACTACTACTCTCTGCTTTCTTCCTGCAAGCCAATTTTTTTTTAATCCACTCATCCCTTGCCTCATGACTTTCCAGATGAGTCTCTCATGGCAAACCTTATCAAACATCTTACTAAAATCTATATAGACCACATTTATCACCCTATCCTCAATTTATTTTGCTTCCTGCTCAAAAAACTCAATTAAGCTTGTGAGGCACCATCTTCCCTTCACAAAGCCATGTGGACTATCCTTGGGTTGACTGTACTTCTCCAAATGCTCATAGATCCTTAAGAATCCTGTCCAATAGTTTGCACACCACTGACATTAGATTCACTGGTCTATAACTCCCAGGATTCTTCCTATTATCTTTTTTAAACAAGGGGACTACATTTGCCTTTTTCCAATTCTCTGGCTTCTCCCCCGCAGCCAGAGAGGACTCATATATCATAGCATACCCCTGTAAAACACAAAAGTCTGCAGATACTATCAGTGAAGTAAAAACTCAATACTGGAGGAATTCAGCACATCAAACAGTGTATTTTAACAGATTCAGGCACCTGCCTACTTTTTGATGAAGGGCTCAAGCCCAAAACATTGGTTATGTATCTATCTTTGCTATATAAAGTGCACTGTTTGACCTGCTGAGTTTCTCCAGCATTGCATTTACTTCACTTCTCCCCTTTAGTTTAGCACTTCTTCATAGACTTCTTTGGATTGTTAATTACACTTCTTCAGAAGAATGAAGAACATTTTGGTGAACTGTAAGTCGTGGTGGATTTTATTTTGTGTCTCCCCTGACTGAGACGTCTGAAATGTAGGAAGTGATCCACTTTGACCAGGCTCTTATTATTGAACTTAATTGTTGTGGGCAGTATTGCAGTTGGAGAAGGATCTTTCGAGATTATTAGTCTAAATGGCAGACAGAAGTAATCAATGATTTTGAGCTCAGATACAAGTATCACCTGCATTCTATAAGCCAATGAGTGAGGTTAGAGTTCAACAGGCTTGTATTCATCCTGTCGAGTAATTCCACTTGAGTAAGGAGCATTTTGAAGGCAAGTTTGCAATGAGGAATAATTTCATACCTTTATCTTTTTTCCAACACCATCTTGTGACAGTCAGAACATGACAGTCCTGTCCTTGGAAATATAATATTCTTTAACCTAGATTCACTGGCTTTTCATATTCTCCTTTCTGATATTCAGTTCAACAAGGTATTCTTCCAAGAGTATTTCCTTGACATTCACAAGCAGTGGTTATTTTTGCCTAAGATGGCTACTTAATAAAGAAAAAAAAAATCAAATTTGCATGATTGAATGACTTCGGAAAGGAGTCTATAGTCAAGCCAAATTCTGTCATCATTTCACATTCACTTTCACGTATATAACATGGAAGGATGCTGATCAACCCAATGACTTAGGGTAACTCCATCAATACCATTCTCACTTATTTTCAATGCCATTCTTTCTTTATTTTCCTTTTTAAAATATTTTTATTGAGTTTAACAAAAACCCCTTACACAAGGTATACTAATGATGACATAAATCATATCATATATCAATTGTAAATTAGAAGCATACCCATAATTATTACATAACTTGTATAGTTCAGGACATCAAATTCTATAATTATAATAATTAAACAATTAAACCCTACTTTGTCCAAAAATAATATTGAATACAAAAATTTTCCAAATAATACACGTAAAATTCCCTTATATATTTTGTATTTCTCTGATGTGATCATGTTGTTCTGTAATATGATCTGAAATCTGTAGTTAAACCCCCCTTTACTCATTAGCCTTAATAATAAGGGGAAAAGAAGGAATTTTTTTTTATCCTTACTTCTCTACCCCTCTCTCTAAACAAGGTTATTTGTATACATCTTGCAAATATGAATCGAATAATAGCCCCCATACACCAGACAGGAAATCCCCAGAGCATCCACACCAATTAAAACCTCAGATTATGATAATAATCCATGAATAGGCTCCACATTTTATCAAACTCAGACTTTGCATCTTTAATATTAGACTATAGCGGCTAATTCGGTAGAGCTACTAAAGCAATACACACACACCAGGTTAGTCAACATAAGACTGTTTTATTCAGACTTTACAGGCTTGTCCTGGACTCCACAGGATGAGGTGAGACATCATTATGAGTTTGCTGCCGATCCACGGGACCGGCAGGTTTAAATGAAGCACTCCTTCCTGCAGGAGACTCAGCAGATCAATGTGCCATTACTCAGCACACAGCACCGTGGGCGTGCAGTCCATTAAATAGGTGAGTACCCAGTTGTCTATCTTATGGTTCCGCACGCCCGCCAAGAATCACTCTGGTGACGGTTCGCAATACCCCGCTGTGTGCCCGCTCGGCCTGCTACATGGCCGCGACAAGATCTGTTTTTTTTCCCCAAACTTAAGACAGGATATCATGTAACCATAGAATGAGAGTGGATGAAACATTATCTTTTCATTTCATCAATTGTTTGTATAGCTATCAACAAAGCAAAAGCGAGGATTCTCTTCTGGGTTTAGGAGAGATATATCCATTTCTAGAGAAAAACCAAATAAAGCAATCAAATTCTAATTTATTCTGATTTTCTTAGAATTTCTGAAGTGAGTATTCTTGATGTATTTTTTGATTTGTCATTTTCCCATGGAGGATTAATATCAAATATTTATAATCAATGGATTTAAGAATGATTGGGAGCCTTCACGGATGAGGATTGGGACAAAATGCTTAATTTGATTAATTAGTCTTCATTTTTTTTGCACAACATTTTTGTTGCAGTTAAGGTGGTGCATAGAATACATATGTCTAAAGTTAAATTATCTCTTTTTATCCTGATACGGATCCATTATGTGATAAGTGTAGAATTTTTGAAGCTTCATTGATTCATATACTTTGGGAGTGAATGAATTTTGAACATTTTTGGAAAGATATTCTCCAAACTTTATCAATGATTCTTAAGACTAAATTAGAACCTTTCCCTTTGATTCCTCTCTCAAAAACACTCAACTCCACGCTGATCCTCTTATTGCTCACCTACTAAAGGACAAATTTACAATACTCATCTTTGGGATAAGGAAGTTAGCCAGATCACCAGAGGGAACTCAGCAGCCACAGAAAAAAAATATGAAAAATGAAACTTCACAAAGACAGCACACCAGAGATCAGGATTGAATCCAGGTCACTGAAGCAGCAAGAGACCAGCAATTTAACAAAGTACCCTGTAACTGAAAAAACGCAAGATAGCAATCAAAACCAAAAATTATCTTGGGTGCTGGTGTTGATATTTAATAATGTTTTACAATGAACAACCAGAACAGATCAGGAATTGATCTTGAATTCCACTCAACCACCCCCGCCCCCCAGTAAAATCAAATTTCAAACAGAACATTTGAGCAATTAGAAAGACGAGGTCGATGCTTTAGTTCTTATTTTTAAAATAGCATTCTTCTTTGGCTTCTAGAATGAATTCTTGAATTTCCATGCTAAATTAACATCAATTCACAAGAAATAAAGAAATTGAATTATTTTCAAAACATTTTGTTCAGAAGAGTCATCCTTGGACAGATTTAAAGGTTAGCATAGCAGTTAGCACAACATTGTAACATCGCCTATCTATCTATCTCGGCTGCACCATTTCATCAGATGCAAGGATCGACAATGAGATAGACAACAGACTCGCCAAGGCAAATAGCGCCTTTGGAAGACTACACAAAAGAGTCTGGAAAAACAACCAACTGAAAAACCTCACAAAGATAAGCGTATACAGAGCCGTTGTCATACCCACATTCCTGTTCGGCTCCGAATCATGGGTCCTCTACCGGCACCACCTACGGCTCCTAGAACGCTTCCACCAGTGTTGTCTCCGCTCCATCCTCAACATCCATTGGAGCGCTCACATCCCTAACGTCGAAGTACTCGAGATGGCAGAGGTCGACAGCATCGAGTCCACGCTGCTGAAGATCCAGCTGCGCTGGATGGGTCACGTCTCCAGAATGGAGGACCATCGCCTTCCCAAGATCGTGTTATATGGCGAGCTCTCCACTGGCCACCGTGACAGAGGTGCACCAAAGAGGTACAAGGACTGCCTAAAGAAATCTCTTGGTGCCTGCCACATTGACCACCGCCAGTGGGCTGACATCACCTCAAACTGTGCATCTTGGCGCCTCACTGTTCGGCGGGCAGCAACCTCCTTTGAAGAAGACCGCAGAGCCCACCTCACTGACAAGAGGCAAAGGAGGAAAAACCCAACACCCAACCAACCAATTTTCCCCTGCAACCGTGTCTGCCTGTCCCGCATCGGACTTGTCAGCCACAAATGAGCCTGCAGCTGACGTGGACACTACCCCTCCATAAATCTTCGTCCGTGAAGCCAAGCCAAAGAAAAAAAAGATAACATCGCCAGCAATAAGGGTTCGAATCCGGGGCTGCCTGTGAGAAGATTGTACGTTCTACCACGTCTGCATGGGTTTCCTCCGGGTGTTCAGGTTTCCTCCCACTTTCCAAAACGTATGTGTTTGTAGGTTAATTGGGCAGCACAGGTTTAACTAGCTGGAATTGGCTTCTACTGTGTTTTAAATAAAATTTTAACATTTAAAAAAAATACAAAGGATTTGCATTCCTAGAACAGTTTTCATGAACAGAATGAATTCCAAACACCTTCACAGTTGATTTAAGTTCATTTTCAAAATGTAGCCACTGTTCTAATGTTCAAGACTAAAAGCCAATTTGTGCACAGCAGCCGTTCAAACTAAAATCTGATAATGACAAGATAATCTATTCTATTAATGTTGGTTGGGGGATAAATATTGGTGAGGAAGCTTAGAATACTTTTGTCGATAATAAAACTTAATGGAACTCCAAGTTCAATTGAAGCACTCCAACTGAGAGCACTGATGCAGCCTCAATTTAATACCACAGAGTGAGCACTACACGAACATGGCCGGTCTAAATAGCTTAAGACTGGCCTAGATTGATATTCTCAAGTATCTGGAGTTGAACTTGAATTCACACACAACCTTTTGATTCAGAGCAGAGACAAGTCTGCACAAACTGTCCCTATGCACTGATGACTAACTTGTTCTATAAAATAAAGAGCAAAAATAAATATGCACAGAAATAAAATGATTTTGCTCTTCATCGGTTTCCTCCAGAACAGCTAAATCTTGCTTGTTTTCATCGATCTTCAACTCCAAGAAGGAGTATGAACACAAGCTATTGAGTTCTCACATTTTGGATGCAAGAAAATCATTTGGCACAGTCAATTGCAATAACTTACTTATGCAATGTTAGACAAGACAAATTTTACTGCAATCCCAGACCTGCATTTATTTTTATTTTTGAAACATCTTGACAATAGACCAAGAGTTATCAGCATAAAATTTGGTATTTCGTGTTCCTGCCATACTTCCAGAAATGCTGGTTCCAAATGATCACCTTTCAACTCAAAATTAAACCCAAACAATAACACACTGCTAATTTTATAAAACTGTAGATTTAAGGTTTTACCTGGGACTTCTATCGCACGAGTATCAGTAATCAAATCTAATACAGTGCAAGTCCTCATCTCTATTAACTATGATTTTTTTTAATGTAAATCTGTTCAAGTAGATTTTGTTCACAGTTAAAAGCCTACATTATGTAGCTAACCCACAAAATTAGAAAAAGCAATATGCCTGAATTTGTTTTTTGAGTAATTCTAATTCTATTTATGAGATGGAGGATTCAAAGTACCAGAGACATAACTTGCATGCTCAAGTAAAATGGAAAGTGTAATTTGTATTCTTAGTCATTCTGAGAAAAAAGGGGCAGTTAACATTTTAATACAGAATTATCCCCTGGCTGAAGGCACAAGGTAAAAAAAATTCTAATGCAGATGGCGATGTGTTAAGTATTTCATTTTTCTGCATATTCCTTTATAAGCAGTTTGTGATCAATGTAATTTATTTATAGTTTGTACACATTACTTTCTTAAATCATCAGGCACTGTAAAACTTTACAAACATGCTGAAAATTAGCATCACAACATGTTTACATTTTTAAAATATTCTATTGAATGCAAAGCTCTATGGGACATACTGAAATCATGAAATATGCATCAAACTATAAGGATATCCAAATAGTATCATTAACCCCAACATCCTGATCTTGCCATTAATATTGCAGAGATTCCAAAATTCATGAAACCCACTAAAATGCATTCATAGAACACTACAGCACAGTTCAGGCCCTTTGGCCCTTTGGCCCTTTGGCCCTTTGGCCCTTTGGCCCTTTGGCCCTTTGGCCCTTTGGCCCTTTGGCCCTTTGGCCCTTTGGCCCTTTGGCCCTTTGGCCCTTTGGCCCTTTGGCCCTTTGGCCCTTTGGCCCTTTGGCCCTTTGGCCCTTTGGCCCTTTGGCCCTTTGGCCCTTAATATGAAGGTACAAAGCCACCCTACCCTGTAATCCTCTATTTTCTATCATCCATGTTCCTGTTTAAGAGTCTCTTAAATGCTACAATCTCCACCACCATCCCTGGCAAGGCGTCCCAGACACCCACAACTCTCTGCATAAAAAACTTACCCCTGTTGTCTCCCCTAAACTTCCCTCCCTTCACCTTGTACACATGTCCTCTGGTGTTTGCTATTCCCGTCCTGGGAAACAAGTTGTGATAAACCACTGTTATACTGTAATTGGCAACTGCCGGCTGTATACATCTCCCAAGACTGATCCTACTCATAACCGCTTTGCATGCTCGCCATTCACCCTACCATGATCAGTTGAAGAGGTTGGTTGCTGCTCCAGTCTATAATCAATAAAAGCCTATCAGTTTCACATCCTCAGTCTTTTGGGTAATTGATGGTGAATTACAGGGGCTGGCTGTCCATCCTATCTAGGCCTCTATCAAGTCTCCTCTCATCTTTCTACACTCCCAAGGAGAAAAGTCCCAGTTCTACTATCCTTACCTCATAACATTTGTTTTTCAATCCAGGTAATATCCTGGTAAATCTCCTCTGTGCCCTCTTTATAGCTTCCACATCCTTCCTATAAGGAGGTGACCTGAACTGAACCCAAGTGTGGTCTTATCAGAGATTTGTAGAGTTGCAACATGACCTCTCTACTCCTAAACTCAATCCCCCCATTAATGAAGACCAGCATCCCATAGCCCTTCTTAACTATCCTATCAACCTGTCTGGCGACCATGAGGGATGTATGGATTTGAATCCCAAGGTCCCTCTGTTCATCCACACCCTTAAGTAACTGACCATTAACCCTGTACTCAGCATTCTGGTTTGTTCTTCTAAAAAACATCACCTCACACTTATCCGGATTGAACTCCATCTGCCACTTTTCTACCCAACTCTACTTCCTGTCGAGTAATCTTCGACAACCTTCAGCTCATCCACAACTCCTCCAACCACAAATTTACTGACCCATCCTTGTGCCTCCATCCAGATCATTTATAAAATTCACAAAGAGCAGGGGTCCTAGAAAAGATCCCTGCGGCACTCCACATTTACCGCCCTACCTTCATCAATTTCTTTTATTACCTCAACTGTTATTTTTTCTTCCAATCCATATCTGTAGACCTGCAGTCTTAGGTACATTAGAGTAAAATCAAAATATTAAACCAGCCTGCCACAGATTTCCTGACTCACTGAGCAACATCCGACTATGCGACCAGGCCTTTTTATTTCTAGCAAATAATGAGAAGCTGGAGAGATTTATTGGGTCAGGCAACATCCATGAAGAGAATGATCAATCAATCTCTCCCACCTTCATGCATCTGGCATTCTCTCATCTCTTGGCCCCTGCCCAGTCTCTTTCCTCCCCTTCCCTACTGTGGTCTCAATAAAAAGGTCCCAACCAGAAATATCAGCTATACGTTTCTTTGCATGGATGTTGCCTGACCCATTGACTGTCTCCAAATTGTCACCATGTGCTCAAGGTTCCAGACAGCACTTGATTCTAAACCTAGTCCCTATTGTTGCACTAACTGCTACATTAACTGTAGTAAAAATACAAAATGCTGGAGAAGCTCAACAGGTCAAACAATGTCCTTTATATAGCAAAGGCAAAGATACATAACTGATGTTTCAGGCTTGAGCCCTTAGTCAAAGTATGAGAATATGCCAGCAAGCATCCAACATTAACCATGCCATTTAAATTCCCAAATTGCTACACCTTGCACTTATTCAAGTTAAATTTAATCAACTTTCCCAGTTGATACTGTTGCAGTCTTAGACAGTTTTCTTCCCAGTTCACTATACCACCAATTTGGTGTCATCCACAAACTTACTGACAATAGATATTTGGACTTTGAGGCAATCAATCAATATAGGGACAATGCATGACAACCTTATTGAAAGGTGGATAAGGAACAAGGGGGTCAAATGGTCCACTCCTGTCATGTTCATGTGTACTTCTCCAAAGATACTCTTCAAACTTAGCCCTTTGACAAACATTGGGTTATCTTCCCTATATCTCTGTTAAGTGTTGTTGAAAAACATTGAGGTGCAATGTTCAAAGTACTGTAGAAATACAAAAAGTGTTATTATTGTAAGGAGGTAGTGACTAGTATTTACATGGGTTTTTTCCAAAGTCTATCATTTGTTGAGTTAAGCCTTGAATGTCAACAACATAAGTAAGACAAAGGCATCAAACACAAGAAACACCATCACCTGCACATTCTCCCCAGTATCCCAAATTGCAGAAAGTTAAAGTGAAGGGTTTAAATGGAGTGGAATTTCCCGTGTTCCGGAGGATTTCTTGACACAATGTGTAGATTGGCCAACAAGAGGAGAGGCTATAATTGTCCTAGTATTGGGAAATGAACAAGGTCAGATGTCAGAACTCTCAGTGGGTGAACATTTTGGAGAATGTGATCACAACTCCCTTCCCTTTACAATAGGGCTGGAGAAGGACAGGATAAAAAATAGAAAATGAGCATAAATATTGTGCATGAAACACTGATAAGATTTCAGATTTATACACGACCAGGATAAATTAAACTTTCCTGGCTGCAGAAAAGTTTGGTTATTTTATTTTAGAGCTTGTTGCAAAAGAAACACACGTGATGGGGCTTAACACAACCAATATGGATATGTATTAAACAAAGTCAGGATACAAATTTTGCAGAGAACAATAATATGTTACTTGGCTAAATTAAAACCTCATCATTTACTGAGGAACAACAACCTGCAGCATGCTTGGACACAAAAGAAAAGTACTGGAGACACTCAGTAGGTCATAGGAAATAAAAGACTGTCAACATTTCAGGCCTGAGTCGTTCCACAGATGTGCTTAAAATAAAAAGGTTGAAGGGGGGTGGAAGACATAATAGGTGGATAGGGTTAGGGACTGTACAGGGGGAGAAGGCAGAGGGCAAAGAAAAATAGTTCTCTGAGAGGAGAAGGAAGGGAAGGGGTGGGAGCTGGAGAAAGGAGGACAGAGGGATAAGGGAAAGAAAGACTGTGGAGGAGGTTAACAGAAATTGGAGAAGTCAATATTGATGTCGTCTGGTTGGTAGCTAGGAAGGACAGTGTGGTCTTGTTTTTCCCCCCACAGAACTCATTGACCGCTTTGAAATCTCTAAGCTGCCATAAGTAAATAAAAATGCACGATTAACAATCCTTGTTCGTAGTGCTTAATAATAAATAGCAACACTGTACTTACTGCTAAACTTGAGATTTTTAAACTACTGATTAAGAACAGAAAACAAAGGCAAAAACATTACTTTTCGGTATAATTGCCCTACATCAGAAATGTATGATATTGGAGATGACAACATTTCAAAGTAAAAAAGAAGCAGGTAAAGAAAAAGACAGCAAAATGAATGAGGTTGCTAGTCAATTTAAGGATAATTATAGGTTGAATACTGCAACAAAAGCACCTTTGTCCAATTCTTTTATTTAGTAACAAGTGTGTAATTGTATTTTCATTTCTCCACAAGAATAATAAAAATCAATGGAAACATCTATATGAATTTCTTCTGCAATAAGCTGAAAATATAAAATTAAATTTTCTTGCAAACAGGAAGAGTTAATATCAGAAATCAATAATCTTTCTTTTCTATCATCATTCAATTATATCATGTTTATTTGGGATTTTAAATCCATCAGTCCAATTGATTCCATAGTTTAATATATTTAACTCTATTAATCTGTTTTTTTAAAATTCTCATATTTTAATATTTTTTTGAGCCGAAGGGAATTCTAGATTTCAAGAAATTAAGCAAGTTTGTGGTTCAAGCCCAATGCTTCAAATGAGAAAAAAGAACAATAATTGAAAAGCAAGAGGTGGAGAAAGTTAAATGGCAGCAATAACTTGTACTGTACTCATCAAAATCATGCACAGGTGAGCAAAGCACAATTTGGGTGATCAGCATTTTCCTCTCCATCTCACAACTTTCCTGACCTGAATCAAACTTCCCACATTTCATGCACTTCAGTACTAAGTCATTTTGTCTCTTCATTTAAAACAAATTCTCAATTCCCCAACAAAAATGTAAAAATTGTATTTGTAAATGTCCTCATGGCCTCATTTCTCCAACCCACAACGCCCACTGTTCCTCTTGCACCTTGCTCATTGTTGATGGCATTTCATTCAGTCATTGAGATGCCCCATTTCTCTTTTAAATCCCACCTCTTTGGCCACCAAGCCAATTCTTACCTTATTAGTTCTGTATCCATTTTCCTCATTACTCTGCAAAGCTCTTTTGAAAATATTTCTAGTAAGTAGGATTCTAAAAGTAGCATGTAATTTAGCATACCAGTAGATTTTGAAAGCATCAATGCAAGACTATAGCACCATCTAGAGTTTACCAGAGACCTTGCTGTATAAACAGAACAAAAATATAGAAGCTTAAGTTCGTGATTTAACCAAGAGAAACTGAAATAACACCTTTAAGGTTACTTGAAAAGTCAGTATTTTTCCACTAATAAAACTTCATGCTAACAATAAACATCAACCATGTAGAACTTACATTTGCTTTCTGCTTTATGTGGCATGTGACTTCCAAAAGGCTCAAAGTTGATTGACCAATCAGATTTGTTCAAGTCAAGTTACCTTTATTTATTGTTCATACCATGCTCACATGGTAAAGATGAGAAAGCATTTCTCTAGGGCCATGGAGCATATTTACATAAATATAAGTTAGAATAGAAGTTAAACATATTTAAAATATTAAGGCGTGTACAGTAAAAGTCCACGGTAACCTATCTCCAAACGTTCTGGAAATTCATGAGTCTGATGGCTTAGGGGAAAAATCTGTTGCCCTATCTGGACGCAAGGGCTCGAGTGCTGCAGAACCACCTACCAGATGGCATAAGGGAGGTGTGGAGTCCTTCACAATGTTTATTGCTTTTCGCCTGCATTGAGTGTTGTACATCTCCTTCATGGTAGCAAGAGAGCCCACAATTATGTAGTGCATTGGCCAAAGACTGTGGTGAGAAGAGCAGGATGAATAAAATACTGCAATCCAGTGAGTTCCTCCAACACAATCCGCTGGAGCACCTCACTCTCCAACACAATCCGCTGGAGCACCTCACTCTCCAACACAATCCGCTGGAGCACCTCACTCTCCAACACAATCCGCTGGAGCACCTCACTCTCCAACACAATCCGCTGGAGCACCTCACTCTCCAACACAATCCGCTGGAGCACCTCACTCTCCAACACAATCCGCTGGAGCACCTCACTCTCCAACACAATCCGCTGGAGCACCTCACTCTCCAACACAATCCGCTGGAGCACCTCACTCTCCAACACAATCCGCTGGAGCACCTCACTCTCCAACACAATCCGCTGGAGCACCTCACTCTCCAACACAATCCGCTGGAGCACCTCACTCTCCAACACAATCCGCTGGAGCACCTCACTCTCCAACACAATCCGCTGGAGCACCTCACTCTCCAACACAATCCGCTGGAGCACCTCACTCTCCAACACAATCCGCTGGAGCACCTCACTCTCCAACACAATCCGCTGGAGCACCTCACTCTCCTGCAGACACTGTGATCCACTGAGTTCCTCCAATAGACTGTTAGATTTCTTCACAAAATTGAATTCAAGACAATTCGATAGTTTTGTGGTCATTAGGTAAAGACGCTGTTTACATCCGGTACCGCACGGATGGCAGTCTCTTCAATCTGAGGCGCCTGCAAGCTCACACCAAGACACAAGAGAAACTTGTCCGTGAACTACTCTTTGCAGATGATGCCGCTTTAGTTGCCCATTCAGAGCCAGCTCTTCAGCGCTTGACGTCCAGCTTTGCAGAAACTGCCAAAATGTTTGGCCTGGAAGTCAGCCTGAAGAAAACTGAGGTCCTCCATCAGCCAGCTCCCCACCATGACTACCAGCCCCCCCACATCTCCATCGGGCACACAAAACTCAAAACGGTCAACCAGTTTACCTATCTCGGCTGCACCATTTCATCAGATGCAAGGATCGACAATGAGAAAGACAACAGACTCGCCAAGGCAAATAGCGCCTTTGGAAGACTACACAAAAGAGTCTGGAAAAACAACCAACTGAAAAACCTCACAAAGATAAGCGTATACAGAGCCGTTGTCATACCCACACTCCTGTTCGGCTCCGAATCATGGGTCCTCTACCGGCACCACCTACGGCTCCTAGAACGCTTCCACCAGCGTTGTCTCCGCTCCATCCTCAACATCCATTGGAGCGCTTACACCCCTAACGTCGAAGTACTCGAGATGGCAGAGGTCGACAGCATCGAGTCCACGCTGCTGAAGATCCAGCTGCGCTGGATGGGTCACGTCTCCAGAATGGAGGACCATCGCCTTCCCAAGATCGTGTTATATGGCGAGCTCTCCACTGGCCACCGTGACAGAGGTGCACCAAAGAAAAGGTACAAGGACTGCCTAAAGAAATCTCTTGGTGCCTGCCACATTGACCACCGCCAGTGGGCTGATAACGCCTCAAACCGTGCATCTTGCCGCCTCACAGTTTGGCGGGCAGCAACCTCCTTTGAAGAAGACCGCAGAGCCCACCTCACTGACAAAAGGCAAAGGAGGAAAAACCCAACACCCAACCCCAACCAACCAATTTTCCCTTGCAACCGCTGCAATCGTGTCTGCCTGTCCCGCATCGGACTTGTCAGCCACAAACGAGCCTGCAGCTGACGTGGACTTTTTACCCCCTCCATAAATCTTCGTCCGCGAAGCCAAGCCAAAGAAAAGGTAAAATTACCATCAGCCTGTCCAAAATGAAGCAATTCTTTCTACTTCCTTTCATTCTCCAAATATTGACATAATTACACCAATGATGAAAGGCAGTACAAAGCTCAAAGGAAATGCCCAGAAACCCAACCAAACACAATAGAAATAACTAAAAACAGAAATGCTGGAGGAACTCATGTGGTCTCACTGCATCCAAAGGAGGCAAAGATATACTATCAATTGTTTAAATTAAATTAAGTTGCGAGTGAAAAGCAGGCAAGGAACCTTTTTTTAAACAAGCTGGTGAAAAGTGAAGAATGGGAGGGGGAGGAGTACAGACAAACAGATAAAAGATGTTAATTTGATATGATAAGAGGACAGGAGAGGAAAAGTGAGAATTGATAGGTGAAGGGGGGTAGTTTTTGGCTCACTGAAGGGAGACATAGGAAAGAGAGAGAAAAATAGAGCTAGAGGAAAGGAGACAAGGAAAAGATTGGGGGAGGGGTGGGTAACAGAAACTGGAGAAGCTGATGTTAATGTCATCTGGTAGGAAAGTCCCCAGATGGAATATGAGGTGTTGTTCATCCAATATGTGAGTGGTCTCAGTCTGAACAGACATGTCATCAAAGGAATGGGGGGGGGGGGGTGGGAAACAAATTGAAATGAATCGTCACCAGGAAATTCACAATTGTGGTGGACAGAGTCAAGTTGCTCAACGAAGCAATATCCCAGTGTGCATCCAGTCTCTCCAATATAGAGGAGACCACAATGTGAGCATCAGATACAGTAATGACTCTTGCAGATTCACAAGTGAAATGTTGCATCACTTGGAAGGACCATTTGTGGCCCTGAATGGTGGTGAGGGAGGAGGTGTGAGAGCAAGTGAAGCACCTTCTGCGGTTACAGGGGTAGGTGCTAAGGGTGTGAATGATGGGAAGGGAGAAGTGGACTATAGAGTCATAGAAGGAGTGGTCCCCTGTGGAAGGTGAAGAGAGGAAGAGAAAGGAAGATGCGTCTGGTGGTTGGAGCACATAGCAAGTTGCAGAAATGACAGAGGATAATAGGTTGGATGCTAAGACTAGTGGGGTGGTAGGTGAGGACAAAGGGATTTCTGTCTTTGTTGCATATGGGGATGGATGGGTCCAGGGTAGAAGAGCGAGTAGTAGAGGATATGTGGATGAGGGCAAAGTTAATGGTGGTAGAGGGAAAGCCAAGGAGGACATCTCAGATTATCTGGTATGGAAGATCACGACCTAGGAATAGATGCGACGAAGAAACTGAGAGAAAGGAATGGAATCCTGACAGGAGACAGGATGTGAAGAGGTGTAGTTGAGGAGGTGGTGGGTTTTTTGAAGATGTCTGTTAAGAGTTTGTCTCCAGAAATGAAAACTGAAAGATTGAGAAAAGAGAGAATGTTGCTAGAGATGGACCAAATGAATTTGAGGTCAGGGTGGAAGTTGGCAGCAAAGTAGAAAAAGTCAATGAGCTCAATCATAGGTGCAGAAGACAGCACTAAAGTAGTTGTTGATGTAGCAGAGGAAAAGTTGAGGAGCCTTGCCTGTGATGGCTTGTAGCATGGCTTGCTCCACATAGCCAACAAAAAAGCTTGGAGAAAGTAGGATGAGTCAAAGAGATTATTAAGCATCAGAACAAGTTATGCCAGCTGGAGGAGGCTGGTGGTGGAGGGAAACTGATTGGATCTATTGTCAAGAAAGAAACAATGAGCTTCAAGGCCTTTGGTATGTGCATGGAGGTGTCAAGTGATTGGATGTCCATGGTAAAGATGACGCAGTTGAGTTCAGGAATCTGGAAGTTGAAGAGATGAAGGGCAAGTGAAGTATTCCAGATGTAGGTGAGGAGGGACTGGACTACGGGCAACAAAACAAGAGTTGAGATAAGTGAAAACCAATTCAGTGGGGCACAAGCATGTGAACACGATGGGTGTGCCGTGAAAATTGGGTTTATGGGTCTTGAGTAGGAGGTAGAAATGTGCAGTGCAGGGATGGGAAGCAATGAGGTTGGAAGTTATGCGAGGAAGTGATGTGTTCAGAGATAGTGCATGATGCAGTGGTTTGATGAGTCCTGTTAGAGGAGCAAGTAAGAAGAGATGTCTGAGAGTCATCAGCCAAGTAGAGGTCAGTGCACCAGATGTGGATGACTTCCCAGCTTCTAATATTTCCCAATCCCAAAACATGCCACCTTCCTAGAGAAGTACAGCTCAATATTCCAAATTGTATCTTATTCAACCAAATAAATCAATCTTCGTAATTGCAGCTGTAAATAGCTTTAATTTGTCATTGATAAAAGCAAATAAACATTTTCATAGCTTCGCACCTCATAACAATGAGTAAAATAAAGCATATTGTAAATTATAATGATACTCAACTTCAAACTAATATTAACTAATTAAAATGATAATAAATGATTAATAATAAATAATAATGATGATGAATAATATGATAATAAATACAAAGAAAGCTTCTTGAGACTTCACATCTCTTCTACAGTCATTCCAAGAATGAGAAGAGAACTCCTGATCCACTCAGATATTATAACACATGATGTAATAGTAACTATGGTAACTCTACAAAAACAATTAATCCTTAAAGGAATAAATCATAAACACAAGGTTTTAACCTCGACACCAGACATCAACAGCACCACCCTGGTCTGCATGTTGGATGGTGAGGTTGGGATAGTGTGGAGAGAGTGGAGGGCCAGGTGTTCCAAGGGGGTGAAATTGGAATGAGTAAAAGGTGTGGTAAAGTTGAAACAGTTGATGTCTCACCCACAGTTGGAAATATTAAGGTCCAGAACAAAGCATCCAGGAGGAAAAAGTAAGTTTAAGGCAGGAGAAGGGATCTGTAGTAGTGGGGGGAGAATCTTGGTTGTTGAAATGGGCATGGAGACTGAGCTGACAGATGATCAGCTTGGCATCATGATGTGCGTATGACTCATTGAGGTATTGGTGAAGGGGACAAAGGTAAGACTCTGCTGAGGATAAAGCGGGAGGTCGAAGGGTATATCAAAGACCAGGCAAGGGTTGGAAGGGGGTGGGGGGTGGATCAAGTGGAGGGAAAGAAAGATCAAAGGGAGGAAGGAGGGGATTGGGTGAATGGCTAGAGAGAGTACATGATGTAGACTCAGTAATGTGGGCCATCAGAGCCAGGGTGGGATGCTTGGTCCTTGTCAGCCGCCGGGGCCAGGGTGGGAGTGGATGACAGAGGCTCTATCCTGTAGGCCACTGGGGTCGGGGTGGAGACTCACCTTTCCTCTTACTATATCCAACTGACACCTTTTGTCTGTTGGTCTGTCCTCCTCCCTTCCCATTCTTCTCCCATCCTTTAATTCAACTTCCTTTTTCAACTCACACCTTGAAGAAGGGCTCAGATCCAACACATCCTCTTATGGACGCTGGGAGACCTGTTACATCCCTCTAGCATTTCTGTGTTTCGATTCCAATGCAAACGTCCTAGTCTACTTATGACTAACTGGCAATGAGTTCCGGAAAACTTCCCGCGCTTCTTTTCATTCACCTGCCAACAAAATGGCAGCCCGGCACATGCGCAGAACGCGTGGCAATGACGTCGTCCTGGCACGACATTCGGCTGTTTCCGGCGCCGTTCGGCAAACCTCGGCCATGTCTCCAGTTTGTCTCCGACTGGGAGCTTGTCTTCGATGAGAACGAGACGACGGGAGCGGCGGGGCGGGTGGACAGAGCCGAGGCATGTCAGCTCTGTCGTTGCACAGGTAAGAAGCTCCCGTTTGATGGGGTGCAGAGCTCCTTGTGCCTGTTTCTCTCGGAATGCCACCGTAAGTTAGCGGCCTGTCGTCCCCTTGAGCATCGCGGCCTGTGGCACAGGTCAGGCCTGGGTTCCTTCTTGAACCCTCGCCGCTTTCCAAGCCTCCTAAATATAAGTTACCCCACGCAGATCTGCCGAATTAAAATATAAGCACGGCTGTAAGAGGACGGATAATAAGTGACACTTTGTGTTTCGCAGTAGGCCATGAGTTTTCAGCCTGGTGTCATTGTTTATTCGAAGCAGAAGCTAGACACCTCGCAATGGATTTTTAAAGTTCAGCGTGAAACTAGAACGGGATTTGTGAGGGGACATAATTGCCTGCTACTTTGTAAAATTAAAGTCACAAGTGCTGGGACTAGAGTTAGTTGATCAAGGGGGTGAGACCGACCCTTCCGCCTTTATGTTGTTTACGGTCACTTTGTGGTTCTACTCTGCCCTATTTGTATTTGCTTTCAAATGTATGTTCTTTATTCAGACAGTGAATTTTAATTGAATGCAAATTAATGATCATGGTTCACGACAAAGGTTGACTTGTGCATTTTAAAATGTAACTGCATCGTTCATTGAAAGGCATTCGTTTATCAATGTAAACCGATTTTAAAATAATTTGGGGTTTGAAAAATTTCTCGGTGAATGATGTGAAAATCGTTTACATAAATACAAAAACAAGATGAATTGTCCTGGAATCTTGCCTTGATTTGTTGCTGTAACTTCTCAGTTGCTGAGTTCCATGCGTGATGAGTATTCAGCTGTTGATTTAGTTCTTAACTGTAGGGTTAAGCAGTCCCAGTTGAGCTGACATCTGAAGATGTACTTACTCTATCATCAGAGAGGTGCCATCATCTGGATGAGATATTCATGTTACTGGATGTCTATTCCCAGTGAAGTTGGACAGTGCTCAGAACTTGAACCTTTGACATTTTGTGTCGCTCATTAAAAACCTTCTCTTTGACCAGGTTTTTGATGATCTTGCTAATCACAGAGTCCATGACCATAGGTATTCAGCCTGCCCATAAAGTTACTGTCAGTTCTATTCACCTGCCCTTTCCCTGCAGCCCTGCAAATTATAGTCATAATACTGCACAGGTCCTATCCATTCTGTCGTTCCTACATATTTCCCTACTGAAAACTCCACTTCATTTGATCTGATAGGCAATATTTTTGAGTAAAAAAAATTCTCAAATTTGTATCATACCCAAAGTTTTAATTTTTAACCCCCCTCCTCCATTATTTTTTGGACTGTCTGTTAACAAGAACTGCTTAATTCTATCCACACTATTATCAGTTTAATTCTGTATGGGTGAGTTAAGGCATGTTCAATGTATGGAAGATGAGGAGGAACATCCATGATCTTGTACACCTCCATCAAATCATCTGCCTATTTTATACCAACATGAACAAATTCTGTTCTTCCAGCTGAAAGTATTTATCCCTATAAACTGGAATTTTTGAGGCAAAACAAGTGCAGTGGATAGATGGGAGCAGATGATTGTTTATTTGGATTTTCAGAAGGTGCCACATAAAAGATTTGTGCTTAAGATAGGATGTGTAGAGTTGGGGGGGGGGAATGTATTAAGATGTTAAAGATGGTTGATGACCCAATAGAAGGCAGTGAATTGGGGGAAATGGGTGTTTGTCTGGTTGACAATCAGTGGTGAATGGCAGGCAAGGCCTGCAATCAATATGCATAAATAATTTGGAGAAAGAGATCCAGTGTCACGTATGCAAGTTTGGTGATGACACTAAGTTGATTGGAAAAGCAAATTGTGTGAAGGACATAGAGTCTGCAGAAAGATGTAGATAAGTTGAGTGAGTGGGCAAAGTCTGACAGATGGAGTACAATGTTGTTAAATGCATGGTCATCCACGGTGGAAGAAAATAATAATAAATTGGATATTTAAATGGTGGAAGATTGCAATATGCTCTTGTATTGACAGTACTTGTGCATGAATCACAAAAGGTTGGTTTTCAGGTGAAAAGGTAATCAAAAAGGCAAATGGAATGTTGGCCTTCATTGCGAGAGGGATTGAATTTAAGAGCAGGGAGGTTCTGCTACAGCTGAAGGGTACTGGTGAGGCTGCATCTGGAGTTTTGTATGAAGTTCTGATCTCTTTGAGGAAGGATATGCTGGCTCTGGAGGTGGTGCAGCGGAGGTTCATCAGGTTGATTCTGGATTTGAGGAGGTTTGTCTATGAGGTGAGATTAACTCGTCTGCACTTACTCTTGCTGAAATTTAGAAGATTGAGAGGGGATCCTACTGAAACATTTAAAATAAGAAAGGAATAGATAAAATTGAGGCAGGATAGTTGTTTACACTAATAGGAGACTAGAACTCTGGGAGATACCCTCAAGATTCAGGGGAGTAGATTTAAGACTGAGATGAGGAGGAACTACTTCTAGAGAGTAGTGAATCTGTAGAATTCACTGCCCAAAGAAGCAGTAGAGGCTACCATATTAAATATATTTAATGCACAGTTATAGGGATTTTTGCATTGTAGGGGAATTAAGGGTTGGGGAAAAGGTGAGTAGGTGGAGTTGAGTCCATAGCCAGTTCAAATTTATTATCAGAGTACATACATGACATCACATTCCACTAATTTGTAGTGCAAAAAAAACTGTACATAGCGTAAACATGTATCAAACAAAGAACTGCAAACCGATAACAAATGTAAACAAGCTGTGCAATACAGAGAACAAAAGAAAAATCAATAAAGTGCACAAGTTAGAGTCATTAAATGAGACTCTGATTGAGTTTGACATTGAGGAGTCTTGATAGTGGAGGGGTAACAGCTGTTCCTGAACCTGGTGGTGTGAGTCTTATGGCACCTATACCTCTTTCCTGATGGCAGCAGCGAGAACAGAGTGTGTGCTGGGTGGTGTGATGATTGCTGCTCCCTTGCAACAGCAGCATTCCCTGTAGATGTACTCAGTAGTGGGGAGGGTTTTGCCTGTAACATCCTGGGTCCATTATCTTTTGGAGGGCTTTACATTCAGGGGTATTAGTGTTCCCTTACCAGACCATGATGCAGCCAGTCAGCACACTTTCCACCACACATCTATACCACACCTCCTCAGCTGTGATCCTAATGAATGGCTGAACAGGAATGAAGCATAAGATTGGCTACCTCCTGCTCACTTTACAAAACAAAGATAAAGATACATAACTGAAATTTCAGGCTTGAGCCCTTCATCAAGGCAGACGTCTGAACAAAAAGGTGTTTGGACGCCTGCTGAAAAAAGAAAAAAAAAATCACCTTTTGTTTGGATGCCTGCTGCATTTTTCCATACCTTGATGAAGGGCTCAAGCCTGAAACATCGGTTATGTATTTTTATCTTTGATATATTTAAAGGATCTACTGGGTTTCTTCAGCATTGTGTTTTTACTTTAACCACAGTATCTCTGCAGACTTTCATGTTTTATTCCTGCTCCTGTTTCTTGTGTTCTGTGTAAACATATCAGTAAAACTTTTCTGTACCCTCTGTAGAGGTAAGGAGGTAAGGCTGAGGCTTCTAAGGCATTGGGCAGACCAAATTTGGAGCATTGTGAGCAGTTTTTGGCTCTATATCTAATGAAGAATGTGCTAGTATGGGAGAGCATCCAGAGGAGGTTTACAAGAGTGATTGTAAATGGAAGAGGGAGGGTTAATGTATGAAGAGCATTAGATAGCTCTAGGCCTGCACCTGCTGGAATTTAGAAGGATGAAGGGAGATCTCATTGAAACATTCTGAATATTGAATGGTTGGAGAAGATGTTCCTAGTAGTGGGAGAGTCTGGGACCAGAGGGCACAGTCTCAGAATAAAAGGACAGAGATGATGAGAAATTTCTTCAGGCAAAGGGTGATGAAACTATAGAATTTGATGGCTCAAGAAGGCAAGTCATTGGTAATATTTAAAGTGAAAGGTTATTTATTAGTAAGGGTGTCAAAGGTTATGGAGTGAAGGGATTGAGATGAAAATACATCAGCCATGATTTGAATGGCAGTGCATTCTTGATGGGCCAAAATGGTCTAATTCTGTCCAATGTCTTAATATGTTAATGAGCCAGAATTGCCAAGTCATTTTGCAGTGATTAATGTGACATTATAAAGTTATATTTCCTTACATAATTGTTGTATCTGTCCCTGAGTCGTTTGAGGGAGCTTGACTCTATCTAACCCTTAGTGAGTTGATGCTGACCAACATGATGTCATTCTGACACTTTCATCAGTAATAATGCCCTGAATCCCATAGAAAAGAGATGGGTTGCATTTCCAGGTTTAGTTACATCCTTTATTTCACAACTCATTTGTGTTTAGCACTGGAGTAAGAAATGGGTATCATTAAATTCAGGATGGAGGACAATAATTTCAGTCACCTCCCTTGAACCAATTACTTCAGACCTTCTGTAAACCCTATGGTATTCGACCTATGTGCTAAGTAAAGTGTGTCCTTCCTGTTTACCTCAATTAATTTTATTTGGGTTCCTGTGTTTCCAAGGAAAACAACCCCACTCTATCCAAGCTTTCTTTGTAGCTAAAATTATCCACTCCTAGCAACATCCACGTAAATCCTCCATGCACCCCAGTACTGGTGCTCAGTACAAGTGGTAACCTCTCTTGTTTATGATTCCAAAATTCCTTTCCTGCTCTTTTATTGTATATCATGGCTAATAAAGAACAGAGTTTTTAACCAACTTGCCTACTTTCCTTGCCCCTTTATGGGCCAGTGGCCACATTAGATAGCTTTTTTTTCTGCTCACCCAAGTATCTATCCTACCATATATTTAGTTCCCACCCCAGATCCTTATACAACTACACATTTAAACCATTTTACCACTTTATTGATCATTTGACTATTGTTACCTTCCTGCAGCTAAAATATTTTCTTCCCTTTTTGCAAAAACACAACTAATTTTTGTAGCATTTGTGTATTTGTATATCAAACCCTCTACATTTGAGGTTGAAGTTTGCTTATTTGTCACACTGTACCTGTATAGTGAGAAGGGTTCTTCTGTGAACAGTCTAACAGGTCAACTCCAACAAATATACAGCCATCTAAAGGGCAAGAGCATAATTAAACTTGCAATTAATCCAAAACAGGGGCAGCATATTTGTGGTGATCATTCAGGATCCTTAATATTACGGGGGGAGGGGGAAACTGTCAGGTGGTGTACAATTTCACACTCCTGAGCATTCTTGCTGATGGGAGGAGGAAGAAGAGAGTGTGCCCGAGGTGAGATGTGTCCTTCAGTATGTTGGCTGCCTTTCCTAGGCAGTGGAAGATGTAGATGTACAGTACCATTAATACATATAAATTGGACCATCTGTGAAACCTCACACTAAACAGTTTTTCAGTCACTTGTAAGGTGTTATCCTTTTCTTGCCATTCTTGTCTAATATTTCCTGTGTGTGTGTGTGTGTGTGTGTCTCTCTCTCTCTCTCTCTCTCTCTCTCTCTCTCTCTCTCTCTCCCTTAGATCAGAATATCCCTCTATAGCTTGTAGTTAAATTTTGTCTGAAATTTTACCATCTTGGGACTTTTTAACTTGTTGCGTAAACATAGTAAAGAGACATAGTACTTCGAAAGTAATTTCTTGACTAAAGTACCTCAGAAATTTCTCAGGATGTGAGATACACAAGTTCCTTATGATAAACATGGAAAATGAGGATTAAGCAGGTATTGATATTGGTTTTCCAATTTTCAGAGAAGCACGTACATTGAGCTGTACAGTTTAAAATGAGATATAGATGTTAAGGGGAGTTTCATATCCTTAATTTATTCTTGGGATGTGGCCATTCTCTTTTTCTTTGGCTTGGCTTCGCGGACGAAGATTTGTGGAGGGGGTAAATGTCCACGTCAGCTGCAGGCTCGTTTGTGGCTGACAAGTCCGATGCGGGACAGGCAGACACGGTTGCAGGGGAAAATTGGTGGGTTGGGGTTGGGTGTTGGGTTTTTCCTCCTTTGTCTTTTGTCAGTGAGGTGGGCTCTGTGGTCTTCTTCAAAGGAGGTTGCTGCCCGCCGAACTGTGAGGCGCCAAGATGCACGGTTTGAGGCAATATCAGCCCACTGGCGGTGGTCAATGTGGCAGGCACCTAGAGATTTCTTTAAGCAGTCCTTGTACCTCTTCTTTGGTGCACCTCTGTCTCGGTGGCCAGTGGAGAGCTCGCCATATAACACGATCTTGGGAAGGCGATGGTCCTCCATTCTGGAGACGTGTCCCACCCAGCGCAGCTGGATCTTCAGCAGCGTGGACTCGATGCTGTCGGCTTCTGCCATCTTGAGTACTTCGACGTTAGGGATGAAGGCGTTCCAATGAATGTTGAGGATGGAGCGGAGACAACGCTGGTGGAAGCGTTCTAGGAGCCGTAGGTGATGCCGGTAGAGGACCCATGATTCGGAGCCGAACAGGAGTGTGGGTATGACAACGGCTCTGTATACGCTTATCTTTGTGAGGTTTTTCAGTTGGTTGTTTTTCCAGACTCTTTTGTGTAGTCTTCCAAAGGCGCTATTTGCCTTGGCGAGTCTGTTGTCTATCTCGTTGTCGATCCTTGCATCTGATGAAATGGTGCAGCCGAGATAGGTAAACTGGTTGACCGTTTTGAGTTTTGTGTGCCCGATGGAGATGTGGGGGGGCTGGTAGTCATTCTAATTACTACTAAAATGACTCACTTAATCATTTTAGAGAGTGCTGAGATTCAACCACAGCCTTTTTGAGACTCCTCCATAAGTTAAGACTATAACAAAATGTAAACTTAATTTCTATTTCTGCCCTTAATGTTGTCCAGTCCCTAAAATTCTGTCTGCATCAATCTTTTATCAGCACAACAGCTGAGTGTTCATG
Source organism: Narcine bancroftii (assembly GCF_036971445.1). Classification (NCBI taxonomy): domain Eukaryota; kingdom Metazoa; phylum Chordata; class Chondrichthyes; order Torpediniformes; family Narcinidae; genus Narcine; species Narcine bancroftii. The sequence goes on from NC_091474.1 coordinate 29,532,091, forward strand.
GAACTCTGGGTGGACAATTCCAAAAGGAAAGATATCTCTTCCTCTAACTCTTTATGCCAAGCTGTCTCCTTTCTAACCTCATTAGCCTAAAGAAACAGATATACCATCTACCCATTATATATCTTTGGCTTGGCTTCGCGGATGAAGATTTATGGAGGGGGTAAATGTCCACGTCAGCTGCAGGCTCGTTTGTGGCTGACAAGTCCGATGCAGGACAGGCAGACACGGTACAGCGGTTGCAGGGGAAAATTGGTTGGTTGGGGTTGGGTGTTGGGTTTTTCCTCCTTTGTCTTTTGTCAGTGAGGTGGGCTCTGCGATCTTCTTCAAAGGAGGTTGCTGCCCGCCGAACTGTGAGGCACCAAGATGTACGGTTTGAGGCGATATCAGCCCACTGGCGGTGGTCAATGTGGCAGGCACCAAGAGATTTCTTTAGGCAGTCCTTGTACCTCTTCTTTGGAGCACCTCTGTCACGGTGGCCAGTGGAGAGCTCGCCATATAACACGATAATAATATTATATATGTTCTATATATATGTTATATATATTATATATTATATATGTTATATATATGCACCATTATATATGTTAATTGATTTAAACTACAAAATGTTCCCCTTATTTTTTTTTTTAGCTCAATCTCATTTCAAAGGGCAATAAATACCATGCTCGTATTCAGACCAGTCAAGACAAGGACAACTTTTCAAAAATGAGTGAATGAAATTTATTTACAACAATATGACTGCACAGTTAATTTTACTGGTAATGCATTTTAAAACAGGTTCATATTCTTAAACTGCTAGGAGTGGATTTAAGTTTGCAATCACTTTCTAGAAGTCCTACGGTTTTCCATGTCTAAATGTGGGAGCCCATTCAAGCACCCACCACTCTGTGTAAAATATTTGCCATCTTCATCTCCCTTAAACTCCCTCCCCCCTTTACCTTAAATGCATGTCCTCTAGGGTGTGATGCCTTTACCATGAGCAAATGATTCTGACTGTCCACCCATCAATGCCTCTCATGATTTTTAAAATCTCTATCAGGCTCCTACACTCCAGAGAAAACAACTCCGGTTTGTCCAATCTCTCTACCCTCTAAACTCATACCCTCTTAACCAGCCGACATCCTGGTAAAATACTACAAAGCCTCCACATCCTTCCTATAATTAGGAATTTATCATTCTATTGCTACATGGTTGTGTTGGCTGAATTCCTGTCATAGGTATGAACCCATTGAAGAAGTAACTTTTATTTCCCCTTTATCCTTTGGCTTGTTTTCATGCATTCCTTTCTCACCAGAGTGAACACATATCCTTCTTAAAGTACTTAAACAGTGGAAAATGTGACAAAGGGAACACTTCAAAGACAGTGGACCAACTAGAACAACTAAAGTTCCCATGTAACATTGAGCAATGCATAAAAATTGTGTATGGATTGATTTCTGTTATAAGAGATTTCCATTAGCCTGGTAAATTTGCCTCAATTGACCTTTAGAACTTCAGTGGCTGTAATATCTTAACTCCTGGTGGAATTCATACCCATTCTGCCTCTGGATGGTGGGGAGCAAGCTCTTCAGCCACTGGGAGAAGATAATTGAGAAGGATTCACAGAAACAACCAGATGAGGGCTGCCCGACACCAGGGCTCCCAGCTGGAAGAAGAGGAAAGTGAGTGAAAGGAAAGAAGAGCAGCAGCAGGAGGCCCAACAGATGAGTAGCCCAGAAGAAGAGGACCAACAGCAAGAAGCAAAGCAAAAAGAAGCCCAGCAAAGTAAGGCAAGCAACTCATCAGGAAAGTCAGAAGAGACACAGATACAAGGAAGAAAAGAAGAAGACACAAACACAGATGCAGACACAGAAGAAGAGGAAGAAGACCACCAAGATTTACACAGAGAAATAGAAGGTAAAATAGATAGTCAGAATATAGATTTTAAAAAAATTCAAGAACAAATGAGAGCATTAAAAGAATGGTTGACATTAGAATTTAGTGAAATGAAAAGTACAGAAGAAAAAGTGAGTAGAATAGAGCTGGTCATGACAGAAATAGGGAAAAGATTAGAAAATGTGGAAGAATGAGAAACGGCTGTAGAAATGGAAGTGAATGACTTAAGAAGAAAATTGGAAGAAAGTGACAAAAAAGTTAGTCACAAGAGTTGTTAGCTCAGAAAATTGATATGATGGAAAATTATAGTAGGTGAAACATCATAAAGATAGTGGGCCTAAAGGAAGATGAAGAAGGCATAGATATGAAGGAATTTATAAAAGAATGGATCCCAAAGGTCCTGGGAATGACAGAAATACAGGAAGAAATGGAAATAGAAAGGGCACACAGAGCACTAGCTCCGAAACCACAGACACAGCAAAAACCAAGATCCATTTTAGTAACATTTTTGAGATATACGACAAGAGAAAATATACTGGAGCGGGCAAGGAATAAAATTAGAGAAGACAAAAAACCATTGGAATACAAGGATCAAAAAATACTTTTTTACCCAGACATAAGTTTTGAACTCTTAAAGAAGAGGAAGGAGTTTAATTCAGCAAAATCGATCCTATGGAAAATAGGTTATAAATTTATGTTAAGATATCAAGCTGTGCTTAAAATATTTATCCCTGGGGAGCAAAACAGACTGTTCTCTGATCCCAAGGAAGCACAAAAATTTGCAGAACGCCTGCAGGACAAAAGGAGAGATGAAGAGATGTAATAAGAACGAAGAATGGCGATAAAATACATATAAAGATGTAAAAATAATATATATGTAAGAACTAAAGAAGGGAAAGAAAAGGGAAAAAAAGAAGTATGGGGAAGAAAAAAGAGGGTGAACTTTTATATGTGAAGAAAAAAAGTCTTTTCTGGAGGGGGTTGGGTGGGAGAGAATAACCGTCACTGCGAAATCAGTTGACTTTGCAAGCGGGTTCGCAATCCAAATGGAGAGGGGAGTTGTGATTGCCCGGCAAGGGATAAGGGGCAACTCAGAGAGGGGGAGGACATTTGGGGTTAAGGAAATATTGGATGTGGGAGTTGTTGAAGTATTTTATGTTTTAAATGTGTTGTCATACATTGAGTTCAAAAATGGAAAACTGTGAGATGAAAATGGGGAAAAGGGGGATGATGGTGGTGGTGGTGGTGGTGGTGGTGAGGAAGCAGAAATGAGGTGTAAACAGGATATGATATGGCCATGTTGAACTATATGACTATAAATATTAATGGAATGCATAACCATATTAAATGAAAAAGGCTATTAAATTAACTGAAAAAAAGAAAAAATAGACATAGCATTTGTGCAGGAAACGCATCTAACTGAAGTGGAACATAATAAATTAAAGAGATACTGGGTAGGGGACGTAGCGGCAGCATCATATAATTCAAAAGCCAGAAGTGTAGCTATATTAATTAATAAAAATGTACCAATCAAAATAGAGGAGGAAATATAGATCCAGCAGGGAGGTATGTAATGATAAAGTGTCACCTATATTCAGAATTTTGGAATTTGATCAATATATATGCACCTAATGAAGAGGATCAAAAGTTTATGCAAGATTTGTTTTGACGATTGTAGATACACAGGGGTCTATATTGATATGATGGGATTTTAACCTTAATTTGGATCCAATATTGGATAAAACTGGACAAAAGACTAGCAAAAAGAATAAAATGGCCAAATTTATGGTTAAATCAATGCAAGAAATGAAACTTATGGATATATGGAAGAGGAAGCACCCAAGGGAGAATGAATACTCATATTATTCGAGTAGGCATAAAACATACTCAAGGATTGATATGTTTTTGTTGCCGGCCCATATTCAAGGGAGAGTTAGAAAAACTGAATATAAAGCTAGATTGCTATCTGATCATTCACCCCTGTTATTAGCAATAGAACTGGAGGACATCCTACCAAGAACATATAGATGGAGGTTGAACTACACACTACATAAAAGGCAGGAATTTAGAGAATTTATTGAACGCCAAATTAAAATGTACTTTGAAATAAAAACAGAATCAGTGAAAGACAAATTTATATTACGGGATGCAATGAAAGCTTTCATTAGAGGGCAGATAATAAGTTATGTAACTAAAATGAAAAATGACTACAATCAGGAAATAGAACAGTTGGAAAGGGAGATAGTAAGTATAGAAAAAGAACTAGCAACAAGGGATGATATAACAAAAAGAAGAGAATTGGTGGACAAAAAAATAATACATTCTCTAAATTATTGTAATACTCCATGAAAGGCTCCCACGTCTTGTAAAAATTCACCTTTACATCTTTAACATTATATGTGATTTTTTTCCCAAACTTAGGAAGGACATGACCTCCTGTAACCATTCATTATGACTATGTGGGGTAATGTCTTTCCATTTCATCAAAATTGCCCATTGAGCTATCAATGACAGAAAAGCTAAAATTCAATTCTGAGAATCCAGCGCACCGGTGGCATCATGAAGAGAGGCTCTGCTTCCTCAGGAGTTTGCGGAGGAGCTAGTGGAATTGTTCAAGTGAACCGGTACGGACTTGAAGGGCCGACATGGCCTGTTTCCGTGCTGTAAATGGTTATATGGTTATATGGTTAAAACATTACAAACGTATAAGGTGGAGAAGAACATAATGAAAATAAAGCAAATGTATTATGAGTATTATTAAAAGTATTATGAGCTAGGAGAAAAAACACACAAAATATTAGCCTGGCAACTTCAAACAGAACAAGCTAAAAGAATTGTATTGGCATCAAGGAAAAAGGACAAACAAATTATATATAATCCAATGAAGATTAATGAGAACTTTAAGGAATTTTATGAACAATTATACCAAACTGAGAACGAGGGGAAAGATGATAAAATAGAAGAGTTTTTAGCTAAAATTGAACTGCCGAAATTGCAAGAAAAGGAACAAAACAAACTGATAAAACCATTTGAAATAGAGGAAGTACAGGATATATTAAAAAAGTTGCCAAACAATAAAATGCCTGGAGAGGATGGATTCCCAATAGAATTCTATAAAACATTTAAAGAGTTATTAATTCCTCCTCTCCTGGAAATAATGAACCAGATAGAAGAAACACAAAACTTGCCAGAATCATGTAAGATGGCAATAATTACAGTAATACTAAAGATGGGGAAGAATCCACTAACACCAGCATTCTATAAACTATTATCTCTACTTAATTCAGATTATAGGATAATAGCAAAATTATTAGCAAACAGATTGGCCGACTGTGTACCAAAAATAGTAAAACAAGATCAAACTGGATTTATTAAGAAAAGACGAACAGCGGATAATGTCTGTAAATTTATTAATCTAATTCATGCAGTTCAAGGAAATAAGAAGCCAACAGTGGCTGTAGCTTTAAACGCAGAAAAAGCCTTTGACAGGGTAGAATGGAATTATTTATTTAAAGTATTACAGAGGTTCAATCTACCAGAAAAATATATTAATTGGATTAAAGCATTATATAATGGACCATTGGCGAAGGTAGCAGTAAATGGATATGTATTGAACCAATTTAAATTAAGTAGGTCAACTAGGCAGGGATGTCCACTATCTCCCTCAGTATTCACTTTAGCAATAGAACCATTGGCAGAACTGATAAGAACAGAAAATAAAATAAAAGGGATAAAATTAAAGGAGAAGGAGTATAAAATCAGTTTATTTGCAAATGACATCATAGTATACTTAATAGAACAAGAAATATCAATAAAAGAACTACATAAGAAATTGAAGGAATATGGAGAAATATCGGGGTACAAGATCAATGCAAATAAAAGTGAAGTGATGCCAATGAGTAATGCGGATTATACAGAATTTAAATAAAGAATCACCATTTAAATGGTAAACACAAGCAATCTGATATCTAGGTATTAGATTAGATAGATAATAATTTAAGACACTTGTACAAACTAAATTATCAGCCACTAATAAAGAAATTGCAGGAAGACTTAGAACATTGGAAAGAATTACCGCTAACATTGATAGGGAGGGTAAATTGCATTAAAATTAATGTTTTCCCAAGGATACAATACTTATTTCAATCGTTACCAATTCCCTTAACAGAGAAATTCTTTAATGAACTAAAGAGAATAATAAGGACATTTTTATGGAAAGGGGGGGTAACTGAGGATAGTGTTAGATAAATTAACAGAGAGATACAACCAAGGTGGTTTGTATTTAACAAACTTTAAAAATTATTATGGAGCAGCACAATTAACGTATTTATCTGATTTTTATCAGACAAGGATAAAAGCAGATTGGACTGAGATAGAGCTAGATAAAATAGGGGAGAAGGTACCGGAACATATACTTTATAAGTGGGATGAAAAGCTGGTACGATATAAAAGCTCAACAGTATTGCATCATTTACTCAATATATGGAAGAAGATTCACTTAGAAAGGTAAAAAAACAAATTACCAAATACCAAAATTATTACTGACGCAAAATCAGCTAATCCCTTTTACAATAGATAACCTTTCCTTTAGGAAAAAAGATTCAAAAGAATAGAAAATTGTTCTTTGGGAAATAATTTATTAACATTTGAACAAATGAAGTACAAATATGGAATAACTCAAGGTACAATGTTTGCATACCATCAACTGAAAGCCTACTTAAAGGATGAATTGGGAAACAGACTGAGATTACCGGAAGGAAGCAGCTTTGAATATGTGATTACAGACACAATGATAATAAAAAGATTTATAACGAACATGTACATCAAGCTGCAAGAGAAGGAAAATTATGAAATAAGCTAAACCCAAACAAAAGAGGGAAAAAGATTTAAACATAAAGATAAAAAAATGAAACATGGGAAAAGTTATGTTCTGGAACTATGAAGAATACAATAAACACAAGGTTACGCATTATACAGTATAATTGGTTACACAGGTTATCACGCCCCAAAAGTTTAAAAAAAAATGGGATCCAACATTATCAGATAGATGTTTTCGCTGTAAGATGGAAATAGGAACAACGGTACATGCAATTTGGGCATGTGAGAAAGTTTTCGGAAGATCTAAATCAGGCATTAAATAAAATCACAAAAAACAACATACCAAAAAATCCAGAGATCTTTCTTCTAAGTAACATAAGAAGTAAAGAATTAGGCCTCAAACTGAATGAAATGCAAAAAGGATTTATTATGATAGCCTTAGGTGTAGCAAAAAAATGTATAATGTCAACTTGGAAATCGGAAGAGAACCTGAGAATACAGCAGTGGTACATGGAAATGAATAAATGTATTCCATTGGAAAAAATAACATATAATTAAAAAAAATAAAGACATTATTTCAGCAAATTTGGGAGCCGTACATGGAAAATAACAGAGAGGGCTTGCCTCGGACCTCCACCCCCTAAAATAATAAAATGATAAGAAGACAAAATGACTTGATCCAGTGTGTAAAAGTAGATGACACAATTTTCTTGTTTATTTTCATTGTGTGATGACATTGTTTAATGGGTTTATTGTATTGTATATGTTGAATGTTTAATGGGTTTGGATGGGGGGGAAAAACGGGGGAGAAAATGCCACTGTGTATATTTAAGATCGAAATGTTTGTATGTATTTTGATTGCTATGGTTCACAGTGTGAAAAATTTAAAAAAAAATAATAAAGTCATTTAATCTTTTCAGTCAACAGGGATTATGGAATCTCCTTCACATATTTGACTGCATTTGGCAATTTAGTTAAGATAATTTGTTGGACCAGAAATTTTGCCAAGTGAGATGGTTTTAATATTCCAAATTCCTTTCAATTTGGGGATTGGGAAATGGTAAATGTAACACTTTTATTTGAAAGGGAGGGAAATAGAAAGTGGAAAACTACAGGTCAGTAAGTTAAATTTTTCACAATGTCAGATGTTATTATTAAAATGTTATAGCAAAGCAAAATAAACATGGCTTGTGAAATCATATTTGACTAACTTTATTGGAGTCCTTTGAAGAAGGGATAGAGTGACTGGTCAATGTACTAAACACATTTCTAAACATTATTTGATATGGTGCCAAGCAAATGATTAGACACACACATACAAACATATAGGCATACAGCACAGTAACAGGCCCTTTTGGCCCACGAGTCTGCCCCTCAATTACACCCAATTGACATACAACCCCCAGTATATTTTGAATTCTGGGAAGAAACCGAGTCCCCAAGGGGAAAACCCACGTAGATATGGGGAGAATGTACAGATTCCTTACAGACAGCGTGGGATTAGAACCCTGGTCCTGATCGCTGGTGTTATAACAGTGTTGCGCTAACTGTGCAGCCTCAATGCAAACAAAAGTACATTTTTGCGATTTGGGAGCTAATAAATTAGTGTGAATAGAAGAATACCTGAGTAAAAGGAAATTGAGAATAGGCCCAAGTGTTTCTAGCATTTTCTGTTCTTACTTCAGATTTCCGCCATCTATTATTTGTTTCACTTTTTCACAAGTTGGTCATTTTCTGGATGCCAGGATTTGGACAGTGATCTGTCACAGGGCTAGTGCTGAGGCCTTAACTTTTTATTTTGTATAAATGGTTTGTTAGAGTACACCAAAGGTATAGTTATTATACCTGATGAGAAAGAAGTCAAGTTGACATAGATTCTTTTTAACGCAGCAGCTGTGGAGGATCTGGATTGACAGGTCACAGTGGAGATACTGTTGCAAAGTTTAAAATGAAACGAGATGCATATCTGAATGGAGCATAAATGGCAGAGATGTGGGGAAATGGCAGCAGCACAGAACAAGCTAGATTGCTCTTGCATAGAAATTGCCCAGACTTGAAAGATCAAATGTCCTCCTTCCGGATTATGACCATTGTTTTGGTGTTGGTGCCAGGATGAAATCATAGCTTCAAATGTTTCTATAAAACTTGTAGTCATGCTTTGATTGTGTGGATTCTTATTTCTTTCAGACAGATGTTGAAGTGAGTGGATTTATGGTATTGGTGCACCATGTATTCAGAGTGGCGATCTCTACAGCTCATCATTCAGAGTGACCGAGGTCATATCAGTGTTCTACATAGCTATCCCAACAACGTTGGCAAAGATGTGGCTCATGCTGTGGTACGTCCTCTGGGACTGGGGCTCAACAGTTCGGCAAGCAGCAATGAAAGTATTCTAAGAACTGACAAAGAGGCAAGTTACCTGAAAATTGATCACTGTTTTATTTAACTATTAAAATGTTAAATGTTATTATTTTAAATTTTTCAAAACCAAATTTTGTATTAGTAAAGGAAAATCTTACTGAGAGAAAAGAACGCAGGGTTACTTGTATTCCGCATTTTATTTTGTATGTAGATTGCATTGGATCTTGCAATAGAAAAGGTGTTTCAGCTCATGGTTTTGCACCAGCTTTTTTGAAAGAATATTTCAAGTAGAATATCACTTTTTTAGAATATGGTTTAATTTCCCCTTGGAAATTAAAGTGGTGTATGCTATCATTTGAAGATTCCATTCAACGTGAATCACTCAGTTTAACATCTTCAGTACTTTAAATAATACTAACCAGTTGCCACAGTCCAGTAGATCCAGAGTGTTAGTTGCATTCACCAGGGTCTGGTGTTTGTATGGAAGCATGTTTCTAACTGCATTAGTTGACAGGTTTGGCTTGGCTGACTCCTCCAGATAAAAATGAGTAATTGAGTTCCATTTGGTAAGTTGAGGCAATATTAGTGTTGCGCTTTATCTCCTGTGCAGGTGAAATGGACCATGGAGGTACTATGTTATGGACTGACTCTGCCTTTGGATGGGGAAACAGTAAAACTGTGTGTGGATGTGTACACTGATTGGATCATGGCTTTGGTGTCTCGACGTGATTCTATCCCTCAGCCCATTATCAAAGAACCAAATTTATATGTGCAAACTATCCTCAAACATTTACAGAATCTGTTTGTTCCTAGGTAAGTATATGGATCCCTTTCTGACTTAATTTGAAAGACCTTGTGGTTCATTGCATATGTATAATGAATTGTAGTTCAACGTTATTAGTTCAGCTGATATAATTTGTAAAGGATTTGTTGCCAACTCCATAACCAAGCTTCTGAGGGAAGTAGGAATCACAGGGAATCCTCTCAGAAAGCCTCTCCAATTAAATCAACTCAGCCAAAATGAGCAGTCAATGGCTCTGACTAAAAAGGAGGGATCATATCCGGGCTCAAAAATGACCATCAAAAGAAATGGACATCCAGGTCTGGGGCACACATCCAGGTCTGATCAACCTGTGGTGGACCTGCCTTGGCAAAGGGTGTTTTGTGTTTAAAAGGCTGAAACATCCAATGATGCTAGGGAATACAATTAAAGATGTGTCTGAAACTGGATTACATCCCCTGCTGGTCATCCTCCATCATCATAAATGAGGGAACCAACACTGCTACCTCTAAAAGAGAGGATTTATCTAAACAATACTGAAATGTCAGGGATTGTAACACTGACAAATCAACCTTATCTGAAACAAAGAAGACAGAGGGAATCATTGAGGTATGTAAAATAATTAATTGGGCAGGAAAGACTTGTTTCTGAAGCAATGGGATTAGGAATTGGAGATATAATTTTAAAGTAATTAGCAGAGGATAAAAAGGATTATGGATTTGTTTGGCGGGCAGCAACCTCCTTTGAAGAAGATCGCAGAGCGCAACTCACTGACAAAAGACAAAGGAGGAAAAACCCAACACCCAACCCCAACCAACCAATTTTCCTTTGCAACTGCTGCAACCATGTCTGCCTGTCCCGCATCGGACTTGTCAGCCACAAACGAGCCTGCAGCTGATGTGGACATTACCCCTCCATAAATCTTCGTCCACGAAACCAAGCCAAAGAAGAAGAAGAAAAAGGAATATGAAAAAATGTTGGAAATAGAAACATTAATGGACTTTTTTAATTTTGCACTTTATTTAGATATACAAGTGTAGAATGTCCAGGATAAAAAGAAAATGAGGAAATGGGATTAGACTTTTCAGCCATTGAGGGAAGGTTGAGCTAAGTAACTTTCTGTATCATGAATTCGATGATTTTATTGTTTTAGACCAGTCCCAAATTTACTTTTTATGGTCTTCCTAAAAGAAGAAAAAGGTATGTAATTAGATATGACTGTTTTATTACTACCTAACTCTGGATCTCGTGCACTTTGAGTGGTTCCTAACACCATGAATGCAAACTCTATTAAAGCATTCAATAAAAGCAAAGCGTAGTTTATAGAAGGTTATACAGGAGTACATAAGTCAGGACTAGAGTAACAGTACCATTGTAGCAGCCTGCGCGCGGGGACTCTGTCCAGCCTGCAAAATGGCCGACGACCACACGGACCTGGGGGGATGACACCGGTCATTGTCCCAGGTAACCTCGGCACAGTGGGAAGATGGGGAAATCTGGTGGGAATGCCAGCCAATCCCAGGCTGGTGTTCCAGCAACGCGAGGCCCTGATGTCAGTTCCTGTGGCCCATATAAGTGCAACAGCCAAAGCAATAAACTAGTCTCGTTTTCCAAGGCTTTGGTGTGCATGTCATTCTTTTCCACGTTCGAGTAGCATGAACACTACACTGAAATCTGAAAATTTAAGATGAATCAAAGGGATAGATTAACTATTGTCTTAAATATTTGTGTTCTTGGGATAAACTCCATAAATATCCATTATTATTCAATGTATTTGTTGACATTTTATCGTAGAGTAAAATCCCCATCATCCGGGATCGTGGACCTCAGATATGCGAATTTTCCTGTTGACTGAGACTCGCTCTTTCAATGCCCAACTAATACACCTGCATTAAAAATACACCATTTAAAAGACAAAAGGCAGTGCAAATTGTAATTTGAAAAAAAATTGTAGTCTATAATTAACCTCCTCCCTTTCCACTGACTTGCATCCACACAAGTGTCTCGGTTAGGCCCTCAGCGCACCTTCCTTTATACTCAAACCCCAGTCTCTAGCACTGTTAACAGCATGGCGCTGGTCATTATGCTAACTGTGCTGCCATCCTAATTACCTCCCCCTCAAAGTTTACAGATAAAGCCTTACTAATATACTTGAGTTTTATTTTTATTCATATATCGTTAACAGGCAGGGATAGGGAGACACTTTGGGAGAGTCGCCCCAGTGGCAAGCAACATTGACAATTCCTTCATCCTAGGTGTTGTCATTTTATTCAAACACAACTTTATTGAAACTTTATTCAAACAGCTGCTGTGGGCAGGGGATGATCAGGGCATTCTCCTGGCTGAATGTTTGCTCACAAAGGGTTGTGTGTTGCTTCGGAGAACATTTATTTTTAAAATTTTAAACTTTTATTTAAAATTTTATTTATTGTAAAAAATTATTTATTTATTTCCTCTTTTGCAGGTTGTTTGAGATTCTGGTTGATTGCCAGATAATGGGATTTTATTGTGCCAACAAAATTTAGGAAACTTGGTTGGGTGGCATTGCATCAATAATAACCTGTCATGGGCTACCAGGCCTTGAAGAGCTCAATTGTCAGAGAATAGCAGCCTTTCTCCTGCCCATTTTCACATGCTATAGGAAAAGAGAAACAAATAATCTGAATCAGAGAAAAAGAGATTCAATGAATGAAAGAACACGAAATGGAAATAAATGTTGCACTATTTTTTTTCATACTGTTACATATGGTCAGAGTTGTACAGCTCAGAAACAGCCCTTTAGACCACTATGTCCACATCAACTGTGGTGTTTATCCATTTGTCTGCATTAGGCCCATATTCCTCTGCTTTTCTATCCAAGTACTTTGTCCCATGACTATCAAGTACTCATTATTGCTTGTCTAGAATGTTCTTCCCTGTTGTACATCAGACCCAGTTGTGCTACCACTGATTTGGGTGCAATAACCTCCTTGTCCCTAAACTACACCCCCCCAAAAAAAACTTCTTACAAATGTTTACAAAATGGTATAACTGAGAAATGGGAATAGTGGATATTCCTGCACTGCTGGCTCACCCTTCTTGGTGGACACTCTTCTATCAGCCTTAATCTTGAATGTGACTTCCTTCCTAAGGATCCAATCTATAAGGCTTTCTGCCTCTTGTCTGCTCAGTGAGTCCAACTGCAACTCCAGTTAGTCCATGCCGTGTGAGAAGAGCTGCAGCTGAATACATTGCCTGAAAACATAGTTATTTGTCATGTTTGTTGTTTAAAAAAAAATGTATTTTACTTTCAGAACAGAGTATGCTCACAACCAAATCACATTGTGTCTGCGAGTTCTAGCAGCTGTTCAGAAACTGGCTCATGAGTCGGCCAATATGTCGAGAGAAACGTGGGAAGTATTGTTACTCTTCTTGTTGCAAATTAACGACTCTCTTTTGGCAGCTCCAACAATTTCAGGTTGGTATGAAGATCAATCACAAACAGCCTGCATCCGTATGTTCAGTATTAGCACTCAATTTTTTAATACGAGTTTCGAATGGTGCATTGTAGAGGTGGTTCACCAAACTAAATTTTACCTTGAGCCATGATGGGAGAAGTGGTCAGAGGATTAGCTCTCAAGGAATAAGAAGGGGAAAAGCTTGCATTCCATAGCTTGAATCTAGAGCAGTTGAAAGCAGGGCCACAAATAGTGGAATGTTTGGAAGTCCAGAAAAGATGGAAAGAGGAGATATGCATGTGTTGAAATATTGGACCATAGCATATCAATGAGAAGAATGGTTGAAGTTACGGCAGGTACGGAATCATGGGAATTTTTCACTTGAGCCATTCCCTGACATACGTCCAAGTTCCATTCTGACTGACCGGTCAGATCACAAAATGGATGTTGGACTCGTGTTAGCATGGCATGTAGAAATTGTATACCTGTACAGCATTCTTTGGGGTTTAATACAATAATGGTTTAATCCAGCACAAATTCATTAGATTTACTTGAATAATGTGCGCTCACTGAATGGCAACTGAGAGATGCTGTGATGTACACAATGCCGGGATATCATCTGATGATCACAGTCGTACAAATGCAGTCATTAATACTAGTGCATTTATGACCAAGCATAAATTTTTATATCTACATGTAGCTTTTTAAATTTGTACAGTTTCGTTTGGTCATGTACGGATGGTCGTAAGTCACATAGGTCGTAAGTAGGGGAGAGACGGTATTTGGTGTAATGGGCAAATGAGACTTGGGCAGAAATATTTTGTATTGTGAAGATGCACAGGAGTGCATTGAAGAGGTGTGTCTGTGCACAACCAAGACACAAATGAGGGAATTAGCAGCAGGTAGGCAATTTATCGAGATGGGTTAATGATGCAGTGGATGTGGGTTTGGATCTTCAGTCAAACAGAATACCAGGATGTGAAACTGAACAATATTAAACATCGGTAGATTAATATTTTATGATTTTTAAACAAGCTGAAGCACTTTTAAACATTTTCTATCACTAACTTCATGAAGAGAGGCTCTGCTTCCTCAGGAGTTTGCGGAGGAGCTAGTGGAGTTGTTCAAGTGAACCGGTACGGACTTGAAGGGCCGACATGACCTGTTTCCATGCTGTAAACGGTTATATGGTTATATGACTTTGTGCTTGAGATGGGAAATTCAGCCATTGGGGAACTAATGTGACATTTAATGTTGAAACTGACTTTTTTTGAATATTTTATGATTTTTCCAAACTCAGGCAGTTCCAATAATTCACTACACAACAATCACGTAAATATGCTTGTTGAACATGGTTTTATCCCCCTCTCTTTCCCCCCCCAACCCCCACAACACAAAATAACAAAAGGAACATTAACCATTTAAATAAAAAAACTTGCATGAAAAGGCAAAAATACTTACTTAACATAAAAAAAACCAAGGCTTAGGACAAATAACAAATTAAAAAAAGAAAAGAAAAACACATTAACCACAGGGTCTGTCGGAGTTCAACGCCTGTCCTCCAGGTCTCTTGCATTCATCTCGACTTAGCTTGATTGGAATGGAACCCCCCCCCCCCAACTTCCCCCAGAAGAGAAAGGATGTTGGTGGGGGGGGGGGGAGGGGGAGGGGGAAAGGCAGGCAGCAATGCACTATATCCTTGCACCTATATAACGCAGGTATTGGTTGCCATATTTTAAGAAAGTTTCATATTTTTTCTTGAGATTGTAAGTAACTTTCTCCAAGGAAACACAGCTCTGCATTGAAACTGACTTATGATGGTTATTGCAAATCCAATGCATGTTATCTGTTCTATAATTAGAAGTTCTTCCTATATTCTGCAATCATAATTACAGCACAGAGGAATGGTATTTAGCCCATCACAGCTTTGCCACTTTAGAAAGATTCCATTCCACTTTTCCCCTTAACTTTGAATTTTCAATATGTGATTGCTTAGGAAAATGTATTATGGTTTTCAAAATGTGTCTGCTGATTTGCTTCTCTTCAGGAGGACTGGCAGAAAATCTTGCAGATAAGCTAATTGGTGTCCTCTTTGAAGTCTGGTTCTTGGCTTGCACACGATGTTTCCCAACACCACCTTATTGGAAGACAGCTCGAGAAATGTTGGCCAACTGGAGGCATCACCCAGCTGTGGTAGAACAATGGAGTAAGGTCATCTGTGCACTGACATCTCGGTTAGTATCTGGCAACTCACTGTTGCTCCCTGTAAAATCAGTGTTTCTAAAGCCAAGCTGTTCCTAATGGGTTACCAAAAAGACTAAAAAAGCTGATTTTTTTAAGAAACTAGGAGCACTACAGGCCATGTGATATAACCATTGGTGGATCTGCTGCAAGCCTCGACTCCTTTTGTGCACCAATTCCACATTCCCTTGAAATCTCTTGATCTTTGAAATTTTTTTCTTCATCCTCTTTAACTATATTCAGAGATCTAACCTCACAATCCTTTGAGTAGAGAATAACAGATATTCACCATCCTGAGTAAGAATATACTTTAATTTTAAATGACCAGTCCCATTTTTGTCATTGTGACCCCTACCTCCCCCCCCGCCATGAGACTCATTCTACTAGTTGAAGCACATCTTGTTGTCTTTCTATAACATGCTTTCTGCATTTAAATGAGATCGCCCTCAATCTTTTAAGTTCTAGAGAAGCCAAATCTATTTTTTTTTAAGCAATCCTTGGCCGGACAATTGTCTGAACCCAGGAATTGGGTTAATGAAATTCATCTGGACTGCCTCTGAAGCAAATATATCCTGTTGCTTTTTTTAAAAAGGGATCAAAACTGCACAGCACTCCAGGTGCATCATACGCAATTGTAACAATAAGCCATTTGCCACTTAAATTACTTGATGCATCTGCATGCTAATTTTGTTTTTGTTTCATGCAGAAAGATTTGTAGATCATTTTGTATTCAGCTCATTTGCAGACTCTCTACATTGATATAAATGTCTGCCAATTCATCTGACTGAAGTTAATGACCTCACACAATCCATTTGGCAAGCATTTGCCCACCCAGTCTACCTATCCATATTCGGCTGCAGAATATCTCTCATCACAGCATGCCTACCTGGTATTTTCATGTCATTAGAAGATTTGAATATTTTACAGTCTATCCCCATCTCAAAGGCAGTAAATAATAGTAGACAAAATCTGATCCTTGTCTTCTTGATCAGCCATTCTCAAACTTTTTTTCACTATGCCCCTGTTGGGACTCTGCTCAAAGTTTATGGGCCCTCTTCCCTGTGAAACAGTTGTTTAGATGGTTTCTTCTGTACTTCTGTCCTACTGACTACATAAAAAGTAGAAGAATATAAAACTAGAAGGAAAGATTTAAAGGACCTGAGTGCATCATCTCACACAGTGGGGTGGGTATGTGAAACAGGTTACTAAAGGAAGTGGGATAAGCAGGTACAATTGTAACAATGAATGACATTCAGGTAGATACATGGATAGGAAATATTTAAAGGAATGTGTGCGGAACTCCGGGAAATTTGATTAGCTTAGTCATCAAGTTGGGCCAAAGGGCCTGTTTCCATGCAGTAGGAAGAAAATGACTATTCAAAATTATCTTGCATTTCATGATCCCATTGAGATAGTGATTTACTGTATAATAACAACTTTCATTGCTGGGTGCCTGAAGTGTTCTGTGCTGGTTAAGTATTTCATATTCATGTTTAAAAATATCTGCAATGAGATAAATGGCCAGATACTCTGTTCCTTTTTGTTTTCACAATGTTGGTTGAGGGATTGGTGTCGACTGAAATTGCCTCTCCATTCTTTCAATACCTTGCACCATCTAAAACATGATCGTTTCGAGACTGCAGCATTCGCCAAAAAAGTATTTCCAAATACTGAAAAATTGCTCAAGAAATTTTTGGCTAGCTGGTGTTGCCATCCAACTACTGAGTTGTGATCTGCGAGTTCATTTCAATCTGCAGATATCTTGTCCATAGATTAATGGTATGGACTTTGAAATTAATTTGCTCCATTGTCGAACATTAAGCTTCTTGTGCACTTGGGTCAACTTTGATTTTTGTGCACATGAACATTCTGTATTCTGACTTATGTAAAAGTGCTGTCAATCCATTCTGAAGACATGAACTAGGATTATTCTGACAATATTTCACATGAGCTTTTCTTGGAAGAACAGTGGAGAGAGCCAAAGTTGATCCTTTGTAAAATAAGGAAAATGAGTAAGCCAGGAAATTATAGACTGGTGCACTATGAAAATATAGATGGATGGGTTAGTATGTTGGCAGGTAATACAAAGATTGGTAGAGTTGTGAACAGTGTTTATAGATGAGTTACAGATAGCGGCACGGTTAGCGCAACATTTACAGCAACTGGGTTCTAATCTGGCATTGTGTGTACATTCTTCTCATGTCTGCATAGGTTTCCTCCAAGTGCTCCAGTTTCCTCCCACCCTTCAAAAACATGCCAGGGGTGTAGGTCAATTGGGTGCATGGGCTCTTGGGCCGAAAGGGCCTGTTAAAATGTAAAATATGGGCAGAGAAATTATAGAACTTAATCCAAGCAGGTATGAGGTCAAGTGCAAGTACTCAGATAATGGTAGGACACTTAGCAGCATCAATGTAGAATGGAATCCAGATGTCCAAGTCCATTGGTCCCTGGAGGTGGCCACACAAGAAGATAAGGCAGTAAAGAAGGCACATTGCATGCTTTCATTCATTGATCGGGGCATTGTGCATAAGGTAAGGAAGCTGTGTTGCAGTAGATAAAGATAAAATTTGGTTAGGCCATCCTTGCAATACTGTGTGCAATTCTGGTTGCCTAATGACAAGAAGGATGTGGAGGCTTTGGAAAGTCTACAGAAGAGGTTTACCAGGATAGTGCCTGAATTAGAATGTACAAGTTACAAGAAGTTGTTAAACAAACTTGTTTTCTCTGGAGTGTCAGAGGCTGAGGGGAGACCTGATTGAAATTTATGAAATTATGAGGGGCATTGATAGGGCAGGCAGGCAGAATCTCTTCCCCCCACCCCCCCCCCCCCGAGTAAAAATGTCAAACACTAGAGAGAAAGTTTAAAGGAGATGGGTAGGAAAAGATTATTTTAAAAAGAGAATTGTAGGTGCCTCAAAATATCTGCCAGGTGCAGTGGTGGAACAAGCCATAATATTTAAGAAACTTCTAGGTCGATGCCTGAATGCGCAAAGAATTGATGGATATGGATCATGTTCAGGCAAGAGAGATTTGACTTAATTTCGCATTGTGCTTGTCTCAGACACCCTGAGCCAAAGGACTTGTTCCTGTGCTTTATAGCTCTTGTGGGGCTTATATTAATATACAATATATTTGCTCCCACCTTGATGACAGGCTCAGGCATGAAGCATTGGTTACCCTTTGCTTCCAATAAATGCTACATGACCTGCTGAGGTTCTCCATCACTTCTGAGTATTGCGTTACAGTCACAGCTTCTGCAGACTTTCCTGTTATACTACAATATCACATTCTCTTATTGGGGTGCCACTACATCTTGGCAACATGTTGAATTAAAATGGTTAGAAAATAATCATTTAGTGACTATACATAGTCATAGATTGCCAGAAATATGCTGTTTCAGTCAACTCACTCTTGCTGACCGGATACCTATGCTAATCCATTAGTTTGTATCCCTCTACTCCTTTGCTATCCAAGTACCTGCGCAAATGCCTTTTAAATACTGTAATTGTATCTTTCTGTCCTTCCCTGACAGTTCATTCTGTATAATGTGGAAATATGTGGAAAAACTTGTCCCTCAAATTACCTTTAACATCTCCCCTGTCCTCTTTGACATATGCCTTCAATTTTGCACTTCCTAACCAATGGAAAAAGATTCTGATCATCTATGTGCTTCATAATTTTATAAAAATTTTATAAAATGTATTAGGTTAACCCTTAACCTCCTACATTCGAGTGAAAATAAATCCAATCTCTCCTTATAAATAAAGTTCTTCATTTCAGACAACATCCTGGTGAATCTCCACTGTACTTGTTTTAATGTCACCATATCCTGCCACCTATCTAACAGTGGAGAAACATAATTGTTGGTATACTGAGTAGGTACAGTGAGGATGTTGAGTAAATTGTTCTGGTCGAGAATAGAAGCTACCATTACATTGTATCATGATGCTGTTTTTCTTTGATAGGCTTCTGAGGTTTACCTATGGTCCCTCTTTCCCTCCATTCAAAGTTCCAGATGAAGATGCAAACCTGATTCCAGCAGAAATGGACAATGACTGTGTGGCTCAGACTTGGTTCCGCATTTTGCACATGCTTAGGTGAGAATGCTTTATTTGAATTTAATTTTTTTTTCCAGCACAATAGAAGTTGATTCTAGCCATTTAAACCGATACGTCCAATTATACCCAAATTAACCTTGTATTTTGGAAGGTGGGAGGAAGCCAGAGCACCTGGGGAAAACCCACGCAGGTCATGGAGAGAATGTACAAACTCCTTACAGACAACACTGGATTTTAACCCAGGTCGCTGGCACTGTTACAGTGTGGCACTAACTGTTCTGCCCCATGTGTAAATCTGTACATCTTGCCTTTTCGGCTGATAAAATCTATGGGAAGAGATTATTTTGTATCTTGGCTTATTAAGTAGATGTGTGCAAAATCATCCACTGAATAAATTCATGGTATAAAATGCAGCCTTTGTCTTTCATCCATTTAGTTTATGGTTCCCAAGACAAAACTGTCCACCACTGAGTTGGCTTTTCACTCAAACAATTGTATCAATTTTGAACATTTTCATTGTTCGTTTAACACATAATATTTTCAGATGAAGATTGGTATCCTACTCTCAATTTGATTAATGATTCCTCATTTTGTGCAAGACACTGCTTATTACAATTCAAGGTGGTACATAGAATTCGTATGTCCAAACTTAAATTATTTTGTTTTTATGCAGATATTGATCCATTATGTAAGAAATGTGAAATTTTTGAAGCTTTTCTGATTCATGCGTTTTGGGAAATGTCCAAATTTAGAGATTTTCAAGGCTTATTTGGAACCTTGCCCGTTAATTGTTCTGATTGGTTTTTTCATAATCCAGATCAACTTTTCTCAGCATCACAGGAAAAAGTTTTAGCTTTTACCACATTAATAGCCAGATGAGCAATTTTATCAAAATGGAAAGGTGTTTTATCCCCTACTCGTACACAGTGGCTATATGATGTAATGTCCTATTTAAGTTTAGAGAAAATTAGATTTATTAAAGATAGGAAGTTTATATTTTTGAAAATTTTGGGCCCATTCTTAGAATTTTTTATAATTGGAAGAATTAATCATTACTGTATGTTCCATTGGTTCTTTGTCTGTTCTCCGGGGGTCGTCAGTGATTCCACATTATTGTTTTACTAAAATATTATTAAGCATTAAAGTCACCTTGATTAGAGGGAGGGGTTAGATAAGATTAATTTTGTAGTTAGTTTTTTTTCTTAAAAATAGTTGTACCCCAACTATTCGTTGTAGCAAACAATCTTCTGTGTCATTAAACTGACCCTCATCACTCGCTCCCTAAATGAAGGAAATGAACTTGTCTTGTTCACCCCATCGATGTGAATGTTTACTATTAACAGATTCCAACATAACGAGAAAAATATGCCAAAGTAGTTTTAGTCCGTGAGAACAATATTTACTCGAAGAACACAATTACTCTGAATTAATTGTATTTTAAATCCTTTATTCTGCTCAGCAATCCAGTGGATTTGAGTAATCCAGCCATAATAAGCACCACACCAACATTCCAGGAGCAAATTTTGAACGTTACTGGGATGGCCCAGGAAATGATACAGCATCCATGTCTGAAACAGCTGCCTCAAATCTTCTTTCGAGCCATGCGTGGTATCAGCTGCCTGGTGGACGCCTTTCTAGGTGACAAACAGTTTATAATCTCTGTGCTTTGAAACAAGTTTTTAATGAATATTAGGGGAATTGAGGGTGATGGTGATATCAGGGTGCAGGGCCAGATCAGCCATGACCTTAATGAATGGCGAAGCAGGCTTCAAGCATCTGAAGGCTTCCTCCTGCTCTGATTTCTAGTGTTCCTCATTTTGTGTATGAAACGTTGGACAAATATCCTTTCCAATGACCTAATATTCTATACCAGAATGTAAAATGAGAAGGAATATTTTTGCTTCAGAATGAGGGGTGAAATTACTGTCAGGTTTCTTGGTTGAATTGGCACACCAATTCTATGCTATCCATTGGACCCATGTATATTAATCTTACATTAATCTATTTTATTCATCCAATCCCATCAACTTCCTCTAGATTCTGCCACTACCCTAAACACCATTCTCCCAACTGTACAAGACCCTCTGAAGACTCCCTGCTTCCTCGGCTCTACCCAACCCCACCCAAACCTATCTTTGTATCATCCACGAACAGTCAAAAGTCGTCAATTCCATCATCCAAAGCAGCCACAACACTGACCCTTGGAAACGCCTCGTCAATGACTGACTGCCAGAAAGTGCACCCTTTATTTCCACTCTTTGCCTTCTGCCCCTCAGTGAATCTTTTATCTATGCTAGTACCTTTCCTACAATACCTTGTAAAATTTTGTTTCGCAGTCTTGTGTGGCATCTTGTCAAAGGCCTTCTGAAAAAGTAAACCAGTCTCTTTTGTGTATCTTCAAAGAATTCCAACAGATTTGTCAGCCAACTTCCCTGAGGGGGAACCATGCAATTTCATCTTGTGCTTTCAAGTTCCTTAAAATCTCATCCTTAATAATTGGCTCTAGAATCTTATCAAGTTGGGCTGATCACCCAGTAATTTCCTATCTATTGATCTCTCCCTTCTTAAAGGGAAGAATGATAGTTGTGATTTTTCTTCTGTGGCTTTGTGAAACTATTTCTGACTAGCAATTCTTGAAAGATTATGACTAATACAGTCAAAATCTCTTCAACTGTCTTTGAGGGGGCATGCCACGTGATGATATGGGGTTAGACTGATAATCCCTGCTCTCCTCGAAAAAGTGACAAAAAGGTTATAAAAGTTACAGAAAATATATGAAATGATTGTCTGAAGACACATCGAAGACATCAACAATGCCACCAAAGAAGGATAAAGGACTTACTGTTGTTCAAGAAACTGAGCAAGAAAAGGAAGAGAGGTCTACCTTAAGAAAGTATCTTGGAGCTGTCCGTAAGTTAGTATCCAAAGGAGGGAGGCCAGAAGCCGGGGAGACCTTGGTCACTGCTGCATGAGGTCTCCCCCAACAATGGCCACCGACATCGGGTGAAGAAATGACTCTGCACATGCGCAACTCCTCGTGCATGTGCAGAGCACAAATAAAAATGGAGAAAATTTAAAAAAAAGATTCCAGGCACCCACAGCTCTAGTGATCAAGAAGAAGACCTGGAAAAGCAAAGGAAAGAACAAGAACGACCTACAATCAAGAAAAAGATAGAAAAAGGTGCAGAAGCTTCTTTATCTTCTGGTGAATTAAAGCAAATGTTAGATTTTTTTCGACAATCCATGTTAACTGATGAAGTAAGGAAGAATGGTGATAAGATGGAACGATTAATACAACAGGTGGACACTAGATTTGAAATAGTGGATTCTCCAAAGGCTAAGGTGATTGCAAATAGACAAATATCAAAATCTTTTTTGTTGGAAAGATCATCTAGACAAGGATGTCCATTATCTCCTTTTTTATTTGCATTAGCTACAGAATCTTTAGCTGAAGTGATTATAAGTGATAGTGAGATTGAGGGCTTTAAGATGCATGATATAGAATGTAAAATTAGTCTTTTTGCAAATTACGTAATATATCTTACAAACCCTGAAATCTC
Source organism: Narcine bancroftii (assembly GCF_036971445.1). Lineage (NCBI taxonomy): Eukaryota > Metazoa > Chordata > Chondrichthyes > Torpediniformes > Narcinidae > Narcine > Narcine bancroftii. The sequence continues at coordinate 29,555,222 of NC_091474.1, forward strand.
ATTACAAAAAGTAAATGATTGATTGGCAGAGTATGGGTTAGTATCAGGTTGCAAAGTAAATATTAATAAAAATGAAGTGATGAAGGCTGATTGAGACAGACTGTTCAAGTTAAGAAAATTACAAAATTTAAATTGCAGACTGGTGCAATTAAATATTTAGGAATTAATGTTGATAAGAATTTAAATAGTTTATTTAAATTAAACTGCATACCTTTAGTGAGGAAAATTAAAGAAGATTTATTAAGATGGAAGGATTTGCCAATTTCTTTAATAGGAAAGATTAATTGTGTGAAGATGAATATCTTTCCTGGAATACAATACCTTTTTCAATCATTTGTACCAATAATGCTTTTTCAGGATTAAAATAAAAGTGCAATAAGGTTTATTTGTAGGGATAAAATGCCTCAGATGGCATTGGAAAAATTAATGTGGAAATTTAATCAAGGGGGACTTCAATTGCCTAATTTGAAAAATTATTATAAAGCAGCTCAACTTAGATTATTGTCTTCTAGTTATCAGACCGATGAAAAGATTGCATAGGTGCAAACTGAAATGAGTAAAATAGGAGAAACTAATTCTGAACATATTTTATATAAATGGCATGATGGTTATTAAGAGGAAAATCAGATCCACCAATTTTGAAACATGTACTCAGAGTATGGAATGGAGTACATGCGGAAAGAGGAATGAAGAATTATCAGTTGGCTAAAATGGTATTAAATCAAAATCCTTTAATTCCTTTTACGGTTAATAATCGTTATTTTGATGTTTGGTATAATTGTGGAATTTTTAAAAAAATAATAAGGGATTGTGTTTTGGGATCTGTTTTCTTGATTTTTGATCAGTTGAAAGATGATTATAATATACCACATCATACTATTTTTTTTATTATCAACTTAAATTATATTTAAAAAGAAAATTAGGGAGGAATTTTAAGGTCAGAAAAAAGTCCATTTGAATATCTAATAATGGATAAGTTTATTGAAAAATTTATTACTAATATGTATATCAAATTACAAGAGACTATTCAGAAAAAGGATTTATTCAAATCCAAATCTAGATCGGAAAAAAGATTTAAATATACAGATTCAAGACTATGAAATTAATTATGCTATGAAAGTGTAACTAATGCAATTAATGTTAGATATCAAATGGTACAATTTAATTTTTTACATAAATTATATTATATTCCATACAAATTGATACACTTCTTTCAAATTGTTCTGATCAATGTTTTAGATGTAATAAAGAAGTAGGATCTTTCTTGCATACAGTCTGGCAATGTGAAAAGGTAGATAAGTTTTGGAAGGATATAAGTATTTTGAGATGAGTTTTGAAGTTGCATATTTTGAAGGATCCCTGAGTATTTTTATTGGGAGATATTTCCCAATTGAAGTTAGATATTTATCAAAAGAAATTTTTAAATGTAGCAATAGCAAAGAAATCTATACCTGTAATGTGGAAATCTGGTGATATTGTGGGGTTGAATAGATGACAAATGGAATTATTAAATTGTATACCATTAGAGAGCATTATGTATAATTTACAAAATCAACCAGAAAAACTTGATAAGATTTGGAAACCCTACATGGATTTTATTGCTATGAATTTACCTGCAGCGTCCACCATTCCCCCATTCAACCTGTCCTAATTAGTTATGGTTTTAAGGTTGTTATGTAAACTGAAATTAATTAATTAAAAGATATAGGTTTATTAGACAGGCTTTTTCCTATTTTCCTTTTTTTTGGAGGGGGGGGGGAGAAAATAAATAAAAATTGTATTTTTTTTTGGATCCTAATTTTAACATTTTTATGGATAAATACTGTATATGTTTTGACACAAATGGAAAATAAAAATTTCAAAGAAAACTCTTTCAAGCCTTGGTCCAAGTGACATCTGTCTTCAGCTTCCCAAGCACCTTCTCATTAATAATGACACTCACTCTGCCTCCTGACTCTCAAATTTCCGGCAATCGCCTGCAGTTTCCACAGTGAATTCTGACACAAAATACCTATTCAGTTCATTCGTTGTATATTTGTGCCTTATCGCCTCTTCTCCAGTGTCTTTTTTTTTCTCAGCAGTTTGATGTCCATTCTTGCCTCTCTTTTGCTTTTTGATGTCGTATTTTATGTTTAGAGTTTATTGTATTTTGAGTTGCCATCTGTTGATGTTTAAAAGCTTCTCAATCCTCTAGCCATCTGTTATTTATTGCTTTTGCTCTGTCTTTGATTTCTCTTATCAGCCATGGTTGCTTCATTCTCCCTTTAAAATGGTGCTGCTTCTTTAGGATGAAATTATCCTCCATCTTCTGAAGTCCTCCCAAAACTCATGTTATTGCTGCTCTGCTGTTAACTCTTCCAATCAACTTTGGCCAAGCTCCTCTCTCATGCCTCTGCAGTTATATTTACTCAACTGTCATACCAACGTATCTGATTTTAGCTTCACCCTCTCAAGCAGGAGAGTAAATTCTATCTGATTGAGATTATAACCTCTTAAGGGTCCCTTTACTTTGTGTTCCCAAATCGTATCTGGTTTTAAAGAAGTTTGGGGACTACAGAAATAAGTCAGGATAATTACTGGATGAGACAACAGACTGATTAAAAAGGTGAATCAGGGCGAACAAAATAGTTATAAATCAGCATTACTTCTCGGAAATGACATGGGTGGAGAATGTAATAATTCATCCATGCACTGTATTGTGGCCTGTTCCAGAGCAAGTATGTTATGATAAATCTTCAAACCATTCACTCTATCGTCTTGTCATTAGTAATATTGTAGTTATTAGGTAGCTTGTTGCTTTGTACCGCATCTGTCATAAATGAAAACATGATGTCTTGCGTTACGAGTAGATTTGATTTGTTTCACTTGTTTAGTGTTAAATTCAGATCAGATGTGTGTAATCACCTCCAGCTATGACAAATTTGTAATTTTATCTGGCATGCTTCCTTGGGATTAACTGCTCTTTTTGGCTCCTGAGCTTTAGAAACTTCAGCCAATTCATGAATTCTATGGCTTCATTCCTGGATGTAATTTGCGTTCAGTGGCAGATTTTTGTTTTTTTCAGTGTATTTGGGATTTTTGTCACTTTGTCGCACATTGCAAATTTCATAAAGTGGTTATTTTTGCAATGGTAAGTTGCTATGGGGAAAATGACAATGTGTTCTGTCTTTGGTCAAATTTAATTTGAAGATGACCTTATTGCCAACTTCATTCACTGAAAACAAGTTGTATGTTTTTAAACAGCACTATATTTCTTCTTGCTCCGTAGGTATTGCAAGGATCAATATCATTCGGGAAAGGTTACCCCCTTATGGTATAAAGTGTTGAGCATTTGACAGCTTCCACCTTTGATCAGTAACATTTAAATTGGTACAAGTGTTACCAATCCACTCCTTATTTCCTGCCAATCTGATTTATGTTTGTTGTTGAATTTTTAAAGCTGCAGTATTCTATTTAGCATGGTTATGTTGATGTAAGCTATACACACCAATTACATGACAATTGGGGAACTATTTATTCACTGTGCTCCAACTTACTAGAGACATTACTAGTGCAAAATAGATGTTTCCAATATTTTAAAAAACTACAAATTGCAATAACCTCAGCTACTTCCTTATGAAATCCTTTAATGTGCCATATTCAATTATGTGTACATTTTTCTTTTCAGGTGTTTAATGTTTTGAATTATCATGTTCATTGGCATTTGACAAATACCATGGCTTCACTCCCCAGCATCTTATTTGTTTTTAACTAATAATAGTCAGCTTCACTAGAGTAAGACTAGAGCTCATGGCTGATCTGAATGTAACCTTCACTTTCCATTATTTATCGTATTCCTTTGTCCTTAAAAGATTCAAAGATCCTGTGAGAGGAAAAAAAAAGCTTTGTGTATCTTGTGGCTGATTCCATATGTTTAAACAATGGATGCCAGTTCTAGATTCTGCTAGGATGAACAACCCTGTCAAGTCCTCTCAGGATCTTGTTTCATTCAGTCTTCTCTCACCCTTCGAGTCTCCAGCAGATACCAATTTGGTCTGTCCAAATATTCCCCACAAGGCAACCATCCCATTCCACACGTTGATCCAGAAATCATTCTCTGAATGGCTTCCAATGAAATTAATATCATTAAGTAAAGAGACCAATATTGAGCTGAGTCCTGTAAACATGTTCTCAACAACATCTTGTACGGGGAGGGAAGGTAGGGGGGAAAAAAGGGGAGAAAATGCCACTGTGTATATTTAAGAGGGAAATGTTCGTATGTATTTTGATTGATATGGTTCACAGTGTGAAGAAAAAAAAATCACCCTCCGGGATATAAGCCTGAGCCGGCCTACCGAGGCCTCACACTGAGTTGCTGCAGCCACAGCCAGCCTGGCTCTGTGGAGGTTTTTGTGGATTAAAGCCTGTTGTTCAGTCTTTTTAAAAAAAAACATCTTGTACAACCAGAGCATAGTATTCAACATTTGTTTTGAATTTCCCAAGCAATATAGGTTGATGTTTTGTTACATCTCCTAATTGCAAAGGCTACATGCTGCAACCTCTCATTCTTTTGCATTTTATTTTTTTCTCCTGTGTATGACATATCTTTTCCCATTCACTTAATATTTTCGCAATTAATTTTCCTATTTTTATTTGTGGCATCAGAAGATGTAGCAACAAAGTCATTTATATAAATTGTAAAAAGTTGAGACCCAGCTCCTCTCCCTGTGGTATACCCACTGTTCACTGTGTTTTTATAGTCAGCAAAAAAAATTGTTTTCGCTGTTTCTTGTAGCCAACCAGTCGTCTGGCCATGTCAGTTTATTAACTCATGCTCTGACCTTTATTTCCTGCACTGAATTTTTGAGGTGGCATCTTATCTGATGACTTCGGGAAACCCATCCTCTAGTTTCTCCCTTATCCTTAGTACATTATATGTGCAGATCTGCGGATGATAAGTAGGGTGAACTTGGGTCGAATGTGTGCATAATAAAGTTGGTGATGTGGAACATAGGCTGATTAAAGTATTATGGCTAATACAGCAGCATTTTATTAAGATTTAGATAGGAAAAAATTGTGGTTTGTGATTTTACTATTGGCAAATCACAAGTCAGAACAATCCCAGTGCTCTCTTGTCTCCAACTTTTCAATTCGAGTGAAACACTAAAGACTGAAGATGCAGATATTGTGGTTTTTAAAAAAAAAAAGCCCACAGAAACACTGGAGGAACTCAACAGATCTTACAGAGTCCTTACGGAGGGAAAGATTATAACCAACATTTTGGGCCTGAGCCCTTCCTCAAGGTGCAAACAAAAAGCAAGCAGGTGTCTGAATAAAAAGAAAAACTTATTGTTCACTTTTATCTAATGTTAGCTGAGGATATATTTCAAGAAATTTCTGGTACAGTCTCTAAGAATACTGCATCTTTAAGATATTTCAACAGAAGTTGACAATACAGGAACAGTGATTTTTTTAAAAATTTCAACCTTTTTCCTATTTTTTCTGATCTTTTGTGTAAATGATTATCAATGATTCTGTTCTGATGCTGATAAATGTTATTCCGCAGTTCAATGGTTTGCTGACTAAGAACCAGGTGGAAGCTGAGACCGCTTGCAGCATAATTTAAAAGCTCAATTAGCCTTTTCCCCCCCCCCCTGTTTATTGGAATTAATAAAGAAAAATACCTTCAAAATTATTATTAATACATGTTGCATGTTTGTGTGACTTTGGCTCCATTAATTTCTCTCTTCAAGGCCCTGATCCAGCAGGGTATGGTGTACATCACAAGTGCTCTCTTGGCCAATTTAAGTTTTAAATGTAAGGCAAGTTTATTCAACCTGTATTTGAGCTTGAATCCACAAAGGCCAGGAATTAGCTTGATGAACCTGCAGGCCAGCGTTGAGGCTTGGAGCACAGAAACAGCCTTTTCAGACTACTGTGTTCACACTGACTATGAGATACCCAGCTGTATGAATCCTATATTAGTCTGTAGCCCTCTTTATCTTTGCCTTTCAAATGTTAGTCTGAATACATCTGAAATGAGCTCTTAGAGAGGTTTACTGAATTATGAGGGGCAAAGATAGGAAAGATGATAATATTTTACTCATGGTAGGGGAGTCTAGAACTAGAGGGCCTAGTTTAAAGTTAAAAGGGGAGATCTTTAAATTTACAGTACAACTCTGATTATCCAAAATTGTCGGGACTGGGCCTACGTCGGATAAATGTTTTTTTTTGGAGAATTGGTCATTTAAAAAAAAACTGCCCAATAGCAGCAGCAAATCATTTGTATGAATGTTTAAACCAAAAACAAGGGAGGGCTTTTTCAGCACTAAAATAATGTTTAATTCTTACAACAAAAAATGCTGGCCGCAACGCTGCCGCCTGCCGCCAATCACCGAGACCTCCCAACCACTGCCACTGATCCCCGAGAAGGCTTCCTGGGCTGGTGGAACACTCACTGGTGAGATGGCAGGCTCCTGTCTCTCCACTCAGTGGAGCTTCATCCTGACACCCGTCTCAACTCCGAATTCTCCCCTAAGCCTACATGGTGTAAGTGGTAGGTAGTAGGCCGAGGGGAGAGTTTGGCATCAGGAGCTCCGGTGTGCCGAAGGAGGGAGGCCACTGAGCCCAAGGTCCCACTCCTGCCTGAGAGGCCGCTCTCTTTGATGATGCTGGGACAAGAAATTCTTCCGACCTTTTGCGGCTGGGAGAGAGCGACCTGCAGTTTGAGGGGGAGAGTTGGAAAGAAAAGTCAATAGGGAAAGGTAAAGAAGAAATGGAAAGAGAGAGGGGAGGGAGTTATCTGAAACGAGGACAATTGTTATTCTAATTTCATATCGGATGAATTTTTTCAGCCTGTGAGGTCTGTTTGGCTCTGAAAAATTTTTAGATAAATGAGGATTTCAGATAATCGGAGTTGTACTGTATTTAAATTTAGACATACAGCACGGTAACAGGCCATTTCGGCCCAAAAATCCATGCCACCCATTTTACACCCAAATAACCTACACCCCTAATGTTATACCACAAACAGGGTGTTGAATATTTGGGACTAGTTGTCTGTGGAGGTCGTGAAGGCAGATATACAACATTTAAAAGGCACTTGAACAGGTACCTGTGTAGGAATAAAGAGGGATGCAGGCCCATGTCGCCAAATGGGATTGACTTTGATAGGCATTGTGAATAGGGTGGGCCATAAGGGTCCATTCCTTCGCTGTATGATTCCATCATCGACTCAGTTCCTGATTCCAATCATCCTCTGGTGAAAATATCCTTTCTCTGACCCTCATATATTAAATCTATGTTCTCAAATTTTAAACCCTTCTACTTTGGAGGAATGTTTCCTACCATGTATCTGCCCCTTGCAACTTTGTATTTCCAGAAGAGTTCTTCCCTCGGCTTCCTTCATTCCAAGAAAACCAAGCAGCATCCTGGGGCGCCACAGCTGGTACGGCCACTAATCTCAGATGGAGAGCCCACCTTGCATCCAGTCTGCGTGAAGTTCGCATATTCTCTCTGTGGCCACACAAGTTTTCTCCCACACACCAAAGATGTGGTGATTTGTATGTTAATTGGACAATTAAGTTCTTCTATTAGGTGGTAGAATCTGGAGAAGTTGATGCAAATATTAGAATAAAATAAATAATATATTAACATGAGATTAGTGTAAAGAAATGGTTAATGGACAGTGCAGAGTGGTTGGGCTGCAGGGCCTGTTTTCATGTTCTATCTCTCTATAATTCCATGTTGGTGAATCTCTTCTGCATCCTGCTGGGTAAAATCATATCCTTCCCATAATGTGGTGACCAGAACTATGCACAGAACTACAGCTCAACCTGTTCTTTTACATTTGATGCACATAGTGTGGCCTCCTCGAGTTTGATGGGATCAAATGTAGATATAGTGACAACATTACCAAGCACCTGTGAGCTCACCATTTCAATTCCCCCAATCATTCCTACACAGACATGTCTGTCCTCAGCCTCGTCCATTGCCCTGTTGAGGTCAAATGTAACATTAAGGAACAATGCATAATCTTCCTCCTGCATAGTCTTAAAACCAAAGAAATTAATGTTGATTTTTCCCATTCTTTCCTCCAGTTCTCACATTTCCCTTTAAACCCCTCCAACCCTGCCAAACAAAGGTCTCTTCTTCTATCTGTCTCTCCAAATTTCCCATCACTTATCCAATATCCAATCACGTCTTGCCCCAGTGCAGGCTTTTTTTTCCACATCATTATATCCTTCATATCTCTCCTTCCTGCTTCAGTTCCAACCTAAACACTCACAGATCATTTTGATCCCTGGATGCTGCCTGATCTGTCAAGTCCCTCCAGCTTCTCTGACCACACATGGTCCAAATCATATTTTAAAGTTTTGCCATAACTTCTCTGCTCTTGTATTCAATAACACAGGTAATGAAGGCAAATATCCTGTCTGCCACTTTATCTGCCTGTGCCCTGATCTTCACCAAGGTCTCTACTTTTCACTAAATTCCATCTGTCATTGCTCTGCCCCACTGACCAACTAATCATCTTGAGCCTTGCATTTATCCTCCTTGCCATCAAAAACCACCATTTTTTTTTTGTTTGGCTTTCATGATTACTAAACATATTTCCTATATTTGTATCCAAATCTTCAATGTTCACAACAAGCAACAAAAATCCCCTTGGCACATCACCATTCACAGTTTTCCAATTTCTAAAGCAATTTTCTACCAATACCCCTCCTCCTATAGGCAAGATGGATGGTCTTTCTGCAGTGAAGTGCCTAGATTTTGTAAAGCTAAAATGGCAATCTTTTACTTTTTAAATCTGACTCTTCTCTGTGAGGGCCAAGTATCTTGTGAAGGGAGCAGAGCTGCTGGAGTGATGACCCTGGTCAACAACATGTAAAAGGTGAAGATGGAAAGGGAATAACAAGAGGAGGTTATTCAGCCTTCAACTTTTCAGCTTGGGGTTATTTGGTGCATTTACTCCATTGGATCAACCTTTAACAAGTACTTCTACATCAGTTTTGTTTTCAGTAATTTTCTTGCCTCCACGGCAGGCTGATCAGGGCACCTCATCCATGCATGATGAACGTAATACTAATCTTTGTAATAGTTTTACAATTTAATCTGACATTACTGTGGTGATTCCACACTACAATGCATCCTTGCCCCATGGAGTTTTAGATCTCTCTGATGGATTAGGTAAAATGGACTGATTGACCTTGCATCTCCATAATTTTTTTAGGCTTGTACAGCACAGGAACAGGCCCTTTGGCTCACCATATCTGCGCTAATCTTGGTGTCTTCTACATCCTGGCAATTAATGTGCTTGTGTGGATACTTCAAGAAAAGCTCATCTGTAACTGCTGGAGAACTGTAAAGCAGCAATAACATTGCCAAAGAATAGCAGAAATGTATACAAAATGATTTTACCCTTTACATCAAGAGAATCTGACTTTTTGTTTCACAGTGGGTCATTTCTAATCTGTCCCTAAGTTTGAATCTTTTTGTCTCACTGGATTCCATGATGAACAAAAACAAGATTTTGGGCAGGGGTTGAGGGAGGAACAAAATAATGCAGAATGATTTCCAGGAGTGATGAAGGTGATCAAACTTGAACCTATATGTTTGGGGAAAAGGTAACAAGCCAAGAAGCAACAGGTACTCATAAACCACAAAGTGCCAACAAACAAAGCATTTGTGACAGCAGTTTGAGAGCTATCTGGGGAATCACCCAAAATGCTAGCTATTGCTAACGGAATTGCAGAATAGTTGCTACTTCTGTAGACCATCAAACCATTTTAACTTTACATCACCACAAAGGCAGGAGTACCAAGTCTCTGATTCTCCCTGAAGATGATAGATACTGACCTGGCTGAAGCTCACTGAGCGAACATTTACCTTAGTTAATGTGGAATAATTTAACTGTTCTGCATAGACCTGGAAATACGTGCAGCTTTCCTTGGATCTCAGCGTAAAACAGTCTCTTATTTTCCCCCCCCTCACAAGTATGATAGAATTAACTTCAGGCCTTGGAATTTCTATATTTCATCAAATGATGAATTGCTTCCTTGACCATATCATCATGTGTCAGTGTTGCTTAATTGAGATTTATAGCTCTGTACAACACCTGGATACATGCCCTCAAAAGAAAACCTTGTTCACAAAAACCTGTCTCGTGCTGTAAGGGTGAAGCCAGCCGTTTTAGTCAGCTCTTACTGTTGTCTGTAAACTGTCCTGCACTAAATATTTCTTTTCAAAATTGTTACTAAACTGGTGGGCAGATTTTAATATGGATTTCACAAATGGTGGTGCTTTTTATGCATGTGTTTTTCCTTTTACAGGTATTTCCAGGCCCCGCTCGGACAGTGCTCCTCCCACTCCGGTGAATAGGTTAAACATGCCACAGGCAAGCAGTACAATGAACACAACACCTCCTCACAGCAGAAGGATCCGATCTGTTACTGTGACAAAGACAACGGTTAAAACAAGCTCAGTAAGCAACTGCCATTTTACTTTATTCACGTCAGTCTTGCACCATTTCTGTGGCACTTGATCTAACTAACTTGATCTGTGGTTCTGAAAACTGTCGTCAGCACCACTCAGGAGCACAACCATTGAATAATGCAGGGCTAGAACAATCTGACAATTTCCAGCAAATATTCCAAACTTAATGGTTAATTAGTTAGTAATTACTGTAAATTGCCACTAGGGTATAGGTAATTGGTGGAACCAGTGGGAAATTGATGGAAAGGAAGAGAGAAAATCAAATGGAATTGGTTTACAATGACTGTAAATGGATGTTTGATGGTCAGCACAAACTAGGTGGGCCTAGTGGTATTAGTGAACCTTCTTCACTGGAAGACCTTGAACCACCTGAGGATGACTGAAGGATTTAATCATTGGAAAATGGTTGAGTAATTGAAAGGACATCTTGTTTCTGCTTGTGGCAAAAGAATGAAGTGTATCTTGTAATTGGACAAATCTGGCAGAACGGGGAGGAAGGAGCTTAAAGTGATTGTAACTAGTACGGGGGAAAAAATAATAATCGACAAATATCCTGAACCTGACTGCCTATGTTCTAGGGTCCAATAGAAAGTGGCTGCAGAAGTAGCCATCTTTCAAATTCTCTGGACTCTAGGGAAAAGTTTCAGCAGATTGGAAGCCACAAATGTGATGCCCTAATTCATGATAGAAAGAATCAACCAAAACCATGTGAATTTGGGCGACATGGTTAGCGGAGCAATTAGTGCAACACTGTTACAGCACCAGGGACACAGGTTTGAATCCAGTCCTGTCTATAAAGAGTTTGTAGATTCTCCCTGCTTCTGCATGGGTTTTCCCCGAAGGCTCTGGTTTCCTCGCACCCTTCAAAAGGTATTGGGTATTTTAGGCTAATTTGGGTATATGGGCAGCACGGATTCAAGGGTCAGAAGGGCCTGTTTGTGCTGAAAGTCTAGCTTTAAATTTAAACCTCTCACACAAGGGTTTCAACAATTCTCCATATTTAAAAAAAAAAACAATGGGTGGGGATGGAACTCGAAATGGTGAAGCTAATGGTTTGTTTAAATATGGAAACTGAAGGTTCAACAGGTAGCTATGCAGCAGTACCAGATGAGTGAGAATCATGGTAAAATAAGAATGGGAAGCATTGAGGAATCTAAAAAAATAAATACATATTTAGAAACAATAGTAGGAATTATCTGAGCTGCCAAAGAGGGAATGAAGCATCTCATCAGCAATCAGAGGTATTTTTGGGAACATCCCAGTGGTCTTCGATGGGTGCAGATTTGATCTGACCATGGATTTGTTTTGCATTTCAGTTACTTGTATACGGGTGTTCCCATGTGTTTGCGTTAATTGCACACGCAATGTCCACTTTCTTTTATTTTTGTGTGTGTACCAATTCAGTTTCTGCTCTTCAGTCATAATTGAAAATGTAATTTGTATCAGCCCCTAATATTGTTTTGAATCTTTTCACCTTGCTAGGGGAGTACTGCACATCCTCCCAAAGTAACACATCAGACTTCCACCACTTCTCCATTGTCTAGCCCAAACCAAACTTGCTCCGAACCAAGACCTCTACCTGCACCAACTCGCCCCAAGGTCAACAGTGTACTGAATCTCTTTGGTCAGTGGTTGTTCGATGCAGGCCTGGTTCACTGCAGACTGCACAGTGGAATGAACAGGGATGGTAGTATGACAGGTAAGGCTGACCAAAATCTTGCACTTCATTCTTGCTTTCTGTTGTAAAGCAAAATGTAGTTCAAATATCATCGACAGTCTGTGTACTCTTAATTTACAGTCCAGATTTATTAAACCCTAATCTAAGTTAACATCAGTGTTCCCCTGATTTTTGTTTATTTCGTTTTGCATATTTTTGCATGCTAATTGTCAAATTCATGGCTTTTACCTGGTTGCCAGTCTTGTACATAGTGCCCAGTCTACCTCTCAAAACACTTGAATTTTAAGTTTTAAAGCAAAAACAGATGAAAGCTGCTTATAACTAAAGCTTGAAAAAAAAACTAATCATCTTAACGATATTATAACTACTGCTGTCCTTTGATTTGTTTCCATTTTTATTTCTATTATCTTGCAGCATCTTTTATCCAAATTCTTCTTTCTTATAAATCTTGTAAGTAGGAAAAGTAGATTCTATTTTAATTGCAGTCAGCTGTTTTATGATTTTTGCCATAAGCCATTCCTTTTCCTTCTAATTGCTCCAGCTTTTTCTCTAACATGTGGCTCCTGTCCTTGTTGCAATCTCTGGGGTGATTCACTTCATTCAGTATTCTGTGTGTTTCTCTTGAATGGGGAGGAGTGTTGCCAAGCCTTGTAATCTGCTCTTCTGCAGGTGCTTGTTTTTATCCCGTCATGCTCATTTCTCCTGCTATTTTTGTATCACGTCATAAACCTAAGACTGTGCACTAACCATTTTGAATATTTTGTATAATTCTCTTTGGTTTCTTCCATTAAGTTCTGGTTTTGTAAACTTACTGTTCTGCGTTTTGTTTTATATGTATGTCTGCATAATGCATGACTTGATTCTGTTTGGCGTTGTGGTGGTAAAATTGTTGTTTTTCACCGGCAGCTTGTGACTTCTTTTGCCTCTTCTTCGCCACAGGTATTACAACTCCAGCAGGACTGGATGTCCGAAGGAAGCCTTCCCAAATATCCACGGAAAATATGGTTGCCAATCCACTCTTTGATGCCAATGAATTTCCAGATAACTACGAAGCAGGCAGGGCAGAGGCCTGTGGAACACTCTGCCGGATCTTCTGCAGCAAGAAAACTGGGGAAGAGATCCTTCCAGTTTACCTCTCCAGGTGCTCTTTCATGCATGTTCAGTGCTATGTCTTTAACGATCAGTCGTGATTTAGTTGTAATTGTTTTATTTGTATCACTTTTGATTACTGCTTTGGTGAGATGATGGCAGTTTTGAGTTAAGCAGTCAATGGAAATTAAATGGGATCAAACTGATTGATTTGCATTCCACGACAATTTTTCTTTGCTTTGACTTCAGTAGTACAGTGAAATGGATAGTTATTTTGATCATTACTGGTTCTTGCTGAGAAGGATAAAAGATACCTGAAGTACATCAACTCTGTCAAGCTTGAATTTCTGGGAAGAAAGTCCAGATGATTAATTTGGAAGCTATACTCGACTGATGGGCTCTCAGAGGGAAGGCAATGTCAGTAATCGAACAATGTAAAACAGATGTGACATATGATTTTCTGTACAAGCACATATCCTAAAATGAATTCATTAAATGCTGCATAGCGGCTGCCTGGTTTGCCCACATGCACCTTGTAATCCTGCAGGCTTGCACCGAGCAGCCTGCAGTAGAGACCTTTTGTTGGAGAGATTTACGTAGTCGCAAATGACTTTTTCAGCATGTACAGGTCTGCACGCGTTCCCTTGGTTCCATCTCATTAAATTTACATCTGCCCCTTTTAGTTTCTGGTGTATTTCATGTTGATTTTAATCTATTTATCTCAAGTTCTGGATCACAACACTCTTATTTTTTTTCCTCCAATGAAATTAACTTAATTTCTTTGCCTGTATCATCGTAATTCCCAGAATCGACCATTACAATTACAATGTTTAAGAGACATTTAGTCAGGTACTTTAATAGATGAGGCACAGAGTATAATAAGGACAAATGGGATAAGTGTAGATGTGGAAAAAAGATCAGAACAGAATGTGATGGGTCAAAGAGCCTAGTTCCATGCTATACACCTCTGAATCTCTGGCCACTTATTTGTAGATTGTTACTGAAAAATGTGTAAAAGATTCAACAACTGGTTTGAAGATGGAATAGAGTTTTTTATTCAGCGAACAGATCAATTCCACATTCATGTAACAGAAATCCTCACACAAATCACTACCCATAAAGTTGAGATACTGAATAAAGCAAGGCACAGGTGAGACCTCACTTGGAGTATTGTGAGTAGTTTTGGGCTCCTCATTTCTGAAAGGATATGCTGATATTGAAGAGGGTTTTGAGGAGGTTCGCAAGGATGATGTCAAGAATGAAATGGTTATCATATGAAGAGTGTTTGATAGCTCTCAGCCTTTACTTATTGGAATTTAGGAGAATGAGGGGGATCTCATTGAAACATTTTTTTTTAATTTTTTTAAAAAATTTTTTATTTTTCACACCATAAATCACATTAGCCATGATATACACTATTTCTTTTTCACACATATACAGTGACTTTTTCTCCCCCCCCTCCTTCCTCCCAAGCCACCCCCCCACCCCCCCCTCTCATCCATTTTAGGTATACAATCTAGGTTGCATTAAGCCAGTCAGACAATGTTGTCATTCAACAAAAATACACCAGAAATTCTACTGAGTCCATTTTTTTCTTTCCTTCTCCTTCCATCAACTTAGGTAATGTTTGTCCCCGGTAGGTTTTCGCTATTGTATTTAATGTAAGGCTCCCATACTTGTTCGAATATTTCAATATTATTTCTTAACCTATATGTTATTTTTTCTAATGGAATCCATTTATTCATTTAAATTTAGTAGTTTCTTCCTTTTAATTTGGTTATGTATTCCATTAATATTTAAAGTCATATAGTTCAGCGTAGCCCTTTTATATTTTGTTTATCTTCTCTTTCCGTTTTTCCATCATTACCTTTCCTCCTTTTCCATTTCTGTTTTCTTATTTTCAACTCTTTATAAGACAACATTCCTACAACATCCAACATTTTCCTTATTCTCCTATTTCTATCTTATTTATCCCCAATCTCCCCTTCCCCTCCTGAGTTGTCCTTTATCCCTTGTCGGACAACCACATCTCCCCTCTCCATTTGGATTTGCGAATCCACTCGCAAGCGTCAACTGATTTTGCAGTGACCGCTATTTCCCCCCACCCCGCCCCCCCAGAAAAGATTTCACTTTTCATATGTCACAAAGGTCACTCTTTTAATTCCCTCCTTATTCTCTCTATTCCATTACCTTCCCTTATTAATTCTTGTCTATACTATCTATATTTTCCTCTAAGTACAGATACATTCACGTATGCACATTGTCTCTATTCACTCTTATACCTCTTTACCCGCATACATATCAATCGTGATCATTTTTACTCTCATTACCCGTCTTCATCCCTCAGTCTATTTTTGTAATTGTTCTGCAAATTTTCGTGCTTCTTCTGGATCCGAGAATAGTCTGTTTTGTTGTCCTGGAATAAATATTTTCAATACCGCTGGATGCTTTAGTATAAATTTATACCCTTTCTTCCATAAAATCGCCTTTGCTATTATTGAACTCTTTTCTCTTCTTTAGGAGTTCAAAACTTATATCTGGATAAATGAAGATTTTTTGCCCTTTATACTCCAGTGGTTTGTTGCCCTCTCTTACTTTTTCCATTGTCTTCTCCAGTACCTTTTCTCTTGTAGTATATCTTAGGAATTTTACTACAATAGATCTTGGTTTTTGTTGTGGTTGTGGTTTAGAGGCCAATACTCTATGTGCCCTTTCTATTTCCATTTCTTGCTGTAGTTCTGGACATCCTAGGGTCTTAGGGATCCACTCTTTTATAAACTCCCTCATATTCTTGCCTTCTTCATCTTCCTTAAGGCCCACTATTTTTATGTTATTTCTTCTGTTATAATTTTCCATTGTATCTATTTTTTGAGCTAGTAGTTCTTGTGTCTCTTTAGTTTTTTATTAGATTCCTCCAATTTCTTTTTTAAGTCTTCTGCCTCCATTTCTGCTGCTACTGCCCGCTCTTCCATCTTGTCCATTTTCTTTCCCATTTCTGTTAAGGTCATCTCTATTTTATTCATTTTCTCTTCTGTGTTGTTTATTCTTTTTCTTAAATCATTAAATTCCTGTGTTTGCCATTCTTTAAATGACTCCATGTATCCTTTAATAAGAGAAAGTACCTTCTTTATCTTGCCTTTCTTTTCTTCTTCTATTTCACTGTACTCTTCCTCTTCCTCCTCTTCTTCCTCTGGGTTGGCCATCTGTTGTTTCTTTGTTGCCCTTTCCTTCTCTTCTTTCTTGTTTCTATTGTCTTTTGTGGTCTCTTCTTGCTGCAGGTGTTCTGCAGCTGTCGTTGCCGGCTGTGGAGATCGACTCCCCAGCTGGTCCCCCCTCCCGTCGGTGTGTTTTTTTTCATGCGCGGTTGCGCACTTTTACTCGGCTCAGCGAGCCATTTTTGTAGTCCATTATTTACCGACCTGAGGGAGCGGGTTTCTCTCTCCGCAGCGGGCCTCTTCGGACAGGTAAGGCCTTCACCTTTTTCCTCCTTTGTCTTCTCTTCCTCTCTTCTTACCGTTGCTTTCGATTTTTCTTTTTTTGTCGCCATCTTCTTTCCACCTTTATACTCACTTTTCTGTAACTTTTATTTCTGTGCCTTTGTGTTTTCCTTTGTTTTTCCCGACTTTTCTGGAGAGGGCTGGAGTTCACCGTCCGGCCACTACTCCATCACGTGACTCCTCATTGAAACATTTTTAATGTTGAAAGGCATGGACAGAGTAGATGTAGAAGGGTTATTTCCCATGGTGGGAGAGTCTAAGACAAGAGGGCACAACTTAAGGATTGAAGGGCATCCGTTTAGAACAGAAATGCGAAGAATTTCTTCAGCTAGAGCAGGGGTTCCCAACCTGGGGTACATATACCCCCAGTGGTACATTTGCACTTCTCAGGGGGTACATTGGGTCTGAGAGAATAACCACTACTGTACAATACATGGTGTTGTAATCTGCAGTCAGATTGCACAATGTCGTGTTTTTTTTAAATCCGTAATTTTTAGGGGTAGTTTACCTATCTCGGCTGCACCATTTCATCAGATGCAAGGATCGACAATGAGATAGACAACAGACTCGCCAAGGCAAATAGCGCCTTTGGAAGACTACACAAAAGAGTCTGGAAAAACAACCAACTGAAAAACCTCACAAAGATAAGCATATACAGAGCCGTTGTCATACCCACACTCCTGTTCGGCTCCGAATCATGGGTCCTCTACCGGCATCACCTACGGCTCCTAGAACGCTTCCACCAGCGTTGTCTCCGCTCCATCCTCAACATCCATTGGAGCGCTTTCATCCCTAACGTCGAAGTACTCGAGATGGCAGAGCTCGACAGCATCGAGTCCACGCTGCTGAAGATCCAGCTGCGCTGGGTGGGTCACGTCTCCAGAATGGAGGACCATCGCCTTCCCAAGATCGTGTTATATGGCGAGCTCTCCACTGGCCACCGTGACAGAGGTGCACCAAAGAAAAGGTACAAGGACTGCCTAAAGAAATCTCTTGGTGCCTGCCACATTGACCACCGCCAGTGGGCTGATATCGCCTCAAACCGTGCATCTTGGCGCCTCACAATTTGGCGGGCAGCAACCTCCTTTGTAGAAGACCGCAGAGCCCACCTCACTGACAAAAGGCAAAGGAGGAAAAACCCAACACCCAACCCCAACCAACCAATTTTCCCCTGCAGTCGCTGCAACCGTGTCTGCCTGTCCCGCATCGGACTGGTCAGCCACAAACGAGCCTGCAGCTGAAGTGGACTTTTACCCCCTCCATAAATCTTCGTCCGCGAAGCCAAGCCAAAGAAGAAATTTTTAGGGGTACACGGGTACGTATAAAAATGCCCAAGGGGTACAGAGGAACAAAAAGGTTGGGAACCCCTGAACTAGAGGGTGGTAACTCTGTGGAGTTTGTTGCCACAGGCAGTTGTGGAGGCCAGGACATTAGGTGTTTTTAAGGCAGAGATTGATAGGTTCTTGATTAGCCAGGGCATCAAAGGTTATGGGGAGAAGGCTGGGCAGTGAGGCTGAGTGGGAAAATGGATCAGCTCATTAAATGGCAGAGCAGACTCGATGGGGTGATTGGCTTATTTCTGCTTCTGTGTCGTATGAACCTCGTAGTAATAATGTGTAATAAAAAAAATAAATAGACATTTTTTTCAACTTGTGTCTCTTGATGCACATGCAGATGAGCCAACTTTGCGAACTGGAAACTGTGATGCAGGCCATTTTTGGGGGCGGCATGGTTAGCTTAGCAGTTAGCGTAATGCTGTTACAGCACCAACAGTTGGGACCGGGGTTCAAATCCCGTGCTCACTGTAAGGAATTTATACATTCTTCCCGTGTCATTTTCCCCGGGAACTCCAGTTTCCTCCCACCCTTCAAAATATATGGGGGTTGTAGGCCAATTGGGTGTAATTGGGCAGCACAGATTTGTGGGTAGAAATGGCCTGTTATCATGCTGTATGTCTAAATTAAAAATAAAATACACCCTCCCTGTTACATGGGGTTGCATGTTACGTGCTCTCCTGGTCAATGATATGATTGTCCAAATCAGGTGGAAAGTTGGGAAGGTGGAATTTAATCCTGCCATGTGCACAGTGACCTGATTTTCTCCAGCACGTTTATGTATTGCACTTAAACCCAACATCTGCAGACATTTTGTTTAACTATGCTCGGTGATGCATTTTTGGGGACATCATATAGGAGTAGGAGCTCAGTAAATGGCAGTGTGGTTCAGGAGAGTGACTTTGGGATCCAAGCCTATTGAAAATGGCAGCACAGGTAGATTGGATGGTAAAGAAGGTAAGTGGCCTGCTTGCATTCATAGGTTGTGACAGAGAATATAAAAGTTGTGATGAAATTTTATAAAATGCAAGTCAGATTGCACTTGGAAAATTGTGTGCAGTTCTGGTCGCCACATTATAGAAAGGATGCTGTTGAACTGGAGGGAGTGCAGAGGCATTTCATCAGGTTGTTGCCTGGATTGGAGGACTTTGGGGAGATTGGATAGGTTAGGATGTTTTACCTGGAGCAAAGTTGGCTAAGGGTAGTGTAGAACATTGAGGGTAATGAGCAGGGTAGATGGTCAACATCTTTTCCAGTGAGAAAGTGATCAAAAAGAAGAGGAGATGGGTCTAAGGTGAGAGAAAGGAGTTTTAAAAGGAATGTTATTATGCAGAGTCGTTGATACAGAGAAGTGGATTCTCATGCAATAATTATGTTAAGATGGATTTGGAGACGCACTTCAAGTAAACATGGTTTATTTTCTTTGTTCAGTACAGAATAGGCCCTTCAGCCCACTATGTGGTGCTGACCCATACAAAGCTACTTTATGATCAGTTTAATTCTTCCTCCAACAGTCCATAACCTGCTATTTTTCTTGTATCCATGTGCCCATCTAAGAGTCTTTTAAATCTCTATTGTATCAGCCTCAACCACTACCCCCAGCAGTGCATACCAGCTGCCTACCACTCTTTGTGTTTGTACAAAATAAAGAAAAATAACCTCTTACATCTCCCCTGAACTTTCCTCCACTAATCTTTAAACAGATGTCCTCTGGTATTGCCCATGGCTGCCCTGGGGTAAAAGGTGCTGTCCATCCTATCTATGCCTCTCATAATCTTATACAGCTCTATCAAGTCACCTCTCATTCTCTGTCACTCTAAAGAGAAAAGCCCTAGCTTGATCAACGTTGCTTCATAAGGCAACATCCTGGGAAATCTCCTCTGCACCCTCTCTAAAACTTCCACATCCTTGCTGTTGTGAGGCAACCAGTACGAAACACAATACTCTACGTTCTAACCAATGTTTTAAGGGTCTGCAACATAACCTCGCAGTCTTTGAACTCAATGCCCTGGCTAATGTACCTTCTTAGCCACCTCAGCAACTTGTGTGGCAATCTGAGGGGATCCAAGGACTTGGACCCCAAGATCCCTCTGTTCCTCCACACTGCAAAGAATTCTGCCTTTAACCCTGTACCTTGACTTCCAAGGTGATTCACTTTGCACTTTTTCAGACTGAATTCCACCTGCCTCTTCTCTGCCTATCTTTGTATCCTGTCTATACCCCATTGGAACCTATGACAACCTTTTACACTGTCCACATCACCTCCAATTTTTGTGTCTTCTGCAAAATCTGATCCAAAAATAACAAAGAGCAGGGGGTCCCAGATCATATTTCTAGGGAACATCTATACATCTATTGTCACTGGCATCCTGGCTGAATGCACTCCATCTGCTGTCTTCTGTTGGCCGGGAATTCTAAATCCACACAAAGTCGAGCTTCCATGGATACGATTCCTCACGACTTTCTTGATGAGCCGACCATGAGGAACCTTGTTGAATGCATTACTGAAATCCATATACAACACATCCATCGCCCGACCTTCATTAAACTTTTGTCACCTCCTTGAAAAATTCAAATTGGATTCTGTCCCTCATAATGTAATTGATGTTGCTCCCCAAGAATCCTCTCTGATGGTTTGCCCACCGCTGATAAAAAGACTCATTGCACAGTAATTCTCAGGATTCTTCTGATGACTTTATTTTAGCAACTAAACAATATTTCCTAACATCCAATCCTCCAGTACTACTCCTGTTGAGAATAATATTTCAGATTTATTATCAGAGCACATAGATGACATCACATACAACCCTGAGATTCTTTTTTTCCTGCAGGCACGGCAGAATTACCATTAATTAGTAATGCAAAAAAAACTGTACACAACATAAAAAATGTAAACCAATCAAAACTGTAAACAGATAACGAATGTAAACTAACTATGCAATACAGAGAGGTCAAAAGAAAATCAATAGAGTGCACCTTTATTACATTAAATATAGACGTAGGTGAAGAAATAGAATTAGTATAGTGGAAAAAGAGGTCAGTGTGGATCTAGTGGGATGAAAGACCCATTTCCAAACTGTATGACTGCTTTCCCATGCATTACTCTGCAGTTACTGAGATTCATATGTAAATGTCATTTGTTTGACAACATTCAGATAGGATAGGCACACCAGGACATAGCTCAGTATGATTTAAGTAGTAATGTGGAAAAATTAAGTATCCTTTAATATTTATGCTAAAAAACTGTGTTGATAAATGTATTGATAATGTAGAGTTAGACCAGGGAGGAAACAAATACAAGACAGAGAAGATAATAAAATAAACACAAACATTCCCTGAAAAGCAGTTAAATTATTAGATGCAAATACTTTCCATCGCTGCTGTTAAAAGCAGTGGCAGCTTCTGAGGGAGAAAATATCTGGAAGGTGGAAGTGTTTCAGGAGGGTTCAAGGTCAAGCTTTCTGTCACCTAATTTAATAATTTCACAATTGGTAAGTGAGGATGCATATTTAATCAGGGATTTTGAAATATAAAATTGTTTTATTGGAAATTTCGGTGACTAAACTCCGGGGAAAATTTGTAGAGATGTTGTGCTTTGCCAGGAATTCGGTGAAGGGGCCAGGCCCAGCATTCGAAGATACCTGACTGGGGACTAAAGCAGCTGTTTCAGAAATGACAGTGGTGCACATCAGGGAAGTAGAGTGGATCACTCAACTTGTTCTGATCTATCAGTATTAGAGCCAAGCCTGGAATGTAAAGGGGAATTGCAGCCCAAAGTTTTTATTCAAAGGTTGTTTTGCAACCAAAATGTGTTGCAATTCTGGTAATGTGCTAGAAATTTTAGGTCATCTTTGATTTGTATTTTCATAAGGAAGAAATTTACAGATTGCTTTCTGAAAACTAGTTCTTTTTAGCAGCTAAACATATCCACAATCTCCTTCTGACTTTGACGGTTTTCCCATAGAATTAAAACTGAAATGTTGATCCCACGGAGCAGTGCATTTAATGGGTCAAATCAGTTAGTTGCATCAATTGGCCATATCCATGTGCCCTAACTTCTTGTTTTTGCCTTGTGAAGCCAACCACTGTTGGTCTGAGCCAATTAGCTCCTCTAAACAGGAAGCCATTCATTCCATCTGTAATTGTTGCAATTGAGAGAGCCAAGAAGAGGCTAGGACCATGTTCACCACATGGCATAGAAGGTTTAATAAATGAAACAATGGCATTGAGGTGTATGTCAATGAAGAGTTGATTTTTCTTTGGATTTTAACTAAGAAGTACAATCTGCTAAAGGTGAACCAAGTTTACTTTTCACAAAAAAATCGACAACAAATGAATTCATGCTTAATAGAAAAACTTCAGAAGTTAAAATAAACTATAGCAATTCAAAGGAATGTATTTGATAATGCTGGAGTCTCTGTTTTATTTTTAAATGCTGTGAAAGTAAATTGACACTGATTTTCTCACTCCAGGTTCTATATGGTGTTGATCCAAGGTCTTCAGATAAATGATTTCATTTGCCGCCCAGTTTTGGCCAGCATCATCCTGAACTCTCCTGCTTTATTTTGCTCTGATCTGAAAGGGATAGATGTTTTGGTTCCTTACTTCATTTCTGCACTAGAAATAATTTTACCTGACCGGTGAGTTGCTTCGTTATTCTTAACACACCATTATTAGAGTTGGATTTCTTTGAGAATCAAAATACACATCAACTCAGAAATAGGCTCTTCGATCCATTTAGTCTGTGGCAAATTATTATTCCACCTCGTTCCATCAACCTGCATCTAGCCTTCCATCCTCTCCCATCCATGTACCTATTCAGATTACACAAATATCAAAATTGAGCCCACATCCACCATTTCTGCTAGCAGCTCGTTCCACCCTCTCACCACCCACTGAGTGAGGGAGTTCCCCACATGTTCCCTTTACCCGAATCCTCAGGTTCTGTCTCACTCTACCTCAGATGAAAAATACTGTTTGCATTTACCCTGTATATGCCCCTTATAATTTTGTATGCTCATATGATACTTGATACTGTTATGGGCCTAGATGACCCCAAAACCCAGCAGCAATAGAAATTCAGCAAGACAAATGATTACTTCAACAAAAGTTGGTTTTAATTATCTTTAAACATGAAAACCGGATCAAACTTAACTTATTACTATTAACTTAACCCCCTTCTAACTCTAAGCGCACATGTATGTAATGTGTGTAAGTTCAGAAAAGTTCTTTGATTCACAGCCCAATCTCACTTCTCACTCCTCCAAATTCACTGATACCAGACAATTCTTATACTGTGCACAGAATTTAACATTAATGAATTTCAACTGACTTTGGTTCTTGAAAGGTAAATGGTTACCACTCAGGAAGGTTCTTGTTGGTTTTCGGAGAGAGAGATTTGTTGCTTGTTGGACACAAACTGATTCCTTCTGATCAGCCACTTCAGTGTCTTGCCAAAGAAAACACCCCATCAGAGTTTTCCAGGTGATAATCTCTTTCAGGTCATCACGGAGTTCCTTTTTATTTCCTTTATTTCAAGTGAAACATTATACAGCCAGTCATTTTTTCTTGTATAGACCACAAGAACTTTGAATAGGCTGAAATAAGAACTCACAACCCGTCTTCAAAATGGGATTTTTCCACAAGCTTATCATGTTCCAGTCAAACCACATGACTCCCTTAGAATAGCCAATAGACAGACTGTGGTCCCGGACCTAATCTTCCGAGTTGTTCATCTGTTGCTTTCCAATTAACATCTACTTGTAAAGTCTCTATAGGCATTCTTCAAAGTTTTTGCAAAGTTACTCAGAGCCTGGACTGTCTGGCTTGAGCAGAGCTTTTGGCATTTTAAATGACATCTGTTTTGAAGTGTTTGTATTAGTTTGTGACACCTACACTATAAAAAAAACCCACAATTTATCTTCCAAAAACATATATATATATAATACAAAATGTAACATAATCTGTCACAATACCATATAAAAGTCAAACTCCCCTTTTTTTTTGGACCCGGACATTTGCCCACCAGAGCTCCTGCCACCTCAACCGCGGATTCAGCTAGGCCCCAGCTGCCTGCCCATCTGAGCTCCTGAAGCCCCGACTGTGGACTTTCATCTAGGCATCGGCCACTTGCCCATCTGTGCTCCTGATGCCCCAATCACGGAATCTCATATGAGCCCCACCCACCCACCAGAGTTTCTGAGGCTCCGACCACGGACTCTTGCCTAGGCCCTGGCCGCCTTCCTAGTGCAATTTTAAAGGTAGTGGGAGCAGAGAGGTGGGATGAAGATTTAAAGAGGCAGATCATTTGTGATCTCATTGAAAGGTGGACGAGGCTTGAGGGGCCAAGTGACTCACTGAGTACCTAATTTATTTATATTTTTCAGTTTTTCTTCACCACCATCAATAAATCCTCACTCTTTTCTATGAATAATCACGTGTATATTACAAAGTACAGTATAGCAAGTTGTATCATGAGATCTCTTGTCACATTGGTTATTATCTATCCTTCCACCAGCGTCATCAGTCAATAAGCCCTAGTTCTTCCATCTCTTATCTGTGGAATTGAAACATGTCTGCACCTTTCTTCGAGACATGTTTCACCTATGCCTTCATTTTTCATGTCCTTCCACTTGTAACGTTTTGTAATGTGCTCTTCAATTTTGGAGGAGCTTTTGGATTTTTATGCTGCATAGACTAAGCTTGGTAAAAGAAAGATCTGAGCAATAATTGTAACATTATAATTATTTAATCTCTTTTTGCAGGGAACTGTCAAAATTTAAAGCATATGTGAATCCCACTGAACTTAGGAGAGCATCGATCCACATTCTGCTGTCAATGTTACCTCTCCCTCATCACTTCGGGACAGTTAAAGCAGAGGTATTGATTAAATGTTTTGAAGTCTGCTTAATATTGTAGCAACAAAGAGGGACATTTATTATTTGGCAGAAGAGTCTAAATATGCAAGGATAAGCTTTGATATTTTTAAAATTTGAATAATGTCTTGAATTTGGGATGCGTGAATGAATGTAGGTGTTGATTGAAAGCTGGAGAAAAATGACCATGTAATAGCAAATTCTCCATCTATTTTGTTTCAAGTAGAAGGCTACATGTTTGACACTATTTTTATTTGTTATTCATTCACAAGTTTTATTTATTCATTTCTGTGACATGGTCATTGCCCAGAATGTAGGCATTTATTGCCCTTCATAAATCACCCTCAAGGTGATGAAGATCCGCATTGAACCATTGCAGTCTTTCTGGTGAAGATGTTCGTCGCAACAGGATCTGGAAGGAACAACAATGAAGATGGTAGCACACATTTTGAAGTCCCAGTGTGATGTGCCTTGAGGTGGAAATTGCAGCTTGCTGTTGTCATTCTCTTTCAAGGAGATGCGCAATATTGATGTATGAGATGGGGTCATTCAAATTAAGAAAATCTGCAGACACTGTGATTGTAGTTCAATGCATAAAAGTGCAAGAGAAACTCAGCGAGTCACACAGCGTTCCTTACGTAGCAAAGTGATGTAACCAAAGTTCAGGTTTGGAGTTACTGCACAGATTTTAGCCATGATGCATTGGTGGAAGAAGGAGTGGTGATGGGATGTCATTCATGTAATTATGTCATGACTGACATTAATTATGACATACAACTGACAATGACCATGTGTACACTAAGTGGCCTAATGCTGAGCATGCCATATGTTGTCTTAACCATCCCATCTACCTTTTTCTGGGAGCTATGGACTTGCATCCCAAGATGCCTCCATACATCTAAGCTCCCAAATTAGAAAAATATGGAAGAAGTTTAGTGGAAGGAGAGTACAGGACCAGTGACAGAAGTCTCCAGAATTAAAAGAAAGACAGAAATTTTTTAAAAGATTAAGAATTTAAACTCCAGCGATATGAGAAGGTTGTTGAATACAGGTGTTTTTAATGCACACAGAGTATGAAACCAGGCAGATGAGCTTAAAGTGCAGTTAGATATTGGCAGGCACAATGTTATGGACGTCAGAGTCATGGCTGAAGGAAGGATCACAGCTGAAAGTTAAGTATCCAAGAACATGCATCCTGACAAAGGCATGAAGTTGGGCAGAGGGTGTGGGGTGGCTGTTGGTAAAAACATTGAAATTAAATCCTGAGCGACAAAGGATTGGACAAGGTAGAATCCTTGTGGGTAGAGTTGAGAAACTGCAAGTGTAAAAAGATCCTTTTATGAGTTACATCTGGGCCTCCAAATAGCAACTGGGATGTGGTGTAAAATTTAGAGAAGGCATGTAAGAAAGGCAATGTTATTTTGGTCATGGGGTCTTCAATATGCAGGAATACTGAGAAAATCAGGTTGGCTGGTGCTGATCCCAAGAGAAAGAATTTGTGGAATGCCTATGAGATGTTTTTTTTTTTGAGCAGCTTGTGGTCAAGCCCACCAGGGAGAAGAGAATTCTGGATTTGGTGCTGTATGCAATGAACCAGATTTGATTAGGGACCTCTATCCCTACCTCAAAAAAAACTCAGTCATATTTGTAAGATTTGACATCCCTCTCAAAGCAATGCTGACTGTCCTTAATCTGGCCAAGCTTTTCCAAATGTGCATTCCTGAGGGATCTTCTCCAGTAGTTTCCTTACCACTAATGTGAGGCTCACTGGCCTATAATTTCTTGGATTATCCCAATTTCCCTTCTTGAACAAGCCTCCAACATTGGCTGCACACCAGTCCTCTGTGACCTCTCCTGTATTTGGTAACAATAATAGGAATTTAAAGTTTAGTTTAAAAAAAAACATTAAAAATTGGACACAATTGTCAACAAATATTCTTTTTTTAAAATTTTCCAGGTGCTTTTGGAAGGAAAGTTCAGCAGTGAGGAGTCTTCATCACATGACAAACCAGTTACCTTTCTCTCACTGAAATTGAGGCTTGTCAATGTATTGATTGGTGCCCTGCAGACTGAAACAGATCCCAACAACACACAGATGATTCTAGGTTGGTGGGAATTTTGTTGTAACTTTTTTTGTAACTGACTCCTCGTTGCCAATATTTTAATCAGTCAACAGCATGTTTTCCCTTTAGGTGCCATGTTAAATATCGTTCAAGATTCTGCTCTTTTGGAAGCAATTGGTTCTTCTCAGACGGAGCTGGTAAGCAACCATCATTGTCCATATTTTAATTTTAAGAATGAGAAGTCTTGTGCATGTTCCAAAGTATGGAGCTCAAAGCTCTGGAACAGCAGCCTATCTCTTTTGGACAGGACTCAACCGTCCAGTTGTGTAGCCTCTGACCGAGGGGAACGTGTGCCTTCATTCTGCCCCGTCTTTTTGCAGAATGTTGGTGGTAGCACTCATGCGTCACTCAAGAGTCACAGTCGAAACAGCAGTGGCATCAGTATGACCAGTACTGGCAGTTCTGAGGCCACAACACCAGATAGTGAAAGACCTGCGCAAGCACTATTGCGGGATTATGGTGAGATAAATCTGTCTTTAAAAACATAATCTAGATGTACGTTTCATCTTGAAGAAATACATTTTTATAAATTTAAATTTAAAATAAAAAGCTAATGACTATTGATGACAGTGGGATAAACCCTCTTAAAGGAAAGCCACGGAATAATCAATGAATTCTGTAAGGCTAGTCCTTGAAGTTTCATTGGTCATCCAACTGTTTGCTTGGTGAAGTCCTTTCCTATATAATGGTTAAAAAAATCTTGATAATTGACAGGACCATCTCAACCATTAGGAGCAGACAGGCCAATCGAGAGCTTACACTGAGAGAGTTGAAGAGCTTCCA
Source organism: Narcine bancroftii (assembly GCF_036971445.1). Classification (NCBI taxonomy): domain Eukaryota; kingdom Metazoa; phylum Chordata; class Chondrichthyes; order Torpediniformes; family Narcinidae; genus Narcine; species Narcine bancroftii. The sequence continues at coordinate 29,583,077 of NC_091474.1, forward strand.
TATTGTGGTGGCTCTAACTGTACCACCTCATATGCTCTATTTAGTCTGATCCTATCCGCCCCCCAAGATGCATGTAAAAGGTCCAAGAGACCATTTGAAGAAATAGAAGAGCCCCCTGGTTTCTTGTCTGCAAGATCAGTGCTCCATTACCTATAGTACATTTCAGAAGTAATATTTTGGGATGTCTTGAGAAGATGAAATATGCTTTGTGATTAAAACATTTTTGTTTTGGCCTAGAATTCAATATGAATGGAAAGCGTTGCATGTACTTGCATGTAGCACGGTATCCTCAATAAAGTAAATTTATAACAGAATCTACAGTACTGACAATGGTAGACTATGAACAGCCAAGGTTCACCAATGTCATTGCTGTATCTGCTGACTTGCTATTTGTGAACAGGTTAAATGATGCCTGATAGCACTGCTAGATTTGCATGGGTGTCAAGAGGAGCAACTGGCAGAGTCCAAGGCAAAGCCCAGGTCTTCTTGCTGATACAGATGGTGGCATGCTTTAGAGATCATTTCATTCCTGAAAAGTTTGAATTTCTAATGCACAAAATCAATATTGCGTCAGTAACGGAGTTGTTCAAGTGAACCGGTACGGACTTGAAGGGCCGACATGGCCTGTTTCCGTGCTGTAAACGGTTATATGGTTGTATGGTTATAACATAATTCAGAAACTGTCTCACCTGACTGACTTTGGGCCAAACTAACATTTGGCTTCAGTATTCAGCACGACATTGAAATGCATGCAAATGCACAGTTCATAGAATCTTGCAATGGGTCTGTGGGGAGAAATGTTACAATGAAGAAGATGTAAAATAATAGGTGCCAATTTCAATGTTTTGTCGAGCTTGATATTCCAATGTTCTTTCCCTGTCCTTGTGTTTGGGGTCACTCATAAAGGTGACTTTATTTTTGAAGTCAAAATCTATTTCACAGCAGGATTTTGGATATCTTTGTGGATTTTGAGAGATCATGCAGATTTCTACACAAAGGTAGAGAGATTATTGCAACTTTATTTCCATTGTTTAGTTATGTGATCATTTTTTAAAAAGGCTGCAGGACAAGCCAGGCAGCTACAGGCTGGTGAGCCTAATGTCAGATGTGGAGAAGTTACCGGGTTGGAGGTGGGGGGAATTCTGAGAGACAGGATCTATTTGCATTTGGAAAGGCAAAAACTGATCGGGGACAGTCAACATGGCTTTGTGTGTGGGAAATCATAACCTGACTGAGTTTTTTTAAGAGAAAACTCAGCAGGGAGGTGTATGTTATCACCATGGACTTACAATAAGCCTTTCACAAGGTCCCACATGGTAGACTGTTACACAAGGTTGGATCACAAGGGATCAGACAGATTCAGTATTGGCTTGATGGTGGAAGTGGAGGGTTTTTATTCAATTTGGAGTTGTGTGACCACTGATGTGCTGCAGATGTGTGAGCTATTACACATTGGCAGAACTTGCATGGTGAATTGTAGGGTCCTGTGGAGTGTTGTAGAACAAAGAGAAGGGGGTTGAGGAACATAGCTCCATGAAAATGATGACACGAGTAGACAGAGAGGTGAAGAAGGCATTTGGCACACATTTGGTCAAGACATTGAGAACAGGAGCAGGGATGTCATGTTACAACTGTACAAGACACAGGGTTCTGTGCACAGTTCTGATCATCCAGCTAGAAAAAAAGAGATCGTTAAGCAGGAAGGGTTGTCAAAAATATTCATGACAATGTTATCAGGACAGACAGGCTTGAATTATAGGGATAAGCTAGGACTTTTCTCTCTGGAGAGTAGGAGGATGAGGGGGACCTAAAGGTTTATAAAGTTATGAGGGGTTAGGGTTAAAGCTTTTTTCCATTGTAGGGGAGTCTAAAACTAGGAGGCATAGATTTAAAGTGAGAGTTCAAGGTCAGGATTGAAAAATGGACCAATTGGGACCTGGGTGGCAGAAACTTCTTCACATGCAGGATGGTAGATATAGGGAACAAGCTGCCAGGGGTAAAACAAAGTCAATTGTTATAGTGAAAAAATGTTTAGGCAAGTATGTGGAAATCAGGTTTTAAAGGAATATGAGCCAAACACAAGCAAATGATGCTAGCACAGTCAGCATGGACGTTGGGCCAAAGGGCCTGTTTCTGTGCTGTGAAAGTCTATGACTCTATTTGATGCCTTTGATCAAAGGAGTGAAGTTTATAATCTGGAGTGTTCTGTTCATAAGTTGCTGCGAGTTAGTTAAATATAAAACAACAGTAATTAATCTCCATGATATTGATTTGCTTTTAATCACCTTTAAGAATGCCACATATTTGGTAACTTCCAAAAATGTTGTGTTCATATTGTTAAAGAGTGCTGAATATCTGGAATATCTGTGGTTCTAAGTTTGAACTTCCTGTAGCCAACCATTTCCATTCTGCTCAATGTTACTCCGCAGATGTATCTGTCCTTTCCCTCATCCATCATCAAGATGAAGCCAAATGTAAATTTGAGAAACAACACCTCGTATTCCTCCTGGATAGCCTTGAATCTATTGACATTTACATCAATTTTTCTAATTTGAGGTACCCCCACCCCCATATGGTTCCACTGTTTTCCATAGAACAGTGGAGGTATAGAACAGTCATGGTCAAATTGAATTGAACAGAATCGTCCAGGCAAGCACGCCATGCTCTGTGGTCTATTTATCAAAGGTGAACATATCTTGTTCTTGAAGCAAAGAGCAAAATATTCAACATACTCAAGAAGTACATAAAATAGCCTAGTGCTGGTTGATTTTTTGATTCTCAGCGACAAAATGGTAATGTTGGCTATCTAACTTGTCTCTGAATATCTGGAAGAGGGAGCAGTGAGTGAATTAACAGTAACTGTTTTCCTTCCTGTCTGCTTTCCCAACCAACCTGCTATCGATATTTCATTTTTGTGCCAATGTTACTCATCAAACAATAAGTAGTGATATTAAAAATGTTTTTGATGTTGAGCATCAAGGTTTTCACCTTTGCCTGCTTCCCACCTCGAGTTTTTTGCCCATTTATGCATATCTGTGCTACTTCTCTTTTTGGTTCTTTTGTGTGTGATTCTCTGAATTGTTTTCATTGTCTCAAACCCTATTACAGCCTCTTGTCCTTCCACCACACATCAGTGACCCTCAAATGATGTTGACAAAGTTTGAAGTGTTCAAATAAAAAATGTAAATCTCCTGGTGGAAGTAGATGAAACAGTGTTGTAAAATAATGAAACTGTATTTGTGATTTCCACTCTGAAAATTGCCCTTTTGGGGAAATCTCTGATATCAAAAGGATGAGATCTCCAGTCATTTTAATGATCTTTAACAGTTAATGGAACAGGAAACCTATAACCTCTCCAGTACACCCCCGACAGTCTTCCAGAAAGTGGGTTCTAGCTCGTCGCAGCCTGCACAGATGTTGTTGCTTCCCACAGAAGGAACAGAGACAATATTGACCCAGAAAGATCTTGCTGGGATTGAAATGTGAACACCATCAAATGGCAGGTTTGAAACAATTGTCCATTCAGACCTGGATCACACTTCCATCCACATCTTCTCCTTCCACTTTTTGCAGGGATGGCTCTGTCCATGACTCCCTGGTCTGTTCTTCCCTCCTCACCCATACTTCTATCTCTTGGGCACCACACTGCAACTGCAGTAGGTGCAATACTTGTCCCTGCATTCCTGCCCTCAGCCCCATTGAACTGGAGCACTGAGGCAGCAGCATTAACTGATGTTTCCCTGGATGACGGCGTGCAAGCCCATAATTGCCAGAGCTCTCCTCAGAAGCTTTGGAGGTAAATGCCTCCATCCTTTCATAATGTAAGGCAAAGCTCATGAGTCTCATGGATGAAAGCAGAATTCCCACATCTTCCCTTCACCGCCTCCATTTCACTCCACGTTTCTTTGGGCCCTATTCTGTTAAATCTATGAATTTAAAAAAAGAATCTCAAATGCAGTGCTTTCATTCCACTTCACACTAAGTAGGTTTACTGGTAATGCAAGATGATTGTTCTGGTTGAGATCCACAATAGATTCATTCCTGTTTCCTGCTGATCCCCTCAACCTTCCCCACCGTCACCCTGGTCACTCTGCTTTCTTTCTTGTAGACAAAATGTTTGTTTTAAAATGTACCAAAAATGTGACTGATACTGTGAACCTAAGCTTGAGACAGTTTATGATTGCTGATCTGTTGAATATTTCCCATGACTGGTTGTAAATGTCTACTCGACCATGTTTGTACAAAGTGTTGCATGTTAATGTTGTTCTTTTTTTTTGTATGTCTCCCTTCCCAATAGGTGGTACAGGTATTTCTTGTGTCATGACAACTATTCATCTTCAATGTAAATTCTTGAATAAGTTGTGTTTATCACCATACGTATATTTTAAATCTGTTATTACAGAGAAAGGTGTATGCATGTACTTCAAATAATTGGTATTTAATTGGCATTCATTTAAATGAAGTCCTTTTTGTTATTTTGTACAACTCGCTATTTCCAAATGTAAAACTTCCTCTTCACAGTCACACTTGTGCTTTGTTTGGGCTTTAGCCGTTGTTGTATGAGCCAAATCCCAATGTTGTATGAGCCAAATCCCAATGTTTTGCTCTTGTACCTTCTGCCATCTCACCTTGATCCATATACATGTTGCTGGGTGTGGAAGTGGACTTGGACACTAAATAAATGTAAATAAAAGAAAGTCACTTCATCTCAAGGTTAGTGAAAAGATGATGCCATCCTGAATCACAAATAAAGTAGTAGAGATCATTATCCTTTCCCCATAGTGTCCTGCAGAAACATCCTTGTTACCAAAGAACAAAAGATTATTGTAAATGGCTCTACAGTAAGATATGTTTTTGATGAAATGGTATGGTGCTAAATACATAATCAGTTAATTGAATTGAAAATTGGTTTTGGGGTTCACATCACTCTTAATGGGCTCTTGCTGGCTTTCTGCACAACTTAAAGGCTGTTCAGATGAAACTGCATTGCATAGTGTCTCAATAGAGATGCCTCAACATTATCACTCAAAGCAATTGGATTGGGAATGCAGACATCATTATTCCCTCCCTAAGTCTGCCAGGGTTAGCCAGGTGGGTGTTTGAATGGGTTGGCAGTGCATTTGCTCAAGATATGTCGACAGGAAGAGGAATAGTCTGATCCAGCTTCTAAACCCCACATACCCACCAATTACAAGTGTCAATTGAATAGAGAAAGAGAGGTGGGGAGCTGTGTACCTGTTGCTTTGTCAGCATTCTCTGTATGGAACCTGGGTGTAAGGGGGAGAAAAAAAAAATACTCCACAGTGTTTCCCTTGTAGGGAAGTAATGTGTTCCAGTCACAGAAACACTCAAGATTTCCCTGTTAGATCAATCTGCAGACATCCTTCCTGTGTTTTGAATGGATGACCATCTCTGTTTGAACTCCACACCAAACTTGTTATGTGAATGCCTTGCTTAATTCTGAAATCTGGAAGCCTTGACCCTCTACCTTCATCCTAGCCAATCTGTCCAATAAAATCAGAGCAACCTATTGAAGTACAATTAGGTCATTACTTGTATTGTCTTTGAATATTGATAACTAATAGTAGGACTAATGGAAGTCTCCACCATTCCTTGTTCATTCAGTGAAAAACACTCCATTCTGCTGAAAAAATGATCATTGATTCAGGTGTTGAAATCTGCTTTCTTAATGCTGCATGGTTGACATTCATTGCTACATACATTCCCCAGTAAACTAAGGGTTAACATATTAAGAGCGTTTGACAGCTCTTGGCCTGTACTTTTTGGTATTTAGGAGAATAAGTGGGGGGGGGGGGGGGTCTCATTGAAACATTTTGATGTTGAAAGGAGTGAACAGAGTAGATTAGAAAGGTTGTTTCCCAAGGTGGGAAAATCTAGGACAAGTGGGCACAACTTGAGGATTGAACAGTGATGAGGAGGAATTTCTTTAGCCAGAGGAAGGTAAATCTGTGGAATTTGTTGCCAGAAGCAGTTGTGGGGATAAGATCATTGGGTGTATATAAGGAAGAGATTGATAGATTCTTGATTAGCCAGGGCATCAAAGGTCATGGGGAGAAGGCTGGGCAGTGGGGCTGAATGGGAAAATGGTCATGATTGAATAGCAGGGCAGACTCGATGGGCTGAATAGCCTATTTTGCTCTGATAATTCACAATCCAAGAAACCGATCTTACCACTATGTCAAAAAGGTTTCAAAATCTGCTCTAAACATAAGGCTAAATTTGTAGTGAGACACCTTTCAGAATCTGTAACATCGCTACATGTTGCAAAGTGACACTATTTATCCTCTGCAGTATTGTTTCTGAACAGTACCTTTAGCTCTTTGCTTGTTCATGCGAGTCTACATATAAACAATATGCAGCAATTCTGTGTGTATATTTATATAATACTTGTAATTTGGAGCAACTTAACTTTTTTTTAACTTTTAAATTAGCTGACAATATTGGGCAGCTGAGTCAGTTGCCTGGGTTTGACCACTAGTGGTGTTTTGGGGGCTTTTTTTTGGCAGATAATCCCATTGATTCCAATGTTTATTCAAGTGAATCATGCTTAACGTCAGGTATTTCCTCAGAACCATCCAATAGAAAGAACATATTCATCCCAAAGACCCCACGTTAAGACTGGCGCATTGCAATAGAGGACTGAGGCTTGTGAATAGGCTCAGAAAGTGGTCGTCCCATAGTCTGTTTTTTTTCTTCTTCCATTGGCTCCTTGCCACTATCTGCAGTTGGAATGTCTTGTACTATAATGTTTAGCACAGTCAGGTTGTCTTCCGAAGATCGTCAAATGTCAGATATGTAATTTCCACCAGTGGAAAGTACCCCAAAGGTGAGCATCTTCTTTATAACAAATGAAACAAGAACAGACACAGGCCATTTGGCCCGGAGATCCTGTTCTGTCATTCAGTAAGATTGGGGCTGATCTGTTCTTGAACTTGGCTTCATTTTTTAAATTTCCTCATAAGCCTTGATCTTCTCCGGTCCAAAACCTGTCTCCCTTGACCTTGAATCTGTGCAATTACACAGCCTTCATTCCTTTCTGGAGTATAGAATTTTCAAAGAATTACAACTTGCTGGAAGATGTTTCTCCTCATCTCCTTTAAATTTGAACCTGAAATTGTGTCCACAAGGAAAAATGTCCTCTCAACATCTTCCCAGGCAAGCCTCTCAAATCTCATATTTCACCTCTTTTAAACGTCAATCTGAAGAATCATTTTTCATAAGATAGCCCCTTTCTCCAAGGAACCAACACGGTGAACATTCTCTGAAATGCAAATGTATCTCTCCATAAGGAAGGCTAAACTGTGCACAAGCTTGAGAGTGGGGTCACCGGTTTGATTTTCCCCCCCCCCCCCATAAAGATCAGCTTTCCATTTGACTTCCTGATTAGTTGCTGCACTTGCATGCTAACTTTGTTATTTCATTGCAAAGGCACTCTTTGTTTCCTATTAAAGCAAATTTCCCACACTATCAAATAGTTACCCACTTAAACTATTCTTATCCCTTCGCAGTCTCTATTGCCTTCCAGAGGACTTCTTTTTCTGCCATTTTTTTACATCTTCACCAGATTTACTACCCAGATCCCCTTGATGAGCCAGTAATAGACTGAGGCTGTAACACCAAACCCAGTGGCACCCAACTAGTCATAGTGAACATTAATAAGACTTGAAAAATGATTTAAAAAATATTTCAAGATGTTCCTCATTTTTTGGAGCCAGATAAAGTGTAATGGTTCACAAACACTTTGGAAGTTCTTTCCAAAGATACAGATCAGTCATGGTTTAATGGATGGTGAACTTGATTTGAAGGGTTATATGGCCGCCTTTCCCAATGCTAATGGTTCTCAACTGGTTGTAGAACCCACAATCCTTTGTATAATGACCAAAGGTTTAGCATGTGCTCAGTTTCATTTGACATTCCTTTCCTTTCAATTGCAATACTAGATAAACTCCCTTCTATATATCTGTCAGCCAGTCTTTATCTGAAAATGTTCTGGTTGATCCCTTATGAAAATATCACTGTCGAAAAGTTTGGTTCTGGGTATGTTAATACCTCCAAATTTGTCAAATTTTCAACTTTGTCTTCTTTGCTGCAAGAGTGCAGAGCTACTGATATCAGTTTGTTCCTGCATAATTGAACAAAGTGAATCATTTGGGAATATTTCAGGTGGCAAGGGGGTGAAACCCATCTGGTTTTGAAAATTACAGAATAGATGTAAAATTTTTAAGAACTGGATTGCGATTTTGTTTTGTCAAAACACTTTTAAATGACATTACCCCATCACGTAACAATAACCTGCACTGTCTGTTGTGAAATTGGTCCATGGAGCTAGAGAATCTGGTCCTCTGTTGTTGATATGCAGACTCGAGTCCTTTTGATTCTGATGCTGAGATTACTGGCTATCAAATTCTCACAGTCTCATTGCTGGGATGGAAGCAGTTTTCCTTTTTGAATGCTGGTCTTTACTGCATGGGTTGTGAGCTTGTGCTGGTTTTGAATGCTTTGCTTTTGGTTACTAATACCCAGTTGTTTTCCCTCCCCTGTGGTGTGTGATATTGGGGTTATATCATAGCTCTTCATACAGATACAGCAACGGGACTACTGATTCGAAGCATTCATTTGGTAACACAGAGGCTGAACTCCCAGTGGAGACAAGATATGAGCATCTCACTGGCAGCACTTGAATTACTCTCTGGGCTGGCCAAGGTATTGTAATATTTTTGTCATTATACACAATGTATTTAACTACTTGAAGCATTGTACTTGAACTTTCAACGTGAAGTCACAGATTGATGGAATCTGGACCATTCTGGCTGCTTAACCATTAAACATTTGACTCTGAAAATTTTCCAGTGTCAACTCCGGATACTCCTAACTGGAAATGGAAGGAAAGGTTTTATTAAAAAAAAGAATACTAAACCATTTCTACCGCAAGGTGAAATAAAACACAGAATGCTGGAAGTACCAGCACTCAACCAATCATGCAGCACTTATGGAGAGAGAAACTCCTTTGACTATTTTCCTTTGACTTGAAACATTAGCTCTATTTTCCTCTTTCTCCATAGATGCTGCTTGACTGGTTGAACATTTCCTACATTTTGTGTATTTGCAGAATTTTGTTCATGTATTAAGGACCAAGAAGCTGTTGGTTAAAGACTTAGGGCAGTGTTTTTCAAACTGCCCCCCTAAACTCACATTCCACCTTAAGTAATCCCTATGCCATAAGTGCTCTGTGATTAGTAAGGGATTGCTTAAGGTGTTATGTAAGTGGGAAGGGAAGGTTGAGAACCACTGCTCGAGATCCAATTGTTACTGAAATATTTTGCTTGAGAAAAATTGTCATTGGCCCATTTCCTTTGGAGTTATGAAGCTGTGCACATAACGAGTCAATTGGGTATAATGAAAACCACTGTTTCTCAAACTTTTTCTTCCTACTCACATTACCACCTTAAGCAATCCCTTACTAATCACAGAGCTCTTATGGCATAGGGATTGCTTAAGGTGGAATATGAACTTGGGGGCAATCTGAAAAACACTGACCCAGGGTCTTCAGAGATTATAAAATTGCTCAGAAGATTGCGCTTCAAGGTCCTGAGTATCATGTGGGGCTGAAACAGCCAATAAAACCAGTGCACTTTTTGTCAAATCCCTGCGTGGATAGTCTCAAGCAGCCTTTCTCAATGGGGGCCCTAAGGCTGTTATGGCCCCTGGAGGCCACAGCACATTGAAGTAAAAGCCTTGTTTCTTTTTCAACTCGCATAACATTTTTTAATATGTAATATGAAGGACATAAGAAACCAAAATTGCTTCACAGAGAAGGGGCCCCAAACACTTTGAGCAGAGCCTTGGGTGAAGGGGAGGGGGGGGGTCATAGCTGAGAAAAGGTTGAGAATGACTTGTCCACTGTCCCCAAATGAACTGCTCTTGAGTACTGTCATAAAGAGAACACCGATAGGGGGTTGTGAACAAGGGGACGGGTGGGAAATGCTTGCATTGCTTTCTTCCCCACCGTCCAACCCCAATCCCTCTGTTAGAATTCATTCAATAATAGATGTATAATATATGAAGTCTTAGGCATGTACATAAATACAAGGCCCTGATGGACTTGTAATCTCTCAAAACCAATTTTAAATTCCTGCCCTTGCCTTGCATATGATGTTTTGGGCAAACAGCATTTTTTTGTATGTGTGTTTCTTAGTATCATGATCTTGAATGCAAGTTTAACAAATTTTTTTATAGATACCTTGGATACATGATGCAGGTAGTTTGGAGCGCAGTGGACCAACAAACAAGTTGTAATCAGACCACTGCAAACCAGCAGCTACATTGCTTCAGTCTGTAACTTGCAGTGTCTGGGCTTGAATAACTACCAATCTGACATGGTCAACATTCAGATACAGAAGTTTGTTCATTCCCCAAACATTTTAAATGAACCCTTTTCTAATTTATACAATGCCCCGGAGCACTTCCGAGAGCTAGATTCACCTGCCCATTGTGAGTATGAAGGGACAGAGGTGGCTTTGTATTACTATGTACAATTAGCAGACATCTTTGTATATCATAAAATAGGTTGCATTGGATATTTTTAGGTTTCAAGGAACTTGAAGCCCATGTGCATTAGTTGTGTGTTTACTGTTGGTGGTTTATTTCAGTATGACCTTTGCAGGTGCACAGCTGGCTAAAGCTTAATTGTTGGTTAATTACATGAGGTTTTTAAGATTATTGCATCACCATTAAATACTGTATCAGGCTGGCAACAGAAAACTTACAGCTCAAAAAGTCATGAACCATCCACGTAGCAATGTAGATCAAAGTGCTCTGAGGTTTCCTAGTTAGATGTGGCCAAAGTTAAACTAAAACTACTCCGTTTCATACCCTCAGCATACAGTGAGGAACGTGCCCAGGATGGAGGTTTGTTCTGGATTTTTGGGTCGCACTTTATGAACTCTTGTCATGCTTAGCGATTTTATAGAAAAAGGTTCTTGCCAATCAAGTTGTCCACCCAAGCTCATCCCATTTGCTGCCATCCTTCTATTTAGCCCATATCCACCTGAAATTATTTTATCCAAATATATTTTATTCACTCATCCACTTCCTCTGGCAACATGTTCCACATATCTCCCTCTGTGTGGAAAAAGGTGCCCCTTGAGTCCTTTTCAAATTTTTCCCCTCACTATAAAGTCTCCCCTCAGCCTATCTAGCTTCTCTTTACAAGACAAGCCCAACAGTCCCTGTAACATTCTTGTGAATCTTTGCATCCTTTCCAGCTTACTAACATCTTTCCTGTAGCTGGTTGACCAGAATACTCCCCATTTGTGTTCTCACCAACGTTTTGTACAATTGTGATGTCTCAACCTCTACTCAAAGCCCTGGCCAATTCAAACAAAATATTGTTTTAGAATGTGAAGAAAGTGGACAGAACCGAACAGAGCCTTCCAATTATGTTCCTATCCTTGGCTGGTGAATTACTGATGGGCTTCTTTTCACCACGTGCCTGCTGCATCAACTTGATTTAGAATACTACAGCACAGAAACAGGCCCCTTCAGCCCTTCTAGACTGTGCTGAACCATTTTTTTTGCCTTGTCCCACTGACCCTCACCCAGTCCATAGCCCTTTATACCTCTTCCATCCAAGTACCTGTCCAAATTTTTCTTATATATATTCACCACCTCAGCTGGCAGCTCATTCCACACTCCCATCACTCTGTGTGAAAGTGTTCCCCCTCATGTTCATCTAAACTTTCCCTTTCATTCTTTTAAAAATATTTTTATTGAGTTTAACACAAATCCTACATACAAAGTCTTCTAATATAATAAACAACAGGTCACATCATATACTTATAACAAATTAAATATAAATCAAAAAACTATTCATATTTGTTTATTTAACAATATTTCTTTAAAACATTAAATTCTATCAATATGGTAATTAACCATTTATCTCTTTCTCATAAGATATTTGAAAATAGTTCTGGATAGAAAATAAATAAGACTAAATTAAACAATCCCTTTATCCAAAAGAAGGGTAAATTCTATCTTATTTAATGATATGATCTTTAACAACCATATTTAAACCCCTATTTGATGCGTTAATCTAAAAAGATAAAAAGAAAAAGAAAAACTAATTCTAATCTAACCCCTCCCGCTAATCAAGGTTAACGTAAAAATTGTGAAGATATAGATCAAAGAGCAACCTTTAGACTCTAGTTCTTTGAATGGGGCCCACATCTTGTCAAAGTGAAACTTTCCATCTGTAATGTTGTATCTAATTTTATCCAAACTTAAATAGGACATAACATCGTATAACCACAGCGTATGACTAGGTGAAGAGTCATCTTTCCATTTCATTAAAATTGCTCATCTGGCTATCAACATAATGTAAGCTAAAACTTTATCTTGGATTGCAGACAGGTATATCTGGTTCACGAGAAAAACCAAACAAAGCAATTAAAGGGCATGGTTCTATTTAGATCTTAAAAATCATTGATAAAGTTTGGAAAAAAATTTCCCCAAATTTTCCTAAATTGGGGTACTCCCAAAACACATGAATCAGTGAAGCTTCAAAAATTTTATACTCTTAACCCATGTCCTCTGGTTTGTATCTCAACTACCCTCAGTGGAAAAAGCCTATCTACATTTACTCTGTCTATTCCCCTCATTCTTCTATGCTCCAAGGTATAAACTCCTAACCTTCAGTTCCTGAAGTCCAGGCAACAACCTAGTAAATCTTCTCTGCATTCTTTGTATTTTATTGATATCTTACCTATAAGTAGGTGACCAAAACTGCACTCATTACTCCAAATTTAGCCTCACCAATGTCTTGTACAACTTTAGCATAATATCTCAGTTCCTATACTCAATACCTTGATTTATGAAGGCCAATATGCCAAAAGTTCTCTTTACAACCCTATCCATCTGTTTCACCACTTTCAGGGAATTATGTACCTGTATTCCCAGATCTGTTGTTCTTCTACCCTCCTCATTGCCCTACCATTCACCATGTTTGTCCTCCCCTTGGTTTGTCCTTCCAAAGTACAACACCTTACACTTGTCTGCATTAAATTCCATCTGCCATTTTTCAGCCAATTTTTCCAGCTGATCTCGATCCCTCTGCAAGCTTTGAAAACCTTCTTCACCATACACGACGCCTCCAGTCGTAGTATCATTTGCAAACTTGCTGATCCAATTTACCACATCATCATCCAGATCATTGATAAAGATATCTAGAATGGGTACTAATGGTTGTTGTGTCAACAGGTTAAGGTGAGCGTGGACTCATCAGACCGAAAGCGTGCTGTGAGTTCTGTGTGCAGCTACATCGTGTACCAGTGCAGCCGGCCAGCTCCATTTCATTCCCGAGACATGCACTCTATGATTGTGGCAGCCTTTCAGTGTCTTTGTGTCTGGCTCACAGAGCACCCAGACATGCTCAATGAAAAGGTACGTTGGATATTACATGCTCCCATTTTCAGTTCATTTTCATCTGAGTGGGACTGTCACTTTAAGAGAACAAATTTAACAAAATCCTGCAGGCTTTGGACAGTGACTGTGAACTGACAGCAGGATAAAGACAGCGTGTTCTTAAATTGAAGAGAGAGGCAGTGCAGATGCAGAGGCCATGTGACCAATAGATAAAAGTCAGAGTATTGAGTTTGCTCAGGGCCATTTTTGTGGAGACAGTGCTGTGGAGCAGAGGTTTTGGAAGTAATGCAGTAGTGAAGTAGCCTTGTGTGGTTATAGACAAACTGTCTGATTTTCCCCATGTTATAGGGGAATGAGTATGGCCATTGTATGGATACAGCACTTGGAGAAGCATCTTTGGAAGGTATACTGTACTAAATGCGGCCTCATGTACTGCTCGGCAGTGTGTGATTTCTCCATGTAATGGGGGAAATGAGAATACCACTTTGTGACCAAAAAAGGTGAAGGTCACTGAACGGCTGGAAAGGTTTCTGGAGGCAGGAAAATAATGCGTTTGAATTGTGACCATTGAGAGGGTTACTTGGAACAGCTGACCCACGAAAGGGTTCGTGGAAGACTTTGTGAACATTATTTGCTTCGTGTCCCCTACGCCAAAGAAGAGGGGAGTTTTTGTTGCCACCCGTCAGTAAAGGACAATGGTCTTGAAGCACCTCAACAAGGATTTTGTGAGTTTATTAATAATCTGGCACCCCAGTCTCTCTCACCTTGCTTCGCATCCATCTAAACCCTACCTGTCACATCGATTTAAAAAATTTGGTTTTCTGAGACTGAACTCTGAACTGCCTTTCAAGTATTAGGCCTTGAGCTGTAGTGGCTTGGAGTATTCCACACACACCCATAAGTATATTCACACATAGTTGGGGGATAAGTTTAGATAGGTTTAGATAAATTAGTTAAGATGTTGTATTCTTGTTAATTAAAAATTTAAAATATTATTTTAAATATGGCACTGCCTAGGCTAATTTCTATGGCTGCTGTTTGGTATGTAACATGGGAACCATGCTGGAAAGGCCCATTTTTCTGGAGATCTGAATGATTTGTCACATTTTTGTGCTGTTGATCTTGCTGGATCATTAATATCTTCAAATTTGAGGAGACAAGAAAATGGGTACAAGAACAGGCCAGTTAGCCCTCAGACTCATCCCACCATTCAATATGATCACAGCTAAAGAAAGCCTCATTTCATTTCCTCACCATTTCCCCATCGCCCTCAATTCCTTGAGTTTTCAAACATTTATCTATGTCCTCTTCAGTAGTTCCTGTGCACACCTCAAAACAGTGACCCTTATTCGAGATTTGACTTCCGAAGGAAACCTCTCAATGTCTAACGTGTCATACCTTGGTGGGATATATGTTTTAATAAGATCACCCCCTGTACCTTAAAACCTCCTAAATTAAATTGGAAGTGTCAAATCAGTCTTCATCCTCTGACACCACTAAAGCCTGCAAATCTGGAGACTCCAGAAATGGGAGTGACTGTTCAAAAATAAGAGGTTGTCCATTTAAGAAAGATCAGGATAATTTTTTTTTCTGAGGGTGATGAAACAATCTGGGAATGTGTGAAGTGGAAGTGATGAGATCTTAGATTATCACAGGGCTGAGAAGTTGCTCTCTAGATGGGAATGGGGAGGTATGATTGCAATCAGATCCACTGTCCTATTAAATGGTAGAGCAATCTTTGGCATTCAAGGATCCTGCACCAGCTCCTAATACATGAGTTCTGAAATGAATACAGAAATAGTGTGTTGTGTATGTTAAAGGGCAACCGCAGAGAGTATTGTTGCAATGCTCTGCCTTGTCCTGACCATGTTGGTCTAACCTCCTTTCTGCTTTCTCAGGACTGCTTGATTGAAGTGCTGGAGATTGTGGAGTTAGGTATTTCAGGAAGCAAGTCCAAAACCAATGATCAGGAGGTACGATACAAGGGAGATAAGGAGCTGAACCCTGCTTCAATGCGAGTGAAGGATGCTGCTGAGGCTACACTCACTTGGTAAGAGGCATAACCAACAGCTAAAACAGATTTGCTTGAATATTCCCACAAATTCCAACATACCTCAACCAGCTTTCGAGGCAAAGAGCTACCGGAAGCTTCCTTGGTTTTGTACCCAGCTTTTTAGGACAATCAACAAAGCCTGCTGTTGGACCAATTATGGCCTCCTTCTGCATCACTCAGTCAAAAACAGTTACTTCTTCAATGTTGCACCCAATTGGTGAAACTTCTCATTGTTCCAGTATTCAGTAGTACAGTGATTCTTGTACTGAGCCAATAGCCCAGACAGACAAACCATCTCTGGTGAAATTGATTGGGTCCAGCAGCATCAGGTGGAATGCTGGAAGCTTCGAGGCCAGAGACTGACCTTGCAGAGGAGATAGCTTGTATAATGTGCAGGGGTTGGATCATGGGGCTTGGTGAACCAGGGACAGGTGAAGGGTTATAAATCTTTTGATTAACATTGTATCTGTAATAACATATTCAAGGTTACTTCCCTCTGGTAAACTCAAATTGCTTCCTAATTTATCTTTCAAGTAGGATCTCAGTTGGTAATATGCCAGCGCTGTATCTCCAGTTATATTGTACTTATCTCTCATTTGTTCAAAGGATAAGAATCTACTTCCTGAAAAACAATTTTCTATTCTTTTAATCCCTTTTTTTTCCCATTTTCTAAAGGAAAGGTTGTCTATTGTAAAAGGGAGTAGCTTATTTTGCGTCAATATTAGCTTTGGTAATTGATAATTTGTTTTATTTCTTTCTACATGAATCTTCTTCCATATATTGAGGAGATGGTGTAATACTGGAGAAGTTCTATGTTGTACCAATTTTTCGTCCCATTTATATAATATGTGTTCAGGTATCTTTTCCCCTATTTTATCTAATTCTAATCTCGTCCAGTCTGGTTTTTCCCTTGTTTGATAAAAATCTGATAGGTACCTTAATTGTGCGGCTCTATAATAATTTTTGAAGTTTGGCAATTGTAAGCCTCCTTGTTTATACCATTCTGTTAATTTATCTAGTGCTATCCTCGGTTTCCCCCCTCTCCATAAAAATTTCCTTATTATTTTCTTTAACTCTTTGAAGAATTTTTCTGTCAGTTGTATTGGCAATGCCTGAAATAAGTATAGTATCCTTGGAAAAATGTTCATTTTAATACAGTTTATCCTTCCTATCAGTGTTAGTGGTAGCTCTTTCCAATGCTCTAAATCGTCCTGTAATTTTTTCATTATTGGATTGTAATTGAGTTTATATAATTGGCCTAGATTTTTGTTTATTTGTACACCTAGGTATCTTATTGCCTGCATTTGCCATCTGAATGGGGATTCCTTCTTAAATTTTGAGAAATCCGCGTTATTCATAGGCATTGCTTCACTTTTATTTACGTTTATCTTGTATCCCGACACTTCTCCATATTCCTTCAATTTCTTATATAGTTCTTTTATTGATAGTTCTGGTTCTGTTAAGTACACTATCACATCATCCGCAAATAGACTGATTTTATATTCCCTGTCTTTTATTTTTATTCCTTTTATATTATTATCTATTCTTATCGATTTTGCTAGTGGTTCTATAGCTAGCGCAAACAATAATGGTGATAGTGGGCATCCCTGCCGCGTTGACCTGCTTAAGTTAAATTGCTTTGATACATGTCCATTTACTGTCACTTTCGCTAACGGTCCCTTATATAATGCTTTAATCCAATTAATATACTTCTCCGGTAAACTGAATTTTTGCAATACTTTGAACAAGTAATTCCATTCTACTCTGTCGAAGGCCTTCTCTGCGTCTAAAGCAGCTGCTACTGCAGGTGCTTTATTTCCTTCTACTGCATGAATTAAGTTAATAAATTTACAAATATTGTCTGTTGTGCGTCTTTTTTTGATAAATCCAGTTTGGTCTAAATTTACCATTTTCGGTACCTGTTCTGCTAATCTGTTTGCTAATAGTTTAGCTATTATCTTATAATCAGTGTTTAGCAGAGATATTGGTCTATATGACGCTGGTGAGAGTGGATCTTTCCCTTGTTTTAGTATCACTGTAATTATTGCTGTTTTACATGAATCTGGTAAGTTTTGTGTCTCATCAGTCTGGTTGATTACATCCAGGAGGGGCGGTATTAATAGATCTTTAAATGTTTTGTAGAATTCTATTGGGAGTCCATCCTCTCCTGGTGTCTTATTATTTGGTAATTTTTTTATTATCTCTTGTATTTCTACTGTTCCAAATGGTTCTGTTAATTTATTTTGTTCCTCTATTTGTAGTTTTGGTAGTTCAATTTTAGTCAAAAATTCATCTATTTTCCCTTCTTTCCCTTCGTTTTCAGTTCGGTATAATTGTTCATAGAATTCTCTGAAGTTTTCCTTAATTTCTTTTGGATTATATGTAATTTGTTTGTCTTTTTTCCTTGTTGCCAATACCATTTTCTTAGTTTGCTCTGTCTTAAGCTGCCATGCTAAGATTTTGTGTGTTTTTTCACCTAGTTCATAATATTTCTGTTTTGTCTTCATTATATTCTTTTCCACCTTATATGTTTGTAATGTTTCATATTTTATTTTTTTATCCGCCAATTCTCTTCTTTTGGTTGCATCTTCCTTTATTGCTAATTTTTTTTCTATGTTTACTATTTCCCTTTCCAACTGCTCTGTTTCCTGATTATAGTCCTTCTTCATCTTGGTTGCATAACTTATTATTTGTCCTCTAATGAATGCTTTCATTGCGTCCCATAGTATAAACTTATCTTCCACTGATTCCGTATTTACTTCAAAGTACATTTTTAATTGTTTTTCAATAAATTCTCTAAAATCCTGTCTTTTAAGTAGCATGGGGTTTAATCTCCATCTATACATTCTTGGAGGGATGTCCTCTAGCTTTACTGTCAGTATTAAGGGTGAATGGTCCGATAGCATTCTCGCTTTATATTCTGTTTTTCTTACTCTATCCTGCATACTAGCTGATAACAAAAATAGGTCTATTCTTGAGTATGTTTTATGTCTAGTCGAGTAGTATGAGTATTCCTTTTCTTTTGGGTTTTGTTTCCTCCATATGTCCACAAGTTTCATTTCTTGCATTGATTTAATTATAAATTTGGTTACTTTGTTCTTCCTGTTAATTTTTTTCCCCGTTTTATCCATATTTGGATCCAAATTCAGATTGAAATCCCCTCCTATTAGTATGTTCCCTTGCGTATTAGCTACCTTCAAAAAGATATCTTGCATAAACTTTTGATCTTCTTCGTTAGGTGAATATATATTAAGTAGATTCCAAAGCTCCGAATATATCTGACATTTTATCATAACATATCTCCCTGCTGGATCTATTATTTCCTCTTCTATTTTAAATGGCACATTTTTGCTAATTAATATAGCCACTCCTCTTGCTTTTGAATTATACGATGCTGCTGTTACAGGACAGGTGAAGGGTGATGGACAGAGACACTTTATTGGCAGTTGTCAGACAAATGGAGAGAGAGGTGAGAGAAAGCAAAGGGGTGAGGTGGAGGAAGATGCTGCTCAACCTGCCAAGATCCTTCAGCAGATTGTTGCTCCACGATGTCCCCATGTCTCATGTATTAATCACTAGGTCTCTTGTGTCAATTGTTTGTCGATGGGATGTTATGGAAGCTGTAGACATCTAGACATCTGCCTCTGTAATGAGATGGTGTGCTATTCCTGGCAAATGTGCCACCTGCCTGATACAGGAGGAAGGAATAACACCTTTCCTGTTGTCAGACACACAGCCACACTTGGTTTTATTTACAAGCAGCAGTTACATCCTTTATTGCTCCTATGTCTAATTTAATCCATCTGTTCTCATTTTTGTCTTTTCACATCCTAAAAATTAAAACAGCCTAGCCTGTACGCATCCACATGTTCCAACTGTGGATGAGGGATAGATGTAAAAGCATAAAGCTGGAGAAAGTCAGCAGGTTGAACAATGTACTTTATAAAGCAATGCTAAAGAAGAATAACCAACATTTCAGGCTTGAGCCTTTCATTAAGGTATGGCCCTTCAACAAGGACTCAAGCCCAAAGCGTTGGTTATGTATATTTATCTTTACTACAAAAAGTACACTGTTTGACCTCCTGAATGTCTCCGGCATTGTGTTTTTACTTCAACCATGGTGTCTGCAGTCTTTTGGGTTTCACTGATGAGTGATATATTTCAGATTTATGATTTATTGTCAGAGTACGTACATGTCATCGCATACAACCCTGAGATTCCTTTTTCCTGTGACATTGACTTTCCAGTGACATCCACGTCCTAAAAGAATTTTTGGAAAAAAAAATCCCAGTTGATAGCAGTTTCTCTGAATTCATTTTTGTTTTAAATTTAGGCAGACAGCATGGTAATATGCCCTTCTGGTCCACACTGCTCAAATATACCAACAACTCCTGTATGCCTTGAAGGGTGGGAGGAACCTGGAGCACCCGGGGAAAACCCACGCATAAGGAGGAGAACTCCTTACAGACAGCGCTGGATTCAAACCCAGGTCGCTGGTACTATAACAGCATCGTGCTTACCACGACACTAACCGTAACACCAATCATTGACCTCAGAATTCATTCGTTCATTAGTTTGTGAAGTTCCGAACACATGAATGGTTGTGTACAAAATCTTGGTTGTGATGTCATTGTTATTTCTGGTGAGGACAGGCAGATGTGAGAAACTTGAATTTTGTTTGCTCTCTCTGCTTGATGTAGAATTACATAACCATATGAAAAGCACTTTATTCTTGTTTTTTTAAAAAAAAATATGTTTAATGGCTGTTGCACCTATTTATTCTTTTTTCCCAGTATAATGCAGTTGCTTGGAGCATTTCCCTCTCCCAGTGGACCTGCCTCACCATGCAGTCTTCTGAATGAAGAGACTCTCATCAAATACTCCAGGCTGACCTCAACCAGCAAGAACCACTTCCGGTACTTTGTGCTGGATAACAGCATCATCTTAGCAATGCTGGAACAGCCCCTGGGCAACGACCAGAGTGAGTTCGAAATCTCTTTCAGGTTAAGCATGAAGTGATTTTTGTGTTTATTTTGGGTTCTGGCATGGAAGAGGAAGACAAATTGCATCAAAGTTGTTCAAGAAAGATGAAAGGCTCGTTGTACCATGCTCTGTCATACAATTCTTCACATTCCAGCTTTGTGGCAGAAAAATGGGTGACTTTAACCACCTTCCTTTCTTTTTCAATCTTTTTATTATTATTATAATTTATAAACACATACAGTTCAAAGAGATATAAAAAAATACATAGTAAGTAATGAATTAATACAGAGATATTAAACAATAATATTACAGAATAAAAATATATCATAAAAAAATTTTTTTTGATCAGTTTAGGGTGTGAACTATCTCTAAAAAAAGATATAATTAATAACAATATATGAAAAAAGAGAAAAAAAAACCCCAAAAAAGAAGAAAAAACAAATCTGAATTAAAAAAAACTTTAAAAAAAACCTACAGATATAGCTAAACCACGCCGATCACTCCGATCTCATCTTACAGCCCAATTATCATACATAATCGTAGAAAGAAAACAGAGCCAGATCAACTCACCACAAATGAAAATATTGAATAAATGGTCGCCAGGTTAACTCAAACTTAGAAGGGGATTCATAGACAGAGTTTCTAATTTTCTCTAAATTTAAACATAGTATAGTTTGGGTAAACCATTGGAAAACAGTGGGAGGATTTACCTCTTTCCAATTTAATAGTTTTAGAGGATATACTATATTCAAAATTCCCTCCAAAAGGTGTGATATCTAAATTATATAATATAATTACAAAAATAAATTCTGGGACTTTTGAAAAGTTTAAAAATGATTGGGAAAGAGAACTCAACCTTCATATTTCTAATGAAAATTGGAATAAAATTCTGCGACTGGTAAATTCTTCTTCTCTATGTGCAAAACATTCACTAATACAGTTTAAAGTTGTTCATAGAGCTCATATGTCTAAAGATAAACTCCATCGCTTTTATTCTCATATCGATCCTATATGTGATAAATGTCAATTGGAAATAGCTTCCCTTACACATATGTTTTGGTCCTGTCCCTCTTTACAGAATTATTGGAAGGAAATTTTTTCCATTATATCTACTGTTTTGAATATTGATTTACAACCACATCCCATTACTGCAATTTTTGAATTACCTATGATAGATTTGACTTATTTATCTCTTCCTGCGGATCGTATGATTGCTTTTCTTTTAACCACCTTCCAACAAGTGAAAAACCCAAGGTATTCCATTCTCTTCATGGTATTCAAAGCGTCTGCCAGTTACCCTCTTAACTGCTACAAGGAGACTAGCCCCAGCTTCTCCATCCTCTCACATAAAATCCCTTCTGCAACATGCCCAATATTCCAGCTATGGTTCAAACTGTTTTAGAAACCTTGCTCGTGATTTCCTTAAGACTGTGTTCCTGACCTTATTAAAAACCAAGCATGCCAATGCTTTTTAAATTGGCTTCTCAACCCGCTCTTCTTTTTCAACCATTTATGCCACCAAATCTCACTGCAACAGTCTCCCTTTTAGAATTGTCCTTTTTCTTCCTGATAATTAAAAAAAAATTTCCATGGTAAATATTTGCAGTGTTCATTCTACATGCCTTTATTCTGTAAATCTGATGAAAAATCTCATCAGCCCAAAAAGTAAGCATTTTGGTGCATAATATACAATGTATCTGACAGTAAACTAGTAATCACCCAGCCACCCCTCACACTTGGAAACTCCAGAGTAAAAAAAAACACCGGTGTTTAGACTATAGAATTCTGTGGCATAGAAGCAGGCCCTTCAGACCATCGTACCATGACAATCAAGTTGATTCCATTTGTTTGCAAAGTCCCTCTAAATCTTCTCTATCCATGTATCTGTCTAAATCTATTTTAAATGTGACATTTGTTCCCTCCTTTACCACTTCCTCTGCTAGTTCATTCCATATCCTATGACCCTCTGTGTAAATAAAGCGCCCCTTCCAAATCTTTCCCCTCTCACCTTAAATTCATGCCCTGTAGTATTGTATTCCAATACCTTTTAACTAACACACTGCAATGCAAGCAACATCCTGGTGAACCTCTTCTGCACCCTCTCCAGAGAGTTCCCAATCTCCTGGTCCCAAGCAGTTCTTCATTGTAGTGCTCTACATTCCATCCATCATCACGAAGGTCTGTAAACAATATGCATGAACAGACAATGATGTGTACAAATGTACATGCAGCATATCTGCTCTCATTAATTGGGTCAATGAGCATGAGAGTGAGGAAGTCCTGTTGCAGCTGTATAAAACATTGCTTAGGCCACATTTGGAATATTATGTGCAGGTCACTTTATTACAGGAAGGCTTTGAAAAGGATGCGGGGGCATTTGCAAGAATATTGCTAGGATTAAAAGGGAGTTGTAAGAAAAGATTGGTCAAAATTGGATTGTTACCTCTGGAGTGTCAGAGGCTGAGGGGTGAACAGAGAGATGTTTATCAGATTGAGGCAAATGTGTCATACTTCGATTTAGTTTCCCAGAATGCATCACCTTGCATTTCTGATCCTGACGAATGTTTTGGTTGCTAAATACCTGCCTTCATTGACTCGAGTCCTGTTTTATTATTCTAACTCATTGTCGTGTAATAAAAGCAGAAAATGTAATATTACACAAAATTTCCTTTCATCTGCTAAAATGCAGGCAAAGAGTCACCATTAGCGTCGCTCGACGAGAAAGAGAAGCAAAGGAGAGTCCCTTCAGAGATGTTGAGTGTCCATAGATTCGCCTCCAGTGCTCCCACAGCCACACAGACTCCGGTTTGATTCATCAACAACCCGAGCTCCAGATACAAACCTCTGACACGATCAGGCAGCCTTCAGTGCCAAGCCCTTTTGGGAGCCCTTCTTGCCCTCTGAACCCTCTTGAATCCCAGTTCAAATACCTGGTTCCCATGAGCCGGTCTCCTGCAGCCAATATGGGTACCCAGAACACGTCACCAACAGCCTGCAACCCGTGTAGGTCCATTAGATAGGTTCTGATTTACTTGATTTGGTGCTTTTTTCCCTTCCCTCGTCTGACAGATGTGCTACAAAGCATACTTCCATCCCTATACACCTCCATCCCCCATACTGAAGGCCTCAAAACCCTTCATTTCTTACTGGACAATAGACCCAACCAGTCCCCCTCCACTACCACTCTCTTCCAGCTGGCATATCTTGTCCTCACCCTTAATAATTTCTCCTTTGACTCATCCCACTTTCTCCAAGTCAAAGGGGTAGCCATGGGTACCCGCATGGGCCCCAGCTATGCCTGCCTCATTGGTTATGTGGAGCAATCCATGCCACAAACCTACACAGGCAAGGCCTCTCAACTCTTCCTCTGCCTCATCAATGACGACTTTGGTGCTACCTCAAGCACCCATGATGAGTTCAATGCCAACTTCTACCGCGACCTCAAATTCATGGTGCATCTGTAACAACACTCTCCCTTTCCTCAATCTCTCTCTGTCTCCATCTTGGGAGACAAACTGTCGACATCTACAAATTCAGTAACTCCCACAGCTACCTTGACTACACCTCTTCCCACTCTGTCTCCTGTAAGGAATATATTCTCTCAATTCCTCCTTCTCCGTCACATCTGCACCCAGGACGAGGACTTCCTTGCCAGATCATCAGAGATGTCCTTCTCCTTCAAACAATGTGGCTTTCCCTCTACTATCATCAATTTGACACTCACCTGCACGTCCTCCATTACCTCCACATCTGCCATGGCTCCCTTCCCACTCCCCCCACCCCAACGCACAAGGACAGGATTCCTCTTGTCCTCACCTAGCACCTACCAGCCTCCACATCCAACACATCCTCCTCCGCATTTCTGCTCCCTAATATGTGATCTCACCGCTAGATGCATATTCTCCTCTCCGCCTTCCTCCCCACCAATCGTCCTTTTGGTAACTACCCCAGCTCCTCTTGTGCCCACACCTCCTCCCTCACCACCATTTGGAACCCAAAATAGTCCTTCCAAGTGAAGCAACACGTGAATCTGCTGGGGCCAACTACTGCATCCAGTGCTCCTGTTGTGGTCTCCTCTGCATTGGAGAGACTGGCCACAGTCTGAGAGTTCGCTTTGTTGAGCACCTCGGCTCTGTCCGCCGCAATAGCATGGATTTGCCACCCATTTCATCCCCTATCCCATTCCCTTGCTGACATGTCTGACCATAGTCTTGTGCACTGCCAGACTGAGGCCACCATAAATTGGAGGAGCAACATCTCATTTTCTGACTGGTGCTTTTTCCCTTCCCTCGTCTGACAGATGTGCTACAAAGCATACTTCCATCCCTATACACCTCCATCACCCATACTGAAGGCTTCCAACCAGATGGCATTAATATTGAATTCTCTGGCTTTCATTAAGATCTCTGCACATCACCCTCCACCCCAGCCTCCCCCCTCCTCCCACATTTTCCCCCATTGCCTCCCCCAGCTCTGCCTCTCCCTTTTCCCTGTCTCCTTTTGCACAGACAATAAATTCTCCCCTCTCCCCTTATGCTTTTTGTTGGTCTGGATTCCTCCTTCAGCCAACATTGTCTGTATTCTGAGATTTCCTGCTTATTCCTTGAAGACAGGCTCGGGCCTGAAACGTTGGCAATATATCTTTGTCTCCTATGGATGCTGAAAGACTGCTGAGTTCCTCCATCATTTCGGTGTGTTTTTAGTTCATTCCACATGCCCAGGTTTCTGCTGACTGGAGCAAACCGAATGAAATAGTCATTGTAAATCACAGCAGGTTTTGTTAACTTTAACTTTGCTTCTGTGTGTTTGTAACTGTTTATGCCAGTTAACAATCTCCTTCGGGCCTAAGTGGAGGGTGTGATGTTCCACTCATTATCGCAAAACAATCTCTTTATTTGAAAGTGATTGAGTTTCTCAATCACTCCCCATTTTGTAGCCTCGTTCCATCCACTTGTAAAATGTCAGAGCAATGTTAAAATACTGAAGCCTTGCGTGAGTTGTTTGTGATTTCTTTTTCTAACCCACCAAATTTGGGTGCATTATCTCTGCTGAATTAGGTTGGCTGTAAATGCACCGTTGTTTTGAGCAAACTGAAAATGGTTGTGGTTTGTAGAGTCCAGTTTTATCATCCCTGAACACTTGTTCAAGGATGAGATGCCCTATTCAGTCAATCCATCCCCAACACACATATTCCAAGTCCCACCACATGACTGGGCCAGTGCCAACAACTTGGATAGCCAGTAATGGGAATCTGGGAGGAGAGCACTATTGTCTGCTATCAGTGAATGAGGAGAGAACCTGGAACAGTACAGCCCAGGAACAGAACCTTTGGCCTACGTATCTGTGCCGAACATGATGCCCAATTTACCGTCTGAGAACATTGCTGCTTGCACATGATCCATATCCTCTATCTGAATCATTTTTATGTGGCAGCCTCTTCATCTCTCCTGCTGGATATGCTTCACCTGACACTCTGTTCCAGACATCCTCCTTCATTTATTTAAAAGAAAATGCCCTATATGTCTCCTTTAAACTTTCCCCTCCTCCCCCACTCCTCACCTTAAACACATGTCCTCTACTTTGTGATGTTTTTGGCCTGGGAAAATTATTCATCTATTCTATCAATGCTTCTGATAAGGGGCAAGGCCATTTAAAAAAAAATGCTTTTAATCATTGTAAATTTAAACTGCAAATCTGGTTTCTGAAAACATTTTGTCTGCTTTTCCGATAGATCCATGCCCCTCAGTGACAGTGCTGCTTCGGGGAATGTCTGGGAGACACGCGTGGACCATGCAACTCCACCACCAGCCAAGAGGGTCTCGAGCAAACCAGAAGGTTTGAATTCTGTGCACCACTGCAAAGTAACAATATTACATTCCAGCAGCAATGTGATTTAATCATTTTCATTGCAATGATAAAAGCAAAATTACATTGAAAACCCATTGAAGGAAACACTGGTATTAGAATGGTGGAAAACTCCACCTGTGGTCGAATGGGTGGGTTTTCACTGTCATTGGGTTGAAATCCTGGAACTTCCCACCCAGCAACACTCTGAGAGCACCTTCACCAGAAAGACCACAGTCGTTCAGCTACCATCTCCAAGTCAGTTGGAGGTGGGCCTCAGTGCCACTGCCTAGCATCCCAAAAATTGACCAATTAGAAAAACCCAAAAGACAATTTCTAAGCACATATATATATTTGTGTAATAGCTGATCCCATATCAAAGTCAACCCCACCCCTATTTTTTTGTCCCCGATGTCCCGGCTGCTGACACCCTGACCACAGATGCATGTCCCAGCCATCCGCCCACGCAAGCTCCTATGCCCCGACCGCAGATCCTCACTTTAGCCGCTCACCTAATCGAGCTCCCGACGCTATTTCTTTCCATGGATACTGCCTTGTTCTGCTTAGTTCCTCCAGCTCTCAGCTTTAGTTTACTCAAGATTCCAGCATCTGTAGTTCTTGCGTGTTTCCTGTTCTTTGTTGCTTTTTCTCTGTTTCCAATGTTTGTTAAACATTCCCTGGAAAAATGCTTCCTTGTGCAAAGCAGTTCAGGGAAAAACACACCCTTGTGCAAAGAATTCTTTGTTTTCAAAGCAAGTGGAAAATTTTTAAATATCAGTTCCTGATGGTGTGGACGATGCGAAGCTCAGCCTCGTGGTTCGAATTGGCTGAGGTAGCAGTCCTCAACCCTAATTGACCACATCCTTCCTGGCAAGAGCACCAATCATCCTGGCATCCTGCTCCTGGTAATTAGCAAATACTCTGCTCGAAAGGGCACATGAAAGTTATGTCATGCTTTGACCGTTTAAAACTGCACCGCCAAATAACATTCTGATGCTTGGAAGTGGAGCGACATGAGAGCAGGATTCAGGAGTGGGTGGGGGTTTTGTGGAGGCGAATATGCATGAGGAGGGTGATTCAAATGTAACATGCAATATTATCCACAGGCATTTGTTCCTGAGCCTCACCCTCCCCCAAAAGATAACATGGGGATCAAGTACAATGTTAAACATCGGCCTTTCCCTGAGGAAGTGGACAAAATTCCATTTGTTAAAGCTGATCTCAGTATCCCAGATCTCCACGATATTGTTACTGATCAGGTAAGAGTGTGAATGGAGACAGGGCACACACATTAAATAATCAAAATTCAAGGTTCAAGATTCAATTTATTGTCATAGTAATAAAACAGTGTCACGAAATTTCCTTTTGCCTGTTGCAAGGCAAACAGATTAATCGTCGGCAGGAATTGCCTAAGCACGTCGGACAGTCAGTCGGGCAGTCAGTGAAAGAAGCAAAAGAGAGTCCCTCAGAGTCACCAAGTGTCTGTAGATTCGCTTCCAGCACTTCTGCAGCCCCTGTAGCCACACAGAGTCCAGTCGAGTTCCAGATCTGAACCTCCAACGCAGTCAGGAACCCCTCAGCACTTCCTCGCATCCCAGTTCCAATACCTGGTACCCCTCCAACCAGTTTGAGCCAGCTTCCAGCAGTCCCCAGCCCTGATGCGAGTCTCCTGACAGCAGACCCCAAAAGCCCACAACTTCCACAGGTTCCTTGCCTCAAGTCGCCAGCAGCCTTCCGCGTGCACTGGTCCCTCAGCCGCAGTCCCCTCACGGATCTGGAATAAAAACAGAACATTTGGGAAGCATTCATAGTCCAGTATGTCTCATGGGATTGATATTTCTGGCTTCTGTAAAATTTTGAATGGATGTTCAGTCAGTGCATTAGCATCCTGTTATTTTCTAGCTAAGCCTGTTGTAGTCTGCACAAGAAAGCTGGAGGAACTCAGCAGGTCTTGCAGAGGAGGTTACGATATATAACCAATTTGTTGGTTGAGGTGGATAGTTGGTTGTGATGTGTGTGTGGTTGGAAGTCCTTCTTCATGGTAAAATATCTTCACCTCCAACAGACACTGGGAGACCTATTGAGTTCCTCCAGCATTCTTGTGTTTTTACTACAATCACAGCATGTGCAGACTTCGTGTTTCAATTATAGTCAACACTTGGCTATATAAATTCCAGAAGCCGTTGTGTTGATTGTTTGCTAAGAACTTTAAAGCTGAAGTGCTGTCAAGTTTAAAAGGACTGACTTTCAGAAAGTTCCTCGGTGTATTCCTCCAAACATTAAACAGTGTGCATTTGCATCAGAGCATTGTTCCTGTTGGGGAAACTGTTCATTTTATTTTAAATCCTGCCATAACTTAAGAATCTACCTGTTGAAGAAATTTGAGAATTTTTTTTTTTGGAATATTTTCTTTTTGATTTTGTAGACTCGAGCATTTCAAACAACACAGGAAAACATTTGTCCCCTTTTACAGAGTATATTATACAGAGTCTTTTGTTTTCCCCTCCTCCCCCTCCCCCCCCCACACCCCAAAATGATAAATCAATAAACACATACTAGGTACAAAAGAAAATAAAGCACAACAGAATAACAATGGTTACAAACAGGTCACAGAAATGATCCAAAGATAATGTAAGCCAAGAAGATACCCAAGCAACCTAAAGCACACTGAGAAAACCAGAAAAAGACAAGCTGGGACTCAGAACCATTTTTTCCATCCTGGCATTCTGGGACTGGCGTGAACTTACCATCCACCGCTCCTCTTTTAAAGAAAGGAATGGGGGGGAGGGGGTTGTAATAATACCTGCTTTCCAATGCACTACAAGTATGGTTGCCACCCTTTAACATGGTGCCATACCTCCCCCTCAGATTGTATGATATTTTCTCCAGGGAAACCAGTTCTGCATCTTCATGTAGTGCTCAACTGTGAGTCAGACTTCCAGGTGACCGCTTTATATTTCCTGGCCACAGCCAAGGTGACCTTTACAAACTGACTGGATATTTGGACCATCTCAAACTCGTATCCTTGATATTCCCCACCAGGAACAGCCATGTGTCAATTTTTGTTCTGAGATTTTTTTTGAAAGGAAATGTCAGTTCCTAGGTAAAAGACAAAAGTCTGCAGACTCTGACTGAAGTAAAAACCACAATCCTGGAGAAACTCTGCAGGATAAACAGTGCACTTAATATAGCAAAGATAAAGATGTATAACCAACGTTTCGGGTATGAGCACCATGTAGGGAGGCACTCGAGTTCACACACCTGCCTACATGAATGGCTCAAGCCCGAAACGTTGGTTATGTATTTTTATCTTTGCTATATAAAGAACACTGTTTGACCTGCTGAGTTTCTCCAGCATTGTGGTTTTTTTTCTTTTGTGTCCTAACTCCTAAGCAGATGTGTGCGCAAATACACCAGCTAAACAGAGGCTTTGATTTGTGGAACAGTGCTGCCACCATGTGTCAGCAAGTGGTAACAATAATGGAGAGCAGTCAATGTCATTCACACCACAAATATATTCATCTAAACAAGCTCATCTAATCTCTAATAAATCAATTCCATATGTGAGCTTTAAGCTCATGCAATGCACCAGACAAACAAAACGTAATCTGATTTGGGATTTAACAAAGCCTCATTCATTGCCCAGCCTCAGTATTCACGTTGGTATGCTATGCACTCTCAGAGGGTATTGGTCAATCATCGTTAGACCGAAGTTGTCTGGACCACACAAGATAATAATGGCAAAATCCCTGTCTAAAGCAAACTGGTGAGCAGGTGGGGTAATTTTCTCTCATTGTGCCTGTAATTATTCTCGGTTGTGGACCACTGTGGAATTTGGCTTTACAGCTTGGTTGCTGGTTTCATGATGCAGAATGATTATGGCACAGGAGGAGGCTGTGTTGGCCCAGCCTGCACCAGTTCTCGACAACAGTCTAGTCATTCCAATCACCCACTGTAAAAACACAGAAATGCTGGAGGGGGAACTCAGCAGGTCTCGCAGCATCCGTAGGAGGGAAAGATACCCTGCAGAAGGGCTCAGGCCTAAACCATCATTCTATGTCTTTATAATAGGCACAAAAGAATATTATGGGATTGCAGGGAAGCATTTAGTTCAGTGAGTGACTTAAAGTGTAGTTCAACATTTTAATTTGTGTATCCTTCGAGTTTTTGATAGCCACTGGTGGTCATGGAACTCATACTATGACAATACCAACAAAAGATGCTGTGCATTTGTTTGTGGCATCTGGCAGGATCTTGTACCATCCAAAGCACTTCACAGTCAACAGGATACTTGGTGTAAGTGCTTCCATAGAGTGGGAAGGTCCCTTGACACTGAACTCTAATTAAACTTTTACAGATGGGAGTTCAACACGAGAAGCTGAAGAAGCTAATGGCCAGTCAAATTCTCTATGAAAACGCATTGGAACAAGTCAGTGAGGAGAGACTGTCCAAAACGCTATTTCCTGATTCAGACACAGAATGCATACCCCCTCCACCAGCCCAGGAATTCCAAACTGCTCGTCTTCTGCTCTCACACTTTGGATTCCTTTCTTTGGAAGCTCTGAAGGTACAGTGTGTTGTTATTCCTGACATCATTTTGGAGCTTTTAGTTAATTCTTTCTTCTCCTTTACAATGCACCTTCGGAGGTTTCTTGCTTTGAGTGGCAAATCAGATTCCATTTCTTATTCAAAACACAAAAAGGTCTTCCAAGGTGAAGGATCCAGGCCAATATGTTGTTCCCTTTTCCTGTGGATGTAGCATGACCTGCTGGGCGTTGGACTCGACCCCAGCATCTGCACACATTTTTGTTTGACCCCCTTTCTCAGAACCATCCTTGAATTTTAGTCCATGGCTCCTGATTTTTACTCAGTGATGAACAAAGTAATGTTTTAAAGAAAATTATTTACAAAACAGATTTTGCCCAGTTTGCTACTGCTACTTGGGAGGGTTTCAACTCGTGAGGCAAACAGGTGGGAGCCAGAATGACAGTTTTTAAGGCAGAGGTGAAATAGAATAGGTTAGTTCAGTGGGCAGTGCAGATGGAGACAAATAGGGAAGTACAAGTAGGTTGGTTGGCTTAACTGTGTTTACTTTAATGCAAGGAGCCTCACTCGAGAAGGTGGATCAAGATATTACCCCACCTCTTCTCTCCACCACCCGCCCCCCCCCCCCCCCCAAGTTGAGGTGAAACTTATAGAGGTCAGTCCTGACCTAGAAGTGATCTCAATGATTCAAAAACCTGAAGCCTCCCACCTCCCCCCCCCCCCCCACACACACACACACACACACACACACACACACACACACACGCTCCAACCACATTCCTTAAATTATTTTAAAACCCTGAAGTAGTCAATATGAAACACTCAAGTCTTCAACATCCCCTTTTACACTACTCAGTAAAAAAGTTACTATTACAAGTCACTTTTTTTGCATTAGGATTGCTGTGAATATTTATTATCTATGTATTTATTGGCTTTTTAGATTCAATTAGTTAACTATTATCATTTGTTTTTACAAGTATCTGTTCAGCTGCAGCAAGTATGAATTTCAGTGCATGTGTCCTTAGTACTATGTGTGAGTCAATGAAGTCATTATCACATTGGTGATCTGCTTAACTACTTACTACTCCATAACCATCTGTGTAGATATTGTCCTGAAGATCTTGCTGTGCTACTTACGAAATATCCAGCTAGAATGCCACAAACTAAACTCAATCACTGCATATCGTGCCGACACACTTGAGCTGATCTTGTTCGTTGTTTTGATTGTCCCCACTGACTACCCCAAACCCTGTCCACTATTGGAGACTTACTCTTTACAACCTTGTCTGTGTCTTTTCCTAGGAGCCAGGGAACAGTCGCCTTCCTCCTCACCTCATTGCACTTGACTCCACTCTTGCTGGGTTTTTTGATGATATCAGCTACCTGGACTTGCTACCATGCAGACCATTCGAAACCGTCTTTGTATTTTATATGAAACCAGGACAGAAAACCAGCCAAGAAGTAAGAACCATGATTGTTCATGAAATGTGAACAAACTCACTGAATTTTAATAATCTTTCGGCTCTGACACCAGGCATAAAGTAAAACCTAATTGTTTGTTGTACAGTAAGTCCTTGAAATTGAGTCTCTATTAAGTTTGCTATATATTTGTATGATCAACTATTTTATAGGGGATAGTCAGTGTCCCCATCAAGAATTCATGTTGATTTCACTGTAGCTTCAGAATAAGTTAAGAGCCAATTTTTGTTTGCACTCATTCAGGCTTCCAAGTTTCACTGGTAATATGTGGTGAGACAAAGGCTCGTGTAATTGGAAGGTGGCGAGGGGGTGGTGAATGTAGAGGAATGAGAGTATGGGCAGGACTTGAACAATCCTGGGGAATGAGATACTCAGACTGCAGATGCTGGAATCTGGAGAAAAAACACTCTACTGGGAGAAGAATTGTCGATACTTTGGGTCAGAACCTATCTTGATGAAGGGTTTCAAAAGATGACTGCAGTTGAAAGATGCACACCAGTCTGCAGACTGCTGGAGACTGGCTGAAGGGGTACCGGGTATTGAAAATGGGATGCAAGAGGGTACCAAGTAAGCTGAAAGTTTCCTGATCGTGTTGGGGGTTTGGATCTGGAACTCAGATTGCTGATGGTTTGGACTGAAGTTGGTGTGGCCGCGGGAGCACTGGAGGTGAATCCATAGACACTTGGTGACTCTGAGGAAACTCTCTTTTGCTTCTCTTTCTATATTACACCTGTTTTATTACATGACAATAAAGGGATATTGAATCTTGAGTTCCTCCAGCAGACTGTTTTTGCTAGAAAATGAGGTGATTGGTTTATTGGTAGTTGTATTCCTTAACAATTTGACAAACCATCAAAGCATCCTATTAATGGTCACTGAACCCTTTAGAATCTCATAGAATATTCCTTTGTTGAAATAAAAAGTAATAGGGGCTTTCTCCCTCTTTTATATATAGTTTAATTTTATATTTGGTTACTTTTCTCATTAATTAATTAATGGTTGATATTGTACTGGGTTTGCAAAATGGCGATAATTTCCTCAGCATTGTAATTTCTAGACAGCGAACCTTCCTGTTTGATGGCTTGTTACACAGAATTCAGTTGTTTTGTCTATAACGAGTGGGAACGAACATAACTTTGTAATTCCTATTTAGAGCACTCCCAGCTGGAGAAGGGAGGTGTAGCTTTAGCTTGTGGCCCTCTTATTGGGTAGTTTTTTGGGTTTGGGGGGGTTGGGAGTGGGGTTAATTTATGTTAGCTTTTTTTTCCCTGAGCAGCTTTTGAGTGGTTGTGGAACTTATCATTTGTTTCTCTGTTACTATTCATGCTATGCTCTATCACCCTCTCTGGGGGGTGCTTGTAAAGGCACAACCAGCTTTCATTTTTAATTTTATTAATCTTAATATTAATATGACTATACATACTATTTTATTTCTTGGAATTTGAATGGCCTTAATCACTATTAATGCACAAAAATATATTTAAAAGATTTCAGGCTGATATTATCTTTGCGCAGGAAATGCACATTCATAAAGAGGACGAATATCATTTTTTTAAATTTTGGAAGGATTTACAATTCCACTCCCTTTCTCAAGCTAAAGTTAGAGGTGTCTTGATTTTTATTGACTCCAAGGTTCCATTTGTACATTTTAATAAAATATCTGATGTTGCTGGAAATTTTTTAATAGTAACTAGTTTATTGGGAAATAAGAAGGTGGTATGCTCTTAATATCAACTGTCCTGAATTTTTTCATATTATTCTCGACCTAATTTGAATGAATTCATGCTGATTATGGGTGGAGATTTCAACGGTGGTTTAGATCCTTCGATTGACAGATCCTCCACCATTCAGATGCTTCCAAATAAATCAGCTCTTTTTTGCTGGATTATGGTTTAGTCGATCTATGGAGATTTTACACCTGAAGGAAAAGAAATTTTCTTTCTTTTCTCATGTATACCATAAATACTCCAGAATAGATTTTTTTTTAATTGATATGTGACTGGTGCCTTTGATGGAGAAATGTGAATACGACGCAATCACTGTTTCTGATCATGTGCCTTTAAAACTTTGTCAAACTCTCCAATGTCACTTACAGAATTCAACAATGGCAGTTCAATTCAACTCTGCTTCAAGAGGAGAAATTAATTAGCCTTATTAAAGATCTGATATCTCTTTTTTTCAGACAAACTCTACTGAAGGAATGTCCAATCTGGTCATTTGGGATGCACTTAAAGCATTTTTACGAGAACAAATAATTTTTTATTCTGCTGGACTTGCTTCACATACTTGGGGTTGAAGTTACTAAAAGATTTATATAAACTAAATTTTTCTCCTCTATTTGAATGTGAGATTGTTTTTGTTTAGATGGTCGCCTTTATTATTATCTTTAATAGGTCGTATTAATACAGTTAAAATGATAAAATTACCTGTTTTTATATTTATTTCAAGCAATTTCAATTTTCACTCTGAAATCTTTTTTTTAAACTAATATTGACTTAAAGGTTTCCTCCTATAATTGGAAAAACAAAAACCCTAGAATTAGTAAATTTCATTTACAAAAAGTGAAAAAAGATGGAGCTAATTTTAGATTTTATTACTGGGCTCCTCATATTTGCTATCTAACTTTTTGGATTTTTTATTCTGATAAACTGGATCATCCATTATGGACAGATTTGGAATTGAGGTCTATACAGCAGTACTCAGTGGCCTCTTTATTGGGGGCCTCTCTTCCATTTAGCTTTTCCAAGATCAATAGGAATATATTTAATCCCATACTCAAACATGTATTGCAAATCTGTTTTTTTTTTGTCTTTTCTGTCTTCATCCAGTGGAGGGGGGACAGTGTTTATACTGTTTGAAGTTTTATCTTGACATCACTCTCTCTCTCTTTCTCTCTCTATACACACACCAACATATTCTATTTTCAGTTTCGTTCTCTTCTTCATTGTACTGTATTTATTATTTTAAAAAATTGAGAAAGAAAGGAATAATATTCAGTTGGCCAGGAGATGATTATGTTCCAGGGTAACTGAATTCTATGAAATGCTTGAATAGTCTGATAATCTTGCTGTTTCCCCTCTCTGGGATATCTCAAATTAGGAAGACATAATGTTCAAAGCAGGGATTCGTCAGTGACTGGGAGATTTTTTCCCTCCAATGAGGCCTGTATATCTTTGGCGTTCCCTGCATACAAGATACATATTTAGTCGTTGAATATATTTAAGAGTGAGATTTATAGATTTTTGGAAGTGTAAAGGAAGCAGAGGATGTGGTGATCTGGTCGCCAAATTGACCTGAAAGCATGGTAATGTACTTGATCCATGTGATAGTACAGATTCTATCGCCAATGTGTATTTGTACAGATGGTAGTTTAGGATGACTGTGATTGGCTGAGAGTGTAGCCACGCCTACTGGAAGGTCTTAAAGGATTGCTCCTAGCCAGACCGGGTCATTCTGGACTGGTCGACCAACTTGTGATACGCTCCACTCTTTTAGTTAATAAAAGCCTTGGTTTGGATCAACAAGTCTTTGGTTCTTTCGACACGCTCTACAATCCACAACCAATATAATTTAAATATTTATTAGATAAATAATTTGTTTAGAATTCAGATACGTACTCGTGTATTATTGTTGCTGGAGTTGACGAGTTATAGGATAAATCAATGCTAGAGCTCAACTCATTAGAATTTTGTTGTTTTGTTTAGACGTATATTTTCAGGCTGGACCCCTTATTTGTCCATATGGTTTAAATGTGGTGCACATTAAATATAGGATGAAGCATTTCAGGTAAGTGCACATCAGGAGGTCTCTGGTTGTGAATTCTGTGCATCATGGAAAAGCCTAGAAAAAAATTGGGCATTTGGCATTCAGCCAAGTTATTCAAAAATAACAAATAAAACGTGCTTTGATCAGATACTCATCCTTATAGACAGCAAAGGTGATTAATTCAAGTGAATACTTTGCTCTCAACCAAACTCCAGCTGTCCTGCTTCTCAAATTGCTCACCTTTATTTTAAGTTTCATTTTTCTCTTTTCCTTGTCTTTTCAGATTCTCAGGAATGTGGAATCTTCTAGTAACGTGCAGTCTAATTTCCTGGAGTTCCTCTTGTCATTGGGTTGGCCGGTGGATGTTGGGAAGCACCCAGGCTGGACTGGTCACGTCTCAACCAGCTGGCAAATTAATGCAGGCAATGACGACGAAGGGAAACAACAAAGTACGCTGACAGGGCAAAAAGGAAATGGGCAATTGGTGGAAATGTGGCTTTCAATTAAAAAAAATCTATATGGAGGGGAAACTTTGACATTTTTCAGTTGATCAAATTTAAATTTGGACATACAGCACGGTAACAGGCCATTTTGGCCCACGACCTCCCGCCGTCCAATTATACTCAATTGACCTACAACCCCCAGTACATCTCGTACAGTGGGAGGAAACTGGAGCCCCTGAGGAAAACTCACGCAGACATGGGGAGAACGTACAAACTCCTTACAGACGGCATGGGATTTTAACCCCGGATTGCTGGCACTGTGTGCTGTGCTATTCGTTTGCCAACAGCGCCACCCTCTTCACCACCTCTTCCTCCCATTCCCCCCTTCATTTCACGATAGGTTTTGATGGAAAGGGATCGAGAGAGCCAGAACTCTCGTGTTTCCTGACTGCTCCCTGAATGGCCTAGCTGGAGTCTAAAGGTTTGCTCTTGCTCTACCTCCTTTGCCAACCTAAATACCCAATTCAACCACCCTTTAATTGTCTATATTGAGAGGAATGCACATCCAAATGTGGCAACTTGTACAGTAATGTAATCCCAATGTGGATAGAGCAAAATCTCAAGATTAAGATTTCTTTATTGTCATGTAATAGCACAGAACATGTAATATTACACAAAGTTGCCTTCTGCCTGCTGTAAGGCAGAGTCTCTTTTATTGTTGTCTGGCACACCTTACAGTAAGAAAGAGAGTCCCTACGGTGTCACTGAGTGTCTGTGGATTCGTGTGCAGCCGCACAGACTCCTATTTGATTCATTGGCAACCCGAGCTCCAGATCCAACCCCCTGACATGGTCAGGAAGTCTTCAGCACCCGAGGCCCTTCTGAAACCCTTCTTGCCCTCAGCACCCTCTCAAATCCTGGCTCCAATACCTAGTTCCCACGAGCCAATCTCCGACAGCCCGTTCCCTGTGTGGGTCCCTCAGCCACTGTAGTCACCATCCTGTAGAGTCATCTCCTTTGATTTTCCTCTTCTATGGATGTGTCCTCCCAATTTCTGATGCTTTACGCTGGTCCGCTGCTCCCTTGGAGTCTGCAACCCCTCTTGGCCGCTGCAGAGTGCAGCCACCTCCATCTTGGGTACAGACATCCACGATTGCAGGATTTACTTACGTACAGTGTTGGCTTCTTTAACACACCATTTGAATCCCGTATGGAGTCACTGGTATTAGCAACGGGCAGTTGAACCCTTTGGATCAGTACTGTGTCTCCACTCTCCCAGGTCTGCACCAGTGCACTGCTGCCTTTAGAGAGGCTTTCCAAATCCTCTTTGTCCAATCTGATCCTGGAACAGTTATAATGCAAGAGCAGTGAATACAATTCTATCTCAGAAAGGATGTTACCCTAGGTTCAGTGCCATGTATAATTTGATTGTAGTTATTTTGGAGTCGATCATTATGTCACTCGTGGAGTTGTTGTGTCCACTCAGCTAAATTATACAACTCGTGAGAAAATTCCTATTTTTTTAAAACCACATCAAAAGTAATTTATATTTTTTAAATTATTGTATATACTTGTGTAATAGTCGATCCTGTATAAAAGTCAACCCCCTATTTTTGGCCCTGCCACCCACCCATCTGAGCTCCCGATTCCCCAGCCACGAACCCTCACATCATCCGCCCGTTCACCTTAGCTCCTGCCCGCCACCCTCCCAACCAAACTCCTGATATCCTGAATGGGACAGGTACTTGCTCCCATCAAAAGTATGGTCCATGTAAAAGTCAATTTCCCACTCCCTCTCCCCCCAGGTTTGAGATGAAAAATTAGTCCCAAAAAACTTGATGAGCATATTCAGTAAAAATTCAATGTATGTTTGAATGTGATGATGATGACCCAGTGAGGGAAATGTTCAAGTTGCAGCTTTTTATTTGTCTCCAAGTCAAAATCAAAGCCTTTCAAATTATTTCATGGAAAAATCAGTTCGACACTGAGCCATATTGGGAGGCATTAAGAAAGCTTTAAAAAAAAGAGAACTTTCAATATGAGCTTTAAGGAAGAAGAAAGTCAGAAAGGTTTAAGGTGGGGATTTCTAGAGTCTGGATAGCTGGAAACATCATTGTCAATGAAGTGAGAAAAATCATAGGAGGTCAGAACTGGAAGGATGCTGCCTGCCTGCCCTCGACCACAAGAAATTACAGGGAGTTGTGAACAGCTCAGGTCTTCATTAAACCAGCTCCCTTTCATCGACTCCCATCTGCACTTCCTGCTGCCTTGAAAAAGCAGCCAAACGTAAAAAGATTCATCTCACCCTGGTTGCACGCTCCCCCCACCCCACACCATATCTCCATCAGGCAGCGGACACGAGTTTGGAAGTGTGACTCCAGGTTCAAGGAAGTTTGTATCTCATTGTAAGCAGACTCTTGAACAGACCTTTCATTCGTAAAAAGGATATTGTCCTTGTACTATTGTAGTTGAACCTTTTCTCCATAACCATAAGACATAGGAACAGAAATAGGCTATTCAGCCCATCAAGTCTGCACTATTATCTGCACTTTTACTTTGCACAACCTGTTGTATGTTGGTAAGGGTTGATTTCTATGCATAGCAGGCAAAAAGGTTTTTTCACTTATATCAGTACATGTGACAATAGACAATTTGAATTCTGCAAATCTCATCCCAACCTTCATCAGCATCCTGGAGCTACCTACGTCGTCTCTGGTCAACATCACATCCCAGGAACCAGTATCTTGGAATCTGTCCCCATCCTTTTTCCAGACTGTAAACTTGTATGAGAAGATCAGGAAGTGATGGAAGTATTCTGAGATGCTATGAAAGTAGTAAAACACACTAAATGCTGGAGGAACTCAGCTGGTAATGCAGCGCTCTGAAAGTAAATCAATGATGCTTTGACAAGTCAACTTTTCTATCCTCAGTAAGATATGAGAGAGAAGGGAATTACTGGTGTACCAACAGATGAGGGAAGACAGGAGGAAATGTGAATGGAGAATAACCTCTGGCAGAGGCTGATGAGGCTAAATAGCCTGTCCCCATGATCTATATCCTTTGTAAGGCTGTTGAAGGTTGAAGCAACAAAAACTGGTCAGCAGCAAGTCCACTTTAATGTTACTGATCTTGGCTGTTGTCTGAACCTTTCAGAGGACGAGTTGATGCAGGAAGATACAGGAGGAGGTGTTTTTAATGGGGAAAAGAATGCACTGTACTATGCCGATGCCTTGACGGAGATCGCCTTTGTTGTTCCATCTTTTGTGGAGTCGTGCAGTAAGTTAACATTTGGTACTGTATTTGCAAAATCCTTTTGATGTGTAATGCAGCAGTGTCTTTTGGTATTCCTAACCTCTTCATATAATAATACTTAATGCTTTAAGGACAATATTAAATCATACTGAGAATTTTACATGTTCTACAGTGACTGGCCAGGGATTTCATTTTTCAGTTGGGGTTCAGGTTATGACGTAAACTTTTAATGGAATTGATTGTTGGCTTCAAATTTAAAATTCTAGGTGCCAAAAAAAAAACTAAATACAACTGAAGTTTTGAGTAGATCATATCTTGATACCAGCTGAAAGTTCCTGCCTGATCTCTGCACCTCAGCATTTCCCTAACTTCCAAAAAGAAATCTGATTTTCAGTTTTTATAATCTTAACCACAGAAACCTGAACTGCATATGTTGCTCAAGGTGTGTCCAAAGATCCTTCACAATGACAAGACTTCCTTGTCCCTGTCCTCAAAACCCTTGTAACAAAGACCAGCAAACCATTCTGCATTTGAATTATATACAAGCTGCTGGAGGTACCCTGTGGGTCAGGCAGCATCTTTGGAGGTAAATGAACAGTCGATATTTTAGGGTCAGAACCTGACTTCAGAAAACCCTTTACAGACACTGCCTGACCCAAGGAGTTTCCTTGTTGTTTGCTCTCGATTCCAGCATCTACATCTGAAGTTCTTCCTGCACTTGCTAACTTGATTATTCATGAAACAACCCACCAAGGTTGCTTGCATGACATTTGAAAATTTATTTTAACATTTTTCTAAAAAAAAAATGTTCTTTTTGCCAATGGAAATAGGCACAGTTGTCTAAATGATTCTCCATCTTCTACTATCTACCCCCTTGTTTAACCTGTCTGCCTCTGGCTCGTCCTCCACATCTCAGTTTCCCCGGTCACAACCTCTTCTCATTGCCCCTTTTCAGGCAGAAAGTACAGAAGCCTGACGACCAGCAGCTCTCAGTTCAAGAACAGTTTATTTCCAACAGCTCTTGAACCTTGAGTGATTCAATCATCAGAATCTGCTCAGACAACAGAGGGACTTTTTTTTGCACGAGGATTACTGTGAATTTTGATGTCGATCTTGTGTATTTATCGTCTATTTTAACTTGATTCATTTAGTTTGCTATCAGCTTTTCTTTACAAGCGACTGAGTGCAACAAGTGGCACCCGTGTACATTATACAATCTGTATGACACCAAACTTATCAAATTCTCACTGAATTGGTGGTGTCAGCAAAACTGCGTACATTACATCTGTCTTTTATCTAGCCTGAATATGGAGTGAATAATTGAAACCCTAATATTGACTCAGGTAAACCAGTAACACTTTTATGAACAGAATAAATAGAAACATGAATAGGCAAGAACTGACCTCTTATTGCTGCACTTTCTTCTCTTCGCCTCTTTCCATTCAATTTCCTTACCTGTTCATCGTTTGAAGAATTCGGCCACTGAGCTCTTAGGTGCAATACCCTTTGGGTGAAAAAAAATTCTTCCCTCTCAGTCCAAGTTGTCTGACCTTATTTTTGAAATATTCTTTGATTTCTGAGTAATGTTGATCTTTGAGCTGCTACTCTTTACCCCCTGAATACATGCCACAGGACTGCAGAAAGAATATTATTTTCCGATTCTGTTCTCAGCTGACTCTTTGGAGAGTGGACTTGCAATGCAAGAGTCCGAGATGCAGATGGACCTGCTGCCAAGTCTCCTAAAGCAAACCCCACTGACTTTGGAGCTCTTCCCAAACCATTCTGACAGCCTTGGCAACTCCCAAAGGGTGAGATTCTCACAAGTTTATTTCTCCAGTAATTAAGAATATGGTTTCCACTTTGTTAGTACTGTGTGCAATCCTACTGCACATGAATGTTTAAACAAAAAAAATTTCCCCTACTCTCCCCCTCCAAATCCTTGATTGTTAGATTAGCAGAAATTAATTATTTTGTTTCACTTTTCTCATGAAATCCTGCACTGCAATGTTTGGGTGGGATTTGGACCCAGCTTCCCTCCCATCCTGTGATTACATTGGGAGATGCGGAGCGAAGAGGGGACTTCTCTCTGCTGCTGACAGCAACCAGCCCTCCCAATGAAAATCAGCCACCTTCTGCCTCACCCTTTGTTGCATGCAGACTGCCTGCTTCGTGATAGCAGTCATTGTTGTTTAAGTGAATTGTCAGCCTTGGTTTCCTGTCCTTGTGTGAATGTTAAGCTAATGCCTCAGGTAATGTGCCATGGAGTGCTGACTTTTAATTGTTTCAATCAAAGTGCCAATCTAATATCAAAACCACTGATCTTCCATCTCAGTTGTTGATGAAAACTTGCTGTCATCTGTGTGACAAAACCCATAGAACACTACAGCACAGAAACAGGCCGTTTCCTTGTCCCACTGACCTGCACCCCTCTCATCCATGTATCTGTCCAAATTTTTCTTAAATTTCAAAATTGAATTCGCATTCACCACTTCAGTTGGCAATTTGTTCCACACTCCCACCACTCTCTCTTTAAATATTGCACCTTACCCCCTTAAACCATGTCCTCTAGTTCTTGTCTCACCTAACCTCGGGGGGACGGGGAAAGCCTGCTTGCATTTATTCCATCTAGACTAATAATTTTGTGTTCCTCTATCAAATCTCCCTTCATTATCTGATACTTTGGGGAATAAGACCATAAGATATAGGAGCAGAAGAAGGCCATTTGGTCAGAGTCTGCTCCGCCATTCCATCAAGAACTGATCATTCCCCCACGCAGCCCCACTGCCCATGATCTTTGATACCCTAACTATTCAGATCCTTCCAATCTCTGTCTTAAATATACCCAACAATCTGGCCTCCGCAGCCACCCATGGTGGCAAATTCCAGAGGTTCACCACTCTCTGGCTCAAGAAATTCCTCCACATAGC
The DNA here is from genome assembly GCF_036971445.1 of Narcine bancroftii. Lineage (NCBI taxonomy): Eukaryota > Metazoa > Chordata > Chondrichthyes > Torpediniformes > Narcinidae > Narcine > Narcine bancroftii. The sequence goes on from NC_091474.1 coordinate 29,625,808, forward strand.
TGTTTCAAATAGGTGCCCTTCAATCCTGAAGTTGTACACTCTTGCCCTACAGTCCAAACCTGTTTAACCTTTCCCTGTAACTCAGTTTTCAAGACCTGGCAACATCCTTGTAAATCTTCTCTACACTATTTCAATCTTATTGATAACATTCCTGTAGTTAGGTAACCAAACTGCACATAATACTCCAAATGGGGCCTCACCAATGTCTTGTACAACTTCACTCACCATAACATCCCAACTCCTGTCCTCTGTATTTTAATTTACCAAGGCCAACATGCCAAACACTGTCTTTACCTGCAATGTCACATTTAGATTTTGAACTTTAGGAAATGCTTCATGTAATAGAAAGCATTTTAGTATTACTGGTGCTAAATATGGTTTATAATGCAAATAACTGCTTTTACTGGGGGCCATTGGAATCTGCAGGATTGTTGTCAGGCATGTCAGTGCCTGTGGCACTGCTTACAGAGTCTCTGCCAGATGACCTACCCTGACCACCTTACTATGTTGACCAGCCCAATGCTGGTGATCAGCATCAAATATGCACGTCAATTGTGGTCTCACCCAAGTTCAACTCTGCTCCTGTGAAGCCTGCAACCATGGTGATGGTTTGATTGGCCGACTTGTAGGGAATGAAGTGAAATATCCAATCCCACCACACCAGTCACCCACAGAAATACTGATCAACATGCTAATTCAGGGAGATGCAGAGTATTTATATCCGTTAATACCAGACCAAATGGCTCCTGTTTGTAATACAGAGAAGCTATCATCGCCCATGTCTCTGGGTTAGAACAGTGCTAGGATGAGTACACCATTGTGTGGTGTTGCTAGAGCGATAGAAGTGTGGAAGCTGGTTCATCAACTTACACACAAGTGAGGTTTGTCCTTGTTTCAGTATATTTGCAGGTTGTAACCAAGAAATCACTAATTCCAGTTTCTCTCTTCCAAAGCCAAGTCCGACTCAAAAGGCCAAGAGGCTGCCACTTGGCCGCACAGTACCTCCTCTGGGTCCTGAAACCAAGGTGATTGTTGTGTGGGTCGAGCGCTTTGATGATATAGGTATGATGTATTTCTAAAAGCTTTTTTTCCAACTCTGAATCACTGCACCAACCTATGCCAGTACATAAAACACACACTGTACAGAGGAGGAATATGCACAGTTAGGGGAGACATCAGGGGAGCAGTGGGTGCTTGGAATGGTGATGGAGGCTGAAACATTAGGGGCATTTAAGAGACTCTTAGGCAAATGGATGAAGGAAAAATAGAGGGTAAAGCGGTAGGGTGGGTTTAGTACTTTTTTTTAGGACTCTATTGGGTCAGCTCAACACAGTCTGTACTGTGCTGTAGTGTACTATGTTCTTTGGGAGTTTTTGGGTATGTGTGTGGATGATACGAAAAACTTGTATTGATAAAACACTTTGTGTCACAAGAGCATCCCAAAACAACTAAATGGAATGTTACCAAACAAAAAAGCTGATGGCTAGCTATTTGGGTTAGAGCAGGTAACCCAAACACCAATGCAAAATTATGCCTTAAAGAAGTAAGGAGAGGAGGTTTGGAAATGAACTCCAGGACGACTGAATACTCAGCAGCAATGATGGAGCAATCCATTCCAGCATATTCAGTAAGCAAGAAATGGCAGCATGTAGATTTATTGGTCTGGCCAGAAGTTGTAGGGCTACATTAGATTACTGAGAAGGGGAGGGTCAAGACCATAGGTTTATTTAAAAATATTCTGCAGATCCTGAAAATCAGAAATAAAAAGAAAAAATGTTGTAAATACTCAGTTAGATAGGCAGCAATTCTAGAGAGAGAAATTGGTTGCACGGATGGAGTAGTGGTTAGTGCAAAGCTGTTAGAGCACCAGCGATCGGGACTGGGGTTCAAATCCTGTGCTATCTGCAATGAGTTGGTGCCTTCTCTCTGTGTCCACATGGGTTTTCCCTACTGTTCAAAATGTACCCGGGGAGGGGGGGAGGGGGGGGGGTTGTAGGTTAATTGGATATAATTGCATAGCATGGGCTCGTGTGCTGAAATGGCCTGTTACCATGCTGTATTTCTAAATGTTTTTTTAAAAAGTTGTGATCCAACTGTGGGCTGGTTTCAGACCAGAGAAAGAGATGGAGTGGAGGTTGGGGAGTTAAAGACACAATGGTTAGGCAGACATATGGGGTGCTGGCCTTCATCAGTTGAGGTTTTGAGTTCAAGATCCGTGATGTAATGTTACAGCTCTATAAAACTCGAGTTGGAACACACTTTGAATATTGCGTTAAGTTCTGGTCCCCTCATTACAAGAAGGATGTAAATGCTTTGGAGAGGGTGCAGAGGAGATTATCAAGTTGTTGCTTGGATTGGACAACGTGCATGCCTTATGAAGCAAGGTTGGCCGAGAAAAGGTTTTTCACTCACAGCACATCCAATACCTGCCTGGTTGGGTACCTAACACCTTTTGATACTTTTCCAGAAAGTTTCCCTCTAAATGATCTTCTGCCAGAGACCAGCACTGGAGTGGAGACTTCGACAAACAGTAGCACATCTCTCAGGTATAGTCAGCCACCCCCACCTGGCCTTTTATTTTGACTCAAGACTTGCTAATGTCGCCTTTGCTTTATCTTAAATTGGTGTTTCTCGGGACTTGGTCTCTGTGCACCAACATGCCTCAGTTTCCCAGCTGTCTGCTGAGTTAGCCAAACAAGGCTATTTTTGTGATGCCAATGTGTTTTTTTTTTGAGCAGACAATATTAATACATGAGATACAATTTAACCCTTGTTTAAAGATCTTTGATAAGGTGATCTATATGAGACTAATGAATAAGCTCTGAGAATAAAGAGTCAGGAGACATGCCACTGAATGTATTGCCTGTGCAAACAACAAGAAGCTGGAGAGATTCAGCAGGTCGGGCAACATCCATGGGGAGAAATGGACAAGCAACATTTTTTGAAAGTGTGACTTCCCATTTCTCTCCATGGATGATACCTTACCCATTGAGTTCCACCACCTCCTTGTTTGCTCCAGATGCCAGCCTCCGAAGTTCCTGTGTCTGTCTTGGCTCTGCCACAGAAAGCAAAGTAGCGTCAAAGCTAGCTGTTCACAGTGCAAGATGTTGACTGAAGAGCCACTTCTGATCATTGTTTAGATGAGCCATTCTGACCCTGAGTCAAATATTGTTGATTTTGCAGATAATCTAAAGATAATGTACAAGAAAGTCAACAATGAAGACACAAACTGTGTTGAACTTGCAGAATGGACAATTGGCAAATGAGGGGAATGAAGGAAGTTGCTTGAATCTATTATGAAGGAAGTAAGAGTAGAACATCTTGGAAGGATTGAAAAGAGTCATTGTGAATTTATATTTGGCTGATGTTCTGTAGTCGTTGAGGAACTGACCAGTAGAATGGATGCACTGTCCGTGATATATTGGGATTTACTCGAATGTCTTGCTGAAGGTGCTGCATGTGAGGTTATTTAACCAGGTTGGAGCCATTGAGGGTATGGTAGTGATGTGAATTGAATATTATTAGACAGAAAACGGAGAGTGGATAACTAGATCCTTCGTAAGCTGGTTGGCTCCTTCTGGTTGGGAGCTGCGGAAATCGGAGCTTGGATCCTGTTCTATCAGATGATATCAACAGTTTGAAGGCATGGAATATCAAAGTTGCAGGTTGGCTGTCTGTACTAAACTGGGCAGGATTGTGGGTATGGTGGATGATGTAAAAGAGGCATCAAAGAGATGTAGATGAGCTGATCAAGTGGGTGAGAAAATGGCAGATGAAAAATTGACAAACAAGGTCATCCATGTAACGAGAATTAATTTGTTCCATGGTGAGAGGTGTGCAAGGATGTGCTTGAGCACAAATCATTGAAGCCAACAGGCAGCAAGGAATTAGGAGAGTAAATGCTGTCTTGTTCTTGATGATGAAAGCGTAAGGAAGTCTGTGGAGTGTTGGAGGACGGCCCTGCTATAAGGACGTGAGCCTGTGTCCATGAATAGGAGGTCTGCTATGGGAGCGGGGACTGAGTAGACTGGGTGTGTGCTCTTTGATGCTGGGAAGGTGCTTGCCCTGGTGAACATCAATCACTCCAAAGTGAAATACTGCCTCTTTTTAAAACATAATTAAGCTGTGAGTTAATTTCTGGAATTTCAAGAATTGTTGGAGTGGCAGGCTGGGTGGTGGGGGGATAAACCTGGGTTCAGCTTTCTGTGCTGACACTACTCTTTAAGAAGATGTTTGTGGTGAACTTTTTCTCGCAGCCTGCACTGAGAGACTTTATTTGTTCCTTTGATTTTAGGACCACTACATCAGACAAAGATGTGCCTGTCATTTTTATCCATCCCCTGAAGACTGGTCTCTTCAGAATGAAAGTGCAAGGGGCTACCGGGAAATTCAGCATAGTGATCCCATTGGTTGATGGAATGGTAGTCAGTCGGCGAGCTCTAGGTGAGGACAGAAGTGGCAGAGAATTGAGGAGACATGCAATCAGCCACTCGCATGTGACATAGTTTTCTGCTCCTATTGGACCTGATAATCCATGCTTCCTGGTATTGTTCTTGTGTTTCTCCTGTTACACTCCCCATCTCGGCCACACACAACCACTCCAAAATTGCAGATGTGTTTAAACATCGAAACAGAAACACCTGAATGCTGGTGTTTATAATCCACACAAATGTTTTCCCCATGCTGCCTGCCTCGTATCAACCTTTCTCTGATATAATTGACTTATTTCATTTCGAGAGCATTTAACTGTGTGACAGTGTTCTAAATTCTAACTGCCTTTCTCTTCAATCCCATTTTTCTGATCCTTTCCTTCATCTCTCATCACTACCCAGACCAATACCGTAGTTATTTTTAAGACCTTTATAAGGTCTCTTTTTAAAAAAAAAAAATTCTGGTATTATCCTCAAATGAAGTTCAACAATGTGAAATCTTGAAACTCAGGCTAAAAGGTTTGACCAGCTCAACAGTAAACTATATGGAATGAACCACATGTTGAATCTGACTTTGTGTACATTCACAGCACATGTCCAAAACTTCTCAACAGCATCTTCACTCTGGCCCCTCACAATGCGTAAGCCTCTGACTAACTTGGGCCTAAAACTTATGTCCTTGACATTTGACCCTCACACAGATCATGCATTAATTTTCACCATGCTGCTCAGCGTGGGGTCTGTCAACTGAAGAGGGTAAAAAGAAGGAAGGGAGAGTGCTGGCAATAATAACTATATTGATGATTCGTGCACGGGTTTTTGTTTCAGGGTTTTTGGTCCGACAGACAATTATAAACATCTGTCGACGGAAGAGACTGGAGAGCGACTCCTACAACCCACCCCACGTACGTAGGAAGCAGAAGATTGCTGATCTCGTCCACAAGTATCGCAACAAGCTGCTGGAACCAGAGTTTTACACCTCACTCTTTCAGGAGGTGGGACCTAAACCCCTAAACCCGTAGGCACCCTGAAATCCATCAGACTATTTATGTTATTTTACTACTTAGACCGGCACTTGGCCACCCCAGAATGTGATGCAAAGCACCGATTGATTTTCAGAGCTCTGAAAAGCAGTATGTTCCAGCTGGTTTTGTGTAAATGTGTATCAAGGTCGTAAACTTGATTTTCAAGAAAAATCTAAACCCCATTTTATACTGAACTTCAGGACAGCCTTACTGAATATTACCAAATTTCTGTACAGTATCTGAAATCTGTATTGTGTATTGTTTCTTTGATCTGTTCTGTAGCCAGTGCTATCGTTTTAGTCCTGGACTTTGCACTGAAGCCTGCATGGGTAGACAGTTGAAGTGACTCTGGGACAGTCTCAATCCATATAACAGTAGAATAACTCCACAGCACAAAACTGTCCTTGCTGTTCATAGTTGGCACAAAATTTAAAGGGAAGCAAGCTGAGGCAGGGAGGAAGAGGTTCCTTTCCACATGTTGGCCTGGATAAGTGATTTTTATTCTGGCATCAAACAGAACTGGTTGAATTCTGAATTCAACCAGTTTCTTTTTGAGTAACCTTCCAAATAGTTGTTTTGCAATCACCTTAATGGTGTCTGCACACTTACATCAGCATAATGGCCAATGCAGTTGGAGAATATCATCTTTCCTTCTGATGTCCTGCAAGCAATGAACAGCTGAGCTGCAATACAATGTTGCAGGCACTCTCTCACTCCTGAATAAAATACAGGAATGAAAAGCAGGTGAAAAATTCTGAGAAGGTGGTGGTTTGAGAGAATAACGAGGTTCACACAAGATAATGCTGATGAATCTTCTTGGAGCCCCAACTGTATAGCTCTTTTCTGAATCTCCATCCTTCTAGGCAGAAATTCAGTAAATTTTTATTGCATATCTATAATCCTGGCAGTCATTGCGTGTAAAATTCCCATGGCACAGGGTGCTGCTATGGATTCCCACTGATGGTATCTTGTTCCTTCTTCTCTCAAGACTTGCTTTGGGTTCTGGGTCAGACCTCTTGTCCCGTGAAGCTACACTCATTTTAGCAGTACAGAGAGGAAACTTCTTTACATCCCCGTAAATCTGAACAGGATGACTTGTAAACCTTCACTGGAATCACTGACCTCAGGGCTAGGTTAAAATAAAATGAACCTGAAAACACCCAAATTTGTTCCAAGCTCTCACATAATTGTTATTTTATTCATAAGCTACAAAGCATTTAAAATGCATTATCAATTTTTATTTATGTATTCTCAGTCGAGTTGTGGACTTAAAGGTTACTTTTAAAACATCTGTTTTCAAAGTGTCGTTACAAATTACTCGAAACATTGTTTTCCAACCAACGATCACAGTAAAAGGCACAGGTTCCTGCTTGTGAGGAGATGGGAGTGGCCGAGGGTATAGCTGAGTGATTGTGTCTGAGATTTCACAGAGCCAGGTCATGACGAGAACAGCCATGAACTTTGGTGGTTCAGTTTGATCTGGATTTATCAGTGGCTTAGTTTGATAAATGGAACATGCAGATCTGGCTTTGATTGTCTTGCCTACTGTGAGAGGACATAGTGAGATGAGCAATGAATTTGGAGTGAAGGTTCTGGGGGTTGCAGAGAAAATTTGTGATGTCTGTACTTAACTGGAATTTGCCTCATGAACATATTCTGAGATGTGTGCTAGAGCCAGCTCAAGGCAGATGTGGGGCAAAAGGGCTAAGGAACATGCACCCGCGATTGCTGACATAAGCCCAAATATGGCACTTTGTATTTGGGTTTTAAAAGAATCTTTTCAGTTTGTGAAAAATAGGGTGATTTTATTCATACCTTGCTGCTGCCAGGGCCACCTTGTGCACCCACCTTTCCAGAGTGACTGCAGCCTACTGCTCTGAACTTTTAATTTCAGTCACAGCATTGTCACAGATTTAGCAGCAGTAGGTCAAGCAGGGAATGAATAATCAATGCCAAGAATTATATTGTGTATCACTGATCAACTGATCATTTCATTTGCTCTAAATTGTGCTGTTTCAATGTAAAGGAATTTAGATTTTGTCTTTGACAACTAACGATTAGTTTTTGTTTTGAATCACCTAAAGTTTTCCTTTAGTTTTGCCAACTGGTTTTAAGCACTACAAAACCACTCCCTGCCTTTTGTACTCCAACAAGCCAGAGTGTTAAATGCCAGCAAGCGTTCTCAATCCGTCAAATAAAAATATAAAATAATGAGAAAAACTCTCCAGGGTGATTGTGCTGCAGCTGGGCAGGAGAGTTTCTACAAGTATGTGAGAGCATGGTCTGACTCCATTTAGTCAGCTAGGAGACAGATTTAGTTGGGAAATGTTTGTCAGTGGGTCGTGGAAGCAGCCTCAGGAGTTGCTGTCATGTAGAGTGATAAGTATCACCACTGCCCATTGCCCAGGAGCCTGGACCGGGAGGCCAGTGGATCAGACCATGTCTGCTTCTCGTTGCAAGCTGGTGGCGTGCAGACTTTGAAAGTCCAGTTCAGTGACACTGACACACCTTTGAAGATGTTTCCAGAGCTTAACACAGACCATAATCAATGATCTTCTTTATAAAGCAATGTGATTTTGTGTTTCTGTGTATGTCTTTCATAAAAAGGAGAAAGAATTGATATCTTTATTGGTATCTTTATTATTTTGTTCATTTAATTTTTCAAAGCTCTCTCCATTTTGACAGCCAGGAGACACCCTTTGCCAGTGGGTTTATTGTCACCTCTGCCATCCATTTGATCCCCTTTATTCTTCTTGTTGGACTCCATCTCCAGTGTGAGTGCTGAGAGAGCAGAGTGGGTGCTCGATAGCATTTTCCAATTTATGTGCCTCCTGGCCTTTTGGATCTTGCTATGTGTAGATCAGCGACCATACTCCCTGCACCACAGCATCATCCATGCATTGCTCTAAAACAACGCCAAGACTTCTGAGGTGCTGAAAAAACACGAGTCCTTTCTCACTGCCCACTCGCTCCAATCTTTTGTGCTTACCCCAGGTGGAAGGTATGCTTGAGGGTGGTTGGGAAGTTGGTCACCTTGAGTCACCATCTGCCGAGGTATGACATTCATCTGGTTGGGTCGGGGTTCCTGCTCCCACTTCTCTTGCTAATTATGTGTTTATTTCTAATGTCAGCAGCCTTGTATCTAATTTTTTTTTTAAATTTAGACATGCAGCACAGTAACAGGCCATTTCAGCCCCTGAGTCTGTGTGCCCAATTAACCAACACCCCCAGTACAATTTGAAGGGTGGGAAGGAAACCGGAGCCCCCAGGGAAAACCCACACAGACACGGGGAGATCATTCAAACTCCTTAGTGCGGGATTAGAACTCGGGTCCTGATTGCTGGTGCTGTAACAGTGTTGTGCTAACCGCTACACCAACGATGCCGTCGAATAGGCTGAATACCTGCTCATTAACTTCTGCCAAATATTGCATCTTTATTGCCATGGTAATATTTTCCCCTCTACAACATCAATGACAGACCATCTTGACAAACCAACTTGGTGTGTTGACATACTATTTGCGGCGAGTTACTATCAGTGTGAACTGGGCTGGGTGGGATTGGAATCGTTGTGAACTGGGTGAGGCAAGATTGGAACTAGTGTGAGCTGGGCCGGATGGGATTGGAATTAGTGTGGGCCAGGAGGAATTGAAACTGGTGTGAACCAGGATTGAAACTGGTGTGGACTGGCTGGAGTTGGAACTGGTGTGAACTGAAATTGGAACCAATGTGGCCCATGCTGGACAGGAATGGAACCAGGCTGGGCAGGATTGGAACTATTGGAGCCAGTGTGAACTGGGCTGGGTGGGATTTGTGTTTGGGTGTATAGAATTGACACATTAATGAGGAACGTGGAGACCAGTGTTTACTCCCTTCTTAGAATTGCTGTCTTTACAGTTCGAAGTTAGTTTGAGAAAGGTACAGCATTTTGCTTGTCCTTTGCCCACAGGTCACCAGCTCCTCAGTAACAAAACTAAACATTCATATTTCTAGCATTTGTTGTAAAAATGCTGAATGGCCACTCCAAATTGAATATCACTGGAGAAAGAAACAAAGGGACCCTCCTGAAAGTTCAACTTGTAACAGACATGTTTGTCACTTCAGAGAAGCCATCTGACTTTGTGTTTATATGTGTTTATATGTAACACAAGCAAAGTGATGTGCTGTGCCTGCTCCACAGGAGAAACTAACAAAGAAATGCATATATTTCACATCAGGTGCACATAGTAGCAGAGTTGGTTGTTTACCTGAGCCCATGATTGAGGAGGTTGCAGAATGAGGTTGTTCATTGGGCAGGTACCCAGCAGAAACTTGTTGGCATCCTACCCTTTCCTTCTCAGACACTTGATGTTACAATTTGGTGTTATTTGCCTTTCAGACACAAACTAAGATAGGGAACTGCTTAAAGCTGGGAAAGAGATGGAGGAGATTGCTGATGCTGAGATCTAAAGCAATAAAACTAACTGTTGGAGGAGATCAGATCAGATGGCATCTGTAGGGTAGAGTCAACTACCTCTGCCTCCAAAGATGCTGCCTGACCTGCTGAGTTCCTCCCACAGTCTTTCTGCTTGATTCTATTCTGACACAAATAAGAGAACTCGCATGTTTGTGCATTTGGCTCTTCATTCCAATACAGACCATCAATATGTTAATTTACCAAATTCCAGCAAATTTACCATCAACCAAAAAAACAAAAACCGGTAAGTGAATAATTTGACTTGCTGGAGATCCAACTATTGAAAAGCTAGCAGTGGCATCTTATCCCAACAACTCCATGGACTGGGGCACACGGAGATTTTATACTTCAATTTGAAATTCCAGCTCACTGATGTGTGCAAACATTTGTAAAAGTGAACTAACTCGGCAGAATGCATTTCTGATGTTTTAAGTGTGACATTTTCTGTAAATAATGCTGGGTTTGATTTCAGATGTATAATAAAGAACCACTGTAAATAGTCCAGGTTGTTTGTCTTCAATACTTGTTCTCCTTGTTGGGATCCGCCAGAGAACGTGTATGTATTCAAAACAATTCAATGTGTCAACAGAGAAATGTACAATGGAATGTACTCTCTATATTCACTAAAATTCCAAGATTTTCTTAAACCTAGACCTTTAGAAAAGCTTAGTGCTCATGGTTCTTAAATGGACTCAGAATAAAACCCTACTTGACTGAAGGACTTGAAGCTGAGGTGGTGGGGGATGTTCTCAGATGTACTTCTAAAAGAGCATCACTTATAATGTCCACTGAAGTTCATTGGAACTGACTGTTGGGGTGACCTGGCCATTTTGATTGAATTTTGCCTGATCCAAGAATAATGCAGAGAAGGGATGGTTCTCCCATATAGTAAGATCACAATTGTTGCATACTTCTGTCTCTGTTTCGAGTTTCCTCAATGGATCTTGGCTAAATTCAGTTGCCCCACTACCTGGCCTAAGCCATGTCACTGTGACAGAATTCTGGATGTTCCTCAGTGAGGCCACAACACCAGAGGAACAACAATAGATCAAGGAGGTTTGTCCTCTGAATGCTTTTTTGCTAGCATCACCTGCTTCCCAAGCAGCCATTTCCAAACTCATCCTGACAATTTGTACTGCTTAGTGAAGTTGCAACAAATTAATGAATGCAAGGACAGACAAATAAAAGAGAAAGTTAAGTGTGTTCTGGGTTGAAATCCCTTTGACCAAACAGCAAGCTCATTTTTTAAGGCTGGCCTATACCTGGATGCCTGGTCTTTATCTGTACTGCCAGCATAGCTAACTAGTTGAGCTTTTCAACTGTACATTAAACTGCCATGAGATAGGACTTGAAGCTGAGGGGGTGGGGGATGTTCTCAGATGTATTTCTAAAAGAGCATCATGTCCCCCTGCAAATCTAGTTTATTAAACCCACTGCAGCACTAACAAACCTTTCTGCATGGATATTTATCTTCCTCCAGTTCAGATACAAACCGTACAGTTGAACTAGGTCCCAAACCTCCCTGAAAGAGGGCCCAATGATCCATAAATCTGAACCCCTCCCTCCTGCATCATGTCTTTTGCCACATGTTATGCTGCATTATCCTCCTATTTCTAACCTTGCACATGGCATGGGTGGCAACCCAAGATCACAACTCTGGAGGTCTGGTCCTTCAACCTAGCACCTAACTCCCTGCATGACCTCCTCACTCTTCCAACTGCGTCACTGGTCCTTCTGTGGATTATGACATCTGCTGCTCACCCTCCCTCCTAAGAAGGGCATGAACTCAGAGATATCTCTGAACCTAGCATCAGGGAGGCAACATACTATTTGCGATGCTCAATCCCTTCCACAGAACCTCTTATTTGTCCTTATAACTATGGGAATCCCTTATCACTACAGCTCGCCTCTTCTCCTCCTCTCCCTGCTTAGCCACAGGACCAGACTCTGTGCCAGATACCTGATTGCCGTGGCTTGTCCTTGGTAGGTAATTTCAGCCCCCCCCCCCCCACAACAGTATCCAAAATGATATTGAGGTGAACAGCCACAGGGATGCCCTGCACTCCTTTGCCTCCTGACTGTCACCCATCAATCCTCCTCCTGCCTTAACACCCCCTCTGCCTCCCTGAATAATCCAATCCAACTCTAGCTCCAATTCCTTAACTCGGCTTGTCAGGAGCTGCAGCTGGATGCACCTCACAGATTAAGTCGTCAGGGATACTGCTGGCTGCCCTGATGACCTACATTCTATAAGAGGAGCATTCCCCTATCTTGTCTGTCATTTCCACTGTTTGTCTGGAGCGAAAAAAAATCTAAAACCTCCCTTTCCCTGTACCTACCTGCTGAATCCTATTTGTTCTTGGAATAAAGTGACCTTTCTTACATCAACTCCTACTATTCCCTTGCATTTCACCTGGTCTCACCGAAGCCTGTTGAGCCAAATCCTTACCACTTACACTCAGCTCACTGATGATTACTCCCTTGAGTTCTGTTCCAATGTGTCATTTTTTGTCAGATCCCCTCTCAAATCTTCCAACTCCAGCAACTAAATGCAGTTACTCACTGATCCTGACTGATTGACCCAACTGTTCCTCACTGACTGACCCTCGCTCTCTGTCTTTGCCTGTTCTCGGACCGCTGCTCCTACTCCTAGTGTAGGGAGAAGAAAGGGAACTTGTTATGGCTTAAATTAGGGCCAGCATGGACTTTGTGAATCAAATGGTCTCCCTTGTATTGAAATACATGAATATTCAAATTTGTTAATATTGGTGATTACCTTGTGTTCAATCTCTTTGCAGGGACCATTGAGTGGAGATGCCATTCTCATCAGTGGATCCCTGGGGTGACCACTGAGGGAGGACCTATCCACACCAGCGGGTCCCTGAGGTGAATATTGAAGGGAGGTCCCTGGGGTGACCATTGAGGGTAGGTCCCATCCATAACAGTGGGTCCCTGGTATGACCATTGAGGGGAGGTCCCTACACACCAGTGGGCCCCTGGGGTGACCATTGAGGGGTGCTCCCATCTACATAGGTGGGTGCCTGCCTCCCTCTCACCCTTTCAAACTATACTGGCCCTCTGACACCTTCACTCCTTCCCCACTGCCCTGAGAGTGTTTACCAGTTCATCATTTTCTCTAGATCCCTTGGCAGCTGCTGTTGGGTTCTTAATCCATCACTGGTTCCATCCTGACAACTTGTTCCAGAGAATCCTTCCCTACACCTTCCCTTGGATTCTACAACTGCCTGACTGGGATGGAACTGCTTCCTCATTTCCAGCCCAAATCGACTGCCATTTCTGACTGGGTTGAAATGCTCTCAAGTTATGATCTCAATGCAATGTTTCACTGATTACTGCTACAGTAAGTGTTCAGCATCTAGTACACATTCTCCGTGAAGTCTCTTTGACCTGATGAGTGGCGTCATCAAGCTATGTGTTCACAACAATCTGTAGGTTGTCTGCAGATGGGAGTCCTTTCTGCTCACAGTGAAGCACAATGGTTCCCCAGTAATTGAGGCCCAGGACTAGAGCACAAGACCAGGCAACTCTACATGTGAGGCTTACTGTCCAAAAAACATCTTGCATAGAGGAAAATCTGTGGCCTGATCCTGGCTGACCGTGTGCATGACTCCTGAACCTGCTGGCCTAACTTGCACCAATTATCCTTCACAAATGTCCACTACCTGTAATAAGATTCTATCAGAGACCATCATCATCCACTCTGTCTCCACGGATCAGTTAACTTTGAAAGGTCAGTACAAGTCAGGGACCCAGCCCGACAGGAAGTCCAAGTGCGATCTATGCAAAGCCATCAGGGATGCCAAAAGATCCAGACAAATCTCAGGTGAACCTCACGGACATCAGGTGTGGATGCCATCACAACTGCAAAGCCAAACCAGGCACAAAAGCAAACAGCACATACCTCCCAGGCAAAGCAGGAGGCCCGTAAGCCGCTGGAGGACATGCTCCCCACCTTGAGCACAGACACACCCATGGTCACTATCACTGACATTGGCCTTCTGGAGAGAGAACCCAAAGGCAAGGACTGGAGCAGACAGAGCCCCTGGATGTGTTCTCCTTACCTGACAGACCAGCCAGTGAGACTGTATGAAGACATCTTCAAACTGTCCCTCCAACAAGCTGAAGTACCCTCCAGCTTCAAGAAAGGTAATGGTAAAGGTTCCATTATTGTCAACTAATGCTACATTTAGAATGTAACATACATGAAATTCTTTAACTTTTGTTTTCGGTAAGGCAGACTCACTGATCCCTCGTCCAGCGTCCCTCAAAGAAATCTCCAGGAGCTAGTGAAGATCACTATCATCCTAGTGCCAAAGATGGATATAGTAACAGGCCTGAAATAACTGCTGGTCTGTGGCTCTGACATCCATCATCATGAAGTGCTTCAACAGGTTGGTCGTGGCTTGTTAAGATAGCCCTAGCTGTAGCAAAAAAATGTATTATGTCAACCTGGAAATTGGAAGATAATTTGAAAATACAACAATGGTATATAGAAATGAATAAATGTATTCCATTAGAAAAAATAACATATAGTTTAAGAAATAATATTGAAATATTCGAACAAGTATGGGAGCCTTACATTAAATACAATAGCGAAAACCTACCGGGAACAAACATTACCTAAGTTGATGGAAGGAGAAGAAAAGAAAAGAATGGACTCAGTAGAATTTCTGGTGTATTTTTGTTGAATGACAACATTGTCTAACTGAATTAATGCAACCTAGATTGTATACCTAAAATGGATGAGAGGGGGGGGGGGTGGGGGGGTGGCTTGGGAGGAGGGAGGGGGGAGGGAGAAAAAGTCACTGTAAATGTGTGGAAAAGAAAAAGTGTATATCATGGCTATTGTGATTTATGGTGTGAAAAATAAAAAATTTAATAAGAAAAAAAAACAGGTTGGTCGTGGCTCACATTAACTCCAGCCACCTTGTCCCAATCCGGTTAACCTGCTGCTGAAACGGGCAGATACCATCTCGCTGGCCCCACACTCAGCCGAGTAACACCTGCACAACAAGGTCCGAGCGACTCCACACGTTGGGAACAACGGTCCGAGGGACTCCACAGGACGGGGAACTCGACAGGTTTTTTTTTCCACAAGCTTGCCAGCTTGTCATGTTCCAGTCCCAGCTGTTGAACTGTAGTAATGAATTCTCTCTCTCACTCAGAGAAAACCACATGATCCTCTTAGAACAGCCAACTGCGCCCAGACAGGCTGTCGTCACTGGACCTAATCTTCTGAGCTTGATCATCTGTTGCTTTCCAAAACAAGAATCCATTACTCCACAGCATGTCCTATGAACACCTACTTGATTGTCTGGCTTGAGCAGAACTCTGGCATTTTAAGTGAGATCTGTTTTGAAATGTTTGTATGTGACCTGCACTTTAAAAAAAAACCTGCCACAATTCGTCTCCTATAAAACATATCTATATACAGTATAAAATATAACATAACCTGTCGTGGTTGTAGTTGGAGCATCCTGCATTCCCTGTGTGGTTAAGTACTTTTATCTTTGCTATATAAAGAACACTGACCCGAGTTTCTCCATTATGTATTTTCAGAAAATGGGAACGATTTCGTGCCTTTTTCTCACGGTACATTTTAAAGCCCATCAATATTGCAGGGTGGAGAGTGTGGAGGGAAAGCTTCACCGTGTTGTGAGGACGAGGAGCTCGGGTTAGCCGTTCCTTCAGCACGATGCACAGACGGACTTCCATCCGGGCACCCATCCCGCGCCTGCCCATGGGGCTCCCCGCCGCACGCCGCCGGGCCACCGTGCTGAGTAACAGCGCGACCGATTGGTCCACCCCGAAGCCGCGGTGGGGAGAGAGGCAGCAATGGGCAAAAAGGCGACATGGCAAACAATGTGGAGAGTGGGGGTGGGGGCAGTCGCTTCGCCTGCAGGGTGCGAGCGATGCCGGCCCTTTTCCCCGCGCCAGCCCGCAGCCGACGCGGCCAATCCCCACCGACGCAAACAGAAATGCAAATACACAATGGAACATGCACCGGGCCGACGTCCCACCCCCACCCCCCGCGTAACCCAGCTTGAAACGGGAAACGCTACCATGCTGCTCTGATGGACAGCGGCGGCGCAGCCAATAGTAGGCGGCACTATTTTGACGGGCGGTTCGCCCAACCAATGGACGCCATGGCGGGGACGAATGGGCGGGAGGCGGGTTTCCGCTAGCAGGTTGCGTTGCGCTGGAGCCTGTGAGCACCGTCGGCAGTAAAGTTCCCAAATAAAAGCTGCCTGTGTTTTGGCCGCGGTCGTGGCCATTTTAGGTAAGTACTTGTGGTAACTTTTCCATCGTGGCTACTTGCCGCTGCCACCGGCTCTCTCCGCCTGGTGCACCTTCCCTAAGTGTGCAGTGTACCTGACTGAGAGAGCAGCAGAGCGCGGACATAGAGAGAGATGGAGGCCCCCGGCCCGGGAAGAGGCCCCCAGCCCGGAGCAGTCCACATCCCACACTATTTCCCTCCCCTGCCGGGAGCAGACCCCAGTCCCATCTTCTCCATTCCCTTCCCACCCCATTCCCGGCCGGGAACAGCTCCCCACCCCTGCCCCATCTCCCTTTCACCCTCACCCGTGCCTGGGAACAACCCCCGGCCGGGAGCAACTCGCATCCCATCCCCTTTCCCTTTCCTTTCCCCCTCTCCTCCCCCTTTCCTTTCCCCCTCTCCTCCCCCTTTCCCCCTCCCCCTCCTCTTCCCTTTCCCTCTCCCCCTCCCTTTTCCCATACCCCTTCACCAACCTTTCACCCCCATTTCCCCTTCCCTAGCTAAAAACAGCTCCATCCCTCTCCCCACCCTCTTCCTTCCCTTCTATCCCTGCATCTTTTTGTCCCATCTCCACCTCCATCACCATCTTTCCCACCATCCCCTTCACCTCAAAACACCCTGTCCACCTCATTCCCCTGCCCCCCCAATTTATCCTCCTGACCCCACCATCCACCTCCATCTTCACCAACTCAGACCTTGCTCTCACCAATCCTCACCATTTACCCCAAACCCCCATCAACCCTTCCTGAACCCCAATGCCACACCTCCTGCCCTGTCCCCCACCAACTCTATACAAATATCCTCTGTCCCCACCAACCCTCCCCCCAATTCCACACCTTCCTTGTACCCACCAATTCCTCTACACACATCCTATACTTTTCTCCACTCCCTTTACCAATTGCACCTGGTGACTGACCACGTCGCTGATCTTGCAACCTGACAGCCGCAATGTATGTGGTCCACTTGACCCTTCCTTGTTGCCTCACTTCATCTTATGTTGATACCATTGTCTCATCCACTGAACATCTTCTGTCACCCAATCCTCCACTGACTGATGCACCAATGTCAGCACTTGCCTACCAACAATTATTACCTGTTTGCTACTGTACTCCTCCCAATAGCCCCATTCCCTCATCCCCGATGTCCCTACATATCTCCCCAGACTCCTCCACCAGTGCTCCACAAACTTATTTCCTTTTCACTCTTCCTGCCTCTAAATTCCCCACTCCTCTACGTGACTTCTCCCCTCTGTGACTATGCAGGAGAATTGGGACAGTTGGTTTCCTTTTTGTCAGATTTGAAACTTAATAAATTTGGGGAAAGAATTTCAGTGTGATGGACAGCATTGTTTTCCCATACGGCAAAAATGGTGAAGTGGGAATCAGTAGATTTTTAGTAACAAGATTGCAGGTCAGTTATTAGAGATATTGGGCAAACAAAGTAAGGTAGAAAAGAAAACAAAATATATGTGACAAGTTATGATGTGGAATGTGCAACATTGAAGGGCTGTGAAAACAGGTTTAAAAGGAACATTTAAAGAGCAGATCTTAAAAATGTAATCTGTTGGGTTATGGGATGATGATGCCATTGGTTGGAATCCCCTATTGACCTCTGAGCATAATTGCTTGTTGGATCACACTAGAGGGCAGTTAAGTCGACCACGTGTATGAGTCAGAAAGGAAGGAGTGTGGGGACTTGACACGAGGAGAATAGGATTAATTGGGTAGCTCTTTCATCTGGCCTTTCTGATTCCATTATTGCATTGGTTGTGCATAAGATGATAATGGGCATGCATTCTTGAGTTATTTGGGCAGTTCAGAATACTCTCTCTGAGGAACCCTTGTGTTCTAACTTTCTGATGTGTGAGGATAAATGTGGTCTGGCTTCTTCATACAACTAATTGTAGGTTATTCCTGTCATTTTTCTTTGGGGGGGGTTAACCAATTTTGGGGTGTTGGGAAAGGGACAGTGTGTTTCTGGTTTTGAAATGAAGTTCATCCTGGCCCATCTCTATTTCTGAGCTGATGCTGCTTCCATTGAATCACTTCATCAGAAAAGTTAGTGTTTTCATTCCAGAATTCTCACTGTGTTCTTTACACTGCTAATTTCAAATTTTTGTGCAGTGTTGAAGATACCTTTAACTTTGTCAATGATATTAACCGAAGTGTTTGGGATAGTGTAGAAGTTGTTAACTCTAACAAGCCTGAATTTTAACTGTAGTGCAAATGTTAGGAAAAGCATACGAATTGGTGCATGCTTTGGGAGATGTAACTTGAAGGAGAATATTGCTTTGATGCCCAACATGCTGAATGGCTGGATAACTGGGTGGGTTACTGGTTAAACAGGTAGGTAATGTTTGCACAGTTGGAACTTTGAGTAATTTAGTGTGAATCTGAACTCAAAGAAATTAGTGTTTGAAATTGTTTCTAATACTGCATTTTTAAGGTAAGAGGTATGAAAGTTTAAATTGGTCTGAAGTTTCTCAGTGAAACAAGGAAGTTTGCAGACATTGTGATGTGGTTGATACACAAAAGTGCTGGAGAAACTCAGCAGGTCTCCTAGTATTCATCGGAGGCAAAGATGTATAACCACCATTTCAGGCCTGAGTCCTCCTTCAAGGTATGGTTTGACAAAGAACTCAGGCCTGCAAACATCGGTTATTTATCTTTGCCTCCAACTGGACACTGCGGGACCTGCTGAGTTTCTCCAGCACTTTTGTGTATTCACTTGAGTTTCTCAGACCAGGTTTTAGGACAAAAGAAATGAATTGATCTGTTGTTTGTTGGATTAGCCATACTGCAGGGATATAATAGCCTGTTGGATTACTGGATTAGTACCTAGACATGTGGATTATTGATTTGGAGATATCAATTTGATTACCAGCATGGCATCTGATAGATTTCAATTCAAGTAATTAAATAAATTCAGGATAAAAATATGATTTCAGTTAAAGTGACCTTGAAATTAGCAGATTACCATTAAATCTAATACTTTTGCTAACATAAAAACACAATGCTGGAGAAATGTAGGTGGTCAAACAGGGTACTTTATATAGCAAGGATAAAGATACATAACCACCACTTCATCCTTTTTTTGAATATTTTATTTATAATTTTTTAAACTCAAAGTGTCAACAACAGAGCATTAGCTCCAAAACCACAGATCAAAAATCAAGATCCATCTTAGTAAAATTTTGAGATACACGACAACCAGCGCACCGGTGGCATCATGAAGAAAGCCTCTGCTTCCTCAGGAGTTTGCGGAGGAGCTAGTGGAGTTGTTCAAGTGAACCGGTACGGACTTGAAGGGCAGACATGGCCTGTTTCCGTGCTGTAAACAGTTATATGGCTATATAATCCATAATAATAAAAGCACTACATTTTCCGATTATATACAAGCTTAACATTTGAGTCCACTTCCCCCGCATCCCCCTCCCTTATCCCAATTAACATATCCAAAGACAAAATTAAATAAACAATTACCCTGAAAAGAGAGACAACAACAATAAATTAGTCCTCGTCCCCTATTCCTGTAGCATTTTACAGAGTCTCTTTACCTTTCTGACATATTAGGGACATAAGAACCAAAAAATAAAATAAAGCTATTACATATGAAAAAATTCTTAAGATAAAATAAGAACAAACTCAACAAAAAGACTGAAATCATAGGATTTGTTGGGATCCCACTTCCAGGTCTTTAAATTTTCATGACTCAACCTAATTAAGATGGATGCATAGATGAATTCCCCCCCACCTCCAAGGAGAGTGTAGGTGCGAATGGGCAGAGTGGTTGAAGCACAAGGAACACCACTATATCTTATCAGGTAAGGTTTCTAAATTTTAAGGAATGTGTCATATTTCCTCCTTAAGTTGTAAGTAATTTTCTCTGGGGATCACAGCTCTGCATTTCCACATTCCAATGCGCAATGTCTTGATGAGAGTCTGACTTCAAAGTCACTGTTTCATGCTTGAGCCCTTCATCAAGGCATGAGCAAAATGTGACCGAGTTTGGGCACCTGCCTGCATTACTGCTCATACCTCAATGAAGGGCTCAATCTGAAACATTGGTTGTGTATCTTTGCTACATAAAGTACACTATTTGACCTCCTGAGTTTCCTCAGCATTGTGTTTTTACTTCAATCATGGTGTCTACAAACTTTTGTGTTTTACTTTTGCTATTAAGTTTCATGAGGAAAATTTGCAATCTTTGCTCAGTCTGGTTTTGACTCTAGACTTGAGGCATTGTTGTCAGTCTTCTGAAATATCAACCAAGCTACTTAATTCAAGGGGCAGAGCTGGGCTGAAAAGCTGGTCTTGACAATTCCAATCCATGGAATGAATAAAAACAAAACAAATTCCAAAATCTGTTCTAAATGGTTTCATTTGTGTTTAAAACATTCTTTAGGCCTTTTCACATTCGCAAGCCGCTAAATTGGCCTGTGACTGACCCGTGTAGAAATACTGGGAGGGCTGTTCACATTGGACCATGAAATCCCAGGTTCGTGCACCCTTTAACATTAAATACCCGGTATCGTGGAGCCAAGGGGGGAGGGCTGAGTGATTATTATGTACGCTCGGGGCAATAAAAGTGTAGCATGAATAAAACACGTGCACAATTTATGAAAGAGCATAGGGAAAAACATGCAAAATATATAAAGGACTGTGGGGAAAAAAGCACACAATTTAATAAGACATACATGCACAATGTATAAAGGACAGTGGGGGGAAAAAGCGTGCACAATTTAAGAAAACATACACGCACAATTTATAAAAGAGTGTGGGAAAATCTACTGCAGTGGGCTTCAGACTGTTTAAACTGAGGACAAACCCACACATTAGCTCCCTCACAATCTGGCAGACCTAGTGTCAAATCTAGGTCCCTGAGCCTACAGGCAACCTTGCCATATAACAGGCTGTCCTTCACAGTGCCCATTATATGTTTGGAGATTTCCTCCTCAGCCCTAATTGAAAGGAGCTTCTGCACCTCCCGTTCCCCCCAGTTGGCCACCATTATCTCAACACTAATACTAAAGCTATGCTAATAGACATACTAATACCTATACTAAAAACATTTGAACTATAGCTACACTAATATCAAAATGACCTTAGCACTACACTAACATCTACACTAAAAATCTTCAACATCAATACACTAGCCTTAATTACACTGAAACACTGACCTTTCCTCTAAACAACCTGACCAGGCCAACTGTATCCCACTGGGATGATGCACACATGGAGGCAACGACATCAGTAATGCTACCTGGCATAGTGGGAGGCCTATTCACATTGGAGCTGAGTCGAAATGGCTCAGCTCTGATGCAACCTCCTTGGTTGTATCAGTCCTGGTTCAATTTGTACCCCTCCATTGGGTTCGGAACATTTACACTAGGAGGTGGACTGCCAAATTCCCAGGTTAAACCCATGTTCAACTGCCAGTGTGAAAGTGGGTTATGATTTGAATCAACTTATAATGATTTGGAACTTATAATTTAATGTTAAAAGTGAATTATCTGACAATTTGAATGAAGTGATTTTATTATGAGTGAAGTCTGCAGTTGGTGTTGTGAACCACAAGCTGGAAAGAGGGTTATGATTTGAATCAACTTATAAAGATTTGGAACTTATAATTTAATGTTAAAAGTGAATTATCCGACAATTTGAATGAAGTGATTTTATTATGAGTGGAGTCTGCAGTTGGTGTTGTGAACCACAAGCTGAGGGTCTCCTGTAACTGCAAAGGCCGTAATGATGGGTCCATTTACCATAACAATAGTACCAAGAGGAGATATACTACATCAGGATGTTGTCCTATTGTCTCGGGGCCAATGTTTAACCTCCAACAGGGTCATTAAAACATTTTCTGGTTGTTATGTAAGGGGAGCTTGATGTGTGCTGTAGTTTCATTGTCAGGATTTAACTTTAGAATGCCCCTGAGAAAATGAAAGGTGTGACAGAGAAGAACGCCTTGTTTGGGTGTGTGGAGCAGCTCTTTTTCCTCACAGGTCTTGTGCTAGCCTCTGCATCTATCAATAAAGGCTTCAGGATATTGGAATGCAAATTCTCAAGTTTTCTATTAAGCAGTGACGATTAGGTTTTTATTACATTGCAATAAAATGTATTGAAAATTCAGTCACTATAATCTGATAAAATAAAATCTGAATTTATAATTTTTTTCCCATTGAAATTTTACAAAAAGTTAAAGTGCAGCAATCGGTTCAAAATCAAAATTGGTTTGTGTGGAAGGAGGTCCTTTGTCCTATCAATTTGCATCTCCATGTGTGAGTAATTAGCTAGACCCATGAATGTAGCCTCTTCCCATTGCTGTAAACATCCTTTAACATTTTATCCAGATTCCTGTTAAAATGCAAAAGTTGAATCTGCCCTTATTACCCCAGCTATATATTCCAGATCCTTGCCATGTGCTGTGTTTTTAATATAAATCATGTACCAATTTTTTTTTGGCCCATCGGTTTTATTGTTTGTCCCTGTTTGTGAGCCTTCTGCCAGCAAGAGTAATTTCTTTTTATCTACTGTACTCAACTTCCTGATTTTTAAATGTCTTGATTGGATTCCTTTGCAACATCCAGTCAGTTTCTCCAAACTTCATCCAAAACGAAACACTCCAATGTTTGTAATTTTTTGTTGCGTACTTTCTGAAGCTTTTATATCTCACCAAAAGTGCAGCTCCAGAACTGGACACAATACTTAATTGTGGTCAAGCCAGTGTTTTAAAGGTTTTCTGTAATTTCCTCCTCGTACTTTGGTCCAATGTTGAGCTTGAAACACAGGATCTTTGGTCCAACTCGCCAATGCTGGGTGACAGTCAGGAGTGGGAAAAGGGAACATACATGCAGGGCACCCCTGTGACTGTTCCCCGCAATGACGTGTATGTAATTTCAGATACTGTTGAGGGGGAATGACATTCTAGGGACAAGTCATGGTTGTCAGGTCTCTACCGTGGAGATGGGAAGGGAGGAGAAGAGGTGAGTTGTCTTGATAGGGGATTCCAATAGAAAGGGGAACAGTGGAAAAGCTTCAGAAATCTGAATGGTGTGTTGCCTCTCAGATGCTGGGGTCTGGATCAAGTTTTCGGCATTCTCGAGAGGGCGGGAGAGCAGCCAGATGTTGTGGTTCATGGAGGCACCAATGATGAAGATAAGGTGATGACATCCTGCAAAGAAATTTCAGTTGGGTGCCAAGTTGAAGAATAGGACCACCAGAGTTGTGATCTCAGAATTTCTACCCAAGCCACATGTTAGTGAGGTAAGAAATAGGAGAATAATGCAGTTTAATATGGGTAAAGATATGGTGCCAGAGAGAAGGCTTCAGTATTCTGGATCATTTGGCTCTCTTCCAGGGAAGGTGGGACCATTTTTATCTGAAGTGGAGGAGTACTAATATGCTAGTGGGAAGGTTTGCTGGTGCTGCTCCCGGGGGTTTAAACTAGATTGGCAGGGGTGTGGGAAACAGAATGATAGGGCAGAGAATAGAGCAAATAGTGAAAAGTTTGATGCAATGTCTATTGAGTTTGTGAGGGAGGGCAGGCAGTGGAGGAGGCATAAATCTAGTCAGTTGGAGGGTTTGAAATGTATTTATTTCAATGCAAGAAGTGTTAGGAATAAGGGAACTAAACTTAAGATCGTGGATCAATACATGGAATTATGATGTTGTGGCCGTTACAAAGACTTTGCTGATGATTCGCTGATGCAGGTAAAAGAGGTTGTGGGGGAGGTGTAGCATTCCTCATTAGGGATAGTATCACAGCTGCAGCAAAGGAAGACATTGTGGAGCGGTCATCTATTGAGTTGGTAAGGGTGGAAGTCAGAAATAGGAAGGGAGCAATCACTGTACTGGGAATATTCCAAAAGCCTCTAAATAGCCCTTGGGAGACTGAGGAGCAGATAAGTAGCCAGATTTTGGAATAGTGCAGAAATAACAAGATAGAGGAGAGGCCATAGTGGACCAGGGTAATAACCCTGGTCAAGTGACAGACCTCTCACTGGGGGAGCATTTCAGTGACAGGGACCACAACTCCCTGGGCAAAGATAGGAAAGGACAAAATGGTAAAATGTTTAATTGGAGAAGGGATAATTATAAGGGATAGCTAGTTAAGAGGAAGAAGGAAGCATACATTAGGTTTAGAAAGCGAAAGACTGAAGGGCTCACGAAAATTGCCTGTTAGTCAGGAAGGAACTTAAGAAAGGACAGGAGAACAAGAAGGGGGCACAAGAAGGTCTTGGCAATTAGGATTAAGGAAACCTTAAGGAATTCTTTGGACAAGTGAAGAGGAGGAGGAGGAGGAGGTGCTTGCTGCCTTAAAGTAAAAAAGGGTAGATAAACCCAGGGCCTGACAAGTTATTTCCTTGGACCTTGAGGGAGGCTAGTGTAGAAATTGCAGGGGCCCTGGCAGAAATATTTAAAATGTTCTTTGCCATATTTGTGGTGCCAGAGGATTGGAGGGTAGCTCATGTTGTTTCTATTGTTTAAAAAGGCTACAAAAGTATCCCAGGAAATTATAGGCAAGTGAGCCTGACGTCAGTTGTAGGTAAATTATTGGAAGGTGTATTTGGATAGCCATAGACTGATTACAGATAGTCAACATAACTCTGTGTGTGAGAGGTGGTGTTTAGTCAATCTTAGAGTTTTCGAGGAGATTACAGGAACTTTGATGAAGGAAAGGCTGTGGATGTTGTCTACATGGACTTAAGTAAGGCCTTGACAAGATTTCACATGGGAGGTGAGTCAGGAAGGTTCATATGTTCGGTATTCATGGCGAGGTTGTAAACTGGATTCGATAGTGAGTGGGTGGAAGAGGCCAGAAAGTAGTGATGGATGATTGCTTCTCAGACTGGGGGCCTGTGACTAGTGGTGTGCTTCAGGGATCGATGCTGGGATCATTATTGTTTGTTGTCTATATCAATAATCTGGATAATAATATGGTAAATTGGATCAGCAAGTTTGCAGATGGAGGTGTTGTGGACAGCGAAGAAGGCTTTCAAAGCATGCAGAAGGATCTGGACCAGCTGGAAAAATGGGCTGAAAAATGACAGAATTTAATGCAGACAAGTGAAGAGTGCATCAGAATAGAGGGATCTGGGAATACAGATAGATAATTCCCTGAAAGTGGTAGATAGGATTGTAAAGAGAGCTTTTGACATATATTGTAAATCACAGAATTGGGAACAGTACTGTATAGGAGTTAAGATGTGATGGTAAAGTTGAATAAGATATTGGTGAGCCCAAATTTGGAGTACAGGAAATACAGCATATCAACAAGATTGAAAGACTGCAGAGAAGATTTACCAGGATGTTGCTGGGATTTCAGGAAGTGAGTTACAGGGAAAGGTTAAACAGGTTAGGACTTTATTCCCTGGACCATAGAAGAATGAGGGGATATTTGATGAGGTATACAAAATTATGAGGGGTATAGATAGAGTAAATGTAACTAGGCTTTTTCCACTATAGTCAGTAGAGATGCAAACTAGAGGACATGGGTTAAGGGTGGAAGGGGAAAAGTGTAGAGGTAATATTAGGGGGACTTCTTTCCACAGAGAGTGGTGGAAGCGTGGAATGAACTATCAGGTGAAATGGTGAATGCGGCTTCAATTTTAACATTTAAGAAAAATTTGGACAGGTACATGGATGGGAAAGGTATGGAGGGCTACGGACTAGGTGCAGGTCAGTGGGACTAGGCAGATTAATAGTTCGGCACAGACAAGAAGGGCCTATTTTCTGTGCTGTAATGTTCTATGGTTCTGTATATGATGAGAATGAAGGTAGGACCATTTAAAGATAACAGGGGCAACATGTGCCTGTCAGCAGAGGAGTTAGTGATGGTCCTAAATGAATACTTTGGTTCAGTGTTCACCAGAGAGAGGGGCCTTGGATAATGTGAGGTGCTGGAGCATGTTGAGGTTAAGAAGTGTTGGATCTTCTTAAAAACAATCGGAAATCTTTATGGATACAGTTGCAACATTGGGTTATGTCTTTGCCCTGTGCTTCTTGGCACAAATGGGCCTGGAGGATGAACTGCAGACATGTTAGTTTGACATCTGGTGGTTGGATACTGATAGATGCGTTTCACAAACATTTCTCGGACTAGTTGACCCTGTATTGAATGTGCCCAGAAGTATTGAACGGCACGTTTTACAAACATTTCTACGTCTGATAGCACCTGCATTGAATTCGCCCCTCGTTATTGAATGAAGATCTACCGGAACCAGTGCCTGAAGAAGGTGCACAAAATCAGTGAACCGGTGCGGACTCGAAAGGCCAACATGGCCTGTTTCCGCTCCGTAAATGGTTATATGGTTATGGATGAAATATCCCCTAGGTTATTACAGGAAGTGAGGGCAGAGTTTGCTGGGGCATTGGCAATGATCTTTACGTCCTCCCTGGCCACAGGGGAGGTCCCGAGGATTGGAGATTGGCAAATATGTTCCTCTTGTTTTAAAAAAAAAGATAATAGGGAGAATCCTGGGAATTGTAGATCAGTGTGTCTTGTTAGAGGCGGGGTAACTATTGGAGAGGATTTTTAGGGACAGGATTTTCGAGAATTTAAGGAAGTATAGTCTTCTTCGATAGTCAACATGTTTTTGTGATGGGAATGTCATGCCTCATGAGCTGGATTGCATTTTTTGAGGAAGTAACAAAAGAAATTGATGAAGGTAGGGGTGGTAGATGTGGTGTGTGTGGATTTTACAAGGCCCTCCCTGGTAGACTCATTCAGAAATTAATGAGGCATGGGATCCTTCACGAGCCCTTGCAGCCCAGTTCTGTTGAATTTAGTTCTAAATTCTGAATGTTTTGTTTTGTCACTAAGGTCGTTAGCATTTCAGTTAACTCCAAGTAGTTTAGTCAAATATAACCGATCCTTTTATCCTTCTATTGAGCATGTTAATGCATGGAATGTGGATGTTGTTGAGGGTTATCGAAGAATACATCAGGATGGCGATCAGTTACAGATACAGTGAAGTTGCAGATGGAACTTAATCTGGACAAGTGTGAGATGTTTCACGTTGAGGGATCAATATAAGTGTATACAGTTAATGGCAAGACTCGTAAAAGCAAATGGATCTGGGGTTTTGGTGCATACCCCTTAAAAGTGGCCACGCAGGTTGATAGGGTGGTAAAGAAGGCATATGGGGTCCCTACCTTCATTGGTTGCAGCATAAAAAAATCTTTGGTTTGGCCACACTTGGAATATTTGTGTGAAATTCTGGTTGCCCCATTACTGTAAGGATGAGGAGGCATTGGAAAGGGTATGGAAGAGATTTGCCTGGGTGCAGCTTGGATTAGAGGTTTTGAGTGATGGGAAGGCTGGATAAACATAGCCTCTGATGCTCCAAAGAAAACAATCTGAGTGTTGGCCTGATGCTTCTAAAACTATGAGAGACTTTTTTTTCCTAGGATTAAAATGTCACATATTCAAAGATGTGTATTAAGGTCAGGGTGGTGGTGGGGTAATGGTAGTGAATAAGTTTAAAGGAGATGTGTAGGGAAAATAATTTATTAGAGTAGTAATTGTCTGTACTGGACTGCCAGATACGATAAGAGTAGAGGATTCTAGTTTGACACAGGAATATGTAGGGAGTAAAGGGATGTGTATCAAGTGCTAGCTGCAGAGTTTTGTGTTAATTTGCATCATGTTCGGTGCAAATGTGGGCTGATAGGCCTGTTCCTGTGCTGTTCTGCTGTGTGTTCAATGACCATTTTCTGTAAAATTCAGTCAAATTAATCACTTAAGATTAATTGTATCCTTAAAAGCATGCTTCCTACCCTTCATCGGTCCTTGTCTCTCGAAGAGCAGACTAATCTTGTCTCTCAGAATATTTTTCAAAGCATATGAAGTTAGATTTATCAGCCTGTAACTACCCAGCATATCTCATTTCATTTGTGATCTTCCATCGTTTGGATGATCATCAAGCATCCATAATTACCAAATTCTTCCTTCTCTCAATCCCTACTTCCTGTTATGATATTTATTGTTAAATGTTGTAAATTGCTACGTCAATATTTTTTATTTGATTTGGCTGCCACTATGTGCTTGCATTGTGGAGCAGTGGAATGCCATTTTGAATATGATATTTAAATTAATATCATTTGGACTTCACAAGTAATTTGTATTTCTTTGAAAAAACTCTTAGTTTCACTATTACTTGACAACGGTTGTATGGTTTCATCACTGTGTAGGAACCAAGCTGGCCCTCTGTAAATTGGACCATGAAAATACAGAAGAAAGAGAAACCGGTGAGTGACCAACCCCATGATATAAACTGTCATCATGTGCCTTCTACTATATTATATGTCAGGAGGAAATGTGTTTCAGCTGAAGTGCTCCTGTCTCATTGTTTTATTCTCTCTCTAGTTTCACTGGTGGCATTTACTGTATTGGCTACTCTCCAGTGATAATTTACTCATGTGAGCAAATATGAATTCCCCTCAGAATTACTGGTACTTTGTAAGCACCCTCTCTGCTTCTCACCC
Organism: Narcine bancroftii; assembly: GCF_036971445.1. Lineage (NCBI taxonomy): Eukaryota > Metazoa > Chordata > Chondrichthyes > Torpediniformes > Narcinidae > Narcine > Narcine bancroftii. Next base: position 29,654,504 of record NC_091474.1, read on the forward strand.
TATACTGTACTTTGACAGGGATTTCCATTTTGAACCCAACTCAACTATTCATCCTTTTCCTTCTATTTTTAAAGGTTGAACAGTACAGATCATTGGTTGCTTGCATTAATCAACTTTCTTGAATAACATAAGATAGTACTATTTGTATGGATATAAATTCAATTGTAATCTTCAATGAAATTCGATAAATACTTCAGTGAAGAAAAACTATTGCAAGATCATTTTAGTGGGTTGTGTTGCTCTTTGAAAGAGCTAGCATTGACTTGTTGGCTGAATGGCCTTCTGCACTAGTCAATGATTCAGTAATTATGTGTGTATTTAATTCCATTTGTTGTCATGACTTGGTTTCCCATGGAAACAGCCAAGGTTGACTGAACTGTGCAGGGTTCTGATGTGTACAATACGTTTCCGATTATCCGAAAATCACTTAACTGAAATTCTCAGTATCTGAAAAAAAAATTTGGCAGTAACATGAGTTTAAAGTAAAATTTTCACCGACGTGCTCATGTGGGGCTCTGACGCACTGTTGGCACCAGTAGGGTAATATCAGTGAGCGACTGGAGGAAGATGGTGGGTCAGACAGCACATGGGGAGATTGTCCTCATTTCAGGTAACTTCCTTCCCTCTCTCTTTCCATTTCTTATTTACCCTCCACTGTACTTGGCTCTCTATCTCCAGAATCAGCATCAGAACAAAGATGACTGGGGAGTGGGGTGGGGCTGGTGGCGGCGGCAGGAGTGGGGACCTTGGGCTCCCAGTCCGGTGTGGTGACAACAGTGGGGAGGTATCTGGGATCAAAGTGGGGACATCGGGCTCCCAGGCAGGTTCGGCGACGGCGGTGGGGAGGTGTCGGGGATCGGCGATGGCCGATACAAGTATGCTGCTGATGCTACTGGCGTGCTTTAAGCCATTTCTTAATTATCCAGAAAATGCGGTTAACCGATACACATCTGGTCACGAGCATTTTGGATAATCAGCAAGGTACTGTAGTTCCTTTCTGTGCTAAATTCCCATATTATGGTAAATAAAATAATTATTCATTCAAAGGGGAAATGGATAAAACTTTTGTAGATTACGTTGAGAGATCCATAGTTTGCTAAATGGGCATTGAGTATAAAAGTAAAGAACTAATGCCAAATTGTTTACGAATCACAGGCTAGAATATTGCATATAATTTGCAGGGGACATTTAATGGAATGGTCTCAGAGATAACAGACTAGTTCATGTCGAGGGCTGAAGGAACTGGAAATGTTAACTTTGGAGCAGAAAGGCTTGATTCTGATGTAAATAAATTAGGAGGGTTGATAGCCAGAGGACATTTTTAAGATCGTTGTAAGAGAAGTGGAGAATTTAAGAACAGTTATGAAAAGGAATAATTGAAACAAGAAATTGATAAGTACTCAAATTAGTGGTAAGGAGGGGGGGGGAAGGAGAATAATTGGACACTTCAGTTGGTGCAACAGCCTAACTACTCCAACTGTCTGAGTTTAGAAAGTATTTATTCTAAGAATAGTAAGTTCTGCTTTGAGGCTGTGAGCGAATAAATAGTGGAGAGTCTTATATTTTATCATTCCTCTTTTAATTATGAAAACCAGAAGAGCACAGAGCATGAGCCACATAATTACCAATCATTTAATTTAATGACAAATAAAACTCTTTCAATCAATAATCTAATTAGGAATGGCATAGGTTAAACAAGGTTGCTGTGGTTAATTAATGAAAGACTAATGTTTTGAATGCAGTTGATGGACTGGTTAATGTAGGGTCATAGACATACGTAGTGAGGAAAAATGCCCTTCACCCCACCTGTCCACACCAACCAAAATGTCTCATTCACGTCTCACCTACCTGGGTTTAGCCCATATCCTTCTAAACACATCTTATCCATGTGTCATCTTAAATGTTGCAATAATACCTACCAGAACTCTGGCAGCTCATTCCAAAAACCCACTACCCTCTATTGAGGGGGGGGGGGGGGGTGTGATTCCCCCTCGAGTTCCAATTAAATCTCTTCACCATAGCTTAAACCTATATCCTTTGGTTACTGATGTTTCCCTACTCTGATCTAATCCTCTCCGAATTTTGTATACTTCTGAGATCACCCCATATGCTCCAAAGAATAAACCCCTTGTTTGCTCAACATCTCCCTATATCTCAGAGGTTCAGGCACCCCCCGCCCACCGCACCAAGTCTTAACAACATCTCTTCATCCTCTCCAGCTTGACAAGATCTTTCAGAAAGCACAGTGACAAATAGAACACAATACTCAAAATGGGGCCTCACCAACATCTTGTTCAACTACAAAATGACCTCCCAACTTCTGGACACTATGTACCTGTATTCCTAGATCCGTCTGCTCTACAACATTCCTTAGATCTCTATTGTTTGTCCTATCCATATTAGATTTTTCGAAATGAAACGTATTATCATCACAAAATGAGGTCTGTGTGGCATGCACTTCCCTTACTGAATTAAATTTGAATCTAGGAACAGTATATGAGTTCTATGATGTTTTTAAATTTAACATTTTTAAATTTAGGTGTACAGTTTAGTAATAGGCCTTTCTAGCCCACTTCCCAATTACGCCCAAATGGCTTACACCCCTGAACATGTTGAAGGGTGGGAGGAAACCGGAGCGCCTGGAGGAAACCCACGCAGACATGGGAAGAACGTACAAACGCCTTACAGTCTACACCAACCACAAAATAAGTTACAAGTTTAGCAGCCAATTGCATTGGAAAAACATTAGGGCCATGGAAATGTGGGGGGGGGGGGGGGGGGGAAACAGGGGGGGAATTTGTTTTAATTTTTCAGTTATAGTTCAAAATTGAGGCAAGGCTGATTTTGGAGTAATTAGACAGGAATTTGCAGAAGTTGATTGGGAGAGCAAGTTAAGATGCAGCTGGGAAGTTCAAGTTTATTATCATCTGACTGTATGTACAACCAGATGAAACAGTATTTCTCCAGACCACAGTACATGCACATACAATACACAGAATGCAATAAGTTCATATGGAACAATAAAATTTAAAATATAAATATTTTGAACAGGGTTACAGGATACTATTTATCAATCTCACAGCCTGTGAGAAGCTATTTCCCAGCCTGGCAGTCCTGATATTGATGCTCCTTGTACTTCCTCCTCTAAGGTAGTGGGTCAAAGATGATGTGTGCTGGATGTAAAGGGTCCAAAGAGCCCTATTTAAGCTACACTCCTGGTAAATATGGTCATTAGTACTATGTTTTTAAAAGTGAGAAAACACTTTAGTCACTGCATGTTCCTCAAAAGGCATGAGATGGATCTGGTGGGCAGGATAAAGGAAAATTTGTGGAAATCATGTTGGGGAAAAAACAGAATGGCATAGGAGCCTATTTCTATGTTGTACTTTTCTCTGTGCTAAAACCTCATCTGATAGCTAGGCAGATGATTTTTTTCATTAAATATAAACATGGCTGTCTGAGGACAGCCACAGCAAATGGGTGGGATATTGAATGAATATTTCTCATTGGTCTTTACTGATTGTAGAAGCCAAGAAATTGAAAGAAACATGTTGTAATCTCTTGACCATATCAAATGCAGCACAGTGGAGGTCCAGGCAGTCTTGGAGCATATTAAGATGGACCTTGGGAAGCCACAAAACTGGAAAACTGGAGGAACTTGCTGATATTTGCATTGTTTTGTATCTGAGAACCAGTTATTTGTGTGTCGCGGGTTCCCACATATGTTCATGAGATAATTGCCCAGGAGGTTTTTTGAGACTTGTATTAAACAGAAAATATTGGCCAGGACAGTGGTAGTGTAAGGTGGCAGAGTGGCCATCATAGAACTTAACAATGAAATGATTAAACCTCAAATATCTGCTGAGCTTGGAAATTGGGTAATGGTGAAATGGAGGTCACTAGTAGAATAATTCAGAGGCTAGGATTGACAATGCAGAAACGATTCAAGTTCCAACATGGGACATTGAAGTTCTATTAATTATATAAATTATGAGTGCCACAATTAGTGTAGCATTTAGTGCAACACTATTTACAGTGGAAATAACCTGGATTTGTATCCAGCGCTACTTGTAAGGAGTTTGTCCGTTCTCCCTGTGTCTGTGTTCCAGTTTCATTTCACCCTCCAAAAATGTATGGGGTTGAAGGTTAATTGAAGTATTTGAACTGCAGAGGTCCTGTTAGGATGTTGTAACTTTTTTTTTTAAAAGTAATGATGGCAGAGCAACTGGATTGTCCTAAACTCATGTGGTTCAATAGTATCCAATGTGGAAATGAAACCTGCTCATTTACACATTCTGTCCTTTGACTTCATACCCACGTAAATGTTGCTGACTCTCAACTTCTGAGCTGACCTAGTAAGGCATTCAGTAGTATTAGAACACAGTAAATCCCAGAATTCTCTATTCAGTTGGATTGTGAGAGTAACTTCACTACTAATTACACCCAATTAACTGACCAATCCTGTACGTTTTGGAGGGTGAGAGTGGGGAGAAAATTCAGAAAGTGAAGATTGAAAAGGACTTGGCAGGCGTAGTGCAGAATTTGTAAAGATTAACCTGCAGATTGAGTTGGTAGTAAGGAAGACCAATGCAATTGTATCATTCATTTCGAGATGACTAGAATATAAAGGCAAAGGTATAATGCTAAGATTTTACTCAGTGTTGGTCAGACCACATTTGAAGTATTGAGCATTTTTGGGCTCCTTGTCTTACAAAGGATGTGCTGGTGTTAGTGTGGGACCAGAGGAGGTTTACAAGAATGATCCTGGAGATGAGGGGTTAACATAGGAGGAGCATTTGATCACTCTTGGGCTGTCCTGTGGGAGCTTTGAAGGATGTGGGACGATCTCATTGAAACCTACCAAATATTAAAAGAACTAAAGAGTGGACATGGAGAAAATGTGTCTAGAAGTGAGATAGTTCAGTACCAGAGTTCACAGCCTCAGAATAAAAATGCATTCCTTCGAAACAGAGACGGGAAGATTCTTCAGCCGAGATAGTGAATCTGTGGAATTCATTGCCACAGACAGCTGTGGAGGTGAAGTCATTGGAAATAGTTAAAGCAAACGTTAATAGATTTTTTATTAGGAAGGGTATCAAAGGTTGTGGGGAGAATGGAGTTGAAAGGAAAAGTACATCAGGCATGGTTTGAATGGTGGAACAGACTTGATAGAATGAATGGCGGAACAGATTTGATGGAATGAATGGCCTACTTTATCCCTAAGTGTTATATTGGTCTGCAGTTGGAATACTGTGTGCAACTTTGGTTGCCCCATTACAGTAGGGATGTGGGAGAGGTTTCCAGGATGCTGCCTGGTTTAGAGGGTTAGATTCGGCAAACTTGAGTTGTTCCCTCTGGAGCATAGGAGGCTGAGGGGTGACCTAATAGTTTTATTAAATTATGAGGAGCATAATTTGCTCAGGGTGAAAACACCACACACTAGAGGACTTATGTTTAAGGTGAGGGGATAAGTTCAAGAGCAATGTGTGGGGCAAATCTTTTGCACAGGTGCATGGAAAAGGCTGCCAGGTATAGGAGTGGAAGCAGATATAATAGTAGAATTTAAATGACCTGGTTATCCACATGAATATGAAAGGGATGGAGACATCTCTTAGGTGCCAACAGCAGAGTTTAGTTTGCTTTGTTTGGCACCTGAGAAATAAGTCTCCAATGGGCCTGTACCTGTATTGTACTGTTCAAAGAATTTGAATTGTTAATCAGCATTGGATAATTCTGACAGCTACTAAATGTTATAACCGTCCAGGACTTTCCTGGCTTTCTTGTTGACCAGCATTGGTTTTCATTTGTCAGTGATGGTTTGTATTGTGAATACCAAGAAGCACCTTGTGTTTGAGTCCTTGTTCATTTGGTTACAGATTGAGAATAGCATCTTCATTTATGGCCCAACTCACTGAGATCCTCACTGGATGCCTAGAAATGCATAGATCGTGAAGTTTCTCCATCCTGGGTTCTATATCTTTTAAGTTGATGGTTTTTCACTGTAGATTCCTGTATCACTTGAGGTGGACTATATTCTCACTGTGGTTTCTTTAATTCTATACTGTTATTGATTCTTAATCTCCTGTCGACCTCCTAGCTATTTTGTACAGGTTTATTTTCCTCACTTTCCATTGCTCTATTTGCTCACAAACTATTCTATATCCGTATCTTGCATTGATGGAGAATCAAATCATAAATATTAATATCCTTTTCTGTTTTTTTTCAGTGGTGTCTTATAAGCTGTGTTCAGAATAGTTTGTGTTTAGTCATCAAACCTGCAAACCAGGATGATGCTGTGATCTGCTGAACTGACCTCTACTTGCAGAGGCCATACGCCAGCTCTTGGATATCTCCTTATACCTACCCTTGGACCATATCCCCATATTCCATATTCCAGGCTACTGTCTCCCACACTGTCACAGATCACATTGCATCAGGGGATCTCCCCTCCACAGCCACCATCCTGATGGTGCCCCCACCCTGCACTTCCTGCTTCTTTCTCTTTGCCAAGATCCATAAACAGGACCATCTGGGTAGACCCATTGTTTCTACCTGCTCCTGTCCCATCGAGCTAATTTCATCCTGTTTTGACTCTCCTTTCTCTCCTGATCCAATTCCTCCCCACCTACATCTGCAACACTTCACATGTCCTCCATCTCAATGACTTCAGGTTCCCCAAACTGGACTGCCTCATCATTGCGATGGATGTCCAATCACTTTATACCTCTATCCCCCCCACACAGAAGGTCTGAAAGTACTTTGCTTCTTCCTGGACCATAGACCCAACCAGTCACATAGGAACATAGGAAGTAGGAACAGCAGTAGGTCAAAAATGGCCCATCGAGCCTGCTCCGCCATTCAATAAGATCATGGCTGATCTAATTTATGACCTCACTCCACCTACCTGCCTTCTCCCCATATCCCCTAATTCCTCTATCATGTAAAAATTTATCTAACCGAATTTTAAATATGTTTAATGAAGCAGCCTCAACCACTTCCCTGGATAGAGAATTTCAAACATTCACTACTCTCTGGGAAAAACTATTTTTCCTCATCTCTGTCCTAAATCTACTCCCCCGAATCTTGAGACTGTGTCCTCTCGTTTTAGTTTCCCCGGCCAGCTCAAAAAACCTTCCTACATCTATCCTATCCATACCCTTCATAATCCTATATGTTTCTATAAGATCTCCTCTCATTCTTCTGAACTCAAGCGAATACAATCCTAGACGATTAAATTTTTCATCATAAGTCAACCCCTTCATCCCAGGAATCAACCTAGTAAACCTCCTCTGGACTGTCTCCAAAGCCAATATATCCTTCCTCAAATATGGAGACCAGAACTGGACACAGTACTCCAGGTGCAGTCTCACCAGTACCTTATACAGTTGCAACATTACCTCTCTACTCCTGAATTCAATTCCTCTAGTGATGAAGGCCAACATTCCATTCACCCTCTACAACCATCCTCCTCTGCCTGGCAGAATTTGTTATCACCCTCAATAACTTTTCCTTCAACTCATCCCACTTCCTCCAAATTAAAGGAGTAGCCATGGGTACCTGCATGGGTCCCAGCTATGACTGCCTGTTTGTTGGCTTTGTGGAGCAATTCATGCTACAAGCCTACAAAGGCAAGACCCCCCCCCCCCTCATCTCTACCTCCGGTATATAGATGAATAAATCAGGGCTGCCTCATGCACCCACAATGAGTTTGTCATCTTCATTCATCTTCCACCCTGACCTCAAACTCACATTTCTGATAACACTCTCCCCTTCCTGGATTTCTCTGTCTCCATCTCTGGAGACCAGCTTTCCACTAATATGTACTATAAACACTCCAACTCCCACAACTATACTTCCTCATACCCTGTACTCTCCCTGCAAGGATTCCATCCCCTTCTCTCAATTTCTCTGTCTCCGCTGCATCTTGGCAAGTCCAGTCCAGAGGTTCCATAAACGAGGCTTCCCATCCACCACTATCAACTCAGCCCTCACCTGCACTCCTCCATTTCCCACTCCTCTGCCCTGGCCCCTCTTCTCCTATACGCAACCAGCATAGAATCCCCCCATCCTCGCCTATCACCCCACTAGCCTTCGCATCCAACACATCATCCACTGGAATTTCCGGAACTTACTACAGCATCCCACCACTAGGCACACCTTTCCTGCTCGTCCTCTCTCGGCCTTCTGCAGGGACTGCTCCCTCTGCAATTCTATCATACACTCATCCCTCCCCAACCATCACATCTCCGGCACCTTCCCCTGTGCCCGCAGGAGGTGCAACACTTGTACATCCAGAGACTTATTTACTGCATCCCGGTGCACCCTTCTGGTATTCTCTACATTGAAGAGACCAGTCGCAGATAGATTGCTTTGCTCAGCACCTCCACTCCGTTCACAACCACAGAGACCTCCCAGTAGCTAACTATTTAAATTCTGGGTCACAATCCTGCAGTCCATGGCCTTGAGTACTGCCCCACCCTGACCACCTGCAGGTTGGAGGAACAACACTTTTTTTTTCATCTGGGCACCCTCCAGCCAGATGGCATGAACATTGACTTCACTGCTTTCCATTAAACCTGCTTGCTTTTTCTTCCCCTCCCCATTTCTTGCCTTTCCAGTTCTTTCACCTGCACAGCCCTATCATCCCCTCGTCCCCTCATTGCTGCTGTCCCCTCTCTTCCTTCTCTACCTATCATCTCCGGTCCTCTCACTCCCCTTCCCCCTCCCATTCTTTTGTTCTGACACTCACAAACATTTTGTCATACTTTGATGAAAGGCTCAAGCCTGAAAAGTCAGATATGTATCTCTCTCATTGCTACATAAAGAACCTCCTGAGTTTCTCTGGCATTTTGTGTTTTTACAGGATTGTCCTGGTAGCCTCATTATTTTCACCTACTCTTGTTCCCCTGAGTTTGTATCCTCGTAAAATCACTCCACCACTTTGACATCTTGCGATTCCCTGGACCTGCCATCTTATCTTCACCCTGACTGAACATCTCCATTCCCTATCAGGAAGGTTTCAAAGCCCACCTGCTTCTTGGAACAACGTTCTGACCAGTTTTCCCCTTCCAATATGTTCATCTGCGTGACAGAACTTATTCTTGCACCGAATAACTTCCCCCTTTAATGTTTCATTCTGTGTTGAGCCTTGATGAAAAGTTCTGACCTGAAATTTTTAATTTTATTTTTTAAAATTTAGACATAACAGCACGGTAATAGACCATTTTGGCCCATGAGTCCGTGCCTCCCAATTTACACCCTGTTAACCTACACCCCCGGTACATTTTGAATGGTGGGAGGAAGCCAGAACCCCTGGAGAAAGCCAATGCTGACATAGGGAGAATGTACAAACTTCTTATTGACAGTGTGGGACTTGAACCCCAGTCCAGACCCAATCGCTGGTGCTATTAAGGCATTGCGTTAACCCCTAATGTTGGGAATTCCTTTTCTCCCACAGTTGAAGCTTGGCATATTGTGTTTAGCTTGCGTTACATGCAGTCTGATTCTATCTACTCTTCCCTGCCTTTCAATTTAGGCAGTGCTTCTTTGAATCCAGGTCTTGGCATTTGAGGTAGTGATATTGTCCCTGAGTAGAGCCTGTGATGTTCTTGTACTGGGCTCTGTCAGCAGTGACCCCCTGAGAAGGCAAGCTGAAGCTCCTCTAGTGGCAGAAAACTGCTATGTGGTGAAACCAATTCCATCCATCTCAATGTTACTTGGTGAGAAGCATAGATTCTCATTTAAAGCATTTTGCTACAAGGACTCTCACTTCTCTGGAATGGAACTTGCATTTTGGACCTGTGTGTGCAGAAGTATTTGTGGAGAAACTGTTTCGATTTCCAGGTGACACCAGTACAATTACAAATGTTTTAGAAGGCAAATTGCCTTATATGTCTCATCCAGGGTGGGAACCTCATCCAGCTCTAGCCTTAGGGGCTGTTGAGGGAGCTGGAGCAGGGCGGAATCTTGGACTGAGCGGTTGGCACTGAAAAGAGATTGGAAGTGTTCTGACCATCGGTTGAGGATGGAGATCTTGTCGCTGAGGAGGACTTTGCCGTCTGAGCTGCGCAGCGGGCTTTGGACTTGGGGTGAGGGGCCGTACACAGCCTTTAGAGCCTCGTAGAAACCCCTGAAGTCGCCAATGTCCGCGCTGAGCTGGGTTCGTTTGGCGAGGCTAGTCCACCACTCATTTTGGATCTCCCGGAGTTTGCGCTGAAGATGGCTGCATGCGCGACGGAAGGCTTGTTTCTTCTCTGGACAGGACGGCTTTGTAAGGTGAGCCTGGTGGGCAGCTCGCTTCTTTGCCAGCAGCTCCTGGATTTCCTGGCTGTTTTCGTCAAACCAGTCCTTGTTTTTCCTGGAGGAGAAGCCCAGTACCTCTTCAGTGGATTGCAGTATGGTAGTCTTCAACTGATCCCAGAGGGTTTCAGGGGACGGGTCCGTGAGGCGGGTTGCATCGTCGAGCTTTGCTTTGAGGTTTGCCTGGAAGTTTCCTCTCGCTTCGTCTGACTGCAGGTTTCCAACATTGAACCTCTTTCTGGGGGTTTTATTGTTCCTGGGCTTTGGCTTGAAGTGAAGGTTGAGCTTGCAGCGAACCAGCCGGTGGTCAGTGTGGCATTCCGCGCTAGGCATGACCCTGGTGTGGAGCACATCTCGTTTGTCACTTTCTCGCACCAGGATGTAGTCCAGGAGGTGCCAGTGTTTGGATCGGGGATGCATCCAGGTGGTCTTAAGGCTGTCCCTCTGCTGAAAAAGGGTGTTTGTAATGACAAATGTAATGTAAGGCAATCGAACAACTGAAAAGTGGCAAAGCAGCAGGTATGGATGGAATCCCCCCAGAAGTCTGGAAGGCTGGCGGCAAAACTCTGCATGCCAAACTGCATGAGTTTTTCAAGCTTTGTTGGGACCAAGGTAAACTGCCTCAGGATCTTCGTGATGCCACCATCATCACCCTGTACAAAAACAAAGGCGAGAAATCAGACTGCTCAAACTACAGGGGAATCACGTTGCTCTCCATTGCAGGCAAAATCTTCGCTAGGATTCTACTAAATAGAATAATACCTAGTGTCGCCGAGAATATTCTCCCAGAATCACAGTGCGGCTTTCGCGCAAACAGAGGAACTACTGACATGGTCTTTGCCCTCAGACAGCTCCAAGAAAAGTGCAGAGAACAAAACAAAGGACTCTACATCACCTTTGTTGACCTCACCAAAGCCTTCGACACCGTGAGCAGGAAAGGGCTTTGGCAAATACTAGAGCGCATCGGATGTCCCCCAAAGTTCCTCAACATGATTATCCAACTGCACGAAAACCAACAAGGTCGGGTCAGATACAGCAATGAGCTCTCTGAACCCTTCTCCATTAACAATGGCGTGAAGCAAGGCTGTGTTCTCGCACCAACCCTCTTTTCAATCTTCTTCAGCATGATGCTGAACCAAGCCATGAAAGATCCCAACAATGAAGACGCTGTTTACATCCGGTACCGCACGGATGGCAGTCTCTTCAATCTGAGGCGCCTGCAAGCTCACACCAAGACACAAGAGAAACTTGTCCGTGAACTACTCTTTGCAGACGATGCCGCTTTAGTTGCCCATTCAGAGCCAGCTCTTCAGCGCTTGACGTCCTGCTTTGCGGAAACTGCCAAAATGTTTGGCCTGGAAGTCAGCCTGAAGAAAACTGAGGTCCTCCATCAGCCAGCTCCCCACCATGACTACCAGCCCCCCCACATCTCCATCGGGCACACAAAACTCAAAACGGTCAACCAGTTTACCTATCTCGGCTGCACCATTTCATCAGATGCAAGGATCGACAATGAGATAGACAACAGACTCGCCAAGGCAAATAGCGCCTTTGGAAGACTACACAAAAGAGTCTGGAAAAACAACCAACTGAAAAACCTCACAAAGATAAGCATATACAGAGCCGTTGTCATACCCACACTCCTGTTCGGCTCCGAATCATGGGTCCTCTACCAGCATCACCTACGGCTCCAAGAACGCTTCCACCAGCTTTGTCTCCGCTCCATCCTCAACATCCATTGGAGCGCTTACATCCCTAACGTCGAAGTACTCGAGATGGCAGAGGTCGACAGCATCGAGTCCACGCTGCTGAAGATCCAGCTGCGCTGGATGGGTCACGTCTCCAGAATGGAGGACCATCGCCTTCCCAAGATCGTGTTATATGGCGAGCTCTCCACTGGCCACCGTGACAGAGGTGCACCAAAGAAAAGGTACAAGGACTGCCTAAAGAAATCTCTTGGTGCCTGCCACATTGACCACCGCCAGTGGGCTGATAACGCCTCAAACCGTGCATCTTGGCGCCTCACAGTTTGGCGGGCAGCAACCTCCTTTGAAGAAGACCGCAGAGCCCACCTCACTGACAAAAGGCAAAGGAGGAAAAACCCAACACCCAACCCCAACCAACCAATTTTCCCCTGCAACCGCTGCAATCGTGTCTGCCTGTCCCGCATCGGACTTGTCAGCCACAAACGAGCCTGCAGCTGACGTGGACTTTTTACCCCCTCCATAAATCTTCGTCCGCGAAGCCAAGCCAAAGAAGAAAAGAGAAGGCAAATTGAACAAAGAATCAAGGAGGAATTGTTTTCTACAGTGCTGGGAAGATGAATAATGCAGATACCACTAGAAAATTACAGAAGTATTTATAAGAATGATGCATGCACTGATTTTCGGTAACTATTGGACTTGATTGAAAGGTTGCAGCTTTCTCTCTCTTGGAGAGGCTTTTGAGATTGTGATGTGATTTGGTAGGTGTAGAATCTTGCAGGGAAGTCTGAGCAAAGGACATGAACCTTTGTGGCCTTCATGATCCAGTAGTGAATTTGGGCATAATCTTTTACTCAGTAACTAAGAATATGGAACATTAGGGTATGGTGGAGTCATGATGCTTTTAACAGGGCCTTAAATAATTGCACAAGGAGAGAGGAACCCAGGGACACCCCAATAGGATGAAATGAGGAGCAGGATGTAAAGGCCGATTAGAGAGAATGAACTGCTTCCTGGAATAAATGGGTAGGCCTTGGCAGTGGTGGAATTGTCATGTATTTAAATGTTTTCCCCCAAACTTGAACTTCTTCAAGAAAGTTAGCTGCAGGAAATATGAGTGAGAGGAGGAGCCTGACCATTGCTGACAGGTGGCCTTTGTAAACTGCTGTTCTGCCTGCATGGTGATTTTTCACATTTGTTCTAATGTGCTCAACTAGCCTGGATCATCATTGTTTTCCTCCAAGCTAAAGTGATGCTTTTCAATGTTAACCCTGCATGCATTTAACTACAAATTGTGTGGACCCATTACCAGTTGGTGCGTCACGGTGCTGGAGGAACTCGGTGAGTTAGTACGCATCCACAGAAAGGAATAAACAGTTGACATTTTGGGCAAAAACCATGATCAGGAATAACCTGAACAAAAGGGTTGGGGAGAAGGGTGGAGCACAGGTTGGTAGGTAATAGGTAAGTCTGGTGATCACATGGTTGTAGAGTTTGAGAGTAGCAGGGATCAGAGAGGGAGCAGTTAGAGAGGCTTTCACAGAACATTCTGGGTGCTATCCACAAATGTATATTTGAAAATATAATAGCTCTTTGTTCTCTGCCGATCATTTTTGGATGCCCCTCAGAACCACAAACTATCAGCTCATCACCCACTCCCACAACACTATCAATCCACTGTTCGTTCTTTCTTAAAGACCTATGGACATTTACGGAGCATGTTTTACAAACTCAAGGTTTCCCAAAGTGCTTAATAGATGATGGGTAAGTTTGATGTATAGTCAAGTGTTTAAATGTAAAAGGTTTGGTGACCACTTCACACAGTAAGGTGATAATCTATCACTGCATTCCAAGCCTGGTTACAGCCTTGATACAAATGTGGACAAAAGAGCTGATTGCAGAGGTGGTGAGAGTCACTGCACTTGATATCAAGGCAATACTTAACAAAGTCGTACATCAGAGCATTTAGTGATGTGTAATATGACCGAATTTCCGGATTTGTAGGCTTGAAGATATTAACAGACTGAATTTCATTCCTTGGTGGAATAGGCAGATAGGTGTCAGATGAAATTTCACGCTGAGAAAAGTGAAGTGCTGCATTTTGTTTGGAAGAATTACTTTATAAACTAGAGGGTGGAATTTTGAAGGGATGCAAGAACAGATTACGTTCCGATAAACCCATCGTAAATGGAAAAATCGTAAATCGAAAAAGAATACAGTACCTCACCTATCGAACATCATAGCCTAACCTAAAATGTATTCAGAACACTTTTGTTGCCTGCAGCTGGGCAAATTTATCTAAAACAAAGCCTGTTTTTCTAATTGTTGAATATCTTGAATAATGGAAAAAAATCTTAATCATAAAATATAGTGATAATAACCATTGTAACTTCAAAAAATCATGTCAGGTCATTGTAAGTCAAGGAGCATCTATATATTGACATCGTTTGGCAAGGTGGGTTGAGAAAGTGAATTAAAAAATAATGGTGGTATCCTGCCTTTGTAAATAAGGACATGAAATGTAAATAAATAAGAAACTCATGATAAGCTTTTATGGGTTCAGCCAGAGCTGTTATGTCCAGCTTTTGTTCAACATGAATCATTAAGCTAGCATATAGAGGGTAGGTTCTAGCAAAAGGTAGCGGAGTGTTTCTTGATTAGACAGTAATCAGGTGAACTGATTGCCAGACTGAAGTGCTGAGGCAGGAAGGACAGAGTTTATTGAAAGTAGTTAGGTTCTGTCATGGGGTAAAATGAATAAAGCGACTTAATCTGAAATTATTTAATGATCTGTTTGAAAGCTTAATAAGAATAGAAGAAATAGGGAGTAGGAATCTGACTTGTCGAGCCTGCTCCATCATTCAATAAGATCATGGCTGATCTGACTGGATTCTGCTCCACCTACCTGCCTTTTCTCCATAACCCTTTTTCCCTTATTATGGAAATATCCATCTAACTGTTTCTTAAATGTATTTCATAAGCCATCCTCTACTGCTTCCTCAGGTAGAGAATCCCACAGGGATTCTCCCACTGGGAAAAGCGGTTTCTCTTCATCTCTGTCCTAAATCAACTGCCCTGAATCTTGAGCCTATGACTCCTCACCTATCAGAAGAAACCACTTTCCTGCCTCTATTATCTATCCTTTTCAGAATTTTAGATCCCCTTATTCTTAATTCTCTAAATAAAGAATGCTCCCGATCCAACTGGAAAATAAATTGGTGTTCTTTTATCTTGTCAAAATCATGGAACTCCTGGCCTTGGTGTATAGTACATTGCAACAAGGATTAGTCTTTGCCACTGATAACCATATTTAAAACAAATAAATCCCATTAAAAACTAGTTTCTGATTACACAATTTAACACTTGCTTATATATATCTTCAGGTGCTTGGATATCTTCAAATGCTGCCTTTTCCTGGAGACAGTCCTGGCAACATTGAGCAAATATTGGGAGTTGGAGAAATTTGAGAAGTGTTGAAAATCATGAACAATTTTGATGGAGGAAATAAGGAGATGCTGATTCCAGTGACAGATGGGTTGGTAAGCAGAGGACACAGATTGAAGGTCATTTGCAAAAGAATCAGGCAATGTAGATGCATGCGGCAACAAAGGGAGGGTATCAGAATGATCCAGGATGATCGTTCCTAAGTTTTTCTGCCTTTCCTAAGTGCATGCTCTGCATTCTTGCTTCAGGCTCCATGATAGGGCACCAGCGGAAAGTTGTTTCTCCTCCATCTCTTGTCAATAATTTTGGAATAAAGCTATTTTTTTTAAACCAACATGAGTCTTGCATTAGAGTTTGCAAAACAGAATTCTGTGAACTCAGCACAAGCATTGATTCCTTGAGCCTGATATTATGCCATACATTACCACCCCACCCAATCATACCCGATTGACCTACACCAAGGTTTGCAAGATCTTGTCCCAAGTATGAAGCATAGAAGGAGTAGCATCATTCAGCTGCTTGACCCTGTGCTGAAAAAAAAATAATCGAATGCTCTCTTGTAATGCATTAGGTTATTATGCTAAATTTTGAGTACAGATCCTGGAGCAGTGCTTGAACTTACAATTGGAAATAGAGTGTGAAGCCAGAGCTGATTGAAGCAACAAAACTGGAGGTGCCAGATGATATGTTGGAATCTGAGGATGGACACAATTTACTGGAGGAAACTCAACAGGTTGAACAACATCATTGGCAGAAAAATAAGTCAATAGTTCAGGCTGGAACCCTTCATCAAGCCTGGAAATCCAGAGTAGAGAAGCCAGTGTGAAGATGACAGGGTGGAAGGAATAACATGTGGGATTGGGAAACCAGGGTAAGGTGAAGTTTGATGGACAGAGGCACTTGATTGGCAGATGCCAAACAAAGGGAGAGAGGGGCAAGAAAAACAAAGGGGTCAGGTGGAGGAAGATGATCCAAGCCAGGGTGGGTGATCAGAAGATGAAGGCTGCCAGTCTGATAAGACGAGGTGCCAATGGTGGTATAAAGAGAGAGCAGATAGACCCAAAGGAGGGGTGGGGTGTAGAAAGAGCAGAAGAATCCAGTGGGAAATGAGGATGAAAGGAATGGAACCAAAGAGAGAGAGAGAGAGAGAGAGAGAGAGAATGACTGGGAAAGGGGATTTTTTTTAAAAAAGGGGCGGAGAGCAAGAGAAAGGGATATGGAGAAAGCAAGAGGGTATCCTACCGTTGGCCTCTGAAGAAGGCCCAGAGAGACGGTCTACTATGGGAGTGGGAAGTAAAGTGGCTTGCAGTTGGGATCTCATTGGTCACTGCGGAGAGAATGTAGGTGCTCTGCAAAACAATGCCCAAGTCTACACTTGGTCACACCGATGTAAAAGAGGTGACATCTTAGCACCAAATGCAGTTGATGAGGTTTGATGTGCATCACCTTTGCCTCACATGAAAGGGACTGTAGATCTCTGGAAGGTGGTGAATCACCATTGGACTCTTCCATTCCTTCCCCCTAGAATTTCTCTTTTCTATCTGCTCTCTCTATTTATCACTATTCTCATCTTATCAGAATGTTGCACTGGTAATCCTTGTCTCTAAGCACCCTCTGCGACTTGTCTTCCTTTTCTTTATTGCTTTTCTCTCCCTTTATCTGGCATGTGCCAATCTGCTTCCTCTGTCAATGTTTCTCTTCACCAATCTCACATGGGACCCTTGTCTCATCCTATCATCATTACACTCGCCTTTCTTATACATTTCACCAGTCTCGTTAAATGCTTTAGCTTGAAACATTGAACATTTTTCTCCCACTGATGTTGATTGACCACTAGGTTTCTCCAGCAGATCGTAGTTAGCCTCAGATTCCAGCAACTGCAGTCCCTTGTCTGTCTCAATACTTATAGAATGTCTTGGAATAATCTTCTATTACAATTGTGTAATCTATTATATTTTGTTCCTTTTCATTTGTTCTATCAGATGTAATACATTTCTCAGCATTAAATTTCAGAGTCCACTCTGCCTCCAAGTTTTGTCAGCTGCAGATTTAGAAAGTATGCCCTTATCTAATATGAGAAACAGTGGACATTGCACCTGACCCCCTAGAAGCTCCCTCTCGTACAAAATCAACTTTTTAGTATCACTGAACTGCAAGACCGTAAGACAGAGCAGCAAAAATATGCTATTCAGCCTATCGAGTCTGTCCTGCCTTCAATCATGAGCTGATCCATTTTCACATTAACCTTTTCTGCCACACAAGGCAATCCCCATCTTTGAAGATCCACGATGAGAGTTTGGTCAATGGGGTAACCTGATTTCTTGGAGACAACATAATTAGGATGGACACTGATGAAACCCACCTTCGGTGCACTACCAGGCTTTGGATAAAATATATGTTAAACTCAGTGCTGGGCTTTATCTCTTCATCACTGTGATCTCTGCTTTCCATCTGTTAGAAATGTGGATAACATTTAGTAGGGTCTAAAAGCATAGAAGTCCCAATAATGCTGACTCCAACCTTGAATGAGTTGGCAGGATAGACTAGCTGTATTGGGGTCTTGTGTCAAAGTTCTGACCTCATTGACTCAGCTCAGATAAGTGGATTACATCATCTGCATGCCTGAAATCTGATTCCTGAAACAAATATCCTTCATCAAGATCAGCTATTCCCAGGAGATGCAAGGACAATCTCACACCTTCCTTGAAAAGATGTAATATCCTCACTGATTTATGGGAATCACTGGGCTGAGATTGCTAAAACATGCAGAATTGGCCTTCACCAAGCACTTTGGATATCTTCAGAGTATGTGAATGCTAAATGCAAGCATTCCAAACAACCCAGCCATTCCATCAGCTCTAGGTACTCACTGTGATGGGAAGTGCAGATTTCACACTGAATTCCTTAGTTACTTCACAACCTACAGGAGTCCATGACACTGAGGGACTGCTTAAGACTGCAAACTGCCTTGGTCCAAATTTGGCCACAGCATTAACACAATTATCCATAAGACAGTAAGCTTTGCTGATACCAAAGACTTTGCGTGCAAGTGAAGAGGTATTCTGCAAGTAGAAACAGGTGACACACTGGTAACCATGAGGGTCAGCATGGATAGAAACAAGTCTTTTAGCCCAATTAGGCAATGCAGATGTTTCAACTCCATGATCTTTTTCTCATCTCATCCTATCAGCATGTCTTTTTATTCCTTTCTTCCCTTGATGTTTATCTGGTTTCTCCTAAACATTTTTCTGCTTTCATCATGAGAATAAGTAACTCATTCCCATTGCACTCAAGTTAAATGGGTTTGATTTATTGGTGCCTCTCTAATAGAACATAGAACAGAACAGCACAGGATCCTATCATGTATCCACATGTTGCCCAAATTCAGCCTAAGATTCTGCTGCATGCACGTAACGCGTATCCCTCTATTCCCTGCATATTCATGTATCCATCAAGAAGCATCTTAAACATTACTATTGTAGCTGCTTCCAACACTACTGGCAACATGTGACATTTTTATCTGGTTTGGTGGTGGTGGGGGTGGTGGTGGGGGGGGGGGGGGGAGGTGGGAGAAGGGGAAGAGAAAGATTTTGTCTTTTTACCTTATCAATGTTTCTCATAATTTTATAAATTTCTGACAGGTCATGCATTAGCCTCTGCTCCAGAGAAAACACCCCAGTTTGTCCAAACTTTCCCCATATCCATTAACCAGGCAGCATCCTGGTAAATCTCTTCACCCTTTCCAAAGCCTCCAAATCCTTCCCATATGGGTTGATTAGAATTGAACACAATATTCCTAAGTTTTATATACAGTAACTGCAATATCTTCCTTACTTTTATCTTCCATGCCTTAGCCAATGAAGGCAAGCCTATCATACACCTTCTTTACCATCCAATCTACTTGCATGACCACTTTCAAGGATATGTGGGGCTGGGATTTCCGATCCCTCTTCATATCCCTACTTCTAGAGTCCTGTCATTAACGTTACAGATCCACTGTACATTAGACCTCCAAAAGTGAAGCACCCCACAGTTCAGATTGAGCTCTATTTGATATTTTCCCTATATCTATAAATGATCTATATCTTGTTTTCTTTGATAGCCCTCTACACTGTCCCACCAAACCTGTTGTCATCTCCCAACATCTTAACTTGCCCATCTACTTTTTCATTTCCTTTATATATCACAAACAACAGGAGTCGCAAGCCTCCAGCCAGAATAACATCCTTCTGTAACTACCCTCTGTCTTTTGTAGGTCAGCCAATTATAAATCCTCAAAAAAAACCTCAAATCAGATTTGTGGGTCACGACTTGCCCTGCACAAATCTATGGTGACTGACCCTAATCTGACCATGTCTTTTCAAATGTGTGTAAATCCCCTCCCTAAGTATCCTCTCCAATGGTTACCCGACCACTGATGTGAGACTCACTGGATTATCCCTATTTCGCTACATGAACGAAGGTACGACATTGGCTGGCCACTCTCCAGTCATTTGGAATTCACCTGTTGATAAAGAAGATATAAAGATCTTTGTCAATGCCAAATTATCTTCTCACTTGCTTCTTCCAAGGACTGGGATATATCCCATCAGGCACTGATGACGTCCATCTTAATGCTCTTCAAAAGACCCAGCACCATCACCTTGATCTCAAAATGCCCAACACATGACCATTCCTCACACTATGCTCCCTATCTTCCATGCCTTTCTCTTTGGTGAATAGTACTTTAGTCACTCGCCAATTTTCTCTGACTCCAAGCAGTCTAATTAGCTAGTCCTTAAAAAAATATATATTTTACATATTAGTTGTGGATGCTTGCTTCCCCCTAGCTCCAGCGTAATGTAATTGCCCTTCCCTAGTTTAATATTTTCCCATGAGATACAGGCTTATTCTCAATCATTTATATTGAAACTTAAGGAATAGTGATAACTATTCCCAAAATGTTTTCCCACTAAAACTCCAGTCGCCTGGCCCAGCTTTATTCCCAGTACAAGGTCTAGGCATGGTCCCTTCAGTGGTTGAACTGTCTGCATGTGGCTTCAAGAAACCTTTCTGGATATTCTAAGCAAATTCTGTCTCATCTAAGCCTCTAGTTCAAAGTATTTCCCAGTCAATATTGTGGGAAATGAAAATCTCTCATTATGACTATCCTGTTCATTTTACACCTTTCTATAATCTGTCTACACCATCATTTCCTATACCTCTTGGTGACTATTGGGAGTCCTGTAGTGTAGGTTGAGTACTCCTTATCTGAATACCTGAAATCTGAAATGATCCAAAATCCAAAACTATTTTCGTAATAAGAAATAGAGTTCAGAAATCTCTAACGGAGAACAGAATGTAGCGGATGCAAGTAGTGCATTATTGAGTGTAGATTTTTTTCTATATATATCTACTTCAGTTAATTTGTGCATATGTAAATATTCATATTGTAAAGTGAGTGCATGCATCTTTAAGTATGAATGAATGAGTGCATTTTTTTTTAAATGGTGTTCCAAAATCCAAAATCCCATGCATTTTGGATAAGGGGTACTCAACCTGTATAACACTGTCGAGTGATTGTACTTTCCTTATTTTAAACTATCCATAATGCTTCAGTGGATGAGCCCCCAGTGTGTCTTCTTGGAGTTCAGCTGTGACACTTTCCCAGATTAGTAATGCAACTCCTTCACCTTTTTATTTCCTCTCTCTCCTGTCTAAAGCATTGAAGCCCAGGAACATTGAGGTGCTAGACCTGTTCCTGCAACCAAGTCTCTGTAGTAGCCACAACATAATTCCAAATACTGATCCAGGCTTGAGGTTGATCTGCTTTATCCATAAAGCACCTTGCAGTAAAATAAACACACTTTACTCCTTCAGTCTCACTGTGTTCATTCACTTGCCCCTTCCTTACAGATGCAATAAAATCTGCCATTCTCTTCTCCACTAGTTATCTTGCTCCTCTGGTTCCCACCCTCCATGCTACTTTACATCTTCCTGAGTAGCACTAGCGAACCTCCCTGCAAGGATAATGGTCACCTTCCCGTTTAAGTGTAATGTTTCCCTCTGGTGCAGATCCCACCTGCTCTGGAAGAGAGCCCAATGATCCATGTACCATCCTGCACTTGCTTCTCAGCCACACATTGAACTGCTCTATTTTCCTCAAACTCATGGCCCTGGCAATGATAATCCTGGAAGTCCTGCTTTTTAATTAATGTTGCATAGTTTTGGACCTTTCCACTTGTGGAAGCATTTTCTCTTAATCCTCATCAAACCTTTTGATAATTGTGAGGATCTTGATTAAGACCTCCAGAGAAAGAGCCTCTTAGTTCAGATTGGTGTACCCAGAGGGGACTGCTGGGAGAGAGAAAATGGGGAATGATAACCTGGTGAACTACAGTGAAATTGTATTTTACTGGTAACAAAGTTGTTAGGCTACAGATTGCAGGAAGAATAAAAGTGGGCGGGTGGGGTGGGGTGGGGACAGTGAATGATATATTTTGATTCATTAGAAAAGTACTATGATAGAACAAAGTATTGCCACACATAATGGGGAATGGGGTTGAGAGAACTTGTGAGCGCAACTTGAGCATTGGTTAATTGATTAAATGGGAGTAGGGATAAATGGGTCACTTTCAAGTTGTCAAGCTGACTGCTGGAACATCAGCTATTTATAGTCTGCAGTAATGACTAGGATGTGAGACAGTATAATGTATCCAAGTATGCTGACTGTAAAAAGTAGGTGGCAAAACAAGTTGAGGGGGAAAAAAGTTTGCAAATAGTTTTGGGCAGGTTATTCAAGTGGGCAAGAAAGGAAAAAAGTAAATTGGGGAAATGAAGTTTTGCATTTTGATAGAAGGAATTAAAAAATAAATATAATTTAAATTGAATGAATTATACTTTTTAACTTTGATGTTCAGAGAGATACGATATTGTCAAGGCAAGCAGAAAGTTAACATCTAGTTATGTAAAGCAGAGCTTAACGGGTTGAAAAAAAATGCAGAAGCTGGAATCTAAAGTAAAATCAGAAAATGGGAGAAATACTAGAGTTCAGGTTTATTATCTGATTGTACATATACAATCTGATTAAACAGCATGTCTCCAGACTTGGGATGTATGTACAAAAACACACAATGCACAGTACATAAAGATCACACAATCAAAATAAATATATAAATATTTGGGATGATTTTCACGGTTACAAGATACTGTTCATCAGTCTCACGGTCTGTATGAGGAAGCTATTCCCCAGCCTGGCAATCTTGATTTTTGATGCTGCTGTACCACCTTCTTGATGGTAGTGGATTGAAGATACTGTGTGCTGGGTGAAACATGATCCCAAGTTAGAAAATGCTTCCTGTAGAGGAAGAGACTCCAAAGATACTCTCGTTTTAATAATCCTCTGTATAAACTTCAGTCCGATGCTTTGCAGCTACCATTCCACACGATGCAGCCAGACAAGGCACTCTGAACTGTGCTACTGTAAAATGTTGTCAAGATTGGGCCGGTAGCCTTGTCCTCCTCAACCTGCTTAGGAAGTGTAGGCACTGCTGCACCTTCCTTACTAATGAGGAGGTGTTGTGAGCCCAGAATAGGTTGTCCCTTGTACTTTGTGCAAGGAACTCAGCAGGTCAGGCTGCATCTGAGAGAAGAGAATTTTAGTGGTTGTCTCAGGACAAAGACCCTTTGTCAGAACTGAGAAGAAGACTAAAGTATTTCCAGCATTTTCTGCTTTTATTCACTAGATTGACTGCTGGGATGGGGACGTTTCACATGGAAAAGGCTTTATGTAAGTAGCAATATTGTAGGTCCTGCAAAAAACAGGCTTCTGCCACAATGATCAAAAGCACATATCCATCGATCCTGCTCTTGACATTTGATACTCATGGGCTCAACACCACTTTCCCACACTCTCCCCATAATCCCTGACTCTTTTGTTTACACTGTTTATCTATCTCCACTTCAGCTTTGAGATAGAGAAGTCCAAAGGTTCATGAGTGGCAAAAGAAATTTCTTATCACCTCTGACTTTGTCAACCCCACTGGGGAAAGTATCTTCTCAATTTCCAACCTGTCTTGGCTCCTCTTCAAATTAAATTTGCACATGACATGAATGTTGCTGATGTTGTGGACAGCATAGAGAGGTGTCATAGGCTACATCTTATAGAGATGCAAGATTATTTTATTGTCATGTAATAAAACAGATGTAATATTAAATGAAATTGCCTTTAGTCTGCTGTAAGGCAGACAAAGATTCACCATCAGCAGAAATTGCCCAGTGCTGCTTTCATTCAGAGAAAGAGAAGCAAAAGAGAGTCCCTTCAGAGTCACTGAGTGTCCATGGATTCACCTCCAGTGCCCCTGCAGCTTCACAGACCAAGTAGAAAACCTTTGGTGCCCTCAGCAGGCTCTCACATTCTGATACTGATACCCAGTACTCCTTCAACCAGTCACCTACAGTCCACGGTCTTGTGTGACTCCTTTGACTCCATGGGTTCCTCACCTCAAGTTACTAACAGCCCGCCACCTCTGTGTACTTCAGTCGCAGAGCCCCTTGCTGGTCTGCCGCTGTGACCTCCATCCCGTAAAGTCATCTCTGCTTCTCCTTCTGAAATGGAGTGTTTTCCCTGTTTCTGGTGCCCTGCACCAGTCCTCTGTTTCCCAGGAGTCTGTAATTCTTCAAGCCCGCTGCCAAATGCAAGTGCCACCATCTTGGGCCCAGACCCCATGGTCACAGGATTTTAAAATAAACCACAGCCTGTACAGAGCCGTCAGTAGTTGGACTGGGTGGTAGAACCTTATGAAGGAGCTTTGTGTCTCCACTGCTGAAGGTCCTATTGCATATGAAGGTAGACTAATCTCCTGGGCCTGATCAGATATATTTGAAGACACTGGAAAGCTAGAGAGGAAATTACTGATGCCCCAACTGAGATTTATGAAAGGGATTGAATACAGGTGCGCTGCCAAAAGATTGGAAGGTGGAAAATGTTGTGCCCCTATTCAAGCAAGGCTGCATGGAAAAGCGTGGGAGCTACAGGCCATTGAGCCTAACATCTGTGGCTGGTAGGCTACCAGAGAGTATTCTGAGGGAGAAGATGTATGTGCACTTGGATAGACAAGGGGTGATAAAGGATAGTCACCATGGCTTTTGTAAATGTGAGGTCATGTATCACAAATGCAATTCAGTTTTTTTTGAAGATGTGACCAAGAAGATTGATAAAGCCAGAGTTGTAAATGTGAATTTCAGCAAGGCATTTAATAAGGTTCCATGTGTTAGGCTGCTTTGGAGGGTTAAATTGCATGGCATCCAAGGAATCAAATGGATAGAAATATGGTTTCATGGAAGAAAGCAGGGAATGATGGTTAGAGGTTGTGAGACATGAATTTACAGCTAATCTTCATGGGGCCAGGACATTTTCTAAAATTGACTTGGTGTGTGGGTACCACCAAAACCTATAAACCTGGAGGATATGCCCAAGACTGCCATCATAACACCGTTCGGCCTCTTCCAATTTTTGAGAATCCCGTTTGGGCTCAAAAATGCTACATAAACATTCCAGCGATTAATGGACACAGTGGGGCATGGCATAGGCTTCCTTTTCATATACTTGGATGACATACTTGTTGCCAGTCACTCCCGCAAAGAGCACCTGTAGCATCTTTGTTTACTTTGCCGCTGCCGACAGGAGTTCAGGCTAACTAAACCCTGCCAACCCTATAGAGTTCTTGGGTCATCAGATCAGCAGCTGGGGTGTCATTCCATTGCCTACCAAGATGGAAGCCATCCTCAAACAAACCCTGATACCATCAAAGGACTCCAGGAATTTGTGGGGATGGTCAATTTCTATCAGCACTTTCTACCACTTTCTACCCTCTGCAGCTCATATTATGAAACCCCTATTCCACCTCATGTCCAGCAATGCCAAGGAACTCAAGTGGACAAGGGAGACGATGGTAGCATTCCATCAGACCAAAGACACCCTAGCGAAGGCAACATTTCTGGTCTGCCCACAAATTGATGCACCAACCACCTTGAAGATAAACGTGTCCAATGCAACAGTAGGCGGGGTCTTGGAACAGTACACCAATGGACAGTGGAAGTCTCTAGCATTTTTGTAGGCACCTCCACTGTCTGGAAATGAAATAAAGCACATTCGATAGGGAACTGCTGGTGCTGAACCCAGCAGTCAGACACTTCTGCTATCTTTTGGAAGGCAAGGACTTCATGGTTTTTACTGACCACAAACCATTAACATTTGCCTTCGCAAAGGCATCAGATCTCCGGTAGGAGTAATGTGGCTGATCTCCTGTCCCACTCCTCCGTTCAAGCAGTACGTGCCCTCTCTCTGGGTGTAGACTATGTAGTGCTCACCAAAGCTCCTAGCTTATAGAACTGCTGTCACAAGCCTGCAACTCGAGGATGTAGCCTTTGGGCTCCAAGGTACCACTCTCCTGTGCGATGTTTCCATAGGTCAGCCTCACCCTATTGTCCCTGCTGCGAGGAGACGTTGCAGTGATATGGACTCAAAAAAACAGGTCATATTGGGCAAAGATGTGCACGGACTGCCAATCTGCAAAAGTGCAAAGCCATGTGAAGGCACCACTTCAGCCTTTCCAGCCACCGCAGATTCAACCACGTGAAGATCGACGTTGTCGGCCCACTTCCGGTGTCAAGAGGGTCTAAGTACTTGTTAACGGTCATCAACAGATTCACTTGGTGGCCGGAGACAGTTCTTATGACAGAGTCATCGACCGATTCATGCGGGGGAGCTTTTATTTCCGCATGGGTATTTCGGTTCAGCCTATCCACACTTATCACCTCCGACAGAGGCCCACAATTTACTTTTGTGCTCTGGGACATTTTGTGGCGACTGCTGGAAATGCAGCTCCACCACACATCAGCCTACCACCCACAGTCAAATGACCTGGCGGAGCAGTTCCATAGGCACATGAAGGCTGCACTGATGGCCCGCCTCCAGGGACCTGATTGGGCAGATGAGCTGTCCTGGATCCTTCTGGGAATAAGAACAGAACCCAAGGAGAATCTCAACTCCTCATCGGCCGAGTTACTTTATGGAGCCCCGCTCATTGTTCTTTCTATCTATGATCTTCTCATTTGCAGCTTCCAGTGCTTGCTGTGGCCTACCCAGTGCCAGACTCCCTCGATTTGGCATCTAGCCCCTACAAACTAAAGCAGGCATTCCTTGATTGGAACAGTGAACTGCATTCCATCAAGAGAAAAATTCAATAGTAACTAAAATAAAACAATCTGCAGATATTTAATGCAATTATGTAAATATTTTAAAAGATTATTTGTTCATATAATTTACTTTGCTCCTCCTCTATTTGCATTTTCCATAATTAATAAAAAAACTCACTCTCCTCCAATTTTGACAGTCAAGTGTGCAACTTGACCGCAACATTTTGAAGTTCACCCTGCAATTTGGGTGGTGTTTTACCACTGTGTAAACATTGAACAGAACAGATCAATACACTTGAGTTTAGAAGAATGAATGTGAACTCATTGAAACCAACAAACCCTCGAGGGAGCTTGATAAGGAATTGGTGAGAGGGTCATCTCTCTCGTGGGAATGACCAGAACTTGGGAACTTAATCTGAGAGGCTCCTTCTCTTTACTGTGATGTGTGGTAATTTCTTTTCCTCCATAGATGCTGAGTATTATGCTATTTTGAGTGGAGAGTGATAGATTTTTGAATTACTTAGATCTAAGGGTTTTTGGGATCTGGAAGGAAAATGGAGTTGAGGTTGAGACTAAATCAACTTTATTAAAGAGTCAAACAGGCTCCAGCATAATTCTTCCTATTTTTACCGTTAGCCATTCATTTCTTATTGTGGATAGTTTGTTACAGTTGGTTATGAATGGGTGTACAGGAGTAGTTTTGTGAATCATTTGTATGGTGCATTTCACCCTGTAACATTTACTGATGGTGGTGGTGCTGGTGTCCTGCATAATGTGAAATGGCAGCCTGGTTAACTTAGCGGTTAGCGCAATGCTATTTCTGTGTCAGCAACCTGCATTCAAATCTGATGCTGTCAGTAGGAGTTTGTACATTGTCTCCGTGAGCACATGGGTTTCCCATGGTTGCTCTGGTTTCCTCCCACCCTTCAAAAAGTACGGAATTGCAGGTTAATTGGATGGCGTGGGTCTCAATGGCCGGAATTGGCTTCTACTGTGTTGTCAATAAAAATTTTAAAAATATCTTTGTGTGGGATTTGATACTTTGTGTGCACTGCTGAGCCCAAGCCAGGTGGTCCTGCTTTAGGGTGGCATGGATCTTTTATTATAGGAGAGGTTTAAATAGGCAAAAAGCTTAAAATAGCAAGTGAGATTTCTGAAATGCTGAATGATTGCAGCATGTTCTAGCTTTGAACTGTAGTCACTGTTGTAGTGCAATAGTTAATTTGGAGACAGCAGCTCCCATTCAGTAATGAAGTAAATGAACAGATAAATTGCTCTGGGTGATATTGGGTCAGTATTAACATTGGCCCAGGAGCATTTAGGAGAATCTGCAGCCACAAAGGAGACTTCAGGATAGTGCGTTGCCTCCCGGGTCCAGGATGTTTATGAGCAGGTGCAGAATATTCTTGAGGAGGAGGGTGAGCAATCAGAGGTTGTGGTGCATATTGCTACCAATGACATGGGCAAGAGTGGAGTAGAGGTCCTGCAAAGTAAGTTTAGGGAGTTAGGGAAGAGGTGAAGAGCAGAACCAGCAAGGTGGTAATCTCTGGATTACTCCCAGAGTCATGAGCTAGGGAAGGTCAAAACAGAAAGATAGTGCAGCCAAAGGTGTGGCTGAAGAGATGGGGCAGAGTTTCAAGTTTTTCTGGGGAAGGGGTGTTCAAGCGGGATGGATTGCATCTGAACTGGAGGGAAACCAATATCCTGTCAGGAAGGTTTGCTAATGCTGTAGGGGGTTGGGGGGGTGGCATTAAACTAGATTCTCAGTGGGGTGGAAACCAAGGAGAAGAGGCAGCTGGCACACAATTAGGGACAGCTGGTAGGGAGTCCACGTGGTAGTACAGGCAGATAGGTCAAAATTGCAACCATTGGGATAAGTTGCAATTCAACAGGGACACAGAGTCAAAAGTAACAAATAAAGGTTCTGTATTTAAATGCACGTATCATTAGGAATAAAATGGATAACCTTGTAGTACAGCTACCATTGGCAGGTTTGATGTTGTGGCCATCACAGAGTCGTGGCTAAAGGATGGATGTCATTGGGAGCTGAATGTCCAAGTATACACAGTGTATCGAAAGGATGGACAGGTAAGTAGAAGGGAGGGGTGGTGTGGCTCTGTTGGTAAGGAAAACATTAAATAATTAGAAAGAAATGACATAGGATTAGAAGATACAGAATTATTGTGGGTTGAGTTAAGAAATGGCAAGGGTAAAAAGACACTGTTGGCAGTTATATACAGACACCAAACAGCAGCCAGGATGTGGAGAACAAATTACAAGAGCAAATAGAAAAGGTGTGTCAGAAGGGCAATGTTATGGTCGTCATGGGGGATTTTAACATGCAAGTAATTTGGGAAAACCAGGTTGGGACTGGATCTTAAGAGAGAGAATTTGTAGAAAGCTTACGAGATGGTGTTTTAGAACAGCTTGTTGATGAGCCCACTAGGGGATCGGTGATCCTGGATTGGGTGTTGGGCAATGCACCCAAGGTGATTAGAGAGACTAAAGTAAAGGAACCATTGGGGGCAGTGATCACAATATGATTGAGTTCAATTTGAGATTTAACGAAGAGAAACTAAAGTCAGATGTGTCGGTATTTCAGTGGAGTAAGGGCGATTACAGTGGCATGAGAGATGAACTGGCCAAAATAGATTAGAAGGAAGCACTAGTAGGGAAGAAGGCAGAGCAGCAATGGATGGAGTTTCTCAAGGAAAGGGGAAGGTGCAGGATAAATACATACAAAAAATGAGGAAATTACAGTATTCAAATGGAAAAATGTCACAACTGTGGCTGATAAGGGAACTCAAAGACAACGTAAAAGAGAAAGCATACAAGGAAGCAAAAATTAGTGGGAAGATAGAAGATCGAGGTTTTTAAAAACTTATGGAGGTAAAAGATGAAGTATGAAAGATAATATAATAATAATATTAAAGAGGATACAAAAAGGTTCTTCGTATATAAAGAGTAAAAGAGAGGTGAAATTAGATGCAAGGCCACTAGAAAATGATGCTGAAGAAATAATAGGAGATAGCAGAAGAACTAAATGAGTATTTTTCACCAGTCTTTGGTGTAGAAGACATTAGCACCAGATGTCGAAGCACATCAGGGAAGGGAAGTTGGTGCAATTACTATTTCAGGGGAGAAAATTGTAAATTCCTCCCCATTATTCAGAAAGCAAGTTATAACGTTATGAGACCAGAGGACCCCAAAACCCAACAGCAATAGATATTCACCAAGACAAATTATTATTTAAACAAAAGTTGCTTTTAATTATCTTTAAACATGAAAACAGGATCAAACTTTAACTTAACACTATTGATTTACTTAACCTAACTTAACCCCCTTCAAATTCTAAGTTCACGTGTATACAATATGTGTGTAAGATCAGAAAAGTTCTTTGGTTCACAGTTCAATCTCATTCCTCCAAGTTCACTGGTTGCAGGCAATTCTTATACTGTGCACAGAATTTAACATTTATAAAGTTCACCAGGCTTTAGTGCTCGAAAGGTAAATGGCTACCACTCAGGAAGGTTCTTGTCAGTTTTTAGAGAGAGATTTATTGTACAATGAACATCCAGCCACTTCAATGTCTTACTGACGAAACTTGCCCCTTTCAGGGTTCTCCAGATGATAACCTATTTCTTTCAGGTCACTACAGAGTTCCTTTTTGTTTCTCTTATTCCAAGTGAAACATTAGACAGCCAGTCCTCTCCTCTTGCATGAACCACAGGGGCTTTGATCAGGCTGAATCAATCACTTACAACCCATCTTTCACATGGGGTTTTCCACAAGCTTGCCAGCTTGTCCTGTTCCAGTCCCAGCTGCTGTTGCTGACTGTAACACTGTAGAAGTGATCTTTCTCTCTCTCTCTCTCCAAGAGAAAGCCTGTTTGACTCTCTCTGCTTGCAAAACCACATGACCCTCTTTGAACAGCTCCAGATAATCTGCGCCTTCAACAAGATCTTTCATCTGTTGCCTTTTTGTAAACAACAACCCATTAGTGAAATCTCTTGGGCACTCTCCATAGCTATTGCAAAGACTGTTGGCCCTGACATGTCTAGCATTGGGCAGAGCTCCAGTATTTTAAATAAGATCTGTTTTAAAGTGTTTGTATGTGACCTACTCTAACAAACCTTTCCCAATTTATCTCCCAAAAAAAATCTATATACTCTTGAAACAATAGACCTGTTGGCCTAACATCAGTGGTTAGGAAGATGTTAGTCGATTGTTAAGGATGAGGTTATGGAGTACATGGAGGCATATGTCAGGATAGGCAAAGCCATGGTTTCCTTAAGGGAAAAATTTTGCTTGACAAATCTATTAGAATTCTTTGAAGAAATGACAAGCAGCCTGGATAAGGGAGATGTTGTGTATTTGGATTTTCAGAAGGCCTTTGATAAGGTGCTGTACACGAAGCTACTGAACAAGATCAGAGCCCATGGTATAACAGGAAACATACTAACATGGATAGAGTATTGGCTGATTGGAAGGAAGCAGAGAATCTGAATATAGGGATCATTTTCTGGTTGGACACCAGTTGTTAGTGGTGTTCTACAGGGATCAGTGTTAGCTGCTTCTTTTTATGTTGTATATTAATTATTTGGATAATGGAATGAATGGCTTTGTGGCCAGGTTTACATTGATACAAAGGTAGGTCAGGGAACAGGTAGTATTAAGGAAACAGGGATGCTGAAGAAGGACTGAGATTATAAGAATGGGCAGAGAAGTGGCAAATGAAAAAAGTATGCACTTAGGTAGAATAAATAAATAAACAGGCAGACTATTTTCTAAATATGGAGAAAATTGAAAATTCCCAGATGCAAAGGCAGTTGGGAGCCCTTATGCAGGATACCCTGAAGGTAAACTTGCAGGTTGAGTTGGTGATGAAGAAGGCAAATGCAATGCTGGCATTCATTTCAAGAAGAATAGAATATAAGTGCAGAGATGTGATTTTTGAGTTTTTATAGGGCACTAGTGAGATCACATTTGGTGTATTGTGAGCAGTTTTGGGTTCCTCATTTAAGAGGATGTGCTGACGTTTGAAAGGATTCAAGGAGGTTCTCAAGGATGTTTCCGGGAATGATTATGAGGAACATTTGATGACTCTTGGCCTGTACTCATTGGTATTTAGGAGAAGCTCATTGAAAGACTTTCATTATTGAAAGGCATGGACAGAGTAGATGTGGAAAGGCTGTTCCCCATGGTGGAAGGCAGAACTTCAGGTTTGAAGGGAATCCACTTAGATGCGTAGGAATTTCTTCAACCAGAGGGTAGTAGATCTGTGGAATTTGTTGCCGCAGACAATTATAGAGTCAAGTCATTGGATTTATTTAAGGCAGAGGTTCTTGATTAGCCAGGGCATCAAAGGTTATAGGGAAAAGGGCAGGCAATGGGGATGAGTGGGAAAATGCATCAGCTCATGATTAAATGCTGGGCAAGATTTGATGGGCCGAATTGCCTATTTCTCCTCCTATGACATGGTCTCAAAGGTATGTGGTATGCTTGGCTTCATTGGGCAAAGCATTAATTATACAAGTAAGGAAATCATGCTGTGGCTATATAAAACTTTGGTTAGGAACACTTGAAATAGTGCGTGCAAATCTGGTCACCTCATTTCATGAAGAATGTGGAGGCTTTGGAAAGGGTAGAGAAGAGGTTAAGCTTGGTTTAGTCCAGGAGTGGGCAGCCTTTGTTAAACTCATATTCCACCATAAGTATTTCCTATGCCATAAGTGCTCTGTGATCGATAAGGGATTGTTTAAGGTGGTATGTGAGTGGGAAGGGAAGGTTGAGAACCACTGCTCTTGACCCAATTGTTACTGAAATATTTTGCTTGAGGAAAAATTGTCATTGGCCCATTTCCTTTGCAGTTATGAAACCGTGCACATAACGAGACAGTTAGTAAGATTAAAACAGTGGTTTTCAAACTTTTCCTTTCTACTCACGTACCACCTTAAGCAATCCCTTACTAATCACAGAGCACTTATGGCATAGGGAATACTTAAGGGGGAAAGTGAGTTTTTTTTAAAAAGTTGCTCATCCCTGGAACTTTAATCAGTATGAATTGTGGAGAGAGATTGGACAAGCTTGAGTTGTTTTCTCTGGAGTGCACATGGCTTGAGAGGCGACCTGAGAGAGATTTGTAAAATGAGAGGCTTTCATCGAGTGGACAGTCAGAACCTTTTCCCTAGGGCAAAAGCGTAACACACTCAAGCAGTTCTCAACCTTTTTCTTTATTCACACACCTCCTTAAGTAATCCCTTACTAACCACAGAGTACTAATGGCATACGATTCCATAGGTGCTCTGTGGTTAGTAAGGGATTACTTAAGGTGGTATGTGTGGGGGGAAAAAGGTTGAGTACCACTGCACTAGAGGATACACGTTTAAGGTGAGGAGCAGGAAGTTGAAAGACGTGTGGGGAAAATACAGAGTGGTGGGTGCTTGGAAAAGGCTACCAGGAGTAGTGGTATATGCAAACAATAGAGGCTCATAAATATGAAAGAGGACGGAGGGTATATCAGGTACAAGCCACAATTTTGTTTTATTTGAATATCATGTTCTGAAGATACACGTGGGCCGAAGGGCCAGTTCCTGTGAGGACCTGTTCTCTTTCCTTACATGACTTCAGTTTAATGGTGTATTCACCCTTTGCATAATTTTGTAAATTGCCTCTTCACCCCTCCCCCAAAATATGTTGTTGTACACTTCTGCTCCAGTCGTTCGTGTATTTATTTTTTTTAAATAGCTTTGTATTCTCCTGGTAGGAAGTTGAATACATGCATGAAAATGTTTGATACTCGGTCTGTGCACCCTCCCCCGCACACACTGTAATGACCGTAATAAAGCGGCCCTGGAATTCTTTCGAGCAAGCTCGACCCAGGCTGAACTCGTTTGATGACTCCATTTAAGCAAGACTTTTCATTTGTAACAAGAAAACTCCGTGAGTCTGTAGTCTGTCTTTGGAGCTGAAAGATGTACCGTAGTTTTTTTTCTGAGGGAGGCTTGTGGGCAGATTGAAGCCTGTTTACGTTGAGCGGGAAGATATTGATTTTAAGTGCTGGGTCCTGCATTGATTCCTGTCCCCTACTGTGCATGCAACGTAATGCTGCAGTACATCAGGAGGAGGGGAAGAAAAGCAATTTGTGCAGTGATGTAGAGAGAGAGAATGAGTGAGCGAAAGCATCAAGTGTTGACTGTGATGCAGACGTCTGGCTTTTCCTCGGCTGAACTGGACAGAAGAGTCTGACTAAGGATGATTGGAAATGGCCTGCTTTTTAATGGGGGCAGACACTGCTCTAGCTTACCCTGGTGAGGTTAGATATCAGGTGAGCATTGTTTGAATTGCGTTGATGATCCGAGGTGTTCTTTTGTGTGCATGCGAGGGAGAGCACAAGCGAAAGAGAGGGAGATACAGAGCTTGAGCAGCCTCATTCAGAGCGTGAGGCCCTCTGGGCCTTCTAAACAAAAACAAGTACAGGCCACCGAGAGATCTCCTTTTAGGCCTCATTCGATTGATTCAATGAAAGATTTCTTTTTGAATAGGGCACTGTAGGGCTGTTCTTTTAAAAAGTTGGAGAGATTTTCTGGGTTTTTTTTGCCCAGCATGGAGACAGTGACCCAGTGAACAAGAGTAATCCATTTCAGGATTTCCTGAGATTTCTCCTTTGCTCTTGGGTTAGCCACTGTTTTTAAGGCACTTGTCCAGCTCAGGCCTGTGTTGTTGATTTAATCTGTGTTTGGAATGATGTTTGTATATAATATGGGTCAACACTGCTATGATGTGCTTTATGTTTGTATCCCTTCTCCCATAGGCCCCAGTCCTGTTTGTGTATAGACAATTTTTCTTGGATAGTTATTGGGATGTAAAGAGGTTAAGCTGAGAGGGTCAGATTTGATTAATTGTACAGATACACAATCCTTTATCCGGAACCCTCGGGGGACAGTGCGTTCTGGATTTCGGAAAGTCAGATTTAAGCCCACCTGAATTGTGTTGCCGTATCCACCCCCACCTCCTTCCAGTCGCGCTGCCGATCTCTCTCCCCCCCCCCCCGCCCGCCCAACTCACGCAGCCGGTCTCTCGCCTCCCGCCTGACTCGCGCTCCCGGTTCTCGCCCGACTCGCGCTGCCGTCTCTCTCCCCATTTGTCGGAGTTTGGAGTGTTCTGGATTTTAGATGTCCGGATAAAGGATTGTGTACCTGTACAAAGTTTTTTTGATGAAAATCTGAATTAATTTCTTTAGATTCACAAATATATAAACCTGCCTGCAGTTTATGCTTGTGTATGTATAATCCATTGACCTAACATTATCAGTACTCACTTTCTGTGTCTGGCTTCCTCCAAGTTGCACCATTGCCTTACCCCTTGTAATCTCTGTAACCTCTTCCAGCTCAGACATCTGAATTCTTCATTTCCTGCTCTCTTGTTCATCAACCATTTTCTTGTCCTCAAAAATGTCCTTGCTAACTCTTTGTTTTTTCCTTAAACTGCTAAGACCAAGATTGTGTTCATTTGCTCTAACATCTCGATCTTTGATTGTAATGTTAATGGTTGTCATGTATTGGAGTTATAAAGGCATGATAAAAATGCAGATTGCTGGAAATGGTCCAAAATGTATGTTCAATTGATTACCCATGGTGGACATGTTTATCGAGTTTATACTATGTTCCTACTTTTAAATGACCAAGCAGTACATTTAGGAAGACGAATGCAAGATTGGCTCTTATTGCAAAAATATGTAAGATACAAAATGAAGGAGGTAACAGGTTTTGAGGAGACTACACGTGGATCATTGCATAAGGCATTGTTGTCACAGCTGAGAGTTAAGAGTGCAAAACAAGTTATTACATTGATTACACGTGCGATGAATGGGTTAACAATAAGGAACTTGAATAGATGTTGTTTCTAATATTTTTCTCATTTAAAATATACAAGGATAAATGTTGATATTGTAAAGTTGTCATGGTTTAATGGATAGTTTATGAACCACAGTGGGATGGGAATCTTAGTTATTGTAAATATACAACACTGATCAATAGATATGTGGCCTTTGAAAGAATTGAGGGAAATGAGGATTTGAAGGAGTTGAGGTAGTTGGTGAGTCTTTCTTATTAAAGGGCAGAGCAACCAGAAAAGGCTGTGATTCTAACTTCAGTTAATTGACTCAGTTGGCAGAGGTATTTCCTCCAAACCAGGGAGGCATGAGGACATGACACCAACCTTGGAAGAGTAGAGAAGAGTGAAGAAAATAACAAAAGTCAAAGGAGATCTGGAGGCTGATGGAACAAGTGAAGAGGTGGCCAATTAAATTCAATGCTGAGAAATGTGAAGTGTTGCATTTTGTCATGGAATCATACTGCACAGAAACATCGGTGCCAACCGTTATACAAAATCAACACGTAATCCTATTTACCCAGATAGCTTCTATGCCTTGGGGATTCAGGTGTTTGCCTTGATGTTCCTTAAATATTGTAAGGTAATATGTTTCTGCCACCTCTTCAGGCAGCAAGTTCCATATTTCAACTGTTTCTGTACGAAAAATTCCCCCTTGAGTCCCCTTAAACCTCCTACTTCTCTCCTTAAGCCTGTGCCCTCCTGTCTTAGACACCCACAATCATGGGAAGAAGTATTTTTATCTTCCCCTCAATTTTATTTACAAAGGAAAGAAGAGTAAGTAGAGGGAATCTAAACTTGAGGACACAATTCTGAAGGGATGTAAGAATGGATAAATCTTCGGGTATTTGGTGTATAGTTCATGGAGAGCGGCAGTACAGATTGAAAAAGTGGTTTATAAAAAAAAATCCTGTAGAAGGCACTAGATATATAAGTGAGAAATCACGATGAACATTTATGAAAGATTGATTTGGCCACAGCTGTAGTATTGTGTCCATTTCTGAATGCTACACTTCCGCAAGATTCAGATGAGATTTGCTGAAATTATTCTGGGGATGAAAGACTTTTATTATATGGATAGATTGGAGAAGGTGGCCTTATTCTGTGAATGAAGGGTTTTGTTATCAGATCAGATTGGAGGTATGAAGTGGGTCATGATAGTAGAGGGGAGAAACTGTCCCCATTCATGGAGGTAACAAAAACTAGTGGGTGTAGAATGATGATGATTGGCAAAAGAATAATCTACATAAGGAATAGGTTTACCTAAGCAGTACGTCCATTGTGTCTGGAATGTATACCAGAGTACTCATTTTCAAAATGATGTTGTAGAATTGTCTGAAAGAAAATAATTTGAAGAGCTGGTTGGGTTGCTCAGACATAGCATGGACTTGACTAGCCAAATAGCCTTCTGTGGTAAAACCATTCTTTATTTCTCCAACATTAGATCACAACATAGAGTGGCATACAGCAACAATGTCTAGAATTTACTGGCACTTTTGCTGTAGGAAACTCTCTCCAGGTAATCTACTGAGGCATGTTAAAACAAAGGAAGAACTGTATATGCAAGGGTTCAGGGTTGCATTGGGTCTGAATTGGTGAAGGATTTCAGATCATACCACTAATGTGGGTGATGGAAGAGTTGGAGAAGAGGGCAGAGTGCCAGTGCTGACAGGTAATAGAACTGGAGAAGATGGAGAGCAGAAAGGGGTTTGGGGCTCTTTAAGGAGAATTTAAAGTTGAAACCTCTCTAAGCTAGCATAGGTCAGGGTATGCTTTCCTGGAGAGGCTTCATTTCAACTGAATATTAAAATCTGATAGGCCTTTTTGAGGAAGAATGAGGAGTTATTCTTGTGGATGGCCAACACTCCGCCCAGAATACTGTTAGTGGGGACCTCTGATGCTGGCATTGAGATGCTCTGAAACAGTTAGACAGTCACTGTTGTGAAATACACACAACTCTGAGTCAGAAAGTTGTGGATTCAAATCCCAAGCCATAAAACTGAATAGATACAGTAGATCAAGCTGTGAAAAGAAGCCTGCAGATGCTGGAATTCTGAGTGAATGATGAGAAGTAGGAGGAACTTAGCAGGTCAGGCAGCATGTGAGGAGCGAAATGGTCAGTCAACCTTTCAGGTCAGGACCTGATAATGAGATGTATCATGCTGATGGTTTCATTGCTGAACTCTTAGTGGATAATGGGCTTTGATTCAGACGTGAACTTGAGAGCAGCTTTGTTTCTGAAAATGGTTGTGGTTCCTTTTGTTTGAAGACTAGCTGGGGAATTTTTCCAATGTCTTTACCCTATGTTTTACCTTTGAATCTGTATCTTTAAAGGCATGTTACTTGGTCATCTGGCACAGTGATGGTTATGGGAGCTAGTTGTATCACTAAATGTTTCCTGCATAATGAGAATGTTATGAAGACAACAGACCTTTTTGGCTGTAGTATGGTTGGAATACTTGGTGATTGTGGAAGATGCCTCAAATAGGGCAAGTCTTTTTTTTTCTTTGAGAGTAGATAACCAGAAATCTATTTCATTAGGGTATAGAAGGAGTAGGAGTCAGCACAGATTTGTTGGTGGGTGATCCTGTTGGGCTAATTTAATTGAGTCTTTTGATGTAGCAATGAGTTGCAGTAAGGCCTCTGACAAGTACCCACATGGTCCAAAATGTTACAGCTCATGGATAGATCTTGGCAAGTTGGATCCAACATTGCTTGCAAATAGAAAACAGAGGGTGATGATGGAGAGCTGCTTTTGTGAGGGGAAACCTATGAACAGCGTTTCATCACAGGTCACTGCTGCGGCCTTTGCTGTTCATTGTACACATTAGCAAGAGATGCAGATGTAGGAGGTATAATTAGTGCATTTGTGTAGGACATGAAAATTGATGGCGGTGTTTGTGAGTAGGATAGTTTTAGGCTACAGAATTATATTGATTGGATGGACAGAGCAATAGCAGATGGGGTTTAATTCTGATATTTGTGAGATTATGTATTTTTCTTGGGGGGTGGGGTTGAGGGAAATAATAGTAGGTCATAGACTGAGGAACAAGGGATTCTTGGTGTATCAGCTCAAAGATCTCTGAACGTGGCAGCACAGGTAGAGAAGCCACTTGGTATATAGTGCAGGAACAGTCCCTTCAGCCCACAGGGTCTGCAGCAAGCATGATACCAATGTAATCCTATCTGCCTGCATGTGCTCTGTATCCCTCTGTTTCCTGCCTATTCACGTGTCTGTCTAAATGCCTTTTAACTGTTGCTATTCTGCTTCTACCACTTCCCCTGGCAGCTCATTCCAGGCTCCCATCACTCTCTATGTTTAAAATAAAATGCCTCTCAAGCCTATTTCAAACTTTTTTCTTTCTCATCTTAAACCTCTGCCCTCTTGTATTTGACATTTCCATTTTCATAATTTCCATCAGGTTTCCCCTTTGTCTGTAATGTTCCAAAGAAAAACTATCATAGTTTGTCCATACTCTTCTTGTAGCTCATACTCACCAATCCAGGCAGCATCCTGGTGAACCTCTTCTGCACCCTCTCCAAAGCCTCCACATCCTTCCTGTAATGCGGCGACCAGAACTGCATACTCCAAGTGTTACCTACCCAAGTTTTATACAGCTGCAACATGACTTCCCGACTTTTGTACTCAATGCTGCCACTGACTAAGGTAAGCATGCCTTACACCCTCTTTACCACCCAATCTACTTGTGTTACCATTTTCAGGGAGCGATGGGTCTGCACCTCAAGATCCCTCTGTACATCAGCACTGCTGAGGGTTCTGCCATACACTGTATACTTTTCATTGCCAAAATACAGCACCTCACTTCTCCAGATTAAACTCTTGTCTGTTAGCTATTTGTCCAAATTTTCCTGCTGTATCCTTTGATATTTTTCCTCATTATTCATATCTCTACCAATTTTTCTGTTCTCAGTAAACTTACTAATCAGACCACCTACATTTTCATAGATCATTAACTTATCTTACAAACAACAGAGATCCAAGCACTGATCCTTGCGGAACTTGACACATATTCCTGTAGCAGATGCTTGCGTGAATTATTCACTTAGCTGTGAAGTTGAATGGACAGAAATTTCGAATAAGCTGGAGGAGAGAGGATGAAGAGGAAGATGATGGTTGTGTCTGAACCCATTGATCTCTTCAATTAGTCAGTAATAGACGACGTTGGTTCAGCTTGTAATCTTGTGCTCTTTTTGCTTCCTGGTACCAGAGCCCTCTGCCAGTTTAATTCTGATTAAGCATCTTTCCCTATGGTCATCCCACACCTCCACCTCAACCTGGAAAGGGGAAGGAATTGATAGTCTAGTCAACCCTGGAATGGTTTAAACCCCTGATCTGTAGGGAGCAACTCGACAGAAGAGGGAAAATGTCAAAAATCCCAGAATATAAAGAATTGTCAGCATGGATTCCATAAGACAAGGTCATGCTTGAACAATCTTACTGAATTTTTTGAAGAGTTACTATAATACCCTCAGATTTTTTCCAACAGCCTTAAAAAAAGGTTCACTGCACAGCAGCGTCATGGCTAAGGTCAGGAGATGTAACAGAATGGTTGGTAAAGAGTAAGGATTGTTACCCACTCAAAGCACCAATGTTTGCTGTTTCTAGAAAATAATTTATTTTGGGAATTGGGGAAATAAATTACACAATTTAAAATTGGACATAGAGAAGAACTATATCAAAATAGAAGATAATTATTGCCAATTAAACTCAACACTGAGCTGGCATGCTGGTGAGAGTAATAAGGCCATTCACTTTGTAAATTAAGACTAAATAAGAGAAAGGAGCAAAGGAACCTAACCTAAAACCTAATCAATAAAAGCAATGGCCAAATGAGGAAACAAAAACATTGAGATTTATTCTTAGAAGAACGGAATTGAAAAGCAAGGAAGTTATGCTAAACATGTGACTTAGTTATTCCTAAAATCACTGGCCCAAAGTGCAGATTCTTTAATTCTTGAGTTGCCACAGTGCATTTGGATAGCTGGTTCCAAGAGTGTGATAGAGATTGGACATCTCTTCCAGTCATGATGGATGAAAACACTGAGGTGATGATGCTCCATGTCACAGCTTTCCCATTTTCCCATGAGTGGCAGAGATGGAGGGTTTGTGGATTTTGTTTTTGGCAAGTTGATGCAGTTTACCTTGCATGTAGTGCAAGCACATTAGTGAAGAGAGTATATTAGAAAGTAAAAGCTTAAGAATTAAGAATAGGAGCAGGCCATCTGGCCCTTCAAGCAGGCCCTGCATTTCTTCTGAATTATGAGTGATCTGATTATTTCCTCAATTCTGATTACTGTTTACTCATGGTAACCTTTTGTCTCCTTGCATATTAAGCATCTATCAACCTCTGCCTTTAAAATATTCAAAGGCTTTTATTCTACTGTTTTTTAGAGTTCCAAAGACAGCCCTGAATGGGGGAAGAAATGACCTAATCTCCATCTTAAATAAGAAACCCTTTATTTTTAAACAGTGACCCAACTTCTAGATTCTCTCACAAAAGCAAATAGCCTCATCAAATCTGGGTTCCTTCTCTGTCACAAGGAAACATGCACCCAGCCAAGATCCCTCAGGTACTTTGATGTTTCATTCAAGTTCTCTTGCCCTTTTCTAAACTCAAGTAGCTACTTGCAGCCTGTCCAATCTAACAGGATGTCTCTCCCATTTAATGTGACAACTGTCTAAACCTCTGAACTGCTTCCAGCATGTCATATGTTTCAATAAAATTATCTCTTCTACCCTCTCAGCTCCAACAAATATAGGCTTAACCTTCCTTCAAACTACAAATCATCTTAATGAACCTTCTCTGGTTTTAGTTTCCAAGGGAGGATCTGCTTATCCTTTCTCCAATATTGAAACTAAAACTGGAAAAGAGTACTCCTGCACTGGTCTCTTCTATATCATGTAAAGTTGCTTCAAGACTTTAATCTACTAATGCTCTGTCCATTTGATGCGTCACCTTCCTACTTTTATATTCAATTTCCTTCATAATAAACAATGTCATCCGGTTGGCTTTCATGGTAACTTGCAGCCAATGTGAAGTGGAGCAGACACATCCTCTACCTCTCCTCATCCAGCAAACTTTTCATCCTGACAACTAGTCTGCTGGATCTTGTAATCAAATCCTCTTGCAATAAAAGAACAATATCCGTTTTTTAAAATTGCTATGAGCTCTTGCTCGTTAGGTTGCAGTGACTTGTGGACAAGGACAGCTTGGTCTCATGGTTTTAAATAATGCTCAGCATTTCCATTTAGTGCATCAACATACATGACCTTCCATTTTCTCATGTTCGATTGACTAAGTTCACACCCACACATTCAAGATTCCTTTGAGGCCTCGGTACATCCTCTTCTGTACTCAATCTCACCTTGATTTGTATTGTCAGCAAACTTTTTTTTATATACAGTACACCAAAGGAACAGGTTATTTGGCCCATGAATCAGTGTAGAACATGATGTTAAGTCAAACTAAAACTCTGCTGCTGACATCCCTTCTTATTCATCTATCCAGCTAGAAGCTTCTTAACATGACTATTTTATCTACTTCCATAGCGGCTCCTGGTATTCCGTTCCAGGTACCTACTCTCTGTTTAAGATATTTTTCCAGCATATTGCTTTTAAACTTCTTCCTATAATACATGTCCTCTAATGTTGATACTTCTTCCATGGATAAAAAGTCTGACTGTTCACACCATCAATGCCTCATTATTTTCTAAATCTCTGTTAAGTTTACCTCAGCTTTCTATGCTCCAGATAAAACTCAAATCTGTCCAATTTTCCTATAACTCAAAGCATCTAAACTAGATAGCATCCAGGTGAATCTTTTCTGTACCCCTTCCAAAGCCTCTTCTTCCTTTCAGAAATGGGGCTACCAGAATTGCATACAATATTCCAAATGCAGCCTAACCATAGTTTTATGTAGCTACAGCATTTCCTTACTTTTATACTCAATGCCCTATCCATTGAGGCCAAGCATACGATAAACCTTCAGCACACTGTATACTTGTGTGGTAGCATTCAATAAGACAACATGGATCTAGACTCGTAGATCCCACTTTTAAGAGGCCTACCATTAACTGCATTAATTCCCCCTTGCATTTGATTTCCCAAAGTTTAAAATATAATACATTTGCCTGAATTAAACTCCATCTGCCATTTCTCCACTACCACTCTGGCTTCTCCCGCAAAGCCAGTGTCTAAACCAGTTTACTATCTCATCGTGAATACTGAGCATTTGAATCTTCTTGACCATTCTCCAACACAGAACTTTACAAAAGCTGTTCATTGTATTAGACAATACAATATACATAATATATGAATCACACAAAATGCTGGAGAAACTCAAAGGGACAGACAGCATCCATGGATATCATTTCGTGCTGAAACCCTTCATCAGAAATGGACAATAAAGTCATTTCATTTCTCAGTGAGGAATTGTGAATGGAAGTGAACAGGAACAGTTATGTACAAACCTTCCTAACTTTTGACCTGCTGATGAAGGGAAGACTCTTGATAAAGTAGCTGAAGTTTAGCACTGAACTGAACACAATTTAGAGCATGTTTTCCAGTTTTCATTTTATAAAAGAAATCTATTCTGTTACTGTGTTCCTATTTCAGTGTCACAGAGGTTATAATCAACAGGAAAAGTTAATGGGACTGGCTTGTTATCTCTCTTCTGAATAAAGAGACCTGATAGATCTTTTCTATATTATGAAGCCTGTGGCCAGTTATGGATGGAAAGGATATATCCACATGTGGAGGGATCCAAAATTGAATGCCAGAAATATGAAATAGTTTTTAATAGTTCACTGAGGAGTTTAGGTGGAACTTCTTTCTTCATCCAGAATGATAAAAATGTGCAACTCCCTAATGAGAATTTTAGTAAAGAGCATGGCTGCTTTTAGGGAATAAGATGAGACTAGGAAGCTGTGATGTGATAGAGAGTAGTAAGTAGACATTCATGTGGACCATAAACTCATGCTTGAATTAGATAGGAGGATTGTCTGGCTTGTGGCCCGAGCTGGTTACTATTGGACGGTGCAACTTGCCATTTGTTGTCTTACAATGCTAACGCTCCGTATGTGTTCAGTCTCAGTCAACATGAGCCGCTGTTGCCTTTTGCACTGACAACTTGATTGACATATTTGACATCTCCTTGCTCCATACTTGATAACTACCAAATGATCGATGAATGAGT
Organism: Narcine bancroftii; assembly: GCF_036971445.1. NCBI lineage: Eukaryota > Metazoa > Chordata > Chondrichthyes > Torpediniformes > Narcinidae > Narcine > Narcine bancroftii. The sequence goes on from NC_091474.1 coordinate 29,698,236, forward strand.
TGTTTTCAACTTGCATCAGGCCTTGTATCATTGTCAAGATGAAATATTCAAGTTTCATTGTCGTATGCATTGAGGTACAGTGTCCACACGCACTATCCAACAATCCTTTCCATACATTAAGTACAGCAGAATAAAACAATATAGAGTCAAGTTACAGTGAGCGATCAGTTTGAATTGAGTAAGGGCAACATTATTTAACTATGGTAAGCAGCATTCAGTAGTCTGATAGTAAATTTAGGAATTGAATCCATATTATAACATTTCTGAGTATCATCTGTAAACATTTTTCATGTTTGTAGTTAATTGGCCCATGTGAACTCATTGCAGTTGCAGATATACACCATCAGTTGCTGAAGGTTGTAATTACGAAATGATCCATTTTCACTGGATCCTGACATTATAAACACCAGCAAGAGAACTTATCACAGAAATTTGAAAATAGACACACACAGGTACATTGACCACAGTGGCTGGTACTTAGCTAAGCTCTACCTAGCTGTTCCCAAAGATTGTACAAACTTTTCACTTAGTAGATAATATCATGGTGATTTTAATGAAAAAGATTAAATTGATTTTAAATGATCAAAAATGGGAATGAAAATTTAAAGTTTATTTTTAAATTTTTTTTTGTCAATTGCAGCCTTCCACTTCAAAGACATCCAAGCATCCTCTGACACCCAGCGTCTCACCAGTTGGTGAACATGCAGTACAGCTCTCTCACCCCAGCCCCAAGGACCAACCGAGCCCACACAATCCAGCCTGCACTCCAGAAGCTGCTGCTTGTCTCACTGAGACAAGCAGCAAGAAAGTTGCCCACAGCACACAGTTGGATGTGAGAGTGGACCAATCACCACCTCTTACCAAGGCTGAAGATGTCAGTGTGGGGATTAAGAAAAAAAGAAAGAAAAAAGAACCAAAGGAGGAAGCGAGTGGTGAAACAGTAACTGGTGCACCCAAACCAAAGAAGAAGAGAAAGGAGCCTAAAGGTGACAAGGAACCAAAAGAGGGCAAAGGAGCGAAGGAGCCAAAAGGCTCAAAAGGATCAAGAAGCCGTGGAGAGCTGAAGGAACCTAAAGGTGTCAAGGGGGCTAAAGAGCTGAAGGAACCTAAAGGTGCCAAAGAGCCCAAACAGCTGAAAGAGCCAAAATGTAAATCCAACACTACACCCAAAACCAAGGGCAGTAAGAAAGCCAGGTATGGAGCTTTCACACATGACTCCTCAGTTTAATTTTTCTTGGTGATTCTATGTTACTTATATAGTATCCTTGTTCTTTTAATGCAGTTAATTGCAGTTGACTGGAATAGCTAGTCATATAGTTAAAGTTTTACCTCTTGCTGTTAGCACTTTAAAACTGGTCATTGTTTAACCCATGGATTATTTCTGAGTCCTGTTGCTGTTGAAACTATTTTTAACTGAGAGACAATAAATCTAACTCCTGGGACTTAAACCTCCTCAATATAATAAAAACCTAAGAAACAGGAGCAGGAGTCAGCCATCTGGCTCATTGAGCTTCTCTGCAATTCAGCAAGATCATGGCTGATCTGGCCATCTACCTGCCTTTTCCCCATAACCCACAATTCCCTCACTGTGCAAAAATCTAACTGTTTCTTAAATATATTTAATTCCCTTTTATAATTTTGGATATTTCTATAGATTCTTTTTCATTCTTCTGAATTCTAGTCCCAGGCAATTTGATCTTTCTCCATGAGCTAACTCCTTCACTTCTGGAATCAACCTGGTGAACCCTCCTCTGCAGCACCTCCATATTCAAAATATTTTTGAATATTTTATTTAAATTTCTATACATTAATTAATATCCAGATTCAGAAAATATCCCTCAAACATCTCAAATCAATAATGCATGGTATATACCTCCCAACCCCTCGCACCCCTTCCTCCCCAAATAAAAATAACCCAAAGAGCATAAAAAACAAAAAGAAAGAATAAGAAAAAAGAAAGATGAGAAGAAAAACAAAGACACGCATCTGGAGACTAAAATTTCAATACATTGTCAATTTTTGCTTTTACATTATTAAACATATACTAATTCCAAGGAGTTGATAAGGTTCTCTGAGGTTTAGGAGTTAGCTTTCATAAAGTAATACCTACTCTATATTAATATGGGAACCAATTTTAAAAAAATATCATATTTATTTCCTAAATTATATGTAATTTTCTCAAGAGGTATATAACTATGTATTTCAACATGCCATCTGACCATTTCCCAAATGTAAATCTGATTTCCATGTCACTGCTATACATTTTCTTGTGACTGCTAAAGCAATTTTCACAAATTCCTTTTGAAACGTATTAAGTTTCAGTTTTGGCCGTGTCAAGATATTTTACCTAAGAAGAAAAGCATTGGATCTTGAGGAAATTTAATTTTAGTGACCCATTCTAATTCCTAATTCCTACCTCCTATTTCCATCCAAAAAGATCTCAATTTTGAACATAACTAAGTACACCTCTTGATTACACCTAAAAAAATTATCGATAAATCTGATTTCAGTCTATTTAATTACTGAGGTAAGATATAATTGATGTAAATGTTATATTGAACCAATCTATATCTAACATTTATTGTTCTATCATGACACAATTCCAACCAATTTTTCTCCCCAATACTAATATTTAAATCAGTTTCCCATCTCTGTCCTTTTGCAATAATGTATTCCCTTTTGCAATAATGTACACATAGCTGAAATAAACTTCTTAATAGATTTATTACAAATCAAACTTTCTTTTTCACTCCTTTCAAGCAGTAACATTGTCAAAGCCAATATATCCTGTAAACACCTTTTATTTTATAACAAAATATTGTATTATTTTGTATCCCATATTTATTTTTCAGTTGATCAAATGACATTAAATTTCTCCCTTCAAAACGACCACTATTCTCCTAATTCCTTTGATAGACCAAATATTAAAAAGTTGGTTATTCATTGTAAATGGAATGTCCATTTTGAGTCAATGGCATTTTGGGTTTCTCATAATTCCTCATTCTCATTTCAATATTTACCTTATTTCATATATTAATCATATGTTTCACAGTGGAGTATCCCTATCTCGTTATTAATCTCTTATCCCATTTATATATAAAATCTTCAGGCATTATCTCCCCAATTTTATCCATCTCTATCTTAATCCACGCTGGTTTCTTTCCTTCTTCAAAGAAGGAAGAGAGAAATCTCATTTCTGCCACTTTATAATAATTTTTAAAATTTGAAAGTTGTAAACCTCCCCATTCAAATTTCTGAGTATTTTTCTAACGAGAGCCTTAACATTTTGTGCTTACAATAAAACTTTCTTACATATTTATTCAATTCCTGAAAAAATATTTCTGTGAAATAAATATAGACAATTTTTGAAAAGGATATTGTAACCTAGGAAAAATATTTATTTTTATACAATTAACTCTTCTTTCTTTGACTTGGCTACGCGGCGAAGATTTATGGAGGGGTAATGTCCACGTCAGCTGCAGGCTCGTTTGTGGCTGGCAAGTCCAATGCGGGACAGGCAGACACGGTTGCAGCGGTTGCAAGGGAAAATTGGTTGGTTGGAGTTGGGTGTTTCCTCCTTTGTCTTTTGTCAGTGAGGTGGGCTCTGCGGTCTTCTTCAAAGGAGGTTGCTGCCCGCCGAACTGTGAGGCGCCAAGATGCGTGGTTGGAGGCGATATCAGCCCACTTGCGGTGGTCAATGTGGCAGGCACCAAGAGATTTCTTTAGTCAGTCCTTGTACCTCTTCTTTGGTGCACCTCTGTCTCAGTGGCCAGTGGAGAGCTCGCCATATAACACGATCTTGGGAAGGCAATGGTCCTCCATTCTGGAGACGTGACCTACTTAGCACAGTTGGATCTTCAGCAGCATGGATTCGATGCTGTCGGCCTCTGCCATCTCGAGTACTTCAATGTTGGTGATGAAGTCGCTCCAATGAATGTTGAGGATGGAGCGGAGACAATGCTGGTGGAAGCGTTCTAGGAGCCGTAGTTCCATCCATTTTTTAAAATCTTTATCAATTTTCTTAAGTAAGGGGTTATAATTAAATTTAAATATGTTTTTTTAGATTATTATGTCTTCATATCCCTAAATATTTTATTCCATTTGCTGGCCATTTAAATTGGGTATCTCTTTTACACTGTTTATAATCACAAATAGCATAATCTCACTTTTGTCCCAATCTACCGTATAACCAGGTACTATTCCGTATTCTTGAATATAATTTACATAGTGAACTTTCCGATTCTATCAAATAGATTATTTCATTATCTGCAAACAAATTAAATCTTATGTTCCTCTCTACGAACTCCAAATCCTTTAATATCAGAATCAGACCTAATCTATTCTGCCAATGGCTCTATTACTAAAATGAATAAAGCTGGTGATAATGGACACCCTTGCCTCCTGGATCTAGTTCATTGAAAAAATCAGAGACTTGTCCATTTGTTACCATTTTGTCTTTTGGTCCATTGTACAAGGTTTTAATCCAATTAATAAATGTTTGTCCCAGTCTAAACTTTTCAGGCATTTTAAATAATAAGTCCCATTCTAATCTATCAAACGCTTTTTCCGCATCTAAAGCCACTGTTACACTTGTATCTCCTCTTCTGTGCCAAATGTGATTATACTCATCAGTATATCTTTTAAGTAAGGATACTAGAACTGCATGCATTACTCCTGTGTGGCCTCACCAGTATCCTGTACAATTACAGTCCAAATTTCCTGCTGTTATGTTCAATCCCTCAAGCAATGAAGGGCAACATCCCATTTGCCACCTTGATTACCTTTTGCACCTGGAAACCAACCTTGTTTTTGGTATTCATGCACAAGCACTCATAGTCCCTCTACACAATGGAATGCTGCAATCATTCACCGTTTAGATAATAATCTGATTTATTTTTTATTCCAAAGTGGGTAACCTCACATTTACTAACATTGTACTCCTTCTGCTAGACCCTTGCCATTCATGTAACCTAAATATTTAGAGCAGTCCCATTTGTCCCACCTCTTCCTTTTATTGGCTAATCAATTCTCCAACTCTATGCATCCTTATTTAATGGATGTCATTTATATGGAAACTTATCAAACATCTTCTGGAAATCTGAGCATACAACATCTACCTGTGCTCATTAAATTCTCAAAGAACTCCAATAAATTTGACAATGACCTTCCCTTCCTGAATCCGTGCCTCTGCCTGGTGAACAATTTCTATCCAGATCTATCTCTCTTATTTCTTCCTTAATGAAAACTTCAAGCCTTTTCCTGACTACAGATGTTAAGCCTTTTGTCTACAACATTTTGTGTTTTCAAAATATCTTTATTCAGTTTAATAAAAAAATACACATATTAATCCAATATATGGGATGAAGTATATGAATAAAATAGATAATAGATCATTTGTACTTCTCAAATAATACCTTAAGCATACATGGTATAAACTGCGTGTACACTTCCTAATCAAACCCATTTTCAAAACATTTCAAAAGAAAAAAACAAAAAAATGCCTATTCATCTAAACAAGGCTAACTTGCATATTTAAAGTACATAGGAAACGAAATTGGGAAACGAGATGACACTGTTCAGGAACATTCAAACACCCTAATTTGTTAAATTATGGTAATTCTCTGTGAATGGGCCCTATGTCTTATAAAAATTCACCTTTACATCTTTAACATTATATCTGATTTTTTTCTATAACTTTTAGGAAGAGCATAACCTCCTTTAACCATTGAGTATGGGTAGGTGGAGTGCTGTCTTCCCATTTCATCAAAATTGCCCGTCTAGCTATCAGTGAGGTAAACGCTAAAACTCACTTCTGAGATAAAGTCAATAGTATTTCCTCTTCTTAAGAAAAACCAAATAGAACAATTAAGGGGCACGGTCCTAGTTTAACCTTAAAAATGGTTGACAAAGTTTGAAAGTAATTTTTCTGAAAATTTTCTAAAATAGGTCAAGACTAGAACATATGTATCAATGAAGCCTCAAAATTCTACATTATCACAGAATAGAAGTGAGATAAGTTAACTTTTGAAATAGGTTCTCTATGTACCACTTTGAATTACAACAAGCAATGTCGCGCACAAAATGAGGATTCATTCATCAAATTTATAACAATATCCCAGTCCACAACTGGAAGTGACAAATCCAAGTCATGCTCCCAATCACTCTTGATCTTAAAGAGGGAAACAGTTCCCAAGTGTTAAATAATTGATTTGAGCATCTATGAGAAAATTGGAAGTCAAAAAGTGAATCAAGAATGTTTGTTTCAGAAATCTGTGGAAAATCAGAAAGCTTGGACTGAACAAAATCTCTGACTTGTAGATATCTGAAAAAAATGATTCGGTAATTTAAATAATGACATCAGTTGTTCAAAAGAAGCAAAATTATCTCAAATTAACAAAATCTTTAAAACTGTTGATCCTAGTCTATACCACTCCTTAAAACCTGCATCTGACAAAGGAGATTAAAAAAAAGGATGATTAATGATAATAGCTAGTGAAAAACTGTTGATCCCCCCCCCCAAAATTTCTAAATTGTGCCGATATTCTCAACCTATGTCTCATTATTGGGTTAATTTAGAAAAAGAAAAAGATAAGAAGGACCCTGCGACTACCAACATAGATATTTTTTTTTAGAAAAATTCAATTCCATTTCCACTGAGAAGGGCAATCAATTAATTTATCAAATTTTAATAAAAGAAGCAAATTGACTGCCGAATAGTAGAATCTGAAATTTGGAATTGACAATCTTTTTACTTTTTGAAGATTCTCTTTGTTTAAATAAAGTTGTTTTCCTTGTTGTATACACAAAGAAATAAATGATTCCAGTGAATCAAAATAAGATTTAGGAATAAAAATTTGTATAGATTGGAAAAGATATAAAAATTTGGTAATATTTTCATTCTGATTGAATTAATACATCCAATGATTGAGATAGACGAGGGTTACCATCCCAATAATAGAACTTTTATCTGATTAAATGTTGCAGAAAAATTTCCTTCAATAAATTCTTATAACTCTTAGTAATTGTAATTCCAAGGATTCTAAACTGATCATTCACTAACTTAAAAGGGAAATTGGAATATCTTAAAGACAACCACTTTAGGCATAATAATTCACTCTTATGCAGATTTATTTATGGGCAAATAAAGTTAATATATTTGGTATAGAAACCTCTGGGTTTGAATTGAAAACCAAAAGATCATCTGCATATAAATAAACTTTAATACCATTCCTAATTAACCTTGAAAAGTCTCTATTCTCCCATAAAGCTATAGCAAGAGGTTCTAATATCAAGTCAAAAAGCAACGAGCTTAAAGGGCAACCTTGCTGAGTTCCCTGGTAAAGCCTAAAAGATTTTGACTGTTGTGAGTTTGAACAAACTATGGCCATGAGACATAAATATTGTAATTTAACCCATCTGATAAAATGGGCCAAAATTAAACTTTTCTAAAATAGCAAACAGATAGACCCATTCCACCCCGTTCAAAAACCTTCTTGACATCCAATGAAAGAACACGTTCAAGAGCAAAACTAGAGGGTAAATATAAAATATTCAATTTATATTATAATAAGAATAATGATTTTTTTTAAATCCATTTTTAAATATTTTTAAATAGTGGCAGATCATTTGCTATCTTCCAATCTGCTGGGACCTACCTTGAATCCAGAGAATTATCGGAACTGATCACAAACACCTCTACTGTAAATTCTGCCACTTCTTTCAGTACCCTGGGATGTATTCCATTTGGACTAGGACTGTACTAACTTTAAACCTACTGCTTTGCTCAGCAATAGCTCTTTCATGATAGCGTTATCTCACCTCTCATTGCATCCTTAACATCGGTCTTTAGCATGTTAGATGTGCCTTCCGCTTTTAAGAATGACACAAAATAGTTGTTCAAAGCTTCAGCCATTTCTGCATTACCCAATATTAAAGCTCCTTCTCATCTTCCAGTTTTTTAATTGCACTACATTAACAATGATTATTATCCATTTTTAAAATAGATTGCCTTTTTTCAATTCAATGAACTTTTTTTACTGAGTACCTGTTCATTCCTTATTGACCTTTAATGAATCCCTGGGCCATTTCAGAGTCTATCTGTGGATCTGGAGTCATAAGATTTCCTTCCTTTAGGAGATCATTGCCATTGGCCAGTTGTAGTTATTGGCTGTTCAGTTGTGAGGAGGAAGGACACGTCAGCCCATAAAAAGGAGGGAAAAAAAACAAGGGTCCTGGGCTGTTTTCATTCCTCTTTGAGTAGGATTGCTGAACTGAGCTGTAACATCCTCTCATTCTCTTATGGTTAGTATTGGTAAGCTGGAATCCTATCTCATTTGAATTATTTTACCCTTTCCATTTTTTTTCTTACTTCTGAAATTATTGAATTCTACTTGTTTTCAGGTCAAAGTTGTACTTATTGTAAAACTCAGATAATCTGCCATGTTCAGGGTGTCTAACAAGCAGATGTTCTGGACTATTGGATGTATTTCTATTACTATAACAACACTCTTTTAATTTGCCTTTTTAGATTTGAGGCAACATTGTGATAAATTTTCAAATGAATCAGTTGTTTAAAGGGATCATGGAAATGGGAATCAGGGAAATGGGGCCCAGGTAATTGGGAAAGGATCACAGGAATCAGGATCCCAATGGGTAAAAAGTATTTGCAGGAACTGGGCCCCTGGCGAGGGAAGCACAGTGGAGCAACCATTATGTGGTGAGCCAGATGCCAAGCTGCTGTGATTTCAGAGTTGTCATTTTGGATGTTGGCGTTTTACTCCAGGTTACTTGAAGGAGCCAAATAAAGTCTGGCCCGCTCTCCATTGGAGGTAATGTCACTATGTGCTGGGTTTTGTGCCTCTCTTCCACCAATATAACTTTTATAACTTCAGATGGATCAAAATACAAATGTATTGAGTGTCACAAACAACCCAGCTTTTACCCTCATTCATTCTGCAAGTATCAGCACTTTCTAGCATTGGTAACTGGATGATGATGGAGTAAAACTTCTGATAATATTCAGAATAAAATCACAAGTAATTGGTCATGTAATACAGGCTGTGATTACACCCACATTCGGTTTGTGTCAAGATTCTGAAGCTCACTTGGTCATTTGGACTTTGCAAAGAAACTGAGGAAATTAAAACATTTTTTAAAAAAAAGTAATTTAAAATCTCCCTCTTACATGGATATTCTCCATATGCCGCTGAATGAGCTTCTTCTCATCCACTTGAGCCTGGACATTTTATTATGAAAATGTTATATAACACCAGAATGGTAAATATTAAATAAGATTGCCCTTGTTCCTTTCCTCCCACACAACTCCACCGTTATCATTACATTGTCTGCAGTAACTTCCAGTTGCCATGCTTTCCAACTGCATCAGTAATTAAGTAATGATAACCACCTTCTCTCGTGAATCTATCTGATTTCGCATTGACCTAGCGACCATGTAGGATTCTGGCAAGTTCCCATATTGCTGGTCCTCTGATGTTCCCCTCTGACAGGCAGCACTCCCTAAATGGTTTGTATTGACATTTCCACAGTAATGTCTGGATGAATGCTGCCGGCTGCTTTGTGCTTGAATGATATCCTGGCTTGAATGCTTCAGTTGTTGGAGGAGCTGCCTTTTTGCATGTACAGATTCATGAGGATTGACAGGTGTTGGCTTTCCCCAAGGGTTGCTGTCTGCATTCCTCACATTCCTACAAGTAAAAAAGAAAGGCCTAAAGCTGCCACATACACCCAAGGAGATTTTTTTTACCAGTACGTAAATTTTTTCAGCACATTTTAAGATCCCAGGATATCCCAAGCCTCTTCACAGCCACTGAAGTACAATCAGCATTGTACTCATTCCCTGTTATAACAGTAGATTGGACACTAATTTGCGCACAGCAAGAACCCATGAAAAAAAAATGATTTAACTAACCAGAATATCTCTGGTAGTGATGATACACAACATTGCAGATGCTGGAATCTGAAACTAAAAATTAAATATCTGCAGGAACTCAGTGGGTCAGAAGCATCTATGGAGGAAAGGGAAACCCTTTCAGGACGATCAATGTTTTAGGTTGAAACCCTGCATCAGGACTTGAGTGTTCAGGAGAAATAGCCAGTGGAAAGAGGAAATGGGGAGGTGAATAATAAGTGGATTCAGGTGAGAAGTTGATGGATGGAGAGCAATAGAGTCAAGTGGGGAGGGAAGGGTGGAGAGAGAAACTGGCTGGGAGGTGATAAGTGTAGACAACAAAGGACTGCCGATAAGAAAGAAAAGTTATTGATGAAACTAGATAAGAGAGAAACAATAGGGGAGGGGTTTGGCAATCTAATGGGAGGAGTGACTGGATTATGGGGAGATGAAGCCAGTTGAATTAGGGGAAAACAGAAACTGGGTAACAGGGATGGGGGTGTTTTAGGAAAGAAGGATTGATCACTGAGAGAGAGAACTGAAGGTGTGCAAGTCATGTGAATTTGGAGAATTCAGTATTTATGCTTTTGGGTTGTGGACTACTCATGAACAATATGAGGTGCTGTTACTCGTTCAGTGGTTTTCAAATTTTTTCTTTCCACTCACATACCACCTTAATCCTTATGCCATGGTGTTCTGTGATTAGTAAGGGATTGCTTAAAGAGATATGTGAATTGAAAGAAAAAGTTTGAAAACCACTGTTATAGTTTGCATTGTGCCTCACCCTAGGAGTGGAACAGCTTGAGGATGGACAGATTACCTTTGGAATGGGAAGCAGAGCTTCAAACATCTTGCAAACAGAAGCAAGAGATGGTCAGACATAACGTACACGTTTGGTCTTTGCTGAGCCCACATCAAGGATGAAGTTAGAAATTAGGGTGGGTGATGTTTAAGATAGACATGTTGGTCAGGACACCAAAGAACTGTGGGAAATTTACACAATGTTGAGAAGGCAGACAAGGCCTTAATTGTATTGTCTCCTCTACATCAGAAAGACTAGACGCAGACTAGGAGATCACTTTGTTGAGCACCTCTGCTCTGTCCGCCATAAAAACATGAATCTCCCAGTGGCCACCCATTTCAATTCTCCATCCCACTCCCTTGCCGAGGACATCTGTCTATGGTCTCATATACTGCCAGACTGAGACACCCGTAAATTGAGGGACAACACCTCATCTTCCGACTGGGCACCCTCCAGCCGGATAGCATTAATATTGACTTCTCTGGCTTTTGTTAAAATCATCCCCACCCCCACCCAACCCCTTGCTTCCCCCATTGTCTCTCCTTTACCTGTCTCATTTTGCACAGAAATGATAAATTCCACAGAGTCCCTTATCACATCTAATTAACACCCTTTGTTGCTTTGGATTCTTCCTCCATTGTTTTAATTCTGAGACTTTCCATTACATCCTACTTCTGCCTTTTCTGATTTTTCCCTTAAAGAAGGGCTCAGGTGAACAATATTTCTTTGCCAAAAAAATAATAGATGCTGAGTTCCTCTAAGATTTTGGTGTTTTTACTTAATTGTATGATTCATTCAAAAGATGATACCCCTGGTCCTGTACTGAAGAATGTGTTTCGGGAATAGATAATTGGCATTTGACATGCATCTCCAATCCTACAGTGGTTGATGAAATCAACGTGGTTTAATAATAGTAAAAATGAACAATGAACCAAGCATTGTGTTAAGGGAATTCTATATTTAATATTTTTGGGCATGTTGCCTTTCAAGTTCACTTCATGTTTGCTTTTATTGTCACATGTTCTGAGGTATATGAAGAGATTTGTGTGCTATCCAATATGCAAGTACTGCAGAATAAATCACAGTACACAGAATAGAGTGACAGTAGGAGATCAGTTTGAATAGAGTAAGAGCAACATTAATTTACTTGTGCGTGGTTTCTTCAGTAGTCTATTAGTTTTGGGGGGGGGGGGGCAGAGTGTCATAGCGTAAGGGAATGAAGTGGAATTACAACTCTCCCGGGGATTAAAATATTATGCCTGAATTAAAAATTGATTTTAAATTTAAAATATTAAAATCCTCAGGAGTCTGTCTAGAAGCTGTTGGACATGGCAGCTAGAGGAAAGATAGCTGTAAGACAGAAGAAAATCGTAAGTAAGGATGCTAAAAAATATCAAGGAAGAATGGCCTACCTTGCAATTGGAGCCTGGGCCTCAAATTCCGAAGCCCCTGCGACTGACTCACATGATGACGGATTTCTTCTAGCCAAAACCAGAACATGGGGAAAATCGCGCCGGATCGATTCAGATCTCCCCTCACGAATACATTAACTTTATGCGCAAAGGTTTATTTCCACGCATACCTAAAGAGGGAGATTATGCATTGGAATGGCCGCTCCATAGCGCCATCCCCAGTAGTGTTGGTGGAGTGGCAGATATACCAGACATGCCAGAACTGTCAGGAATACCTGTAGTTTTGACAGGTGGTGATCAAGAGAAAAAGAGAGATCAAGAAGAATCAGATCAAAATAAAGATGAACAAGAAGATGGAGAAGAAATACCGGGAGCTTCAGGTTTTGGGAAAAAAGAACAAAATATGAAAGATCTTTACTTACTAATAATGGGTCAATATCAAGTTATAAGGGCTAATATTAGGGATGTTAGATCTAATATGAAAGAAGTTAAAAGTGAAACATTGAGGTATGCTTCAGAAGTGAAGGAAGTTAAAACAACAACTCAGAGTTGATTGGGATCTGCAGAGAGTTAAAAACGATATGGATATTCATAACGATAGAATTGAAAAAGTACACTCTGGGAAAAACAGAGGAAATAAATGATGAATGTGTTTTGGATGTGCACAACAAGTTGGTACCTTTTTTGCATTTGACTTGGCAGTGTTCCACAATTAAACCTTTTTGGCTTGATTTTGTTAATTTATTAAAACGATTAATAAGTAAGATTCCCACAGGATCCAATGTTATTTTTTACTGGGAAATGTTAAAGGAATTAAACCTAAATTATGTAAAATTTGCATCAAATTGTTTTGACAATAGCAAGAAAATGTATTGCTATAACTTGGAAGTCAGATGTTGATTTGGGAATGGATAGCTGGTGTGCAGAAGTTCAGAGTTGTATTTCACTTGAGAAAATTACTTACAATTTAAGAGATAAATATATTTTTTGTGAAATATGGAGCCCATATTTACAAACTGTTGGCATTAAAATTTGAGTCTCGAATTTTTCCTTTCTGTCTGTCTCTTTTTCTCTCTCTGTTTAACAGTATTGGAAAGTGAAGTGCTCCTGTTGTAGTTTTCTTGTCAATCATATATTCAAATCAATTATACATAATACAAACTATACCCCAATAAATTCCACCACTCCTGCCCCAAATTATAATCCCCAAAATAAAAGAAAAAAGATTGAAACAAAGATAGCGAAGTTAGAAAAGGGAAAAAAACAAACCTGATTACCCAAATATCATCACCCTTTACTCAACTTTGCCTTCAATATCATCATTTATTTATCACAAGGAGTTAAGATTTCATGAGGTTCGGGGAAAGCTTTTTATAAAGTAAATATGGGTGCCAAATTTTCAGAAAAATATCGTATTTATTCCTTAAATTATATGCAATTTTCTCAAGAGGTATACAACTTCGTATTTCTGCATGCCATCTTTCCATTCTGCAAAGCATTTCTTAACTAATATCCACACTCACAGGGCTGAAGGACTTTTTTTTGTAAAATAGACTTTGCAATTGGATGTAATGATTGTCTCTTGATTAGCAATCAAGCACACTTGAATTTAAATCACAAAGGCAATTTGAAACCAAAAGACTGTAGGTGCTGGAAATCAAAAATAAAATTGTGTTTATGTCTGAATTAAAAACAGGAAAATGCTGAAATAATCAGCAATTCAGGCTGCATCAGACACCATAAGACATTGGAGCAGAAATAGTCAACTCAGCCCATCGTCTGCCTCACCATTCTATCATAAGCTGATTCATTTTCCCACTCAGCCCCACTGCCCGGGCTTCTCCCCATAACCTTTGATGCCCTGGCTAATCAAGAACTTATCAATCTCAGCCTTAAATACACACAATGACCTAGTCTCCACAGCCACCTGTGGCAGCAAATTCCATGATTCACTGCCCTTTGACTGAAGAAATTCCTCTGCACCTCTATTCGAAGTGAACGCCCTTCAATCCTGAAGTTGTGCCCTGTTGTCCTGGACTCTCCCACCATGAGGAAACATCCTTTCTAGTTGTACTCTCCATGCCTTTCAACATTCAAAATATTTCAAGGAGATCCTTCCTCATTCTCCTAAATTCTAATGAGTACAGGCCAAGAGCTATCAAATGTTCAAGAGAGGAACAGACAGTGTGGCATGGGAGGAAGGTTGTGTTGAAGGATAGAACACTGCATGGACCAGATGTCACAAATGGCTTGTTTCTGTGCTCCTTGCTCTTTGTAAATCTCTGTTCTAATGTTCTTGTTTTGGGCCCTTGGGCACTGAGTTGGATTTTCTGGTCATTCCCAGCATTCTTATAGTCTTTGTTTTTTTCTTTGGCTTGGCTTCGCGGACGAAGATTTATGGAGGGGGTAAAAAGTCCACGTCAGCTGCAGGCTCGTTTGTGGCTGACCAGTCCGATGCGGGACAGGCAGACACGATTGCAGCGGTTGCAAGGGAAAATTGGTTGGTTGGGGTTGGGTGTTGGGTTTTTCCTCCTTTGCCTTTTGTCAGTGAGGTGGGCTCTGCGGTCTTCTTCAAAGGAGGCTGCTGCCCGCCAAACTGTGAGGCGCCAAGATGCACGGTTTGAGGCGTTATCAGCCCACTGGCGGTGGTCAATGTGGCAGGCACCAAGAGATTTCTTTAGGCAGTCCTTGTACCTTTTCTTTGGTGCACCTCTGTCACGGTGGCCAGTGGAGAGCTCGCCATATAATACGATCTTGGGAAGGCGATGGTCCTCCATTCTGGAGACGTGACCCATCCAGCGCAGCTGGATCTTCAGCAGCGTGGACTCGATGCTGTCGACCTCTGCCATCTCGAGTACCTCGACGTTAGGGGTGTGAGCGCTCCAATGGATGTTGAGGATGGAGCGGAGACAACGCTGGTGGAAGCGTTCTAGGAGCCGTAGGTGGTGCCGGTAGAGGACCCATGATTCGGAGCCGAACAGGAGTGTGGGTATGACAACGGCTCTGTATACGCTTATCTTTGTGAGGTTTTTCAGTTGGTTGTTTTTCCAGACTCTTTTGTGTAGTCTTCCAAAGGCGCTATTTGCCTTGGCGAGTCTGATGTCTATCTCATTGTCGATCCTTGCATCTGATGAAATGGTGCAGCCGAGATAGGTAAACTGGTTGACCGTTTTGAGTTTTGTGTGCCCGATGGAGATGTGGGGGGGCTGGTAGTCATGGTGGGGAGCTGGCTGATGGAGGACCTCAGTTTTCTTCAGGCTGACTTCCAGGCCAAACATTTTGGCAGTTTCCGCAAAGCAGGACGTCAAGCGCTGAAGAGCTGGCTCTGAATGGGCAACTAAAGCGGCATCATCTGCAAAGAGTAGTTCTGAATCTCCCAGGAAGGTGACATTTCATAATTTACTTATTGTAACCGATAGGAACAGGAACAAGCAGTACAGATGCCAACTCCATCAACAGTCTACAAGGATGACGACTGACTTGTATCACCTGCAGCACCCCATATCTCTCAGTTCTGTTTGCATCAAAAATCTTGCCATTACTGTCATACGAATATCTCTGCAATTCAGGTGTACCCACCTGGGGGAAAGAATTCTAAAGATTCACAAACCCCAAAGGGAAGACCTTTTTTCTCAGTTTAAAATGGTTGGCCCATTTTGCTCAGGAGATGACCATTGGTTCTGGGGAGGCAGCATCTATCATATCATGCATCATTACCATTTTATGTGGCAGCTTTTGAACTCAGTCTTGTAGGCCTTGCTTACTTCTATTTTATGTATCAAGATAAATAACACACTCAGAAATAACACCACTCACTAAATGTCATACTTGCTAAATTTTTAAAGACTCTGCAAAAGTAAAACCGTGTGTTTTTGATTCGTAGTTAATTTTTTACCTATCCCTTTAAGAAAAATTATTGTTTGTAGTGACTATGATGTCATATATCATAATATCTGAGTGGGCTGAGAACTTGCATCTCATTATGAATTATGAAAGGGACGTAAGCTTGAAATACTTTTCTTTGAATTTGTCTTAATTCATCTTATTTTGTCAATTTCTTCTTGTATCTGTTAATGTTGAATATCGTTATGTCATATACAGTATGAATTATTTATTAATCGCTATGAAAATTTCAATGTGAAGTTCTTCAAAATGTTTATCCATTTTATCAACAAATTAAATCTACTTAAAGCTGCAAGTGCAAAGTTTGGTTTATTGGATTAATAAGAGTAATTTGGAATATCGTCGCTCATGTTTCCTTGAAGATGACACATTTTGAAATTGGGAAATACTAGAAGCTGGAAAGTGTCATCTATACTTACATTCAAAGAAAAGTTATAATTGTGAACTTTGTTTGGAAGAAAGGTTCGTAAAATTTGTCTGAAAGAAATAACTTGTTAGGGCAAGAAGCATTTAAGTTTTAACAAGAAATTCAGTTTCTGTTACAATTTGTATGTCGATTGCGCAGGTTAAAATTGAATCAAGGCACTGACACCTGTGACCTTGAAAAAGATAAGCATATGCACTCTTTCTGATAGGATGTTGTAAAACAATGGGAAGTAGTGTACATTTGCAAGAGCTGAATATGCTTGCTAATTTGTCACTTATTGTCAATAAATTGCCTTATAAGATGAGGGACTTATGGAGAACCAAGGTTGGAGAACTTAAGAATCTTCCTGAAATGGATGCCACTTTTGGGGATGTTGTACAATATTTGGAATGGCATTTGCATGTTAACACTGTACAAGTATTTGGAAATATTAAGGATATTAAAGATGTCAAAAAGTCTAAATCATCGTCTCAACAGAAACCAAAGGGAACTACCTTTGTTACTGCTGTGTCAGATACAAGCACAAGAAAGTACAAGGAAAAAAGGGAAAAAGAAGATCAGACTGTTCAGGAAAGCAGTTTGTATTGCAAAGATAAGCATGCTTTAGAAAAATGTTCACGATTGGAGAAAGAAAATCATATGACGAGAAATTAACCTTTTTAAAGAATGAAATATGGTTCGATTGCTTGTGTAAAGGACACATCAGTAAAATTGTGATTATATGCAGTTTAAAGCATCCCAAGTTACTGCATAGTCAATTAAGTAAAGTTGAGAAAGAAGTCAAACAGTCCGAATCCAAGACTAAAGACACAGTCAAAGAGAATGCCTTGGCTTCAGTTACTGGGGCCAGTGACAAAGCTCTCTAAGTAGTTCCTGTGAAGGTTAAAGCTAAAAAAGGAAGCTTTATACTGAAGACCTACGCATTTCTTGAAGTACTGCATCATTTTGTACTGTTGAATCAATGAATAACTCCATGGTAAAAGATCACAAATCTTGTTGAAGATGATGAATGATGAAAGGAACACTGAAACTAATATAGTTTCAGGTTTACAGTGTGCTGGATTGAATAGCAATTAATTTTGGGATCTTCCAAGTGTATATACTCAGAAGACTATGCCTGTGAATAAGAAGAATATTCCCTATCAGGATGAAATCAAACAGTGGGATCATCTAAAGGACGTTTGCTTACTCAATTGATGCTAAAATCAAGATATTAATTGGATTAGATGTACCAAAAGGTCTCGAACCTCTATAGAAGTAATAAGGAGTCAAAATGGCAGACCTTATGCTGTGACAACGTTGCTTGGATGGACAATTAACAGACCATTAGGAAGAAAAATGAATAATGATCATGAGTTGTTGAATGTAAATATCAACAGAATTTCAGTTGTCAAACTTAGTGACCCATGGGAACAACAGTTTAAAATTGATTTCCCTGAATGTCTCAGAGATATTCAAGAATCTTCGAAGGAGGATAAACAGTTTCTGGATTTAGTTTCAAATTCTGTTAAACATGTTGATGGTCATTACTATATAGCATTACCATTGAAGAAAAGAGAAATTTGTCTGCCAGGCAATAAAATAATTGCAGAACAGTGTATGCTGAATTTGAAGAGAAAATTCAAGAGAAATTCTTCCTTTCATTTGGAATATACCAATGTTATGTTGGATCTGATAACCAAGGATTATGTAGAAAAGGTATCAGAAGATATCGTGGAATATAAAGATGGTAGAAAATGGTATTTACATACATCCACAAAAGGAGAAACTAAGTGTAGTATTTGATTGTGGAGCATTATTTCAAGGAGTTTCATTGAATTCTCAACTTTTACAAAGTTCAGACTTAACCAATACTTTAATTGGCATTTTGATAAGATTTTGTAAAGATCCTTTTGTAATTGCTGAAGATATTGAAGTGATATTTCATCAAGTGGATGTACCATCAGAAGATCATGATTTTCTACGATTACAGTAAAGATATGATTGAATACAGAATGGAGCAACTTCGTCATCGAGTTGTGCTAATTTTGCTCTCAGGAAATGTGCTGAAGATAATTGAAGAGCAATTTAGTTCTCAAATTATAAACATCATCAGAAATAATATATATTGATGATTGTCTCACTTCAATGTCTTCAGAAAAAGAAGCAATAGATCTTTATCATGAATTAAAAGAGATCTGTAATAAAGGAGGCTTCTTCCTTATGATTAGCAACAGTTGAGATGTGTTGGCTGTTATTCCTGAGGCAGAAAGAGCAAAGGAGTACAGTTCAATCTGATGTTTTCAATTTCAAATTTGTTTTGACAAGAAGAGGTATTCTTTCGATCATAAGCTAAATATACGTTCCTTTGGAAATATTGGCACCAGTAGTAATAATAACCAAGAAAATTCTGCAAGAATTGTGCAGAAGAAAATTTGGATGGGATGAAACTATATCAGATTCGATCGCACAAGATTGGATGAATTGGATTGAGAGTCTTGAAATGTTAGAAAGTTTGGAAGTCAACAGATGTTTTAAACCTCCAGACTTTGGAATTGCCATATTTGCTCAGTTACACCATTTTGCTGACACAAGCAAAGATGGTTATGGTGCTTTCAGTATTTAGTACTGAGAAATAACAAAGAGCAAGTACATTGTGGATTTATAATGGGAAAAGCCAGAGCAGCTCCATTAAAGCCAGTCACCATACTGTGAATGGAATTGACTTCCACTACGATGGTGAGCAAAATGGACACTGTAATAAAAAGAGTTACAGATGGAATTAGCAGATTCTGTTTTGGTCTGATGGTATATCAGTGCTTAAATACATTAAAAGCAAAACTGAGGTTTTGTATCTTTGTGTCTAACAGAATTAATGAGATTGAAAAGGTTTTGCATGCTAATCAATGGAGATATGTTAAAAGAGTGGATAATCCATCTGATAAGGCTTCAAAAGAGAATCAAAAGTTCAATCGTTTCTGAAAAGAACTAACACTTGGGTGTTGGGTCCTCAATTTCTTTTGCAATCTCAAGAAGAATGGCCTCAAAATCCAGAAGGGTCAAAAGAATTTTCAATGGAGGATCCAGAAATCCAAAGCATGAATGTGAATACTATCCAAATATCTAATGAGAATGATTTGATTATTCAATTAATTTGCTATTATTCTTTATGGTTTTCTTTAAAAAGGGCAGTAGCATGAATTCTTAGATTAAGAACTATGTTTTTACATTGTATCAAAAAAGAGAATCTGAAGTCCTGAAAGAGCTGTTACTTAACAGCTGAATTGGAAATAATTCATTTTTGTCAGAAAAAGGCAATTGATAATGAGATATCAAAATTAAGGAAGAATTTGAATTACTAAAGCAAGTCATGTTTACAAGCTAAATCCTATTCTTGTAAATGATGTACTGAGAATAGGAAGAAGATTGGAAGAAGCAATGATGCCAGAAAGAGTGAAACATCCTTTATTAGCTAAGGAATTTCATAATTCTGAATTGATTGTTCGACATATACATGAGAAAACAGGTCACGGTGGTTGTAATCACATGTTATCAGAATTACGCCAGAAATATTGGATACTTGGTGCTTCAATATTGATCAAAATAATTATATCAAAATTGTTAAATGTTGACGTGCAAATGCTAAACCTGGACAACGACAAATGGTAGATTTGCCACAAGATAAAATTTTTGCCTGATGCACCCCCATTTATTATTTTAGTTCTTTGTAAGTAAAACGAGGAAGTGTTGAAACATTATGTGGAGCTATTTTTTTCCTTGTTTAACTATGAGAGCAATTTATATTGAACTTGCGTCGTCGCTTGATACAATGTTCTTGTATCAATGTTCTTCGACGTTTTATCGCCAGACGTGGTCAAGTAAAAGAATTACATTCTGATAATGGATCTAACTTCACAAGAGCTCAACTAGAGTTAAGAAAAGCAATTCAAAATTAGAATCAACATCAAATTCATGATGCATTATTTCAAAAGAAATTAGTTGGATATTTAACCCACCCACAGGATCACATCATGGAGGTGTGTGGGAAAGAATGATTAGATCAATCAAGAAAATACTTAATTTCATTTTGAATAGTCAAATACTGAATGATAACAATCTTCAGTCAGTACTGTGTGAAATCAAAGCTATTTTAAATAGTCGTCCAATAACCAAAAAATTTCTGTCGATCCAAGTGACATCAAGGCACTTACACCGAATCATGTCTTACTTCTTAAATCTAAGCCTTTAATGCCTCACGATCATTTTCAGAAAGAAGATATTTATGTAAGACGCAGATATAGAGAAGTGCAGTTTATTGCGGATTTATTTTGGAAAAGATGGATTAAAGAATATCTTTTATTATTACAAGAAAGACAAAAATGGTCAAAAGCTAAACATAATTTTGTATGTGTATGTAGTTATCATGGACGATTCTGCACCAAGAAATTCTTGGTTGCTGGGGAAAATCGTGGATACAGTTCCAGACAAGAGGGGTTTCGTTCAGCAAGTGTGGATTAAAATCAAATCTGGTTACTTAAATCGACCTATTTCTAAAATCTGTCTTTTACAAGAAGCAGGAAGTTTTGATTTCTAATCTTATACTTACCATATTTACTTTTGTATCTGTAATAGTAATTATATATTAGTCATTGATGTTTATTATAATAATTAGGGGCCAGAATGTAAAGGTAAAACCTTGTGTTTTTGATTCGTAGTTAATTTTGTGCCTATCCCTTGAAGAAAAATTATTCTTTGTAGCGCTGCCATTAATGACTATGATGTCATATGTCGTAATATCTGAGTGGACCAAGAGCTTGCATCTCATTCTTCAAAGAATTATGAAAGGGATGTAAATTTGAGATACTTTTCTTTGAATTTGTCTTATTTCATCTTATTTTGTCTATTTCTTGTATCTGTTTAAAGTTGAATATCATTATGTCATTATACAGTATGCTTTGTATATTCGTCGTTATGAAAATCTCAATGCAAAGTTATGCAAAATGTTTATCCATTTTATCAACAAATTAAAGCTACTTAAAGCTGCAAGTGCAAAGTTTGGTTTTTTGGATTAATAAGATAGTAATTTAAATATAATCGATCATGTTTCCTTGAAGATGACCTGTTTTGAAATTTGGAAATACTAGAAGCTGGAAAGTGTCATCAAAATACTCTATCTCATTAACATTAACCTTGTAATTTTTTAGAAAATTATGAATTAAATTCTTTCTTTGGCTTGGCTTCGCGGACGAAGATTTATGGAGGGGGTAAAAAGTCCACGTCAGCTGCAGGCTCGTTTGTGGCTGACCAGTCCGATGCGGGACAGGCAGACACGATTGCAGCGGTTGCAAGGGAAAATTGGTTGGTTGGGGTTGGGTGTTGGGTTTTTCCTCCTTTGCCTTTTGTCAGTGAGGTAGGCTCTGCGGTCTTCAAAGGAGGCTGCTGCCCGCCAAACTGTGAGGCGCCAAGATGCACGGTTTGAGGCGTTATCAGCCCACTGGCGGTGGTCAATGTGGCAGGCACCAAGAGATTTCTTTAGGCAGTCCTTGTACCTTTTCTTTGGTGCACCTCTGTCACGGTGGCCAGTGGAGAGCTCGCCATATAATACGATCTTGGGAAGGCGATGGTCCTCCATTCTGGAGACGTGACCCATCCAGCGCAGCTGGATCTTCAACAGCGTGGACTCGATGCTGTCGACCTCTGCCATCTCGAGTACCTCGACGTTAGGGGTGTGAGCGCTCCAATGGATGTTGAGGATGGAGCGGAGACAACGCTGGTGGAAGCGTTCTAGGAGCCGTAGGTGGTGCCGGTAGAGGACCCATGATTCGGAGCCGAACAGGAGTGTGGGTATGACAACGGCTCTGTATACGCTTATCTTTGTGAGGTTTTTCAGTTGGTTGTTTTTCCAGACTCTTTTGTGTAGTCTTCCAAAGGCGCTATTTGCCTTGGCGAGTCTGTTGTCTATCTCATTGTCGATCCTTGCATCTGATGAAATGGTGCAGCCGAGATAGGTAAACTGGTTGACCGTTTTGAGTTTTGTGTGCCCGATGGAGATGTGGGGGGGGCTGGTAGTCATGGTGGGGAGCTGGCTGATGGAGGACCTCAGTTTTCTTCAGGCTGACTTCCAGGCCAAACATTTTGGCAGTTTCCGCAAAGCAGGACGTCAAGCGTTAATTAAATTAAATTAATTAAGTGAATTAAATTAATGCATCTTAAAGACATTAGCTCAGGTTTATATTTGACTGGTGATACTGTTGACAACTTGCTGTGTTTGTCAGTGAATTGCCAGGTCAGCTCACTGGAGAGATGTAAATCTTTTGTTATGGCTGTTGATTCAATCTCTATGCTCTGTACAAAACTAGTTCACATTTTTAATCTCTTGCTGGTTAATTCCATGTGTTTAAATTAAAACTCAATGCTACCTGAAAACATCACTTTTGACTTCTATCTCAACTCTCTGCTGGAAGGATGCTGTATCTTACTGTTGCTTCAGAAGCATTTCCCATGGATAATATTGAGGTCCAAGTGTGATGCAATATGGTTATAGAAAGAAGTCATTCATTCCAATTGGTCCATTGGGGGCAGTCCAGAAAAGATTCACTAGGTTAATTCTATCACGAAAGGCTAAATAAATTACATATATATTTTGGAATTTAGATGGGGTAATCTTATTGATACATGTAGCAAAGTTGGCATGACATGCTAGATATGGAGATGATTCCATTGGCCGAGGAGCCTTGAATGTTGGGACAAAATTGAGTGATAAAGGGGCTAGTTGTTTAAAACTGGGTGCCTAGGAACTTTTATCAGAGGGTGGTGAATCCCTGGAATTCTCTACCCTAGAAGGTTTTTAGAGGATGGATAATTGGAGATTTCAAGTTAAGCACCTTTATTTATTGTTCATACTATGCATTGCAAGGTAAAAACAAGATGGCATTTCTCTAGGACCACAGAGCAGATTTACATAAATAGAAGTTAAAATATTAAGACATATAATAAAAGTCCACAGAACACTATCCACAAATGTTCTGGGAATTCAGGAGCCTCATGGCTTTGGGGGGGAGCAAAGCTCTTGCCAAATCTGGACATAAGGGCCCGAGTTCTACGGTACCTCCTACCAGATGGCAGAAGGGGAAAAAAGTTTACGTGATGGGCGTGCCTCATATGTTGTAGATGTCCATCATGGTAGGAAGAGAGCCCCCAATGATCTTTTCCGCTGACTATCCTCTGCAGGGTCTTGCATTCTGAGGTGATACAGCTTCCAAACCAGACGATGATGCAATTGCTCCAAATGCTCTCGATACATCCTCTGTAGAATGTAGTGAGGATGGAGGGTGGGAGATGAACTTTCCTCAGCCTTCGCAGGAAATAGAGGCGCTGCTGGGCTTTCTTGGCTATGGAGCTGGTGTTAAGGGATTAGGTGAGATTCTCGACCAAGTGCACTCCAAGGAACTTGAAACTCTTGATGGTCCCAATGGTCAGTGGAGAGATCTCCTCCCCCGGGCCCTCCTGAAGTTGACAACCATCTCTTTTGTTAAAATTCAGATACAGGTTGTTGGCTCTGCACCAGTCCGTTAGTGACTGCACTTCATCGGGAAGTCACTAACGGGAAGCAAAGGCGATGTGGAACTAACACAGAAGAGACCTAGGGCAAAATAGCCATGATCATGTTGAATGGCAGGGCAGGCTTGAAGGGTAAGGTAGCCGGCTCCTGCTCTTATTTTCTTAAGTTTCATGTACCTTGTGTCCGCTCCACACCAGTGCCTCACACTGTAATCGATCTTGCACGATCACCATCTCCTTCTGCCACTTACACTTCCTGTTTATGTTTGCTTGCTCTTTAATGTATCTGTGATATTCATCATGCTGGCAAATCTGTGTTGTCACTCCCTGGGGGAAGAAGTTTTCAAGTATTTCATATTAGAATTATTAGTAACTATCATATATATATGGCCCGTAGTCTGAGTCTCTCTCTCTCTCTCTCTCTCTCTCTCTCTCTCTACATTACCCTCTACCCCCAGGCTGTGTAAACATGTTCCCAAATGCAAGCATTCACATTATTTTGCAGGGATTTCCAGTAAGTTGGTGCTCAGTCTTTCCTTGAGAGAAAAGAAGCTGACCCTGTTCAGACCCTGCTGACTTTTTAACCTTTAAGATGTGATCACACTTTACCAGTGATTCACCAAGCAATTAAATTGTAAAATCTGGAAAAACTGGCAAAGAAAACAGTGCATTAAAAATCAATTTGTGCTTTATTTTTGTTTTGACCAGCAACTCTCAACCTTTGTCAGC
Organism: Narcine bancroftii; assembly: GCF_036971445.1. Classification (NCBI taxonomy): domain Eukaryota; kingdom Metazoa; phylum Chordata; class Chondrichthyes; order Torpediniformes; family Narcinidae; genus Narcine; species Narcine bancroftii. The sequence continues at coordinate 29,722,955 of NC_091474.1, forward strand.
TATGGCCTCCCTCAGACTCTGCTCAAATTTTATGGGAGTTATTTTGGTTTCTTATATAATAGTAAATATTATTTCTTATATAATTAAGGAATATTATTTGCAGTTTTGGTCACCTAGCTACAGGAAAGATATAAAGTTAGAAAGGGTACAGAAAAGGTTTACAAAGTAGTTGACAGGATTAAGGAGACTGGAAAAGCTAGGCCTGCTTTCCTCAGAGTGTAGGGGGTTGAGAGGGGATCATATCAAGGTCTATAAAATCATGAGAGGTATAGATAAGGTGAATAGCAAGAATCAGAAAAGAGAACATGTACAAGAAAGGGGGTGGTATTTAAGGAGGATGTGAGGAGTCAGTTCTTCAGTCAGAGGGTGGTGGGCATAATGGATTGAGCTATCAGACAAAGTGGTACAAGTATTAAGAAATACTTGTAAACTACAAGGATGGGAATGGACAAGAGGGGTCTGGGCCTAATGCAAACAAGTAGAACAAAAGTAGGAGGACACATTGTTTAGCATGGACAATATGGGACTGCAGGCTTGTTTCTATACTGTAAGTTGCTATACAGGAAAAGGCAACATTTAATATCTGGGAAAAAGATAAAAATCATGGCTAATAACAAAGCATTGTTCGACTGGAAGCTAAGGTACATCAGCAAGTAACCATCCTTGCCCACCCTAGAATGTAATGTAAATGGTGTTGTACAGGACGATCCTCAAAATTTTCATTTGAATATGGGTCTAAAATTCTTAACTTGTCGACAAAGTCACAACATCTCTGCCATCTTCCTGCTGGCTCTGATGCAATCTCGTGCAATGCCCCTTTGTTATTTGCGAAGTCTTTGCGCTTCTCTGTGGGGTCCTTCTGCCTGGTCCGACTGCTTTAAACAACTTGCTACAGGAGCCAACTGGTTTATTTTAAAATATCCAAATAAAATGTAAACCTTTAAATTATAATTTGTTATTAAAATAATGTGATTTGCTTTGAACAGCATCCACTGGTCAGCGGTAAGTGCCATATTTGGGGAGGCAGTTTTATATAAAGGGTATTGCTCAAAACCAACATTTTAGGTGAAAATTCCAGGATAGTCCTATACAACGGAAGATATACAGTATATTCAAGCAAACTTACTTTGTCACTAACATCCTTGTCCAAATGATTTATGTTTTAAGAAAGGAAGATAGTGAGTAATAAGTGACCAAAACTTTTAAGGAAATGTATTCTCTTGCAGCAAAGAACAAGGACCAACACCGACTGAAAAGAAGAAGAAAGGGAAAAGGAAAAATGCAGTTCCAGCAGAGAATCCTGAACTTGAGCATTCAGCAGAAAAAACATCTTTGGTGACCGAGGAGTTGACAGATGCACAGGTAAGACAGATCCTTGCTGCAAATTCCAGGCACATCTCCCACTGGTGCTTGGAGATGCAAGGAACTGCAATTGCTGGAATCTGGATCAAAAAATAAACTGACAGAAGAACACAGTAGCTGGCATGCCAAAGGGATGGCCACATTTTTGGGTTGAGAACCTCAGTCAGGAATGAAAGGGAAGAGGAAAGATTGCCAGTATATAGGAGAAAAAGGGAGGGGTGGGACAAAGACTGGTATGGGATAGTAGAACCAGATTGTGTGGGAGAGAGGAAGGGAAATGAAAGGTAGATGGGGGCTGGTGAGGAAGTGGGAAGGGTACAGAGACAGCAGGTGATAGGTGGAACCAAATGAGTTATGGTCGGATGGAACCCAGTGGTGGAAGGTAATGTGTCTTGGTGAGGAAGGTAATGTGTCTTGGTGAGGAAGAGGGGCAGGAGATGGGAACAAAGGGAGAGAAAATTAGGGTTGACTGACATGAGTAGGAAAGGAAGAAGGGAAGTGGACTATCTGAAAATGGAAAACTCAGTGTTCATACCACAGATGTTCCTCCACCTTGTGTTTGTCTTACTGACCGTGAAGAAGGTTTAGGATGGGAAGGGGAGTTGAAATGACATGTAGCTTGTGGACAGTGTACACCTTCTCCCATCTGACTGCATCAAGTTTCCCCCCATCCATTCTGTTCCACCTAGCACTACCAGTCTCTGTCTCAAACTTCCCCATCTGGTTCCATCTGCCTAGTCTTTCTTCCCACCCCTCCTTGTTTGTTTCCACTGTCATTGATCAACCTTTGTCACAGCACTCATCTTATCCATCCCCCACTTGACTCCAAACGTCCAACACCGCTCCCACTCCCCCCGATTCAGTTCTATCAATCACCTACAAGCTTCTCTGTCTCATCCCTCCCTCTCACCTCATTTTACTGGGTATCTTCCCTCTACAGCCCTGACTCTGAAACATTTACCATCCGTTTGTCTCCATGGGGGCTGCTTGATGTAATGAATTCTTCCATTAGTTGCTCCCCCTCCACCCAGGTTTCGCAAGTGAACTCCAGTGATCTTGCCACACTTGAATTAACATTGCCTCAGATGAGATCTTGCCTTAATAACCTTTGAACTGCATTCTGAGACTGTTGGGTTTGGGGAAGCCTGTTTTTTAGTTAGAGATTAAATCAGCCAGCCTCTCGATGGACATCATCCCATGTCCGCTATTTAGAAAAGAGTTGTGTAGTTGTCTTTAATGTGCTAGCTAAACACGTCCCTCTGTCACTCAGATTACTATTATTCTTGGATCTTGTTCTCTGCAGAATTATTGGTGCTGTTTGTTTAATGCAACAATGACAACATTTTCTTTTTAAAATATTTTTATTAATATTTAAAGTGTAAGCATTTGAACAATACAATCATACATTGTGCTACAGAATTAAAATAACAGGGGAAAAAATTCTTCTAAATCTGAACACAATTCAAAAATCCAGAGCACATTGGTAATGATATATCAAAGCATAACATAAAAAAACCCAACCCACAGAGGAAAAAAAAAGAAATGATAAATTATTTTCAAGAAAGTATAAAATTTTGTAGTTGCACTAAGCACGCAGTGATCAAAGAACCACACAGAGTTGAAAGTGAGTTGAACCAACTGAATTTAATAGACCTCTTGCATTCGTTTAAATCCCTTGGAACCCAATGATGCTTGCAACTCTCGGGACCTTTGTGACATTAGCTGCTAGGCTGTGGGCTTGCCCTGCACCTGGAGCTCTAACAGTCAGATCAGCCGATTGCCTGTTGCGTAGATGAGCCACCACTGGCGTTGGGAGATGTGGAGTCTACGACCAATACCTCTTTAGCCCGTTTGGGTGGCTGACCTCGTCGTCGTGGGGGTGGCACGGTTACAGGGTGTTCCAGGTCAAGGTGTGCCAGCTTGAGACAGTAAATGGTGAAGATCTCCACATGGCCACTCAAGTCGAGAATTAACGTGGTTCCTTTCTGACGCACCACCTTGTACGGGCCCTTGTAAGGCCATTGGAGTGGAATCCAGTGCATGCCCCTGCAGATGAAGGCATAGTTGCACTCCTGTGGGCCCTTGGGGACAAAGGAAGGTGTTGGGCCATGGCATAAGGTTGGGACAGGAGCTAGTGTTCCTATCTTCTCTTGGAGTATTGTGAGCACACCCGTGTGTGTCTCTGTACCACAGGCTGCTGGCACAAACTTGCCTGGAAAGGTCATTGGGGTGCCATGTGCCAACTCTGCTGAAGACATGGCTAAGTCTTCTATGGGAGCCATGCCGATGCCAAGAACCACCCATAGGAGCTTGTCCACACATACCTGACCTTGGAGGTGTGCCATCAGGGCTGACTTCAGGTACTGATGGAAATGCTTTACCAGGCTGTTGGACCATGGATGGTAGACTGTGGTGTGGAGCAGCTGTGCCATCATCAACCATAGGCTGGTTGTGAACAGCGACCACCCCCCCCCCCCCCCCCCCACCACCCTTGTCTTAGGTGATGGTAGTAGGCAGGCCGAAACGTTCAACCCAGGTCTGGTACAGGACTCCGTGGACATATCAGCGAGCAGTGCAGCTTCTGGCCACTTGGTGAACCTGTCAACCCTGGTGAATAGGTACATTGCCCCCCACCAAGGAAACTAGCAGCAGATCGAAGATGTCAACGTGGACATGCTCAAACCTCCTGTGCATCAGCTGGAAGGGTTGATGGGGGGCCTTCACGTGCCTTTGGACTTTGGAGGTCTGGCAGTTTATGCATGTCCTGGCCCAGTGCTCGATCTGCTTGCTTAGGCTGTGCCAAGCAAATCTATCCGGCACCAGTTAGATGGTTGTCTGAATTGTCGGGTGGACCAAACCATGTAGTGCATTTAAAAAAGCGATGCCTCCAGCGGCTGGAATGATGGGCCGGGGTTGGCCGGTGGACATGTCACAGAGGACCTTGCTGCCTGTTAGGCTGATGGGGATGTCCTCAAGTTGCAGGCCCGAGACTGCTGTGTGGTAGGCCAGCATTTTTTTGTATAGCTGCTGTGCCTCGGTGAGCGCCGCATAATCCAACCCTGGGGACAGGGAATGCACCAAGTGGATGGAGGTGTGAGACAGTGCATCGGCCATGATGTTTTTCCCAGAGATGTGTTTGACAGTGGTGGAGCACTCTAAGATGTATGACAGGTGGCATTGGTGCCATGCTGATCATGGATCCGACACTGGCGAATGTAAAGATGAGAGATTTGTGGTCTGTTAAGACCCTGAACTCCTGCCTCTCCAAGAAATACCAAAAGTGCTTGATGGTGTCCCTGCTGAAGGCTGAAGAATGCAGGTGGTTTCCACTGACTCTCAATTATTTGTTCCAGCATGCCGCCGACTGCTGAGTTGAAAGTGTCAACCGTGAGAGCTGTGGGCACAGCCACCTACGGGTGTACCTGCAGGGTGGCATTTCTAAGGGTGTCCTTCGTCTGTTTGAAAGCCGCTGCTGGCTCCATATCCCAGGAGATTGTCTTGGCCTTGCTGGACATCAGGCTGAACAGGGGGTCACACGATTTGGGCCACTGATGGTAGAAATCGGTGGTGAAAGTTGATCATGCCCACCAACTACTGGGCCTGCCAAATTGGCGTATGGCCTCGACTTTTGCCGGCAAGGGAACTACTCCTTGCCAGTCAATGAGGAAATCAATGGCTAACAGCCCGAACTGACACTTCGCAGGGTTGATGGCCAGGCCACATTCACTCAGGCAGTGGCAGAGTTGGTGCAGGTGCATGAAATGCTCTTAATGCAAGCAGCTGGCAATCAGGACATCATCTAAGTAGATAAAGACAAAATCTAAGCCACGCCCCACTGAGCAGTTAGTATGCCTGTTCTGTCTTCTTGAGTCCGAAAGGCATCTGCAGAAACTCAAATGGGGTGATGAGGACCATCTTGGGGACATAGCTGGGGTGGGTGGGAATCTAGTGATATCTGCGGATCTGATCAACATTGGAGAAGATGCGTGCCCCAAGCAAATTGGCTATAATGTCCTTGATGTGGGGCACTGGGTAGTGGTCGGCCATGGTGGCGTCATTGTGTCTTCTGTAGTCGCCTCATGGTTTCCATCCTCCAGCCGACTTGGGCACCATGTACAGCAAAGAGGCCCACAGGCTCTCTAAGCACCAGGAGATCCCCATCTCCTCCATTTTCCTGAACTCCTCCTTGGCAAGTTGGAGTCTGTATGGCAGGAGCCTGGGTGCCTTTAAGTGAGAAGGTGGTGCTGTACATTACGCTTAGGGGTATCTGTAGAGAACTGCAGCGTAATAATGAACGGAAACTTCGCTAATACTCTGGCAAATTTGTTGCCTGACAAAGTCACAGAGTCAAGTAACTTGGTTTCGCTGAGCGAGGTCTGGAAGGTTTTGATGTTCACTAGGTGCTGTCTTTTGAGGTCCACCAGAAGACAGTGCGCCTGGAGGAAATCTGCACCAAATAAAGGCTGTGACACAACTGGATCTGAACAGTAGTGGGATGGTTCGCGTGTTGTATGTGCGAACACTGCTGTCGTTGGCAGGAGTGAGCACTGGTCTTGACTTCCTGGCGTGGGTGTCATGGTTTGAGGGAAGCAAGACGCTAACCTCTGCCCCTGAAGTCTGCGAGGAACTTTTGCTTGGAGTGTCGGTTCCATAAGTAAAGGATGCTATCACGGTGGCCAGCTGCCATTGCCATTAGTGGTGGCCAGCCCCGGCGTTTCCTGGAAGAGAACAGTGTGGGCAGTAATGGTGGGCTCCTGAACCCTACTTTTGGTGGTAAAAACATCAATGGTCCGAACTGGGGTTGCTCCTTACTGTGGGCATCACCAGCTTCGTGGGTGGCTTGGGGAAGGCCTGGCCCTTAGGGCGAGACACAGCAACTTGGTTGATGCTGCTTGGTGTGCCACAGGATATCTGTGCGGGTCACTACTTAGCATGGGTCATTGAAAGTGATGAGGAGCTGGATATCTTCTGGCATCTGATCGAGAAAGACTTGTTTGAACACTAAACATGGCTTATGGCCATCTGCTAGTGCCAGCATCTCGTTCATTAAGGCCGATGGCGCACGGACACCTAGGCTATCAGTGTGGAGCAACTGTGCTGTGTGGTCACGGTGGGAGAGACCAAAAGTACAGATCTTGATTGTTTCATACCTGTCCACAACCGGTTGCTGGTGTAGGAAGTCAATGATGTGGCCTGCTGTTTCCTGGTTGAGTGAACCAACCGCATAGTAATATTTTCTGGCGTCCAAGACGATTTACCTGACCTAGAATTGCGGCTGCGAGAACAGAAAGTCGACAGTTTCAGTGAAATTGTATTCTGCATGCTTGGGTTGGTCATCGTTGGGTCTAAATACTGTTTCATTCATCGGAGTCAACCAACGTCATCGCACAAGACACGCAGTGAGCAAAGAACTACACAGAGTTGAAAGTAAGTTGAACCAACTGAATTTAATAGAACTCTCGCACGCATTTAAATCCCTCGGAACCTGATGATGCTTGTGACTTCCCAAACTGTGGGCTTGCGCTGTATTCAGAACTCTCACAGTCAGATCTGCTGTGACTTGCCTGCAACTCCATGAGCCGGATCGCTTGTTGCATGGGTGAGCTGCCAGTTTCTTTTTTTTTAAATTGTTACAGTTCCCTTCTCCTTCATTAATAATTTTATCAATGTTTACATTCTTTGCAGTTGAACAAAGCCGTTATCTATTATCAAAGTCAAAAGAAAGAAAAAAAAAGAAAATCGCAAACAAAAAAAATTATAAAGCAAAACCCTTACAACTAAGCAAGGTTAAACATTTGTGACAACGTTTCTAAATTTGTAAAAGATTCCACGTAATCACAATACACAAAAATGCTGGGGAAATTCATCAGGTCATGCAGCATCCATAGGAAGTTAAAGCCAGTCAACGTTTTGAGACTAAGCCCTTTGTCGGGAATCTGGAAAAATAGGCAGATGTTGGAATAAAACGGTGGGGGGAGGTGCACAGGTTAACAGGTTAGAGATGATAGGGGGATACAGATGGAAAGGAAGAGGAGAATGAAGCTAGTGAAAAATGCTAAGTAAGGTAGGAAAAGGGTGCAGAGCTGGATGAAAAGAGATAAGAAAGGTGGGGAAAGAGAGAGGGTGAACTGTCTGGTTGGAGACTGCCGAGATGGAATACAAGCTCATGTTCCCTTCTCCTCAATTTCTGTAAACCCCCTCTCTCTTTCACTTCTCCTCTGTCTCTTTTTCCTCCAAAGGATTCAAATGCCCAGTCCTCATGCTGTTGGCTTTGTGTAGCCTTTAAATGGCCTGTTAAAGGAGCTGATGGCTATTTATTGAAAAATCCAGCAACCCTAGAGGTCTGTGCCCAAGATGACAGTGTCCGTGCTTGGTGGCGGCGCAAGGGGTTGCAGGGCACCAGAAATGGACCCCGACCCCCCCCCCCCCCCCAAGTTGAGAAGGAGAAGCAGAGGAGACGACGACCCAATAGGATGGTGACCACGGCAGCAGACCATTGAGGGGCTCAGCAGCTGAACAACCCACGTAGACTGGGTGACGTGGTTGGGGGAACCTGCACGGGCTGCTGGAGACTGGCTCATGGAACTAGGTATCAACTGGGATTTGAGAGATGCTAAGGACAAGGAATTTGGATCTGGAGCTCAAGTTGTGGATGAATCAAGCAGGAGTTTGTGTGGGAGCACAGTGTCTCTGAATGGACGTTTTGTTTCTCTTTCTTTCTTATTGTAAGGAACGTCAGGCAACACTAATGGTAACTCTTTGCCTTACAGCAGGTAGAAGACAATTTCATGTAATATTACATTCTGCATTATTACATGACAGTAAAGGAATTCTGAATTCCCCCTCCCACTCCTTTTTAATTCAACTATCTACCTGTTTTTGAGATTCCTGACTAAGAGCTCAGACCTGAAACCTTGAGTGCCTTTTAATTTCTATGGATGCTGTGTGACCTGCTGAGTTTCTCCAGCGCACGTGTGTATTGCACTCAACCCCGACGTCTACAAATTTTCTTGTTCAGCTCCAAGAGTCTTTTGCAAGATTGAAAGCAAAGTTTGTGATGATTTGTTGGAAGTTTTCCATTTGCATTCTGGTTGTGAGTTGTTCATCCCTGCAGTTGTTTCTTGTAACCGAGATGAACGTAATTGACTGGGTAAGTGACCGGAAGTGAAAAGTATTGTTGAGAAGATGGTCTAATGAGAGTGCTAGAGGAATGTTCCACTGCCTCTGGTTACGGTGTGAGTGGTGTGTTGGGCACAGGTGACTTGCTGTTACTTTACTGATATTATTTGAGCAGAAACTGCAGGGTTTAATTTGTTAGTTCTACTCCATATGAAAATGGAATATTAAAAACATAAAAATGCTGGAAGAATTCAGCATATCTTGCACTTGAAGAAGGGCTCAGACCCATAATGTTGATTATATATCTCTCCCTCATATTGACGCTGCAAGAAACCTGAGTTCTTCCTACATTTCTGTGTTTTTACCATAATCACAGTGTCTACAAACTGTTTTTCACAACAATGGAAGATGTTTCAGGAAGATGAATGATTCCAATCTACCAATTGTGTTTCTACCCTTTCTGTTTGATTTCAAATATTTTATTTTGTATTTTCTGCTTTGGATTTCTTGATGCAACTAATATGTTGAATATACATTCACTCAGATAGGTGGCTTGATGTAGTTGTGTTTAACTGTGATTTTGGCACAGTTAGGACCAATAACCATCTGTTAATGTGTTTTAGACTGCGTACGGAATTCTGACACAGACCTGAGTGCATGAATCTATGTGCATGAGTCCCATGGTCAACCACAAGTTGACCTGGGAATGAGCAAAGCATTGAAAGAAGGTGAATTGATCTAATTTAGAATTTATGTCTAATTTATGTCTTGAACATTTGCTAAATGATTGGTCTTGAATGGCATTTCACCAGATAATGTCAATGATGGAAAGAAAGAAGCGTGGCTGTGCCTGGCCAACAGCGGTCTATGGCAAAACTGACAAAACTGTTCATGGTTGACTCTGCAATTTCTAACCTGTTAACTTTGTGTGAAAATTTGTTTCATAGTTAATGCAGAAGAGGTGTAATTTTTATCTTGTGTCAGGAAAAACTGAAATGGGACCAGTTAACATTGCAATTGATGGAAAACTCAGAGTCAAGCACCATGGAATTGGACCTTCTGCCCAACTCGCCCATGCACATTGAGCTGGCATTCTAGCTTCATCCCATTTTCCTGCATGTGGTCCATATCTTTCCAAACCTTTCTGTGTAAATGTCTTTTGACTCCAAAATTTAAAAGATGGAATGAGCCTAATTCAATAGATATTTTCCCATTTGCTTCTGAATTGAGCTTTTGTGATTGAATCTACAAGTCTGGCAACTGTTTGGCTTCCTTGATCCTTTCAATAACTAATTGTTTCATCAGTACCATGTCTGACCTGACAGAAGAAGCTGCCTTCTGCACAAATGATCCTCAATGTTGCTTGGGTTGAAAGTAGAACAGGATGTTGCTTGGATTAGAGGACATGAGCAAAAGGAGAGGTTGGACAAACATGGGTTGTCAGAGGATGAGGGGTGACATGATAGAAATTTATAAAGTTATGAGTGGCATTGACAAGGTAGATGGTCAGGATCTTTTGTTCCAGTGTAAAATAAAGTGACATAATAGAGGGCATGCACTTCTAGTCGGGCCCAGCCCTCAGTGTATTCATTGAGGAAGTAGGACACATTCCATGAATGGACAGCAAGTTAGGTAGTGGTTAGCACCAGTGACCCAGGTTCGGATCTGGCGCTGTCTGTGGAGTCTTTGTGTCTGCTCATGTCTGCGTGGCTTTCCTCCAGGTTCACTGGTCTCCTCCCACTCTCCTAAACGTAGGGGTTGTAGGTTATTTGGGTGTAATTGGATGGAACAGGTGCCAATAGCTGGAATAGGTTTTTACCATGTTGTTAATAAAATTTAATTTAAAATCATTCACTTTTTAAGTTCTACTGGACAATCTCCCAAGAATAACATTTACGAAATGCTGTTGTTATGTCTTTAATCAAACGTTGCAACCTTCCCCATTCTTACCTGCCGCTCTCTCATACCTGTAGCATCTATATACAACAATGACCTCAGCCTTCTTTATGTTATAGCTATAATATCCCAGTCTCTCCCAAGCCAATCCATGCCCTGAGGGCATCTGCCTTGCCAAAGAGACAATTCTGGACCCAGCTGGAATCTCAGATGCTTGACAACTGTGGCAGGTCTTGCATGCTATCACATCATGTAAGACAAAACAAGGGAGTATCATTAACTGCACTTCATCTCTTTGAATGAGCTCAATGGCGTCTATACTCAATTTTAAAGGGAATGGGAGGATTGAATCTGGCACCTTGATTGCAGTATTGTTCTATTCTAGAATTCTATATGTTTGCACGTGGAGTTGTTAAAAAGAGCATTATTATTTTGGATAAACAGCAATTTGTGTTCTCTAATTAGCAAGCAGAATCCTGAACCTTGATTGAGTTTGTGAATGTTGTTGCTGTGGAGTTAGTGGAATCTTGCTAGCTTTATCATTCTCTTGACTTTCTTGTGTTTTGGTGCTCCATTAAATCTAACTGAATTTTTTTAATTTTAAATTTAGATATGCAGCATGCCAATGTGCCATTTCAGCCCATGAGTCTGTGCCACCCAATTACACCTGATTAACCTACAACCCCAGAATGTTTCAAACGGTGGGAGGAAGCCAGAGTCCTCAGGGAATCCCATACAGCAAGGGCAGAATGTTCCAGATCCTTGCAGTGCGGGATTCGAACCCTGGACCTGACCGCTGGCGCTGTAACGGTGGTGCGCTATCTACTACACCAACCGTGCCACCCTTTAAATCTTAGACAGACAGCACGGTAACAGGCCCTTTTGGTCCATGAGCCCATGCCACCCAATTGGCCAACAATTCTGGGTACATTTTAAAGGGTGGGAGGAAACCCACCAAGTCATGGGGAGAATGTACGAACTCCTTACGGTAGCACCGGATTTGAACCCAGGTCCCGATCGCCAGTATTGTAATTCCGTTGCAGTAACCAGCATGCTAACTCTGCCGGCCCAAATTGTGAAGGAAAGAAGGAACTTGGGTGGACAGTGTATCTTGGGACATAGCCAGCAATCTTTACTTTAACAGTGTCAACTATAGAAGCTTTTCTGCCAGCTGCAACATCTGTGCTATTCACATCTAAGCTTTAAATACAACTTTTTCACCATGTCCAAAGGCTTTATTTTTGGGAGAAAATACATTTGGAATGGTCTGTGAGTGAGAGAGATTGATACAGGGGCTAATTATTTGGGAACAGTGAGCTTTCCTTCTCTATGTATTTTGACCGGCTTTAAGATTCTTTTTGTATGATCATTGCTGAAGAGATTATTTATAAAGGCTTCATCTGGACTCATTTTTTCATCTATATTATCATTTGCAACATCTGGGGTTAGCCTGTGAGCAGGAATGGGGTGGCATTGGTAGTTTGAGTTGGTGCTGAGACTTGCCTGATTTGCTGGAACCTGCTGATAAGGATTTTTTTCTTTGGAGTAAAAGCAGAACTTAACTGATGAGTCCAGATCTGTGAATTTTGTGGTGGCTCTGTCTTTTCCCTTCAGTGGAATATGAAATCAGAATATTTTGGAGATTATCCTGCTTTCCATCCCATTCTATTAACTTTTGTTGGTCCGATTGTTTAAGGATCATTCATACCTTGATGAAGGGCTTAAATCCAAAATGTTGACTATGGATCTTTATCTTGGCAATTTAAAGTACAGTACACTGTTTGACCTGCTGAGTTTCTCCAGCATTGTGTTTTTATTTCATTGATTGCAGTGTTCAAGTAACGCAAATCCTGTTCACCAATTACTTGATGGATCGCTGATCCACATTGGCTTCTGGTCTGGCAAAGGCTTAATTTTAAAATGTCTTTTTTCAACCTTGACATTAGTGCCATGGTAGAATAGTCAGAATGGCAACAGGGTTAGTGGAGTGTTCATCTTGCAAGACATGGCAATTCAGGAGACTCGCCATCTCCCTGACAGCTCTATCTGCAGAGTTACATGGAGTCCCAGCTCCTTTCAGACAATAGACAATAGGAGCTGGAGTAGGCCCTTCGGCCCTTCGAGCCAGCACCGCCATTTTCAGCTCGATGACTTTCAGGTTGAGCAGCGAGAAGTTGTGATACATTGTGATATCAGTGACATGGGTAGGAAAAGGATGAGGTCCTGAAGAGAGAATAAAGGGAGCTGAAAGAAAGGATAGTGTCACAGATGATAGCAGAATATATAGCCAGAAAGTAGAGTTGGGCAAAGATGTAGCATATGGAGTTCAATGTGGATAAGTGTGAAGCAATGCATTTTGGAAGGTCAAACTTGAAGCTGAGGACATGGTTAATGGCAGGATTCTTAACAAAGTGGAAGAACAGAGGGATATTTTGGTCCAAATCCAAAGATCTCTCAAGGTTGCCACACAGATTATTAGGGTAGTTAAGAAAGCTTATGGTATGCTGACTTTCATTGGTAGGGGGATTGAGTTCAAGAGGTGTAAGGTAATGTTTCAGCTCCATAAAACTGGTTAGACCATGCTTGGAATATTGTGTTCTGTTCTTGTTGCCTCATTACAAAAAGAATGTGCAAGTTTTGGAGAGGGAGATTTACCAAGATACTACCTGGATTGGAGAGCATGTCTGATGAGGCGAGGTTAACTGAACTATGGAGCAAAGAAGGATGAGAGGGGACAATAGAGGTTTACAAGATTATAAGAGGCATAGTTAGGGTGGACAGCCAGCACCTTTTTCCCAGGGCGACAGGAGCAAATACCAGAGATTTTCTGTATAAGGTGAGGGGAGGAAAGTTTTGTGGAGATGCTTTTTTATACAGAAAGTAGTGGGTGCCTGGAATGAATTGCCAGGGGTGGTGGTGGAGGTTGGTCCAATAGGGACATTTAAAAGACATATGGATGCAAGAAAAATAGAGTGTGGGTGTGAGGTAGGCATGCCTATCTCTATCTTTGTGACCTCCAGGCCTATAACCTTTAAATAAAAGATCAATCATGATCGTATTGAACAGGAAGCAAATGCGAGGACAGAATGACCCACCCTGCTTGTGGCTGAACTTCCCAGACTTATTACAATGTCTAAATAGAAACAGAAAATATTGTATATATGAGACAGGTCGGGCATTTCATCTGGACTGCAATTTGTGAAAACAGCTTTTCCCTAGACCACACTGCACACCACACACAGCATAGAATGATCACAGATATAATAGATATTATTTAATAAATGTATACAACTATTTTGGGATGATTTACTCAGTTACAAGATTCTGTTCATCAGTCTCACAGCCTGTGGGAAGAAGCTGTTTCCCAGCCTGAAATTCTTGGTTTTGATGCTCCTGTACTACTTCCTGGATAGTAGGCATCAAAGATACTGTGTGCTGGGTAGAAAGGGTCCTCAATAATTTGAGCCCTATTTAAACCACATTCCTGGTCAATGGAGGAAAATTATCTTCTCAGCCGTTTTGATGATCCTCTGTGTCGACTTCGGAATGATGCTTTGCAGCTATTGTACCACTCAATGATGCAGCCAGACATAACACTCTCAATTATGCTCCTCTAAAAGATTATCAAGATAACGGTAGCCTTGCCCTCCTCCAGCTCCTTAGGAAGTGTAGGCACTGCTGTTCCTTCCTGACTAATGAAGAAGTGTTGTAATTCCAGGATAGGTCGTCCGTTATATGCACACCAAGGGACTTTGTACTTTCCGCTCTCTCCGTGATGGAACCATTAATGTGTTGTAGAATGTAGTCGACCTTTGTCGTCCTGAAGTCCACAATCATTTCTTTTTTCTTTTCTACGTTAAGGACTCGGATTGTGGTTGCACTATTTTACGATCCTCCTAACCTGCTCTATTACAACCAACACAATGTGGTGGATGAGGCCGACAAATGTTATATCATCCGCAAGCTTGATGATTCTGTTGGAACTGAATCTGGCAATGCAGTCATGAGTCAGTAGCATGAGCAGTAGTGGGCTGAGCACACTGCCATGAGGTGCACCGGTGCTCAGTGTGATGGACGGCACGAGATTTTGCTGTCAACCAGGACTGACTGGTCTTTTGGTCAACAAGTCCAGATCTAGTTGCAGAGACGTGTGTTGAGTGCCAGTGAGAACAGTTTATCCACCAGGCTCTGAGATGTGTGATTGTGTTGGAGAAGCGATAAATACAGAGTGGTGAATGAAGACAGGAGAGAACATTACAGATGCAAATCCAAATTAAAAGAGAAGCTGGAAGTTCTCTGAATAGAAGAAAATAGAGTTGCTGTTACAGGTTGAAGATTGTATATGAGAACTGAGTATGAACGGAAAAGATTTGTCTCCCTACTTTTCCAGTTATGGTGAGGTCAGTGACTTGAAACATGCTGAAGCATTTCGTGTTTTTATTTTACTTCCTAGATTTTGCAGTTCATTTTGCTTTTTGATCGCAAGTGATCCAGTGCATGAATTATTTTGCCAACAATTAATTTTTCCATTTACTCTCTTGCCTTGTTTCTTATTTGTATTGACATGTATTTATTTGGGGTTTTTTTTTACCCCAGTTTAGCACAGAATTATGATGTTTATGTCCAGTATGTTTGAGCACAGTTGTTTGTAAAATCTGTTACAAGTCAGAATTGCCAAACCTGCTATGATTCAGATGTTGTTTGAGAATGCAAAAGAATTATTTGAAATGGCCTCTCCTTGGTAAGCAGTACCCAATGGACTCATTCAAATAAGGAGACTTTAGATCACTGTCTGGTACATCTCTGAAGATTCAGCAACATCTGGTAGAATATTTGGCGAGGTTAGGAGTTGGAATGCTATTAGTTTCCTGATGGCCATCAACATGCTCGAAGTCTTCCTTTGAATGTGTCACGGCGAGGAACCAGATCTGATTGCAAAGCACCAAGAGCAGTAATGCAGTGAAAGTTCTGGAATGACCTGATTGAAGATGAAAGTGCTGTCAGTCTGATCAGCCTCTGCCAGGTTTGGTTGAAGTTGATCACTTTGTTAGGAGCTCCTCTTTCAGAAAGACTACTTTGTTGGGTTAATACCATGTGATGCCCATGGGTCCTTGGGTTTGGTGAACCCCAATGTGGAGGCCAATGAAACATGTCCACTCTCAGCACGTAATTGTGCGCAGATTTGGGGAATTAACATTTGGAGCTTGTCTAAATGTATTGATAATAAGGAAATGAACGAAGGCAGAGGAGAGAAAGAAACAAGGAGTTTTATCAGTCATGTCTTTAACTTGTCTGTGTTCATGCCGTTTGATAAATTCATGATGTATTCAGCACATTCAATGCCAACCATGAAGAAAGATAAGACATCTTGGAACTCATAACTCTGGAGCAAGAAAACTTGGTGGAGGTGAAGTTATGACAGGGTTTAACTTGATCAGACACAAAGATTTTCCTACGTGGCTCAAAAATGGGTGGATTGTCAAGTTGTGAGAGGAAGATGGAGAATGCAATGGTATATGGGGCAGGAAGTGAATGAACATGAAGTTGGTAGATGGGGTTTAATGTGGGAAATTGTGCATATACCTGTAGTTATTTATGTGAAGTGAAACTACAAAATGTTGCAGAACACAGATCTATGACATGAAACACAATTTTTACATGTAGGTACAGCAAGGAAGGCAAATGGAAATGTAATGGAGTATAAATTTTGAGAATGTTTGATGCAGAGATCTGGTGATGCTGCACCTGGAGTATTGTGTACAGTTTTGATCTCTATGTTCAAGGACTCATCAGTGGAGTAAATGCTGAAGGCTATTTGGTAATAGGACATTAGTAGACGAGATTAGACAAAGTTAACATGGATTTATAAAAAGTAAGTCATGTTTTTTTCAAAATTATAAGAGCTTTCTTTTTGGGGATGTAACTGGTAGAATAAATAAGAAACATTCAGTAAATCTGTTGAATTGGATTTTCAGAAGGTTCTTGATTCAGTATATGGTGTTGAGATGGATGATCAGATTAATTGACAGAGCAATCTTGAAGGACTGAATGGTCTGCTATTTATTACAAAGTATGTGCATTAGAGGTAAAGCAGAGAAAGTTCACCTGTTGAATCTTGGAAATAAATTGTTAATGGCTGAAGATTGAGTATGCCAGGCCAATGCCTAACGATGATTAAAATATAAAAGATTTTGAAGGGCAGGATGGATGGTGAGAGGGGATTTTGAGAACTCAAACATGGTTTCAGGATAATGGCTCACCCATTTTAGAGATAGTTGAGGAGTAGTTTATCTTCTGAAAAGGTTGTAAATCCTCATTTTTCTACTCCAAACAGCTGTGGAGACAGTCATTGAAAAGAATTCAAGGCGGTTGACAGACGAAAGTGAGACAATTGAGACCACAATTCGTTCAGTTGTGACCTGAAATGGGAGAGCAACTTTGGTGGCGAGTTAGCATAATTTCCTTTACTCTTGTATACTAAAACTATCAGGAAATAAAAGCAAAAGTCGAAGGTTCTTTGTGTCTCCTGTACCATTCAGCAAGGTCATAGCCGAGGTTTTACCATTTCTGGTGCCATCTTCGTGCTTTGACACCATATTTCTTGCACAGTTGCAATAACTTTAGAGCGATCTGTGGCGGCATGCCACTCGGCAGGCGAACCGGCCCCGCTTGTAATCCACGTGGCGGGGCAGCTCGCCAAAATTGGACCTTCGGGGGTTTCCCCTTTTTCTCAGCACTGGGCTCAGAAGCCCACGCTAGGGGACCACGTGACGCCCCCCCCCTCCTCCCCCTCCCTGGCAGCCAGCAATAAACCAGTTTTTTCTGCTCACTGAGCTCAACCCGTCTGGTTGTGTTTTCTTTCAGTAGCAGTGTTGCTGCCTCTACAATTGGTGACCCTGACTGGTTCAATCGTCTTTGAACCCAACATGAGCGAACCTGGGATCAGTGCTATAGCCATCAAGCTGCCTGACTTCTGGGTTCAGGAGCCGGAAACCTGGTTTAGCCACGCGGAGGCTCAGTTTCACCTCCGCCAGATTTGGTCCAACACGACCAAATTCTACCATGTGGTCGCCACCCTGGACCAGGCCACCGCCAAACGGGTGCTGCACGAGGTGCAGCACCCACCCACCGAAGACAAATACGGGACCATCAAGTGAGTGGTCACTGGATCCCTCGGACTATGCAGGTGTCAGCGTGCCATTCGGATGCTGCACCTCGACGCCTTGGGGGACAGGTGGTGCTGATGGGCGAGATGCTCACACTCATGGGTGATCACACCAACTGCCCACTCTTTGAGCGAATTTTCCTCAACCATCTGCCTGACAACATCCAGCCGTTACTGGCCCAAGAGAGCTTTACCAACCAAAGGAAGGTTGCTCAGAAGGCCCAACTGCTATGGCTCGAGCGATTCCTGGAGGGCTCGGCGGTCCCGCAGGTCACGAGGCATGGGCATGACCACGCCAAGCCTGCCCCTAGCGCTGTGGTAGAACACCCGGCCCCTGCAGGGGCCACCAAGAGCATAACCAGGGGCATGGCATCCGCTCCAGGCCTCTGCTTCTACCACCAGCGCTGGGGAGCCAAGGCTCGGAAGTGTCATCAGCCCTGTTTATGGCTGTGGCGGCTGGCCAAGGACACAGACTCCTTTATCTGCAGGACTCGGTCAGCGGCCGGCACTTCCTCGTCAACACTGGGGCCCAGATCAGTGTCATCCCGGCCACAGCCATCGAGTCCAGGAACCGACCTCGAGGACCTCCCCTCTGCGCGGCCAACGCAACAGAGATCCGGACGTATGGGAACAAGACAATCCACTTCCAGATTGGCCGGCGAAAGTTCTCGTGGAGGTTCACTGTCTCGTCCCTTCCAACCACCATCTTGGGTGCCGACTTTCTCCTCGCCCTTCGCCTCTTGGTGGACATCCGAGGTAGGCGCCTAGTAGACGCCCGGAATTTCCAGGCTGTTTGCCTCGATGCCTCCCGCACAGAGCAGTCGCAGATGGCCACGATCAGCATGCCCAGAGACGAGTTCCAGCGAATCCCAGTTCCCGGCCCCCCTCAGGCCACAGTTATCCGCTGCCTCACCGAGCCACGGGGTGTTCCACCTCATCCCCATCCAGGGTCCACCGGTTCACACCAAGGCACGCTGGCTCCCACCTGACAAGCTCCAGGTGGCAAAGGAAGAGTTTTCGCATCTGCTGGACCTGAGGATCATTCAATGCTCCGACAGCCCGTGGGCCTTGCTGCTCCACCTGGTCCCGAAAGCCTCCAGCGGCTGGCGCCCCTGTGGAGACCATCGATGGCTCAACGAGGCGACGGTTCCTGACCGTTACCCCATCCCTCACATCCAGACTTTACAGCCAACCTGCATGGTGCGAGGGTTTTCTCCAAGGTTGACCTGGTGCATAGGTATCACCAAATTCTGGTGCACACTGAGGACATACCCAAGACAGCCGTCATCACCCCTTCGGCTTGTTCGAATTCCTTCGCATGCCTTCCAGCACCTCATGGACTCAGTGGGCAAGGACCTGGATTTCGTCTTCATTTACTTGGACAACATCCTCATTGCCAGCCGGGAATCGGGCGCAACACAAGGCCCACCTGTGCGCCCTCTTCTCCCAGCTGGCTGACTTCGACCTCACCATTAACCCAGCCAAGTGCCAGTTCGGGCAAGAGTCCATGCAGTTCCTGGGCCATACCATCATAGCCAAAGGAGCCACGCCCGCCACTATAAAGGTCGCTGCTATCAAGGCGTTCCCACGCCCTGACAACCTCAATGGGCTGCAGGAGTTCGTGGGTATGGTCAACTTCTATGACCGATTCATTCCAAGAGCCGCGCACATCATGCAGCCGCTATTCGCCCTCATCACAGCCAAGCAAAAAACGCTCACCTGGACCCCAGAGGCCTGCAGTGCATTCGAGACTACCGATGCCCTACCATGCTCGCCCACCCGCACACCGACCTGCATATGGCACTCTCCGTCGATGCCTCTGCCACAGCTGTCGGCGCTGACCTGGAGCAGCAGGTGAATGGACAATGGGAGCCACTGGCATTCTTCAGCTTGCTTCTCCACCCACCAGAGCGCGAGTATAGCACCTTTGACCGTGAGTTACTAGGCATATACCTGGCGGTGCGCCATTTCCACTATTTCTTGGAGGGGAGGACTTTTACCATCTTCACTGACCATAAACCCCTCACTCAGGCACTCGCGATGGCAAAGGATCCCTGGTCGGCCTGCCAGCAGCGTCACTTCTCCTTTGTGTCAGAGTTTACCACTGACATTCGGCACAAGGCGGGGAAGGACAACGTGGTCGCCAATGCACTCTCACGATCGGCCATCTACGCGCTGACACCCGGCCTAAACTTTGACCAGCTTGCCCGGGACCAGAAGTCCGACGAGGAGACGCGAGCCTTCAGGATTGCCATCACGGGCCTGCGGTTCCAGGACCTCCTGGCGGCGAAGGCACCATCCAGTGTGATGTCTCCATGAGCAGCCCGCTGCCAGTGGTTCCTCAGCAGTGTCGCAGGCAAGTCTTCCATTACATCCACGGCCTTTCGCACCCGTCCATCAGGTCCATGGTCCGTATGATGGCAGAGCGGTTCATCTGGCATGGGCTGCGGAAGCAGATCGCAGGCTGGGCCAGAACATGCACCCATTGCCAGATGTCCAAGATGCACAGGCACACCAGAGCACCTGTGCAAGAGTTTGAGCACATCAGGAAACGGTTCAGCCACATTCAGGTGGACATAGTCGGGCCCTTACCAGTTTCCCGGGGCAATCGTTACCTGTTCACGGTAGTAGACTGCATCACTCGTTGGCCTGAGGCGATGCCGGATGCCTCCACGGACTCCTGCTCCCGAGTGCTTTTGCACGGTTGGGTCGCCCGGTTCGGTGTTCCGAATCACCTCACCAGTGATCGGGGCGTCCAGTTCACCTCTGCGCTCAGGGCACAGCTCGCCAACAGGTTGGAGATAGAACTACACCGCACCATAGCCTATCACCTGCAGGCCAATGGGCTGGTCGAGCATCTGCACCGCCACCTTATGTCGGCACTTATGGCCCCACTCACCGGTCCCGACTGGGTGGACGAACTGCCTTGGGTGCTCCTGGGCATCTGCTCCACGCCCAAGGAGGATCTGCAGGCGTCATCAGCTGAGCTGGTCTACGGCGCACTACTGGCCCTGCCTGGTGAGTTCATCAACGTGCCTCACAAACTCCAGCGGTCACCGTACGGGCTACTTTCCCCACCTCCGGGCCCACTTGAACTCTTTTGCGCCCCCACCGGCATGGCACACAGCCATCTTGCATCCCCAGCAAGCTCCACTCCGCAGAGTATGCTTTTATTCAGCGGGGCCCGTCCACGGCACCTCTGCAGAGGGGCCGTACAGGGTTGTCCAGCGTTCAGGGTCTATGTTCACGCTGGACATCGGTGGCAGGCGGGAGCTCTTTACCCTGGACAGGCTGAAGCCAGCTCACCTTGACCCCACCGAACCAGTGATTGTGGCCCATTCCAAGAAGCGAGGCTGCCCAGCTAAAAAGGACATTGGCGCCAGTTCTGGGGGGGTGGGGGCTATGTGGCGGCATGCCACTAGGCAGGCGAACCGGCCCCACTTGTAATCCACGTGGCGGGGCAGCCAGCCAAAATGGCGCCTTTGGGGGTTTCCCCTTCTTCTCAGCATTGGGCTCAGAAACCCACGCTGGGGGACCACGTGACGCCCGAGTGATGTCAGCACCCCCCAGCGTGGTTCTCAGCCAGGTCCGGCTGGGAGTATAAGTCCAGCCCAGCAGCCAGCAATAAACCAGTTTTTTCTGCTCACTGAGCTCAACCCGTCTGGTTGTGTGTTCTTTCAGTAGTAGTGTAGCTGCCGCTACAGGTCATTGGTAATTCCAGGAGGGAATTTGAATGGATTTTTTTTAACTCCAGAAAGTGATTAAAATGTGCAATTTGCTGCTTTGTGTTGTACTAGAATAGAACAAGTAACAGGTGCAAGATAAGTGAAGAGACAGGTAACGGTGCCAGCTGACTGGAGGAGATCAAAATTTGACCCTTATTCAAGATGGTCAGCAGGGAATCACCAGATAATTAATGACCTATGATCCTGTAAGTGATAAGGAAGTCCAAGGAAAATTTCTGAGGGACAGAATAATCTACATTTGGAAAGGTAGGTTAATCAGATGGTGAACATGGCTTTATTAGAAGGAGATCTAATCAATTGAATTTTTTGAAGAGGTATCAAAATGTATCATTGAACATATTGTAGTTGATGTACAAATATATGATTATTGTAGAATGAGTGCAAATGGGTGGCTGATGGTGTA
This sequence comes from Narcine bancroftii, assembly GCF_036971445.1. Classification (NCBI taxonomy): domain Eukaryota; kingdom Metazoa; phylum Chordata; class Chondrichthyes; order Torpediniformes; family Narcinidae; genus Narcine; species Narcine bancroftii. The sequence goes on from NC_091474.1 coordinate 29,744,646, forward strand.
CACTGAATTCTGTGCTGTATCTCTGATTCTCAGGCTTCTTACAGAGTCCTCCATTAGAAATAGTCCAGAAGTGGATCTGAGGCAAAGTGGATTGAAAATAAGTGAGGTAACAGGAGGCAGAGGGGTGCAATGTGATTGGATGCAGGGTGCAGCACTGTTGGTTGCACACATGATCAATTTGGATGTGAAGTGAGAGAAACGTGTTTAGGTTTCCAGAACTCCAACATTGGTGGTGATGTTGGTAGTGGGGAGGATGGTCTTAGGGTACTTCGAAATGGTATGATTCAGTTGGTAAAACGAACAGGATAATGGCAAATGGAATTTGATAAATGGAATCCTGATAATTGTGAGATGATGCATTTTGGGAGACCTGATGAGGACAGGGTAGGGCCCCAGGGAATATGAAACAAGAGTCTACATAGGCAAGTACCTGAAGATAGAAGTTCAGGTAGTTAAGATGAAGAAGGTGGCAATGTTAGCATAGCGGTTAGCATGTTGGTGTTACAGCATCGGTGATTAAGACCATGGTTCAAATTCTCCCTGTGTCTTTATGGGTTTTCCCCGAGAGCTCCAGTTTCCTCCTTCCATTCAAAATGTACCGGGGATTGTAGGTCAATTGGGTGTAATTGGACGGCATGGGCTCGTGGGCTGAAATAGCCTGTTACGATGCCGAATGTTTAAATTTAAGGTATTTGGGATACTGCCCTTCATTGGCAAAGGCATAAAATATATAAACAAATGGCAATAATGGTAATACTTTGTAATATGTTGGTTAGACCACAGCTGGATTACTCTGTATATTTCTTGTTGGTCACTGCACTATTGACAGGATGTGATTGTATGAGAAAGTGCGTAGAGGGGATTCATCAAGATGTTGTCTGGGATGGAGAGATTCCCTTCTGAGGAGAGATTGTATTTGTTTTATTTGGAACAGAGGGGATGAGGGAGCAGGAATGGAGAAAGTATACAGAAATATGGAAGGAGGGAGCAGAGAATTCGAGAAAAAAATACATTTAGGAGTAGATAGAAATGGAAATAATGGAAAAAGATAGGGGTGAGGGTTACTTAACATTCTAAAATTTGATGTTCATGTCATTATGCCCAGGAAGAATATGACATGTTGTTCCTTGTCCACAGGCTTAAACCCAACAGCACGAACATAAAATTTAACAACGTTAGGTAACCCCCCTCCCTTATCTTATTCCACATTTTTTCTCTCTCTCCCTCCCTCCCCCTTATGGTTTCTTGTTTTGCATGTCTCTCCACCACTCACTCTTTCTGTTAACTTTTCAAGGACTTGTGACAATAAGAAGACAAAGTGTGAGAGGTGGAGAGACGTGCAAATGTAAAATTTTAACTACAGTACTCTAATTCCATCTTGATAAAGGGTTCTGATCTGAACTGTTCACTGACACCTTCTACCCAGCTGTCTGATTTGCTGAGTTCCTCCAGTCTGCAGTAAGGACCAATGGCCTGTTTTTAATGCTCTATTTATTCTCTGCAACCCGGTTGTGTTGCACATTCGTGAAGCTGATATATTCTTGGAGAGGATTCAGTTATATCATTTTATTAGTGCAGAGAATTATTTATCATTTCAATAATATGTACTCATATTTAAAGGATGCATAGTTATTTGTGATGTCTAATTAGGAAAGTTGGAGAGAGTACAGTCATGAATGTCATTGATTGCATGGGGGTGGAGGTTGGAGTTGGTGTGGTGAGAGGGACAGATCTGTTTTCTGAAAGACATCTTCATTAATTCTGCCTCTGGTACCAGGACTGTTTGAGCTTGAGATTAAGACGTTGGGTGATGGAAGCAGAATTTTTTTTAAATGTCCTTGTTAACTTTCCAAGGACGTTGCAATAAGAAGAAAGCTGGAATGAATAATCCTTTCAAAGAGTTAATTAGGAATGAAATTGTAGAGAGGGCAGAGGATGAGTGGCTTCAGATATTGAGAGTTGCTGTGGAGTGATTGGAGGCAGATTCTTATCTCTCAGCAGCCAGTTAAACCAATGGGCACAGTGAGAGAAGTGTGACCCAGCCTCTCCCCCAGCTAAGCTGTATTTAGAGAGTTGTGTCAGTTTGAGATGCTGTCTTAATGACGCAAGTTTCTTGTTTGTTTGGTAGAAGCGACGATCAGGCCGTCAAGTAAAACGAAGGAAGTACAATGAAGACTTGGACTTCAAAGTTGTCGATGATGCCGGTGAAACAATTGCTGTACTGGGAGCAGGGCGGATTTCTCCGAACTCTGGGTCCTCACAGAAAGGAAACCAGACGATGGTAAGATGGTGAAGTAGAGAGCAGATAGGGATGTCACTAAACCAGTAAGCCAGTTGGGGAAGATGTGGTCATTATTTCAGGGATTCAAGCAGTTAGCATTAAGTTACATCTGATTATATTGTGTGAGATTGGAACATCAGCTTTCCACATTTGGCATGTAAATCACGATTCCACCACCGAGGCTTTGAGTGGTTAGGAGTGCTCTAACAGTGCAAATGACTGCAGAGGTGAAGGTAGGATCAATCCTGCAGATTGGTCTCTGGGATTGTCCATGAGATTTTGGATTAATTGAGGTTTTAATCATTCGATCCTGACAAGCAGGAAGGTGAACTGCTGACGCATTTGCCTCTCTGTCCGTTTGGGAAGTATTGCGTTACTGACTGTGTGTACAAGTCCTTCCTACTGAAGAAATGTTTGCAAAAAATGAGGCGACGACAGGTACTGCGATTTGTTTGTTGTAGCCTCAATAAATTGATAGCTTTCTACAAATTCAGTGTGAAGATTTCTGGCAGATTTAGTGACTGCATTGATTTGATTCTTAACATAATAAACAAATTGAGAAACCTTTTTGTGCGGCTTGACACAAAATTGGATTATTGTAACTAGCTTTAATCCATCCAGTGACACGATGGATCTGTTAATTGAACAATTTTGAACTTCTTTGGCACTTTTTGACCATGTTGAATAAAAGGAACAATTATTCATTTAGTACCTGTATCCTGTGGTTGAATGAGCATAATTCTCTGGAGAGTCTAAGAACCATTACATGGTTTTAGATTGGTGTGAAAAGGGTACCACATTGAAGGTATAGTGTAAATGTTGTGATGTTACATATACAGAATTTAGCCACCTTCATTTTAAAACTTTTGAACTACTCTGTTCAATGTGGGTTTATTGTCAAATGCATGTACAATTACAGATGCACCAAAATTCTTACTTGCTCTAGCCAAGCTGTTCCTGTAAGATGCACCAACTGCAACAGTTAAAAATTTAAATGAACACAAATGCAGGACAGAGAAAGAGATGATAAATATCAAATGATACATAAATATTCACAGTTGCAGTTGGTGCAAGATAAACAAGTGACATTTCTGCAGCTCAGACAGATTTTTTGGATATCCTGGAGTAGTTTGTTTTAGGTTAGGGTAGTGCAGAGAAATTCAAGAGCCTGAGAGCTGTTGGATAAAAACTATTCTTGAAGGTGGAGATGCTGGTCTTGAGGCTTCTGTACCTTCTGCCTGAAGGGAGCAATGAATGTGACTCAGTGATGAAGGTCCTTTGTGACGTTGGCACTCTTCTTGAGACAGTGCCTCACATTGATGCTTTCAATGGACGGGGAGGTTAGTGCCCTGGTGAACTTTGGTGAGGTTTGACACTTTCTGCATCCTTCTGTGATCCCATACATTTGAGTTTCTAAACCGGGCCGTAACTCCACCAGTCGGTATTCTTTCCACATGACACCTGTAGAAGTTTGATAAAGTATCTGATGACTTGCTAAATCTCCTCAGCCTTCTTTGGAAGTAGAGAACTTCTCAGAAAGTTGTGTAAATTATTTAAGCAAGTTTCAGTCTGCTCAGTTGTGTTCTGTGAAGTTTTCAGTTTATTTTACTGCATTAAAGTACACTGCTGTGATAAACCTCTGTGTTTAATCTTGATGAGTACTGGGATCAGAGGCCAATTAGTTAACTATTTAATTTGATAGTTTCTGATATCCCAAATTTTGAAAAGAGGACCCAGACTGGCAATGTATGATAATGTATGATAAGAAATAACTGTTGGAGATGCCAAGACTGGCTGTAAAATGTAGGAGGAAGATTATAAGATATTGACCTAGTTTTTGGGTGGCACAGTTCGTGTAGCGGTTAGTGCAATGCTGTTATATCGCCAACGATCAGGACCAAGGATCGAATCCCTGCCATTTCTGTAAAGAGTTTGTATGTGTCTGTATAGGTGGTCCCCAGGGGCTCCAGTTTTCTCCCACCATTCAAAATGTACCATGGGTTGTAGATCAATTGGGTGTAATTGGGCAGCATGGGCTCATGGGCTGGAAGGGCCTGTAACTGAATTGCATGTCTAAATTTAAATTAAAAATTTATTGCAGTGTCACACATGGGATATGCGCAGGGTATTGGATGTTGGGGAATTAATGGCTTTAGTTGTGAATGAATAGTACAGCCAAAGAAGAGTGGGGCAAAAGAAATGATTAATGAGTTGGAGCCTGAGTGCTGTGTCCAGTATTGTGTTAGAGTTCTCTGTGTTCCCTGAATTTCAGAACAATGTTTGATTCAAACTTAAGAGTATTGCAGGGCACTGTCTGTGCCTGTTCACTCCCTATTTCATCTCCAGTGCACTGCATTTTAATTTAGTTTCAATGTGCTATAAAAAATTTTGAAAGTTTGTTATTCAGTTTATTTCTGCCACTTCTTGGCTTGTACATTCCGGGTTATTGTAACTTTCTGAATTAGAAACAAGCTTCTTATTCCTCATGTGGGTCACTTTGATTTGGTATTCTCCAGTTATCTACCTCCCTGTTCTCCTTATTCACTGTACCAAAATGCTTCCTAATTTTGACCAAGTCTTTCAAGTCTTCCTTAATATTCCTTGAGGAATACATTCCCAGCTTCTCTAGTTCTACCTTGTGACCAATGTCACTCATTTCTGATCTGTTCAGGTAAGGCTTCTGTGCACTACCTTCAAGACTTTGAAACACATTTGGTGTTGTCTGGATGAGTGTACATTGTGTTATGATGCCTTATAACATATTTATTGATAGCTCAGTGGTAGCTCATGAGTTGAAGGTGTGAGGTTTGTGTAAGCATCCGGCTTCTCTTAGATGGGGGAATTAAAAAGAAAAGAAATACAGAATGGATGAAGAGAAGTGGGATGGGCAGGTTGGAAGGAAGTAGCGGGGTGAAGAGACAGGAGGGAGATTTGAAGCAGGGTGGGGCTGAGGTTAGGAAAGGGTGAAAGAAAAATGTGAGGACAAGACCATGCTGAGTCTGTGTGGCAGAGGTCCGTTCTCTTTTTAGTCGTTGATCAAGGTCTTACTCAGTTATGTCCATATGAAGGCTATTATCCAAGGCCACCCTACATGAAGGAATTCATGCACAGACATCTCCCAAGGTGTCATCCAAGCAAGTATGATTGTTCAAAACATTTTAACAAACAAACTTTACTCATTAAAGTGTATACATGTTTAACCAGTACTCATTTTTACCTTCATTGTATGACATTCTATTTGCAAAGCACACATTTTCTTTCCAAACAGTAGGTCCATGAAGTGAGAGGCTGTTACCCAAGGCCTAGACCCTCAGTGTCCAGAGCTAACAGGAGCCTGGACTGAGGTCCTTCCCCACAGGGACCTTGCGGTGACTGTCCCAGTTCTCATCATTCATTCTTCAGCAATAGTCTTGCAGCCTGGAATGTGCCAATCAGAGATCATAATTCTTATTGTTATTGGAGTGATCATGATCTAGCTTGTGGTTTGTTGGGCCATTCCGAGGGCAGATAAGAACCAGCCTTCCGTGGACCTGGTCTCTCAAATAGGCCTAACAGGAAGGAGTGCAGATTTTCTTCCCCGAGTGGCATTTTTGGACCAGATGAACCCTTGTTTCAGCATTTTGGAAGCTTCATGATGAGACTTACTGATACTAGCATTAGGCTTTAAATTCCATATTATTTACATATTCTTGCTGCTGATTTGAGTTTCATCAGATTTTTAACCAAGGTATTTGGATGATTATATTGGAAATGTATGATATTTATATCAGACCTATTAAATGGTAATTGAACATAGAAGGGCTTCAAATTCCAGACATCCTTGTAGAGCATAGAATCACCATGTCCCTACAATACAGAATGTTACTGGAGCTGAGATGGTTACAACATAGTCTGCTGCCCACGATGTCTGTGCTGATCCTCAGATGGCATATGGTCTATGTTCCTCAATTCTTGCATACTGATGAGCCTCTCATAATGCCTCTTAAACATTGCTATTGTATCTGCTTCCATCACCTCCCCTGGCAGTACATTCCAGGTATCTTGCAATCTCCTTTAATTGCCCCCTCTCCAGTATTTGATGTTCTCAGCCAGAGAAAAAGACTACCTGCCTCATCGATGCCTATCAGATCTCACCTTGGCCTCTGAAGCTCCAGAGAAAATGATTTGTTTGTCCAATTTTTCTTTATAGTTAATAGTCTAATCTAGGTAACTCTTGTGAACCTCTTCTGATTTCTTTTCTCATCTCTGACACCATACTGTTCCTTGTGTTTTTAGTTTCCCTGATCAAAAGAGTGGAATATTGTGAATTGATTGACCATGTGTTTTTTTTTTCGTTGTAGGAAAGTCAGGAGGAGGATGAGTCTGCCGTCATTGAGAAGATTCTGGCTCAGCGAGTGTTGCAGAAGGAGGTGAGGCACCATGTGCAGTGACCAGTAACTGCATCAAATCCGTAACGATACAGGTGCCTAACCCTTTATCCTGGATTGTCGGGACCAGACACCTGGCATTGTTTGGAACCTTCCAGATTTTGGAATCTTTTGATTTCTGTCCCTTTAAGCCTGCCCACCCAAGTCATAATGCCATTTCCACCCCCCACCCCCTCCCAAGTCGGCTGCTGTCTCTCCCCCACCTTGCCTGCTTGAGTCGGACTGCCGTCTCTTCCCCCACATCGCCCACCCAAGTCTCGCTGTCGTCTCATCCCCCTCGCCCACCTGAGTCATTGCCATCTCTCTCCCCCACTTTGCCCGCTCAAGTAGCACTGCAATCTACCCCACTTCCCCCGTCTGAGTCGCGCTGCCCTCTCTCCCCCCACTGCCCTAGTCATGTTTCTGTGACTCCCCTAACTCTCGCCTGCTGGAGTCACACTGCTGTCTCTCTCCTCTCTCCACACTGCGCCCCCCCCCCCCCCCCCCACTGTACCAGCACCAGGGAAACAGCCGCCATCTTGGTTCCCCTCCACTAGTGCAGTGATTTCAGCTGTGGAGGATTATGGGTAGCGACGACGGCCATTGAACCACTGCCGAGACAACTGAAAATGCCGTGATGCTGAATGGGCATCATTATTTAGTGATTTTGAGGCACCTATAAAATAGCAGAGGACAGCTGGATACATGGGAGTTAAGTGAGGGTCGTGTCAGGTCATGTTTAGTGATGACGAGAAGGTGTCAGCTACTGAAAAATGTGCTGGTTTTTGGAGGCTGTCGGTTTTCAGAATTCCGGATGAAAGGTTAGGCACCTGTACTACAAACATAGTGTTATTTCATTAAATAAGATCATGACTGATATTGCTGTGAACTTCAGATCCTCATACCTTCCTGTTCCCCATAATCCCTTCTAAAATAATGTGAAGCTGCATGGATGGTGCAAGAGTTTGAGAAGTGAGGGGAAGCCTTGGAGTAATTTTTGCTTTCTTGGGACCTGGACAACATTATAAGGTCAGCACATTTGAGGCCCATCCTCATTATCCCACTAGGACAAGGGAAAAATGATAGGAAGAGGGAACCGTGGATGACGAAACAGGTAAGGCAACTTGTAGAGTGGAAGAAACAAGCCTATGTTAGATATAGGAAGCAGGGAACAGGTAGGGCTCATAAGAAATATATAGAAGGCAGGAAGGAGCTTAAGAAGGAAATTAGGGGAGGGGGGGTGGTTGGTCATGTGATGGAGTAGTGGCCGGTAAGGGAATACCTGCCCTCTCCAGAAAAGAAATAAAGTGAAGAAAAGACAAAGTTCAAGAAATAAAAAACATAATAAATAAAAGATAAAGTTGTAGAGAAAAGAAAGAAAATGGCACCCAAGAAGGAAAAAGTAAAAACAATGGAAAAAAAATAAGAAAAGATGCCAGAAGAGAAAGAAGGCCTTACCTGCATGAAGAAACAGGGAGCCGTCGTGGAGAAGAGAACCCGTTCTCCGAGGTTGGTGACGACCCAGCAGAGTCGCGATCCCCCCCGACCGCTGGACTGCAAAAATGGCTCTCTGAGCCAAACAAAAGTGTGCAGTGTGCTCACAAAGGAAAGGAGAACACCGACAGGAGAGGGGCCCAGCTGAGGAGCGGGCAAACAATGCGACCAGCTGAGGGATTCCCAACACCAGGGCTCTCAGCTGGAAGAAGAGGAAAGTGATAGGAAAGGGAGTGAAAGGAAATAAGAGCAGCAGCAGGAGGCCCAACAGATGAGTAGCCCAGAAGAAGAGGACCAACAGCAAGAAGCCAAGCAAAGTGAGACAAGCAACTCATCAGGAAAGTCAGAAGAGACACAGATACAAGGAAGAGAAGAAGAAGACACAAACACAGGTACAGACACAGAAGAAGAGGAAGAAGAAGACCAAGATTTGCACAGAGAAATAGAAGATAAAACAGATGGACAGAATATAGATAGTTTTTTTCAAGAACAACTGAGAGCATTAAAAGAATGGTTGATATTAGAATTTAGTGAAATTAAAAGAAAAATGAAAAGTACAGAAGAAAAAGTGAATAGAGCTGGTCATGGCAGAAATAGGGAAAAAATTAGAAAATGAGGAAGAACGAGAAATGGCTGTAGAAATGGAAGTGAATGACTTAAGAAGAAAGTGACAAAAAAGTCACAAGAGCTGTTAGCTCAAAAAATTGATATGTTGGAAAATCATAGTAGGTGAAACAACATAAAGATAGTGGGCCTAAAGGAAGATGAAGAAGGCACAGATGTGAAGGAATTTATAAAAGAATGGATCCCAAAGGTCCTGGGAATGACAGAAATACAGGAAGAAAGGGCACACAGAACACTAGCTCCAAAACCACAGACACAGCAAAAACCAAGATCCGTTTTAGTAAAATTTTTGAGATATACAACAAGAGAAAATATATTGGAGCGGGCAAGGAATAAAATTAGAAAAGACAATAAACCATTGGAATACAAGGGTCAAAAAATATTTTTTTACCCAGACATAAGTTTTGAACAGGAAGGAGTTTAATACAGCAAAATCGATCCTATGGAAGAAAGGTTATAAATTTATATTAAGACATCCAGCTGTGCTTAAAATATTTATCCCGGGGAGCAAACAGACTGTTCTCGGATCCAGAGGAAGCACAAGAATTTGCAGAAAGCCTGCAGGACTGAAGGAGAGATTAAGAGTTGTAACAAGAATGAAGAACGGCGATAAAATATATATAAAAATGTAAAAATAATGTATATGTAAGAACTAACAAAGGGAAAGAGAAGGGAAGAAAGGAAGTAAGGGGAAAAAAGAGGGTGAACTTTGTTTTATGTGTTTATTTTTTTTTAAATAAAGTCTTTTCTGGGGGGGTTGGGTGGGAGAGAATAACCGTCACTGCGAAATCAGTTGATGCTTGCGAGCGGGTTCGCAATCCAAATGGAGAGGGGAGTTGTGATTGCCCGGCAAGGGATAAGGGGGAACTCAGAGAGGGGGGGTCGGGGACATTTGGGCTTATGGGAATATTGGATGTGGGAGTTGTTGAAGTATTTTATGTTTTAAATGTGTTGTCATACATTGAGTTTAAAAAGGGAAAACTGAGAGATGAAAATGGGGAAAAGGGGGGGTGTGGTGGTGAGGAAGCGGAAATGAGGTGTAAACAGGATATGAGATGGCCATGTTGAACTATATGACTATAAATATTAATGGAATACTTAACCAAATTAAACAGAAGAGAAATAGACATAGCATTTGTGCAGGAAATGCATCTAACTGAAGTGGAACATAATAAATTAAAGAGAGACTGGATAGGGCATGTAGCGGCAGCATCATATAATTCAAAAGCTAGAGGTGTAGCTATATTAATTAATAAAAATGTACCAATCAAAATAGAGGAGGAAATAATAGATCCAGCAGGGAGTGTCAGATATATTCAGAATTTTGGAATTTGATCAATATATATGCACCTAATGAAGGGGATCAAAAGTTTATGCAAGATAATTTTTTGAAGATTGTAGATACGCAAGGGAATATATTGATAGGGGATTTTAACCTTAATTTGGATCCAATGTTGGATAAAACTGGACAAAAGACTAGCAAAAAGAATAAAGTGGCTAAATTTATGGTTAAATCAATGCAGGAAATGAAACTTATGGATATACGGAGGAGACAGCTCCCAAGAGAGAAGGAATACTCGGAACTATGAAGAATATAATAAACACAAGGTTACGCATGATACAGTATAGTTGGTTATACAGGTTATATATCATGCCCCAAAAGTTAAATAAATGGGATCCAACATTATCAGATAGATGTTTTCGTTGTAAGAAGGAAACGGGAACAACAGTACATCCAATTTGGGCATGTGAGAAAGTTTTGGGAAGATCTAAATCAGATATTAAATAAAATCACAAAAAACAACATACCAAAAAATCCAGAGATCTTTCTTCTAAGTAATATAAGAAGTAAAGAATTAGGCCTCAAACTGGATGAAGCACAAAAAAGATTTATTATGATAGCCTTAGCATTAGCAAAATAATGTATAATGTCAACTTGGAAATCGGAAGAGAGCCTGAGAATACAGCAATGGTACATGGAAATGAATAAATGTATTCCACTAGAAAAAATGACATATAATTAAAAAAATAAAGTCACATTATTTGAACAAATTTGGAAACCGTACATGGAACATAACAGAGAGGGCTTGCCTCGGACCTCCACCCCCTAAAATAAAAAGAAGACAAAATGACTTGATCCAGTGTGTAAAAGTAGATGACACATTTTTCTTGTTTATTTTTCATTTGTGATGACATTGTTTAATGGGTTTATTGTATTGTATATGTTGAATGTTTATTGGTTTTGGAAGGGGCTGGGAAGGTGGGGGGGGGAAAAGGGAGAAAATGCCACTTTATATTTAAGAGGGAAATATTTGTATGTATTTTGGTTGATATGGTTCACAGCGTGAAAAAATAAAAAATTATTTAAAAAAAAAAAGAAGGAAATTAGGAGAGCTCGAAAGGGACATTAAAAGGCCTTGGCAGCTAGGATTAAGGATAACCCCAAGACGTTCTATGCATATGTAAAAAAAAAAAGAAAGATGACGAAAGTGAAACTAGGGCCACTAAAAGAGGCAACGTGCCTTGAAGCAGAGGAGGTAGGGGAGGTCCTGAGTGAATACTTTGTGTCAGTATTTACAAGAGAAAAGGACCTTGACCAGGATGAAGTTAAAATCGAGCAGGACTATGTGCTGGACAATGTGGTCTTCTAATTAACATCAAGATTGATAAGTCCCTGGAGCTGGATGAGATATACCCTAGGTTGCTGTGGGAGGTAAGAAAAGAAATTGTGGGAGCATTAGCTATGGTCTTTGAATCCTCTTTGACCTCAGGGGAGGTGCCAGAGGATTGGAAAATAGCAAATGTACTCCCTTTGTTTAAAAAAAAATGTAATAAGGAGAATCCTGGGAACTACAGACTGGTGAGTCTCACATTAGTGGTGTGTAATCTATTGGAAGGGATTCTTAGGGATTGGATCTATCAGCATTTGGAGAGGTATAATTTAATCAAGAATAGTCAGCATGGTGTTGTAAAGGGAAGGTCGTGCCTCACGAGCCTAATTGAGTTCTTTGAGGAAGTGATGAAATAAATTGCTGAGGGTAGGGCCATAGATGTGGTCTGTATGCATTTCAGTAAGGCGTTTGATAAGGTCCCCCTGAGAGACTCATCCAGAAGGTCAAGAGGCATGGGATCAGTGGAACCTTGGCTGAATAGATTTAAAAATTGGCATGCAGGAAGAAAACATAGAGTAGTGGTGGAAAGGAAGTACTCTGCATGGAGGGCAGTGACTAGTGGAGAGCCACAGGGATCAGGTCTCAATCCCTTGCTGTTCATGATTTTTATGAATGATCTGGATGATGATACAGAAGGATAGGTGAGTAAGTTTGTGGATGACACAAAGATTGGAGGAATTGTAGATGTAGTTGAAGGTTATCAGAGGTTACAAGAGGGCATAGATAGGATGCAGTGTTGGGCAGAAAAATGGCAAATGGAGTTCAATCCCGATAAGTGTGAAGTGATGCATTTGGGCAGGACAAATAGAAAAACTGAGTACAGGGTTAATGGTCGGTTAATTAAGAGCGTGGTTGAACAGAGGAATCTTGGGGTTCATGTCCATACATCCCTCAAGGTAGTTGCTCAAGTTGATAGGATAGTTAAAGAAGTCGATAGGATTCTGGGCTTCATTAAAAGGGGGATTGTATGTAAGAGTAGAGAAGTCATGTTGCAGCTTTATAAGTATTTAGTGAGACCGCATTTGAATTATTGTGTCCAGTTCTGGTCGGCTCATTATCGGATGGATATGGAGACTATGGAAAGGGTGCAGAGGAGATTTACTCCGATGTTGCCTGGATTGGAGGGCATATCTTATGAGGCAAGGCTGGCAAAGCTGGGACTTTTCTCTTTGGAGCGTAGAAGAATGAGAGGGGATTTGATTGAGGTCTACAAAATTATGAGGGGTATAGATAGGTTGGACAGTCATTACCTGTTTCCTAAGGTGGGAATAACAACCACTAAAGGACATATGTATAAGATTAAGGGAGGGAAGTATAGAAGAGACATCAGGGACAAGTTTTTTTTAACAGAGTTGTTGAAGCCTGGAATGCCTTTCCAGGAGTGGTGATAGAGGCTGAAAATTTGGGGCCTTTAAAAGACTATTAGATAGGCAGTTGGATGAAGGGGAAGTAGAGGGTTATAGGGTAGAGCGGGTTTAGCACTTTTATATGGTTCGGCACAACATGGAGGGCCAAAGACCCTGTACAGCGCTGAAATGTTTTAATGTTTAATCTCTGAGCTGAGTGACTTGCAAGTCCATTTAGAGTGTCCACTTCCATAGATAAATGCTGGACTAAAAGATTAATTGAGCATAATGACCTGGTAGAGATGGTCGGAGATATACAACAGGAATCAGGCCAATTCATCCATGTCAATCTGGGCTAGTCCCCTTTACCTCCATTTGGTCCCTTCCTATACCAAAATCTGTCCAAATTTACCTGCTTCTATTGTTTCCTTTTGCAGGTTGATCCAGATATAGACCACCCTCTGGGTGAAACTGTTGCTCCTTGGGTCACATTTAAGTTTCTCCCCACTTATCTTAAATTTCTTTCCTCCCACCGTAACATAATCTTTAACATACTAGAGTTTCATATGGGAGATGCAGAGTTGGATTCTGCTCTGGAGTGACCAGAACGAGTGTCAATAAAAATTCAGGATGTACTTCTTTCTCCGAACTCATGAGAATGTGAGTCTCAATACTATGGCTGAAGTGAGTAGTAGAAATCCATTTAAGGGAAGCTGATAGACAAGCTAGAAAGGAGAAGGATGCACTGAATGGTGTATTTAGAGGTGTTTTGGGAGGAATTGTTAAAGCAGGTTGTATACAAACATTTTAAAACACAGAATATTTACAGGACTTTTGCAGAGTGCATTTTGCAAAATGAGCAACAAAGTTGCAGCATACAACTTGCCTGAGTGGTAACCATTTGCCTGTTAAGCATCAAAAACTGGTGAACTTTGTTCATGCTAACATCTGTGCACAGTACAAGAATTGCCTGCAACAAGTGAGATTGAACTGTGATCCAAAGAACTTTTCTAAGCTTATATACACATTATATGCTTAGTATTAGAGGGGGGATTAAGTAGGTTAGGAGGGTTAAGTAATAAGTTAAAGTTTAATTCTGTTTTCTTGTTCCAATATAATTAAAAACTACTTTTGTTTAAGTAGCCCTGTGTTGTGGTGCATATCCATTGCTGCTGGTTTTGGGGTCCTCTGGACTCCGTTACAATGGTAAATTTATAAAAATTTTTAAATGGTAAAGCAAATCTTCTTTACCACCCTATCTATTTATGTTTTCACTTTCAAGGAGCTGTGGATCCACCTCACGATTCCTCAGTACATCAATGCTCCAAAGAAACCTGTAATTTACTGAATACTTTCCCTTTACATTTGATCTTCCAGAATGCAGAATCCCACACAAGTTGTGATTAAATTTCATTGACCATTTCTCTGCCCATATCTATAACCAATTGTATCCTGTTGTATCTTTTGAGAACCTTCCTCACTATCCACAACTCTACCAATTTTTATATCATCCACAAATTTACTAATCAGTCCATCTATATTTTCATCCAAATCCTTTTCAGATGTCACAAACAATAGATGTCAAAGAACTAATCTCTGTGAAACACCACTGGGCATAACTCCAGTCAGATAAACAGCCCTTCACCACACTCTCTGTTTTCTGTCTAAGCCAGTTTTGTATCCAATGTGCTTAATCTTCTGGATCAGCGTACCCTGAGGAACCTTGCCAAATGCCTTACTAGAGTCCATGTAGATGACATCCACAACCCTACCTCCATCAATCATTTCCATCTTCTCAAAAAACTCAGTCAAATACTTAAGACATGACTTGCTCCATGCAAAGCCATGCTGACAATTTTTAAAAACCCAAATGCAAATAAATCCTAACCCAAAGAATCCTCTCCCAACAGATGCCCTTCTGATTAATTTAGCACATTTCAATGTATGTTGTGCAGTATTCCTGAAATAATATTTTGCGATTCTAAGAACCTTCAGCTGGTATTGATGTTCATTTTCAAGTATTCCAGGCTTTAACAAGCTGACATTAATGCTTCAATTTACATCCCTACCGCTGATGTAAGGCTCGTTGTCCTATAATTATCCATATTGGCCTCGTGGAACAACATGTCCGTCCTCTGGGACCTCGCTTGCACTTCAAAGCCTAAGAATTCTGCCCTCTTACCTCTCTCAAGAACCTGGAACAAATTCCATCAGGCCCTTCAAGAAACTCATCCTCTCCTCGTTGATATCATCATTCCCCCCCCCCCCCCCCCCCCATCTCAGTATCCTCCATGTGCCTTGGGTGAATACTGATGCAAAATACTTGCTTAGTCCTTCACCCACTTCCAACCATAAATTCCCTCCTTTGTCCAGCTACCTTTTTCTTTTTAATGTACATAAATTTCTGGTTAAAGGAATTATGTAATAATAAATTGTTAAAGCTTTACACAATGGTGAGCATAATGACATTAATACAAAGTGAGTAGAGAGTGGGATTTGAGAGGAGAACTTGTGTGGAACTGATAGTAATAAAGTGAAAAGTCATGAGGCAGAACTGGAGAGATTCTTTTCATTGTTCATTGACATTCAATTGAATAATTTCGCTGGGGTTGGGAGGGTGTCTAAAGAAATCAGTTTGTAAAGGATACATTAGTAATTCAATACAAAATAAATGATAATATTTCATAACAATTGGTGAAAAATATTGAAGATTAGGAAGTTAGTTGGTTGGTGTAGAACTGTGAAGTGGGGTCACATCAGCAGTAAAGATGTTGCCTGTGTTGAAATCTCTACAGTGACACAATTTGCTGAGTAATTATGATGAACAAATCTGTGACTTCAGTTGTTATATGTTTCATCAGACCTCTGGTGGGAGCATGCAGGAGGTGGAAGAATTCTACGTCAAATACAGGAATTAGTAAGTACGAAGAGTACTTTCTTCTAATTTTGTTGCACAGTGAGTCTTCCACAGTCTTTTTTAAAAATATTTTATTTTTCAATTAAATATCACAATATATTAAACTTTTTTCATACAAAAAAAGGAAAATCCCTCTTTTCTCTTCCCCCCCACCCCCCCCACCTACCAACAAAATATAAATCCATACACCTTCAGCTCACATTTATACTATCCATAAAAGATCTATGTGGGGAAGTCACATCTGTTTATATTGTAACAGCATCTGTTGTTATTATAATTGGGCCCCTATATGGTCCATATATGGCTGCTATATCTTGACAGATGTGACATATTTGTTTTTTTAGATTGTATGTAATTTCCTCCATAGGTATATAACTTTTCATCTCTGCAGTATCATGCTATCAGTAAAGAAGAGTCGGACTTCCGAGTAATTGCAATACACTTCTTAGCCACTGCTAAAGCTACTTTGACAAAAGAAATTTAGAATTTAGTTAACTTATTACTTACTTCAATAAAACTACCCAAAAGATAAAGGTCCAGGTCATCTGCAAAGGCCACCCCTGTTATCCTTGTTAACGTTTCTGCAGTTTCCTGCCAAAAAGGCCTCACCTTCACATACAACCACGTAGCATGTAAAAACATTCCTGTTTCAATCCCAACTCAAAAACACATCTCCAATATTTCAGATTTTGACCTATGTAGCTTCTGTGGCGTAAGATATAATTGATGAGGGAGGTTATACTGAACCAGTCCATATCTTACATTTATAATTGATCTCATACTATCCAAACACCAATCAGACCAACATCTTTCTGATAGTACAACACCCAACTCCACTCCCATCTCTCTCTCTTGACTTCTGTAAATCTGGTTTTGCACTTTCTCTGGAGAACATAGTACATTTTTATTATAAATTTGGGTGTATTCCCCAGCCAGATCATTCGCTCCATTTCACTAATTTCAGGTGTGACCAACGTTGGCCTCCATCTTTCTCTAAAGAATGATCTTACTTGGATAAAACAGAAGAATGTACCATTAGGTACTCCATATTTCTGTTTTAGTTGATCAAAAGATATAAGAATCCCCTCTGTATAGCAGTTTTCAATGTATCTGTTCCTTTGTCACATCAGGAGTTTAATATTCTGTTACCTATATTCATAAACAACACATTCTTACATAATGTTGCTCTTAATGATATCCCTGTTTTTTTCCCCCCAGTACACTCATTGATTTTTTGCCATACTTTGATCATATGTATTATTATAGGACTTAACATTCCACTTATAGAAAAAATCCTTTGCTGCCCCCTCTTTCATTGAGTATAATCCTCTTTGAATCTGGGGGCGGAGAGCTGCATTCCTCAAAGAAAGATGAAAGATATAATACTTTCTAAAATCCACAGCCTATGTCCTCTTATCTTATAATCTCATGTTAATTTTTCCAGCAAAATTCTTGGCACCTTATTATTCCATTGGAATTGCCTAACACAATCATTTAACAATTTAGAGAAATTTTTCACCAAAGAAATAGGCAGCGATTATAGTCTTGGCATCACTTTCATTTTGACACAGTTAACCCTTCCAAACAAAGTAATTGGCATATCTTTCCACTTCTGCAAATCCTTCTCTATCTTCCCTAACAGGGAAGTATAATTTAATTTGTACAATTATTATTATCAATCATGATTCCAAAGTATTTAATTCCATCTCTTTGGCTTGGCTTCGCGGACGAAGATTTATGGAGGGGTATGTCCACGTCTGCTGCAGGCTTGTTGGTGACAGACAAAGTCCGATGCGGGACAGGCAGGCACGGTTGCAGCGTTTGCAAGGGAAAATTGGTTGGTTGGGGTTGGGTGTTGGGTTTTTCCTCCTTTGTCTTTTGTCAGTGAGGTGGGCTCTGCGGTCTTTTTCAAAGGAGGTTGCTGCCCGCCGAACTGTGAAGCACCAAGATGGCATGGTTGGAGGCGATATCAGCCCACAGGCGGTGGTCAATGTGGCAGGCACCAAGAGATTTCTTTAGGCAGTCCTTGTACCTCTTCTTTGGTGCACCTCTGTCTCGGTGGCCAGTGGAGAGCTCGCCATAGCACACGATCTTGGGAAGGCGATGGTCCTCCATTCTGGAGACATGACCCACCCAGCGCAGTTGGGTCTTCAGCAGCATGGATTCGTTGCTTGCGGACTCTGCCAGCTTGAGTACTTCGATGTTGGTGATGAAGTCATTCCAATGAATGTTGAGGATGGAGCAGAGACAGTGCTGATGGAAGTGTTCTAGGAGCCGTAAGTGATGCTGGTAGAGGACCCATGATTCGGAGCCGAACAAGAGCGTGGGTATGACAACGGCTCTGTACACGCTGATCTTTGTGTGTTTCTTCAGGTGGTTGTTTTTCCAGACTCTTTTGTGTAGTCTTCCAAAGGCGCTATTTGCCTTGGTGAGTCTGTTGTCGATCCTTGCATCAGATGAAATGGTGCAGCCGAGGTAGGTAAACTAGTTGACCGTTTTGAGCTCTGTGTGCCCAATGGAGATGTGGGGTGGCGCTGGTGGTCATGGTGGGGAGCTGGCTGATGGAGAGCCTCAGTTTCCTTCAGGCTGACTTCCAGGCCAAACATTTTTGCAGTTTCTGCAAAACAGGACGTCATGCGCTAGAGAGCTGGCTCTGAATGGGCAACTAAAGCGGCATCGTCTGCAAAGAGTAGTTCACGGACAAGTTGCTCTTGTGTCTTGGTGTGAGCTTGTAGGCACCTCAGATTGAAGAGACTGCCATCCGTGCGGTACCGGATGTAAACACCGTCTTCATTGTTGAGGTCTTTATTGGCTTGTTACAGCATCATGCTGAAGAAGATAGTAAAGAGGGTCGGTGCGAGGACGCAGCCTTGCTTCACGCCGTTGTCAATGGAGAAGGGTTCGGAGCGCTCATTGCTGTATCTGACCCGACCTTGTTGGTTTTCGTGCAGTTGGATAACCATGTTGAGGAACTGGGGGGGGCATCCGAGGTGCTCTAGTATTTGCCAAAGCCCTTTCCTGCTCACGGTGTTAAAGGCTTTGGTGTGGTCAACAAAGGTGATGTAGAGTCCTTTGTTTAGTTCTCTGCACTTTTCTTGGAGCTGTCTGAGGGCAAAGACCATGTCAGTAGTTCCTCTGTTTGCAAGATGGCGAAGTCCTCCTCAGCGACAAGATCTCCATCCTCAATCGATGGTCAGAACATTTCCAATTCCTTTTCAGTGCCAACTGCTCAGTCCAAGAATCCGCCCTGCTCCAGCTCCTTCAACAACCCTTGAGGCTAGAGCTGGATGAGATCCTTACCCGGGAAGAGACATATAAGGCAATTGAACAACTGAAAAGTGGCAAAGCAGCAGGTATGGATGGAATCCCCCCAGAGGTCTGGAAGGCTGGCGGCAAAGCTCTGCATACCAAACTGCATGAGTTTTTCATGCTCTGCTGGGACCAAGGAAAGCTGCCTCAGGACCTTCATGATGCCATCATCATCACCCTGTACAAAAACAAAGGCGAGAAATCACGCTGCTCTCCATTGCAGGCAAAATCTTCGCTAGGATTCTCCTTAATTCCATCAACTTTCCATTTAAATCGACTTCCTTTTTGCTTAGTTTTTTTAAAAATTTCCATTTTATACATTTGTAATGTGTTCTATTTCAATTTTTTTATTCTCAAAGAGTCTATATTTTTCTTGTAAATCCATCCTCTGATATTCTTTCTCCAGTTCTGTTATCCTTCTCAAAACCATCCAATTCTATATAATATTCTCTTAAGATTTTTTGTATAAGGAATAATTTACCCTCTCATAAGCTTTAAGCGTATCCCGTATCAAAAACCTGTTATCGGTGGAAGAGATATTTGTCTCACAAATTAGTTCTATCTGTCTCCAAATAAACTCACAGAAGTCTGCCCTTTTCAACAAGATGGCATTAAGACACCATCTGTACACATTTTCTTGTTTTTCCATGACAAGATAGTTAAAGTTAATGGTGAATAGCCTTGCCAAGTATTTTTTTTTAAACACTCTGCTTTTTAACTGTGAAGACATTAAAATTAAATTAATCCTTGTATGTGAGTCATTGACCCTTGAGTAGAACGAGTAGTCTCTCTCTGGGGTTGAGCTGCCTCCAGATATCAATCAGATTTAAATCTTTCATAAATGATAGCGTCACTTTCGCGGCTTTTGCCCTCGTTACTGTTCTCGCTAATTTGTCTAATATCGGATCCAACTAGAAATTAAAATCCACCTGACTAATATATTTTGTCTCCCTTTTGATGCTTTTAAAAAGATATCCTTCATCAAGGCTTCATCTTCATAATTTGGAGCATAAATATTCATGAACGTCCATGATACTGCATAAATTTTACAATGTACCATTACAAACCTTTCGACTTGGTCAATCAATATATCTTCTACTATTACTGGTGCATTTTTATCAATTAAAATGGCTGCTCCTCTTGCCTTTGAACCAAAAGAAGATGATATTACTTGCCCCACCCATACTCCTTTTAATTTTGCATGTTCCAATTTAGTACCCTACAGGAAAACTACATTGGCTTAATTTTTTTAAAGTATGCCAAGACCCTTTTCTTTTTCACTTGTTTATTTAGCCCATTAACATTCAAACTAATAAACTTTCATGTCTTATCCATACCAGTTTTTAAATAAATATTGTTAAGCAATAAAATCTTTTTGATTATTCAATTAATAGTGATCTTTCCCCTTTAAAAAACATATATAGTGTCCTTGCTCTGACGGTGACGTAAACAAGAAATACCAGAAGCCCGCAAAAAAAGCCCGTGTAATCTAAGAAAGAAGAACCCCTGCCTTCAGCACCATCTTGCAAAACTACTCCTCCCCCAGAGCCATTAACCCCCCTCCCCCGGACCGGTGTCTCCACCCTGCTACTATTTTTTTAACAAGTTCTCATTCTTTCTTGAGCTCTCCGTTCAAATTTCCATATAATTTAACAATAAATACAAGGGTTCAAAAAATACACTTTTAATCTGTCCCATTGTAAACATTCTTCTTAATCTTCATCTAATATCTTTAATCGTTTTATAATCCTTGTAAAAATTCTTCTGCTTTTTCCTTAGTTTTGATAAAATATCGATTATCATCCATTACTTCGACCCTCAGAGTCGCAGGATATATCGAGTATTTTATGTTCTTTGACCGAAATTGCCTTTTTACATCATCAAATTCCTTTTTTTGCTTAATCAAAGTTGGGCTAAAGTCTTGAAAGAATAACTTCTATCCACCGTCAATCTCAAGCAGGCCGTTTGTTGCTTAGAGTAATCAAATGCTGCTCCCAAATCTGCTTCCCGTTCCTGGTAACTCAAAAGTCATACCAGAACTGGCCACGGCCGCTGCTCGTCAGATCTTCCAGGTCCGGGGATCCGATGAGCCCTTTCTATTCGTAGTTTTCCGTTGAATTTATTTTCTCCCAATACTCGTGGAATCCAAGTTTCAAAGAAGCTCACCAGGTCTCTCCCTTCGGTCCCTTCCTTCATATCAATAATCCAAACATTATTGCATCTGCTGAAATTCTCCATGTGGTCGATCCTATCCACCATAGCTTGTTTATCCAAGTCCCATTTCTTCCATCTTTTTCCAAAGCCTTCAGCTTTTCTTGCATTTTAACCAAGTCAACTTCCACTTGGACCATTTGTTCCATTAAATCATCATTTGTCTTTTTAAATTCAGTCACCTTCTCTGACATATCTTTCATTGCTGTTTTAATGCCCATGAAACGATTGCTTAAAGTCTCCATCTTATATTCAGGTCCGCGCTGATCCCACCCCACCCCCCCCCCAGCACTGCTGGGCTCAGTCGGTCCGAAGACTGCTCTTGTGCTGCTCCCTTTCAGGCTTTCACTCTATTTTCCTGACTGAGTTGGTGTTTCTTCTGATTTTGGTTTTTTGCTATCATGGCTTCTTAGTGTTCATTTTGTTCATCCACAGGGAAATAAATTCTTAATTTTAAACTTTTAAACCATCTTCTTAAAATTCTTCACTGAGAGTTGATCCAAGACATGTCTGTCTACTTCCTTCACATGGCCATGCCCCGTTGAGTCTTCCACAGTCTTGGTACCAGGTTTGGTTTGGGCATCTTGCCTTGTGCCCTCCTCAGCCAGTCTAACTCAACTTGTTCTTGCTCCATGTCAAGAACTTGTGATGTGATTCCCCAGTTGAGATCTGAAAACTAAAATCCAGATCTCCTAAAATGAAACATTTAACAGGTTTGGAGTTTGCCGTTTGATGAATGTTCAATGTGAAAGTTTGTTATTTGACATACAAGTCTGTGTTCAAAAGATCGTTGAATTTGGAATAGAAAATATCAATTTGTTTCTTGATTTTCATGCCGCGTATGTTACAGAGATGCTTGGAGCACCAAGAAAAGGTGTATTGCGGCAGATCGTCACAGAGCTGGTATAGGCACAATGGTCTGAAGGATCACCTTCTGTGGCGAAGACTTCTCAAGAAGTTCCATTCTTGTTCTCCTCCTCCTCCCTCTGAATTACTTCCATTTCATTGCATTCCATTTCAT
This sequence comes from Narcine bancroftii, assembly GCF_036971445.1. Taxonomy (NCBI): domain Eukaryota; kingdom Metazoa; phylum Chordata; class Chondrichthyes; order Torpediniformes; family Narcinidae; genus Narcine; species Narcine bancroftii. The sequence continues at coordinate 29,766,927 of NC_091474.1, forward strand.
ATGAAAATATTTCTCTAAACCTCTTGCTCCATTTAATAGTGTTTTTCAGTTTCTTATCTGGTTAATTTTTATTGGTTAAAATTTTCAATCCAATTTCCTTTATGATGAATGATTTCAATGAATCTTTTCACTCATCTCAGTCAAACCTCTTATCCCAGTATCATTTGAGGAATCCTGCCTGGGTTCTTGCTGCATCTTAGTGGTCATTCCAAAAGCCAGGTGGCAAACGTTGAAGATATGGTCCTTACGACAGCCTAATTGATTATTCAGTGCAGATTGACTGATTTCTCCATTCTTGCTCTGTGTCAGGATAAATTTAGGATCTTTTAAGTTGTTTTTTCATGATTTAATAAATGTATTTAGCTCGCCATAGACAGAGGTCATTTCAGCCCATCACATCTATGCCAGCTCAAAGAGCAATCTTGTTCCACTGTTAACTTTTTACATTCATGTCACCCACTCCAGACCATACCACTCAGCTACATGCTGTGGATGATGTCCAGTGACTAACTAATCTACCAATTTGCACATCTTCAGGATGTGAGAGAAAACCCACAGTCACTGGAAGAACATCCAAACACCACACAGACAGCACAGGAGGCAAGAGCTGCTGAGGTTGTGAGGCCTCTCCCTCCTCCCCTTTTGAACTTTTAATAATTTTGTGTTTATTTCTTCTTTATTCTTCTAAAATGCATCACCATTTCTAATGTTGTTTTGTCATCTATGTGAACCTGTTTGTGTCATGAACTTTTCATTAGTTTATTTTGTAGAGCTGGTATAGGTAGACAGTAAATGTTTGCTATATTCAGATGTACCATTTTGTCCACCGTTCATGAACCAACCAGCTCCAGCAGTCTGCAATGTCGTGCCCATCAACTTCATATCAAAATTCTTGTGTAGCACTTAATCCAAAACCTTTTAAATTCCATTTTAAATTTCCTATCTCAGTATTCTCTTTTGAGAACAGAAATATTATCTGAATAACAGCAATCTGCTACCAGTTTCTCTAATATAATGCATAAGGAAACCTTCAGTGTATTTGGTTAATTTTTTTCAGGAATTAATGCATGGGTAATCATGTTGGAGAATGCTACTCGAATGGGAATTACATTGTCATTGATAACTGACCTGATCCCTCAAACTGAAATTGATCACCCTTTTCTGCAGACTTGAAGTGTGGCTCATCCATATTGTGTTGTGGATGGCTAGTGCAGGGTGGAACTGAGATCACTTGTTACCTTGGCAGAACGATGTGGGTATATTGTACGATTTGCTTATATGGTGAAGCCCTCACTCCTGACTCAAAGGCACAGGTTTAATCCTCGGCTCCAAAGTACATAAATCTAGGCTGGAACTTCATGCATTGTGAAGGATGTACCACGCTATCACATGTGCTACCTTTTGAAAGAGTTTAAACCAGAGCAACCTGGGTTCTCTCTTGTCTCTGAACCAGTGTTTACCTTCAAGCAATATCACTAATATGCTGCTTGTCTTTCCCGTCTTTCCCATATCACCATGAATCTAACTTCAAGTACACTACCTCGACTTTGAAATATTATCAATAGTGAGGCAGCATCTATAAAGATTTTTAAGCTTAAGATGTTGACTGCTCATCAGAGCCATCTGGGTACCTTTGGAATTTCTTCAAAATTAACTTTGTATATGTGTATACTTGTCATGGTCATAGAATTGTAGAGCATGGAAACAGGCCATTCAGCCCAATGTCCATACTAACCATCTGCTACAGTTCATCTAGAGCCATCTATGCTGTCAGTGTCTCAGCTACAACCACTCTCGCTGGTAGTACGTTCCAGGTACTTGCCACTCTCTGGGTGAAGAAGGCCTCCCTCCTTCCCCCCCCCCCCCCACCCAAATCCCCTATAAATCTCTTCTCGGATAAAAATATGCGAAGTAGGACCTGATGGAGGCCTTTCAAGCTTGCTCTGCGATCTAATAATATTGTGCCTGTAGACTTGGCTCCACCTACCTGCTTTCCCCCATTGTTATTAGTTTCTCCACCATGCAGAAGCTATCCATATATTTAATAAAGTAGCCTCTACCAATTCTATAGGCAGAGATTTCCACAGATTCACTACACTCTGGGTGAAGCAGTTTCCTCTCATCTCACCTTAAAATTCATGTAGTTTTATCTTCTTTTGATGGTGGAGGTGGGGAGAGGGTGGAGTTTTCTGCCCTATCTATACTCATAATTTTACATGCCTCTATCAAGCCTCTTCTTAACCCCATCCTCTCCAGGGAGAACAGATCCACCATCTCTTAAACTGAATGCTTCTTCCCCATTTGTTTTTCCAACGTGAACTCAGTATGCTGTGCCTTTATTTCAGCTCATACCTGCACTGCAAATGGGCTACAGTGGAGGAGCTGCAGAAGGATAAGCGCATTCACCAGAAGATCAAACGTTTCAGGGCCAAGCAGGCTCAGATGAAGAACCTTTTAGTTGAGGTAAAGTGATAATTTGGAGGTTTATCAGACTGTGCATTCAGAATTGGAGGAGAGTTAGGTTATCAGATGTTTTTGTAATCTTTAATTGCAGCCTCCCGTGATGTTATCTGCAGTGGCTCTCAGCCCATACTGTGACCATGCTTTCACCTCTATTGGATCAATTTAAGCTCTTTTTCGATGGGTGCAATGGCAGTAAAGACTCGTATGTGCTGCCTCAGCCTGCTGCTGGAATTGGTGTTGACATTTCCATTCCAGCTGCTACATCGTCTAAACAGGGACCTTGTGTTCATGCTAGATAAGTTGGCATCAATTACCAAAGCTTCCATCAAATATTTTTAATGTAAAATTCCTTCTTTTGGAGTTCTCTGCTGAGACTTTGGAGGCTAATAAAGAGCGGACAGTGTGAAATGAAGATTGCCCAAGAAGGTCGTCTGATGGGTTAAATGGTAAAAGAGTCGTGCAGCATAGAACAGGCCCCTCAGCCACCATGTCCACCCACTTGAGCAGCGTGTTCGAGATTGCAGCCACCCTCTGTGGAAAAATTCTCTTCCAGATCGTTTCTTATTCCTTTTCTTAAATTTGCACCCTTAGATATTAATTTGTGTAGTTCCCTTAGCTAGTGTTTCCTGAGAATTTAAAGGTCAATAAATAATTTAATTTTCAGCAACAACTGAGGCAGAGAGAAAGAAAATGTTCTGTCTGAATGTTCTGAACTTGTGGATGCAGATTTGTAGAAATTTCAAACTTTGGTGTACAAATTTCACTGGATTGTCAGTCACTTGTTAATCTTCAAGATGGGGTGGGGTAATAGATTTTCATTAATTATTAAGGAATTTGGTGTAGTGCGAATGTGGAGCCATGATTTCATTGAAGGTGAAATGTCCTACGTTTTGATTCTTTAAATAAGAAGATTACTCCTGCAAAGAATTGGTATTAACATTCTACCAGTGAGGAACATCTAGAGGACATGGATATAGGGTCGGGGGGGAAAATTCAGAGGGGATCCAAGGGATCCTTCTTCATCCTGAGAGTGATGAGTGCCTGGAATATACTGTCAAAGAGATCAGTGGAATTAGAATTGCAGGCGCCATATGAAAGGTCTGGACAAGGATTTGTGTCATCTTGCCTTAGAACCCATGGGGGCCAGTGCTGAAAAATGGTGCTATTGGTCAGCATGGACACAATGGGCCAAATGGTGTGTGTCCATGCTGTATGATGGTAAGTCATAAAAGAGTGAATAAGTCTTTACAGGGAGCATTTCAGATTGCAGGTTCTGATTGAATGGATTAAGTAGTAGTGAGTGTGTAAAGGCAAAAACCATGGGATGTTTTTGTGCACAGCCAATGGTGTATCCACTCAGTGCTAGTCAAGGAATCCGAATGTTCGCTTCTAACCGTCCTGCTACAGGTCTGCTCAGTCACTCCTGAGGAATCTGCAATTCCCTGGCTGGTTAGCCTGTGTGTTCCTTGTCTGGTGTGACTTAATTTAATGTTGCGTGAGGATTTAAGAGTTTGATCATTAACTCAAATGCCAGAAGCATGACCTCACCTGGTGGGTTTTAAAAATAAAACCAAAAAAAAACAACCTGCTGGAGGAAATCATCAGCTCGAGCTGCATCATTTTGGGGCGGGGAGAGCGATGGAGACCTTGCTTTTAAAAATAATTGGACAAAACTTTGACTACTGAAACATTAATAGTGAAAACATGGAAATGCTGGAGAAACTCAGCAGGTCTCGCAGCGTCCATTGAAGGTAAAGTTATATAACTGACATTTTGGCCCTGAGCTCTTCTTACTGAATGGAGCAAAAAGAGAGAATAGAGATGAGGGCTTCAGTAAAGATTCCATTGAGTGCTGGCAGAATTGGGGGCCACATCCTTAATTACTCAGAGCATCTGATGCAAACATGCTTTCCTTTCCCTCCATTCTTATTGATTCCTTGCTACTAAAACTGATATGAGAGAGAGGGGGTGCACTGTGAATGCAGGAAATTGAAATGTCAGTATGATGTATTCTGAAAAAGAAAAGGGTTAAACTGGTCTAAGTTAATGTTTAATGATAATCAAGACCCGTGATCAGATTATTTCTGTAGCATATCATCCAAGGTTACTGTTGTAGAAGGAAGTTTCGTTGAATACTGGTCATGGTCTTCAATTTGCACAGTTATCATTTCAGAAAAGCTCTGAAAATAATCCTGCTCTCCAGCTACCTGAAGTAACAAATCCTGACCTCCTGAGTCAATCAGAAGACAAGACTCTGGGTGCATGCATAAGTGTGCACATGAGACTCCTGTGTGTGCAGCAGACCCAGAGCATAAATGCATGCAGTGTGCTACTGCTCCTGCCTATGCGTATGTGGCCGTACAGTGCAGAGGACACACTTGGTTTTTCCCTACTTTGTCTCAGCCCACAAATCATGTTTGTATAACTCCTCCCAAATCTATCTGTGCCCTCACTACCAGGCCTGCTGATCTCCTGCAACCTTCCCTCCAACATTAAGATGCTGGCCAACTCTTTGCACTGGACAGGTGAAGGTGACATGTCCGTTCTCAAGTAAATGATACTGGACTCTTTTCCTATTTTAATAAAGTTTACATGGTATTTTTTTTTTATCTTGTCTGTAGCCTGATGAAGAGCCATTTAATCCAGATTATATAGAGGTTGACCGGATCCTGGATGTAGCACATACAATAGACTCTGAAACTTCAGAGGTGGGTAACTTGGTACTTGGAAGGTTAAGAGGATATGCAGTAAATGTGTTGAAGTAGTAAAGAGGGTTGAATTGGTTGACGGAAACACTTTGCTCTCCACAAAATCAAAAAAAAATTCAGAGCCCAGTTCACAAGAACTTCTCTGCAAGACCAACAAAGCAACTCACCAAAAAGCTGTATACTGGGGAATCAATTGAACCTTTCAGTCAAATATTGGCAGCCTTTTGTTAGGTGAAACCATCAAAGCGTGTTGAGTAAATGCAGACCCATCATGTCCTAATGGAATAATGCAGCAGGGGTGAATTGTTTCCAAAGTGACTGAGCTGAGTCCTTCTTAAACAATTAAAGGAATGTGCAGGGCACTAGATGATGAGTAGCACGGTTAGCGTAGCAGTTAGTGCAACACTATTATAGCGCCAGCGAACCAAATTCGAATTTGCCGCTGTCTGTAAGGAGTTGGTAGGTTCTCCCCATGTCCACGGGGGTTTCCTCTGGACATTCCCCCCCCCCCCCCCCATCCTTCAAAAAAAAACATGGTGGTTGTAGGTTACTTGGGATATTTGGGTGGCACAAAGGACCTGTTACCTTGCTGTATGCCTAAATTTAATTTAATGACCAGCAGGATAGACTGGGGACAGAATGGCTGAACTACTGGAGAGGACTAGGATTCTGTACCATTCCATCTCCTTCCTTTGTGGAAGCAGATGCAACAGTAGTGTTTAAGAGGCTTCTAGATATACCGGGGAATATGAAGGGGTTAGGATATTTATCATGTACAAGCAACAGAGTTTTAGTTTGATTTGGTTATCATGTTAGACACATTACACATGGGCTGAAGGGCCTTTTCCAGTGCTGTACTGGTCAATGTTCTAACTTCCTTCCACCAACAAGTGAAAACCCATCTTGGTCCTTCTACCAGTTCACCTGCTCCTAAGTCATCCATGCCTTCACTCTGGATGTGCCTGGCCAAATGTTTTCCATCTTCTTCCCAATTTTCATTTTCTATAAGTTTCATCTTGCCATGTTCCAGATTGCACCAAGGCCCATTCAGCCATCATCTTTCATCAGCTCCCAGGCCAACAGCACTTTGATTTGCAATTCCTGCACTGCCTTGTCCCTTTTCAAGATTCATTTTATTGTCATCTAATAAAAACAGTATCATATTACACAAAATTGCCTTTTGTCTGCTGTAAGACAGATTTGCCATCGACAGAAATTGTCTGAAATGCCTCTGGCAGTCAGAGAAAGAGAAGCAAGAGGGAGTTCCCCCCAGAGTCATTGAGTGCCCGGGGATTTGCCTCCAGGGCTCCCGCACCTTCCACAACTACACAGAGTCTAGTCCAAACCATCGGCAACCCAAGCTCCAGATCTGAACCTCCGACATGATTAGGATCCTTCAGCATCCTGGGCACCCTCTCCAATCCTGGTTCCGATACCTAGTATCCCTTCAGCCAGTCTCCAGCAGTCCGCTGCGTGGTATGGGTCCCTTGACTGCAGTCTCCAGCAGCCCACAGTCTGCGTGGGTTCCTCTCCTTGAGTCATCAACAACCTGTGTGTTTCTCAGCCGCAGAGCCCCTCGCTGGTCCACCACCAGGGACACCGTCACATGGATCGTCTCCTCTGCTTCTCCTTCTCAGACAGAGGGTAGTTTTGCTGTTTTCTGGTGCCCAGCGCCAGCCCTCTGCTACCCTGGAGTCTGCAATCCCTTGTGACATCACCATCTTGGGCCCAGACCCCACGGTCGCAGGATTTTAAATAAAACCCCTGTTTAAAGCCTATATGAAGCTGACGGTCGTCGTATTGGGCAGTTGGACCCTGCAGGAGCACTGCTCCCTGCTCTCCACAGGTCCTCACCGGTGGCAGCATTGCCATTACAGCAGCTCCAGCACCTCTGCCGTTCACATTCTAACCTGCTCCACTCCTGGAATCTGTGCAGTCCTCCAGTTCTTGTGTTTTCTTAATTAGATTCACTCACCCTCTGGGCCTTTTGCCTGGCAACTAAGTTCTATAATTTCTTCTGTAAAGCTTCCACATCTATGGAGGTAGATGTAGGGAGCATGAAAAAAATACAAGGCAAATTGAGTTTCAGTTTTGATTCTGACAGCCATCCCTTTTGGGAGCTGAGGTGGGGTCTAGCTTTTATCAGGTTTGTGCGATATTCCAAGCCATGTCACTGCCCAACACTTCTCCTGTGTATGCATATTGGGGGGTGTTTTGCTCTTTGACTTGCATAGATTATGACTGTAACAAGTTATGAAGTTAATGAAATGAATTTCACTTAGTCTGAGCAGCTCTCAGAATGTAAAAATAAATCAAAAATTATCAGCTATGATGGAAGTTTTAACCCACAACCTGCAATCATTTCGAGGAGTGAGGAATTATTCTCTGCTAGTAATTTAATCTTGGTTCCTGTAATGTTTGGCCTTGTATTGTGCAATGATGTAGCAGAGAAGATGGTCATTGGTGCCTGTGTCAGCTATTTGTACTCACTCTCGTGCTCTTCGTCAGAGCTTGCAAAATTTATCTCTTTTCTCCAGTTTCCTTTTGAATGTTACAGTTGAATTGACTTCCATTCAGACACCATGTTTTAGGACACAATTGGTTATGTAAACAAGTTTTATTGTTTTTCCCCTTTTACAAGGATCATGTGATTACTGCCCGAATATGCCTTATTGAAATCCTTCATGACTTTGATCACCCCTCTGTCACATATTTTCAGCTCTCAGAGGTTGCACCCCTAACATTCCTTTCTTGCATCCCCTCCGATTTGAGCAGGTGCTCCAATTAGAGTTGAAACATTGCCTTTTAAAAGGCTTGGGAGGGTTTTTGCTTTTGTGCTATATTCCTAAAATCAAAAGTTGGAAATGCATTTCTGACAGGTTTTTAATCTTGTCACCTTCAAAGGTCGATACACGTGGATTCTGGTCCCTCTATATCTGCTGTCCCTTTAAAGTTGAATGTTTTAGCTCCCAATGAAGGGTTTTAGCCTGAGACATTTAAAACACCTTTTGTCTTCCATCGATGATGCCTGACCCACTGAGTTTCTCCAGCATTCTGTGTGTTGCTCTAGTTTTCCAGTTTCTGCAGTCTCTTGTTTACCGCTATTTAGTTCACATTTCCCAACCGAAATATATTTCTTTTCTCTGCATTGACTTTAATCTGCACCTGCAACACCTCGGTTCATTTCACCAACCTGTTTCAGGATTTCTGAAATCTATCACTGTCGTCCTCTTTAACCTCCTCACTGCTTTCTACATTTGAGTTATAAAACTCAATCACACTGTTCTGCTTCATCCTACTCCAGCTATAGCATGCTTCTTAAAACCCAGCCAGCTCATTAACCAAACATTGTGCTCTTTTTCCCTCAGCTTCACTTGACCCACTACCTGCTGCATTTTTGAAACACCTTGGGATATTTTTTCATGGCAAAAAGGCTTTAGAGTTTCAAGTTTCTGCTGTTCTACTTTATTGCCGATTCCTTGATGAAGTGAGGGGGTGGGGGAGGAGAGAAGGTGAAGGCAGATGTGTGGGGGAAAATTTTGACAGGGAATGACAGGTGCCAGGAGCAATGGTGAAAGCAAATGCATTTGTAGCATCGAAGAGGCTTATCGATAGATCCCTGAATATGAAGGAGATTGAGGAATGGCCATCAGGTACAAGCAGCCAAACTTTGGCTTGAGGCTGAAGGGGTCTGCTCCTGTGTTGTACTTTTCCATGTTCTATCGATTTTTACAAGATAATCAAAAAGAACCTGAATGTTGGGAATAGTTGTTCAGTCTTTGCACCTCAGTTGCAGAATAAGAGTTTGGGTTTTTGGTTTCAAAATCACCAGAGGGTGGTGCTGCTAAAAATATCAGTTTTGTAGAATCTTAGTTGTACACCCTTAATTGATAATAAAGTGATGCATGATCTGAATTGTTTAAAGCCAATAATTTATTAATTTGATCTTAAGATCAATGCTATTGCAGCAACAGTGACCCAGAGTTCAAATCTGGCACTTTTTGTAAGGAGTTTGTACATTCTCCCCATGTCTGTGTGAATTTCTTCTGGGTTCCCCAGTTTCCTCCCACATTCCGAAGACAGTTGGGGTTAGTAGATTAATTGGTCACATTTATACATTTGGACTGTGTGGGCTCATGGGCCAGAAAGGCTTGTGACCATGCAGTATCTCTAAATTTAAAAAATAAATTAAAATGTGGCCTTCTGAGTCAAATCCAGAGCAGATGACAAAATCATAAAATTAAACCTAAATCTATAGAAGTAAATTCCATGTGCTCTTAAGCATGATAGACATCTAGCCTCAGTGTCGGATGACTGTCGACGTTTGTCGACTGAAAGTCTCAAGATGGAGATTGATAGGTTTTATTGGGTAGGGTTTTGAAGGATGTGGACAAAGAGGACTGATAGGACTGCTCTGCAGTTGTGAATAGATTGGGTATGCCTCTGTTTAATATTTGATGATCTGTTTCCCAAGCCTGTGACTCATTACTTGGTGAAGTGGTGCTCCCTACCATATGAAGAAAGCACATGGGAGCTGGTGGAAGACATCGACCCAGCAAAGATACAGGAATACGAGGACCTGCAGATTGTGCCTGAAATCACACATGTGGTAATTAAATCCGATTTGTTTGTGTGCACCTATCATTGTTAACTAATGAGAGATGTACAAAATATCAGCAACATTAAAACTGAGGAGGCCTTACATTTTTGAGCCAGCAGGGTAATCTCTGTGCACCAGATGGGACAAAATAGTCCACAGCTGAATTTGAAAGTTAATTTATTAGGCCTGGATAGAATGGAAGTGGGGAGGATGTTTCCTGTGGTGAGGGAGTCTGGGACCAGAGGGCACAGCCTCAGAATACAAAAATCTCCCTTTGGAACAGAGATAAGAAATTTCTTTCCTCAGAGAGTGGTGAATTTGTGGGGTTCGTTGCCGCGGACAGCTGTGGAGGCCAAGTCATTGGGGATATTTAAAGCAGAGGTAGATATGTTGTTGATCAGGAAAGGAATCAAAGATTACAGGGAGAAGGCAGAAGAATGGGGTTGAAAAAGATAGTAAACCTGCCATGATGGAATGGTGGGGCAGACTTGATGGCCTGAATGGCCTAATTCTGCTCCAGGGTATTATGGTCTTGGGAAACAAAGGTAGATAAAGAATAAATGAACATCTCTGTCTGATTAGTGTAGGTTAAAAATAATCTAATTATTCATTCTAATTTCTAGCCAATAGAGAGGAAGGAAGCAGCAGCTCCTCTCTTAACAGATCCACAGCTCCCGAGCCCACTCTTGGATTCCTTCCCTCATGCCTTGGCCTAGATTGATTGGCAGGGTGAGAGGTCAGCTCCAAAGTGGTTGCCAAATGTTCAAGATGAGACCCTGGCTGTTTAATTTACCTTTGGTTCCTGTTTTCATTTGACTCTTACCCAGTCATGAAACCAAGGATGTTAAATGGGAGAGTATTAAGTCATGAACAGAGGGAACATGGACAGCCCATGCCTTTCAGTTGCTGTCATCTATTCCCTTTACTTGAAATAGGAACGGCCTGCTGCTGAAAAGTGGAAAAAACTGGAGTTATCACGGCCGTACAAAGCAGACAATAAACTCAGGGAGTACCAGCTGGAGGGGATGAACTGGCTGCTCTTTAACTGGTACAACAGGTGAGCATGTGGCCACTGAGAATTCTCATTTTCTGCATGGAATCTCTTGCTTGCTCTTTCATGTCCTCACTTTAGCACCCTCTTTCTGTTTCCAGTACTGCATTCTCTTCTCCTTCCTTTGCTGCCCTTCCCGACCTTCCTCCGTTACCACCCCTCCTTTCTCCCTTATGGAACCAGTCCTTTGCTGACTATGAGTGAATCCTCAAAATACCCCCCTCTTTCCTCATTTATTTAGTAAAAAGTGATGGTGCTATGGGAAATCCTATGCCCCAGCAGTCTGCTTGTTTTATTTTGGTCCCTTCACTTGAGGTCATTCTAAATAAAGTGGAATAGTAGATCCCAAAATAGATGGAAAAGTTAATGTTCATAATGCTATCTTTGTCACCTCTCCATGAAAATTGGTGATGGTGGATCTCTACTTTGTGTAGACCACCTCTCCCATATCATCTTCTTTAAGACAGTCACAGAATGAAAATCCTAAATAAACTTAAAATGATGTAGCAGGCAGTATCTATGGAAAGAGAAACAGAATTTCTGGAATCCTTTCTCAGAACTTGGAAAGGGAGAATAATAAATTGTAGAGAAGGTGATGGAGGAATGGGTGGAACGAAGGAAACATCCTGATGGATTGAATGGCAGGAGTGGTTTCTGCTTCGTCTGCATGCTGTCTGCTCCTGTCAAACACATTCCCTCCATTCTGTCTACAACTGGAGGACATAGCTTCTTTGCTCAGCAGTTCCAAAGAAGAGGCTGCAACCTAAACCTTCCGAGTCCACACCTTTGTCACCAGTTCATCCAGCGGTTTCTGTTGTTTAAGATTTCCAGCATCTGCAATTTATCGCTCTCCTTTTGTTTGAGGTGAATGTGGCTTGTAAATTTGTCATGTATAATAGTTGAAGAAAGGATTTGCTTGTAGTTTTTATTCTGGGAGTTAAAATGGCAAAGTTGCACTAATTTCCCACTTGTAATGGTGCTGATTAAATATTATTTTATGAGTCAACAATATTGTCCAGAGTTACTGTCTCACAGAGGATGGGATGTTTGTTTCGCTGGAAGACACCAGTTATCCAGCTTCCTGCTTTCAGTGATACTATTGGTTGTCACTCCACAGTCATACGGTGGGATTGGGCATTATTTATATATATTTTTTAATTGTGTACTGAGAATGAGAAGTTTTTCAAATTCATCTATGGGGTGGAATAAATTTCGCGAGAACGGGAAATATGCAGTGTCTCCTCAATGATTCTTGGTTATCACTCCCTGCTATAGTAGATATTGAGGTCATTGGATGGTGTAATGCTGTCAGAACGATTGGTTAGCAGTTGAATGACATGAGGAAATGTGTATTAAAGGGGCACAACCTTGTTCCACTAGTGACAGTGTTTTCTGTGCACCTATCCGGTAGTGAAGGGGAGATTTAAAGAGCTCCACACCACCCTAAGGTGCAGTAAGTATTGGGTGACCTCCAGTTACCTTCCCACTAGCATTTTGTCTCAGTTCAGAGCTACCATGTGCTTGATTAGATGTATAGGACCTTGTCTGGAAATAGTAAGAAAAGAGTAGATTAAACTTTAGACTGGCTGCATTGATAACAGAAGTCGGAATGGTATGCATCTCTTATTCCATGTGCTCCCTCCTCCAAGCAATGGGTTGGACCCCTCCCTCCCCCCCTCACATAGTGGGCTGTGACACCTCCCCCAGGACCATGACCTCATTCTCCCCCAGGCTATAACCCCACTCCCCCCAGGCCATGATCCGTTCAACCCACCCGACGCTATGGCCTCCGGCGCTCTGTTAATCCTTCTGCTCTGTCTTTCTCTAATTCCCACTGTTACAATTGTTTTCCCTCCCCGCTTATAAGTTTTTGAAAATTTATATTTTTCAGAAAAAATTGCATCCTGGCGGATGAAATGGGTCTGGGGAAGACAATCCAATCAATTACATTTCTGTATGAAATATACTTGATGGGAATCCGGGGCCCTTTCCTCATTATTGCACCTCTCTCCACAATAGCCAACTGGGAGCGGGAGTTTCGCACGTGGACGGAGGTAAATGTCATCGTGTACCACGGCAGTCAGATCAGTCGGCAGATGATTCACCAGTATGAAATGCACTACAAGGACTCTGAGGTGAGACTATCAGTCCTGTGGCTGCGTGCCCACGTAAGTTCAGTGGTTTCTGTGCACAAGTCGAGCTTTTTTTTAAACTGAAACATAATCCTGTTTGTAAATAAAATAGAAATTGCATAAACACTAGACATCTGAAATAGAAATGCACAGGAAACTCTGAGAGGGTAATGTTTTGCACCCAGATGCCATTTCAGAATTTATAAAAATGTTGTCCATTTTGGGAACTCTCTGTTGATATTCCTGTTTATGAAACACTCAAGGTCAGTCTGGGACCTGTGAAGTTTTTAATTCTCACGTCCCTGGATTACAAAGGAAGTCTTTGTATCAGTTCAGAAGTTCCCAATAGTTTGGGAAGAATTAAAATATTGGACAGGAGATGCTGGGCATCTGTCAGAGTGACAAACTAAGAATCACAGGTGCTGGCTTTTGACTGCCTACTCATGGCTGTTGCCACATTAGCTCAGGATTTTCTGAAATGTGAGGAATAGCTGGCTCTTCTCTGCCTGTATGGCAGAAGCATGATGGATCTGTATCCAGACAAAAGCTTCTCTACTAGTACTGTGGGTCCACAGACAAAGAGGGACAGAGATGTTGTGTTTGCATGTTCACTGTAGCTCAATGGGTAGCAATCTTTCCCGTCCCGACTTGAAGGTGGTGTCTTCAAATCACACTTTGCAGAAATTTAGACCGATATCCCCACAGTTGTACTGGGAGAGTGCTGAGCTATCAGGGCCATTGCTGAGTGAATGCCACACTTGACAGGCAATGTCAACAGAATGCTGCATTGTCAGTCAGGCTGCACAGTATGCAGAGGTCACTGTTCGAAGGAGTACTGAGTGCTTCACTGGCTGTTTCTGCCAGGTGGATGTAGATCCTCTAGCCTTGAAAAGCAGAATTTATCCCCGGAATCTGAGGCAAGAAATCATCCTTCAATCCTTAGCAATTCAAAAAAAAGCAACATACAGTCACTGGAAGATTTCTGTTTTGGGGAACTTTTGGAGGCAAAATTGGTGTTGCTGCATTCCAACAGTGACCACATTTCAAAGATCCCCAGTGGTTGGAATCATTTGAGAATTCTGTGATCATGAAAGGCACTGTGGAAATCCAAGTCTTTTGGTTCTTACTGTAGCTAGGCTTAGCACTCAGGTCCTGGCTAATGTCTCTTCGTTGTTTATTTCTCAATCCTGCAGGGTGTCCCCATCCAGGGAATTTTCAAGTTCAATGCAATAATTACCACCTTTGAAATGATTTTGGCTGATTGTCCTGAGCTGCGAAAAATCCAGTGGAGTTGTGTGATCATCGATGAGGCCCATAGACTGAAGAACAGGAACTGTAAACTGCTGGAGGGTCTCAAGCTCATGGCTCTGGTGAGGACATTGATGATGTTGTGACCTCCAGATGGATGGCCGTCTCAAAGAGCAAAGGAATAGGACATGGCCATTCCTCCCCTCTCTACCCCCTTCCTGGATTGCCGATTGGGGAAGTAATTGAATAGACTTGCAGAGATTGAGAGATAGAACAACCTGTATTCCCAGGAATTTAGGAGAATGAACAATATTAGAATGTAAATGTTCAAGAAACTTGATGAGATGAAAATAGAGAAGATGTTTCATCTAGTTGGGGAGTCCAGAATTAAGAGACATTCCCTTATGGTTAAAAGTTGTCCATTCGGATCTGAGGTGAAAGATTTCTTGCTGCAGCAGGTTGTCAACCAGTGGATCTCTCCCTTAGAGGGCTGCAGATGTGCAGTATGAGTCTCCTCAAGTCTGGTATAGACATGGATATTTATAAAGTTAACAAATGGGATGATTGGATGGGAAAATGGTTATCATTATGGAGGGCTGTCTGCAGCCTTGCTGAATGGAGGCTGCTCATAAGGCTGTATGGGCCTGCTGATCAATTCTTATCATGTCTGTGGGCTAAAGATGACAAGGGTCCAACAGGTGCTCAAATCCAGCAGTTGTTCCACACTGAGGGTTGCAACTTTTGTTGAAATTGGTGAATGATCAGAGTTCATTGTATAGAGAAGGAACAGTGTGGACCATTGGATAGAGGGGTGTTTACCAAGAGTTGCACATTGTCAGAGAATGGAAATGCAATAGAAAGTGGGGTGTTCGTGAAATGGGAGGCAGGAGTGGAAAGTTGAGACATGCAGTTAGTGGGAGTTGATGGTGCATGGAGCAACAAGAGGATGGATTTGAAGATTGGAGTGGATAAGGAGCTTTAATCTCCATTCTGATCAGGAATGTGCACACCATGAAAATTCATTTTATCTGTGAGATTGAGATTTAATTGAGCTTGCCCACTAATGATTTGCTGAGCCAAGTTCATCACACACTTACACCCATGTGCTGTGTTTTAATTCCCCCTCAGGGTGTGGATGTGACTGGTTAGGCCAGTGTTTATTGCCCATGAACAGTGATGAGCCACTGCAATCCTCTTGTCACCTCACATTTCAGGCTGAGGTGTGGCCTCTTTCTGGTCTGGGGACTGAGATGTTTTGCTCAATGAGAGGCCTGCTATTTGACCCTGGGATCCTTTGATGTGGGTCATTATTTCTATTATCGTCGCCTTCCTGCTGAATTTGCTGCAGGACTTTTTAGTTTCTCATTTGTGGAGTATGGGCGTGGCTGGCAAGGCCTGTGTTTATTGCTTATCCCTAAGTGCCCTTGAGAAGGTGGCAGTGAATCATTGAAGTTCTTCAGCTTAAGATGCTCCCTCAATGCTATTGGGAGGGAACTTCAGGATTTGGATCAAGCGAGTGGTAAAGTGCAGAGAGTGACTTGGAGGAGAACCTGTAAGAGTTGAGGGTGTTTGTTGGTGGATGCTTTTGTACTTTAAGTTTGGGATCTGGGGTGGTTGTTTCTGTAGAATGACACAGCAGGGAATTTTCCCATTTGGATTATGGTATCTCCTCTATCTCTGTGGTGTTGGCTCCCAGTTAATCCCACTCGCAGGGATGAACCTACTGGGCTGAATGCCCTATCTTTTTGCTGCAATTATTTTGTATTCCAGTTTCTATAACATTGTTGATGCTCCAGTGCAGTCCTGGTGGAGCATTATATACAGAGAATATTAATTGCATATTCCAGGTGTATTATTTCTAGCTTGGAGTCAATCCCCAACCATTGACTAAGGTGGATCTCTTGGTTGTTGTTCCTCCTGTACCCAGGGAATCAAAGGATATGCAGAGAAGGCAGTGGGGTGGGGCTGAGCGGGAGAATGGATCAGCTCATGATGAAATGGCAGTGTGGACTTGACAGGCCAAATGGCCTCTTTCTACTCTTATACCTTATGGTCTAAGAAATTACAAAGAGAGGGCTGAGGCTGCGGAGGATTTTGGAAACGAGGACAAAAGTTTTAAAATGAAGATAGTACTGGACCAAATGCCAGCATAGGTCATTGAGTGCAGAAGGTGCTTTGGACCTAGTGTGAACATTGGAAATTATATTTAGAGTTACCTTGTTGGCAGGTGCAAGGTGGAGTTCACCTGCATGACATAATGCTGGTCAAATCATGGAGGAACAAAAGTTTGGATAAGGTGGATAATATTTACTCTTTCACAACCTGAGTCACTGCATTTGGAAGTAAGGAGATATTTAATATGCTGAAAAAATAGTACAGGACAAACATTGCTGAGGAAGTTGGACAGAATTTGAGACCATCTTTATTTCCCATAGATAATCAGCTGAATAATTAAGAAGCAGCAAATTAACAGGTGAAACCTGGCGGATTTGAGTGCTAAGTTCTATCCTGGGTTCATCACCAGGAGTTCAGTTTATATTAGGCATTAGAAATGATTACGATTGTGCTGTTGGGAAGCTCTGTGACTTTGTCTCAGTACTCCAAGAGTGCAAGTCATTTTTGAGTTGACAGTTCAATCTTAGCTCTGGGTTAATTTTCATTAAGCGGAAAGCTAGTTCGAAATCTGTGAAGATTTACTACACAAATAATGTGATGTGGGAGTGTTCTTGGCCTTGGTATCACACACACTAGGTCGCATTAGTTGCCCCTCTCACCTGTCCTTTCTTTCTCTGCCTTTTTTCTCCCCCCTTCCTAATTTAGGAGCATAAAGTCCTTCTGACTGGAACCCCTTTGCAGAATACTGTGGAAGAGCTTTTCAGCTTATTAAATTTTCTTGAACCCGTTCACTTTCCTTCTGAGTCTACCTTCATGGAGGAGTTTGGAGACCTGAAGACCGATGAGCAGGTACATAGGCAAGGACTGGCTGTGCATGTTGTTGACTATTCTCCTTTATTTGGAAGGGCAGGAGTAGAGGGCAGCAACCCCTCACCAGCTCCTTTCAGTTAGGTGATGTGTGGTTGCCTTCACCACAGCAATTATATTCTTAAAGATGGTTGGAGGAGGGCATTCTACCTGGCATCAGTGCTGAATGCCCTGGCTCAGATTTTCATGTTCTGGTTTCTTCTACCAGAGGAAATACTGTATTTTCACTCATATAACGCATATGTGCATATAATGCGGAGAGCATCATAAATTGTTTAAAAATAATTTTGTATAACGTGCACACGCATATAATGCGTGGGTGTAGTATTCTAAATTCTGACTGGCAAAAACAATTTACATTTAAATGGGTCATGAGACAAAGTACATACCAGTTTCTGCCACAGTTAATTTTCTGCATTTAACACCCAGTCAACTTCCCCTCCCAGAGGTGCCAATCACTAATTATATGGATGATATCCTGCTTCAACACATTAACAAGCTTTGGAGAGAAATCAATTAAATACATTGAAGACAGACTTCAGAGTTAAAATGGATTTTAATTCTAATGTCTCAAATCAGAGACATTTGATATGATAATCTCCTCCCTAAGGGACAGGACTGGTCAATTAACATTAATAAGGTGCAGTGCCCCAGCCAGATTGTCCTGTTTATAGGAACACCATGGCATTCAGTACAAAGAGGTTCCCAAGATCTACATTTCCCACACTCGCTATTAATTGTGCCCATTCTTTCATTGCTGATATTACATTCTCATGCTTGCTATAATATTCCCACGCTTGCTATAAATTGCCAGCGCGTCTTTCCCACAGCCGCTATTAATTGTGTGCATTCTTTCAATGCCGCTGTTATATTCCCAGACTCGCTAATATTCCCATATTCACTGTAAATTGCTGGGACGTCTTTCCCACAGCTGCTATTAAATGTGCGTGTTCTTTCATTGCCATCCCATGCGTTATATGCTTAAAAATATGGTAGATTTTCTTTCTTTACCATATCAAATCATTTATTTACTGAATCTGAACATATTCGGGGAAAATATAAAACTCATCATTATAATTGGTGGCCCTAATGTAGCTGTTTAAGCACCCCTTCCAAGTCCAATCCATCTGAGATTTTGTGCCCCGATGCAACAGTTGCTTTCAATTGAATCTGTCCGTGGTAGCGTGCAGCTGAAAATTCATTCATCGGTTACTCAAATTATGCTTCATGTAGGTAAGTAGGAAAGAATCAAAAGGAGAGTTGATAGGGCTTGGATAAATCACAGGCTTACATGGAGGATGGGTGGAATTTCTCAGTTATGAAACTTGCCTGGACTCGATGGGCCAAATGATGACACCCTGTGTAAGGAAATAAATGTTGGTTTTAATTGGAAAGAGGACAGAGTATAAAAGCCTTACAGCAATTGTGCAGGGCGAGGTGAGACCATACCTGGAGTTTTGTCTCCTTGTTAAAGACTGCATCCACTGCAGCTAAAGGCATAAAACACCATAGGCTGAAGAGTTGTGGAAGCAAAAGCAAAAATCTGGGGACCTTTTGGAAGACTTGCCAATAATGTGAGGTGTGCCCTTATTCTAAGCACCTGTAATATACCGGATAGATGTATTAGAAGCAGTCACCAGGTTAATCCTGGGATGAAGGTTAAGGAGATTGTTCAGGACAATGAGGGGTGATCCAATTGAAGATCAGTCTCAACAAGGTAGTAGCTAAGAGGATGATTCCCCTGAAGGGAGGACCTAGAATCAGGGCACAATTTTACAATATGAGGTGTTCATTTAAGAACCATAATACATTACAGCAGAGAAACAGTCCCCTTGGCCCATCTCGTCTATGATGAACTTATTTAATCTTACTAGTTCCAACAACCTGGATCCAGACCACAATATTCCTATCCAACCTTCTCTTAAATGTCAAAATTGAATTTGCATCCAGCACTTCCTCTGACAGCTTATTCCATAATCTCACCACCCTTTGAGTGGAGTTCCTACGAATGTTTCCCTTACACATTTCACCATTGGCCATTCTTGTCTTGCCCAACCTCAGCATAAAAAGTCTTGTTTGCATTTACTCTATCTATGCCCTTCATAATTTGTATTCGTCAATCAAATTTGACATCATTCTCTTAAGCTCCATGAATTAAAGTCCTGACCTCTTCAACAACTCTCGATAACTCAGCTCCTGAAGTTCCAGCAACATCCTTGTAAATGTTTCTGTACTCTTGATTTTATTGATACCTTTTCTGTAGGTAGATGACCAAAACTACCACAATACTCCAAATTTGGCCTCACCAATGGCTTATACAACTTCAAAATAACATCTCAAATGATATACTCAATACTTTGATTCATGTAGGTTAATGTGACAGAAGGTCTCTGCAATCCTATCTGTCTGTGATGCCACTTTCATGGAATTATGAATCAGTATTCCTAGATCATCTGTTCACAGCAAACTCTGCAGCATGCAAGTTTACTATGCAAGTCCTACCCTGGTTTGTCCTTCCAAAATGCAACATGTCACATTTGTCTGCTTTAAATTCCATCTTCCATTTTACAGCCCATTCTGCCAGCTGATCCAGATCCTGGTCCAAGCTTTGAAAACCTTCCTCGCTATCTACTGCACCCCAATTTTAGTGTCATCTATAAATTTGATAATCCAGTTTCTCACATTAAAGTCCAGATCTTTGCTAGTAATGATAAGCAACAATGGACCCAGCACAAATCCCTGAGACACATTACTGGTCCAGGCAACCATCTACTACCACTTTCTGGCTTCTCCTACAAACCCAATGTCTAATCCAATTTCATCTTGCATACCAAGCGACTGCATCTTCTTGACCAACCTCCCATGCGGAACCTTGTCAAAGGCCTTACTAAATTCCATGTGGACAACATTCATGGCCTTCATCAATCTTATGGTAATCTCAAAAAACTAAAATTGGAGAGTCGTGTCCTACCATGCAAAAAGCCATGTTGACTATCTCTAATCAGTCCCTGTCTATCCCAAGTACAGCACATATATTTCTGATGTCTTAGGATACTTTACAATGATTAACCACTGCTGATGTCAGGCTCATGGGCTGATCATTTGAAGATGAGAAAAGGGGGTTGTGGAGGGTTATTACTCAAATTGGAGGCCTATGATTTGTGTGTTGCGGGGATCAGTGGTGGGCCCACTGCTTTTCATTTCTATTAATATCTTGGATGACAATGATGATTACATTGGCAAATTACATCAAAATTGGTGGTACATTGGACACTGACCATTATCTGAGATTATAACAAGGTTAAATGAACTGGGAGATAGGCCAAGAAATGGCAGATGGAATTTAATCCTGAGCAGTGCGAGGTGTTGCACTTCGACAAGGTTAAACCAGGCCAAGACTTGCGTGGTGAATGATAGGTCCTGATGAATGGTCCAGAAGAAAGAGACTCAAGAGTACAGCTACACATTTACACAGAGTGGTGAAGAAGGCTTTGGTACCTTTGCCTTCATTGCGTACAGGAGCAGGGAGATCATATGCACAATGTTGGTGAGAGCACACTTGAAATACTGAGCTCAGTTTGGTCATCCATTTATTGAAAATATAAGCTGGGATTTGCCTCCTTGGTGTGCAGGAGGTTAAGGGGGACACAGAGGTTTATAAAATCATGAGGGGTATGGATATGGTAAATATCTTTCTGTGGGTTGGGGAATCTAAAACTAGAAGGAATCCATTTAAGGTGAGAGGGTGAAAATTTGAAAGGGACACCTTCACAGAAGGTGGTGGGTTTATGGTACGAGCTACCGGAGGAAGCGTTGGAGGTGGTTACAGCCGTGATATTCAAAAGAGATTTGGACAAGTATGTGGATAGGAAAAGTTGAGAGGGATAGGGGCCGAATGCAGGCAAAGGGTCTAGCTTGGTCAGCACAGACAAGTTGAGTTGAAGAGCCTGCTTCCATGTTGTGGAACTCTTATCTCCATGAACAGGATATTCTGTGTCTGTATGATGCCTCCAAAATATCTTGCGATTGCTTTAGATTTTCTTGTGTCCAGGATGGCACCGTATTTGCTTTGTTTTTAATGCTTTCAAAATATTCTGCTCAAGAGTTTGTAATTGTAGATACTTGAAGAGCTTACTGTTGAGAAATAAAATAGCATCACTATTCTTGATAACAAATGAAGTGGCATAAGGACAGGTGAAACTTAGAGATGGTCCCAGGGACACTACAATTATGATCTAGGTCCCAGTGGCTGACATGAGGCATCATTCTAATGCTGAGGTGTTGATAAATTTGTTTGAAAGTTACAATGTTACTTCAGTAGATGAACTCTGAGAACCAAGGTAGTCGTGTGCTCTGTCAAGTTGACTCTTCTCTCAGCTACATTGATCTACATCCATGCAATATGTTGGAATCAAAAGGCTTTCCACTTCTGCCCTCCATTTTTTCTCCCAGAATTTCCTTCCTGCCACCTTTTAAGACATTTTGCTGTAAACTAATATCTACTACATTATTTGGTTTAATTCCACTTTGCTTTTTTCCCCACTGTCACTGTAGCCTGAACTATGTACATTCATCTAAAGTTTCTCAGATCCTTTAGTTGTAACTGTTTGAAGTTCAATTCTGCTTTCCCAAAATGTGAACTATTGCTTTGCTTTGATTTTGAAGTAGTTCGGCTGGAGAGATGGGGGGGGGGAGTCATCTCGGCCCTAGCTAGATACTGACTGGGTTGTAATCGGACCTTTCCCCTTGTGGTAGGTGAAGAAGCTGCAGGCTGTGCTGAAACCCATGATGCTTCGAAGACTGAAAGATGATGTGGAAAAAAACCTAGCTCCGAAGGAAGAAACCATCATTGAGGTGGAACTGACCAACATCCAGAAAAAGTATTACCGGGCCATCCTGGAGAGGAACTTCTCTTTCTTGGCGAAAGGAGCTAACCAGGCTAACATGCCAAACCTGCTAAATACCATGATGGAACTGAGAAAATGCTGTAACCATCCCTACTTGATCAATGGTGAGTCTGGGTCTCAAGCTCATTTTCATGCTGTTAATGCCTCACTATTCCATCCAAATACCTCCTTAGCCTCTGCGCTCCTCGTTATCTCTGTAATTTCCTACGAGATCTCGGAGCTCCTCCACTTTGTGCATCAACTTTTTCATTGCTGTCCTGTTGGCAGCTGCACGTTCATGCTGGTGGCCAAAGCTCTCAATTTCTCTGCTTAAATTTTTCTGACTGTCCTGTGCACTGCTTGGGGATGTTTTACTGAAATACCTAATCAGAATGTGTGGGACTGAAAACGATGACTTCTGTGAACGACTGATTGACGCAGTGTGGACAGTGGGCTGCAGGGTTTCTTTCCATGCCATATTTCTGAGTGACTCTGTAACATTTTGTTACTTGGTCCATTTGGTCTCACATCTTCTTTGACTAGGGCAGAAGGATTTTCTCCCTCAAAGTGGAAACTGTTGCCCTACTGGGCCATACAGAGTGGAGTGTACATCTTGAAATCCCTAATTAGTGTTGATAACTAACATTCTAAGTGCCAGCAATTTCCTGACCATAGTGTGAAACAATTCTAGCTCCTGATTAGGTCAGTGATTAGTGCAAATAAAAGAGTTAGTACAGGTGGTGTGATGGTTGGCATGGACATATCAGGTAGATATGGCCTGCTCCTTTGCGGTCTGGTTCAAGTATCAGGGTCTTGGGTGCCCCAGTATTTTTGGCAGTGGGTAAAGTAGACGTCACATTGAAGCATGAACAGGGCAATTTCAGAGGAGATAGAGTGCTTCTGGGGAAAATATGCAATGAAACTTTGAATTTTGATTCCTGCCAGGTGCTGAGGAGAAAATCCTGGATGAATTTCGTGAAGTGCACAACCCTGATGCTCCTCATTTTCAGCTGCAGGCCATGATTCAGGCAGCAGGAAAGTTGGTACTGATCGACAAGCTGTTGCCCAAACTTATTGCTGGTGGCCACAAGGTGCTGATCTTCTCTCAGATGGTCCGCTGCCTGGATATACTTGAAGATTACCTCATTCACAGACGGTGAGCTGGGACAAGCTGGCTGTCTCCCTGAGTTGGAGCCAAGCCTTGCCTCTTCAGAGCTGCTACTTATCCATAAAAAATCATTTGAACGGCTGGTATTTTGTTAAAAACAAGTCCTTAAAACTTTGATCAAAAATTAAAAGAACACTTGATCCTATTCAGATGTTGTGATTGAAGTTTCCTAACCTCTTCTTTGGGACAAGCCCAGGTGAATCAAAAAGTCCCAACATTTCTACCTGGTTTTGTGGAAGTGTTTGAGCTGTCTGAACACAGCATTTGATAGACCCAGTGTGAGTGGCAGAAACAATTAGACAGTGTGTATTGCCAATACCATTCAGCCCTGCGGCTGGACATGATGTTCACCCAGTGGTAGAAATATTTATCTATCTCAGTTTGAATCAGAGGAGTACCTGCTCTCATTAGCTACTCCTGCTTTTGTTATGGTAGGGACTGAGGAAGGCTTTTAAAGTAACTTTAGGTGAGTCACTCTAGTACATCTTGCACACTGTAATTACTGGGTCCATGGTGAGGGAGAGAATGGATTTTAACTTCCCAAACCCGTGATCTCTCACCTAAAAATACCAAGTCACCAGAGACTTGGGACCTCCAGCTCCTCCAGGTTTTCCTCTGACTTGCATCAACTGACGGGAATAGAACACAGGAAGAATACAATCGGGCCACGATGCCTGTTTTGAGCACAATGCCAATTTATACAACACATTTACTCCATTCCTTGCCTGTTTATGTGTCTGTTGAAATGCCAATTAAACATTGCTATCCCATCTGCTTCCACCACTACTTCAGCAGCATGTTCCTGGCACCCTCCATTCTGTTTCCTCATAAATCTCATTTAAGCTTTCCCCCTCTCATCTTCAATCTACGCCTGCTAGAAATGGACATTTCCATCCAGTGAAAAAGACTGTGGCTATCTACCCTATCTCTCTCCTTCCATCATCATTGCTGCCTGTAAATCTTGAACCCAGGTCTAACCGTGTTTTCAAAACAGACCTGTCTTTTCAAGGGCAGGTCAGGGCAGCCTTTAAAGCTAGCCAATAGCAGGCACAGCTCATGAATGGATTAGGGGGTAAAAGAAAAGAGTTGATGAATCTGTGGCAAGTTTTTAGGGAAATTTCTGAATTGAATTTTAGAAATCTAGTGCTGGTAATGAACAGAGAGGCCTCCTTAAATGCTGTAGGATTTCATGTATAAACATGTTGGTTTACATGTTCAACCATTGACTGTTCTTAACTATTTTAGGTACACCTACGAGCGAATTGATGGCAGGGTAAGGGGAAACTTGAGGCAAGCTGCGATCGATCGTTTCTCCAAGCCGGACTCCGACCGCTTTGTATTTCTGCTGTGCACCAGAGCAGGAGGTCTTGGTATTAATCTGACTGCTGCAGACACTTGTATCATCTTCGATTCAGATTGGAATCCGCAGAATGACCTGCAGGTGAGTGCCTGCACCATCTGCCCTGGACACTGCTCTCCACTTAGTTGCTATTCCACTTCACTGAGTAACCTGTCAAGTGCTCAGTGCAGAGATGGCTCAGTATTTCTTGAGTTTTGAAATCCTTTGAGGGTTCTGATGGATTTTATTGCAGTAAATTGGTTGAAAAAACAGCAAGGCTAATTAAGAATGCCACAAGCTACACAGGCAAAATAAAAATAAGGAGGTTAAATTAAGGGGTATAAAATTGAGAGAAGTCTAGACAGGCTAAACAGAAGGATCCATTAGCAAGAGGGGCCATTAAATTAGGGGACAGTGATTTAAATTGGTGAATAGAAAGATTGTGGGAGATGTGGAAAATCAAAACAAAAATCGCTCAACTAGTGAGTCCTAAAATGGTCAAACATACTTGGATGACCACTGCACATCAAGACCATGGACCAAGAGATGGTATTACATGGTCCAATTTTGGCTGCACAGACTCCAGTGAGAGGGCCTCCCTGTGCTATAAATTTGCATGGATTTTATTTCAATAATTATTGGAAATGAAAAGGTATAATAACATGCATTTATTATTTAGGAGTTACAAGGTACCCCATTAGTGATATGAATAGAAACATAGCTAAAGTAAAGAGGCAAGCGAAAGAATAAAGTTACAGACAGTTAGAAGTCTCTTGTCACAGAAGACTGGCAACATCAAATGAACTGGTTGAAATGTCAGAGAATGAAGGGGCTGCATTTTGGGGTCAGAGAGGCATTAGTGAAAAGCGAGTGTTTTGCCTTTTGTGCTGGTCTCATCGTAAACAATGGGGAAGTTTTCCATCTGAGGTCACAGAGAAGCTTCTGAAAGAAGTACTGACTTATTCATGCCCAAGTAAGGTTATGTCTGGAGAGGCTGCAGTTGGAGCCAAAAATGTAAAGTTTCTGTTGTGTTCTCCTCACCAATACTGTACATTTTCCCTCATCCATGCATTTCATTATCTGATTGCATGCATCTTGAAACTCCCTTAACCTTTCATTATCTCCAGGCTCAGGCTCGTTGTCACCGGATCGGACAGAGTAAAGCAGTTCAAGTATATCGCCTCATAACTCGTAACTCTTACGAGCGAGAGATGTTTGACAAAGCTAGTCTCAAGCTGGGTCTGGACAGGGCTGTGCTGCAAGCAATGAATCGCAGAGGAAACACTAACGGGGTAAGGTGGCCTGTCACTGTCTATTGTTGTTTGCACACTCAGTGTTTGGCTGCTTGTGCTTTGTGAGGTGGCCTCTAGTGATGGAACACATTGGAAGGGCCTGCTTATGCAGGTTCAGCATGTCAGGTCAGACGCATCACAGGCATGTTTATCAAGGGTGTGATAAAAGCCAACATGAGAGATAACTCAATGCTACGGAAAAATCAGGATTGGGAATTAAATGTTGCAGATTCAATCTTTCTTTATTGTCATATGATTAAAAACAGTGCAATATTACATGAAATTTGTTTTCGCCATCAGAAGAAATTGCCTGAAGTGTCTCTTAGAGTCATAAAAAGAGAAGCAAAGAGACATAGATTAAAATTGCAGTGGGTAAAAAGGTGCAACTATAAGAAAGACAATAACATTAATTTGAATCATGACTGCACCAATCTAGTGAAAGAAAAGTAGAGCAAGAGATATGCTTGCAAATTAGAAATCAGGGAATTTCAACTGCCATAATACCAATTTGATAGAAAGGGGGAAACTTTGTTCAGTGACTACAAGGCTCCTTTTCTAACCTGGAAGATTTAAATACTTAACAAGGAAATGTTTATTTGGTGTAGTTATGCAGGATGGACCATAACAATTAAATATTTAAGTTACAATGAGCATAATACCAGACAATTTAACAGGATAACTGCAAAGGTCAGAAGGAAGATAACCACCAAGGTATGAGATTGATACCTCATAGAGTAGGGTTATTGGATTCAAGCAGAATAAGAAGGACTCTCATTGAGATGTATAAAATTCTAACTGGACCGGACAGGTTAAATGCAGGAAGAATGCTCCTGTTGTTGGGGAAGTTTAGAACATGGGGTGAGAAGGGGGAAGCCACTTGGGACCAAGATGAAGAAGAAACTTCTTCGCTCAGAGAGTTGTGAACTTGTAGAACTCCCTGCCACTGAAAATTGTTGAGGCTAGTTAATTAGATATATTCAGAAGGGGGTTGGATATGGCCCCATTGGCTAAAGGGATCAAGGGGTATGGACAGAGTGAAGGAATAGGGGATTGAGGTCACATGATCAGCCACGCTGGTATTGAATAGTGGAGCAGACTTGGGCTGTATGGCCTTATGCTTTTAAATTTCTAAGCTTGAAGACCGAACAAATGATTGACAGATGACATTTAAGAAAGTTGATTGACATTGTGCATTTTGTTAGGAAGAATGAGGAGTTAGTTATTACCAGGAAGATGTGACTCTGGGATGAAGGAGGTATCACGAGTACAAATCCCTTGCAAACTGTCCCATCAAACATTTCCAGGCAGTGATGGCACTGATGAGATGTGGTGTGAATCACGCCTTGATTCATGACATTCCACCTCTCCTGAAGTCTATTGTGGTGTCCATTTATCATTTGCTTTGCTTATAGTACTGTACTGCAGATTCAATGGAATCTGGATGTAGTTTATCTAGTTTTATCAAGTGAAGGAAGAGTGGTGAAAAGGAAAGTTAGCTAATAAAAGCCATCTTTCAACAAAATCTCTGCAGGGCTGTTAGCACTCCCTGTTTACCCACCTACATTACAGTAGCCCCCTTTCTCCAGTTGATGTTTGGATGAACAGGACTTGTCTGTTACTCAAAGACCATGTGCCTTCCCACACAGGTGCAGCCATTGTCTAAAATTGAAGTAGAGGATCTACTTCGCAAAGGAGCATATGGAGCCCTAATGGATGAGGAGGATGAAGGGTCAAAGTTTTGTGAAGAAGACATTGACCAGATCCTGCTTCGTCGAACTCGCACTATTACCATCGAATCGGAAGGGAAGGGCTCCACATTTGCAAAGGTTAGAAGTAACATTTATGGATCCAACCCATGATGGCTACCAATAGTTAATGGTTCACTGGCCAAACAGTTTCATTGATTAGTCGAATATTTGAACTGCTGTACGACTGGAATGGGAGGGAAGAACAGAGATCGCCTGTTTGCCTGTTGGAATTTATTTTGATCAAATTCAGCTGCTCATATTGCTGACATCGCAATCAGTGGAAATACTCTCTGGAGCAAAGAGAAGGGGACATCAGAAGGAGGCAATTAAACTGCAAACGAATGTGGTCCTGTTCCTCCATTTAATTAATTATCGTGAAAACATGGCTTATTAGTAAAACTCAGCCAAGTTATTTTAGAGAGTTACCTACATAAATCCTGTGATGTTCAGAGGAGGGATGTGCTGAGGTGGGGTTGATTGTGGGCCACATGGTAATGCATATCTTGTCTCATCTCAGCACCTGTTATTAAGTGTCATGAGTTAGTTAATCTGGGGTCACTTTGAGATTCGTCATTTAGCCAGCATTGTTCCCTCTGTACTTACAGAATATTTTTTAAGTACTAATCCATATCTGCCTGTGCTCATTGCATTGATTCAAGATTGATTTCCACATTCTGTTAAGACCTGCATTCGCAGCTAATCTACTGAGAATTGAGCAATCCTCACACTTCCCTCCAGGGGTATTCCCAGCTGTGTAATTTAATTTCACTGGCACACCCAGCAGTACATGTGTTGGTTGCTTAAACTGTTTACAGCTCCTTGACAAGAGTTCCTTTGGTACTCTGCTGTGATTTGTTTCTGCTTCAGGCCAGCTTCGTAGCTTCAGGAAACAGGACGGATATCTCCCTGGATGACCCCAACTTCTGGCAGAAATGGGCCAAAATTGCAGAGCTGGATATTGAGTCGAAGAACGGAAAAGTAAGTGCTCTGTCGGGTACTTCCCTTCAGCTGGTGCTCACGTGTGCTGAGATTTCATAATCTCTTGGCAGCGGGTATGGTAACAGGTTGTGGCCAACTTCTATCTGGTCCTGCTTACCCACTCTCTCGGCCGCCCTCACCCCCAATGGCTTATCTGGGGTTTCTGTAGCAGAGAGTCCCTCTAGTTCTAGCTGTATTTTCATTGTATGTCATGATGATACGTACCAACTAATGTGGATGTCATATCAGTGCAGCCATGCTGCCCTGTATCTAGCCCTTTGAAGGGGAAGGTCACTGCACTCAGATACAGTGAAATTCCAGTGTGATTGGTATACCTTCAATTGCCAATGTGTTCCGCCTGTCTCCATTGATTGTTTTGGGAGATGTTAAGAGTTTAGTGAAACTTCTGCAGATGCTGTGATTGCAGAAAAAGCACAGAGATGCTGGAGGAACTTGACAGGTCTCACAGGTCCCAAAGTAGGTAAAGATATGTTACCGGCGTTTCAGGCCTGAGCCATTCCTCGGCCTTTTTTTTTGACTCATGCCTTGAAGAAGGGCTCAAGCCCAAAACATCAGTTATATATCTTAACTTCTAATGGACGCTGTGAGACTGGCTGAGTTGATCCAGCATTTCTGTGTTTTAATCAAAAATTTTGTGCCCCTTACCCAGTTCACCAAAATACTAATTCAACTGATCGTCTTCTGCCAAATATCGTTTGGACAGAATTGCTACCTCGTAAGTTTAAGGAGTGAAAGGGGGGGTGTGAACAGGCAACGACTGAGAGCAGTGCTCCACTGGTGGGGAGGGGATTGGAAGAACAGGTGGAGACTAGAGTGGTGTGCCATTGGTAGGGATGAGATTGGAAGGGTGGGTGGAGACTGAGAGCAGAGATCCACTGGTGGGGAGATCAGAAGGGCAGGAGGTGACTGAGAGCAGTGCTTCACTGATGGTGGTGGTGGGGGGGGGGGGGGGGGAGGTCAGGTGGGTGACTGAGAGCGGTGCTTCATGAGTGGGGAGGGGATAGGAAGGACAGGTGGAGATTAGAGCTGTGCTCCACTGGTGGAGAGATCATGGTTATATGGTTATATTCCAGGTGCTGTTCAGTGGGACTAGGAGGGTGGGGATTTGTTCTGGCATGGACTAGTAGGGCCAAACTGGCCTTTTCTGTGCTTTATATGGTTATCAGAAAAGCAGGTGGTGACTGAAGGTGATGCTTCACTAGTGGGGAGGGGATTGGAAGGGGTGGGTGTTCTGGAGGGTTCAGGTGCAGCAAAGAGTAGCTGATGGAATCAGATGGTTTGCACATTCAACAGGAGGTATTTGGATTACTTTTGGCAAAGGCTAGAATGATAGGGGTTTGGTTTGATTTGGATCAATTGCAGGTCATAGTGTGTAGATGATGGAAACAAGATAGAAGATGAGATCTAACAGCACGCCATAGGCACATCATCTTGTGGAACCTTAAAGTCAGTGGAGCTGGACGATTAGTTGCCGTGGCAGATGTTGATTCTTGAATTTGAATGTCTTGCACATAGGACAGTTTGGTCATCGACACACCACGTGTCAGGAAACAGACCAAGCACTATAATTCGTTTGAAGATGATGAACTGATGGAGTTCTCTGAGCTTGACAGCGATAGTGAAGATAAACCTTCAAGGTCCCGACGTCTCCATGACAAGACCCGTCGCTATCTTCGGGCAGAATGCTTTCGGGTAGAAAAGAACCTATTAATTTTTGGGTAAGTGCATGCTTTGGACTGGATTTATTGAATGTAAACTGATAAACTGCCTAACAAGTCATCAGGACCATCTCATGTATTCCAATCAAGTGCTTAGGATTTCAATCACTGTTCTAGCATTGGAAATCTGGCTGCCATTTAGCATGGGGTGAATTCCCAGTGACAGGGTATGTGAGGGCAAACTACCTGTTCCACTCATGACAACATCTTCAGATCTTTCATTCGAATTGGATGACCTGAGAGAGGGAGAGAGTTTGTTCAGGGGGTGGGGAGCAGAAATCTGTCCCACGAAATAGCCTTGATCTTTGCTCATCTTGTAAGCAGAGTAGATGAGGTCAAGGTTCCTTCCTGTGACCATCAGAGATCAAGACTACATCTGTACTGGCTCGAGTATTTAACAATCTTTCACCATCACTGAAAGGTTTGAGCCACTCATTCTTTAATCTGGCCTCATGCCAGCACAGCAGAATGAGTTTTTGATCCATGTACAAATATCCTGTGAAAAATTGGAACCAGATAATCATACAGTACTCGATGTGAGTTTGTTGTCACAAACATATGGGCAGATTCTTTATTGCTGCAGCTGAACAGGTACTCAAGATAAACCAACTACAAGATTAAAATTTAAATGACCACAAATGCAAGACAGGAAAAGAGATGATAAAAATCAAAGCGAAGAGAAATATGTACAGTTGCAGTTCGATCAAAAACCAAAGTAATGTTTCATTGATCATTTGGTGACCCTGGGGTAGTTTATGGTTTGGTTAATATTGGTATTGAGCAGTTCAAGAGCTTGGTAGCTGTTGGATAAATCCTGAGGAAAAACTGTGCCTGAGCCACATTCCTCTGGCTTTCTCATGTAACTTGGACCCCCTTCCTTCCGAGGAAGGCCTAGTAATGGAGTGAAGCATGGAGACACAGAGACTGCAATTGCCAGAATATGGAACAGGAAACAAGCCTCTGGATGAACTCATATCAGGACAAGCAGTAATAAAGAGGACAGGGGGATAGTCGGGTGTTCCGGTTAAGACCCTCACAGAGGGAAGTTGGCTGGAATACGGAAGTGAGAGCGATGAGTGAGACAGACACTGGTAAATGGAGCCAGATGGGGGATTTTGCTCGTACCTTGATGGAGAGTTTAGGCCCAAAATGTTGTTTATGGATCATTATCTTGGCTACATAAAGAACACTGCATGATCTGCGGAGTTTCTCTACCATCTTTGTGTGGAGGATAAAAGGTGGTAAGTGGAAACAGATTGGGGAGGGATGATGTAGTCTTAACTATGCATGCAAGGGTTGTGTTGGTGGAGATTTCTAGGCTACTGTTATCTAAAATGCCAGTGGGCTGTTGCCCTCTATGCAGGTGGGGACGATGGAAGGACATCCTGTCGCATGGACGATTCAAGTGGCACCTGACAGAGAAGGACATGGAGACTATTTGTCGCACCCTTCTGGTCTATTGTCTGAAGCATTATAAAGGAGACGAGAAGATTAAAAGTTTCATCTGGGACCTTATTACTCCCACAAAGGATGGACAGAATCAAGCACTCCATAACCACTCAGGTATGAGATCCTTTAGAGATATAGCACAGTAACAGACCCTTCAAGACCATGAGTCCGCTCACAGTTGCCTGAACTTCTGATAGTTAGTAGGCTACAGGTCAGGGGAGCTGACTGCGTGCAGCTGCAGATTATCGGAGCTGAGAGTGATGGGCAGAGGACTGAGTGACAATGAATCGTGGGCTGGGATTGGAGGAGCTGAGATTGGATGGGCTAGGGCTTGGATGGGAGGGGAGTGGGTGTGTTGGGGATTGAAGGAGTTGATATTGAGTGGGCTGGGGATTAGGGAGGAGGGGAGTGGGTGGTATGGAGATTAGAGGAGAGTGGGTGGGCTAGGGATTGTATGTGAGGAGAATGGGTAGTATAGGGATTAGAGGGAAGTGGGTGGACTGGATATTGGAGGGGAGCAAAGTGGTTGGGCTGCAGAATGGAGGGGAGGGGATGGACTGGGGATTGGAGAAGCTGAGCAATGGGCATGAAATGTTCATCGATAAAGACTGTTCACTAATATGGTAATAAAGAGAGCATTTCATATTAAAGCTGACTAGTGATGGTCTTTCTTATTTAAAGAAGATATGGACATTGTCACTTGAAGCCATATTGTGTACTGGAATATTTAATAATAACAATTTTGAACCTTTGTTCCAGGGTTATCAGCACCTGTGCCCAGGGGGAGAAAAGGAAAGAAGCTGAAGACACCACTGTCTCAGCCCGAGCTGAAAAATGCTGATTGGGTGGCTAGCTGTAACCCAGACGTGCTCTTCCATGATGATGGTTACAAGAAACATCTCAAGCAACACTGCAACAAGTGAGTGTAGTCGGGACTGAGCTGTGTGGAGGGGAAGAAGTCCTGACCCAGGGGTGGGGTAGGTAGGTGGTGGCACAGAGATTGGGATGTGCAGAACTGTGCCCCTTGGATAACTATGCCCAGTTGCAAGTAAAAGAAGCAGGATTTCTTCTTAAACTGCACAACCTTTCTTATTGATGTCACATCCGTTTCTTGTGCTATTCAGGGATAGACCTCACTGCTGCACAGTATCATCCTGTCAATCTGTTGAAAACACAAAGCAATGTGTAGGTAAAGATATGTGATTTCTGCCTCTTCCTGTTCTTGAGCTTTCTGTGGTTGTCCACAGGGTGTTGCTGAGAGTCCGAATGTTATATTATCTCAAGCAGGAGGTACTGGGGGAGGCTGCTGACAAAGCTTTGGATGGTATTGATGCAAGGTACGTCACATAGCTTGGTTTGATACTGAGCCATCCAGAGTAAGGTGGACAGTTTTGAAAGAGGTTCCTGTTTAAACGTGGTGGGGTGAGGGATGCTTCTTTCCCTCTGGAAAATGACATCTAATGTTGATCAGGTGGTAGGATTGGGTTGCACTGCATCCATTTATTTTGCTCTCCTGCTTCCAATGACACAGGTTGTTAAACAGTCTTGATGATAATTGGCCAAAGAACCAGAGAAGGAGATCAAACACTTCACGCAGAGCACTCCATGACCTGAAGCAAATTTCAAAAAGGGTTGGATAAAAATGGGGAAAATAGTGTTGAGGTTTAGGAACACAGCAGTGTGTCGCAGGATGAATGGAGGGCTGGGATAGGCAAAATGGGCTGGATGGTTCTATGATTGAACGTAGTAAAACATGAAAGTCTGTAGACACTGAAGTAAAACCACAATGCTGGAGAAACTCAGCAGGTCAAACAGTGTACTTTATTTAGCAAAGATAAAGATACATTGCCAGCATTTTGGGCATGATGAAGGTTGGCTGCTTTAGCCCCAACTGCTGCTGAAGAGCTCACTCATGGCAAGCTAAAATGTGATACTGGAATATGGCAGCACAAAATACATATGGATTTCAGAGGTGTCTGAAGGAGAAAAATAGTATTGTCTCTAATCTGGGAGTTATTTTGTCCCACTATGTATAAATTCTATCCTAACTCTGCTAATCTTACCTATAATGGAGGTGCTTTAATAATCTGACAGAAAGAGAATCTGTTTTACTGATGAGTCCAGAAAAGGAAGTGATAACCTTATCATTAGAGCTGGGTCAAAGTGATGTCAGAAAGCACTTCGCACAGTACAGGCCCTTTAGCCCTTGATGTTTTGTTTACCCCATATTCCTTAAAAAAAAATTACTAAACCCTCCTTACCTCATAACCCTCTGTTCTTCTTCAATCCATGTACCTATCCAAGAGTCTCTTAAATGCTCCTAATGTTTTAGCCTCCACCAGCATCCCTGGTAAGGGCATTCCAAGTACAACTCTCTGTATATTTAAAAAAAACATATCCCTAGTGTCTCCCCTCAACTTTCCTCCCTTCACTTTGTACATATGTTCTCTGGTGTTTTCTGTTCCTGCTCTGGGGAAAAAAAAGGCTCTGGCTGTCCACCATGTGCCTCTCATAATCTTGTAGACTTCTGTTAATTCTCCTCTATGCTCCAAAGGGAAAAGTCCCAGTTCTGCTAATCTTGCCTTAAAAATACTTATTTTCCAATCAAGGTAACATCCTGGTAAATATCCTCTGCATGCTCTCCATAGCTTCCACATCCTTCCTATAATTAGAACTGAACACAAAACTCCCAAATGTAGTCTCACCAGTGATTTGTAAAGTTGCAACATGACCTCTCTACTCTTGAACTCAGTTCCCCTATTAATGACGCCCAGCATTACATAAGCCTTCTTAACTATCCTATCAACCTATACGGCGATCTTGAGGGATATATGGATTTGGACATTCTTCAGAGTGTAGATGAACAGAGGGACCTTTGGGTCCAAAGGGAGTGGAAATTTCCAAACTTTCCCAAAAGAGCTGTTGAATATTTCCAGACTGAACAAGAGAGGAATAAAGTAGTTGTTTTGTGCTCCATTGAGGACCATTAAATGAAAAGTCTGCTCACAAATTATTGTTATTTATCATTTCTAATGCAATGATTTTATCCATCTCTTCCTGATATACGTTGCCGCTGTCTTCCTCTTTGTTGCTATGTCTTTGCCTGTTTGTGTCTTGCCTCACTGCCTTACCCTTTCTGCCTTGTGCTTGCTTCTCTTCACCGCGCCTTGGACTACAGTAAGCTGGAAGTCTGGATCCCTGAGGTTGACTACAATGACATACCAGTCGACTGGTGGGATGGAGATTCGGACAAGTCTCTACTTATTGGAGTTTATAAGCATGGTAAGCCTGTTTGGCTTTGTAGACTTCCCAGTCTGTTACTCCTTCTCAGTCAAAATCCCTTTACCTGATCCCCTTCTCATCCTTCTACCAATTACTTTAAATGTTTCCCTCCCTTAGTTTTGGATATCTCTTGAAAGGGTAATCGATCCTTTCAAGGTTTTATACAGAAAATAAAAATTGCATGGGCAAACTAATTGAAATCTGACAAATCTATGAGTCCTAATAGATGTTACCTCAAGGTCTTAAAGGAAGTGGTGCTGTTAGTTTTAATTTTACAAAATTAATAGATTCACAGAAGTTTCTATTTGATGAGAAAATGTGGTTATTTCATACAGAAAGCAAAAAAATTCAGGCCACTCTGATTTTTCCAAAATGTTCAGCACAGGCATGTAGGCTGAAGTGCTGTACTGTTCAATGTTCAGTTGGTTAATCATCTATCAAAGGGAAAATATTAGAATCAGAATCAAAATTTATTGTGATGAACAAGTCATGAAATTTATTGTTTTGCGGCAGCGTTACAGTGCAATCATTCATATAAACCATCTTACAAACATAATGCATGAAAAGTCAAAGTAAAGCATTGTCTGGATCATTGATAATTCAGGAATCTGATGGCAGAGGGGAAGAGGCTGTCCTTGTGCTCGTCTTCAGGCTCCTGTACCTTTTTCCCAATGGTAGCGGAGTGAAGAAGGCATGGCCTGGGTGGTGGGGTCCTTGAGGATAGAGGCTTCTTTCTAAAGGCACCACCTCTTGTTGATGTCCTCGATGGAGTGAAGACTAGTGTCTGTGATATTGCAGGCTGGGTGAACAACTCTCTGGAGTTTTTTCTTGGCCTGAGACTTTGTACCAGACAATGATGCAACCAGCCAGAATGCTCTCCACTGTACACCTGTAGAAGTTTTCAAGAGTCTGCGGTGAGATATTGGATCTCCTCAAACACCTTACAAAGTATAGCTGCTGTAAAGCCTTCTTCATGATTGCATTGACGTAGAGGCTCCAGGACAGATAGAAGCTATTATTAAAAATGTTATAGCTGCCACTATGGAAAATTCACAAAGGTCTTTGAAAAGTACCATAATTTTCAGAAGGCATTTGATAAGGTGCCAGATGAAAGTTCAATATGAAAAAGCTTGTGGTGTGGGAAGTGTGGATAAAAGGTTGCCTGGCTACCAGGCAAGAGTATAAATAGAAGTGGGCTCAGTTCTGGTTGGCAGCAGTGCACAGGGAATGATGGTGAAGACTTGACTGTTTATAGAAACACTTGGAGGGAAGCAAAATTTGCCGAGGATGCAAAGATAGGAAGATAAGTTCTCAAGTGGGCAGAAGTAAGTGGTGAACTGGAGTGAGCTTCCAGAGGAAGTGATGGAGGTGCAGAGGCACCTAATTAATTGTAATGTTTGGAAAGCATTTGTGGAAGTACTTGGACAGGAAAGGAGTGGAGAAATATGGGCCTAATTCAGGCAAATGGGATGTGTATAGCAAAGCATTGTGGTCAGCATGGAGGAGGAAGGGTGAAGGGCCACTGTTCAGCTTCACAACACTGACTCCATTTGCTTTACAAAGTTAAATAGAACATATAGCACAGGAACAGACCCTTTGGCCCAGGTGTCTGTGTCAAGTTTCATTGAACTAAAACTGCTACACATGATCCACATCCCTCTCAAAGCCTCTTAAACCTCCACCATTACCCCAAGCCACCCATTCCAGGCACACACCATTCTCTGTGTCAATAGAAACTTGCCCTGAGCATCTTTAAATTCCCTCTATCCTCACCATAAATGTGTGTTCTCTTGCTTGTGACGTTTTTACTCTGAGGAAAAGATTCTGATCATTTACTCTGTCTCTCTTAATTTTATAAATTTCTATCAGGTCTCCCCTCCAGCACGCCAGAGAAAATAACCCAAATTTGTTCAACCTCTCCCTGTCGCACATATACTCAACATACAACACAGCATTGCAATACAGAAGAGGCCCTTAGACCCATGATGTGCCAACCTTTATAAACCTACTCAACATCTAAACCTTCCCTACCTCACACCCATTTTTCTTGTATCCATGTACCTGTCTGAGTATTTTAAATGTCCCTGTTGTACCAGCCTCCACCACCACCCAAGATAATGCATTCCAGGCAACCACTACTCTGTGTTTTTAAAAATAAAAACACCCCTGATGTCTCCCTAAGCTTCCTCCCCTCACCTTGCACAGATGTCCTCTGGTATTTGCTACTGTTGCTCCAGGAAAAAGGTGCTGGCTGCCCACCCTATCTATGCCTCTCTAACTCAGGCAATATCTTGTCCCTCTCCAAGCCTCTACATCCTCCCTGTAATGAGATGAAGAGAATTGTGTGTTATTTAGGATGACTGTTGAGCTGTATTATCTGTAGCCTTTAGGCTGATCGTCTTCAACCAGTTTCTGCATGTTTAAATTTAAATTTTCAATTTTTTAGATTTAGACATATAGCACGGTAACAGGCCATTTCAGCCCACATATCCGTGCCACCCAGTTTACACCCAATTAACCTACAGCCCTGACACATTTCAAACGATGGAAGGAAACTGCAGCCCCCAGGGAAAACCCATGCTGACACAGGGAGAAGGTGCAAACTCCTTACAAAGCAGGATTTGAACCCTAGTCCTGATCGCTGGCACTGGAAAAGCCTTGCGTTAACCGCTCCATGTGGAATTGTTCAGCACAAACTTAGCTGGAGTTATCACAGTGGATCTCTTTTTACCTCAGCAGCTAAGTATACTGCCAAGGTGGTGCTGGGAGGAATTAGGAAACAATTTTTGATTTGGCCCTGTTGATTCCAGGGCTGGTTCGATGGTTTGCTTTTACGATTTTAAGTTAGTGGGAGAGAGTGTGATGTGACAGGAGACAGATGGCTCCAGTTTAAGTTATTACTTCACACTGCAGAGCAGTAAATCTTTGCCATACTTATGTGGGGATCAGAACCACTCAGTGGGTCTGGCAGCATGTGTGGCGAGGGGAAGAGTGGAGCAAGCTGAACTGTTAACCCGTTAGCAGATTTTCAGCACTTGTATGTTTTGCCCTTGTTTCAGTGTGTGGAGGGTGGTTTCCCATACTGCCTGGCTTCAGGTGACACAGTTCTTTAGTCCTGCATGGATACTCACCAGCTGAGTTGGTGGAAGTTGTGCCCAATACTATTGTTAGAAACTAAGATGTTGGAACAGAAATCCAGCAGATGCCTGGTGCTTGCTCTTGCATTCCTCCATCCTCCTGCCCTAGGAGTATCAGAAGGAAATCAGTTGAAGTATCACACCTGTGGCAGTGGTGTTATGGCTGTGATTCCTGATGCATCAGTATGCCACTAATGGGCCCTTCTCCAACTGTGGAGCTGAATTCTGGTGCTGGATGCTTTACTCGCCCACTGGGACCTGATTCTTTCTTTCCAGGTTATGAGCGGTATAATGCGATGAGAGCTGACCCTGCACTCTGTTTCCTTGAGAGGGTGGGCATGCCCGATGAGACCTCGCTGGCAGCGGAACAAGGAGGTGTCGACCTGGCAACAGACATGAGTGAAGGGTAAGGCATTGTCATCCATTGGAGCGGTTGAAGCATTCATCCTGAGCAGTAGCTCCTGTGAGCAGCCTTCAATGGTACTGGGTTCAAACTCCACTCAGAAACTTATGATGATAGAAGCACATGATACTTGAAAAGGCTATTCTGCCCATTGTACCATATCTCTGTGAGGTCCATCCCGGTGCACTGCCAGTTCCCATTTCAAGGTAATTCTGGAATCGGTTTGTACCTTTTCAGACAAAGAATTTTTAAATCCTGACAACTCTGAGTTACTGCTACTCAGTTCAGTATTTTGTCCATGAATTTACATCTGATCTTGTAACTCACCAGCAGGAAGAGTAAGAGGTCATAGCAATGTATTCTGGGATCAAAATCATGTACTCTGATGAATGCAAAGAGTCATTGAGTTCTACAGGAGGAACACAGGCCCTTCAGCCCAACTTTGCTGACAAAGCTGCTCCCATTTGCTGGCATTCTGTTCACCTCTCCTAAACCTGTGGTTCTCAACCTTCTTTCACCCACTCACATAGCACCTTAAGTAATCTCTTACTAACCACAGAGCACCTATGGCATCCCATAGGTGCTCTGTGGTTAGTAAGAGATTACTTATGTGCTATGTGAGTGTAGGAAAAAAGATTGAGAATCACTGCCCTAAACCTTTCCAATCCATGTACTGGTCTAAATGCTTTTTGAGTGCAACAGTTGACCCAATCTCCACCACTTTCTCTTTGCAGTGCACTTCATATACCTACCACCCTCTGTGTGAAGTTGCCCCTCAAGTCTCTTAAATTTTGCCCCTCTAATCTTGAATCCATGCCCTCTAGTTATAGATTCACCTGCCCTGGGAAAAGTACCATGGCTATTTACCTTACCTATGTCCCTCATCATTGTTGTGAACCTCTATTTGGTCTCCTGCTTACAGGGAGAAAAGACCCAGCCTTGAATTATGTGAGCCTCTTTATATAATTCAAGCTCACCTGTCCCAGCAACATTCTCCTGCATCTTTCCTGCAGCCTTTTCAACTTACTGACATCTTTCATCCATCTGGATAACCAAAACTGCACATAATACTGTGTAAAGCCTCATCAACAACTTGTACAGTTGTAACAGGACATCCATGCTCCAGTACTCAAGGCCCAGACTAATGAAGGAAAGTGTGCTAAATACTTTCCTCAGCACCCTGGCTACCTGCATTACCATTTTCATGAAACTATGTACCTGTACCTCTGAGCCTCCCTTTATTTTAAAATGCTCTCTAGGGCCCTACCATTCACTGTGCCAGTCCCGCTCTGGGGTTCAACACTTTACACTTGACAGAGTTAATTTGCATCTGACCATTTAAAATAACTCATTTGTCTTATTACTGCTCACAGATATTCTTTGAATGTTGAGGCTGACAGACAGAAGGCACTATGATGGAATGTCTCCATCTGTCCTGCCTCTAGCTGTGTGCACTGTGAACCCTCATTCTCCAGCCAGAAAAAACACCCACTCAAAACATGCATACTCTTGAGGCTGGTGAATCATATGTTCAGGGTTTAGGACATTTCAGAGTGATGTTTTCCATGAATGGGTAATTCTCTATGTCCTGCATTCTAGGGTTGACCTCTGTAAAGGTGATGTCTCTGAGTTGAAGTCTGATGGACAGTTCAAAGATCAGCCAGAAGTGAGTAAGGTGTCAAAGCTTTTCTAAAAAAAGTGTCTGCCCATCTCTTATGGATATGTGTTTTCCTTCAAATGTCTTCCTATTCTTCCTGGGGAGACAAGCTCCACCTGGAATGCACATATATCGTCTCTACCTGGCACTGCATTGTTGCTGGTTCCCATTTATGAGAGTATTCACAAAGTGTCAGCAGATAATGATCTAGAGCAGCCATTTTCAACCTTATTTCAACTATAGCCCCTTCAGACTCTGCTTAAAGTTTATGGGCCCCCTTCTTTATGAAAGCAGTCAAGTTTAGTTGGTTTCTTCCATACTTCTCTCGCACTGACTGCATAAAAAATGGAAAAAAAATATTTGTTATGTGAGGTGAAAAGAAAACAAGGCTTTTATTTAATGTTCTGTGGCTTTGAGAATGGTTAATCTGGAGCAGGAGTACTGCCTAATCCCTTGCAGGAATATTCCTGGAGCAGGAGTACTGCCTAATGCCTTGCAGGAATACCACCGCCAGCCATAGACCTATTATTGGTACGGTGGCTTAGATCTTAAAAACAGGTAGCCTTCCACCAGTGAGAGCTTGTGCCATTTCATTAGATCCTGCCCAGCCTGAACTTCAGCTTCCCATGTCATTGATGCCCATTCCCCAAAATTTCCATTAATTAAAAATTAAACAGGAAATGTGATAAATCTCAGAGATCAGGCTGCATTCTATTAATCTCAGTCTGAAATATCTGGTAATGCCAGTGTTAAAAATCTGAACAGATCCCTTGTATCTTCATCATTCTGCGGGAGAGTTCCAGATTTTCTTAACTTTTTTGTGGAAAATTGGTTCAAACTTTATTATAGCCTCTTGTTTTCCATATTCAGGTTTTATTTCAACATCTCGACTCACCTTTTAGGCAAGGGAATAGAAGCAGTCTTTGCAGCTTCTTCTCATTTGTAACCTGTACTGTTGACCCTGGCAGGAGGTTGGATTTCAATAATGTTCCAAACCTAGCCAGTTGTGGATGGTCCTGAATTCTGGTTTCCCCTTGAACCTGTTGCAGTGTCCATTCTATGGGCTTCCTTGGGAATTATTTCATAGCTGTGTCACCTGACTGACCCTTGTAGCTGTCCATGGCAGCTCTCCTGCCACATAATGGAAAAGCAGCTGGCCACTCTTGCTGTTCTTTACAGCCATAATGAAGAATTGGGGCTTCATAAACAGCTGTATGTATACAGAGAAAACATTTCAACTCTCTTGTTTATTCCAACATCAGTAATTCAATCATGCATTATTAAAGGAACAGACCATGAAATAGCCGCAGAGTTAGGCTTGATGTGTCGCATGGTGTAATGATCCTGTCCTAATTAAACAGAAAGTTGAGTTCCTTTCACAAATACAAACTATGTGATAGTAATAATGTTTGCAGGAAAAGCCAGCTGGTGGTGAACAACAGAGCATCATCAGTAGTAGGAAGAGGGGAGGATGGGAAACTGTTTCTTGAACTACGACCCTTAACCTCATAAAGCTGGCAAGGGTTATTCTTAGTTAAGGTTCGTGTTGTTTTACAGGAAGATACAAACTGCTGCATTGAATCTGGAATCACGGAGAAAGGGGAGGACTCGATTGTAGGTAAGATGTTTGTATGGTAACTGGCTTGTGTTAGTGAGATCAAGTGGAAAGCACAGAGAAAGAATATTCAGCCCCAGTTGACCAGGCCTGTGTTTATACATTACTCAAGCTCTTGCTTTCCCACACTGCCTCTTCCTCATTCCAATGTTAAAACAATCCATTTTGGTCTCCCTCATGAAAAGTGTTGCTTCCCCTTAAATGTCCTGAAAACACAGAAATACTGGAGGAACTCAGCAGTTCTCGCAGTGCCCACGGGAGGTAAAGATATCTAACCAACATTTCAGGCTTGAAAAAGCATGCAGGAGCCTGAATTAAAAAGTTGAGGAGAAACATCAGTTATATATCTTTGCCTCCTACGGATGCTGCGAGACATGCCAAGTTCCTCCAGCATTTCTGTATTTTCACTCCAATCAAAAATACAGACTTTTGTATTTTACTCCCTTAAATGTTTCCCTGCTCTACCTCCCTGTGGCAGTGAATTCCACATTCTAAAACTCTCCTGCATAGCTTGGTCTGGCTGAGCAATCATATCGGTCAGATCCTTCCTATACAAAAGGAACATCATCCACAATGCACTTTGTACCCAAGTTGACTGCTGTTGAGTGGAGACAGTTGCTCACCTCTTTGCAGAATGCAGATTCACCAAGAGTGTGTGGAGAGGGATGCGAGGGTCCTTGTCTCAGTCCATCCCCAGCGTGACAAAAAGCTCTCTAATTTACGGGCTGTTCCCAGAGACATCCAGAACTGCTGGAAGACCATCGGAGTGAAAGATGTCCTTTGGTCTGCCTGAAACTTGTCAGTCATTCAGCACAAGGAATGCTGCCAACTGGCAAATTCCAGGTTGCAGAAGTACACACTGACACAGCTATAACTAAGGTGCTGTGGTGAAGGACCACAGTCAAGAGTACTTCCATCAACAGGTATCGAGGGGCTGAGACTGAGTGAAATCCCTCAAAAAAACAGATGGGGGATTAACATCAAAGTGCCACAGTGGTGACAATGGTGTAAATAGAGAGCAATGTACAATGATGGGAATGTATGGACATGACACTAAGGGTGCGAAGAGGCTTTGAACAGTTTTCTGTTGTAAGTAATTTACTGTGAATAAAGTCTATTTTTGGGGAAAAAAATAAGTGACTATCTTGCATTTATAGCCCCAAGCCTTCATCGGCTCTCTTCATATACCCCCCCCCCCCCATCCCCACCACCATCATAACAAGTTTATCATGAATTCCCACCTCTCTTTGATTTTTTTCTTTCAGCTTGTGTTCAGTTCAGAACACTGAAGCAGATTGCTGGACTAACTGGGGTTAATATTCCTCATGCCCCACATCTGCTATTGATTATAGCTTTGTACTCTGCTGTGGTATCTCGTTACTTCCCATATAGGAATCAAATTATTTGATAACCATTCGATATAATGTTAGGTGAAACTATTTCACACTTGGAGTGATTTATTTCGATGGTTACAGAATTAAGGAAGGTCACTCAGTTGAGTCTACCCCCTCAATGTAAGAGCAATCCAGCTATTCCTACTGCTTGCCTTTTCCCTCCCACCCTGCGTTATTTCAGATCCTTAACCACCTCTTTCTTTCTTTTTTATTGTTTTTTATAAGAAATACAATACAGTGAAGAAAAGGGTATGAAATTGAAAATACGATGCCATGTATATGTATTAAGATAAAATTTCAAACAGTATAAACTTGGTCCTCCCTCCCCTGCAATGGGTAAAAATTAAAAATAAGACCTCAAAAGTATTATATAAAAATAAACCACCTAACCTACTCTAATTTTAAAAAAATTTAAAAACAGATGAGCAGCTTACCCTGAGGGTTACATATTTTGTAGTTTTTGGTTCCTACCGTAAATCGAAAACAAAGATAAGACTATCTTTCATCTGGAAGAGTAAATACATCTAATCAGATTAGAAACATTTACATCACATGAAAATAT
The DNA here is from genome assembly GCF_036971445.1 of Narcine bancroftii. Taxonomy (NCBI): domain Eukaryota; kingdom Metazoa; phylum Chordata; class Chondrichthyes; order Torpediniformes; family Narcinidae; genus Narcine; species Narcine bancroftii. The sequence continues at coordinate 29,810,760 of NC_091474.1, forward strand.
GACATAAAAAGTCGCCAGGTATTTTCACATTTCACCAGTGAATCAAATACATGATATCTAATTTTTTCTAGGCTTAGATAAGACATAATATAAGAAAACCATTGAAACACGGTTGGAGGTCTAGAGTCTTTCCATTTGAATAGGATGGCTCTTCGAGCCAGTAATGTAGAGAAGTCCACAACCCATTGAACAGGTACAGAAAAACTCCCTATGTCTGGTCAATAATCCTAAAAAGAGCAGTTATTGGATTGGGTTGTAACTCCACCTGGAATACAGTTGAAAAGATATTAAAAATTTCTTTACAATAGTTTTCTAAGGATGAACAAAACCAAAACGTGTGTCAACATAACAATTTCAGATTTGCATCTGTCACAAATAGAGTTAATATTAGAATAAATGCTAGCCAATTTATCTTTGGACATGTGAACATGATGCAGCACTTTGAAATGGATGTCGGGCACATATAGAAGATGTATTTACCAGTTTAAAAAGCTTGTCCCATAGATTGTCAGGTAAGGGTCTTGCAAGTTTCAGTTCCCAAGCCTTTTTAAAAAATATTTTATTTACAAATTTTAAACCACAATAATTATATTCCATTAAATTCAAAAAGTTATACATGTGGTATATAAGAACCCCCATCTCCCTTCACTCCCCCAAAACCCCTAGAAATAAAAAAGAAAGGTAAGAAAAATAAATTAAAAGAAATAAGGACCGGAGAATGCCAAGGGAAGTGAGGTCTTCAGAGAGTTTATCAAACATACAAACCCACATTTTGTTAATATGGGTGCCATATTTTCCAAAACAAATGGTATTTATTTCACAAACTATAAGTAATCTTCTTTAATGGTATACAACTATGAAGTTCTGCATTCCATCTTTCCATACCTAAATCCATATCTGACTTCCATGATATTGCTCATTTCCTAGAAACTGCTAAAGTAATTTGTACAAATTCAATTTGATACATAGATAATATTAATTTGGGTCTAATAATGTTAATATTACTCAATAAGAATAAAACTGGATCCTATAGGAACTTGAACCCTGTAATCTGTTCCAAAAGGTTACCGGCTTTCAATCAAAAATATTCCAATCTCACGTCCACCTATAACATAAGTCTTATACAGCAGGTTTCAGTCTATTTAATTTTAGTGGAGTCAAATATAACTGATGCAAAAAATTATATTGAACTAACCTATATCTAACATTTATAATTTTTGTCATATTATTCTTACACAATTCCATCCAATCTTTCTCATTTATTTGACTATTTAGATCTGCTCTCTCTCTTAATCTCGCTTTATGTACCCCTATTTTGGGGGAAATTCCCAAGCCTTTTGTATCTTATCGTGAAGTACTGGATGTAATTTCAATAATTTATCATATATAATTCCAATTAATCTTTTCTGAGAAGGATTCAATTGAAAAATATTATCAACTAAATCTGGTGAATACACAAATGAAAAATCCAGTAATATGACATTTCTAATTGTTAATATTTCTAATTTCTAATTGTTAAATATTTTTTAAAAATTAGTATTTGGTAAATCTGTAAAAATTAGTACTTGCAATCTGTTCAAGACATTTAACAACCTTACTTAAATAAATTTGCAAAAGAAACAATACCTTTGATTTTCCATATAAAGAAAGATTGATCAATTATTGATGGTCGAAAAAGTAATTATCAGAGGTAGCACTAGATAAGATGGGTTTTTTAAACTTAAAAAATATCCTAAATTGGAACCAGTTTGAGTATGGGATTAGATATATTCCTATTGATCTTGGAAAAGCTAAATGGAAGAGAGGCCCCCAATAAAGAAGCCACGGAGTACTGATGTATAGATCTCAATTCCAAATCTGTCTATAATGGATGATACAATTTATCAGAATAAAAAATCCAAAAAGTTAGATAGCAAATATGAGCAGCCCAGTAATAAAATCTAAAATTAGGTCGGGCCATACCTCCATCTTTTTTCAATTTTTGTAAATGAAACTTACTAATTCTAGGGTTTTTTTTTCCAATTAAAGGAGGAAACTTTTGAGTCAATATTAGTTTTAAAAAAAAAGGGTTTCAGAGTGAAATTGCTTGAAATAATAATAACTCCACTAATATTACCTAAAAACTTAGGTAATATTATCATTTAACTGCATTAATATGACCTATTAAAGATAATGATAAAGGAAACCGTTTGGAAAAAGACTATTTCTCCTCCATTCATGTACTTGAATAGAGGAGAAAAATCGAGTTTATATAAATCTTTAAATCTTTTAGTAACTTTAACCCTTAAGTATATGAGGTTATCTTTAACAATCTTTAATGGAACTTGAGTGTAGATTAGGACCTGCAGATTAATCGGAAAATGTTCACTTTTATAAAGGTTTAATTTATATCCAGAGAAAGATAACATAACTGGAATAGATCTTTCAGGATCTGAAATATAAACTAATAAGTCATCTGCATACAAAAAAAACCTCCATCTCTGGCAATCCCTTGACCTCTTGAGTGTCTCTAAGGGTTATTGCCAGAGGTTCTAAAGCTACATCAAATAGCAAGGGGCTAAGGGGACATCCCTGTCTAGTTCCCCTAAGCAGCCTAAATGAGGAAGATTTGTTATTACCATAGCTAAGGAGGTACTATAGATCGATTACTCCATGATATAAAGCCCATACCAAAATTAAATCCCCTTAATGTTTCAAATAGATAGTTCCATTCCACTGTCAAGTCTTTTCAGCATATAGAAAAATTACACATTCAGAAATTGTGTCTGAAGAGGAATAAATAATATTAATTAATCTAAATTGTGAATAGCGACTTTTAATAAATTCAATCTGATCTTTAGATACAAGAGGGAAGAATATTTTCAAACCTGTTGGCTAGAATCTTAAAATCTACATTCAACACAGAAATTGGCCTGAAATTGGCCTATAGGAAGTACATTCAGTCAGATCTTTATCTCTTTTAGGAATCAATCAAATTAACCCTTCATAAAAAGTTGGCAGTAGAAAAAACGGAATTTTCGAATACTTTACATAGTTGAGAATTAAGTAAATTATTAAGTGATGTTTAAAAATTTTACTGTAAAGCCATTGAAGAGAAGATGTAACTTGGGAAACTTCAAATGATATTTCAGGAATATTCAACCTTTGCAAAAATGTATTCTTTTAAATAGAATTATTAGGAAATTCAGATTTGTATAAATCTGAATAAAATTCCTGAAACACTTTATTAATTTCAGCATAATCTTAAGTCGTTAATTCTCGATGGGGTAAGTTAATAATAAGTCATGCTGAGTTTGAAATTCTACTCTTTCCTTATAAAAGTCCATACTAGATGTCATAGAATATAATCTGTTAATCTCATTAATTCTATTAACAAGTCACGTCACTAATAGCAATCCAACTGTTCCTATTGTTTGCCTTTTTCCTCCTGTCCTACAAGTTCTTTCAGATCCTTTGCCTGCCACCTATCTTGTGAACATTTCCTTTGCACCTGCCTGCTTGTGGAAGTGTATTCCAGGCCCTCACCACTTGATGTGTGTAAAAAAAAAAAAGGTTCCTTCTATCTCTTTAAATTTATTGTCACAGTATATCTAGAACAGTGAGAAGGTTTCTTCTGTGAGTAGTCTTAACATCAACTCTATCATACAGCTGTATAAAATAGAACAGGAGCAAGTTACAGAGTATAGAACTATAATGAAAGCTAGCAATCATCAATGTGAGGAAATGCAGCATGAGAGAACTGTATGAGTTTCATTCAGGAGCTTGATGGCTGCAGGGAAGAAACTAACTTTAAGCCTGTTGGTGCTTGATTTTACACTTTTGAGTCTTGCCCCAAATGGGAGGAGAGAGAAGTGGTGTCTGGTGTGTGATTGACTTTTTCCTAGCAGGAGACGCTGTAACGGCACTGATTTACCATGGCTTACAAACTTGTTTCAGCACACTGTGAAGTCAACATCGCATTCTTCAACTCCCTAAACACCACCCAGCTAAACTCCTCTGACCTTCTCATTGGCTCACTGCCACATGGATGATCCTGACACTTGCATCTGAGTTTCATCACCAGATACTGACACTTAATACACCCATGCACGTGCGCTATTACTCCCACATGCTGCATCGCTCAAGTCAGCAGCAACCAACACACCACTCGCGACAAAGATAAGTGCGCAACCATGCCAGCCCTCCTCCCCTCAGCCTCTGAGCCATGGAAGGAGGAGCCTGATTGGAACTGTCCCACTACGTAACAGTCCGGAGGACTTACAGTTCAGCCCACCCTCATTCGATAGTGCAAGACAGACAATGCATAGTCCAACTGGCAAAGGTGAGATTGGTCCTCTGACTCCGGCTCCCATGCAAAACATGGACCGTCGATATACGCTGACTTCAACCTGTTGATGGAAACCGTGTCAGCTTTTCTATTCCTGTTAATCATAAAGGTCTACGGGTAGTGTCATAAGACCTGAAAAGGACCATTGTAAACGGATGAAGTCGTTTACGAACAGCATCATCCCAGAGGAACACGAGTACAGCGTTGTAAATCATTCGGCACATATGCGTAGGAGTAGGATGGAGTAATCTTAAGTTTTCCCGAAGATTATCAACATACCGAGCCGGATAATAGAGCATTGTGCTTGGACTCTGATTCACAAACTCACCTGGCAAGGTTAACGCAGTGCTACATACAAGCTCTGCTGCTGAACATCCAAGATCTGCCTTGCCAGCTGTACGATCTCAAAGGAGAACTATTGTCAAACGTTCGCTCCACGTAGATGCATCACCACCTGCTGGTAATGCTGCCTTACTTGTTGATGGAAATGCTCAACGAGGCCATTGGTCTGTAGGGCAAATGCGGACAGTGCCCAGCAGATTAGTGAGAGCTCAGAACAACGCTGAGCTTAAATTTCGTTTGTCTGGAAACTTTAGAGCGTTGACGGTAAGCAGGCCTTTGCCCATAATCCAACATCTTGTTTAAAATGAGGCCAGGTAAAATGTTCCATAACTAGTTTGATTGATGCTCTTCTACCAGGATGCAATAGATTGTGAAGAGACTCAAAAATCTCCTGCCTCATAGCTGCCGGCGCAAAAAGCCTAGGCCTTCCTGTGGAAAAAATCACGGACTAACTTTTCACCCAATTCAACCAGGATCACATCTTGAAGATGGAGACCACAGTTGATCTGGTGATACCGGATGAGATCAGAATTGGTGTGCTGTGCACGAGCCAGGGTGGTGAAATCTGTGACAGTAGTTGTATGTAAGGTGTCAATGTCACATCTGGCCACGGCATTTGCTTTTCCTCAGATGTGCCATATATCCGATGAAAATGGTAGGATGAAGTCCAAGTGCCAAATCTCTGGGTGATTAGAGATGTGAGCTTGTACTTGCAGTATGCGTAAGAGACTGGTAGTCTGTATAAATGATGAAAGAATAATCTTCCAATAAGAAGCAGAAATGTTTCACTATGAGATAGATGACCAAGAGTTCTCGACCAAACGTAATATACTTTGCCTGAGCCAGTGACAGCTTGGCTGAAAAAAACACCAGAGGCTCCAAATGCCCATGGAGTCATCATTCTCATATTCTCCCACAGCACTGACAAATGCATCTGTGGTAAAAGAGAGCAAGGCTTTGGCCTTTTGATGTACAAGCATCGTGGCATTCGCAAGTGCAGTCTGCGCATCAATGAAAGCACACACAGCATCATCTCCCAGAGTTAATGGACTTTTGGTCACTGACTTATTGGATCTGAGTAGTTCAGTAAGGGTTAATAGAGATGCTGCAGCATTTGGCAGAAATTGGCGATTAAAAACGTAGCAACTAGCCAAACGTAATGGGTGTAGGAAATTCTCAAATCTCTCATACTTTTGATTTATTGGGCAAAATACCATGTTGCATAATTCTGTCCCAAAATTATATGATCAGCAGCGCCAAAAGTGTATTTACTGGGATGCCAAACTCATTAAGCCTCTGAATCAATGAGATAGGGTGGCTCTTGTGCTCTTCTTCATCCACGCTTGCAACCAGAATATCGTTGATATAAACAAACACAAAATCAAGGCCAGCGAGTATGTGATCCATAAACCGCTGGAATGTCTGAGCTGCATTCCACAGACCGAATGGCATTCACAGAAACTCAAGCATGCCTAAAGGGGTAATTACTGCCGTATTTGCAATTGGCGACTTCAGGGGTTTCTACGAGGCTCTAAAGGCTGTGTACGGCCCCTCACCCCAAGTCCAAAGCCCGCTGCGCAGCTCAGACGGCAAAGTCCTCCTCAGCGACAAGATCTCCATCCTCAACCGATGGTCAGAACACTTCCAATCTCTTTTCAGTACCAACCGCTCAGTCCAAGATTCCGCCCTGCTCCAGCTCCCTCAACAGCCCCTAAGGCTAGAGCTGGATGAGGTTCCCACCCTGGATGAGACATATAAGGCAATCGATCAACTGAAAAGTGGCAAAGCAGCAGGTATGGATGGAATCCCCCCAGAAGTCTGGAAGGCTGGCGGCAAAACTCTGCATGCCAAACTGCATGAGTTTTTCAAGCTTTGTTGGGACCAAGGTAAACTGCCTCAGGATCTTCGTGATGCCACCATCATCACCCTGTACAAAAACAAAGGCGAGAAATCAGACTGCTCAAACTACAGGGGAATCACGTTGCTCTCCATTGCAGGCAAAATCTTCGCTAGGATTCTACTAAATAGAATAATACCTAGTGTCGCCGAGAATATTCTCCCAGAATCACAGTGCGGCTTTCGCGCAAACAGAGGAACCACTGACATGGTCTTTGCCCTCAGACAGCTCCAAGAAAAGTGCAGAGAACAAAACAAAGGACTCTACATCACCTTTGTTGACCTCACCAAAGCCTTCGACACCGTGAGCAGGAAAGGGCTTTGGCAAATACTAGAGCGCATCGGATATCCCCCAAAGTTCCTCAACATGATTATCCAACTGCACGAAAACCAACAAGGTCGGGTCAGATACAGCAATGAGCTCTCTGAACCCTTCTCCATTAACAATGGCGTGAAGCAAGGCTGTGTTCTCGCACCAACCCTCTTTTCAATCTTCTTCAGCATGATGCTGAACCAAGCCATGAAAGACCCCAACAATGAAGACGCTGTTTACATCCGGTACCGCACGGATGGCAGTCTCTTCAATCTGAGGCGCCTGCAAGCTCACACCAAGACACAAGAGAAACTTGTCCGTGAACTACTCTTTGCAGATGATGCCGCTTTAGTTGCCCATTCAGAGCCAGCTCTTCAGCGCTTGACGTCCTGCTTTGCGGAAACTGCCAAAATGTTTGGCCTGGAAGTCAGCCTGAAGAAAACTGAGGTCCTCCATCAGCCAGCTCCCCACCATGACTACCAGCCCCCCCACATCTCCATCGGGCACACAAAACTCAAAACGGTCAACCAGTTTACCTATCTCGGCTGCACCATTTCATCAGATGCAAGGATCGACAATGAGATAGACAACAGACTCGCCAAGGCAAATAGCGCCTTTGGAAGACTACACAAAAGAGTCTGGAAAAACAACCAACTGAAAAACCTCACAAAGATAAGCGTATACAGAGCCGTTGTCATACCCACACTCCTGTTCGGCTCCGAATCATGGGTCCTCTACCGGCACCACCTACGGCTCCTAGAGCGCTTCCACCAGCGTTGTCTCCGCTCCATCCTCAACATCCATTGGAGCGCTCACACCCCTAACGTCGAGGTACTCGAGATGGCAGAGGTCGACAGCATCGAGTCCACGCTGCTGAAGATCCAGCTGCGCTGGATGGGTCACGTCTCCAGAATGGAGGACCATCGCCTTCCCAAGATCGTATTATATGGCGAGCTCTCCACTGGCCACCGTGACAGAGGTGCACCAAAGAAAAGGTACAAGGACTGCCTAAAGAAATCTCTTGGTGCCTGCCACATTGACCACCGCCAGTGGGCTGATAACGCCTCAAACCGTGCATCTTGGCGCCTCACAGTTTGGCGGGCAGCAGCCTCCTTTGAAGAAGACCGCAGAGCCCACCTCACTGACAAAAGGCAAAGGAGGAAAAACCCAACACCCAACCCCAACCAACCAATTTTCCCTTGCAACCGCTGCAATCGTGTCTGCCTGTCCCGCATCGGACTGGTCAGCCACAAACGAGCCTGCAGCTGACGTGGACTTTTTACCCCCTCCATAAATCTTCGTCCGCGAAGCCAAGCCAAAGAAAGATTTGCAACATCCAAAGGCTCAACTGGAATCTGACAGTAAGCACATACTAGATTTATTTTCGCAAATATATGTTTGCCGTGGAGGTTTGCTGAAAAGTCTTGTAAATTAGGGATGTTGTATCGGTCAGGCATAGTAGAATTGTCCCGGGCACGATAATCACCATAAGACCGCCAATCCCCAGGAGATTTCTTTTGGAACCATATACAACTGTGAAGCCCAGCAGCCTAATTCTTGCACGTGGTTGAATTCCGATTTTCTCGATTTCAAGATATTCCGGGAGTAATCTATTAGCCCGTGCTACCACTGGAGTACCAATGGGGTCACTAGGTGAGCGAAACACTTGAGGAAAGCTTGGAGAGGGAAGAGGCCAGGTTGAAGGCTCATCATGAACAGATGCAGTTCACTTGCATACAAGGGCTGCAGTCCATGACAGCAGTTTTGGAGGGACCATTGAAATCTCTGCAGCAGAATCTACAAGAAATTGAACACCCGAGAGATAGTCTTTTAGGAAGAGACAGCAGCTGACATGCCCGTGGGCAGCAGTTGCCTCTACTGTCAGGCCTGTTTGTTTCCCAGCTGCCATTTGTACAAGTCACAAGGTGGTTGACAGGACCAGGCAGCAGAACCAGACGTTTGATGCTTCCAACAAATACGCCATCTATTGCCTCTACCATGTCCTCGACCACCACGATTCCAAGCAGGTCAATGGAAGGAATTCCATTGCGTGCCCAAAGCCTAGACCTGCATACAGCTGCTCCAACTCAGTTATCTTTGATTAATATGGTGCTGGTGCTATCTTCAAGATTCAATTTATTATCGTAGAAATAAAACAGTGTCCTATTACATGAAATTTCTCTTTACCTGCCGTAAGGCAAACAGATACGCCATTTCTTAAAATTTTACAGTCAGACAGAGTCCCCCCATAGTTACCCAGTCTGTAGATTCTCCTCCATTTCTTTCGCAGACATCCAGAGTCTAGTCCAAATCATTGGGGACCCAAGTTCCAGATCCAAACTTCCGACATGGTCAGGGACCCTTCGGCTCCCCTCACGTCCCGGTTCCAATACCTGGTACCTCTTCGGCCAGTTTGAGCCAGTCTCCAGCAGTCTGCAGCCCAGCAAGTCTCCCGACTGCAGTTTCTGTGGGTTCCTCACCTCTAGTCGCCACCAGCCTGCCGCTTGCACTGGTCCCTTAGCCGCAGAGCCCCCTCGTTGGTCCGCCTCCATGGGTCACAGTCCAGTGGGTCGTCTCTTCCGCTTCTCCTTCTCAGACGGGTGTGTGGGGGATGGAGGTGATCTTCCCGACTCCATTCCTTTGCTTCTCTAGAGTCTGCAACCCCTTGTGACTGCTGCCGATTAATAGGCGCCGCCATCCTGGGCCCCAAGATGGCAGTATCTCAAATAAAACCACTGTTGGCTTCCTCAACAGGTTGTTCCAAGCCCATGCGGAGCCGATGGCTGTCGACTGGGTGGCTGGACCCTGCGGGAGCACTGTGTCTCCGCTTGCTGCGGGTCTGCACCAGCGGCAGTGCTGCCGGCAGTGCCGCCATCTTTAGATTTTTTTCTCAATTGAGAAGATGCTGGCACTACCTTCGATTGATATAGTGCTGGTACTTCACAAGGCACGGTAAGCAGTTGTTCCAGTTCCATATGCTCTGTTGACTAGGGGAAGAAGCCAATCCTTCTATCTTCAATGCAGAGGTCGTGGACATAACGAGGTCGGCATGATCCGCTAACTGATCGAGAGTGGACATTTGAAAGACACTCACCAAATGCTCTTGAACACAATGAGGTAAACATCGATGGAACCTCTTTTACCAAAAATCTCCTTCAATGGGATCTGTTTCAGCTAGCCTGCACCACCTCCTCAACAGTTGCCTGTTGCCTTGGCTGTCATCAGCTTGTAATTGTGCAATATGAGTCTCTCTTGATGGCAGAGTTCGCCGCAGAATAGCTGCCTTAAGCATGTTGGGAGATTACCATCTGGATCCACTAAGACATCCTCCAATTCACAGGCAATCTGCTCTTGAATACGATTCACAAGTAAACCATACATTATCTGCTGACTCGTCACACTGAGGCCAGAGAAACATGCTTCGAGGATCATAAGCCATGCTGGTGCATTATTAATAAAAAAAGGGGAGGGGGGGATCTTTAGTTTGACCTCCCCTACTGCTCCTGTAAGGGGGTTTCTCCTCATCACTATCCATTTTAAGTTAGAAGGTGCTGTGAACTCACGGGGTAACCACTTGTAATGGCACTGATTTATCACAGTTTACAAATAAAGAAAGAATGCACTCACTCATTTCTTTCAGCACACCATGAAGTCGACTTTCTTTTTTATTATTCACTAGATACAACATTGCATTATTCAACTCCCTTAACACCACTCTGACCTCATTGGCTCACTGCCACACAGGTGATTCTGATGTTCTCATTCTCCTCCTCCTGCATCTGAGATTCATCAGCCATATACTGACGCTAAACACGCCCGCACATGCGTGCTATTTACCCCTGTACATTGCATCGCTTACGTCATCAGTGGTGGCTGGTACCACTACTTACATGGGTAAGTACGTGACCATGAAAATACAGATCAGTCCAAGGAGGGGAAGAAAGTTTGTATTAAGTTTTGAATTCCATTTGCTACCTTCTGCAGTTTCTGATCTTCAGTGAGCATCTCCCATCCAACGCTGTGAAGCATCCAGCAAGTATGCTTTTTGAAACCAAGAAAATAAGAGTAGGAGGAGCTATTCAGCCATTTGAGCGTGCTCCATCATTCGATACAATCAAGCAGATCATACAATTTCAGTCCCCTATTGCTTTCTTTCCACATTTCTTGATCCCTTTAGCCAATGGGGCCACATCCAGCTCTCCTTTGAACATATCTAATGAACCAGCCTCAACAACTTTCAATGGCAGGGATTTCTACAAGTTCACAACTCTCTAATTGAAAATGTTTCTCATCTCAGTCCTAAGTGGCTACCCCTCCATCATTAGACTGCAACCCCTTGTTCTGGACTTTACAACATAAGGTACATTTTTTCTGCATCTAATCTGCCTAGGCTAGTCCTGTCAGAATTGTATTTGTCTCAATGAGATTTCCTCTCATTCTTCTAAATCCAGTCTTCTTTGGTCAATCCTGCCATCCTAGAGATCAATCTAGTGAACCTTGACTGTGCCCTCTCAGTGGCATGAATGTCTTTCCTCAAATCTGAAGGCCAAAACTACAGAATGATCAAGATGTGGTCTCACCAAGGCCCTGGACAACTGTAGTAAGACCTCCCTGCTTCTATATTCAAACCTCTCACAAAAAGGCCAACATGTCATTTGCTTTCTTCAACAAATTTTCAATGTGCACCTGTAACAGTTGTTGAAGGACATAGGGGACCTGCTGAACAGTTCTGCAGCATGTATTATTATATGCAAAATTGTTTGTTTTTATAGGATATCCTGGGATGTGGTTATCTGCCTATTCTGCTGAATGTTCACTCACCTTTGACCTTTGCTCTATTCAAGGCCAGGATGGCATCGACATTGACCGTCCTCAGTGGCCAGTTGCATCTGTGCTCACCGCTCGTCTCCGTCGCCTGATAACTGCCTATCAGCGCTGCAATCGCAAGGAGCTGGTGAGGATGGAGTCACTGGCTCGCAATAACCGACGTCGCTGGTATCCACAGGATGAGATCTGGGGAAGGATGCCAGAAATGGACATAGTTACCATGGAAATCCAACAACGGTAAACGATTGGGACACATTCTGTGTCATTCTTGTGCTCTGTGGAAAAAGAGGTGGTGGGCCTAGGATGAGAGCTTGTGCCTTGATCCAGTCGCTAGACAGCACCCCCTCAAATTTGAATTGTGGATTCTTGGGTGGGTAGCTGTGGAAATCAGATAGGCGATGCCATACCTGTTGTCTTCATGGTTACTATGCCAAACTTGAGGAAGAATTTTATAGCTTGCTTTGAGAAGCTGCATGATGTTTTCCACAAGTTCTGTACAATATTTTGTTCTTGGAATATGGTGTACAACTAACTTGGATAATTTGATTGAATTTAGAAATTCTAATGTGTCAAATTCCAAAGTTTTTTCTGTATGTGCATGATATACATTCATAAAATAATTGATTCAGATAGTCGAGGCAATGTGATTTGTAGGTGAACCATTTCGCCCTTCCTGTATGGTTTGTCCAGGCTAGAATGGATGCCCAAATCCAGACACTGAATTCTGACCAGCTGAAACTTTTCAGGTCAGAGAAAGGCCGTTCCAATATGATGTGGGAAGGAAACGAGCATATGGCTAAAACCAAGTCAGTCACAGGAAAGTTTGCAACCCCAACACTGATAACAGCAGAGGTCAGGAAGGAACCAGGGTGTTTGGAGCTGTCAGGCAGCACACAGTTATTCATGATGGAAATTTGTGAAAGAAAAGTTGGTTTCTGATTTCTCAGAGGGTCATGCCCGGCTCTTTATCTTTCAAGGTGGACAAGGAGGGAACAGACAGATTTCTACCGTGTTGTCTCAACATTTGGTGTGGTATATGATCCAGATAAGAAGCAGTTTGACTGGAACCAGTTCCGCAGCTTTGCCAGGTTAGAGAGAAAAACTGATGGGAGCCTGGAGAGGTATTTCCGAAGCTTCGTGGCGATGTGCCGGAATGTTTGCAGGCTGCCTCAAAGGAAAGAAGGTGAGAAATCTGTCCACTTCCTCTGCAGCTCAGTCCACATACCCCAAACTCACGGGACCCTTTAAATCTTTCTCCTTTCACTTTCAGCTCGTGCCCTCTAGTTTTAGATATCCCTGGCAAAAGACTATGACTTTAACTATGACATTGTGATTTTAAATACCGCTGAAAGGTAATCCATCAGTTTCTTTGCTTCAGGGAGAAGAGTCCCAGCCTATGCTGTCTCCCCTTATAACTCAGCCTATCCAATCCCAGCAACTTACTTGTGACTCTTTTCTTCACCTTTTCAACTTAATAACATCCTTCCCAATGTCTTGTTCAACTGCAGCATGACATCCCATCTCTTCTTCTGTATGCCCTGACCGAGGAAGGCAAGCATGACAAAAGCTTCCTTCACAGCCCTGTCTACCTGTGTTGCTACTTTCATTTAACTATGTATCTGTATGTTTAGGTTTCTCTGTGCAGCATTCTCTAGTTCCTTGTCATTTTCTATGCAAGTCCTGCTGTGGTTAAACTTGCCAAAATGCAGCACCTTGCACTTGTCCAAATTAAGTTATCTCTGCCTTTCCTTGGACTCTCTCTTCCAGTTGATCAAGATCTTGTGTAACCTTAGATAACATTCTTCACTGTCCAATCTTGGTGCATGTTCTGCAAACTTATTAATTTTAGCACCTACATTTGCATTCAAATTCTCGGTACACATGTTGTGATAGAGACTCTAGCACAAATCCCTGCAACACAATGCTGGTCACAGGCCTCCATTGAGTCATGGCCCTCTACTACCACCCCTGACTCCTATCACCAAACCAATTTTATATCCAATTGGCCAGATGGTTGTGGATCACATGTGATCTCACCTTCTCGATCACTCTACCACATGGAGATAACATCCATTTCCCTGTCCTCATCAGTAATTTTGGTCACTTCTTCAAAAATTTCAATTAAATTTGAGAAACATGATTCCCACACACAAAGCCTTCCTGACTCTCCCTGGCCTTTCTAATGTAGGATCCTGTCTCACAGAATCCCCTCCAATCTCTTTAGAAAGTAGCCTGGGGAACAGTGAAATATGGGTGAAACCTGGAGACCTTGTGTGGGATAATGGCTGGAATTTTCACATTGGTAACTAAGAAGCAATATGAGAGTTAGACCACAGTGTTATACTGACCTAATAACCTGCAATAATAACTGCCTAGAAATTCCCTGCTGCAAAACCCTCCATTTTTCTCAGTTCCATGTACCTATCTAATTGTCCTTAAGGGATCCTGTTGAACCTACCTCCACCACTGTTGCTGGCAGTGCAATCCATGCACCCAGCATTCTCTGCATGGAAAAACTTAAATCTTGAATTCCCCCTGTATGTACTCCCAAACACCTTAAATCTATCACCACTGGTGTTAGTCATTTCAACCTCTGGCCATACACACGATCATGGCTTTCATCATCTTATATATCTCTATCAAGTCACCCCTTATTGTCTGTTGCTCCATGTAGAAAAGACCAAGTTCACTCAATCTATCCTCACAAGGCATGCTCTCCATTTCAGACAACATCTCCACTGGACCCTCTCTCTATCACATCCACATCTTTCCTGTAATGAGGTGACCAGAACTGAACGCAATATTCCAAGTGGGGACTAATAAAGATCTTCTTCAACATTTTTTCTGTAGCATTAACTCACAGCTCTTGAACTCGATCTCACGGTTAATGAAGGCCAACGCACCACATGCCTTCTTAATAACACCGTCAACTTATGCAGCAGCTTTGAGTCACCTGGGGACACGGACACCAAAATCTCTCAGTTAGTTCAGACTGCTCAGTGTCTTTCCATTAAAATTGTATGCTGGTTTCAAATTTGACGTACCGAAATTAACCACTTCACGCTTTTTTGGGTTAAACTCTGTCTGCCACTTCTCAGCCCAGCTCTACATCCTATCAATATCCCTTTATAATCTCTGGCAATCCACCAGGCTATCTTCAAACTTAATAACCCACCCTTCCACTTCCCCATCCAGGTCATTTATAAAATTCACAAAGAGGTGGGGCCCCAGAACTGATCCATAGCAGAACACAACAGTCATTCTTCACAATTGCCAAGGACCTTTTCTCTGGTGAATACTGAAGCAAAGTATCCATGAAGGATCTCTGCTACCTTCTCCGATTCCACACAAATTTCCACTATCACCCCTGATGAGTCCTCTCCTCACTCAACTCATCCTCTTATTTTTCACGTCCCTGTAGAATGCCATGGGGTTTTCCTTGATAAAGTATGCCAAAGCCTGCTCACGGCCCCTTCTAGCTCTCCTAAATCCTTTCTTGAAATCTTTCCTGACAATCTTCTCATTCTCTAGAGCTCTATGAATTCTTATTTTTGTAAACCTCTTGTAAGCTTTTCCTTTCTTCTTAACTAGATTTGCTGCATCCCTTGTACAACATGATTCTTTCACCTTTCATTGAGGCTATTCCTGCCTCAATGAAATATATTTCTGCAGAGCACCATGCAAATGTTCTCTGAACACTCCTGGCGTACTTTTCCCCAAGTACATCTCCCAAGATCCTGCCTGTCCGAATTAAATTTTTCCCTAAATTGTCTATTTCTGACCTTCTCCAGTGCGACGGTAAGGGAGAGAGAGTTGTGATCACTTTCTCCAAAATGTTTGGCCTCTAAAAGATCTGACACCTGACCTGGTTCATTTCCCAGTGCTCGATCTAGTTAGTCTATCTAGAAAACTATCCTGATCACACCCATCAAATTCCATACCAATCAATATTAAGAAAGTTAAAAATAATCCACAACTACTATCCAGGGGCATAGCCAGGTTCTAACATTAGGGAGAGCAAGCACATAAAAAGGCGGTACGACACATGCCAGATGGTGAATCAGTGGTTGAGTGGCGGGCCACACTGATTTTCCAGCAGCGTCGTTGGTGGGGGGAGGGGTGGCAGAAGTGTCGGACAGAGGGGAGGGAGGTGGCAGCAGCAGAGCGGCGTCACCTTTGAAAAATATGTTGTGCACCACCCCTAGCTGCACCACTCCAACTACCTTATTATTTTAGAATCTGCTTCCCTACCTGCTCGTCAATTCCTCAATGTCTCATATTATTGGGATGGGGGGGGGTCTAATAGACACCGAGTAGGGTTATTGCCCCCTTCATGTACCGCAGTAGGCAATCCTTCCACTACTTCCCTCTTTTCTGCAGCTCTGATACTATTTCTAATCAGCAATGCCACTCCCCCAACCTCTTTTACCTACCTGCTTGTACTTTTGAAGCATCTAAAACCCTACACATTCAGCAGCCATTCCTACCCCAAGACAGCCATCTCTGTAACATCAACAACATTGTAGTTCCACATATTAACCCACACACTGAGTTCATCTCTGTTCCTAATTCTCCTTGCATTAAAGTACATACATTACAACCCATCCAACTTACAGCATTTGTGTTCCATCTTCTATTCTTCCTTACAGTCTCTTAGCATCTACCATTTTACCAACTGTTCCATCATCTAACCTAACGTTCTTGTTCCCATCCCCACTGCCCAGCTGGTTTAAACTCTACTGAATGGCTCTCTCCATCCTAACTTCAAGGATACTGGTCCCTTTCCAGTTCAGGTGCAACCTGCCCATTCTCTGCAGGTCATACCTGCCCCAGAGGAGATCCCAATGATCCACAAACCTGAATCCATGCACCTACTCCTCAGCCCTGCATTCACATGCCATAACTTCCTATTCTTCCCCTCACTGGTGAATGGCATAGGCAGCAAAGCAGAGAATATCACCCTCTTTAGCTTCCTTCCCAACTCCCTGTTTAATCCTTCAGGACCTCATCACTTTTCCTATCTATGTATCTATGTCATGGTACCAAGATGCACCATGACATCAAACTGCTTACCCACCCCCTCAGGATTTCTATGGACTCAGTCAGAGACATCTCTGACCCTGGCACCATGCAAGAATCTTGATCAATTCCATGGGATCTCATGTCTATTCTACTCACCCTATCACTATTGCTCTCCTCCCTTATTTCATTTCCCTCTGAGACACAGGACTTGTGCCAGAGACCTGGCTGCCGTGGTTGCCATCCCAGTGTGGTGGGAATGTGGTAAACATGACTGCGACCTGCTAATCGGCACTGCCTAGCACGGCCTCAGCAGAACAGACTACTACATCCTGAACAACCCTCAGCTTTCCTTCCGAGCGGCGCACAGAAACTATGTACAGAATGGCAGCACCTACTTCCAAAACGTGCTAGCGCCTTGTTGCCAGTCCTCCCTCAACTTCAGCCAGTCGGCTGAGGATTGTTCCCTCACATATCCAAAACAGTATACTTGTTATTGAGGGGAAGGGCACAGGGTACCCTGCACTGCCTGCCTATTCCCTTTCCCTCTCCTGACTGTCACCCAGTTACCTGCCTCCTGCCTCTTGGGTATGACTGCTTCCCTATAACTCTTGAAAGAGTGCACGTTTTCCTGCTTGTAGAAGGGAACTGATTCTTTGGGCTAGTATAATGCCTACCGATTACTTTGCGTGTTTTGGCATACACCTCAGTAGGACTGTTCTGCCCTGTGCACATTGTAACTGGAAGCTGACTACACTTTCATTATTTCAGAGGCTTCAGATCCAAGCATTTTTGTCGAGCCCATCACAGAGGAACGAGCTTCAAGGACCCTGTACCGGATAGAGTTATTGCGCAAGGTTCGGGAGCAAGTTCTGCGCAGCCCACAACTGAACGAGCGGCTGAAACTCTGCCGTCCCAGTCTGTACCTGCCAGTGTGGTGGGAATGTGGTAAACATGACCGCGATCTGCTAATCGGCACTGCCAAACACGGCCTCAGCAGAACAGACTACTACATCCTGAACAATCCTCAGCTTTCCTTCCGAGAGGCGCACAGAAACTATGTCCAGAATGGCAGCACCTACTTCCAAAACGTGCCAGCACCTTGTAGCCAGTCCTCCCTCAACTTCAGCCAGTCGGCCTCTCCTGCTTCCACTGTGCTCACCCTGGGGGAGAAAGACAACATCGAGCAGATTGACATGGAGCAAGAGAAGATGGAGGAGGCTTTGGATGATCCAAGCCCCCAGCTGGGAATGCTCAGTGAATGCTCGGAAGTGAAGCATGAAGAGGATGCTAGTGACCAAGTAAACAAGTGCAGTGCTGCCCAGGCTAACCTCAGTCCATCTGAATCAGTGGCTGCAGGAAATGAATGGAGACCTGTCAATTGCACACAGACCAAGTTTTATACTCTACCGAAAATACACCGCACATGTGAGGAGACAAACGAAGTGAGTGGCATCTGTACAGAGAGTGATGGAGTGGACAGTTCACAGAAGCCTGTGTTTGGATCTTGCAGCAGTGCAGAGACTGTGCCATTGAGAAAACTGCAGCCTGCTTGTGTTGGTGCTGCCCAGTCGCCAGTGAACTGTCTGGACTTTCTGCAGGTGACGTCCAACGGTGAGCTGGAAGTGCAGGGTGTGTCGGAGGAGGTGGGAGATAGCCCAGCACCTGTATGTGATGTGGCTGGAGTGCAGCCAGTATTGGATACGGAGCTTGGTGCCACCTCTCCATGTGATTTTGTGCGGAACAAGAAAGTTAAAGCTGAAAACGAATGTACTGTGGATACGAGCTTGATGGAGATTACTGATGGAGAGAGGCCCATGGGTGGACATATTTATGACATGCAGACTAACTACCAAGACGTGTGTCACAGACAGACTGCAGCCTGTGGCACAGATACTCCATGGAGTAAAGCCAGCCAACTGACTGAGCCA
The DNA here is from genome assembly GCF_036971445.1 of Narcine bancroftii. Taxonomy (NCBI): domain Eukaryota; kingdom Metazoa; phylum Chordata; class Chondrichthyes; order Torpediniformes; family Narcinidae; genus Narcine; species Narcine bancroftii. The sequence continues at coordinate 29,829,415 of NC_091474.1, forward strand.
AACCCTTCAACTGCCATGCTTGCAAGTACAGAGGACCTCAGTGGTTCAATGCTCACTGAAGCTGTGAGAGGCAGTGATCTGCAAGGGGTGGCTATGAATGAGAATAGCTTGTCAGAAAGAATGGATTTGGTGACCATTGCTCACGCTGAGTCCGACCTCCCAGGGTTTGAGGCAGTACCTGAAAAAAGCTTGGCAATTGGAGTTCAGTCGCTGGGAACTGCATATGACACATTGAAAAGTGTGCCGGATGAGCCAGATCCATCCTCCACCCATGAAGGCATTGTCCCCATAAAGAGGGAGCTGACAATCCGGCATCTCCTTGAGGACTGCATGAAGGATAGACTGTGTGAAACTGAAGAGAAATCGGAGGAAGATAATTCACAGCCTGAAGGTAGCTGCTCTTCGATCTATTGAAATTGGGAGGGAAAAATAAGCAACTAACTGTAAGGGATTCATTAGTTTACTGAACACAAGAATTTTTTATAAATTTACTGAAAGTATTCTTGAAACAATCAAACCCTTAAAGTCACGAATTTGCATTTTTGAAAACGTTCTGATGTGTTTTTTTGTTATGAACCAGTTAAGCATGAACCTGAGCTAAGCTACAGGGCTTGAACCATGGGAGGGTGCTGCATTTATGGGATTTGCATTGGCCAGTATGTAGCACCTTAGAGGAGTGACTGAACTGAATTATAAGAGGGTATTTGCCTGAAGGGTGAGTCCAGAGCAGAAGATGAAACCCCAAAATTAGAACCAGGCAGATCAGGGATGGAGTCAAGACTCTCCTTCACATTTGATGCTTTTCCTTCCTCCACCTCCTTCCAACTTTCCCCCACCCATCAAAAAACCGAGGGCCTACCAGAGCCATTTCAAGTTGCTCCATGTCAAGTAAGGTCCTTGAGGTTTTGTAGCCAAGATGGGTGCAAATCAGCCAGAGAGAATAGCAGAGGCTGAATTGACCCCTTGTCTTCCTGGAGACAGCAGTCAGTAACCAAGATGGTCACCAGGTTGGTGTCAGAGGCAAAAGCCACAGACATCCTAGAGTAGTAGTTCTCAACCCTTTTTTTTCACTTGCATACCACCTTAAGCAATCCCTTACTAACTACAGAGGTTTATGGAATAGAATGCCATGGGTGCTCCGTGGTTAGAAAGGGATAACTTACGATGATATGTGAGTAGACAAAAAAGGTTGAAAACCACTGTTCGCGAGGAGGTTTGGGAACCAAACTAAAGGTGCTATATCAATGCCAATGGATGTTTCTGTGGAATGCAGTACCACATTGTCAAAGTAATTTGCCTTTTTAAAGGAATAACCTGTGTTTGTAAATATCTTGAGCATGGGAGAAACACCCGTGGCATGCCCCAGAAACCTAATTGAACAGAAGCATCTGTGCATCTCGGCAACATTGTGGAGCTGTGATGGATGCCTTTCTTTGTGTGCATGACATGGAGCTAGAGGTAAAGACTGTGATGGAGAAGTGGGATTCTCTGATCTGCCACGTCCCCTTTTGAGTGATTATTAAAAATCCTAGAATATCAAAGAAAGTTTGGCTAGGAATGTATGGAGCTTTGGTGGACTATACCTTGGACAATCTGTTCCTGAGGAAAGGATGCAGTGCTACAAGGGCAACAAGTCAGACAGTTGAAGATAATTACGCATCATGTGGTTTTTCCTGTGAAAGATGTTCAACAGTTGTCAGATTCTGGAATTTAACTTTCAATTTGCTAGTGCGGAATTTCAAAATACAATTTAAGGTAACAGAGCAGGATCATAATTGTATGACTCTTGTTAAACAACTTCAGCTGTTATTACAAAAAGAATGTTGGTGTTCTTAGCTACCCTGCTAAAGAATTTTGATGAAGAGAGCAACACATCTACCAGCCTGGTCCAAGATGAGATTCAGGACACCCTCCTTCAGGACATCAGAGAGCCAACCATTGCTCAGCTACTGCAGGAGAAAACACTCTACTCTTCTGCTGAGTGGCCCAAGGTGAGCGTGAGTACAGAGACACATTTCAGGGGTTCACTTCAGATGAGCTGGAAAATACCGTGTATACTCGTGCAATCGTCAATGCCATATAATAGTCAACCTCCCCCCTTTTTGGCCCTGACTACCAGCCACCGGAGCTCCCGACACCCTGAGCGACTGCCCATCCGAGCTCTTGACGCAGACCCTGCTCCGGCCGCCTGCCCACTGGAACTCCAAATAGCCATCCATCCAAGCTTCCGTCTGCACATCGAAACCCCCAGCCGTCCGTCCACCGGAGTTCCCAATGCCCTGGCCACCCAGCCATCCAAGCTCCCAACTGTGGATCTTGGCTCCAGCCACCCACCCATCCGAACTCCTGACACCTCCTCCCTCCTCTCCCCCCCCCCAACCCCCCCCCCCCTAACCGCCTGACCCTGCGGACTTACACCACCAAGTCCTGGCCACCTGAGGTCATGATGCTTTGAATGACACATGTCAAAGTTTGACCTGTATAAAAGTCAACCCTCCCCATATTTTGGCCTATAAAAGTGGTCCAAAAAATTTGACATTTACATGAGTATACATAGAAGAAGCCTCAGCTCCCATTTTGGGTGAATGCAGAACCCTTTGTCATTATTTGAAGAACATGAATTCTCTCCAAATTTTAAATTTCATCCAGCATTGTGTAAACAAACAATTTGAGCATCTTTCACATTCCTGTATGTACAAGCTTAATTGGAAGCCTTAGGTTGCAACTTGCCATGAAGTGAATCGTTAAGTCTGAAACGCTTGGTTTTCGTCACAGGAATTCAAGCTCTTGCGTCAATTCATTAACATTCTGTTTCGATTAGAACTGAGCATTTCTCTCTCTTCTTGAATTGACAGATTTACATTAATGTGTTGCATTTTTCTTATTTTCATTCTCTCAGGATCGAGTTATCATAAACCGCATCGACAACATCTGCCATGCTGTGCTGAAAGGGAAATGGCCATCAGCACAGCAACAGAACCTCGAATCAGCTGGTGTGATGTACTCCATGGCTGCCCCAGCAGAGAGTCTGAATGTGAGAAGTTGCCTCAGTGTCCCTTTGCAGGCTGCACACACTCTCGGCTTTGCTCATGGCTCTGTCTCCTCCCAGCAGTTTCCAAAGGCAAGTCCTGCAGAAATCTCAATCTCCAATTGCACCTGCAGAACCTTCTGATACTGTTGGTAACCCCAACCATTATGGGATAGGGAGGGATAGGGGGTGGTGTGTAGTGTGAAGAGGAAGGAGCTTAAACTTCCCTCAGACTCCTCACCAGAATGATGCATGCCAGAGGTACTGAATGTAGTGTTACAGGCCCAGAAGATCCCAAAACCCAGCACCAATAGAAATTCACATTACTATTAACCTAACTTAAGCCCCTTCTAATTCTAATTGCACGTTATGTAATGTGTATATGTTCAGGAAAGTTCTTTGGTTCACAGTCCAATCTCACTTCTCACTCCTCCAAGTTCACCGGTATCAGGCAATTCCACTGTGCACAGATTTTAACATTTATGAATTTTCGCTAAGCTCTGGTGCTTAAAGGTAATCGGTTACCACTCAGGCAATTGGTTTCAGAGAGAGATTTGTTGCTCGTTGAACACACAAACTGACTTTGCAGAGGCACTCGGTGCCGCAGTGTCTCTCTTTCAGCAAAGCTCTCAAAACCCCCATAATCTACCTCTTTTAAAAGCTTACTTATGTAAAATGTAATATAATCCACCGCAGTAGAATGGTCTGTCACTGAAGAAGACCTTGCAATAATTGTCCATTTTTGCCACTCAGGAGCCTGGTCAGGGATTTTGCTTGTCCTTCCACCCTAGTGCCGACTTTTCCCGCTCCCAATTCCTTATTAGAACATAATGACTGGGCTGGATTTTTGGTCCCTCCATGTTGTCCTCCTCGTTTCCCTGAGCGCAATGAATCTGCAAATGTAAGGTCTCAAGAATTTCAGTTAGTTCTTGCACATAATTAATCATTCTTTCACTAGGCATGCCACAGGTGTTTCTCCTATGCTCAAGATATTTACAAACACAGGTTTCCCTCTCTGACTTGCATTTTCGCTCCAGCTTCCCTGTTCCTTCCATTCCTGTATATGCTTTCTCCATTTCTTTCCCATGTTTTTCCCAAAGTAGTTGTTTTGCTTTATCTGTATCCCATACGGACCATGTTCCTCTAATTGGCAATGCCTCATTACCCAGTCGATTTGTTAATGCTGCCAACAGCTGTCAAAATTCTTTACCATATTTCAGATACAATTAACATATTTGTTGTACTGGGGTATCCCCCATCCAATCTTATCCATATTTTATCTCCTGACTGCCTTACAAATCAAATTTTTATCCAGGCCTCTCTGGCCAATCGATCAAATTAAAATTTAGCCTCTGGCAATCCAGTATCCCGTTATCCGTATAACCACTGCGGTCACGTAAACCTTATAACATACATTCCACTGATTAGTCTATCCTGGTTCTTTTCTGGATCTCGGCAGGGAACCAGATCAACCTTGGACAAGGGACCCAGTGTTCCCAGAAACCAGGGTGGGAGGCAGATGCAATGGATCTCCAGATGCCTCTTTATCCTTTCTCTAGCATCCCAAACGCCAATGGCTTCTTACTCGGTCCAAAGTGACTTCTGTCCCAGCGAGATCCTGTCAATTACGCCAATATGAAAGTCAGCTCGCACTGTAATAAAACAAACAGCAGATCACAGCAGAACCAATTAAGTTTACAACAGTTTCTTTATTCATCCTTGATAATGCTAGCGGATGTGAGGGGTACAAAGAAAGAGTTCAATAACTCATTCTCTACACCGAGCCCCACTGAAAGCATACAGAGTATCCATCCCATTTTTATACACCTTTGGGCAGGGGTCTGGCTGAAACTACAAGTTTCACACAGCTGATGATTCTTGTTTTTACAACATATGGTGTCTGCAGACAAGCTGACAAAAATAGGATGATCGTACTTCTTTACCTATTTGGTCTTGCTACATTCTTTGTGGTGTTAGTTACCATCTCACTGTAGCACAAGGAAGATCATATTAGAAGGCAATCACATTCCCACCTATGTTACAAGGCAACTCTATTATCACCTAACTCATTAACCCTTTGTTAAACATGTTCGTTAAACTTATTCTTTCACAATGCTCCAGCTCTTCCATCAGTCACTGTCGTATCCTCAAAACCCTGCAGGTATTTTACCCTTTCAGTTCAATTTGTTAAAACAGAAAAAGAATAAAATCTGGACTGCTGGAGGAGGAACTCAAGGGGTCAGGCAGCATCTGTGGAGGCATAGACATTGAGCTATGGCCCTGCATCAATATATATTTGCTCTCTTCCCCTTTTCCTCTACAGATACTCCCTGACCACCAGGTTCTTCCAGCAGCTCACTATTGGCTCCAGATTCTGGCTTCTGCAGTCTCTTGGGTCAGCAGAAAAAGAAAACTGGAAGGACCATCCTTCATAGAGCTGGGAACCACATTGAAACGTAGCAGTTTATCCCCACCACAGCACAGTCAGCCTTACAAAGGTGTTCTGGGCACATATCTGGGTTTAAATTGGGGGAGCTGTTCCGCAGACTTGCTCAGCCTGACAGCCGTACACCTAGAATCAGATCTTACAATCATAATCTCCAGAATCACCCTGTCTCACTGGCAGGACACATCCATTGGAGGAGGAGCCTTTCAAGTCTTCAACATTGACTTGGATCCTGCAGCATTAGGTCAAACGTGGGCAAGGTAGCTCCTCCTGATTACCATTCTCGTCCTCCCTCAGCTGATGATGATGGTAATAATATCATTAATAATGAGTTTATTGTCGTACACATTGAACAATGTACATATGCACCCAAATTCTTACTTGCTGTAGTCGAATAGGGACTTGGTGTAAAAAAAAAACCCAACTACAATAGATTGCATAATTGAATTAAAAAGACAAAAAATAGATAGATATTAAATATTCAAAGTTATTCTCGTGCATAAAAAGTGACTTGGCAATAATTCAGCCAGTTCTTTTACTGTGTCCATTGAATCCGTGCTTGTCCACAGTTAACAGCATAGAAGATTCATTGAGAGTAGCCAGGGTGCAAAATGTACTTGAGATGGGAACTTCAGTGTCCACCTTGAAGAGTAGGTGGGTAGCACTGCCATAGCTAACTTAGTTCTACACCTGGGTCTGCACCAGGTAGTTAACAAACCAACGGATACTCTGGTTACAGATCCATCTGTCCACAGCAGCATTGGTAGAAGTGACCACCACACAGTCCTTGTGAAGTCAAACTCTTCCTTCACATTGAGGATAGCCTTTATTATGGTGTGTGGCATGTCCTAAATGGAATTGACTTCGAACCGCTTGGCAGCCAATATCTTGGCTTACATAAGGCTCTGGGGACAATCAGACACATCTGTAAGCTGGCCCAGTCTCTCCCTCCCCTGTAGTGTTACAGTCAAGTCAGGATTCAACCTCGCATTAATGTGATTGCAGGTGCATGTTGGAAGGAGCAGCAAGCCTTCTGAATAAAGGGTGCACCCACCTGTTAAATCTCCAGATCATTACCCAAAATCATACAAAACAGAATTAGGGAATCCTGTTATCAATGGATCAGATCAGAGCTCTGCACTCCTACCCCACAAGTGGATGGTTACATGGATAATGGGAAGAGGAGATTTTGAGAACATTCCATCCTTAACATAGTGGAAGATTTGTAGCCATGCCCAGCCAGAAGTACAAGTGGCTGATCCTTCTCAGCTTCATCCTGAGATCTCATCTTCAGCCAATTCCATTCGCCCCTTCTGGTTTGAAGAACTAGCTGAGAGCACTAGGTACCACAAGTCTTGAGAATCTGAGCTCCACAATTATCTGCCTCCAGCTAAGCTGTTCTCTTACAGTTCCAATGCTGGCATCATCATGGAAAATTGGCCAGTAATGTGTTTGCAAAAGTGAAATCAGGATGAATGACTCTTTGCTCAATAATCAGTAGAAGAGGAAGGCATTAGGTGACACTTGCTAACCAGAACCTTAGGATCACCTGGCTCCAGACTGTCACAGTTTTGGAATAGATTTCCTTTTCTGGTACCTGATAATCTTCACTTCTCCTCCATCCTGTTTACGTCCCTGCAGAATGTTTTATAATTCATTTCATGGATACTACCAGTATTCTCTCATGCTCTCACAGTTGTTTCCTTTCTTACTTCCCCTCTGAACTTTATGTAATCATTTTCGTTTTTGTGTGTTAACAATCTGACCACTGAGATAGCCTTTTCACTTTCTGCATTCCATCCTTTTGGACTAATTCCCTTGCCCTCTTTCCACCTGGAAATTTATTTAGAAATTAGCAGAAACGTCTCTGTTTAAAGACTTCCAATTACAGTTTGCCTGGCATGCTTTGTATCCTGGTTATCTCAGCTGGATGTGTCCTCATCCATTCATGAGTGTCCCTGTTCCAATTGACTGTTTTACCCTGGAGTTGTCAAAATCTTTTGCCACATCAACATTAAACATTATGATATTCTGATCACTATTTCCCAATTGTTCTCCAACTTGCCCCACGTGATTCAGCTCATTTCTCTGAACCAAGCCCAGCAATGCTGTGCTCCTTGTAAAGTTCTCCTGAACACACCTCAGAAATTCCTTTCAGTCTTTTGCCAAATGTTGTTACAATCGTAGCCCCTCTCACTGAATGCCAGGAAGATTAGAAGCATAGTTTTCATCCCTGACCATAACGGGCTCTCTTGCTTTGAGTGAAAACTTGAGAACAGCAGCAGATGAATTACCAAGTTTTTGTTTATATCAAAACTCATTTTCAGGGGTGTAGCTGCCTCTAGCAGAGCTAGTTTATAGTGTCCTGAGACCTTGAACTTTTGCAGTCCTTTCGGTGAAGGTTCTTCCATAATGCCTTCAGGTGATGCCGTGTTCCAGGATTGAGATCCAGGAGCAGTGCAGGTCAGAATGATATGAGTCACAGCTGATTCCATTCATTTGTTACCTTTCTTCTTTGTGCAGGTGGAAAGGTAGTAGGTTTGAGAGGTGCTGTCGGAGTAGCCTAGGCAAAGAAACTGCAGTATCGATGGTGCACCCTTTGCTGGACGGGGTGGACGCTGATGTTTAAGAATAGGGTACCCATTAACTGGGCTACTCAGTCCTGGATAGTGTTAAGTTTCTTGAATGTCATTGGAACTGCACTCATCCAGGCAAGTGCAGAATACTCCATCACACTTCCGACTGGTCCTTTATTAATGGTAGAATGGGGAGGGAGTCAATCCTTGCAGCCTCAGTGTTTATGCAGCTGGTCCATTTTGGTTCTTCCTGGATGATTATGGCTGGGAACGACGTTAAAGCCAGGGTAAGTGATTCATGTCTGTCTGCTTGGACAGCTGGTGCTTCCCCTTGACCTGGATGATGTCCGTATTCTACTGTGAAATGGGTTGCATCTCTCCTGGTTTATATACACTGCTGCAGGGGTTTTATTCTTTTACTAAGATGTTGTGAGTGTTGCTGACACATTGCAATTTTATTTGGAAAGCAGGAGAGCTTACTTGCATTAACGTTTCCGAGGGATCAGAGGAGGAGGAGGCGGAAATACGAGTTTGAGACAGATCGAGGTGCAAAGAGGAAGAGTCTGGAGGAGGCTGTCCCAGTTCTCACCCGCCCTCCTATAATTTTGAATGGCTGGCAGGAAACTGCCATGGACCTTTCAAAGGCATCTGAAGAGGCGCCTGGCTCCGTGCCAGTCATTATTAGTACAAGCACCCCGAAGCTGGGCTCACTGGACCCCTCAACTGCTTTCAGGGCAGACATGGCCGGGATCCTGCAGGCAGGCCTCGTCCATCCAGTCACAGGACAGTTGATAAACGGCGCCTATAGAGGAGATGACACATCAAGGAGGAGGAGAGGGCGGCGAAAGAATGTTGAAGGAGTTGATATCCTCTTCATGAAGGAGAAAAAGACAGAGAATCTGGTAGGTGAAGAGCAGTCTGCTCAGTAAAGGTTAGCCTCAAGATCAATTGGCACAAGGAAACAGCAGCATGTGATTACCTTGAGTACTGTCTAGTTTCTTTCCCTTTGTTGCATTAGATTAAGAAACTTGAACTCATGGGACAATTGAAAACAATAAATGTTGTGAATAAATTCCAAATCATTTTTTAAAAATTTAGAGATACAGTAGGGTAACAGGCCCTTTTGACCACAAACCGTGTCGTCCAGTTACACTCATTTAACCTACACCCTCAGTACTTTTTTTTAAGCATGGGAGGGAACTGGAGCACCTGCAGGAAACCTGCACAGACATGGGGAGATCTTGCAGACCGCACCAGATTCGAACCCGGGGTCGCTGGAACTACAAGTGTTGTGTGAACCGCTACGCTAACTGTTTGGGAACTTACACCCTCTTCCCCACCCCATACCTAGTGCCCCTCTACAAATTCCTCCTGCTGGGAACCCCTCAGTGTGATGTAAGCTCCCCCTGGATATGCTGTTCTTGCCAAGAGGTTTGTATGAGAATGATGAGCATGGCTCAGGCAGGCTGATTGTGCAGAGTTCTGCAGTTGAGCTGTGCTTGGGGAGATGGGGATTAAACAAAGGGAGGCAGTACGCCGCCAGCAGGCCCTGTATGACTAATTTGATCAGATTTCTTGAGAGGGTGACTAAATGTGTGCGAAGAGAATGGTTGTGTGGTTAATGTCGACTGGATCTTTGAGAAAATCCCTCGTGGAAGACTGGTCTTCTTGCAAAGGGTGTTGAATCTCTAAAATTCTCAACATCGGATAGTTGTGCAGACTGGTTAACTGGAGGCAGCAGAGGTGGACAAATTAAATTTCTAAAGTTATTCATACAGCACGGTAACAGGCCCTCTTGGCCTACGAGCCCATAATCAACCTACAACACTCACTATATTTTGAACGGTGGGAGGAAACCCACACAGACACGGGAGAACGTACAAACTCCTTACAGACAGCACTGGATTAAAACCCCAGTCACTTGCACTGTAACAGCATTGTGCTAACTGCTATGATAAGCGTGCCACCCTTGTTGAAAGATTAGAAATTGAGGATGATGTGAAATTGGCACAGAAAAGGAGGATTAGGGCAGATCAGCCACGGTCATTTCAAATGGCAGGCAGGCTTGAGGAGCATGATAATTGTAGAGTTTTACAGCACAGGAACAAGCCCTTCAGGCCAACATCCATGCTGACTCAGTTTGGCAAGCGAGTGTCACTTGTGTGCATTTGGCCCATACTCTTCTAAACCTCTCTTTGCCATGTACCTGTCCAAAACATCAAATTAATCATTGTTCTCGCCTCTACCACTTCTCCCCATTGACACAGGAGGTATGATCACTTGAAATTGAAGAATTCAACATTTATGCCACTACCCAGTGTTCTTCTGGTATGTTCCCTCTTGCTGAGTTCAGACAGGTGAGAATGGGAATGGAGTTGAGTGGCATGAAATAGGAGTTAAGATGGCAGTAGTGGACAGAGGGCAGGAGCTCGGCAGAATGGTGGCCAAGACTACAGTAAGTTTCGCCGACGTAGACGAGACCACATTGAGAGCACTGAATGCAGTGGATAAGGCTGGAGCAGTGTGCATGAATCACTGCCTCACCCGAAAGAACTCTTGTCTCTGGGCAGTGGTGAGGGAGGAGGTGTAGGGACAGGTGTTGCGCCTTCTTTGGTTGGAGGGGGATGGGATTGGTGATCTAGGGAGTCACGGAGGGAGTGACCCCTGTGCAAGGCAGGAAGGGGTTGAGAGGGGGAGCTGATTGGTTCACTGGTTTCACCAGGATGCTGTAAGGGATGGAATGTTTTAGGAATGGAGAGACTGGATTGGCTGGGTAGTTTTCTTTGGAACAAGAGATGCTGAGGAAAGGTGTACAAAATTGTGAGGAGTACAGAATGGGTAGATGGAGGGAAATTATTCCCCATAATGGAGAGATCTTTGACCAGCGGGCACATTTAGAGGGAATGGGGGTTTGAGGAAGGTGTCTGAATGTGGAACATACTGAGGAGTTTGGTGAAACCAGCGACTGACAACATTGAAGGATTTAGATATGCATGGTGTGTACTATGATGTAGAATGTTACTGCTGAGTGTGGAGAATGGATTAGTAGGCATCTGCTGATCACAAGGACATGGTGAGTTGTGGGGCCTTTTATTGCCACTACAGAGGAGGAAGTTGGCCATCCAGAAGGGTTGGATTGCGTTTTTCTTTCCTGAATAGTGTGAGAGGGCCAATGGGCTTTAATGCAGTGGCTTCATGATAATGAATATCAAGACCAAATGTTATAAATTTCAGTTTTGTCCAATAACTCAAGTTTAAATTCTCCAACTATTATATTGGGAATGGAAATATTGATTCCCTCTAGGCCCAGATCTCTGGGATGTTAAACTATTAACTTGGCCACTAACCTTCCATCTGTGTATAAGATTAAGTGTAAGAACATTGAAGACAGAGAGTTGAAAAAATGTTTATATTTAGAGAGCCAAGAGTCCTGGAGAGGAACAGTAAGGTGAGTTTTCTAAGTAGGGACAATGTTATCAGTTAAGGATGTAGACAGATACCTTAATGACAGGGAAAGAAACCTGCTAGTCCAGCAGCATCTCCCAAACTGTGATCTCTAAGCCCTGAGGAGCAGCACCCTGAGTGTCCTTCACAACTCATGCACCACCTTGACTTGAAAGTACACCGTCCTTGGGTCTGTCTCCCAGTAACACTGTGGGAGTACTTTGCCAGAAGGACTGCAACAGTTCAAGAAATAGGGATGGGCAGTCAATGCAGCCTTGGAGAGAAAAAAAATCTGCTTGAAAAGATTGCCACAGATCCTAGAATTTGTCCTCCTGGACACCCTCTGAAAAAGGGAATGTTGGAGGTATCTCGGGGGATTTTAAAACATTGGGAGTGTTTTCCTCAGAACTGAGATGAAGAAATGATTAAAGGCTTACATAGAGAGAGTATTCCCTCAGGCAAGTTATTCTGTTACCAAAGTCCATTGATGTAAAATTGCAGGCTGAAGATCTGGAGTTGAGATTAATTTTTTTTTCACTGAGCATTGATGTGATCTGGAATATTCTTCTCTTCTAAGGAGTGAAAGGTTACCAAGAGCAGATGGGAATACAGAGTTGAAGTTCCAGTCAGATCAGCCATGGGCATATTGCATAGTAAGGCAGGCTTGTGGAGCGGAATGGCCTACTCCTGCATGGTATGTGTGCGAGGCTGTTTGTTAGGTGTTGTTATGTGTTTACAGAGCAAAGACGGGATGTGGGAGCCAGCACTGTTGGTATCAAGAGCGAGGCAGGCACGAAATACAGGGACACACGGCGTGATTCTCATTCTGGGTTCTCTTTTAACGAAGGAGACAGACCTGTCGAAGCAGCTTTTCTCTGGGGCAGCTAGTTCTGCTGACAGTGTGGCCAGTATGATGATTAAACTTCCTCAGGGCAAGCAGGAACTGGCGAACGAGGAGGAAGAGAAAAACAAGAGTCTGATTGAGTGGCTGAGGCAGCATCCCACCTATACCATGGACGTGTCCAACCTGACTCCCGTGAGTATGCTGTTAGTGTGAAATCTCTGAGATGCATTGCCCCACTTGCCCAGGCACCCTGTGTGCCTAAGCTGAGCATCAGGGTCAGGAGGAGTCATGTGCCATCTATGTGACACATTGAGCTGATGTGGAAAGACTTCACTTACCTTCAGAGAGGGCCATGTTGAACTTGGCATTTCTCTTCATCGTTGCTGGGTCCAAAATATCCAATCAGAGATGTGGTATTCTGATGGTGTGATTGGCCTGAATGTCACAAGGAACTGATTCAATTTTCTGATGATCAATGGCCCCTTGCAGGGGTGTAACCAGTCACCTTTGAAATGGTCAACATGTTGGAAGAGGGAGGGAGGAAAGATCTGAAAACTGTCAAATCAACAGCTTCCTTTCCACCCTGATCAACCTGATGCTAGACTATCTTATCACAAAGAAACACATTTGACCTTGTTGTTCTGTTTATGGCAGAATTGCACCGCAATTTTACATGGCCTTTCCGAGCGTCCGAAACAGAGGAGGCATCGCTGCAAGGACCCCAGTAAGCTGGACATCAACGCGCTGACTGGGGAGGAAAGGGTACCGGTCGTTCATAAGGGAAGTGGAAGGAAGGTAAGATTGTATGAGGGCAAATTGAGGCAGAGGTCAGTCTGTGCAAATATCAGGGAAAAGTATCCAGAACTCTTAAAAGCAATGATTTACAGAGGGAGCGGGAGTGGGAGAGTGCCCATGTCCATTGCTCCTTGCAACTTGATAAGGTGTAGAGGAGAAGTATGGTATGCTTGCCTTCATTAGATTGGGTACTGACTACTAGAGTGAGGAGATCACGTTGTGGCTGTTAACCTTTGCTTTGGCCAATCTTGGAATAATGTGTGTAATTTTGGTTGCCCTGTGACAGGAAGGGTGCGGTGGTTTTGAAAAAGGTACAGAAGAAATTCACCAGGATCCTGCCTAGATTAGAGGATATGAGTTCTAGGGGGAGGTTGGACTAATTTGGGTTTTCTCTGGAATGTCGAGGCTGAGGAAGGACTGATGGAAGTTCATAAAATTATGAGAGGCATTGATAAAGGTGGACAGTTAGAATCTCATAAAAACACAATGCCGGAGAAACTCAGCAGATCAAACATTGTGCTTTATATGGCAAAATTGCCTTCAGGCACCTGCCTAAATTTTGCTCATACCTTGATGAAGGGCTCAAGCCCAAAACATTGGTTTTGTATCTTTATATTTGCTATATAAAATACACTGTTTGACCTGCTGAGTTTCTCCAGCGTTGTGTTTTTACCAGATTCTAACTGTCCATCTTTATCAATGCCTCTCCAGCATTGTGTTTTTAAGTCAGAATCTTGTTCCCAGGGTAAAAATGTCACATAGTAAAGGAAATAGATTTCAGGTTGGAGGGGGGAAGTTTGTGGGGAGATGTGCAGGGCAAGTTTTTTTTTACAGATAGTGGTGAGTGCCTGGAATGAGATGCTAGGAGAAGTGGTGGTCATGTTTAAGTCTCTTCCAGATAGACTCATGATAGGGGGATATGGATGACATATGAGTAGTCGAGATTTAATTTAATTTGGCAAGCATCGGGGGCTGAAGGGCCTGTTCCCGTGCTTCATTGTTCTATGTTTGATTAGTTACAAGGGCGGTAAATTAAAAGTTACCGTATATGCTGTTGTGTAGGACAATCCTCAAAACTTTAAAATGACACCTTAAAATCAAGGTCGTCCTATACAAAGAGTCTAAATTTCTTAGCTTGACAACGGTTGCTACACTGCCCCCATCTGCCTCCGACATAATCTCGCGCATGCCCTGTTAATTATTTGCAAATTCTCAGCGCTCCTCTGCAGGGTCCATCAGCCCAATCCGACTGCTGTTGGCTCTTTACAAGCTTTAAATGGCCTATTACAGGAGCCGACAGTGGTTTATTTTAAAATAGCCAAATAAAATTTAAAATCTTAAAATGATAATTTGTTATTAAAATATTGTGACTTGGCTTTTAACAGCATCCACTGGTTAGCAGTGAGTGCCAGATTTGGGGGCCTCTAATACAAAGGGACTCACAACCAGCATTTTAGGTGGAAATTCTGGGGTCGTCCTATACTTAAGTCGTTATGTACAATGGCATATATGGTACTTCACTTCATTTGGATTAGATCTGTCATTTAAGATGAGGTCCTCTTTGGGGTACAGGCTAAAACCTGAACATCTTACCACAGTGCATGTTGGGTGGCTTCATGGCAAAGCTGCAGTGAGTTGTGGAAGTACATTTTCCAGGAATAGCAGTAGGAGAGTTTCCAGCATCTTAAAGACATAAAGCACAGAAAAAGGCCCTCTCAGCCCCTTGTCTGTGTCGACTGTGATGCCAATCCACACCACCCACATTTGCTCACATCAGGCCCATTTTCCACTCTGGCTTTCCTCTCCGTATCTGTCCAATCACCATTTTGTCGTTATCATTGTATTTGCCTCCTCCACCACTGTGACAAATGTATCCCTTGGCCTCCCACGTTCCAGTGAAAATAAACCCAGCCTATCCAATATCTCCTTGCAACTGCAGCTATTCATTCCTGGCACATCCTAATGAATCTCCATTGCTGACATATCCTTCCTGAAGTGTAGTGACTGGAACTGTACAATATTTGATATGCAGACTAAGCAAAGTTTTGTACAACTTCAGCGTGATAATCCCATCTAATGAAGCAAGTGCAGTACAGGCCCTTCAACCCACTATGTTGTGCCGACCTATATGAACCTACTCAACAACCTAAACCTTCCGTCCTCACACCCATAACTCTTTTTCTTGCATCCATGTACCTGTCTCGCCCCTATTCTACCAGCCTTCACCACCACCCCTAGAAATCCATTACTCTCTGTAAAAAATAAAAAAAATACCCTGATATCTCCCTAAACTTTCCTCCCCTCACCTTGTAGAGATGTTCTCTGGCATTTGTTATTGACTCCCTGGGGAAGAAATGCTGGCTGACCACTCTATGCCTCACATAATCTTGTAGTCCTTTATTAAGTCACCTCTTATCCTTCTTTGCTCTAAAGAGAAAATCCCTAGCTCTGTTAACCTTGCTTCATAAGACACATTCTCCAATCCAGGCAACATTCTGGTAAATCTCCTCTGCACCCTCTCCAAAGTTTCCACATTCTTCCTGTAATGAGGTGACCAGAACTGAATCTTGCACCCCACTGAAGACACCTGCTATATACTGGGAATTTCCTCCAAATTTGACTTCCCAAAGTGTACTACCTCAGACTTAGAACCATAGAACATTGCACCACAGAAACAGGACCTTTCGCCCCTTCTAGTCTATGTCAAACCATTTTTTGCCTAGTCCCACTGACCTACACCCAATCCATAGTCCTCCATACACCTCCTATCCATGTACCTGTCCAAATTCTTCTTTAATGTTAAAATTGAGCCTGCATTCACATCAGCTGACAGCTCATTCCACACTCCCACCATTCTCTATGTGAAGAAGTTCCCTAAACTTTTCCCCTTTCACTCTTAACCCATGCACTCTCATTTGTATCTCACCTACCCACAATGGAAATGACTATCTATATTTACTCTGTCTATCCCTCTCATAATTTTAAATACCTCTATCAAATCTCCCCTCCTTCTTCTACGCTCCAGGAAATAAAAGTCCTAACCTGTTCAACCTTTCCCTGTAACTCAATTCCTGGAGTTAAGGCAACATCCAAGTAAATCCTCTCTGCACTCTTTCCATCTTATTGATACCTTTGCTGTAGTTAAGTGACCAAAACTGCACCAATACTCCAAACTTGGCCTCACCAATGTCTTATACAACTTTACCATAACATCCTAACTCCTATACTCAGTACTTTGATTTATGAAGGCTGATATTCCTAAAGCTTTCTTTACAATTTTTAGGGAATTATGTATCTGTATTCCCAGGTTCCTCTGTTCTTCCATACTCCACAGTGCCCTACCATTTAACATGTATGTCCTTTCTTGTTTTATCCTTCTAAAAAGCAACACCTCACAATTATCTACCTTAAATTCCATCTGCCATTTTTTAGCCTATTTTGCCAGCTGCTCCAGATCCCTTTGCAAGCTTTGAAAATCTTCACTGTCCGCAACACTTCCAATCTTACTGTCATCTGCAAACTTGTTGATCCAATTTACCACATTATCATCCAGATCATTGATATAGATGACAAACAACAATGGTTCCAGCCCCGATCCCTGAGGTACACCTCTCATCTCAGGCCTCCAATCTGAGAAGCTATTATCCATCACTACTCTCTTGTTTCTGCTGTCCAGCCATTGTTGAATCCAATTCACTACTTCACCATGAATACCCTGCATCTGAATCTTCCTGACTAACCTCCCATGGGATGTGTCTGAATTAAAATTCTACCTGCTCTGCTCTGTCCAACTTTCCAGCTGATGTTTGTCCCACTGTATCCTCAGATGACTGTCTTTCACTATGTATGAGGTTGTCAGCAAATTTACTATGTTGTCATCCATGTATGTAACTTTACCAATTTCAACCATGCAGGACCTTTTCAAACCCTTTCTAAAGACCAAGTAAACCATGCATTCTGCCTTTAATCAGTTTTCTGAGTTAACTCCTCACTCACAGATTGGTGAGGCATGAACAGAATAATGCTGGTATCTCCATTCCAAGTCCGTCAGAATCTTCTCCAACAACTTCCCTTCCAATGATGGAAGGCTCACCAACCTGTAGTTTCCAGGCTTATTCCTACTGCCTTTTTAAACAAGTGGAGACAATAGGTATCTCCAGGCTTGTTGTACTGCACCTGTAGCTAACCATGATGCAATCATCCCATCAAAGCCCCAGCAAACTCCTTCCCTCTGCTTCCTGGGAGAATTACTGTCAGCCACTCAAATGTGCTCTAATAGTTCTCTCACTTTCTCCTTACAGATATGGGTACTTTTAAGGATAACAGTGTAGTCCTCCTTTAACTGTCCAGCTAACCAAGTCCTTTTCCCAGTGAATACTGATAAGTATTCTTATCCCCTGGCTCCACAAATCTAGTCCCTGAGGATCTACCCTCTTGCTTCTTATGTACTTAGTAAAGGTTTTTGGATTCACCTTAATCCTTATTTCTAAGGTCATTTCATGGCCTCTTTTGCCCTCCTAATTTCTTTTTCGAATATTTTAAAAGACTCAAGCAAATATATACCTTCCCCCGATATTAAATAAACCATAAAAGGCAAAGGGAAAAAAATCATTTTTAGCCCTCCTAGTTTTTTCTCTTATTTTTCACCTATAAATCTTCACTTGATTGTTACTAACTTTCTCGCCCTGACCTGCACTTCCTTCTTTTCCCTGTTGAACCCTTCAATATCCTTCATTAGCCTGGGTTCCCTCAGTTTACCATCTTTGCTTCCTACCCTACTGGGGTCATACTGACTCTGAACTTATTCTGTCTCGCTTTTAAACGCCTTCCATTATCAAATGTGGCTTTCTCTTTGAGTAATCTACTTTTCCCAGGTCCTGTCTTATGACTGTCAAAATCTACCTTTCCCAATCTCGGGACCTGAATTCAAGGGCCAACCAAATAATTTTCCATGACGACTTTGGTCACTGTTCCCAAAGGTTTCCTCTACTCTCACTTCAATTTCACATCTGCAGAGCAGAAGGTCCAGGCAAGCTGAAGGACAGCAACAATTAATAGATTCAGGGCAAATAAAGCACTTCCAGGCACGGCGCTGAGGGAAATGGGAGTGCCATGGGAGGGGCAATGCTGGGGGAGGGGTGGTACTGAAAGAGGGTCACACTGTGGAGGTGTGGAGTACTAAGGGAAGATCACACTGTGGAGTGGCATTACTGAGTGTGGTTCACACTTTGAGTGGGGAGTACTGAGGGGGGTTCGGTCAGGCTGTGGAGGAAGGCATCGTGTGGAAGAGATGATCGGATCCCAGGAATGGAGTTACTTGGTGTCCAAGAGTGGGGTCGATCAAGGCCGCAGGGAAGACGCAGATCAGGGAACAGAGGCTTTTGTGTTTGCATTAATTTGATGATGGGTGTTTGTTTATGTGTGAACCTAGCTGGGGGGAGCAATGGCACCACTGATGAAAGAACTGGCAAGGTGGCTGGATGCAAACCCAGACTACGCTGTGGCACCTGAATGGGCAGAGATTGTGAAGCACTCGGTAAGTCTGCTCATCAAACATGGCAGGTGCAGGAGAGCCTCTTCTCTTCTCTTTACAGCTTGGTGAATTGGCCAAGTGTTGCCCTGAAGCATTAGGCTGAGGGGTATTGGGCACAGGGGAGTGTGGGAGTCGGCTTCTCATGCCTGCTCTGCTACTCTGGAATATAGTTTTAACCTTGACCCTCAGCACCATTTTTCTGCACTAACCTCCTTGTCCACTCCCTTTCTGGAATTTTGTGTGATTGCAGCATATTTCTGCTTTCACATTTCAAATCCTTATTCAGTAAAGACTAACAGCCTTCCTCATATCTGCTAGTGTAGCATTCAGTGATTTATGTACATGGACCACAACAGGTCCCTCTGAACACCAACGACTTTCAATCCTTCACCAAAAACCTCCTCTGGCTGACTATTGTTTCTCCAGAAGTGAAGGGCCTCCCATTTCTCCACATGTTTTATTTACCCTTTTCGTATGATCCTTTTTTTTAAGCCAAGGGTCATGTGTAATACAGTAAAATCCCTGTACTTCTGATCTTTGGTTAAGAGTCTCAGATTTGGGAGTTGCTGCTTGTATAGCATGTTTCTTTATCTGGATTCAAGCAACAGCAGTATACACTATATATTCATGTAATAACATGTAATAGTTCCTCTCCTCTCCTCTCCTCACCCCCCCCCCCCCCCCCCCACTTTTTGGCTCCAAGCACCCGATGCCTCGACTGCGAATTCTCACCCTAGCCGCCCACTCATCCAAGCTCCTGATGCCCAGCCACCCACCCAGCACCCAGCAGAACTCACAATGTCCCGACTGCAGATCCTCACCTCGGCCACCCGCTCATCCATGCCCCAACACCCTGGCTGCCTGTCCAAGCTCTCGATGCCTTGAACAGCACAGGTACTTACTGCAGTCAAAAGTATGACCCTTGTAAAAGTCGCCCTACAACTGCACACCATCTCCAGCCCAAATTTGACCTAAATTGGTCCAAAAACTTCAATGATTACACGTGTATCTACGTATATATCCTGGAGCTCCACCAGATGTCTGGGTCCCGCCCCCATTACCTAATATTTATTGTGGATGGAAATGATAGAAACTTGGGTGTGCCTTTTGCTTTCTACTGATGAGTTTTGAGGGATGTCTTTCCTTGGGTTATGTGCCGTTGCATTTATCTATTACATCTTACTTGGTCTTCAGGGCTTTCTACCAGAGAATAAATTCAGCCGCATCCTCACAGAGCCCGTGGTGAAAGAGACGGGCGCCAGAAAGCGGGGAAGGAGACCACGGAGTGAAATGGTCAAACCTGGCGGGGCTGTCGGTGACACCACCTCGGCAATGGGACCCATGTTCATGAATGGACTCATCGCAGGGATGGATCTTGTCAGCCTTCAGAACCTCCGAAATATCCATAATCTTCAGCTGGCAGGGCTGATGGGGGGATTCCCTGCTGGCTTTGCTGCAATCCCTTCAGGAGAGGATGGCAAGAATAGCCTGAACATGTTGCCCATGATGCTCCCGGGGATGGCTGGCATGTCACATGTCTTTGGCGTAGGGGGATTGTTGAACAGCCCATCGGTGGTGTCGGGTACCAGCACTTCCTGTACATCTACGCTGACAACAAGTGTTTCTTCAAAAGTGAATAAAGGCAGTGAACAGCAGGGCAGTGCTGCCGAGGCGAGAAAACATGAGGAAGATGCTTTGTCAGGGGAGAAACCAGGTCCGAGTTCATCCTTCCCTGACTCTGGAGAATCGAGAGTCACCACCAGCAACGCCTTACCCTTCAACCCATTCCTGCTACACAGTATGCCTGCCGGATTAATATACCCTTCCATGTTCCTTCCGCACGGTATCGGCATGGCAGTGCCTGGCTATGCTCAAGCCGGACACTCTGAGGGAGACACCACTGGAAGCCCAAAGAAGAAGAGGAAGAAAGCCAAGGAGGAGGCTGCAAGTGATGGGACTGAACCCTGTCCACAGCTAACAAACAGAGAGGAGAGCACGAGAAATCCGACAGACTCCACTGCCGTACAGGACAGTTCTGTGCAGGAGACTAAGAAACATTCTGTAGATGGTACCCAGAATGCCGAGTAGAATTTCTATTTCCTTTTAGGTCAACTTTAGATTTTCTTGATTTAAAATTTTAAACCATGTTTATGACCCCTTCCTGCCTCAAACTGTTCTCATCCCCTCCCACCAATCCTCTCTCCACTCCCACTGTGTGGAGCTTAGGAATCTAACATGGTTGAGTTTTTTTTAAAAAACATCCTCTGAGGTTACTTTGATGGTAAGTTTTAATTGGTGACTGCATTCTCCATGGCACAAACTATGCTTGGATTGTTGCTTCAGAGATTATGGTGGGCTAGACTTGGGGGATGGGAGAGGAAAGAAGTAGGGAGGCAGAACATCCTGCTTCATCATCTAGGTATGTCGCACCAGGGGAACATCAACAGTGACTTGATGCCTCTTGCTCTAGGCTCTAGATTTGTCAGTATTTCACCTCTTTTTTTTCTAATACACTAGCCACAGAAGAGGAGGGAGGATCCAACCTGTTTAACTCACCCTGGCTGGCAAAATTGAGAGAGTTTATGTGCTTGTCCTCCCTTTCTGCAGTGCCAGTAGTCTGTTGGTGTGTCTGTCATTAGACATTATGCTGTGTCTTTGTGTCACAGTGCAATAAGCTCTTTATAGGAGTGTATACTTCACACAATAGCTGTTCCACTTTCACCTATATTAGAATTAATTGGAGCATTTGATGTTGGGAGAAGGGATGAGGCGAATAAAAGTTACAGTTACCCTTCAAAATGGATCCCCTTGAAAAAGTTTGCAAATTAGACTTTTAATGGATACATTAAATGCTAAAAATGTTGCAATAAAGCATGTACAGAATTATTCTTTGAATTGAGGAACCAGTGGAGTACTCAGTGAGAAACAGAGGAGAGTTGTGCTCATTACAGTACACGTATAACCAAGATCTGGTTGGTGAGAGAGAGTTCATAGCCCTACGTGATGCACAAATCAACAGGTTATTTTGAGCCAAGCAGATGTGTTGATCTGATGCTGTGAATAGTTGCAGTAAATAAATACAGAAACCGTTGGAAATCTGCAGTCAGTCAGATGGCATCCCATGGAGCAGAATGGTGATCGGTTCTCATCTGTAACCTCTCAACGGTTCATTTTCTCTCGAGCCATTGCCTGGTCTGCCAAGAATTCACAACAGCTTCTGTTTTAGTTCCCAATTTCATCTGCAGTGTTTGCTTTTTCAGAAGTTGCTTGTAACTGGTTCTTGTAAAGCTCACCTGCTCAGGAACAGATGAGATGTGGGCCAGATACCATTCCTTGCTATGTGTCTGCAGCCAGCATCCAGATGTCAAGCTCCTGTCAACGTACCAGCAGGCTGGTGCTCTGTAACCAAGCTTGCAAACGATTCCATCTCCCTTCCCTCCTACACACCTCCACCCTCAGCAGATGGTCATTCAAAGTCTTGGCTTCTCACATCATCTGACACCTTTTGGTAGTATTACTGGCATCTGTAATGAGGAGACTGGTTTCCCTGCAGCAAGAAGATTCTGAATCCTGCGGTAGTAATTTTGTGTAATTGTAAAATGAAATACCCAGTAGGTGTAGGAAGATGAGGTTTTCTGTTATATGACAGTTTTTTTTGTATTTTAATTATTATAAGAGGGGTGGGGAGGAGCCAAATTATAATCAAATATTTTCTGCCTTTTTTAGCCTTTAGTTTAGTTCGTGAATTGTTACTGATTTTTAAACAAAACTTTTAAAAGGGTCACCAAAGACCAATTTTCTTGATAACTCTGAGTCCAGTCCATCATGTTGGTCTCTCATTTTCTAGTGGGTAGCAGTGTATGTCCCTCATTAACTTGCAGGAACACTGGGAACATGGCCTAGGTTCGTATTTTTTGATGAAATGCCCCTGTTTTTTGCTACCCCACCCCACCCCCACTTTCAATTTTTAGCTCAG
This sequence comes from Narcine bancroftii, assembly GCF_036971445.1. Lineage (NCBI taxonomy): Eukaryota > Metazoa > Chordata > Chondrichthyes > Torpediniformes > Narcinidae > Narcine > Narcine bancroftii. Next base: position 29,852,057 of record NC_091474.1, read on the forward strand.
TAGATGCCGGAATACCGTTTAATCGTGGCTAATTAACAGAGGAATATCCTATAAAGAAGTGGTATCAGAGTGGCAGCAGACATGGAAGGGGTTTAGAACTCCACTCGCCTCCCCTTAGCCGACCCTTTGCTGCAGCCTGACACCTCAGGTGGACACTGGCCTCTATCCAGCCAGCCAGTCCCCTGGTGTCAGGACCCAAGGCTTAGCTTGAACAAGAAGCTTATTGATGGTTTATTTCCAAAGGGAATATCAAGTTTTGAAGTATTCAAAGTTTACTGTCCACTGAAGTTTTTTTTAAAAAAAAAAACAAATGTTGGTTTTTTGTTTTCTTCACTGTTACAAACTTGCATAACTTATGGATTTGTGCCGAGGTCCAAATGTTGAGTCGTATGTTTCGTTACTACATTATTTATTCATCTGTTGAATGTCTATGTTTTTTATTATATATAATAATTATTCTGAATCACTAACTACAAAATTCTGTCTTCTGTTTTTCTTAACCTTAAAAGGCAAGCAAATGGTCTTTGACAATTACACAGTGTGTTCAGCAGTTTGAAGTTTGAAAACTTTGGATAATTTCTAAAATCTTTTATTGAAATGTTTTACCAAAATGCACTGTTTTTATTGAGGCAACATCCCATCTGTTTGTCTGCGCTCCATTCTGATTATCCAAACCACTCTTGGGTAGAGACACTACCTGGTCTCTACTGTGCAAAATAGTTTTGATACAAATCCAAAATTAATCCTAAATTTCCCTGCAAAGCCTCAAGCTTCTACATGGATTAAGTTCTTAAATTATTCACAAATTATGTGCTTGGTACACAATGACACCTGAGCTGAGGAGAAAGGAAAAGATATCAAAATTCAGGTGACCAAATCGCATCTCTCTGGTCCACTCAGCATCTCTTGTTGCATCCTGCTACAGTCCTCCCCATCTATTGCTTGGTGAACTTGCCTTGTTTTAAATCAGGTTAACAGAATTGTGGACAGCAATCAATTTACATCAAGCAAAGAGAGGTCTCTATCGCACAGAATGTTGTGACTCTTCTCCTATTTGTTGATCTTCAAAGATACTTTTGATACATCCTGGTCAGATTAGACAACTTTGTCCTTAAAGGAAAAACAGTTTACAAAATAAAGTACAATTGTAGCGTGTGAAATACCAGTTGTTAGAAGGTGCTGTGGAGGGAACCCACTGGCAAGAGATACTGCAATTTTGCGTTGTTCAGACTTGGATCCATTTTTCAGGAAGGGGTTGTATGTGATGGGCACATGTAAGACTGACCTTGCAGCGGGAATGTGAGGGATTTTTTTTGTTGTTGTATCAGATCCTGGTTTGAAAGGAGAAACAGCAGTGATTTTGAACCTCCCTGTTAGGTGAAATCAGCCAGGCATGGATCCAGTGTCAATCAATGTAAGATGATTGTGCACTGAGCTCAGGCAGCTACAGCAACGAAGATGGCTGAAAGTATAATAGTTTCATTGTTTAACACCAAATGCCAGTGACTACACTAGAGTATCTAACAGTGAAGAACTGACCAATGCTACATAGCCTGCACGTTCCAATTCCCCTCTAATGAGGCCATCCCATCAGTAAGACTTCCAAACCAAATATCAGTTTTGCCTTTTTTTCCATCACCTGAACCCATTCCCCTGTAAAATCTGGGACACATAATGAGAGTAGACCATTCTAGTCTGAAACCACTTCTACAATTTGGTTAGATTCCATTTTGTCCACATCTCAACCCCAACTTACTGGAATTTGCTGATCGATTTCAACAACAGGTGTTATACGAGCACATCTGTAATTTCCTAATTCGTGTCCTTATTGATTAATAGAGTGTCACAATTTATTGATCCAAAAACATAATCCTTGAATTCATGCAACTTTGTAAAATAATAACTGGCATTCTAAACTTTCCCTATCTTTTTTCTGATAATCTTGAAGTAAGCCTGGGTGACTTAAGTTTCATTATTAGCACACTGTCAAATTTGTGTACTTAAATATAAATATTATTTGATATAAATATTTTACTCAGTTACAGGATACTGTTCACCAATCTTACAGCCTGTGACTCACTATAGATTTGCTGACTCTTAACTATCCAATTTTATTTTTCATAAATCTCAATAAATTTATAAAAAATTCTATAACTTTATTCCTTCCAATTCCATCAAAACCTTTTTCTATATTGGGGAAGAAATTTATGTTGTAGTTCTGCCTGATTCCCAACTTTTATTTGTGCATTCATATGGTAGAACATAGAGATCTATAGCAGAGTACAGGCCCCTCGACCCACAGTGTTGTGCCGACCTAATAACCTACTCTAACAACTGCCTACTTTATTACCCTCCATTTTTCTCAGTTCCATGTACCTATCTAATAATCTCTTAAAAGATCCTATTTTACCTGCCGACACCATTGTTACCAGCAGCACATTCCATGCATCCACCACTCACTGTGTGAAGAACTCACCTCTTGCATCCCCTGTACTTCCTCCCAAGCACCTTAAAACTCTGCCCCCTCGTGTTATCCATTTCAGCCCTGGGAAAAAACCTCTGGCCATCCACATGATCGATGCATCTCATCATCTTGTACACCTTTTTCAGCTCACCCCTTCATCCTTCATCACTCTCAGAAGAAAATATCAAGTTCACACATTCTCTCTTCATAGGGCAGGCTCTCCAATCCAGGCAGTATCCTTGTAAATCTCTTCTTCAACCCTTCTTTTAAATCCACATCTCATGAGGTGACCAGAACTGAACACAATATTCCAAGTCGATCTAACTAAGGCCTGATAAGTTCTTGTATAGCTGAAACATTACTTTATGGCTCTTGAACTCAATCCCATGGTTAATGAAGGCCAACACACCATACACCTTCTTAACACAATCAACGTGATTAGCAGTTTTGAGTATCCTTTGCACATAATCCCAAGATCTTTCAGTTTATCCACACAGCGCAGAGTCCTCACATTAACATTGTATTCTGCCTTCAAGTTTGACCGATTGAAATGAACCACTTCACACATTTCTGGGTTAAACTCCATCTGCCATTTCTCAGCTGAGTTTTGCATCCAATCAGTGTCCCTTTGTAACCTCTGACAACACTCCAGACTATTCTTAACATGACCGACTTACCTGTCATCCACAAAGTTACCCACCCTTCCTCTTCCTCATCCAGGTCATAATATAAAAGTAGATTAATTGAACTTTATAGAGGAATGTTTGCTCCCATAGGACATTACAGTACAGGCCTTTCAGCCCATGATGTAACTATAATTTTTCTCCACCTCACACTCGTAATCCTTTATTTTTCTTGCATTTAAACATCTTTTGAATGTCTCTTATGTCCCAGGCTACAATCCCCCCCCACCCCTGGCAATGCGCGCCATGCGCCCACCACTTTATGTTGTTTTTTTTAAAACCTACCTCTGACATTGCCCCTAAATTTTTCTCGCCTCACTTTAAGCAGATGTCCTCAATATTTGCTATTGTCGTCTCAAGAAAAAGGTGCTGCCTCTCCATCCTTAATCTTGAAGACTTCAATTAAGTCACCTCTCATTCTCCATCGCTGCAAAGTGCTGCCTCTCCACCCTTAATCTTGAAGACTTTGATTAAGTCACCTCTCATCCTCCATCGCTGCAAAGTTTGCTTCAAAAGACAAATTCTCCAATCCAGGCAGCATCCTGGTAAATATCCTTTGCACTCTCCAAAGCTTCCACATCCTGTAATGAGGCAACCAGAACTGAACACAATATTCAAAGTGTGGTCTAACCAGAGTTTAATAGAGCTGCAACATTACCTCGTGCCTCTTGAATGCAACCCCCCACCCCATCCCCCACCCCTCCAATGAATGAAGGCCAGCACACCATAGGTCTTCTAAACCACATCAACTAGCATGGTACCTTTAGGAATCCATTGACCTTTACCTCTCGAACCTTCTGTTCCTCCACGCTGTTAAGAATCCTCCTATGAGCCATGTACTCCACCTTCAAGTTTGTACTTCCAAAGTGCATCACTTCACACTTAGTGGATTGAATGCAATCTGCCACTTCTGCACCAAACTCTGCATCCTGTCTATATCCTGTTGTAACCTACGACAACCTTCTACACTATCCACAACACCTTTAACCTTTCTTTAATCATATGCAAGTGTACTGACCAACCCCCTCCACTTCTTCTAGTCATTTTTTTTTAAATCACAGCAGGGGTCCAGGACTCTTGCCTATATAATTTTGGTTTTCCATCTGCATGTGTAACAATAATTGTCTTCTTGAGGGAAGGTTGAATGCATTGTGCCTCCCACAGTCTAGTTTCCTGGTTTACATTTGACCTGATGCTTGTACTCTGCATTGCTGTCAGTCCTTCTGAAATGGAGACAGACACACAAAGGGGGAGAAGTGAGAGATAACAGAACTGCTGTTGGAGAGGAGGAAGACAACAAAGTGGGAATATGGTGCACAAACTAACTGGAAGAACTCAGGAGGTCAAGCAGCATCTGTGGAGGCAAAGGGTCATCATTTAGGGTTGAGATCCCACTTCAGGTTGTGCTTGACCTGCTGAGTTCCTCCAGCAGTTAATTTGCTCTTGATTTGTGAAAGGAACCCCAAGCCTCACCCCTTCCCCTTACTCTCTGTTACCCAGTGTAATGCAGATTTTGAAGTGTTTTGGGAGAGATAAGAGCACAGTTTGTTTTATAACAGAGAAAGTCTATGGACATTGTTTTCAACACCCAATGAAAATTTCCAGGTGGAAAACTAGATCATCAACTGCCACAATTTTTTTAAAGGATTGGTGGATGTTTACTGAAGCAAGATGCAGCATTTCTTAGAGTGAACTTTTAGCCAAATGGACCTCCTGTGTTTCGTATCTATTATTCTGTAACTGGATACAATAAATGGTGCCAATCCATTGAGTCTAAGCTGAGGCCAATATGGTTTAAATTGCTGTTGAGAATAGTCTGTATAACTTGAGCAGACCAATAAATGGGAGTTGTGTCTCTTTATAACTTGATGGCTCTTACAATGCAGTGCTCTGCGGACTCCATTTCATGCTACAGAATTTTTTAACACTAAGGGGGAAAAGGTGAAAGCTTTCAAACAAATTGTTTGCAGATATGTCCTATAATTATGTAATTGTTTTTAAAAATTAAAAATAATGAAGTTTAAGATTTTGATGCAGACATGCGCCACTTTTGAGTCAGACCTGGTCAGAACGAATCCTTTTACTTGAACTCAGCAAATTAATCTCATCAAGTTAATTTTTTGGGATCTAATCTCTGTCTAAAGAGCACATTTCCTGTGTTCTGGAGAGGTAACCTCAGTTTATCATTTTGTTTTGCTCTTTATGACAAATTGACCAAATGCTGATTGAAGCAACAATTAGGTACCTGTGAAGGCATTGATACATGACATTTAGCAGAACCAGACCAGGGTGAATAAATGGCATTGGTGCATTTGGAACAAGTTACATTTATACTGCAAGGCAAGTTGTATATTATGGAAAAATGAGCACAAATTGAGAATGGGAAGATTGGGCTACATATCACAAGGCCAGACCTTTTGTAAATAAAAAAATATACTTGACATTCTTTATTTAAAATACAGAGGGACTCTTTAGAGAATTATAGCAATAAATTAGAGAACTGTTATGTGTTGTATAAAGAATTTGTGAAGTATATTTCTGTTCCTCTGTTCATTTCAGCAGGCTTTGTTTTCTAATGAGGCCACTGTAGAATAATAAGAAAATTTTTAAAAAAACTTTAGAACTGCATAGACACTCTGTTACACAATGCCAGTGGAAAGTGAAACTAGACTGTGTGTAGTTTCTTCTATTTATCCTTTAATTTGTTGAGTTTTACTTTTTTATAGATATTCCTTTTGTGTAATTTATATATAGGTGTACAGACTATATGCTGGTCACTGGTTCCAAGCAGTTTCCCTTTGAGAAATGTTTTTAGTTTGATGTACCAGTTTCGTTAGGATCAGATGGCAGCACTGAAAGACACGCCTTCTTGTAGACCAAGCCACTTAAATCAATGACTTTAAATGTTTCAGTGTTCATGAAAGGTATGTGTGTTCTTGTTACATTGTGCAAACTAGACCCAGAAACTGCTAAAAGAGCCGGAGTTAATTTCTATCTTCACCGTACGGTTTGCTTATTGGTTTTGGAGGAAGGGCTTCGATGAGTTTGATTCAAACTTCTCAATGTGAAGCTGGAGTGTAAACCTTCCACCCTTTGGAAAGCATTTGCATGTTGAACTGGCATTGGAGACAATATTGCTGCAGGAATGACCTAAATGCCTGTTTCAAAATATACCTGTTTCACATCTCCATCTCACTGTGGTTGCTCTGGGATGTTTAAACTCAGAGCTGAGTTTGTGTTCCATCGACCAAAAACTCGCAGTAGCAATGGAGTTTGTGACATAACACCCTTCCTGCACTTCAGCTTCCAAAAGAGTGGCTTCTGTTCTCTACTTATCATCCTGCCCCCAAAATTAAGTTTGCACCTTGAGGTGTGAAACAGGCATCACTTTTACCCATGAATGTTAATGTGGTCCTGCAGAACTTAGTTCATGATAATGTAATTTGATTTTGGAATATTCCAATCAGTTCTGGAGGTTTTTATTTCCCCAGTCGAGCAGTTCCGATAACCTGGCATTAGGTATAAACTGTTCAGTGATGATTCAAGCACTGTGTTTATTAACTTTTGTTTCCACTGTCGTTTCCATTGTGTTGGAAACAGAATAAAATTTAACTATCAATAAAAGAAAAAGCTAAATGGAAGTTGATAAGTTTTGTATTTTAGATGTCTTAATTTCAGAATGATTAGTATGTGCTGTCTGTGATCCCCAGCTGTTCCAAAGGACATATTGTTCCATCTTCACAACCATGCCTCCATCGTCTGATGGGCACAAGGTTGTCTTCAGATCCACTGAACCCTGAAGCTGGCCAAATTAACTAATGCTTTGTCTGTTTTCCCAAATCAATAATTTAGATAGCTTGAAAGTGACAAGTTCCTAGATAGAATGGGGGAGAATCAACCTACATTTTGTTTACCCTTTCTATTTATCTCTTGGTTGGGGTCCTTGAGAAAGCGCATGGCCACTTCTGCAATGGCAACCATAAGGTGAGGAACTTTCACACAGAAAGGGGAAATCAAGTCGCAACTTTGCCATGACAGTTGTCAGGCCAATTATAAATAGTTTCCACTCTTATGAGAGGATGGTTTTCAAAACCTACCAAGTGCAGAATATCTCTTACCCCATTCTGCAACCACTCTCCAAGGCCAGCAGTTGGAACTGGCTTCCAAATGAAGGAACATCTGGGAATTGGGTATGAGTGTGTGTAATGTGAGGTTCCTGTGGCAGTCAGGGTTTCTTCCAATTGTGTGTGCTCCTGTCTCCACTAATTACATTGTGACTTGGCTTCAATCTTTAACCACTTTCCTGTTCTTAAGATTAGACCTTAATACATTGTCATTTCATTCAGTTGCCTTGCCACTCAGCATGGATGATCATGTTTCTCCATCTACGATCTCTGACCCTCCAAATTGTAGTTGTTGCCTCCCCTGTTCTCCTTCGTTGAAGGCTGCTTCTTTGAGCTGAGACCGTAGTTAATGTTGAGTTAATGATTATACATGGGAAAATTACTGAAGTTGTTTCCTGTTGCGTCTTCAGTTGCAGTGTCCATACTGGATGGGTAACCCTGGCCATTGATCAGCAGATTCATTTGCCCAGTGTTTTTAGTTTTGCACCATCTGCAACCCATGGCTTCACATGAGCCTGATTGGGAAGCTAAACAGGACTACACCTTGTCCAAGGGTGATCTGTAGGCTGTCGGATGGAAGTGCTTGACTCCTTTTGCTGAGCAATTGCGCACCATTGACACCATAGCAAGAGAATTTGAAAACAATTCAAAGTACTGAATATTTCATTTATTTTGTAACATTATGCCCAAATTCTACTGATATGACTGCCCTAGTGTCCCAATCCTGTACCTGACTTGTTGAGAGCCTCAATAAAATGTTAACATCCTGGCAGAGAACTGTTGGTATTGGCCCAGAGTTTCCATCCTATTAGCTCAATATATGAATACCTGAAGACCAACCTTTAGGTGTTTGTGTTTGAGATTTAATTTGTTCTGTTCGCTGGGAGCTCTTTTGATGTGTGTGCCCGGCAGTGGCCTTGAACAGACAGCCTTGTCACAAGAGTACTGAGTGTTCTTTTGTTTTCTTGTAGAAAGTCAGACTTGAGGTTCCAGATGATCCTGACTGTGGTGAAATTATGGTGTTAACCCTTGAGCATTTTTTGTCTCCATGGTGAGATGTCCACATTTAGACTGGTGCCCAGCCTGGAAGATATGTGCTCAAAATGCTGCAGATCCTCATCACTTAGTCCTCTGGCCACCAGGTTATAACAAATACTACTCTGCAGGGGAAGTGACTTTATGATCTCTACCACCAAGGTTACTAACTTGATTATGAATTCAAATGTTTTGTATTACAGTCCACCAATGTGCTCCAGCATGAGTGATTAGTCATATTAAATATTGCCAGAACTGAATTTAATTCTGCTCTGAGCTTTCATTCGTTTTGGAATCTACCCCAGATTTAACCCTTTAAATCCATTCTTTCTTTCCTGCTGAACATGATTTCAACCTCGCATCCACACTTATTTTTTTTAATTTTAATTTAATTTCAACAAACAGCAAGGGGGAGGAGTGGCATTGCTCGTCAAGGAAAATATGACAGGTGTGCTCAGCCAGACCAGAGGGCTCGTCTACTGAGGCTATATGGGTGGTATGACCACACTCATGGGGTTTATTATAGACCACCCATTAGTCAGCAAGAACTGGAGGAGCAAATCTGTGGAGATAGCAGACAGCTGAAGGAAACATAAGGTTGTGATAGATTTTAACTTCCACATATTGACTGGGACTCCTACACTGTAAAAGAGCTGGATGGCTTGATGTTTGTCAAATGTGTTCAGGAAAGTTTTCTAAATCAATATATAGAGGTACCATCTGGAAAGAGTGTAATATTGGATCTCAAATTAGGGAATGAGACAGGACAGGTGAAAAGTATATGCAGGGGAACATTTTTGGTTAAAATGATCATAATGCCATTAGTTTCAAGTTAATTATGAAGCATGATAGCTATGGGCCTCAGGTTAAGGTTCTAAATTGGAGAAAGGCCAATTTTTAGGAAATGAGAGGATCGAGAATGCATGGATTGGGATATTTTTAGGCAAGAATGTGCAAGGTAAGTGGAGGATCTTCAAAGGTGAAATTTTCAGAGAACAGAGTTTATATTCCTGTCAGGATCAAAGGCAAGGTTAAAAGGCATAGGGAACCTTGGTTTTTGAGGGATATTGGTAATCTGATTCAGGTGTATAACAGGTATAAGCAACATGGGAGCAATGAGGTACTTGTGGAGTTTAAAAATACATAAGAAGACAAAAGGTTGATTTGGCAGACGATGTGAAGGAAAATCTTAAGGGTTTCTACAGGTATACTAAGACCAAAAAGATAGGGACAAAATTGGTCCCCTTGAAGATCAGAGTGGTTGGCTTTGTATGAAGCCAAAAGAGATGGGAGAGGTCTTGAATGTTTTTTTTTCATCAGCATTCACTCAGGAAATGGCCACCAAGTAAGGAAAAAAAGCAGTCAAATCATGGAACCAATACAGATTAAAAAGGAAGTGCTTGCTGATGTAAAGCAAATAAAGTTGGATAAATCCCCAGGACCTGACAAGATATTCCCTCAGACCTTGAGAGGCTACTGTAGAAACTGAAGGGGCTCTGGCAGAAATATTTAAAATGTCCTTAGCCATGGGTGTAGTGCCAGAGGATTGGAGGGTAGCTCACGTTGCTCTGTTCTTTAAAAAAAGGCTCCAAAAGTAACCCTGGAAATGATAGGCTGGTGAGATTGACATCAGTAGTAGGTAAATTATTGGAAGGTGTTCTAAAAGATTGGATATACAACATTTTGGACAGCCATAGTTCACATGACTTTGTGTGTGATGTGTTTAGTTTTTTGAGATTACCAGAAAGGTTGATTGGAAAAAAAAGGCTGTGGATATTGTATACGTGGACTTTAGGAAGACCTTTGACAAGATCCCACATGGTAGGTTAGTCAGGAAGGTTCAGATTAAGGGTATTCGTAGTGAAGTAGTGAACTGGATTTGACAATAGCTGGATCGGAGAAGCCAGAGAGTAGTGATGGATGATTGCTTCTCAGCCTGGAGGCCTGTGACTAACCAAGTGCCTCAGGGATCAGTGCTGGGACCATTGTTGTTTGTCATCTACATCAATGATCTGGATAATGTGGTAAATTGGATCAGAAAGTTTGCAGATGACTCTTAAGATTGGAGGTGTTGTGGACAATGGAAAAGGTTTTCAAAGCTTTCAGAGGGATCTGGACCAGCTGGAAAAATGGGCTGAAAATGGCAGATGGAATTTAATGTGGACAAGTGTTAAGTGTTGCATTTTGGACAATCAGGAAAGGATAGACCAAGAAAGGATAGATACGGTAAATGGTAGGACACTGATGAGTGTGGTAGAAGAGGGATCTAGGAATACAGATACATAATTCTCTGTAAGTGGCATTACAGCTGGTGGATAGGTTTGTAAAGAGCTTTAGGCATATTGGACTTCATAAATCAAAGTATTGAGAACAGGAATTGGGATGTTGTTGAGGCCAAATTTGAAGTATCATGTAGTTTTGGTCACCTAACTACAGGAAAGGTATCAATAAAATAGACTGCAGAGATTTACTAGGATGTTGCTGGGACTTCAGGAACTGAGTTATAGGGAAAGATTAAATAGGTTGAGACTTTAAATAAGGGAAGATTTGATTGAGGTATTTAAAATTATGAGAAAAGACAGAGTAAATATGCTTTTTCCACTGAGAGTAGGTGAAATACAAACCATAGAATATGGGTTAAGAGTGAAAGAGGAAAAATTTAGGGGGAACATGAGGTGCAAACTTCTCAGAAAGTGGTTGAGGTATGGAACGAGCTTCTAGCTGAAGTGGTGAATACAGGCTCAATTTTAACATTTAATTGGAATTTGGACAGGTAAGTGGATGGGAGAGATATGGAGGGTGATGTACTGGGTGCAGGTCAATGGAACAAAGCAACAAAAATGGTTCAGTACAGACCAGAAAAACCAAAGAGGCATGTTTCTGTGCTGTGATGTTCAATGGTTCTTCTGTCCATGATCCTTTTAATGGCAATTACACAACAAATAAAAGTCAATAATTTCTGTCAGATTTGAATCAAATTGATTATTTTTAAGACTTTTAGTCAACACTTGAAAGCACCCTGAGTCAGTTTTCTAGTTTGAACAATTATTAGATGTGATGCTAAATTTCGGATGATTGTTATGAGAGTGGGTGCCTGAGTGTGAAGCTATGCGTGGCAGTGGAACGGTGCGGGAGGAAAGAGGGCTTGGGGTTGATAATTAGTCAGTGTATCCCAGCATGGAAAGGTGGGGGGGGGGGGGGGGGTAAGGGGGGAGGGAAAGAATAATATATCCTAGCATGGGGGGGTAGGGAGAAGTTAGTATATCCCAGGATGGGGGAGCGGGGAGTAATTAGTGTGTCCCAGAAGGGGATTGGGGGAAAGAAGTAGTGTGTCCAGGGGGTGGTGGGAGTAGAAAGTGTGTCTCAGCATGGGGATGGGGGTAGTAGTGTATCCAGAATGGAGATGGGGGGGGGGGGAGTTTGTCCCAGCATGAGGATGGGCGGGGGAGTAGTTAGTGTGTCCAGCATGGAAATTGGGGGGGGGGGGGGGAGGTGGAGTCATTTCACAGCATGGGGTCAAGGGGTAGGTGCTCCCCTTCATCCCTCCCTCCTCTCCTCATCCCTCCCTCCTCTCTTCCTCCCCCATCCCTCAGGCCCGGAGAGATTACATCTTCCATCACCATCCATGCAGAACGAGTCCGGGACGCCGCACTTCCCCACGGGATCCTTCCACTCGCTTCCTTCCTCTTCCCTCTTTCCACCCACTTGCCTCCATTCTCGTCTCCAGGCAGGAGATGGGAGTAAAGGTCGCTGTTTAAAGCGTTGAACCGCAAGAAGCAGTTTGCTGGGGGTGGGGTAGGGGGGTAGGTGGGGGGAGCCGGTGCGCGGAGGAGTGATGTGGACCGCTGGCGGAAGTTGGGAGAGCGCGAGACGTTTTTGGCGCCACTGCGGCGCGGTGCATCCTGGGATCGGGGCCGCTGAGGGATTTAAACCGGCGCCAAATCTGGGAGTGTGGCCTTGGGGCCGGCCCGAGTTCGAGGTGGAGGAGCGGGTCGTGCCGACTCCCGTAGTGGGGCAATGCCGAGCGGCGAGGAGTGGCGGCGGGCGAGCGACAGCTTCACCAAGCTGTGCCAGGACCTGAACCTGGACCCGGGGACGGCTGCCGAGGCCTGGGGCAGCTTCCAGCGCATCGGCAGCACCTACACCCTGGAGGTGAGGGGTCTCGTGGGGGGGGGGGTCTCCCACCCCTTCTTGTTACGGGGGCCCCCGCACGCCCACCTTCCGCTGACGGGACCCCATTATCACACCTAGAGAACAGAGACGTGGCTGCTGCCCCCCACACCTCATAGGTTTGGAATCAGGATCCTGATCTCCTCACACCACCCCTTTACCCGAGGACAGAGATGGGGCCTCACCTCCTGCAGCAAGAACCCACATCTTCCTTCCCCCCCCACCCCCACGCCCCCCCCCTCCCATTCAGGGAACAGGTCCCTTTCACTTCGGGACAAGGACCCGAACCTCAAATCCCCTAATCTTCTGAGGACTAGACCCCAATGTTCCTCACCCATCACTGCCAGAGTCCCCGTCAGCGGAAGCTGGGCGGGCGAAGTGGGGAGGTCCTCACCCAGTCTCTTTCTCCTGAAGGTGAGGGGTGCGGGGTCTTGCCTCCATTCCTGATCTATCCATTTTTCTATGTCAAAATCGAGCCCATGTTCACCACATTGATCTGTAGCTCGTTCCGCTCTCTCACCATTCTTCCTAAAAGTGGGAATAAACAATGGAACTTGTTCAATGCCCCAAGGATCATTCTTGGTCCTCAGTTAGTCATGATTATGTTTATTGTCATATAGTATGATGTAAATATGCACTAAAATTCTTGCTACAGAAAAATATTCACAGTTCCCATAGTGCAAGAAGAAAAAGTGATGCAATCATGCAGACGGACTTTTTTATGGTATTGGAGCAGCCTGTGATGGGAGGGTTAAAGGCTATTGAGAAGAAACTGTCCTTGGAATTGCTGGTCTTCAGATCTTCTAGCCATAGACAGCAATTAGAAGAGGTTGAGTTCCAAGCTCAGAGCCTTTGATGGACCTTTGCAACCTTCTGCAATCCTGGAGGCCTGGAGGAACCTAGTGAGTGACCCTGCATCAGTTTAGAGGGTATAGGGAAAATAGCCAGTATAAAGAGGGGTGAGGTGGGTGATGGGTGAACTGAGAGGGGCTGAAGGATGATGGAATGGGAACATACCTAATTGCAGAATTACCATATTAGAGAGTCGTCATTTCAAACAGATCTGCACTGGTTGTTCATCAAACTCTGGAAGTCTCTCTGAGAAGGTTGTGAAGACCAGATCCTTGGAGTATTTCTGAGAGGTAGAGAAATTGAGAGCTGGTGCAAAGGATGTGGCAGACCAGCAATAATATTAGATGGCAGGGCAGGCTTGAGGGGCTGAATAGCGTACCCCAGCTCCTATCTTGTTAACTTCTTGTTAGAACTGTGTTGAAATAACATCTGATGTGTTGTGTGATCCTTGAGCCATCTACTTATCTTGGAGGGTATGGCATAGGTCCAGGTAATTCCTCTGATACAAGCTATTTCATAGGGTGAGTAGCATGAGTTAATTTAGAGGAACATAGGGACTTCCTATCAGAATGTATTCAGCGTTGATGTGACAGATCCTGGTATAGGTTGGACAGTCGAATTGAGGAACACCATCCCATAGAAGAAGCTGGTTTTTAAGGCTGAGATGAAGAGAAATTTTTGATGATAAATTATTTGAGATTTCTGACTGGCTGTAAGAGTTTCGTGGTTAGGCAGGCTATGATTGCAATCTGTCCATAAAATGTAGAGTAAGCCTCTGTCAGCCAACAAATCCACATATTGTCTTTTTTACAAAGCTAAAGTGCTCTAAAACTATGAATTTCTCCGTGAAGCCAAGCCAAAGAAAAAGAAATTGTATTACAAACACATTCTTTAAAACACAGCTTAATTTACACTAGCTTTGGTGATAGATGTGAACAAACTGGACTGAAGGCACTGTTTCTGTAATGTGAAGCACTAGTGAAATCATCTTGTCATCTACTCTGTCATTACTCCTTGGAAACATGACTAACATGAAGGTATGCTCACTGGTACTGAGGAGTGAGAAGATCCTTGGTAGGCATATTTACCTTGCAGGTAATAGGACTGGTAGATAAGTTTCCTATATGACTTCCTCATATTTTATCCTTCGAATAAAGAGCAGAGAGGTCATGGAACAAGGTGATTTCACTGGAGAGGGTCCAAAAGTTCACCAAGATGGTGCCTGGTATAGGACATTTCAGTTGTGAGGAAAGACTGGATTGGCTGGGTTTGTTACCCTTCGATCAGCAGAAGTTGAGGGTGAACTTAAAAGTGTCCAAAATCATGAAAACTTAGATGGAGTATATAGTGATCATTTTTTTTCCACTTACCAGAGGTGTCTCTAACCAGAGGATACTGTTTTAAGGTATCTTAGAAGTAGCTTGAGGAAGATTTTTTCACTCTTTGTGATGAAACTTGGAACAAACTGGTGAGGCCAAGGCATAGAAACCTCGGAGCTATGCTTGGAAATAGAGTTGTGGTAGGTAAGTAGATTTGTGGGGAAACCAATAGGCTTTAATTCACTTGAGAACATAGCGTATCCTTACTGTTCAGCTGTCCTCCACTGAGTTGCAGGGGGCTGTGGAACAGCTAACTTTATACAGGAGCCTGTGGGGAGGGGCCACAGGTATAGCTGGCCTATAGGCTTGCTTGACCAGAAAATTATACATTACTGTGGTTTATACTAACACTGCTTGTTTTTAAAGAGTCCAGCAGGGTGAAGTGGAACTTACAAAGTTACACATTTACAATTTAAAAGTCATAAGTTTAGCCTATCAGGCAGTCTGGTAGTTCGCTGAGAGCGTCGTAGAACTGGTTGAGGCTGTGGCATAGCAGTGGAGTCCTAGATGATCTTAAGTCCCTGTTCGTATTGTGCTGGTGGGTGGGTGCTCTGTCTGGTGCAAAGGGGCCTTGGGGTGAAGACAGGATACCAGAGATTGGGTGCATCATGTGGGGAGGATGTGGGGTAATTAGCGGTCTCCAGGGCCCCTGAGGGAGCCTACTCCCTGATGGATATGGTGTCCTCATGTCCATCCAGAGATGACCCATTGGACCCTTTCGGCCAATGGGTCAGACTTATGGTTCCTCACATGCCTCAGGAGCAGGACAGGCCCTGGGGATGTCAGCCATACTGATAGTGTGGACCCTGTTGCAGTTTTCCTGGGGAAGGAAAACGTGCGTTCATGTGGTGTTGCATTAGTGGCGGTGCACAGCAGGGACCTGATAGAGTGGAGGGCCTCTGGGAGAACCTCCTGCCAGCGGGAGACTGGGAGGCCCTTTGACCGCAAGGCCAGGAGGACTGTCTCCAGACCATAGCATTCTCCCTCCACTTTTCTGTTTCCCTGGGGGTTGGGACTGGTGGTCCTTTGGCCAACAGGTACTGGCCTAGCTTATCACTCATAAAAGAAGGCCCCTGGTGGCTCTGGATATAACTGGGGAAGCCAAATAGAGTGAAGAGACTGCAGGGCCTTGATGACTGTGGCAGTGGTCATGTCCAAGCAGGGGATGGCAAATGGAAAGCAGGAGTATTCATCGATGGTGTTAAGGAAGTATATGTTACGGTTGGTGGAGGGCTGGGGTCCTTTAAAGTTGACACTGAGTGGCTTTAAAAAGTTGTGCCCTGTCTGGCCGGTAGAAGTGCAGCTTGCACTCAGTACAGACCTGGCAGTTCTTTGTCATGGTCCTGGTCTCATCAGTGAAGTACAGCAGGTTGCATGCTTTGATGGAGTGAAAGAACCTGGTGTCTCCAGGGTGACAGAGATCATTATGGAGGTTTTCCAGTCAGTCGATCTGGGCTCTGGCATATCCTACAGGATGGGGCATTTGGTGGCTCATTAAGTTTCCCCTGCTGGTACAGGATGTCATAGTTACAGGTGGATAATTCTATTCTCCATTGCAGTATTTTATCGTTTTTGATTTTTACCCCGCTGTTGACTTTTGAACATGAATGTGACAGCGCATTGATCAGTCAGCAAGGTGAATCTCTTACTGGCCGGGTAATGGCAGCAGTACCGCAGGGCCTCTTTTTTTACCGAGGAGTGTCAAATCTCGGGGCCCTGCATGGTGTGTGGAAAAAAAATGCAACAGGCCTGCCAGCCTGATTAAGGGTGACTGCCAGGGCAAAGTCTAACACGTTGCTTTCCACCTGAAAAGTGGTGGATTCGTCCACAGCATGAATAGTGGCCTTGGCGATGTTGGGCGATGCAGTTGAAGGCTGCACGAGCCTCCTCTCCCTGCGGGAGGTCATAGCTTAGATAAGGGGGCAGGCCTTGTCTGCATAATTAGGGATCCACTGAACATAATAGGAGGATAAAACCAAGGTACCACTTCAGGGCCTTGAGGCTGTGTGGGACGGGAAGCGCTAGGAGTGGTCGCATGTGGAATATGGCCCCCATGATCTGCATGCAGTGCTGCTAGGGATGGGTTGGAGCAGATCAAATCCTTCGCTGGGCAGCATTTCTGCCGATGCTTGTCCAGTCCACAGAAGTAGCACTTTGGAGGTTCCTAGAACAGTGCAGCTTTGGTCGGGTCATTATCAGAGCCAATCGAGAGTGTCAGTGGGGGTTTTGTGGAGCACTGCTGCTGACGTCTGGTCATTAGCGGAGCGGAGGGGTGATGGCACTTCCCAGGATGGCTGCGACCAGGGTGTCCATGAGGTGGCTGCATTGTCAATCAAGTAGGCCTCCATGTTCTTGAGAGCTACCTGCCAACTCAACTGCTCTCCACAGACTGAGTACCCCTTGCTCCAAAAGTCGCCATCTTATGTAATTCAACCTGATCCCTGCAACATCGGTGTCCTGGATCAGGTCCTCTGTATGCTCCACGGCGGACACAGTTTTGCATTCACAAGCCCTGCCGAAGTTTGACTCGCTGGGTTGTTGCTCGAAGGTGTCTATCATAGGCAAAGTTGATGTTGCATAGGTATTGCCCTTTGAGGGTGTCCATGACCTCCTGGTATGTTGTGGCGTCCCTGATCATGAGTATACCAGGGTGCCGACCCGGGAGTGCAGTACTTGCAGTTTGTCAATTTCTGATCACACGATGGTAGAGGAGAATGGCAGGAATGCCTCAAAACAGCGCAGCCAGATTTCAAAGCTAGTCGATGCCTCAGGCTATTGAGGGTTGATTTCCTTTTTTTTCTGGTTGGAGGATCTGCTCCATTGTAGAAAACTTCAAGTGAATTAAATTGATGGACGATATCCTTATTGTTCGGCTGTCCTGCACTGAGTAGCAGGGAGGTGTGGAACAGCCACCTTTATACAGGAGCCTGTGGGGAGGGGCCACAGGTACAACCGGCCAATAGGCATACTTGACCAGATAATTATGCATTACAGTGGTTTATCACAAGTACTTCATAGACATGGTGGGCCAGCAGACCTGTACTTAGCAGTACTTTTTCAGATTGGATCTGGACACAATCTGTATTCCCTCAACATAAGTGTAAATTCTGGAAATCATCATGTTTATGCCTTCTCTGTGTTTGTTGTTTGTCAAGAACGTGTCAGCTATTTCAAGAATTCTATTTTAATGAATAAAAGTAGTCCACTGCAGGACTGTTTGTACTTCCCAGGACAAGTCAACCAGTGTTTATAAACCTATTTTTCTTAGGGAGAAACTCTGCATTGGTTGGCTTGTGCTCTATATGTGGCCTGTCGTAAAAGCATCACCCCAACTGTTGGCAAAGGAATGATGGAAGGAAATGGCGTTTCATTGACAAGAATTCTTCGTTCGTCAAAGTTAAGGTAATGATCATTCCGTGCTCCAGAGCTAGAAGCAGGAGAATGCCTTTGGTACAGTTCCACTTCTCTTTGGTGTGGGACAATGGTGTGTGTTCCTGACAGTGTCATCTTGTGGAATGCATCGTCATTTTAAAAATATCAAACATCATAAATAACTTGATGAAGGGCTCAGACCCAAGATGTTGGTTACCCTTTACTTCCAATAGATGCTGAGTTTTTCCAGCCTTTTACTGGAGCCATTTCTCCAGCTGTCAAACTGGTCTACAATCCCAGCAGCTGCAGACTTTCCTGTTCAATTCCATTCTACTTTGGACTTCAAAGTGTATTGGGGATTGCTCTATTTCACATTTGGAAGTAGACAATTTAGCAATGTGTGACATGCCAGTACATCTTTGTCTTAACAACAAATTAGCCTCAGATTTTACATTATCTCAGTGAAGAACAGGGTAGTCAATTACATTCAGTTAAATGGTTATTTTAAAGGATGGGGGGGAAACTTCAGGGCAGCCAGTTGTATTTCAGATTATTGAGTGAATCTGAATTATAACTTCTACCTGAGTCTTGACAGAGAGCAGGGAAAAAGAGTAGAAGCTAAAACAAAGAAGTAGATCAATGAAGAACTGAAAGTTTGAAGAGTTTTAAAAAAAATAGAGAAGCAGATGTTTAGGGCAGGATTGTAATGTATTGGGCACTGTTGCCATATGCGTTGTTGAGGTTGGGGAGAAGATGCATAAGACTGCATCAAAAGAATTGAGATGTTAGCAGAGCTCGGGTAGAGTAAAGCTGTTGAGGGATCTAAGCATATTTCAATGTTATAAACATTATAATCTCAAAATCAGGATTTTAGAGATACAGCAGGGTTACAGGCCCTTCCAATACATGAGCCCGTGCTGCCCAAATACACTCATGTGACCAATTAACTTACTAGCCCTGAACGTCTTTGGAATGTGTGAGGAAACCGGAGCCCCCAGGGGAAATCCACACATATGTGGGAAGAATGCACAAACTCCTTGCAGACAGCACCAGATTGAAACCTGGATCACTGGTGATCTGCAATGTTCTGCTAACCACTCCCTTGACATTGCTGTACTTCAGCAGTTTTAAAAAAAAACTGAAGATTGCAAATGAGCTCATTTAAAATTGTTAGAAATCCTTATGAACCTATGGTGCCTTACTGAAATGTGGACTGGGCAGAGCTCTCAGCATGCTTCTGCTTTGAAAATGGGTCCAGGATATCAATTTGTACAACTATAATGAGGATGTGGTTGCACTGCAGGAGTGCAGAGGAGATTCAGCAGATGTTGGAGGATTTCAGCTATGAGAAGAGATTGGATTAGGTGGGATTTTTCCTCGAGAATAAGCCATTCTCAACCTTTTTTTGGGCTGTGGCCCTCCCAGGTCTCTGCTCAAAGTTGGGCAATCAAGTTTTGGTTTCTTACGTACTTTTCTCCCACTGACTACATAAAAATATTTGTTACTTGAGGTGAAAAGAAGACAAGTGCTGTGGCCCCAATTGAAAATGGCTACTCCAGAGTGAAGGAGGCTGAGGGGTAACCTGATGAGAGGTGTATAAAATTATAAAAGACATGGATAAGGTGTATAGTTCAAATCGTAGGGTTTCTATAAAGATCTGAGGGGAAAATATTCTTGGTTGAGATCTGGAACACACTAGCAGAAGAGGATGCATTTTAGTGGGCCTTGAATAGACAAGACATAAAAGGAAATGGTCCTGATGCAGGTGTAGATGGGCAAAAATGGATGTGATGGGGCAAAGGGCCTGTTTCTGTGCTCTACAACTATAAAGTAGAACATTGCTCTGCATCAGTAAGTATTTTACATGGGGAACATGGTCCTTCACTGGCTTTTACTTTTTCCATCTTTGTAGCCTAATCCAATTCTTTAGCAAGATGAAGAAATGGGCAGATATGGCTAACTTATCCCAAGACTTCAGAAAGCGAGTTGAACAGTTGGAAAGGAATTTTGAAGTTTCAACAGTCATCTTCAGAAAATTTGAGCCTATATTTTTGGACATGTTTCAAAGTCGACCCCAGGACCAGCCTCGGCTCCAGAGAAGCAGAAAGCAGCGGTAAGTTATTTATCCTCAGTACCCTATAACATCGGCCTCTCCCCTACATCTTTTTTTTTGAATGCTTGATATCTCTTTTCCATCCTCAACTGAAAAAGGGATTTTGCCCCAAAATAGCTGTTCATTTCTCCCCATGGATGCAACCATCCTTCCAGTGCCTGAATTTGCTCAGCATGTGCAGTTCTGACGTTTCTGTTATTTAACCGTTTAGTCTTGGTATCTTAATCTGGATCTCAAACCCAGTAGTAAATAATTGACCTAGTGGTGTGCTGACTGCTAAGCATGTTGCTCATTTTTGGCAATAAGGACGTGAACCATAGAGCCACAAGGAAGATGTTATTTTACAAAAGATAGAAACAAGGGTAGGTCCTAGAACCCTTCAAGGTGACCTCATGTTATTTAGATTTAGACATACAGCACGATAATAGGTTATTTCAGGCCCGTGTTGTGCTAACCTTGCTTCCCCTGATCATCCACCCCTGTTCATTTGTATCCCTTTATTCTTTCATTTTCAAATAATTATATTAATCTCAGCCTTGTAATGACAAGCCACTCAGTGACCAGAGGGTTTGAAACTAGAAAATTTTTATATTTTGTAAAAAATTTAGTCATACAATTGTGGCCCTCTAGCCCATGCTCCCCAAATACACCTTGCAACCCCTGGTACATTTTTAGAGGGTGGAAGGAAACTGGAGCCCCCATGCAAAACACGTGCAGACACAGAAAAAACATACAAGCTCCTAACAGACAGCGCAGATTTTGAATCCCAATCACTGGTGCTGTAACAGTGTTGCACTGACCGCTACACTAAGATCCTCTAGGGAGCTGAATCTCTCATTTTTGGGTAGCCAACACATTAGCCTGAGACTATGGTCCTCGTTCTGTAATGTCCAACCTGAGATATCTCTGCTGCTCCCCTCTCAGAACATGGTGTGTTTAAATAGAGTAGTCTTTTAACACTGGGGATGCAGTCCCTTTTTTTTTTGAGTATTTTATTTTTAATTTTCATAGACTCATAAGAATTTAAACAAACAATATAATCCCTTTCAACACTCATATAACGTTCAGGGTCTGTTTATCCCACCCCCCTACCCCAATACAACTGAGAATACAGTCATATAAATTATACAGATACAAATACTGGTGGGGTCAACAACCCCTGCAAAAGCCTAGGAAAAAAAACAACCAGGGTGATAAGTAACAAAAGGGGGAAAAAAAAGAACTAAAAAGAGCATATCTTCTGTGTGACGCAGTACTCATAATTCAAGGGGGGGGGGGAATCAAATCTGCTTACCGATGTATTTCATATAGGGTTGCCGCACTCTAAAGAATATGTCATATTTCCTCCTTAGATTGTACATGATTCTCTCCAGGGGAATGTAACTTTGCATTTCACCATGTGGTATTTAACTGGGAGTCAGACTTCCACGTAACCACTATACGCTTCTTGCTTACTGATAGGGCGACCCTCACAAAATGAATTTGGTATTTGGACAGTTTAAAACTCCCGTCCCCAATATTTCCCAGAAGGTACACTTCTGGATCCTGTGGAAGATCCACTTTTGTAATTTTTTTCAGAATGTTCCCCAGGTCCTCTCAGAAGGATCTCGCCCTCGTACTTTGTCAGATAGAGTGGACAAAGGTTCCAATCTCCACATCACACCTAAAGCACATTTCCAAAATTTCTGGCTTTGATTTATGTAATTTTTATGGTATGAGGTACAGCTGGTGTGAGAAATTGTACTGCCCCAAACTGTATCTGACATTAATGACTCCAGTCAAGCTGTCCAAACACAGGTCTTCATTGATTGTTGTGCCCAAGTCCAACTCCCTCGACCTGTATAAGCCTGGCTTCGGGCCCTAACTGTAATACATGTTGGAGATAAATTTACACACATTCCCTTTTTGAATTAGGATCTCCATGTCACTACACATGGGCAGGGTCATAAGTAGGACACAGTCCAATCTTGCTTGTTCTTTCACATGACAACCTTCTAAAAATGAAAATAAATCTACTGTATGGATTCCGAGGCAGGGTTATCCTCCCCTAAATCCTGAAACCAATGCTTGTTCAGCACTCAACGTAGTCTGATAATCTTTGATATCATTGGTTTTCATTACACTCCAGAAATTCGCAATATCCTTAACATATTGGTTGCTTTCTTAATTATATTCTGGAGCCACTCATTAGCTTCTTGTACAAGTCAAGATCCTACTATCCTCCAATATTTAAAGCAGATACCCAAGAATTTGGAGCAGGGCATTCATACTCTGCCACATTATGACAGTCATAGAAAAATAAAAGACTGGCAGAAAGTTGGATTTTTCTGTGGGCTTTCGCATTGTCATGGTTTTGCAGAATGGACACAGGGGATTTGCCAGGATCCAATCTTTTCAGTAGTTCATTCGAATGAAGTGTCCACAGGGGTCTGTCATCTTTGTAATCGTATTCTCACTGCCTTGGGGAAATGATAAATCGAGAATGCTGCAGGATTTAGGAGGTGATTTTTCTAAACATGATTTTGATTATTTTACAGGCGTCTTCCATGCAGTGTAACAGATGTTTTTAGTTTTTGCTGGACTTTGTTTGTCTACATTAAAGGTAAGGGGTTCTGTTCCTATTTCCCTCATTAGTTTTGAGAGTTTCCAGCAGGAAACCAGATTGCACTATGGAGGACAAACTTGCAGTTTGCTTTCTCTCACACTTGTTGAGGTTAAATTGCACCTCGGAAGGTCAGGTTTCTTCAGTTGAGTCCAAGACCCTGCAATATACACAAACCAGAGCCATTCGCAACGTAGGGTGAGACCATTCAGTCAGACTCTACCATCATAGGACTCATCAATGACCTTTCACCCTCTGCCCTATTTTGCTCACTACCATGGAACTTCCTCAAATGCATGAAGGCACAAGAGGCTGCAGATGCTGGATTTGCAATTTAAACAACAAACTGCTGGAGAAAGTTGGGTCGTACAGCATGTGGGCAGGGGGAACCCTGGTATGGTCTGATTGGAGAGAAAACATTTGTTCCTGCTTCACTGTCAGAGAAAAAATGTACTTCATTATATTTCAACTCTGTTGCAGTTGACAAAGCTTCGATATTTCAAGACTGTTCTCTTTATTGCATCTTCCCAGCCATGGCAGTAGCATAAGGAATCTTCTGTACATACCCTGAGCTTTTCATTTCTTCCAAAACCATTTACAAATTGTTTTAACTGAAATCTAATTGGGTATATTCATCACTTTTGTTCTGGTATTCTGTGTGTCATAAAGGACCCCTATCATCCAGGTCACACCTCTTCTTGCTGCAACTTTTTATGAAGATGGTACAGAAGCCTAAAATCCAATACTTCCAGGTTCAAGAATAGTTTATTTTTCAACAGTTGTTAGGCTCTTGAACCTCCTCTTCGTAATCTAACCAAAGTTTAAAGTTCAGATTTATTGTCATCATACATGACAACATATACAATCCTGAGATTCTTTTTCCTGCAAGGCAGGCAGAATTTCTAATTAACAGAAATCGTAAACTACTCAAGAAGAAAGAAATGTAAACTGGCTGCAAATACTGAAATATAAATATTCAGTAATAAATAATGAGCAAAGTAAGAGTCCTTAAATGCTTCTCAGGATGAGTCTGATGTTTAGGAGTCTGATGGTTGAAGGGTAGCATCTATTCCTGAACCTAGAGGTAGAAGTCGTGTGGCACCTGTACCTCCTTCCTGGTGGCAGCCACGAGAACAAAGCATGTCCTGAGTGATGTGGATCCTTGATAATAGCAGCTGCTTACCGACGGCAGTGTTCCATTTCTGTGTTCTCGATGGTGGGGAGAGTTTTGCCTGTGATATAGTGGGCTGTGTCCACTACTTTTAGAAGGGATTTCCACTCGGGTGGAAAAGGTGAAGTCTTTGGCTTGGCTTCGCAGACGAAGATTTATGGAGGGGTAATGTCCACGTCTGCTGCAGGCTCATTTGTGGCTGACAAGTCCGATGCTGCAGACAAGGTTGCAGCGGTTGCAAGGGAAAATTGGTGGGTTGGGGTTGGGTGTTGGGTTTTTCCTCCTTTGCCTTATGTCAGTGAGGTGGGCTCTGCGGTCCTTTTCAAAGGAGGTTGCTGCCCGCCGAACTGTGAGGCGCCAAGATGCACGGTTTGAGGCGATATCAGCCCACTGGCGGTGGTCAATGTGGCAGGCACCAAGAGATTTCTTTAGGCAGTCCTTGTACTTCTTCTTTGGTGCACCTCTGTCACGGTGACCAGTGAATTTGACAAAGCCTGGACAGGAGAAGTCGGAGAGTAGTGGTGAATGATTGCTTCTCAGACTGGAGGCCTGTGACTAATGGTGTGCCTCAAGGATAAGTGCTGGGAACATTGTCATCTATATCAATGATCCTAATGATAATGTGGTAAATTGGTGTGGTGAATATCTGCCAAGCTACCTATCTCCCCTCTGGCGAGCCTTGCTGTACTAACATTGGCTGTGCATTATCTCTACTGTTAAGGACACTCCCCTTGGGTATAACTGTGTATGCACCTATTGTCTTTCATTATTGTACCATGAGTTTCTGCTAATAAAAGCCATTATTGTTTGACCACATCGTCTTTGTCGACTTCATCAACTGGCACTTCAATTTTATTAGCAAAAATGGACGCAGCACTCAAGCCAGAGCGGCTGATAATCGACCAGTCTGCCCCAAGGGCCAGGGAAATTTTCAACCACTGAATTGCTTGTTCCGATTACTACATGGCTCAAAACAACGTGGTCGATGAGGCGATACAGTGGGGCCACCTGAACTCTCTGCTGGGTGAGGTCCCTTTCGCCGTAACGCAAGGAGCTACCACTCTGGCTATAGCCCGGGAACATCTGATTGCTTACTATGCAGGGCCACGGAATGTGGTACTTGCTCGACACCAGTTGCTGACTAGACGCCAGAAACCCGGGGAAAGTGATGCTGCCTATGCACTGGCCCTCAATTCGCTGGCAAACAAATGTGATGTCAGGGCAGTCAACATGCAGCAACACCACAATGCCTTGAAGCTGGATGCTTTTGTCAACGGGATTGACTCCAGTTACATCCAACAGAGGCTGCTGGAGACGGAGCCCTTAACCTACGACCAGGCAGTCACTCTAGCCAAAGCACTGAGAAGTGCCATGCAGTCCAATGAAATGCTAGAAACCGAAAAGGAAACATCCAGGAGTGCTGGAACCCCGACGGAAAGAAAAGGGCGAACTCCTGAAAAATGCTACTTCTGTGATAAGACCTGGCACCCCAAACAGAAGTGCCCGTCTCGACTTGCTACCTGCAGCTATTGTGGGAAACTCGGCCACTTTGCTAAAACGTGTAAGGCGAAAAGTACTCCCACTGATAAGAAGAAAAGCACCAAGAAAATGCGTCCTGGAGCTGCAGGAATGGAAGACAACTGTGAAAAGGGGGAATTGGGTGAGTAAAACAGACCCTCTAGTCCAACCAGTTCAGCTACTGCATACCAACCCCAACTACGCTCATGTTAAATTCCCAGACAGGAATA
Organism: Narcine bancroftii; assembly: GCF_036971445.1. NCBI lineage: Eukaryota > Metazoa > Chordata > Chondrichthyes > Torpediniformes > Narcinidae > Narcine > Narcine bancroftii. The sequence goes on from NC_091474.1 coordinate 29,877,770, forward strand.
CTGACACTGTACCCCCCCCCGGTAAGCTTTCAGATGGCCATGCTGGGGCTCCACTGCCTCACGCTGGTGATTCTGGAGCGGGTCCGGAAGTCATTCCTTCCCACACTACAGACCCAGGAACTGTAGCAGTTCCCAAGGTTGCAAAGGATCCACCTGTTTTGAGAAGAAGCATCAGAATTCGTAAACAACCTGATAGGCTGACATATTCATAAAGCATCTCATTATATTTCGATTGCTTGCTAGATATTGGCGTATTTTGGCTTTTAGAATATTCTCAATGCCAAACATGGTATCCATATGTATCACTTGCTTCAGTCTTCCCTAGCAGCTGTCCTTTTGATTTTAACCCTTCTTCTGCCAGGGGGAGACTGTGGTGAATGTCTGCCAAGCTGCCTGTCTCCCCTCTGGCGAGCCTTGCTGTACTAACATTGGCTATGCATTATCTCTCCTGTTAAGGACACACCCCTTGGGTATAACTGTATATGCACCCATTGTCTTTCATTATTGTACCATGAGTTTCTGCTAATAAAAGCCATGATTATTGTTTGACCACATCGTCTTTGTCTACTTCAACAACTGGCACTTCAATTGGATCAGCAGGTTTGTAGCTGACACAAAAATTGGAGGTGTTGTGGACAGCGAAGAAGGTTTTCAAAGCTTGCAGAGGGATCTGGACCAGCTGGAAAAATGGGCTGAAAAAATGGCAGATGGAATTTAATGCAGACAAATGAGAGGTATTGCATTTTGGAAGGACAAACCAAAAAAGGACATGCATGGTAAATGCTAGGGCACTGAGGTGTGGTAGAGTAGATGGTCCTGGAAATACAAATACATAATTTCCTGAAAGTGGTGTCAAGGGAGGATAGAGTATAAAGAGAGCTTTTGGCATATTGGCCTTCATAAATCAAAGTTTTGTATAGGAGTTGGGATGTTATGGTAAAATTGTATAAGACATTGGTGAGGACAAATTTGAAGTATTGTGTTCAGTTTTGGTCACCTTACTACAGGAAAGATATCAATAAGATAGAAAGAGTGCAGAGAAGATTTACTAGGATATTGCCCAGACTTCAATAACTGAGTTGCAGGGAAAGGTAAAACAGGTTAGGACTTTATTCTCTGGAGAGCATAGAAGAATGAGGGGAGATTTGATAGAGGTATTTAAAATTATGAAGAGGTTAGACAGAGTATACGTAGATGGGCTTTTTTCCACTGAGGGTAGGTGAGATAGAAACCAGAGGAAATGGGTTAAGAGAAAAGGGGAAAAGTTTAGGGGAACATGAGGGGGATCTTCTTCACACAGAGAGTGGTGGGAGTGTGGAACAAGCTTCCAGCTGAAGTGGCGAATGCGGGGCTCAATTTTAACATTTAAGAAGAATTTGGACAGCTACATGGATGGGAGAGGTATGGAGGGCTATGGGCTGGGTGCAGGTCAGTGGGATTAGGCAAAAAAATGATTCAGCACTGTTTCTGTGCTGCAGTGGTCTATACTGGGTCAGCACACTTTACACATCTCTTGAAGTCTGCCAACGTTTCCAGTGACATTTTAAACCTCTGCAAACTCCTGTGGAAGTAGAGGTGAGGGACGTGCTTTCCTCACGATGACATTAAATATCATGGGCCCAGGATAGGTCCTTCAAGGCAGTGACTCCCAGGAACTTAAAATTGTTTATCCTTTCTACCTCTGGTCCCCCAATGATTGCTGAATCATACAGCTCTGATTTTCCTTTCCTAAAGTCTACAATCTTGGTCTTGCTGACACTTAGTACATGGTTGTTGTTAGTTCACCATTCAGCCAAATTTTCAGTCTCCTACATGCTGCCTTACTGCCTCCATTTTATACGGCCCACTATAGTGGTATTGCCACAGACCCACAGTGAGTAGAGCAGGGTGCTAAGTACACCACCCCTTGGTGCTTCGGTACTCATGGAGATTGTGGAGTTGTTTTTGCTGATCTGCACTGACTGGGGTCTGGAGGAAAGGAAATCCAGGATCCAATTGCATAGTTGGATGTACAATGGGATCACAACAAGACCTATCTGCACTGTTGCACTATTTCCTTGCACTGAATATTTATTATTCATCTATCTTACATTTATTGTCTCTTTATAATTGTTTTTTACTCGACTGTCTGATTGCAGAAAGTAAGAATTTTACCCAAGTACAATTACTTGTGTACATGACAATAAACTCATTATTATTAAATACTGCAGTTATATTGCTATAATACAGGTGGACCTCTACTTCCGATGGCATTCCGTTCTGGAGCTCGCAATGTAAGGTGAAATTATTGTAATTCGGGGTCAACCTGTACAGCAGCAAACTGAATAGTTCCTGCCGGCGCAGTAGGATGACATCCCCACTCCTGCTGGAAGCCAAAAGTGGCGCCATGTAACTAGGGACAGCAGCATCACTTTGCAACCTGCATTGTGATTTGGAATGCATGTGCTGTTGCTGGGGAGGGAGAGAGAGCGACATTTAAAAACAGTGTTGGTCCATCAAAGCATGATACAGGTAGACCCCGGCTTACCTTCATTCAAAACTGATTCTAATCATCGTAACTTCGAAATATCCTAAGCCAGAGCATCATAGGTCGGGGTGTATCTATAATAACTTTGTACTTTAATTTTCTGGGTATTGGGTATTTGAGCTCCAAGGTCCAAGTTTTATCCTGACTCTTTGTATCCCTTGTACCTTGCCCAAGTCATCTATACAAGAATTAACTGGAAAAGATTAAGCCAGGTGAATTAAATGTGAAGCAAAATCAAGTAAAATTGATTTGAAATGTTAAAGCAAGGTCTGGGTTTAAGAGAGCGTCTCAGAGCTGTTGCAAGAGGGCAACTATGACCCTCTGAGTTAATCCTGGGCCTACTTCTATCAACTACAATTATATCTTAATCTTGATATGTTTCAAACTCTGGGGGATATTGATCAGATTGTAAAAGCCACAAAATATATTTTGTCTATTAATTCCAAAATATTTTTGTAAATAATAATTATTGCTTGGGGAAAGAGGTAATGTAAGAAGAAGGGAGTTGTAGATTTGGGTTTGTAAGATGTTTAGAAACAAGTAAAGAACTGAGCCCTGTTTCACTCTTCTCAAGTGCTGCGTGACCTCATGCGCACTTCCAGAATTCTTTGCTTTTCATCTGTCACTGATGTAAATGTTGACAAATCTTTTGGGATAGACTCCCCTGCCCTTGTATCTCTGTTCAAACAAGGCCTGTATGTCACAAAAAGAGGATCTGGAGTTTATTTCATGAGTTCTACTCGGCCATTCGTGGAGAGAAATGGACTGTTAACTTCTCAAGTTGGGTATCTTTCTCAAAACTAATGGTGTGGCAAGGGGAAATATAAAGCTTTAAAGGAGATGAGGGTGGGAAGGGGCTGAGGAAATAGGCTAGTGGCTAAATAGTGGTGGAGAGAGGCAGGTAGGGGAAGAGATCGTGGGGCGAGGATGTTGGAGTGGAGGAATATGAAAGCAGGTCAAGTACAGATGAAAACAGTGGAACTGGATTGAGATGGGATTGCCTGAAATTGCAATATTCAGTGTTAATGCCATTGCAGGCTACCCAGGTGAAATGTGATATGTGTTTTCCCAGGTTTATATTTGGCCTTGCTCATTCAGTGGCTGAGTCTGTGTGGGAATGGGGAAATGTCTGGCAACAAGTAGTTCCAGCTTTTGGTTGCTCCCCTGCACCCTGACTTGAAACATTGACTATTCATGTCCCTCATTGGGTGCTGTCTGTCCTGCTGAGGCCCTCCAACTCCTCTTTGTTTACTCAAAGTTCCAGCATCTGCAGTTATTGTGTTCTCATGTTCTGTATGTGAGCATTCTTCACCCAGGCATCCAAGCTCCTGAACATCTACATCAATGGTATTTGCTTTTCCAGGAAGCTGGATGTGCAAAAAGAGCAAATGTTGCAAGGCACATTTCCTTTATTAAATTTGATTTGTTATCATATTTTCCACAAAAAATAATGCGTATTTTAATTAGTAATTCAAAACAGAAAATACTGCAAAAAAACACGGGTAGCAACTATAAAGGAACTGCAGGCCATAATTTCATGTCATTGTTTTACAGGTAATTTCCGTATGATCGGCGATGACCTTGTAAATTCTTACCACCTTTTGCTCTGTTGTTTGGATCTTCTGTTTGGAAATGCTTTATTATGCCCTAACAGAAGAGATCTACTTAACCCAAAGTTTGAGGGTAAGAGCTGCTGTGTACACACACATGATGCATGACGTTTCATCATTCTTGAGCCTTTCGTATAAATTATTTCATGAGTTCTACTTGGCCATGCTAGTTGCCCACTTTCTGCAGCATTGTGCAAGGTTGCTTGGTGTCAATAGAAGCTTGGAATATTGCCCCTTGAGGTGTGCAATCCAAATACATTTCTTATTTCAACCCCACAATCAGAGACTTAACACACTATTGTGCTTGCTGGTGTCGTTCACAGAATTGTATTGACTTATTACTGTGAACAAGTAAGAAATATTGATTCATTTTCTCAACTGAATTTATTTAGCAGATTTGATCCAGTTATCTTGAAACAGAGCCAGCTTTGACTATAAACTATAGGCTGGCTGTTTTCAGTTCATAATTGTTTCTGGTAAGGATGTCCCAGGTGTTTCATTTTAAGATTAAAGTCAAGGAGGAGATTCAATTTCTGGAGCTGAGCACCAAATGATTTTTTTTTAATCTTTCCAGAACCGATGTATAAGATGAAAATCATTGGTGAAGAGCACTGGTGAATTTTTATGCTTATCAAAAAAAAGTAAAGGGCGGCACAGTTACATAGCAGTTAGCGCAACACTCTTACAGTTACATAGCAGTTAGCGCAACACTCTTACAGTTACATAGCAGTTAGCGCAACACTGCTACAGTTACATAGCAGTTAGTGCAACACTGTTACAGTTACATAGCAGTTAGCGCAACACTGTTACAGTTACATAGCAGTTAGCGCAACACTGTTACAGTTACATAGCAGTTAGCGCAACACTGTTGGAGTTACATAGCAGTTAGCGCAACACTGTGGCAGTGACATAGCAGTTAGCGCAACACTGTGGCAGTGACATAGCAGTTAGCGCAACACTGTGGCAGTGACATAGCAATTAGCGCAACACTGTGGCAGTGACATAGCAGTTAGCGCAACACTGTGGCAGTGACATAGCAGTTAGCGCGACACTGTGGCAGTGACATAGCAGTTAGCGCGACACTGTGGCAGTGACATAGCAGTTAGCGCGACACTGTGGCAGTGACATAGCAGTTAGCGCGACACTGTGGCAGTGACATAGCAGTTAGCGCAACACTGTGGCAGTGACATAGCAGTTAGCGCAACACTGTGGCAGTGACATAGCAGTTAGCGCAACACTGTGGCAGTGACATAGCAGTTAGCGCAACACTGTGGCAGTGACATAGCAGTTAGCGCAACACTGTGGCAGTGACATAGCAGTTAGCGCAACACTGTGGCAGTGACATAGCAGTTAGCGCAACACTGTGGCAGTGACATAGCAGTTAGCGCAACACTGTTGCAGTGACATAGCCGCAACGCTGTTTCAGTGACATAGCAGTTAGCGCAACACTGTGGCAGTGACATAGCAGTTAGCGCAACACTTGCAGTGACATAGCCGCAACGCTGTTACAGTGACATAGCAGTTAGCGCAACACTGTGGCAGTGACATAGCAGTTAGCGCAACACTGTGGCAGTGACATAGCAGTTAGCGCGACACTGTGGCAGTGACATAGCAGTTAGCGCGACACTGTGGCAGTGACATAGCAGTTAGCGCGACACTGTGGCAGTGACATAGCAGTTAGCGCAACACTGTGGCAGTGACATAGCAGTTAGCGCAAAACTGTGGCAGTGACATGGCAGTTAGCGCAACACTGTGGCAGTGACATAGCAGTTAGCGCAACACTGTGGCAGTGACATAGCAGTTAGCGCAACACTGTGGCAGTGACATAGCAGTTAGCGCAACACTGTTGCAGTGACATAGCCGCAACGCTGTTACAGTTACATAGCAGTTAGCGCAACGCTGTTACAGTTACATAGCAGTTAGCGCAACACTGTGGCAGTGACATAGCAGTAAGCGCAACACTTGCAGTGACATAGCCGCAACGCTGTTACAGTTACATAGCAGTTAGCGCAACACTGTGGCAGTGACATAGCAGTTAGCGCAACACTTGCAGTGACATAGCCGCAACGCTGTTACAGCTACATAGCAGTTAGCGCAACACTGTTGCAGTGACATAGCAGTTAGCGCAACACTGTTGCAGTGACATAGCAGTTAGTGCAACACTGTGGCAGTGACATAGCAGTTAGCGCAACACTTGCAGTGACATAGCAGTTAGCGCAACACTGTGGCAGTGACATAGCAGTTAGCGCAACACTGTTGCAGTGACATAGCAGTTAGCGCAACACTGTGGCAGTGACATAGCAGTTAGCTCAACACTGTTGCAGTGACATAGCAGTTAGCGCAACACTGTTGCAGTGACATAGCAGTTAGCGCAACACTGTGGCAGTGACATAGCAGTTAGCGCAACACTGTGGCAGTGACATAGCAGTTAGCGCAACACTGTGGCAGTGACATAGCAGTTAGCGCGACACTGTGGCAGTGACATAGCAGTTAGCGCGACACTGTGGCAGTGACATAGCAGTTAGCGCAACACTGTGGCAGTGACATAGCAGTTAGCGCAACACTGTTACAGTGACATAGCAGTTAGCGCAACACTGTGGCAGTGACATAGCAGTTAGCGCAACACTTGCAGTGACATAGCAGTTAGCGCAACACTGTTGCAGTGACATAGCAGTTAGCGCAACACTTGCAGTGACATAGCAGTTAGCGCAACACTGTGGCAGTGACATAGCAGTTTGCGCAACACTGTGGCAGTGACATAGCAGTTAGCGCAACACTGTGGCAGTGACATAGCAGTTTGCGCAACACTGTGGCAGTGACATAGCAGTTAGCGCAACACTGTTGCAGTGACATAGCAGTTAGCGCAACACTGTGGCAGTGACATAGCAGTTAGCGCAACACTTGCAGTGACATAGCAGTTAGCGCAACACTGTGGCAGTGACATAGCAGTTAGCGCAACACTGTGGCAGTGACATAGCAGTTAGCTCAACACTGTTGCAGTGACATAGCAGTTAGCGCAACACTGTGGCAGTGACATAGCAGTTAGCGCAACACTGTGGCAGTGACATAGCAGTTAGCGCAACACTGTGGCAGTGACATAGCAGTTAGCGCAACACTGTGGCAGTGACATAGCAGTTAGCGCAACACTGTGGCAGTGACATAGCAGTTAGCGCAACACTGTGGCAGTGACATAGCAGTTAACGCAACACTGTTGCAGTGACATAGCAGTTAGCGCAACACTGTGGCAGTGACATAGCAGTTAGCGCAACACTGGCAGTGACATAGCAGTTAGCGCAACACTTGCAGTGACATAGCAGTTAGCGCAACACTTGCAGTGACATAGCAGTTAGCGCAACACTGTGGCAGTGACATAGCAGTTAGCGCAACACTGTTGCAGTGACATAGCAGTTAGCGCAACACTTGCAGTGACATAGCAGTTAGCGCAACACTGTGGCAGTGACATAGCAGTTAGCGCAACACTGTGGCAGTGACATAGCAGTTAGCGCAACACTGTGGCAGTGACATAGCAGTTAGCGCAACACTGTGGCAGTGACATAGCAGTTAGCGCAACACTGTGGCAGTGACATAGCAGTTAGCGCAACACTGTTGCAGTGACATAGCAGTTAGCGCAACACTGTGGCAGTGACATAGCAGTTAGCGCAACACTGTTGCAGTGACATAGCAGTTAGCGCAACACTTGCAGTGACATAGCAGTTAGCGCAACACTTGCAGTGACATAGCAGTTAGCGCAACACTGTGGCAGTGACATAGCAGTTAGCGCAACACTGTGGCAGTGACATAGCAGTTAGCGCAACACTGTGGCAGTGACATAGCAGTTAGCGCAACACTGTGGCAGTGACATAGCAGTTAGCGCAACACTGTGGCAGTGACATAGCAGTTAGCGCAACACTGTTGCAGTGACATAGCAGTTAGCGCAACACTGTGGCAGTGACATAGCAGTTAGCGCAACACTGTGGCAGTGACATAGCAGTTAGCGCAACTCTTGCAGTGACATAGCAGTTAGCGCAACACTGTGGCAGTGTCATAGCAGTTAGCGCAACACTGTGGCAGTGACATAGCAGTTAGCTCAACACTTGCAGTGACATAGCAGTTAGCGCAACACTGTGGCAGTGACATAGCAGTTAGCGCAACACTGTGGCAGTGACATAGCAGTTAGCGCAACACTGTGGCAGTGACATAGCAGTTAGCGCAACACTGTGGCAGTGACATAGCAGTTAGCGCAACACTGTGGCAGTGACATAGCAGTTAGCGCAACACTGTGGCAGTGACATAGCAGTTAGCGCAACACTTGCAGTGACATAGCAGTTAGCGCAACACTGTGGCAGTGACATAGCAGTTAGCGCAACACTGTTGCAGTGACATAGCAGTTAGCGCAACACTTGGAGTGACATAGCAGTTAGCGCAACACTGTGGCAGTGACATAGCAGTTAGCGCAACACTGTGGCAGTGACATAGCAGTTAGCGCAACACTGTGGCAGTGACATAGCAGTTAACGCAACACTGTGGCAGTGACATAGCAGTTAGCGCAACACTGTGGCAGTGACATAGCAGTTAGCGCAACACTGTTGCAGTGACATAGCAGTTAGCTCAACACTGTTGCAGTGACATAGCAGTTAGCGCAACACTGTGGCAGTGACATAGCAGTTAGCGCAACACTGTGGCAGTGACATAGCAGTTAGCGCAACACTGTGGCAGTGACATAGCAGTTAGCGCAACACTGTGGCAGTGACATAGCAGTTAGCGCAACACTTGCAGTGACATAGCAGTTAGCGCAACACTGTGGCAGTGACATAGCAGTTAGCGCAACACTGTTGCAGTGACATAGCCGCAACGCTGTTACAGTTACATAGCAGTTAGCGCAACACTGTGGCAGTGACATAGCAGTTAGCGCAACACTTGCAGTGACATAGCAGTTAGCGCAACACTGTGGCAGTGACATAGCAGTTAGCGCAACACTGTGGCAGTGACATAGCAGTTAGCGCAACACTGTGGCAGTGACATAGCAGTTAGCGCAACACTGTGGCAGTGACATAGCAGTTAGCGCAACACTGTGGCAGTGACATAGCAGTTAGCGCAACACTGTGGCAGTGACATAGCAGTTAGCGCAACACTTGCAGTGACATAGCAGTTAGCGCAACACTGTTGCAGTGACATAGCAGTTAGCGCAACACTGTGGCAGTGACATAGCAGTTAGCTCAACACTGTTGCAGTGCCATAGCAGTTAGCGCAACACTGTGGCAGTGACATAGCAGTTAGCGCAACACTGTGGCAGTGACATAGCAGTTAGCGCAACACTGTGGCAGTGACATAGCAGTTAGCGCAACACTGTGGCAGTGACATAGCAGTTAGCGCAACACTGTGGCAGTGACATAGCAGTTAGCGCAACACTGTGGCAGTGACATAGCAGTTAGCGCAACACTGTGGCAGTGACATAGCAGTTAGCGCAACACTGTTGCAGTGACATAGCAGTTAGCGCAACACTGTGGCAGTGACATAGCAGTTAGCGCAACGCTGTTACAGTTACATAGCAGTTAGCGCAACACTGTGGCAGTGACATAGCAGTTAGCGCAACACTTGCAGTGACATAGCAGTTAGCGCAACACTGTGGCAGTGACATAGCAGTTAGCGCAACACTGTTGCAGTGACATAGCAGTTAGCGCAACACTTGCAGTGACATAGCAGTTAGCGCAACACTGTGGCAGTGACATAGCAGTTAGCGCAACACTGTGGCAGTGACATAGCAGTTAGCGCAACACTGTGGCAGTGACATAGCAGTTAGCGCAACACTGTGGCAGTGACATAGCAGTTAGCGCAACACTGTGGCAGTGACATAGCAGTTAGCGCAACACTGTTGCAGTGACATAGCAGTTAGCGCAACACTGTGGCAGTGACATAGCAGTTAGCGCAACACTGTTGCGGTGACATAGCAGTTAGCGCAACACTTGCAGTGACATAGCAGTTAGCGCAACACTGTGGCAGTGACATAGCAGTTAGCGCAACACTGTGGCAGTGACATAGCAGTTAGCGCAACACTGTGGCAGTGACATAGCAGTTAGCGCAACACTGTGGCAGTGACATAGCAGTTAGCGCAACACTGTGGCAGTGACATAGCAGTTAGCGCAACACTGTTGCAGTGACATAGCAGTTAGCGCAACACTGTGGCAGTGACATAGCAGTTAGCGCAACACTTGCAGTGACATAGCAGTTAGCGCAACACTTGCAGTGACATAGCAGTTAGCGCAACACAGTTGCAGTGACATAGCAGTTAGCGCAACACTGTGGCAGTGACATAGCAGTTAGCTCAACACTGTTGCAGTGACATAGCAGTTATCGCAACACTGTGGCAGTGACATAGCAGTTAGCGCAACACTGTGGCAGTGACATAGCAGTTAGCGCAACACTGTGGCAGTGACATAGCAGTTAGCGCAACACTGTGGCAGTGACATAGCAGTTAGCGCAACACTGTGGCAGTGACATAGCAGTTAGCGCAACACTGTGGCAGTGACATAGCAGTTAGCGCAACACTGTGGCAGTGACATAGCAGTTAGCGCAACACTGTGGCAGTGACATAGCAGTTAGCGCAACACTGTGGCAGTGACATAGCAGTTAGCGCAACACTGTGGCAGTGACATAGCAGTTAGCGCAACACTGTGGCAGTGACATAGCAGTTAGCGCAACACTGTGGCAGTGACATAGCAGTTAGCGCAACACTGTGGCAGTGACATAGCAGTTAGCGCAACACTGTGGCAGTGACATAGCAGTTAGCGCAACACTGTGGCAGTGACATAGCAGTTAGCGCAACACTGTGGCAGTGACATAGCAGTTAGCGCAACACTGTTGCCGTGACATAGCAGTTATCGCAACACTGTGGCAGTGACATAGCAGTTAGCGCAACACTGTTGCAGTGACATAGCAGTTAGCGCAACACTGTGGCAGTGACATAGCAGTTAGCGCAACACTGTGGCAGTGACATAGCAGTTAGCGCAACACTGTGGCAGTGACATAGCAGTTAGCGCAACACTGTGGCAGTGACATAGCAGTTAGCGCAACACTGTGGCAGTGACATAGCAGTTAGCGCAACACTGTGGCAGTGACATAGCAGTTAGCGCAACACTGTGGCAGTGACATAGCAGTTAGCGCAACACTGTGGCAGTGACATAGCAGTTAGCGCAACACTGGCAGTGACATAGCAGTTAGCGCAACACTGTGGCAGTGACATAGCAGTTAGCGCAACACTGTGGCAGTGACATAGCAGTTAGCGCCACGCTGTTGCAGTACCAGCAACCTGGGTTTCAACCCCACCTTGTCTGTAAGGAGTTTGTGCATTTTCCCCGTGTCTGTGTGGGTTTCCTCCTACCCTTCAAAAATGTACTGGGGTTTTAAGTCAATTGCTCCATGGGGTCATGGGTGGAAAGGCCCGTCACTGTGCTGTATGTCTAAATTGTAAAAAATTTAAAGCTTTTAAATTAAACCTGGTTGTTCAACAGACGTCAGCTGTGGTGTGATTTTTCGTAAATCCAAGATTCTAGGGACCAACTGCATTATTCATAAGCTGCCGTTGATGTACTTGGGATCATATTTTCTATCCTTTGTGTCTTGAAAATGTACTAGTTAAACTGCTGTTTTAAGCACAGTTCTTTGTGCTGAAGAAAGTCACACAGTTTAATACTGAAATCAGGGTTTTGAATTCTTGAACCTTCCTACATCAGAGCAGTGTGGAAAAGGCAAGTAACTGGAGTTTGGCTACAGATCAGATCTGATTATTAGATATGATAACCAGTAGACTCCTAACTAAGTGACCAAACTCCATGCCCTACAGTCCAGTCCTTGTTCATATATTTGTGGTCACTTGTCAGGAGGATCCATTCGTTTTCTTCAACATACGACTCCGTGGTTAGACAGCAGGACAATTTAATCTTCCTTTATTTACCTGCACAGGGAAAAGCACAGAACACAACAGCACAGAAACAAACCCTTTGTCCCATTCAGTCAATGCCATTATTATTCTGCCTCATCCCACTGACCTGCACCAGATCATATCTTACCATACCCCGACCATCCATGTACCTGTCCAAATTTTTCTTAAATGTCAAAATCAAGTTCCTATTCATCACTTCAGCTGACAGCTCAATCCACACTCCTGCTGCTCTCTGTGTGAAGGTTCCCCCTGATGTTCCCTTAAAACACTCCACCTTGCACCCTAAACCAACATTCTCTAATTCTTTGCTGAATTCTTCAAAAACTATACCAGTTTCCTATCTCGGCCTACTACTACAAATTATAAAGGCTTTTTTTATGTCTCAGAAATACAGCTACTTCTCCTTTGGTTAGTTTAAACAAAGCTATTTAACCATTGGTTAGTTTGGCTATTGATTTGCATATTTTATTTAAACCTTTACCATGTGGCGACACTAGGTGTTACGCTCTGAAATTAACCCTTTCATCACCCACTTACAGTAAAATACCCAGTATCTGGAATTCAAATAATTGGCAAAATAAAATCAAGGAAATAAATACAATTTAATGAAATAAGAATTTAAATAAAAGTTTAAAATTGTAAAAGTAAATGTTCTCTGAAGCAATATACAAATCCTTGGTGAAGATGAGAGCAAACGTCAGCCAGCAGAACATGCAGTTGTGCTGCCTCCCAGCGGCTATTTTAATAAAGTTGTGTTTGAATGAAATGGTAGCATCCAGAATGAAGAGCCAGATAATGCTGCTCACCACTGTGTGACTCTCCCAAAGTGTTTCCCTATCCCTGCCTAGTAAAAGTCTTTATCAGTATTCTTTGGCTTGGCTTCGCGGACGAAGATTTATGGAGGGGGTAAAAAGTCCACGTCAGCTGCAGGCTCGTTTGTGGCTGACAAGTCCGATGCGGGACAGGCAGACACGATTGCAGCGGTTGCAAGGGAAAATTGGTTGGTTGGGGTTGGGTGTTGGGTTTTTCCTCCTTTGCCTTTTGTCAGTGAGGTGGGCTCTGCGGTCTTCTTCAAAGGAGGTTGCTGCCCGCCAAACTGTGAGGCGCCAAGATGCACGGTTTGAGGCGTTATCAGCCCACTGGCGGTGGTCAATGTGGCAGGCACCAAGAGATTTCTTTAGGCAGTCCTTGTACCTTTTCTTTGGTGCACCTCTGTCACGGTGGCCAGTGGAGAGCTCGCCATATAATACGATCTTGGGAAGGCGATGGTCCTCCATTCTGGAGACGTGACCCATCCAGCGCAGCTGGATCTTCATAAGCGTGGACTCGATGCTGTCGACCTCTGCCATCTCGAGTACTTCGACGTTAGGGGTGTAAGCGCTCCAATGGATGTTGAGGATGGAGCGGAGACAACGCTGGTGGAAGCGTTCTAGGAGCCGTAGGTGGTGCCGGTAGAGGACCCATGATTCGGAGCCGAACAGGAGTGTGGGTATGACAACGGCTCTGTATACGCTTATCTTTGTGAGGTTTTTCAGTTGGTTGTTTTTCCAGACTCTTTTGAGTAGTCTTCCAAAGGCGCTATTTGCCTTGGCGAGTCTGTTGTCTATCTCATTGTCGATCCTTGCATCTGATGAAATGGTGCAGCCGAGATAGGTAAACTGGTTGACCGTTTTGAGTTTTGTGTGCCCGATGGAGATGTGGGGGGGCTGGTAGTCATGGTGGGGAGCTGGCTGATGGAGGACCTCAGTTTTCTTCAGGCTGACTTCCAGGCCAAACATTTTGGCAGTTTCCGCAAAGCAGGACGTCAAGCGCTGAAGAGCTGGCTCTGAATGGGCAACTAAAGCGGCATCATCTGCAAAGAGTAGTTCACGGACAAGTTTCTCTTGTGTCTTGGTGTGAGCTTGCAGGCGCCTCAGATTGAAGAGACTGCCATCCGTGCGGTACCGGATGTAAACAGCGTCTTCATTGTTGGGGTCTTTCATGGCTTGGTTCAGCATCATGCTGAAGAAGATTGAAAAGAGTGTTGGTGCCAGAACACAGCCTTGCTTCACGCCATTGTTAATGGACCATCCTCAACCGATGGTCAGAACACTTCCAATCTCTTTTCAGTGCCAACCGCTCAGTCCAAGATTCCGCCCTGCTCCAGCTCCCTCAACAGCCCCTAAGGCTAGAGCTGGATGAGGTTCCCACCCTGGATGAGACATATAAGGCAATCGAACAACTGAAAAGTGGCAAAGCAGCAGGTATGGATGGAATCCCCCCAGAAGTCTGGAAGGCTGGCGGCAAAACTCTGCATGCCAAACTGCATGAGTTTTTCAAGCTTTGTTGGGACCAAGGTAAACTGCCTCAGGATCTTCGTGATGCCACCATCATCACCCTGTACAAAAACAAAGGCGAGAAATCAGACTGCTCAAACTACAGGGGAATCACGTTGCTCTCCATTGCAGGCAAAATCTTCGCTAGGATTCTACTAAATAGAATAATACCTAGTGTCGCCGAGAATATTCTCCCAGAATCACAGTGCGGCTTTCGCGCAAACAGAGGAACCACTGACATGGTCTTTGCCCTCAGACAGCTCCAAGAAAAGTGCAGAGAACAAAACAAAGGACTCTACATCACCTTTGTTGACCTCACCAAAGCCTTCGACACCGTGAGCAGGAAAGGGCTTTGGCAAATACTAGAGCGCATCGGATATCCCCCAAAGTTCCTCAACATGATTATCCAACTGCACGAAAACCAACAAGGTCGGGTCAGATACAGCAATGAGCTCTCTGAACCCTTCTCCATTATCAGTATTAGTATATTATTAAATATAGTAGTAAAGCTTTACAGATATACCCTGCTTTACGAATTCTTGCTTTACACAAATTCACTTTTACAAAAGTATTTTCACTTTTACAAAAAAGTGGCCGCTGGGACTGTTACTAGGCGGCCAATGAGGCTGTCAAAAATCACTGTCTTCCCAATTCTGATAGGTGAAATTAGACTGGACATACATTATTTCTACTCTTTCTAGGCTGTGTATCATAACATACTTTTACTATATGTTAGTGTTAATTTAGGTTTTCTGTGTTATTGGGTATGATTTGGTGGGGGGGGGGTGGTTTTGGGGTCTGGGAACAATTAAAAAGTTTTCCCATAGTAATCAATGGTAATTGTTTCTTCATTTTACACCATTTCATCTTATGAAAGGTTCAGTAGGAATGCTCTAGTTTCGTAAAGTGGGGTATACCTGTATCTATAAACTTTAGGGGGAGTGGTTAATTATGATGACAGTATGGGTAGTGTAGTGGTTTGCTGTTATAGCGCCAGTGTCCAGGATTTAAATTTTGTAAGCTATGGGAATCATCTAATTAAAGTGAACTTTACGTAATTAAGGACTACAATACTGATTCTTTTTCAAATTACTTTACATTTTGCACTGTCCTTTGTCTTTTTAAACTATTTATTCTTAATGCAGATGTGTTCGTTAGACAGTTGTAAGATTGTGTCACAGGCAACTGGAAAATTTGCATATCCGGGGATTTTACTGTACATAGTTTTTCAATAAATATTGAAAATGGCCTTTTCTGATTAAATTATTTTCTCTAAGGTGTGTTAATTTGTGCCTTCTGCAGGTTTGCCTCCAGAGTTTAGCAGCCAGGACTATAAACCCCCAGCACAACCACCATGTATCATTGAGAAACTATGTGACTTGCATAATGGGCTCATAGTAGAAGCCAAAGGTATCAAGGAGCACCACTGGAAACCTCACATTAAGAGGTTATTTGAAAAGAAGGTAAGCCAAGATGGGAAGAAAACATTTGAATTGTGTATTCTCTACAGTGTCCTTTTTCAATATTTTTATTGATTTCATTTAGCAAATGTTACATAGGTAAATAAACATGAATAGAATAATCAAACTTGTATAATACTAATGACAGTAATGAAAAAACCTACGTTACATTTAAAAATAATGCATGCAAAAAGAAAAAAAACTTGCAATTCTACAAATCGACCCCTGACCAACAGAGGCTATTGGCAAAATACATAGAAAACTATATGATAATGAAAAGAAAATTAAACAATGAAGTCAAAAATTAGTTAAGCTTCCAAATTTGAGAAATAGTTGAGAAAAGAACCCCCATAAAGAAATAAAATTTACATTCATTACATTAGTGGAGCATCTTTTTTTTTCTTAAGACAAACAAGCCATTGTAACAGACAGCCATTTAGAGTGTGTGGTAGGGACAGCATCTTTCCCTTTCATGATTATGGCCCTTCTGGCAATCGGGAGCAAAAGCTACTACATGGGATTGTGAGGAATTCAATATCAGATCATTGGGCCCAAATATTCCAAACAAGGCAATAAAAAGAGATGGGGCCAAATTAATATTAAGAACTAAAGATAATGTATGAAATATGCCTTCCCAATAATTGAGATGAGAAGGACCTAACCAAAACAGTGAACCATCTTCACTTTTACCTTGATCACATTAAGAAGATAAATTAGAATAGAATTTCGCCGATTGGGTTTTGGAATAGTGGGATACTGCTTTAAATTGCAATAGTGGATGTCTAGCATAGAGAGAGGATAAATGAATACATTTCAGAATAGAATCTCATGTAGTCTCAGAAAATATTTGTTGGAAATATTGTCCCCATATTTTTTTTTAAATTCCATTCAGGAAATTATTCCTAAATAGCAAAAATAGTTCATACAGGGCATGCAACAGCCGTTTATGGTCCGGTTGAGAACTATATATCTTCCTTATATACATTAAAATCCAAGTCTGAAGGAACTGTCAAAGATAAAAAGTTCAAAAAATTCCTAACCTGTAAATAATGAAAAAAATGATATCTGGGTATATAAAATATAGCAGATAGTTGTTCGAAAGAGGCAAGAGTATGGTTGACAAGAAGGTTCCAGAAAGATTGGATGCCTAAGTTAGATCATTATAAAAACCAATATCTTGAACCAAGGGAGGAGGGAAAAAAATAATTACTTAAGATAGGGCCAACTAATAAGAATCTATGATACCCAAAATGTTTCCTGAATTGAAACCAAATTTTCAATGTATGTCTGACAACAAAATTGTCCGATAATCTGGAAGCAGAGAAGATAAAGGTGGTCCACGAATTGAAATAAGGGAGAACTTTTTAGTAGATTTAATTTCTAAATTAATCCATCCTGAAGCACCTGAGAAAACCTTATGATGAATCCAAACAATAACGTATCTGATATTAGCTGCCCAGTAGTAAAATTTAAAATTGGGTAATGCCAAGCAATTTTTCTTAATATTTTGAAGGAAGGTTTTTTAAGACTGGGAGGCTTATTGTTCCATATAAAGGAATATATAAAAGAGGCCAAAGAATCAAAAAAAGGATTTAGGAACAAAAACTGGTATAGCACAAAAAATGTATAAAAGTTTTGGCAGAATATTCACCTTAATAATATTAACAGTCCAATAAAGGACATCAAAAGTAGGGTCCACAAAGACCAAAGTTTTTTTCAGATACAGGTAGTCCTCTACTTCCAACCTACATGGGTTATGTCCACCTGCACATATGACCACATTTTTTATAAAATTAAAACTACTGTCCAAGTGCATATTTTATGTTAAAAGTACTGTGTACAGTGTTCCCCCGGGGCAGCCCAAGGTCCCCATCCCCTGCAGCTACCTGAGGTCCCATTCCCTGCGGCAGCCCAAGGTCCCCATTAAAGTTTCATTCGTTGAATGTTCCATGGCCTCAGGGTGGAGGAGCGAATCCAACTTGCGACCAACCCCGGGTTACAACCGATCCTTCAGTCCCCATTGCGGTCGTAAGTCGGGGACTACCTGTATATAAAGGGTAAATGAGGCAAGAGTGGACATTGGGTCACTGGAAAATGGCACTGGGGAAGTGGTGATGGGGAACAAAGAAAAGGTGGATGAACTTGACAGTTATTTTTGCATCAGTGGATGTGGGCAGATGCCACAAAATGGGCAGATGTGGGGAAATGGGAGTAGCTCAGGCAGGCCCCTTGGTTGGAATGGAGGGGTTGGGCCATAAGGCTTGTTTCCATAGTGTCTAACTCTCACCAGGCAAAAGCAGTAGTTGTTCTTGTGTTCAAAGTGTACTGTGCTCGGGCACATTCCCAGTTTAATAGAAAACCTACCCCACCCACCCCCTCCACTCTTTGATTTATCTTCTAGTGTGTTCAAGCATTAGCTCCACTCTGCATTCAGTACATGCAAGATGACTGGGAAATGCTGGAGATGCTGAATAGATGTCATGGTATTTTGCTCACTCTTCCATTATGTTTTTAGGTGTAAAATTTCCAGAATCCTATCCATAATTAGTTCTGTAAACCATTTATTCAATACCTGTGTTCTGAACATTAATACATGCTCTAGTTATAAGATTTGTAATACAACTTTTTCTCAGAGTTTATTGTGTCTATGGCTTATTTATTCGGAAAGAATGTGATCCTCCATTAAAATATTGTCAATCTCTGTGCATAACTGGTGCAGGATGTCAAGTGTGGTTTAAGGAACACACCATGCAGTTGTAGCATGATGTCCCAGAGGCTCCGATAGCTCAGTGGTTAGAGCACTGGTCAGGTAAACCAGGTGTTGCGAATTCGTTCCTCGCTGGGTTCTGTGAAGGTCGCTGGATAAAGTGGTAGCTAACTGTCTTCCTTATGGTAGACAAAGTTGAAGAATTTCATGTGTATTACATGACAATAATGGAACTTTTACCAATCCTCTTACTCCATGCCCTGACCAATGAAGAGAAGCTACCAAATTCCTTCTACATGTGTTTAATTGTCATCATCCTTCATTTACTTGTGATTGTGATTGAAGAAGAATATACATGACCTACCCAGTAAAAAAAAAAAAAAAAAAAAAATTTTTTTAAAGTAAAATAATACTAGGGATCGTGATCATAATTGTCTGCAACTATGGGAGGTCATTTGCAGTGTTTAGATCTTGGTGCTGGTGAAGAAGTGTCCTTGTTTCTTGTTTCATCTCCCACATTTATCTTTTCACCAGAGGATAATGAATGGAGCCAGCTTATGTTGTGCCCTTATTTGAGACTGGCTGATTTGATGTTTCAAGAGAACAAACAATTTTGAATCCATTTTGTCATTTTTGCTTTGCAGATTCTTAAAGGAAACAACAAGCTCTTTATTGATCTTTTGGATGTTACCAATTTCACAGACAACAAGTGAGTTCAACAATTACAGGGTTTGTTGATATAAATATGACAGAAAGGTTGAAAGTCCACAAGAGTTGTGACTATTTCAATTATCAATCTATGGTATGTTTTCCTGATGTATTGGGGTTGGTAGCACTGTTACCAATGAGCTGATGTTCGAGAGGATGGCTGACTAAAAAGGAAGTTGAACTGAAATTAATAACTATTTTGTGGAGGGGAAAAGTTGGTTGTTATCTTGCAAGATGACAATTTTTTATGTCCAATGTTTCAGCTGATTGATTCAGTGGTCTGTTGTTGAATTGGTCCCCAACCCTGGACCTGGAAACACATCTTGACAATATTTGTTGGTGTCCATCAATGGAAAGGACAGGTTCAAGAATGTTCTGAAACCATTGTGTGCAACCTGTGGCTGTGTTTTATAAACTGCAGATTGTATATTCTTGTGGGTGTTCTGAATGGAGGATCAAAAATACTATAAAGAAGGTAAAGGTTCCATTATTGCCAAATAATATTGCATTTAGAATGTAACCTACATGAAATTCTTTAACTTGGTCTACCGTAAGGAAGACAGAGAGGAGTTACTTTGTCCAGTGCCCTCACAGAAATTAGGCCCCAGCGAGGAAAGAACTTGTGATCCCTGGTTTACAAGATTAGTGCTCTAACCACTGAGCTATCGGAGCCTCTAAATACTAAGCAAGATTCTAATATGTCTTGTCTATGTTGTCTGACATGTTAAATAACTTGGTTAATGAAAAATATTAGTTCAGACCCATTATTCTGAAATGATAATCAATTATCATTTAACAAGACAGTTCAGTTCCACTGAAGATATCCCATTCATGCAAGTTCACAGTGGATTCATAAAAAAAATGTTAGCCTACAGAAATGGATTTGGTCTGGACAAGATTAAACAGGCTTACTGAGCGTTTTATTGTTCATACAATAAGTAGGCTGACAAGCCATCATTTATTGCCCCTGATGAGCTGCCTTTACTGCAGTCCATCTGCTGAAAATATCCTGACACTTAAGTTCATAGGGAGTTCTGAGGTATCATCTCAGCAAGCATATTTCCAAGTCGGGATGGTACATGACTTGGAGGGAAACTTGCTATTGCTGTCGTTTCTGCGTGCCTTTTGCTTTTCTGTGTCGTTGGTAAAGATTGTTGGCTCAGGTGAAGCTATCAAAAAGAATTGCTGCAATATATTTTCTGTATAGAAAACCAAATTTGCAAAAGAAAGAGTGGGCAAGAAAATAGAGGTAATTAATTGGAAAATTTGAAGAGGAGTGGTGAGAAACTAGTAAAAAGTGTCCTTGGTGTGTGAGTTCATGATGCAAAATTAAACAAGTGGATGCAACAAAGAATTCAGAAGACATCATATGCTCTGTATTCACAAAGTGTTTTGAGCATAACATAAACTTGTCTAAGGGCTTATACAGGGCTTTGGTGAGACATCATTTGTAGTAGTATTTGTGGTTATGGCCTCTCTCTGTATTTGTCACTTGTTCTCAGTGAAGACCAGGACATCTAGTATTTAGTTTTGCAGTGTGTTCAACACTAGCTGATTAGACCGAGCTTTCACAAGGGTGACAGGTTAGGGATATTGTAGTATCAGTGGACCTTGATTTTTGCCTGATGAATAGGCTTTTTTTTTATGCAGGTACACCAAATGGGATGATCCAATGTCTGTTCCCAATCCTGTGTCAGTGTTAAAACTTTTCAGGGAGTATTGGGATCTCTTTCTCTGACCACCACATGGTTGTTTACCCTCAGTCAGCTCTCTGTGAAGTAGCTGGTTTGGTATCCTTTCATCAAACATTCTTCTAATACATTCTGCCCATCTAACCTGTGATTCTTTCAACAGTGTATAGGTGCTGGAGAGATTTATCTGGGACAAAATCTGTGTGTCCAGAATCTTATCACTTGATGTGAAGTATTCTGTGCAGACAGGTCATTTGAAAGTGGTTAATCATGTCTGGTGTATGCACTGCTAATGTCTTGCAAGTATAAAGTGGGTGTGAGAACTGCACCATCAGCTAGGTCTTTAGATCCATTCCTCTTCACTACCATAGTCTTCCAAAAGCAGACCTGGCTTTCACTATCCTGTTGTTGATTTCTTCATCAATGTTGTGCTGCCAAAGTATGTCCACTATTGAAGACCTTTGAGCATTCACAAGGGTGTTTGGTTCTGTGTAAGTGGCATTTGTTGCAGGTTGGTCTGCAAGGCCTCATTTGCCTCAGGCAGATTTGTGTATGCTGTCCTGCAATCCAATGTGAGCTCCTCGCATTTAATGCATTGTAGAATTCCTATGAAATTATTGGATATGAAAATATAAGATGTTGGCAACATCAAACAGAAAGAGAAACAGAATAAAGTTTCAGATCAAAGATTGGACTGTTCTCTTCATCTCTGCTGCTTGACCTGACTTTTTCTAATATTTTTTGTTTTGTTTGATGATCAGCATCTGCAGTTTTTGGTTTTCATGTAATGAAGAATATAGTTCCTATGAAGTCAATACAGTATTGTTTCACCAGCTTAACCTTAGGAGGGAAGAGGGGTTGTCAAATGACTGAAGAACGTTGGACTTTGCCACTCATTCATGTAATCTCATTCAGGCATTCAAGATTCTAAAATTCAGATTTATTGTTCGATTTCATGCAGAATACACTGTATATATGTATCAGTGTATATAAAAATGTTAATCAAAATTAGCCATTTTCTCTGATATAAAATGAATAAATTTTTGCCATTTTGATTACTTTGTACAGCAAAGCAGTAAACAAGGAATATGAAGAATATGTTTTGACAGTGGGTGATTTTGATGAGCGAATATTTCTGGGAGAAGATGCTGATGAAGAAATAGGGACACCACGTAAAGCTGCAGCAGATGTTCCAATTAGCAAACTGTCGGCAAGAATGCAAGTTGAGTGCAACCTGCAACAACACTTTGAAAAAGTAACTTGACTCCCTTCCTTTTAAGCCGTCATTGTGCGTACCTCACTGACAAGAAATTGAGTTTTGTTATCCTTATCTTCACTATTCTTTAACCAGCTCTTCCCATTCTGTTCTTCTTAAATTGTTTTGTCAGAGAATTCCATGTCTCTCTCCAGAATCATGAAGGGTCTGTGGCCCATCATTTCTATACCAGCCATAAAAGAGCAATCCAATCAACTTCCCCTGAGATTAGTTCAAAGCCCTGTTCATGTGGCACCTCGAGTTCATCAAAGTACTTATTACACTTGAACCTTGACAAAGGGCTCAGGCCTGAAACATTGGTTAGATACTTCCTATGGATGTTGCGAGACCTCCTCAATTTCTGTGTTTTAACAAGTCCTCTGACTCATTGCCTACTTGTGATGAAAATTATTCGCTCCTCATTAATCCTCAACCCATTATTTTAAATCTCTATCCACTGTTTTGACCTAAATTATCTCGTTTTTGGAATGAAATTCACTTGTTACTTTTTAGCTCCCTTTCTGATCCACTGGTTTTCTTTCTTGTCCTTGCAAACTTGAGTGTGTTCTTGCACTGAGGGGGAGAGAGAGAGAGAGATAGATTTTATATATATATATATATATATATATATATATAATATATCAAAAGACCTGTCATGAACCACATGGAACCCCATGACAAGTACTAAATTATCATCCCCCTATGCTTTCTGGCATCGAGTTTTATCTTGGATCCAGCCTAGCACTTAGTATTGGCTCTTATCTTTGTCCTGTCTGTATGTGGGACTTTGTTAGAGTCAGATGCTTTTTGAACTGCTGAGTATTTTCAGCAATTTTCTGTTTTGATTTTTCCCGGTTCAAATCCATGCTTTCTGACCTGACTAACGAGTGTCTTTGAGAATTACAACATTGTCCTTTAGAATTTCTTCTGGATAATATGTGCCCACCATTGATTTAAGATGGCTGTTTTTAATTATCTAATATAGCTACTTCTCTGATCTTGCCATCAACCATGTACTGTGAGCAGTTTTGAGAAAAGATGTGCTGAAGTTGGGGAGGTTCAAAGGAGATTCCCAAAGATGATTCTGGGAATGAAAAGGTTATCATATGAGGAGCGGTTGACAGCCCTTGGTTTGTATTTGTCAGATGGTGGGGGGGGGGGGGGGGGAATCTCATTGAAACATTTCAAATGTTGAAAGGTTTGGACAGAGTCGATGTAGAAAGGTTGTTTCTATGGTGGGAGGATCTCGGACAAGAGGGCACAACTTCAGGATTAAAGGATATTCACTTAAAAATCCATAGGAATTTCTTCAGCCAGAGGGTGGTAAATATGTGGGGTTTTTTTGCCACAGGCAATTGTGGAGGCGAGGCCATCGCATGTATTTAAGTTCAGTTTATTTGTTTACCACATTTAAAACCATTCAAGTTGACCAAAGTTCTGTACAGATCAAAAAGACTTCCCAACTAGGCAACTGTTTAAAGTACAGAATAAAACGAATACGAGAGATTAGAACACAAGATTACAATCAGATGCATGAGGAGGACTCAAAATGCAAATACATCTTCAATCTGGATATAAAAGAGTTGATGGAAGGGGCCGATTTGATAGAAGGAGGAATGTTGTTCTGCATTTTGGGGGCTGCAATGCAGTCTCCTCTGAGTTTACAATTTGAGCATGGAACAGCCAAGTGCCCCAAGTCAGCCAACCTGAGGGCTCTTGAAGTGGAATATGGAGTTAGGAGATCCATGACAAACAGGAGAACTTTAAAATCAATTCTGAGCTGGACCGGAAGCCAATGGAGGGAGGCCAGAATAGGAGTGATTATAGTCCCTCATCTTGGCATCTGTCAGGAGCCTGGCTGCACCATTCTGAATCAGTTGCAGATGGAATAATGAAGACTGACTAATTCCAGTATATAGAGAGTTAGAATAGTCTAAACGGGAGAATATAAGGGCATGGATAACTTTCTCAAGATCTTTAAATGAAAGGAATAATTTGATATTTGGCAATAGTGCAAAGCTGGAAAAAGCTAGCTTTTACTACGCATTAACTTGTTTGTCAAATTTCACGGTGGAATCAAATATCACACCAAGGAATTTAACATGGGTTTTAATCAGGGTGAATAAGTTATCAAGATTATTGGAGATAATTTTGGTAGAATTAGGGGGACCAAATAGGGAAACCTCAAATTTGCCCTCATTTAGTTTTAAGAAATTTTGAGCCATCCAACACTTTTATATCCTATAGACAGTTAAAATTTAAGACAGATATTGATAGATTCTTGATTAGCCAGGGCATCAAATTATGGGGAGAAGGCCGGCCAGTGGGGTTGAATGCAAAATAGATCAGCTCATGATTAAATGACAGGGCAGACTTGATGGGTTGAATAGTCTATTTCTTCTCCTATGTCTTATGGTCTAACCAATGGGAAATGATAATTGGAACTTCAGATGGAGGTTTCCATTTTCAGTACTTAATCCAAGGAATGAAACATTGATGAATGAGGTTCTAAACTAAGGCCCTGTATACCTTTATCAGTTAAAGTTCAAAAGCAGAATCTTTGAGATTACTGACTCTGTACTTGAGGCTGTCTCTTGAATGTTTTGGGTGAAGGAAATAAAATACCGAATCTCGTAAATGTTTTCACAGACAAGATCATTGGCACCTTCAACACCGTTGACAGGAAGACGTTACTTGAAAGAGAAAGAGCCTGTTGTGACGCCTGTGTCCTCTGCAACCCAGAGTGTCAGTCGTTTGCAGACCATGGTAATGGGACTGAAGAATACTCCCAGTGAACATCTACTACAAATCTTCAAGTAAGCAAAGTTTTTTCCCCACTCCAGTGGTAAGTGAAGTAGGTTTTATTGTTGTGCCGGCTGTCTATAGACAGACATGCATCCAATTTACTTCCACTCTCTCAATCTTCCTGTCTCAGCTATTGGGTAATGTTTTGTAGAGGCAGTATTTCCTGCTGGGTGACCCTGAAAGGACCACAGAGAGTTATACGGTTGTACTGAACCTTTGTTCTCAGCAGCATTGATAGAAGCAAAGGAAGCAAATTGTTTGCTATTGCCTGGAACTGTTGCAGTCAAGGAAAGAAAATGGACAGTGCATTGGAGATGGAAACAAGCAGTTTTGAAAAATGTATTTCTTTGACGTGAGTGCTCCAGAGGTAGCACTTGTTGCCATTCTTGGTTTCTAGAGGCAGCAAAATTAAGACTACTGACATGTCTGAATGTGCTCCTTAGCAAGCTTGTTCCATTCATTGGATTGGAATACACTGGTAGTGTGGTTAGGACCTAGAAGCAAGAATGCTTGTGGAATTTGGACTAAAGGGGTCATTGTTCATGTCTTCTCACTACAGAGGTATGTTTAAAGTGATCTTATCATGGCATGTTGTGGTATGGACTGGTTGCCATTGAGGAATGGTGTTTGGGCAGGTGGTCTGGCCATTGAGGATTCAGGTATACATTAGAGCCACTACTGGCACCTAGTATGTCCTGAGATCACTGTGCTAGGCGGGTACCTCCTTGAGCACCATAGCCTGCCTACTCCACTCGCCTAGCTTGCTCCCTATCACCAGCCCTCCAGGCCATCTCAGATTTATTGTCAGAGAACATGCATGGAATCACGTACAAACCCTGAGGTTCTTTTTTCTGCAGACAAGGCAGAATTGTCACTTTCTGATAGTGTAAAAAAAAATATACAATGTATACATTTAATCAAATGAAGAACTGTAATCAGATAATGAATGTAAACAATGTGCAATATGGTGAATTTTTTTTTAAAAATCAAAAAAGGGCACAAGTAAGAGTCCTTAATGAGTCCCTGATTGAGTTTGTTGTTGAGGAATCTGATGGTGGAGGGGGAGCACCTGTTCCTGAACCTGGTGGTGCAAGTCTTTTGACACCTATTACTCTTCCCTGATGGTAGTAATGAGAGCAGAGTATGTGCTGGGTGGTGTGGATCCTTGATGATTGCTGACATCTGTGGAGATTAAAATCAAGTTGAACGAGGACAAGAACTAGTGAAAACCCTTTGGAGGACAGAGCAGAGTGTCATCAGTCCTACAAGGTTGATTCTAGACATAGTCACAGTTTATTTTATTTGCTTGTCATGCCATTCTGTTGCAGATTTTAAACTTATAAATAGCTGGCTTAAATTGGACGGACATTGGCTGACCAATCTCACTGTTCCTAATGTATTTTTACACTCACTTAGTTCAAGTTAAAATGTTTTCATGGTTAAAAACTATAACATTTTTACAATATCTTGTGGAAAGTATTGGGTAACTTTGCATTTTTGAACAATATTATAATTTATTTCAGCTCCTGTTCACGGAACCCAGTTGAAGCTGTATCAACACGAGTAAAGGGGATTGGTGATACGTTCTGCCAGCACTACTCCCAACCTACGGAAAGCCAGGCTGGTTCTCATATAGGTGAGGACCCCAGTGAGGCTGATAGTTTTTATATTCTTTCTGAACTGATGGTGGATTGCATTCCTACCCATTGCTTTTCATTGAGTGTCATCGTCCCATGTGATACCTTTGGGTGTGCTGTTGTCAGAAAATAACTACTGGGTTGTGCAGTCCCTGAAATTCCAACAGAGATACTAAGTTTGTGAAAAAGACCATAGAGGTGCTTTCAGTAAATTGGCTTGTCATTCGCCTGTGTTTAAGCCAGGTAGGATCGGAGCGTTCACACTGAACCAAGAAAAGCCAATTCAGTGCAACCTTTATGTAGGGCCCCGGCATTCTGGTGAAAAAGGAGTCTAGACCTGCAGCACAACAGCATTGGCATTCCAGGAAGGTGGGTAAGCCTTTTACACTGGAGCCAATGTGAAACACATCAGCTATGATATCACCTACCTTGGCAGGTAAGTACATGGATGAAAATGACCCCCTATACTGTGTTGGTCGTGTTCACACAGGTAAGTAAAATGGTAAAAAGATGACTGTGCCCCTGCACCTTAACATTTCCATTGTCAACAAGGTTTAACTAAAGTAATGAAGTACCAGTAAATGAACTAAATGGTGATATCACATGAGTGTTTCTCTTCCACATGTAAATTTTATTGACCATAATAGTTCTCTAAAAGACTGTTAAAATTCTATTTGTGTGGTAAGTTATAAGGACTCTCAGGTCATTCTCTTATCCTTTAATAGTAATTAGCCGATGAGAAATACCTCACTACTAGTGCAGACCAGGGGAGAGCAGGGAGTGGAAGCACAGTGTTCCCTCACAGGGTCCTACCACCCAGCTCTCCTGCTGACTTCTCCAGACGGGGTTTAAGTGGACTATTAAAGAAGCCAATGGTGGTTTATTTAAAATCCTGTGACCACGGATTCGGGTCCAAGTGTGCAGATTTCTGGTGAACAGCAGTCAGGCACAGGACATCTCCAATGGGAACAACCTCCCAATGAGAAGGAGAAGCAGAAGAGATGACCCTATGGATGATGACCATGGTGGTGGATTAGCAAGGGGCTCTGCAGCTGAAGGACACACACAGGCAGTGAACTGTTGGTGACTTGCAGGTGAGGAATGCATACAAGCTGCTGGCAACTTGAGTTCACAGAACTCGCACCAGGCTGCTGGAGACTGGCTCAAGACAACCAAGTATTGGACCAGGAATCAAGCAGTGCTGATGGCGAGCAGAGCTTCAAAAGGGTCCTGGGCGCTGAATGGTTTTCATGGTGACAGAGGTTTGGATCTGGAGCCTGGGTTGCCGATGGAATGAACTGAAGTTTGTGCAGCCGCAGAGGCTGTGGGAGCGGTGGAGGAGAATCCATGGACACTCATTGTCTCTTTGGGGTCTCACTTTTGTTTCTTTCTCTTTGACAGGAGCCAGGCAATGCTAATGGTGATTCTTTATCTGCCTTATGGCAGACTAAAAGCAATTTTGTGTATGATTTGTAGGCCAAAGGGCTAGTAAATTTCTATTACATTTCTGTTTTATTACATGACAATAAATAGTTTCTGAATCTGAAACCAAAACAGGCCCTTCAACCCACCACATCCATGTTACTCATCAAACACCCATTTGCACTAATCTACCTTTATCCCACATTTAGGTCTCTTATTCCAATGGGAATAAACCCAGAATGTCCAATCTCTCCTTGTGTGTAAAGCCCTCCAATCTAGGAAACACACTGGTAAATCTCTTCTGAACACTTTCTAAATGCCACTGCATTCTTCCTGTGGTGCAAGACCAGAACTGTACACAATACCCCAAGTGCAGCCCAACCAATGTTCCATACAATTGCAACACAATGTCCTAACTCGTAGTCAGCAAGATTATAAAATTTGCAGATGACCCCAAGATTGGTGCAACAGTCAGTAAGGAAAGATATCTAAAGTTTACAACAGGATCTAGCTCATTTGGGATAGTGGGCCAAGCTGTGACAAATGGAAATTAACTCTGACAAGTGTGAGGTGGTGCAACACCTCAAGGGAAGGACTTGCACAGTGAATGGCAGAGCCCTGGAGAGTGGTGTAGAACAGAGAGCCCCAGGAGTACAGGTGCAGAACTCCTTAGAAATGACGACTCAGGTGGCTAGGGTGGTGAAGAAGTCGTCTGACTTGCTCACCTTCAATGGGTGATATATGGAGTCAAAAGTTTGGACCTCGCGATTTACCTGAACAAGGTGTTGATGAGACCCTGCTATAGGAAGGACATCAATGAGCTATAAGAGGTGCAGAAAAAACCCACCAGAACCTTGCAGGGACTGGAGAGCTTGAGTTATACAGAGAGGTTAGATAGCCTGAATTTTATTTCCTGGACCATTGGAGAGATGTTTATAAAGTTGTGCAACGTGGATAAAATGAATGTTCACAGCCCATTTTCAGTTCTAGAATCAGAGAGTTTATGCTTTCACTAAAATGCAATTAATTTATAGAAATCTCCATTGTGTTGGGTTTGTTCGAAATAGATTTTGCCATCAAACGGTTGCGGCTTGCTGAGATATTGTATTGGAAGATCCTGGAGACCGTAATGGTACAGGAAAGTCGAAGAAACCCTGGGAAAGATATGACAGTAAGTAACTGGCAATTCTATGTGTAATAGGCATTTCTGTAATGTATCTTTGTGCAGACTAATTAAGGTCCGTTTTAATGCTTCTAGGTGTTATTGGAGCAAGATATTTTCCATTGCTCGCTGATGGCTTGCTGTCTGGAGGTTGTCCTCTCCTCCTACAGTTCCCAACGCACCTTCCCATGGATTATTGACATTCTAAACCTTAGCCCTTTCTACTTTTACAAGGTAAGTTGAAATTCAAGGTTCCATATTGCTGTGTACATGAAGACACTGCCATCAGTTTGATCATTTCCAAGTTCATGAGAAATCAACTGATGGGGAAGTTCATTTGGCAATTGAAACTGATTAAATCTGGGTATTTTCCTCCAATTGCCTACTTAGATCTGTTGACACATTAATCAATGCGTGAAGAACTTCGGAACACCAACCCTAATCATGTCACTATTTGTGTTTTACCTTGACACAGATAATTGCAAGATGCACTCACCATCATCTCATCAGTCCATAACTGGATGGCTGTTTAGAATGTTTTTAATTTCTGTTTCTCCCACACATGGGGTAGTTGACATTCTTGAGTTAGCAGTGGAACCAGATGGATGAATCCAACTTGCTGCCAGCTTATCTGTTTGTTTCTGGGATGTAAGCATCTTTGATGAGGCCATGTTTATGTCTATCCCTAATTTCTATGGAGAAGGTGACAGCAACAGTGAACCGCTGAAGTGATTAGTTTTGCAACAAACTATTAATTTTATGGTCACTATTGTAAGGTTTATTTTTAATTCCAGTTTACTGAATAGGTTTTAATTTCTCAGTTACTTCAGTGGGATTTGTGTATCATTAGGCAAGTAATTTGACCATGGTTACCTTCCGAGCAAGGAATACAGGCAAGAAATTACCACAAAGAGTTTCTTGTGCTTTCAGTTACCTCCTGATCTAAAATAATTTGATGTCCAAAGTAATCATTTTGTGAGCTGTAATGTCACAACCTGATTTGCAACATCAAAATGTCTACATCAATAAAGACAAACTAATGTATCGGTAATTTTGTACGCAGGAGTTTCTTGTTACGTTGACTTAAATGTGTGATGTTTCCTGCTTCTTTCAATGACACTGCTTTATTATTTATGGATTGCCAAGGAAACCAGAGGATTGTCTAGCACGAGTAACCTCATTAGAACAGTACGAATATTATTAGAATAGTACTGCTATTAGCAGAATAAAAGATCTAGGAAGTTGGTGGAGTGGAGGGGTTGTGTGGTAGTGATGGAGTACATGATTTTAATCAAAGCTGCCCAGAAACTGCAATTAAAAATAATTTATTCATTATGTCCAAAGGAAGTCAGACTGAAATCTATCAGTGGAATCGTGTATGTGATACACAATAAATATACATGAGCGTATGTTTTCAGGCAGGGTTTCCCAAACTTTTTCTTTCCTCACACATACAACTTTAAGTAATTCCTATGTCATAAATGCTCTGTGATTAGTAAGGGATTACTTAAGGTGGGATGTGAGTGGAAAGAAAAAAGTTGAAAGCCACTGTTATAATCGTACTTAATTGACTTGTTATGTGCATGGTTTCATTAACTCCAAAGGAAATGGGCCAAAGACAATTTTTCTCAAGCAAAATATTTCAGTAACAATTGGGTTTAGAGCAGTGGTTCTCAACCTTTTATTCCTACTCACCTCAAGTTATTTCCTTACTAATCAGAGCACCTATGGCATAGGAATTGCTTAAGGTTGTATGTGAATGGAAAGAAAAGGTTTGGAAAGCCCTGTTTTAAGAAAATCCAGTTTGTAAAACTTCACCACAGTATTTTTGTCATGGACTTAGCGGTGCTGAGAATATTTTTAATATCTTATTGCTTGTATCATTTTTATTGCTGCATCTTTTAAATTTGACTTGCCAGTAATATTTTTTAAACCTCCTTTGTGCTAGTTATATAAATTCACAGTGCAAGTTTGTTTTTCCATTCAAGGACCTATTTCTTTATCATGGCTGGAAAGTCATTCTTTCTTTGGCCCAGGCTAAAATAGCAGTTGCGTTGCAGCTATAGAAATCGTTGGTTCAGTGACATGTGGAGCATTGTGTACAGGATGTGGAAGCTTCGAGAGGGTGTAGAAGAGATTCAACAAGATGTTTCTGGGATTAGTGGGTATTAGCTATAAGAGGATAGACAAATGAAAGAAGTTGATTTAAAAAAAAAAAAAAAATGAGAAGCATGTACAGGATAGATGGTCAGTCCTTTAAACTAGGTTAAAGGGTCATTAAAGGACAACCTATCCTGGACCCACGACACCTTGTTAGTCAAGAAGGCACAGTAGCACCAACACTTCCACATCTCGACAACATTTTACAGGAGTACAATTGAGAGTGTCCTGTCTGGCTGCATCATTGAGTGGTATGGAATCTACAAAGCATCAGATCAGAAGATCAATTTTTTTAAATTAAATTTAAAAAATTAAATTTAGTGCACAATTGGCCATGAGTCCATGCTACCCAATTGACCTACAACCCCCCCCCCCGTATGTTTCGAAGGGTGGGCCGGAGCTCCCAGGGAAAACCCATGCAGACACAGGGAGCACATACAAACTCCTCGCAGACAGCACGGGATTGGAATGCCGGTCCCAATCGCTGGCACTGTAAAGGCATTGAGCTAATCACTATGCCATCTGTGCCACCCTATCTTGTTTGGTAACTCAAAAGAGATAACTTAGTAAAACATTGCTGACTGCACCTCAATGTGTGAAGCACTTTGCATTCTTAAATTAATTAGAGAGATGGCATAATACATCTTTTTGCAAGAATGAAGTTAACATTATTGATGATAATGTTCCCTTTCAGGTGATTGAGGTGTTGATTCGGGCAGAGGAGGGTCTATCCCGTGATATGGTGAAGCATCTTAACAACATCGAAGAGCAGATTTTGGAAAGTCGAGCTTGGACCCATGATTCTGCCTTGTGGAAAGCTTTGCATGGAGCAGACAACAAGGTTCCAACGTGTGAAGAGGTGTGTGGGTCTCTTTCAGTAACTTATGTTTGTTTGCATATCAAAGAAGTACTGCATCCACTTTGCTCTTAAGCAAAGTAAAAGCCTCTCATGAATAGCCTACTAAATTTTTAACTAATTCTTCACATTGCTGAACTCATTTGATGTTTGCTCAGTAAAAGTTCTATTCATATTAGCGTCTGATTCTATTTTGCATCTGGCTTCTCACTAAGGGGCTTTAAAAATATTAATCTCTCTCCATCAATATGAATGTCATTCTTGTATTTCCCTCCAAACTGGTTTTCGATCCATCTACAGCACTAAATTCATCTTGCCTCCTTGCCTCTTCTAGTAGTCCACAGAGTGAGCACCTTCTATACACACTTTGATTCTATTTTGCATCTGGCTTCTCACTAAGGGGCTTTAAAAATATTAATCTCTCTCCATCAATATGAATGTCATTCTTGTATTTCCCTCCAAACTGGTTTTCGATCCATCTACAGCACTAAATTCATCTTGCCTCCTTGCCTCTTCTAGTAGTCCACAGAGTGAGCACCTTCTATACACACTTTGATGAGAAAAACAGGATAATACCCAAAAAAGCTGCATGCCCCCCGATGAACTGGCTCCCCACATAGCCACGGCCGAAGTGAGGAGAATTCTATCCAAGGTGAACCCACCCATGCGGGACCAGACAACATACCTGGTTGGGAACTGAAGGACTGTGCAGACCTATTGACAGAGGGCTTCACAGACATCTTCAACACCTCACAGTCTATTGTTACTGCAGGGTTCAAGATAGCCACCTTCATCCTGGTACCCAAGAGGGTGACAGTAACAGGCCTCAATGACTACCACTTTGTGACACTGACCTCCACCACCATTATGAAATGCTTCGACTGTCTGGTGATGGAACACATCAAGGCACGCCTCCCAGAGACGCTGGATCTATTTCAGTTTGCCTATAGAAGAAACCATTTCACAGATGATGCTATAGCCTTGTCGATTCACTCTGTCCTGGGCCACCTGGAGAGCAATGCCTCATATGCCAGGCTGGTGTTCATTGACTTCAGCTTGATATTTGATCATTCCCCCAGAGGCTGGTGGAAAAGCTGTCCTTACTGGGATTTAACACCCCTCTCAGTAATTGGATCGTGGTGTTCCTAATGGAAAGACCACAGTCTCTGGGTTGGTAGCAGAATATCAAGCACCATCAAGATGAGCACTGGCATCTCAGGGCTGTGTGCTCAGCTCGCTGCTTTTCATGCTACTGACTCACAACTGCATCACCAGATCTAGCTCCAGTGGTGTCATCAAATTTGCAGATGACATGACAGTGTCAACATTCTATAAGAGATCTATTGAGAGTGTCCTGGCTGGCTGAATCACAGTTCCTGCTGAGAAATGGATCAGAGGTCAATCCACAGGACCATAAGAGTGGCAGAGAGAATCACTGGAACATGTCCCACCCCCCCTTCCCCAGCAACCCACCAGCACCCCGCTCCTCCCATCAACAAGATGTACTGGGATCATTTCCTGATGAGGGCTTGCAAGACCATTGAGGACCCCTTCCACCCTGCGCACAGCATCTTTCAGCTGCTCCCATCGGGGAAGAGATACAGGAGGATCAGAGCCAGCACCACCAGGCTGAGGAACAGCTTCTTCCCATGGGCAGTGAGAACTGCTCATACTCACCATCCAAGACTCTCATCTGTACAAAACAATATTAATTTATTTATAGCTATGATCCTTATCCTGTGTGCGTATTATTTGTTTGTATGCGTGTTATGTCAACATGTTTTTGCACCGAGGACCGGAGAACACTGTTTCGTCGGGTTATACTTGTACAATCAGATGACAATAAACGTGACTTGACTTGAGCATTCAGGATGATAAATCAATAAACCTTTATCCTCAATTTTCACAGAACTATCTTTGAATGGCTCTTGTGATAACTGTCCAAATATAACTGTGCTCTTCTAGTGATGCCTTCTCTTTATCATGTCTCACATGACGAACATCCCTGTATTTCAAATCTCTAAGATCTGTCAATAATTGTAATTGCCTGCCATATTGAAATGAATAACTGTTTGTGCAGTTTGGATATAGATTGCAAAAGTAGAATTCGTTTCAAATGTAATATTTTGTTCCATTACCTGTTATTGAAATATGGCTTAAAAATACACTTTCAGGTAACCTTCCCTGCCAACTTCGAAAATGGTAATAGTGGTCCCATGCACCTTCCACTCATGCCCATTTCTCCGATCGTGCATCCTCGGGTGAAGGAAGTGCGCACAGATATTG
This sequence comes from Narcine bancroftii, assembly GCF_036971445.1. Taxonomy (NCBI): domain Eukaryota; kingdom Metazoa; phylum Chordata; class Chondrichthyes; order Torpediniformes; family Narcinidae; genus Narcine; species Narcine bancroftii. Next base: position 29,912,310 of record NC_091474.1, read on the forward strand.
CTGGGAGTTTCAATAAACGTGGTAAAGTTTGTTTCCTTCAGCATCATTTCTCTTCCTTCCAAAAACTGTCCTTATTAACTCTTGCTAAGTAAAGTTGGGGCATTTTGAAACTCCTCTATCTCATTGCCACTGATATTTTGTGTCTATTGTATATTTACTGGTTATAATTTTTCACACTACTGCTGGTTTCTCTACCAATGTAAGGTTTAATTTGAGAGGGGAGACATTGAAAGACCATCTGAGGAGTAGAGATTTTGACAGAGCAGTGGTTCTCAACCTTTCCACTCACATACCAGATTTAAGTTCTTTGGCTTGGCTTCGCGGACGAAGATTTATGGAGGGGGTAAAAAGTCCACGTCAGCTGCAGGCTCGTTTGTGGCTGACCAGTCCGATGCGGGACAGGCAGACACGATTGCAGCGGTTGCAAGGGAAAATTGGTTGGTTGGGGTTGGGTGTTGGGTTTTTCCTCCTTTGCCTTTTGTCAGTGAGGTGGGCTCTGCGGTCTTCTTCAAAGGAGGCTGCTGCCCGCCAAACTGTGAGGCGCCAAGATGCACGGTTTGAGGCGTTATCAGCCCACTGGCGGTGGTCAATGTGGCAGGCACCAAGAGATTTCTTTAGGCAGTCCTTGTACCTTTTCTTTGGTGCACCTCTGTCACGGTGGCCAGTGGAGAGCTCGCCATATAATACGATCTTGGGAAGGCGATGGTCCTCCATTCTGGAGACGTGACCCATCCAGCGCAGCTGGATCTTCAGCAGCGTGGACTCGATGCTGTCGACCTCTGCCATCTCGAGTACCTCGACGTTAGGGGTGTGAGCGCTCCAATGGATGTTGAGGATGGAGCGGAGACAACGCTGGTGGAAGCGTTCTAGGAGCCGTAGGTGGTGCCGGTAGAGGACCCATGATTCGGAGCCGAACAGGAGTGTGGGTATGACAACGGCTCTGTATACGCTTATCTTTGTGAGGTTTTTCAGTTGGTTGTTTTTCCAGACTCTTTTGTGTAGTCTTCCAAAGGCGCTATTTGCCTTGGCGAGTCTGTTGTCTATCTCATTGTCGATCCTTGCATCTGATGAAATGGTGCAGCCGAGATAGGTAAACTGGTTGACCGTTTTGAGTTTTGTGTGCCCGATGGAGATGTGGGGGGGCTGGTAGTCATGGTGGGGAGCTGGCTGATGGAGGACCTCAGTTTTCTTCAGGCTGACTTCCAGGCCAAACATTTTGGCAGTTTCCGCAAAGCAGGACGTCAAGCGCTGAAGAGCTGGCTCTGAATGGGCAACTAAAGCGGCATCATCTGCAAAGAGTAGTTCACGGACAAGTTTCTCTTGTGTCTTGGTGTGAGCTTGCAGGCGCCTCAGATTGAAGAGACTGCCATCCGTGCGGTACCGGATGTAAACAGCGTCTTCATTGTTGGGGTCTTTCATGGCTTGGTTCAGCATCATGCTGAAGAAGATTGAAAAGAGGGTTGGTGCCAGAACACAGCCTTGCTTCACGCCATTGTTAATGGAGAAGGGTTCAGAGAGCTCATTGCTGTATCTGACCCGACCTTGTTGGTTTTCGTGCAGTTGGATAATCATGTTGAGGAACTTTGGGGGATACCAGATTTAAGTAATCTCTTACTAACCACAGAGCGCCTGTGGCACAGTAAGGGATTACTTAAGGTGCGATGTGAGTAGAAAGAAAAAAGTTGAGGACCATTGACATAGAGAGTGGTGGTATTATGGAATGAATTGCCAGAGAAAGGCATGTAAAAGGCATGTAACCTGGTACTTGGATAGAAAAGGACTAGACCAGGGGTGTCAAACTCAAATTCACGGAGGGCCAAAATTAAAAACTTGGACTAAGTCGAGGGCCGAACTAAATATTTATTGAAAATTTTCAACAACATCTGCATGTTTTCTCTTCTTTCAACATATGTAATGTTAAACTTTTTCTTATTAAAATAAATGTTTAATAATAGTTTTGGATAAACTCTTTCATTGTCATTGTCATTGGCCCATTTCCATTAGCAATCTGAAACCGTGCACATGACGAGTCAATGAGGGATGATTAAAGCAGTGGTCTTCAAACTTTTTCTTCCCACCCACAGACCACCTTAAGCAATCCCTTACTAATCACAGAGCACCAATGGCACAGGGACGCGAGTGGAAAGAAAAAGGTTGAGAACTGCTGTACTGTGGTAACTCCACATCTGATTAGGTTAATTGTTAGGCAAGTGGTCAGAGAAGGACCACCCCCCCACCCCAAGAAAGGCTTAAATCACAGGAACAAAATAAGCTTCCGTCTCACTGCTCCCAATCTTACACACAGTCCTGATGTGGAATGTGGGGTCGCAGCTCCACGTTCACCCGAGTTCAGGTGCTGTCTGTGTGGAGTTTGTACGCTCTCCCCTTGTCTTGGACCAACAGGTCGGTCGCCTGACGAAGGCACCCGAACCCCCCGTTGAAACACCGGCGTCCGGGGCGGTGGAGGAATTGGCTGAGAAGAGCGCGTTGCTCCCACCCCCCTCTCATGGTTGGAGAGGGATTAAACTGCGATCTCACGGTGCCGGGCTCGTCTCCAACAAAAGGAGCGGGAGGCAGGGTCCGCCACGCACGGAGCGAGGGCGAAGGCATCGCCAACGAGACGTTCGGTCCGGCGTCGCCGCTGAAGCGCAGACCCAGCGAGGATGGTCCCCAACTCCAGCCGCGTCTGTGTGTCCGGGAGCCGGGCGGGCTGAGTGCGGCGCTCCGATCCCCGGGATTCGGGACTCTGAGATCCCTCCACACCTCCAGCGTCTTCATTTTCACCTTCAGTGTGCATGCGCTATACTGGCGCGGCGGCCAGCGGGCCAACTCTAATATATATTTAATATGATCTTGCGGGCCAAATATAATTATATCGCGGGCCGAATTTGGCCCGCGGTCCAGAGTTTGACATGTGTGGACTAGAGGGACACAGGGTTAGTGTAGACATATGGTCTGCATGAATGAGGGAGTTGGAAGGACCAATGATGAACAACTCTGATTCCTTGAGAAGAGTGTCATGATGGACCTAAATAGCATGGAGTCACCAGGAAGACCTGAGCCAAAACTGATGTCATGTGAGATCATTATTGGAGCCAGGGTCAGCAGCCAGTGGCCTTCAGGTTGGACATGCTGTTGTACCAGATGCCCATCTGTTCTTCTGAAACCAGGGCCCATCTCTAGATCACAGTTCTGGGTGCAATTGTGTTATGCTCATCAATGCAGGCCTATCAGGTTATTTCATCGGGTAACACCAGTGGTTGGTGCAGTTCTCGTACTGTAATAATGGCTCTCTTGCTCAGTCCGAAGTGTCATTTTAATGTGTTGTTGCAGGCACGGCGGTCTGTGTGATCCTTTGAATTGCTATTGCTGCCATGGCCTTGCTCCAGGATTGTCCTTGTGTTAGACCCAGGCGTGTGTATTTTACCGATTGCCAGGTGAAGCTTGTGGTGTAAAGGGTGAGGATGGATATGGAGGAAATATGTCCAACCTTTTGATTTGAATAAGTAGGAAATGTTTGTCCTCTTGTTACCAGCTGGTTAAGTAAAACAACTTTTCTATGTCCTTTTCAGAATGGTTTAGAGATGTGCCTTTCAGTTCATCTCTACCCTCAGGGCACCATAGGATCGTTGTGACTCTTCATTCTGATTGGATCCTTTGTCCCCACCAATTGTTGGAGATGTCAGAAAGCAAAATTATGTAGACACTTAAGGTTTTAAAAATACTGGATGTGCTCAATGTATTGCTGATATATTCAGAGCCTGCAAAGAAAGAAACAGTAGTTAGGTTTTCAGCTGTTTTCTTTTCGTCAGATTGAATGTCACCTGAAATGTTACCTGTTTCTCTTTCCCAGATGTTCCTGTCTGGCAATCATTTCCTGTCTAATAAATGTGAAAATACTTCAAATGATAGAATGTGGTGGTAACTGGTGGAGCAAGGAGACAATGATAGGAGCAGTGAAAACAGTAGGCGTTTTCGCACTGCAGGCGGGTGGTGACCCTACCATGTCCTGGAGAAATTCCCAGGAATTGAGGACCTCACAGGCCTTTCGGACTGTGTGGTCCAAATCCCTGGAGAAATTCCCAGGAATTGAGGACCTCACAGGCCTTTCGGACTGTGTGGTCCAAATCCCTGGGAATTTGCACTCCTGGCAATTTTGGGGAAGTCCCGCCCCCATCTGATGACATATTACACACTCTCAGGAGTAAGAATAAGTTCCCCTCCCACCATCCGTCGATTGCCCACTCTCTTCCCGGCCGATTGTCAGTCTCATTCACCTGCTCCTTCCCTCCCAGCCGTCTGTTGCTCGCTTGCTCCCTCCCGGCCCCACCCACTCCGTCCCTCTAGCTGTCGGTCGCTCATCTGCCCGCCCACCCCACCCCCCCGCGCATCGGGGCCGCTTCGACACGTTACAGCTGGAATCACTCTGGGAAATACAGCTATGTGAGGGATTATGGTTAGCGAGGGTGGCCATTCATCCCGCATTGGGCTGCCATTGCAATGAGCCAAAGCGGCCCACTGTTCTCAGGCGGTAAGTATCTTTTAATTTTAATCGCCTACATGCGCTGATGTCACGAGGCTTCCCTGCTGGACCGTTTGGCTCTTCGCACTGCGCAGACCGGGAAAATTTCCCGGGCTGCGGCCTTGCCTACAAGGTAGGGCCCATCTAAAATTCCCGGGCCAACCTTTTCGCACCACAGGTTCACGGGAAGGTTCCTGAGAATATTTACGAGGAATCTCCATTTTACAATGCAGTATGAAAAGGCTAGTGACACTTGTGCCTGCTAGTTATTTTAATCATTTTTATTAGCTTAAGTACATTGAAACTGTTATTGTTAAGTGATCCTCACAAGTGACTTGGAACATATATATTAGACCCTCTCGGGGAATAAGATGTTTATGCACCATTAATTTAAGAAATGCCAGATGTCTCTGCCTGTTATTTAGTCTTGAAATAGATCTGTGCCTCTACTTTTTGAAAACTTGATTAAAAGTGTTGCTGGTCTTGTGCACTTCAAATCCTTTTAAAGAATGATTGTTTTTTATTCATTGCTGGTTCACTGTTTCCCAGATCTCCCACCTCCAGCATCACCGCTGTCTGTCCACGACAGGTTCACTTCGCCCTCAGCGGGAAGTGCCAAAAGGAGACTGTTTGCTGATGATGATGCAGTAGATGCTCAAGTGACTATTGCCCAGTCATCTGGCCTGAGGATTATTCAAGCACACAGTACGACCAATGAAAATATTGCTATCCCTCCTGGGCGGACTATTGTAACCATGGCGACTGCCACTGTACCGACAACCAATGGTCAGATGCTTACTATACCAGTACAAGGTGAGTTTGTGTGCATGTCCACTCTGCATGTGATACTAATAATCAGGAACAAGCGGGGCTTCTTCCCTTACAAGCCTGATCCTTGGGTTGATTTTCCTGCAGCCACCTCTCTATCCTTCGATTGCATTCGTAGGCCGAAATTTATTATCATAGAATATAGGCCTTCCAACCAGTGTTGTGCTGACCCACTCTAACAGCTGCCTAGAATTTCCCTTCGTTTTTCTCAGTTCCACTCTCTAAAGTATATTAAAACTTTGTCCCCTCGTGTTATCCATTTCTGCCCAAGGAAAAAGTCTCTGGCCATCCACACGATCCATGCTTCTCATCATCTTGTACATTCCTCATCCTCTGTTGCTCCAAGGAGAAAAGACCAAATTCATTCAACCTATCCTCACAAGGAATGCCCTCCAATCCACGCAACATCCTTATAATTCCCCTCTGTACCTCTCAATAGCATCCATATCTTTCCTGTAATGAGGTGACAATATTTTGTGGGGTCTAAACAAAATCTTCTACATTACTTCTGTAACATGACCTGACGGCTCTTGAACTTGATCCCACAGTTAATGAAAGCCAATGCACCATGTACCTTTTTAACAACACTACCAACCTGTGCAGCAGCTTTGCATGTCCTCTGGACACGAACTCCAAGACCTCTCAGTTCATCCTCACTGCTGAGAGATCTCCCATTAACATTGTATTCTGCCTTCAAATTGGACCAACTGAAATGAACCACCTCATACTTTTCTGGGTTAAACTCCATCTGCCACTTCTCAGACCAGCTCTACATCCGATCATTGTCCCTTTGTAACCTCTGATCTTCTTTCTTTGGCTTGGCTTCGCAGACGAAGATTTATGGAGGGGGTAAAAAGTCCACGTCAGCTGCAGGCTCGTTTGTGGCTGACAAGTCCGATGCGGGACAGGCAGACACGATTGCAGCGGTTGCAAGGGAAAATTGGTTGGTTGGGGTTGGGTGTTGGGTTTTTCCTCCTTTGCCTTTTGTCAGTGAGGTGGGCTCTGCGGTCTTCTTCAAAGGAGGTTGCTGCCCACCAAACTGTGAGGCGCCAAGATGCACGGTTTGAGGCGTTATCAGCCCACTGGCGGTGGTCAATGTGGCAGGCACCAAGAGATTTCTTTAGGCAGTCCTTGTACCTTTTCTTTGGTGCACCTCTGTCACGGTGGCCAGTGGAGAGCTCGCCATATAATACGATCTTGGGAAGGCGATGGTCCTCCATTCTGGAGACGTGACCCATCCAGCGCAGCTGGATCTTCAGCAGCGTGGACTCGATGCTGTCGACCTCTGCCATCTCGAGTACTTCGACGTTAGGGGTGTAAGCGCTCCAATGGATGTTGAGGATGGAGCGGAGACAACGCTGGTGGAAGCGCTCTAGGAGCCGTAGGTGGTGCCGGTAGAGGACCCATGATTCGGAGCCGAACAGGAGTGTGGGTATGACAACGGCTCTGTATACGCTTATCTTTGTGAGGTTTTTCAGTTGGTTGTTTTTCCAGACTCTTTTGTGTAGTCTTCCAAAGGCGCTATTTGCCTTGGCGAGTCTGTTGTCTATCTCATTGTCGATCCTTGCATCTGATGAAATGGTGCAGCCGAGATAGGTAAACTGGTTGACCGTTTTGAGTTTTGTGTGCCCGATGGAGATGTGGGGGGGCTGGTAGTCATGGTGGGGAGCTGGCTGATGGAGGACCTCAGTTTTCTTCAGGCTGACTTCCAGGCCAAACATTTTGGCAGTTTCCGCAAAGCAGGACGTCAAGCGCTGAAGAGCTGGCTCTGATAACACTCTAGGATATCCACAGCAGCACCCATTTTTGTGACTTCCAAAATCTTAATAACCCACCCTTTTACTTCACCATCCAGGTCATTTATAAAAATCACAAAGAGGAGGGATCCCAAAACAGATCCCTGTGGATCACCATCCTCTGCGCAGAGCACGAAACATCTACAACTACTCTCTGCTGCCTTTGGGCAAGCCAATCCAATTTCCTTTTTTTTTAAATTTTTTATTTTTCACACCATAAATCACATTAGCCATGATACACACTTTTTCTTTTTCACACATATACAGTGACTTTTTCTCCCCCCCCCCCCCCCTCTCAAGCCACCCCCCCACCCCACCTCCCATCGTTTTTAGGTATACAATCTAGGTTACATTAAACCAGTCAGACAATGTTGTCATTCAACAAAAATACACCAGAAATTCTACTGAGTCCATTCTTTTCTTTCCTTCTCCTTCCATCAACTTAGGTAATGATTGTCCCCAGTAGGTTTTCGCTATTGTATTTAATGTAAGGCTCCCATATTTGTTCGAATATTTCAATATTATTTCTTAAACTATATGTAATTTTTTCTAATGGAATACATTTATTCATTTCTATATACCATTGTTGTATTTTCAGATTATCTTCCAATTTCCAGATTGACATAATACATTTTTTTGCTACGGCTAGAGCTATCTTAACAAATCTTTTTTGTGCATCCTCCAGATCAATTCCAAATTCTTTGTTTTTTATGTTACTTAGGAGAAAGATCTCTGGATTCTTTGGTATATTGTTTTCTGTTATTTTATTTAATATCTGATTGAGATCTTCCCAAAATTTTTCTACTCTCTCACATGTCCAGATTGCATGAATTGTTGTTCCCATTTCTTTTTTACATCGAAAACATCTATCAGAGGAAGGAGTCACGTGATGGAGTAGTGGCCGGATGGTGAACTCCAGCCCTCTCCAGAAAAGTCGGGAAAAACAAAGGAAAACACAAAGGCACAGAAATAAAAGTTACAGAAAAGTGAGTATAAAGGTGGAAAGAAGATGGCGACAAAAAAAGAAAAATCGAAAGCAACGGTAAGAAGAGAGGAGGAGAAGACAAAGGAGGAAAAAGGTGAAGGCCTTACCTGTCCGAAGAGGCCCGCTGCGGAGAGAGAAACCCGCTCCCTCAGGTCGGTAAATAATGGACTACAAAAATGGCTCGCAGAGCCGAGTAAAAGTGCGCAACCGCGCATGCGCGAGGATGCGAATGAAAAAAAAACACACCGACGGGAGGGGGGACCAGCTGGGGAGTCGATCTCCACAGCCGGCAACGACAGCTGCAGAACACCTGCAGCAAGAAGAGACCACAGAAGACAATAGAAACAAGAAAGAAGAGAAGGAAAGGGCACCAAAGAAACAACAGATGGCCAACCCAGAGGAAGAAGAAGAGGAAGAGGAAGAGTACAGGGAAATAGAAGAAGAAAAGAAAGGCAAGATAAAGGATATACTTTCTCTTATTAAAGGATACATGGAGTCATTTAAAGAATGGCAAACACAGGAATTTAAGGATTTAAGAAAAAGAATAAACAACACAGAAGAGAAAATGAATAAAATAGAGATGACCTTAACAGAAATGGGAAAGAAAATGGACAAGATGGAAGAGCAGGCAGTAGCAGCAGAAATGGAGGTAGAAGACTTAAAAAAGAAATTGGAGGAATCTAATAAAAAAACTAAAGAGACACAAGAACTACTAGCTCAAAAAATAGATACAATGGAAAACCATAACAGAAGAAATAACATAAAGATAGTGGGCCTTAAGGAAGATGAAGAAGGCAAGAATATGAGGGAGTTTATAAAAGAGTGGATCCCTAAGACCCTAGGATGTCCAGAACTACAGCAAGAAATGGAAATAGAAAGGGCACATAGAGTATTGGCCTCTAAACCACAACCACAACAAAAACCAAGATCTATTGTAGTAAAATTTCTAAGATATACTACAAGAGAAAAGGTACTGGAGAAGACAATGGAAAAAGTAAGCGAGGGCAACAAACCATTGGAGTATAAAGGGCAAAAAATCTTCATTTATCCAGATATAAGTTTTGAACTCCTAAAGAAAAGAGTTCAATAGAGCAAAGGCGATTTTATGGAAGAAAGGGTATAAATTTATACTAAAGCATCCAGCGGTATTGAAAATATTTATTCCAGGACAACAAAACAGACTATTCTCGGATCCAGAAGAAGCACGAAAATTTGCAGAACAATTACAAAAATAGACTGAGGGAGGAAGACGGGTAATGAGAGTAAAAATGATCACGATTGATATGTATGCGGGTAAAGAGGTATAAGAGTGAATAGAGACAATGTGCATATGTGAATGTATCTGTACTTAGAGGAAAATATAGATAGCATAGACAAGAATTAATAAGGGAAGGTAATGGAATAGAGAGAATAAGGAGGGAACTAAAAGAGTGACCTTTGTGACATATGAAAAGTGAAATCTTTTCTTGGGGGGGCGGGGTGAGGGGAAATAGCGGTCACTGCAAAATCAGTTGACGCTTGCGAGTGGATTCGCAAATCCAAATGGAGAGGGGAGATGTGGTTGTCCGACAAGGGATAAAGGACAACTCAGGAGGGGAAGGGGAGATTGGGGATAAATAAGATAGAAATAGGAGAATAAGGAAAATGTTGGATGTTGTAGGAATGTTGTCTTATAAAGAGTTGAAAATAAGAAAACAGAAATGGAAAAGGAGGAAAGGTAATGATGGAAAAATGGAAAGAGAAGATAAACAAAATATAAAAGGGCTACGCTGAACTATATGACTTTAAATATTAATGGAATACATAACAAAATAAAAGGAAGAAACTACTAAATTTAAATGAATAAATGTATTCCATTAGAAAAAATAACATATAGGTTAAGAAATAATATTGAAATATTCGAACAAGTATAGGAGCCTTACATTAAATACAATAGCGAAAACCTACCGGGGACAAACATTACCTAAGTTGATGGAAGGAGAAGGAAAGAAAAGAATGGACTCAGTAGAATTTCTGGTGTATTTTTGTTGAATGACAACATTGTCTGACTGGCTTAATGCAACCTAGATTGTATACCTAAAATGGATGAGAGGGGGGGGTGGGGGGGTGGCTTGGGAGGAGGGTGGGGAGAAAAAGTCACTGTATATGTGTGAAAAAGAAATAGTGTATATCATGGCTAATGTGATTTATGGTGTGAAAAATAAAAAATTTAAAAAAAAGAAATCATCTATCAGATACTGTTGGGTCCCATTTATTTAACTTTTGCGGTGTAATGCATAGTCTGTGTAACCAATTATATTGTATCATACGTAGCCTCGTATTTATTGTATTTCTCATCGTTCCAGAACATAATTTCTCCCATGTTTCCTTTTTTATCTTTATATTTAAATCTTGTTCCCATTTTTGTTTAGTTTTACCATTTGTTTCCTCATTCTCCTTTTCTTGCAGTTTAATATACATATTTGTTATAAATCTTTTGATTAACATTGTATCTGTAATCACATATTCAAGGTTACTTCCCTCTGGCAAACTCAAATTGCTTCCTAATTTATCCTTCAAGTAGGATCTCAGTTGGTAATATGCCAGCGCTGTATCTCCAGTTATATTGTACTTATCTCTCATTTGTTCAAAGGATAAGAATCTACTTCCTGAAAAACAATTTTCTATTCTTTTAATCCCTTTTTTTTCCCATTTTCTAAAGGAAAGGTTATCTATTGTAAAAGGGAGTAACTTATTTTGCGTCAATATTAGTTTTGGTAATTGATAATTTGTTTTATTTCTTTCTACATGAATCTTCTTCCAAATATTGAGGAGATGATGTAATACTGGAGAAGTTCTATGTTGTACCAATTTTTCATCCCATTTATATAATATGTGTTCAGGTATCTTTTCCCCTATTTTATCTAATTCTAATCTCGTCCAGTCTGGTTTTTCCCTTGTTTGATAAAAATCTGATAGGTATCTTAATTGTGCGGCTCTATAATAATTTTTGAAGTTTGGCAATTGTAAGCCTCCTTGTTTATACCATTCTGTTAATTTATCTAGTGCTATCCTTGGTTTCCCCCCTCTCCATAAAAATTTCCTTATTATTTTCTTTAACTCTTTGAAGAATTTTTCTGTCAGTTGTATTGGCAATGCCTGAAATAAGTATAATATCCTTGGAAAAATGTTCATTTTAATACAGTTTATCCTTCCTATTAGTGTTAGTGGTAAATCTTTCCAATGCTCTAAATCGTCCTGTAATTTTTTCATTAGTGGATAATAATTGAGTTTATATAATTGGCCGAGATTTTTGTTTATTTGTACACCTAGGTATCTTATTGCCTGCATTTGCCATCTAAATGGAGATTCCTTCTTAAATTTTGAGAAATCTGCATTATTCATAGGCATTGCTTCACTTTTATTTATGTTTATCTTGTAACCCGACACTTCTCCATATTCCTTCAATTTCTTATATAATTCTTTTATTGATATTTCTGCTTCTGTTAAGTACACTATAACATCATCCGCAAATAGACTGATTTTATATTCCTTGTCTTTTATTTTTATTCCTTTTATATTATTATCTATTCTTATCAATTCTGCTGGTGGTTCTATAGCTAACGCAAACAATAAAGGTGATAGTGGGCATCCCTGCCGCGTTGACCTGCTTAAGTTAAATTGCTTTGATACATGTCCATTTACTGTCACTTTCGCTAACGGTCCCTTATATAATGCTTTAATCCAATTAATATACTTCTCCGGTAAACTGAATTTTTACAATACTTTGAACAAATAATTCCATTCTACTCTGTCGAAGGCCTTCTCTGCGTCTAAAGTAACTGCTACTGCAGGTGCTTTATTTCTTTCTACTGCATGAATTAAGTTAATAAATTTACAAATATTGTCTGTTGTGCGTCGCCTCCTTCCTTTCTGAATGAGCCTTGCATGGGGAACCTTATCAAATGCCTCACAGAATCCATATGCAATACATCTGCTGCTCTGCCTTCATCAATGTTCTTTGTTACATCTTGAAAGATTTCAATCAGGCTTGTGATACATAACCTTCTGACGAAGCCATGCTGACTATCCGATCAGATTTTGCCTCTCTAAATGCTTGTAAATCCTCAAGATCTTCTCCAATAGCTTTCCCACCATTGTAATAAGACTCACTGGTTTATAATTTCCTGAGTTATATTTACTCCCTTTCTTGAACAGGGGAACAACATTTGCAACCCTCCAATCCTCTGGTACTTCTGTCCCCAGTATACTATTGTAGTCTTTTTAACAGTTTTTTTTTTAAATAAAATACCTGTTCAGCTGCAGCAAATAAAAATCTGGTACATATGTACATTGTACAATGTGTGTGGAAAATAAACACAAACTACTTGGGCCCAAGTAAAGATCTGTACAGTTCCCCAACTAATCACATTCTTTCAACCTAAAAAAGCTCATTCATTTCCACTCTTTGTTTGTTCTCTGTTGACCAATTATCCATGCCAGTACATCTTCACATCTTCACATTCATGTGGTCAATCATCAACTTACTGCAAAGTTTATTATGGGAAGCTTCTTTATTATCACATCCTCAACAAACTCCACGAGACACACCGAACACAATTTCCCTTTCATAGGTCAGTGCTGACTCCATTCAAATCTGAGATGAACATAGCCAATTGGAACAAGAAGGAGTCACTTCACCTATTTGGACTGCTCTGGCACTTGGTAACATCAGGGCTGAACTGACTGTAATCTCAACACTGCATCCCTACCAATCCCAGGTACTTATTAATCAGTGGTCCCAAACCCTGGATTTTCCCATAAGAGCCTATCTAAATATCCACTGAAAGACAAACTACCCATTCCCAGGTATTAGTTTAGCATGCACTGTCTGAACTGCTTCTAACACATTAACACCCTCCCTTAAATAGACCTCCCCCTTACCCAGTATTCCAAGGCCTTCTAAATGAAGCAGAATGCCCCCCCCCCCACCCCCTTTCAATTTCCTTAGCAATAATATTTGCCTGGATTTATCTTTGAATCATGCTCTTGGACATCAGATCCTTTTGCATCTCCAATCTCTGAAATCTGCCATTCACGTGATATGCTGCATAATTTTTCCTGCCAGAATGGACATCTTCATATTTTCCAATGTCATACTCCATTTATTATCTTTTTAATTCAATTAATGATAAAATTTTAGTAGGTTTTTTTTTTCAAGTACCTGTTCAACTGCAGCAAGTAAGAATTTTAGTTGTATAATGTATGATGCAATTCACCTACCTTCACAGTTGATCCACAGCAGGCACAATATCATTGGCTCTCCACTCAGCTCTGGATCACCGAGACAACGCCAACTTGTACATACAGACATCAACTACAGCTCAGCATTCAACTATTATTCCATCAGTGCTGGTCAACAAGCTTCAAACCCTGGTCCTTTGCAACTGGATCCTTGACTTCCTCATTGAAAGTCCACAGTCAGTACAAATTGGAAACAACATCTCTTCCTCACTGACAATCAACACAGATACACCTTAAGGATTGCGTACTTAGCCCCGTGCTCTACTCACTATACATCCATGACTGAGGTTCTGTCCTGGAACCTCCATATCAATGCAATCATGAAGAAAGCTCACCATCACCTATACTTTGTTAGGAGATTCAGTATGTCACTGAAGACTCTCAAAATCCTTGACAGGTATACCGTGGAGAGCATTCTGGCTGGTTGCAACAGGCCAAGAAAAACTCCAGAGGGTGGTTTACTCAGGCTGTGACATCACGGGCACCAGTCTTCACTAAATCAAGGACATCTACAAGAGGCGGTGTCTTAAGAAACCAGCCTCTATCTTCAAGGACCCTAACCACCTTGGCCATGCCCTATTCACTCTGCTACCATGGAGAAAAGGGTACTGGAGCCTGAAGATGAGCGCTCATCAACACAAGGACAGCTTCTGCTATCAAATTTCTGAACGAATGATGAACCATAGATGCCACCTTACTTTTTATTTTGCACTATTTTTACTTATTTTGTAATGTGGTTCATTCAAATGTTTGCAGTGATCCTGCCACAAAACAACAGATTTCGTGACTTGTTCATGACAAAAAATTCTGATTCTGGTTGTTTGTGAATTCCATGAAGGCAGACACAAAGTATATTTAATTTCTCTCTCATTTTCTTAGTTCTGCTTCTCTAAATTGTTCACAGGGGCCATTGTGGTGAAAACTCCCTGAGCAGGGAAAGACTCGTTAAAGCTCTTTTATCAAACAGAATTTCCATTTGCTTATTTTCCAGGTGTCACTAATGAGATAGGAGGGATCACTTTCATCCCAGTCCAAATGAGGGTACCCCAACAAGGACAGGTTGCAGAAGAACCAGTCCAAAAGCCCCTCTCTGCCCAGGCCTTAATCAGCACTTCTCCCAAGGGTATGGGAATTGCATCAGCACAAGAGCCTCCCGTAGCCACAAACAGTAAACCCAAGAAGACTGGCTCGCTGGCCTTGTTCTTCAGAAAGGTGAGCATCCCGGTGGTGATTTAACATTGCTCCTCTACAGCTTCATTCCAATGTTAACATTTCAGATTATTGGGATGATTTTCCTCACGTGGCTCTAGACCTGGCTGCCCTAAACTTCTCTTCATGCACCCTGGATGACTGCCTGCTCTGCACCTCGGGCTTGCAAGTGGCAGCACACAATGTCATGCCCGGAAACCAGCTGGATTTAAGGTTAAGTTTAATGGAGACTATAATCCAGACTCCTCCAAGCTTCTCTGCCATAATTTTAGTTTTGTTCTTAAAGGTTCTGACAAAGTTCTAACAAACACATTCCTTGTGCCGATAATCCCACTTCGTAGAGAAGTTCCTGCTACCCATCCTCCATATCCTCTTGCTAAAATTAGAGCCAAAGAACATGTGCCGAACTTTCTGCCTAGTCCCACTGATCTGCACGCAAACTGTATCCCTTCATGCCTCTCCCATTAACGTACGTGTCCAGATTTTTCTTAAATATTAAAATTGAGCCCACATTTACCATTTCAGCAGGCAGCTCATTCCACACTTCACCAGTCTCTGTGTGAAGAAGTTCCTCCTAAACTTTTCCCCTTTCACCCTTAACCCATGTCTTCCAGTTTTTTTAAAACTCACATAACTTTAGTGGAAAAAGCCTACTTGCATTTATTCATAATTTTGTATACCTCTATCAAATCTCCCTCATTCTTCTACGCTTAAGGAAATAAAGACCTAACCTGTTTAACCTTTCCCTGTACTCAGTACTTCAAGTCCTGGCAACATCTTTGTAACTTTCCACTGCTCTCTTTCAATCTTATTCATATCTTTCCTATAGTGAGGTGACCAAAACTGCATACAAAGCTCCAAATTTGCCCTCACCAATATCTTATACAACTTTACCATTACATCCCAACTCCTGTACTCAAGACTTTGATTTATGAAGGCAATGCACCAGAAGTGCTCTTTACGATCCTATCCACCTGTGACGCCACTTTCAGGGAATTGTGTATCTGTATTCCCAGATTCCTCTGGGATCTTTTTTAAAACAATGGAACAACATGAGCTACCCTCCGATCCTCTGGCACCTCACCCATGGATAATTTTAATTAATAAACACTCCACAATCATAGCAGAGATTTCATAAAGCAAAATAAAACTCCTGGTTCAGCAGTGAGAACAGATGAGGCTGGAATTACTTAGCCAGTCATGCAGCATATGTGAAGAAAGAAACCAAGCAGATGAAAGGTCAACAACCTGAAACATATTGTTTATTTTTCCTGCTGAGTACTTCCAGTATTTTCTGATTCTTTCTCTAATCATCCTGTCAAATCTCATCTTTATTTAAAAACTCCAGCAAAATCGGAATTCTGTGTCTCTCCATCTGGTGCCTCGCATCTCATTATTGGCTTCATCCAGGTAACTTTGCACTAACTCACGCCACATACAAAACTGAGCTCCCACGTGGCACAACTCCCTCCTTGCAGACCATTTTCATTTTTTCTGCTGGTGCAGCAGCTTGTGTGTTTGGATCCTGAAGTCTCCATTCATCTACTACATCAGACACCTATTCCATTTTCCTCCTCAAACATGGTTGACAGTTGTTCATCATTTTTAAAAGCTGACATTCCCTCCTGAGGTATTTTGCAGTCGTCTTGTTTGACAGCCTTCAATTCAGTATCACTCTTCTGTTTGTCTATTCCTTTCTTTCCTTGTGTACAAATCTTGGAGAATATTTTTCCTCCAGGTGTATCATTTGGCCAGTGTCCGCCTACGGGACTTGTGTCTAAAGCTGGATGTATCTGCAGAGCTTCGTAGGAAGATATGGACCTGCTTTGAATATTCTTTGGTCCATTGCACAGATTTGATGACAAATCGGCACCTTGATCAACTTCTCCTTTGTGCTGTGTACATCATGGCCAAGGTATGTTTACAATTTCAGCTTGTGTGCTAAAAACAGAGCTAATTGTATTTGAAGCTTAGCATGCAAGGGGCTGTAGGGAATGTGCGTGAAAAGGATGTGTAGCACCAAGTCACCAGCATGTTTTCAGGGAGGCAATGATGACCTACACAGGCAGGTTTCAGTAACATTCCCCCAATGGTTTCTTTTTCTTAGACCAAAATGTAACCTCCTGTTGTTCAATATTAGACACCTTTGATATCAATAAGATAGAAAGAGCACAGCGAAGATTTATTAAGATGTTGCCTGGGCTTCAGGAACTGAATTACAGGGAAAGGTTAAACAGGTTAGGACTTTATTTTCTGGATCATAAAAGAATAAGGGGAGATTTGATAGAGGTATTTAAAAATATGAGAGGGATAGACCGAGTAAATATAGATAGGCATTTCCACTGAGGGTTGGTGAGATACAAACCAGAGGGCATGGGTTAAGATTGAAAGGGGAAAAGTTTAGGGAGAACATGAGGGGTAATTTTTTCATATAATGTGGGAGTGTGGAATGAGCTTCCAGCTGAAGTGATGAATGTGGGCTCAATTTTAACATTTAAGAAGAATTTAGACAGGTACATGGATGGGAGAGGTATGGAGGGCTATGGACTGGGTACAGGTCAGTGGGACTGGGCAAAACAAAATGGTTCAGCACAGACTAGAAAGGCTAAAGGGGCCTGTTTCGTGCTGTAATGTTCGATGGTTCTTGTCAGTTCCCTGTCCATTCTGTTGTACGTTGTGCTGCTTGGTAGAGCAAAGCTTACCCTTCTTCACCAGGTTAATGTTAGCAAGGGAAGTCAGTAAGCCTTATAACATTCTCTGAGGGGTTCTGGGTCAGCAATCAAGTTCAAAACTATACCTAATGATTTAAAATCCCATGCATACTATTTCATTTTTAACAGTTACTTTTGGGTAGATGTAGAAAGCTTGTTTCCCGTGGTGGGAGTCTCAGACAAGAGGGCACAACTTCAGAATTGAAGAGCATATGCTTAGAACAGAGGGTATTTATTTTGTCAGAAGATGGTGAATCTGTGGAATTTGTAGGTCGTTGGGTATATTTAAAGCAGAGGTTGTTGATTAGGTTATTGGGAGAGGCCGGGCAGTGGGGAAAATGGATCAGTTCATGATTAAATGATGGGGCAGACTTGATGGGCTGAATGGCCTATTTCTGCTCCATTTTATATTGACAAACATCTCGAATCAAATCATAGCCTGCCCCAAATAGGTAATTTCTAGTTTTAATGTAAACAGGTATCCATTCTGCTCTGTGAATATTTAATATTGGCATGTTTTTAGATTCTTTTTCTTCATTTTAGGTTTAATTCTGACTAGCCCTCTTTGCTCTACTTTGGAAAGCAAAAAGGGAAGTATTTACAGCAGCAAGCATTTGGCAAATACCTTTTCCTCACTGAATGTGAACCAGAAAGATTACAAATAGATATCATTCCTTCCCACTCAACTTATTGCCTTCCTTTCTTTCAGTTAACATGTCTTTCCCTGGTTGTCTTGTGATGTAGTTGAGGCCTTTCTAAATTGCTTTTGATATACTTGAAGCTCTTGTCAGATCATGAGCAGGCAGCTAAAAATCAATCGCAGCTTCTACTTCTGGCATGGGACAGACAGAACATAAAAATGAACTGAAATTAATGGAGGCTGTTGAAATTTGCTTCCCATATGGGTCACCAATCTTTGCCACGTAAAGAATGCTGAGTTTTTCCAACATTTTGGTGTGAACTGCAGTTTGAGGCCCCATTGTCTAGAGAATAGACCCTTTGATGAATTGTGTTTGCTGGAGTTTTTTGAAAATGGTTTGAAAAGCATTGCAAGCATGGAGTTCTGAAATAAAATCTAGCTAATACCTGTCCTTGAGCTCCCTGGCAGTCCAGCTGCCAGGTCCTGAGGACTTTTACTGAGAATGAAAGTGGAAAACTGTAATGGGTGGTGGGGAAACTGACTGGTTCCTTTGTTTACTGGCACTCCTGACTCCATACTTTTTAACTTCTCAGATTCAAATATCTGGGTTTTGAGTGCATATTGTCTGGATTAACTTGGCCTGTGTTAAGAGAAGAGCTTGTGTACACATCTATGTTGTTTTTTTTTTTGTTTTGTTTTTTTTTTCACACCATAAATCACATTAGCCATGATATACACTATTTCTTTTTTACACATATACAGTGACTTTTTCTCCCCCCCCCTCCTCCCAAGCCACCCCCCCACCCCCCCCCCCCCCTCATCCATTTTAGGTATACAATCTAGGTTGCATTAAGCCAGTCAGACAATGTTGTCATTCAACAAAAATACACCAGAAATTCTACTGAGTCCATTCTTTTCTTTCCTTCTCCCTCCATCAACTTAGGTAATATTTGTCCCCGGTAGGTTTTCGCTATTGTATTTAATGTAAGGCTCCTATACTTGTTCGAATATTTCAATATTATTTCTTAACCTATATGTTATTTTTTCTAATGGAATCCATTTATTCTTTTAAATTTAGTAGTTTCTTCCTTTTAATTTGGTTATGTATTCCATTAATATTTAAAGTCATATAGTTCAGCGTAGCCCTTTTATATTTTGTTTATCTTCTCTTTCCGTTTTTCCATCATTACCTTTCCTCCTTTTCCATTTCTGTTTTCTTATTTTCAACTCTTTATAAGACAACATTCCTACAACATCCAACATTTTCCTTATTCTCCTATTTCTATCTTATTTATCCCCAATCTCCCCTTCCCCTCCTGAGTTGTCCTTTATCCCTTGTCGGACAACCACATCTCCCCTCTCCATTTGGATTTGCGAATCCACTCGCAAGCGTCAACTGATTTTGCAGTGACCGCTATTTCCCCCCACCCCGCCCCCCCCAGAAAAGATTTCACTTTTCATATGTCACAAAGGTCACTCTTTTAATTCCCTCCTTATTCTCTCTATTCCATTACCTTCCCTTATTAATTCTTGTCTATACTATCTATATTTTCCTCTAAGTACAGATACTTTCACGTATGCACATTGTCTCTATTCACTCTTATACCTCTTTACCCGCATACATATCAATCGTGATCATTTTTACTCTCATTACCCGTCTTCCTCCCTCAGTCTATTTTTGTAATTGTTCTGCAAATTTTCGTGCTTCTTCTGGATCCGAGAATAGTCTGTTTTGTTGTCCTGGAATAAATATTTTCAATACCGCTGGATGCTTTAGTATAAATTTATACCCTTTCTTCCATAAAATCGCCTTTGCTGTATTGAACTCTTTTCTTTAGGAGTTCAAAACTTATATCTGGATAAATGAAGATTTTTTGCCCTTTATACTCCAATGGTTTGTTGCCCTCTCTTACTTTTTCCATTGTCTTCTCCAGTACCTTTTCTCTTGTAGTATATCTTAGGAATTTTACTACAATAGATCTTGGTTTTTGTTGTGGTTGTGGTTTAGAGGCCAATACTCTATGTGCCCTTTCTATTTCCATTTCTTGCTGTAGTTCTGGACATCCTAGGGTCTTAGGGATCCACTCTTTTATAAACTCCCTCATATTCTTGCCTTCTTCATCTTCCTTAAGGCCCACTATCTTTATGTTATTTCTTCTGTTATGGTTTTCCATTGTATCTATTTTTTGAGCTAGGATTCTACTAAATAGAATAATACCTAGTGTCGCCGAGAATATTCTCCCAGAATCACAGTGCGGCTTTCGCGCAAACAGAGGAACTACTGACATGGTCTTTGCCCTCAGACAGCTCCAAGAAAAATGCAGAGAACAAAACAAAGGACTCTACATCACCTTTGTTGACCTCACCAAAGCCTTCGACACCGTGAGCAGGAAAGGGCTTTGGCAAATACTAGAGCGCATTGGATGTCCCCCAAAGTTCCTCAACATGATTATCCAACTGCACGAAAACCAACAAGGTCGGGTCAGATACAGCAATGAGCTCTCTGAACCCTTCTCCATTAACAATGGCGTGAAGCAAGGCTGTGTTCTGGCACCAACCCTCTTTTCAATCTTCTTCAGCATGATGCTGAACCAAGCCATGAAAGACCCCAACAATGAAGACGCTGTTTACATCCGGTACCGCACGGATGGCAGTCTCTTCAATCTGAGGCGCCTGCAAGCTCACACCAAGACACAAGAGAAACTTGTCCGTGAACTACTCTTTGCAGACGATGCCGCTTTAGTTGCCCATTCAGAGCCAGCTCTTCAGCGCTTGACGTCCTGCTTTGCGGAAACTGCCAAAATGTTTGGCCTGGAAGTCAGCCTGAAGAAAACTGAGGTCCTCCATCAGCCAGCTCCCCACCATGATTACCAGCCCCCCCACATCTCCATCGGGCACACAAAACTCAAAACGGTCAACCAGTTTACCTATCTCGGCTGCACCATTTCATCAGATGCAAGGATCGACAATGAGATAGACAACAGACTCGCCAAGGCAAATAGCGCCTTTGGAAGACTACACAAAAGAGTCTGGAAAAACAACCAACTGAAAAACCTCACAAAGATAAGCGTATACAGAGCCGTTGTCATACCCACACTCCTGTTCGGCTCCGAATCATGGGTCCTCTACCGGCACCACCTACGGCTCCTAGAACGCTTCCACAAGCGTTGTCTCCGCTCCATCCTCAACATCCATTGGAGCGCTTACATCCCTAACGTCGAAGTACTCGAGATGGCGGAGGTCGACAGCATCGAGTCCACGCTGCTGAAGATCCAGCTGCGCTGGATGGGTCACGTCTCCAGAATGGAGGACCATCGCCTTCCCAAGATCGTGTTATATGGCGAGCTCTCCACTGGCCACCGTGACAGAGGTGCACCAAAGAAAAGGTACAAGGACTGCCTAAAGAAATCTCTTGGTGCCTGCCACATTGACCACCGCCAGTGGGCTGATATCGCCTCAAACCGTGCATCTTGGCGCCTCACAGTTTGGCGGGCAGCAACCTCCGTTGAAGAAGACCGCAGAGCCTACCTCACTGACAAGGCAAAGGAGGAAAAACCCAACACCCATCCCCAACCAACCAATTTTCCCCTGCAACCGCTGCAATCGTGTCTGCCTGTCCCGCATCGGACTTGTCAGCCACAAACGAGTCTGCAGCTGACGTGGACTTTTTACCCCCTCCATAAATCTTCGTCCGCGAAGCCAAGCCAAAGAAAAGATTTTTTGAGCTAGTAGTTCTTGTGTCTCTTTAGTTTTTTTATTAGATTCCTCCAATTTCTTTTTTAAGTCTTCTACCTCCATTTCTGCTGCTACTGCCCGCTCTTCCATCTTGTCCATTTTCTTTCCCATTTCTGTTAAAGTCATCTCTATTTTATTCATTTTCTCTTCTGTGTTGTTTATTCTTTTTCTTAAATCCTTAAATTCCTGTGTTTGCCATTCTTTAAATGACTCCATGTATCCTTTAATAAGAGCAAGTATATCCTTTACCTTGCCTTTCTTTTCTTCTTCTATTTCACCATACTCTTCCTCTTCTTCTTCCTCTGGGTTGGCCATCTGTTGTTTCTTTGTTGCCCTTTCCTCCTCTTCTTTCTTGTTTCTATTGTCTTCTGTGGTCTCTTCTTGCTGCAGGTGTTCTGCAGCTGTCGTTGCCGGCTGTGGAGATCGACTCCCCAGCTGGTCCCCCCTCCCGTCGGTGTGTTTTTTTTCATTCGCATCCTCGCGCATGTGCGGTTGCGCACTTTTACTCGGCTCAGCGAGCCATTTTTGTAGTCCATTATTTACCGACCTGAGGGAGCGGGTTTCTCTCTCGGACAGGTGCCTCTTCGGACAGGTAAGGCCTTCACCTTTTTCCTCCTTTGTCTTCTCTTCCTCTCTTCTTACCGTTGCTTTCGATTTTTCTTTTTTTGTCGCCATCTTCTTTCCACCTTTATACTCACTTTTCTGTAACTTTTATTTCTGTGCCTTTGTGTTTTCCTTTGTTTTTCCCGACTTTTCTGGAGAGGGCTGGAGTTCACCGTCCGGCCACTACTCCATCACATGACTCTGTACACATCTATGTTTGATGCTGAATTCCCCGGGAACTTTTCACAGAGGGAGAAATTATGGCAATAAATATGAAAGTTGTAACAAAAATTATAAGTAGGAACTAAAATGGGAAAAAGAAATTGCAGATCTAGTTTTTGTGCAGGGTAAGTACTGTATTGTAATTTCTGTTTTGAAGTTCTCTCAGTAGTGCCACAGTTCAGTTGATGTTTCAGTAATATAGTCACTCTTTGCAGGTTACTAAGGAAGATAGGTCTTTCACAGATATCATGAAGTGTTACAGAAGCCAACCCCAAGCCAACAGTCATGTAAGTTTGCATTATTTATGTAGCAAGTCATAGATTTATACAGTAGAGAAAGCAGTCCCTTCATTCCACTGTGTGCAGAGTCCACTTTGACTATTTAGTATCCGGCTATACTGATCCCATTTCTCGACTCCAGGGTGTACAAGCACTCAGCTGAGTACTTCAATGGGGGAAAACTACCTCCACTACCTCTGAAGGTTGTGTGTTCCAGGTTTCTGGTTCAAAGCAAAAATATTCTTCTCCTTAAACCTGTCTGTGACACCTCTCTGCTACAGAAAAACATCTCTATTTTTCGTCTCTGTGCCCCTTATAACTTTCAAGATTCAATATTCAAATTATTGTCATAATAATAAAACAGTGTCCTATTATATGAAATTCCTTTTTACCTGCTGGAAGGCAGACAGAATTGCCACTGACAGATATTGCCTCTTATATTTCATTCAGTCAGACTTGCAGTCAGAGAAAGAGAAACAAAAGAGAGTGTCTGTAGATTTGCCTCCAGTGGTTCCGCAGCCTCTGCAACCACCCAGAGACCAGTCCAAACCATTGGCGACCCGAGATTCAGATCTGAACCCCTGACACGATCAGGGACCCTTCAGTGCTCCCACACATCCCAGTTTTCCTCCAGCTAGTTCTCCGCTTCCCTGGAATCTGCAGCCCCTTGTGGCTGCTGCCGATTAATAGGCGCCGCCATCTTGGGCGCAGACCCCAAGGATGCAGGATCTCAAATAAAACCTTTTTGCCACCATGCCCACCTGAGTCGCCACTTTCAGGGAACTATGCACGTAACCATAGATCTCTCTATTCTAAGGGCTTCTACCATTTATAGTGCAAGTCACCATGTGTTCTTTAGCACCTTGTATTATTTACTGTGCATTTCCTAACCTTTTAGTCTTCCCAGAATGTAAAACCTCTGATTTTAAGGATTAAATTCCCTGTGACAATTCCCTACACAACTAATCAGTATCATTATTTAGCAAAGATGAAGATTCATAACCAGTGTTTTGGGCTTGAGCCCTTCATCAAAGCCTGAGTTCAGATGCTTGCCTACATTTTGCTCATACCTCGATGAAGGGCTCAAGCCCAAAAAGTTGGTTATCATATCAATGTTATTTTCGAGTAAAGCCTATTCTCGCAATCCACCTCACCACCAATCTTTGCATCATCCATTCTTGCTTTCTACATTCGTTCTTAATTCACTTAGTCATTAATTTTCCTTGACATGTTCTGCTTCAGGTGTACAGAAGTGTTCTGCTGAAAGGGAAAAGATGGTCAAGCATTACAGGTATTGATGAGCATGCAGGGAGAGATGTAAAGGTGGAAGACCATGGTGAGTTGTACTCCCTCGCTTTTGAGACTTTGAATATCCTTTGACTCCTGGAACCTTTCTGCAAGAGTTTCTGATTCAGATTTAACAGATGGGGCAACTTGAACAAGATGGGCTCTGTTTCACCAACACTGTGTTTTCTTAAACTGGTGTGTTCTCCCTTCATATCTCTCCTTCCTCTGCAATCCTCCTTAAAGGTTATTTGTTTTACTAAACATTTTCTTATACCTTGACACTTTTTGCTTTTGAGAAAAGGCGTGATTCAGTTTTGGGGCATATTTCCATTTTCTAAATAAAAATGCTTCAGAACTGAAGGTTGCAGCTGGACTTGAATAAACCTAAACCATACATATACTTCTGCTGCAAGACTATGGAATCAGTCAGCTACATTTTGCCAACTTTGCTTTTTAATATATTCGATGGATTGCTTTTCTCCTTGCTGACCATTTCCAACTCTGCTTCCTGCTCCCAGAGTCGATGTGTGGTATGAGCAATTAAGATTCTCTTGGTGTGCTTTCCTAAGATTGAAGTTAAATTACTTTGTTGAGACCAGATTTAAAGCACTTTACCTTCCTGATCTTGGAATGTTACAAGTTTAGGCATTTTTCACAAAGTGTAGACATTTTTTTTACTGGTGGTAGAATTAGAAAAGATGTTCTGGTGTGGAATTAACAGTTATTTTGGGGAGTCTGATCGAAATCCTGAGACTAACAATTCCTTTGTGCCTCTTTCAGAAACCAGCTGTTGTGAACCCGGCATAAAAAACCATTGTGAGGTGATCAGTCCAGCAGTAACAGCAGCCAGCTTATCCAACTCCTCAGCTCCTGTGGAGGAAGAACGGGGCGATCTCATTAAGTTCTACAACACTATCTATGTGAATAGAATTAAAGAGTTTGCACTGAAGTACTCTAACATAAAACTGGAATGTGGAGTAAGTAAACGTGACCATTGTCAGCATTAACCTGTGGATGCTGAACAGACAACAATTGTAATAATACCAAGCCATTATAAGGATGAACCACCAGAGGTTCCAAAGTGTGGCCTCAGATGAAGGTTTTAAAAATCATCGGCAGGATATTAGCTATGGAAGTTTAGAGAGTGAATCTCGGAATGGAGCCTTTGCAGCTGAAGGGAAAACCACTGAAAATTGAGATTATAAAGGATGTGAGGTGAGCTGTGTCAAAGGTTATTGAGGAGGAAGGATAGTTTCCCATGATTAATTACATTACTTAACAGTTGGTCCAGTGACACTGAAACTGTTTAAAAGGCTTTAGAGATGTTGGATGTAAGTAAATGTTGAGGGACTTTGGAGAGGACAGTAGGGTTAGGGATATGATGTAGCATATCAGCCCAGGCAGCTGCCTATCTTTTTGGGGAGGGGTGTTTACAGTATATATTGAAGGAGAGGGACTACAATATTAACTATAAACCATAATTCTGATAAAGTTCACATTTCTCAATCACTACAATCTTTCACCTTCATGAAAATAACTTTCTCTGCTTGTTCACATTGTTGTCATCAACTTAAACACTGTCCTTTTTTTTTAAGGCTCCTCTCTGATTCTTTTTGCTCTGTCCACAATCTGATACAAAACTAGACTATTTTTAAGGTTCTGAATCTCCTTTATTTCTGACTGTTTACACTTGTTGAAAGAGCTGAGACCTTTCCAGACAGTAGGAGTGAGAGTTAACGAACTGGGAAGAATAAGTTATCAAACTGTTTGGTGTTCATAATCAATGAGAAAGTAGCATTGAAGTTAATTTGCTGCCATCATCACCTGTCTTGGACTCTATCCTTGCAGCAGTGGAAAATTACTCATTGTTAAAGAAACCTGCAGAGATGCAAACGTCTCCATTGGGTGTGGAGTACATTGGAACATTGAACAGCACAGGAACAGGCCCTTCAGCCCATGACGTCTGTGCTGAACATGATGCCGTTAAACTGAATCTGCTTGCACATGATTCATATCCCTCTATTTAGCTATTTATGTGCCAGTCTGGAAGCCTCAAACACTGCTCTCTGCTTTCATCACTATTCCTGGCAGCCTGGTCTGGCCCTCTGCAAAAGCTTGCCTTGCACACCTCCCCTGCCCCTCTCCACCACCTCCCCTGCCTCAACTTGAACTCATGTCCTGAAGTTGCGTATCAGATTACCCTGGGGAATTGTGTGGCGGGGGCAGAATTGGGGAGTGGGGTGTGAAGCAGGATACCTGTGTGCTCAGTTTGCCAGGAGATATACTACAGAGCACTGATCCTGCCATTCAAACACTCAAAGATATTTTGAGGAGAGACATCTGGGTGCTACTGTGTTGAAAACCTGGTACAAAGCCTGAGCTCCCCTATACTCCCACAGCCCAGTGTGAAAGAGTGTTGGGAGGGCTGTGCTGAGTATTGTTGCTGCAACTTGGGGCTACACCATGGTGAATGTGGGCTTTAATGGGGATTGGATGCACCTCTTCCAAGCATTGATAAACAGTGCCTGTCATCACTGCCTGCTGGACATAATGGAAGGTGCTGTCTTCCCCTTATTGTATGGCTGCACACCTCTTCCCAGCCCCAAGATATCAATATGGTGGGAGGTTCCATCACGTCTGACAGAAACTGATGGGAGAGCAGAGGGTGGACATTCAACACAGGGAGTAGGTGCTACAGTCACCAGTAATCGACCCCTCTTTCCTATCCCCCTGCCCCCCCCCTCCCCCCAGCTGGCCAGGGACAGACCTGAGCCTGCCTCTCATTGCAGAGTGGCTGCACAATTCGCCACAGTCAGCGCCTCCAAACCAGGTCCTGCATCTCGTGTTGCTTTGTAAATGTAGGTGGAGAGCCAGGGTTATCAGAATTTATTGGCATGAACAAGTCACGAAATCCGTTGTTTTGCAGCAGCTGACTGAGTCAGTGATGGGTGGCAGAGAGCGGAGATGGCAGGAGCTCCCACAAGCCTGGTTTTTAATCTCTGATTGTTAGCGCATCATTCAGAACCATCCTGAGGGCTTAGCAACCTATTTTATTTGAGGTTCATTTCCAAATGAATGGAATTTGAAAACTAGGGATATTATATTGCACCTACATCAGATCTTAGTTGCTGTGTGCACTTCTGGTTGCCATTGCTTAGAAAGAATCCAGAGATACTGGAGAGGATTAATGAGCCAGATACTAGAGATGTTAGGGTAGCTAAGATGCCAGAAAAGTCAGGCAGGTCCTCATTGAAGTGTTTAAGATGAGCATTCGCTTTGACAGAATGAATGCAGGGACATTTCCTTTTGTGGGGAAGAGCAGAACCAGGTGTCAATATAATATGTTGGCTCAGAAAAGAAAATCAATGGGAATTGGAGGAAATTTTATCCAGTGACAAGAATCAGAATTTATTGTCATGAACAATTCATGAAATTCTGTGTTTTGCAACAGCTTCTCAGTGCAAACATTCACATTATGAACCATCCTACAGCAATAATATAAAAAATAAAAGTAGCAAAATGCACGATAAATAAGATAGTGTCTTTTGTTCATTGATTATTCAAGAATCTAATGGCAGCAGAGAAAAAGCTGACCTTGTGCTGCTAAGTGCTCGTCGTTAGGCTCCTGTACCTTTTTCCCGATGGAAGCAGAATGAAAAGGGCATGGCCTGGGTGGTGGGGGTCTTTGAGGATTAAAGGCTGCTTTTTTAAGGCACTGCCTTGATGTCCTCGATGGAATGGAGTCTAGTGCCTATGATGTCGCAAGCCAAGTTAACAACTCTCTGAGATGTGGTGCCTCCATACAAGACAGTGATGCAACCAGTCAGTATGTTCTCCACAATACACCTATAGAAGTTTTCGAGAGTCTTCGGTGATGCACCAAATCTCAAGTACCTCACAAAGTATAGTCACTGGCGAGCCTTCTTCGTGATTGCATCAACATGGAGGCACCAGGACAGACCCTTGGAGATATTGGCACCTAAAAATTGAAGTTCTTGACCTTCTCCTGAGAGGAAGAAAGGAAGAGAGGGCAGGCTGGTAAATTTGTTTCTGTGTCCTGTGTGATGCACCCCACATTTCATTTTGTGAAAAGCCTTGGGATGTATGAGCAGTTATGTAACTGCTTCTTAACTTTATCAAAACAACTAGTTGTTTGGCAAAAGCAGTAAGTTATGTATTTGGAATCCTGTGTATTTGGTGGATCTGCAGACCAAGCTCCAGGAATCGTTTCCTTTTCTGATTTTT
Organism: Narcine bancroftii; assembly: GCF_036971445.1. Classification (NCBI taxonomy): domain Eukaryota; kingdom Metazoa; phylum Chordata; class Chondrichthyes; order Torpediniformes; family Narcinidae; genus Narcine; species Narcine bancroftii. The sequence continues at coordinate 29,940,654 of NC_091474.1, forward strand.
GGGATTGTCGAGCAACTTGATCTTGAGGCTGGTTCTGTAACATTTCAACATTAACTACAGTTTTAAATGTTGCCTTGACAGATGGAAGCACCGCCACTCTCCCCGTTTCCAAATGTTAAACCTCACCCTGTATCTCCACGGCGGATATCGCAACAACATGCAGTTTACATCTCCCCTCGCAAGAACAGCACTGCTCTCACACCACGCACAGCGATGATGTACAGGTTCAACAGGAGCCCATCAAAGGTGAAGCTTCTCCTTTAACTCCCTTCTCATGATTATTGATGAATTTTGGATTTATTTAGGAGGGAGATTAATAGCAGTGTTAAACATTCTAACATGATACAAGTTGTCTTAAGATTCTTGCATATGTTTTTCTGCAATAGACATGATTTTATGGATGAAAAAGACTGGAATGTGAGCAGAGGTCAGTATCATATCTGGGTTATCTACCTCTGGGTGCCAATAGTACCATGGAGCCTTTGCTTCACCCACTGAGTATACAATTCACCTGTAGAACTGCAGCTCAACACTGGGCAGGCAGAGCTGGTGATTTATCTACGTTAAAGTTAATGTAAATAGTTCAAATTCTCACCTCAGTGAATGTTTCCCCTCATGGGGGAAGCTAGAACTGATGGAGGGTAATTTGAGAGTCATTAAAAGTGGACATTTTTTTGACAAGGAATTCTTTTTCAAGAGTTGTGATTCATTGAAGTTCTCCACCCGTTAGAGCAACAGACTCCAAAAAGTCTGTTGGGAGGTTCACGGTTATGGGGAGCTGAGGCCAAGATGATATCAAGTTGTGTGTATTCCTGCCCCCAGCTAACCGTTCCCTTTCTGATTTTCCACAGAATCTCAGGGACATCAACTGTATGATCAAACAGGGGGAGCGACTGAGCAGGAAGCGAGCATTCACCATGGAAAGTGACTGTGAGCCACCAACAAAATATCTGTGTCAAGAAAACGATGACATTTTGTTGAAGCGGCTACAGGATGTTGTCAGCGAACGGGCAAATCGTTGAGAACATAAAGCATAGAATTTATGATGTAGAGATCTTAGAACTGGATTTGTCCGGAAAGAGCCAAGAATTCCTGCCAGATTGTGTAATTCCTTTATTTACCTAGTACATTGGCAGCAGGTTTGTCTCCACAGGGTCACCAGATACTAAAACAATAAAGCAGTGGTTTCCTAATCAGTCTACAAACCAGGCACACTATGGGCAACTGCGCCTGTGATTCTTGGATGGAGCAACATTTCACGTTGGTGCTAGTTTTACCACTGCCTGCCTGCTCGTTTTGAACATGAACAGCTTCACTCATTTGCAGCTTCACTTGGCTTTGATCAGCTTGTGTGTCTTCAGTGACTAGATTGATTTGGGTTGTTATTAGGCAAGAACAAGAAGATTCACAAAGTTGACTCTTCATTACGATGTATGTATTTTGAAAGTTTCCAGAGGGCTTCAAGAGAGAAAGAAAGAAATATTGGGAGTTTTGCATCCTCTCAGTAAAACACTAATAAATACCAACACCTAGTGCAGCAGAATTCTCAAAGTGGAATGGACTTTACAGTTCCATTCCCAAACAATTACTTCACGGTGCTCTGATTCATGGATTTTGACAAACAATTCTCATTTGTTGAAATCCCTTTGCTTAAAATAAATACTGTTGTGTGGGTCTCACAGATGTGCCCATGCTGTCTCAAAGCTTTTGTCAGGAGACTTGTTAGGAGGAAAGTGAGGTGCTGGGGCAGAGAGATTGGTACTTCAGTATCAACCTCGGGTTCAGGGGTGACATTATGGATTTCCCACAGTCCCCCGTCCTGTGCTTATGTCAGTACAGTGTCACAGGAGCATCAGCTATAAAGTGCCTTATTTCTTCTCCTTCACTGTTTTGGTTTGCAGTGAAGAGGTCTGTGGGTCTTCACTGTAAATGTTGGTCTGCAGAGGTGGGACCTTAGTAAATTCAGTGCTGTTAAGCAGATGCATCAGCTTTCAAGAATATGCTTGCTGAAAAGTGGCTTTGAAGAAACTTGTCTTGCTGAGATTTGGTGCATTTCCATCCACTCTAACATCCTGAAATTATCTGCATCCTGCAGCAGTGTAGTGTAGCTGGCGGCTCATGACTTTTACGCATTTTAAAATGCTGTCATTGTCTCTCTCTGTCAAGGTGCTGTGTTGTGCAGTGATCAAAATAGACCATGAGATGGAACCTCAGGGATCCAATCCCCAGTGGGGCTGAAGATCCATCTGTGGGTATCCAGGACCAAGTCCACAGCAGAAGCTACGCCAGATTCTAGGAAAAGATCTGAGATTAGGGAGTAGAAAGCTTTCGACTTGTTGCAGAATAAAGGGTGGCACAGTGATACAGTTTGAGCACAGAATGAAATGAATGTTATATAGTAAAAACCCTGCACCAGTTATCCAGCACCGATCAGGATTAGTAGATATTAATTTTTCTGGTTGCTTGAGATTATGGTTGCTTGATTGGCGAGGCACGCCAATTTTAAACTTCCAGGTATTTTTTACCTGTTTATTTCCCACTATTTTTTTTGCCTATTGCTTCATTGTCCTGATAACGGGTTTTACTGTATATCTTTGCCTTCTGTGGACGTTGGTGGACCTGCTGAGTTTCTCCAGCACTTTTGTTTATTAAGGGCACCGAATAGAGAGAGCTTTACTTTATTTTGGATCCAGGATGGAAGTGATCTCAATACTTGGGGCCGATCTTGTTATAAAAATGCATTAAAACAATGAAATAAAATTATAGGAATATTTCCTGTTACCAGTTTCAAATTGGTATTAACTTCCTGGGTCACTATGCACAGCAGGCTGTGTTTGCTGCCTCACAGTTCCAGCAAGCCCACATTAATCCTGACCTTTGCGCCTCTGGAATCTCTAGGCTTGATGACTGTAAGTTTCACAGAGGTTCTGGTTTTCTCCCTTGTTACTGAATTATTTTTAGTGTAGGTTGTGGAAGGAAATTTAGGAATTAATGAGAATTTGGGGGAGAAGGCAGGGAAGTGGGGCTGAGTGGGAGAATGGATCAGCTCATGACGAATGATGGCGTGGTCTCGATGAGCCAGATGGCCTATTTCTGCTCTTGTATCTTATGGTCTTATTAAGAGAGAATGGGTTACAGGGAGCTAACTGGGGGAAGGGGGATGCTCTGAGAGCTGGAATGTACTCAATAGCCAAATTTGCCTCGTACCACATTATAATGAAATGAGAAATGCATTGCCTGAAAGGGAAATAAGACCCTACCACTGTTAACCTCTATGATTATTGGTTCCTTTTGATGGCAAGAAACCCATCCTTCCTTCCCCATGCATTGGGAGGTCTCATCCCATTATTGAGAATCAGATGTTCTGATTTTATTTATATTTGTTCAATGTACAGTGGTCTCCATAATATTTGGGACAAAGATACTTTTCCCTTTATTTTCCCCTTTGCTCCAGTTTTAAATTTGTAATCAAACAATTCATGTGATTAAAGTGCACATTCCAGATTTTATTCATGGTTATTTGTATACATTTTGGTATGACCATGTAGAAATTAGAGCACTTTTTATACATAGTCCCCTCGTTTCAAGGCACCATACTATTTGGGGCATAGCAATGGTAAGGACAGCTTCTTCCCCGCTGCCATCAGATTCCTGAATAATCAATGAAACAGACACTGCCTTACTTTTCATAGATTTTTTTTGTATTTATTGTTGTATATGAACGTTTACTCTGTGACGCTGCCACATCTTGGGTAATTTCTTTACGCCTCCAGATTTTGTTCTTGCCTTCGCTCTGACGCAGCTTAATCTTGGTCTCGTCTGTTCCCAAGATCTTTTTCCAGAATTCTGCAGCCTCTTTTAAATACTTCTTGGCAAACTGTAATCTAGCCATCCTCTTTCTGTGGCTAACTAGTGGTTTGCATCTTGCAGTGTAGCCTCTATATTTCTGTTCATGAAATCATCTGTGGGCAGAAGGCATTGACCCTTCTAAACCTGTCTCCTGAAGAGTGTTTCTGAATCTCTTGGACAGGCTTTTGGGATATTTCTTCATTATGAGGAGAATTCTTCTTTCATCAGGCAGTGGGGATCTTCCTTGGCTCCCAGTCTCTGTGAGCTCACCTGTATGCTCTATAATGATGTTCTAAAGTGTTAATTTTGGTAATCCTAAGGTTTGGGTGCTGTCTCTTACTGTTTTATTCTTGATTTTCAGGCTCATAATGACTTCTTTGACTTTCATTGGCAGACAATGTGAAGGAAAATCTTAAGGGTTTCTACAAGTATATTAAGAGCAAAATTGGTCCCCTTAAAGATCAGAGTGGTCGTCTTTGTATGGAGCCAAAAGAGATGGGGAGATCGAGAATGTTTATTTTTTTCATCAGTATTCACTCAGGAAATTGGCACAGTCAGAGAAGTAAAGAAAAAAAGCATGGAACCCGTACAGATTAAAGAGGAGGAAGTGCTTGCTGTCTTAAAGCAAATAAGAGTGGATAAATCCCCAGAGCCTGACAAGATAGTTCCTCGGGCCTTGAGGGAGGCCAATGTAGAAATTGCAGGGGCTCTGGCAGAAATATTTAAAATGTTCATAGCCTGGTTCAACCCTGGAAATGATAGGTGGGTGAGCCTGACATCAGTAGTCGATAATTTATTGGAAGGTGTTCTAAGAGATCAAATATACACTATTTGGATAGCCATTGACTGATTAGGGATAGTCAGCATGGCTTTGTGGTTGGTAGGTTGTATTTAACCAATCTTATAGAGTTTTTTGAGGAGTTAACCAGGAAAGTCTGTAGATGTTGTCTACATGGACTATAGTAAGGCCTTTGACAAGGTCCCATGTGGGAGGTTAGTCAGGAGGGTTCAGATGCTAGATATTTATGGTGAAGTAGTAAACTGGATTCGACAATGGCTAGAGAAGCCAGAGAGTAGTGGTGGATGATTGCTTCTCAGACTGGGGGCTTGTGACTAGTGTGCCTCAGGGATCGGTGTTGGGACCATTGTTGTTTGTCATCTATATCAATGATCTGGATGATTCTGTGGTAAATTGGATCAGCAAGTTTGCAGATGACTCAAAGATTGGAGGCTTTGTGGACAGTGAAAAAGGTTTTTAAAGCTTGCAGAGGGATCTGGACCAGCTGGAAAAATGGGCTGAAAAATGACAGATGGAATTTAATGCAGACAAGTGTGAGGTGTTGCATTTTGTAGCACCTTCATAAATCCAAGTATTGAGTATAGGAGTTGAGATATTAGGGTAAAGTTGTATAAGACGTTGGAGAGGCCAAATTTGGAGCATTGTGTTCAGTTTTGGTCACCTAACTAGAGGAATAATATCAATAAGATGGAGAGATTTACAAGGATATTGCCCAAACTCCAAACATTGAATTACAGGGCAAGGTTGAACAGGTTAGGATTTTATTCCCTGGGGCATAGAAGAATGAGGGGAGATTTAATAAAGGTATACACAATTATGAGGGGGGCAGACAGAGTAAATATCGGTAGGCATTTCCACTGAGGGTAGTTGAGATATAAACCAAAGGGCATGGGTTAAGAGGAAAGAGAAAAAGTTTAGAGGGAACCTCTTCAGAGAGTGGTGGGAGTGTGGAACTTGCTGCCTGCTGAAGTGGTGAATGCGGACTCAATTTTAACATTGAAGAATTTGGACAGGTAAATGGATGGGCGTGGGACTGTTTCTGTGCTGTAATGTTCTATGGTTCTAACTCTGGCCCTCACATAGAAAAATGGCAACTACAGACTCTAAAGGTGATCAAAAGCTTAGAAGCAAATCTAGTTCTCTTATACCTACACCAATGAAGCAATTAAACGTACCCGAGTACTCGCAAACAGCTGTGAACCAAATGTCCCAAACATTATGGTCCCCTGAAATGGGGAACTCTGTATAAAAAGTGCTAAAATTTCTACATGGTCAAACCAAAAAGTGTACAACTAACTTTGAATAAAATCTGGAATGTCCACTTTAATCATGTGAATTGTTTGATAACAAATTTGGAGCACAGGGGTAAATAAAGGAAAATGTGTTTATGTCCCAAATATTGTAGAAGGTACTATATGTTTGTCAAATGTAAATACTGCAGCTTTCTACTGCAGCATACCAGATCTGAGTTCACAGGCGATTGAAATTTACTCCTCTGAGATTTGCAATAAGCTGTTGTTTTAACTATTGTGTAGTATCTACACTCTTCCTTTTGCATTAATTTTTTTCAAAGAATAGGATGGGCATTGTTAATTATCATGTATATTTGTATAGCTTAGATTATTCTATGAGTTAATATTTGTACTTTTAATGCTTTGTGTATGGGATTGAGAGACAAGTTCTGCTTTGGAATGCGAATGAAAATATTAAGACATTTATCTGCTGTGATTTCCCGGGGATTTTCCTTTTGGGAATTTTATTCCTCTGGGAGATTGACAGCTAGTCTGACATTTCCAGCCTTGTTCCTCGGCCAGAGGATGCGAGGAAGTGAAGACAACAGGGTGTGTCCCACTTGCTCCATCCTCTTGCTTTAAGAAGCTCGGCTGTGGGTCAGAGAAGATCCTGCATCAGCTAACTCCAGCCACTGAATACTCTGTTCTTGTAGCATTAGAGGCACCATTTACGGGAAGACAGCAATTCTGGTTAAAAATCCTCCATTTCTGATGTGCTTCAGACCAATACCATAAATGGCGTCATTGACTGACGTGGAGGTTAATAAATATTGCCTCGCCATTTGATTTGGGACAGATCACACCAAAGTTCTCTATTCCTGGACCCATTCGCCGGTTTTGCACCGTTTATTGCTTGTGATAATTTTTAAACTTTCCATTTGGATACTGCGTGCTTTTTATCCGTGTGGGAAAAGTGGTATGCTCATCTTTAATTCTCTTTTACTTTTAAACTATTTTTAATAAACTGTTTACCTGCAATCTATCTAGATTCTGCCAATTTTTTCAAGGAATGCCACTTTCATCCATGGGTGTTACTTTTAAATTCTGTAAGATTTGACCTATTTATCAATTGTGATGTATTACAAGGGAGCAATTGGAATAGATGTGGTGATAAGGGGATGTAGAGAGGGTTCCTTGGGGTCAGGGAAGGATTACCGACTGTTGTTCATGGTCGCCATAAGAAACAATGATGGAAGAGAAAGGGGTCAACTTCTGCAATAACAACAGATCAGAATTTTCTTGTTCCAGATTTGTAATTTATTGCCTTTTGAAGAGGTTCAATGGTCAAATTTTAAGGATTCAGCAAAGAGATGAAAAAGCTGAGAGGGATGATGGCCACATATCTCCACATGCCAGTGAGTACAGAAAGATGGGAATGGCTGGAAAAATGGTTCAAACGGGAGGCTGTACTGTCCTGGGATATTGGACCAGTTCTCTGGGAGGTGGGATCTGTACCTCACCAAAGCTGGAGTCAGTGTCCTGGGAAGGTTCACCGTTGCTGCAGCAGAGATAGAAACGCGTTTGAAAATGGTGCAAAAACTATTGGGACGAAAATCCTCTCCCCACCTGCGCATCATTCACGCCTTCCTCCCTCCAGCTATTCTCCTCTCTCTCCCCCCCCCCCACCGCTCCCTCCTTCCTATCAAAGTTTGTCTTTCTCGATCCTTTATCCCTCCTATTACTTCAGCATCTTTTTCTCCTTTGCCACCTGTATTCACCTGTCACATGCCAGTCCACTTAGCCCATCCTTCACCTAATTATTCAGGTGTCCACCCGGTTATTCCTGTTCCTGGCGAAAGATTTCAGCCATCTGTTAATTGTCTATCATCTTCCACGGAAATTCCCTGACCCGCTGAGTTACTCCTGCATTCTGTGTGTGGCTCCAGTTTTGCAGTATCTGCAGTGTCTCGTTTAACCTGTTATATGACTCCAGTGAGGTTCATTCAGGAGTCTAATAACTACAGCATTAAAGTGATCTCAGTTGTGAATAGTCTTCCCAATGGGAGTTGGGGGAGGTTAAATTCATTTTTATCTGAAATGTTTCATTAATTGCTCTGCTATTTTGTTCTCCATTTTAAATCCTCCCTTTTTTTACTGTAAGCAATCTACCTTTTACATCTTTGCCTAAATTTTTGTAGTCCACTTTCATGTTCCTTTACAAGTTTTCTTGTTTGTAGTATCCAGAGCTGCCACAAGGAAGTGATAGAGAGTCGTCCCTTGTGAGAAATCCCTCTTGTAGCATGCACCTGACCGATTTCAGCCTAGTGTTGTCTGCAGTGACTGCAGGAGCTTATGAAGCACTTGAGATCTGAAGGTTGTGTTGTGGACTCTGAAAGAGAAAAGAGGAAAAGTATGTCAAAGCTTCAATGGAAGGTTCTGTCTGAGAGAAAAATAACAAGCTGCTCAGGGAAGATCTGTGAACAAAAAGTTTGGGATCTGGTTGTCTCTGGAATAAAAGAGCCAGTTTGTGCTGTTAATCTACTGTGAAAGGAAACATCAAGTTATGAAACCATAGACAGCCCCCACTCCTCACCCAAACCCAAGGCTCACCCATGGCCTACAACAGATTGTAGTTGTTGATGTTCTATTTCCCAACCTCTCTCCCAATGCCTTCATCTTCCAACCGTTCCCCACAGCAATCCCGCTCTCTCTATATCAGTGATATTTCCTTTAGCGTTCCAGCTCTCCTCTACTCTCTCCGGAACTGAAAACTAAGTTGTTCTCCCTTTCCCAATTCTGCGGAAGGGTCTTCAACCTGAGATGTTGACTGTTTCTGACGACTGTCCACATGCAGGCCAAGTGGTTCCCGCATTTTCTGTTTTTGATTTTCCACAACCTGCGGGCCTTCGTGACTTTCCTTCAGCTGTGTACAGCAGGTTGTGGGGTCCCTGCCCATTGCGAGTTTGCAAGGTCAAGCTGTCTCTGCATGAACTCTCTTCCTGGACACTTTTCCCACACACCCCACCCCCATCCTCTGCTTCTCTCCCACCTCCACCCCCATTTTGGATGAGCTCCCTACCTACCTGCTCACATGCTCTCTTCTTGGTTGGAACTGCATTAGTGCAAGTTATTGGGATTGAAGGACCCTGCCAAACAAATTCTTAGAATGCTATCTGGCCAGGCTGATGGAAAACAGCCTGGAAAGAGCACTACCCAGGGAGCTGTCTCGATCACCCTAACCCTAACGCTATCAAATCCTGGCTTCTGCCTATTCTCAGTGACAGATTCTACTTAGAATTTACACCACAGAACTTCCACTGTGATGTCTTGCATCCTGTCAGGAGAGCCATTGCTGAAGTTAGCATGGTTCCTGTAGGTTTGTGGTGGGTTTCATCTGCAATGACCTGCAGCCAAGCCTGGTCCAGTGTTCCTCTGATGAAGTGGCCCTGGTACGTCTGTCTCCTGGACATGCAGACAAAATGGGTTACCTGTCGCATCATGGTCTACAAGAGGGGGAGGTCCCATTCATCAAGGTCACTGCTGATCTGATCTCCATCTGGCTGCCCATCCCCAGACGCCTCGAGCTCCCCCAACACCACATGTTTCCTTCCCTGGAGTATTTCTTAAATGGCAGACTTTGGAACGATACACAGGTTGTGGTGCTGCAGTTAACTGGATGTTTACGACGGTTCCCCGTTCACAGAGCAAGTGTGAACCGATTATCACAGGTTCATCAGCTTCCTCCCCGCCTGCTTATTGTCACCATCCACCTGCCCTCCCTTCCCTAGAACAGCACCTACCCTGCCTCATCCGTCTCCCTGCACCTATCCTGGCTCGTCTGTCATCCTTTGCACCTTGCACCCATCCTGGCTCATCTGTCATCCTGTGCATCCTGCACTCACCCTGGCTCATCCACCCTGGGCCATCTGACCCCCTGCACTGATCCTGGATTGATCACGACCCAGTTCCCTCCCTGGGTGGGGCTAGTTTCAGGGTGAATCGGGCAGCTTTTTTACTGTTGCTGCCCTGGCCTCGCACTGTGCCTAGGTTCCTGATGGGCAAGCTGGCAGGTTGGGGTGGCGAGGCCTGAGGGCTTGGAGAATGGATCCTTGGGCCTTATTCATCATTAACCTGGGCCTCAGCAGGACTCGAACTCCAATGCTTCATCTGCATGGGTCTCTGGAGCATGGAGCTAAGCTCCAGGGGAGAGGAACTGTCCTCACTGAACCCTGGAGAAAATGAATGTTGTGGTTGGGGTCTTCCTTCACCCAGAGGATGATGGTTGTGGCTGTTGGTCAGTGATGAGCCCAGGACATCAGTGCAGGACAGAGTGGGGCCGATTTTCTGGTCAGTGGTGTTTGCTGCTGCTGCTGGTAAGGTGATACTGGTTGTATCTGTAGTGGAGCTGTTTCATCAGCTGTGCTGAATTCTGTGGGGAATTTGCTGATACAGGCACAGGCTGACTCATCCCACCTTTGCCTGTCCGATGGAAGAACAATGACCAAGGTCAAATATTACCTGTTGTCAAGGCAAGACACTCTCACCTCTAAACTTGCTCTCTGCTCTTCCTCCATAGTTGCTTGACCTTTTAGATTATTCAAGCATTTTCTGATTTTATTTCTGATTTCCAGCTTCTGCAGTTTGATTATCATCAACTTGTTCCTCAGCTACACTTACTGCTCTGTCTGATAGTGTATCAACCCTCCTCCCTGCCTCACCTGGGGCCTTGTTTCCTCTCACCATCCGTGATAGACCTGGCCTGGTTTCAAGGGGTGATCCATGAAGAGGAATGATTTGTGAAGATGGAAGAATGAGTAGGCAGTTATGAGGGGATCATTGCTTTCCAAATATGGCCTGATCCCACAGAGCCCTTTGGCCAGACAAACTGAAATACTCTCCTTGGGACAGTGAGGGGTGGACATTAACTGCTGGCCTGCCAGGGAGGGGCCACATTCCTAAAGAACAAACTCCAGAAAACTTTTCAAATTCCTGGGTGTTTAAATAGGAAATACTTGTGGAATCCAGGCCAAACTCTTCAGCGCTTGACGTCCTGTTTTGTGGAAACTGCCAAAATGTTTGGCCTGGAAGTCAGCTTGAAGAAAACTGAGGTCCTCCGTCAGCCAGCTCCCCACCATGACTACCAGCCCCCCCACATCTCCATCGGGCACACAAAACTCAAAACGGTCAACCAGTTTACCTATCTCGGCTGCACCATTTCATCGGATGCAAGGATCGACAACGAGATGGACAACTAACTCGCCAAGGCAAATAGCGCCTTTGGAAGACTACACAAAAGAGTCTGGAAAAACAACCAACTGAAAAACCTCACAAAGATTAGCGTATACAGAGCAGTTGTCATACCCACACTCTGTTCGGCTCCGAATCATGGGTCCTCTACCGGCATCACCTACGGCTCCTAGAATGCTTCCACCAGCGTTGTCTCCGCTCCATCCTCAACATTCATTGGAGCAACTTCATCATCAACATCGAAGTACTCAAGATGGCAGAGGCCGACAGTATCGAGTCCACGCTGCTGAAGATCCAGCTGCGCTGGGTGGGTCACGTCTCCAGAATGGAGGACCATCGCCTTCCCAAGATCGTGTTATATGGCGAGCTCTCCACTGGCCACCGTGACAGAGGTGCACCAAAGAAGAGGTACAAGGACTGCCTGAAGAAATCTCTTGGTGCCTGTCACATTGACCACCGCCAGTGGGCTGATATCGCCTCAAACCGTGCATCTTGGCGCCTCACAGTTTGGCGGGCAGCAACCTCCTTTGAAGAAGACCGCAGAGTCCACCTCACGGACAAAAGACAAAGGATGAAAAACCCAACACCCAACCCCAACCAACCAATTTTCCGCTGCAACCGTGTCTGCCTGTCCCGCATCGGACTTGTCAGCCACAAACGAGCCTGCAGCTTGACGTGGACATTTTACCCCTCCATAAATCTTCATCCGCGAAGCCAAACCAAAGAAGAAGACTTGTGGAATAGCTCACGTTTATCTTGGGTGGTAAGAATCCTGGTGTGTGTGTGTGTTAGATTTAATTAGTTGAGCTATTTAATGTGTTCCCTGAGGCTGTGCCTGCTGACCTTTTGTGGGGCTGAATGACCTGGAGTTCACCACGTATGCGTACCACACAACAACCACACGCTTCCTTGACTGTTTTGGGTCAAAGAAGCGGGCAAATCAAGTGGAACTGTTTAAATGGTCAGGACAGTCAGCCAGTGAAACCAGAGCCCCCCACATTCATCAAAGCCAAATACCCAGACAGGGCAGGATGGAAGTTTGAGTTCCCAACTCATCTGTGTGAGATGTCTCCCTTGAACCTGCCATACCCGATAAACACCTGTGGCCGCTGACTGGTGCTTCTCCTGTGGAGTCGGGTCAGTGCGTCATTATAAACCTACTGAAAACCCCACACAGGGTAGAGCTGGAGAAGGTAACTCATCTCCACTCCTCCTCCTGATCATCTGGGGAAAGTAGTGTGGGCTCCATGACAGGTTCAGGGAGTTCTCTCAAGGGCGTGTGCTGGCCAAGGTTGGAAGCAGCTCAGTTGGTCAGTGACCCCGTATTCACACCATCCCAAATGAACTGCAGTTACCTACCCAACCACCAAGGGTATAGGAGAGCACCAGCATCTTAACTGAAAGCTATCCCTGTCCCATATTATGACTGGGTGTGACTGCAGCGTGGGAACACCTTCTCCACACGCACTGCAGCTCAGCGCCACTTCCTGAAAAGTGAGAAGAAAGTAGCTTTGGAGAGGAACCCTGGATCATGTGGAACCTTTTCAATATTTCTCAACCTGCAATATTCCAGGTTCTACCTTGCTAACTGGCATCTAGGGTCAGACATACTCTGGAGGAAGTCAGCAGGCTGAGAAATATCAGTGCGAGAAACAGGATGGGAAACAGGAAGTCCGTTGAAGTTAATAATGTAAACATTTACTTTGTATAATGCCATTTTAATGCAGAGTGAACACTGTTTGTTATTGGCATTGAGCAAGAAGATCCTACAGGTGAGACTGTTCAGAGCTCCTCTCCTCATTGACGTGCCAGTGGTGCCTGGTTCTTGATCAGGGAGGACCCACCTCACTGGAGCCGTCATCCAGGAATCAAATGTGCCCACTCAGTGTCCTGTCTTCTACAATCAGCAAAATGCACAGCATGGGACTTGTAACCCTTTCGCCACAACACTTCTTCAGCTGAATTAAATTCTCGGTGTCTTCTAATAATTTCTTGACTTATTCCCTCCCTCCCCTCTACCCACCCCCCTCCAAAATCCATAAATATTCAACATGGGAAGGTGTTCACCAAGGACTAGAAAGGCCAAACTGGCCTGTTTCTGTGCTGTAATTGTTATATGGTTATATGGAACTACAATGACCATCTGCACTAACCCCATTGACAGCACTTGGTCTGCAGTGACCCAGAACCCACCATACTCTCTGGTTCACTTTCCTGAAACCTACGGAGCCCTCCAATATTTGCCCCTGTGCTCCAGTTTTAAATTTGTAATCAAACATATAAAGTGCACATTCCAGATTTTATCCAAGGTTATTTGTAGACATTTTGATTTGACCATGTAAAAATTACAGCACTTTTTACACATAGTCCCCACATTTCAGGGACTATAATAGTTTGGGTCATTTGGCTTCACAGATGTTTAATTGTTTCATTGGTGCAGGTAGAAGAGTTCAAGGCTTGGTTCTAAGCTTTTTTTTAATACTGGTATTCTATTTTTGGGGTTTTTTTTTCATAAATATATCTTGATGATGTAACTGCTGATGGCCATTAGCAAAATGAATTCTGAGGTGCATCTGCACTAGTTCGAGCAAATGCCTCCAAATTCATGGACATTGTTTCATCCTACAGTAAGACAATAATCCCAAACATACTGCTAAAGCAACAAAGGAGTTTTTCCAAAGCTAAAAACTGGAAAATATTTGAATGGCCAAGTCATTCTCCCAATCTAAATCCAATTGAGCAGGCCTTCCTTATGCTGAAGAGAAAACTTAAGAGGACAAGTCCCTGAAACAAACAAGGGACTGAAGGGGGCTGCAGTCGAGGCCTGGCAGAGCATCAAGTCAAGTTTATTGTCATCTGATTGCACAAAAACAATCCAAGAAGATGCTCAGCACCTGGTGATGTCTGAATCACAGACTTCGAGCAGTCATTGCATGCGAGGGATATGCAACAAAGTATTAAACATGACTGCTTTAATATTCGTACCGTTGCTATGTACCAAATATGTTGTTCTGAAATGAGGAGACTGTGTATAAAAAGTGCTGTGATTTCTACGTGGTCAAACCAAAATGTATACAAATTATCTTGAATAAATTTTGGAATGTGAAAATGTCTTATTAAAACTGTGGAGCACAGGGGCAAATAAGGTATAAAAAAAAAAGTCTCTCAAACGTTATGGAGGCATTGTATGTTGTCTCGCTTTACCCACCTAGTGTTCATCCCTCTTATTTATAAACTGTAGTAAAGAGGGTTGGTGAGAGGATGCAGCCTTGCTTCACGCTGTTGTCAATGGAGAAGGGTTCAGAGAGCTCATTGCTGTATCTGACCCGACCTTGTTGGTTTTCGTGCTGTTTACATCCGGTACCGCACGGATGGCAGTCTCTTCAATCTGAGACGCCTGCAAGCTCATACCAAGACACAAGAGCAACTTGTCCGTGAACTACTCTTTGCAGACGATGCCACTTTAGTTACCCATTCAGAGCCAGCTCTCCAGCGCATGACGTCCTGTTTTGCGGAAACTGCCAAAATGTTTGGCCTGAAGAAAACTGAGGTCCTCCATCAGCCAGCTCCCCACCATGACTACCAGCCCCCCCAACATCTCCATTGGGCACACAGAGCTCAAAACGGTCAACCAGTTTACCTACCTCGGCTGCACCATTTCATCTGATGCAAGGATCGACAACAGACTCACCAAGGCAAATAGCACCTTTGGAAGACTACACAAAAGTCTGGAAAAACAACCACCTGAAGAAACACACAAAGATCAGCGTGTACAGAGCCGTTGTCATACACACGCTCCTGTTCGGCTCCGAATCATGGGTCCTCTACCGGCATCACCTACGGCTCCTAGAATGCTTCCATCAGCGCTCTCTCCGCTCCATCCTCAACATTCATTGGAGTGACTTCATCACCAACATCGAAGTACTCGAGCTGGCAGAGTCCGCAAGCATCGAATCCACGCTGCTTAAGACCCAACTGCACTGGGTGGGTCACGTCTCCAGAATGGAGGACCATCGCCTTCCCAAGATCGTGTTCTATGGCAAGCTCTCCACTGGCCACCGAGACAGAGGTGCACCAAAGAAGAGGTACAAGGACTGCTTAAAGAAATCTCTTGGTGCCTGCCACATTAACCACCACCAGTGGGCTGACATCGCCTCCAACCGTGCATCTTGGCGCCTCACAGTTCGGCGGGCAGCAACCTCCTTTGAAGACCGCAGAGCCCACCTCATTGACAAAAGACAAAGGAGGAAAAACCCAACCCCAACCAACCAATTTTCCCTTGCAACTGCTGCAACCGTGCCTGCCTGTCCCACTTCGGACTTGTCAGTCACCAACGAGCCTTCAGCAGACGTGGACATACCCCTCCATAAATCTTCATCCGCGAAGCCAAGCCAAAGAAAGAAAAAAGAAAACCGTAGTACTGCCCCCCTCTTCGCCTCCACTCCAGAGAGTCCAGTCCGAACCTCTCCATCCAAGGCCACGAGCTGGTGGACCTCCTCTTGAGTGGTGACCTGAACTGCCCTTGGTACACACACTGAAATCTGACCAAGGGTTTATGAGTGAGGCAGACAAGATGTCATGGAGAATTATGACTGTGACCATCAGTGAAATTTGGTTGCAGAAGAGGCAGGACTGGCAGCTCAATGTTCCAGGCTTCTGTTGCTTTACACATGATAGAATGATGGTGGGCGGGGGGGGGGGGGGGGGGGGGTGGGGAATAGAGTGGCATTGCTCGTCAGGGAAAATATCACAGCTGTCCTCAGGCAGGACAGACCAGAGGGCTGGTCTGCTAAGGCTATATGGGTGGATCTGAGGAACAAGAAAGGTATGACCACACTCCTGGGATTGTATTATAGACTGCCCAATAGTCAGCAAGAATTGCAACAGCAGTAGAAAACCTAAATTTGTGATAATATGAGATTTTAACTTTCCACATATTGACTGGGTCTCCCATACTGTAAAAGGACTGGATGGTTTGGAGTTTGTCAAAGGTGTTCAGGAAAATTTTTAAAATCAAAATATAAGAGGAACCAATTAGGGAACGAGACAGGAAAGGTGACAGAAGGATGAGTAGAAGAATATTTTGGGTCAAGTGATCACATCGCCATTAGTTTCAAGTGAATTATGAAGAAGGACGGGTCTGGGCCTCGGGTTGTGATTCTAAATTGGAGAAAGGCCAACTTTGAGGAAATGAGAAAGGATCTAGAATGCATGGATTGGGAATAAAGTGTTTTTGGGCAAGAATGTGCGAGTTAAGTGGAGGGTCTTCAAAGATGAAATTTTGAGAGTGCAGAGTTTGTATATTCAAAGTTAGAAGACATAGGGAACCTTGACTTTTGAAGGATATTGGGGATCTTTGCCTAGTCCTCCCTTTCCCTTCCCCCCCCCCCCCTCTCGTTCACCCCAAGCAAAAACATAAAAATCAATTATTACAAATATATAAGGAAGAAAAGAAAGAGAAAAAAGGTGGAGGGGGAGCCAGCAGGATTTCCGAGTTTTCCCCTCATTCTCAGTGTTTCAGGGCTTATGAGATCCAACTGTTCCTGTTGAGAAGGGCTCTGGGGAGGCTAATCACACCTGTGGCTGCACACCTCAACGAATGTGCCATTTCTCTCTCTCCCCCCCCCCCCCCCTTAAGTTATAAGTAATTTTCTCCAGGGGAACACAGCTCTGCATCTCCATGTTGCATCTTCCTATGCTTAGCTGAGAGTCAAATTTCCAGGTAACCATTATTCATTTCCTGGCCACCTTCACAAATTGAATTTGATGTTTAGACAATCTTGGACACACATCCACAATGTTTCCAAGCAGGAATAAGGCTGGGTCTTGCACCCCTGTGATTTCTTTTTAAATGTCCCCTAATTCTACTCAAAAGGGTCTCACCCTGGTGCATAAACCACATTGAATGCACAGATGTTCCTGTCTCTGTGCTGCATTTAAAACCCAGGTCTGAGATTTCCTGTTTGACCTTGTGTAATCTTTGTAGCGTGAGATACAACTGGTGCAAAATGTATTGCACCAGTACTATCAGATACAATTTATAGATACTGTGGGGAAAAGCCAATGGCGGACCTGCCCTCCCAGAGTGCCATGCAGCAGAGAAAGGGCTGTGTACGTGGCTGCACACACAGAGCACTCATGGAGGGTTTCTCTGTTGCACTGCATTCTGGGAAGTCAGGCCTGCCATCGCTTTTTCCCACGCTCTTTATAAATTGTGCGCTATAGCGCTACCCACTATCCCGCGCTGTTTAAAAATTGTCTGTTATTGCTATTTATTTCCTCTCTCCCTCTCACTCTGTTCCCCACTGCGAATTGCCCACGGCAAAATTTATACCTTCATTTTAATCTTCCTTCACATTTTCTGCACTCTCGGAAAAATTTGGATCATTTCAATCCCATAATGCAATTCCCCTTTTTCTACTTGCCTGATTACAATGCTGGCATCTGGAAACGTGCAAGTGTGAAAGGGGTTGAGAGTCTTGGATCTTCTTAAAAACATTCGGATTTATAAGTCCCCAGGACTAGACAAAAAATGCCCCTGCTTAGTTACTACAGGAAGTTTTGTTGTCGAGGACTGCGAGCGTGGACTTGGAGCAAGGAGTGTTTAAAAAGCAACGGAACAGGTAGGTGCTTGTTTAAATTTCTCCATTGGCTAATGAGTTGAGGCCAATGAAAGGAAGAGGCAGTGACCCAGTGTACAATTGGGTTCATGTGGCTTCACTGAGCAGAGTGGGTGGTACAGGAGTTGGGATAAGGTAAGGACAACCCTGTTGAGGAACAAAAGGATTCAGCAAGGAGATTGACCCAAATTTAGCCATTCCCATTGTCTATAACAATATAAAACAAGGTTAGAGAAGCCTGTCCCAGCTGCACCAGGGAAGTGAGTAGTGTCCCTGATGACTTCATTTGTGAGGTGTATCCAACTGGAACTCCTTACAGGAAGAAAACTGGAGTTGGATGAACTCTGGATCATTCAGGAGGCAGAGGGGGTGAAAGACAAGAGTTACAGTGATGCTATCACACCTTGGAGGCAGGAAACTGAGTGACTGGAATTGCCGGATGGCCATTCATCTCAAGAACACATGCTCATTTGCATACTATTGGGAGGGGGGGGGGGGGGTGTGGGAATGACCTACCAAAGACAAGACACAGCTTCTGGTCATGAAACTGATGTAGATTAAAGGGGAGGAAATGCTTGCTGTTTTAGAGTGAATAAGGATGGATAAATCCCCAGGGCTTGACAAGATATTCTCTCGAACCTTGAGGGAGGCTAGTGTAAAAATTGCAGGGGTTCTGGCAGAAATATTTAAAATGTCCTTAGCCATGGGTGTTGTGCTGCAGGATTGGAGGGGAGCTCACAATGTTCTGTTGCTTAAAAAAGGCTCCAAAAGTAACCCAGGAAATTATAGGCTGGTGAGCTTGACGTTAGTATAGGTAAATTAATGGAAGATGTTCTAAGATTGGATATACAATTATTTGAATAGCCAGGAACTGATTACGGATAGTCAACATGGCTTTGTACGTGGTAAGTCGTGTTTAACCAACCATGGAGTTTTTCAAGGAGGTTACCAGGAAAGTTGACAAAGGAAAGGATGTGGACTTTAGGAAGGCCTTTGACAAGGTCCCACATGGGAGTTAGTCAGGAAGGATCAGTAGCTTAGTATTCATGCTGAAGTAGTAAATGGGTTTATATGTTAGCTTTATGGATTTATGGATGATTGCCTCGCTGACTTTTAGGCCTGTGACTAGTGGTGTTCCTTGTCATCTATATCAATGATCTGGATGATGATGTGGTAAATTGGATCAGCAAGTTTACAGATTGGAGGTGTTGTGGACAGTGAAGAAGGTTTTCAAAACTTGCAGAGGGATCTGGACCAGCTGAAAAATAGCAGTTGGAATTTAAAGCAGACAAGTGTAAGGTATTGCATTTTGGAAGGACAAACCAAGAAAAGACATACACAGTAAATGGTAGGGCACTGAGGAGTGTGGGATGACAGAGGGATCAGTGCAGAATAGAAGGGCCAAATTGGCCTGTTTTCGTGTTGTAATTGTTATATGAATACAGATACATAATTCCCTGAAAAGTGATGACACTGATGGATAAGGTGGTAAAGAGAGTTTTTGGCATATTGGCCTTCATAAATCAAGTATAGGAATTGGGGTGTTATGGTAAAGTTATCTAAGAGAAATTTGGCATATTGTGTGCAGATTTGGTCAGGAAAGAAATCAATAAGATAGAAAGAGTGCAGAGATTTACTCAGATGTTGCCCAGATTTCAGGAACTGAGTTACAGTTTAAATGGATTAGGATTTGATTCCCAATAGCATATAAAAATGGAAAGAGATTCAATAGTGGTTTACAAAATTATGAGGGGTACAGATAGAGTAAATGCAAGTAGGCTTTTTCCACTGGGGTGAGGTGAGATACAAACCAGAGGACATAGGTGAAAGGGGAAAGGTTGAGGGGGAACCTCTTTGCACAGCTAAAGTGGTGAATGTGGACTCAACTTTAACATTTAAAAAAATATATTTGGACAGGTACATGGGTGTGAGAGCTATAGTCTGTGCAGATCAGTGGGACTAGGTAGAATTATAGTTTGGGACAGACTAAAGGGCTTGTTTCTGTGCTGAAATGTTCTATGGAAGTGAGGCAAGAGATCGCTAGGGCATTGGCGATGATCCCTGCGTACTCCCTGACTACAGGAAAGGTACCAGAGGGTTGGAGAATGGCAAATGTCACTAAAAAAAATAGGGAGAATCATTGGAATTGTAGAACTGTGAGCCTTCCATCAGTAGTTGGATAGTGTACCATGGACTTTCACTGTATACATCTTAATATTTCAATGTGTTCAACATATTTATGTAAATATGCTCCGTGGTCCTGGAAAAACTCATCTTTACCGTGCAATGTGACTTGATGCTAAGGGTGCATAAAAAATTTTTTAAAATTTCTTTGGAAAATAATTTATTGTGAGTAAAGTTTATTTTGGAGTTTTAAATAAACATTGTCTTAATATTAATTCTGATTTAATTTTCTGCCTGATCAACTATACAGGTGAAGGTAGAATTTGACAACAGAGTTAGTTCCTGCAGGTCATTTGGAGAAGAGGTAGGCATGTTGGATAAACTCCTTTTCCACTAGGCCACAGCTGGTTAGTTTTCTGTGGGGATTCCCACCAGATCATCTTGGACCTTTGGTCTCTAAAAGAACACTTTGAACAGGTCTTCAGTTTATGTCAGAAGCAACAGTAACCAGGCTGCAATCCACAATACAGACGTGAGGACAGGCAGGGCCTGGGAAGCATTGGGCTGGTGGCAAAACATGGACACAGCTGAGACATTATTCAGGAGTGGTCTTGCTACAGATAGGATAGCAAGCCACCCTGTACTGGGCAGCAGCCATTTCCACCACAGTACAGACTCTTCACTCCCCAGCCACATAAGGACCAAGCCTGTCAGAGTGGGATTTGGGGGTAAGTAGCTCACCTCCTTATTCAAACATCCAAGGCGGTTGGACATGGCAGCTGTTTCCACAGTGGGAGAGTCATGGACAAGGATACACAACTCAGGGCTGGTCAGTGAAACCTGAAACATGTAAATATTTCTTCTCAGATGGAGGTAAATCTCTGGTATTCTCTGCTATGAGAGTAGTGGAGGTCAGATCATCAGATATGTTTAAGGTGAATGGATGAATATTTGAAAGATCACTGCACTTTTGGTTCTGGGAACTGGTAGTTGAGGCCAGTAGTCTTCTCCTGAGGTCATCGTGGGGCAGTCTCCACCTGGGCCTCAGTGGTCTTGGGACTTACCCTCTTACCCCACACTGTTCTCCTGCTACCCTGTCAAACCCTCTTGGATGTTTGAATAAGGACTGGAGCCACTCACCCCAAATCCCCATTCTGGCAGCCTTGGTCAGTGGTGGCCCTGGCTGTCGAATGTCCAATCAGACCCACTTGTTGGAAATGGCTTGCTGTCCTTACCTGTAATAAGACCACATCTAAATAATGTTTCACCTTGCCACCACATGGGGAATGGTTTGTGTTCTCCCACTTCTTGGTCTCTGCTGCCCTCCTCAGGCTGCATTTGGTAAAGGTTTCATGGCAGGTCTGACACTGTCCATGGAGACCACAGATGCTAAAAATGGGGCAAAATACAAACTACTAGGGGAACTGGGTAAATGCACATGCTGGAGAAACTCAGAAAGTCAAACAGTGTGTTTTGTGTAGCAAGGATACATACCAATGCTTCAGGCTTGAGCCCTTCATCAAGGATCTCACAAAATGTTCATTTTATAAAAATTATTTTAAAGTTCTCTTTATTGTTTGCACATCCTCAAGTTTCTGGTTAAGGTTTCCTGATGACTCATTGTGTACAAACCATTGCACTCTAAGAATCTTTTAATGTTTTGTAATATGCATTTTCTTCTGTCCTACATGTTCAATAAGAATGATTTCCCATTTGTCTGTCTGTTCAGGATTCACACACCACAGCTGTTACACTCACGAGTAAAGGCCTTGTTTTCTTTTCACCTCACGTAATAACTGCTTCACCTGGAAGGGGGCCAAAGGTTGAGAATGGCTGATGGTGGCTTTGACCTGGGGGAAAATCTCTGGGAGTTTCTATCTTATATTCTGAGACTTTACAACAGGGTTGTTGAAGTCTTCACCTTGTGTGTCGTGAGATTTCTGGGAGACGTGCAATTTCCCTGTAAAGGTAAACAAGACACCACTCAACAACTCACATGGGGAGGTACAGTGTTGACCCTTTTCCCCGCACCATGACCACATGCCCGCCGGTGTGACCAGCCTGGACCATTATATCGGTGAACCAGTTATGGGAGCTTCTGAATGAGATACTGACTTACAGTGGCCATACCCGTCTGTGCTATGAGGTTTTCCCCAGCTCAATCTTCCTCTGGATAGCCCGTGCCGAATGGTAGATCAGAGAGTCGATCAGACTTGCCACTGCAAGAGATGTGGAGAATTACTGGCCTGCATGTGAGGTGAGCATGTGCGCAGGAAGGGTAGAACGGGCACGATTGGGGAATCCTGTGGCATCACACACACTGGTTAGTGTAGGGGTACAATATTCCCGGTGGGACATGACAATGGTGACCCCCCACCACCCCCGGCCCTGCATCGGATGCGACCTCCCCAGCTCTGTCGAGTCCTCTGGGGGTGGCACAGGGTAAATGAACACCAGTTTACTGTTCCCACATTCCCTGCAGTGTTCTTGTAGTCAGGCAAGACTACTGCTACAGCTCCTACCACCTCCAATGTAGCCCCTACTGCCCCATCTATCTTCAACCTTGAGTAGCTCTCACCAGCCCTGCATTGGGCTGAGGCTGCAAAAGTCAGGGCCCTGGAGCAAGTGAGCAGGCTAGGGATCTGGGCCTCTCATCGAGCACGCGTGGCATGGGGACAGTACCTGTGAACACACCGCCGATGATGGCACACACTCCAGTGAGAAAGTGAGTGAACGACCTGTCACACAAAGCAACACTGGGTTAGTGCAGCCAAAAAGAAAGGGGCAGGGATGGGGAGGAGCAGAGAACCCACTTGGGGTCCCCAGACACACTCCAAAACCCCTACATCCATGTACACACACACACACACACACACACCCCAAAACTACAACCCCACTCACACATACAGCCACACAGTATAGACCCTGGTGTGGGTGGAAGGAGCACCTACCTGTGTTTTTCAGTAAATTTCACCATCATTGGGGACAACTCATAGAGCACAAAGACCCCTGGTAGCCCCTGGTCGCCAATCAGCCCGTTGGCCACCTTCTCGTGGCGTGTTACCGAAAACTGGTTGGTTCTGACCACCTAGAGGAAGGAGAGGGTGTCAATGTTGGGGGGGGCAAGGGTGGTGGTTTGCAATGATCCCAGCAGTCATGAAGCTGGGGTGAGGGTCCAGACCAGATCTCAGCGCTATTGAGGGAGGTTACACTGTGGGAGCAACATCACAAAAGTAAGTTTGATAAATTAAGTCTGCTGCTTTTGAGTAAAGCTCTGCTATCCTCACCTACCCTGGAACAATGAATTATAAAGGGGTGGTACTGAGGGAATGTCTGTTATATGTTGATTTTGGAGGAACATGTGGCCTCCCTCCCTGTCTGGAACATTGTGGCTAGTCATGTACCTTCCTGTCTGAAACTTATTCAGAAATCATCACCTGCCAGTCAAGGTTGGACTCCGGCCACTTATTAGTGCACACCTTACTGCTGGTTCATATAAATTATTGGCCAGGCATCCAACTCAGAACATTATAAAATATCAATGCATATCACATTTCTCTCTCTCTCTGCCTCTTGGTCCAACACCCAGACATTGCTCCATGCCAGGTCATTACTGAGAACGTCGCTGGAGGAGTTGAGGTTAAGGTGTGCACTACACTTAAGTTGAGCCATAGATGTGATCAGTGCTTGCAGAGAACCACACCCCTATTGGTACAGGGAACTGGGATTCTGTGTGAAAGTCTATATGGTTGTTTCGTAATAGAGTAATGAAGTATTGTTTGACTTTTTCCCGTTTGTCTCTTGTGTGTTCAATAAAATTACCTGTAATGGTAACAATTGTGTCCAGACTCATCTTTCTGTGAACCCACTGATTCTAATACTCTTCCAAACACAAGTGTTGGACTGAGGGAGTAACTGTCTGACCTTACCTCACCATCCAACTTGACATAAATCGTGGGTACAATCTTCACAAAGTACTGGAACATCATAGATGCTGGAAGAGATGGATGCAGATTAACATGATGTCCTGCAGAGGCAGATCACATTATCTATTTCTTTCTAAACTTAAACCAGGCAGACATTGAAAATCCCACCAACTCGTTGTCACTCAACACTGAACTGCTTGAATGGACATTCTACCAGGAGTTGGCTGCTTTCCCTGCAACCACTGCTACCTTCCACCTCATTGAGCCTCTCACGACCTGATCTAATCATATTCTGCTCTGAAATGTAGAATGTGTTAATCTGATCGTGGTGCTGGTGATGCAGCAGAATCGGAGTTGTTTGAAAGGGCAGGTACTAGTCAGCAAGGCGCAGGAAGTGGTGGGGGGGGGGGGGGGGGCGGCTGAGGTTACAGCACTGATCTTAATGGGCAAAGCAGGCGTGAGTGCCAGTCCCCTTACAACAGCCCAACAACTGGTTTTGACATGCAATCTAAGTCCCACGTTTTGTCATACCTTAAGGGCTCAAGCCTGGAAACGTTGGTTCTTTATCTTTGCTACATAAAGGACACAGTTTGACCTGCTGAGTTTCTCCAGCATCTTCAGTTGTCTTTAAAACACCCGAGACGGATGGGTGGATGAGGGTTGAGCCACGATGTCGGACCCGGTTCTACGCATGCGCAGGAGAGCTGCAGCAACACCTGATTACAGCGCCCTCCGCTTGACCGGCCCGATGACATCACTTCCTGCCTGGGGTAAGATGGTGGCCTAAAGTGACAGGAGGAGCGAGGTTCGACGAGCGGAGCCGCGGTGAGCGGGGGCCCCCACCCCTCCACCGGCCCCTGGATCCCCGAACGCCCGGAGGGAGGGGAGCAGAGGGTGGGTGCGGGCCTGGGGTCGGATCATCGCTGCCCCGGGTGAGGGGGTGGGGGAAGGGGACTGGCAGCCGGTGGGGATGGGGGAGGGGAGCTTGGACCCGGGTGAGGGTGGAGGAGGGACGGGGCCCGGTGGAGGGTGGGGGGGGGGGTGTAAATGGGATCCTGGGTGGTGGAGGGAGAGGGGGAGGGGGGTCGGAGCCGGTCGCCGGCACCCAGGGCCACACCGGGGAGGCCAGTGCCAATGATGGTCAGTGACGCTCTGCCCTCTCCTAGATGCCAGTGAGCGTGGGACCGTATGGGCAGTCGCAGCCCAGCTGCTTTGACAGGGTGAAGATGGGCTTCATGATGGGCTGTGCTGTTGGCATGGCAGCAGGGGCACTGTTCGGCAGCTTCTCCTGCCTCAGGTCAGCCAATCGCCACAAACATTTTGTTTCAACTACAAACTAGCACACGCTTTGTAGTCTGCCCATTACTCCCTGCCTGCCCCCTGGCTCCAACCCCAAACTGAGCTCCTTAGTTACCCTGGGCTTAGAATCTCTATGCTGCTTTTGCCCTCCATAGACAGTCAGCACGAGACTCAGCTACAACTCATAAGGAGATTTGTGCCAGTCATCTGGTGCCAACTGATAAATGTAATAGGCTAGAAATCTTCGAGAAATATCGAGACAAGTTTTGGTGATTGATCAGTGCAGCCTCACGCTCTGCCAACAGGGAACACCTATTCACACAGCTTCACAGAAAGAACAGCTCTCTCCCTCCCCCCCCTAGCCAACACATCTGGAGTGTGCAGTAATCCTGAGGGGCCAGTGGCATTTGCTGCTGACAGCCACTATAGCTGGAATTAATTATTAATTCAATTTCAAACTTGATTAGCTGTTCAATACCAAGCTCTGGGTGGAGACCAATGTTCAAAAAGCATCAAACAACTGACACCACAAGATATCCTACTGCAATAGAGATTGGTAACCAAGTTCTGGCTCCAGCTGCCTTCACTCACCAGCCTCAGCTGTGCTTTGTGCTTAATCTGCTGTAGTTCATGCTAGGGGTTTAGTTGAAGGTGCCCATTGGGATAGGGTCAATGGTCAATCTGTTGCCCGTCCCAGAGTGAGAGGAAGGTGCTTTAATTTTTACAGAGTGGCTGATGTCTGGAACTCGCTGCCAGAGGTGGTGGTTGGAATTAGACACAATCACTACATTTGAAAGGTATTCAGACAGTCACTTAAATAGGCAAGTCATACAAGATTACTATCTAAAGCAGGCAAATGGGAAACAAGGTTCATATGAACATGGTGGGGTTGGGGGGCTGGTTATTTGATGTACAGTTCCATGATGCTCATTCTCTGCAATGTGACTAATGGATCACATTTGGCTTGTCTGAAGGTCATGGTCCTCACTGGTGCCCATCTTGGTTCTATTCCCAGAGTGGTCCTCAAACTATCATTGAATGAAGTACTTTGTGGGGGGTAAAATAGAAGGGCAGGATATACAATTATAGCAGGACTTGTGACAGCATTGATGTAGAGGAGTCTGAGGGTTTGAGTCCACAGCTCACTGAAAGCACCATGTAAGTAGATCAGATGATAAAGGCATATGGGGTACTCTTCTTAATTTTGGCATTGAGTATGGACTAATGTGGCAGCTATCCAAGAAAAATTAGGCCATATTTGATATATTGCGTGCAATTCTGGTTGCCTCATTACAGGATATGGAGGCTTTGGATACAGGTTTGCCATGATGCTACTTGGAGTAGTGGGTATGAGCTATGGGGAGAGGTTGGACAAACTTGGGATGCTGAGAGGAAACCTTATGGAGGTTTATAAGATTGATAGGTTTTGCCAGAATCTTTTTCCCAAGGTGAAAATATCAAACATTAGGGAATGTGTGCTTAAGCTGTTGGTGGATAGTGGGGAGAGAAGATTAAAGGAGATGTGGGGGCATGTTTACACAGAGTGGTGGGTGTCTGGAACAGGCTGCCAGGGGTAGGGGTGGAAGCAGATGCAATTGTAGCGATTAAGAGGCATCTAGACAGATATCTATATACAAGTGCAAATGTGGAAGAGTACAGCACAGGACTAGACCCTTCGGCCCATAATTCTGTACTGAACATGATGTGCATATCAAAGTAAAACTCTGCTGCCTGCTCCTGATAGATATCTCTCCATCCTTCATGTTCTTGTTTTTAATCTAAAGGCCTCTTAAACACAACCATTGCATCACTTCCAGCTCTTCTCCCAGCAGCCCGTTCCAGACACCCTCCACTCTGTGTGAAATATTGACCCACGTAGCTCCCTTTCTCACCTTAAATAGTATGATTCTTCTACTCTGGTGGAAATCTGAGGTTATAACCCTAAAGGTCCTCCATTGTCACTTAGTATCCATTTCCCTGAACTCCTTCTTCCTTCCTACCCATCACTGGTACCAATGTGGACCAGACTCTCCATTCCTTCTCAGAATGCCCTGGACCTGCTCATCTATGACTCAAGCACCAGGGAGGCATCACACTATCCTGGTCTCACTTGCAGCCGCAGAAATTCACTTAGCTTTTGCTGACCGCCCTTCCCTGCTGAGACTGAGCCACTCATGGTGCCAATGACCTGGTCACTGCTGCCCTCTAGCAGTCCAAAGTGGTATACTTGTTACTGAGGGGAATGGCCACAAGAGAACTCTGTGCTGTCTGCCTTCTCCCTTCACTCTTCCTAGTGGTCACCCAGCTGCCTGCAGCCTGGACTTTGGGTATGATCACATCAGTGTTGCTGATGACCTTCTCTGCCTTTTGGATGATCCTGAGTTCATCTAAGTCCTTAAACAGCCGTTTTAGTTTAATTTAGGTATCATGTTTGGCACAGACATGGGCCGAAGGGCCTGATCCTGAGCTGCTCTATGTTCTACATGGATCTGCCAGCATTGAACGCCATCGTTAGGGCTTTTCCTGGAAGAAACCGAACATGTTTCTGGCTAAGTGAGTGTGGGCACAAATCACTGATACATACGTTCCATTCATTGTGAGACTGCCTCTGGTTGCCATCTTTGGGGTTTGCATGTTCTCTGTTGACCATGCGGACTCTCCCACATCCCAATGTTCACCAATCACCAGGGAAGGTCAGTGGTAAGAGAACTGGGCATAGGGACGAGCAGTTACCAGGAGGTAAAGTGAGGAATCGGACCAAAGGGTCTGCAGAGCTGGGAGACAAATGGCCAAGTAAGTGAATATGAAACCTATCACCTTGCTGAACAAACCCACCTTTGCTTGGTTTCTAGGCTAGGACTGAGGGGCCGGGAGCTGCTGGGCGGAGTTGGCAAGACCATGATGCAGAGTGGAGGCACGTTTGGAACCTTCATGGCGATCGGAATGGGAATCAGATGCTGACAGCTCTTTCTGAAATTGAGAGTTCTGAGATTGTGCTCAAGTAATAATGGAGAATAAAATGTGATTTACCGTTGTATCAAATTGTGAAAATTAATGTGTCTGATTGGAAGGCTCGTCACTGAATGCAAAAATAATTTGGTTGACAGTGGGTTCTACTAGTGGGGGACGTCACTGCATGGAAAACATCAGCAAACACAAGGCCAACTGGTAAAACTGCCCGATATGACACAAGGGGAATTCTTTGGGAAGTAGGCACCCAAGAATGGCAGGGCAGTTTGGGAAGGGCCTCTGTTACCTACTGCTCCTGTATCACCTGCAGGCTCTGGGATGGGAACAAGTTGGAGCGGGTGCAAAGCAGCTGTTGGGAGCATGGGGGGGGGGGGGTGGTTTATTTCACAAGCTACATGTCATTAAAGAGATTCTGAGGGATGAAGAGTTGGCAAGCAGAAGACAGATTTCACAAGACATAGGAGCAGAAGTAGGCCCACTGGCCCATTGAGCCTGCTTCGCCATTCTAACCATGAGCTGATCCATCATCCCACTCAGTCCCACACTCTGGCTTTCTCCCCTTAACCCTTAATGTCCTGACAAATCAAATAGCTGACTATCTCTGCCTTAAATATATCCAATGACCGCTTCAACAGCCCTGTGGCAACAACTTCCACAGACTCACAACCCTCTAGCTAAAAACATTTTTCCACATTGCTGTTTTAAATTGATGCCCTTTTATCCTGAAATTGTGTCCTCTAGTCGCCAATGGGAAACATCCTTGCTACATTGACTCTGTCTAGGACTTTTAAGCATTCTAAATGACTTGGAGGTTCCCACCCTCCTCATCCTTCCGTACTCCAACGAGTCCAGTCCAAGAGCTGACAATCATTCTTCATATGCTAACACTTTTCTTCCTGGTATCATTCCAGTAAATCTCTGAACCTTCTCTAATACCAGCACATCGGGTCTCAAATACAGCACCTAAAACTCCCAAGTGAGGTCTCACCATTGCTTTACGGAGTTTCCACATTATATCCCTGCTCTTGTATGCTATCCCTCTAGAAATGAATGCCAACATCGCATTCACCTTCTTCACCACGGTCTACACTCAGAGTAGCAATCTATCTGGTGCAGCAGAAAGAGCTTCAGTAGGAGAAAGTGGATAGACTACTGCAGAAAGCGTTCAGGCTGTGGATTCTGCAAGTCCTCAGAACAACAGGCAGGCTATTCATCATGCTTGTTCTGTTCATTCACAAAGTTGGACAATGTAGGTAAAATTCAAAATTCTCTCTCTTTTGTTCACTGCTGATTGAATGATGTACCTTGGAGCTTGTTAGCAAATAACTCCATAACACGTCTGTGTGTGGTTAGCGGTGAATCCCAAGTTTTTCCAAAAAAAACCAAATGTGCAAAAGTCTATTAAAACGGCTGTTTTATGCTTCAGCCTCAAGACTGCGCATTCTCCACCCACAAAATTTCCTCTCAGGTTTCTCTGCCCCCAGAACCATTCTGCTTACCTTGGTTTGCTGTTATGTTGCTTCCATCTAGAGGGTTGACTATTCCAGGGTAATCACTGCCAAAGGAGAGGTGCTTGATGTAGTGGGTCATGTTTATCTGAAGGAGAAAGTACAGATAATGTTACTCCCCAAACCTTTCACCAGACATGCTTTACCAGATTTGAAAGTGGTAACAGGCCTTATTGGCCCACGAGTCTGTGCTGCCCAATTAACCTACAATCCCTAGTATGTTTTGAAGAATGGGAGGAAACTGGAGCCCCCGGGAAAAACGCACATAGACATTGAGAGAACAAACAAATTCCTTATGGACAGTGCAGGATTCGAACTCTGGCTCCAATCCAATCCAATCCAGCTGGTGCTGTTACAGCATTACATTTAACCGCTATGCGGCCCTGGTGAAGAAGTTCAAGGCTTTTTTTTTAATTTTTTAAAATTTTTTATTTTTCACACCATAAATCACATTAGCCATGATATACACTTTTTCTTTTTCACACATTTACAGTGACTTTTTCTCCCCCCCCCCTCTCATCCATTTTAGGTATACAATCTAGGTTGCATTAATTCAGTCAGACAATGTTGTCATTCATCAAAAATACACCAGAAATTCTACAGAGTCCATTCTTTTCTTTCCTTCTCCTTCCATCAACTTAGGTAATGTTTGTCCCCGGTAGGTTTTCGCTATTGTATTTAATGTAAGGCTCCCATACTTGTTCGAATATTTCAATATTATTTCTTAAACTATATGTTATGTTTTCTAATGGAATACATTTATTCATTTCTATATACCATTGTTGTATTTTCAAATTATCTTCCAATTTCCAGGTTGACATAATACATTTTTTTGCTACGGCTAGGGCTATCTTAACAAATCTTTTTTGTGCATCCTCCAAATCAATTCCAAATTCTTTGTTTTTTATGTTACTTAGGAGAAAGATCTCTGGATTCTTTGGTATATTGTTTTCTGTTATTTTATTTAATATCTGATTGAGATCATCCCAAAATTTTTCTACTCTCTCACATGTCCAGATTGCATGAATTGTTGTTCCCATTTCTTTTTTACATCGAAAACATCTATCAGATACTGTTGGGTTCCATTTATTTAACTTTTGCGGTGTAATTTATAGTCTGTGTAACCAATTATATTGTATCATACGTAGCCTCGTATTTATTGTATTTCTCATCGTTCCAGAACATAATTTCTCCCATGTTTCCTTTTTTATCTTTATATTTAAATCTTGTTCCCATTTTTGTTTAGTTTTACCATTTGTTTCCTCATTCTCCTTTTCTTGCAGTTTAATATACATATTTGTTATAAATCTTTTGATTAACATTGTATCTGTAATCACATATTCAAGGTTACTTCCCTCTGGTAAACTCAAATTGCTTCCTAATTTATCCTTTAAGTAGGATCTCAGCTGGTAATATGCCAACGCTGTATCTCCAGTTATATTGTACTTATCTCTCATTTGTTCAAAGGATAAGAATATACTTCCTGAAAAACAATTTTCTATTCTTTTAATCCCTTTTTTTTCCCCATTCTCTAAAGGAAAGGTTGTCTATTGTAAAAGGGAGTAGCTTATTTTGCATCAATATTAGTTTTGGTAATTGATAATTTGTTTTATTTCTTTCTACATGGATCTTCTTCCAAATATTGAGGAGATGATGTTATACTGGAGAAGTTCTATGTTGTACCAATTTTTCGTCCCATTTATATAATATGTGTTCAGGTATCTTTTCCCCTATTTTATCTAATTCTAATCTCGTCCAGTCTGGTTTTTCCCTTGTTTGATAAAAATCTGATAGGTATCTTAATTGTGCGGCTCTATAATAATTTTTAAAGTTTGGCAATTGTAAGCCTCCTTGTTTATACCATTCTGTTAATTTATCTAGTGCTATCCTCGGTTTCCCCCCTCTCCATAAAAATTTCCTTATTATTTTCTTTAACTCTTTGAAGAATTTTTCTGTCAGTTGTAATTGGCAGTGCCTGAAATAAGTATAATATCCTTGGAAAAATGTTCATTTTAATACAGTTTATCCTTCCTATCAGTGTTAGTGGTAGATCTTTCCAATGTTCTAAATCGTCCTGTAATTTTTTCATTAGTGGATTATAATTGAGTTTATATAATTGGCCTAGATTTTTGTTTATTTGTACACCTAGGTATCTTATTGCCTGCATTTGCCATCTAAATGGAGATTCCTTCTTAAATTTTGAGAAATCCGCATTATTCATAGGCATTGCTTCACTTTTATTTACGTTTATCTTGTAACCCGACACTTCTCCATATTCCTTCAATTTCCTATATAATTCTTTTATTGATAGTTCTGGTTCTGTTAAGTACACTATAACATCATCCGCAAATAGACTGATTTTATATTCCCTGTCTTTTATTTTTATTCCTTTTATATTATTATCTATTCTTATCAATTCTGCTAGTGGTTCTATAGCTAGTGCAAACAATAAAGGTGATAGTGGGCATCCCTGCCGCGTTGACCTGCTTAAGTTAAATTGCTTTGATACATGTCCATTTACTGTCACTTTCGCTAACGGTCCCTTATATAATGCTTTAATCCAATTAATATACTTCTCCGGTAAACTGAATTTTTGCAATACTTTGAACAAATAATTCCATTCTACTCTGTCGAAGGCCTTCTCTGCGTCTAAAGCAATTGCTACTGCAGGTGCTTTATTTCCTTCTACTGCATGAATTAAGTTAATAAATTTACAAATATTGTCTGTTGTGCGTCTTTTTTTGATAAATCCAGTTTGGTCTAAATTTACCATTTTCGGTACCTGTTCTGCTAATCTGTTTGCTAATAGTTTCGCTATTATCTTATAGTCTGTGTTTAGCAAAGATATTGGTCTATATGATGCTGGTAAGAGTGGATCTTTCCCTTGTTTTAGTATTACTGTAATTATTGCTGTTTTACATGAATCTGGTAAGCTTTGTGTTTCATCAATCTGGTTGATTACATCCAGGAGGGGCGGTATTAATAAGTCTTTAAATGTTTTGTAGAATTCTATTGGAAATCCATCCTCTCCTGGTGTCTTATTATTTGGTAATTTTTTTATTATCTCTTGTATTTCTACTGTTCCAAATGGTTCTGTTAATTTATTTTGTTCCTCTATTTGTAGTTTAGGTAGTTCAATTTTAGTCAAAAATTCCTCTATTTTCCCTTCTTTCCCTTTGTTTTCAGTTCGGTATAATTGTTCATAGAATTCTCTAAAGTTTTCCTTAATTTCTTTTGGATTATATGCAATTTGTTTGTCTTTTTTCCTTGATGCCAATACCATTTTCTTAGCTTGTTCTGTCTTAAGCTGCCATGCTAGGATTTTGTGCGTTTTTTCCCTAGTTCATAATATTTCTGTTTTGTCTTCATTATATTCTTCTCTACCTTATATGTTTGTAATGTTTCATATTTTATTTTTTTATCCGCCAATTCTCTTTTAGTTGTATCTTCCTTCATTGCTAATTTTTTTTCTATGTTTACTATTTCCCTTTCCAACTGCTCTGTTTCCTGATTATAGTCCTTCTTCATCTTGGTTACATAGCTTATTATTTGCCCTCTAATGAATGCTTTCATTGCATCCCATAGTATAAACTTATCTTCCACTGATTCCGTATTTACTTCAAAATACATTTTTAATTGTTTTTCAATAAATTCTCTAAAATCCTGTCTTTTAAGTAGCATGGGGTTTAATCTCCATCTATACATTCTTGGAGGGATGTCCTCTAGCTTTACTGTCAATATTAAGGGTGAATGGTCCGATAGTATTCTCGCTTTATATTCTGTTTTTCTTACTCTATCCTGCATACTAGCTGATAACAAAAATAGGTCTATTCTTGAGTATGTTTTATGTCTAGCCGAGTAGTATGAGTATTCCTTTTCTTTTGGGTTTTGTTTCCTCCATATGTCCACAAGTTTCATATCTTGCATTGATTTAATTATAAATTTGGTTACTTTGTTCTTCCTGTTAATTTTTTTCCCCGTTTTATCCATATTTGGATCCAAATTCAGGTTGAAATCCCCTCCTATTAGTATGTTCCCTTGCGTATTAGCTACCTTCCAAAAGATATCTTGCATAAACTTTTGATCTTCTTCGTTAGGTGAATATACATTAAGTAGATTCCAAAACTCCGAATATATCTGACATTTTATCATAACATATCTCCCTGCTGGATCTATTATTTCCTCTTCTATTTTAAATGGCACATTTTTACTAATTAATATAGCCACTCCTCTTGCTTTTGAATTATATGATGCTGCTGTTACATGTCCTACCCAATCTCTCTTTAATTTCTTGTGCTCCAATTCAGTTAAGTGTGTTTCTTGGACAAATGCTATATCAATTTTTTTCCTTTTTCAGTAAATTTAGTAGTTTCTTCCTTTTAATTTGGTTATGTATTCCATTAATATTTAAAGTCATATAGTTCAGCGTAGCTATTTTATACTTTGTTTATCTTCTCCTTCCGTTTTTCCATCATTACCTTTCCTCCTTTTCCATTTCTGTTTTCTTATTTTCAACTCTTTATAAGACAACATTCCTACAACATCCAACATTTTCCTTATTCTCCTATTTATATCTTCTTTATCCCCAATCTCCCCTTCCCCTCCTGAGTTGTCCTTTATCCCTTGTCGGACAACCACATCTCCCCTCTCCATTTGGGTTTGCGAATTCACTCGCAAGCGTCAACTGATTTTGCAGTGACCACTATTTCTCCCCACCCAGCCCTCCCCAGAAAAGATTTCACTTTTCATATGTAACAAAGGTCACTCTTTTAATTCCCTCCTTATTCTCTCTATTCCATTACCTTCCCTTATTCATTCTTGTCTATACTATCTATATTTTCCTCTAAGTACAGATACCTTCACGTAGGCACATTTTATCTATTCACTCTTATACCTCTTTACCCACATACATATCAATCGTGATCATTTTTACTCTCATTACCCGTCTTCATCCCTCAGTCTATTTTTGTAATTGTTCTGCAAATTTTCGTGCTTCTTCTGGGTCCGAGAATAGTCTGTTTTGTTGTCCTGGAATAAATATTTTCAATACCGCTGGATGCTTTAGTATAAATTTATACCCTTTCTTCCATAAAATCGCCTTTGCTGTATTGAACTCTTTTCTCTTCTTTAGGAGTTCAAAACTTATATCTGGATAAATGAAGATTTTTTGCCCTTTATACTCCAGTGGTTTGTTGCCCTCTCTTACTTTTTCCATTGTCTTCTCCAGTACCTTTTCTCTTGTAGTATATCTTAGGAATTTTACTACAATAGATCTTGGTTTTTGTTGTGGTTGTGGTTTAGAGGCCAATGCTCTATGTGCCCTTTCTATTTCCATTTCTTGCTGTAGTTCTGGACATCCTAGGGTCTTAGGGATCCAATCTTTTATAAACTCCCAAATATTCTTGCCTTCTTCATCTTCCATAAGGCCCACTATCTTTATGTTATTTCTTCTGTTATAATTTTCCATTATATCTATTTTTTGAGCTAACAGTTCTTGTGTCTCTATCGCTTTTTTATTAGATTCCTCCAATTTCTTTTTTAAGTCTTCTACCTCCATTTCTGCTGCTACTGCCCGCTCTTCCATCTTGTCCATTTTCTTTCCCATTTCTGTTAAGGTCATATCTATTTTATTCATTTTCTCTTCTGTGTTGTTTATTCTTTTTCTTAAATCATTAAATTCCAGTGTTTGCCATTCTTTAAATGACTCCATGTATCCTTTAATAAGAGAAAGTACCTCCTTTATCTTGCCTTTCTCTTCTTCTTCTATTTCACTGTACTCTTCCTCTTCCTCTTCCTCTGGGTTGGCCATCTGTTGTTTCTTTGTTGCCCTTTCCTTCTCTTCTTTCTTGTTTCCATTGTCTTCTGTGGTCTCTTCTTGCTGCAGGTGTTCTGCAGCTGTCGTTGCCGGCTGTGGAGATCGACTCCCCAGCTGGTCCCCCCTCCCGTCGGTGTGTTTTTTTTCATGCGCATGCGCGGTTGCACACTTTTACTCAGCTCAACGAGCCATTTTTGTAGTCCATTATCTACCGACCTGAGGGAGTGGGTTTCTCTCTCCACAGCGGGCCTCTTCGAACAGGTAAGGCCTTCACCTTCTTCCTCCGTTGTCTTCTCTTCCTCTCTTCTTACCGTTGCTTTCGATTTTTCTTTTTTTGTCGCCATCTTCTTTCCACCTTTATACTCACTTTTTTTTCACTTTTATTTCTGTGCCTTTGTGTTTTCCTTTGTTTTTCCCGACTTTTCTGGAGAGGGCTGGAGTTCACTGTCCGGCCACTACTCCATCACGTGACTCCTCCCAAGAAGTTCAAGGCTTCTCATATTACACAGACTTGAAGTTCTGGAGACCTTTCCCTCCCTCTGGTCTAATTCCACTCCCCCCACCAAATCTTGAGAGCACGTCCTCTGGATCAGTCCAACAATCTGACATTGGAACGAGTGAGTAGACCAGGAAGATACTAGTAATTGTAGATTTTCAGAAAGCTTTGATAAGGCCGACACGTAGTTGGTCAGAGTTACAGCACCTGGAACTGAGGTTATAGATACAGATTGGACAAACCATAGGAACACACTGACCCTCGGGGGGAGGGGGGGGGGAGAAACGACACACTGATCCTCACCTCACCTAATCACCATCTAGATCAATGCATTGAGTAAAGGTCTAAAAGTTATTTTTCTAAGTTGACTGAAGACATAAAAGTGGGTGGGTGGTGAAGGAGGATGTGAAGAGGCTTCAGTGGGAGACAGATAAGCTGATGGTACAATGTGGAAAAAGTGAGGTCGTCACTTTGGTGAACAGAATGGAACTGTGGAGGATATGTTAACATGCCACGGATCCTCTGTGGTTAATAAGGGATTACTGAAGGTGGTACGTGAGTGGAAAAAAAAGGTCGAGAAACATTGGTTTAAGGGGACAGATTTAGGAGACATGAGGAGCAAACCTTTCACTCAGAGGATGGTGTGTATCTGGAATGTACTGCCAGAGGAAACTAGATACGGGCACAGTAACAATGTTCAAAAGACGGTTGGACAGATTTATGGGTGAGTGCAGGCAGATGGGACTGGCACCTACTCTTACATTGGTTGTCTCAACCAGTTGGACCTCAAGGCCTGTTCCGTGTTTCCTGGTGTGTCCACCCTTGGATTTCTTCAGTCTCACTCATGCCCTATGTCACACAGCCTTTCAGGACAAGAACCTTTATATAAATCAGGGTTTCCTCCTGTCTGGCACCAATGCTTCCCTTATTCAGGCCTTGCCCTGCCGATGAACGTGTTTGGCAAACACCTTGATTTGATCATCTCAGTGACAGATGATACTTCATAAATCGAGTCAGGCAGACCAGTGCCATTCACAGGAAGCTGCAGACACTCAGTGAAGGCCAAGTGAAGGCAGTCAGCCAAACTTATAGAGTGGGTTAACGTTGGTCGGCACATTGTGGGCTGCAGGGCCTGGACTGAGCTGTGTACCCCAGAAGCAATTCCACCCTTGTGTTTTTTTTGGAAACACTTGGGATTCACCGCTAACCACACACAAACGTGTTATGGAGTTATTTGCTAACAAGCTCCAAGGTACATCATTCAATCAGCAGTGAACAAAAGAGAGAGAATTTTGAATTTTACCTACATTGTCCAATCCAAATGTTTGCAGGTCATGAACTGGGAGACAAAAGGGGAAGACAATCAAATTACAAACAAAAGTAGAAGAGACGGGCACATTTACACATTTGCGGCTGGGACGAATGGTGGGATTGGAGTTGAGGGGTGGAGGGTGGTGATGAAGGGCAGGGTCCATGGAAGTACCCAATTATTAAAATTCTTCATGTAGTTATTCAAATTATTCAATGTATC
This sequence comes from Narcine bancroftii, assembly GCF_036971445.1. Classification (NCBI taxonomy): domain Eukaryota; kingdom Metazoa; phylum Chordata; class Chondrichthyes; order Torpediniformes; family Narcinidae; genus Narcine; species Narcine bancroftii. The sequence goes on from NC_091474.1 coordinate 29,978,070, forward strand.
TACATTACCAAATTATACTGTCCTGGTGACCAGTGACACGGGGATGTGTGACCCAGTACTGTTGACCAGTGAGACAAGGTGTGACCCAGTACTGTTGACCAGTGACACAAGGTATGACCCAGTCCTGGTGACCAGTGACACAGGAAGATGTGACCCAGTCCTGGTGACCAGTGGCACAGGGAGGTGTGACCCAGTCATAGTGACCAGTGACACGGAGAGGTGTGAGCCAGTCCTGGTGACCAGTGACACAGGAAGCTGTGAGCCAGTCCTGGTGACCAGTGACACAGGAAGGTGTGAGCCAGTCCTGGTGACCAGTGGCACAGGGAGGTGTGACCCAGTCTTGGTGACTGGTGACATGGGGAGGTGTGACTCAGTCCTGGTGACCGGTGACACGGGGAGGTGTGACCCAGTCCTGGTGACCAGTGACACAGGAAGATGTGACCCAGTCCTGGTGACCAGTGACACAGGAAGATGTGACCCAGTCCTGGTGACCAGTTACACAGGGAGGTGTGACCCAGTCCTGGTGACCGGAGACACAGGGAGGTGTGACCCAGTCCTGGTGACCAATGACACAGGGAGAGGGAGTAGTACTTTTCAATGTTAAATCTGACAAGAATTGAATTATTAACTGCCATAGACAAGCGAGCTAGTTAATTTTGCAGATACCATGCTATTAGTTTTTGTTAACAGCGCACTCTCCATGCACAGAGATTCCTGTAATTAACATCAGTGAAAGCACAAGCATCAGCCATTTCTGCAGTCATTCTGCAAATAGTTCCAGGCCAGTTCATCTCTGCCTCATCCCCAGGTTCAGTAGAGCCCTAGCTGTCAAATGTCCGACTTCTGGACCCCGTAGTGAGGGCGAAGGTCCTGTGGCCTGTCAGGACAAAGGAGGTTGAGACTTTTCTACCCAACACCCTTACTGCTGAAGGCCTTCTCTACCACCCTATCTTCTTGCTGCTTCTCTCAGGGAGCTATGGACCCTCATCCAAAGATCCTTCATGCTCCAAGGAGATGTGGAATTTGAAGTAAAATAAATTGCCCAAAGGATGAAAGGGAGATAATGTCAGAGACGTCTCTCCTCCATTTGCTCCAATGAAAAGTGGTCAGACCTGCAGCTGTGAGCAGATCTCAGCATCTCTGTGGGACAAGGGTGGAAACTACAGAGACTATTCCCCCTCGGAGAGAATCCAAGACACCCGTGACACAGAAGAAGCCACCGAGCCATCATGTATTGCTGGCTTTCCCAACAACTCTTGTGGTTATTCAGAATTAAACAACCTTGCATCAATATCTGAAATCCTCCCTCAGTACTGGATACTTTACCCCAGACTGCAGCCACTAACACTATATCCCTGTGGACAACTGACCCCCACCAGTGGAGCCAGTCTCACACCTGACAACCTGTTTTGAAGGCAGCATCAGTCATTGGAAGATGGCGGGGGGTGGGTCTGGTCTACAGAACTAAATTAAGATGCATCTAACCACTCACTGTTCCCAGAATTTCCACACACTATATATCCCCATTACATCACCCTGGCTAACACAAAGCATCAACAGGAAATAGGGTTTAGTGCAAGTGTTTCAAAGGCATGTCAGCAAGAGCTTTCACAGGGATGTAGGGAACTACAAGAGACTTGCAGAAGTAAACAGAATCCAGAATTAGCCACTTACTCTCAACAGCATGTACTGCAAGGAAGAAAAGAAACAACTTTTAAAGGTGGAAAAGCATCACAGAGCAAACAGGCAGAACACCCAGTGACAGATTGAAGAACAAGTATGTTCACACCGGCGTAACGCTGGAGAAGCAGGAGCCACTGCTACACCACTTGAAGCCACATTGTTTTTTTACAGGTGTGGGCATCACCAAATCATCCCCCTCACCACTCAATTCCTCCCTCCCTCCCTGTCACAGGAACACCAATAGGAAGCCATTGACATCGCGCCTGTGGCCATGCAATAAGAACACCAATTATTCTTCTGACTTCATCTCCTTTGTTTCACTTTCCATCTAAAAGTCTATTATCTCTGTTGAATACACTCATCAACCAAGCTTCTTGGGTGGAAAAAAATCATCCATCCCCACCATCTGGGGATTGAAATGACTTCTCAACTTAGTCCTGAAAAGACAAAGCTTTTGTTTAGATTGAGCCCCTGTTCTGGACTCCATACCCAAGGTAAACACCTCCCGTCATGCCTTGTCACAACTTTGGATGCTCCAAGAGGCTTCTCATCCACTGCTTAACCTCTCCTTGTAGACAAATCCCCCAAACTGGCAATCAGACTGGTGAACTTTTGCTGCGCGGTCACAGTGCATCAGCCTGCTGAAACTTTGCTGTGTGGTCACAGTACATCACCCTGGGGATGTCCACTATCTCCCTCACTGTTCGCGTTAGCTATAAAACCACTGGCAGAACTGATAAGAACAGAAAATAAGAGGGATAAAAATAAAAGAGAAGGAACATAAAATCAGTCTATTTGCAGATGACGTCATAGTATACTTAACAGAACCAGAAATATCAATAAAAGAATTACATAAGAAATTGAAGGAATATGGAGAAGTATCGGGGTACAAATAAAATTGAAGCAATGCCAATGAATAATGTGGATTTCACAAAGTTTAAGAAAGAATCACTATTTAGAAGGCAAACACAAGCAATTCAATACCTAGGTATACAACTAGATAATAATCTAGGCCATCTATACAAAATAAATTATCAGCCATTAATGAAGAAATTACAAGACGACTTAGAACATTGGAAAGACTTACCACTATCACTGATAGGAAGGGTAAATTGTATTAAAATGAATATCTTCCCAAGGATACAATACCTATTTCAATCATTACCAATTCACCTAACAGAGAAATTCTTCAAGGAGCTAAAGAAAATAATAAGGAAATTCTTATGGAAAGGGGGGAAACCGAGGATAGCGCTAGATAAATTAGCAGAATGATACAAACAAGGGGGCTTTCAGCTACCAAACTTTAAGAATTATTATAGAGCAGCACAATTAAGATACCTATCAGATTTTTATCAAACAAGGGAAAAACCAGATTGGACTAGAGCTAGATAAAATTGGATTAGAGCTAGATAAAATAGGGGAGAAGGTACCCGAACATATACTATATAAGTGGGATGAAAAGCTGGTGCAACATAGGAATTCACCAGTACTGCACCATCTGCTCAACATTTGGAAGAAGAATCACGTAGAAAGGAATAAAACAAATTATCAACTACCAAAACTAATATTGACGCAAAATCAACTAATCCCTTTCACAATAGATAACTTTTCCTTTAGACAATGGGAGAGAAAAGGGATCAAAAGAATAGAAAATTGTTTTTCGGGAAATAAATTATTATCTTTTGAACAAATGAAGGACAAATATGGTATAACTCATGGTACAATGCTTGCATACCACCAACTGAAAACCTACTTGAAGGACAAATTGGGAAGCAGGCTGTTACCAGAAGGAAGCAATTTTGAATATGTGATTACAGACACAATGATAATTAAAAGATTTATAACAAACATGCACATCAAACTGCAAGAGAAAGAGAACGAGGAAACAAGCTGTAAACCCAAACAAAAATGGGAACAAGATCTAAACATAAAGATAAAGAATGAAACATGGGAAAATCTATGCTCCGGAACTATGAGAAATGCAATAAACACGAGGTTGCGCATGATACAACACAATTGGTTACACAGGCTATACACCACGCCCCAAAAGTTAAATTAATGGGTTTAATATATCATATATGTTGAACGTTGAGTGAGTGGGGAGGGGGGGTGAAGGAGGGAGGGAAGGGAGGGGGGAAAAGGGGAGAAAATGACACTGTGTATAGTAAAGAGGGAAATGTTTGTGTGTATTTTGGTCAGTATGGTTCATTGTGCGAAAAATTTAAAAAAAATTTTTTAAAGTGCATCATCCTGGTGAACCTTTGCTGTGCGGTCACAGTGCATCAGCCTGGTAAACCTTGTTCATTTAAGTACCACCCAGATGCCTCTTCCTGATCCTGCCTCCACACCTCCTCTAGCAGCTCACTCTAAACAATGGCAACTCTGTATGGGAAACATTTACCCTGCAATCCCCTTTGAACCTTCTTCCTCTCACCTATATATATGTGTGTGTGCATATATATATGATTATTATGGGCTGTATTGTGTATGCGTGTGCACTGTGGTCTGGAGAATGCAGTTTCATCAGGCTGTATATGTACAGTCAGATAACAATGAACTTGAACACTATCTAATAACTCCACCAATCTTCATGTCATCAGCAAATTAGCTAATTCAACACGAACATTCTCATCCAAGTCATTATTACAAATACCAAGCAACAAAGGTCACAGCACTGATCCCTGCAGCACACCACTGTTTTATTTGTTTTCTGTTCAAATTTAGATCGTAAAATAATCAGAATAAATTGTGAAATAAAGTTGGATAACCTGAACCACACAGTGGAATGAAATTAACTTGTCAACAGGGAAAGCTCTCCAGTGACAGGTCACGTGCTGAATCAATGGTGCTGGCACTTACAGGTCCTTGTGCACCTGTCAGAATTAACATGTTGTGACTGGAGGCAGTATGACTAACTATTTATTTGCAATAAAAGTGTAACTAAGGTTCACCAGTTTGATCCCTGGTTGGTTAAGTTTTTCCCTGGAAAACTATGAGATGAACTCGTGGAAACGGACAGATTCTTCCAAAGATTGACAGCTTCCTCTCCCTAGATGGTCCACAGCCAAGAGCCATTTGGGGCTGGAATGATGAGGAGTTTCATCAGCTAGAGGGTAAGAAAACTCTGGAATTGATCACCCACAAGGGCTGTGGAGGCTCAGACAATTAGTACACTCATTTCCAAGGTTAACAGATGTTTATGTATGAAGAGAATCAAGGGATGTAGACGGTAGAGGGACTTGGTGCTGAGGCACAAGATCAGCCATGACCTGGGAGATCCTTTTTCTTGTTGACACATTAAAAATTGGACATTTTAAACTCGTGTTTAATAACTTGCATTGCAAATTTACACCAGTTAAAGGGACTATTTGTTGAATCATCTTGCTTACAAAATAGATCACTGCACAGAAAGCTAAATAGATTATTTGCAGAGGCATCTCATGACCTTATTGCTGAGAATGTTTTGAAGTTAAAAAATAAGACCTTAAGCTCTTAGAGCAGAAATATGCCATTCAGCCCATCAAGTCTGCCATTCTATCATGAGTTGATCCATTTTCCCACTCAGCCCTATTGCCTGGCCTTCTCCCCTTCTGTTATTTTTCATTTTTTTGACAATGGATGACTGAAGCATTTGCTAGCATTTTGAAAATGGTCCTGGAAAGATACACAACTAAGTGGCTCCATCAACAGTGTCAGATGCCTGACAGAGACTCGTGTATCAGGCAGCGAAGGGATGCTCGTACAGGCACCCCTACGCATTTCATCTCCTCAGAAGGAAATCGACAGCTCTACAAAGTATTAATGGGACGAAACATCACTGAATTAAAAAAAAAACACATAGAAATGCTGGAGGAACTCAGCTGGCCTTGCAGTGCTCATAAGAGGTAAAGATATATTACCAAGCTGTTGGCTCAAACCTGAATCGTTGCTAATAAACCTGTATCTTTACCTCCTATGGATACTGTGAGACTAGCTGAGTTCCTCCAGCATTTCTGTGTGTGTTTTAACTACAATTACATCATTTGCAGACTTTCATGTTTCACCCTAAACTTCATGGATCTCACTTTGGGTTCCTTTGTCATCATTCATTCCCATTCAGCAATTATTTGGCTGCATTCTGCCATGAGAGCACCCCATCCATTCTCATCCCCCAAACTCCAGGCCCTACTCATTTCCCAATACTATTCAGCTGGCCCATGTGCATCACAGGATTGAACCTTAAAACAATGTGTCCTCTGCTCCTTGTTGGTAGAATCACAAACGGCAATGAGGAAGCGTACAGGAGGGAGATAGATCAGCTTGTTGAATGGTGTAATGACAACAACCTTGCGCACAACGTCAGCAAATCCAAGGAGATGATTGTGGACTTCAGGAGGAAGCCAGTCTCATAGAGGGGTCAGTAGTGGAAAAGGTCAAGAACTTCAAATTCCTGGGTATCAATATCTCAGAGGATCTGTCCTGGAGCCTCCATGTTGATGCAATCACAAAGAAGGCTCACCAGCAGCTATACTTTGTGAGGTATCTGAGAAGATTCAGTATGTCACCCAAGACTCTTGTAAACTTCTACAGGTGTGCCATGGAGAACATTCTGACTGGCTGCACCACTGCCTGGTATGGAGGCACCAACTCTCAGGACAAGAATAAATTCCAGAGGGTTGTTAACTCAGTCTGCGACATCACAGGCACCAGACTTCACTCCATCGAGGCCATCTTAAAAAAGCAGCCTCTATCCTCAAAGATAGACCCCCATCACTCAAGTCATACCCTCTTCACTCAACTACCATCAGGAAGGTGGTACAGGAGCCTAAAGATGAGCACTTAATGGCACAAGAACAGCTTCTTCCCCGCTGCCATCAGATTCCTGAATAATCTATGAATCAATGACACTGCCTTACTTTTCATGCATTATTATTTTTAAATAGTAACATTGTAAGATGGTTATAATATGAATATTTTCACTATGATACCGCTGCAAGCATCAAATTTCATGACTTGTTCAGGACAATAAATTCTGATTCACTGCCAGCCTGCCCTGCACCCACCCATCTCCTCCCAGATGTTGCTTGCCCAGAGGTGCCTGCTCCTTGCCTGCCCTCCCCGATGGTGCCCACACTGTCATTTTCACCTTTTATTCATTTATGAACCATTTGATCTCCTCCCTCCCCCATCTCCTGCCCCTTCCCTCAACCCTCCAAGGCATCTCTCCTGAACTCTGGCAGCAGAAATACCCACATGTGACTATTTCTCCACTAGCAAGCCTGCCTTCAGAGTCTGAGGATGAAACGCAGCTCCAATCCATGTCTTCCAAGCAGCCACCTCTGACCACAACAATTCTGTACACACTGCTTCTCCAACGCATGGCAGGTGCAGTCACTCAGTCCGGGCCACTGCCACACAAACCCTGGCTAATCCCGCGCTCCCGCTTACCGTGTACATGTGACTGTTGAAAGCTTTTCCCAGGAGCAAAATGAAAATTCCCAGCAACCTGAACAACAGAAATAATAGAAAGACATGAAAACCAAACCCAAGCCCAATCACCAACTAACCAGACCCACAACCCAATCACCACAGACCCAGTAACCAATAACCAGATCCACAACCCAATCACTAGAACCAGTAACTAACTAACCAGACCCACAACCCAATCACCACAGACCCAGTATCCAATAACCCAATCACTAGACCCAGTAACCAACTAACCAGACTCACAATCCAATCACCACAGACCCAGTAACTAACTAACCCACAACCCAATCACTAGACCCAGTAACTAACTAACCCACAACCCAATCACCACAGACCCAGTATCCAATAACCAGATCCACAACCCAATCACTAGACCCAGTAACCAATAACCAGATCCACAACCCAATCACTAGACCCAGTAACCAACTAACCAGACTCACAATCCAATCACCACAGACCCAGTAACCAATAACCAGATCCACAACCCAATCACCACAGACCCAGTAACCAATAACCAGATCCACAACCCAATCACTAGACCCAGTAACCAACTAACCAGACTCACAATCCAATCACCACAGACCCAGTAACTAACTAACCCACAACCCAATCACTAGACCCAGTAACTAACTAACCCACAACCCAATCACCACAGACCCAGTATCCAATAACCAGATCCACAACCCAATCACTAGACCCAGTAACCAACTAACCAGACTCACAATCCAATCACCACAGACCCAGTAACCAATAACCAGATCCACAACCCAATCACCACAGACCCAGTAACCAATAACCAGATCCACAACCCAATCACTAGACCCAGTAACCAACTAACCAGACTCACAATCCAATCACCACAGACCCAGTAACTAACTAACCCACAACCCAATCACTAGACCCAGTAACTAACTAACCCACAACCCAATCACCACAGACCCAGTATCCAATAACCAGATCCACAACCCAATCACTAGACCCAGTAACCAACTAACCAGACTCACAATCCAATCACCACAGACCCAGTAACCAATAACCAGATCCACAACCCAATCACCACAGACCCAGTAACCAATAACCAGATCCACAACCCAATCACTAGACCCAGTAACTAACTAACTAACCAGACCCACAACCCAATCACCACAGACCCAGTAACCAATAACCAGACCCACAACCCAATCACCACAGACCCCGTATCCAATAACCAGATCCACAACCCAATCACTAGACCCAGTAACCAACTAACCAGACTCACAATCCAATCACCACAGACCCAGTAACCAATGATAACCAGACTTTCGGTAGTCAGCAATGAACCAAAACCACAAACAAATGATCAAATCTGGTAACCATTCAACTAAACTCACATCACAATCTTCATACCAATAACTGACATCTAACCAGACCCACCACGGATCTGTCTGATTCATGTTTTACAGCAACTGTGACTCTAAATATTTAATGAGCTTTTATATTTATTATCTTCATCCTGACTCATGGCATGTGTGATAATGATGGGTTTATTGTCATAAACATTGTACATATGCAGGTATTTATAAAAAACTATAATAGTAGGGTAATTGAATTGAAAAGTCAATAAATCCATTATGTAAATAAATATTCACATTTATGCCCGTGCAAAAAAAGTGACTTTGCAATAGTGCAGACAGTGTTTTTGTGGTGTGGGAGCAGTCCCTGATCAGTGTAATGGTTCAAGAGCTGATAGCTCTTGGTTTTCAGGCTTCTGTACCTTCTGCCTGAAGGGAGCAGTGAGAAGAGGTGGTCACCAGGGTGATGGGGGTCTTTATGATGTTGGGTGCCTTCTTGAAGCAGTGCATCACATAGTTGTCTGCAGTGGATGGGACGGCAGAGCCTGTTATGGACTTGGCTATATTTGCTACCTCCTGCAGTCTTTTGCATTCCTGGGCACTTAACTTCCCAAACCAGGCAGTGGATGTAACAGTCAGTATACTTACAAAAGTATAGCTGGAGAAGTTTGATAGAGTAACTGACAACTTGCCAAATCTTCTCCGATCCGGAGGCAACGGTGACCCTTCTTCACACTTTCCTCAAAATGCGGTTCTGGGAGAGGTCTTCTGAGATATGGACTCTCACAAACGTGAAGGTTCTGACCCTCTCCACCTCTGTCCCATCATTCAGACAGGTGCGTGATCCCTTGGACTTTCCTTCCTAAAATCAACAATCATCTCCTTGCTCTTGGTGACGTTGTGGGCAAGATTGTTGTTCTGGCATTGCCCAACAGGATTCACGGTCTCAATCCTGTATTTTGACTCACAATTTACAATTATTGAGATATCAACAGTATCAGTGATTGAGTTGGAACTGAACTTGGTTGTGCAGTCATGGGTGTGCAGAGATCAGAGCAGGGGACTATTCCCACAGGCTTGGGTGCCCACGTTGATGGTCGGCGAAAAGGAGGTGATGTTGCCAATCCGCACTGACGGGGTCTGCCAACGAGAAAGATGAGGATCCAGCTGCAGCAGATAGAGGGTCTCAGGTCACAAGTTTTGCTGCTCTGTTGAACGCAGAGCTGTAGTCAATGAACAACAGCTTAACTTAGGTATTCGTGTGGTCCAGGTGATCTAACAGAGTGGAGGGCCAGCAAGATGGCATCTGCCATTGACCTGTTGTGACAATAGGTGAACTGAAGTGGGCACAGATCCTTCCGGAGACAGAAGTTGCTTTGCTCCATAAACAACCTCAGGCATCATGATGGATGTGCTCCCAGTTGAGAGTCAATGAGGCATGTCACTTTGTTTTTCATGGGCACCAGTATAATGGGAGGTGGGGATCTCTGACTGATGTAATGAGAGGTTGAAGTGCCCGCAAAAACTCCAGTCAGTTGATTTGCATAGGTTTTAAAGACCCAGGCAGGCACACCATCTGGGGAGGATTCACCGTCTTCAATGTGCTGTTCACCTATTTATACGGTCCTTTAATTTATACAGTTGCAGTTGCGTATCTAACATACCTGTGTGGCTGCAGTAGGTAAGGATTTTGGTGCATTTGTACATTACACTTATGTATATGACAATAAAGATCATAGCTCATAAAACACACAGGCCTGGTAACCGATACCTAACCACAATTACCATGATCAGATTATGATGTGGGTGTGGTAAGACGTCCATTACTACAGGGAATAACCATCAGATCAGCATCACAGTCACAGAGTTGTCCAGTATGGAAACAACTTGATCAAAATGCCCCACCCATACAAGTCTGCATTTGCCCCATATCCCTCTAAACCTATTCTGTCCAATTTCTTTCATAAGCGTTCTTAAACAACCACCTCCTCCAGCAGCCCGTTCTATTAACCCTCCATCCTCTGTGTAAAACAGCTCCTCTTAAATCATCTCCTCCATCTTACCCCGATATCCTCTGGTTACTGGTTCCCCTACTTCCTTCCGCAAGACTCTTTGCATTCATCCAATCTATTCCTTTCATGATTACACCAAGGAATAAAACCCCAGGCTGCTCGACCTCTCCCTGTAGCTCAGGCCCCCGAGGCCTGGCAACATCCTTGTGAAATATTGGAAATACATTGCTGGTCCTCCATCAATCACTTGGTAAAGCCAAGTGTACAACATACGGTAGACCAGAATGGCCTCAATCTCACTCTCGCCACTGCATTGACCAGCAGGTCCACAACTCAGTTTCCCAAGATTTACAACTCTGGGAATAAATTCCTTCACTTGTTAGTCTTCAGCAGACCAGTCTGAATTCTGAAATCGGGTTCCCCATATCGAGGCGTGGGTATGACGTGACAGTGGTAACTCACTTTATTGACCTCCAGAAATCCGTAGACCTGGCAGCCTTCGTTCCTCTGCTCCTGCAGCTTCTGTGTGAAGCCTTCCCTCATGCACTGTTCAATGGTGTCGGCATTCTTGAAGGCCCAGCCTTTCCGCCTATAAGCCTCCCGCACATCGGCACAGGTGTTACAGCATCTGCACAGATCAATCCGCATGTATAACAGCTCTTCCTACCAAAGCACAGCTCACAGATGGGCAAGATCTTTCACCAGCTAGAAAGTGGATCCTACCAGGCCATCCACAGTCAGCAGCAGGGAGAAGGAGGTGATGGTGCACTGAATGAACAGGAAGCTAACCCCAATGCACAGGACCAGCTGAGGATTTAAATGCTTTTGAACATTCCTGGTGTCAACTGAAAGCAAGGTGATGGGGTGTGATTATCTTTCTGCAAATTGCCATTTAAGGGGGGTTGGTGGTGAGGTGGCGAGGCAGGATGATAGATGGAGAAAGGAGGGAGGGGACAGCAGCAATGAGGGAATGAGGGGGAGGGGGGATGGTAGGGCTGTGTGGGTGAAAGAACTGAAAAGGCAAGCAGGTTTAATGGAAAGCAGTAAAGTCAATGTTCATGCCTTCTGGCTGGAGGGTGCTCAGACAGAAAATAAGGTGTTGTACCTCCAATCTGTGGGCAGTCAGGGTGGGACAGTACACAAGGCCATGGACAGACACATGAGCATGGGAAAGTGACCCAGAATGAAATGTTTGGCCACTGGGAGGTTGCTGTGGTTGCAAATGGAGTGGAAGTGCTGAGTGAAGTGATCTCCTAGTCTGCGATGTAAAGAATGCCGCAAAGGGTGCACTGGATGCAGTAAATAAGCCCTCTGGATTTACAAGTGATGTGTTGCTTCACATGAAAGGCCTGTGGTGATGGAGGAAGTGTGGGTGCAAAGTGTTGCACCTCCTGCGTGCACAGGGGAAGATGCCAGAGGTGTGAAGGGTGGAGTGCACAAGGGAATCACAGAGGGAGTGATCCCTGCGGAAGACCGAGAAGAGAAAAATGTGTCTGGTGGTGGGAATTCCAGTGGATGATGTTTTGGATGCGGAGGCTGGTGGGGTGGTAAGTGAGGATGAGGGCGATTCTATGTTTGTTGTGTCTGGGGGCAGAGGGCCAAGGCAAATGAGTAGGAAATAGATGAGATGCAGGTGAGGGCTGAGTTGATAGTGATGGAGGAAAGCCATGTTTGTGGAAGAAGGCAGACATTTCAGAGGCTCTGGACTGGAAGACCTCACCTTAGGAACAGATGCAGCGGAGTTGGAGAAATTGAGAGAAGGGGATGGAATCCTTGCAGGGGGTGGAGTGTGAGGAAATGCAGTCCAGGTAGTTGGGAGTATTTGTAGTATATGTCAGTGGAAAGCTTGTCTCCTGAGATAGAAACAGAGAGATCCAGGAAGGGGAGAGCATTATCAGAGATGGACCAGGCAAGTATGAGAATCAGGGTGGAAGTTGACCATGAAGTGGATGAAGATCACAAGCTCATCGCGGGTGCATGAGACAGCCCCGATGTAGTCGCCAATATAAACCGGAGGAAGATTTTGGGGCGGGGGGGGGGGGGGGAAATCTTGCCTTTGTAGGATTGCAGCATGGATTGCTCCACAAAGCCCACAAACAGGTTAGAGTAGTGGTAGAGGATGACTGGTCAGATCTTTGGTACAGTGCTTTCAGACCTTCTGAAATACTATTGGAAAGAATAGAGTCAAGGTATGATGAAACTAGTTTGGTAGGACAAGAGCAGGCAGAAACAATGGGTCTACCTGGATGGTTGGGTTTGTATATCTTGGATAGGAGGTAGAAACGGGCAGTGCGGGGGTGGGAGAAATGTGGTTGGCGGTTGTGGAGGGGAGGTGTCCAGAGGTGATGAGGTTGGAGATGGCTTTGGAGACAGTGGCTTGATGTGTGGTGGTGGAGTCCTGTGGGAGGGGTCGATAGGAGGAGATGTCTGAGAGCTGTCGACTGGCCTCGGCACAACTATACCTTCTTTGCCTGTGGGTTTGATGCTGAGGTTGGGATTGTTGTGGAGAGTGCGAAGGGCAAAGTGTTCTGAGGAGGTGTGGTTGGAATACAAGAGGAGAGTGGTAAAGTTGAGATGGTTGATGGAAATTGGAAGTGACAGTTGGAAATAAAAAGGTCTGGGAGCTGGTCAGGATGAAAAAAGCTTGAAGCAGAAGAAAGGGTCTTAAGTGGTGGGGGTGGAGAGTCGCAATCATAAAAGTGGGCCTGGAGGTGGCAGAAGAGTTCGGCATCGCGGTGTGCATGGAATTCATTGAGGAGTGGGCAGAGGGGGACGAAGGTGAGGACTCTATTGAGGACCAAGTGTTCCATTTCAGAGAGGGGAAGATCAGAGGAGATAGTAAAAACCAAGCATGGTTGTGGCGGTCCAAGGGTGGAGGTGGAAGGTGCGGAAGATGGAGGGGGATTGGCAAGGTCAAAGGGGGCAAGAAGAGAGAGGAGGGTAGGGGATAGCCAGAGAAGGGATGGGGGGGGAAGAGATGAGGTCTGAAGATTTTAGGGAAGGGGGAGAGAGAGAGAGTAGGGAGGGATGTAGGAGGATGGGGAAGGAGTAGTGAGAGGGAGAAGTGAGTGGGATCCAGTAGCAAGGTCAGGTCTCTGGTAACATTCTGTGTTGTGAGCTACATGGAGCGAATCAGTGAGGAAGGCTCCAGCAACTTCTTCTGCAGGTCCAGTCGAGACATCAGGAGCTCTGGTGAGTAGGGGGTTGGGGCTCGGGTGGGAGTGGATAGCCATGGCGTCGGGAACTCCGTGGGGTCCATGGCCTGGGTTGGTATACCAGTAAGCAGCCATAGAGTTGGGGGCTCCATGGTTTCCATGGCCGGGGCCCAGGTGGGAGTGGGAGTGGGCAGCCGTGGCATAGGGAACTCCAAGGGGTCCACATCCAGGGTCAGTGTTCCAGTGAGAGGCCGTGGCAATGTGGAGCTCTGTGGAGTCCATGGCTGGGGCCTGGATGGGAGTGGGTGACCGTGGCGTAGGGAGCTCTGTGGGATCTGTGGCGAGGGTCAGTGTGCCAGTGAGAGGCTGTGGCATCGGGAGTTTCCGTTGGGTAGGCAACCGAGGTCAGGGCTCAGGTCGGCAGCTGTGGCAGTTGGAGCTCCGGTGAGTTGGCGGTCAGACCCAGGTAGGATTGGGTGGCAGTGGCATATGGAACTCTGTGGAGTTGGCGGCCAGGGTCGGTTTTCTGGTCAGCATCCATGGCGAGGGGGCCTCCGTTGGGAGGGCTGCCAAGGCCACAGCATGGATCAGCAGCTGTGGCATCGGGAGCTCTGGAGGGTAGGCAGCCAGGGCCGAGAGGGGGATCCACATGGAGGGTTGCAGCAGCTGCAGTCTCAAGGGAGGCGAGTTTACAGTTTTAAGGATAATTATTATCCACTTGGATGATATTTTAAGGGGCATTTTTTGATAATCACAGCATGCATGACTGTGGAAATTCCAAGTCACCTCTTGTGGTCTGAAAGGGGCACGTGTGTGAGGCTGCACGGATGATATGCAGTCAGACAGGGAAGCAGGTAGGCAGGGAAGTCTCAGACTGTGCCTCACTGCCTGCTAGGAAACACAGGGAGCTGAGGGAGAAGTGTTCCTCTTGGGAGAACAGGGCCAAGATCAGCTACACTCAGGAGAAAGAGCAGAGCCTGAGGGCAACGACGACACAGGACGAGACGGTGAGGGGTTGGATGGACAGGAAATTGTGCCAGAGTTAAGGATGCCATGGCACAATGTGCAGCAATCTGCAGAGGAGGGTGAAGAGAAGTTGCAGCTCACAATGACATCTATGGCATTGGTAGAAAGAACCAGGTTCCACCATACACATTTGGGGAGCTGGTGGACAATTATATGGGCAGAATAACAACTGGATCAGTACAGGAGCAGATATGAACAGTTCACACTCAGACCAACAGAACAGAAACGGCCCTACACCCCAGCAGGTCCATGTTAACCCAGCCCATCTACACTAATCACACTGCCCGCAACATCAATGTACCCTTCCCCTTCCCATCTGTTCCACCCACATTTAAATATTTTTATTAGGTTTAACATATAAACTTAAATACAAAATTTTACAGAAAACATACAAGTCATCTCATATAGACACAAGTACAAAAAAAGTGGATGAAACTACATTAGACGGTTCCTTGATCCGCATGAGACCAAGTTATTGAATGATAACCATGTTGAAACCCATATTTGTCAAATTAATAGAAATAAAAATTGATAAAAAGCCTAAAAACTAAATCTAATCTAACCCCTCTCTCTAATCAAGGTAACCTTTGTTAAAGGGCCCCTCCCCTTCCCATCTGTTCCTTTCACCCCTCCCTCCCTCTATCCTCCTCCTCCAACATCTGATGTACCCCTACCCCCCACCCTGCTACCTTCTCCATCAGAGCTGTGACACTCACTTCATGTCTTCCGACTCTGCCCCATAGCAGCTTTCGCACCGTGCAGGGTCCAGCCTGGTCACATTGACCGCTTCGTCGTGTTTGCCCAGCTCTGAAACAGGCAGAAAGATGACAGGCCATGGAGGATCATCAGGACAGAGGGAGATCAGAGGAACTATGTGGGGCATATGGTGGGGGCGGGGGTGGCACAGGCCCGAGGGCATGCTGCGAGTCACAAATGAAACTGAAGCAATCCATGAATGGTGGAAAGAGAAGACACGTGGAACCCGGAGACAGGAGGGAGAAAGGGGTAAACGCAGACACAACGGCACTGCCACAAAAGTACCTCTCAGACTGACTGGGCATGTTTAAGAAAATTAAACTGGAATACAATCCGCGAAATTAAACAGGAAGATAGCTTGACCCCCACCCCAGTAACTCAGATCAAAGCCAGAGAAGTTCACAGATGGAATAACCCAGTCATCCTGCAATCAAATCCCTGGCCCGAGTTGTCAGACCTGCTGAATGAATCATCTATACAAGATGATGGGAGGAACGTGTTGGGGAGATGTCAGGGTAAGTATTTTTGCAGAGTTGTGGGTACCTGGAATGCCCTTCCGGGATGGTGGTTGAGGCTGGAACATTAGGAGCATTTGAGAGACCCTTAGACAGGCACACAGATGGAAGAAATACAAGAGGTAGGAAGGGTTTAGTTAAATTATCGGCACATCGAGGGCCAAAGGGCCTGTACACTGCTTTTGTATTTTATGTTTTAAATTGTTCCATGCACTAGGAGTTAAGATCAGCCAGGTATTAGGTAACCAGAACGTTCCTGTGACCCCTACACCTCAACGTACAGCCGACATTCAAGGGCAGGGGATGGATTAGGAAGCATCCAACGACATGGCCCACTTGTGCACATCAGTGACAAGGATCTGAGACCCAGCACAAATCATCTCCTGCTTCGATAAGCACTCTTAACTTCGGCTGAAGTGTGAAACGCATTCGAGTCAGGATACACCAGAAATTTAACCTGTTCCAGTCTGCTCACTGGAACTGGCTGTCAGTGACCCTGTGGAGAAGCCAATGACCATCCCTGTTCTTACCGTGCTTCTCCACCTCCAAAGTGACGATATTGCCCACCAGATCCAGCCTCTTTTTGAACAGGTTATGTTCCACATCGAGCTGCTGTTCCCCAGCCACATCCATTGCATCGATACTGAGATCTGAGCAGAGGGTTTACCATTATACAATGTGCTGCACTGAAGTTAGGCAGAGAACATTTGTCAGGCTAGCAAATGTGGAAAGAGGACAGGGTCAGGGAAATAATTCAAGCCTGGTCTGTGGCTATTGCCGGGAGGGACAATGGACTCATGTGCAGTGTGTTGGGACACGTGAAGAGGAAGGGGAGGCCAGGTGTGAAACAATGTAAAGCCCATCAAACCATCAACCATTTCAAATCAGAGAATAGTAGGGAGCACAGGGTCAACGGGGAGAGGGGTGGGTGGGGAGAGGGGCGGGCGGGGAGGGGGTGGGCAGGGAGTGCAGACAAAACGTTAAAAAGGTATACAGTATTTTTACTCACAAGCACAAGGCATGTGTGGAAAAATTGTATCAATATTGATTTTTAGCTTTTCCCCCCTTGATGTGTCGACGAAGAGTTCAGGATGCACCTGGAAAGGGAAAAACAGCATCACTTGTCAAACGAAAGTCTGCAGATGCTGCGATTATAGTCAAAACACAGAAATGCTGGAAGAACTCAGCAGGTCTCACAGCATCCACAGGAGGAAAAGATATATTACATATTTCAGGCCTGAGCCCTTCTTCAAGGTACCTTGTCAATGGGTTTGGTACACAGGAAATGCTGGTATTTCCTACTTCCCATTTATGGTGCTCTATCACTGAGGAAGACAAAACCTGGAGGTACTAGACAATGAGGGAGCAGCTCTATTTATTAACCATGGATAAGGCAAAGAGAGAAGGAGTTATGGGGAAAAGCAGAAGGAATACTGAGGAAGAGAGGGGCCATTAGCTGAAATGGGAAAATTCTACCCCCACACCATTGCCCGTAACTGCCCAGATGAAATATGAAAAAAGTAAAAATTCAAAATCTGCCAACACTGTGGCTGAAATAAAAACACAATGCTGGAGAAACTCAGCAGATCAAGCAGTGTCCTTTATGTAGCAAAGGTAAAGGTACATAACCAACATTTCAGCCTGCCTGCATTTTCCCATTTGATGAAGGGCTGAAGCCTGAAATGTTGGTTATGCATCTTTGCTTTATAAAAGTACACTGTTTGACCTGTTGAGTTTCTCAAGCATTGTGTTTTTGCCAGGTGCAGTACGAGGTGTTGCTCCTCTCATTTATATGAGAAGGCGCAGGACAGACAGGTTGGTGTGGGAATGAGAAGAGGAGGGAGGGGGGAAAGTTGTGGGGGGGAGGGAGGGGAAGAGTTCTACCTTCATCTCTTGTGTTCAGTACTCCCGAGGTGGCCTGCTGTACCTTGGTGAGACCAAACACAGACGTTGGGATCATTTCACAGAAATAGCCATTCCGGACTCATGGTTGCTGACACTTCAACCAACCCTCCCTCCCTCTCATTCCCACATCTCAATGTGTACCAATTCCTGGGAGCAGACTTAACAGGTACAAATCCCATTACTCTCTCAGTAAATCACAAGTAAATGATAATGGCCAAAACATTGTGAAATAACTAAAAGAATGAGTAAACTACACACAGAAGAGCAGCCCATGTCTCATCCTCTGCGTGATACCCACCTCCTTTGTGAGGTAATACTGAAGCTCCGAGAAAAACAAGAGCAGTATGATCAGGCTGCTCATGACAGTGACTGGAGAAGAAAGACAGAGTCAGTCACACAACATTCCCCCATCCCTCCCACTCCTGAATCTAACCCCTCCTTCCCCAAGTCGACAACCCCCACCTCTTGAGTCCCATCCCCTCATATTCTCTTCCCTTTCCACCCCCCTCTTCTCCCTTACCCACTGCCTTCCTCCCATCTGTCTTCCTTTCCTTCCCCTACATCCTATCCTCCCTCACACCCCATCATCTCCCTCTCGATCCCCTTCATTCCTCCCTCACCCGCCGCCTCACCACACCTCTCAATAGCAGCCTCACCTCCCCTCCCCCCCCAACCCCCACCCCACCCCCCCAGCCCCCACCCCACCCCCCCAGCCCCCACCCCACCCCCCCAGCCCCCACCCCACCCCCCCAGCCCCCACCCCACCCCCCCAGCCCCCAGCCCCCACCCCACCCCCATACCCAGGGCGCCGCCGCAGGTTTTCACGCGGAAGTCCTCCAGGGTTTTGGGGTAGGCGTCAAAGCGCCGCAGCCGGTTGAACATTTCCATCCCCAGGCCGGGCACCGGAACCACCGCTCCACTTCCGGCAACCACACGCGGCGCTCTTGCCGATTGGTGGAAGGTTTTCAGCGCGCGGCCCAGCGTGCGTTGCCTGTTGCCATGGGCGGGACCCGGTGCTGCCTGTTGCCATGGGCGGGACCGTGCAGAGGATGCCGGTCTATTGAGGGGGGGGGGGAAGGTGGGAGAGAGAGGGGTGCCAGACTTGGGGGGGGGGGGGAAGAGGGCTACTAGCCCAGGGGGACAGTGCAGTGGTGCGGGATGGACAAAGGTTCTGTCATGTTCAATGAGAACATTGCAGGTTGGACGTTGTGATGTAATTACCCACCTTGGTACTGGGACACTGCTGGTCTGAGGTCCAATCTGGGGCAGCAGCAGCACAGTTGGTGGGTGGTGAGCAAGGCCTCTGACCCCACCACCTGGAGGTTTCCCTTGCACTTCACAGCCTGACAGGGGCTGCTCTGCGCCCATTCCCTCTCGGGGCAGCTGCTAGTCTTGGCAGGGAGATGGAGCTGGAACTGGTTCTGCTCCCAGTGAGGGAAGCTGGACCAGGGGAGGAGTTTGTCCCAGTAGGGAGCTGGCTCTGGCAGGGAATTGGTTCCAGCATTCATACATACCCTGCTTCCCTTGACTCAGGTTGTTGCCCTGAGACTCATCTGAATGATCTATGCTGCACCTTTCTCTGGCCCTTCTTGTCCATGTGTGGGGGTACCTTTGCCTCATGGTTATCCACAACTGCTGCAGTGAAAGCAAGGTTTATTGACCTGTTCTTGAGAGCTGGAGCACTAATTCATCCACCTGATTACTATAACACGATCCTCAGCAAGTCCACATAATTCATAGGGGCAGGAGCAAAGGCAGGCAGTGACCAACAATGTACATGTTTACAGTGTAGTATTTATTAAACATCTCAGGCCATTAAATATTTACACAATGCTGTAATAATCTAACAAAGGGAATCTTTCAACTCACAGTTGGACCAGAGACACATCACATCACCAAAGCATGCTGAAGTGAATTTAAATGAAGAGCCAGATGCTGAAACCAATTCTACAGAGACAGCCTGAGGGAGTTGGACCGAAGGGCCTGTTCTGCGCTGGATGACTCTGACCCTGAGACCAGCAATATGATCCTGCAGATCTGGGTAAGGGGGGGGGGGGCACTTCAATGGCCTCAGCAAGACCATGTAATCTCCTTTGCCCATCACCATAGCTAATGAACGATAATGGTCTTGTTCATCCAGAACTTTGACCACTATGGAGATCAAACTCAGCTGATGCCCAAAGCTTGTGCTGACTGCCTGCTTACATTTGGTTATTCAGCAGTTAAGTACGACATTCACCATCACCAAGGCTGCCGCTGGAACAAGTTTATTTCAAAAACCCCTTTTAAAAAACTCGACAGAACAAGTCAGGGCCATGCAACAATCAGTTGGCAACACATACGTGATTCAATTCATTGAGTCAATCAGTAAGCTGCCCTTCCTCAAGAGCTGGCCAGACAAACGTATAACAGTGCTGCACTTTAGTGATGGCCCAGCGGGTTGCCGATTCATTTGAAATCCATTCAGATCGTTTTGCTTTTCCCACCCACCCACACCCCTGGAACACATCCACATTGACTAAATGTAATGAACAGGTGCCACTGGAGTCAAAGTATCCCTGGTGCCAGAAGTTATTGAGGAGGCTTATAGGCGATCTTCCTGCTTTTTAAGACAGACCATCGATGCTTCTTCATGTAGTATAGCAGCGGGAAGAGCAGAGCTGAGATCATCAGTGCCTGGAAAGAGAAGCACAGATTCAAACAATGGCACCAGGGGAGGGGTAAAACACATAAGTCTGCACACCGTGGTTGAAGGAAAAAGCATACTGCTGGGGAAACTCAGCAGGTAAAACAGGGTACTTTATTTAGCAAAGGATACATAACCAACATTTTGGACTTGAGCTCTTCATCAAGGTATGAACAAAATATAGGCAGCTGCCCAGTTTAGGCAATACCATCAAAACCTGGAAGACAGTTCACTAAATGTTGCTCTGCTCTCTCCAAATGGCCGCATGCAGCAATAATAAAGCTCCTTCACTCAAGATTGGATGCATCTGAACCAGTGAATGGGACGTGGTGGTTTTCATCAAAATGGAAAAGGCTAAAGGGAGACCTATCCGAGCTGTGTAGAGAAATGGGGGACCAAACAGCGAACAGGAAGAACCATTTCACTTAGGAACAGGCTGAAAAAAGAGGCACGTGTTCAAAGTTGTCAGTAGAAGTAGAGAGGAGATGAGGAAAGCTGAAGATTTGCACATCACTGCCTAAGCAGGTAGTGGAGCCAGAAAACCCCATCTGATTTAAACACTGAGGAGCTGTGATCCACAGAGGTATGGATATGTGCTGGAAGGTGGAATTAGATTGGTTTGCTTTCAGCTGACATGATGTATGAATAGTATCCGTCTGCATCGTAAACCTTCCATGACCCTGCGATTCTCAGAGAAAAGACACAGCAGAGGAAGGATGTGACAGTGCTGGAGTGGGTGCAGAGGTGATTCACCAGGATGCACCCTGGGATGAGCAGTTCAGTTTCGAGACCAAGGAGCTGGGTTTGTTCTCCCTGAAATGGAGGTCAAGAGGGGATATGGCTGAGGTTTATAAAATTATACGGGGTGGTGATTGAGTAGAATGCTGGAAAATTTTCCCCATATCAGAGGTAGGTAAAACAAGAGGTCACCAACTTAGGGTAACAAGAGAGTTTTAGAGGGGATTGCTGTGAGTCCTTCATGCAGAGGACAATGAGAACTAGGAATACACTGCAGGAGAAAGTGATGGAAGCACAGTCCCTGAAATCATTTCAGCGATGTCTAGAGCAGCCATTTTCAACATTTTTCCAGTTATGCCCCCCCCCCACCCCCAACCAAGGACTCTGCTCAAAGTTTATGGGCCCTCTTCTCTGTGAAGCAGTCATTTAGTTGGTTTCTTCCATACTTCTCTCCTACCGATTACATATTTTATGATTTCAGTGCCTGACCCTCCCTTCAATGTGTTGTAGCCTTGGTGCGGGGGGAAATTAGCACTTGAATAGCCCAGGTAGGAAGATGGGATTAGTACAGGTGGGTCCCCACAGGTCTGTGTCAACATGGTGGGCCAGCCTCTCCATGCTGTACCTACTTATGATGGGGTTCCATTGAAACAATAGCACCCTCTACCATTTTTATTTATTTACATTTAATTTAAACTGGAAAAATCTTATAAAACACAATTTATGCTGAAGAAACATTTCTGCAATGCACACTACCTTTTTTAATTTAAATTTTACTTAAATGCTGAAAACTCGAATATGTGGGGTGCCAAGGAGAGGATCCGCAGTCGGGACCTCAGATGAGCAGGGAGCCAGTGCAAGGATCTGCGGTCGGGAGCACGAATGTGCAGGAGGCCTGGGAATTGGGAACTCAGATGCACAGGTAGCTGGGAAGGAGACCCATGGTGGGAGCTCAGATGGGCAGGCAGACAGTGTCCACGGTCAGGAGCTCAGCTGCATGGGCAGCCGGGGAGAGTACCCACAGTCGGGAGCTCGGATGCGCAAGCAGACAGGGAAAGCGTCACTGTGGCATGTATCGGAAGTTATGGGGAAACACTGGAACTCCAAATTGTAACTTTGAAATATTGTAAGTCGGAACATCGTAAGTCAGGGTCTGTCTGTATAGCTATGGTGGTAGCACCCCACTACAGCACAGGAACAGGCTCTCCAGCCCAATCTGCCTTTGCTGACCAATTTACCTGTGTTCGAACCGAATCCTTCTCAACCTTCCCTCTCTGTGTGCCTGTCCTGAGGGTCCCCTGAGTGGGAATGGAGTGTAGCCATTTGCCACTGGGAGATTAGCAAGAACAGGGTTCATCCCTAGTGGTGGTCCACTCAGACCCTGACTGGCAGCTGAGTTGGTGGAGGTGCCACCAAACTACTCAATGATGCTCAATGATGGTTTCAGCTGCAGGACAGTCTGTCCCTCCTGCCCTCACTGCTTCTCCTGAGGGGGATCCAACTCGGAAGAGAAGCGATTAATCAACTGAGGCTGGGGGAAGGGAGAGCAGTAGGTGGGAGTCAGGAGTTTCCTTCCCCATAACTGAAACAATATCAGGAGATTTAATATGGTCTGGAAACAGTGTTGAGCGTACCTGCTCCTCCCACCAGTATACATCTGAGGGGCTCTGGCCTGATGGACCTGGGATGGGTTACCCAGGGATTGCAAAAAAGTTGGTAAAGTTTGACCCTGTGGATCCAACGACATCAGAGCTGCTCGACTATTCTGTGGAACACATGTCTGGATACTTGTGAGGCCATTGCTATGATTGACGTGTGTCAAAGCGAGGGCTGAGACTCCATTGGGCTTTACCCTCCCATTGTAATCGAGGTAGTGCCTTAGGTCTGAGGGAAGGAGTGTCTGGAGCCACAAACTAGCCAGCATCGGTCTCCCCGAAAGACTTCAGACAACCTGCTGGGTTTTACCAAAGGCCGCTATCATTTGTATCCCCTCATCAGGACGTCTCTACAATAACCAAGATGATAGACCAATTGAATGGTATTGGCATGGTGGAGCCTGACCTCCTGTGTCCTGGTTCTTTCCCCACTGTGCCACACTAACTTGTCAGGTAGTGATTCCCAGCATTGCCAGCCAAACCCATGCCTGCACAGAGCTGACCTTAAGGCCCATGCGCTTGCGTTGGTCATGTTCTGGTTCCGAGCTCCAGCGCAGAAATGTGCACACATCCTTGGCAATCTGACTCATGGTGGCAGGGGTCCCTGGAAGTGGGGAAGAACAAACAGTTACTGCTCAGCCAACTGCAGCGTCCTCACAATCACAGACGGCAGGTCATCCATGCAGAGATTGTCAGTCAGGGCAAATTCTCCCTGAAGCACCACCCCCTTTCCCCCTCCTCTCCTCTCCTCTCCTCCACCCACCGCCCTCTCCCACACTCCCCTCCCCCACCATTTCATGCCATGAGCATTCTGGTCTCCAGCCCCAAATCCAGTCTACACCTTCCAGCAACAGAGTCTGAGATGAGGAGGACCAACCACTGAGCTGCTCACCTCACACCTGAATGTGGCATCCCCCGACAGT
This sequence comes from Narcine bancroftii, assembly GCF_036971445.1. Lineage (NCBI taxonomy): Eukaryota > Metazoa > Chordata > Chondrichthyes > Torpediniformes > Narcinidae > Narcine > Narcine bancroftii. The sequence goes on from NC_091474.1 coordinate 30,001,921, forward strand.
ACAGACCCCCACTTTTCCCACGCCAACCCCCCCCCCCACCCCCCACACCAGCCTCCCCACGCCATAAACAACAAATTTTGTGATACCCATTCATGACAATAATTCTGTTTCTGCCCCCGGATAGCTCAGCGATGGGTAAGGTTACTCTCAGTCCTCCCCTGAAAATCTTGTCACCATAGTGAGTGACTCACTGCCTTCCTCCCTGCACAACCCATCTCCTCCGCCTGCAGTACTCAGAACACCAGTCTTTCATTTGTGAGTTCATCCAGTGGTTTTATACTTTTAGTGGACTGAAACTTAAAACCTCCCAGGGCTCAGAGTAATAGAACAGGAATCACATTGAGTCAGTTGTCTCAGACACACCTGCACCCAACTCTTACCATCCTCAAACTCAACAGCCTCATCATAGATCGGAGGGGCCATTCCGATAGCTTGACCAGGGAAGTAGGGGTTGTAGTACAGGTCCTCTCGGAGACTGATGCCAGCAGGAGGATCACAGTAGCCAACAAGTAGGGTGAAGATGTAATCCTCACCACCATGTCTGCACAGACAGATGAACGTCGAGTCAGAAGGTTTCTCAAACAAGTTCAAGGCATTAAATGCAATCAAGGGTTTACAAACAGATCTGCAGAGGGCTTTACCTCATCTCTTTGCAGTTCAGCTTCTCTGTTTTGGAACAAAATTATAACATTGGCTGAACAGACAACCCAATGGGTTACAGGTATTGTATTCCTAGAAAATGTACCATATTGTGGCTGCATAAAGTAAAGTTGTGTCATGTGCATCAAATTTACTTTATTTTCCCCCATAAATGCTATAGGCACCTCACTACCCCACAACCCTGTACGAGTCCCCGTACTGATTCGACTGTCCCTCTCTCCTCACAGCCCTCTATCAATCCCCAACTAATCCCGCTGACCCTGCACAACTGGAGTTCTTGACCACAAGACTCTTGAGTAAGTGTAGTGACTGGGGTTGCCTACAGAGAACTGAACCACAATAACTAGCTTTTCATTGGCTGGTTGTGTTTCCTCTAACAAGCAGTGAGACCAACATCAAAGGATTTTCACACACTGGCCTCTTAACCCTGCCCAGAAGAACCTGCATGCATGGACATGGAGCTTGAGAGGCTGAGTGGGGGGTGGGGGGGGGGGGGTGCCTTGTTGAGATTTATAAAATCATGGAGGGGGGGCATATTTAAGGTGAATGGTCACAATCTTTCTTTCAAGGTAAGGGAGTCTAAAACTAGACAGTACAGAGGGGAAAGATTTCTTGAGGACATGAGGAACAGATTTTTCACACAGAGGGTGTGGGTATATGGAACAAACTGCCAGAGGAAGTGCTCAGAAAGGCACCTTGGCAGGCATGGAAGAGTTGGGCCAAAGAGTTTGTTTCTGTGCTGAATAACTCTGTGAAAAATCCACTCAGGCAGAATGGAAGCATCAGACTGCAAGCAAATCCTGTTCCCAGAACTGCGGGGCAGATTTCAGCAGGCATTAGCAGAACCCAGCTGTGGGGAGGAATGCGTGGGAGCAGCAGTGAAGTGCAGGTACCTGGCATTTGCAATGTAACTGAGATCTGGTGGAAGGGCGCCATTATTTGCTGCTCTTGCTGCCTCGGAGTTGGGGTATGGCCGAGGGAAGTAATCAGAGAGCTTCCCAGGACGGGTGAACATCTCTCCATTCTCGTCTGGTCCATCCAACACTTCAATCTAGGAGTGGAGACACACGACAAAGAAACAATCTTCTGATTACAGCTATGCATGGATTCAGCACAGCTATTGCAGTTCGGATAGTTTTGAAAAGTTCAGTGGCATTCTATCAGGGACATTCCACAGATAACACGTCGTGATCCTACTTAGTGTCCTCCTCCTGTGCCCCGCTCTGGCCCCATACTCCCTGTTCCCGCAAACACCTGCTTCTCAGATATGAACGGCCCCAAGGCTGACACCCTTCACCTCAGGTTGATGTTCTAAGCCCTGTGTCATTCTCCACTTATCTCCCAGCTATCATTTTATGATGTGTCCGGGACTTTCAGCCAATTAGCTTTCATTATAATGACATCCAGGCCCAAAACATTGGTTCCTCTTCCTATGGATGCTCCATGATCTGCTGAGTTTCTCCAGCATGTTTGTGCATTGCACTCTGTCGGCCCCAGGAATAGACAATTTCTCATTTAACCAGCATCAAACCTCTAGATTCTTTAACCCAGGACAAATGACATGTTCAGACATGCAGTTCTGTAGTCTCTGTTGCACCTCTCCACCTCAACTCCTGCTCTGACAGGTCTAGCACCAAGTTCACCATTCACAGCGCCATCCAGAGCCAAACATTTAGAAATCTCAACTAAATGTGTCTCAGGAGTTTGCGGAGTCTTGGTAATAACATCATAAGCCCTGGCAAATATCTACAGATATATGATCTCATATCATGACACCAATAGCTCTCAGTGAAAAGCCAGTGGACACATCCTAGGACATCATAGGCAAGTTTCAGTGACAGCCATAACATCATAGTTTTACGTACTGATCAATGGTCTCTGTTCATCCCCTTTATTCCTAATACTCCTAGCATTGAAATAGACACATTTCAATCCTTCTTAATGTTTTGTCCCCTGCCTGTCCTTCCTCACCAACTCAGAACACATAGCATCATGCTTTTGTCCTACCCTAATCTCTGCACTCACATTCTGATTCCCAACCCCCACCCTGGCGAAACTAGTTTAAACTCTTCCCAACAGCCCTAGCAAACCTGCCTGCCAAGATATTGATCCCTTTCCAGTTCAGGTGCAGCCGATCCTTTTTGTACAGGTCAACCTTCCCCAGAAGAGATCCCAATGATCCAGAAATCTGAGCCCCTGCCCCCTGCACCAACTCTTCAGGCAAACATCCATCTCCCACAACTTCTTGTTCCTACCTTCTCTGGCAGCAATCCTGAGATTACCACCCTTGAGGACCTGCTTTTTAACTTCTTTCCTAACCACCTTTGTTTCCTCTTCAGGACCTCATCCCTACTCCTATCTGTCATTGGTCCCCACGTGGACCACAACATCTGCCTGCTCACCCTCCTCCTCCAGAATGCTACAAACTGGATCAGAGACAACCCTGACCCTGGTAGCTGGGAGGCAACGTACCATCCGGAAGCCTCAATCTCGTTCACCAAACCTCCTAACTGCTTTCCTAACCAATGAGTCCCCAATTGCCATGGTTCTCCTCTTCTCCCCCATTTCCTTCTGAGCTGAGGGGCCAGCCTCTGTGTCAGAGACGTGACCACCACGACTTGTCCCTAGCATATAGCAAGGATAAAGATACATAACTAATGTTTTGGGCTTAAGCCCTTCATCATAAGGGCTCAAGCCCAAAATATTGGATATGTATCTTTGCTATATAAAATATACTGTTTGACCTCCAGCATTGTATTTTTGACCTGCATCCATGACATCACCTGTGGAGACAACCTCCTGCTCAAGGAGACAAAAGTAAAGTGTGGCTGATCTCACCTCCTCAGCTAGAGCCTTTGCCTGTTCTTCTGTGTGAGTGACTCCGACTAGGTTACGGAAGGCCAAGTACTCCATGCTGTGACAGGCTGCGCACACCTCCTTGTATACTTGATAGCCACGACGCACACTGTGAATAAAGCAAGGTCGCAGCTTCAATCAGTCCTCCCTCACCTAAATTTCCAAGGCTACTTTATGGGTCGAAATCAAAGACTGATTTATTGCACTGGCAACTCTGCTTACATGGGCCCCTGGCACTGACCTCGGGGACCTCATCATCAGAGCGCCACTCTCGGGTTGGCCGGCGTTCCCACCAGAGTTCCTCGTGCAGAGGTCATCTGGGACGATGGCCAGTGTCACCCCCCCAAGTCCGCACGGTCACCGCATTCAACGGCCACTTTGCGGGCCGCTACAGTATTATGTATTTGATTCATTAGTGAAATTTGAAGATACCTGGTGACCTTTTATGTCTTATATTCATATGATGTAAATGTTTCTAATGTGATTGGATGTATGTATTCTCCCAGATGAGATATAGCTTTACCTTTGTTTTTTTTTAATTTATAGTAGGAACAAAAAAAACGACAAAACATATGAACCCTCAAAATAAGCTGCTCATCTTTTTTGTTATTGTTAGAGTAGGTTAGGTGTTTTTTTTAAATATAATACTTTTTTTCTTTTCACTCATTGCTTATACCTTGATGAAGGGCTTAAGCCCAAATTTTTGGTTATATATCTTTATCTTTGCTACATAAAGCACATTATTTGACCTGCTGAGTTTTTCCAGCATTGTGTTTTTCACTCTCTCGAGACAGTATGGGTTTTGGGAAATATGAGGCCAAGCACAGACAAGGTGGGCCAATGTGGTTGGTGTGGACAATTTAGGATGAAGGGTCTGTTCCCACACTGTGTAACTCTGTCTATGGTAAACTTGTCTCCACTCTTAACCATTCTTGTCCAATCGTAGGAAGCAGGTCCCAGCAAGCTATTCCAGTGTGGAAGGAACTAAACCAAGCCCACCCTCGTGCACATACACTGACCACTTGCCCCCAGCTGACAAAGCAGGTCTGACATGGACCTAGCTCCCTGGTCTGTGTGAACCAGTCCTGCACAGAGCAGCTCCCTGACCTAATTTATTGATCTAACTGAGATTTAACTGTCGACCAACTACCATTATCTCACCTGGCATGGTCAAGTGAAGACAAAAATCCTCCGTGACTCCAGGGGTAGCTGGGAGGATGGAGCTCCAGCTCGGCATACACAGAGCGATGCAAAGTAATTGCGAGTGCACTGCCCCCAGCAGCGAGCAACCCTAATGTGGACAATGCAATCTTCTTTCCACGAGGCAAGTTAGCAAATGATATCCTGGCCTATAATACACAAAATAATTTCTGTAAAATGCCACACGATGGAATCAAACTACAGATTCAATAAGCAGAACCCTTTCAACATTGAATGCAAAGTTGTTGGGGTAAACCATGAAAGTCTGCAGACACTATGGTTGAAGTAAAAACATAATGCTGAAGAAAGTCAGCAGTTCAAACAGTGTACCTTTTAGAGCAAAGATAAAGATACATAACCAATAGTTCAGGCTTGAGCCTTTCATCAAGACATGAGCAAAATGTCGGTAAATGCCCGAACAAAATTTATTTTGTTTTTTTTTTTTTACTTTGTTCACACATCTACCGACATTTTGCTCACACCTTGATGAAGGACTCAAGCCCGAAACATTGGTTATGTATCTTTGCTACATAAAGGACACTGTTTGACCTGCAGAGTTTCCCCAGCCTTGTGTTTTTACTTCAGTCACTGTGTCTGCACTTTTATATTTTACTCCATTCTCTAGGACCATTGTTGCCAACAACCTCAGCCATGTAAGAGTAAGAAATACACATATTTTGCAAAGCAAGTGTTCCCTGGAGATTTTGTGACTAAAGGCCCAACCCTAATTTTATTCTCCCACCAGAAAAAAATGTATTTTATTCACTTTGTTTAAACTGTCTCTTGGCCATCTATTAATCCAGTGGTACGCAAACTATCAGGGAATTGGAGAAACACCTGGAGGGAGCAGGCATTGTGAGGCAAGCTGATGGTATTCAAAGATAAAGTCTTCAAAAAGACACGGTCAGGAAATCTTTACTGGGATCCCATGTGGCCATAAAAATCTACCACACGTGGGTGCTCCCTTGATTACAATGGACAATTTTTTTTCCCCCAAAAGGTTTTCTTCCTGAACAAAAATTGGTGATTTTGATAGACTAAACATAAAGATCATTTCTGATTTGCTGTATTACATAGGAAGTGGGAAAAACTTTTATTTAATTTAGCCTGTCTAATCACGTAATGACATTGATTAATTCCTGAACACTTTTGGGTGTATTTTATGGATTTTGACCTGCTGATTTTCCTAGTTGTAACCTATTTTTGTGATTTCCTGACGTATTTTAAGTCTACCAGTATACTTCCCACAAAGCAAACTATTTTGATCAGGCCTGGGTGCTACGCGCAGTACAGGTGCTTTGCAAATGTTGTCTTAGGCGCAGTATGAATGCATATCACTCTCCTGGACATTTCCAAGTCATGAACTAACTATAGTGGGTGCTCAGCTGGCACCATCAATAAATAATTAAACAGTACAATTATATATTGTGCTACGATTCAAGAAAAAAATAATTATTACGAAAAATCTTTTCATGATTTAAAAAATCCAAACCACCATCATATTAAAGAAATAGAATTTAACCACATATAAAAAAAACATATATTTAAATTATTTAGTGACCTATAAATAACTCCCACTGTTGTTTAATGCCATTTGATATTTCTTAGCTTGACCAAATTGATTTAACTCTTCATGTGGAGAGCATTCTGACTGGTTACATCATTGTCTAGTATGGAGGTGCCAATGCACAAGACAACACCAGAGGGTTGTTCACTCGGCCTGCGACATCACTGGTACTATACCACTCCATCGAGGATGTCTACAAGAGGTTGTGTCTTAAAAAAAGTCTCTATCCTCAAGGACCCTCACCACCCAGGCCATGCCCTCTTTACTGCTACCATCAGGAAGGAGGTACAGGGGAGTCACGTGATGGAGTAGTGGCCGGACAGTGAACTCCAGCCCTCTCCAAAAAAGTCGGGAAAAACAAAGGAAAACACAAAGGCACAGAAATAAAAGTGAGTATAAAGGTGGAAAGAAGATGGCGACAAAAAAAGAAAAATCGAAAGCAACGGTAAGAAGAGAGGAAGAGAAGACAACGGAGGAAGAAGGTGAAGGCCTTACCTGTTCGAAGAGGCCCGCTGTGGAGAGAGAAACCCGCTCCCTCAGGTCGGTAGATAATGGACTACAAAAATGGCTCGCTGAGCCGAGTAAAAGTGCGCAACCGCGCATGAAAAAAAACACACCGACGGGAGGGGCGACCAGCTGGGGAGTCGATCTCCACAGCCGGCAACGACAGCTGCAGAACACCTGCAGCAAGAAGAGGCCACAGAAGACAATAGAAACAAGAAAGAAGAGAAGGAAAGGGCAACAAAGAAACAACAGATGGCCAACCCAGAGGAAGAAGAAGAGGAAGAGGAAGAGTACAGTGAAATAGAAGAAGAAAAGAAAGGCAAGATAAAGAAGGTACTTTCTCTTATTAAGGGATACATGGAGTCATTTAAAGAATGGCAAACACAGGAATTTAATGATTTAAGAAAAAGAATAAACAACACAGAAGAGAAAATGAATAAAATAGATATGACCTTAACAGAAATGGGAAAGAAAATGGACAAGATGGAAGAGCGGGCAGTAGCAGCAGAAATGGAGGTAGAGGACTTAAAAAAGAAATTAGAGGAATCTAATAAAAAAGCGATAGAGACACAAGAACTGTTAGCTCAAAAAATAGATATAATGGAAAATTATAACAGAAGAAATAACATAAAGATAGTGGGCCTTATGGAAGATGAAGAAGGCAAGAATATTTGGGAGTTTATAAAAGATTGGATCCCTAAGACCCTAGGATGTCCAGAACTACAGCAAGAAATGGAAATAGAAAGGGCACATAGAGCATTGGCCTCTAAACCACAACCACAACAAAAACCAAGATCTATTGTAGTAAAATTCCTAAGATATACTACAAGAGAAAAGGTACTGGAGAAGACAATGGAAAAAGTAAGAGAGGGCAACAAACCACTGGAGTATAAAGGGCAAAAAATCTTCATTTATCGAGATATAAGTTTTGAACTCCTAAAGAAGAGAAAAGAGTTCAATACAGCAAAGGCGATTTTATGGAAGAAAGGGTATAAATTTATACTAAAGCATCCAGCGGTATTAAAAATATTTATTCCAGGACAACAAAACAGACTATTCTCGGACCCAGAAGAAGCACGAAAATTTGCAGAACAATTACAAAAATAGACTGAGGGATGAAGACGGGTAATGAGAGTAAAAATGATCACGATTGATATGTATGTGGGTAAAGAGGTAAAAGAGTGAATAGATAAAATGTGCATACGTGAAGGTATCTGTACTTAGAGGAAAATATAGATAGTATAGACAAGATTGAATAAGGGAAGGTAATGGAATAGAGAGAATAAGGAGGGAATTAAAAGAGTGACCTTTGTTACATGAAAAGTGAAATCTTTTCTGGGGAGGGCTGGGTGGGGAGAAATAGCGGTCACTGCAAAATCAGTTGACGCTTGCGAGTGAATTTGCAAACCCAAATGGAGAGGGGAGATGTGGTTGTCCGACAAGGGATAAAGGACAACTCAGGAGGGGAAGGGGAGATTGGGGATAAAGAAGATATAAATAGGAGAATAAGGAAAATGTTGGATGTTGTAGGAATGTTGTCTTATAAAGAGTTGAAAATAAGAAAACAGAAATGGAAAAGGAGGAAAGGTAATGATGGAAAAACGAAAGGAGAAGATAAACAAAGTATAAAATGGCTACGCTGAACTATATGACTTTAAATATTAATGGAATACATAACCAAATTAAAAGGAAGAAACTACTAAATTTACTGAAAAAGGAAAAAATTGATATAGCATTTGTCCAAGAAACACACTTAACTGAATTGGAGCACAAGAAATTAAAGAGAGATTGGGTAGGACATGTAACAGCAGCATCATATAATTCAAAAGCAAGAGGAGTGGCTATATTAATTAGTAAAAATGTGCCATTTAAAATAGAAGAGGAAATAATAGATCCAGCAGGGAGATATGTTATGATAAAATGTCAGATATATTCGGAGTTTTGGAATCTACTTAATGCATATTCACCTAACGAAGAAGATCAAAAGTTTATGCAAGATATCTTTTTGAAGGTAGCTAATACGCAAGGGAACATACTAATAGGAGGGGATTTCAACCTGAATCTGGATCCAAATATGGATAAAACGGGGAAAAAAATTAACAGGAAGAACAAAGTAACCAAATTTATAATTAAATCAATGCAAGAAATGAAACTTTTGGATATATGGAGGAAACAAAACCCAAAAGAAAAGGAATACTCATACTACTCGGCTAGACATAAAACATACTCAAGAATAGACCTATTTTTGTTATCAGCTAGTATGCAGGATAGAGTAAGAAAAACAGAATATAAAGCAAGAATACTATCGGACCATTCACCCTTAATATTGACAGTAAAGCTAGAGGACATCCCTCCAAGAATGTATAGATGGAGATTAAACCCCATGCTACTTAAAAAACAGGATTTTTGAGAATTTATTGAAAAACAATTAAAAATGTATTTTGAAGTAAATACGGAATCAGTGGAAGATAAGTTTATACTATGGGACGCAATTAAAGCATTCATTAGAGGGCAAATAATAAGCTATGTAACCAAGATGAAGAAGGACTATAATCAGGAAACAGAGCAGTTGGAAAGGGAAATAGTAAACATAGAAAAAAAATTAGCAATGAAGGAAGATACAACTAAAAGAAGAGAATTGGCGGATAAAAAAATAAAATATGAAACATTACAAACATATAAGGTAGAGAAGAATATAATGAAGACAAAACAGAAATATTATGAACTAGGGGAAAAAACGCACAAAATCCTAGCATGGCAGCTTAAGACAGAACAAGCTAAGAAAATGGTATTGGCATCAAGGAAAAAAGACAAACAAATTGCATATAATCCAAAAGAAATTAAGGAAAACTTTAGAGAATTCTATGAACAATTATACCGAACTGAAAACGAAGGCAAAATAGAGGAATTTTTGACTAAAATTGAACTACCAAAACTACAAATAGAGGAACAAAATAAATTAACAGAACCATTTGGAATAGTAGAAATACAAGAGATAATAAAAAAATTACCAAATAATAAGACACCAGGAGAGGATGGATTTCCAATAGAATTCTACAAAACATTTAAAGACTTATTAATACCGCCCCTCCTGGATGTAATCAACCAGATTGATGAAACACAAAGCTTACCAGATTCATGTAAAACAGCAATAATTACAGTAATACTAAAACAAGGGAAAGATCCACTCTTACCAGCATCATATAGACCAATATCTTTGCTAAACACAGACTATAAGATAATAGCTAAACTATTAGCAAACAGATTAGCAGAACAGGTACCGAAAATGGTAAATTTAGACCAAACTGGATTTATCAAAAAAAGACGCACAACAGACAATATTTGTAAATTTATTAACTTAATTCATGCAGTAGAAGGAAATAAAGCACCTGCAGTAGCAGTTGCTTTAGACGCAGAGAAGGCCTTCGACAGAGTAGAATGGAATTATTTGTTCAAAGTATTGCAAAAATTCAGTTTACCGGAGAAGTATATTAATTGGATTAAAGCATTATATAAGGGACCGTTAGCGAAAGTGACAGTAAATGGACATGTATCAAAGCAACTTAACTTAAGCAGGTCAACGCGGCAGGGATGCCCACTATCACCTTTATTGTTTGCGCTAGCTATAGAACCACTAGCAGAATTGATAAGAATAGATAATAATATAAAAGGAATAAAAATAAAAGACAGGGAATATAAAATCAGTCTATTTGCGGATGATGTTATAGTGTACTTAACAGAACCAGAACTATCAATAAAAAAATTATATAGGAAATTGAAGGAACATGGAGAAGTGTCGGGTTACAAGATAAACGTAAATAAAAGTGAAGCAATGCCTATGAATAATGCGGATTTCTCAAAATTTAAGAAGGAATCTCCATTCAGATGGCAAATGCAGGCAATAAGATACCTAGGTGTACAAATAAACAAAAATCTAGGCCAATTATATAAACTCAATTATAATCCACTAATGAAAAAATTACAGGACGATTTAGAACATTGGAAAGATCTACCACTAACACTGATAGGAAGGATAAACTGTATTAAAATGAACATTTTTCCAAGGATATTATACTTATTTCAGGCACTGCCAATACAACTGACAGAAAAATTCTTCAAAGAGTTAAAGAAAATAATAAGGAAATTTTTATGGAGATGGGGGAAACCGAGGATAGCACTAGATAAATTAACAGAATGGTATAAACAAGGAGGCTTACAATTGCCAAACTTTAAAAATTATTATAGAGCCGCACAATTAAGATACCTGTCAGATTTTTATCAAACAAGGGAAAAACCAGACTGGACGAGATTAGAATTAGATAAAATAGGGGAAAAGATACCTGAACACATATTATATAAATGGGACGAAAAATTGGTACAACATAGAACTTCTCCAGTATTACATCATCTCCTCAATATTTGGAAGAAGATCCATGTAGAAAGAAATAAAACAAATTATCAATTACCAAAACTAATATTGACGCAAAATAAGCTACTCCCTTTTACAATAGACAACCTTTCCTTTAGAAAATGGGAAAAAAAAGGGATTAAAAGAATAGAAAATTGTTTTTCAGGAAGTAGATTCTTATCCTTTGAACAAATGAGAGATAAGTACAATATAACTGGAGATACAGCACTGGCATATTACCAACTGAGATCCTACTTGAAGGATAAATTAGGAAGCAATTTGAGTTTACCAGAGGGAAGTAACCTTGAATATGTGATTACAGATACAATGTTAATCAAAAGATTTATAACAAATATGTATATTAAACTGCAAGAAAAGGAGAATGAGGAAACAAATGGTAAAACTAAACAAAAATGGGAACAAGATTCAAATATAAAGATAAAAAAGGAAACATGGGAGAAATTATGTTCTGGAACGATGAGAAATACAATAAATACGAGGCTACGTATGATACGATATAATTGGTTACACAGACTATACATTACACCGCAAAAGTTAAATAAATGGGACCCAACAGTATCCGATAGATGTTTTCGATGTAAAAAAGAAAGGGGAACAACAATTCATGCAATCTGGACATGTGAGAGAGTAGAAAAATTTTGGGATGATCTCAATCAGATATTAAATAAAATAACAGAAAACAATATACCAAAGAATCCAGAGATCTTTCTCCTAAGTAACATAAAAAACAAAGAATTTGGAATTGATTTGGAGGATGCACAAAAAAGATTTGTTAAGATAGCCCTAGCCGTAGCAAAAAAATGTATTATGTCAACCTGGAAATTGGAAGATAATTTGAAAATACAACAATGGTATATAGAAATGAATAAATGTATTCCATTAGAAAAAATAACATATAGTTTAAGAAATAATATTGAAATATTCGAACAAGTATGGGAGCCTTACATTAAATACAATAGCGAAAACCTACCGGGGACAAACATTACCTAAGTTGATGGAAGGAGAAGGAAAGAAAAGAATGGACTCTGTAGAATTTCTGGTGTATTTTTGATGAATGACAACATTGTCTGACTGAATTAATGCAACCTAGATTGTATACCTAAAATGGATGAGAGGGGGGGGGGGGGTGGGGGGTGGCTTGGGAGGAGGGAGGAGAAAAAGTCTCTGTAAATGTGTGAAAAAGAAAAAGTGTATATCATGGCTAATGTGTTTTATGGTGTGAAAAATAAAAAAATTTAAAAAAAAAGGAAGGAGGTACAGGAGCCTGAAGACAAGCACCCAAATCCACAAGGGCAGCTTTTTCCCCTCTGCCATCTGATTTCTGAATGGATAATGAGCCACAGGCACAACCTCACTTTTTCCCATTTTCTTGCACTATTTATTTTTGAAATGTAATTTATGGCCGTCACAAAACAATGAATTTCGTGACACGTTCATGACAATAAATTCTGCTTATGTCCCATACTCCACTGAGTAATGAATGGTGTGACACTACCACCTTTTCCTGTCACCTCTCCTTCCAGAATGTCACACATCTTAGAATGTTTAGTTCCGAGCTTTTGTCAGCCTGTGATTAGATTTCTGTCATGGTAATGGCGCCACACACATTCTTTCTTTCTTTCTTCTTTGGCTTGGCTTCGTGGACGAAGTTTAATGGAGGTGTAATGTCCACGTCAGCTGCAGGCTTGTTTGTGGCTGACAAATCCGATGCGGGACAGGCAGACACGGTCGCAAGGGAAAATTGGTTGGTTGGGGTTGGGTTTTTCCTCCTTTGTCTTTTGTCAGTGAGGTGGGCTCTGCGGTCTTCTTCAAAGAACTGTGAGGCGCCAAGATGCACGGTTGGAGGCGATATCAGCCCACTGGCAGTGGTCAATGTGGCAGGCACCAAGAGATTTCTTTAGGCTGTCCTTGTACCTCTTCTTTGGTGCACCTCTGTCTCGTTGGCCAGTGGAGAGCTCACCATATAACACGATCTTGGGAAGGCGATGGTCCTCCATTCTGGAGACGTGACCTACCCAGCGCAGTTGGATCTTCAGCAGCATGGATTCGATGCTGTCGGCCTCTGCCATCTCGAGTACTTCGATGTTGGTGATGAAGTCGCTCCAATGAATGTTGAGGATGGAGTGGAGACAACGCTGGTGGAAGCATTCTAGGAGCCGTAGGTGATGCCGGTAGAGGACCCATGATTCGGAGTCGAACAGGAGTGTGGGTATGACAATGGCTCTGTATTCGCTAATCTTTGTGAGGTTTTTCAATTGGTTGTTTTTCCAGACTCTTTTGTGTAGTCTTCCAAAGGCGCTATTTGCCTTGGCGAGTCTGTTGTCTATCTCGTTTTTGATCCTTGCATCCGATGAAATGGTGCAGCCGAGGTAGGTAAACTGGTTGACCGTTTTGAGTTTTGTGTGCCCGATGGAGGTGTGGGGGGGCTGGTAGTCATGGTGGGGAGCTGGCTGATGGAGGACCTCAGTTTTCTTCAGGCTGACTTCCAGGCCAAACATTTTGGCAGTTTCCGCAAAACAGGACGTCAAGCGCTGAAGAGCTGGCTCTGAATGGGCAACTAAAGCGGCATCGTCTGCAAAGAGTAGTTCACGGACAAGTTGCTCTTGTGTCTTGGTATGAGCTTGCAGGCGCCTCAGATTGAAGAGACTGCCATCCGTGCGGTACCAGATGTAAACAATCTTCATTGTTGAGGTCTTTCATGGCTTGTTTCAGCATCATGCTGAAGAAGATTGAAAAGAGGGTTGGTGCGAGAACGCAGCCTTGCTTCATGCCATTGTTAATGCAGAAAGGTTCAGAAAGCTCATTGCTGTATCTGACCCGACCTTGTTGGTTTATCCAACTGCACGAAAGCCACACACATTAATGCATAGTCAAATATAGCACCTTCAACGTCGTCTTCATAACCCTTTTCCTGTCATTTAACTTCACACTTATTTCACTTGCTACCATTCTAACCTGCCTTGCTTTGTTTCTCTTCGCTCCAACTTCCCTTTGAGGTTCAATCCCCTTGCCCATCTTCCACAAAAGCACGAGCAAACTCTCCACAAACATGCTGGCCCCCACATTTGTCTGATTTGTTATGGTCCCATCTGCTCCTGACAAGATTCCAGTGTCTGAGGAATCTAAAGTCCTCCCCTCCTGCACAATCACTTCAGCCATGCATTCATCTGCTTATTATTTATTGAGATTACTATCTTTATGTTCCTGCTTTGGAATCTCATTCCTAGCTCCCTATTCCTTTTCTTAAACAGGTTGTAGGTGTAATTAGGTGGAGAGATTCAGTGGGTCAGGCAACACCACTGAAGGTCAATGTTTAGAGTTCAGACCATCCCGACCAAAAACGTTGACTTTCCATGGATGGTGCATGGCCTCTAGAGTCCCACCCCTGTTTCACAAATGATTGGAGAGGATTCTTCGAAACAGGATTTGTAAGCATTTGGGGAAGTACAGTCTTCTCAGAGATAGTCAGCATGGCTTTAGGAGGGGAAGGTTGTGCCTTACGAGTCTTCGTTTTTTGAGGATGTAACAAAAGAAATTGAAGAAGGTAGGATAATAGATGTGGTGTGTGTGGATCTTAGTAAGGCATTTGACAAGGTCCTATCATGAGAGACTCATTGAGAAAGTTATGACACATGGGATCCATATAACCTTGGTTGGATAAAAAAATTGGCTTGCTTGTAGAAAGCAGTATAGTAGTGGACAGAAAGTATTCTGCATGGAGTCAGTGACTAATGGAGTTCCACAGGGATCTGTTCTGGGACCGCTGATCTTCGAGATTTTTATAAATGACCTAGTGGAAGTAGTGGAAGGATGAGTCAGTAATTTTACAGATGATACGAAGGTTGGAGGAGTCGTGAATAGTGTTGAAGGTTGTCGTAGGCCAATGGTTCCCAAACATTTTCAGTCTGCCGCCTCGTTGGCCTCCAGGCAACATTCCCGGAGAAGGGGGTGGCGGCGCTGGGGGGGAGCGGGTGGCGGCGCTGGGGGGGAGCGGGTGGCGGCGCTGGGGGGGAGCGGGTGGCGGCGCTGGGGGGGAGCGGGGTGGCGGCGCTGGGGGCGAGCGGGTGGCGGCGCTGGGGGCGAGCGGGGTGGCGGCGCTGGGGGCGAGCGGGTGGCGGCGCTGGGGGCGAGCGGGTGGCGGCGCTGGGGGCGAGCGGGTGGCGGCGCTGGGGGCGAGCGGGTGGCGGCGCTGGGGGCGAGCGGGTGGCGGCGCTGGGGGCGAGCGGGTGGCGGCCGCTGGGGGCGAGCGGGTGGCGGCGCTGGGGGCGAGCGGGTGGCGGCGCTGGGGGCGAGCGGGTGGCGGCGCTGGGGGCGAGCGGGTGGCGGCGCTGGGGGCGAGCGGGGTGGCGGCGCTGGGGGCGAGCGGGTGGCGGCGCTGGGGGCGAGCGGGTGGCGGCGCTGGGGGCGAGCGGGTGGCGGCGCTGGGGGCGAGCGGGTGGCGGCGCTGGGGGCGAGCGGGGTGGCGGCGCTGGGGGCGAGCGGGGTGGCGGCGCTGGGGGCGAGCGGGTGGCGGCGCTGGGGGCGAGCGGGGTGGCGGCGCTGGGTCGAGCGGGAGGCGGCGCTGGGGCGAGCGGGTGGCGGCGCTGGGGGCGAGCGGGTGGCGGCGCTGGGGGCGAGCGGGTGGCGGCGCTGGGGGCGAGCGGGTGGCGGCGCTGGGGGCGAGCGGGTGGCGGCGCTGGGGGCGAGCGGGGTGGCGGCGCTGGGGGCGAGCGGGTGGCGGCGCTGGGGGCGAGCGGGTGGCGGCGCTGGGGGCGAGCGGGTGGCGGCGCTGGGGGCGAGCGGGTGGCGGCGCTGGGGGCGAGCGGGTGGCGGCGCTGGGGGCGAGCGGGGTGGCGGCGCTGGGGGCGAGCGGGTGGCGGCGCTGGGGGCGAGCGGGTGGCGGCGCTGGGGGCGAGCGGGGTGGCGGCGCTGGGGGCGAGCGGGGTGGCGGCGCTGGGTCGAGCGGGAGGCGGCGCTGGGGCGAGCGGGTGGCGGCGCTGGGGGCGAGCGGGTGGCGGCGCTGGGGGCGAGCGGGTGGCGGCGCTGGGGGCGAGCGGGTGGCGGCGCTGGGGGCGAGCGGGTGGCGGCGCTGGGGGCGAGCGGGTGGCGGCGCTGGGGGCGAGCGGGTGGCGGCGCTGGGGGCGAGCGGGTGGCGGCGCTGGGGGCGAGCGGGTGGCGGCGCTGGGGGCGAGCGGGTGGCGGCGCTGGGGGCGAGCGGGTGGCGGCGCTGGGGGCGAGCGGGGTGGCGGCGCTGGGGGCGAGCGGGTGGCGGCGCTGGGGGCGAGCGGGTGGCGGCGCTGGGGGCGAGCGGGTGGCGGCGCTGGGGGCGAGCGGGGTGGCGGCGCTGGGGGCGAGCGGGTGGCGGCGCTGGGGGCGAGCGGGTGGCGGCGCTGGGGGCGAGCGGGTGGCGGCGCTGGGGGCGAGCGGGTGGCGGCGCAGGGGGCGAGCGGGTGGCGGCGCTGGGGGCGAGCGGGTGGCGGCGCTGGGGGCGAGCGGGTGGCGGCGCTGGGGGCGAGCGGGTGGAGGCGCTGGGGGCGAGCGGGTGGCGGCGCTGGGGGCGAGCGGGTGGCGGCGCTGGGGGCGAGCGGGTGGCGGCGCTGGGGGCGAGCGGGTGGCGGCGCTGGGGGCGAGCGGGTGGCGGCGCTGGGGGCGAGCGGGTGGCGGCGCTGGGGGCGAGCGGGTGGCGGCGCTGGGGGCGAGCGGGTGGCGGCGCTGGGGGCGAGCGGGTGGCGGCGCTGGGGGCGAGCGGGTGGCGGCGCTGGGGGCGAGCGGGTGGCGGCGCTGGGGGCGAGCGGGTGGCGGCGCTGGGGGCGAGCGGGTGGCGGCGCTGGGGGCGAGCGGGTGGCGGCGCTGGGGGCGAGCGGGGTGGCGGCGCTGGGGGCGAGCGGGTGGCGGCGCTGGGGGCGAGTGGGTGGTGGAGTTGGTGGAAGCGCTGAGTGGGGGTAGTGACACCACTGTTTATTTTGCTCACTACTGCCACTACAAGTCTGGTCGGAAAATTACTGCACTGGCTTCTTCATTAAACTTAGCAGCAAAATGAATAATAAAACAGGTTTAGAAACCAGTCGTTTCCCTCCCCCCCCCACCCTTTTCCTCACCATCCCCTTGGATCTTTCCACCACCCAACAGGCAGGTGGAAGTGCTCACTTTGGAAATCACTATCATATGTTACAAAAGGATATAGACAGAAAAATGGCAGGAGTTCAATCTGGTTAAGTGTGAATTGATGCATTTTGGAAGGTCAAACCTAAAGACTGAGAACAGGGTTCATGGTCAGATATTTAAGAGTGTGGAAGAACAGAGGGACCTTGGGGATCAAATCCATATATCTGTCAAGGTTGTCAAATGCCACCCAGTTTGGTAAGATAGTTAAGAAGATCAATGGGATGCTGGGCTTCATTTGTCAGCAGATTAAATGCAACAGTTTACAGGTCACATTGTAACTCTACGCATCTCTGGTAAGACCCATTTAAGAGTATTTTGTTCAGTTCTGATCACTTCATTTTCAGATAAATGTAGAAGCTATGGAAAGGGTGCAGAGGATATGGCAAGGTTAGCAGAGCTGGGATTTTTCTCTTTAAGGTTTAGAATCTTACTAGAGGTCTGCAAGATTCAAGATTCTGAGAGATATAGATGTTTCACCAGAGCAGGAGTCGGAAACACCAAAGGAGATCTGTACAAAGGAAAGGGAGGAAGTTTAGGGGAGACATCAGGATAAGTTGTTTTTTTTTTACACACAGAGAGCTGTGGGTGCCTGGAATTCCTTGCCAGAGCTGGCCGTGAAAGATGAAACATTTGGGGCATTTAAAGAGACTCTTAGACAGGCACATGGATAGAAGAAAAATAAAGGGTTACAAGGACAGAAGGGTTTAGTTTTGTTTGGTAGGAATACATCAGTTCGCACAACATTGAAGGTTGAGGGCCTGTACTGCGCTGCAGGTGACCAGAACTGAAGACAATATTCCAAGTGGGGTCTAATCAGAGTATTACAATGCTGCCACATTACTTCATAGCTCTTGAACGATCCCACGGTTAATGAAGGCCAACACACCATACACCTTCTTAACAACACAGTCAATCTGATCAGCAGCTTTGAGTGTCCTATGGACATGAACCCCAAGATCTCTCCATTCATCCACACTGCACAGAATCCTCCCATTAACATTGCAATCTGCCATCAAATTTGACCTACTGAAATGAACTACCTCACACTTTTCTGGGTTAAACTTCTTTGCCCAGTTTGTTCACACTCTCCATAGAATAGCTACTTCATCTTGAGATTAAATCTACTGAATTTTCACACAATAAACTAAATGGGGAAGAACTGGGCACACCAGGCACCTCACAGGGAGAGTCAGGTTTTAGGTTGGGACGGTCCTAACCCGATACATTGACTCTCCATTTTCCTCCAGGTTAAAAGATATTTGACATTACATCAGACCCACTGAGCTCCTCTAACAGTTGCTGTTGTCTCCATCATGCGTCCATGCAAAGTTTTCATAAACTGAATTGAAGACAAAAATATCTTCGGGAACACATTATCGATATGGCACACCAAATGAGATCCCACAAACCAAGTACAATTCTGACATTCTTACTCTACTTTCCAATTGGACATTGATGTTTACAATTTCTCACTGCTTTCCTTCTAACATTTTCTCACATTGACTTCACCTCCAGCTTCTTGCCCATCTGCCTCAACACCTTTGAAGACTCTTTAGCCACTCTGCACAAGTCAATATCCCAGTTTTATTTTAATCAGCAAATCTCCAAATCATTACTGTAAATTGCAGAACTGATCCCTGCAGCACTCCACAATCTGAGAGCGATCCCATTCACTCTTATAGTTTTATAGCCAGAGTCAGAAGTACAGACACCTGAGGAGAACAATGGAAACTGGTTTTTGTTCATTGATGTATGATTTGGACTGAATGCTCGTGATGGCAGTATTTACTGTTCATCTTTGACAAATCTTGTCCTGAGGCATTCCACATGAGCATGTTTTTGGGTCTGTAATAATGTTTGGGCCAGGCCAGGACTGCAAATGCATAGAAAAACACAGCAAGTCAAACAGTGTACTTTAGAGAGCAAAGATAAAGATACATAATCAACATATGAGCAAAATGTCAGCAGGCGCCCAAACAAAATTCATTTTGATTTTTTAATTATTTTGCTCAGGTGCCTGCTGACATTTTGCTCATACCTTGAAGGGTTCAAGCCCAAAACGTTGGTTATGTATCTTTATCTTTGCTCTATAAAGTACACTGCTTGACCTGCTGAGTTTCTCCAGCACTGTGTTTTACTCTTTTCTCTAGGTTCACCCTTTATTTTCCCATTGTTACCAGCTATGTGAAAGCAAGAAATGCACATATTTTGCAAAGCAAATGTCCCTGGAGATTTCATGACTAAAGGCCCAACCCTAATTTTATTCTCCCACCAGAAAAAAAACTTATTTTTCAAAATCTTGTTTAAATTGTCATTTGGCCAGTAGTACACAACTAGTGGGGTACCTTGTTGAAGGGCTCAAGCCAAAGTTAGTTATGTATAGAACCACAGAATATTACAGCAATGAAACAGGCCCTTTCAGCCCTTCAAGACTGTGCCAAACCATTTTTCTGCTTAGTTCCATTGACATGCATCCAATCCATAGCCTTCCATACCTTTCCCATCCATGTACCTGTCCAAATTCTTCAAAAATGTGAAAATTGAGCCTGCAACTTGTTCCACACCACCACCACTCTCTATGTGGAAAATGTTCCCCTTTCACTCATGTCCTCTGGTCCATATCCTCGCCTATCCTTAGTGGGGAAAAAAAGCCTATCTATATCTATTCTGTTTATCCCCCTCATAATTTTAAATACCTCAATCAAATCTCCCTTCATTCTTCTACACTCCAAGGAATAAAGTTCAAATCTGTTTAACTTTTCCCTGTTTCACAGTTCCAGAAGTCTTGGCTACATCCTAGTAAATATTCTCTGCACTCTTTCCATCTTATTAATATCTTTCCTGAAATTAGGTGACCAAAACTGCACACAATACTCCAAATTTGACCTCAGCAACATCTCAACTCCTATACTCAATACTTTAATTTATGAAGGCCAATGAGTCAAAAGCTCTCTTTATAACCATATCCATGTGTCCACTATCAGAGAATGTGTCTGTATTCCCAGATCTTTGAAAGCCTTCCTCGCTGTCCACAACGCCTCCAATCTTTGTGTCACCTGCAAACCTGCAGATCCAATCTACCACTCCAGATCATGAATACAAATCTAGATAATACCTTTATCTTTGCTATATAAAGAAAGGTCAGTATGACCTAGTAAATTTCTCCAGTATTGTGGTTTTACTTCATTCATAGTGTCTGCAGACTTCCGACGGATACCTGGCCCAGATGGGACGTGCACTAGCTCAAATTCCTGGGTAAGTGATCCACCAGTATCTTCCTAGGACCGGGACCTCCCCACCTCCCCATCAGCAGGCCATGACCGCACTCATACCCCAGCAAGTGGGGCCCAGAGACCGGCCTGACGAAGTCTGCGGACGGGTGACCGGCCTGTTCCAGCCGCGGCCTCCCGGGTCGCCTTGCTCCCGGCCGCCAGGTGAAGGAGAAAGGCCGGTGACCTTGACGCGAGCGATCGTTTTAACCGGCAACCGCCCGCTTTTCCGCACCACGCTTGCGGTCCGTGTCCCCGCCGAGGCCGGGGCGCCATCCGGCCAGTTAGCCCTCACCTTACGGCAGTGGAAAGTTGCCTGTCGGCTGCGGAGAACAGCACGCCCGCTCCCGGCCGCTGCTCGCAGCGCCGCCATCTTGAGAGTCCGGGCCTCACTTCCAGCATGCACCGCTCTCTGCGCCGGCATCTTGGGAGTTTCGACCTTATGTCCGGCATGCATCGCGCCCACAAGAGGGAGAGTTTTTTTAAACCCCAAAATAGCCTTTATTCACAATAAATTATTTTCAAAACAGAAAACCTTTCCAAGTCTTTAGTGTCATTCCTATCACTGTGCATTGTTACTGTAGGGCACTACCATATCACCACAGTTACATTCATGTCTATTTATACCACTGCCACCCCTACGACGTCTTGTCCTTTCTCCCCCTCTGTTGTTTGAGGGGCTTCACCCCAGGCTCAGCCCTTCAGTGCCCGGTAACGGACAAACTCTAGACTGTGGTCCTTTCCCACTGCGCTCTTGCATGGCTGCACCAAGCCTCAGCACGTGCTCCTGCTGCCCAGAATGTGCCAGTCGGCAGCATTCCCTCACCAATATGTGCTGGAACACCAACAGGTTTTGGGCATCTTTCGCCGAGTTGATGGACTTCCAGCAGTTCCAGATGTCTGACTCCGTCCCCGGGAACACCTCCGACATGCTGCTGCTGCTGGGGATGAAATGTGACAATGACCCTTGCATCCTCCTCCACACGCTCTTCGCGAATCTGCATTCTGCAAAGAGGTGGACAACTGTCTCTACTCCGCCCCAATAGTCTTGGGCACAAAGTGCGTGGAGGAAAGTGATGTTCCAGTTGGCCAGGAAGGATCTGACTGGGAGGGCTTCTTTCACTGCCAGCCAGGCCAGGTCTGGGTGCTGGTTTGTGAGCCCTGGTGATGAGGCTTTCCACTAGGTGACCCAGACACTCTGCTAAGGAACCTCCCTGGCGAGAGTTCAGGGAAACTGCCTTCCAGTTCCAGCGAAGGGCAAGGTTGGATGCACCGCCCCCTTCCACCCGCTGCTGCGTGCCGTGGCCCCTCCGTCTACCGCCAGGTAGAGCGCCCCCTGTCACCCAGCGCCAGATGCAGCACTCCCTATCACCTGCCGCCCGCCGCCGGGTACAGAGCCTTCTATCACCCGTCGCCATATACAGCCCCCCCTGCCGCTCGCCGTCAGGTACAGCATCCTCTTCCATCTGTTATAGCACCCCTGCTGCCGAGTACAGCGCCCTCTGGCCGCCCGCTACAAGGTACAGCGCCCGTTACCACCTACCGCGAGTACAGCGCACCCTGCCATTCGCTGCCGAGTACAACGCCCTCTGTCACCCGCCGCCGGGTCTGCTCCCCCTGCCAACCAGTGCTGGATACAGCGCCCCCTGCCCCCCGCCATCTAGTACAGCATCCTCTCCCATTCGCCGGATAGAACGCCCACTGCCGTCGACAAGGGGGGAGAAATGCCATTCAGCCCCTTTGCACAGATGCTGGCCAAATATAGGCGTTAGATTAAAGCCACTTGCCCAGTCTCAGTGATGGCCTGCTGTTAAAGGCTACCCACCCACTAGCACAGATAACGTGTGGCTGAAGGGTGGTGGACTCAGATACCAAAGGAACTGTACTTCCCAGCCACTGGGCATGAAGGTCCCATGGCAGGGGAGATGCAAAGGCAAGGATGGGTGGTCCCAAGAACAGGAGGGTCCTGAGAAATGGGGATCTCAACAAGAGGAGGATCCTAAGCTGGGGGCATCTTTTGAGGATTGTGTGCACCAAAAGGTGTGGATCCTGAAGAGAAGGACTATCTGAGCTAAAAGTAGGTCCAGAAGATCATCTGATCTGAGCAGAGGAAGTCCAAAAAAGGGAGGGTCCTGGATGATAGGGAATCTTAAAGAGATGGGAATCAGATGGGGACTCTTAAGGAAGGGGTGTCCCAGAGGGGTTCTAGAGAGTGATGTGAATCCTAGCATCATAGCAGGGAACTGGAACCTGCGATGAGTTTGGAGAGAGGGATCTGGGATGGGAGGGGTAAACATGGGTTCCTTGGGCATTGGGAAATGGTCAGTGTGGTGGTCAGATCATCTCAGTTGTGGGTAGTCCACTCAGGGGTTAAATCCACACAGGCCTGTCTCAGTGCTGGAGTGGCAAGGAGTATATGGCACAAACACAAGATGGTTTCCTACATCTGTGTGTTGCAGAACCAACGGGGCATCCAGCTGTTTGAGGTTTGTGTATTGAGAAAGTATCCTGGTAAGGATTGGAGAATTGACTGAAATGGGTCCTTGACTTTGTCCTTCGAGATGAAGACTGTTCTGCCCTCTTTGGGTTCCCTTTAGCCCACCAGACCTTCACCCAGTTCCCTCATTTATCACATCTTGAGCACATGGCGTCTTTTGCGAGGGATCAGATGGAGGGGTGCTGTGCCTGTCCACAGAAGTACCATCCCCAGTTGCCTGGTGCCGCTTTTGCCTGTGAGGTTGTCAGCTCCTAGTTGGGCCTGTTCGGTGTATCGCCAGCTCCAGGATGCTGGCCTAGTCTTTCTTCCCCAACTCTAGCAGTTGCTGGCTCACATACCTCAATCTCACTCCTGTCACGAGGTTGTCCCGGATTTGTTCCTCCTCTCTCACCTGGGCCATGGCCACTTCACAGTGGCATTTTCTGGTCAGCATCCAGAATTCAAGGACATAATCATCCAGCAACTCACCTGGACACTGCCGACGTTGAGAGAGCCGGTGCCTCACCAGCACGCCATTCTGGGGCCACATGTAGTGGGCCTTCAAGCCTTCTATGGCAGACACAGTCTCTGATGACAGCAAATCCCTTGGGGCCAACTCAAGAGAGAAGTGCAAATCTCTGAGACTATCAGAGTTGAAGACATCTTGTGTGGCCGTCAAGTAGGACTGGATGCACTCCAGCCATTAGGCAAATTCCTTTGGGGTCTCTGGGGACAGAGGGTTGACCTGGAGCATGCCTGGCTTCAACAGGGCTTCCATCCTGCTTCAAAGTTAAGCTATTTAAATTGTAACGCGACTGAATGCACTCTGAGACAAGTGAGGAGTACAAACACACTTTGAATAACTTACAATCAATGGCCAGTAGACACAATAGTCCTCAGGTGAATCTGAGGTAAGGCAGGAAAACCAGGGTTTATATTGGGGTAGGTGAGGGAGGAGCCTCTCATCTGAACAATACACAGACAGCGAATTCCAGTTCACTGCCGCCTACATGCCAAGCCAAATACCTTCTTCACCTCCTTGTCCTCCTGAGTCCCCACTTTCTTTGACATCCAGGTTTCTCCTTGGATGTGAAGGGTTCAGGGGGGATATTGACAGTTGCCGTGAGTGGGCAGAGAAATGGCAGATGGAATAGAATGTGGGAAACTGTGAGGTCACCCAGATTAGAACACTAAACAGAAAAGCAAGGTATTTTTTGAATGTTTTGAGATTTCTACAGAGAGCTGGGAAGGACATACCTCTGTCTCAAGACAACATTCAATTACAACAAGAGAACAAAAGATATGTGGCCTCCTTCCCTGTAGAAAGAATTCATTGGCTGTGAAGGAGTGAATGATGGATTTGGCCATTGAGGGCAGACAGAGTACACTGTATTTGAAGATGGGAGGAGATCTTGAAAGCTTAAAAAAAACTTAACCTTGACGAGCTGAAGGAGAACATTTCTCCTGGCTGGTCTGTTGAGGACAATAAGGAGGAATTTCTTCACAATGGGTGGTGAATCTTTGGATCTCCTTACCCTGGAATCACAGAATTCATTCAGACCAAGCTGAGCAATTCCTGGTTCATTGAAGGGTGGGGCAATAGTCTAAGAAGCTGTTGAAGATGAGTCTCAAACTGTGTGCATGGCCGAACAGATCCACAGGGCTGAATACTCTCCTCCTGCATCTATTTCTCAGGTCTGTGGAGCATTGGTGTGTGGACAATATCGCTCAAGGCTTCCATCTTCCTGACTGTGCTCTCCAACCACCACAGTGGGCAGAACTACTGACAGCATCACGTAGATTTCCTGTCTTTGCCCCACTGCTCAGAGAAAGGCAGTTCTCCATCACCCCACCAGCCTCCGCATTTCAACACATCATCTTGAACAGTTTAAGGCAGCCTCAGTGATGGTCGCCATCTTCCCCTCCCCTCCCCCCTCCCCATACTTGCCCCTCACATCTCCCTTCCACACCACCCTTTCCCTCCCCTCCACACCTCCCTTCCCCTGCTCCAGCTGACTCCACACCTTCCCTCCCTCCCCTATACCCACTCCTCCTCTCCCCTCCCTCCCCATTCAGCACATCATGGAAATGTCCTCTCTGCACCTCTGATTGGTTCTTGTCCCCACAAACAATGGGAGATGCCATACGTCCTGATGCGAAGTGTTGATATATTTTAATTTTCCTATGATGTCATCTGGAAATAAGCTGATTTTATACTCCTTCTCCTTTATTTTTTATCCCTTTTATTTTATTTTCTATTCTAATCAGTTCTGCCAAAAGTTCTATTGCTAAGGTGAACAATGAGGGGGATAATGGACATCCCTGTCTAGTTGACCTACTTAATTTAAATCAGTTTGATACATATCCATTTACTGCTACCTTCGCCAATGGTCCATTGGCTTTAATCCAATTAATATATTTTTCTGGTAGATTGAACCTCAGTAATACTTTAAATACGTAGTTCCACTCTACTTTGTCAAAGGCTTTTTCTGCATCTAAAGCAACAGCCACTGTTGGTTTCTTATTTCCTTGAATTGCATGAATTAGATTAATAAGTTTGCAGACATTGTCTGCTGTTCATCTCTTTTTAATAAATCCAGTTTGATCTTGTTTTACTATTTTTGGTACAACAATCGGCCAATCTGTTTGCTAATAATTTTGCTATTATCTTATAATCTGAGTTAATTAGAGATATTGGTCTATATGATGCTGGTGTTAGTGGATCCTTCCCCGTCTTTGGTATTACTGTAATTATTGCTGTCGTACATGAATCTGGCAAGTTTTGTGTTTCTTCTACCTGGTTCATTACTTCCAGGAGAGGAGGAATTAATAACTCTTTAAATTTTTTTTTATAGAATTCTCTTGGAAATCCATCCTCTCCTGGTGTTTTATTGTTTGGCAGCTTTTTTAATATATCCTGTACTTCCTCTATTTCAAATGGTTTTATTAGTTTGTTTTGTTCCTTGCAATTTCGGCAATTCAATTTTAGCTAAAATTTCCCCTTGTTCTCAGTTTGGTATAATTGTTCATAAAATTCCTTAAAGTGCTCATTAATCTCCATTGGATTTTATGTAATTTGTTTGTCCCTTTTCCTTGATGGCCAGTTCTTTTACCTTGTTCTGTTTTAAGTTGCCAGGCTAATATTTTATGTGTTTTTTTTCTCCCAGTTCATAATACTTTTGCTTTGTTTTCATTATGTTCTTCTCCACCTTGTACATTTGTAATGTTTTGTATTTTTTTTGTCCGCCAATTCTCTCTTTTTCGTTATATCATCCCTTTTTACTAGTTCCTTTTCTGTACTTACTATCTCCCTTTCCAACTGCTCTATTTCTCAATTGTAATTCTTTTTCATCTTAGTTACATAACTTATTATCTGTCCTCTAATGAAGGCTTTCATTGGATCCCATAATATAAATTTCTTTCACCGATTCTGTGTTTATTTCAAAATATATTTTAATTTGGCATTCAATAAACTCTCTAAATCCCTGCCTTTTAAGTCGCATTGAGTTTAACCTCCATCTGTTCTTGGTGGGATGTCCTCCAGTTCTATTGCTAATAACAGGAATGAATGATCTGATAGTAGTCTAACTTTTATACTCAGTTTTCCTAACTCTCCCTTGAATATGGGCTGACAACAAAAACTTATAAATCCTTGAGTATGTTTTATGCCTACTTGAATAATATGAATATTCCTTCTCTCTTGTGTGTTGCCTCCTCCATATATCCATAAGTTTCATTTCCTGCATTGATTTAACCATAAATTTGGCTACTTTATTCTTTTTGCTTGTCTTTTGTCCTGTTTTATCCAACATTGGATCTAAATTAAGGTTAAAATCCTCTCCTATCAATATATTTCCTTGTATGTCTGCAATCTTTAAAAAAAATATCCTGCATAAACTTTTGATCCTCCTCATTAGGTGCATATATATTGAGCAAATTCCAAAATTCTGAGTACATCTGACACTTTATCATTACACTTTATCATTACTCCCTGCTGGATCTATTATTTCCTCCTCTATTTTGATTGGTACATTTTTGTTAACTAATATGGCTACACCTCTAGCTTTTGAATTATATAATGCTGCAGCTACATGTCCTACCCAGTCTCTCTTTAATTTGTTATGTTCCACTTCAGTTAGATATGTTTCCTGCACAAATGCTATATCTATTTTTTCTTTCTTCAGTAAATTTAATAGCCTCTTCCTTTTAATTTGGTTATGTATTCATTAATGTTTATAGTCATGTAATTCAACGTGGCCATCTTGTGTCTTGCTTACACCTCTTCTGCTTCCTTGCTTCCTCCATCCCCCTTTTTCCCATTTTCATTTCTTAGTTTTCCCTTATTAAACTCAATGCACGACAACACATTTAAAACAAAGTACTCCAACAATTCCCACACCCAATAATACCTTAACCCCAAATGCTTCCCCCCCCCCCTCTCTGAGTTGCCCTTTATCCCTTGCCAGGCAACCACAACTCCCCTTTTTATTTGGATCTTGCTCGCAAGGGTCAACTGATTTTGTGGTGATGGTTATTCCCTCTCCCCCCAGACCCCAGAAAAAACTTTTTTTTTTAAACACATGTAACAAAGCGATCTCTTTTTTTTCCCCTTACGTCCTTCCTTCCCTTTTCCCTCTTTAGTTCTTTACATGTACATTGTTTTTTACATCTTTATATATACTTTATCGCCATTCTTCATTCTTGTTACATCTCTTCATCTCTTCTTCTGTCCTGCAAAGGTCTGCAAATTCTTAAGAACAGTCTGTTTTGCTCCCCCGGTATAAATATTTTAAGCACGACTTAAAATAAATTTATAACCTTTTTTCCATAAAATTGTTTTCGCTGTATTAAACTCCATCCTCCTCTTTAAGAGTACAAAACTTATGTCTAGGTAAAAAGATATTTTTGACCTTTTGTATTCCAATGGCTTATTATCTTCTCTAACTTTATTCCTTGCCCACTCCAGTATATTTTCTCTTGTCGTATATCTCAAAAATTTTACTAAGATGGATCTTGGATTTTGATGTGTCTGCTCTGTGTGCCCTTTCTATTTCCATTTCTTCCTGCATTTCTGTCATTCCCAGGACTTTCAGGATCCATCCTTTTATAAATTTTTTCATGTCTGTCCCTTCTTCAGGCTCACTATTTTTATGTTGTTTCGCCTACTATAATTTTCCAACATGTCAATTTTCAGAGATAATAACTTTTGTGTCTCTTTAATGTTTTTGTCACTTTCTTCCAATTTTTCTCTTGTCATTTACTTCCATTTCTACAGCTGTTTCTTGTTCTTCCACATTCTCTACTCTTTTCCCTATTTCTGTCATGACCAGTTCTAAACTTTTCATTTTATCTTAATTATATTTGGCCCGCAAGATCATTTCAAAAATGTATTAGAGGTGGCCCGCCCTGCAGCGAGAGCCGATGCTGGTTTTTGGTAATGTCACCCCCTCCATCCTCCCCCTTCATTGCACATCCTTCCCCACCCCCTAACTATCCCCTCCCCCCTAAAACCACCCCCCTTAAAAGATGGCCAGAATATTCTCAAAAAGGAATCCAGAATGGTAAAGTTCCACAAACCTTCTGCTGGGAATCCTAACAACACCCGGGCATAAGATCCACGGGACGCGGAGGGAGCAAGAGTGTTGCAGGTTGACCGTGCAAACTATTTGAGAACGGGGAAAACAAAATTGTAACATGAGAAGTCTGTCAATGTCATCAGCCAGCAAGCCAGTTGGAAGGCTCCCCGCACAACCAGTCACTTCTCCCACCAGTCGAGCGGTGCGGCAGATTGGCGAGCACCTGTGATTTCCTGTTGGCGCGACGGACATGGCAGGCTGCGCACGGTCCCTGCTGTTCCGCAAAGGCTGATCGGCAGCGCGCTGGGCCTGAGTGGGTGGGTAAGCAGGGGTGGGCAGAGGGTGTAGGTGAGGAGTAATGGGCAGGGGAAGTTATGGTGGTACGAGGGGCAGTTAGAGGGAGGGATGAGTAGAAGGAGGGGTGGATAGGGAAGAGGTAAAAGGGGAGGGGCAGGGTGAGTAGGGGAGGGGTGATTAGAGGGTGAGAGACGGGTAGAGGGAGGAACAGGTTGAGGGGAGAGGCAGTAGAGGGGCGTGTATAGGATGGGGTGGGTAGAGGCAGAGCGAGTGGAGTGAGGGGTGAGTAGAGGTTGGGTAAAGGACTGGTCAGGTAGAGGATGGTGGGTCGAGGGTGAATAGAGGTCTAGAGTCTGAGGAGTGAGCAGGAAATGCTGAGTCCTGATGCAGGCCAAAATGGACACAGCCTGTGAATGCTGACTACATCTCCACAGGGACCAAATAGGTTTCCCTCAGGTCAACCAAAGGGTGAACTTGAGCTACCTACTCCTGACCTGTAACATTATCCTCCTAAAGTTATATCCTAAAGTTTAACATTACATATGTTGAAAGAAGAGAAAACATGCAGATGTTGTTTAAAATTTTCAATAAATATTTAGTTCGGCCCTCGACTTAGTCCAAGTTTTTAATTTTGGCCCTCCGTGAATTTGAGTTTGACACCCCTACTCTAATTTGTTCTTCAAAAAAGGCTTTATCTATATTCTGTCCATCTGTTTTACCTTCTATTTCTCTGTGAAGATCTTGGTCTTCTTCTTCTTCTGTGCCTGTATCTGTGTTTGTGTCTTCTCTTTGTGTCTGTGTCTCCTTCTGTTTTTCCTGATGAACTGCTTATATCTTTGTCGGGCCTCCTCTTGCTGGGCCTCTTGCTGTTGGTCCTCCCCTCCTGGGCTGCCCGTCTGTCAGTGTTTTCTTTTTCTTTTGATTGCGCACTGCACTTTTGTTTGGCTCCAAGAACCATTTTTGAAGTCCACTGGTCAGGAGGTCGTGACTCCACAGGGCAGGCACCAACCTTGGGGATCGGGCGCTCCTTTGTGCAGGTAAGGCCATCTTCTTTCTCTTCTCTATAACTTTATCTTCTATTTCTTTTTTTTTGAGCTTTGTCTTTTCCTAACTTTTTTTCTGGAGAGGGCTGGTTTTACCTGACTGGCCACTAGTCCATCACGTGACTCCTCCCGACCTGGTGAGTTCTTGATGTTTGGACAAGTACTTGTCCTTGTCCTTGAAGAGCTTATGCCTTCTTTAAAAGCCTTGTATGTGATGCATGTCAAATATTGTTGATAACACAGCACCATGCCCACTGGTTCCTTCTTGCTACTTAAAGCTTCAACAAAGTCTATCAGATTCCCAAAGAGGATTTTCTTTTGATGAAGTTATTGTCATATACACAAGTACGGTGAACAAATACACTGACATTCCTGTTTGCTGCAGCTACAGGTGTATAAAATACACTAACAGATAAGAAAGAAAAGATGAGAAAGAAAAGGTGAAACATATAAAGGAGAGATAAAAATTCACAGTTATGGTTCATGTAAATTAATGTGATGTTACGTTATTGCAGACAGATCTGTTGGTTGTTCTAGAGTAGTTTATGGACTGGGTGAGGGTAGTACAGGGAGGTTTGAGAGGCTGATAGCCTAGAGGTGCTGGACATCAGGCACCCAGCTCTACAAGTCTCTGGTGAGACCACACCTAGAATATTGGGTTCAGTTCTGGTCACCTCATTATAGGAAGGATGTGGAATCTGTGGAGAGGGTGCAGAGATTTACAGGATTTTGCCTGGATTGGAAAACATGTTTTATGAGGTAAGGTGAGCAGAATATTCTCTTTGAAGCGAAGAATGAGAGGAGACAATAGAGGTCGACAAGATTCTGAAAGGTATAGATAAGGTGGACAGCCCGTGTGCGTTTCCTAGGGCAAGAGTTAACAAACACCAGACAACATCTGTACATAGTGAAGGGAGGGTAGTTTAGGGGAGACATCAGGGGTAAGGTTTTGTGAGTGCCTTGAATGCTTTGCCTGGAGAAGGGGTGGAGCCCCCTAAATTTTTCACCCTTAATTCATGTCCTCTGGTTTGTATCTCACCTGCCCTCAGTGGCAAAAACCTATCTACATTTACTTTGCCTGTCCCCCTCATAATTTTCTCTCCCTCCATCAAATCTCCCCTCATTCATCTACAGTCCAGGGAATAAAGTCCTAACCTGTTTAACCTTTTCCCTATAACTCAGTTCCTGAAGTCCAGGCAACATCCAAGTAAATCTTCTCTGCACTCTTTCTATCTTATTGATATCTGATTTCTTAGAATACCTTCCTGTAGTTAGGTGACCAAAACTGCACACGATATTCCAAATTTGGCCTCACCAATTTCTTACACAACTTTAATATAACATCCCAACTCCTGAACTCAACACTTTGATTTATGAAGGCCATTATGCCAAAACCTCTCTTTATGACCCTATCCACCTATGATGCCACTTTCAGGGAATTATGTATCTGTATTCCCAGATCCCTCTGTTCTACCGCAATCCTCAGTGCCCTACCAATTACCGTGTAGTCCTTTCTTGGTTTGTCCTTCAAAAATGCAACACCTCACACTTGTCCACATTAAATTCCATCTGCCATTTAACATCCCAATTCTCCAGCTGGTCCAGATCCATCTGCAAGCTTTGAAATTATTCTTCACTGTCCACAATGCCTCCAATCTTGGTGTTATCTGCAAACTTGCTGATCCAATTTATTACATTATCATCCAGATCATTAATATAGACAACAAACAACAATGGTCCCAACACCGATCCTTGTGGCACACCACTAGTCACAGGCCTCCAGTCTGAGAAACAATCATCTACCACCACCTTCTGGCTTTGCCCATCCAGCTATTATCAAATTCAGTTCACTACTTCACATGAATACCCTGCGTCTGAACCTTCCTAAGTAACCTTCCACATCAAAGGCCTTACTAAAGTTCATGTAAACAGCATCTGCAACCTTTCCTTCATAAACCTTCCTGGTAACCTTCTCAAAACACTAAGATTGGTTAAACACGACCTACCATGCACAAATCCATGTTGACAATCCCTAATTAGTTTCTGGCTACCCAAATAATTGTATATCTGATTTCCTAGAATACCTTCCAATAATTTATCTTCTACTGACATCAGGCTCACTAGCCTACAATTTCCCAGGTTACTTTTGGAGCTTTTTTAAAACAATGGAATATGAACTACCCTCCTATCCTCTGGCACCACCCCCTTGACTATGGACATTTAAAATATTTCTTCCAGAGCCCCTGCAATTTCTACACCAGCTTACCTCAAGATCCAAGGGAATATCTTGTCAGTCCCTGGGGACTTATTCACCCTTATTTGCTTTACATCTGTATGGGTTCCATGACCTCACTGCTTGTTTTCCTTATTTCCCACAATTCTGTGCTACTTTCTTGAGTGAATATTGATGAAAAACATTTCCCTATCTCCTCTGGCTCCATAGAAAACTAACTACTCTGATTTTCAAGGGGACCAATTTTGTCCCTCACTATCCTTTGCTCTTAATATGGAAACCCTTAAGGATTTTCCTTCACATTGTCTGCCAAAGCAGCCTCATATTTTCATATATATGATCTCTTTCTTGAGGTTTTTCTTGCATTTTTCATACTCCTCAAGTACCTCATTTGCTCCATGTTGCCTATACCTGTTATACACCTCTCTGACCTTCCGGAACCATATACCTCAAAAGCCAAGGTTCCCTATGCCAGTTAACTTTGCCTTTAAACCAGACAGGAACATACAAACTCTGTACTCTCAAAATTTTACCTTTGATAGTTCTCCACTTACCTCGCACATCCTTGCCTGAAAATGACTTATCCCAATCCATGCATTCTAGATCCTTTCTCATTTCCTCAAAATAGGCCTTTTTTTCCAATTTAGAATCTCAACCTGAGGCCCAGACCCATCCTTATCCATAATTAACTTAAAAATAATGGCATTATGATCACTGGACCCAAAACATTCCCCTGCACATTCTTCTGTCACCTGTCCTGACTTATTCCCTAATAGGAGATCCAGTTTTGCACCCTCTCTAGTTGGTACCTCTATATATTCATTTAGAAAACTTTCCTGTGCACATTTGATGAACTCCAAGCCATCCAGCCTCTTTTACAGAATGGGAGTCCCAGTCAATATGTGGAAAATTAATATCTCCTACTGATATAACCTTGTTTCCTGCAGCTGTCAGCTATCTCCCTGCAGATTTGCTCCTCCAATTCTCAGCTCCAACCATATAGCCTCAGTAGATAAGCCTCTGGTCTGTCCTGACTGAGCACAGCTGCGATAATTTCCATGGTGAGCAATGCCACCTCCCCCTTTCACCCCTCTGGCTCTATCATGTTTGAAATAACAGAACATTGACCATCATCGGACTCCTTCCACTACCATCCCATCCACACTGACAGATGTATGGTTCCTTGGCCTCCACTTCTCAAAATCCACAATGAACTCCTTGGTTTTGGAGACGTTGAGAGCGAGATGATAGAAACCCAGATTCTCCCTCTTCAGTTTATAATTTCTTAAATGCTTTTCAAAAATCAATAATTATCTCCACATTCCAGTAACAGATTAACCCCAGTTAATCTGTTAACTCCTGAACTAGTGTAGGGTGAGGGGGGTGGGGGTGAGGGGGGTGGGGGTGAGGGGGGTGGGGGTGAGGGGGGTGGGGGTGGGGGGGGGGGGGGAGGGTGGTGTCAGGAGCTGCATTCAGTTGCTCTTTGTAATGAGGACCCAGTGAACCCCCAGCACACCCGGAGACCTCCCGCCCAGGCCCGAGGCTCTCACCATCTGCCCACACCCACCGTCAGCAGTCAGTAAAGGAAGCAGAGAGTTTTTCCTCCTTTCCTCAGGAAGTCGTCACTTCATCAGCTTTATTTGTCCCTGTCAGAAGCACGCACCTCAGCCCTGGCCAAAGAGGCCTAGTCATTAGTCTCGATGAGTTGACTCTGCAAGGGAAAAGGGAGCACGACGGACAGACATCAAGGGGTTGGTGTGTGAAGAGCCTGGAGCCTAACAATCATTGTCTGGGCAGCACAGTTACAATGCCAACGACCAAGGTTTGAATCTGGGTATGTCTGTAAGGAGTTTGTACGCTCTCCCTGTGAAGGAGCCTGTATGTTCTCCCTGTGTTTACATAGGTTTCCTCTGGGCGCTCCAGTTTCCTCCCACCTGAATCCCACATGTGGGGTTGGTAATTGGGATATTTGGGTGACATGGGCTCAGGGGTTGGAAGAACCTGTTACTGTGCTGCATGTTCAAATTTTTTAAAATGAATTTGTAAACCTACACCTGGCAAGGCCGCAATTGCCAGGCTCCAACACAAAATCAGGCCCCGCCTGCCCATTCAGACCCTCAGCCTGGCCCCGTCTGCCCATTTGGACCCTCTCAGCCTGGCCCCGTCTGCCCATTCGGACCCTCTCAGCCTGGCCCCGTCTGCCCATTCGGACCCTCTCAGTCTGGCCCCGTCTGCCCATTCGGACCCTCTCAGCCTGGCCCTGTCTGCCCATTCGGACTCAGGAATACTTAAGGCTGCATAAACACAGCGAGAATTCACTATTGGATTCATCACAATGTGGAGGAACAGAGGGACCTTGGGGACAAGGTCCATGGAACACTCAAGGGTGCCCCACAGGTTGACAGGGTGGTTTAGGTGTATGCTGTCATTAGTCAGTGGATTGTTTCCTGGTGCTCCTGATTCCATACGTTTTTTCATCAATCCCTGCGCAATTATTCTGCTGCTATCCTACATTTCTTCACCAGGAATATCAGTGATCACGAGAACATAAGCTCCCACCCTCTTCCTCCCCCACACCCCCTACGGGCTCCCACCCTCCTACCCCATTCCTCCCAGGCTACCCCTGGCCTCCTCCCAGGCTACCACCCCCTCCCTATCCGAGCTCCACCCATCCTGAGGAAACGGATTACCTCTCCATTCTCCCCGAGTGGAGTCGGTGGTTAATCATAAGCCAGAGAGTTTTATTTGGCTCACGTTTGCAATGTGTGGGTTACACAAGACTCATGCGTACTTGCTGGTAACGACTCCTCAGCGAGCTCTTGCTGTAGGGAAACTCGGCACTAGCACAGGGAAGTTGGCTGTGGTGGTAAGTTTCTGAAGGTGGGGGTAAGTTTCTGTAGGTGGGGGTTACCTCTGGGCCCCCACTGTGGGGGAGTCATGAGATGTTCCCATGTGGTGGACAAGCAGAGAGGCTACTTGGCCCATCACAAGGTCAACTCCAGACCATTGCTCTTCCACCACATCCACGTCTGCCTGAGGACTGTGGAGAAGGTGTTGAGGATCACTGTGGGAGGGGAGGGAAAGGGCTGGGAGATAAAGAGTTTGGAGAAGGAATGCATGGATGGGGTGTGATGGGGAGGAGAGGCAAGGGGGATGAGAAGGGAGGTGAGGTGATGGAGGTGGGAAGGAGAGGACAGGGGGAAGGGAGGAGAGGTGAGGAGGGGAAGGGAGAAGTGAGTAGGGGAAGGGAGGTGAGTAGGGGAGGAGGAGAGGCGAGGAGGGAAAGTGAAGAGGCAAGAGGGAGAGATGGGGTGAAGGTGTTAATGGAAGAGGGTGAGCAGGGAGGAGTTGAGATGAGGTGGAGGAGCAAGGGGATTGAGGAAGAGGGGGTGGAAGGCAAGGGGTGGGGTTTGAGGGGATGGGGGTTGGAGTGAGGGGAGGTGGGAGTGAGGGGAGGTGGGAGTGAGGGGAGGTGGGAGTGAGGGGAGGTGGGAGTGAGGGGAGGTGGGAGTGAGGGGAGGTGGGAGTGAGAGAAAGTAAAGGGATGTGGGGGTGAGGATGAAAATGAAAGTGAGGGGGTATAGACTACACTTGCCAGCTGACTCTGGAATGCCCAGCAGCTCGCTGCTGTCTCTATAGGGAAGACTAAGGCAAGGAACCTGCTCAGCTCATCCACCATTCCCCATCACCACTCCTCCCCCTCACAGCCCATCCACGGATTCGTTCTCCAAACACTTCATCACCCAGCCCTTTCCCTCCTCTTCCCTCCCCTCCCACAGTGATCCTCAGCACCTTCTCCACTGTCCTCAATGTCATTTTAAAAAATATACAGTATTATTTTAATTTGAACAATACAACATGGTAGAATCTGATTCCAGGCATTGAAACCCGTGCCACCCATTAACACCAGCCTACCCCCCCGCCCATGGGAGGAAACCAGAGCCCTCGGGGAAAAACCCAAGCAAACACTGGGAGAACATACAAACTCCTTAGTCAGTGCGGGATTCGAACTTGAGTCGCTGGTGCTGTAACAGTGATGTGGTAACCGCTACACCAACCAATGCCCAATTCAGCTGCACTTTTACTCTTTCTACATCTGAAAAGCTTTTGCTATCTGCTTTTATGTTCCTGGCCAGTTTTTCTTCAGACTTCATCTTTTCTCTTATTGCTTTTGTAGTTGCTTCCTGCTGGTTTTCAAAAGCTCCCCAATTTTTGCTAACACTGGCACCCTATGTACTTTGTGATTAGTTAGGCATTGCTTAAGGTGGCACGTGAGTGGGGAAAAGATGAGGACCATTGGTTTAAACATTCTCTCTTGTTTCTGTACAGTCTCTGACTTTCTGTGTCAGCTACAGATGCCGGATCCGCCCCTTGCAAAGCTTCGTCCTTCTGGATCAATTTACCTTGCATTTTCCAATGATTTCCAGAAACTCCTGCTGTTGCTGCTCGACCATCCTGCCTGCCAATTTACTTTAGCCAGTTCCTCTCTCATGGCTTTAGCTTCTCCCTCTCAAATGGAGTGTGGAGTTTCTCATCAGTGGAGACCCCCCCCCCCCCCCCCCAGAGACTGGCACTGAATGTTGAGGACAGATATCTTCTTGTCTGGAGCCTTGGTTCAGGACCCACTAGGACATGTTTGTGACTGGTGCGTATTTATGTGATTCACCTCAGGGCCGCTGGTGAAGGATAAAGAAAGTGGCCAGAATTTTCGGTTGGTGAAAACCAGGTTTCCGAGAGCGGAGGCTCTCACATCTCAAAGCTGAGGACACTTGGACCTGCATCCCAATGGTTTGTGTCTGCAGACCAACTGCTCTCTGCAGTCTCAGGAAGAAGCTGTTCAGATGGGTAACCTTCTTCCTCTTGCTGTTCATCATGGTCATCTTCTACAAGGAAGGGTGTCCTTGCAGAGGGACTTCATGTGGCTGTGAGACCTATATCAGTGACAGGGGGATCTCTTCCTGGTTTGACAAGCACTTTAATTCAACCATTGAACCACTGCTGACCAAAGAAAACCAGGAGATCTCCCCAGATATTCTCCGTTGGTGGCTGGTGAGTCAAATCTACTTGGTAAATGTGCAAGTAGAACAAGTGCAATTTGCAATAAAAATAGAAAATATTGCACAGAGCTCTTGGGGGGGGGGGGCAGGGTTTGGGGCACAGCTGTCATCTGGGGGTGGTGTTCCCAGTGTGGTGGGGGAGCCCAGGGTTTACCCCCCTCCCAGCTGTGAGCAGGGAACTCACTTCCACGGACACCCAGGCTCAGGGGAAGCTGTCAGTGGTGGTTCCATGGTGGGCACATTTGAGCTCTCAGAGGAGGGGGCCATGTGGAGTAGGGGCTATGGGATAGGGGCTGTGGGGCAAGAGGGAATGGCCATGGGGAGGGACTGTGGGGTGAGAGGCCATGAGGGAGGGGCCGAGACCCATCTCCCACCCCCAACCCGGAGGGGCTACGTTCAGGCCTGTGCCCCGCTGCTGTCTCTCACCCAGCTACTGTTTCCCCAGAGATTGCAGCTGAGAGAGACTGCCCCAAGACCCATCCACCTCCAGCTGTTCCAGAAGGCCAGAAAATGGAGACCGACCAGGGGGCGGAGGTCATGTCAGTGCTGGAGCTGCGCCGTTGTTGGCAATTCGGGGCACCTCCTCGGGTCGGGCTATGGGGCCCTGATCGACTCACACCATGTTGTTCTCAGGTAAGCATGAATGTACTGGTTTAGAGCAGGACGGGCTGGTGGTCCCAACCTCCCACACGGCTGGTCTCCAACGTCCAGCCCCCCATTCCCAGACCCCCACCATCATTCAGCAGTCAGTCCTGGACCAATGTTTCCAGATTCACATGGTTCAGGAACCCATCCAAGCTTTGGGGGTGAGTCCAAGCATTGACAGCCCTAAGAACCTTGCGTACTTCAGGATCATCCTGTTGGAGCTGGTAACTGTCTCCTCTCTCCAGGATGAACAAGGCCATGACGGAGGGATACGAGTCCGACGTTGGCAGGAAAACCACCCATCACATCATGTACCCAGAGAGCGCCAAGGATCTGAAAGCCAACGTTGTGCCGGTGCTGGTCCCGTTCAAGCCTCAGGACTTGATATGGTTGGAGAGTGTCCAAGGGTAAGGGAGATATAGAGCAGCTGCAATGTGCAGAGCTAGGCATGGGGAGATCCCTCAGGAACAGGAGTAAATGGAGGAAATGGGGTGCACACTGGAGAAACAGGCCCTTCAGCCCAACTGGTCCATGTCCACCCTAGCTGGTCACGTGTTAGACCCACATCATAACCATGGACCTATCTGAATGTTATTTGGGGATTGAAACTGTGGCCGCCTCTTCCACATACTCTGGCAGAACATTCCACACCCCAAAAGACCCCCTCCCCACAACCCCACCGTGGCGATACCCCAGCCTGCAGAGTGCCCAAGCACACCTGCAACAACATGGATCTCCCAGTGGACCCCACTTTCAATCCCCCCACACCATTCCCAAGCCCACATATCTGTCCACGATCACATGCACTGTCCAACTGGGGCTGTCCGCAAATTGAAGGAATAACACCTCATCTGAATGGGCACCCTCCAACCGGATGACATTATCCTCTGGTCTCTGTTAGGTGCTGAGACCCCCCCCCCCATGTCTCCCATAGAACAATGCAGCACAGTATAGGCCCTTCAGTCCTCAATGTTATGCCAGCCCATATATTCTTTAAAAAATACTAAAGCCTTTCTACCCCATAACCCTCTATTTTTCTTCCATTCATGTGCCTATCTCTTCTTTGGCTTGGCTTCGCAGACGAAGATTTATGGAGGGGGTAAATGTCCACGTCAGCTGCAGGCTCGTTTGTGGCTGACAAGTCCGATGCGGGACAGGGAGACACGGTTGCAGGGGAAAATTGGTTGGTTGGGGTTGGGTGTTGGGTTTTTCCTCCTTTGTCTTTTGTCAGTGAGGTGGGCTCTGCGGTCTTCTTCAAAGGAGGTTGCTGCCCGCCGAACTGTGAGGCGCCAAGATGCATGGTTTGAGGCGATATCAGCCCACTGGCGGTGGTCAATGTGGCAGGCACCAAGAGATTTCTTTAGGCAGTCCTTGTACCTCTTCTTTGGTGCACCTCTGTCACAGTGGCCAGTGGAGAGCTCGCCATATAACACGATCTTGGGAAGGCGATGGTCCTCCATTCTGGAGACGTGACCTACCCAGTGCAGTTGGATCTTCAGCAGCATGGATTTGATGCTGTCGGCCTCTGCCATCTCGAGTACTTTGACGTTAGGGATGAAGTCGCACCAATGAATGAATGTTGAGGATGCCTATCTAAGAGCCTGTTAAATGGCTCTAATGTTTCAACCTCCACCACCACCCCTGGGAAGGCAATTCAGCACCCATAACTCTCTACGCTTAAAAAAATCTTACCCCCGATGTCTCACCTAAACTTCCCTCCCTCCACTTTGTACACGTCTGCTGGTGTTTGCTATTCCTGCCCTGGGAAACAGGTACTGGCTGTCCACCTTATCTATGCCTCTCAATCTTGTAGACCTCTATTAAGACTCCTCTCATCCTTCTACCCTCCAAAGAGAAAAGTCCCAACTCTGCTAACCTTGCCTCATAAAATGTTTTCCAATCCAGGCAACATCCTGGTAAATCTCCTCGGCACCCTCTCCATAGCTTCCACATCCTTCCTATAATGATGTGACCAGAACTGAACCCAAATCTCACCAGAGATTTGTAGAGTTGCAACATGAACTCTACTTCTGAACTCAATTCCCCTATTAATGAAGTCCAGCATCCCATAGGCCTTCTTAACTATCCTATCAACCTGTGCAGCGACCTTGAAGGATGCATGGATTTGAACCCCAAGGCTCAAAATTACACTCCTAACTATCTGACATTAATCCTGTACTCAGCCTTCTGGTTTGACTTTTCAAAATGCATCACCTCACACTTATCTATATTGAAATCCATCTTCCACTTTTTTGCCCAACTCTGCATCCTGTCGAAATCCTTTTGTAACCTACAACAAATTTCAGCTCCATCCACAACTCCTCCAACCTTTGTGTCATCCGCAAACATTCTGACCCATCCTACCGCCTCTTCATCCAGGTCATTTATAAAAATCACAAAGAGCAGGGGTCCCAGAACAAATCCCTACAGCACTCCATTAGTCACCAACCTCCAGGCAGAATACTTTCCTTCCTGCATGCCAATTTTTTTTATCCACACATCCAAAGTTCCATGGATCCCATGGCTCATGACTTTTTGAATGAGTCTCTCATGGGGGGACCTTGTCAAATGCTTTATTAATATCCATATAAACCACATTCTCAATTTCTCTTGTGAATACTGAAGCATTTATTTAGGACCTCCCCAACCTCCTCCCCCTCCCGGCACATGCTGCCTCCTTTATCCTTTAGTAGCCCCATTTTCACTCTCATTATCCTTTTATTCTTCACATACACATAGAACATATTGGGGTTCTCTTTAATCCTACATGCCAAGGCCTTCTCATGCATCCTTTGAGCTCTCCAAAGTCCTTTTTTAAGATCCTTCCTGGCTACCATATACTTCTCATGAGCCCTTCCTGTTTCTTCTATCTAATATATGCTTCCTTCTTCTTCTTGACTAGCTGTCCCACCAACCATGGTTCCCTTTTCCTACCATCTTTTCCTTGTCCCATTGGAACAAACCTATCCTGAACTGAACATAAGTGGTCCTTAAACTTCCTCTACATTTGTTCTGTGCTTTCACCCTTGAACATCTGTTCCCAATTTACTCTTGCTAGTTCCTGCCTCATCCCTTCTCCAATTAAACACATTCCAATTTTGTCTGTTTTATCCTTTTCCATAGCTATGCTAAAAGCTCAGGGAGTTGTGGTCACTCTCCTCAAAATGCTCCCCCACCAAGAGGTCCGCCACCTGACCAGGTTCATTACCCAGAATTGGATCCAGTATGGCCTATCCTCTCGTCCACATACTGGGTCAGGAATCCTTCTTGGTTGCACCTGACAAATTCAATCCCTCTTGCAGTCAGCAAGTGCCAGTGAATATTAGGGAGGTTGAAGTCTCCCAAAACCATAACCCTGTACTTCCTGCAATCTAAGATTTAAAAATGTTTAACAAAAAAATGTAGACATCCAGCACGATAACACGTCATTTCGGCCCATGAGTCTGTGCCACCCAATTGACCCACGCCCAGTACGTTTTTAAGGGTGGGAGGAAACTGGAGCCCCCAGGGAAAACCCACACAGACACAGTGAGAATGTACAAACTCCTTAAAGGCAGCATGGCATTCGAACCCAAGTCCAGATCACTGGTGTTGTAAAGGCACTGTGCTAACCACTACACCAACTGTGCCGCCCTTCTGCTGATCTGCTCCTTGGTGTCCCAAGGGCTATTTGGGAGCCAATAGTCTATGCCTAGTACAGTGAATGCTCCCTTCCTATTTCTGACTTCCACCCAGATCATCTCAGTAAATACTCCCTCACAGTGTCCTCCCCTTCCCACATCTCTCCCGTTTCCTGGTTCTCCTTTCCTCCAGCTCTGCATTCACAGAACTACCCTTCTTCCCCGAACAATTTCCAGCTTCTCTCTCCTGCCCTCCTATCCATGCCTACCTACAGCCTCTTGGCTTGTGGCCTGTACTCCTCCCCCTGCCCCTCCTTCCTCCAGCTTTTTACTCATACCTTGCAAAAGGTTCAGTCTGAAACGTCAATAATATATCTTTGCCTCCTATAGACGTCGCAAGTCTGTCTGAGTTTCTCCAGCAAATCTTTTGTGCGTTTTTACTGCAATCACAATTGACAAACCTTCATTTTTCACACCAGGGATATGGTTGGCTTCACTGACTATCCACATGTCTCTGTCCTGGCTGCCATTCCCACTGTCTATGAAATACAAAACCTTACCTCTGCTAAATCCCTTTGTTCCTCGAGAAGCCGCCTTCCCTCAATTCCCGCATCACCACCTCAGTCTCTGCTCACCAAGGCCTTGGTCCATGCCCCCACACTGGTGACCGTCCCCACTGACCACACCCTCATGACCATTGTCCATGCCCCACAGCCACTACCCCTCCAACCCGGGCCAAACTCCACACCAGTCATGCCCCCAAGGGCCCCGAACACACCTCCTGATATATACCTCACCCCCCCACCGCTAGTCATGCCCACCATGGCTATACACTCCAGTGGCCATATGCCCCTTCCTATTATTGGCTGCAGCTAATTAGCCAATGGAGGAAATTAATAAGGACCTGGTGCTTTTGAACCGTTCCCCCACCCCTCCCTGACCCAAACTTCTGGGGAATACTGACTACCCACCTCTGCCTCTCACGATTTTATGCATATTTATAACCCTTCCCATCATCTAACACACCAGGGAATAAAATCACATCCCTTTAATCCTCTGGTACTGGTAACATGCTTGTAGATCTTCTCTGCACCAGATGCTCATTGCTGGGTGACCCAGTGCTGGATCTCCAGCACCTCGTACAGTTATAACAGGGCATTGCTGTTCCTGTCCTCAATACCCTAACGAAGGCAGGCCTGGTACCCTGTCTACCCGTGTCACCACATTTACCAAACTCTATCTGTACCACCAAGTCTCTCTGTTCAACAAAACTGCCCAGAACCCTGCTATTCATCCTGCAACTCCCACCTGCTTTGACCTCCCAAAGTGCAACACCTCAAAGGTGTCTGAGTTATATTCCATCTGCCATTCCTTCCCAGTTCATCTGGAGTTTAGACCCACTTGTAATCTTAGATAACCTTCTCCACTGTCCAATACACCACCTATTTTTGTCATCTACAAACACAGTAACCACACTAACTACATGGTTATCCAAGTTGTTAACACAGATGGCAAACAGCAGGTACCCAGCACCGATCCCTGTGGCACACCACTGATGATAGACCTCCAGTCTGAGTAGCAATCTTCCACTACTACCCCTGGCTGCCACCACCAGAACAATTCTGCATCTAACTGGCTATTTACCCTGGGCCCTGTGTGATCTCACCTTCCGAACCAGTCCATCATAAAACCATAGAAAACTACAGCACAGAAGTAAGCCCTTCATCCCATCTAGTCTGTGCCAAACTACTTTTCCACCTAGTCCCACTGATCTGCACCTGGACCATATCCTTCCAATCTCCTCCCATCTATGTTCCTGTCAATACTTCTCTTAAACCTTCCTTGGTTCTGTGGTTGTAAATATTGAAATCAAACCCACATCCACCATCTCTGATGGCAGCTCTCTGTAACTAGTTAAAATCCTAGTATTACTCACTCAGGCACTCCACTCATTCCAAGATGATTGTGGAAAGCAATGAGGAGTTGGGGAGAGGGACAGAGCAACTAAGGCACTCCAGGGAATAAACTCCTAACATGTTTAACCTTTCTAACTTAGTTCCTCAAGTCCGGACCACACCCTTACAAGTCTCCTCTGCACTCTTTCAATCTTATTGTTATCTTTCCTGTATTTAGGTGATCAAACCTGTACAGGATACTCCAAATTTGGACTCACCAACGTCTTGTACAACTTTATCATAACATCTCAGCTCCTATATGCCAAAAGTTCTTTTACAAACCTATGATGCCACAGGTCCCTCTGTTCTACTGCACCCCTCAGTACCCTATCATTTACCATGTATGTCCTTTCTAGGTTTGTCCTTTCAAAATGCAACACCTCACACTTGTCTGCATTATATTCCATCTGCCATTTAATAGCCCATTTTTCCAGCTGGTCTAGATCCCTCTGCCCTTTGAAAATCTTCCATGCTGTCCACAACACCTCCAATCTTTGTGTCATCTGTAAACTTCCTGATCCAATGTATTATCCAGATCATTGATATAGATGACAAACAACAATGGTCCCGGCACCAATCCCTGAGGCACACCACTAGACACAGGCCTCCAATCTGAGAAGCAATCATCCACAACTACTCTCTGGCTTCTCCTATCCAGCCAAAGTTGAAACTAGTTTACTACTTCTTCATGAATACCTCATGTCTGAACCTTCCTGAGTAACCTCCCATGTGGGATCTTGTCAAAAGGCCTTACTAAAGTCCACGTAGACAATATCCACAGTCCTTCCTTCATAAATTTTCCTGGTAACCTTGTAAAATTCTAAGATTGGTTAAACACGATCTACCATGCACAAAGCTATGTTGACTATCCCTTTTTCAAATAACGGAACATGAGCTACCCTCCAATCCTCCGGCACCTCACCCGTGGCTAAGGATATTTAA
This sequence comes from Narcine bancroftii, assembly GCF_036971445.1. Classification (NCBI taxonomy): domain Eukaryota; kingdom Metazoa; phylum Chordata; class Chondrichthyes; order Torpediniformes; family Narcinidae; genus Narcine; species Narcine bancroftii. The sequence continues at coordinate 30,046,394 of NC_091474.1, forward strand.
AATATTTCTTCAGAGTCCCTGCAATTTCTACACAAGCCTCCCTCAAGGTCTGAGGGGTACATCTTGAAAGGCCCTGGGGATTTATCCATTCTGATTTGGCTCAAGACAGCATGCACCACCTCCTCTTTAATCTGTATTGGTTCCATGACCCCACTGCTTGTTTGCTTCACTTCTGTAAACTCTAAAGTACAGAGCAAATACATATGCAAAAAAAAAACATTCAAGATCTCCATCTCTTTTGGCTCCATACAAAGCCAATCATTCTGATCTTTAAGAAAACCAATTTTGTCCCTTACTATCTTTTTGGTGTAGAAACCCTTAGGATTTTCCTTCACCATGTCTGCCAAAGCAACCTCTTGTCATCTTTTAGCCTTCCTGATTTCCTTCTTAAGTGTTTTCTTGCAGTTCTTATCCTCTTCATGTACCTTATTTGTTCCTTGCTCCCTATACTTGTTATGTACTTCGTAACCAGGGCCTCAATCTCTCTATTAGTCTTGCCTTTCATTCTGACAGAAACATACAAACACTGAATCCTTAAAACCTCACCTTTGAAGGCCCTCACTTACCAGGCACACCTTGGCCAGAAAACCTGTCCCAATCCACTTGCCAGATCCTTTTTGATTTCATCAAAATGGGCCTTTCTCCAATTTAGAATCTTAACCCGAGGACTAAACCTATCACTATCCATATTGGCATTATGACGATTGGACCTAAAGTGATCCCCGACTCACACTTCCATCACCTGTTCTACCTCGTTCCCTGATAGGGGATCCAGTACTCCAGTGATGGGCTGCAGGAAGAATGTCGTGAAGCTATAAAGATGCAGAAAAAAAAATCATCAAGCTGTTACCGGGAAGTTGGATGTTGGACAGAGCTGCACTGGACCTGAAGGGGGTTGGATAAGGATGTTGTACTGGCATAGGAACTAAGGGTAACTCTGGGGCAGTCCTGGTGAGAAAGATGGGAATGGCTGTCACTCAGCCCCCATTCCAGTGCACTGATGCCAGTCTCTTCTCCCCTCCAGGTCCTTCAGAACGCAGAAATCCATTCGAGCTGCCTGGGATAAGGTGAGGCAGCTGGTGTGTCCACCCAACATCCCTGACCCTCACCGACCTCCAGTAACCCTTGTCTGACACCCAGCGACTTCCAATGACCTCTCCTGATCTCAGTGACTTTCCCTGACCCACAGTGGCATCACCAATCCCCAGTAACCTCCTGATCGATGACAACTAGTGCCTTCCTGACCTCCAGTGTCCCCAATTCCAGTGACCCCTTATCCATGACAGCCAGTGCCCCTGACCCAGTGACCTGATGCATGACAACCAATTCCTCCTGACCCCCAGCGATCTCTAATGACCTCTCCCTGCAGGCTGCCATCTTGCATCCAGCCTTCATGAAGTATGTGCATGATTCCTGGATGGAGCAACATGGCCGTTACCCGTCCACAGGCCTCCTTGCCCTCATCTTAAGTCTTCATCTCTGTGACCAGGTAAGGGGCAGATGTGGTGCTGACCAGGGAATAGGGGGAGAGGGGAGGCACAGAGGAAAGAAGAGGGCAGGCACAGAGGAGAGGTGTGGAGTGGGCAGAGGGGGAGGGGTGGGGAGAGAGGTGGGGGGAAGGGTGGGGAAGTGCAGAGTAAAGGGGAGGGTGAGGAGGGGGCAGTTGAGGAGGGGGAGGGGGAGGGGAGGGAGAGGAAGGTGAGAGTGAGGGGAAGGGAGGCGGAGAGTAAAGGGGAGGGTGAGGAGAGAAGGGGTGGGTGGGGAGAGGAAGTCCTGATCTATGCAGCTCGGTCTGCTCCCCTGCCCCGCACAGCCTGGTCTGTGTAAGACATTGCCTTCCCTGGGGTGTATGTGGTCCCTGAGGTTTTGATGCCATTACTGACTCTGATGTTACCCACAGCTGTCGGTGTTTGGATATGGTGCAGATAGCAAGGGCAACTGGCACCATTACTGGGAGCACAATCGCAATGCAGGGGCCTTCCGCCGAACCGGAGTCCACAATGCCACGTTCGAGGCCGCAGTCATCCAGCAATTGGCCAGGATTGGCAAGGTGCGGCTGTACGGAAGCAACCACATGGAGCCTCGGGTTGCCCAAGCAACATGTCACACTGCCACATCCATTCTGGAGAGTATTTTGTCAGCACTTGGCATCTGCGGCCAGAGGTCACCTTGGCCTGGCTGAGCGCAGCTCCCACGGTCTCCGCCCCATTCTGCACTCCTCTCCTGTCCCATATAGCCCAGTCTGCGCACCCCTTTCCTGTCCAACACAGCCTGGTCTGCGCTCTCCTCTCCTGCACAACATACCCTGGTGTGTGCTCCTCTCCTGCAAACCACATCCCAGTCCAGGCTCTCCACTCCTGCACATCACAACCTGGTCTGTATTCCTCTCTCCTGTCCAATACAGCCTGGTCTGTGTTCCCCTCTCCTGTCCTATGCATGCCAGAGAGAGGTCACTCACCCCCCCATACTCGCAGTGAGGGGTCTCCCACCTGTGGAGAAAGTTCTATCAACCTGCAGAGAGGGAGGTTCCGCCCCCATCCATGGAGAAAGGAACCAACCCCAACCCCCTGCCCCCAAGGAGAGGAGGGGTCTCATTTTATAAAGACAAAAGACAACCCCCTCCCCTCTGTTATGCGGCTTCCCTCTGCACCTTGGCTTTCCCTCCTCTCTGCTCTATTTCTGTGTAAATAACGACAGGCTAAGGGAAAATTTCCCCGATTCCTTTAATGAAAGGCTGCAGCAATTACTACACGAAAACTAGAATCCTTATACAATAAAAAACTGAGAGGTGATCAACTCCCAATGCAGTTCAACCGTGAAGCCTGCAGACTTCTGGTGTCAAGTACAATCTGCAAACGTGCCGGGAAACTCAGCAGGTCCAGCAGTGAGGCAGAGGAGAGTTGCGGGCCTTGGCTTTTCGTCAGGGAGCCAGGGGGAGGCGGGGGGGGGGGGGGGGGTTCATCGCCTTGGCTTCATGGGCAGGGGTGAAACACGAGAGTCTACAGACAGCGAGACAATGCTGGAGATATCAGCAGGTCAGTCCTTTATACACAGCCAACGTTTCGGGCTTGAGCCCTTCATCAAGGTATGAAAAAATGTGCCCGATTTGGATCCCACCACCAATCTTCCCCTCTCTGCCTTCTGTAAGATCCACCCCCCTCTGTGACACCCTCGTACACTCATCCCTTCCAATTAATCGCTCTCCCCCAACCGTGCCCCCCCAGCACCTTCCCCTGTGGCCACACCTCCTCCATCACCACAGTCCCAGGGCTCCAAACGCCTTTCAAGTGAAGCAACACTTCACTTGTGTGTCTGCAGGACTGCATCTTGTGCTCCCTTTGTGGACTTCTCTACATCAGAGAGACTAGGAGGTCACTTCGCGAAGCACCTTTGTTCTGTCCACACCAGTGACAGGGATCTCCCAGTGGCCAATCATTTCAGTTCTGCATCCCACTCCCATGGCCCTCATGTACTATCCCACCAAGTCTACCCATAAATTGGAGAAGCAATACCTGATTTTCCATCTGGGCAATCTCCAGCTGGATGGCATTAACGTCAACTTCTCTGGTTTCTGCTAACCTACTCTCTTTTCCACTGCTCCCCCCCCCCCCACCTCGCTTCCCCCATCTTTTTTCCCTCAGCTCTCCACCCCTTCCCTCTCCATTCACCCAGCCATCCCTCCACTCTCTGCTTGTTGCAGTCCCCTCCCTCCCTTCTCCATATATTACCTCCAGCCTTTGCGACCACACTTCTCCCCTAGTCACTCTTTTGTTCGGACACCTGCCAACATTTTTCCATACTTTGAGCCTGAAACGTTGATTATGTATCTCTATCTTTGCTATATAAAGTACACTGCTTGACCTGCTGAGTTTCTCCAGCATGGTGTTTTTAATTTCTAGACATGATACCATTTGTGGTGCCAATGCCCTGGATTAGTGTCCAGCCCCAATGCGGAGGGAGAGGCTCCCTAGGGCCCCTCCCAGCTCCCCGCACCACACTGCCCCCTACCCCCCCAGCTCTCCGTGCCCACCCAGCTCCCCCCTAGCTTCCCACACCCCCAGCTCTCTGCATCCCCTGGTCCACCAACCCCCCGGCTGGTGGCTCCCCACACCCCTCTTCTTCCCAAACACCCCGACCGATGGCTCCCTGCTTTCCCTTGGCCCACTGCGCTTCCCAGCTGATGGCTCCCCATGTCCAACCCCCCCCCCCCCCCACCCTGGCCCCGAAACAAAACCTGAGAGTTTGATTTAAAACCTTTATCTGGGAACAAGGAGTGGGTTCCAAATGTAGATAGTTCCATTTGTACAAAAGGAATACTGTCTCTAACTTTTACCAAATGTTTAATAACCAGTCTTCAAAAAATGGGAAGTTGTATGAAACTTGGTCAGATTGCTGCTGTGTCCGTGACCGCCGTGCAACAGCCAGACGGTCATCGTGGTCCCTGGAAACCCCTCATTCTGGGTCCTGGGCTAAAGTGCAAACATTTCCAACAACTCCTGAAATTCTGCATTTGTGCTTCTCCACAATGAGGGGCTGAGGTCTGTCCTCACTGCGATTAGGTCTGTCCTCACCCTCCACATACCCCTACCTTCCCACCCACATGCCCTCTCTCTGCCTGGACTGCAGACCTTTGACCTTGTCTTGGACCCCAGACCCTCACAGGCTGCAGTCAGGAACTGAAGCCAAATGCCCTGGCCATCTTCGCTCCAAGCCTGGTTTGCGGTCAGTGAGGAAGACTCCTGGCTGTGGTTGAAGCCATGGGTGAGAGACTCACAGAGATGAGATAAAACCCTCCAACACTTAAGTCCTGTCTGCCTGCGTTTGGCACATGAAGAGGCACTTGGAAAAACAGGCTGGTTCTGGGCAGGTCAGCGAGGTGTGGAGCAAGTCAGGCAGGTGTGGGGGAGGCACCTGGCTCGGGGGCAGGTGTGGGGGAGGCACCTGGCTGGGGGGCAGGTGTGGGGGAGGCACCTGGCTGGGGGGCAGGTGTGGGGGAGGCACCTGGCTGGGGGGCAGGTGTGGGGGAGGCACCTGGCTGGGGGGCAGGTGTGGGGGAGGCACCTGGCTGGGGGGCAGGTGTGGGGGAGGCACCTGGCTGGGGGGCAGGTGTGGGGGAGGCACCTGGCTGGGGGGCAGGTGTGGGGGAGGCACCTGGCTGGGGGGCAGGTGTGGGGGAGGCACCTGGCTGGGGGGCAGGTGTGGGGGAGGCACCTGGCTGGGGGGGAGGCACCTGGCTGGGGGGGAGGCACCTGGCTGGGGGGGAGGCACCTGACTCGGGGGGGGAGGCACCTGACTCGGGGGGGGAGGCACCTGACTCGGGGGGGAGGCACCTGACTCGGGGGGGAGGCACCTGACTCGGGGGGGAGGCACCTGACTCGGGGGGGAGGCACCTGACTCGGGGGGGAGGCACCTGACTCGGGGGGGAGGCACCTGACTCGGGGGGGAGGCACCTGACTCGGGGGGGAGGCACCTGACTCGGGGGGGGCACCTGACTCGGGGGGGGGAGGCACCTGACTCGGGGGGGGGAGGCACCTGACGGGGGGGGGCACCTGACTCGGGGGGGGGGGAGGCACCTGACTCGGGGGGGGCACCTGACTCGGGGGGGGCACCTGACTCGGGGGGGGCACCTGACTCGGGGGGGGGGGAGGCACCTGACTCGGGGGGGGGGGAGGCACCTGACTCGGGGGGGGGGGAGGCACCTGACTCGGGGGGGGGGAGGCACCTGACAGGGGGGGGGGAGGCACCTGACTCGGGGGGGGGGGAGGCACCTGACTCGGGGGGGGGAGGCACCTGACTCGGGGGGGGGAGGCACCTGACTCGGGGGGGGAGGCACCTGACTCGGGGGGGGGAGGCACCTGACTCAGGGGGGGGGAGGCACCTGACTCGGGGGGGGGGAGGCACCTGACTCGGGGGGGGGAGGCACCTGACTCGAGGGGAGGTGTGGGGGAGGCACCTGGCTCGGGGGTTGGTGTGGGGGAGGCACCTGGCTTGGGGGGAGGTGTGGGGGAGGCACCTGGCTTGGGGGGGAGTTGTGGGGGTGGCACCTGGCTTGGGGGAGAGAGGGGCAGAAGCACCTGTGTAGAAATCACATCCAGTGAGGCAGCAGGGACCCAGGCAACCCCATTGCCATCAATCCAGCTGCCCGGCAGCTGTTAAAAGTCATAGTATGGGGTCACAGGTCAGCAGGAAGCTGAGAGCATCTAACAATTATAAAATCTGTCAATTCCAGGAGAGATTCAATGTCACTAACATATGATTTTAAAACATCTCATCAATATAAGCATTATTTAAAACAAACACAGTTTGGATGCTTGGCCAATGCAAAATAAACTGTCCATTTAAATCTTAGTCCAGATCAGGAGCGGTTGTCACACCTCAGGAACAAGTCTTGCCACAAGCCCCAGTAGATCAGATCAAGATATACAAACTATACTCTTATCTAAGTAAATAATCTTGCTTCAGTGAATGATGGAACAAAAAAGGCAAATTTTTCAGCAAACCCATCTTGCAACCTGAAGATTTTACAATTTGTCGCAAATAAATATCAAGGTTAAGATTCATAAAGAAGAATACCTCGGAGTGCCCACAGTGCAAGCCACGGCTTCACGCCGTGGTCCCTGTCGGCTGGAACTTTGTTGTAATCCTCAGCAGATCCAGAGTACGTTCCAGTTAACACCTTAGACGCATTGGAAGTCTCGGTCCTATGGGTGCTCCGACACCCTAGGCAGGAGGATGTGTCAATGGTGAGAGACGTCCCACCTCCTGCTGAACCCGAATGCCCTTATCTCTGGGTCAGAGCAGGGACCCTGACCGCTGCTACCAGGGACTGCGGCACCTCCACACCAACGGGCCCGCAAGTTCACCCCTCACCCTGCATCCCTGCTCCATCAGCGTGAATGGGGGCAGTTCTCAGCAAGGGTCCCTCTCATGGGAAGCTGGAAGAAGAGGCCTGGATCCTGTAACTAGGGGTGGGAGGGATCAAGGGGGAAGATTGAAGATGCAGGGAGGGTGAGGAGGGGAGGGAAGATGAGGGGAGGGGTGGGGTGAGGAAGGGAGGGGAGGGTACCAGCCCGGGACACCCGTGCCAGGTCGTTCACATGATCTTTGGAGCTGAGCGATCGTTGGTGAAGGTTTTGCGGAGTTTGACCCCACGGCGGATGAGAGACAACACATCATCAGTGTTGCTGGGTGAGGGTGCGGTGACCGTGACTGATGAATTGCCCCCTCCCTGAGTGATGACAGCTGGTGGAGGCTGCATGCTCAATCCAGTGCCTGCGGAGGGCTGAGTGAAACTGAGGCTGTGTGGCAGCTGGTGCAGCCCACAGGGCTGGGGGTAAGTGGGACTATGGGCAGAGGGGTGGGACTGGGGGTAGGTGGGACTGTGGGCAGAAAGGTGGGACTGGGGGTAGGGACTGGAAACAGAGGGGTGGGGTTGCGGGTAGGGACTGGGGGCAGAGGGGTGGGACTGTGAGTAGGGGGCAGAGCAGGACAGGGGGTATGGGCTGGGGTAGGAGAGGCTCAGGGTGGACCCGCTAGACCCCTGCTTCCTGGCCACCCCCACCCACTCCTCGCTGGTAGTGCGGGCACCCAGCAGTCCGGCGGGTTTGCAGGACACGGGTGGAGGGGGCATTGGCACGACTGGGGGACGGATAGGGATCGGCACACCACTGATGGTTCCCCGGCGCAGGCTTGGCTTGCTGGAGGGTTTCCTGCGGATGGTGGCCACATGCGAGGGAAACCGAGCCTCAGGCTCAGTCAGGAGGCTGACAGTGGAGGCCGGGCGCTTCTCCTGGAACATCCTGCGGTAGTTCTGTGCCAGGTCACTGTTCCGGGGGATGGTAGACGACTTGTCGAAAGTGATGTGGTCCTCCATCTCCCGCTCACCGTGAAGTGAAACGCAGTCGTAGTCTAGCACCAAGACAGGGACAGGGACAGGATCAGGCCAAAGTGAGACCCCAGGACCTGCGACCAACCAACTGTGCCCTCGGGAGGGGAGCTCCTCCTCTCCCTTCCCTGCCCTTAGCCCTCATCACCCACCCTCCCCAGTTCTTACCTCCACCCCTCCCTCTCTCTGTCCTTAACCCCATCCCCCTCCCATGTCCTTACCACCCCTCCCTCCCCATTCTTTATCCCCATCCTTACCTCTCCTTCTGTCCTTGCACTCCCTCCCTCCCCTATCCTTAACTACCCCCCACCTCTACCACCTCAGCCCCCACCCTGTCCCCATCATCAAGGAGCAAACCCAGTAACCCCCCCCCCCGCGATTCTCCATCTCATCCCCCTGCTGAATGGAACATGGGGAAGGATCATTCCTGTATCTACTTTGATGGTTGTGCTGGGATCTTGCTGTGCATCAGTGGCCTATTGGGGCATGACGATGATGACAGGGGGTGCTGTATCAGCCTGATAACCCAGCCGAGGTGGGGGTTCTGCGCTCTGCATCCACTCCCCCCACCACCCAATCACACGGTCAAGTCAAATAGTTGAAAGATCAAATTAACGTTAAAGCTCACCAATCAGTTCATGATCCTTCTTCACCGCTGGAAAACATCAAACACAACATGTCAGCCACACAGTAATCTGTCCCAGCAATCAGCAACACGGTGAACCGTCTTGATGATCAGCACACATTGTAACCGGCCCAATGATCAGCCGCACGGAGAACCGTACTGGCATCTGTGATCAGCCGCATGGAGAATCATCCCGGTGATCAGCCGCATGGTGAACCATCCTGGTGATCAGTCACACATTGAACTGGCATGGTGATCAGTCACATGGTGAACCGCCCCAATGATCAGCCACCCGGTGAACCGCCCCGGTGATCAGCCACACGGAAAACCGTACTGGCATTGTTGATCAGCCGCACAGAGAATCGTCCCGGTGATCAGCCACACGGTGAATTGTCCTGGGCTTCCTCCACTGACTCTCCCCCTTCCTCTGAACTCCCTCCTACCCCACAAGATCCTGTTCCTCGACCCCCCTTCCTCCCACTCAAACCCACTCCCCATCGATCCCCTCTCCCTCCCTTCTCCCCCCACTGCCTCCCTGCTACCCTCTACTTTCCCTCCCTACTGCCCCCTCACCCCCCTCCGATTGCAGTCGACACTCACGGTGTGAGGGGATGGTATCCTCAGAGCAGGAGGGGGTGGTGTCTGGGTGCTGTAGCCGCTTGAGCAGTGCAGTGAGTCCCGGCTGCTACCTGGTGCCTCCCCACTCGGCCCATGGCCTAGTGCCAGGGCCAGGTGCTCACGGGCACTCATCTCACCCAGCGCCGGCTGCAGGACACAACAGGAGTGTCACTGGAGGTCCGGGTAATATCCTCCCACCCAGGCCTGGTCAGCATGGACTCCAGGAAGCACCCACACGGACCCAGGGAGGGGGCGCCCGCACGGACCCAGGGAGGGGGCGCCCGCACGGACCCAGGGAGGGGGCGCCCGCACGGACCCAGGGAGGGGGCGCCCCGCACGGACCCAGGGAGGGGGGCGCCCGCACGGACCCAGGGAGGGGGCGCCCGCACGGACCCAGGGAGGGGGCGCCCGCAACGGACCCAGGGAGGGGGCGCCCGCACGGACCCAGGGAGGGGGCGCCCGCACGGACCCAGGGAGGGGGCGCCCGCACGGACCCAGGGAGGGGGCGCCCGCACGGACCCAGGGAGGGGGCGCCCGCACGGACCCAGGGATGGGGGGCGCCCGCACGGACCCAGGGAGGGGGGCGCCCGCACGGACCCAGGGAGGGGGCGCCCGCACGGACCCAGGGAGGGGGCGCCCGCACGGACCCAGGGAGGGGGCGCCCGCACGGACCCAGGGAGGGGGGCGGCCCGCACGGACCCAGGGAGGGGGCGCCCGCACGGACCCAGGGAGGGGGCGCCCCGCACGGACCCAGGGAGGGGGCGCCCGCACGGACCCAGGGAGGGGGGCGCCCGCACGGACCCAGGGAGGGGGGCGCCCGCACGGACCCAGGGGAGGGGGCGCCCACACGGACCCAGGGAGGGGGCGCCCACACGGACCCAGGGTGGGGGCGCCCACACGGACCCAGGGAGGGGGCGCCCACACGGACCCAGGGAGGGGGCGCCCACACGGACCCAGGGAGGGGGCGCCCACACGGACCCAGGGAGGGGGCGCCCACACGGACCCAGGGAGGGGGCGCCCACACGGACCCAGGGAGGGGGCGCCCACACGGACCCAGGGAGGGGGCGCCCACACGGACCCAGGGAGGGGGCATCCACATGGACCGCTGAGTGGCCACAACGTACCCAGGGGAATGAGAATTCTGTACTGGGTGCTGCGCAATGAACCAGGGCTGATGAGGGAGCTGAGGGTGAGGGAACCTGGAGGACATGGTGACCATACTGTGTTGGAATTCCCCTGCAGTTTGAGAGGGAGACACTAAAATTCAGAGGTGACAGCACGCCAGTGGAATAAATGGAGGTACGAGAGAACTGGCACACTAGCAGGAAGGATGGGAGTTTCTGCAAATAAGGAAGGTGCAGGATGGGTATTGTTCAAAAAGAAATATTTGAATTGAAAAATAAAGTGAGAAGTTAAAGCCAAAGAAAGTTAAAAGTTAAAGCAAAAGAAAGGCCATACAAGGACGTAAAAATTATCGGGAAGAAACAGGACTGAGAAGCTTTTAAGTGTAGCAAGGGCAACTAGGAAGGAAAAGGAGAAACTGGAAAAAATTTCAGAAAGAATACCAAATGGTTTTTTTAAATAAAGAGTACATTAAGAATAAAAAGGAGTCCGATAGAAAATGATGCTACAGAAATTGTAATGGGAGATAAGGAGATGACAAGAAACAGTATTTTGCATCAGTCTTCATTGTGGAATACATTAGCAGTAGACTGATCTTTCAAGAGTATCAGGGAAGAGAGATGAGTGCAGTCACGATCACCAGAAAGAGGTGCTTGGAAAGCTGAAAGGTGTAAGGGTAAGATTGTGGCGGCATTAGTTATGATCTTCCAAGAATGAATAGATTCTGGAGTTTGAAAAACTGGAAAGGTCACTCTGCTTTTTAAAAAGGGAGTGAAGCAGCAGAAAAGAAATCATAGCCCTGTGAGACAAGTGGTTTTCAAACATTTTCTTCAGTAATTCCTTACAAATCACAGAGCATCTATGGGATAGGGAATACTTAAGGAGGTATGTGAGTGGAAAGAAAAAGTTTGAAAACCACTGTTAGACTATCATCAGTGGGGGGGGGGGGGGAAGGAGGAAGGGGGAGTGGGGCGCGGAAGAGGAGAGGGGCGGCATGGAGGAGGGGGAGGGTGATGCGGAGGAGGGGAGATGGGGGGCCGCGGGGAGCAAGAGGATGGAGGGGGTGGGGCAGATTGGTACCTTGCAGGAAGCGGTGGTGGTCATTGCCCGTGGCCGGTCTGTGTACTGGTTGACTCCAGCCTCCAGTTTGGTGTGGGTGGTTTGCGTTCCTGTGCTAGGATATACAGACCCCTGCTTCTGACCTGCGTTGGTGTGAGCACGGTCCAGTGAGGGTAACACACACCGGTCCTAGAGGAGAGAAAGAACACGTCACTGACACCAGTCATCATGTCTTGCTGTCGTGCACTGACTTGTGCAGATTCCTGCTCTGAATGCAGAGGTGCAGCCAACATGCGCAGCGATAACCCCTTACCCTGCACCCAACGACCTCCAACCCTGCACACCCGACCCTGCACCCAACAACCTTTCACCCCACCAACCCTGCACCCCATGACCTCCCACCCTGCATCCAACAACCCTGCACCTGATGTCCTCTGACCCTGCACACCGATCCAAACCCTGAACCCAACGACCCTGTATGCAACGACCCCCCCAAACCTGAATCCAACAACCCCCTGACCCTGCGCCCATCGACCCCCTGACCCTGCGCCCATCGACCCCCTGACCCTGCGCCCATCGACCCCCTGACCCTGCGCCCATCGACCCCCTGACCTGTGCCCATCGACCCCCTGACCCTGCGCCCATCGACCCCCTGACCCTGCGCCCATCGACCCCCTGACCCTGCGCCCATCGACCCCTGACCCTGCGCCCATTGACCCCGACCCCTGCGCCCATCGACCCCTTGACCCTGCGCCCATCGACCCCCTGACCCTGCGCCCATCGACCCCCTGACCCTGCGCCCATCGACCCCTGACCCTGCGCCCAATGACCCCCTGACCCTGCGCCCAATGACCCCTGACCTGCACCCATCGACCACCCCGCGGCCTTGACCATCCAGCTAACTCTGCCAGGCACTGATCATGGCAGACCCCTCAGGACAACACACAATGAGGGATCACAGAGGTACTCTCACCCAGACTCAACCCCATTCAAAAACAACCCAAATAGTACGCCAATCCCCACAGCAGACTCCCTGGGCCAGCACACTCATGACAAATTACAGGGACACCCTAACACAGTCCCAACCTTACCAAGAAACACCCCCAATAACCCTAACCCTTACACCATACAAACTCTAAAACCCCACAGCGGACCCAGCTAGTTAATGAATAATACAGAAACCCACCGGAGAAGAAACAAGGCCAGCAGAGGCTAGAAACAGACACAGTTTAATGAAAACATGGGGCAGCACAAAGTGACAGTTCAGAGTGACACAGAACCCAAGAGGGGGACACAAGTGAACACAAGGGGGCTGATTATCCTGCTGCCCGCATATTGACCTTTCACCCCAGCAACCCTGCACCCCCATGACCTCCAAACCCTGCATCCGACAACCCTGCACCTGATGACCTCTGACCCTGCACACCGACCCAAACCCTAAGCCTAACAACTCTGTATGCAACGACCCCCCCCCCCCACAACCTGCATCTATCAATCCTGCACTCAATGACCCCCGACCTACACCCATCGACCAATCTGAGGAGACCCACACTGGGGCTGGATCAAATCAACTTCCAAACCCTGGAACTCACTGAGAAGGAGAGCACAGAACATTACAGCACAGAAACAAGGCCTTTGGTCCTTCTAGCCTGTGTCAAACTTTTTCTGCCTAGTCCCACTGACCTGCATTCAGTCCATAACCCTCTATACCTCTCCCATCCATGAACCTGTCCAAATTCTTCTTAAATGTTAAAAATGAATCCACATTCACCACCTCAGTTTGCAGTTCCATACTCCCACCACTCTCTGTGAGTCCCTCCTCATGTACCCCCTAAATTTTCCCTTTTCACCCTTACCCATGTCCTCTGGTTTACATCTCACATGTCCTCAGTAGAAAAAGCCTATGCACCGTATATTTACTCTGTCTATCCCCCTCATTATTTTGAAATACCTTAATCAAATCTCCCCTCATTCTATGCTCCAGGGAATAGAGTCCTTATCTGTTTAACCTTTCCCTGTAACTCAGTTCCAGAAGTCTGGGCAACATCCCAGTAAAATCTTCTCTGTACTCTCATTGATATCTTTCCTGCAGTGAGATGACAGTGAGTTGTATAAAGAAAGGTGATGATTCAGCATACAGGAGATTGAAAACTTGGCTGGGTGCACCAACAACAACCTTGCACCCAATGTAACCAAATCCAAGGGAACGAATGACTTCAGATTTCAAATACTTTTTTTCCTGTGGACGTGGCAGAATTACCACTTATTGGTAGTGCAAAAAAAAAAGTGTAACCAAATAAAGAACTGTAAACAGATAATGACTATAAACAAACTGTGCAATACAGGGAATAAAAAAGAAAATCAATAAAGTGCACAAGTAAGTTTGTTGTTGAGGAGTCTGATGGTGGAGGGGAAGCAGCTGTTCCTGAACCTGGTGGTGCAAGTCTTATGGCACCTACACCTCTTTCCTAATGGCAGCAGCAAGAACAGAGCGTGTGCTGGGTGGTGTGGATCCTTGATGATTGCTGCTGCCCTTTGACGGCAGTGTCCCTTGTAGATCTACTCAATAGTGAGAATTTTGCCTGTGATGTCCTGGGCTGTGTCCACTACCTTTTGGAGGGCTTTTCCCTCAGGGATATTGATTTCCTCTTACCAGACCAAGATGTAGCTGGTCAGCACACTTTCCACCACAGATCTGTCAAAATTTACCAGGGTTTCTGAAGTCATACCAAATCTCTGCAAACTTCCGAGGAAGTAGAGGCACTGACAAGCTTTCTTCATGATGCCATTGTGTGTTGGGTCCAGGAAAGATCCTCTGAGATAGTTACTCACAGAATTTAAATTTGCTCACCCTCTCCATCTCTGATCCCCCCCAATGATCACTGGATTGTACACCTTTGGCTTTCCCTTCCTGGTCAAAAATCAGCTCCTTAGTTTTGTGAAGAAAGGTTTGTGCTTTAATAATTGCTGTAGGGGGCAAGGTTGTTGTTGGTGCACCATTCAGTCAAACTTTCAATCTCCATCCTGTATGCAGTCTCATCCCCATCCTTTATACAACCCACTACCGTGGTATCATCGGGAAATTTGTAGATGGTGTTATTGTCTTACAAAGGTATCCAGTCATAGGTGTAAAGTGAGTAGAGGGGGCTAAGAGCACAGCTCTGTGGTGTTTTGGTACAGATGGGGATTGTGGAGATGTTCTTAACAATCTTCACTGATTGTGGTCTGGAGGTGAGGAAATTCATCATTCAGGAAAGCCAGAGATAGGCAATCCAGTGATCATTGGGGGGGAATCAGAGGTGGAGAGGGTGAGCAAATTTAAGTTCTTGGGAGTCACTATCTTGAAGGATCTTTCCTGGACCCAACCCTCTAATGGCATCATGAAGAGAGCATGTCAGGACCTCTACTTCCTCAGGAGTTTGTCCAGGTTTGGTACGCCACCAGAAACCCTGCAAATTTCTACAGATGTGTGACAGAAAGTGTGCTGAATCACAGTCTCGAATGGGGGCACCAATACCTCTGAGAGTAAAGCCCTGCAAAGGAAGTGAACAGAGCCCAGGACATCCCACTATTGAGTACACTACAGGGAACGCTGCCGTTGGAGAGCAGCAGCAATCATAAAGAATACACACCACCCAGTACACGCTCTGTTCTCTCTGGTATCGCACCACTAGGTTTAGGAACAGCTACTGACCCTCCACCATCCATCAGACCCCTCAGCAACATACTCAATCAGGGACTCATTTAAGGAAAAACTTCTCATTTTTTTTCCTCTCTCTATTGTACAGTCAGTTTGTTTACATTTGTTATCTGCTTGCAGTTTATTTGCTTACCCTGTGTATACCCTACTTTTGCTCTATCAATTAGTTGTAATTCTGCCGCGCCTGCATGAAAAAGGAATCTCAGGGCTGTATCTGAATGTCGTGTATGTACTCAGACAATAAATCTAAAATCTACTGCAGTCCTCAGTGCCTTATCATTCACCGTGTACGGCCTTTCTAGGTTTGTCCTTCCAAAATGTAACACCACACACTCGTTTGCATTACATTCCGTCTGCCATTTTTCAGTCCATTTCTCAAGGGGGACATACAGGGGTTCGGACTGGTGAGGGGAGGGGCCTTGGGTTGGAGAGGGGGGCCCCTTGGATGGGGAGGGGCTTTTCGGACACCCTGCAGGGTCAGGATGCAGACCTACCTGGCCTCCAATGCCGACGGAGACAGCAGGGGGCGGTGACAGCGAGGCGGTGACCGGATCGAAGCTGGGAATGCCAGCATGTCTTCCTGCCGCTGGGAGGCACTGAGAACTGCTGCTGGAACCAGAGCATGAGAACCCAGTGAGTCACCGCACGGATACCTGGGCCCACCCCACATCCCAACCTGTGGCCCACACACTCCCCTGTACTAAACACTCTCACCCCACACCCCCTCCCATACCCCACACCCACTCCTGTACCCCACATCCCCTCCTGTACCCCACAATTCCACTCCTACCCTACCTCCAAATCCACACTACCCCACAACCCCACCTCACCTATTAACCACACCCTCACCCCACCCCACACATTCCCCACCCAACACCCCCTAACCCCAACTCGTACCACACCCCACCCATCCCCTCTTCCCACACCCATACCCCCATCCCTCCCCTCTGCACTCAACACCCCACCCATACCTACCACACCCATCTCCCCACCCTTAACCTCCCCTCCTCCCAGACCTCCACCCTCACTCTGGGAACCCAAAACTTCATCACAACACAGAAAATTGGGATTTTAACCACAGAAAGCACAGCGCATCACAAGATGGTCACCGGGTCGGCGCTACGCAATCCAGCCAGCACAGTGCAAGACAGTCGCTAGGTCAGCACTATACGTCAGTCAGACATCCACTGGGTCAGTGCTATGCAGGATGATCGCTGGGTTGGTGCTATGTGAGACGAACGCCGGGTCAGCGCAATGCGAGATGGTCGCTCGGTTGGTTGCTGGATCAGCATTATGTGAGCCAGTCACTGGGCGGCATTTGATGCCCTACCTGGTAAGTGTGCCCCTCCGGGACAGCGTGGTGCTGGGCGAGGATGGGGGCGTGTGGTACGTGTAGTTGTAGTCATCCGTCACCTTCAGGTCCACAATCACCTGCCACAAGGCCAAGGCTCAGCTCTCTGATTGGACACTGCCATACCGCATCATAAGGACCCCTCCCCCCACCCCAGCCAATCACAGGCCAGTAGGCAGGGTGAACTCCCATACCCAGGGAGGGGGGAGAACACCAGCATCATCTGTTAGGCACAACCAGGGACTGGCCTTGGCATGGGGGCTGCTGGAGCAGCTAGCCACTCTCCCTACCTCCCCCTAGCCCCTCCCTCCCCTCTCCCCAGCCCCTCCCCCATAGCTCATCCCTCCCTCAACCCCCTCTCCTAGCCCATCCCTCCCCTCTAACCCAGCCTCTCCCTCCCCGACCCCTCCCCCGCTCCTTCCACAGCCCCTCCCCTCCCCTCCCCTCCACCTCCTGACCCTCTTACCTGCTCACTGGCCGGGGGGAGTGTTTGTGGCTCAGCTGTCAGGATGGTCAGGTCATCCAGGATTGTCTGTAGATGGGTCACCTCCCCCAACATGCTGATCTCCTCACCCTGCCGGGCCAAAGATGGGCTAGACAATCATGAACACAGACTCCCCTCCCCCGTTCTGGCCCCACCTCAGACTGACCTCCCCCCACCTCAATCCAACACCCTCCTTTCCGTGAATGATCCCCTCCCCTTCCCTCTGACTGACCCCCCTCCCCCCGAATGATCCCTTCCCCCAGGAATGATAACTCCTTCCAGACGGAAATGATACCCTCCCCCCCGATGGAAGTGATCTCTCCCCCCTACCAGCACGGGCCGCAGCAGGGAGACAAAGGTGCAGAAGCGGCTGCGCTCCTCGATCAGCGCCCGGCACACGGCCTGCTTCTCCGTGTCCTCCAGCAACGCGTACTTCTCATTCACATCCTGCAGCGCACTGTCCAACTGCAGCCGCACGTCCTCCTTCCCTGTTGGAGCCAAGTACAGTTATCAAGCCCAGCATGGACAGTGCGCAGTATGGGAGGGAGGGCACTGAGTGAAAGGAGAGCACTGAGGGAGGGAGGGAATTCAACCTTTTGCATTCTATATTTTCTCTGTCTATCCCCCTCAAATTTAAATACTTCTCTCAAATCTCCCCTCATTCTCTAGTCTTCAGTACTCCTAACCTGTTTAATCTTTCCCTGTAACTCACTTCCTGAAGTTCTGGAAACATGCGAGTAAATATTCTCTGCACTCTTTCGATCTTATTGGTATCTTTCCTGTAGTTAGGTGACCAAAACTACACACAATACTCCAAATTTGGCCTCACCAATGTCTTATACAACTTTACCATAACATCCCAACTCCTATATTCAGTATTTTGATTTATGAAGGCCAATAAGCCAAAAGCTCTCTTTACTACTTTATCCACCCATGACGCCACTTTCAGGAAATGATGTGTCTGTATTCCCAGGTCCATCTGTTCTACCGCACTCCTCAATGCCTACCATATACTGTTCTTTGTTTGTCCTTCCAAAATGCAACACCTCACACTCGTTTGCATTAAATTCCATCTACCATTTTTCAGCCCATTTATCCAGCTGGTCCAGATCCCTCTGAAAACCTTCGTTACTGTCCACAACATTTCCAATTTATGTGTCATCTGCAAACTTGCAGATCCAATTTACAATATTATCATCCAGATCATTGATTTAGGTGACAAACAACAATGATCCCAGCACCGATCCCTGAGGCCTCCAGTCTGAGAAGCGATTATCCACCATCACTCTC
Source organism: Narcine bancroftii (assembly GCF_036971445.1). Taxonomy (NCBI): domain Eukaryota; kingdom Metazoa; phylum Chordata; class Chondrichthyes; order Torpediniformes; family Narcinidae; genus Narcine; species Narcine bancroftii. The sequence continues at coordinate 30,064,528 of NC_091474.1, forward strand.
TGGCTTCTCCCATATAGTCAATGTCAAATCTAGTTCACTACTTCACCATGAATACTGAATATCTGAACCTTCCTGAATATCCTCCCATGTCTCTTTCTCTTTGGCTTGGCTTCGCGGACGAAGATTTATGGAGGGGGTAAAAGTCCACGTCAGCTGCAGGCTCGTTTGTGGCTGACAAGTCCGATGCGGGACAGGCAGACACGGTTGCAGCGGCTGCAGGGTAAAATTGGTTGGTTGGGGTTGGGTGTTGGGTTTTTCCTCCTTTGCCTTTTGTCAGTGAGGTGGGCTCTGCGGTCTTCTTCAAAGGAGGTTGCTGCCCGCCAAACTGTGAGGCGCCAAGATGCACGGTTTGAGGCGATATCAGCCCACTGGCGGTGGTCAATGTGGCAGGCACCAAGAGATTTCTTTAGGCAGTCCTTGTACCTTTTCTTTGGTGCACCTCTGTCACGGTGGCCAGTGGAGAGCTCGCCATATAACACGATCTTGGGAAGGCGATGGTCCATGTGGGACCTTGTCAAAGGCCTTACTAAAGTCCACGTAGACAGCCTTTCCTTTGTCAACTTTCCTGGTATCCTCTTCAAAAATCTCTACACAATTGGCACTGTCCCTGACAGCTTGTTCCACACACCCACCACCCTCTGTGTGAGAAGCTGTGGATTGTGTTGAAGGTTGCCGTGGGTACAAAAGGATATAGACAGGATGCAGCTGGGTGAAAAAGTGGCAGATGGAGTTCGCATTTTGGAAAGTCAAACCAGAAGGCTGAGTACAGGTTTAATGGTTAGTTATTTGGGAGTGTGGATGAACAGACGAACCTTGGGGGTTCAAATCCATGCATCCTTCAAGGTTGACAGGATAGTTAAGAAGGCCTATGGGATACTGGACTTCATTAATAGGGAGATTGAGTTCAGGAGCCATGAGGTAATGTTGCAATTTTAAAACTCTCGTGAGATCACACTTAGAATATTGTGTTCAGTTCTGGTCACTTCATTATAGGAAGGATGTGGAAGCAATGGAGAGGGTGCAAAGATTTACCAGGATATTACCTGGATTGGAACATAAACCAAGAGACAAGGTTAACAGACCTAGGACTTTTCTCTTTGGAGTGAAAAAAGATGAGTGAATTGAGGTCTACAAAATTATGTGAAGCATAAATAGGGTAAACAGCCAGCTCCTGTTTCCCAGGGCAGAGTACAAAGTGAAAGGAGGGAAGTTTAGGGGAGACATCAGGGATTTATTTATTTACTTATAAAAACCACAGAGAGTTGTGGGTGCCTGGAATGCTTTGCCAGTGATGGTGGTGGAAGCTGAAACATTAGGCACATGGATGGAAGAAAAATAGAGGGTTTCGGGATAGGAAGGATTTAGATATTTTTTAGTAGGAATATATAGGTTGACCTGTACTGTGCTGTAGCGTTCTACGTTCACCTTTAACTGGTGCCTCAGGTTTGGGCTCCCCAAGCCACATCAGACTGACTCTCCCCCGAATAGTACTAGCATCTGCAGCCTCTCCTTAGAACCTTAGCCCTCGGGAATCTTTTACGTCCTTTCCAGGTGAACGACGTCCTTGTGCAAATGGAGAAGCATGTTGGTTGCAAACGTGGACTCGTTGGCTCAGTCCACTCTGGCATTTGGTATCATATACATGCTGCAGGAATTATCAAAGCACAAACCTTTCTTCACTTTCTTTTGAAGCTTCAATGTGTCCGACGATTTCTTCTTAATCTCTTGCCGGGCTTTCTTGTATTCTGCAAAAGTTCATATGAGGTTGTAAGACCATAGGAGCATAAATAGGCTATCTGGCCCTTCGAGTCCACCCTGCCATTTAATCATTAGATTCTCTATTTTCCCACAGCCCCATTACCCGACCTTCTCCCCATAACCTTTGATGCCCTGGGCTAATCAAGGAGAGGGAGAGAGTGGAGGTGAAGAGGGGTAGCGAGGTGGACGGAGAGAATTCAGAGGTGGAGAGTGAGAAGATGAAGAGCAGAGAGTCAGAGAGAGATAACGCAGGGAGGAGGAAGAGAGTGTGAGGTGGAGCGATTGTGGAGAAGGGGGGGAGAGGAGGGGCGCGGCACGAGGGGTAGGCGTGGAGCAAGAGAGTTACCCTTCGCATGGTCCTTGTCCAGCTGGTTGGCGATCTTCTTCCACTCCTCGATACGAAGCTCCAAGGGATTTATCAAACCATCAGTCAGGGCTCTGCCAGGGAGAAAGGTACAGGTCAACTGGGAGCAAGGGGAGAGCAGGGGACGGAGGGGGACAAGAGAGGGGGAGCGGGGATGAGAGAGGGGGGGAATATCAAGGGTTAGAAACAACAAGTGGGGGCATGGGAAAGGTTGGGAAATGGGAAGGGGAAGAGTGGAAGTGGGTAGAGGGGGAAGGGAGAAAGGGTGTGGGTTAGAGAGAAAGTGTGGGGGGACTTACACGGTGAGCTGTTTGAGCCTGGACTCGATGCTGCGATGCCTCATGCACATCCTGGTCAGGGCCGAACCGATCTCCTTCGTGGCTCCTGTGAACAACAAACCAACACAATCATGTTATCATCAACACCCGCCATCTGCAATACACACCGTCCGCAGTGCTCGCCTTCTGCAACGCACAGTCTACAACATTCATCGTCACTGCCCACTGTCCACAACGCTTAATGCCAGCCATCCACATCACTTGCCATCTCCAATGCACTCTGTCCGCAACACACACCATCAGTGCCTGCCGTCCGCAATGCACACCATTGACATGGCGTCTGCAACGCAAACCATTAACATACAGTGTCTGCAATGCAAACTGCGAACATTCACGACTGGATAAATTCAAAGTGAGATTGACAACCATGCTGAGGGGGACATCATCAACAGCTGGGCTGTGCCTGTGGGTGAACACCTCTACCCATGTCAACATGGTGGCCAGGAACACCTCCACTTCCTCAGGAGCCACATCTCCAAAGTACCTCAACAACTTCTCCAGTTGGCCTGTTGACAGCATCCCATTAGGGTGCGTCACTGAGTAGGACTGAAATTGCTCTGATCAAGGCAGAAGAGAGCTGTGAACATTACTCAGACCATCAAACCAAACCTCCTCCCCTTTCCCCACCGACTTCGTAACTCCAACTACTTTGGAAAATCAGCTAACATATTAAATGTGTCATGCCACCCTGGCCACCTTACAGGAAGGATATGGAAGCTATGGAGAGGGTCCAGAGGAGATTTACCAGGACGTTGCCTGGATTGTGAAACAAGTTTTATGAGGCAAGGTTAGCAGAGCTGGGACTTTTCTCTTTGGAGGGTAGAAGGATGAGAGGAGACTTAATAGAGGTCCTGTAGCAACTGTGTTCGCAGAACGAAATGAAAAATGAGAAAATCATCAGATGTAGTTGAGTTGAAGTTCAGTAAAAGTCATTTTACCCAGACACCTGCAGCTTTTGAAAACTCTGCACGTTCCAAATGACGTCATTGCATCGTGACGTCGTGACGGCACTTGGAACTTCCTGACCCAGTTCAATTAAGCCTCCAGTGAGTAGCTACATGGCACCCCCCCCGCCCCGAACCAGTGATAGGAGGCTAAATCTCTGGTGCCATTAATGTCGACTGCTCTTGGGCGGTTGTCCGAGCCTTTCAGATTGGGGGTTGTGGCAAGGGCCAATCAAGGTTGAGATGAGTGGGCTTTAGTTGGTCAATCGTGAATGTCTCGTGAATGTCCAATACACAATTTGTATGATTGTTTCATAGCACTGTGAAGGAGCCCTCATACAGCCTCTGTAAGGGTGGCACATGTGCACCTCTACGCACAAACACAAACTCACAGTCCTGGAGTTCCTTTGGGATGAAGGATTTCGTTGTTCCATGCCTTAATGTGGAAAGTGGGGCCAATTTTACAAGTCGCTCCTGGAGTCTGCCTAAGATTTCAGTTGGTGGCACCTCCTGTCTGCGTGCTGCGGGTACGAACTGCCGAGGTACAATGAGCAGAGCTCCATAAATCAACTTGGCCAATGAGGAGTTGAGATCCTCCTTAGGTGCTATTCTTATTCCCAGGAGGATCCAGGGCAGCTCGTCTGCCCAATCAGGTCCCCGTGGAGGCGGGCCATCAGTGCAGCCTTCAAGTGCCTATGGAACCGTTCCACCAGGCCATTCAAAAGCGGGTAATAGACTGTCGTGTGGTGGAGCCACATTCCCAACTGTCCCGACAAAATGTCTCAGAGTGAGGAGGTAAACTGTGGGCCTCTGTCAGAGGTTTTTTTAAAAAAAAATTATTTATCATTTGTATCAAAAATATAAATTCAATAACACAGTTACTTAACAAACCATACCAAATTATACAATAAATTTTTAATTTTCTCCCCAACCCCTCCCCCAAAAGAAAGAAGAGAAAAAAAGAAAAGAAAGAACGCTTAATTCTACATATATATTACTAATATATATAGTATTCATTGACTATTTTTATAATTACTGAGAGGGGTGGGCAAAGTGGAGGATGTGGATGGGCTGTTATTTATAAAATCCATATTTGGTTCCCAAATTTTATAAAAGTTTTCAATTTGATTCTTTAAACTACGTTTTTTTTTTCTAAAGGTATACATTTTGCATTTCAATGTGCCATCTGTCTATTTTTACCAAATTCTCAGTTTTCCCACATTACTGCTGTACATTTCTTTGCTGTCACTATGGCTATATTTAAAAAATTTCTTAACATTTATCCAATTTCAGTTTTATATCTTTTTCATATATATTCCCAAGTAAAAATATTCTTGGGTCTTTTTGTATCTTTGTCTTCATAATTTATCCTAGTAATACACTCAAATAATTCCAAATTTGTTCCACTTTCACACAGAACCATACCGAATGTTAAAAAAAAGGTCCCCATTTCCATGTTACACCGAAAACACTTATCCGAATAATTAGAATGAAGTCCATTCAATTTATGTGGTGTATAACTGATGAAGAAAATTATATTGAACCATTTGATATCGAGCATTAACTGTATTTGTAACACTCTCTTGACACAATTTTGACCATATTTCTTCTTGGATTTGTATATTTAAATCTTTTTCCCATCATAATTTTTTCCTTTTAGTTTCTTGATATACATATATATATTCATATTAGTAATAAATTTCTTGATAATAAATGTATATATTATACATTCAATTTTACTTTGTTCTGGGAGTCTCAAATCTGTTCTAGTTTCTTTTTTAAATATGATTTTAATTGATAATATGCAAAAATTGTATTATTTTGTATATTACATTTATCTTTTAATTGCTCAAGTTAAAAAAACTCCTAAAAACAATCTTTTATCCTCTGTATACCTTTACTATCCCAATTATCAAATAAAAAATTATTCAAAGTGAACGGAATAAGTTGATTTTGTTTCAACATTTTAGGCATTTGATAGTTTTTAAACCCTCTCTCCATAAGAATCCCATTCCGTGTTTTCAATAGGTTTTAAAATTAGTACTTCCAATTTTCCTTTAAACAATTCACTATTCCATTTATACAAAATTTGTTCTGGGATAGTTTCTCAAATTTTATTCATTTTGATCTGAATCCAAGCTGTTTTCTCACCCATTTGATAGCAGGACAAAAATCTTAATTGAGCTGCTTTATAATAATTTTTAAAATTCACTAATCTTAGTCCTCCATGATCAAATTTCCATGCTAATTTTTCATGACCAATTCTTCACATTTTACCTTTCCAAATAAATACTCATATAATTTTATTCAAACGCCGAAAAAATGTTTCTGGAGCATGAATGGATAATGATTGAAATAAATATTGTATTCTTGGAAAAATATTCATCTCAACACAATTCACCCATCCTATTAATGTTATTGGTAGGTCTTTCCATCTTCTCAGATCTTCTATCTTTTTTAATAGCAGTGAGTAATTAATCCTTCCCTTTCTTTGGAATTACTGTTATTAATGGTGTTTTAAAAAATTCTGGTTGATCATGTAACTCTTCCATTTTTTCTAACACCCCTATCAATACAGGAACTAATAATTCCTTTAATTATTTATAAAATTCTGGTGGAAAACCATCTTCATCTGGTGCTTTATTATTCTGTAATGACATTAAAGTCTCAACCTTTTATTTCAGAAAAAATGTTACATAATTCTAATTTTTCATCTTCATCTAACATAGGCAATTGAACTTTTCGCAAATATTCTTCTATTTATTATCATCTTTCAAAGATTCTGATTGATAAAGTTTGGCTTAAAATTTCTTAAAATTATCATTTATTTCCTGTGTTTTATAAGTAACTTGACCAGTGTTCTTCTTAGTAGCAATTATTGTTCTAGAAACTTGTTGTTTTTAATTGCCATACTAGTACTTTATGAGCTTTTTCACTCAGTTCACAATATTTTTATCGTGATATTCTATCTCTCTCCATTCTGTAAGTTTGTGCTGTATTAAATCTTAATTTTTTTTGATTCTAACAATATTATTTTCTCCTCAATTTTTTTTTGCACTTGTAGTTCCTTCTCCAATTTCTTTATTTCTTTTTCCAACTAATCCATCTCTTTCATAGATTATTTCTTTACTATTGGATTATAACTTATTATTAGAATCCCATATTATAAATTACTCATTACCAAATCATTGTTAGTTTCAAGAAATTTTTTTTATCTGTTGTCTCATAAATTTGCAAAATTATTTTTCAAGTTTCAAAGTTAGTAGAAGAAACAATATAAAAATTGTTGGACCTAAGGAAGGCAATGAAGGTCAGGAAATGAGGATGCTTTTACAGCGTTGGATTCCACAGTCTTTGGGGGTAACTGAATTTCAAGGAGATATTGAGATTGAAAGAGCTCATAGAGCGTTATGGCCGAAGCCACAACCACATCAAAGTCCACGTCCGATATTGTTTAAATTGCTTCGTTATAAAGTGAGAGAACTGGCGGCGAAACAAGCAAAAGAACGACAGTCACCAGTTTATTTTTAAACTTCTTCAACCTTTATTAACTTTTTAAAACTTTTTCAGAGAGAAGGGATTCACAATCTAACCCAACGACATTAAGTGGCATGCCCCCAGCCTCTGTCAGAGGTGATGTGTACAGGTAGGCAGAACCGAGATACCCAGGCAGAAATAAAAGCTCTGGGGGGCATGAATCAGTCATCGAGTCCGTTGTAGGAACCAGCTCCAGCCACTTAGTGAATCTATCGATGACCGTTAACAAGTACCTAGACCCTCATGACATCCAATAATATCGACATGCACATAGTCAAATCTGTGCTGGTAGTCCATGCACATCTTTGCCCAGTATGTGATCTGCTTTTTGAGTCTATGCCAAACTTGTCAGCTATCAGGTAGACCATCGCTCAAATGGAGGGGTGGGACAGTGACAACGAAAATGCAACATCTCAACACTGTAGGACAATAGGGTGAGGCTGACCTGTGGAAACGTTGCACAGGAGAGTGTTACTTGCAGCCCAAAGGCTACATCCTCCAGTTTCAGGTCATGACAGCAGTTCTATAAGCCGGGAGTTCGTTGTCCTGGCGCTGATTTTTGACGAGCGCCATGTAGTCTACACCTGGAGTAAGGGCACGTACTGCTTGAACGGAGGAGCAGGACAGAGCATCAGCCACCATATTACTCTTACCAGAGACATGTTTAATCCTGGTTGAAAACTTGGATACATAAGATAGGTGGCGCTGCTGGCGGGCTGACCAGGGATATGATGCCTTCGCAAAGGTGAACGTTAGTGGTTTGTGATCAGTAAAAACCGTGAATTCCCTCTCTTCCAAAAAAATGACAGTTTTTTTTGATAGTTCCCTTTCGAACGTGCTTTATTTCGTTTCCAGAGAGCGGAGGTGCCTACTAAAAAATGCTAGAGGCTTCCATTGTCCATTGGTGAACTGTTCCAAGACCTCGCCTACTGCCCCATTAGACATGTCTATCAAGGCGGTTGGTGCATCAATTTGTGGACAGACCAACAATGTTGCCTTCACTAGGGTGTCTTTGGTCTGCTGGAATGCTACCATTATCTCCCTTGTCCACTCAAATTCTTTGGTATTGCTAGACATGAGGTGGAATTGGGGTTTGTACAGCATTTTTTTTTAAATTTTTTATTTTTCACACCATAAATCACATTAGCCATGATATACACTTTTTCTTTTTCACACATATACAGTGACTTTTTCTCCCCCCCCCTTTCCTCCCAAACCACCCCCCCACCCCCCCCTCTCATCCATTTTAGGTATACAATCTAGGTTGCATTAAGCCAGTCAGACAATGTTGTCATTCAACAAAATTACACCAGAAATTCTACTGAGTCCATTCTTTTCTTTCCTTCTCCTTCCACCAACTTAGGTAATGTTTGTCCCCGGTTGGTTTTCGCTATTGTATTTAATGTAAGGCTCCTATACTTGTTCGAATATTTCAATATTATTTCTTAACCTATATGTTATTTTTTCTAATGGAATACATTTATTCATTTAAATTTAGTAGTTTCTTCCTTTTAATTTGGTTATGTATTCCATTAATATTTAAAGACATATAGTTCAGCGTAGCCCTTTTATATTTTGTTTATCTTCTCTTTCCGTTTTTCCATCATTACCTTTCCTCCTTTTCCATTTCTGTTTTCTTATTTTCAACTCTTTATAAGACAACATTCCTACAACATCCAACATTTTCCTTATTCTCCTATTTCTATCTTATTTATCCCCAATCTCCCCTTCACCTCCTGAGTTGTCCTTTATTCCTTGTCGGACAACCACATCTCCCCTCTCCATTTGGATTTGCGAATCCACTCGCAAGCGTCAACTGATTTTGCAGTGACCGCTATTTCCCCCCACCCCGCCTCCCCCAGAAAAGATTTCACTTTTCATGTCACAAAGGTCACTCTTTTAATTCCCTCCTTATTCTCTCTATTCCATTACCTTCCCTTATTAATTCTTGTCTATACTATCTATATTTTCCTCTAAGTACAGATACATTCATGTATGCTCATTGTCTCTATTCACTCTTATACCTCTTTACCCGCATACATATCAATCGTGATCATTTTTACTCTCATTACCCATCTTCATCCCTCAGTCTATTTTTATCTTTACCCACATACATATCAATCGTGATCATTTTAACTCTCATTACCCGTCTTCATCCCTCAGTCTATTTTTGTAATTGTTCTGCAAATTTTCGTGCTTCTTCTGGATCCGAGAATAGTCTGTTTTGTTGTCCTGGAATACATATTTTCAATACCGCTGGATGCTTTAGTATAAATTTATACCCTTTCTTCCATAAAATCACCTTTGCTGTATTGAACTCTTTTCTCTTCTTTAGGAGTTCAAAACTTATATCTGGATAAATGAAGATTTTTTGCCCTTTATACTCCAGTAGTTTGTTGCCCTCTCTTACTTTTTCCATTGTCTTCTCCAGTACCTTTTCTCTTGTAGTATATCTTAGGAATTTTACTACAATAGATCTTGGTTTTTGTTGTGGTTGTGGTTTAGAGGCCAATACTCTATGTGCCCTTTCTATTTCCATTTCTTGCTGTAGTTCTGGACATCCTAGGGTCTTAGGGATCCACTCTTTTATAAACTCCCTCATATTCTTACCTTCTTCATCTTCCTTAAGACCCACTATCTTTATGTTATTTCTTCTGTTATGGTTTTCCATTGTATCTATTTTTTGAGCTAGTAGTTCTTGTGTCTCTTTAGTTTTTTTATTAGATTTCTCCAATTTCTTTTTTAAGTCTTCTACCTCCCTTTCTGCTGCTACTGCCCGCTCTTCCATCTTGTCCATTTTCTTTCCCATTTCTGTTAAGGTCATCTCCATTTTATTTATTTTCTCTTCTGTGTCGTTTATTCTTTTTCTTAAATTCCTGTGTTTGCCATTCTTTAAATGACTCCATGTATCCTTTAATAAGAGCAAGTATATCCTTTACCTTGCCTTTCTTTTCTTCTTCTATTTCACTGTACTCTTCCTCTTCCTCTGGGTTGACCATCTGTTGTTTCTTTGGTGCCCTTTCCTCCTCTTCTTTCTTGTTTCTATTGTCTTCTGTGGTCTCTTCTTGCTGCAGGTGTTCTGCAGCTGTCGTTGCCGGTTGTGGAGATCGACTCCCCAGCTGGTCCCCCCTCCCGTCGGTGTGTTTTTTTTCATTCGCATCGCGCACTTTTACTCGGCTCTGCGAGCCATTTTTGTAGTCCATTATTTACCGACCTGAGGGAGCGGGTTTCTCTCTCCGCAGCGGGCCTCTTCGGACAGGTAAGGCCTTCACCTTTTTCCTCCTTTGTCTTCTCTTCCTCTCTTCTTACCGTTGCTTTCGATTTTTCTTTTTTTGTCGCCATCTTCTTTCCACCTTTATACTCACTTTTCTGTAACTTTTATTTCTGTGCCTTTGTGTTTTCCTTTGTTTTTCCCGACTTTTCTGGTGAGGGCTGGAGTTCACCGTCCGGCCACTACTCCATCACGTGACTCCTCCTCGTACAGCATTTTTGAGCCCAAAAGGCATTCTCAAAAATTCGAAGAGGCCAAAATGGTGCTATTATTGTTGACTTGGACACATCCTCCGGGTTTACCCATGCACCAAGTCAATTTTAGAAAATATCCTGGCCCCAGGAAGATTAACTGTAAAGTTCTGTATATGGGGAATAGCGTAGTGGTCAGCAGTGGTAGTGTTGATGAGACGCCTGTAATCCCCACAAGGTCTCCAGCCTCCCATGGCTTTGGGCACCATATTTAGCAGGGAAGCTCATGGGCTAACAGACCTATTTATGATTCCAAATTCCTCCATTTTGTTAAACTTGTTTTGCAAGCCGCAACTTGTCAGGCAGCAGGCGTCAGGCTTGTAGAGGAGATCCTTGGGTGAGGATGTGGTGTGCGACGCCATGTTTGGGTGTTCGAGTATCTAGGAGTATCTAGGAGCATCTAGGAGCATCTAGGAGCATCTAGGAGCGGGGCAGGTAGTTTGGCTTTTCCAAGGCAGAAAGTCTGGAACGTTCTGGGATCACCAACTGACACCCTTTTGCCCACCATCAGTGAGTGGGCTCTGAGGCAGTTGGCACCCAGCAAGAATGAACTTCCATGTGAACTTATTGTTGCCGAATTTTAGGGGTATAGTCTGTGTGCTGTACGTACAAATTGAACTGTTATTTTCTGCACTGAGCACCAGACCCACGCCCCAGGTATGGGTGTCAAAGCCCGAAGGAGGAAGGACACTAATCTCCACACTCATGTCGACTAGAAATCCGCGCTGGAGTGTTTGTTGCAGATGCAGAGAGGGCTGTTATGGTAGCCAGACTCTGTAGCCATTAGTGAAAACTGGCCAAGGCATTTCCCGGAAAAGTACAAGGGGGTCGGCAGTGGTGAGCTCCAAAACCGCAGCATTGATGGTAAAAACACCAGGTGGTTGTCACAGTCTCATGCTTGTCCAGGGGAATGTGCGCCCTCATCGCCAGCACTTGAGGAGCCTGGGCCTTTGGGTGTGATGCAGCGCTATTTTCTATGCGCCTTGCTGTTTCATGCACCACAGAATACCTGCATGGGCAGCCACTGTTCGAGGGTTATCAAAGTCCTCGTCAGCCAACATGAGGTGAATGTCTTCTGGGTTATCTTCTAAAAACAACTGCTCGAAGAGCAAGCAAGGCCTATGGCCATCTGCCAGTGCCAACATGTCATTCATTAACTCCGAAGGGATGTGATCCCCCACCCAGGCCATCGATATGCAGACCTATGCAGCTCACTTGCACCGTGAGAGACCGAATATCCAGAGGAGTACGAGATGCTTTGGCAAAAGGCCAGGGAGCCAGTTTGCAAAGCATCCATGGATTTCTATTCATTGCACTGCTCTTTCATCGTTCAGATAAAGGACTCACACCTTGGACTCTCGTTTCAACATGGGATGGATGGTGTGCTCCAAGTTATCAGACTTCAATCAACATGAGACATTCCTTCTCCTGATGTGAACTATTGTTTTATACCATAGTCTAGTTTGTTTTTCATAAATATGCCAGACCAGTCTTCTGAAAGACCTTGGCTCCACAGGAGTCAAGCTGGGCCAGTGACTTCAGTGACCCCTGTGGCCAGGAATTCTTTCTCATCACTGGAAGACGAGAATGTGGTCATGATACCTATCCATAACGATCACAGTTGGAAAATGCACAAAGGTAATGGTGGGAGGCGATGACATCTTGTCCATTACAGCGAGTGTGAAAATGAAGAGGAAATCCGTGATGTGACTACGAAACGCGAAGACGGTAGGTATAGTCATGAGTCTATTTGATTCGGCGGTTTATTTGAAACTGTCTCACAGAGATATTGTGTGTGCAAGGGTGCAGCCCCTGACGGAAATAATGTTTCAATTTATAACTTACACAAAAGGCAAAGGTTCCATTATTGTCACATAATACTACAATTAGAATGTAATATACATGAAATCCTTTAACTTTTGTCTACCGTAAGCAGATAGAGTCGCCACTTTGTCCAGTACCCCTCACAGAAACCTACAGCACCTGGTGTTCCTAGGTGATCTCCCCTCCAAGTACTGACCAGTTCTGAGCCTGCTTACCTTCCGAGTTCAGGCTATTTTTGGTGTGAATAGCCTGAATTGTAGACTAATGCAGTCTTTGTTACTTTTATATTAAGAATAATAAAGGGGTGGTATTAATTAACACCAAAAAGAGCAGTACGGTGGGTCTCTGAGAGAGGGATGTTACTGTTAGAGGGTCTCTCTATGGGAGAGGCAGTACTGAGGGGGGGGGGTTTCTGTAAGAGGGACGTTACCGAGGCTGCGTCTCACTATAGGAGGAGCAGAACTGAGGGAGAGTCTCTGAAGGAGGGATGGTACTGAGGGAGGGTCTCTCTGTAGGAGGGGCAGTACTGAGAGGGCTCTGTGAGAAGGGCAGTACTAAGGGTAGGAGGGGCAACACTGAGGGGGGGGGGGGGGGAATTTGTCTCCCATACTAAGCGCCCTGTCTGGCAAGACAAGCAGTGAAGCAAATCTGACTCACTCCAGAGGAAAAGATATTCAGTGCAAGGTCCCATTGTTCCATCTCAAACACATCTCCCCTTTCTTATCACACAGCATCCACTGGAGAGCAGGTCATGGGAGTTCTGGGATATGGGGACGGAAACAGTCATGTCTTGGAAATATCTGCACTGCTCCGGAGGAGTCACTGGCTTTGCCTGACAGAAGTGAAAGCCCAGGGCATGGCTGTGTATCCCAGGAAGTGTTGGGAAGCTGGGGCAGGAACTGTAAATGGTCTGTGGAGATATCCACAGGTACGGTGGCAGGTTCTCCCTGTGGGCAGGGGGGATCTTCAAGGGGTTTATAAAATCCTGAGGGACATAGACAAATGAACCAATCATGGGCTTTTTCAAGGTGAGAGGGGGAAGCTGTAACAGGAACCTGAGGGGAACCTTTTTCACACAGAGGGTGGTGGGTGTGTACAATAGGTTGCCAGAGGAAGTCGTCTAGACCAGGGGTGTCAAACTCAAATTCACGGAGGGCCAAAATTAAAAACTTGGACTAAGTCGAGGGCCGAACTAAATATTTATTGAAAATTTTAAACAACATCTGCATGTTTTCTCTTCTTTCAACATATGTAATGTTAAACTTTAGGATATAACTTTAGGAGGATAATGTTACAGGTCAGGAGTAGGTAGCTCAAGTTCACCCTTTGGTTGACCTGAGGGAAACCTATTTGGTCCCTGTGGAGATGTAGTCAGCATTCACAGGCTGTGTCCATTTTGGCCTGCATCAGGACTCAGCATTTCCTGCTCACTCCTCAGGCTCTAGGCCTCTATTCACCCTCGACCCACCTTCCCTCTACCTGACCAGTCCTTTACCCAACCTCTACTCACCCCTCACTCCACTCGCTCTGCCTCTACCCACCCCATCCTATACACGCCCCTCTACTGCCTCTCCCCTCAACCTGTTCCTCCCTCTACCCGTCTCTCACCCTCTAATCACCCCTCCCCTACTCACCCTGCCCCTCCCCTTTTACTTCTTCCCTATCCACTCCTCCTTCTACTCATCCCTCCCTCTAACTGCCCCTCACACCACCATAACTTCCCCTGCCCATTACTCCTCACCTACACCCTCTGCCCACCCCTGCTTACCCACCACTCAGGCCCAGCGCGCTGCCGATCAGCCTTTGCGGTACAGCGGGGGCCGTGCGCAACCTGCCATGTCCGTCGCGCCGACAGGAAATCACAGGCGCTCGCCAATCTGCCGCACCGCTCGACAGATGGGAGAAGTGACTGGTTGTGCGGGAGCCTTCCAACAGGCTTGCCGGCTGATGACATTGACAGACTTCTCGTGTGTACAATTTTGTTTTCCCGTTCTCAAAGTTTGCACGGTCAACCTGCAACACACTTGCTCCTTCCGCGTCCCGTGGATCTGATGCCGGGTGTTGTTAGAATTCCCAGCAGAAGGTTTGTGGAACTTTACCATTCTGGATTCCTTTTTAAGAATATTCTGACATCTTTTAAGGGGGGTGGTTTTAGGGGGGAGGGGATAGTTAGGGTGTGGGGAAGGATGTGCAATGAAGGGGGAGGATGGTGGGGGTGACATTACCAAAAAACAGCATCGGCTCTCGCTGCAGAGCAGGCCACCTCTAATACATTTTTGAAATGATCTTGTGGGCCAAATATAATTATATCATGGGCCAAATTTGGCCTACGGGCCAGAGTTTGACATGTGTGGTCTAGACCAAGAGAAACAGAACAAAAACATTTGGACAGGTACACAGGTAGGAAAGGTTAGAGCAGTGGCTCAACCTCTTTTCCCCACTCACATACCACCTTTAAAATAATTCTTTACTAACCCCAAAGCACCTATCGCATTCTATGCTATGGGTCGCCGTGGTTCGTAAGGGATTACTTAAGGTGGTACATGAGTGGAAAAAGGTTGTGATCCACTGGTTTCAGGGACGTAGGCCAAACACAGGCAGCTGAGATTGGCTTGTGTAGACAGTCTGGTCAGCACAGGGTGTTGGGGCATGCGACAGAACTCTGTGAAGACGTTAACACATATCAGGGCCATTTCCACCAGCCAGGACCCAGGTCTGAGGCTTCTTGCTGACGAGTGCAGGCAGATCAGGAAGGTACAATCAGTCCAGATCATGCTGAGGAGGAGGGAATGTTGATGGTTTAGAAGCAGGTGGTTAGAGGGAACACCCTCCACCCCTCTTTGCCCTCCCTCACTCTGTGGCCTTGACCCCAGCCCATACAGCGATCCCTCCTGTTGGAGAAGCAGCTGATCAGGGCGCCGGATCTGTCCCGGTCTGTCAGTGCCTGCAGGGCAGTGTGTGGTTGGGGGGGGGGGGGGGGGGGGAAAGGGCAGTCATGCATTCCAGCAGATCACAGGCTGCCGTTGCCAGGAAACGAGGCGATTCACAGCAAAAGGCAAAATGAATCCAGAGTAAACTGTGAGTGAGACTGCTGTACAAGCCAACCACACAAAGATTTCCTGCTGCCTGCTATCCACAATGTTATCCATGCGGCCACAGAGCAGCGTTTTGTACCCATGCCCCTGGCAGAACAGGGTCTCCTTGTTCAGATAAATGAGGAAGGCAGGGAGCTCACAGCCCTGGCCTGTACAAACACGTCTGGCTCTACAACCCCACCTTGGCTGCTGATGGAGACAGGTGCTGACTAACCGGGTGGGGCAGCCGCAGTGAGACACCAAATGTTTCCATAAATGCAAAAAGTCAGATCATTGCTCCATGGTTTCACTGCAGTGACGACCTTGGATCAGGGAGTCCTGGCAGGCTGACACCCTGACCCTACCGGGCTTGGGGTACCAGAGGTATTACTGCAAGGAGTCAGGGCTCAATCCAATTTACGCTAATTGGTGGCAGTCATCAACAGAAGCCCAAGGCCATCCAACCCCCTGCCAGTGTCCCCCACCCAGACCCTTGCCCAGGCCGATCCCCTACTGCCCCCCCCCCCATTCAATAAGGCCACAGAACCATTTTCTCCCATGTCCCATACCCCTGGAATTCCCTGTGGATCATCCTTGAATAAACATTCACTGAGCTTCCCATGTCTCCTGGAAGAGAATTCCAGGGATTCAAGGAGCTCTGGATGCCAAAAGTTCTCTGCCTTCAACAGCTGGAGATAAGGGACCCCACTGTACACAGCCCTGGCATAGAGGGGCAGCGGAGAGGGAGCTTCACACTGCGGGAGGGTCCGGTGATGAGGGAGATTCGCGGCAGTAGGGGTGAAGGAGAGCAATACCAGTTAACACAGATATGGGCAGCTCTCTCCCCTACATGCTGCTGGATTCTTGGGATTGCTCTCCCATTTTCCCTCCTGTCAGAGGGGCAAGCTGTGCTATAAATAGAACCAAGCTTGCAGAGTTTATCTTTCCGGGAAATGAGGCTTGTTATTTTTTGCAGACTTCCTGAGCAGTGGTCAAAGCCAGCGGCTGAGCTTGAGGTGCTCACAAACAACACGGAGCAGATGACTGGCCCCTGGGACCCCCCCCCCCCCCGATAGAACAGGAACACCGTCTCACCTTGCCTGCAGCAACGGAGTTACGCAGTCAGAATGAGAGGAGGAATGTGTAATGAGGGAATTCAGGCTCAGACTCGGGAGGCTTATTTGTTTATGGGGAGCAGTTTGGAAACAGGAACCGGTTTTTCGGGGGGGGGGGTATGGGGTGGAGTTCGGGAGCTGGAAACCAAGCGGGGAAGGAACATCTTAAACTCCATCTGCCTCTCCTTGGCCCACTTCCCAGGTCATCTTGATCCCACTGTAACCATACTGTCCATTGCAACACTAATTATACATATTGAGTTACCTGCCATCTACACGGTCACCCAATTGGCCAGAATGATGAACAGGTCTTGAGGTCTCAAGAAGTAACATCACAGCCGGACACGGGGGTGGGGGGTCGAGGGGGGTGTGTGGACAACCAGACATGGGATGAGTAGAGGGTGTCAGCCGGACACGGAGGGGGGGGGGGAGTCAGTCGAACATAGGGGTGGGGGGGGGACCTCTCCGGGGGTGGCAGGGCAGGGTGGGGAGGGACCTCTCCGGGGGTGGCAGGGCAGGGTGGGGAGGGACCTCTCAGGGAGTGGCAGGGCAGGGTGGGAGGGACCTCTCCCGGGGTTGGCAGGGCAGGGTGGGGAGGGACCTCTCCGGGTGTGGTAGGGCAGGATGGGGAGGGACCTCTCCGGGGGTGGCAGGGTGGGGAGGGACCTCTCCGGGGGTGGCAGGGTGGGGAGGGACCTCTCTGGGGGTGGCAGGGCAGGGTGGGAGGGACCTCTCTGGGGGTGGCAGGGCAGGGTGGTGAGGGACCCTCTCCAGGGGTGACAGGGCAGGGTGGGGAGGGGAAGGACCTTTCTGAGGGGAGGGGGGTAGGGAGGCGCCTCTCTGTTGGAATGAGCCTCTCTGGGGGACTATTGGACGTAGAGATGAAACACACACAGGGAACTCAGGATATAGGCTCGCTGTTTGCCCTGCAGCTCACAAGCCATCCTGTCCATCTCCAAGTTTCAGAGACAACCTTAGCCACAGGACAGAGCAACAAGTGTCGGCATTCAGTAGTAAATACACACTCCGTGACCCTCACCAATGCCTCGCCTTACCCCTGACCCTCCCTGACCCCAGGCCAGACACAACCCTCACTGATCCCAGGCCTGACCCTCAATGACACCCCAACAACTGGACCTGACCCTCATCAACCCTACCACCTAGGCCTGACCCCTGGCCCTCACCTCCAGCACCCCCATCTCCCCCCCACACCCCCAATCTGGGCCTATCCTCACTGCCCAGGGTGGGGAGGAAGAGGTCTTACCAACCCCAGGTGGGAGAAAAAGAGACCCTCACCCACTCTGAGGAGGGGGTTGGAAAGAGAGACCCTCACCTACTCCAGGGTGGGAATGTGGCATGGAGACCCCCCCTCACCTACCCCAGGGTGGAGAGGGAGATCCTCACAGACTTCCGGGGGGGGGGGTCGAGGGGAGGGGAGGCATACAAAACTCCATCACATACAGCCCCCCATCACATGCAGCACCCCCCTCCCCCCATCCATGTGAAGACCAGCTTGCTCTCTATCAAAAGGCTCAGTCACAGACAAAGAGCTGCAATATCAGACAGTTTTCATTTTACTTGATATTTGATTTGCCGAAACAAACATGTCTTTATGAAGGGCAAGTGGGCTTTTGGAAAGTGAAAAATACCTTCTCCAAGTTCCATGGCAAAAAATTAACTGTTGATTTCTCTCAGCTGAGCTGAAGTGCCCATAAATGTCTGCTACTGTTCTTTCTGCACATGGACAATCTGATACATGCCCTATCCTGACAACACGCTGAAACAGAACAACCTCTGTGCAGAATGTCCTCACATTTACTCCCAGCCCTTTCACAATGACTTTCGCAGCCCCAACCCACCTGATCACCAATTACCCAGCGGTGACTGCTGGATGAGCTCACTGCTGCATGGTTCGCTGGGTGGCAGCAGAATGACGTGGCCAGTGTCCAGTGCATTATCTCTGCCATGGGTAGGGTGGCCAGAAGGGTGGTGCCCCTTTGGCTACCCAAGCACTCACTACCCCTTTGACACTGAGAGTAGGTGGGCCAGAGAATTCCGGAATTGGTGGGAGTGCTGCGATTTAAAAAAATTTATTTTTAACACAGGCTCTAACCACAACATCATCGCTTTCAGCCCAAACACAGACCTACAGAGAGCCAAGAATGGAGGCAAACACATCCAGTGCACAAGGACATTGATCTTTGCTTGAAGGAACACTAAGGAACTTCTCAACCATGTCCCAGAGCTCTCAAATCCAACCCACCACAAAACGCTCCAGTCCAGATCAACGTGGTCAAAATGGATGAACATCAACAGAGAACATGCTTCAGGGGCTGATGGAATCCCTACAGAAGTTTAATCAAGAGGAATTACAAAAAAGTTATTTGCAAGCCAAATCTCCATCCACGCGGAGGATACATTCTCAGCTCCGCAACTCACTGGCTGTGGCACCTGAAATGCTGCATTCATTGGCCTCCCTTCATCCACCTTCCAGACACCATAAAGGACAATCCTTTGGCCTCACCCATCCTCAGTGCCTGACAAACTCTTCCACAATGATCAAATCCAGCATTTCCTTTACAATTGGCTGCCCCCCCCCCCACCCCCTTCTGGATATTTGCAGCTTCCAATCAGAATCCTGGATGGGTTATCAGGGGAGGTTGGATTTGAAAATGCCTGCAGCAGAACAGCCTGAAGGAGTTCCACCTTAACCTGCTGGACTATTTACCTGTAGAACCTGGTCAAATACACATGGACAACAGCCACCTGCCTGGAGACTGGGGGATTGTGGAGCTCACAAGCGTCGGGAGCATTTGAGGTGAACAGAGAGGAGATCTAAGGGACACTGGCAAATGATGAACACAAGAGAGAAAGGACAGAGAGAAATGCTGACAGAACGAATCACGTGAAGCAGAAACAGACTAAACACAACAGCGCCATACAGCTCGATGTAAACAGGGCAGAGACAGGGCTCAGCAGTTAATGATGTGCAAATCAGGCATGCTCTTGCATACTGTCCCCACACCAACTTGTACCGTCCCCACACCAACTTGTTCCGTCCCCACACCAACTTGTTCCGTCCCCACACCAACTTGTTCCGTCCCCACACCAACTTGTTCCGTCCCCACACCAACTTGTTCCGTCCCCACACCAACTTGTTCCGTCCCCACACCAACTTGTTCCGTCCCCACACCAACTTGTTCCGTCCCCACACGAGCCCGATCCCACACCTGCCCGCTTGTACCGTCCCCACACCAACGTGTACCGTCCCCCACACCAACGTGTACCGTCCCCACACCAACGTGTACCGTCCCCACACCAACGTGTACCGTCCCCACACCAACGTGTACCGTCCCCACACCAACGTGTACCGTCCCCACACCAACGTGTACCGTCCCCACACCAACGTGTACCGTCCCCACACCAACGTGTACCGTCCCCACACCAACGTGTACCGTCCCCACACCAACGTGTACCGTCCCCACACCAACGTGTACCGTCCCCACACCAACGTGTACCGTCCCCACACCAACGTGTACCGTCCCCACACCAACGTGTACCGTCCCCACACCAACGTGTACCGTCCCCACACCAACGTGTACCGTCCCCACACCAACGTGTACCGTCCCCACACCAACGTGTACCGTCCCCACACCAACTTGTACCCAACATAGGGGTGGGGGGGACCCAACACCCGCCCGCGAGTTCCGCCCTCCCCCCACCCGCCCGCGAGTTCCGCCCTCCCCCCACCCGCCCGCGAGTTCCGCCCTCCCCCCACCCGCCCGCGAGTTCCGCCCTCCCCCCACCCGCCCGCGAGTTCCGCCCTCCCCCCACCCGCCCGCGAGTTCCGCCCTCCCCCCACCCGCCCGCGAGTTCCGCCCTCCCCCCACCCGCCCGCGAGTTCCGCCCTCCCCCCACCCGCCCGCGAGTTCCGCCCTCCCCCCACCCGCCCGCGAGTTCCGCCCTCCCCCCACCCGCCCGCGAGTTCCGCCCTCCCCCCACCCGCCCGCGAGTTCCGCCCTCCCCCCACCCGCCCGCGAGTTCCGCCCTCCCCCCACCCGCCCGCGAGTTCCGCCCTCCCCCCACCCGCCCGCGAGTTCCGCCCTCCCCCCACCCGCCCGCGAGTTCCGCCCTCCCCCCACCCGCCCGCGAGTTCCGCCCTCCCCCCACCCGCCCGCGAGTTCCGCCCTCCCCCCACCCGCCCGCGAGTTCCGCCCTCCCCCCACCCGCCCGCGAGTTCCGCCCTCCCCCCACCCGCCCGCGAGTTCCGCCCTCCCCCCACCCGCCCGCGAGTTCCGCCCTCCCCCCACCCGCCCGCGAGTTCCGCCCTCCCCCCACCCGCCCGCGAGTTCCGCCCTCCCCCCACCCGCCCGCGAGTTCCGCCCTCCCCCCACCCGCCCGCGAGTTCCGCCCTCCCCCCACCCGCCCGCGAGTTCCGCCCTCCCCCCACCCGCCCGCGAGTTCCGCCCTCCCCCCACCCGCCCGCGAGTTCCGCCCTCCCCCCACCCGCCCGCGAGTTCCGCCCTCCCCCCACCCGCCCGCGAGTTCCGCCCTCCCCCCACCCGCCCGCGAGTTCCGCCCTCCCCCCACCCATCTGCATACCCACTCGTATGTACTGTCCTCCCCACACCAACCCAACCCCCACCCACATACACCATCCCCACACCAACTTGTACTGTCCTCCCCACACCTGCCCGTGTGTACCATCGTCCCCGCGTGTACCCTCTTCCCCACACCAACTTGTACCTCCCCTACACCCATCTACATGTACCGTCCGCACACCAACTTATACTGTCCCTCACACACTCTCCCTCTCCCTCTCCCTCTCCCTCTCCCTCTCCCTCTCCCTCTCCCTCCCCATGCCATGCACACAATGACTGCAAGGACAACCATTGCAGTAACAGAACTGTGCGCAGTGTGCAGAGGATTACATTGGGAAG
This sequence comes from Narcine bancroftii, assembly GCF_036971445.1. Classification (NCBI taxonomy): domain Eukaryota; kingdom Metazoa; phylum Chordata; class Chondrichthyes; order Torpediniformes; family Narcinidae; genus Narcine; species Narcine bancroftii. The sequence continues at coordinate 30,085,944 of NC_091474.1, forward strand.
CTTCCTGCAGCTACAGCATGTGTGCAGGGTCTGTTTCAGAGGGACTAGGCTCACTGGTCAGTTCACAGGCAGCCTGCAAACAATGAAACCAAGACATGGTTGTGTCGCCTGGTCTCTGCTGTGAGGTATATCTGGGAAAAGAGCTGCTGACAGCTGCCTGCAGCCCCTCTCCCAACATCAGCGTCACACTCATAACAAATAATTAGGCACATGTTGGCTTCAATCTATCTGCGCTGGTACATGTCCCCCACATCCCAGCCCATGGACACCAGCAGCCACTTACAGAATGGCTGAACAACATTGCACCCCCCCCTCAGGCATTGCCCCCCTCCCACCAGCCCTCCCCCCCCACGTGATCCCCACGACCTACCCCGTGTGTTTGTTGCCAGGTCAGCTACTTTCTGGAAGGCGTCGAGAAAAGCTCCAGCGATGACGATGGTGGTCCTGAGGATTGGAGGGGATTATCTGCTCAGGCACAGCTCTAGTGAGGGAAGGCTTCCCCTATCCCACTATCCCCTCCCCCATCCCCCACCCTCACCTCCTACTACCCCCTCTTTCCTGTCCCCCTCCACCTCTTCCGCTCCACCCCATCATCCCTTTCCCCCACTACCCTTTCCCTCCAGTCCCCTCCCCCCCCACTTCTCCACTCCCACGGCTCCTCCTGCCACCCCTCCCCTTAGGTATGGGTGAACCAGTATTCAGCACACACTCTGGGGCTGCTGGGTGTCAGGGAGAGGACCCACCAGGGCAGGTTCTGGCAGTGAACAGGCCCACTCATACCTGAGGTGTGACTGCAGCTTCGTCGTTTTGGAGATGAAGTCCTCCCAGACGGGGTACCCACCCTGAGGAGAGAGGAAAATGGGTCAACAGGAAATGCATGTACCCGCCCACAGCAGGGTAGATGGGGCCGAGAGCCACACACCTTGGACGCCCCCTCACCACCCTACTACCTGGCCTGCCACTAATTTAACCATGCGTACGACTGTAGTCTTTACTTCACTGGAGTACCTATCTGGCTGCTGTAGGAATGTTCATGCACATGTACGTCATACAATGTACTTGATAATAAACTCATCGAGGAACCACATATCACTACTGCACCAAAACAGGCCTTCAGCCCATCTAGTCCATGACAAACTATTCATCCCTCCATCCCATCAACCTGTACCTGGACCAGAACCCTCCATACCCCTCCCATCCAGGTACCTAGCCAAGCTTCTCTTAAATATTGGTTGCACCCACATTCACTACCTCCAATGGCAGCTCGTTCACACTCTCACCACCCTCTCAGAGGGAGGTTCCTCCAAATGTTCCCCTTGAACACGTCACCTTTCGCACTTAACCCCTGACCTCTAGTTCTGGTCTCACCTAGCCTGCTGGCATTTACGGTTTACACTCCTCAATTTTTTTTTATACCTTTCTAAAATATCTTCTTGGGACAGAGGTTGAGAAGGTTGGACATCCAGATGGAGAAAGGAGGATTCCACTGGTTCAGAGGCAGGTGGAAGTGAGGGAGCATTTATGATGCAGTGTGTTGAGGATGCCCAGCCTTAAACACAGGTCAGAGCTTTCACAGAGCAGAGAATCCTTGACAAGATTATTTTGTATGGCTGGTGGAGAGAGTGGGAACATGAGGCAGAGTTGGTGAATGGTCTCAGTAGGAATGTCTTCACAGCCTGGTCAGGGACCCTCGTACAAGTTTTCACTGTTGAAGCAAACTTGAGCTTCCAGCCTCACCCTCCTCTGCTACAGCCTCATTATGTGATGAACGGAGTTTCCTTTGTAGATAAGCTCGCTGGCTCCCCACCCTAAACAAAGCACTCTGCTGCTGGTTCTAAGCTCTGGCAAGATGTGAAGCAGTGATCCAGGATGCTGACAGCTCAGGGAGATCAACAGTGCATGGGTTAGACCAGCACATTGCAGTGCCAGCTCGTCCCAGCAGCACAGATTGCAACACCGGCAGATTACAGTGATCCATCCCTTGTGCCTCTGAGATTTCTGCTGTTCATTCTCTTGCAGCAGGTTGTGAAGTGAGAGATAATAACCGAGCAATCCCACCCCCCACCCCCCCCTGCCACAGGGAAATCTTCCCTCACCATGGGAGCATTGGTCTGTAAGAGGGACAGCTTTGGGGGGCTTCAAGCTGACAACCTGGAGTTACCGAGGTGCAGAGGGAGCTTCATTCTGTGTCTAACCCTGGGACAGTGCGGAGGGAGCTTAACGCTGTGTCTGTCTGACCTTGGAGTGTGTGATGGGATGGGGGAGAGGGGGCTTCACTCTGTATCTGATCCCAGGAGTGTGTGATGGAATCATGCAGAAAAAATTAATCCTGTGTCTGATCCCAGGAGTGTGTTATGGGATGGAAGGAATTTTCACTCTTGTGTCTGACCCCGGGAGTGCATGATGGGATGATGTGGAGGTAGCTTCCCTCTATCCACGCGAGTTAAGATTCCCAGGATGTAGAGGTGACCCTGAAGACAGACAAGGTTCACCATATGATGCGTGAGGGTCATCCCTATCTTTGAAACTATGGCAGGAAGCAGATGAACTTTCTATTTTAATACGAGACACTGATTTTTTTTCTGTTAAATTTTAACAAGGAATTGATCAAAATCAAAAGCAATAAATATCTTCCAGTGTGGGAGACAGAGCCACAACAACTGAGTCTGGGTCATGGTGGGGGAGGGGGGGGAAAAACACAGAACTGGGTGGGTCACAATTCAGTCCTGGGTGGGTCATGGTTGGGGGGGGGGGGGGGGCGAGAAAACGCAGTCCTGGGTGAGTCAAGGTGGGGGGGGGGGAAGATACTCAGTCCTGGGTGGGTATTGGTGGGGGGGGGGGAATACTCAGTCCTGGGTGGGTCATAAATGAGGGGGGTGGGAAACGCAGTCCTGGATGGGTCATGGTGGGGGGTTAGGGAAACGGTCCTAGGTGGATCACAGTGGGGGGGAGGGGAAAGTAGTTTGGGGGGGGGTCACATCCATGGGTGTGGGAGGGAGGGAGGGGGAGGTGAGGACACCCCTGGGTGGGGCAGCTCAGGAAACCGGTGGAGGATTCTTCGGTCACTCAGTGGTGCGATGTCAGGCAGGTGTGTGAGTGGTGAGATCTGTCTCTCTGCCAATGGCAGCAGGAAAAGCCAGGCAGGGGGGAGCCAGAGGGGGAGATGCGGTGGATAAACCCAGGAGAACCACGAGGAGCAGGTGGGGAACCCCGAGGAGAGTCGGATGGGGAGAGCTGGGAGGGAAAGCTGGACAGGGGGAATCACGGGGAGAACCGTGAAGAGAGCCAATAGGGGAGACTTTGTGTGGGGGGACCATGAGGAGGCAGGCGGGGCAAGGCTGGAAGGAGAAGGTTAAAATGTGCTGTGAGACAGAATAATGGGAAGTAGTGGTGGAGAGGACAGAGACATGAGGCATCGATGATTCATCACCATGACACACTGCTAAGTGGGGTGTGGAGCAGGAAGAGAGATGTCTCCAGCATCCAAGAACGATTGCAGCCACCCCCAACACTCCCACAGCCAGGGACTACAAAGAGAACCAGCCCACATACCCACCTGACCAGTCACTGCCACTCTCCCCTCCATATACCCGCAAATCCAAATTCATCCCACAGCAGTTCCAACACCCACCCACTCAGGGACCCCTCAACACGAGAAGCACAGCAGGGGTACACCCCACATATGTCGGCCATGTCCCCCTGGGTTGGGCAGCAGTGACCAGGACATGGAGTGATCAGTGGTCTGCGTCAGCTCTAACCACCTTGGTTATGTGCCACAGCAACAAGGCAAGGCCCCAGGAACTACAGCACCATCCCCCCCTCAGTCAAACCAGGCTGACATCAGGCTGGTCTGTGCCGGGTTAATGCGGGCAGCCCCCCCTCAGTCAAACTAGGCTGATCCGTGCCAGGTTAGTGCGAGCAGCCCCCTCTCAGTCAGATCAGGTGGCCCATCCCAGGTTAGTGCAGGCAGCCCTACCCCTCTCCCCCCTCCTCAGTCAGATCCCCTCAGGCTGATCCATGCTGGATTAGTGCAGGGAGCCCCGATCTACATCAGGCTGATCTGTGCCAGGTTAATGCAGGCAGCCCCCTCAGTCAGACCAGGTGGGCCCATCCCAGGTTAGTGCAGGCATCCCCGCCCCCCCCCCCCCCCCCCCCGACCAGTCAGACCAGACTGGTCCGTGCCAGGTTAATGCAGGCAGACCAGGGTGCAACAGGTTTCCCTGGAAAATGAAGTTACAACAACCATTGGGCAACACTGACAATCTCAACCCATTTCTGCTCCAGAGATCAGCCTCCCCATCCCCTTGTTCATTCCCCACAGCCCAGTAATGATTTCTCCTAATGTCCCCTCCATTCCCCTCAGGAGAATTCCCCACCATGTCTATGAAGCCCTGAACCATCTCCTGCACTGTGTACACGTTCCTCATTTCCTGTGCTGTGACCAGCACTGGGTGTTTCGGCAACACTCCGGAACACATTCCTTGTGGAACAGACCAAAACTGTCACACGATGCAGCCGGTGAGATACGGTTAGATACCATAGCCAGTGAGGAATGGTGAGAACCCCGGGGCCAGTGACTCCTTCCTCACCACCTCTCTCTCCGTACACCCCTCCCTGCTCATGACGCAGGGCTGCCTTCTCACCAACCCTCCCTTAGTGCAGCAGCAGGATGAGTGCAGGAGAGATCTTCCCCCTTGGATGGGCTGAGGGCGAGTGGGGCAATGAAGGGGGCAGGGCTGAGCAGTCATCTGTTCCCCATGACCAGTGGGATCAGGATTGTGGCCCTTACAGCCTCCAGCTGACCAAAATCCCACATTGGCTGAGAAACTCTGGGCAAATGGACAGGGAAGTGAGAGGTACTTGTGAAATTCTAGCCTTGATTTAGTCTTGGAGTCACACAGCTCAGAACAGGCCTTCAGCCCAACTAGTCCATGCTGAGCTAGCTGTTCCGTCACTCATCCCATTGGCCTATATTTGACCCACAACCATCTCAGCCCTTCCTGTTCATAAATCCATCCAAATGTTTATCAAACATTTCCTCTCTTCCACAGCTTCCTCCAGCAGCCTATTCCAGATACGGGCCATTCCCCTCGAGAGAAAATAGTTGTCCATCTGATCCCTCTTAAAGACAGTAACATTCACTATATCCATGCCCCTCATGATTTTATAAGCCTCTACGAGATCACCCCTCAGTCTCTAGGGAATAAAGACCTAGTCTATCCAGCCTTCCTCTATAACTCAACCCTCCAGACCAGCAACATCCTGGTGAATCCCCTCTGCACCCCTTCCAATTTATTGATATCCCTCCTGGATTTGGGCGACCAGACCTGCATACAGTGCTCCCAGTGTGGTCCAAGTCCTGTACGGATGAATCAGGAGGTCCCAACTTTTGTACTCTACACCCCACTCAGTGGAGGCCCATGTTCCAAACACCTTCTTCACCACCTTATCCTCTGAGTTGCCACTTCCAGGACATGACCCTGAGGGATTAAAGCTTTTCACATGATCAGACCAGGGCCATTGGGAAACAGTCCAACCCCCGGTCTTTCCTGATTGGTACAATCTCCCAGTTTGACCACAAGAGATAGAAGCCGAAGTAGACTATTTAGTCCATGAAGTGTATTGCACTATTCCATTAAGAGCCGATTCATTCTCCCACTCAGAATCAGAATTTATCGTCATGAACAAGTCATGAAATTTGATGTTTGCAGCAGCATCAGGAGTGAAAATATTCATATTAAAACCATCTAACAACGTTACTATAAATAAAAAAAATTAAAAGAGTAGTGCGTGAAAAGTAAGGCAGTCTCTTTGTTCATTGATTATTCAGGAATTTGATAGCAGAAGGAAGAAGTTGTCCTTGTGCTTGTTCTTAGGCTCCTACACCTTTTTCCCGATGGTAGCAGAATGAGGAGGGCATGGCCTGGGTGGTGGGGAATCTTTGAGGATAGAGGCTGCTTTTTTAAGGCACCACGTCATGTAGATGTCCTTGATGGAGTGAAGTTTGTGCCTGTGATGTCACCGGCTGAGTTGTTCTGAGATTTGGTGCCTCCATACCAGGCAGTGATGCAACCAGCCAGAATGCTCTCCACAGAACACCAGTAGTCGTTTACAAGTCTTCAGTGACATACTGAATCTCCTCAGAGATTCTTTGTGATTGCATCAACATGGAGGCTCCAGGACAGATCCTCGGAGATGTTGACACCCAGGAATTTGAAGGTCTTGACCCTCTCCACTACTGAGACCTCGATGAGGACTGGGTCATGTTCCCCTGGCTTCCTCCTGAAGTTCACAATCATCTCTTTGGTTTTGCTGATGCTGACTGCAAGGTTGTTGCCATTACACTATTCAACAAACTGATCTATCTCCCTCCTGTACGCTTCCTCATTGCCGTTTGTGATTTATGCTGACAACTGTGGTGTCATTGGCAAACTTGTACAGTGTAGATAGCATTGGAATTGTACCTGACCACACACAGTCATGGGTGTATAATATGTAGAGCAATGGGGCCACTCATCCGCACTCCCCTGCTTTCTCCCCATAACTATTGATAACCTGACTATTAACGTACCTATTAGTCTCTGCCTTAAATACACCCAATGACCTGGCCTCCACAAATGCCTATGGCAGCAAATTCTAGAGGTTTACCTTTCTCTGGCTAAAGAAATTCCTCGCGCCTCTGTTTGAAATGGGGGGCCCTTAAATCCTGAAGTTGTGCCCTCTTGAATGAGCACCAGGCAGTCTCTGTGAGCCTCGATATCAATGTGTGGAGTTCCATTACATTCACAGGAACTTTGTAATGAGTAATTGGACAGGTTTTGTTGTGCAAGACTGCAAACTTCAGGTTGTGTTGATAGTCACAGCAGGATTGAATAATCACGTTAACATGTTGCAACCGAGCCTCATGCATGTTAAAACACATCAACTCAGCTCAGACTGCTGGCTGTGGCACAAGCATGGAAACAACACTCAGTCACAGTGCAGCGCACAGTGGCAGCTGCCCAATGAACAGAAAGTGGAGGAATCCAGCCTGAGGATCTGACCACAACTCTACATGGGAACAACCTCGATGTGGCATCTCCACCCCCAGTTCTCAGCTCATGAAGTAAAAAACACAAGGCTGGAGACACTCAACAGGTCAGCGTACTTTATAAAGGTAAAGGTTCCATTATTGTCATGTAATACTACATGAATATAACATACATGAAATTCTTTAACTTTTGTCTACCGTAGGCAGACGGAGAGTTGCCACTTTGTCCAGCGTCCTCAGACACTTACAGCACCTGGTCTTCCTACATGATCTCCCCTCCAAGTATTGACCAGTACTGAGTCTGCTTAGCTTCTGAGATCAGACAATAAAGGCGATAAAGATACATAATCAATATTTCGGGCTTGAGGCCTTCATCAAGGTATGAGCAAAATGTGGGCAGACCCATATTTTCCCTCTTCCTCTCCCCTCCTCCTCCTCTCCTCTCCTCTCCCCCTCCTCCTCCTCTCCTTCCCCCTTCCTCTCCCCCCAAAAATTTTCCTCATACCTTAATGAAGGGTTCAAGCCCAAAATGTTGGTTATGTATAGAACCATAGTACAAGTCCCTTCACCCCTTCTAGTCTGTGCCAAATGATTTTATTCAGGTGCCTGTCTACATTTTGTCCTTGATGAAGGGCTCAAGCCCAAAACGTTGGTTATGCATCTTTATCTTTGCGATAATAAAGGACACGGTTTGACCTGCTGAGTATTTCCAGCCTTGTGTATTTACTTCAACCACTGTGTCTGCAGACTTTCGTGTTTTACCTCATGCTCATGGACCTTGGTGTCTCTCTGGAAGACTCCTTCTCCCTTCACACTTAAATCTGCCCTGAGACATAGCCAATTCCTCCACAAACACAATGCTGCCACAGGCATCAAGACAAACTTTCAGCTCTGAAAATGCATCCAGGATAGTTCTGAATTTAGATTGCAGCCATCAAACCTTTTCAAAGACGGAATAAAAAAAATGAAATTACTCAAATTGCCTACCTGCTTCCAACTGCCACAACTCTCTCTGGGTCTATGGGGTGCTGTAACAGCTTCCCCCCTCCCACCGACATCATCTCCCTCACACACACACACACACACACACACACACACACACACACACACACACACACATCCTGCCCTCTTCCCCAGAACTGACCTTTAATTCAATAAATGTCTCGCACACAGACCGCATCTCACTGATCACCTCCAGAACTCAGTCTGAACCCTCTGACCCAAAAGGCCATGCAATTTGTGAAATGATCAATTCCCAAATTTAAAAAATTGGTTGATTTACCAAAACACTTTCAAATTTCCCTCCCTTCCCCTCTAACTGTTCTCACTCCTTCAATAACAGAGCCACAGCCACCTAATATTTCCCATTCTTCCCTTACCCCCAAACCAATCAATTCATTTCCAACGTTCCCCTTTACATCAACTTCCCCAATCTCTTCCTCATCCCACTTCCTACTCTGCACCTTACCTGCCTCCTCACCCTCTCAATCAGTCCCCCTCCTCTACTCTTCTTCCCCATCCTCTCCTTCTCCCTCACCTCCCCTTCCTCTGAACTCCTCCTCCCCTTCCTCTTGCCTCCTCCTCACCCCTATGCACCCCCCTCCCAATCTCTTCCCCCTCACCCATCCTGTCTCACCCATTCCCTTCCTCATCCCACTTTCCCTTGCTCCTCACCCTCCTGTCAGTTTCCGCTCTTCTCCATGCCCCTCCCTCGGCCCCTCTCTCTCACCCCCCTCCCCTCGGCCCTCTCTCTTCACCCCCCTCGGCCCCTCTCTCTTCACCCCCCTCGGCCCCTCTCTCTTCACCCCCCTCGGCCCCCTCTCTCTTCACCCCCCTCGGCCCCTCTCTCTTCACCCCCCTCGGCCCCTCTCTCTTCACCCCCCTCGGCCCCTCTCTCTTCACCCCCCTCGGCCCCTCTCTCTTCACCCCCCTCGGCCCCTCTCTCTTCACCCCCCTCGGCCCCTCTCTCTTCACCCCCCTCGGCCCCTCTCTCTTCACCCCCCTCGGCCCCTCTCTCTTCACCCCCCTCGGCCCCTCTCTCTTCACCCCCCTCGGCCCCTCTCTCTTCACCCCCCTCGGCCCCTCTCTCTTCACCCCCCTCGGCCCCTCTCTCTTCACCCCCCTCGGCCCCTCTCTCTTCACCCCCCTCGGCCCCTCTCTCTTCACCCCCCTCGGCCCCTCTCTCTTCACCCCCCTCGGCCCCTCTCTCTTCACCCCCCTCGGCCCCTCTCTCTTCACCCCCCTCGGCCCCTCTCTCTTCACCCCCCTCGGCCCCCTCTCTCTTCACCCCCCTCGGCCCCTCTCTCTTCACCCCCCTCGGCCCCTCTCTCTTCACCCCCCTCGGCCCCTCTCTCTTCACCCCCCTCGGCCCCTCTCTCTTCACCCCCCTCGGCCCCTCTCTCTTCACCCCCCTCGGCCCCTCTCTCTTCACCCCCCTCGGCCCCTCTCTCTTCACCCCCCTCGGCCCCTCTCTCTTCACCCCCCTCGGCCCCTCTCTCTTCACCCCCTCGGCCCCTCTCTCTTCACCCCCCTCGGCCCCTCTCTCTTCACCCCCCTCGGCCCCTCTCTCTTCACCCCCCTCGGCCCCTCTCTCTTCACCCCCCTCGGCCCCTCTCTCTTCACCCCCCTCGGCCCCTCTCTCTTCACCCCCCTCGGCCCCTCTCTCTTCACCCCCCTCGGCCCCTCTCTCTTCACCCCCCTCGGCCCCTCTCTCTTCACCCCCCTCGGCCCCTCTCTCTTCACCCCCCTCGGCCCCTCTCTCTTCACCCCCCTCGGCCCCTCTCTCTCACCCCCCTCGGCCCCTCTCTCTTCACCCCCTCGGCCCCTCTCTCTCACCCCCCTCGGCCCCTCTCTCTTCACCCCCCCTCGGCCCCTCTCTCTTCACCCCCCTCGCCCCTCTCTCTTCACCCCCCTCGCCCCTCTCTCTTCACCCCCCTCGGCCCCTCTCTCTTCACCCCCCTCTCTCTTCACCCCCCTCTCTCTTCACCCCCCTCTCTCTTCACCCCCCTCTCTCTTCACCCCCTCTCTCTTCACCCCCCTCTCTCTTCACCCCCCTCTCTCTTCACCCCCCTCTCTCTTCACCCCCCTCTCTCTTCACCCCCCCTCTCTCTTCACCCCCCTCTCTCTTCACCCCCCTCTCTCTTCACCCCCCTCTCTCTTCACCCCCCTCTCTCTTCACCCCCCTCTCTCTTCACCCCCCTCTCTCTTCACCCCCCTCTCTCTTCACCCCCCTCTCTCTTCACCCACCCCTCTCTCTTCACCCCCCTCTCTCTTCACCCCCCTCTCTCTTCACCCCCCTCTCTCTTCACCCCCCTCTCTCTTCACCCCCCTCTCTCTTCACCCCCCTCTCTCTTCACCCCCCTCTCTCTTCACCCCCCTCTCTCTTCACCCCCCTCTCTCTTCACCCCCCTCTCTCTTCACCCCCCTCTCTCTCACCCCCCTCTCTCTTCACCCCCTCTCTCTTCACCCCCCTCTCTCTTCACCCCCTCTCTTCTTTCACCCCCCTCTCTCTTCACCCCCCTCTCTCTTCACCCCCCCTCTCTCTTCACCCCCTCTCTCTTCACCCCCCTCTCTCTTCACCCCCCTCTCTCTTCACCCCCCTCTCTCTTCACCCCCCTCTCTCTTCACCCCCCTCTCTCTTCACCCCCCTCTCCTCTTCACCCCCCTCTCTCTTCACCCCCCTCTCTCTTCACCCCCCTCTCTCTTCACCCCCCTCTCTCTTCACCCCCCTCTCTCTTCACCCCCCTCTCTCTTCACCCCCCCTCTCTCTTCACCCCCCTCTCTCTTCACCCCCCTCTCTCTTCACCCCCCTCGGCCCCTCTCTCTTCACCCCCTCGGCCCCTCTCTCTTCACCCCCCTCGGCCCCTCTCTCTTCACCCCCCTCGGCCCCTCTCTCTTCACCCCCCTCGGCCCCTCTCTCTTCACCCCCCTCGGCCCCTCTCTCTTCACCCCCTCGGCCCCTCTCTCTTCACCCCCCTCGGCCCCTCTCTCTTCACCCCCCTCGGCCCCTCTCTCTTCACCCCCCTCGGCCCCTCTCTCTTCACCCCCCTCGGCCCCCTCTCTCTTCACCCCCCTCGGCCCCTCTCTCTTCACCCCCTCGGCCCCTCTCTCTTCACCCCCCCTCGGCCCCTCTCTCTTCACCCCCCTCGGCCCCTCTCTCTTCACCCCCCTCGGCCCCTCTCTCTTCACCCCCCTCGGCCCCTCTCTCTTCACCCCCCTCGGCCCCACTCTCTTCACCCCCCTCGGCCCCACTCTCTTCACCCCCCTCGGCCCCTTCTCTCTTCACCCCCCTCGGTCCCTCTCTCTTTCACCCCCCTCGGCCCTCTCTCCCTCCCCCCTCGGCTTCTCTCTCTTCACCCCCCCCTGGCCTCTCTCTTCCTCCACCAACCCCCCTATTCACACCCCCACCTCAGCCCCACTCTTCCCCTCCCCCCCTCAGCCCCTCTCTCCCTCCCCCCTCGGCTCCTCTCTCTTCACCCCCCCTGGCCTCTCTCTCCCTCCACCAATCCCCCTATTCACACCCCCACCTCAGCCCCACTCCCCCCCCCCTCGGCTCCTCTCTCTTCCCTCCCCCCTCGGCCCCTCTCTCTTCCCCCCCCTCGGCCCCTCTCTCTTCACCTCCCCCCTCGGCCCCTCTCTCTTCCCCCCCCCCCCTCGGCCCCTCTCTCTTCACACCCCCCCGGCTCTATCCTGCACCCCCCCCTCAGCCCCTCTCTCCTCCCCTCTCGGCTCCTCTCTTCACCTCCCCCGTCCTCTCTCTCCCTCCCCCGTCCTCCTCAGCCCCTCTCTTCCCCTCTTCTCTACCTTCATGTCGGTCATGATGGTGTGGAAGAGGCCGCCGAGCGCGCTGCAATCCTTCTCCATTCCTCCCGCGTCCATGGGACCGGCTCCGGGACGAGCAGCTCTCAGTGGCGGGGGGGCTCCGGGAGCCGCTCACGGACACATTGTATCGGGCCGGCGAGTGCGGCTCCTCCCTCTCTGCTTCCTCCCCGCTCCGCCCGCCTCTCCCACCTTCACTCCGTCCCTCACTCGCCTCCAGCTCCCGTTTTCCTGCTCCGGGGATGGGCGCTCGGTGCTGGGCGGAGCCGGGAGCTTCGGCACCTTCCGCCCATTCACTTCGGCCCTTTCCGCCATCGTCCCGGGGCCAGTCCCCGCTGTGCGGCTGGGTCTCCCCCCCCCCCCTCCCCATTACCCCACCCTCTCCCCCTCATTCCCACCAAACCCCCCTCCTCACCCCATCCCCAACCCCCCATCTTCACCCTCAACACCCCATCACACCCACCCTCCTCACCACCACCTACCCCCTCACCCTCACCCTCCTCACCCCCACCTACCCCCTCACCCTCATCACCCCTCCTCACCCCACCCTCTCCCCTTCTCCTACCCCTCATTCCCACCCCAACCCCCCCTCCACATCTTCACCCTCAACACCCCATCACACCCACCCTCCTCAATCCCACCTAACCCCCCACACCCCTCCTCACCCCAACCTCACCCTCAACACCCCATCTCCCCTTCACCCACAACACGCCATCTCCCCATTATACCCACCCACCTACCCCCACCCTCAAACCCCCTCCTCACCCCACCCTCTCCTCCCCCTCATTCCCACCCCACCCCTCTCCTCACCCTCATCCCCAACCCCCCTCTTCAGCCACAGTGGAGTTAGATCAACATTTTAAACAAACTCTGGAAAGGTTTGATGTTTGGGTACATTTCCCTGGATCCAAGGTTGGTAAAAGTGACACCACTTTTTTTCAGAAAGGAGGGGAAGAGAAATGAGGCAATGTTTGACCAATTTGCTTGACTTCAGTGGTGGGGAAATGTTTTGGTCAATGATTAAAGATGGCCTTGTTGTGTATTTGGAGAAGAGTAACAGTGTTTTTCTGAATCAGCATGGATTTGTTGAAGGGGAAACCCCATGCCTGGCAAATCTTCTGGAATGTTGTGAGGATGTGACCAGTAGAGGGAACAACAGTGAACTGTTGATGTGGTGTGTTTGGACTCTCAAAAGGCTTTTGACAAGGTCTTATGGAAGAGATTGGTATGCAAATTAGAGACCATGGTTATAGAGGTAATGTACTGATATGGATCAAAAGCTGGATGGCAGGCAGGAAGGAGAATGGGCCCTTTCAGATTGCAGGCAGTTACTAGTGAAGTTTAGTACTTGGACCCTGCTATTTAGCACATACATTATCATACCCTGTCATACCCACACTCCTGTTCGGCTCCGAATCATGGGTCCTCTACCGGCACCACCTACGGCTCCTAGAACGCTTCCACCAGCGTTGTCTCCGCTCCATCCTCAACATCCATTGGAGCGCTCACACCCCTAACGTCGAGGTACTCGAGATGGCAGAGGTCGACAGCATCGAGTCCACGCTGCTGAAGATCCAGCTGCGCTGGATGGGTCACGTCTCCAGAATGGAGGACCATCGCCTTCCCAAGATCGTATTATATGGCGAGCTCTCCACTGGCCACCGTGACAGAGGTGCACCAAAGAAAAGGTACAAGGACTGCCTAAAGAAATCTCTTGGTGCCTGCCACATTGACCACCGCCAGTGGGCTGATAACGCCTCAAACCGTGCATCTTGGCGCCTCACAGTTTGGCGGGCAGCAGCCTCCTTTGAAGAAGACCGCAGAGCCCACCTCACTGACAAAAGGCAAAGGAGGAAAAACCCAACACCCAACCCCAACCAACCAATTTTCCCTTGCAACCGCTGCAATCGTGTCTGCCTGTCCCGCATCGGACTGGTCAGCCACAAACGAGCCTGCAGCTGACGTGGACTTTTTTACCCCCTCCATAAATCTTCGTCCGCGAAGCCAAGCCAAAGAGAAAGAAGATGTAATGATCTAGTTGAAGGAATTGTATGTAAAATCTCTAAATTTGCAGACACCACCAATTGGGGGGCAGTGTGAAGTGTGAGGAAGATTCCAATATTCCCATCCACTGCAGACGCCTACATGAGGCATTGCCTCAAGAAGGCAGTCAACATCATAAAGGACCCCCATCCCCCCTAGTCACCACCTCTTCTCACTGCTACCTTCAGTCTGAAAACTAGCACCTCATGGTTCGAGAACTGTTTTCAACTGCTATCAGACTTATGAACTAACTCATCATGAACTGTCTGCACTCATTTTTCCACTAGGATTACTATGAATATTATCCACCTTGCGTTTTATGTCTCTTTTAATTTAATTCTGTTGATTTACTATGATCGTTTTTCTTTCTGAGTACTGGTTTGGCTTCAGCAAGTGAGAATGTTGGTGCATATGGAAATTGTACTTGTGTGTATGTCAATCAACTCGTCATCAGGAGGCTGTGGTGTGGTGGATATATGGCAGATCCAGAATAAGGTCGAGAAATGTGAGGTTATCCACTCACTGGGATTGAATAGAATGAGAGGGGATCTCATTGAGACGTACAAAATTCTGACGGGATTGAACAGGTTAGATGCAGGAAGAATGCTCTTGGTGTTGGGGAAGTCCATAACAAGGGACCACTTAGGACTGAGATGAGGAGAAACTTCTTCACTCAGAGTTGTGAACTTATGGAACTCCCTGCTACTGAAAGTTGTTGAGGCCAGTTCATTAGATATATTCAAAGTGGGGTTGGATGTGGCCCCATTATTGGTTAAAGGGGTCAAGGGGAGTGGAGAGAGAGAAGGAATAGGGGACTGAGGTCAGATGATCAGCCATGATAGTATTGAATGATGGTTCAAGCTGGAGGGACTGAATGGCCTTCTCCTCCTCCTATTTTCTATGTTTAAAACCCAGAACTGTAAATGGTGCATTTTTCAGAGCTGAGGCCTTTTTACCATGCGTGACAGGATGATGTTTGCTGAGGAATTGGCTATCTCCCAGGGCAGGCTTACAGATGAAGAAGGAGTCTCCCAGAGATAACCACCTAGGTTCAATTGAATGGGTGAGTGAGTTTGAGTTCTGGGTGTGGAAATTCCAAATAGAGGTTATCCCTGTACACAGTTTGTGATTAGATGGTGGTGTTCAATTCATAAGGCAAAGGAGTGATATTAGGCTGTTTGGCCCATCTAGTAAATCATGGCTGATTTACTATTCTTTTCTCTCAATTCTATCTCTTCTTGCTGTATCTTTGATTCCCTTCCTAATTCTGAACTTATCTACCTCCATCTTAAATATCTCCAATGACTTAGTCTCCACAGCCATCTGCGGCAACAAATTCCACAGATTCACCACCCTCTGGGTAAAGAAATCCCTTATCATCTCTGTTCTAAAGGGATATTTTTGTATTCTGAGGCTGTGCCCTCCGGTTCCAGACTCCCCCACCACAGGAAACATCCTCTCCACATCCACTCCATTTATTGTTCAATAGGTTTCAAAGAGATTCCCCCTCATCCTTCTAAACTCCAGATTCAGAGTCACCAAACTCTCATGTGATAACATTTTCAATTCAGGGATCATTCTAGTAAACCTCCTCTGGATCCTCTCTAATGTCACACATTCTTCCTTTGTTAAGGAGCACAAATCTGCTCACAATACTGAAAAAAAAGCCTCAATGTAACATCCCTGCTTTCATATTCCATTCTTTTCCAAATGAATGCCAGCATTGCATTTGCCTTCCTTACCACCGACTCTACCTGCAAGTCAACCATTTGGGAGTCTTGCACGCAGACTCCCACGTTCCTCTGCACCTCTGATTTCTGAACATTGCCCATTTAAAGAATAGTCCGCACCTTTATTCCTTCCACCAACGTGCATGATCATACACTTCTCCACACTATACTCCATCTGCCATTTCATTGCCCAAATGCCAAATGTCTCCAAGTCCTTCTGCCAACTCAGTGCTTCATTAACACTCCTTCTTGTAATCCTACTTGAAGGACAAATTGGGAAGCAGTCTGAGGTTACCAGAGGGAAGTAATTTTGAATATGTGATTACAGATACAATGATAATCAAAAAATTTATAACAAATATGTATATTAAACTGCAAGAAAAGGAGAATGAGGAAACCAATGGTAAAACTAAACAAAAATGGAAACAAGATTTAAACATAAAGATAAAGAAGGAAACATGGGAGAAGTTATGCTCTGGAACTATGAGAAATACAATAAACACGAGGTTACGTATGATACAATATAACTGGATACACAGGCTATACATTACACCTCAAAAGTTAAATAAATGGGACCCAACAGTATCTGACAGATGTTTTCATTGTAAAAAAGAAATGGGAACAACAATTCATGCAATCTGGACGTGTGAGAAAGTGAAAAAATTTTGGGAAGATCTAAACCAGATATTAAATAAAATCACAAAAAGCAATATACCAAAAAACCCAGAGATCTTCCTCCTAAATAACATAAAAAACAAAGAATTTGGACTTGATTTGGATGGTGCACAAAAAAGATTTGTTAGGATAGCCCTAGCTGTAGCAAAAAAATGTATTATGTCAGCCTGGAAATTAGAAGATAACTTGAGAATACAACAATGGTATATAGAAATGAATAAATGTATTCCATTAGAAAAAATAACATATAATTTAAGAAATAATATTGCAATATTTGAACAAATATGGGAGCCATACATGAAACACAATAGAGAAAACCTACCGGGGACATCTACCACCTAAAATGACAGAAGGAGAAGGAAATGAAAAGAATTGACTCAGTGGAACTTCTTGTTTATTTTTATTGAGTGACAACATTGTTTGACTGGTTTAATGTATCTTAGATTCTGTATTTTAAATGAATGGGAGGGGAGGTAGGGAGGGTGGGATGGGAAGAGGGGGGGGGAAGAAAATGACACTGTATATATTTGAAAAGGAAAATGTATGTATCTTGATCAATGTGGTTTATGGTGTGAAAAATAAAAATAAAAAAAAAACACTCCTTCTTGTCCACAAACTTGGCCACAAAGCCATTAATTCCCTTATCCACTTTCTTTCCCAATGGGAGGCTACCATTCAGACCCACTGGAGAGTTCCATCTTCAACGGAGGAATCCAGGACCAATGCAGAGAGGCCACACAATACATTCAGATGAGGGTCTGCACTGTATTGAACTATCAAGGGAATCACACTCTGCTGCAGGAGCTCAGTGGGTCGAACAACATCAGTGGGAGAAACAAAATAGTTGAAGTTATCCATTCTTTTTCTCATATTAATGCTGATCCACCCACCAAGTTCCCCCAGCAGACTGCTTTGCCCTTGAAACTGTTCACCACCCATTCACCTAGTGTCGAAGGGGGGCAAAAGAGGAGCAAACAAGGTCAGATGCCTTGATGATCTCCATGGCCGGACTAGGGAGCAGATCCCCTGATAGTCACCATGATCGGACCAGAGAGCAGACCCCCTCCATGGTCACCATGGCCAGATCAGGGAGCTGACCCCTCAATGGTCACCATGGCCAGACCAGGGTGCAGAGTGATGGGAAGGTTCATCCCACCATCCCAATGTAGAGGGCGCTTCTCAGCCTTATCCCACCATTACCAGAACAGACCAGCACCATGTGGAGAGGGTGCAGGGCAATGGAAAGCACCCACTTCAACAGGACTCTGAAGGTTTGATGGAAGTTCATCCAGCTGTAAATGGAACTGTGAATTTCCACAAATATTGTCTGAATTGCTGAGTGTTGCAGGATTTTAATTTGATTACCTTCTATGTGTAACATTGATCTGCCTGCAGGAACAAGCAGAAACAGACTGTTCACAATTCTAGCGAACAGTAGACACAACCCTGGAAGTAATCAACGTTCACAGGTAACTCAAGACTCCATTTGCAGAGTTGATGTCAACTGCCAACAACCTGTGGTTTGTTTGTAACTGCTCAGAAGTTGCCCGACTGGTTTGTTGCTCTGAATAACCTGATCATTTAACCTTCATACAGAGGCAAAAACTTGATCCTAACATCCACCCAGGAGGGTGCAGAGAAGCGTTAACAAAAGGTCTGCAGGAAGATTAACAGACTGCTTTCCCAGGGCTGACTGTAGGCACTTTCAGGTGGCCAATTGACCCACTTGTAAAGCCCCATATCTTGGCAAAATGCGGCTGTAGGAAAGCCAAGTGAATGTGCAGGAGGTGCCTGCAAGTCGAGTTTGGTAACCCTCCTCTGAGAGGGATAATTCCTGCGGCACATTGGCCTCCCCAACCTTCTGAATATAGCCACCTAAAAGCGGCTGCATTCGGATGACAGTCAGCTGGCCAGCGCCTGACAGCTCCTCTCCCAGTTCCCACACTGTCGGGTGGCAGTGGGGGAGAAGGGGGTCGGCGGGGGCCGGCTGAAACAATGCCGGTACCCGACTCAAGCACCTCCTCCTCCTGCTGGTGCTCCAGCCCCTGTACTCACCCTTCGGTGTTCCAGCCCCCATACTCACCCGCTGGCTGCTCCAGTCTCCTTCTCCCCCACCAGTGCTCCAGCCTCCTCCCCACCGGCCGCTCCAGCACTGTGAGTGGGGAGAGAGCGGGGCAGTGGGATCGGTGTGGGGATGTCCCCGCGCTGACAGCCAGCCATCCTGAATTGACAGCCCAAGGGACAGGAGCCGGAATGCGCTCAGATGCGCATCCCGGCGCAGCTGTCCTTTCAAGTGGCCAGCGCTGCGCTTTCAATGCTGACACCTGAACTGTAATTTAAAAGGCCGCTTCTGCTTCTTCAGGCGCATTCTTAGCAGAGAATGCACCTGAAAAAGCCTTGTGGAACCTTCAAAGGCGTGGGTTCAACTTCCTCAGGAGCACAAACTTTAAAATGCCCCCAGATGCGGGTCACGGGTGGGAGAGGATCCCACCCCCCCCAAGACGTCACAGGGTCTGTGAGGGGGGGACAGCGTTTGAGATAGAAAGTCAGGATGAGCCTTGCTTCCATCAAGCTGAGCACAAAGTCACCGAACCTCAAGATTCGGCGGGTGAGAGGTGGCAAAATACTGCAGGCTCAGAGAGAGAGAGAGAGAGAGGGAGAGAGAGAGAGAGAGAGAGATAACCAGGTCACAAGAAATGCACATGACAATGAACACATGATCATGTACACAGCAGATCAGGCAGCGCCTGCAGAGAGAGACACGATATTTCTGGGGAAATTGGATTTCACTCCACCTGACAAACCAAGTCTGCGCAGCAGAGGAGCAAGGCACGGGCAGAAGTACCTCACTACAACAGGATGGGTGAGGGGGGATGACAGTTGGGGTACGGCAGAGTTGGAGGTGACAGGTTGAGGGGGTACAGGCAGGGTGAGGGGGTGACAATCGAGGTACAGCAGGGTGGGGGGGTGAATGTTAGGGTAGAGCAGGGTGAGGGGGAAGTGACACGGGGTATGGCAAGGTGAGGGGGGATGACAGTCGGAGTAAGGCAAGGTGGGGGGACTGTTAGGGTATGGCAGTATTAGGGGATGAAATCTTGGAGCAAACAGGGTTGGGAGTGTGTAACTATCAGGATACAACAGAATGGGGGGGACTGTTGGGGTACGGCAAGGTTGAATGAATGTTGGGGTATGGCAGTGTTGGGGATAAAATCTAGGAGTATAAACAGGGTTGTGAGTATGTGACTATCGGGGTATGACTGGGTGGGGGGGATTTAAGGTATGACAAGGTGTGGGCATGACATAGGGTAAGGCAGGGTACGGAGGTGAGTCGGGTATGACAGGGTGGGGGGGATTGTCGGGGTATGGCAGGGTGAGGGGGTGAGTCAGGGTACGACAGGGTGAGGGGGTGACAATTATGGTATGACAGGGTGGGGGACAGGGTACAGCAGGATGGGGGCATGACACAGGATAAGGCAGGGTGAGAGGGTGACAATTGGGGTATGACAGGGTGGAGAGACTTGGGGTATGGCAAAGTTGAATGAATGTTGGGGTATGGCAGTGATGGGGGTGAAATATTGGGGTACAACAGGGTTGGGAGTATGTGACTATTGGGGTATGACAGGGTTGGGGGACTGTTGGGGTATGGCAGGGTGGGGGCATGACTCTGAGGGTAAGGCAGCATGAGGGAGGTGATAGGCGGGGTATGGCAGAGTGGGGTGTTGACTGGTGGAATGGTATGAGATTGATCATTGGACAGGAAGCAGTGGGAATTTATGGGAGCTGAAGGCTTCTTTCCACTAGGCTTGACTCTTTATCCGGTCAGCAGAGGGAATTCTATGAGGCAATGCCTGTTCTCCACACATATCTATGATCGGATGGCCTGTTCCCCACGCACATCTACAACGGGATGGCCTGTTCCCCATGAACATGCTGACAATGTTAAACGATCTGGTCTGGTCAATGGGAAAGAGGATGTGAAGTAGCTACTAGGGATGCGAACTGAATGAGGGTGTGGGCAAGGTTCCAGCTGATGGAAGATGTGGTCATGCAAATGGAAGATGAAGAAAGCAGTGTCATGAAAATGGGGAAGTCTGTGAGGTATGATGATCAAAATATCCTGTGTATACTTGTACACCAACGTGCAGCTGATGTGGGAGTTAAGTAAGAGATGAGTAGAACAATAAAAATGTCTTACTGCATTTAAGCCAGACTTTGATGTGATGATTCCCCAGACTGTGGGGAGGAGGTGTGCCACATGAGGAGAATAAGCAGGACTGAACTTTCTAATAGATTCATGTATGTGGGGAGATTTGAAGGAAACAGTCACATTTCCGAAAGCTCAATAGGCTGGATGCAGGGAGGGCAACTCCACCTGGCTGAGGGCTCTGGGACAGAGGGCTGGCCATTCAGGACTGAAATGAGATGATGGCTCTTCAGTCAGAAGGTGAGGAATCATTAGAATTCTTTGTGCTGGAGCATCGAGAAGTCCAGTCATTGTTAAATCAAACCAGAGATTTCTGGACATTAAAGGAAGCAAAGAACATGGGCCAGTGTAGGACACTGACAGTGGTAGAAGGTTGCTTGTGACTGGATGCCTGTGATGAACAGTGTTCCAGAGATCAGTGGTTTGCAATATACACAATTGATTTGGATGTTACAGGCACATTTAGAAAAGCTATGGATGACATAAAAATTGGTGGAGATGTTGACAACGTGGGGTATAGTGTTAAGCCAGAGTGATACCTTTGTTGGTAAAATGGCCTGAAATTGCAATTGTAATTTAATCCTGATAATAGAGTTGCTTTTTGGATCCAGACATGAGGCTAGACCATGTAGGATTAATGTAGGGTCCCGGGGAGAATCGAGGAACAAATCCAAATATCCTTGAAGTTGGCAGCACAAGTGTATGGGATACTGGTCTTCACTGGTCAGGGTACTGAATGCACAAATAGAACAGGGTTGCTCCAACTATGCAAAACCTGGACACTGCCACCAAAGTATTGGCTGCTTTAACCTTTAGTTTTCTCTATCCCCCTCATTCTTAGCAACGTATTTGTATCTCTGACTGGCCTGTTCTGATCAAAGGGCTTTCACATGACTTACTTCCTCCTCACTGGTACCATTACCTCTGGCATTCCCAACATCTTCAGCAACCTGTGTGGTGATTGTCAACTGGTGGACAGCTCTGCCCCCTGGTGGATTCCTGTCAGCCACACAAGAATTCCTGATGTTGGCCGTTCCTGCTGGAACCTGGAAAAAGGGTTTGGTTTTTCTGGGCTGCTCTGCCATTCATAGGTATCCTAGTGAATTCTCCCTCACCCTTCACTGCCTTTGGCATCTGTTTCAATATATTCAGTAATATTCAGTAATACCAGCCCCATGGATGGGAGTGAACACGTTCCTCAATAAGGAAAGACCTCCATTCCAACAAAGCTAGCCCCATTTGCCTGCATTCATTCCCACATGCCTTCATATCTTTCTATTCCATGTACATGTCAAAATGTCTTTTGAACATTATGGTTGTTCCTGCCTCTTTCACTTCCTCCGGCATATCGTTCCACACACCCATTGCCCTGAGTGAAGAAGAAATCCCTCTTAAATATTTCCCCTCTCATCTGGAATCAAGGACCCCTTGTTTTAAACTGCCCTACCTTGGGAAAAAGTCATTTATTGTCAATTGATTGCACAAGTACAGCCCAACAAAACAGTATTCACCGGTCTTCGATGCAAAGTATGCAGAGACAAAACCTATCACACATACAGGCAATGCATATGCAGGACAAGTATTCACATAGACAAATAAATATTGTTTTGAAAATATGAGAGTCTCAGATGGTTAATGTGAGCAATTCCTTTGGTCGTTCAGCATTCTCACTGCCTGTTCCTCCATGATTTTGCACACCCTGGTAGATTGCACCAAGTGGGTTGGGAGTGAGGGAGAGTGGAAAATTGCAAGATCTACCTCCAAGAGACAAGTTTGCAGATCAAACTACAGGACAGTGAAACCTCATTAGAACGCTATTCGTTAATCCACGGAATCACTTATAGTGCGGGTGTCTGTGGACCCCAAACATTGATTTTAGGAGGCCAGGCTAACAGTGGTTAACAGCCACAAACTCAAAAACGGGCTCATATACAAGATGGAGTTTAAAGGTTTTTTTTAATAGGGTTTGAGTCACAGTTTTCTGTTTTCCTGCTTCCTGCATCATGGCATATATGCATCTGTTCTGTGACTTGGCTGTAACGCGGTATGAAATCTTGGACCCCAACTACCGCGTTCTAACGAGGCTTTACTGTCGTTGGCCTCATCAACAACAATCAGTTGTGCCACATCACGAGATTTTCACTTCTTTTCTGCAGTGCGACGCATCATTGTTGCTGATGAGGCCGACGACTGCTGTGTCATCTACAAACTTGATGACATTGTTGGAGCTGGATCTGTCGTTGCATTTGTGGGTCAGGAGTGTGTGCAGGAGCGGGCTGAGCACACAGCCACAGCCCTGAGATGTGCCAGTGCTCAGAGTGACAGTCTTGATGTTCTGCTACCAACTCTGACAGACTGGTCTTTCCATAAGGAAGTCAGAATCCAGTTACAGAGAAGGGTATTGAGTCCCAAAAAGGACAGCTTCTCCACCAGCCTCTGGGGAATGATTGTATTAAAATACTATGATGACTTACCATATCTATGATTTTATAAACCTCTACAGAGTCCCTCTCAGCATCCAACCTCCAGGAAGAAAAATCCAGCAAAATTCTCATGTATCTTTTCTGTAGCCTATCCATCTTACTGATGTCAATCCCATAGCTGAGCATTTGCAACTCATCCCAGTTCTAAATCTTGAACACAGTTGCCTGACACTCATGACAGGGGAGTCATCCAGTCCTTTGAACCCTAATCAGAATTCTGTAATTTCACTGTGATCAGACATCTTGGGACTGTTACTGAGAGGAGTGTGGGACTTGAGAGAACTGGGAGTATCAAGAACTAGCTTGAGGTGAGCGCCTTTAAAAAGCAAGTGGAGGACAAGTTAAGGGTTAAACAGAATGGTGATTAGTGGGAGGAATAATTAAGATAAGGGGCAGTGACAAATAAAAAAGGGGGTAGCTAAAGAGGAGCGGTCCTTTGTGTGAGTGGCTCAGGGTAGGAGTGGGACTTAGAGGCTTTGGCAAGCAGAGGCTAAAGACGAGCTTGATTCAAGTAAGGCAAGATCTTTGAAGTTAAATTAGGAATAGTTAATGGAGACAGCAGCTAGGGCAGTGGAATGCTCTCATTGCAGGATGTAGGAAATCTGGGACTGCACAATTGTCCCTGGTGACTACACCTGCAAGAGATGCATCCAGCTGCAGCTCCTGGGAGACTGAGTTAGGGAACTGATGCTGGATGAACTCCAGATCATTCAAGAGGCAGAGGCAGTGATAGTGAGGAGCTTCAAGGAGACAGTCTCCCCTAAAAGTCAGGAGACAGGTAACTGGGTGACTGTTAGGTGAGAGAAGGGGAATAAGTAGTCAAGGCAGGACACCCTGTGGCCATTCCCTTCAACAAGTATACTGTTTTGGATACAGTTGGGAGGTACGATCTACTAGGGACAAGCCGTGGTGGTCACGTCTCGGGCGCAGAAGATGACCCCTCAGCTCAGAAGGGAAGGGGAAGAAGAGGAGAGCGATAGTAATTGGGGACTTGGTTAGGAGAGCAGATAGGTTTGGTGAACAAGATTGAGGCTCTCAAATGGTATGGTGCCTCCCAGTACCAGGGTCAGGGATGTCTCTGATCAAGTTCATAGCATTCTGGAGGGAGGAGAATGAGCAGCCAGATGTTGTGGTCCACGTGGGGACCAATGCCATAGACAGGAGTAGGGACAAGGTCCTGAAGAGGGAATATAGGGAGTTAGGAAAGTTAAAAGGCAGGACCTCAAGGCTGGTAACCTCAGGATTGCTGCCTGTGCCATGTGACAGAGAGGATAGGAATGGGAAGGTGTGACAGATGAATGCTGTCATGATAATGAATAAGTATGAGATGTACTGGAAGTCACGTGGTATGAGAGAGAGATAAGAACACAAGCAGGAGAACAAAGGAAATGGGAGAATAAAGCCACTGAGAAGTTTACCTGATAAAACTTGTGTTTAATGTTTTATTAACTTCACATTTTGGGCCACAAATGTGACATTGGCGACGAGGATGGGATAAGCTTGAAGAAAATTAAAGACTAAACAAGATTACAGAGGATTACGGACAACTTCAAGGTGATAAGAATTTTCTCTGTGACTCAGTACTTTTGGGGCTGGAATATTTCCTCATGGCTGGGGCAGACGGTGACTTTCTAACACATAGTGGAATTGCTCATTTTGACCCAACGGGTGATGCAAGCACTGTAAGTGTGAAGTGGAAGGCATGGCTGGAAGAATTTGAATCCTACGCCAACAGTCGTGGCCTATTTCTAGATACCGGTACAGTTGAACAAAAAGCGCAGAGAAGGGCGTTACTTCGTTTCACTGCTGGACCTGCAGTTCGGGAAACATTTAAAACACTTTTGAATACTGGAAGAAAGGATGAGTACCGGAAAGCGGTAGATGCATTAAATGCACACTATGTAGTGACACCGAATGCTACATTTCAACGCCATTTGTTTCGGAGAACGAGACAAGAAGATGGCCAGACAATTGCTCAGTACATGACGAGACTACGCCAGCTAGCTGTTGGATGCAATTACATGCCAGCTGATTTGGACAACCAATTATTGGATCAAGTCGTACAGCACTGCAGATCAGATAAACTCAGAAGACGTCTACTGGAAAGAGGGAGTGAGTTGGAACTCACCGATGCTTTAACCATTGCTGCTGCATTAGAGGCTGTTGAAGGGGAATTTCATACCATGACCCTGAAAGGCAACTCAAGCCAGCAAATTAAGAGGCTCTCACATCGCCATAACCAGCCAAGATATACGTCAACACAGGACGTGGAGTGTTATCGATGTGGAAACCGAGGTCACTTTGGAAAAGACCCATATTGCCCGGCCAAAGGCAAAGTTTGCAGAAAGTGTGGAGGTAAGGACCATTTTGCAAAGAAGTGCAAAAGCAAGTCCAATGCAGACCAGAAGAGGAAGAGTACAACTTCCAAAGGCAAAGCCTGGGGGAAAGGAAAGTATCCTGGAAAGAAAGATACCATTCGCCAGATAGACAGTGACGATGATGATACCCAGGAGGAACAGAGTTGTTACCAACTTACGTTGAATGAAGTACATCATGAGAAGGTCCCAGTGATCATTGGTGGAGTGACAGTTCAGGTCATTGTAGACTCAGGCAGTGACAGTAATGTGATTGATCGACATTTATGGGAGAAGTTGAAAAGGAAAAAGATCATCTGTACCTCAAAGAAGTGTTCCAAGAAACTGTATCCATACACAGCAACCAAGCCATTGCAGACCATTGGATGTTTTACTGCAACTGTTGAAGCTGGAGATAAGTACACCGAAGCAGAGTTTATGGTCATAGAAGAGAAGGGAGAACCATTGCTGAGTAGAAGCACAGCGCAAGACCTGGCAATACTTCATATTGGAGCTTGTGACAATTCAATTCAGTCATACGAGGATATGAAGCAAGAATTCCCCGCAGTCTTCCAAGGAGTAGGAAAGCTGAAAGGTCGACAATTGAAGCTAGCGGTAGATGAAACGGTCAAACCCAAGGCACAACCAATGCGCCGAACTCCGTTTGGACTTCGTGGGAAAGTCAAAGCCAAAATTAAAGAATTGATCGAACAAGACATTATTGAACCGGTGGAACATTCGACACAATGGGTCAGTCCCGTAGTGATTGTGCCCAAACCAAAGGGTGACATAAGACTATGTGTTGACATGAGAATGGCCAATGAAGCTATAATTAGAGAACGACACCCTATACCAACAGTGGAGGAAATACTTCAAGAACTAACTACCAGCAAGGTATTCTCAAAAATTGATCTGAAATGGGGCTATCATCAATTAGAGCTGGATCCAGGTTCCCGAGATGTGACAACATTTGTGACTCACAGTGGATTGTATCGTTACAAGAGACTATCATTTGGAATTAATGCAGCTTCGGAGATCTACCAGTATGAAATCCATCGAGTGATTCAAGGTATTCCTGGAGTTGCCAACATTTCTGACGACATCATAGTCCATGCACCAACGAAGGAAGAGCATGACAAACGGTTGAGACGTGTACTATCTAGACTACAGGAGGCAGGCCTTACCGTGAATGGAAACAAGTGCCAGTTCGGTGTGTCAGAAATGGACTTCATGGGACACAGACTTACACGGGAAGGACTAAACCCTGCAGGTGAAAGCTATTGCAGAGGCACATGCACCTCAGAACGCAACAGAGGTGAGGAGTTTCCTGGGATTGGTTAATTTTTGTGGAAAGTTTATTCCTAATTTTGCTACAGTGGCAGAACCACTAAGGAAACTAACCAGGAAAGGTGTACCATTTCATTTTGGATCTGAGCAGAAGAAAGCATTCACAGCGCTGAAGCAAAGCCTGACAGATGCAAAAACTCTTGGATATTACGATCCGGCGGCATCAACCAAAGTCATAGCGGATGCCAGCCCGGTTGGTTTAGGAGCCGTGTTGGTCCAGATGCATGATGGAGGACCAAGAATCATTGCCTATGCCAGCAGATCGTTATCAGATGTGGAAAGAAGATACTCTCAGACAGAGAAAGAAGCACTCGGACTTGTATGGGCCTGTGAGAGGTTCCATGCATATTTATACGGCATTGAATTTGAACTCATCACAGATCATAAGCCATTAGAGGTGATCTATGCACCTAGATCCAAACCATGTGCCAGAATAGAGAGATGGGTACTCAGACTACTACCCTACAAATATAAAGTAATCCACATTGCAGGGAAAGCAAACATTGCAGATCCGCTGTCCAGATTGGTGAAGGATGGTGGTCCACAATCCAAGTCAGAATTGGGAACAGAAACAGAGAGCTTTGTACGCTTCGTAGCTATTCAGGCGACACCGAAAGCTGTGACTACGAAGGAAGTCGAGAGAGAATCCGAACGTGATCCAGAACTCAGGGAAGTAAGAGAATGCATACAGAGTGGACAATGGGACAAGTGTACTCACAAGGCTTACATTCCCATTAGAGACGAACTTTGTTGCATCGGACAGTGTGTATTAAGAGGTTGCAGATTGGTGATTCCGCAAAGATTGAGACCGAAGATCGTATCCTTAGCGCATGAAGGACACCTAGGTATTGTTGGTACCAAGCAAAACCTCAGGACCAAGGTATAGTGGCCAGGTTGTGATAAAGACGCAGAGAAATTTGTCAAAACTTGTCACGGATGTCAAATCACAAGAAGGAGTAATCCGCCAGAACCGATCCGGAGTACGCAACTTCCTACAGGACCATGGATCGACGTAGCTGTTGATTTTCTTGGACCTTTACCGACGGGTGAATCAATTATGGTAGTGATAGATTACTACAGCAGATACTATGAGTACGTGGTGTTGAAGTCCACAACCACTGAAAAAACAATACAAGCATTAGCAGAGATATTCGCAAGATATGGATTACCTGTTACATTATACTCTGACAATGGTCCACAATTCATTTCAGAGACATTTGCGGAATACATGAGGACCACAGGTATCCACTATCATAAAGTAACTCCGAAATGGCCGCAAGCCAACGGAGAAGTAGAGAGACAAAATCAGTCCATTGAAAAACGATTGAGGATTGCACACGCAGAAGGACAAAATTGGCGAGAAGCATTGCTATCTTATGTGGCTGTCTATCGAACAACGCCTCATGCAACCACTGGAAAAAGTCCTGCAGAAGCATTTTTTGGGAGAAAAATCCGCACAAAAATGCCAGAAATAAAGGAAATCAGAGACGACCAGGAGATGAGGGACCACGATGCTGAAAAGAAAGGTGCAGCAAAGCTGTACACAGATTCGAAACGTGGAGCCAAGTACTCAGACATCATGCCAGCAGATAATGTTCTAGTGAGGCATGAAACTGGTGGTAAGCTAGACACACCTTATTACCATCAACCCTATACTGTCGTATCCAGAAGTGGCAGTATGGTGACAGTCAAGTCTCCGACTGGAGTCCTATATAAGAGAAATGTATCAAGTGTAAAAAGGTACCAGTCCAGAGATACATCGAGCGAAGAGGTTGAAAGGCCAATACGAGATGCTGAAACTGAGAGACCTGATGATGTTCCAGAGGCAGTTACCAGCACTCCTGATGAAGTGACTAGAGCGCCAGAAACACCCGAAGCCGTGGCGAGCAGTATTTCCGACGCTGAGAGTGAACAACCGAGAAGCGACGACAATATCGCAGGCAGGCCGAAATGAAACCGGAAAGTGCCCAAACGATACGAAGACTTTGTGCCATAGTTTTAATAAGAACTTTGGGACAGTATTTAATCTTATATCATAAAGTGCATGTATGAGTGCTGTAGGAAGTAAATTTTATGTAGTTGAGTTATAGTATTACCATTAGTTACGATGTTTGTATGTTTCCGAGGGATATCGGTAAGTGAAGGTAAAGTTTATTTCTGATTAAAGGAGGGATGTCATGATAATGAATATGTATGAGATGTACCGGAAGTCACGTGGTATGAGAGAGAGATAAGAACACAAGCAGGAGAACAAAGGAAATGGGAGAATAAAGCCACTGAGAAGTTTACCTGATAAAACTTGTGTTTAATGTTTTATTAACTTCACATTTCGGGCCACAAATGTGACAAATGCGTGGCTAAAAAATTGGTGTAAGGGGTAGGAGTTCAGATTTCTGGATCATTAGGATCTCTTCTGGTGAGGGTCTGACCTGTACAAAAAGGACAGGCTGCACCTGAACTGGAAAGGGACCAATATCCTGGCAGCCAGGTTTGCTAGAGCTGTTGGGGAGGGTTTAAACTAGTTTGGCGTGGTGGGGGGAAGGTGTGTGGTGAGAATCAGAATGGAGTGCAGAAATTAGGGGAGGTCAGAAGTATGATGCTATGTGTTCTGAGTTTGTGAGGAAGAACAGGCAAGGGACAAAACATAAATGTAGCCAGTTAGAGGGGGCTGAAATGTGTCTATTTCAACACTAGGAGTATTAGAACTATGATGTGGCCATTACAGAAACGTGGCTGGAGGAAGGGCAGGATTGGCTGATGCAGGTACCAGTGTTTAGGTGATTTAAAAGGGATAGGATGGGAGGTAAGGGGGAGGGGTTAATAGCATTACTGGTCAGGGATAGTATCATGGCTATAGAAAGGGAGGACACTGCAGAGGGATGGTCCAATGAGTCAGTATGAGTGGAAGTCAGAAATAGGAAGGGAGCTATCACTGTGCTGGGAGTAGTCTATAAACCCCAAATAGCCCTCAGGACACAGAGGAACAGAGGAACAGATAAACAGGCAGAATTTGGAATGGTGCAAGAAATACAGGGTTTTAGTTATGGGTGATTTCAACTTCCCTAATATTGACTGGCATCTCCTGACTGCAAGAGGCTGAATAAGGGGCTGAATTTGTCAGATGTGTTCAAGGAGGATTCCCGACACAGTATGGTGGACCGGCCGACGAGAAGAGAGGCCATAGTGGATCTGTTTCTGGCTAATGAACTTGGTCAGGTGTAGGACCTCTCGGTGGGGGAGCATTTTGGTAAGAGTGACCACAATTCCCTTAGCTTCAGCAGAGCTATAGAAAAAAATAAAAACAGACAAAATGGGAAGCGTTTAACTGGGGAAGGGCTAATTATGAAGGGATGAGGGAGGAACGAGCAAGAGGAAATTGGAAACAGATGTTCAAGGGTGAAAGCACAGAAGTAATGTGGAGGAAGTTTAGGGACTTGTGCTGGGTTTTTTTTATTTTAATTTTTTAATTTTTTATTTTTCACACCATAAACCACATTGACCATGATACATACATTTTCCTTTTCAAATATATACAGTGTCATTTTCTCCCCCCTTCCTCCTCCCATCCCACCATTCCTACCTCCCCCCCCATCCATTTAAAGTACAAAATCTAAGATACATTAAACCAGTCAAACAATGTTGTCATTCAATAAAAATAAACAAGAAATTCCACTGAGTCAATTCTTTTCATTTCCTTCTCCTTTCGTTAATTTAGGTGGTGAATGTCCCCGGTAGGTTTTCTCTACTGTGTTTCATGTATGGCTCCCATATTTGTTCAAATATTTCAATATTATTTCTTAAACTATATGTTATTTTTTCTAATGGAATACATTTATTCATTTCTATATACCATTGTTGTATTTTCAAATTATCTTCCAATTTCCAGGTTGACATAATACATTTTTTTGCTACGGCTAGAGCTATCTTAACAAATCTTTTTTGTGCCCCATCCAAATCAATTCCAAATTCTTTTTTTTTTATGTTACTTAGGAGGAAGATCTCTGGGTTTTTTGGTATGTTTTCTGTAATTTTATTTAATATCTGGTTTAGATCTTCCCAAAATTTTTCTACTTTCTCACAAGTCCAGATTGCATGAATTGTTGTTCCCATTTCTTTTTTACAACAAAAACATCTGTCAGATACTGTTGGGTCCCATTTATTTAACTTTTGAGATGTAATGTATAGCCTGTGTATCCAGTTATATTGTATCATACGTATTTATTGTATTTCTCATCGTTCCAGAACATAATTTCTCCCATGTTTCCTTTTTTATCTTTATATTTAAATCTTGTTCCCATTTTTGTATAGTTTTACCATTTGTTTGCTCATTCTCCTTTTCTTGCAGTTTAATATACATATTTGTTATAAATCTTTTGATTATCATTGTATCTGTAATCAAATATTCAAAGTTACTTCCCTCTGGTAACCTCAGACTGCTTCCTAATTTGTCCTTCAAGTAGGATCTCAATTGGTAATATGCCAGCACTGTATCTTGAGTTATATTGTATTTATCTTTCATTTGTTCAAAGGATAATAATCTATTTCCTGAAAAACAATTTTCTATTCTTTTGATCCCTTTTTTCTCCCATTCTCTAAAGGAAAGGTTATCTATTGTAAAAGGGATTAGCTGATTTTGCGTCATTATTAGTTTTGGTAATTGGTAATTTGTTTTATTCCTTTCTACATGAATCTTCTTCCAAATATTGAGCAGATGATGTAATACTGGAGAACTCCTACATTGTACCAATTTTTCACCCCATTTATATAATATGTGTTCAGGTATCTTTTCCCCTATTTTATCTAATTCTAATCTAGTCCAATCTGCCTTTTCCCTTGTTTGGTAAAAATCTGATAGGTATCTTAATTGTGCGGCTCTATAATAATTTTTAAAGTTTGTCAGTTGTAAGCCTCCTTGTTTATACCATTCTGTTAATTAATCTAGTGCTATCCTCGGTTTCCCCCCTTTCCATAAAAATTTCCTTATTATTTTCTTTAACTCCTTGAAGAATTTCTCTGTCAAGTGTATTGGCAATGCCTGAAATAGGTATAGTATCCTTGAGAAAATGTTCATTTTAATACAGTTTATCCTTCCTATTAGTGTTAATGGTAAATCTTTCGAATGCTCTAAATCGCCCTGTAATTTTTTCATTAGTGGATAATAATTGAGTTTATATAGATGGCCGAGATTTTTATTTATTTGTAAACCTAGGTATCTTATTGCTTGCATTTGCCATCTGAATGGTGATTCCTTCTTAAATTTTGAGAAATCCACATTATTCATTGGCATTGCTTCACTTTTATTTACGTTAATCTTGTAACCCGACACTTCTCCATATTCCTTCAATTTCTTATATAATTCTTTTATTGATAGTTCTGGTTCTGTTAAGTATACTATAACATCATCCACAAATAAACTGATTTTATATTCCTTGCCTTTTATTTTTATCCCTTTTATATTATTTTCTGTTCTTATCAATTCTGCTAGCGGTTCTATAACTAACGCGAACAATAAGGGAGATAGCGGGCATCCCTGCCTTGTTGATCTGCTTAAGTTAAATTGCTTTGATATATATCCATTTACTGTCACTTTCGCCAATGGCCCCTTATATAATGCTTTAATCCAATTAATATACTTCTCTGGTAAACTGAATTTTTGCAATACTTTGAATAAATAATTCCATTCTACTCTGTCAAATGCCTTCTCTGCGTCTAAAGCAACTGCTACTGTTGGAGCTTTACTCCCTTCTACTGCATGAATTAAGTTAATAAATTTACAAATATTGTCTGTTGTGTGTCTTTTTTTAATAAATCCAGTTTGGTCTAGATTTACCATTTTAGGTACATAATCTGCTAATCTGTTTGCTAATAGTTTAGCTATTATCTTATAATCTGTGTTAAGTAATGATAGTGGTCTATATGACGCTGGTGCGAGTGGATCTTTCCCTTGTTTTATAATTACTGTAATTATTGCTGTTTTTCATGAATCTAGTAAGCTTTGTGTTTTGTCAATCTGGATGATTACATCCAGGAGGGGAGGAATTTATAAATCTTTAAATGTTTTATAGAATTCTATTGGGAATCCATCCTCTCCTGGTGTTTTATTATTTGGTAATTTTTTTATTATCTCTTGTATTTCTACTATTTCAAATGGTTCTGTTCATTTATTTTGTTCCTCTATTTGTAATTTTGGTAGTTCAGTTTTAGTTAAAAATTCATCTATTTTGCCTTCTTTCCCTTCGTTTTCAGTTTGGTATAATTGTTCATAGAATTCTCTAAAGTTTTCATTGATCTCCGTTGGATTATATGTGATTTGTTTGTCTTTTTTCCTTGATGCCAATACCATTTTCTTAGCTTATTCTGTCTTAAGCTGCCATGCTAGAATTTTGTGCGTTTTTTCTCCTAGTTCATAATATTTCTGTTTTGTCTTCATTATGTTCTTCTCCACCTTATATGTTTGTAGTGTTTCATATTTTATTTTTTTATTTGCCAATTCTCTTCTTTTAGTTGTGTCTTCCTTCATTGCTAATTGTTTTTCTATATTTGCTATTTCCCTTTCCAACTGCTCTGTTTCCTGATTGTAGTCCTTCTTCATCTTAGTTACATAACTTATTATTTGCCGTCTGATGAACGCTTTCATTGCGTCCCATAGTATAAACTTATCTTTCACTGATTCCGTATTTATTTCAAAGTACATTTTAATTTGTCGTTCAATGAATTCTCTAAAATCCTGCCTTTTAAGTAGCATGGAGTTTAATCTCCATCTATACATTCTTGGTGGGATGTCCTCTAACTCTATTGTCAATAACAGGGGTGAGTGGTCTGATAATAGTCTAGCTTTATATTCCGTTTTCCTAACTCTCTCTTGCATGCGAGCTGATAACAGGAATAGGTCTATTCTTGAGTATGTTTTATGTCTACTCGAATAATATGAATATTCCTTTTTCTTTGGGTGTTGTTTCCTCCATGTATCCAAAAGTTGCATTTCTTGCATTGATTCAATTATAAATTTGGTTACTTTGTTCTTTCTGTTAATTTTTTTCCCAGTTTTGTCCATATTTGAATCCAAATTAAGGTTGAAATCCCCTCCTATTAATATGTTCCCTTGCGTATCTGCTATCTTCAAAAAAATATCTTGCATAAACTTTTGATCTTCTTCGTTAGGTGAATATACATTGAGTAAATTCCAAAACTCCGAATATATCTGACATTTTATCATAACATATCTCCCTGCTGGATCTATTATTTCCTCTTCTATTTTAATTCGTACATTTTTACTGATTAATATAGCTACTCCTCTTGCTTTTGAATTATACGACGCTGCTGTTACATGTCCTACCCAATCTCTCTTTAATTTCTTGTGCTCCAATTTAGTTAAATGTGTTTCTTGCACAAATGCTATATCCATTTTTTCTTTTTTCAGTAAATTTAGCAGTTTCTTCCTTTTGATTTGGTTATGTATTCCGTTAATATTTAAAGTCATATAGTTCAGCGTAGCCATTTCATACTTTGTTTATCTTCCCTTTCTGTTTCTCCATCATCACCTTTCCTTCTTATCCATTTCTGCTTTCTTGTTTTGAACACTTTATAAGACAACATTTCTAAAACATCAAACATTTTCCTTATTCTCCTATTTAAAACTTCTTTAACCCCATTCTCCCCTTCCCCTCCTGAGTTGCCCTTTATCCCTTGTCGGGAAACCACATCTCCCCTCTCCATTTGGATTTGCGAATTCACTCGCAAACGTCAACTGATTTTGCAGTGACCGTAACTCCTCCCCACTCAGCCCCCCCCCGGAAAAGATTTCAATTTTCATATGTAACAAAGGTCACTCTTTTAATTCCCTCCTTATTCCCTCTATTCCCTTTCCTTCCCTTATTAATTCTTATCTATACTCTATATATTTTCCTCTAAATACGGATACATTCATGTATACACACGCATACACACATATATAATATATATATATTTATTTATGTACACAAATATACCCATATACACATATACATATAGTTCGTGGTCATTTTTACTCTCATTACATGTCTTCATCTCTCTGCTTGTTTTGTAGTTGTTCTGCAAATTTTCATGCTTCCTCTGGATCCGAGAATAGTCTGTTTTGTTGCCCTGGAATAACTATTTTAAGTACCGCTGGGTACTTTAACATAAATTTATATCCTTTTTTCCATAAGATCGTTTTTGCTGTATTGAACTCCTTCCTCTTCTTCAGGAGTTCAAAACTTATGCCTGGATAGAAAAAAAATTTTTGACCTTTGTATTCCAGTGGCTTTTTGTCTTCTCTTATTTTCTTCATTGCTTTCTCCAATATATTTTCTCTTGTTGTATATCTTAAGAATTTTACTAAAATGGATCTTGGTTTTTGCTGCGGTTGTGGTTTCGGGGCTAGTGTTCTATGTGCCCTCTCTATTTCCATTTCTTCCTGTAATTTTGGTCTTCCTAGCACCTTGGGGATTCAATCTTTTATAAATTCTCTCATATTCTTGCCTTCTTCATCTTCCTGAAGGCCCACTATCTTTATATTATTTATTTTATTATAGTTTTCCATTATATCTATCTTCTGAGCTAACAGCTCATGTGCCTCTTTAACTTTTTTATTAGATTCTTCTAATTTCTCTTTTAAGTCCTCTACTTCCATTTCTATGATTATTTCTCATTCTTCCACATTTTCCACTCTTTTTCCTATCTCTGATATGACCATTTCTATTTTATTCATTTTTTCTTCTGCATTCTTAATTCTTCTTTTTATCTCATTAAATTCTTGTAATTGCCATTCTTTCACTGATTCCATATATTCTTTAAAAAAAGATATATCCATTGTCTTGCCTTTCTCTTCTTCTTCCATTTCTTTCTGTTCTTCTTCTTCCTCTGGGTTGACCATCTGTTGTTTCCTTGTTTTCTTTTTACCCTCTTCTTTCTTGTTGTCGATATTTTCTGTGTTCTGCACCTGCTGCTGTGTTGCAGGTGTCTCTCTCAGCTGTGGAGATTGACTCCGCAGCTGTTCCCCCTTCCCGTCAGTGTTTTTTTTCATGCGCATCGCGCACGCGCGAGGATGTGCACTTTTACTCGGCTCTGTGAGCCATTTTTGTAGTCCCGAGCCCGGGACTTCCACTGACCTGAGGGAGCGGGCTTCTCTCTCCGTGGTGGGCCTCCTCGGACAGGTAAGGCCTTCACCTTCTTCTTCCGACATTCTTTCTTCTTCTCTTCTTCCCGTTGTTTTTGACTTTTCTCTCTTCGCTGCCATTTTCTTCTCACCTTTATTTTTACTTCGTTTTAACTTTTAATCTTGTACCTTTGTGTTTTGTGCGTTTTTAAAAAACTTTTCGGGAGAGGGCTGGAATTCCCTGAATGGCCACTACTCCATCACGTGACTCCCCAGCGACTTGTGCTGGGTTCAGGATAGGTTTATTCGAGGAAAAGATGGTAGGAAAAGGGAAGTGTGGCTGATGAAACAGGTGAGACAAGTCAAAAGGAAGAAGAAAGTAGGAAACAGGGGCTCATGAGAAAGTATATGGTAGCCAGGAAGGAGCTTAAATGACAGGAGAGCTTGAAGGGCCACGAGAAGGGTTTGCCATGTAGGATTGAGGAGAACCTCAAGGCGTTCTATGCATATGTGAAGAACAGAAGGATGGGGTGAATGAAGGTGGGGCCGCGAAAGGACAAAGGAGGCAACATGTGCCTGGAGGCAGAGGAGGTTGGAGAGGTCCTAGATTAATACTTTGCTTCGGTAATCACAAGAGAAAATAACCTTGATCAGGGTGAAGTTGGAATAGAACAGCCTTGTGTGCTGGACAATGTGGAAAGGAAGAGGAAGTGTTGGATCTTCTTAAAAACATCAAGATTGATAAGTCTGCTGGCTGGAAGTAGTATAGCCCAGGTTGCTGTGGGAAATGAGGGAAGAGATAGCTGGGGCAGTAGCTATGATCTTTGAGTCCTCCTTAGCCACAGGGGAGGTGCTGGAGAATTGGAGAATGGCAAATGAGTTCCTTTGTTTAAGAAAGGTAATAGGGAGAATCCTGGGAATTATAAACTGGCAAGTCTTACGTTAGTGATATGCAAACTAGTGGAAAGGATTCTTAAGGATAGGATCGATGAACAGTTAGAAAACTATAGTTTACTCAAGGATAATCAGCAAGGCTTTGTGAAGAGAGCCTCAAAAGCCTAATTGAGTTTTTTGAGAAGGTAAATCGATGAAGGCAAGGTGGTAGGTGTCTGCATAGATTTTAGCAAGCCATTTGACAAGGTCCCTCGTGACTCAACCAGAAAGTCATGAGGCACGGGATTAGTGGAACCTTGGCTGTGTGGATAAAAAATTGCCTTGCAGGAAGAAAACAGAGAGTAATAGTTGGAAGAAAAGTATTCTGGCTGGAGGTCAGTGACTAGGGAAGTCTCGCAAGGATTTGTTCTGGGAACCCTACTCTTTGTGATTTTTATAAATGATCTGGATGTAAAAGCGACAGGATGGATCAATAAGTTTGCAGATGAGCCGAAGATTGAAAAGTTGTGGATGAAGCTGAAGGTTGTCGAAGGTTACAAGACAACATAGACAGGATGCAGAGTTGGGCAGGATGCAGAGTTCAATCTAGAATAAGTGTGCATTTTGGAAGGACAAACCAGAAGATTGAGTATAGGGTTAAAGGTCGCCACACAGGTTGATAGGACAATTAAGAAGACTTATGGGATACGGAGATTCATTAATAGGGGGATTGGGTTCAGGAGTAGAGAGGTCACGTTGCAACTCTACAAATCTCTGGTAAGAACAGAGTATTGTGTTCAGTTCTGGTCTCATTATAGGAAGGATATAGGTTTAAAGTTTTGAACTTTCTTCAGCACATTGTGGTGGTGTTACCCTGTTTGTGGTATTTAAATATGTTTTTGATGGGTGTATCTCCTTTCTTTCTTTTATCTTTGGGGTTGAGGGTAGTAGGAAGGGGGAAGGATTAGAGTGAGGGGTATGGGGTGGATGGGAGGGAGTGGGGATTTATTATATACCAGTTTTTTATATATGAATTATCATATTTAAATATAATGTGGCTTAAAATTTTAAATAAAGTATTCATTATAAAAAGTATGTGGAAGCTGTGGAGAGGGTGCAGAGATTTACCAGGATGTTGCCTGGATTGGAAAACAAGTCTTATGAGGCAAGGTTAGCAGAGCTGGGACTTTTCTCTTTGAAGCATAGAAGGATGAGAGGAGACGATAAGAGATCTACAAGTTTATGAGAGCTGAGATAGGGTGGACAGCCAGCAGCTGTTTCCCAGGCCAGGAACAGCAAACACCAGAAGACATACAGTATGTACAAAGGGAAGAAAGTTTATGGGAGTCATCAGGGTGTATTTATTTTTTAAAAACCCAAAAAGAGTTGTGGGCACCTGGAATGCCTTGCTGGGCATGGTGGTGGAGGTTGAAACATTAGGGACATTTAAGAAGGTCTTAGACAGGCACATGAATGGAAGAAAAAGAGAGTTATGGGGTAAGGAGGGTTTAGTACCTTTTTTTTTAAAAAAAAAGGAATATATGGATCAGCACACCATCAGGGGCATGTACTGTGCTGTAGTGTTCTATGTTCCAGTTGTCGCAATGCATGTTAATCTGAAACACCTACTCCTTCTGCCTCTGGATGGTTCTTGACCCATTGAATTCTCCCAGTGTTCTACTTTTGTTCTCAATTCCATCATCTCTTTTGTTACTATTTATACTTTGATATTCTGCTTTCTTTACGTGGATAATTACAGATACATTCATGTTTTACCACTTCCTTAACTCTGGAGCTAACAGGCATCCTCCTCATAACTCATAATCCCACCCAAATGCCTCACCTGATTTTTAGCAGATTTGATTGTCCAAAAGTCAGTCTGAGCATAATTTTGGAGCTGCTCAAACTACAATTGTTCACGAGTCACTTGTACTGGTTGGGCACATTAATTTATTTTCAACATTACAAGGCCACAAGTGGAAGTGAAATCAGTTTTGGCACCAAGTCCCAAACAACAGTGCAAGGATTCTGCAAGTACTTCATCTCTGCACTCACCCCGTGCACTTGGAGGCACAGTGCAGGAGCACTCAATAATCTGAAGGATGGCCTCTCAATGTCTACCTATCATCAGCTGTCAGACATGGCCCAGTCCATGTGAGGGGAGTTTTGGTCATAAGATTGTGTTGAAAAGCCTGATGGTAGAAGGTGACCTGGTGCCATGGAACAACAAGGGAGAGTAATATATGGCACAATGCCACAGTATCATTGGGAAATGCCAAGAGAGCATACCATAGTGCCAATAAGCAATGCTGAGAGAGAATACCATGGGAAAATGCTACAGCACCAATGGGCAATGCCAAAGGTGTGTGCCATGGGAAAATGCAAGTTACAGTGGGCAATGCCAAGAGAGAGTACCATGGGAAAATGATACAGTGCCAATGGGAAATGTGAAGGAGAGGGCCATGTAAAATGCCACAGTGCAATGGGCAATGCATAGGGAGAGTGCCATGGTATTGAAGGGAAGGGATAGATGTGTTAAATTGAAACCCCATTCCCTTTCACCAATGTAGGAACTCAGCAGGTTAGGTAGCAAGTACTGAGGCAAAGGAATGGTCAACATTTCGGGTCGAAACTTTGTGTTAGGATTGTGTGGAGGGGAGATAGCCAGAGGAAGGAAGGGGTGAGGAGGGGTTCAGCAGGCAACAAAAGGATAGACAAGGAGCAGATGCTGGAATTGAAAATAGAAAGAAGGTATTTAGTGGTACCAGATGGGGGGGGGGGGGATTGTGGGCAAAAGGAACCAGTTGGGGAAGGGGATAGGAAGACCCATTAGGCATCGTGTAGGTGATGGTCAGATTGAAGAGGGGAAAGATACTGGGTTGATGTGGGACTGGGCGGATCAGAAATGGTACAATATTTATGACGTTAGACTGTAGACTATCCAGGTTGAATACGAGGTGCATGTGTACAACCCCCTCCCAAAATAAGAGCTCTAAACCCCATACAGGGAGATTCGCCCTTCCTTGCTGCTTGTCTTTCCTTCAACCTTGCACTAGATTGGCAGTCCACAGTGTACAGGCTGACTCCACCAAAGAAGTACTTCTCTTTTTTAATTTTTTTAAATTTTTCACACTATAAACCATATTGATCAAGATGCATACATTTTCCTTCTTAAATATATACAGTGTCGTTTTCTCCCCCCCTTCCCTCCCTCCCTCCCTCACCTCCCCTCCCATTTATTTAAAGTTCAGAATATAAGATACATTAAACCCGTCAATAAAAATAAACAAAAAATTTCACTGAGTCAGTTATTTTCATTATCTTCATTTTAGGTGGTAGATGTCCACGGTAGGTTTTCTCTATTGTGTTTCATGTATGGCTCCCATAGTTGTTCAAATATTGTAATGTTATTTCTTAAATTATATGTTATTTTTTCAAATGGAATACATTTATTCATTTCTATATACCATTGTTGTATTCTCAAGTTATCTTCTAATTTCCAGGTTGACATAATACATTTTTTTGCTACAGCCAGGGCTATCATAACAAATCTTTTTTGTGCTCCATCCAAATCGAGTCCAAATTCTTTGTTTTTTATATTACTTAGGAGGAAGATCTCTGGGTTTTTTGGTATATTGCTTTTTGTGATTTTATTTAATATCTGGTTTAGATCTTCCCAAAATTTTTTCACTTTCTCACATGTCCAGATTGCATGAATTGTTGTTCCCATTTCCTTTTTACAGCGAAAACATCTGTCTGATACTGTTGGGTCCCATTTATTTAACTTTTGAGGTGTAATGTATAGCCTGTGTATCCAGTTATATTGTATCATATGTAACCTCGTGTTTATTGTATTTCTCATAGTTCTGGAGCATAACTTCTCCCATGTTTCATTCTTTATCTTTATGTTTAGATCTTGTTCCCATTTTTGTTTAGTTTTACCATTTGTTTCCTCGTTCTCCTTTTCTTGTAGTTTAATATACATGTTTGTTACAAATTTTTTGATTATCATTGTGTCTGTAATCACATATTCAAAATTACTTCCTTCTGGTAACCTCAGACTGTTTCCCAATTTGTCCTTCAAGTAGGATTTCAGTTGGTAGTATGCCAACATTGTATCGTGAGTTATATTATATTTATCCTTCATTTGTTAAAAGGATAATAATTTATTTCCCGAAAAACAATTTTCTATTCTTTTGATCCCTTTTTTCTCCCATTCTCTAAAGGAAAGGTTATCTATTGTTAAAAGGGATTAGCTGATTTTGCGTCAGTATTAGTTTTGGTAGTTGGTAATTTGTTTTATTCCTTTCTACATGAATCTTCTTCCAAATGTTGAGCAGATGATGCAATACTGGAGAATTCCTACGTTGTATCAATTTTTCATCCCATTTATATAATATGTTCAGGTATCTTCTCCCCTATTTTATCTAGTTCTAATCTAGTCCAATCTGGCTTTTCCCTTGTTTGATAAAAATCTGATAGGTAACTTAATTGTGCGGCTCTATAATAATTTTTAAAGTTTGGTAGTTGTAAGCCTCCTTTTTTATACCATTCTGTTAATTTATCTAGTGCTATCCTCGGTTTCCCCCCTTTCCATAAAAATTTCCTTATTATTTTCTTTAACTCCTTGAAGAATTTCTCTGTTAAGCGTATTGGTAATGTCTGAAATAGGTATTGTATCCTTGGGAAAATGTTCATTTTAATACAGTTTATCCTTCCTATCAGTGTTAGTGGTAAGTCTTTCCAATGCTCTAAGTCGTCTTGTAATTTTTTCATTAATGGATAATAATTGAGTTTGTATAGATGGCTGAGGTTTTTATTTATTTGTATACCTAGGTATCGCATTGCTTGCTTTTGCCATGACAAATCCACATTATTCATTGGCATTGCTTCACTTTTATTTGCGTTAATCTTGTACCCCGACACTTCTCCATATTCCTTCAATTTCCTATGTAATTCTTTTATTGATATTTCTGGTTCTGCTAAGTATATTATAACGTCATCTGCAAATAGACTGATTTTATATTCCTTGTCTTTTATTTTAATCCCTTTTATTTTATTTTCTGTTCTTATCAGTTCTGCTAGTGGTTCTATGGCTAACGCGAACAATAAGGGAGATAGCGGGCATCCCTGCCTTGTTGATCTGCTTAAGTTAAATTGTTTTGATATATATCCATTTACTGTCACTTTCACCAATGGCCCCTTATATAATGCTTTAATCCAATTAATATATTTCTCTGGTAAGCTGAATTTTTGTAGTACTTTGAATAAATAATTCCATTCTACTCTGTCAAAGGACTCTGCGTTTAAAGCAACCGCCACTGTTGGAGTTTTATTTCCTTGTACTGCATGAATTAAGTTAATAAATTTACAGATATTGTCTGTTGTTTGTCTTTTTTTAATAAATCCAGTTTGGTCTAGATTTACTATTTTTGGTACATAGTCGGCTAATCTGTTTGCTAATAGTTTAGCTATTATCTTATAATCTGTGTTAAGTAAAGGTATTGGTCTATATGACGCTGGTGCGAATGGATCTTTCCCTGTCTTTGGTATTACTGAAATTATTGCTGTTTTGCATGAATCTGGTAAGCTTTGTATTTTATCAATCTGGTTGATTACTTCCAGAAGGGGAGGAATTAATAAATCTTTAAATGTTTTATAGAATTCTATTGGGAATCCATCCTCTCCTGGTGTTTTATTGTTCAGTAGTTTTTTTATTATCTCCTGTATTTCTTCTATTTCAAATGGTTTTTTTAATTTATTTTGTCCTCTGTTTGTAATTTCGGTAGTTCAATTTTAGTTAAAAATTCATCTGTTTTGTCTTCTTTCCCTTCGTTTTCAGTTTGATATAATTGTTCATAGAATTCTCTGAAGTTTTCATTAATCTCCGTTGGATTATATGTGATTTGCTTGTCTTTTTTCCTTAATGCCAATACCATTCTCTTAGTTTGTTCTGTCTTAAGCTGCCACACTAGAATTTTGTGCGCTTTTTCCCCTAGTTCATAATATTTCTGTTTTGTCTTCATTATGTTCTTCTCCACCTTATGTTTGTAGTGTTTCATATTTTATTTTTTTATTTGCCAAATCGCTTCTTTTAGTTGTGTCTTCCTTCATTGCTAATTCTTTTTCTATATTTGCTATTTCCTTTCCAACTGCTCTGTTTCCTGATTGTAGTCCTTCTTCATCTTAGTTACATAACTTATAATTTGCCCTCTGATGAACGCTTTCATTGCGTCCAATAGTATAAACTTATCTTTCACTGATTCCGTATTTATTTCAAAGTACATTTTAATTTGTTGTTCAATTAATTCTCTAAAATCCTGCTTTTTAAGTAGCATGGAGTTTAATCTCCATCTATACATTCTTTTTTTTTATTTTTTTTTTAAATTTTTTATTTTTCACACCATAAATCACAATAGCCATGATATACACTTTTTATTTTTCACACATTTACAGTGACTTTTTCTCCCCCCCTCCCTCCTCCCAAGCCACCCCCCCACCCCCCCCTCTCATCCATTTTAGGTATACAATCTAGGTTGCATTAATTCAGTCAGACAATGTTGTCATTCAACAAAAATACACCAGAAATTCTACAGAGTCCATTCTTTTCTTTCCTTCTCCTTCCATCAACTTAGGTAATGTTTGTCCCCGGTAGGTTTTCGCTATTGTATTTAATGTAAGGCTCCCATACTTGTTCGAATATTTCAATATTATTTCTTAAACTATATGTTATTTTTTCTAATGGAATACATTTATTCATTTCTATATACCATTGTTGTATTTTCAAATTATCTTCCAATTTCCAGGTTGACATAATACATTTTTTTGCTACGGCTAGGGCTATCTTAACAAATCTTTTTTGTGCATCTTCCAAGTCAATTCCAAATTCTTTATTTTTTTATGTTACTTAGGAGAAAGATCTCTGGATTCTTTGGTATATTGTTTTCTGTTATTTTATTTAATATCTGATTGAGATCATCCCAAAATTTTTCTACTCTCTCACATGTCCAGTTTGCATGAATTGTTGTTCCCCTTTCTTTTTTACATCGAAAACATCTATCAGATACTGTTGGGTCCCATTTATTTAACTTTTGCGGTGTAATGTATAGTCTGTGTAACCAATTATATTGTATCATACGCAGCCTCGTATTTATTGTATTTCTCATCGTTCCAGAACATAATTTCTCCCATGTTTCCTTTTTTATCTTTATATTTAAATCTTGTTCCCATTTTTGTTTAGTTTTACCATTTGTTTCCTCATTCTCCTT
The DNA here is from genome assembly GCF_036971445.1 of Narcine bancroftii. NCBI lineage: Eukaryota > Metazoa > Chordata > Chondrichthyes > Torpediniformes > Narcinidae > Narcine > Narcine bancroftii. Next base: position 30,129,884 of record NC_091474.1, read on the forward strand.
TTCTTGCAGTTTAATATACATATTTGTTATAAATCTTTTGATTAACATTGTATCTGTAATCACATATTCAAGGTTACTTCCCTCTGGTAAACTCAAATTGCTTCCTAATTTATCTTTCAAGTAGGATCTCAGTTGGTAATATGCCAGCGCTGTATCTCCAGTTATATTGTACTTATCTCTCATTTGTTCAAAGGATAAGAATCTACTTCCTGAAAAACAATTTTCTATTCTTTTAATCCCTTTTTTTTCCCATTTTCTAAAGGAAAGGTTGTCTATTGTAAAAGGGAGTAGCTTATTTTGCGTCAATATTAGTTTTGGTATTTGATAATTTGTTTTATTTCTTTCTACATGAATCTTCTTCCATATATTGAGGAGATGGTGTAATACTGGAGAAGTTCTATGTTGTACCAATTTTTCGTCCCATTTATATAATATGTGTTCAGGTATCTTTTCCCCTATTTTATCTAATTCTAGTCTCGTCCAGTCTGGTGTTTCCCTTGTTTGATAAAAATCTGATAGGTACCTTAATTGTGCGGCTCTATAATAATTTTTAAAGTTTGGCAATTGTAAGCCTCCTTGTTTATACCATTCTGTTAATTTATCTAGTGCTATCCTCGGTTTCCCCCCTCTCCATAAAAATCTCCTTATTATTTTCTTTAACTCTTTGAAGAATTTTTCTGTCAGTTGTATTGGCAATGCCTGAAATAAGTATAGTATCCTTGGAAAAATGTTCATTTTAATACAGTTTATCCTTCCTATCAGTGTTAGTGGTAGCTCTTTCCAATGCTCTAAATCGTCCTGTAATTTTTTTCATTAGTGGATTGTAATTGAGTTTATATAATTGGCCTAGATTTTTGTTTATTTGCACACCCAGGTATCTTATTGCCTGCATTTGCCATCTGAATGGGGATACCTCCTTAAATTTTGAGAAATTCGCGTTATTCATAGGCATTGCTTCACTTTTATTTACGTTTATCTTGTATCCCGACACTTCTCCATATTCCTTCAATTTCTTATATAGTTCTTTTATTGATAGTTCTGGTTCTGTTAAGTACACTATCACATCATCCGCAAATAGACTGATTTTATATTCCCTGTCTTTTACTTTTATTCCTTTTATATTATTATCTATTCTTATCGATTCTGCTAGTGATTCTATAGCTAGCGCAAACAATAATGGTGATAGTGGGCATCCCTGCCGCGTTGACCTGCTTAAGTTAAATTGCTTTGATACATGTCCATTTACTGTCACTTTCGCTAACGGTCCCTTATATAATGCTTTAATCCAATTAATATGCTTCTCCGGTAAACTGAATTTTTGCAATACTTTGAACAAGTAATTCCATTCTACTCTGTCGAAGGCCTTCTCTGCGTCTAAAGCAACTGCTACTGCCGGTGCTTTATTTCCTTCTACTGCATGAATTAAGTTAATAAATTTACAAATATTGTCTGTTGTGCGTCTTTTTTTGATAAATCCAGTTTGGTCTAAATTTACCATTTTCGGTACCTGTTCTGCTAATCTGTTTGCTAATAGTTTAGCTATTATCTTATAATCTGTGTTTAGCAGAGATATTGGTCTATATGATGCTGGTGAGAGTGGATCTTTCCCTTGTTTTAGTATCACTGTAATTATTGCTGTTTTACATGAATCTGGTAAGTTTTGTGTCTCATCAATCTGGTTGATTACATCCAGGAGGGGCGGTATTATTAGATCTTTAAATGTTTTGTAGAATTCTATTGGGAGTCCATCCTCTCCTGGTGTCTTATTATTTGGTAATTTTTTTTATAATCTCTTGTATTTCTACTGTTCCAAATGGTTCTGTTAATTTATTTTGTTCCTCTATTTGTAGTTTTGGTAGTTCAATTTTAGTCAAAAATTCATCTATTTTCCCTTCTTTCCCTTCGTTTTCAGTTCGGTATAATTGTTCATAGAATTCTCTGAAGTTTTCCTTAATTTCTTTTGGATTATATGTAATTTGTTTGTCTTTTTTCCTTGTTGCCAATACCATTTTCTTAGTTTGCTCTGTCTTAAGCTGCCATGCTAAGATTTTGTGTGTTTTTTCACCTAGTTCATAATATTTCTGTTTTGTCTTCATTATATTCTTCTCCACCTTATATGTTTGTAATGTTTCATATTTTATTTTTTTATCCGCCAATTCTCTTCTTTTGGTTGTATCTTCCTTTATTGCTAATTTTTTTTCTATGTTTATTATTTCCCTTTCCAACTGCTCTGTTTCCTGATTATAGTCCTTCTTCATCTTGGTTGCATAACTTATTATTTGTCCTCTAATGAATGCTTTCATTGCGTCCCATAGTATAAACTTATCTTCCACTGATTCCGTATTTACTTCAAAGTACATTTTTAATTGTTTTTCAATAAATTCTCTAAAATCCTGTCTTTTAAGTAGCATGGGGTTTAATCTCCATCTATACATTCTTGGAGGGATGTCCTCTAGCTTTACTGTCAGTATTAAGGGTGAATGGTCCGATAGCATTCTCGCTTTATATTCTGTTTTTCTTACTCTATCCTGCATACTAGCTGATAACAAAAATAGGTCTATTCTTGAGTATGTTTTATGTCTAGTCGAGTAGTATGAGTATTCCTTTTCTTTTGGGTTTTGTTTCCTCCATATGTCCACAAGTTTCATTTCTTGCATTGATTTAATTATAAATTTGGTTACTTTGTTCTTCCTGTTAATTTTTTTCCCCGTTTTATCCATATTTGGATCCAGATTCAGGTTGAAATCCCCTCCTATTAGTATGTTCCCTTGCGTATTAGCTACCTTCAAAAAGATATCTTGCATAAACTTTTGATCTTCTTCGTTAGGTGAATATATATTAAGTAGATTCCAAAGCTCCGAATATATCTGACATTTTATCATAACATATCTCCCTGCTGGATCTATTATTTCCTCTTCTATTTTAAATGGCACATTTTTGCTAATTAATATAGCCACTCCTCTTGCTTTTGAATTATACGATGCTGCTGTTACATGTCCTACCCAATCTCTCTTTAATTTCTTGTGCTCCAATTCAGTTAAGTGTGTTTCTTGGACAAATGCTATATCAATTTTTTCCTTTTTCAATAAATTTAGTAGTTTCTTCCTTTTAATTTGGTTATGTATTCCATTAATATTTAAAGTCATATAGTTCAGCGTAGCCATTTTATATTTTGTTTATCTTCTCTTTCCGTTTTTCCATCATTACCTTTCCTCCTTTTCCATTTCTGTTTTCTTATTTTCAACTCTTTACCAGACAACATTCCTACAACATCCAACATTTTCCTTATTCTCCTATTTCTATCTTCTTTATCCCCAATCTCCCCTTCCCCTCCTGAGTTGTCCTTTATCCCTTGTCGGACAACCACATCTCCCCTCTCCATTTGGATTTGCGAATCCACTCGCAAGCGTCAACTGATTTTGCAGTGACCGCTCTTTTCCCCCACCCAGCCCCCCCCAGAAAAGATTTCACTTTTCATATGTCACAAAGGTCACTCTTTTAATTCCCTCCTTATTCTCTCTATTCCATTACCTTCCCTTATTAATTCTTGTCTATACTCTATATATTTTCCTCTAAATACGGATACATTCATGTATACACACTATATACACCCCTATACACACATACATATAGTTCGTGGTCATTTTTACTCTCATTACATGTCTTCATCTCTCTGTCTGTTTTGTAGTTGTTCTGCAAATTTTCTTGCTTCCTCTGGATCCGAGAATAGTCTGTTTTGTTGCCCTGGAATAACTATTTTAAGTACTGCTGGGTACTTTAACATAAATTTATATCCTTTTTTCCATAAGATCGTTTTTGCTGTATTGAACTCCTTCCTCTTCTTCAGGAGTTCAAAACTTATGTCTGGATCGAAAAAAAATTTTTGACCTTTATATTGCAGTGGCTTTTTGTCTTCTCTTACTTTCTTCATTGCTTTCTCCAATATATTTTCTCTTGTTGTATATCTTAAGAATTTTACTAAAATGGATCTTGGTTTTTGCTGCGGTTGTGGTTTCGGGGCTAAAGTTCAATGTGCCCTCTCTATTTCCATTTCTTCCTGTAATTCTGGTCTTCCTAGGACCCTGGGGATCCAATCTTTTATAAATTCTCTCATATTCTTGCCTTCTTCATCTTCCTTAAGGCCCACTATCTTTATATTATTTCTTCTATTATAGTTTTCTATTATATCTATCTGCTGAGCTAATAGCTCATGTGCCTCTTTAACTTTTTTATTAGATTCTTCTAATTTCTCTTTTAAGTCCTCTACTTCCATTTCTACAATTATTTCTCATTCTTCCATATGTTCCACTCTTTTTCCTATCTCTGACATGACCATTTCTATTTTATTCATTTTTTCTTCTGCATTCTTAATTCTTCTTTTTATCTCATTAAATTCTTGTAATTGCCATTCTTTCACTGATTCCATATATTCTTTAAAAAAAGATATATCCATTGTCTTGCCTTTCTCTTCTTCTTCCATTTCTTTCTGTTCTTCTTCTTCTTCCTCTGGGTTGACCATCTGTTGTTTCCTTGTTTTCTTTTTATCCTCTTCTTTCTTGTTGTCGTTATTTTCTGTGTTCTGCACCTGCTGCTGTACTGCAGGTGTCTCTCTCAGCTGTGGAGATCGACTCCGCAGCTGTTCCCCCCTCCCGTCAGTGTGTTTTTTTTCATGCGCATCACGCATGCGCGAGGAGTCGCGCATGTGCGGTTGCGCACTTTTACTTGGCTCTGTGAGCCATTTTTGTAGTCCCGAGCGCGGGACTTTCACTGACCTGAGGGAGCAGGCTTCTCTCTCCGCGGCGGGCCTCTTCGGACAGGTAAGGCCTTCACCTTCTTCTTCCGACGTTCTTTCTTCCTCTTTTCTTCCCGTTGTTTTCGACTTTTCTCTCTTCGCTGCCATTTTCTTCTCACCTTTATTTTTACTTTGTTGTAAATTTTAATCTTGTACCTTTGTGCTTTGTGTGTTTTTTTTTAACTTTTCGGGAGAGGGCTGGAATTCCCTGACCGGCCACTACTCCATCACGTGACTCCTCCCTGGTGTCGATCCTTGATGATTGCTGTTGCTCTCCAATGACTGCATTCCCTGTAGATGTTCTCAATGGTGGAAAAGGGTTCGTCTGTGATGTCCTGGGCTGTATCCACTACCTTTTGCAAGGCTTTATACTTGGGGTATTGGTGTCCACATATCTGACAGGGATGCAGTCAGTCAGCACACCTCTAGAAATTTGCCAAGGTTTCTAGTGTCATATCAAGCCTCCGCAAACTCCTGAGGAAGTAGAGGTACTGACGTGCTTTCTTCACAATGCCGTTAGTGTGTTGGCTCCAGGAAAAATCCTCCAAGATAGTGACACCTGAGAACTTGCATTTGCTTACCTTCTCCACCTCTGATTTTCCCCCCAATGATCACTGGATCATACACCTCTGCATTTTCCCTCTCTGAAGTCAACAATCAGTTCCTTGGTTTTGATGACATTGAGTGTAAGGTTGTTGTCGATGCACCATTCAGTCAAGTTTTCAATCTCCCTCCTGCATGCCGACTCATCACCTCTTTTTGTACAACCCACTACCATGGTATCCTCGTCGAATTTGTAGGTGGTTTTTGTTGTACTGAGCCCCACAGTCTTAGGTAATTCTGATCATTACTGATCAGAATAAAATCTATTCATTTTCTGGTTTCCTGTTGTCAGATTCAGTTACCCGATTTTTAAATAGCCAGATCTTTCATGATTGCAATACTTGTTCGAATGCTTACATTTGAGAGTTTGAGATGTTAGAGTCAACTAGGGTAGGGAAGAGTTTGAGATGTGTTTGTGTCTGTGCATACTTGTTCATGCAGTATGTCTGTGACCAAATTAACAGTGCGCTAAATGTCTGGCTTATTTGTCCTTTTCAGGTCAATTATTATGAGGAACAAATGGAAGAAACAAAGGTTAAATATGAAATGGAGAAGGAGGGTGCTAACCAGGTACACAATAACGAGATTGCAAAAATGAAAGAAGAGATGAAAGAACTCGAAAACCATGTTTCACATCTTCAAAGAGAAACCGAGACGATTAAAAACCTACAGCATTCAACAGAATGGAAGCATAGAGAAGAGAAGAATGAATTAGAGTACAGATTTAACATAGATAAAGCACAGTTAGAAGAGCAGTTAAGGCAGGAACATGAAACAATCCAAAGTAAAATGGAAGAAACAAGCCACACTCTCTGCAAAGAGAGGGAAGAATTGTTAGAAAGGCTGAATGTCACCGAAGTGCAAATGGAAGTTCAAAGAAAGGAACTGAGGGAAGCATTCCGACAGGAAAAAAATGGAGCTAGAGCAGGCCTACTCCAGGCAAATTTCTGAACTGACTGAAAACCTTCAGCATGAGAAAGAAGAGTTGCAACGGAATCTTCTCTATAACAATCAAAATGAGCTCCTACAGGAAAGGTGAGAATTTTGGAGAGGATTTGCTGCAGAAAATGTAAATATCCATCAGTTATTACATACTGAACTTAATTCTTTTTAATTAAGTGAATTTTCATAATTGTGAAATCTCTGATTTCTTTCAGTGTGAGCACAATTAATTTTCTCATCCAATTTTATTTGAATTTAAACATCAAAATATTTTTATATGTACATTTTTCTGATTTTATTCTAAAAATAGTTCACAAGCAGCTAGTATTACCATAATTTTTGCAGAACTTTTATCCTATCTTGATAATTTCCTTCCTTCCTCTTCTCAATTAAAAAAAAACTTTTTACAAATTTGTCTTTGATTTAATGCACAAAACCATATGATAGTATTTTTGTAGTTTCGGGATCTCCATGCTATCCTTAATTGCCCTTGAGTAGGTGATGATGAGCCATCACCTTCAAACACTGCAGGCTTTCTGATAAAGCTACTTTTCCTCTAATTACAGATACTTTCACGTATGCCCATTGTCTCTATTCACTCTTATACCTCTTTACCCGCATACATATCAATCGTGGTCATTTTTACCCTCATTACCCGTCTTCATCCCTCAGTCTATTTTTGTCTTTACCCACATACATATCAATCGTGATCATTTTTACTCTCATTACCCGTCTTCATCCCTCAGTCTATTTTTGTAATTGTTCTGCAAATTTTCGTGCTTCTTCTGGATCCGAGAATAGTCTGTTTTGTTGTCCTGGAATAAATATTTTCAATACCGCAGGATGCTTCAGTGTAAATTTATATCCTTTCTTCCATAAAATCGCTTTTGCTGTATTGAACTCTTTTCTCTTCTTTAGGAGTTCAAAGCTTATATCTGGATAAATGAAGATTTTTTGCCCTTTATACTCCAGTGGTTTGTTGCCCTCTCTTACTTTTTCCATTGTCTTCTCCAGTACCTTTTCTCTTGTAGTATATCTTAGGAATTTTACTACAATAAATCTTGGTTTTTGTTGTGGTTGTGGTTTAGGGGCCAATGCTCTATGTGCCCTTTCTATTTCCATTTCTTGCTGTAGTTCTGGACATCCTAGGGCCTTAGGGATCCATTCTTTTATAAACTCCCTCATATTCTTGCCTTCTTCATCTTCCTTAAGGCCCACTATCTTTATGTTATTTCTTCTGTTATAATTTTCCATTATATCTATTTTTTGGGCTAGTAATTCTTGTGTCTCTTTAGTTTTTTTATTAGATTCCTCCAATTTCTTTTTTAAGTCTTCTACCTCCATTTCTGCTGCTATTGCCCGTTCTTCCATCTTGTCCATTTTTTTCCCCATTTCTGTTAAGGTCATATCCATTTTATTTATTTTCTTTTCTGTGTTGTTTATTCTTCTTCTTAAATCATTGAATTCCTGTGTTTGCCATTCTTTAAATGACTCCATGTATCCTCTAACAAGAGCAAGTATATCCTTTACCTTGCCTTTCCCTTTATCTATTTCACTGTATTCTTCCTCTTCTTCTTCCTCTGGGTTGGCCATCTGTTGTTTCTTTGATGCCCTTTCCTCCTCTTCTTTCTTGTTTCCATTGTCTTCTGTGGTCTCTTCTTGCTGCAGGTGTTCTGCAGCTGTCGTTGCCGGCTGTGGAGATCGACTCCCCAGCTGGTCCCCCTTCCCGTCGGTGTGTTTTTTTTCATGCGCGGTTGCGCACTTTTACTCGGCTCTGTGAGCCATTGTTGTAGTTCTTTTTCTACCAACCTGAGGTAGTGGGCTCCTCTCTCCACAGCGGGCCTCTTCGGACAGGTAAGGCCTTCACCTTTTTCCTCCGTTGTCTTCTCTTCCTCTCTTCTTTCCGTTGATTTTGATTTTTCTCCTTTTGTCTCCATCTTCTTTCCATCTTTATACTCACTTTTCTTTAACTTGTATTTCTGTGCCTTTGTATTTTCTCTTGTTTTTCCCGACTTTTCTGGAGAGGGCTGGAGTTCACCGTCCGGCCATTACTCCATCACGTGACTCCTCCATCTATACATTCTTGGTGGGATGTCCTCTAACTCTATTGTCAATAACAGGGGTGAGTGGTCCGATAATAGTCTAGCTTTATATTCCGTTTTCCTAACTCTCTCTTGCATGCAAGCTGATAACAGGAATAGGTCTATTCCTGAGTATGTTTTATGTCTACTCGAATAATATGAATATTCCTTTTACTTTGGGTGTTGTTTCCTCCATATATCCAAAAGTTGAATTTCTTGCATCGATTTAATTATAAATTTGGTTACTTTGTTCTTTCTGTTAATTTTTTTCCCAGTTTTATCCATGTTTGAATCGAAATTAAGGTTGAAATCCCCTCCTATTAGTATGTTCCCTTGCGTGTCTGTTATCTTCAAAAAGATATCTTGCATAAATTTTTGATGTTCTTCATTAGGTGAATATACATTGAGTAAATTCCAAAACTCCGAATATATCTGACATTTTATCATTACATATCTCCCTGCTGGATCTACTATTTCCTCTTCTATTTTGATTGGTACATTTTTACTGATTAATATAGCTACTCCTTTAGCTTTTGAATTATATGATGCTGCTGTTACATGTCCTATCCAATCTCTCTTTAATTTCTTGTTCCACTTCAGTTAAGTGTGTTTCTTGTATGAATGCTATATCAATTTTTTTTCTTTTTTCAGTAAATTTAACAGTTTCTTCCTTTTGATTTGGTTATGTATTCCATTAATATTTAAAGTCATATAGTTCAACATAGCCATTTCATACTTTGTTTATCTTTCCTTTCCATTTCCTCATCATCACCTTTCCTTCTTATCCATTTCTGCTTTCTTTTTTTGAACACATTATAAGACAACATTTCTAAAACAAAATATTTCCATTATTCTCCTATCTAAAATTCCTTTAACCCCACTATCTCCTCCCCTTCCTGAGTTGCCCTTTGTCCCTTGTCGGGCAACCACATCTCCCCTCTCCATTTGGATTTGCGAATTCACTCGCAAGCGTCAACTGATTTCGCAGTGACCGTAATTCTTCCCCACCCAGCCCCCCAGAAAAGATTTTAATCTTCATATAACAAAGGTCACTCTCTTAATTCCCCCCATACTTCCTTTCTTCCCTTTCTTTCCCTTCTTCATTCTTACCTATACTCTATTTTTGTTATATATACATACACACACATATATATATATATATATATATACCTACATACCCATACATATAGTTTGTGGTCATTTTTGTTCTCGTTACATGTCTTCATCTCTCTGTCTGTTTTGTAGTTGTTCTGCAAATTTTCGTGCTTCCTCCGGATCCAAGAATAGTCTGTTTTGCTGCCCTTGAATAACTATTTTAACTATTTTAGCATAAATTTATATCCTTTTTTCCATAGGATCGTTTTTGCTGTAGTAAACTCCTTCCTCTTCTTCAGGAATTCAAAACTTATATCTGGATAGAAAATTTTTTTTTGACCTTTGTATTCCAGTGGTTTTTTGTCTTCTCTTATTTTCCTCATTGCTTTCTCCAATATATTTTCTCTTGTTGTATATCTTAGGAATTTTACTAGAATGGATCTTGGTTTTTGTTATGGTTGTGGTTTAGGGGCTAATGTTCTGTGTGCCCTTTCTATTTCAATTTCTTCCTGTAATTCTGGTCTTCTTAGGACCCTGGGGATCCATTCTTTTATAAATTCTCTCATTTTCTTGCCTTCTTCATCTTCCTTAAGGCCCACTATCTTTATATTGTTTCTTCTATTATAATTTTCCATTATATCTACCTTCTGAGCTAACAGCTCTTGTGTCTATTTAACTTTTTTATCAGATTCTTCTAATTTCTTTTTTAAGTCATCTACTTCCATTTCTATGGCTGTTTTTCGTTCTTCCACCTTGTCCTCTCTTTTTCCTATATCTGACATGATCATCTCTAATCTATTCATTTTTTCTTCTGTACTTTTTATTCTTCTTTTTAGTTCACTGAATTCTTGTGATTGCCATTCTTTTACTGATTCCATATATTCTTTAAAAAAAATATCCATGTACTTGCCCTTCCCTTCATCTGCCATTTCTCTGTGTTCTTTTTCTGAGTCCACTCCAGGATCTGTGTCCTTTACCTCTGTCTCTTCTGGTTTTCTTGTTGGTTTGTTTGTTTTATTTTGTTGGGTATTTTTGGTCTTTTTATTTTTACTAGAAGTGTCTTGATACTGGTCTTCTTCTTCTGGGTTGGTCATCTGTTGTTTCTTTGATTTCTTTTTACTCTCTTCTTTCTTGTTCTCGTTATTTTCCGTGTTTTCCTCTTGCTGCTTTGTTGTGGTTGTCAATTTCTCCTCAGCTGGTCCCCCCTCCCGCCAGTGTTATTTTTGTCTTGCGAGGAGTCGCGTATGCGCGGTTGCGCACTTTTGGCTCCATGAGCTATCTTTGTAGTCCCGAGTTCGGGGCTTCAACTGACCTTAGGGAGCAGGCTTCTCTCTCCATGGCGGGCCTCCTCGCATAGGTAAGGCCTTCACCTTCTTCTTCCGACGTCTTTTCTTCTTCCCGTTGCTTTTGGCTTTTCTTTCTTAGCTGCCATTTTCTCCACACCTTTACTTTCACTTTATTTTGGTTTTTGTGTTTGTGCCTTCGTTTTTTTCAGTCTTCTTTTTACTTTTCCGGAGAGGGCTGGAGTTCCCCGACCGGCCACTACTCCATCATGTGACTCCTCCAAAGAAGTACTTCTCGAAAGCAAACAACTGCAGATGTTAAAATCTTTATTTTTTTTAAAGTGTCTCTCCCTCTGTGTACATTAATTTTCAGTTAAGAATGACATAGTAATGACTGCTAACTTAGTAGAGGTGGAATTGCCAGCACTGGTCTGATGCAAGGCTTCACCCTTTCAGTTTGTAAACATAACTGGCACTTGGGAAATATGCAGGAAACAAGCAGAAGCATTTAAAGACCACAACTAATTAAAGAGTTGTAAATCTAGAGTTCAACAGAAGACCATAAACCACAGAGGCTGCAGTGATGAAGGAGTGGGACAGTCAATGGAGGAAAGAGAAGGCCAAAGGAATGATCCAGAAACATAACATGACCCCTTAACCCCATGGCACCATTCAATAAGAATCCAGTTGATACGAGTCCCCATTGAACCTTATTTCCCCAATGTCCATCAATCCATTGATCGGAACTTGTAACATAATAAACTGAGCATCCTCGGATCGCTGGAGCAGATATTCCAAATCCTCAGTGATACAAATGATTACAAAGACCAACAGGATATTTACACTAGGGCTGTGCAGGGAACTAGAGAGGGCATTGCCAACACCATCACACAAAACAGAAATCTTTACTTCTTAAGGACCATCCCAAAATTTTGGGGGGGGGGGGGTTGGGGAAAAGGGAGGTGATGGTTTATTCTGTCCCCCTGTTGTCGACAGTGTGTCAGATGCAAATCTCCAGGAAGTCTCTTACAAACACACCCAGGATTGTTAATCCTACCCTTTCTGCTAGATTTTAGTGGATTAACATTAACATATTAAACTCACAGTTTGAGCCACAGGCTTCAGTGCAAGCAGCCTTTTAATGACAAGGTAATCATTAACACAGTGACAGTCTGATGTTCCATAGAAGGACAATTACATCTTGCCATTCTTAGAGAAGATTATTTGTCCTGTCCTTTGCTTTCCCCACTTCTATGCCACATATCTATGTCACGATTCCATCTTGGTCTCTTCTGTACTGCCTTCATCAACCCAGTGCTGTGGATCCCAAATGTTGGACTAGTCTCTCACCGAGTCCTTGTGCTCTCACCACACAGTGTAGAACATTGATGGCAAAGGGGGGAGGCATGCACCTCACTCCTCCAAAGTGTGGCTCTGGGGTGAGGTGAAACCTCAGACTACAACCCAAAAGAGAAAGGAAATCTCAATTCATCTCCCACCAGGGATGCAACCTTTTTATGTGTTTTAGTCAATGTGGGCATCCAGCAATGTGGCGGTGTGGCTCAAACCTTCCTCACAATTCAAGTGGAAAGCTTTAGCCTTCACCCCTAATGACGGCACAGAAGGCAGTGACAGGAAACGAGCAGAGGCGCTTTCATTCTGTTCCTTCAGCTCTTCTCCAGTGGGCTTTCCAAATCGGTCAAATGCCTTGGGATCTCCTTACAGCAGTTCCTGCTCCCACCCTGTGTTAAAATCGGCAACCAGATACACAAACAGGACATCTTCCTCTCTCCACCATCTCAGTTTGTAGGGAACCATCGTTCTTTGTGCCTTTTCACCAGGCAGCTGGTGATTGCCAGAGCCCCACCCTTCACAAACCGCACAAAGTTATCACCCACCAGAGGTCCCATTGCAAATAGGGTGGGCTCTTGGACCAACTCGTATGTGTAAGGGTGGACCTGTAAAGGGTTGTATCGACAGGAGATGGGCATCTCAGGGTTCATACCTAGGTGGACACCATCGTCCTCCAGGAAAGAAAGTCTGGGATTGGTCCCAATTAGTACTAGTGCCATGGAGACACTCACCCGTGTCTGAACCTTGTCCCAACTTTCCAAGATACACTTGTGATCCAGCCGGAAGCTGTGGACCCGGTGCTGGGGGAGGCTGGTGTAACCACGGTAAGAGGTTGGCTCCTCGCCCATGCATTGCTGGCTCATCATCTGATGCACCTTGTGGTACTCTGGATAAAGCACCTTGGGCAGCCGGTTGAAGATCAGGTTGGGGTCAGTGACTGAGCACCGGAAGGCATGCAGGACTGGGATGCTCCAGTGGTGGGCACAGAGGATGGCATCGGCTGCAGTTAGCCCTGCGCCGACAATCAGCACTGGTTCCGAGAAGTTGTTCAGCCGGCCCTGCACAACGGCCGCTTTGAACTCTGAGATGCTGTGACATACATAGGGCAAGTCCTCGCCTTCCACCCCTAGCCGCAGGGGCTCATCGTGGGTCCCTGTCGCCAAGACCACATTCTCGGCACGGATCAGAAAGGGGGTCCGAGTCCCTCCCCTGCAGGTCTGATACCCCTGCACCTCCCACAAGGACTGAGCTGTTCGACAGCACTTCCCCTCCTCTCTGCTCTCCTGCTTGACATGGCTCTCTTTGTCCACCTCCCGCTCAGAAGCAGCGCCGGTTCGACGCAGTGACGTCACGCAGCTGTTGCACACAAAGTTCTTCTCCAGGCCCATCTCACTGACAAAGTGTTGGTAGTAGGCAGCCACCTGGGCCGGAAGGACGCGATCATTCCTCAGACTCCTGTGGTCCAGGGTTTACATACAGGGAAGAGGCAGAGGAAAGGGGGGGGGGGGGGGGGGGGGGAAGCAGCAGGGCATGGGGTGGTGGGAAAAGAAGAAATAAAATGTTTGTTATAATTCGAACCTTGTGCTGCCAGCTGCTGGACAGACGTGCCCCAGCCTGGAGTGGGTTTGTGACTCCATTGTCGAGTCCTGGAGATGTCTCACCTGAATCCTCATCCTCCCACTCTCCAGTCCTGGGCTCCTACACTGGACCAATGCAGCTTGGAGAGACCGCCTCATCTTGCATCCGGGCTCAGTACAGGACCAGCTCCTCCACTCAAAACTCCACCCATCTCCAATGCGGATCCTACTTCTCCTATTTTCCCTCTGTTTCTTTCCTTGACCCTTTCCTTTCCACCATCACCCCAATAAAAACAGAGAATACTGGAAGCACTCAGCGGGTCAAGCATCTGCAGGGAGAGAAAGAGTTAACGTTTCAAGCTGAGGACCTTTCACCCAGAAGCATCCTGCTCAGCTGAGAAGGCCAACCTTTTTATTTGGCTTACCGACATGACCCAAACTCTATCCCCTTCCCTCAGTTCCACCTTCCATTAAAGGCCTTAGCAAATAAGTTAATGGATTAAAGGTTTAAAATTCCTCTGGTCTGAGGGAGGGAATGCGACTCTTTACCCACCCCTGATGACTTCTTCCCTCCTCTAGGAAAGTGGGAGCACAAGTAGCTGGGGTGGAGGCAGTGCATGACATGTTTGCCTTCTTTGGTCAGGGCATGGTTTTCAGGATCAGGGATGTCATCTTACAGCTCTCCAGGCAGTGGTGAGGGTTGTGTGCAGTTCCGGTAGCCCAATTATGGAAAGGCTGTGATTAAACTAAAGATTACTGGAAAAGATTCACAAAGATGTGGCTTGATTTGTAAGGAGAGATTGGATAGACTTCAATGGAGTGTAGTAACCTGCCTTAATGACCACAAGACTCGCACCACCAAGTTCAGACTCTTCAATGACAAATTCAGAGACTCATTTAATGACTCTTTACTTGTGCACTTTATTGATTTTCTTTTTTATTCTCTTTGGATTGCACAGTTTGTTTACATTCATTATCTATTTACAGTTCTTTATATGTTTACAAGTATACACTGTGTACAATTTTTTTGGTACTACCTGTTAGTGGTAATTCTGCCATGCCCGCAAGAAAAATAATCTCAGGGTTGTATGTGAAGTCATGTATGTACTCTGACAATAAATCTGAAATCTGAAGAAGGTAGAGGGGTAACCTTCAAGTTTATAAAACTATGTGGGGCAGACAGAGGAGATAGCCTCAGTCGTTTTCACAGGGTGGGAGAATACTAGAGACTGCTGATGTTGGAATCTAGAACAAGTTGCTGGAAGAAGTGTGGAGGTAAAGGGATGATGAACATTTTGACCCCCGCTTTTCCTTTATTTCCCCTTTTCATCCACCAGGTCCTCATTCTTTTCTCCCACCCAAATGACACCCACCCCCACCTATCAGCCAGTTTATTCCTCCTCTCCCACCTGGTTCCATCAGGTTCATCACCCACACACCCTCCCCCACGACCCATACCCCTCCCCTGTGCCCTTCTGTTGACCACCCCGCTCCTATTTGATTCGACTTATCAGAATCCTTTCATTGCCTCCATTTTTCACCTCCCAGCCTCTACCCTCCCATCTGCCCTTCCTGCACCTGATCCACTTAATGTTTGCCAGCTCCTGCCCTCTTTAGACCAGTGGTTCTCAACCTTTTTCTTTTCACTCACATACCACTTTAAGTAATTCTTATGCCATCGGTGCTCTGTGATTAGTAAGGGATTGCTTAAGGTGGTATGTAAGTTAGAAGGGAAGGTTGAGAATTGCTGCTCTAGACCCAATTGTTGCCGAAATATTTTGCTTGAGAAAAATTGTCATTGGCCCATTTCCTTTGGAGTTATGAAACCGTGCACATAACGAGTCAATTAGGTACAATTAAAACAGTGGTTTTCAAACTTTATCTTTCCACCCACATACCACCTTAAGAAATCCCTTACTAATCACAGAGCACCTATGGCATAGGGAATACTTAAAGTGGTATGTGAGTGGAAAGAAAAAGGTTGAGAACCACTGCTTTAGACTGACCATTTCCTTGCAACACTTCCAGTTCTGATGTAGGGTCTCAATATGAAGCACTGATAATCCCTTTGCTTCCACAAACTCTGCATGGCCTGCTGAGTTCTTCCAGCCACTGTTGTTTTGTTCTAAAACTAAAGGTCAGGAGTTTAAAATGAGATGGGAAAGATTTAAAGAGGATCTAAAGGGAAAGTTTTCCAACACACAGGGTGGCAGTTCTATGAAATGAGATGCCAGAGTAAGTTGGTATTGATTTTGAGGCTTTGTAAGGCACTGGTGAGGCCTCACTTGGAATACTGGAAATAATTCTGGGCTCCTTATTTAAGGAAGGATGTGCTGGCGTTGGAAAGGGTTCAGAGAAGATTCACAAGAATGATTCCTGAAATGAAGGGATTAGCAAATGAGGAACGTTTGACAGGTCTTGGACTGTACTCCTTGGAGTTCAGAAGAATGAGGGGAGACCTCAGAAACATTCAAATGTTAAACAGCCCGGTCAGAGTAGATGTGGCAAAGTTGTTTCCCAAAGTAGGGGTATCTAGGACAAGAGGGCTTAAATTCAAGATTAAAGGGTGCCCATTTGAAACAGAGACACTGAGGAATTTCTTTAGCCAGAGAGTGGTGAGCCTCTGAAATTTGCAGCCAAGAAGGTCAGAACATTGGATGTATTTAAGGCAGACATTCATAGGTATCTGAATAATCAGGGTATCAATGGTTATGGGGAGAAGGCCAGGGAGTGGGGCTGAGTGGGAGAATGGATCAGCTCATGGTGGAGTGGACTCCATGGGCTGAATGGCTGACTTCTGCTCCTATATCTTATTGTCTGAGAAAGTTTAATACTTGGCACAGGCACCTGAATAGGAAAGATTTAAAAGGGATTTAAAAGGGATCAAACACCAACAACTGGGATTAGCTTGGCATAGGAATCTCGGTTGGCATGGATGAGTTGTCATCTCATTTTTTTTCCAGAATCTTACAGTCCTCAATGAAATTACCAACTACAGGTGTCGAAATTAGCTCATACGCGTCTCTGTGAGCCCTGGGAACTACAGAATCTTTTTTCCAAAGCCATTGTGTTGTTTAAAAGGAAGCCGGCACTAGTAAAATGAACCCCTTTAAGGAAAAGCACAAGGTTGCATTTAATACAGACCTGCGCTTCTCACCGATCCAGTCCTTCATTTTCAGCCCCGGTAACTCCATCCAGTTGCCAAAGCTCAGCGTGAGCATTGAGCCCTCCATATCCTGAAAGAAAAATGGTGAGTGGTTTAGCTTTTGCAAGGGCAGAATGAAGCACGTTACAGGGCTGAGAACAGAACCCAATGAAGTCTCTGAAGGAAATAAAGGCCGAAAAAGTTAGACAGACAAGATGGTTTCTTATTTATAAATGAGTGGGAAAACAGGGAATGGCTCAGAGCCAGAATATAAATGGAAAACAGAATGAGAAATGGTCTTCGAATTGGACAGCATAGAAATAGGCCCTTTGGCCCATCATGTCCATGCCAACATCTGTACTCATCCCAGTTGCCTGCATTAATGGGATTTCCCTCTGAGTCCTGTTCATTCAACACCTGTCCAAATGCTTCTTAAATGTTGTTACTGGTATCTCATTCCAGGTATTGACTACTGTGCGTGTGTGGCATAGATAAAAGCTCACACTCGACTGGAGGGAGAACAAACGTTTTTATTAGTTTACAACACAGGTAGGGTTCACGAATAGGCTTCAGAGGGGTTCTGGGTTTAGGCGGGAAACCAGGGTTATATGCGGGCCCCAGGGGAGGAGCCGGGAGGCAGGACCAGTCGTCAATACAGCACACTTCCAGTGAATCCCAGTTCACCACAGCGTGTAAAAAATGTACTTCTTAGATTCCCTTCAAATTTCCTCCCTCACCTTTAACCCATGTTGCTTGGTTTTAAGCTCCCCTACCCTGAGAAACAGACACTGGCTATCTACTGTACATATGCCTCTCATAATTTTATATAATTATCTGATACCCCTCAGCCTTGCATCCCACGAAAAACAGACCTAGCTTATCCAACCTCTCAGCAACTCAAGCCCTCCAATCAAGGCAATATCCCTGTGATTTTTTTTCTACATCTTCTTAGTTTAATCATATTTTCCCTGTAATTGATAACCTTGTAATGACCTTCCCTTGTAATGACAGAAGACAGAGCAGTGCAAGGACAAACGCCAATGGGCCCAAATATACTGTACTGAATATACTGTACTACTTGCAGACAGGGTGCAGAGCAGCGCAGCAGATAGGGCCACCTACATACCATCTTTAGTGGACGTTGCTACCATGTTGCTACACAGTTTAGAGGAAAGACTAAGTACATTGATAAACTGTGGAATGATTAATTCTGGATCCACACTTACTAGTTCTGTGGGTAATTAGGGTTTGACTAGAATGGTACTGTGATAGTACAGATTCTATCACCAATGTGTATATGTACAGATTGTAGTGTAGGATGACTGTGATTGGCTGAGAGTGTAGCCACACCTACTGGCAGGTCTTAAAAGGATTGCTCCTAGCCAGACCAGGTCATTCTGGACTGGTCGACCTACGTGTGATATGCTCCAGTCTTTTAGTTAATAAAAGCCTTGGTTTGGATCAACAAGTCTTTGGTTCTTTCGACGCACACTCCAGGTACTTATACATTTAGAGGTTGGTTACTGAACAAATGAACTCCTATTTCAGGAAGGACCTGGACCCATCGTCGGAACAGGTCAATGGCAGACTCCATTTCACTGGCCCCACACTCTACCCTAGATAATCTAGACCACAAGAACCCTATGTCAGGCTGTTGTCAGTGTTCAACACCACCAGCAAAACGCAAGACCAAACTAAGATCTGGGAACCTGTTCCCTCTGCAACAGGATCCAAACTCTTTTACTCAATGCCCCGACCGATTAAGGCAAATGTGCCAAACTCCTTCATATCCTGTCTATCTGTGACACCACTTTCAGGTCACAGGCCTCCAATCTGAAAAATAACCATCTACTATCACCTTCAGTCTCCTTCCACCAGGGCCAACTGGTCCTGCTCACTCTGGATCCCAAGTGATCCAACACAGAGTGGTGGCTGCCTGGAACACTTTGCTGGCATGGTGGTGGAGGCTGATACAATAGGAACATTTAAAAGACCCTTTGATGGACACATGGATGCAAGAAAAATAGAGGGCGATGGGTCTGTCGGGAAACAATTACATTGTTGTGGAGGAGGGCCACCAAAGGGCCTGTGTACTGTAATTTTCTATTCGATAGATCTACATCTACATATCAATGTGGTCTCTGGTCTTGATAAATCAACTTAGACTACAATGACTATCCTACACTCATCAATCCTCTTGGTCACCTCTTCAAAACAATTACATTTATGAGACACAATTTACTCTGCACAGTCCTGCTAACAATCACAAAACAATCCTTGCCTTAACAAATGCAAATAGAAAATTGGGGCAGGAGACAGGATTTATGTTTCCATGAATGTGGTAGTGTCGAGAGGCCTTTACACCCTTCCCATAGTCCCTCTCACTGTTACAATTTCTCAGCTCCATCAAATCCTCTTTGATATCCTGGTTTTCCAAACTTGGGTTATTTGCAGTCAATTTTGCCAAGACCATTATTTCTTACCAGTCACTCCTTACTTGTCTATCCACACCCAATTCATTACATGTTGCAGCCATGTCTCTAATGTCAGATACAATTGCTCACAGTTTGCCTTCAGTTCCTCTATGGTTTTGAATGCCATGCCCATTCAGATACAAAGCATCTACAATTGTCCTATTATTTCTATAACCTCTAGCTTTACAGTCTCTTACTTCTAAACTTCAATTCTTCGTTCCTTCCCGTCAGGGCCTATTTATCATTTCCCATATTAGTTCCTTCCTCCAGCTTCATCTTTCCTCTTGGATTTATCAATTTTGGACCTTTTATCCTTCCATCCACTACTTACTTTAAATTTTCTCAAACAAAATATTTTGGTCCTTGTAAAATAGATGGTTATGTGCGAGAGATAGAAAAGTAGAGGTGTGATAGCATTGGGAATGTTGCTGTCATTTGAATTTTTGAAAGCTTCCTAACATCACTTCATTCTCATTACATAGAAGAGTAGAGCACAGGGACAGGTCCTGCAGCTCACGTGTGTGCCGACAATGATGCCCATTACAACTCATTCCTCCTGCCTGTACATGGACCATAATGCCTGGTGAAAGGTTTCAGACATAGTATCCTTCTGTCCATGATTCTTTTTTTGTTTTGACCCATGGCCTTTCAGCCCAGATGAATGGGGGAGGGTTAATGGAGAGAACCCATGCCTTTTGTTTATTCAGCACTCAAAGCAGAACATGGAGTCTTACAAGGAATTGGAAAGCAATGTCATAATAGGAATATTTGCATATTTTTCCAGGATGCAAATGTCCTTCCCTGGGTTAACCTATCAAATGCTAAAATAAAGAAAGAATGGACAATGCTGAGCACATTAGCAGCCACTCACATGCCAGGAACCTCCAGGTAACCCTGTGCCCAAGACAAGATGCGATATACACTGTGAAGACTCCAGTCTCCAACACAAGGGTGAAGTGTGATCCAGACCATAGTCGCCATCAGGCAGGAGAAGAGTGTCAAAGAGTACAGCCACTGGATTTGAGGAGCGTCCCTCCAGTCCTTCAGACAGCCACTCCAGATCCTGTGGGCAGTCAAAAGAAATGATGAATTTGCAGTAATTAAGGGTAATGAACTCAGTACTTTATCTGAAGAAAGTGGAATCCAGAATGTAAAACACAGGTTAATGGGCAGATAGTCACTGATATCATCAGGAGTTGGATTTAGATGATGCACATAGCTCCTGAACCAACGACATTATGACAGTGGAAGCCACCCGTCCTGTCTACGCCAGTTCCCAGCAGAGCAATCCCAGTAGCTTATCCCTCCTCCCATTTCCCAGTAGAACAATTCTCTCCCACATGCCCATTAAACCTGCTTTGCTCATTTTTGTTACTTAGCTACACAAAGGCAATTTACACTGCCAATTAACCTACCAACCTGTATATCTTTGGGATTTTGGAGGAAGTTGAAGCATATATCCATAGGGATCCACAGTGAAAATTGCACACAGACAACACCCAATGTCAGGGTTCACTCAGGGTCACTGAGCTGAGTAGTTAAACCAGAGGACCACAGGTCTCACCCTGTATACATTTGAATCTTCTAAAGCCTCTGTGCTGTTAAATGTTCACAGGTTCAGCCAGGGAAAATCCTGCTCTATAGAAGTTGAAGCAAGACCCAACCCAATCAAGTCAGGACTAAAATCCCCAAATTTTCCTACAAGTATTTACACCCGCTGTATGTGATATATATATATATCTGTATTAAAAACCATCTCCAATTTCTCACATGGTGCCTTACCATGAATCGATTTTTCAAAAACTAAGATATCTCTGTAAATCATGCTTTAAAAATAAGATGAGCTGCATAGCTCACTCGAACTCCCATCTGTCTGAAACACTCAGCATTTCACTCCATTCTGAACAACTTGTCTAGTGGTCAGTTATGGACAGACAGGATAGAGGACAAATATGTAGTGATTAACCAATGAGACATTAAATTATTCCCAGACCTCCACATACACGGTGCTAAAACTGGGAGGGGCCTAGTTAAGGTCCTCGGGAAGCACAGAGGTGCTCTGGTTGGTGCTAGATTGTGACTGAAAAAAATATTAACTTGTATTGAAATACACTAAAAATCTTTGATTTGTAACTCATACAGTGCAATAACAACAAATAAATAAACAACAGTGTAGGGAATATTGTTACAATGGCCAAATAGTATAGGGGATTAAGCACAGAAATATAGTGCAGGGTATAGAGATAAGTCCAATTTAAAAACACAGCAGGTTCATCCACTTTTGCCAGTGTGAGATCCATTTAAAGAGTCTGAAAAAAAAAAGTCCTTGAATCTGGAGGTTCGTGTTTTCAGAAGAGGGGAGGGAAGAAGAGATTGTGAGCAGGATGGGTTGAAATCTTTAACAACATTGGCAACTTCCCCAAGACAATAGGGGGCATAGCTGTTGGGTTTGCGTGATCACCTGAGCTGCGTTCACAACTCTGCAGTTTTTGCAGTGTTGGGCAGAGCAGTTCACATACCAAGCTATAATTCTTTCTACGAAGCACATGTAAAAGTTGGTAAGAAACCTCCAGGACATGACAATTTCTTTGGGCTTCTGAAAAGTAGAGTCTCCTGTGCATTCTTGGTTGTAACTTCAAAGAGGTTTGACCACGATAGGATGAAGAACTTGAACACTCCACCATCTTTACCTCATGACTGTGGAGGTATGTAGGGAAATGTCCTCCTCTCCATTTCCTGCCAATGACCAGTTCCTTCATTTTGCTGACCTTGAGGGAGAGATCATTATCCTGATACCATGCCACCATCTCCTCAGTTTGGAAACACACATTGTTGGAGAACACAGAGTAATGGGTCAACAAGGCTGACTCACTGATTACACTAAAGATGGTCCAGAATTTACAGCAAAACAGATTCATATCATTGCTTAAATGTTCTATTATATGTTCCCGCTACTGTTCTGATCTCTCCATCATCCCTTCTCTATCTAGTTTCATAGACATTGGAGCAAAAATAGGCTATTCAGCTCATCAAGTCTGCCCCACCATTTAATCATGATCTGATCAGTTTTCCCACTTAGCCCCACTGCCCAGCTTTCTCCCCTTAACCTTTGATACCCTGACTAATCAAGAACTTATCAATCTCTGCCTTAAATACACCCAATGACCACAACTGCCTATGGCAACAAACAAATTCCACAGATTTACCATTCTGGCTAAAAAAATTCCTCCACACCTTTATTCCAAGTGGACACCCTTCAATCCTGAAGTTGCACCATCTTGTCCTAGACCCTCCCACTATCTTTACAATTAATCTGTCCATGCCTTTCAACATTCGAAATGTTTCAATGAGATCCTTCCTCATTCTCCTAATTTCCAAAGAGTTCAGGCCAAGGGCTGCCAAACGCTATCATAACCCATTCTTATCAGATTCCATCATCTACAGCCCTGCATTGTCTACAAGGGTCTGTTCCTATCTGTATCCTATCCTTCCCCACCTGCCTCTATCTGTCCATCAACCCCTCTTCACACAGTTCCACCTAATATCTGCCAGCTCTTGCTTCCCCTCCTCCTCTTCATAAAGCCATCTCCCCATTACATTCCTAGTCCTGATGCAGCATCTTGACCTGAAACATCTACGATTTGTTTGCATCCACAGATACTGCCTGACTGCTGAGTTCCTTCAACATTACTCAGCTAATCCCTTCCTGCATTTTAAACAATAGTATAGCATTTTAGGCCCTGCAATCTTCCAGCAACAATCCCACAGGCAGGAAGATGTGCAGTAAACATTCTGTGCTATGCAGTCACACAATTTCCTGCCTTCGTGTTTTTTTTAAAACAGAACTATTGCCTTGATTTCAGTCCAGCCATCTGCACTCCTAATCTACCACATCACTGGTTCCATTTCCTACATTAGCGATCCTGGCATCCACATATACCCTGCCCACTGAAGTTGACAGTCTCATTCACCCTCCAGGATTTATACAAGACAGTATTCTCCACAATTTCAAATAGCATGTACACTATACCTGGCCAACGATCGACAGGTGGTGGTTCTCTTCTAGTTTGTGCTGCAGAATTGGGTTTGGGTGACTTGCCAGAGGAGACAAATAGGGCCGATATCCAGACAGTAGGTAAGACAAGCAAATTCCTGAGGGCCCATTCCCTAAAGAACAAACATTTTGTTTGCATGTTTTAGAGCTACATGTGTTAAAGGAGACCAGTCAGCCCACTGAACCCTTCCAAGCAAAACCCATGCCTCAATTTATCCATTTTGCACCATATAGTCAATAACCATGGGGCGGCACGGTTGGCGTATTGGTTAGCACAATGCTGTTACAATGCCAGGAATCAGGATTGGGGTTTGAATCCCTTGCAGTCTGTAAGGATTTGTTATGTTCTCCCTGTGCCTGCGTAGGTTTTCCCCAGGGGCTTTGGTTTCCTCCCACCATTCAAAACTTACTGGGCGTTGTAGGTTAATTGGGTGTAAATTGGGCAGCCCACAGTCTTGTGGGCAGTCATGTTGTTATCATGCTGCATGTCTAAATTTTAAAAATTAAATCCTCATCTTTAAAATTCAGGAAGGGATCTGCACCTCAGCACCATTGATATATACAGGAACTGTGTCTGAGGCCCAAGTGCTGTGAGGGCACTTGGAGGGCAGGTGCTGCAACTTTGGTGTTAGAGGCTTCAGCAGAGGTAATGGTCAGGACTGGCAGGGTTCCTCCTCCCCCCCCCCCCCCCCCACAAAAGTAGTCAGAATAGCAGACAGTGCATAGGTATATTATGCTCCTCTTGTAGGATGTGAAAGAGGGAAGTATGCCCAGCTGAAGCTCCTTTCTAACTGTAACAAGGAGCAGGAGTTGGATGAACTCAGGATCACCCAGGAGGCTGTGATGTGGTCACATATACATAAGGATTTGATAGACAGGAGGTTGGCTGCAGATAGGAGGGCTTGCACCAGGAAGGAAGAGGGGAGAAATGTCAAGGGTCATCTGTGGCCACCCACACCTCAGAAACATGAACACCATTTAGATACTGTTGGGGGAAGGGGGGTGGGGTGGGTGACTCATGATAGGAGGCTCCATAGTGAAGAGGAAAGACAGATATTTTTGTAGCCACAAGCAAGGCTCCAGGATGGTAGGGTGCTCCCAAAAGAAAAGGCTTCAGATCGAATGGATTATTGGGTTCTCTTCCAGGGAGATAAGACCTGTACAAGACTGACAAAATTGCACCTGACCAGCGTGGAACAGGAGCATAGGGAGATTTACAAATGCTATTCAAGAAGGGATTTAAACTAGACTGGCAGGGGTGGGTACCAGAGCAGCTAGTAGGGCAGACACAATTCCTATTTCCCCCTCCGGTGATTGGTGGTGGGGGGGGGGGGGGGGGGGGTCATGGTCCCATGTCTCCCTCCTGTAGCCACTCCTTTGTAACCTTGGCTCTGTCTTTCCTAACCCAGTTGCAATGCCATATTTAGGCCTTGAACTTCCAATCCCTGACCTGTTGTCCACAACTGTGGATGAAAGGAGGCTGTTCCAGGGCAGAGAACACATTATTAACGCCACCCCCAACAGTATCAAAACTGTTAACAAGGTTTTCCTGCAAGGTCACCGTCTCCCCCCCACTTCCCCCACATTGGCTGGGCTTTCAGCTGAACATGTGTCTCCCCCCCACATTTATTCAGAGACCTGGCTAATTTTTGTTCATACCCCAATCAAGGGCTCAGACCTGAAATGTTGGTTACCCTTGGCTTCCTATAGATGCTCCATGACCTGCTGAGTTTCTCCAGCGCTTTTATGAATTGCACTATGATCTCAGCATCTGCAGACTTTTCTGCTCAACTCCTTTGAGCTGAACACCTCTCCCTCAACTCCTGATTCACTGCGGCAGAGTATCCTAGAATTGGGTAGATCAGTGGACAAAGATGGAAACATGCAGCCCCTGGTGAGTTGATTCTGCTGTGGCTTCAGTGGGAGGAAACCAACCTGGTGACAGCCCCATTACCCCCATTCTACACCCATCTGATCATACCCACGACAAGAACAGGAATGGTCAGAGAGCCATCCTCTGGCAGCACTTTCTCCTCCAGCATCACGAGGGGTAGCTGTGGAACTGCTGCTGTACAACTCACACCAAGTTATTGCAGTCTCCTTCTAGTACCTGGCACAAAACTGAGGGGAGAAAAGCAAAAAATTAATTTTGTTTAGAGTACAATGCATTAGATCCCTGCTCATTGCATGAAACTTACTTCACCAAAGTAGTCCATTCCATCCATCTGCTCCGTGCCATGCCTTCCCTTACTCCTCTCTATCATACCATTAGCATGTGACCAATATTTAACAGAGGAGGGAATTGCTGACATGTCACCAGTCGATCTCAATCACAGACCATCTATGACAAACCCATGGACCACCTGTGAGGGAGGAAGGGAGTGATGCTAGTGAGCACAAGCCCCTTTCCAGATAACTGACAGGATTTTTACTGTTCGAGTGAGAAAACGATTTGAGAATTTTTTTGTCCAATATGCAATCTCATTTAACATCAGTGGTATTTGTGCTTTACCCTTTTGCATTCTTCCTGATTCCAGTACAGTTTCTAATTAAATGGTTTTGTCAAAGACACATTAAGTTAGCTTCTTTGCTCCAGTCTCCTGCACTGTTGCAATGTTGTGATAGGAAAAGGTACAATAATGCAGTTCCACGAGTGGAGACTGGACGACCAAGAGGGCTAATGAGATGAACACACATTTAGCATCACCCCAATTCTTCATATTTTAACTGTCACACCAAATTGTTCTGCTAGGGTAACAGCTGGAATTTGCTTGTAATGAAAGGACATTGAGAAAGTTTAAGGATGGAGCAGAGGCAACACAGATTTATTAGAGGGAAAACATGACTAACAAATCTACTGGAATTCTTTGAGAATACGACCAGATACTAGTTATGGAGGAACCAGTAGGTAGGTTGTGTTTATATTTTCAGTAGACTTTTGATAAGATCTCACAGATGAGTAAAAACATAATGCTAGAGAAACTCAGCAGGTCAGACGGTGGACTTTATATAGCAAAGATAAAGATACATAACCAACATTTCAAGCTTCAGCCCTTCAAGGAATGAGCAAAATATGGGTAGGCACTCGAATATTTTGCTCATACCTTGATGAAGGGCTCAAGCCCAAAATGTTTGTTATGTATCTTTGCTATATAAAGTACACTATTTCTCCAGCATTATGCTTTTACTTCATCCACAGTGTCTGCAGACTTTTGTGTTTTACTTCTCACAGGAGGTTAGTCAAAGTTAGAGAGCCTGGATCAGTGTGAGGCACTAGGGTAGGCTGAAAAATTGGATATTCAATAGGGAGTTAAGACTGTTCACAGCTTGGCAGTTGTGACCATAATGGAGTGGCTCAAGGATCAGTGCTCTGGCCCTAGCCCTTCATAATCTATAACGATGATTTGACTAAAAGCACCAATTGCAATATTCCCAAGTTTGCTTATAGGAGCCTGGAATGGAATATGAATGAACAAAATATTTGGCAAACACATGACAGATGGAATCTGTGGAGCATGAAACAGAAACAGAGGATGATGAAACTGCTAAGGGTGATTTTTAAAATGACATGATGAGCAAATGGTTTGTTGGCTTTCTTGCTGGAGGATGCAAGAAAATATATTTTTCAAGGCCCTGGTGAGAAGCAATGTGCCCCACCTTTGTGTTCCTATCATGGAGGGAATGCTCATCAAGAATTAACCTACTTCTGCCTTAAGAATATGAAGATTGCTTCCAATAAACTTTGAGAAAATAATTCACGAGGCACTATTCTCAGAGAAAGAAGTGTACCTCATCTCTGTTGTAATGGAAACTCATTTTTAATCAGTGAACCCCCTCCCATCCAGTCCAGATTAAGATTCAAAATGAAAACAGAACCTTGAGATGGCATCTTCAATTAGTGGAGAGTTGATGTAGGATATGCGGAGGAATGGGATTAAGGGAGGCAGTGGTGTCTCAATGCACCAAATGGCAGCAATGTCATACAGAATTATGATAATGAGCCCAATATGGCACAAGTTTTTCAGCTATCTCCTAAAGTACTCTAGATAGGATCACACCAATGGACTACATAATTGATATGTGACCTTATCTTTGTATTCAATTTCTCTCTCAATAAACAACGTTGACTTTTCAAATTACTTGCTGTATCTTTGTGAATGATCTATTTGAACTCCAAGAGCCCTTGCACAAGAAAATGGCCTCTCAGCCCCTCAAGCCTGCCCCATTATTCAACATGATTACAGCTGATCTGCCCCAGGTCCCAATTTCCATGTCCATTTCCAAGAGTCCTTAATTCCCTTACTTTTCAAAAAATATGTATGTACCTCATTTTAAGTACCTTTGGTGATACAGCCACTATAACCTTCCAGAGCTATCAATCCATTTTGAATGAACTCGATGACTGAGCCTCCACTTTAATAACCACTCTCTTCTGTTTAATCATTCAAGACTCATCTCATGACCCCTTAGGACTTGACATGTTTCTACTCATTCTTCCAGGTTCATTAGAATACAGGTCTAACCTTTTAAGCTGTCTCTGATAGGACAACCCACTCATTTTAGGAATTAGATTAGTGGATCACTTCTGGACTACTTTCAAAGCTAATATATTGGTTCATCAAAAAAAGGGACCAAAATTGTACACAGTACTGCTCTAGGTATGGCCTCACAAGAACTCTGTATAATTGTAACATACTTCTCCATATTTAAATTCCAAACAACTTGTAATAAAATACAATATGCTATTTGATCCTTAATTATTTGGTGCATGCCAGCTAACAAGATTCAGCAGATCCTTCAGTTCTTCAGCCATCGACAGTCCCTCCCCATTCTTCCTACCATCACGCATAACCTCAAACATTCCTATATTAAATTCCATTTGTTAAGTTTCCGCCCACATATTCAAACTATCGATATCCCATGGGTATATTAGTGTCACCAGCAAACTCGGATACCCTATACTCTACCCATATTTCAAAGCCATAAACATACATAGTACATGACTGAAGGCTAAGGACTACCCTGCGGCACTCGCTAGTTGTCTTTTCAATCTGACTGCCTTCTGTAAAATAACTAATCCTCAATCCATGTTAACTCACTTCCTCAATATCATTGAGCTCTTACCTCGCACTCAATCCTTCAATGAGACACATTCTGAATGCCTTAGAGAGATTCAAAACACGACATGTACAAATCCCCTCTGTGGAATCTACTTGTTACACTCAAAAAATTCCTGCAAATGTGGCAATCATAATTTCCATTTCATGAAATCATGGAGATAGGATTTGATTGAATTAGAATCTCTTAATGATGAGCTCATTTCCTTTTTGATTATCAAGTACAGCAGCTTTCCAACAACAGATGTTAAACTAACTGGTCTGTAAATTCCCACATTTGGTCTCCTTTCTTTCTTGTACAAAGACATCATATTTGGAGTTACCAATCTACTGCAAATAGTTTCTTTAAATTACCTGACATTTCTCCTTTCCTGTTATTAATTCTCAGGGCTGAAATCTCTCACCATTTAGATACAGGGGCTCCCTGGATTACAAATGACCCAACGAAGAAATCCAACTTTAGAAAAATTCTCGCCATATACATTTTTCAATAAGAAAATGTTTAATTGCTTTCAGTAATGACTATATATAATCCATTAGTTTCCTCCCCTCACCTCATATCGATGTCTTCTGGTTTTTATTAAGGTTACCCCAGGAAAAATGTGCTGGCTGGTTACCCTATCTAATGCCTCTAAAAATCTTGTACAGCTCTATTAAGTCAACTCTCATCCTTCTGTGTTCCAAAGAGAGAAGTCCCAGCTCTGCCAACCTTGCCTCATAAGACACCTTTTCCAGTCCAGGCAACATCCTGGTAAATCTCCTCTGCATCCTCTCCAAAGCTTCCACATCCTTCCTGTAATGAGGCGACCAGAATATGACACAATATTCCAAACAAGGTCTAACAAGAGTTTTATAGAGCTGCAAGTTACTTCTCGGCTCTAGATCTCAATCCCCCGACTAATAAAAGCCTGCATTGCCATAAGCTTTTTGAACTACCTTATCAATCTGTGTGGCATCCTTTTTTTTTTAAACTTTATTTAAGATTTTATAACATGAATAACATACATTAAAAAAAATTAAGAACAAAATAATAAAATTACAATACAGTATCAGTAATCTAAATAAACTATACCCTCCCCAATAATTATTACACATTAATAACCCAACTCAAATTAGTCCAACCCCCCCTTTCCCCCCCAAAAATAAAGAGTGAAGAATTAATAAAGTTAATAATATGTGAGAAAAAAACCCACTTACAAAAAAAAACAAATACATAACCGATTAAAATACTAACAAAAAGTAATTAATACTAAGATATCAGACTTTAAAAAATATTTAAATCAAACTTAAATGCATATATTTAACAGAGTTAAGATGAAACATATATTTAACTCAAACTTAATATAAAAAATTAGTAAAGTTAGTAACATTGTCTATCAAAAATTTTTAAATAATAATCAATTCTTTAAAAAAAATTGTAGCATGAGAAAAAAAGATGAAAAAAAAACTTTCTATATAGAGATAAACCTTCACCAAATATCAACTAACTTCACATCTATCATCATATTAGTCACATAAACCACCATCTTAAAACAAAATTCAAACCTCATTAAACATTGTACAATTCAATTTTAGTACTCTTCCACCATTTTTCCCTTTTACTCTTGAATAATTATCCAATAAAAGCTCCAATACCACATTTAAATATCCCCAATCATTACGTTAAAATTCAGATATCCAAATAATAAAAACACATCTACAACGAAATCTATATCTTCAACAAATGGAGCATAAACCACAAACAAAATTCAAGCCTCATTAAGAATTGTACAATTCAATTTATAACTTTCACCATTATTCCCTTCGTTCTATAACTAAAATAGCAAAATAATATACACTGTGTGGCATCCTTGAGAGATCTATGGATTTAGACACCCAAGGTCCCTCTGCCCTTCCTCACTGTTAACCATATACTCCACCTTTAAGTTCAATCAAAATGCATCACCTCATACCTATCCAGATCAAACTCCATCTGCCACTTCTCCACCCAACTCTGCATCCTGTCTATATCTTGTTGTAACCTAAGGCAACCTTCTTCACTATCCACAACACCTCTAACCTTCAGTAAAATTACTGACCACTTCTTAGACCAGGTCATTTATAAAAATCTCAAAGAACAGTGGTGTCAGGACAGATCCCTGCAGAACTCCACTAGTCCTTGAAATAAAAAAAAATTATGGCAGGTGTATGTAATGATAGGTGCAGCATTAGAAAACAAATGTCATTGACTGAGAGAAATCAGCTTAGAGATGTGCTCAGGAACTGAAACCTTATTGAACCCAGTGACTGCCGGTATGCCTTTATTTTCCAGCCACATTTTTAATACCTTCATCCAGGTTATTCACATAATTTGCAGATTCCAGGATTGATTGCTATTGAACATTGTGCATTGCATCTTGCCAAGCAGCACGAGCCCACCCATCTTCCATCCATGTAAATAACCAAAGTCCCTTTCACAAAGCCATGTCAACTTTGCATGATTATTTGGAATATCTCCAAGTGCTCTAACCATATAGCTTCCAACATTTCACACAATGTGTGAATAAGTTGTAGCTCTCTGCTTTCTGTCTGAAAGAAATACATTTGCTATTTTCTAGGAACAGAATCTTCCCCGAATCTAGAGAATTCTGGAAAATGAAACAACATCAACTGCATCCGAACTCTCAGATGGCTCATTATGCCTCAAGGCAACAGCTCCAATAAGATGCCAAATGGCATCCTGGTTTCCAAGTTAATTTCTTCTTGTAAGGAGATCTGTGCCCCTTTAACAGTTCAAGGCATCAGGGTTGTTTTTCATGGATTTATAGTGTCAATGAGCAACGAATAAAAAAGGCGGGAGCCAGTGTAATTCCTGATGTAGCTATTCCTGGGTTGTTACTGGTACCATCATGAAAGCCAATACAAATATCAGTTCACTTGATTTTCCCACTCTCCATACCAATTTGATAACTTTTTAAAAATTACTATCAAAAATTCTAGTATCTGGTTTTATATTTTTGACTATTTTTAGCTTGTTCTATATTTACCCTTTCTCTTGAGTCTCCTCCAAATCTTTGCTTCAAGAAGAATAATTCCAACTTCTCTCATCTATTCTCACAACCTCGACCTTTGAGCAATTGAAGTGAACTGAATAAAAATAGAAAATGCTGGCAACACTCACGTCAGGCAGCATCTGTGGAAAGAGACACGTTTGACTGGGGGAAAGAAGCTGAGATGAGATAGCATCTAGATCAGAGATGTGAGAGGCAGAGAGAAACCATGAAGAATGGGAAGTAGGGAAGGAAAAGTTAAAGAAATGTACAACAGTACAGAACATAGCAGCACAGTGCAAGCCTTTCAGCTCACAATGTTTTGCTGACTTATGCAAACCTACTCCACAACTAATTTTTCCCTTCCTCACAGCCATAAACCTATTATTTTTTTCCTTTCTTCACATGAAATTCTCTATTTATAGTAGTTAAAGAAATGGGAATCGGATGCGGTGTGGGGGGAGGTCACCTAAAATTTGAAGTGTCAATATTCATACTGTTAGGGTTAAGGTCTAAGGAATATGAGGTGTTATCCCCCAAGTTTATGCCCTGACAGCCCCATTCAGCACTCTCACGGCTCTGCTCAGACATTGGAAGCAGTTCCCAACTCGCATAGCCAAACTCTCACCTCTTGTTCCTGGGTAAACCCCTGGGCCAACACTGAACAAACGCTCCCTCCGTCACTCACTTGACAACTCCTCCCTCCCCACCTACCCTGTGACTGCAGGAGCTGCTCCACTTGCGCCCATGCCTCCTCCCTCACCACATCTCAGAGCCCCAAACAGTCCTTCCAAAGTGAAGCAAGATCCGAATCTGCAGGGGTTATCTACTGCATCCAATGCTCTACATCAGAGAAACTGGATGCAGACTGGGAGATCGCTTTGTTGAGGACCTCAGCTCTGTCCGCTGCAAGAGCATGGATCTCCTGGAAACCCATTTCAATTCCATGTCCCATTCCCTTGTTGACAAGTTTGTCCATCATATCATGCACTGCCAGACTGAGACAACTCTCAAATTGGAAGAATAACACCACATCTTTCATTTGGTCACCCTTCAACAGGTACATGTCTTCTGGAAGAACTCAATGCCTCTACATTTGCTTCAAAAGGGAAAACAATGATGCACCTTCATGAGCGCCATAGACCCTCTGTGCTTGGTGATGCTGACCTGAACCGGACCTTCAAGAGGGCAAATTCATGAAGAGTGTCCAGGCCATACGGTGCACCTGGCTGGGTCCCTGGAACCCATGCTAATCAACTGACTGGAGAGTTTGCATTTTCTTCCTTTTCTTATTAGTCACACTTGCTTCAAAGGTACACCCATTATACTTTTGCCAAAGACAGATAAGGTGACCTATCTCAATGACTATCGGCCAGTGGCAGAGTACTCTGAAATCGGGAACATGTTCCCGTGAAGAAGAGGGACAGCGAGTTTCAAAAGGCATGACAAGAGACAAGAGATGTTGCAAATTTAGTCAAAGCGATAAAAGGAAGCAAGGTTTGAGTTGAAATTGGACTGGGCCTTTGAGGATGCAGAAGGGAAAAGACAGGATATCAGCAAGGCTAAAAAGGGTCATGAAATGTCATTGGCAAGTAGGAGCCAAAGAGTCAGGGACAAGAGATGATTATGGAGTTCAGGACGACTAATGTTGACCAGCCTTTGGTACACATCAATGGTTCCATCATGGAGAGCACAGAGTTCCTTGGTGTGCATGTAGCTCTACCCTGGACACACACACCTTTTATTAGTCAGGAAGGCGAAGCAGCATGTATACTTCCTAAGGAGGCGGAGGAGGGTAGGGCTACTGGCCCCCACCATGACAACATTTTACAGGAGCACAGTTGCGTATCCTGTCTGGTTGCATCATTTGTGGGATGGTAGCTGCAAAGCATCAGACTGATCGTCAAAAGAGCCAAAATCACTGGGGTCTCCCTTTCCTTTATCGATGACATTTACCAAGTGCATTGCTTAAAAAGGGCTCAAAGAATTATAGAAAGCCCAGCACATGGTATCTTTGATCTACTACCATACAAGAGATGCATCAAAATCAGAACTCCCAGGCTGGGAAATAACTTCTTCCCACAGGCTGTAACTGAGCAAATTATCCCAAAACATTTGTAGATACAGTATTTATTTTAAATATGTATTGATTGTATATACATTTCTGCACCATTGTCCAGATAAACTCTGTTTCATCAGGTTGTACAGGTACAGTCAGATGATAAACTTTATTGAAAAGAATCTATAGGTACTTTATACTTGTATTGAAAATAAAAGGATAAGCCAGGAGAGATGATGACCACTCAAGGACAGGAAGAAATTTATGACAGACTCAGAAGTGGATGAGGCATCCACTACTGTTCTTTAAAAAACCTGTTTGAAACTTTCCTCCACTCACTTTAAACATAGGCTACCTGGTATTGGCCACTGCCACCCTGGGAAAAAGGAGCAGAATGGCTACGCTATCTGCTGCTCAGAATCTCATACACCTCTTGGTCCTAGTATATTCAATTTCTCCATCATATTTAGAACTAGTTAAACAATTATTCCCTGCCTTCCTTCCATGATAGGAACATCCTAACTCTCAGATGAGACCCAGGCGCAGTCTGAGGCCCTTCCAATCTTGCATTTCACACCCAAACATCCGCTCACATCATTTGCCTCCATAGATGCTGCTTGACCAAAGAGTTCCTCCAACATCAGCATGTCTAAATGCTCTCCTGTATTGTTTACTTGCACACCCATCTCCCTCACCTCTCTGCAACCCCCCTCCCAAAACCCATCTACCGCACCCTCTCCCTCCACACTGCTTGCCATACCACTCCACCTCCCTCCCCGCATCCCCTTGCCTCCCTCCCCGCATCCCCTTGCCTCCCTCCCCGCATCCCCTTGCCTCCCTCCCCGCATCCCCTTGCCTCCCTCCACCACACCCCCTCCCCGCACCCCCATACTCCTGCACCTCCCTTTCTCCTGCACCTCCCTTTCTCCTGCACCTCCCTTTCTCCTGCACCTCCCTTTCTCCTGCACCTCCCTTTCTCCTGCACCTCCCTTTCTCCTGCACCTCCCTTTCTCCTGCACCTCCCTTTCTCCTGCACCTCCCTTTCTCCTGCACCTCCCTTTCTCCTGCACCTCCCTTTCTCCTGCACCTCCCTTTCTCCTGCACCTCCCTTTCTCCTGCACCTCCCTTTCTCCTGCACCTCCCTTTCTCCTGCACCTCCCTTTCTCCTGCACCTCCCTTTCTCCTGCACCTCCCTTTCTCCTGCACCTCCCTTTCTCCTGCACCTCCCTTTCTCCTGCACCTCCCTTTCTCCTGCACCTCCCTTTCTCCTGCACCTCCCTTTCTCCTGCACCTCCCTTTCTCCTGCACCTCCCTTTCTCCTGCACCTCCCTTTCTCCTGCACCTCCCTTTCTCCTGCACCTCCCTTTCTCCTGCACCTCCCTTTCTCCTGCACCTCCCTTTCTCCTGCACCTCCCTTTCTCCTGCACCTCCCTTTCTCCTGCACCTCCCTTTCTCCTGCACCTCCCTTTCTCCTGCACCTCCCTTTCTCCTGCACCTCCCTTTCTCCTGCACCTCCCTTTCTCCTGCACCTCCCTTTCTCCTGCACCTCCCTTTCTCCTGCACCTCCCTTTCTCCTGCACCTCCCTTTCTCCTGCACCTCCCTTTCTCCCGCACACCCTCCCTTCCCCTTCACCTCCCTCCCCACACACCCTCCCTTCCACTCCCTCCCCACACTCTCTTCCCATACCCGTCCACCCTCTCCTTGCACTGCCTCCCCACACCTCTCCACCTCCTTCCGCACCCTATCCCCATACCCCTCCACTTCCCTCTCCCACACCCCTCCACCTCCCTCTCCCACACCCCTCCACCTCCCTCTCCCACACCCCTCCACCTCCCTCTCCCACACCCCTCCACCTCCCTCTCCCACACCCCTCCACCTCCCTCTCCCACACCCCCTCCCCATCCCTCCGGCAGTTCATCTCCCACCTCTGCCAGATTCACCGTGCCCCCGGCCCCAGCCCCGCCCCCGCCGCCGCACACTCACCATGCCCTCCAGGGGTAGCGCCATCGGCCACTACATGGCGCCAAGACCGCGCGCCGTACGTGAAAGACGCCGCGCTTCGCCAATCAGTAGCCGAGGCGGTGGAGGACCGACCAATCAGCAGGCGAGGGGCCGCCGCATTGCCGGGTTGACGGCCATGGAGCCAATATGGCGATGGTATGGAGTGTCGGGGCCGCCGTGCGGGAGCAGGCCGTGCAGGAGGGCCCGAGCTCCTGCGGCGCCACCGCCGTGCTGAATGTGCTGCGGGCTCTGGGCCTGGGCTCGGCCACTTCAGCCGATGCGGTGGAGCAGTGCGTGCGAACTCGGCTGAGGGAGCAGGACGCCTTGCTGCCCCAGTACTTGTTGTCCCGCAGCGTGGCAGGTACCGACCCCCCCCCCCACCCCCTTTTTACCCACCAGGCCCCCGGCCAGGCCTCGGGACTGCCATTCCTCTTTCTCCCTCCCCTCCCCCCCCTCCCCGCTACAAACATGCCGCCGGCCAGTCCGAGATGGAGGATATTGTAACCCCCTCACCATCCCCCTGTGCCAGCTCATTTCTGAATTCAAACTGGGTTAGTGTGGATCCTGTACACCAGTACTTGCCTTGAGGGACCTCGTCAAATGCCTACTGTAGTCCATGTAGAATAGATGATATGCATTGCCCTGTCCTTGTCAGCAACCTTTGACACTTCAAAAAAACTCAATCAAATTTAGAAGGCGTGAAATGATTCTCACAAAGCAGCAATGTCTGTCCCTAATTTGATCTTGCCTTTTCTAATCTGCATATATCCTATCTGAGGATTTTCACCAAGTTTCCCTTCTGTTAATGTGAGGCAGACTGGCCAAATATTTTCCTGAATTTTCCCTATTTCACTTAACTAAATTGAACATTGGTTACTCTCCACTCCTGGTCCTTGCTGGTTGTTAGTGACAACCCAAAAATCTACTCCAACTTCAGCAATTTCCTCACTTGCCTCTTTTAATATCTTGGGATATATCCCATTAGGTCCACCTTAATGCATCTTATCTTTGTTGATCTCAAAATACCTAAAAACATTAACATTCTTCGTAATTTGCTCCTTATAACTATTCTCCTTGATCTTCTAGGTGAATACCAATGCAAATAATCCATTTAAGACATCATCCACTTCTGACTCCCAAGCATAGATGTCCTCTTTTGTCTTTTGTTCCTTTTTTTAATTAAAAAAAAATTATTTACACCGCAGTAGAAGCCAAATCCAGCCATTTAACCTGTGCCATCCAAATTATCCTATTGTTTTGGAAGGTGGAAGGAAACCGGAGTAACTGGGGAAAACCCATGCAGACAAGGGGAGAATGGACAAACTCCTTGCTTTCTCTGTCTCTAGTTATCTCTTTTTTAAAAAATGCCTTTGAATTCTCTTTAATCCTGCTTGTCAATGACATTTCATGACCCTTTGAGCTTGAGCTCTTGATAATGAAAATGAGTTTAGTATCATGTACAATGTACATGTATACTGAAATTCTAACATTCCTGCAATGCTTGATTTCCTCCAGGGCCCTGCTGGATTTGAGCTTACTAGGTTCATTACCTCTCATGTCACCCAAAGTTCCCTTGATAAACTTAGAGATTGTAACAGGCCCGAGCCAT
Organism: Narcine bancroftii; assembly: GCF_036971445.1. NCBI lineage: Eukaryota > Metazoa > Chordata > Chondrichthyes > Torpediniformes > Narcinidae > Narcine > Narcine bancroftii. The sequence goes on from NC_091474.1 coordinate 30,167,099, forward strand.
CTAATTTCCCAATTAAGTTGCTGATCGTGTATCATTAAACATGGGAGGAAATCTATGCAGTTATGAGAATGTACAAGCAGTTTACAGACAGCGACGGGCTCAAACCCAGTTTGCTGGCGCAGTGGTGTTGCGCTGCTGTGCCACCCTAAGCTTGCAACCCCTCCTTCCTCCTTACTGGACATTCCTGTCCTAAAGTTCAATTAGCTGTCCTTAAACAACTCCCATGTGCCATTTGTGGACCTTCCAAACAAGTTAAAAGTCTTAAGTTCAAATTTATTGTCAGGGTACATACTTGACATCACAGAGAACCGTGAGATTCATTTCCCTGCAGGCCAAGCAGAATTTCTAATTACGGGTAACTAAACTGATAACAGCTACTTCTAATTAACACCCACATATCCTGTATTATTATGTCATAATTTGCCTTTCCCCAATTTAATATTTTCCCCACAAAGCCCAAGCTTGTCTTTATTCATAGCTATTTTGAAACAAGGAATTGTGATCACTATTCCCAAAATACTTGCCCACTAAAATTCTAATCACTTGGTCAGGCTTATTTCCCAATACAAGGTCTAACAGCCAAATGTCAAAGCCAAGGAGTTGATTGTAGAATTTAGGAGGTGTATGATCCAGATTTGAGGATCAGAGTTGGAGAGGTTGAGCAAATATAAATTTCTGGGAGTCACTCTCTCAGAGACTGTTCCTGGACCCAACACACTAATGTCATTGTGAAGAAAGCACATCAGTGTCTACTTCCTCAGGAGTTTGTGGAGGTTTGGTATGATATCAGAAACCATGGCAAATTTCTACAGATGTGTGGTGGAAAGTGCTGACTGGCTGCATCATGGTCTGGTATGGGGACACCAAAGCCCTGCAAAAGTAGTGGACACAGCCTAGGACATCATAGGCAAAACCCTCCCCACCAGTGGGAAAATTTATGTGGAACGCTGCCGTCGGAGAACAACAGCAATCATCAGGGATTGACACCACCTAGCACATGCTCTGTTCTCATTGCTGCCATTAGGAAAGAGGTATCGGTGCCTCAAGACTTGCACCACCAGGTTCAGGAACAGTTGCTAACCCTCCACCATCAGACTCAGAGACTCATTTAAGGACTCTCACTTTGCATATTTTTTACTAAATATTTTTTTTTCGCATTTGTTTACTTTGTTTACATTTCTCTCTTTTGTATTTGTATCTTTTTCTTGAGTACAGTTTACATTACCGATAAGTAGAAATTCTGTCTCCCCTGCAGGAAAAAGTATCTCAGGGTTGTATGTGTTATCATGTATGTACTTTGACAATAGATTTGAACTTGAACTTAAGAATGCCCCCTTACGGGTTGGGCTAACTACATACTGCTTCAAAAACTCAAATCTTTTCTGGACCCTATTGTGCGGTGACTAGGATTGAACTTAATGTTTTATGAAGATTCAGTATGATTTCCCTGTATTTATATTTTACATCTGTTGACTAAGTTGAGAATTTTGTACCTTTTATTAACTGCCTCCTCAATCAGTCCATTAACCCCACCATTCTGCAAACCTTTGAGAACAGTATTCTGTACATTTGGCCATATTTTACACACCCTGACCCTATCTGCTGCCTGCCTTTGGTTCTACTTGCTGTTAATTTTGCTCAGGACATTTCTAACTTCTATTTTCAGCTTTGTTTCTACTCTCCCTGACTATCTGATTCCTGACCCCCTATCATTCTTCCCCTTCTCTGAAAATGCAATTTGTTTAATTCCCACTTTTTCCCAATTCTGATGAAAAAGTTATTGACCTGAGAATGTTATAAAACACTGGAAATACTGAGTAGGCCAGGCAGCCTCTGTGGAGAGAGGGAGAATATTGTGCCATCCGCTGGAAATCAAAATAGAAATACTGTGCAGACTCAGCAGGTCAGGCAGCATCTATGGAGAGAAAAAGAATTTCATCTTCAGCAGAACTGATGGAATCTGAAAACTGCTTGAGGAACTCAGCATCTGCAGTCCTTTGTGTCCCAAGATGGAATGGTGTGTTGGGGTATCAAGGAATATGGAAGCAAAGGAAGTAAATGGGATTGGAGTGCAGAACAGCAGTCATCCAACTAAGTAGCTGAACAGATTCTAGATGAGAGGATCTTCCTGAGAGGATCTTCCTGTTCCAAACAGATAAGCTCAAGAGATACTATGTAAAATTCTGGAGGGAGAGAAACATGATCGGCTGCAGATGCTGTGATTGTAGTAAAAACACCGAAATGATGGAGAGGCTCCTGTTCCTAAGGTGGGAATCAAGTTTTTCCAGTTCTGATTTAAATTGTCATTGACCTGTTATAAAAATAGAGAAAGTAGAGATACTCAGCTGGAAGTGAACTTTTTATTTGCACAGAAGGGGAGAGAGTGACAGGAGCACAGGAAACTGAGAGAAGAATCAAGAGGGAGAGAGCCAGCTGGTGGTGGAAACTAGAAACGCAGGAAGCTACAGAAACGAGCAGGTAGTGGAGTCAGACAAAGCAGCCGAGGCTCTTTGAACTGAGAAGAAGAAATGATGACCCAGCTGAGGTGTGTTCCAGCTTCAAAATCTGAGCCAAGTTAGTAATGGAAATGATGCAGGTGTGGAGAAATTGCGTGAAGGATGCATAAGTGGTGTGCGAGCAGGTGAAAGATGGAGATTAACTAATAGTGCAAATCATGAAGGAGCAGATTAGTTTGGAAGGGTCATAATCCAGCAATACCAGGAATGATCATGGAAATTTTAAATGAAGATACTGAACTGATGATTTTCCAAAGTGTTGAATTAATTTGGTCTGGGTGTTTCAAATGTCTTTATGGCATAATAGACCATTCAGTCCATGCCATCTCCAGACCATTTCCATTGGTCCCGTCTCCCCACTTCACTGTAACCTATCCTCTCCCACATTCCCCTCATCTCTGGTTCTTCAGTGGTAATTTACAGTGGTCAGCTGGTCCTATTAACCCAAACCTACCAACCAGCACATCTTTGTGGGTCTAGTGAGAACGTGCAAACTCTATAGAGGTAGCACTGGATACTGAAGCAGTGTGACAGCAGCTTCAGTCTGCTGCATTACCATTACTCAACCTTGGAATGAGCTGTGTTAAGCATTTTGGGTAAATGAAGACCAGCCCGGATCTGAGTGGAAAAGTGATGTGTGACTCAAAGCCAGTGGCTCACACAAATAGATTAAAAAGATGTTTGCATTCATAGTGCATCAGGTGTGTGTGAGTGTGTATGTGAGCATCAAGTGGATGATGTGTGATGAGTGCAGGGACATAGTTGGTATGGTGTACACACATGCTGTTTGTGTGCGCATGTGTGTGTGTAGCCTCTGCATGTGTGCATAGTATGTTAAATGTGTGTGTGTGTGGACAGCATGTACCTGCAAATGAGCATGTCAAGGTTTTCTCAGTCTGCAGCTCTTCAAATTGGATGTGGGAGCTGTGGATTCCAAGCAGGATGTGGTAAGATTTGTTTGGCTGAGGATGAAGGGGAATGGATGAACTGGGACTGCAACAGACAGCAATGATCACTCACTGCTTTCTCTTGCCAGGTGCTACCCACGATCAGCTGCTGGAAGGAGCAGAGATGGCCAGTGAGGGCAGGGTCACTGGCAGGTTCTTCAGCTTCTACCCGGACCGGGCAGTGGATTTGATAGCTTGGCTGGCTGGCTGGATCAGCAAGGGGGCTGTTCCTGTAGCTACCATGAACATGCAAGTTGCAGTACCAGAGGGAGAGGAGATTCCTGATGCTTGGCATCATCAGATGATATTTGGAGTAGGCCCTGAGGGGATATACATGACCAATCCTCTGGAGCTCAGTGAGTCAGGAGACTTTACAAATTCTTGTTCCTTTAAACTCTTAAACTCTGTCCCCCAACGAAGGCAAGCATGCCATTTGCCTTCTCTGCTGTTTGCTGTACATGTCCCACCCCATATTTCTTCACAAAGTGCATCACTTTGCATTTGGTTGGATTCTGACCGCCAATTTTTGTGTCAGACTACTTTTCATCACATCCAAGTCATGAATATATATTTCTCAGGTTGTGCAGGGGTTAACTACCACTTAAAACCTTGTTATAACTGTGTAACTGACACGGTGTGCCTTCAGCTGGTACTGAAGCTTCAAAGCCCAGCACAAACTTATCATACTGAGTGCATCTCCTGCACACAAGATTATATGGACCCCAGGAAGTCCCAGAACACACAGAACTGGGCACCCAGGCAACTTAAAAAAAACACTTGACAGTCTGCTAAACACTCCAGGACCTAATGTCTGCACCATAATAGAGGTATAAAGACTCATCTAGTCTGAATGAGCAGCAGTGGTCTCCCAGCCACGCCCCATTTTCTGAAACATGTCCTCTGTTTTGCTGTTCTCCATGGGATGCGTGACTCTGAGCCGGAGTGAATCAGGAGCACGGGCTCTGTGAGGAATCACTATTCCAAGAGCACAGGCTCTATGTGAGGAGCTGACTGAACCAGGACCTTTAAAGCTTCCAGATAGTGGGGTGGAATGGGATTAGGATTAGGGAAAGGGTTCCTGACCCAGTGTAATGAATCTTTTCCTCTGTGCAGTGGAGAGCCACGTTGTGAAGCGGCGCCTGTGTAGTGCCTCATTGCTACTGATCCGGGAGGAGGATGTCCTCTCTCATCTCCCGCAGGTGGCTGGGCCGTGTGTGCTGACAGAGTTCCAGGATCACCCGGCCTGGAGAGAGCTGGATGTTGTTGGTGAGCAGAGATTGCATATTATAACTGGTTTAGCACAGAGACCCTGTCAGGTCAACACCATGAGGCACAGAGCCTCCACGTTCTCTGATACCTCCAGCCCATCTCCACATGGGTTCTGATAAGCTGTATCCTCAGGTGTAATAAGAAATATCCCATTGATTCTGTGGAGGTGCTTGAGGACTGGAAAACTGAATGTTAGCAAGAGTAATAAATCCAAAACCGATGCCAGTTTCATTGGAAAAATGCTTGTAACTGGTATTAAAGAGGTAATAGCTGGAAATTGGAAGGCAATCAGGATGTACTGGTGTGGCTTTATGAAAGAAAATGTAAGAATCAGGAAAACAAAGCTATCTGGCCTGTCAAGCCTGCTGCATCATGGCTGTGGACTCATCTCTACCTACCTGCCCTTTCCCCAGAATCCTTAATTCCCCTGCCATGCAAAAATCTATCCAACTCTTAAGTATATTTATCTATCCATTTTATAATTTGATTCCCTCTTATTCTTCTGAATTCCAGTGTATACAGTCCCAGGCGTCTCAATCTTTTATCATATACTAACCCCTCCCCCCCAAAAGTGGAATCAAACCAATTAACCTCCTCTGTACCACTTCCAAAGCCAATACATTTATACTCATGCAAGGAGATCAGATCTGCATGCAGAACCCCAGTTGTGGACTCACCAGTACTTTGTACACGTGCAGCGGAATTTCCATGCTTTAAATTCCATCCCTCTAGTAATGAAGGCCAACATTCTATTTGCCTTTTTGAGTACCACCTGCAAATCAACCTATTGCAATTCATGCACAAGCACTCCCAAGTCCCTCTGCACAGTAGCATGCTGCAATCTTTCATCATTTAAATAATAATCTGATTTTTTTTCTTCCAAAATGGATGATGTCACATTTATTAACATTGTACTCCAGCTGCCAGACCCTTGCCACTCATGTAACCTATCTATATCTCTCCATCCTCTGCACAATTTGCTTTTTCACTCAGTTTAGTGTCATCAGCAAACTTGGATGCTTTGCACTCAGTCCCCGCTTCCAAATTGCTTATGCATATCTTGAACAGTTGTGGGCCCAGCACTGATTGCCAACCAGAGAAATACATTAGCCTCTCTGCCTTCTATTAGTTAACCAATTCTCTTTCCATTTAAAAAAGAATGCAGCACCTTATCAAATGTCTTCTGGAAACGCAAGTACACAACATCCACCTTTTTCCCCCTCTATCAACTGCACTTGGTATATAACTCCAGTAAATTTGTCAAACAGGATCTTCCCTTCCTGAATCCATGCTGGGTCTGCCTAATAGAAGAATTTCTATCCAGATGTCTTTCTATTTCTTCCATAATGATGGCTTCAAGCATTTCTTGGACTACAGACAGTTAGTTAACCTGGCTTTTGCCTACATCCTTTCTTAAACAGCAGCATTACATTAATTGCCTTCCAGTCTGCCAGGACCTAGCCAGAGTCCAGAGAATTTGAGTAAATTATATCCAGCCTCTACTATAACCTCCTCCATTTCTTTCAGCACTCTCGGATGCATTCCATCAGTACCATGGGACTGATCTACCTTTAGACGCACTAGTTTGCTCAGCACTCTTTAGAGGTAGTGATTGTATTAAGAGCCTCACATCCCATTGCATCCATAATATCACTCATTAGCCTTTTTAGATATGTCCTCCACCCTGAAGACCGACAAGTTAATTGTTCAAAGCTACGGCTATTTCTCATCTTCCAAAGGAACTACCTTCACTTTAGCCACCTTTTTCTGAATTATACAACTATAAAAACTTTTACTATCTGCTTTTCTATTTTGTGCATTTACTTTTGTAATCTATCTACCCTTTATTGCTTGCTTTGTGGTCCTTTGTTGCTTTTTAAAGTTTTCCCAATCTGCCAAATTCGGACTAGTTGATGACTGCTTGCATGGGCTTTTAGTTTGATGCCTTCCTTCATTTCCTCTCCCCACCATAACCTTGCTTTTAACTGAAATAGTCTTTTGTTACCACTGTGGAAAATCTTTTTGAAAGTCTTCCACTGTTCCACCACATAACGTGCGTTCCCAGTCTATACCAACTCCTCCCTCATTCTGTTGTAGACTCCCTTGTTTAGGCATCAAACACTGTTTTTAGATTGAACTCTCGTATCCCATATTTGTAATGAGAAATTCAGTTATACTGTGATGACTCTTTTTGAGAGGATCCTCAACAATAAGATCATTAATTTCGTCAGCCATACACAAACGTGCTGGAGAAACTCAGGTCACGCAGCATTCAGAGGAAGTAAAGGGTAACCGATGTTTCGGGCCTAGGCCCTTCGTCAGCATTGCACATGACCCCAGTATCTGCAGCATTGCACAGGACCAGATCTAAGATGGCACATTCCCTTGTAGGTTCAGTAACCTGCTGCTCAAGAAAGCCATCACGATACATTCCGTACATCCTCAAGACTGGTTCAAACATGTTGATTTGCCCAATCCATTTGCAAGTTCAAGTCCCCCATGACAACTGCCTTTCCATTCTTACATGTCTCAGATAGTTCTTGGTTTATTGCCTGTACCTCTGTAATGTTAATATTTGACTGCCCGTGGACAACTACCATCAGTGATTCCCCCCCCCCCCCCCCTTATTTTTTTAATCTCCAGAAAGATTCTGGTCCTTAAATCTTGTATCTATTGGCCTAATTGAGCCATAGAAACACCACAGCACAGAAACACCCTTTGGCCCATCTAGTGTGTGCCAAACCTCTTCTGCCTTGTCTCAATGACCTGCACTATTATCCTCCCTTGGCTTGCTGCCTGTCTTTACACAGTAACCTGATACTCTTGGGATTTAATTGCCAATAATCTCCACCCTGCAGCCACGCAAATCAGTTGGCATCAGTCAAACAGACTGGGGTGGTTGGGGGAGACCCAGAGGCCTGGGGGGGGGGTGGGAAAGGAGTAGATCATGGTGGAGGGAAGACCAAGGGTGGATTGGGTGAAGAGGCAAGGGGGTTCATGATCTCTGGGAAACCCTGGATCATGGGGGTGGGGCTCGATCGGGGGGGGGGGGGCAAGCCCTTGGGGTAGATCTGGGGAGGGTGAGAGTCCTGGGATCTGGGGGGAGAGGCAGGAGTGAGCCCTGGGGTTGGATAAATGAGAGGCGAGTCCTTGGCAGGGGGAGGGGGGATGTTAGCAGAACGAGAGCCAGTGCAGAGTTGTGATTTGCCTAATGCCCACTCCCTGCAGGGCAGGTGGCTCGGATGATTGCTGGAGAGGACACACGCACTGAAGGTTTAGGTTCCGTGCACTTGATCATCCCAGCTGCCTACAAGTCAGGGATCACACTGTTCGTCCAGAGACACTCGGAAGTAGCCAGTGAGATATTTTCCGCATCAGAGCTGCCTTTATCAGCATAAGTCAACAATCACAGCCTAAACAACAGACCTGGTTCCTGGGAGAAACTGAGTGCAGGAAATAGGCTAGACACTCCTTGAGATATCAGACCCCCGGCATCTTAGAACAGGCTCTGCAGCTGCTATGTCTACATCAACCACCAGAAACCCATCTGTCCTGCACATGTCCTTCGGTACCTCCCTCGAGGTCAGGATTCAACCCACATCACTGTGAACTGCAGTACTTACCACTGAGTCACACAGCTGCTGAATGATGGGACAACTGTGAATGATACATGGAACAGCACAGCAAGAGGACAAGCCTTACATCATTTGTGGATTGTGATGCCAAATTCAACTGATTCTGTTTGCTTGCACATGGCCCCTTTGAATCCCTGAATATTCACACCTGTCTGACTACTCTTACTATGCATGTCACACCCTGGCAGTCTGTTCCAGATGTAAAAAAGATGCCACGGACATCCCTGACACCCTCCCACCCCCATCCTATATCCTCCAGTTTTCCAATGGGATGAAATAGGAATAAATAGAATTCTATAAGTTTCCTTTCAAGCTGCAATTGAACAATCTAGATTTTTTTTAGACATACAGCACATTTACAGGCCCTTTCGGCCCCATGAACCCATGTCACCCAATTATACTCAATTGAGCTGCCCTCCTTGGTACACTTTGAAAGGTGGGAGGAAACTGGGGCTCCAGGGAAATCTCACAAAGACACAGGGAGAATGTACAAACTCCTTACTGACAACACAGGATTGGAACACCAGTCCCAATCGCTGATACTGCAACGGGGTTGTGCTAACCACTACCCTAACTGTGCTCCTGTTCTTTGCAAATTTGCGAACAAGTTGAACAGTTTTGTATACCTTGTTTCTTTGACAACATTTGGGTATGGCTGGAGATGCTGGTGACTTTTGCACTTAAGCCACTGTTGTGTGACCATGATGTGGCTGTTTTTGCCTGCTCTGGTTTGACATGTAGGAGTAACTCACATATGATTGATTTTGGGATCGGAGAGGTAAAAACCACCAGTCAGTGATGCTCGTGGCTAAGGCTATAGTCCTTTGGAATCAGTGGCTATATCCAATGCAAAGTGATGACCTTGCATAGGAATCCCCTCTGACTGTCATTGATAAAGCCCGTACCCATATTTCCTCTTTTTCATCTACTTCTGCCCTCTCCCTTCCTCAGACAGAACAAAGCCAGAGTCCCTCTGCTCTCCACACCCTACCAGCCTCCTAATTCTTTGACACTTGTGCCATCTTTCAGCACAGTCCCACTAGCACCTCATCCACATTTTGCAGGAATCAGCCTTCGGACTACCTGATCATCTCTTCCCTCCCCACCCACCCATCTCCTGCAGCACTTCGCTTTGTAACTGCAGGAAGTCCCCTACACTTCCCTCCTCACCTACTGCATTGGGTGGACTTGATATAGCCTCTTATTCAGTGAAACCAAATGCAGATTGGGCGACTGCTTTGCTGACCACCTGCACTCTGTGGGCCAACTTTGATCTCCCAGTAACCATTTAAATTCTCAGCATTTCCACACTGACATGACTACCCTTGGCCTCTTCCATTGTCAGGGGGAGGCCAAATGTAAACTTGAGGAGCAACACATCAGAGGAGAGCCTTAAACCCAACCTTGATAACATCAAGTCTGCAGTTGCTGTGACTGTAGTAAAAACACAAATGCTGGAGGAACTCAGGTTGTCTTGCAGCATCTGTAGGAGATAAAGATATATTACTGATGTTTTGGACCTGAGCCCTTCTTTAAGGTGTGACACTTGATTTTTTTTCTAATTTTAGGTAATCCCATCTGATTCAAGTTTCCATGTCTTCTTTACCTATTTCTGTTTTACATTTCTAACTCTTCACCTCCCTCCCATCATCTCTCCCTTGACCTCTCTACTTCTCCCACTCTTTCACCTCTTTGCCTTCCCCTGATTATTTCCTTCCCGTGGTATGGTTAAAGGTCCCAACCGGATACATTGACCATCCATTTCTACACATGTATTGCACAGGAATAGGGCCTTCGGCCTACATGTCTTTGCTGAATATTGTCTCAATCAAACTAAAACTGCCTCTTGCACCTGATAAATAGCCCTCCATCCTTTTCATATTCATGTGTCTGCCTGGAAGCCTCTTAAATATGACCACTGCACCATGAGTCTTGTGTAAAATATTTCACCTGCACATCTCCCTTACACTTACTCCCCTTCACCTTAAACAAGGGCAGCACAGTTAGTGCAGTGCTTTTATAGCACCAGCGATTGGAACTGGAGTTCAAGTCCCACGTTGTCTGTAAGGAGTTTGTATGTTCTCCCCATGGCTGCGTGGGTTTTCCCTGGAGGCTCGTTTCCTCCCACTGTCAAAACATACAGCGGTTGTAATTGGGTGTAATTGGGCTGTGCTGAATGTCTAAATTAAAAAAAGTTCTATAGTGTACAGGAGATGTGGGCCAAGTATTTTTTATAAAAGTGGTGAGTACTGTTAGGTCTGCTTTGTTCATGAATGAGTGAGACAAACACCAGGCTGAGTCGAAATCAGGGTTCTTTGTTCTTTATTACCGGATTGTAACACTTGCGACTAACCATGTTAGTCGGAGAATGCATTCTGCCGTTATCAGCAAAATTGTGATTTTTTATACCCTTGGATATGTGCTTAGAACATCATCATATCATTACTTGTCCAATGACTAAAACTGTTGCTATCCTTTCCCTGCTAGCTTCCTGCCTCTCAATCCATCAATGTCTCTCTTATCTTGTAAGTACAAGGATGCATTCACATCTTGTTACAGCCCTGTCCATCTCCCAAACACTCCCTGTAACTCCTTACACATTCCCATCTCATGATGTTTTACCTTACAGTACCTGGAACAGGCTGCCAGGAGTGAGGTGGAAACAGATATGATTGCCATGTTTAAGGGGCTTTGATTATGCAGTGAATGGAGGGGCTCATGGACCACATTGCAAACAGCAGAGCTTTGGCTTATATTGAGCATCACATTGGGCACTGACACCTGGGCCAAAGAGCCTGTTCCTGTGCTTAATCACGTTCATTGTAAGTTCACGGTGTGTGTACCCAATGATGTGTCTGTACCTGAATGGGTGCTCAGGGAATTGCATGTGTTCAACATGATTGTACAGTGCAAATTGGTGTCTCTGCAACTCACTGTGGGAGTCAGTGCCTGGGGAGATGGAAAAAGGTGTCTGGGGAGCTTTCAATCATGAAAAGGAGGAAAAAAAACAGGATTGCTTTAGTGGCAAGAAGGAAGATGGTAGTACATTGGTGGAGATTCACACTGACTGTCAAAGTCATGATCTGTGGCATAAAGAAAGCATCATTCATGCATGGAGCAGTCAGGAATTAGTGTTCACTGCCCAGGTGGGGCGCTGGCCGAAGTGGATTCAATCATGGTTCAGAAACAGCCCCTTCAACCCACTACATTCATGCTGGCCATCTACAAATCCCACCTGATTCAATTAGGTCCCTATCCTTTGTTTTTTTTTCCTATTTAAGTGCCTAAATGTTTCAAGGTTGGGATTGCATCTGACTTTACCACTTCTGCTGGCAGCTAGTTCCAGATATCAAACATTAGATCCCCTTTAAATCTCTTTCCTCTCACCCTCTTGGTTCAGATACCCCTACCCTCAGGAACAAGTTTTGACCATCTATTCTATATAAGCCTCTTAACCTTATCCACTTTGTTCAGGTTGCCCCTCAGTCATCTTTATTCTAGGGAAAAGAAACCCAGCCTCCAATCTCATTACTAGAGTCCTCCAATCTAGGCAACATCCTCGTGAATCTCCTCTGCACTCTCACCACATCCCTTCCCAATAACGTGGACACCAGTTTAATATCTGGGTACAGAGCAGAAACAAGATTGATAGGATTCACACACCTGTTCACAAATTCCACATGTTTATCACCTACATCTCCCCCACTGATGGTACTATAGGTTCCATTGGTTCTCCTTTACTGCCTTTCAGTGCAACCTAATCTATTGTCTCATCACTTTGAGGACTTTGAACATGATTTGCATCCAACTACAATTTAGCTCTCAGCTATGTGTGTATACAAGGGAGAAACTGGAAGCCATGTGCTGTGATCCTGTTGTGTGTGACTTGGGTGAGAATATCTGTGGTTTGATGTCTTGAATTGTTGATGACACAAAGACTGCTGAAGTTAGAGACAGTGAGAATGTTGCCAAGAATACAGAACCACGTGGATCAGCTGGAAAGCTGAGCAGCGCACAATGGCCTAAGTAATGCTAGGTAATGCAGTTTTATGACGAGCCACACCTTAAGACAGCAGTGTGCTGAGACAAGAAAGCAGGAAACAACAGTCCATTTAGCTTGACACTATTCAAAGCAAAAATGGTAAAGGAGATTAGGAAAGATAAAATAGTAAAAAATGAAGGCTTTGTGATAGGGAGATGATATCAAGCCAACTTGTAGCAAGTGTGGAGAGAAAGACGAGACAAAATGTTTTTTCAGAGGGCCAGGGATCATCAGGTCTCCACTGTGTGATGGAAGGAGAGAGACATTTAAAGTAGGAATGGATACTCATTAAGCATGTTGCAAGGGTTTAGCAAGTATGCAGAATTGACATGATAATCAAGATCTGACCTGATCAAGTTCAGTGGCAGAGTAGATGTGAGGAGTCGAGTGGCTTTAACCCACTCCAAATTTGCAAACTTGGAAGTGACTGGTGGCCTGGTCCTTTGTCAGTTGCTTGCTCCTACCATTGTCTTTCCAGCAGGAAGCTCTTCGCAGCAGCTCATTCCCAGATTCCAGAGAGGAATTCATAAAGCATAAAAATTTTCCTTCCAATTCAGCAGGGCCATGGATGCTGAGCATGTAGAGAATGACCAACATGTCCTTCAAAAGCCAGCATGTGTATTTTAAACACTCAAAAGGAAACAGATAGTTTAATCAAACATTATTTTTTTTATTGACTGTTTCTCATGCTGTTTAGCTGCAAGATGCGAGAGGTGTGAGACCACTGCTGAACGGTATAAGGTGCCCTTCTGCCCCAGAGCTGGATACATTCTGAAGGTAGAGCAGCTCCTCCATATCACTCCTTTATGTTAGGCTGCAAGAGGGAGGTAGAACGAGAGAGAGAAAAAAACAGGTCAGTGTCACGCTGTCTAGATGCAGAAACAATGCCCAGCACAGTGCCTCGGCTCCACAAACAGGCACTCTTCTGATCCTGGGTGTCATCAGTTTGGAGGCTGCACATTTGCCCAGGCGTTTCTCCCATAGGTTACTAAGTTAATTGGTTGCTGTAAATTATCCCTAGTGTGCAGGGCAGTGTTTAAAATGTTCAACACATTGAAAGTATTCATTAGATGAACACAAACAATTTCTATGGTAGAGGCTCCAGGACAAATTGAGTGGGGAGTGGACAATTCCCAAAAGTCAAGTGAACTGGGTCTGATCGTTCACCATTGTGAACAAGAAAACACAACAACGGCAGGAAAATGGAAGTCGAGAGTAAATCAGCCACTGAACTGAACAGAGGAATGAGTTTGTTCTTCAGAAACTAAATGGTAGAATGTCAGTATTCACTGTGACTTTGGACATGAATCTCTTAAAGTTTCTGTATAGATTCAGCAAGTGATTAACAAAGAAATGTGAATGTTGGCCTTTACTGTGTTAGAATTCAAGTGGAGGAGTAGACTTTGCTCCAATAATACAAAGAGCATTGACTTCCAATTTAAGAAGGTTCACCAGATAGATTCCTGGGACAAGTACTTATTCTATGAGAAGCAATTTAGCAGAGTGGACCTCTGCTCCCTCAAGTTTAGAATGAGAGATGATCTCCTGAAACACAGAATTATTATGGGCCTGGTTACGGTAGATGAACGGATGTTTCCCCTTGCTGAGGAGTCTAGAACCAGCAGATACAGTCTGCCATTGAGGATTGAAGAAATGTCTTCACCTGGAGGGTGGTGAATCTTTAAAATTCTCTCCTCGTGAGGGTTGAGAATTTTGAGTGTGAGAAGGATTCAGAGATCGGGATTACCACAGGAAAATGGTGCTGAGGGAAAAGATCAGCTGACATCGCGTTGACTGGCAGAATGGGCATGAGTTAACGGAAGTAGATGCTCCTTTTTGATACCTGTTTCTAGGTCAGCGCAACTCTTCCATCGCCATACCAAAATGTTAAAGTGCCACCATGCCTGCACTTAATTGGAGATTTTCACTTTACCTGCAGCCTTACTCACCTTTCTAGCTATGAATTTCTCTATTTCACTCTCCCTGCAGCCTTACCTTTCTATCTGTGACTTTCTCCATTTCACTCTCCCTGCAGCCTTACTCACCTTTCTATCTGGGAGTCTCTCTATTTCACTCTCCCTGCAGTCGTACTCACCTTTCTATCTGGGAGTCTCTCTATTTCACTCTCCCTGCAGTCATACTCACCTTTCTATCTGGGAGTCTCTCTATTTCACTCTCCCTGCAGCCTTACTCACCTTTCTAGCTATGAATTTCTCTATTTCACTCTCCCTGCAGCCTTACCTTTCTATCTGTGACTTTCTCCATTTCACTCTCCCTGCAGCCTTACTCACCTTTCTATCTGGGAGTCTATTTCACTCTCCCTGCAACCCTACTCACCTTTCTAGCTATGAATTTCTCTATTTCACTCTCCCTGCAGCCTTACCTTTCTATCTGTGACTTTCTCCATTTCACTCTCCCTGCAGCCTCACTCACTTTTCTATCTGTGAGACTCTCTATTTCACTCTCCCTGCAGTCTTAATCACCTTTCTATCTTGGAGTCTCTCTGTTTCACTCTCCCTGCAGCCTTACTCACCTTTCTATCTGGGAGTCTCTCAAACTGGTTGCAATTGCACTTGGCTGTGCTTCATTTAACCGGAAAACACTCTCAACGACGGACAGCTCTGTGCTGGTGGTATCGAGACCGCAGAAAGCACACCAATCATTCACCACCATTCCTCCACCGATCACCTCACTGCCACGATTTATTGTACCAGCCTGCAACAGAGCAGCAAAGAAAATTGGCACCAATTCCGTCACCTGGCAGCCTATCTCATGGCTGCACCTCTCCACTGTGGAAGTACTGCAGCATCAAAGTTTGGAGGCAAGAAGAGTCATTCAGAGGAACATCAGACAGCAAGGAATAGTGTAGCAGGCAGAGGAAAGAGTGGCAGATGGAAGTTAAGTCATACAAGTTAAACTAGGGTAGGTGGTAGAGAGTAAACTGTCAGGCTAGAGAGTGTTAGAGAACAGACAGTCCTAGGGGTACATTGTTCCCTGGAAGTGGTGACACAGGTAAAGGTGTTTGGAATGCTTGCCTCCATCAGTCAGGGAGTTAAGTTTCAGAAAAGGATCTGACCTACATTGTTCATTGCCTATTTCCCTCCATGGATGCTGCCTGACCAGCTGAGTCCATCCAGCTTCTTGAGCACAGGAGTTGGGAAGTCGCAGTACAGCTGCACAACATACTGCACAAGGGCACATTGGAGTATTGTGTGCAGGTTGTCCTTTTAGTGGAAGGATGTTATTAAACTGCAGACCTCACAGAAAAAGTTCCCAGGACCAGAGGGCTTGAGTGACAAAGCTGCAACTTCTTTCCTTGGAGTGTAGTAGCCAGAGAAATTACTTTATAGAGGGAAATAGAGGAGAGATCATTTGAATAGTCAAAAACAAGAAATCTGTAGATGCTGGGGTATAGTGCAGTACAGATTTGCTGGAGAGACTTTTCAGGTCATGTAACACCCACAGGAATTAAAAGGCCATCAATGTTCTCGGCCTGAGCCTTCATCAGTGGGGGGGGGGGGGGGGGGGGGGGTGGTGGTTGAAAGCCAGTCAAGATACCTGAATAAAAAGGTGGATACAGATGGGTGGGGGTAGAGTAAAGCTGAGGAGTGATGGGGAAAGGAGAGAGGGCTAAGAAATTTACCATTCTGATAGAAGGGAAAGAGGTGGCGAGCTAGGGGAAAGGAGACAAGGGAAAGAGAAAGAACC
Organism: Narcine bancroftii; assembly: GCF_036971445.1. Taxonomy (NCBI): domain Eukaryota; kingdom Metazoa; phylum Chordata; class Chondrichthyes; order Torpediniformes; family Narcinidae; genus Narcine; species Narcine bancroftii. The sequence continues at coordinate 30,183,216 of NC_091474.1, forward strand.
AGGGAGGAGGCTATACAGGTGAGAGGGTAGAAGGTGAATGGTCAGTCCTTTCCCCAGGGTGATAGTCTAAAACCGGGGAACATAGGTTTAATGTGAGAGTAAAGATTTAAAGGGGATGTGAGGTGCACCTTCACACAGAGGGTGGTGGGTATATAGAATATATAGGGACATATATTGGTTAGGAAGCATATAGGCCAAACGCATGCAAATGAGATGAGCTCAAGTAGACAATTAGAGAGTATTGGTGGATGATTGCCTCTCTGACGGGAGGTCTGTGCTAGTGGTGTGCCTCAGGGATCAGTGCTGGGTCCATTATTGTTTGTAATCTATATCAATGATCTGAATGATAATGTAATAAATTGGATCAGCAAATTTGCAGATGACACAAAGATTGGAGGCATGAACAGCTAAGAAGGTTTTAAAAGCTTGCAGAGGGATCTGGACCGGCTAAAAAATGGCAGATGAAATTTAATGCAGACAAGTGTGAGGTGTTGCATTTTGGAAAGACAAACCTAGAAAGGACATACAAGGTAAATGGTAGGACATTGAGGAGTGTGGTAGAACAGAGGGATTTGAGAATGCAGCTAATGTAATTCCTTGACAGTGGTGTCACAGGTGGATAGGGTTGTAAAGAGAGCTTTGGCATGTTCGCCTTCAAAAATCAAAGCATTGACTATGGGATTGGGATGTCAGAAGGAGTGTGGAAGAATGAGGAGATGTGATAGAGGTGTACAAAATTATGAGGGGGATAGAGTATTAAGGCTGGCATCATTCCCCCACCAAAGCAGGCTTTTTCTGCTGAGGGTAGGTGAGATACAAACCAGAGAGCATGGATTAAGGGTGAAAGGGGAAAAGTTTAAAGGGAACATTAGGGGGAATTTGTTCACACAGAGAGTGGTGGGAATGTGGAATGAGCTACCAAGCAGCTGAAGTGGTGAATGTGAGCTCAATTTTGACATTTAAGAAAAATTTGGACAGGTACATGGATGGGAGGTGCTATGGACTGGATGCAGGTCAGTTGGACTAGGGAGAATAGCTCAGCAGTCTAGAAGACCTGTTTCTTTGCTGTAATTAAGGGGTAAGCACACGATAGTCAATGGGTAATCATCTACAGGGAAAAATCAAAGGGCTTACCACCAATGGAACCTGCAGCAGTGAGGAGAGCTCATCCTGATCTTCGATGGAGGTCTTCGGGTGAACCAACCCCCCCTGGTTACTCAACGCACAGTAACTGCCCACCAGAACCTGCTGGGCCACAGTCTGCCGGAAAACCTCCACCTTCAGCACGTCTGCCAAGATTTCCTCTGTTTCCTGGTTAGGAACAGATGTAGCCATATTCACATGAAGAAATTCTGTTATTTCATACTAAGGGTGGCATCATTCTCCCACCAAATAAAAAAATTTACAAGCTAAAACAAATATTATTTGGTAAACACCTGGTTTACCATTAAATACTGAGGTGACTGATGGGTATAACCAATGGGGGCCACTGTCATACCTGGTAAAATAACTCATTAAGTGTGCTAGCTGGGACCATTGCCACGAGAATTGTAGAGCAAACAGCCAGTACCAGAAAGTGGGACATCCAGTGGAGCTGCAAATCCAGCGCTGTCTGTAAGGAGTTTGTACGTTCTCCCTGTGCCTGCACATGTTTTCCCTAGGAACTCCAGTTTTCTCCCACCGTTCAAAACTTACCACAGATTGCTGTTTAATTGATGTATTTGAGCAGAACGAGGACATGGGCTGGAAACTGGGCTGTATGTCTAAATTTTTTTTAATTACTGTGCTGACTAGACATGGTTTCTTCCCTGAGGAATGAGTTGTTGCTTTTTTCACGCTAGGGGTCAGGTTACCTGCTCCTGCATCCATTTAGTTATGTTCCAACATTTGGTAGCAAAGCTGTTGGAAATAAAATGCATGCTGGCAGAATTCACCATATTGCTGCATGCCTGGGTGTGTAGAACTGCCGTGTATTGGAAGGCAATGATGAAATGAGACGATACGATTCAGCAACAAAGCACCGAGACTTCTTCACTAAATGTTGGTACTGAAATGTCTCTGTGTTCTACTCAGTTTCTAATAAAAACACACCGAAATGCTGGAGGAACTCGGCTGGTCTTTCAGCATCCACAGGAGACAAAGAAATATTGCCGACGTTTCAGCCCGTACCCTTCTTCAAGGAGCATTTCGGTGCATTTTTACTACAATCACAGCGCCTGCAGACTTCTCTGTTTCTACCAGGAAACCCACGATTTGGAGATGGAATGTCATGTGATCAACATTGTAAAATCTGAACTACCACACATTACTTGCAATTCATCAATAATGAATCCCATCAGCAAGAGGGACCCTTCTAGAGACACTAAGTATGCATTATCAATTTATAACATGACTAGAGGCTCCACCTTCTCAAAAGTTATCAAATAACATTGTCAGTTTATTGTCAATAAAAGTTATTTAAGGAATGCACAATGCAAACTGTGTAAACACATCACCCACAACTAGACTGAATGAGGCTTCAGTTTTCCATTTCTGACCTCTAGGTAACAAAAAAAACATGAAAATATAAGGACCAGGGTCCACATCTCCCTGTCTGAGGGAAGAGGACATTGAAGTAGGCCACTCAGTCAACAAATGCAAGCCCATCGGCGAGGCAGACAGCACTCCTTTCAATCCAAGAGGCAGTGATTACTTCAGTTGTCCAAGATGCAGAAAGATGCTGGTTGAAAACTCCATTAGATCAACAGGACAGGAGAATCATTTTCATAGAAAGGTATACGCAATTCAAATGGCTTCCATATACTGTGGCAGGAAAGTAGTTGCTTTCAGGGGAGATGGTATGGAAATACTGAAGAATAAGGGCAGATTATTCAGAGGCTTGTAAATATCCTAGAGATTGGGCACCTCAGAAGACAGAAAGACCACCTGCTTTGCACAGTTCTATAAACTGTGCCAGAGGCCTCCAGATCTCTCCACAATCTCCATCAGTACCAGAAAACCGACAGGGCTGCGTTCTCAGCCCCTGCTCTACTCCCCTGCTTTACTCACTTTACACCTATGACTATGGCTTGGTACGAAATCACTGACGACACCACAGTAGTGGGTTGTATAAAGAAAGCCGATGAATCAGCTTACAGGAGGGAAATTGAAAAAAATGGCTGAATGGTGCACCAACAACCACCTCACACTCAATGTCACAAAATCAAGGAGCTGAGTGTTGACTTTAGGAAGAGAAAGCCAGAGGTGTACAATCTAGTGATCATTGGGGGATCAGAGGTGGAGAGGGTGAGGAAATTTAAGTTCTTGGGAGTCACTAACTTGGAGGATCTTTCCTGGACCTGACACACTAATGGCATCGTGAAGAAAGCACGTCAGCACCTCTTCTTCCTCAGGAGTTTGCGGAGGTTTGGTATGACACCAGAAATCCTGGCAAATTTCTACAGATGTGCGATGGAAAGTATGCTGACTTAGCTGCATCATGGTCTGGTATGGGGACATTAGTGTAAGGCCCTACAAAAGGTAGTGGACACAGCCCAGGACATCACAGGCAAAACCTTCCCCAGCGTTCCAGCTACATGGAACGCTGCGATCGGAGAACAACAGCAATCATCAGGGATTGGCACCACCTAGCACATGCTCTGTACTCACTGCTACCATCAGGAAAGAGGTATAGGTGCCTCAAGACTCACACTACCAGGTTCAGGAACAGCTGATACCCTTCCACGATCCGACCCCTCAACAACAAACTCAATGAGGGACTCATTTAAGGACTCTTACATTTGCAACTTATTGATATATAAAATTTACTCTGTATTGCAGTTTGTTTACATTCGTTAAACACTGTGTAGTTTTTTTTGCACTACCAAAAAGTGGTAATTCTGCCTGGCCCGCAGGAAAAAGAATATGATGTCATGTATGTACTCTGACAATAAATGTGAAATCTAAAGGACCATGCACTGTCAAAATGTTGGAAATATCACCTACAGTGTAAAACAGTGCTGGAGAAACTCAGCAGACCATATAGCATCAATAGGAAAGAATATATTTTGCTCATACCCTGATGAAGGGCTCAAGTTCATAAACATTGATTATGTATCATTCTCTTTGCTACACAGTTTGACCAGCTGAGTTACCCAGTATTGTGTTTTTATGGAGGGGGCAAGACCAGACAGAAAACCACTGCATTGCTTTCTCAGGGTTGGTTAAAATGGAGAGAACAAGTAGTGAACATCTGACATTTACACCAGAGGGCGTGTGGAGCCAGCAAAATGGTCACGATCCAGCAGCAAACCGTTGACAATGAAACACAAACATCTGCAGTTACTGTGATTGCAGTAAAAACACAGAAATACTTCATCCAGCATTTTTGTGCTTTTTTTAAAGTACTTTGTCATACACTTCTATGAAGCAGGAAAGTTAATCTTTAATAAGGGTGTGCTTTCAATGTGGATAGCAAGTTATTGAATTACAATTTCAGCCAGGAATCACTGGTGACAATAATGCCAACAGCAAGTTCCTTGACACTTCTTTCTATTGCTGCCGATCTGGGCTGAGCTACCCCTGTCTGCTACCTTGACATTTTTCCTGTTGTCACTTTAATTTATGATAAAAAAAATTCAACACCAGCCCACCTAGCACTTGACCAACAACTCAGCAGGTTACTGTTATGAGTGTGCGTCCAGGTCAGATGTACCCATCACGAGTGTGCATCCAAACCAGACACCCCCATCCCGGAATGTACATCCTTCTCAGGCTTTCCTTGATCTTGGTTTAGTCAACCTTTCACCCCAGCCGATCATGGTGGCACGTTGGGTGAAACTTCACCACGTTGTCTGTGACACTCACACATGAACCTATTAAGCAAGCTTCTCTGCCTTGACATCAATACAAAGCACTTCCTGCACAGAGGGTGGCAGTCCTTGCAGAGAATGCATCTGCCTTGCGAGAGTGGAGAGATTACCCAAAGTGGTGACTGACACAGTAATGTAGCTCGATCATTCTTACTCCTGCTCCACCAGCCAAGCCAGTGGCAGCTCCCAGATTCTTTTATTTTAGGCAACATTTGCCATTGAGGGAATTGATGGAGGGCCAGACGGATAAATATAATCTGCTGATAGATTCTTATTACAGCAACAAAAAGCCCTGTTCCACCTTTCAATAGGGTTCATTTCAGTATCTGTCCCATATTAATTCCATATCCCTTCAACATTCCGAAAAATATGGCCACTGATTATCTGACATGGAACCAGGCCTGTTGAGCAACTCAGTCCATGCAAACCAAGGCCCCATCTACACTAATCCTCTTCACCACCAGACAACCAGCAGCCTTCAACATATGGCATTTCAAGCGCTTGTCTACCCTGTGACGTATAGGTTAGAGCTCACATGTCAAACTCAGGCCCGCGGGCCAAATTTGGCCCGTGATATAATTATATTTGGTCCGCAAGATCATATCAAATATGTATTAGAGCTGGCCCGCTGGCTGCCGCGCCAGTATAGCGCATGCACAGCTAATACTACAAATCCCAGAATGCTTTGCAAATGTGTTGGTGCCGGCCCGTCAGCCCGCTAATCGCCCCCACCTCCTCTCTTTACTTTCATTAGCATCTGTGACCTGTCGCCGAACTCACGTGTAATAAACCCCTTACGGAAAATGGCCAAACGAAAGACAGAAAACAGGACCTTTCAAGACAGGTGGGAGGGAAACTCTGACCCCAGACTTTGATGAACTTGCATCTAAGAAGAGATGCCAAGTATCTGGTTTAGACCCAGGTGCATCAGAGTAAATCACAGTGTAGCAAGCTAAGCTTGGATTAATATTTTCTTTGGTTAACTTTGGACTGTTCATAGTTGAAAGATTGAATTTTCATTGAAGCAAGTTGTTATTTTTTTGACTTGTTGGCTTGTGAAAAAAAATACATTGAAAAGGAGCTTAAAGGCTAAGGAGAAATATTATTTATTGAATATTTTATTTCTCATTTGTTAATGCTTCTTCTGGAAAGAGTTTAACCAAAACTATTATTAAACATTTATTTTAATAAGAAAAAGTTTAACATTACATATGTTGAAAGAAGAAAAAACATGCAGATGTTGAAAATTTTCAATAAATATTTAGTTTGGCCTATGACTTAGTCCAAGTTTTTAATTTTGGCCCTCTGTGAATTTGAGTTTGACACCCCTGGGTTAGAGGGTTAATTGGTTGCTGTAGGTTACCCATGTGGGTGAGTGGTCAAATCTGAGGAGAATTAACGAAAATGCAGTGGTTAATGGGTGGTGTAGACTCAATGGGCTGAAGGGCCTGCTGTCATACTATGTACAAGTCCACTATTTCATGCCATGAGCAGTGACCAGCCTTCAAATAATCAATAACACTATCTTGGCTTAAACTATGCACCCAGTGTTAACAGTTTCTTCCTATCTACCCAATAGGGCCCCACAGTTTACTGGTTTTCAAAGTGAAAACCTCCATCTTTCTCATTGTTCGAATGGTCAGTCCTCCCACAGTAGCACGACCATGCCCTTGGGAACTATCCACAGTTATGCCTGTTACTGCCTCACCCACCTCCTTCATTTCAATAGCAACATGTTCCCCAATTCCATCGGTGAATACATTCATCACATTAGTGCACATGACATCAATTTAAGGTGAGTGCAGGAACATTCAGGGGAGATGCTTTCCCCCCCCCCTTCACTCAGAGTGGTGGGTGCCTGGAAGGTGGAGGATGATTCAATGGGGGCATTAAAAGACTTTTAGATAGGCACATGGATGTAAGAAAAATGGAGGGTTATGAGTGGTGAGGGAGAGAAGGGTTAGACTGATGTGGAGTAGGTTTATATAGGTCAGCACAACATTGTGAGCCGAAGGGCCTGCAGTAATGTTAGATATTCAATTAGATCTGTGCACTGCACCGCACAGCTCTGATGTGTTCTTTGTTTTCTCTCTAAATGTCTGGACAACTTTACACTCCACCTCATCACAGATGTTCCTTCAGTTCTACCTCTGTCAATGAGAACACCCTGGTTTTGACTGAAACACCAATTCTGCTCTCCATAGTTGCTGCCTGACCCACTGTATAACTTGAGCAATTTGTGTTTATTCCAAAGTGCACTCCTTGAAAACAGCTTCTGAATAACAAATTCCCTTTCCAATTCATTCTACAAACAGTTGTCATGGCTACAACACCCAAAACCTTTTCCATCAAAAAATGTGAGAATCTTTGCACTCCAAATCCCTTCACTCAGAGATGGCATTGGCAGAAGGGCCAGAATTCACAACTCATATTTAATCAGCTGGCATACACAGACAGACAGCCCCTTCTGTAAATCATATACCATGGATGAAAATCTCAGGCAAGTTAAACAAACCAGAGTGCTACATATTTCACTGATGTTGCTGCCTGCCAGTTCAGACACTAATGGAAAGGGCCTAAAAGTAACCTTGCTGTGAACATACTCAGATGGTTGGCATTCAAAATAGCCAGGCTCCAACATAGAAAGTAAGAGTTGTGGAGATGAGCCTTCTCAGAAGCAACCCTTTCTTTGCCTGAGGAATGGAACCAGGTAATGGGCACTACACAGTGGGGAGGAGGGGGCATTCAACCAGTCAACTCTGCACTACTTATATCAAGCAGTTCCAGTGGTCCTGCTTACCTTTCTCCAGCACCATGCATGTTCAATCCTTCCTCATACTTCTCCAGCAGGCTACAACTCAATTTGCCTCTATTCCCAATTCAAGCACTGCATGCCAAACTCAAACTTCTCATTACATTTGATTCCTTTCCCTCTATCCCTTTCACGGGAACTCAGGAAGAGGAGAAGCCATCTGGCCCATGAAGCCGACATCACTATTCAATTAGTTCAAGGTTGATCTGGACATGGGCTTGGCTACAATTATCCTTCGCGGTTAGTGCAATGCCTTTAAAGCGCCAGTGATTGGGACTGGACCAGGGTTCAAATCCCACGCTGTAAGGAGTTTGTTCATTCTCCCTGTATCTGTTGGAGTTTTCTCCAGGGGCTTCAGTTTCTCCCACCCCTCAAAAACGTACTGGGGTATAAATTGGGTGGCATGGACTCTTAGGGCTGAATTGGCCTGTTACAGTACTGTATATCTAAATTAGAAAAAAATTACCCAATCATTCCCTATACCTTTAAATTCCCCTACTATTCAAAAATCTACCTGTACATTAAATACTCTTAATGTGGCAGCCTTACCGCTTCCTCGGACAGGAAATACCATAAATTCACTACTTTCTGGGAACTGTACCCCCTCCTCTGTCTTACTCTACTCCCCTGAATCTTCAGGCTATGCCCCCTAGCTTTGGTGTCACCCACCAGTGGAAAAAAACTCCCACCTATATCTAATCTATTACTGTGATAATTTTATATATTTCTACAAGGACCCCCCTCCCCCCAATCCTTCTAAACTCCAGTGAGCACAGTCCCAGGCAACTCAATCTCCCCTCCTAAGCTTAGCCTCTCATTTCTGGTATCAACTTGATGTTTCCATCTTCCACCAGGTCCCTTCATCATCCTTTGGGGCCTCGTCAGTGGGGATGGGAAAAATGCTTCTTCCTCTGAGAGAATTTTAGAACTAGGGGTCATAGTTTAAACTCAAGAAGTCTCCTACTGAAACAATGTGGCAGTGAAATCTTTTCTAACAAGCGTTAGGGATCTTTTGAACCCTTCCAAAGAGCAGTAGAGCAGAAGCTTTGAATATTTCAAGGCACATGTAGGTAGATTCTGATATGGCAGTGAAGGGGTGTCAAAGATAGACGAGAGTGCAGGGTTATAGTGGGATCAGATGAACCACCAGCATATCACATCATGGGAGGGAAGTTGTTGGAGAAGATTCTAAGGGACAGGATTTATGTTCACTTGGAAAGGCAAGATGGGCATAGATGGGTTAATTTTCCTGCAAGGCAGGGGAGTCTGGAACTAAAAGTGAGAGGTGAAATTTTCAATGTGCTCTAAGAGGGAAATTTATCCACACGGTGGGTGGTAGTTTATAGAATATGTCATCAGCGGTGGCGGTGGAGGCAGATACAATCAAGGTTAAGAGTTTGAACGGGAGAGGCAGAGGGAGATGGGCATATTGCAGACACATGGATTTTGTGTAGATAGGCACCATGGTTGTCATGGACCAGGTGAGTCAAAGAATCAGTTTACATGCTGTACAATTGTACATATAAGCTGGCTTGAGTAAATGAACAGCCTTTCTGGCTTCTAATTTGTATGTAGAACTCTTATGGATCAACCCCAGCCTCTCCCAACCATCTCCAGATCTAAAGTCCCCTTAACATAACATAACATAACAATTACAGCACGGAAACAGGCCATTAGGCCCTTTTAGTCCGCACCGAACCAAACACCCCTTTCTAGTCCCACCTCCCTGCACAATGCCCATAACCCTCCATCTTCTTCTCATCCATATACCTGTCCAACCTATTCTTAAATAATACAATTGACTCCGCCGCCACTATTTCTCCCGGAAGATGATTCCACACAGCTACCACTCTCTGAGTAAAGAAGTTCCCCCTCATGTTACCTCTAAACCTCTGCCCCTTAATTCTTAACTCATGTCCTCTTGTTTTAATCTTTCCTCCTCTTAATGGAAATAGTCTATCCACATCCATTCTGTCTATCCCTTTCATAATCTTAAATACTTCTATCAAATCCCCTCTCAACCTTCTACGCTCCAAAGAATAAAGACCCAATCTGTCCAATCTCTCCCCATACTCCAGATACTTAAACCCAGGCAACGTTCTGGTAAACCTTCTCTGCACTCTCTCCACTCTGTTTGGAAACATTCGTGTTAGTCTCTTTGGAACCCTCTCAAAAGCTTCACATCTTCCCTCAAGGATTACATCCAGGAATGAATGGAAAATTCCAGTATAACTAGTGTATTAAAAAGATGAATCATCACTTCTTTGCTCTTGTACCATGACTCTGCCAAAGAAGTATTTTTAAATCACTTCCTCAATTTGCCGCCACCTTCAGCCATGCACATACATCCCCAGATCTGTTCTTCAGCCCCTCTTCCATTTGTGCCCCTCTTCTCATCAGAATTCAGCACTTCACATTTCTTGGTATTACATTTCATCTGCCATCTGTGCTGATTTCACCAGTCATCTACATCTTGGCCTGCAATGTTAAGCCTTGTTTTATGCCTCCAAGTTTTTTTTGTTAGCTGCAAATTTGGAAATGCTGGCATGTTTGAAATCCAAGCCAGAACGAACAAAAAGCAATCCACGAATCGGTTTACCTGCTGTATTACTGGAAGGCTCTACTGCGGAAGAGACTAGTTCCTCTCATTAGGACCACATCCCTCAGTAATGTGGAGATGCCCTGCTCCATCAATTCAGCCATTAAGATACTGCAAGAGAGCACACGTACCCTGTCGAGATCTGGGTGCACCAAGGCCACATAGTCATTGCAGGCGACAACATTGCCGAGCGCAGACAGGCGTTCCTCCACTCTTTGGATGGCCACAGAGTCCGGAAGACAATTTCTAATGTGTTGCAGCTCTTGATCAGTTGTGTTATTAGGGACCAATAAACCATGCCGATTACCTGTTGGAGTCAACCGTGCTGATTAGGACAAGTCGATGTAATGCATTATTATCCAAATAAAGTGTTTTCTAAAACCAAGTTCACCATTATAGCAATTACATCAGGCTTAAAGTCCCGGAGTCACGAAGACTCTTCACCCCATTAAGTCCATGCCAACCCTTAACCAACCATTTCATTCTTTCCACATTCCCAATTCCGCCCGCCCCCCCCCCCACCAGATTCCACCCTCACTCTCCACCATGAACAATTTACAGTGGCCACTTTACCCATGGAACGTATTTATGTGATGCGAGGTCAAAAGGAGAGTGTGCACTGAACACATAGCACTGGAGGTCAGCACTGAATTCCAGTCATGGGAGCAGTGCAGAAGCAGACCCATCAGCTGCAACACTCGCTTGGTTTCTGGTTCATCAAATAAAAGCACCTTGTATTTTCAAAATTCATCACTAACCGATCGTTAACGGCCATAGAAAAGGTGAGTGGGACCAGCTTCTTGAACATTCTTGGGCATAATGGTTAGCGCAACACTGTTACATTACCAGCGACCCAGATTAGAGTCTGGCGCTGTCTGTAAGGAATTTGTACATTCTCTGTGACCTGCACGGGTTTTCCCCGTGGGCGCCAGTTTCCTCCCACCCCTCAAAATGTACGGTTAGTGGCTACCAGTAATTGGGGTTCATTGAGTGACACGGGTTTCAATGACCAGAGGTATTGTTGAAAATATTTTGAACAAGATAGGATGGTGTGTCCTTGAAGGGAACCTGAGGTAGTGGCATGCCCTTGAAATGCCTACCAAAAGTATTCACATTATAAAATGACACGATCCACGCATATTTTACAGGAAGATTCAGTCAGGTACTAAAATGGTTACTCCCTTGACTTATTATACATGGTGCACAGTCTGCTCCATGGTAAATGTTAAATCAGCCATTATTGTAACATTTTTAATGCTCAATGGTAATTTTTCAAAAATTTAAACAATTGTAACAGGCTAATTTGGCCCCACAAGTCTGTGATGCACAATTTACACCCCATTAACCTACACCCCAGTACATTTTTGAATGGAGAGGAAATCGGAGCTCCCGGGAAAAACCCACAGACATGGGGAAAATGTACAGATGGACAGCATGGGACTTGAACCCCAGTGCCGATTGTTGGCACTGTAAAGGCATTTGGCTAACGGCTACGCCAACTGTGTCATTTCAACAAATCCAGGACAGAGGGATGGAGAATTTAAAAAAAAACTGCAACCCTCCTGTGAGATGAAGATGAGCCCTTGATGAAGGGATCAGGCCCGAAACATTGGTTATATTTTTGCCTCCGATGGACTCTACGAGACCAGCTGAGTTCCTACAGCAATTGTGTATTTACTAAAATCACAATGTCAACATATATTGACAACTTCTGTTGTCAAGCACAGGCTAGAAAGGCTGAAGGGGCTCTTTTTGTCATGTGTTCTATGGTTCCTGTGCTGGCACACCATTATGTGCTGAAATTCCAATGATGGGACTATCCAACTTAAAAAAAGTCAGGGTTCTAGAGCATGGAAACAGGCCCTTCAGCCCACCTTTCCATGTTGACCAAACTAGTTACATTTGCCTGCAAAAACACAAATGCTGGAGGAACTCAGCAGGTCTTGAGCGTCATAGGAGGTAAAGATATATAACCAACGTTTCAGGCCTGAGCCCACCTGCAAGGTACAAGAATAAGGTGGACCAGCACCCGAGTTAGAAGGCTGGGGAGAAGGAAAGAGCAAGAGGAGCACAGACCAATAGACAAAAGGTGATAATTGGACATGGATAGAAGAGAGGAAAAATGGGAAATGATGGGTTGAGGGTGACTCTGTGAAGGCAGAGCTGGGGGAAAGGAGTCAGAGGGAAAGGGGGAGGGAGAGAGAGAGAGAGAGAGAGAGGAAAGGAGAAATAAGGATAGATTGGGGAGGTGGGGCTAACAGAAACCCGAGAAGTCAATGTTAATGCCATCTGGTTGAAGGGTGCCCAGATAGAAGACGAGATGTTGTTCCTCCAATCCACAGGTGGTCTCAGCCTGGCAGTGCACGAGACCATGGATAGACACGTTAGCAAGGGAATGAGGTTTGTTTGCGTTCAGCCCATATCCCTCAAAACCTTTCCTATCCGCATATCTTCTTGCACCTGTCTCTTGAACGTTACATTTGTTCCTGCTTCTCCCACTTCCATTGGAAGCTCATTCCATATACCCACAACCCTTTGTGAAGGTGGACCCCCTCAGCTCCCGCAAAAATATCCCTTCCCACCTCAAAACCATCGCCTTCTAGCATTTACCCTATCGACACCATCATGATTTTGTAAACCTCTTCAAGATCCCCCTCAGCCTCCTATGCTCCAGAGTAAAGTCCCAAGCAGTCCAGACTCTCCTTATATTTCAAGCTGACCATTCCCTGCTACATTCTTGTGAATGATTTCTCCTTCGAGATATCTTTCCCAACTGTGGATAGTGTGGTCTCACCAATGTCATGTACACTTGTACTATGATATCCCTGTTCCTGCACACAGTGATCTGACCCTATCACCACCCTATCTACTTGCACCACTTCCATGGAACCTGTACTTCCCCTCCCTCTACAGCTCCCAAGTCCCTTTGTGCTACAGCATACCCCTAGGTTCCACCATTCACTGTGCAAGTCCTGCTCTGGTTTAACTTACCAGAGTGCAATTTCCACTTGTCAGAATTAAATTCCTTCTGCCACTTTCTCAATCTAGACCCTGTTGCAATTATAGAATATTACTGCACAATACAGGTCCATCAGCCCTCAATATTGTGCTGACCTACATAAACCTACTCAACAAATAAACCTTCCCTACCTCACACCTGTAACCCTCTACGTTTCTTACATCCATGTGGTTAAGTCTCTTAAATGTCCCTATTGTTCCAGCCTTCACCACCACCCTGGCAATGCATTCCAGGCACCCACTACTCTGTTAAAAAAAAACTTACCCCTGACATCTCCCTAAACTTCCCTCCCTTCACCTTATACATGTCCTCTGCTATTTGATACTGTCGCCCCAGGAAAAAGGTGCTGGCTGTCTGTCCTATCTATGACTTTCATAATCTTGTCAACCTATTAAATCACCGCTCATTCTTCTTCACTCCAAAGGAAAAAGCTCTAGCTTTGTTAATCTTGCCTTGTAAGTCACATTCTCCAATATCTAGGCAGCATCCTTGTAAATCGCCTCTGCACCCAACCCAAAGCTTCCACATCCTTCCTGTAATGAGGTGACCAGAACTGAACACAATATTCCAAGTGTGGTCTAACCAGAGTTTTATAGAACTGCAACATCACCTCACTGCTCTTGTATTCAATCCCCCGACTAATGAAGGCCAACATACTATAAACCTTCTGAACTACCCTATCAACCTTTGTGGCAACCTTGAGAGATCTGTGGACTTAGACCCCAAGGTCCCTCTGTTCTTCCACACTTAAGAATCCTGCCATTAACCCTATACTCCGCCTTCAGGATTGACCTTCCAAAATGCATCACCTCACATTTATCCATATTGAACTCCATCTGCCACCTCTCTGCTCAGCTTTGCATCCTGTATGTCCTATTGTAACCTACAACTCCATATGCTATCCATTACACCTCTAACCTTTGTGTCATCAGCAAATTTACTAACCCATCCTTCCATTTCTTTGTCCAGGGCATTTATAAAAATCACAAAGAATAGGGGTCCAGAACAGATCCCTGCTGAACTCCACTAATCACCGACCTCAAATCAAGGCAGAATACTTTCCGTCCACTGCTTTCTAAAGGCAAGTCAATTCTGAATCCACACAGCCAAAGTTCCATGGCTCATGACTTTCTGAACAAGTCTACATGGGGGACCTGGACAAATGCCTGACTAAAATCCTTATCAATCACAGCTACCACCCTACCTTCATCAATTTCTTTTTACATTGCCTCAAAAAAAAACTCAATTAAGCTCATGGAGCATGACCAGTGCCTCAAAACCATGAGAATAATATACTTCTCTAAATGCTTTAAACTATGTCCCTAAGAATCCTCTCCAATAGTTTGCCCAGCACTGTCTCAAGACTCACTAGTCTATAATTCTCAGGATTCTCCCTAAACAAAAGGTCTATATTTGCCAATCTCCAATCCTCCAGTACTTCCCCTGTGGCCAGGGAGGATGCAAAGATCATTGCCAATGCCCCAGCAATCTCTTCCCTCACTTCCTGTAGTAACCTGGGTATATCTCATCTGGTCCCAGGGACATCAATCCAAATGTTTTAAGAAGATCCTCTTTTCTTAACCTCAATGTGCTCCAGCACATTAACCTATTCTATATTGACCTCAAATTGTCCAAGGTCCTGCTCTCTGGTGAATACTGAAGGAAAGTATTAATTTAGAACCTCTCTGATCTTGTCTGCCTCCAGGCACATGTTTTCTCCTTTATCCTTGTGACCCTACCTTCTCTCTTGTCATTCTCCTGTTCTTCACATTAGCATAGAACACCTTTGGGTGAAAGCCAAGGCCTTTTCGACCCCCTTCTTACTATCTGAAGTCCATTCTTAAGTTCCTTCCTGGAAATCATGTAATTCTCACGAGCCCTTCCTGACTTTTGCTTCCTAAACCTTCTGTATGCTTCCGTCTTCCTCATAACCAGCTATCTCACCTCTTTTGTCAACCACAGTTCCCTGATCCTACCATCAATGGGTCAAACCTATCCTGAACTCAGAACAAGTGGTCTCTAAACTTCATCCACATTAGTTCTAAGCTTTCACCTTTAGTTCTGTACTTTCACCTTTGAACATCTGTTCCCAATTTACTTTCACTAGTTCCTGCCTCATCCCATTGTAATTAGCCCTTCCCCAATTAACCACTTTACCACCTCGTCTGCTTTTATCCTTGTCCATGGCTATGCTAAAGCTCAAGGAGTTGTGGTCACCATCACTGAAATTTTCACCCACCAAGAGGTCTGACAACTGACCGGGTTCATTACTCAGTACTAGATCCAGAATGGTCTCTCCTCTTGCTAGCTGGTTCACGTACTGTGTCAGAAATCCTTCTTGGACATTCCTGATAAATTCTGCCCCATCAGTAAGGAGGTGCCAGTTAATATTTAGGAGTTTGCAATCACCCATAGCCAAATCCTTGTTATTTTTGCACCATTCCAAAATCTGCCTGCTTATCTGCTCCTCAGTGTCCCAAAGGCTACTTGGGGGCCTTTGGAGTATTGCCAATACAGTGATCACTCCCTTCCTGTTTCCAATTTCCACCTACACCAATTCAGTATACAATCCTTACCCACCATTCAGCTGTGATACTATCCTGAGGAGTAATGCTACTCCCTCCCTCCTTTATGTCTCTTTCTATCCCAACTGAACATTCAAAGATGTAAGATAATCATAGATAATCTTCAGTTTTTATTCTTTACCCCTGATTTAATACAACCAAACGAGAGTAGGATGGCAAAGCACAATGGTTACAAGAGATAACTGCACACTTTGTTCAAATTTCTGAGCGCATTTAAATGATCTCTTAATCTCAGAAGTCTTCAGCTTTTCCCAGTAATTGGTAATATGAAAGAGATGATGACAGAACGTGCCTCCCACATATAGACGTATGAGAAATATGGTGGGTAAGAAGCCTCCTTCCAGTCATAGCAGACTAGTTATAATGAATGTAACAACATGATTGTAAACCTGCTGAAGTTCAAGTCTAACTGATGCACACTCTTCCTTTAACATCAGTGGAAACGTACCACACTTCCATCAGCTCCTGCTGCCTGCTCACAGGAAACTAAGGAAAAGTAATGCAGCTCCTCATCACTAATATAACCTTAAAAAAGTCACCACACAATAATGACAAAAGCCCCTTTTACTCTAGAATCCCATTAAATTGGCCGCTCAGTGTCCCGGGAAAGGAATGGGGGGGGGTTGACTTTTTCCACCAACTACCAACTTTCCAAAACTGTTTAAAAATTGTCGACTACTGCAATTTACTTCCTCTCTTCCTCCTGTTGAGTCTTTCCCATGGCAAAGTTTACACCTTCATTGTCATCTTTTCTTTTTTTTTTCATATTCCTGCACACGCAAAAAACATGTGTCATTTCAATCCCACAATGCAATTGCCCATTTCACATTTGCCTGATTGCAACACTGGCATCTGCAGATTGTACTAGGGGTCAAGGCAGTCAATCCCTGGCATGAGATGACGTCATCTGACGTTGGCGTTCAGCTGATTTTGCTTTCACATTAGATATTTTAAAGGCCGATTGGCCGTTAATTCCTGGAATCATTTGCAAGTATGAAAGGGGCTAAAGTGACATCTTGCAATGGGAAAGCCTAAAACGAGTTTCAACCTGGTTTGATGCTGAATTCTCACGCAGGAGTCGCAACCAACTCTGGACCTGATTGGGAAGATAAATATAAAATATTCATGGTTGTCACTTCGATCAGCTCCAGATCTTAGCACTATCGTCAACTGGAATAAATTAAATAGCCACAGAGGCAGGCAGCAAGAATCAATCCCGTGACTGTCACATCTTCACCGCACTGGGATCACAACCTCAGATTGGGAAGGAACTAAAACATTTGGAAGTTTATAATAAAACCAACCAAAATATTGAAAGAGAAACGTAAAGGGAATTGGAAATATATTTTAAAAGAAATTACTTGCAGCACCATGGGGAAAGAGCAGACATGGGCTGAAACCATTTTTTAAAAAGTCTTTTATATAGAAAATGACCTGAATTCCCCTTTGAAATAAAGGCCGCCTGCCCCTCCCCCTCAACTCCCAGCCCACGAGGCAGCTTCAGCAGACTCCTCAGATGGCCAAGTTGGAGTCTGAAGTTATTCATCAATTATTGAAGTGGCAGACGGAACAGCTCAATCATGTGGCCTGAACCCAGGGGAAGGTGACCTCAATTTCACAGCCTGCTCGCCACCTTTGTGAAGATCCAATGTCAGGCCTTTTATTTTCGAAAACGCAATTTGAACCTGCAATTGATCATCCCTGACCCACTAAATGCATCACCAATCATGTGGTTCTGAGGCATGACATGCTCTGTGCCACTTTCAGGGGAACATTCTGGAAAAGGCTGTGCAGTACAAGCCGTGGCTGAAATGTACAATTATAGCTTTCTTCAACAACAGTTCCTCATTTGCGCTGCATCTGCTTTCAACCAATTCAGTCAGTGTAGATGCTCAGCACCACTCCCCTGAACTTAGTTCAATCAATAAAAATTGTCATCGATTTGATCCATTAAACCTGGATTGTTGATCTAATTCTAAACAAACTAAAGTGCTTTACATGAGGCATAAAATACAAAGCATAGTAAACAAGACTATTGTGGCCAGATGGTCCATGGCGATACAGGTAGTCCTCGACTTCCATCTATGCGAGTTACATCCATCCGCACATATGACCGAATTTAAAAAAATCTTTATTAAAAATTTCTGTTCAAGTACATATTTTGTATTAAATGTACTGTATACACTGGTTCCCTCTCCCGGCAGCAGCCTGATGTCACTGCTTCCTGCAGCAACCCCGAAGTCCCCGCTCCCTGAGGCAGCCTTGATGTCAGAGTCCAATGACTTTATTATATACTAGATGGGGATCGGGGAGTACCTTTATTGAAGGTACTCTATATATGTTTACAAAAATGCCCTCGCTTGAATAAATTCATCTTCAAAAACAGATTCCTGATTTTCCTAGGACTCCCAAGGTGAATATTGTTGATACATTTGTTTTTGAACTACAATCTCCCTATAAAGGCTTAATATTTCTTATCTATGACAAATTGGCTGATCTAAGACAAGCCCCATTAATTGAAATCAAGAACCCCTGGGAGCAAGATTTGAACCTTTCACTGCCCAATGAGGTTTGGAATTCTATTTTTAAACTGATTTAAACAACATCCCTTTGTGCAAGACATTGTCTGTTGCAATTCAAAGGGGTACACAGACCACCTATGTCTAAAGTTAAATTGTCTCATTTTTATTTGGACACAAATCCCTGACATGATAAATGTAAAACAGGCGATGCTTCTTTATGTTCTGGACTTGTCCTAGCTTAGAAAAATTTTGGAATGAAATTTTTTGAACACGATTGACAATTCTCAATTTAATTGCTCTTTTTGGAACATTCCAAGAAGATGATATATAACTAACGTCAATTCAAAGTCACATTTTATCTTTTACTTCGTTGATGGCCAGATGCACAATTTTAATCAAGTGAAAAGACAAGACTCCACCTATACATGCACAATGGCTAAGGGATATAATGTCTTGTTTAAATTTGGAAAAAATGAATCAAAATATTAAATTCCAAATGATATGGGGCTCGTTCATGGACTACTACCATAACCTTAAGATGTAGTGTTATTCTGGAATCTTGGCATTGTGTTGTCCCTCTCTTAGATCGTCCCACATGGATTTATGAATGTTAATCTTCAACCTTGTTTAGGGGAAGGGGTTTAGAAATTTTAAAAAAATATTTTGTTATTCTCTTTGTGCTTTGGAACTTGTACTTATGATCATTTTTATAACTTTTTCTCTGGTCTTGTAGCACATTTCATAAGTATTCAACTTTTTTATTGTAAAAAATATCAATAAAAATAATTTAAAAGGAAAAAATCCCTTACTAACCACAGAGCACCCATGCCATAGGTGCTAGAGTTAGTGAGGGATTACTTAATGTGGAATGTGAGTGGAAAGACAAAGATTGAGATCCACTGTTATAAGGGATCAGAGATGTAGGATCAAGTTGACCTGTTTGGCTGTGGAGGAATCCTTCTCACTGTACCATGCTTAATGTGACCAAATTCAATACTTGCATCAAATGTTGAGAGACATAATTCCCCATGCATGCTGACAATTCCTTTTCTTCCAAAAGCCAACAGATTCTATCACTTAAGAATTTTTATTTGATGCAGACACTTGGAGATTTTCCACAATTCCACACAAAACATGCAAAGGAAGGCTTGGGATCTATGGGCACTCCAGCTATGTTTAAGAAGCATTCAGAGACAGACAAGATATGGAAGGATATAGATTTCTGCAGGTAGATGGGATTAGTTTAGATTGGCATCATGGTCAGCACAGACATCATGGTCTGAGGACATGTACTAGGATGCACTCTTCTATATGCTCCTCACTCTGGGAGGCAAATAGTACAAACCCATCACGATGAATGCACCTTTCTTATTTCTGAGCTCTACCCATATCACCTTACAGATGGATGATCCACAATGTCCTCTCTTAGTGCAGTTGAAACATTCTACCTCATCAACAAATCTACTCCCCCACCTATTTTACATCCTTGTACCTGGAATATCACGCTACCAGCCCTGAGCTGTTCACAGCCAAGTTTCTGTAATAGCTACAATATCGTAGCTCCTGTAGTAATCCCGACTTCGTCCTTCTACCTTACCCGCAATGTGTGTTGCATTAATTCAAAAACCGTACATGCCATCGTATAGGACGACCCGGAATTTCCACCTAAAATGTAGATTGTGAGTAATACCCTTTGTAGAAGATGGTCCCCCCAAATCTGTCACTTACTGCTGACCAGTGGATGCTGTTAAAAGCAAATCACAATATTTTAATAACAAATTATCATTTAAAAGTTTCAATTTTATTTGGATATTTTAAAATAAACCACTGTTGGCTCCTGAAACAGGCCATTTAAAGCCTGTACAAAGCCAACAGCAGTCGAACTGGGGCATGCGCAAGATTGCATTGGAGCCTGCAGGAAGATGGCGGCAGTGTTGCGACTGTTGTCAATGTGAGAATTTTAAACTCTTTGTATAGGATTTTAAGGTGACATTTTTACATTTCCGATTGTCCTATACAACAACATGTACGGTACATTCAGGTCTCATTCTTGCCATGTTCATTCTCAAGGCCTAGCCTGTTTTCCTGATTGGTCTTATGTAGCTAACGTTTATCTTCTCCTCCATCACTTTCCTGTTAACCCAATGCTCCAGTTTCTACCCACCTGCCTAAAAAGCAGGAACAGAACTCCCTATTGATGCCCCTCTGGTCTAGGTCCTTTTTGTCCAGGTCCCATCTGCCCAGAAAGGATCCCAGTTGTCCAGGTTATCCAAAACCCTCCCTCCTACTCTAGCGCTTTTGCCACACATTCAATAAGACTGAGGAGGAGAATTAGGCCATCCAGTTAATCAAGCCTGCTCCATCATTCCAATCATAGCCACCTATATATTCTTTCTTTCAACCCATTCTTCTGCCTTCTCCCCAGAACATTTGACACTCTCAATAACCAAGGAACTAGCAACTTCTTTAAATCTAGATTCACCACCCTCTGGCTGAACAAACTTTGCCCCACTTCTGTTCTAAAGGGACATCCTGTTATTCTGAGGTTATGTCCTCTGGTCCCAACACTTCCCTGACTGGAAACTTATTCATTTTTTTAATTTTTTTATTTTTCACACCATAAATCACATTAGCCATGATATACACTATTTCTTTTTCACACATATACAGTGACTTTTTCTCCCCCCCCCCCTCCTCCCAAGCCACCCCCCCACCCCCCCCTCATCCATTTTAGGTATACAATCTAGGTTGCATTAAGCCAGTCAGACAATGTTGTCATTCAACAAAAATACACCAGAAATTCTACTGAGTCCATTCTTTTCTTTCCTTCTCCTTCCATCAATTTAGGTAATGTTTGTCCCCGGTAGGTTTTCGCTATTGTATTTAATGTAAGGCTCCTATACTTGTTCGAATATTTCAATATTATTTCTTAACCTATATGTTGTTTTTTCTAATGGAATACATTTATTCATTTAAATTTAGTAGTTTCTTCCTTTTAATTTGGTTATGTATTCCATTAATATTTAAAGTCATATAGTTCAGCGTAGCCCTTTTATATTTTGTTTATCTTCTCTTTCCGTTTTTCCATCATTACCTTTCCTCCTTTTCCATTTCTGTTTTCTTATTTTCAACTCTTTATAAGACAACATTCCTACAACATCCAACATTTTCCTTATTCTCCTATTTCTATCTTATTTATCCCCAATCTCCCCTTCCCCTCCTGAGCTGTCCTTTATCCCTTGTCGGACAACCACATCTCCCCTCTCCATTTGGATTTGCGAATCCACTCGCAAGCGTCAACTGATTTTGCAGTGACCGCTATTTCCCCCCACCCCGCCCCCCCCAGAAAAGATTTCACTTTTCATATGTCACAAAGGTCACTCTTTTAATTCCCTCCTTATTCTCTCTATTCCATTACCTTCCCTTATTAATTCTTGTCTATACTATCTATATTTTCCTCTAAGTACAGATACTTTCACGTATGCACATTGTCTCTATTCACTCTTATACCTCTTTACCCGCATACATATCAATCGTGATCATTTTTACTCTCATTACCCGTCTTCGTCCCTCAGTCTATTTTTGTCTTTACCCACATACATATCAATCGTGATCATTTTAACTCTCATTACCCGTCTTCCTCCCTCAGTCTATTTTTGTAATTGTTCTGCAAATTTTCGTGCTTCTTCTGGATCCGAGAATAGTCTGTTTTGTTGTCCTGGAATAAATATTTTCAATACCGCTGGATGCTTTAGTATAAATTTATACCCTTTCTTCCATAAAATCGCCTTTGCTGTATTGAACTCTTTTCTTTAGGAGTTCAAAACTTATATCTGGATAAATGAAGATTTTTTGCCCTTTATACTCCAATGGTTTGTTGCCCTCGCTTACTTTTTCCATTGTCTTCTCCAGTACCTTTTCTCTTGTAGTATATCTTAGGAATTTTACTACAATAGATCTTGGTTTTTGTTGTGGTTGTGGTTTAGAGGCCAATACTCTATGTGCCCTTTCTATTACTGGAAACATATTCTTGACGTCCACTCTGTCCAGTCCTTTCAATGTTCAGTAGGTTTCAATGAAACTCATCCTTCTAAACTCCAATGAGTACAAGTTTAGAGCCATCAAACACTGTTCACAAATCCCCTCTGGATATTTTCCAATGCCAGCACATCCTTCTTTAGAGAAGGGGCCCAAATCTGCTTGAAAAACTCCAAATGTGGTCTGACTAATCCCTTGTAAAGCCTCAGTATTACATCTTTGCCTTTATATTCGAGTTGTAACTTTTCTTAAAATTTAAATTTAGACATACAGCATGGTAACAGGCCCTTTCAGCCCATGAGCCCATGCTGCCCAATTGCACCCAATTAACCTACAACCCAGTCTGTTTCTAATGGTGGGAGGAAACCAGAGCTCCTGAGGAAAACCCATGCAAACATGGAGAGAACGTGCAAACTCCTACAGACAGTGCAGGATTCGAACCCCAGTCCTGAATACTGATGCGCTTACTGCTACTCTAACAGTATCTAGAAATGAATGCTAACATTAAATTTGCCCTTACGTCTGACTCAACCTTCCAATTAACCTTCAGGGAATCCCGCACTGGGGCTCAAGTCCCTTCAGACCTCTGGTTTGTGAATTTTATTTTATTTAAAAAAAACCATTTAGACATAAAGCCCTTTCAGCCCACAGGTCTGTTCTTTCTTTTCTTTGGCTTGGCTTCGTGGACGAAGATTTATGGAGGGGTATGTCCACGTCTGCTGCAGGCTCGTTGGTGACTGACAAGTCCGATGCGGGACAGGCAGACACGGTTGCGGCGGTTGCAGGGGAAAATTGGTTGGTTGGGGTTGGGTGTTGGGTTTTTCCTCCTTTGTCTTTTGTCAGTGAGGTGGGCTCTGCGGTCTTCTTCAAAGGAGGTTGCTGCCCGCTGAACTGTGAGGCGCCAAGATGCACAGTTTGAGGCGAGATCAGCCCACTGGCGGTGGTCTATGTGGCAGGCACCAAGAGATTTCTTTAAGCAGTCCTTGTACCTCTTCTTTGGTGCACCTCTGTTTCGGTGGCCAGTGGAGAGCTCGCCATAGAACATGATCTTGGGAAGGCGATGGTCCTCCATTCTGGAGACGTGACCCACCCAGCGCAGTTGGGTCTTCAGCAGCATGGATTCGATGCTTGCAGACTCTGCTAGCTCGAGTAATTCGATGTTGGTGATGAAGTCATTCCAATGAATGTTGAGGATGGAGCGGAGACAGCGCTGATGGAAGCGTTCTAGGAGCCGTAGGTGATGCAGGTAGAGGACCCATGATTCAGAGCCGAACAGGAGCGTGGGTATGACAATGGCCCTGTACACGCTGATCTTTGTGTGTTTCTTCAGGTGGTTGTTTCTCCAGACTCTTTTGTGTAGTCTTCCAAAGGCGCTATTTGCCTTGGCGAGTCTGTGGTCTATCTCTTTGTCGATCCTTGCATCAGATGAAATGGTGCAGCCAAGGTAGGTAAACTGGTTGACCGTTTTGAGTTCAGTGTGCCCGATGGAGATGTGGGGGGGCTGGTGGTCATGGTGGGGAGCTGGCTGATGGAGGACCTCAGTTTTCTTCAGGCTGACTTCCAGGCCAAACATTTTGGCAGTTTCCGCAAAACAGGACGTCATGCACTGGAGAGCTGGCTCTGAATGGGCAACTAAAGTGGCATCGTCTGCAAAGAGTAGTTCATGGACAAGTTGCTCTTGTGTCTTGGTGTGAGCTTGCAGGAGCCTCAGATTGAAGAGACTGCCATCCGTGCGGTACCGGTTGTAAACACCGTCTTCATTGTTGAGGTCTTTATTGGCTTGTTTCAGCATCATGCTAAAGAAGATAGTAAAGAAGGTTGGTGCGAGGACGCAGCCTTGCTTCACGCCGTTGTCAATGGAGAAGGGTTTGAAGAGCTCATTGCTGTATCTGACCTGACCTTGTTGGTTTTCGTGCAGTTGGATAACCATGTTGAGGAACTTGGGGGGGCATCCGAGACGCTCTAGTATTTGCCAAAACCCTTTCCTGCTCATGGTGTCAAAGGCTTTGGTGAGGTCAACAAAGGTGATGTAAAGTCCTTTGTTTTGTTCTCTGCACTTTTCTTGGAACTGTCTGAGGGCAAAGACCATGTTTGTGCGAAAGCCACACTGTGATTCTGGGAGGACATTCTCGGCGACACTAGGTATTAGTCTATTAAGGAGAATCTTAGCGAAGATTTTCCCAGCAATGGAGAGCAGCGTGATTCCCCTGTAGTTTGAGCAATCTGATTTCCCGCCTTTGTTTTTATACAGGGTGATGATGATGGCATCACAAAGGTCCTGAGGCAGCTTTCCTTGGTCCCAGCAGAGCATGAAAAACTCATGCAGTTTGGTATGCAGAGCTTTGCCGCCAGCCTTCCAGACCTCTAGGGGGGGATTCCATCCATACCTGCTGCTTTGCTACTTTTCAGTTGTTCAATTGTCTTATATGTCTCTTCCCGGGTAAGGACCTCATCCAGCTCTAGCCTCAAGGGTTGTTGAGGGAGCTGGAGCAGTGCGGATTCTTGGACTGTGCAGTCCAAGAATTGGCACCACCCAATTAACCTACAACCTATGGTACATTTTGAATGATGGGAGGAAACCGGAGCTCCAGGGGAAAACCCATGTAGACAAGGAGAGAATGTACAATCTCCTTACAGACAGCAAGGGATTCGAACTGCAGCTGTGATCGCTGGCGCTGTAAAGGCACTACGCTAACTGCTATGCCAACTATGCTGCCCTATGTTCTAATTCTCTCACTATTTAGAAAATATTCTTCTTTATTCCTCCTACCAAAGTGCTACGAACATTTCTCTGTGCTGTATTCCATCCACCACTTACATACTTTGTCCATTTTCCCAACCTGTCCAAGTCCCTTTGCAGACTCCCTCTTTCCTCAACACTACCCACTCCTCCACCCATCTTTATGTCATGCACAAACTTGGCCACAGAGCAATCAATTCCATCATCCAAATCATTATATATGCTATGAAAAGTCACAGACCCAATTTCTAACTGCACTCGAAGCTCATCGACCTTGTTTTGTAAACTTCAAGCATTTAAATACAATGTCATCACTATTCTCACCCTTGTCCCAGTGCTGACAAGAGTTTAAAATTGTATCCCTTTTTGAAGTTGCAGTCTTTTGTTTTGTTCTGGAGACTTCAATAACCTCCTCTGCATCCTCCTTCCCTTTATCGACTTTTCCAATCTGTTGAACCTACCCCACTCGTCTTTAGACCTGCCCACAGCTGCAGTTATGCGATTTGATAGAACCCTGAACCCATCATGGGTGAGGTGGAACCCATTCAATCAGAACCCAGGTCCCAGCATGGGTGAGGTAGAGCCCAACCTGTTAGAACCCTGGACCCAACATGGTTGAGTGGAACCCATCCCAGTTTTGAATGTTTTATTTATGATTTTCCAAACTTAAACTCAAACAATTATCAACATTATCTGTGTCAATGTTAACAGTATCAGCATTGAATACAATTTATAATTATCAATTCTATACAAAGTTTTCTGCACAGTTCAAGTTCTTAATAGCTCCCTCTTTTCCTAATACCGGAGCCAGTGAATTCAAACCCATTCTTCCCATACCAGTCTTTAAGCTATACATTCAACACTATAATCTTATCAATTCTGTGCCAACCTGCACATGGCTCAGGTAGCAACCCTGAAATTATTACCTTGGTTCTGCTTTTTAACTGTCCTTTCTTCCTATTTCTAGCCTCACTCTGGCACAGGGAGCAATCCTGAGATTACAACTCGAGAGGCCTAGCTTTTAACTTTCTACCTAACTTCCCAAATTCCTTGCAGAACCTCATCCTCCTTCCAGCCTGTGTCATTACAATGTGGACCACATGCTCTGGCTGCTCACCCTCCCCTTTCACTATGCCCTGCGTCTGCTCATCTTTGACCTTCCACCAGGAAGACAACATCTCATTTACTCAGTTACAGAAATTCCAGACTGTCCTCCCAACGATCGAATCCCCCTAGATTTAATCTTCCCCATCGGGCAATAATCATTTCTCATGCCACTGATCTCTCCTGAGGGTCATACCCCAACAACACCTGGAGTTGTATTTGTGATAGAGTAGGAAATAGCCTCAGCTTTCCACTTGGCTCTGCAAGTTCTTCACGCAGATTATCATCTCTCTTATCTGCCAGAATCTTCCATGTTATTACATTTTGCAGTTTCCAACATTGCTGAAGAGAAATGCTTTCCAGAGTGAAAATCGTTACCTTCAGGGCAGTGAAGTGAACAGAGCTGATGCATTTATTAAAACACATTTGCTGGAAAGGAGTGTCTCAGATTGTACAGGCTAGGCTTGCAGTCCTTGAAGCAGAACTGTCAGAAGGATGCAAAATTCTGAGGGACATAGTTGGAAATCATTCCCCTGAGCAGGAGTGCCTAAAACTAGAGAAAGTGAACAGCACAGAGGTTGAGAAGGATCTGTAGAACTTTCTCCAGTGACTAGAGTCTGGAACATACTGACTGAGAGGCTGCTAGGGGAGGGGCTCCCACAACACCCTGCAACTAGGTGAGTACACCAATTACCAATGCACAGATGATTGACCATAATGGGATGTACATTAACATAGGTAGTTGCTGGTCAGCAAAGGGCCTGTACTATGCTCTATGGAATGTTGATGGAGTGAAAAGGAAGCACTAAAATGGAACATGATACCACTGCAAAGCGGTTGGCAAACCGCAATCCAAAACAAAACTCACCAACACACAGCCTTCCGATGATTCTGCACCCGGCAATGGATGCGTGGACCACAGGAATAGTTTCTGATAACTCTCCTTCGAAGACACTGAAACACATTACAGCTCATCAGGGGCAAGATCTCATCAGGTTGAGCAACATTTGATCTTAACCATATAAAATCCACAAAGCAACAGGCAGTTTAGGACAAGAAATCAGTAAAAGTTAGCCCAACGTTTCAATCAGGCCAGACAGGGAAGGGAGTAAGGACCGATCAGGCCAGATTTGTATCAGTCATGGATCTGCAGAATCATGAAGTTATAGGATTGTACAGGAGGGAAATAGGCCACTCAACTCAACTCATGCAGGCATTTGGTCCATAGCCTTCTGTGTCTGAGCGAGCTACTTCTTAGAAATTGTCAGTGGCACATGCATCCCATGCAGGAGTTGAGAAACATGTTGGAAGCTGTCCCAGTCATAGATGAGAAAGCTGAAGTTGACAAACATCTCCTCATTTGTTAGGAAGGCACAACAGCAACTGCACTTTCTGAGAAGACTGAAGCAGGCAAGGCTATGAGCCACCATCATATGTCAATCTTCTATTGGAGCTCTATCGAGAGCATCCTGACAGGCTACATCACAGTGTGGTATGGTTGCTGCAGAGAAATGGATTGGAAATCAATCCATAGGACAATAAGTGTGGCAGACAGGATGATTGGGATCATTGTCGAAAGAGAGTGTGCAAAATCATTGAGGACCCCTTCCATCCTGCCCCACAGCATCTTTCAGCTGTTCCCATCATGGAAGAGATACAGGAATATCAGAGCCAGCACCACCAGGCTGAGGAACAGCTTCTTCCCATGGGCAGTGAGGATGCTGAACAACGAAAGGATCTGCTCACACTAACCATCCAAGACTCTTATATTCACGAAACTATTTATTTACAGAATTTTTATATTTGAATACATGTCCTGCACATGTATTATCTGTGTATATGTCATGTCTGGTTGTGTGTCTGCGTGTTTTGCACCAAGGACCGGAAAATGCTGTTTCATCAGGTTGTACTTGACGAGAAATTAAAGTAAAACATGTAAGTCTGCAAACATGGTGAATGTAGTTAACACACAAAAGTGCTGGAGATGTTGGACCTGGTGAGTTTCTCCAGTAATTTTGTACATTTTGTAGAGAAGTTAAAACAATGGAGAACTGGTGGGGACAGGAAAGAGAGTGAGGAATCCTAAATTGCATTTATTTTAACCCACGAGGCCAAACAAGTAAGTCAGACAAGTTGGCATGGACTGGTACACAGGACTGGGGGTATTATAATCCTAACAAAGACATTATTGAGGAAGGGGCAGGACTGGCAGCTCAATGTTCCTTGCATATTTTTTTATTTTATTTATTTTGAAACATTTTTCACACTATGAACCATACTGACCAAAATACACACAAACATTTCCCTCTTGAATATACAGTGTCATTTTCTCCCCTTTCCCTCCCTCCCTTCTTCACCCCCCCCACCCACTCAACGTTCAACCTATATGATACATTAAACCCATTAAACAATGTCATCACACAATGAAAATAAACAAGAAATTTGTGTCTTCTACTTTTACATACTTGGTCAGTTCATTTCGTCGTCTCTCCTTCTGTCATTTTAGGTGGTGGAGGTCCGCGGTAGGACTTCTCTGTTGTGTTCCATGTTAGGTTCCCAAATTTGTTCGAATACTGTGATGTCATTTCTTAAATTATATGTTATTTTTTCCAATGGAATACATTTTTTCATTTCTATGTGCCACTGCTGTATTTTCAGGCTATCTTCTCATTTCCAGGTTGACATAATACATTTTTTTTCTACAGCTAAGGCTATCATAATAAATCTTTTTTGTGCTCCATCCAAATCGAGGCCAAGTTCTTTACTTCTTATATTACTTAGAAGAAAGATCTCTGGATTTTTTGGTATGTTGCTTTTTGTGATTTTATTTAATACCTGATTCAGATCTTCCCAAAACTTTTCCACTTTCTCACATGCCCAAATTGCATGTACTGTTGTTCCCGTTTCCTCCTTACAGCGAAAACATCTGTCTGATACTGTTGGGTCCCATTTATTTAACTTTTAGGGCGTGGTGTATAGCCTGTGTAACCAATTATATTGTATCATGCGTAACCTCGTGTTTATTGTATTTCTCATAGTTCTGGAGCATAGCTTTTCCCATGTTTCATTCTTTATCTTTATGGTTAGATCTTGTTCCCATTTTTGTTTGGGTTTACAGTTTGTTTCCTCGTTCTCTTTCTCTTGCAGTTTGATGTACATGTTTGTTATAAATCTTTGAATTATCATTGTGACTGTTATCACATATTCAAAATTTCTTCCTTCTGGTAACCTCAGCCTGCTTCCCAATTTGTCCTTCAAGTAGGTTTTCAGTTGGTGGTATGCAAACATTGTACCGTGAGTTATACCATATTTGCACTTCATTTGTTCAAAAGATAATAAGTTATTTCCCAAAAAACAATTTGTATAGATGGCCGAGGTTATTATCTAGTTGAATACCTAGGTATCGGATTGCTTGTTTTCGCCATCGAAATGGTGATTCTTTCTTAAACTTTGTGAAATCCGCATTATTCATTGGCATCACTTCATTTTTATTTGCGTTGATCTTGTACCCTGATACTTCTCCATATTCCTTCAATTTCTTATATAATTCTTTTATTGATATCTCTGGTTCTGTTAAGTATACTATGACGTCATCTGCAAATAGACTGATTTTATATTCCTTCTCTTTTATTTTTATCCCTCTTATTTTATTTTCTGTTTTTATCAGTCTGCCAATGGTTCCATAGAGGGAGATAATGGACATTCCTGCCTAGTTGACCTGCTTAATTTAAATTAGTTTGATATATACCCATTTACTGTCACCTTCGCCAATGGTCCCTTATATAATGCTTTAATCCAATTAACATATTTCTCTGGTAGGTTGAACCTCTGTAGTACTTTGAATAAATAATTCCATTCTACTCTGTCAAAGGCTTTCTCTGCGTCTAAGGCAACCGCCATTGTTGGCGTCTTGTTTCCTTGTACTGCATGGATTAAATTAATGAACTTACAGATATTGTCCGTTGTTCGTCTTTTCTTAATAAATCCAGTTTGATCTAGTTTTATTATTTTTGGTACACAGTCGGCCAATCTGTTTGCTAATAGTTTAGCTATTATCTTATAATCTGTGTTGAGTAGAGATATTGGTCTATATGATGCTGGTGTTAGTGGATCTTTCCACATCTTTGGTATTACTGTAATTATTGCTGTTTTGCATGAATCTGGCATGTTTTGTGTTTCTTCAATCTGGTTCATTACTTCCAGGAGAGGAGGAATTAATAACTCTTTAAATGTTTTATAGAATTCTATTGGGAGTCTGTCATCTCCCGGCGTTTTATTGTTCGGTAGTTTTTTAAATATATCTTGTATTTCCTCTATTTCAAATGATTTTATTAATTTGTTTTGCTCCTCTTCTTGCAATTTCAGTAGTTCAATTTTAGTGAGAAACTCACCTATTTTGTCTTCTTTCTCTTCGTTCTCAGTTTGATATAATTGCTCATAGAATTTCTTGAAGTTGATCTCCATTGGGTTATATGTAATTTGTTTGTCCTTTTTCCTTGATGCCAATACCGTTCTTTTAGTTTGTTAAGCTGCCAAGCTAGTATTTTGTGTGTTTTTTCTCCTAGCTCATAATACTTCTGTTTTGTCTTCATTATGTTCTTCTCCATCTTGTATGTTTATAGTGTTTCATATTTTATTTTTTTGTCCACCAATTCTCTTCTTTTTGTTGTATCTTCCTTTGTTGCTAATTCTTTTTCTGTACTTGCTATTTCCCTTTCCAGCTGTTCTATTTCCCGATTGTAGTCCTTCTTCGTCTTAGTTACATAACTTATTATCTGCCCTCTGATGAACGCTTTCATTGCATCCCATAGTATAAATTTATCTTTCACTGATTCCGTATTTATTTCAAAGTACATTTTAATTTGTCGCTCAATGAATCCTCTAAAATCCTGTCCTTTAAGTAGCATGGAGTTTAATCTCCATCTATACGTTCTCGGTGGGATATCTTCCAGCTCTATTGCTAATAACAGGGGTGAGTGATCGGATAACAATCTAGCTTTCTATTCCGTTTTCCTAACTCTCCCTTGGATGTGGGCTGACAACAGGAACAGGCCTATCCTTGAGTATGTTTTGTGTCTACCCGAATAATATGAGTATTCCTTCTCCTTTGGGTGTTGTCTCCTCCATATATCCAAAAGTTGCATTTCCTGCATCGATTTAACCATAAATTTGGTTACTTTGTTCTTTCTGCTAGTCTTTTGTCCAGTTTTGTCCATCTTTGAGTCCGAATTAAGGTTAAAGTCCCCTCCTATCAGTATATTCCCCTGCGTATCTGCAATCTTCAAAAAGATATCTTGCATAAATTTTTGATCATCTTCGTTAGGTGCATATACATTGAGCAAATTCCAAAATTCTGAATATATCTGACACTTTATCATTACATACCTCCCTGCTGGATCTATTATTTCCTCCTCTATTTTGATTGGTACATTTTTATTGTTTGATATAGCTACTCCTCTGGCTTTTGAATTATATGACGCTGCCGTTACGTGCCCTACCCAGTCTCTCCTTAATTTCTTGTGTTCCACTTCAGTTAGATGTGTTTCCTGCACGAATGCTATATCAATTTTTTCTTTCTTCAGTAAATTTAACAGCCTCTTCCTTTTGATTTGGTTACGTATTCCGTTAATATTTATAGTCATATAGTTCAACATGGCCATTTCATACTTTGTTTGCCTCTCATTTCCGCTTCCTCATCACCACCTTCCCTCCTTATCCAGTTCTGTTTTCTTTTTTTGAACACACTGTAAGACAACACTTCTAAAACATAAAATATTTCCACTATTCTCATATCTAAAATTCCCTTAACCCCAAATGTCCCCCCCTCTCTTGAGTTGCCCCTTGTCCCTTGCCGGGCAACCACAACTCCCCTCTCCATTTGGATTGCGAACCCGCTCGCAAGCATCAACTGATTTCGCAGTGACTGTTATTCTCTCCCACCCAACCCCCTCCAGAAGTCTTTTATCTTCACATATAACAAAGCTCACCCTCTTAATTCCCCCCTTACTTCCTTTCTTCCCTTTTCTTCCCCTTCTTAGTTCTTACTTATACATTATTTTTCTTTATATGAAGTTTGTCATCATTCTTGTTCTTGTTACATCTCTTCATCTCTCTTTCTGTTTTGCAGGCATTCTGCAAATTCTCGTGCTTTCTCCGGATCCGAGAACAGTCTGCTTTGCTGCCCCGGGATAATTATTTTAAGCACCGCTGGATATTTTAACAAAAATTTACAGCCTTTCTTCCATAGGATCGATTTTGCTGTGTTAAACTCCTTCCTCTTCTTCAGGAGCTCAAAACTTATGTCTGGGTAGAAATTTTTTTTTTGACCTTTGTATTCCAGTGGCTTTTTGTCTTCTCTCATTTTTTTCATTGCCTTCTCCAATATATTTTCTCCTGTCGTATATCTCAGGAATTTTACTAGAATGGATCTTGGTTTTTGTTGTGGCTGTGCTTTTGGGGCTAATGTTCTGTGTGCCCTTTCTATTTCCATCCCTTCCTGTATTTCTGGCATTCCTAGGACCCTGGGGATCCATTCTTTTATAAATTCTTTCATATCTTTGCCTTCTTCATCTTCCTTAAGGCCCACTATCTTTATATTGTTTCTCTTATTATAGTTTTCCATTATGTCCATCTTCTGAGCTAACAACTCCTGGGTTTCTTTAACTTTTTTATCAGTTTCTTCCAATTTTCTTTTTAAGTCGTCCACTTCCATTTCTATGGCTGTTTCTCGTTCTTCCACCTTGTCTACTCTTTTCCCTATTTCTGTCATGACCATCTCTAATCTACTCACTTTTTCTTCTGTACCTTTTATTCTTCTTTTTATTTCATTAAATTCTCATGTCTGCCATTCTTTTACTGCTTCCATATATTCTTGAAATTTTTTTTATCTATGTACTGTCCATTCCCTTTATCTTCTATTCCTCTGTGCAGAGCTTGATGTTCTCCTTCTTCTGTGTCTGCTGTTGGGTTTGTGTCTTCTTCTTCTCTTCCTTGTATCTGTGTCTCTTCTGACTTTCTTGTTGGGTTTGTCTCAGTTTGTTGGGTATTTTTTTTATGGTGTCTTGATGTTGCTCCTCTTCTTCTGGGCTGGTTATATGTTGTGTCCCTGATTTCCTTTTTTCATTTTCATCCCTCCCGTTCCACTCCACAGCTGGTCCCCCCTCCCGTCAGTGTTGTCTTTGTCGTGCGCATCGCGCACCTCTGTTTGGCTCCGTGAGCCATCTTTGTAGTCCCGTGTTCAGTGGGTCGTGACCCTGCGGGGTTTCCACTGACCTCAAGGAGTGGGCTCCTCTTTCCACGGTGGGTCCCTGCTTCTTCGTACAGGTAAGCCCTTCACCTTTCTCTTCTGGCGTCTTTCCTTCTTCTTTTCTTCCCGTTGTTTTTGGCTTTTCTTTCTTTGGAGCCATTTCCTCCACTCCTTTATTTTTTATTTGCTGTGGTTTGTGTGTCTGGGGCTTTGCTTTTTCTTTACTTTTTTCCTTCTTTTCTGGAGAGGGCTGGTATTCTCCTACCGGCCACTACTCCATCACGTGACTCCTTACTATGTTCCTTGCATTATCGAATGCATTATAAATTCACACTTATACTTCAAACTATTTAATCTATGTAATTATCCACTCCCTGTGCAGGCTTGAAGCAGTTCCATGAAGCAGGGGCTGCAATAATAGCATGGGATGGTCAAAAAATGTTCAATAATAGCATGGGATGGTCAAAAATGTTGCTCTTAAAAAAAAAAGCACTGGCTTGGAATGGTGTTGGAAGAAGGAATCAAGGAAGTAGATTCCCGGGATCCCAATGTTAGTTGGACACGTCTGTATCATTTTAAGCAGCATGGCAAAACCCAGTTCCAAACCATTTGTCTTCAGCCAGAGGTTCAGTGGCAATAGTTAGAAAGGCAAATATGCCCAGTTTCATTCCTTCTCCAACCATGTTTTGTAACAGACAAGAGGTTTGTAGGAAACAAACTTCAGCAGGGGAAAAATGGCAACATCCTGCTGCCAACACAGGACCAGGATTAATCCCTGTGGCTGGAGGTATGAGACAACATATCTTCCATTTGATGCCAACACAGGGGCCAGGATCAAACACAGCTAGTTGAGAGGTGTGAGACAATAAAGGAATGTACATCACATAAATGGCGACACTGCCAGAGCTGCTATTATGGCAGTGCTGGTGCGGACCTACGGAGAGCGGAGACACAGAACTCCAACAGGGTCCAACCATCCATTTGAATTCTGTCAGCTTCATACAGGCTTTAAATGGCTTGTTAAAGGAGACGATGGTAATTTTATTTAAAATCCCGCAATCTTAATGACTGTGGCCAAGATGGTGGTGTCTATGATCGGTTGCAGACGCAGGGCACCAGAAAATGGGTAAACCACCTCCCATCTGAGGAGAAACAGAGAAGACCCACAGGATGGTGACTCTGGCGGCGGACCAGTGAGGGGCTTTGAGGTTGAAGAACACACAGACTGTTGGTAATTCAAGGCGAGGAACCCATGCAGGCTGCTGGCCACTGTGGTCAAGGCTGCAGAATGCTGGAGACTGGATAAAGGGGTATTGGAACCGGGGTGCAAGAGGGTGATGAAGGTTTACTGATCACGTTGGAGGTCCAGATCTGGAGCTCAGGCTGCTGATGGTTTGGATTAGACTCTGTGTTATTGCGGAAGCTGCTGGAGCACTAGAGTTGAATCCACAGACTCTGAGGGTCTCTCCTTTGCTTCTCTTTCTCTGACTGTAAAGAGACACTTCAGGCAATTTCTTCTGATGGCAAATCTGTCTGCCTCACAACAGTCACACCGTTTTTGTTAAACAATAAATTAAATCTTGATCTTGATAATATCTGCCACTTGCTGCTGCAAGTACCATCTAACCCTGGATTAGGAATACCAGGCAAGAAACAAGAAGAGAGGCTCAGAGGTTGGGGGGGATGGGAGGAAGACGGGAAACCATCCAGATGCACAGCAGTGCTGCACTCACTGCATCGGAGATCAATGCTGCTTTTCAGACAATGTGTAGCAGCAATCAGTGGAACACCCCAACGTTGTAGATCAGCATCTCAGCTTTAATGTAATTTTGTGTGTTCTGGCTTGATTTCTACGATGTATTCCTTTAAGTTCTCCTTTTTGTGCCAGGTTTCTATCTTGTAACAACACCTCTGGCTTATTGACGCATACGTCACTGCCACCAATCTGATATCTACCCCTCTCATCCTCTTCTGCCAAACCCATGAAAGTCAAAATAATTGCAAGTACTTCAACTCCAATAGAAAATCAGGAAGTTTTCAAAAGAAAACCGAGTTAATGTTTCAAATTGAAGACCCTTCTTTGGAGATGAGAAAAAGGGTGATCTTTCTGAAACACACAAGGCAAGGGGTCAGTTTTCAGTAGATGATGCAATCTTTTCATATGTTTTCTTTATTTTTAAAACTATACCTAATTTTCTCAAAGGTTAGATATGACATTACATCGTGTAACCACGGTGCATGATTCGGTGAGAGTTCATCTTTCCATTTCAATAAAACTGCTAGCAACGTACTAAAAGCCGATAAAAGTTCATCTGGTTTACGTGAAACAACCAAACAGGTGCAGTTAAAGGGCAAGGACCTAATTTAATCTTAAAAATTGTTGACAAAGAATTAAAAATATTCTTCCAATAACTTCGTAATTTAGGAAATTCCCAAACATACGAGTCAGCAAGGCTTCAAAAATTTTACACTTTGCACAAAATAGATCAATACCACATAGAACTGTGATCATTGGAGTTTCAATTGTAACAGTGCCTTGCACAAAATGAAAATTAATTGATCAAACTAAGAGTGGAATACCAATATTCATCTGAAAAAGTTATATTAAGATCACGTTCCCAATCATTTTTAATCTTTGTCATTGGGGCTAATCTTTAATTCAAAAGATCAATATAAATACATCCACTGTGAACAAATTGTAGATCAAAAAGTAAATATATATATGTATATATCTGCAAATCAAGGAAAAGTGTTCAATTTAGACTGAACAAAATTCCTAACTTGTAAATATGCAAATTATTATGTAGGCATTTCTTTTAAATAATGTATTCTAAATTTCCATTTAAAATAGTTCATGATCAGTTTCAATATTTAGGAACCACTATTACAAAAAGTTATAAAAATCTTATGAAAAAATTTTATAGCATTACTTAAGCAGATTAAAATATTATTATTAGTCACCACTTTCAATTATATTGACTGGATGGATTAATTTGACTAAAATTAATATTCTAACCGAATTTTTGGATTTTTTCCAAGCCATATGAATTGTTATTCCTAAATCCTTTTTTAATTCATTTATATGGCAGGGAAAACAACCACATACAAGATCATCTTCAGAAAACTATTAGTAATGGTGGAATGTCACTTCCAAATTTTAGATTTTACTACTGGGCAATTAATATATACAGTTTACCGTACTTTTATTAAAATTTGATAAATTAGCAAGTCGCCCTTCTTGGGCAGAAATGGAACTGAACTTTTCTAAGAAATCATCTATGTTACCAATTTTAGGTTCTGCTTTACCTTTTTAATTGACACATAATCTGATCATGAGAAAATAGATTGAGAATATGGGCTCAATTTAGGAATTTCTTTGGTAATAATTTTTTTCTGGCTAGTTCTATTATAGATAACCATTTCCCCCTACCCCCACTTTCATTATTAGATGGAAGGTTTTGAAGAATTTTAAAGATATTTATTCAAAATAACTTTGCTTCTTTTGAACAAATGTTTTCAAACAAGGGGACACTGATAGGCTGATAATTTAAAACCTACGTACTTCTCAGGAATTCTCTGCTCCCACGAGATTGGAGGCAAGATCATTAAAAGTATAAGATGGGAGTTTAAGTTTTTTTTATATATACAAGATCATGGAAAATAAGGGTGTGAGGATCTGGCACAGGACACATGAGGTTTGGGCACATCAGAGATTCAGGATTCCTTTATTGTCATGTAATTATTCAGAAACCATGCTAACGTTGAATGGCAGCAGGGGATGGAAGGGCTGAGTGGTCTGATCCTATTCTCTTCATCAGTACCTTTCCCCACTTATCAACAGTCTTCATCCTGAAGCATTAAACAGGTTAATTCATTCCAAATAGCTTTCAGAGCCATGAATCCACTTAGTTTTAGCTTGCTATGCTCAAACAAACCCTTTGCCCCCTGTGGTTGAATCATTTTGTGCTGCTTTCAAGCTCAGCATGAGTGACCAGCTTCCAGACCTGCAGATGGAAAAGAGGCACAAAAAATAAACCTATTTCCTCTTCTGTATGATCAAGGACATTATTCTGTGATGAGCAGCAGTAATAGAAAGATAATGTAAATTAAGGAACCCATTTTTGGACTGAGCTCAGTCATATTAAGAGTACATAGAGTTGTAGAGCAGAGAAGCAGGTGCTTCTGCCCAATCGACCATTGTGTATCTGAGCTTGTCGTATGCGTTTGGCCTGAATTCCTCTAAACTTTTCCTATCTGTGTACCTCTTCAAGGCAGGTAAACCTAACACATTAGTGAATGGAATTATGTTGCAGCATCACAGCATCTCGGTTGCGAGGGGACAGCACCAGCAGCCCAATATTCCTGGGTTTTGGACATGATAGACAGGGTGGTAAAAGAGGCACATTACCAACCGGGAGAGTGCCACAACTGTACTCAGAGATAACATACCGGAGAGCTCATCCTCTGACACATAAATAAGAAAGGTGCAGGATGATGATGAGACTATAAGAGTAGGACTGCTCAGGGATGAAGGGGGAACATGAGCCTTAGGTCTTGCAGGATTCACACTCCCAACGTTTGCTTTCGCCCATTGATTAAAGGCTCTGGCCTGAAACAGTGATAATTTCCAACCACTATTACTGCTTAATCCGCTGAGTTTCTGCTGCAAACCGTGGTTTGTCCTCGTATTGGTTCTAAACACAACATGCCCTCACCACCCTTACATGAAATTTTTTTCCTAGACTCCTTCTACAATTACTGTAGTTTAAGTTTACATCTGCTGGTTAGAGTGTGTATGCTTCCCAGTTTTTCTCCCAAACCCTCCTACGGCTTTACAAACCCGTTAACTGAATCAACCCTTCCAGTACTTATGACTGCAAGAATTGTTGCGCATACACCTGCATCTCCGCCCTCACCACTATTGGGCTTCCAAGTGAAACACCATCTTCACCTGTGAATCTGGAGGGGTCATTTACTGCATCCGATGTTCCCGATGCAGTCTCGTCTACATTGGGAGACTGGACCAGAGGGAGATGGCTTTGTTGAACACCTTTGCTCTGTCTGCTGCAATAGCCAGGAACTCCCAGTGGCCAACCACTTCAATTCCACTCCCCATTCCAACACTGACATGAGTCCCCGTGGCCACCTGTACTGCCAGCTGGAAGCCACTCATAACTTGTAGTAACAATCCCTTGTATTCTATCTTGGCAGTCTCCAACTGGACTGCATCAACATTGACCTCCAATTTCCACTGATGCCCTCAGCCAGTCTCTCTTTCCCTTATCCCTGACTCCCTTCCTCCACCTCCCCAGGCCCTTCGCTTCTCTTGTTAGAGAGCACCTTTCTCAACCCTCTGCCCCCTCCCCATCACCTCTCAGCTCCTTCCCCCTCCCATTTCTACCTCTCACCTACTAGCCTGTGCTCCTCCACTCCCACCCCCGCCCACCACTTACTGACTTATTCCAGCGACTGTCTGATTTTTAACACCTCTGAAGGGCTAAGGGCCAAACGTCAGCCGCTTTCTGAGCATTCCCGTGACCTGTTGAGTTTCTCCAGCACTGACCTTCCCTTTAACAACAGCAAATGAACAACCTCCAGCTCAGTCCCTTTACTCAGATTCTACATCTCAGCCAAATCCCATTTGCCACCATGAGCTGCCTCAATCAGAACAATCTTGTGGGTCTTCAGTTCACCATGAAATTGTATCATTCAGCCCAACAAGTCAAACCAAATCACTCCCATTCTCCCCATAACCTTTGACATCTTTTCTGATCAACCTTCGATGTAAATATCCCCAATAGAGGGGCACAATAGAAACATTTAAACCAGCTCCTGGATAGGAAGGGGAAATAGGCTAACAGGCCTGTGTGCACGTATAGAGTCCCCGGACACTGGTCCGATTTCACCTCCCCCAATGACCCGCACAATGTTCCCCCCCCACCATCCCCCCCCACCCCACCATCCTTCCAACCTTCTCCCACCCTCCCATCCTTCCAACCTTCTCCCACCCTCCCATCCTTCCAACCTTCTCCCACCCTCCCATCCTTCCAACCTTCTCCCACCCTCCCATCCTTCCAACCTTCTCCCACCCTCCCATCCTTCCAACCTTCTCCCACCCTCCCAACCTTCTCCCACCCTCCCATCCTTCCAACCTTCTCCCACCCTCCCATCCTTCCAACCTTCTCCCATCCTTCCAACCTTCTCCCATCCTTCCAACCTTCTCCCACCCTCCCCTTCCAACCTTCTCCCACCCTCCCCTTCCAACCTTCTCCCACCCTCCCCTTCCAACCTTCTCCCACCCTCCCCTTCCAACCTTCTGCCACCCTCCCCTTCCAACCTTCTCCCACCCCATCCCCTCAACCTCCCCACCCCACCATCCCCCCCCCACCCCACCATCCTTCCAACCTTCTCCCACCCTCCCATCCTTCCAACCTTCTCCCACCCTCCCATCCTTCCAACCTTCTCCCACCCTCCCATCCTTCCAACCTTCTCCCACCCTCCCATCCTTCCAACCTTCTCCCACCCTCCCATCCTTCCAACCTTCTTCCACCCTCCCATCCTTCCAACCTTCTCCCACCCTCCCATCCTTCCAACCTTCTCCCACCCTCCCATCCTTCCAACCTTCTCCCACCCTCCCATCCTTCCAACCTTCTCCCACCCTCCCATCCTTCCAACCTTCTCCCACCCTCCCATCCTTCCAACCTTCTCCCACCCTCCCATCCTTCCAACCTTCTCCCACCCTCCCCTTCCAACCTTCTGCCACCCTCCCCTTCCAACCTTCTCCCACCCCATCCCCTCAACCTCCCCACCCCACCCCACCATCCCCCAACTTTCTCCGACCCCCCCCCCCACCATCCTCCCAACCTTCTCCCACCTCCTACCCCCCCCCCCCCCAACCACCACCCAGCCTTGAGCACGTCTCCACCATCCCCCTAACCCCATCCGGTATCCCCCAGCGTTATCACGCCCGGGCGCGTCATCCTCCATCCTCACCCGTAGAAGTTCTCGGAGCCACCGATCCCCACCAGACAGAAGGCGTTGGTCAACTTGGCGAAGCAGCCGATCTCGTTGTTGTTCTCGAAGGAAGCGCGGACAGCCATGGCTAGGCCGGAAAGATGGCGATGGAGACTGCGGCCACACTTCACTCCCTCGGATCTGCACGTCTCGGCAGCATCACTTCAGCTCCATACGTCACATCCGCTTTCTTATCATGCGCGAGATACAGCGTTTTCACGGCCTCCATCTTGCCAGCAGAAGTGGGTCCCCAGCTACTTCCGGCTGTGGAGGTTTGTCTGAGGGTCCGAGCGGCCGCTGGGTCTCGGCCGGGTGGCCCGGGGAGAAGGGAGGAGTGGTCGGTGCCCGGGCGGCTGCGAAGTGAAGGAGAGAACCGAGTGACAGCAGAGACCAGGCCGGGGACGGGTTGACGGGGGAGGCCGGAGCTGGTCCCCCTGACCGTGGGGGTGGGTGGGGTTGGGTTGACGGGGGAGGCCGGAGCTGGTCCCCCTGACCGTGGGGGTGGGTGGGGTTGGGTTGACGGGGGAGGCCGGAGCTGGTCCCCCTGACCGTGGGGGTGGGTGGGGTTGGGTTGACGGGGGAGGCCGGAGCTGGTCCCCCTGACCGTGGGGGTGGGTGGGGTTGGGTTGACGGGGGAGGCCGGAGCTGGTCCCCCTGACCGTGGGGGTGGGTGGGGTTGGGTTGACGGGGGAGGCCGGAGCTGGTCCCCCTGACCGTGGGGGTGGGGAGATCGTAGCTGGCTCGCGGTGCAAACACGGCTCCCCAGTGTGAGGTTTCCGAAGAGGCGATGAAGGTTGAAGAGGGCAGGTGGTAGTCTTTGTCCACATAGACTACATTACGGCCTTTGACAAGGTCTCCCGTGGTAGGTTGGGTTAGAAGGTCAGATCACGCGGGATCCAGGTTGAACTGACGAATTGGACACCGATAGTAGGCGGCAGCGGTGAGGAGAGTCGTTTCCCAGAGAGGGTTGTTACCAGTGGTGTGCAAAACTAAAACACGAACGGCTGCAGACACCGTGGTTTCAGTAAAGACACCACGTGGGGAAACTCAGCCGGTCAGTGTCCTTCAAGTCGCAAAGATACAGAACCAACGTTGCGGGTTTGAGCCCTCCATCAAGGTATGGGAAAATGTAGGCAGGCGCCCGATTTCCGGCTCATAGCTTGATGAAGGGCTCAAGCCCGAAACATTGGTTATGTATAATTTATCTTTGCCACGTAAAGTACATTGTTTGACCAGCTGAATTTCTCCAGCATTGTTTTTTTTTATTAGCAGTGGTGTGCAGGATCAGAGATGTTATTTGTTGTACCACAGATTGGTCATGTTTTGTGTCGTAGGAAGGATGTCATTAAGCTGGAAAGTTAAATAAAAATTCATAAGAATGTTACCAAGACTTGAATATTGAGGAGAGGGTGGGACTTTTCTATCTAGAATGGATTAAGCAGAGGAGTGACTTATTGTTTATAAAATCACGTAGGCTTCTAGCTGTATGTGATCACAACCTTTTCTCTTTAACGAGAGAACTCATATTTTGCTTCAGAAATAAGAGCATCTTCCTCTCTGCAGGAGTTTGGGTGAGACCACACACCAAATACTGTATAGTGTTTTTATAAAAGGATATACACTGCAGAGGAAATGCTGTAAAGTTCATTACATTGGCTTCATGGATGACAGTTTGTAAGATGAGGAAAGACTATTCTCTGGAGTTCAGACAAAAAAAAAGGTGACATTAAATCACAAGTCTTGAAAGGCTGGATGCAGGGAGGAGATTTAGCTGAAGGATCTCAAACTTGATGTTAGTTTCTGACCTTCCATCTGTCCACATTAAACTATACCTGTCCACCCACCCAACCTTTTAAATCATATTAGATCTTCTTTACATCCTCATCATGGTTCACGCTCCCCCAACCCTTCCCTCAGCATTGTCATCTTCAAACAACAGAGGTTACATTTACTTACCTCAGCTGAATCCTTAATCCCAATCATGGAGAGGTGGGAGCCAGGTACCAACTTCTGCAAGAAGTTGCCACCTAATCACTGCCACCCAGAAAAATTTCCAGTCCATCCAATACAATCAGTAAATTACCCATAATCCATGTGTTTTAATTTAGCACAGTAACCTTTCTGTGGAACTTCATCAAAACCCTGGGTTGATACGCAAAGGGACGGTTGATGAAATTTAATGCAGAGAAATAGGAGGTGTATTTGGGTAGGACCTACACAGTGTGTGGTAGGGATCTGTGCAGTGTTGTAGAGCAGAAGGATCTAGGGATAGAGGTACATAGTGTCTTGAAAGTGGAGTCACAGGTGGAGAGCTTAATAAAAAGCCCTCATCAGTCAGTATTGAGAATAGAATATCTCAATAGCATCCGCTTCCTTCAAAAGGCCCTCTTTGGAGTATTGTGTTCACTATTAATCACCAGGCTATAGGAAAGATGTTGTTGAGCTGGAACGGGTACAGAGATTTATAAGGATGTTGCCAGGGCTCGGGGTGGGTGACCCTGAATTATGGGGGGAGGTTGGTGGACAGTCTGAAAAAAAAATGACAAAGGTGGGTTTTCCACAGTTGAACTTTCTAGGGGACATTGGGGAAGTACAGTTTAGACTGTCCAAACACCAAATTCAGTTTGTGAAGGTCGCTTTGTCAGAAGCCAGGAAATGTATAGCGGTTA
This sequence comes from Narcine bancroftii, assembly GCF_036971445.1. NCBI lineage: Eukaryota > Metazoa > Chordata > Chondrichthyes > Torpediniformes > Narcinidae > Narcine > Narcine bancroftii. Next base: position 30,226,414 of record NC_091474.1, read on the forward strand.
CGTGGAAGTCCACCTCCCAGCTAATTATTGAACGATGGAATATGGAATTACATACATAGAAAATCACGTACAATTTATGGAAGAGATATAACACATTAGTTGAAGTGTGGCAACCCTATCTGAGGATGAACAGATTGGTGAACAAATATAATTCACATCCCTTTCCCCTTCCATGAAGAAAGGAAAAGAAACAATCTGTCCCAGCAGGTAAAGGATTTAGAGTATGAAATGGGGGATGCGGTGCAGACAACGTGAGCTTTTGCCCATACCTGTTCTTATTTAACACCCGAGGTCCTCTAGCTTCAAGGAGGATTGTTGTCTTTGTCGGTATTTAGGTAGTTTTTGTATGTTTGTGTTTTATATTTTGGTATTTGTATAATTTAAAGTATAGAGAGGGGAGAGTGTAAGGAGGGGGAAATTTGGACTCTATAAATCGCATTACATGGAAAGAGAATCTAATATTTTGTTTATTGGATTTGCATGAGTCTTTGGAAAATCAAAAATAAGATATTAAAATAAATAATAGGGAGAGGTTGAGCAGGCTGCAGCTTTATTCCTTGGAGCGCAGATGATAAGAGGTAATCTCAGAGGTGTATAAAATCACGAGAGGAACAGATCGGGTAGTCACAGTCCTTTTGCACAGAGCAGGGGAAGTTGGTAACCAGAGGACACAGGTTTATTTAACAGTAACCTCAGTGGTGACTTTTTTTTAAAAAATACACAGGGTGGTGGCTGTGGGAGGAGATGGTTGAGGCAGGTATGATAGCAATGTTTAAGAAAAAAAATTAGATGGATACATGAATAAGATGGTTTGGAGCAACCATTCTCAACTTTTTGTTGTCTATGACTTACTCTCTCTCTTCCACACTCCCCTCCCACCCCCCCACCCCCCAGGAACCTGCTCCCTTTCCTGTGAAGCAGTCAAGTTTTGGTTTAGGCAGGACATGTTGGTTGGTTTGGGATGAGGTGGTACAAAGGGCCTGTTTACACATCATGTGATAATTGCCAGTATTTTACCTGTCCTGCAACAGCTCAGCTATCTCAGGAATGCAGGTCTTCAGCACCACAGCTAGAAAGTTGAATGGTCCCATGATGTTTGCTGCATCCAGCTCTCTCCACTGTTCCTTGACAATTTCTGTAATTGTAAAGGGGCCTGAGGTGGTTATGAAGCCTATAGCCGAGGCTTTGGGACCACATGCTAGGACACTCATCATGGAGGATGGGATGTTGTGGATCCTTTCCCATTTGCAATGGCCTTTGCAGAGAGATATGTGATTGGTTGGTTGTGACTGCTGAGCTGCTGTTCACTGTGTCGCATCCCCAGCACACCCCCCTGCCCTCAGTGAACCACCACTGATGCCCTGGCTGGACAGGTCATGGTGGAACACAACATTGGTTCTACTGATGTTCTCCAGAACAAGGCCTTGAGCCAATATCGCCGTTACTTCATGTGATTTACTGGAAACCTTGTACTACTGCTTGTGGTTCTAACTGAGATCTGCTCCATAGCTGTTCACAGAGAGTGGGATTAGTTTCTCCAACACTGACATTCCACAGATTAGTGAAGAGTAAATTAATGAGGAGGTCAGGGAGGGATGCTGCTTGGTCATGGTCTCCTGGAGAGTTCACTAACTCTGTAATTTGGTTTCCATAGCCAGCAATGGGTGGAGAGCAGAGCAATGATCACCGAGGAACAGGCCCAAATGGAGAAACCACAGGGAAGGGAAAGGGGCCGCCAGCTCCATCAAGTCCGTCAGAGCCAGTGGAGATAACCACCGTTCCCCAAATACGCATTGCAAGCAGGAATGTTGACGACATGCGCTTCATGACAGTTTGCACAAACTGGTACTGAGTCACAGGGCAGTGGATGGCCAGAGTGGCCACACAGATGGTACCCTGTCCCAGGGAGATGGATACAACTTCACCACAATATAGCCATGTGGACAGCACCCTGTCCCAGGGAGATGGAGCCAACTTCACCACAGTGTGGCCCGCAGATGACACCCTATCCCAGGGAGATGGTACCAACTTCACGAGGTGTGCATGTTGCTCTAATCGGTATACTTTTAACAGCACTAATTTATAACAGCTTACAGACACACTAGCCGAAATCCAGCTGCCTGCTTGTTCCAACCATCATGCTGGTAAGGTCGTCGGACAGTAGGAACCAAAGGTGAGCAGTCTGGGGACCCTGGAACGTTGCCAGGCACATGTTCCTTCATATCACAGCGGGAGTCTCTCCAGCGAGACTGTCCCTCTAGCAGCTGATCTCCTGAAGGGAGATCATATCATTCCGCTTCAGCTTTGCCTTGAAGTTAGTTGTCTCCAACTCCACAGAGAAGAGCAATGCTCATATCTTAATCAGATTGCCTTCCATTGTGGCAAAGTTATTTTCCATGTGAGCTTCCAGCTGCCCCATCAACTGCTGCTCATGCTCATTAAGAAACAGGTGCAGGTCAGCAAACTGCTGTGACGTGCAGATCAGATGGCATCCCATTTCCTTTGTTCTTGCAACCTCATGTTCTTGATTCTTCTGATTCAATGAGTTAAGGATAGCAGCATCTTTGATCTTGGAACTTGCAATGAATTCATCTCGTTGTCTGAAGCGGTGTTGTTTGAGAAGTTTGGAGTCTCTGCACACCAAGCAGATCAATATCCTGACCATCTCACACACGAGACTCCGTCTCTCCCAGTGCTCGGTGCACAGATCCTTGTCCCCCTCAATGTGGCTTTCCAGCTGCGGAAACTGCCTGACCTCATCCTCAGTGTATGGCTGGATTACAGGGTTGCATCAGGGGTATCCTGGCTGTTCTCGGGGTAACAAATTGAACTCACCCTGGATCTGCCATTAAGTCTCAATGCAAGAGCAGCAGAAGGTATGGCCACAATGCACCAGAACCGGGTCTGTAAACAACCAATGACAGATGGGACAGCTGAGACAGTCGAGAAGCTCTTGGTCATCCCCATTCTCTTCACAATGACTACAAGGTCACATGACATTAGAATGTCTGCTTTCTTCAGGGGTTGGAGGGACCACTGAAATCTCTGCACTAGAATCAACAATTGAACACCTGAGAAACACCTGAGGAAAAGATGGCGGATGATGTGCCCTTGGGCAGCAGTTGCCTCTACTGCCAGGCCTGGTTGTTTCCCAGCTGTCATTTATAGAAGTCGCAAAGTGGCTGACAGGACCAGGAAGCTGCACAAAATCTCTGATGCTTCCAACAAATCCGTCGCCTCTACCATGTGTTGTGAGTGAGGAAACCGATGTGGTAGGTCCCGATACACCATGTCCTCAACCACCACGATTCCAACCAGGTCAATGGAAGGAATTCCGTTGAGTTGCCAAAGCCGGGACTTGCGTAGTCAGTCTGCCACTTGCTGTTCCAATGCAGCCATCTTCAATTGAGAAGGTCCTGGTGCTTCACAAGGAGCAGTAAGCAGTCGCTCCTGCTAACTAAGAGAAGAAGCCACTCCATCTATATTCAATGCAGAGGTCGGGGATATAACAAGGTTGGCATGATCCACCACCTGACTGAGGGTGGACATTCGAAAGACCGTCACCAAATGTCCTTGAACATGATGAGGTAACCTTCAATTTGACCTCCTCAACTACTCCTGTAAGGGGTTTATTTTCATCACTATCCACTTTAAATTAGACGCTACTGTGAATTCTCCAGATCACCACAAGGCCACCAATCCCCAGGAAAATATTTTGAAACCATATGCAATGGAAAAGCCCAGCAGCTGTCAGATGGTTTTTTTCCCCCCAGGTCTTACCTCATCACCTGAAGACTTTTGTAATCATCAGGAATGAGAAAGCTGACATGGTTTCGAACGACAGGTTGAAGCCAGCTTATATCAATGGTCCATGTTCTTTGTCGGAGCCAGAATCAGCGGACCATTCATTGTGTGTCTAGTGGTTAATAAAGAAAGTCAACTTCATGGTGTGCTGGAAGAAACGAACGAGTGTATTTTTTTTTGTTTGTATGCTGTTATAAATCAATTCTGCTACATGCTGTTCAATAAAGGGAAAAGCCTCACTATGATTGGTTGGCTCAGATATTTGTTCCTAGATTAACTATCATGTTCCCACTCAAAGGTTGTGTTCAATCATCAGAATCTGAAACCATTCCACCTTCCCCTACACTTTCACTAACCCAGTCCCCATTCATGAACCTCGTCCCCTTATCTGCAATTAGTGTTTAAAAGACATTGCAACAGATACATGGACAGGGAAGGTTCAGCAGGATGTGCACCAAATAGGACAAACTTCAATGGGTGATGTGGTCAGTGGGCTGAAGGGCCTGTTTTGTGCTGGGTAATTATAGAATGTTACAGCACAGAAAGCTGGCTCTTCAACTGTGCCAAACTACTATTCTGTCTAATCCCAACAACTTGCCCCCCAGTCCATCGCCCATATCTCTCCTATCCATGTACCTGTCCAAATTTTTCTTAAATGTTAAAATTGAGGCTACATTCACCATTTCAGCTGGCAGCTTGTTCCACACTCCCACCACTCTCTGTGAAGAAGTTCCCCCTAAATTTCCCCCTTTCACCTTTAACCCATGTCCTCTGGATTGTATCTTGCCTACCCTCAGTGGAAAAAGCCTATGTCTGTCTGTCCCCCTCACAATTTTAAATACCTCTATCAAATCTCCCCTCATTCTTCTACTCTCCATGGAATGAAGTCCTAACCTGTTTAATCTTTCCTTGTAACTCAGTTCCTGAAGTCCAAGCAACATTCTTGTAAATCTCTGCACTCTTTCAATCTTATTGATCTCTTTGCTGTAGTTTGATGACCAAAACTGCACACAATACTCCAAATTTGGCCTCACCAATGTCTTATACAACTTGTACTCAATTCTTTTATTTATGATTATGGGTTCTCATTGTTGTGAAAATGAGATTATGCTGAATCTTTTAAAATAGCAGGGAACAAATATCAGTTAATAAAAACACCTTCAGTGTTTGCCCTGCTGTGGTCTCCTCCAAGCCACTGACATCAGCAGATCAGCGGCAGGGGGCACTGATCATCGTGGTCTGTGTTGATGAGAGTTGCTGAAACTGCCTGTAAATTCCATTACATAGGCCAAAGATAGATGCTGTGGACAGTCATGCAGCAGACCAGGAGCTGTCAGCCGGCTTCAACTGCTGCCATCCAGTAAATGGGGAAAATTGATTCTGTCTCCATCAACACCCACTTTCACTCAGAACAACCATCTATTGTGGAGTCAGGATGATGGGGGACCCAGTAGGAATGTGATGGCTAAGGCAAAGACCTCAGGAGATGGCAACTCAAAACCCACCTTCACTGACATTGCTCACTTCAACTCAACTCATTCACAAATCCAGGCAACATTAATTTTTTCTATTTATTCAAATGAAACCTGCAGGTACCTCATGGAGGTGAGTTAGTTCTGTTTTATTCAGTCCAATCTTGTGACAACCATTTTCTTTTCATTACATCTCCTTTTGTGGTTTAAAATTTGTTTTGTATCATTTAATAAGATTGTTTGTCCTTGCATCCATCCCACAGCTGGGTCTGGATATGACCCATGTTCCCGGTACCAGAGGCCAAACTCCCCAAAATACGACCTTCGCTGTCTCCGTGGAGCATAAAGCAGAGACCCAGTGTCAGCCCACGCCACCCATTGTCCTTATCCATGTGACCTCTGTCTTGGTGTTTAAAGTACACATCCAGTTGCTGCTCATGCATTGAGAGTAAACTCACATCTTCCCTCCGCCCTCATCCCACAAAATCAACCATGATTTTTCCTCCTGCTGTTCTTCCAACTCTGAAATCATTAGTGTCCATCTCTTCCACAAAACACTCATGAGCACCTTCAACTCTTCCTGATCTATTATTATAAGTGCTTGAGATCAGCCAGTTGATTTTTCTCAATTTCTCACCAGCTTCTTTTCCTCCACATCCACGATTAGCCAACATGGCGATGGGCAAAATGGTCATCACCACTCACAGCAACTCTGGCTGAGCTGGCACTGGGAGACTTTCAAAGTTACTTTTGCCTCATCTCAAATTAAAAAAAACCCAAGCCATTTAAATTTTTTTTTGCCAGTGGGACAACAGTGGTCCAGGGTTAATCCAACAGAGGTCACTGACAGTCTATTCCTTGTGTCAATCAAAACCGATGTCTAGTTGGTAGACTGCCAGCCAGTTCTAACAAAAGTAAAAGCAAGGCTGGAGAAATTCAGCAGGTCAAACAGTGTATTTTATATAGCAAAGATACAAAACCAACTTTTCAGGCCTGAGACCTTCAAGGTATGAACAAAATGTAGGCAGGATAGTTTGCATATTTGATCACTAGAAACATTTAGAGAGAAGACAGATGGGAATATTGAGGACTGTTGGAAAGTGGTGAAGAGAAAGTGAGGCTGGGACAGATCACCTACAAGCACATCTAATGGTGGGACTGATGTGAAGGGCCTCCTCCAGTTCCCATTTCCTCAGGCCTAAACAAGCAAAACAGTTTCCAAAACAATAACTCCTCTTGGTTTGTAAAACCACAATCTGCTGAGAAACTCAGCAGATCAAACAGTGTACTTTATGTCGCAAAGATAACCAATGTTTCAGGCTTGAGCCCTTCATCAAGGTATGAATAAAATGTAGACAGGCGCCCAAATTGGGCTGCCTGCCTACATTTTGCCCATACCTTGATAGAACCATAAAACATTTCAGCACAGCAACAGCCCTTTAGTCCGTCCTGAAATTGGGCAGCTGCCCACATTTTGCTCATACCTTGACAAAGGGCTCAGGCCCGAAACATTGGTCATGTATCTTTATCTTAGCTCTATAAAGTACACTGTTTGACCTGATGAGTTTCTCCAGCATTGTGTTTTTACTTCAACCACAGTATTTGCTTTACCTCCTCTGTTTGTCTTTGATATCTCCTCTTCTACATTTTGCTCATACCTTGATGAAGGGCTCAAGCCTGAAATGTTTATGCATCTTTATCTTTGCTTTATAAAGTACACTGTTTTTGACCTGCTGAGTTTCACCTGCTTTCGAACATAGAACACTACAGTACAGCCCCTTTGGCCTTCATGTGTTATGCCAATTCTAACTGTTGTGGTAGGGCTGGGAGTACTAGTGACCATCGGTGCCTCAGATGTGATCGTGGGGGAGTGGAGGGGGCTTCATCCAAATCTTACCGTGAAAGGACTATCAATGTTCAATTGGAGGAACAGGCCAATCACTGATGAAAGGCCATTGTACAGCTGCCTCTCTCTGTATTGAAGGAAGACAGATGGATACAGATCATCCCTGCCATCATTGTGTGGAAATACATTGAACCCAGTAACTGCAATGGAGCTGGCAGTTTTTACTGTCTTCTGGGCTGCTGCCATTTTTATATACAAATTGGCTCCAACAGAAGCCAAATCTGAATCTGCAGGTGGGGAAACTGCTAAAGGAAGACACTGCCATAGCTCTCACCAGAAACTCGGTCACCTACCAAGAGTACAAGGTCCCTCACTGGAAACTCAGTTACCTACTGGGAGTAAAGGGTCCTTCATCGGAAACTCCATCACACACCAAGAGCCCAGATTCAATCACACCGGGAGTAGGGGGTCTCACTGGAAACTCCATCTCACAATGGAAGTACAGGATCACCCGTGCCGGAAGAAGAGGGTCTCACTGGAAACTCTGTCCCACACCGGGTAAACAGGTCTCACCAGAAACTCCATCACACACTGGGATTAGAGAGTCTCACTAGAAACTCCATCAGAAACCAGGATTATAGGGTCTCAATGGCAGAAAAGACCATTCACACAATCTGTCCAGGCAGTCACAGCAGGATATTAGCCAATGCAGCTGGCCCAGAAAAGAACCAATTTCATTTCTAAAAGGAATTGGAATCTCACCAAATGCCCAACTCTGAACAACCCCTCTGGGTGATAATGACGTTAGGGGGGAAAAAAAGAGACAATTTTGTGAATCTTTCCATGATTTTTTGTTAAACTTTACAAAGAATTTCTACATCTTTTCTCAACATTTACATCTGTACAAAGCTTCAGCTCAATTAACACTCAATAATTCAAGAATGCACAAACCTTCTTCAAGTTTACAGAGATATTACTGGATGGCCTCTGTTCTGATTGATGTGTCAGCTTTAGCAGGTCATCTTGAGTACAATAGTAATGGTTAGAGGGACATATGAAACATAACTGTACCACAGGTGAAATATGAAGAGATTTAATAAATAATTAACAATTCAAACATTTAAAAAAAAATCAGCTCTAGCCCATAAGTAATTGGATATGTACTTTATAGCAACATCAGATTTGGTTTCTATGGGAAAACCAGAACATTAAAACTGATCATTGATGTCGATGTGCAAACAACAGGCTGATGGTGGCTGACTCTTGCGCTGGTACATCTGCTGTCTGCATAGCAGCAACTGAAATGGTACATGGTGCAGCTGCCAAGGAATGCACTGTAATATTTAATCAGAGAAAAGGCAGCTTAGAAAATTAATGAAATTAATTAACATTCAACCATTCTTTCTTGATAGTTGCAGATTATCCGAAACTCAACTAATGTTATGTGGACCAGACCTGACAACAGTGACTTGTACACCATCTCCCATACTTCGATGAGACACATACTTTCATCCTGAACTAAAAACTCCTTTTGCTCCACATTAATGTTTATGCCTTTCCTTGTTTAGTTTATGGTGAAGGTTTGAACTGTAGATTTGAACAAATGGCCATCCAAGATGTTTGGGCCGATAAGTAACTACAAGTCCCTCTGATACTGCCCACCATCAGGACCTAATGAACAGAACGACAAAGTGAGGTCCTGATGTACAAGCCTCATCATCCTCTGAGCCACACACACAAACATCTGAAACTGCCCACCGGGTTAAAAATTTACACTTGAAATCTTGGTCAAGAAAACAAGTAAATGGAGGGGAATATTCTCTCATATTTTTTAATCCAGTGTCAACAAAACAAACAGGATTGGTGCAGCTATGCAAAAAGATTCTCCCTACACTGGAACATGTCTTTGTTTTCAAATCCCTTTCAAAGCAATGGGATCAGCAGTAGCAGTTGCTCTCACCCACTCCCCTACCCTGGGGACCAGCAGACAGAGCACCCCGAAGACAATGAGGAGTATCTGGGACCTTGCCTAATCATTCATCCATCAGATCAGCACAAAGTTGTTCATCAGACATAGCCATGTGACAACTTTAACACGGACCACTGAATAATACTGCAATGATCAGCTCAGAGCCAAATCCTCATCATTTCCCATTCATCACCTTCCCTTCTGGAGAAGTGACCATTCACCAAGGATCAGGTGGCACCTCTATTGGTTCAGGGTGCTGCTGTGTGGCAGAGAGTCTGGATCTGCCTCTCCACTACACGGGCACTGCTAACACTGACCATTCAGCATGCTGGGCCTGAAGGCCCAAATTCATTCGGCCTCTCATACTATGGTCAAAGTTTCATCAATGACATTGATGAAGGTTCACAACAAGTTGTAAATGTTGACATTCAAGACGTGACCAAACAACGAACAAAAATGGTTTAAGGCTGTTTAACTATTGTAGATATTTTGGCCCCCACTTATTTCAAAATACACTGAAATTTTTAATCCCCTGTAGATCTGTAGATTAACAAGTTTGTGATCTCTTTTCTCCAATGTTCCGCTTCATGTGTAATAAAATAACACCACATTAAGAGTCGAGATCTTTGTCCGTTTGGCTTTAGATATCTTGCTTCTGTCATGACCAATAACAACTTTTCTTGTTCAACATTTCTGTTTGTAGATGTTTGGAGTGTTTAAAGAATGTGTTCTGGTGCAAGCATCTGCCAAACAACCACTCGACATCGCAGAATGAGAAACCCAGACCCAGTTCATCCTTGCGTCTTGGCAACCGCCTTTGTTGAGGTCCACCCACTGACCAATGAAAGTACGCAGGCCGACTGGGCTAACTAAATGGCACGTCACGATCATGAATGAGGCATTGGAGGATGGCAGGTGTGTGCGATGGGAGCTCATAGTCCCCTTGTTCAGTAAACACCACAAACACTGCAAGGTTCAGAGATTCCAGCCTCTCGAGTTCTCCTCCCCACAGATGGAAGATTTCCGCCTCATTCAGAAAGAGCCCTTGTGAACAAATGGATTTCTTTTCCCAGATCCTCAGACCCACTCTTGGACTGAGTGTTTGCACGTTACCAGGTTCTGCTGCGACCCTTTCTGCTTGAACTGGAAGATGGTGTAGACCAGCACAAGGAAGCAAAGGGACAGTATGCAGGGGATGACGATAGCGATGGCGTTCACGGTGCTGGGCACATCATTGATCTGCACCATGATGTCCACATCATCATGGGACTGATGCTTGTCTCGGTTTGTGTTGACATCTTTATGATTGCAGCCCATCCAGTCCTTGACGATTGACCGGGGGTATCCTGGCTCCACCATCAGCTTCTGATTGTCAAACTTCCAGTACTGTTTCCCTTTGTAAAAATACGTGTAGGCTAATGGAAGAAACAAAGAAAGGTTAATCAGCTTGAGCTTTGCACTCTGTCTGCAGTCCCTGGGCAGGGCCCACACCAGGACAAATGTATTTCCCAAACAGAGAGGGGGCTTTGTGATCAGATCAGCATGGGCACTCCAGCAGAGATCTGTATGGCTTCCGTGACTGGAATGTTCTCCTGTACTAGATGGGGATCATTGGGTTCATCCAATTAACTGCACAAACCAGCGTCCTCTGCCAAATACCAGCTCAACCACCACACAGCCCAGAGCTGTGTCATCATCTGGCACCATCCCTCCCTGCTGCTCCCTCCTGTATGGAGGCCCCAGCTGATCTGGTGCCCTGGAGGCTAAACCTAGGACCTTGCCAATGCTGCCCTCTTGCGTCCTACAGACTCCCCCACAAAACATCCCAGGTCCACCTGCTTCCTACCCACAAGGCAATCCTTGCCAATGCTGCCCTCTTGCGTCCTAGAGACTCCCCCACAAAACATCCCAGGTCCACCTGCTTCCTACCCACAAGGCAATCCAGACTCACCTACTTCCCACGTAACCCCACCCCCAACAAGGCAGCCCAGACCCACCTTCTTCTTACAGACCCCTACAAGGCAGCCCAGACTCACCTACTTCCTCGAGTCCTCCACAAGATGGCCAAGATCCACCCACTTACCTCAGACCCCCCCCGCAAGGCAACCTTGACCCACTCTTTTCCACAGACCCTCACAAAGTAGTCCTGATCTACCTGCTTCCCACAGACCCCCACAAAGCAGCCCAGACTGACCTACTTCCTACAGACCCCCACAAGGTAGCCAAGATTCACCTACTTTCCACAGACCCTCTCAAAGCAGCCCTGGCCCACCCGCTTCCCACAGACTCCCACAAGGCAACCAGGCTTGCTGCTTCAAACTTACTTCCTTCCTTGCTTACGAAGGCCCCCTGGGGAGCCTCTGGGATTCCCTTCCAGATGGTGATGGGCTTAGGATATCCAGGGTCTGATGCCTGCTTCTCTTCGTTGTATCTCCAGTACCTGTCAAATAAGTAACAGCTTCAGTACATAACTGACCCTTCACCAGGACCTGTCATTACCCTGGACCACCTCCCCAGGGACCTTCATCTCTTCTTCACCACTGCTCCAACTTTCCTTGCCCCACCTTCCCAGCAATCATGGGCTGAGTCCTACGCTTTTGGTTCTGGGCAGAGGGGGAATGCCAATTATTAGTGGTCACATAATCAGTGAACAACAAGAGTGCTGGGAATTCCACCAATGTGATGGGACGGCAGAGGCAGGGGAAGCTCACACACCAGGTGACTGGGATAGTCTGTGGGATGAACAGAGATGGCCACAAACTGGTGGGTCTCTGGTGCCCTGAGGTGTTGGCTAGGTCCATGTGCAGATGCTGTGGGGGGGGGGGGGTGCTAAATGTTGGTTACACCTACTGCAGCATCTGCAGTGAGTGAGCACCCGCACAGACCACCCCCCCCACCCCGCTTGAGGTGCTGACTGGGTCCCCGTGCAGGAGGGGATGGAGTGTTAAATGTTGGTTACACCAACTGCACCCCACACACACTATGACGCCTGATCTAAACAAAGACACCAGCATGGGGCACAAGAAGCCAGGCCATTCATAGGACAATGAATGTAACAAATCAATGTATGGCCAGGACTCACAAACCAAAGATGTAGCCACTGGTGGATAAATCAGCCGACCCAGGTGGAAAATCCTTGGCTACCAAACGGAGGAGAAAGTGACTGCAGAGTCTTCAATCCTCCTGGTGCCAGGGGATGAGCAGAGATTGGAACACCTGTTAGCATTGCGTCATTGCTAAAAAGTGATAAACCAAATGGTCTGTGTTTAACTGTGGTGCTGGGAAATTTATTTGAATCAATTCAGTACAAACTTTAAAAAGGCACAGACTAATCAGGGAGTGTCAGCCTGGATCAATTTGGAGAAACTTGTGCCTGACCAACTAGCTCAGAAGTTTGGGGGTAACATTAATTAATGAGAGCAGTGACTCTGATGTGGTCTCCGCGGATTTCAGCAAGGGTTTTGACAAGGTCCCACACAGCATACTGGTCAAAAAATAAATGGCCACTAGGCCTGAGGAAAGGTGGAAGGTTGGATCCAACAGGAGCTCACTGGCAGAGATCAGAGACAATGGCCAATGCATGACAGAGTTCAATATTTAATCCACTGCTTTTTACAACATGTCAATAGTGTGACGTTGGAGGGAACACGTAGCTTCGTGTGGCTGTAACAAGGCCTCCACAGCTGCCTCTTCTCTAGTTTCATCAGACACGGTGCAACAAAAAACAGGATAATATGGATGCCCGACCACCATTCCCACTCACTGAGAATCCAGTGAGGCCACGACTTACAATCCAAATAAGGAGTTATTTAACAATGCAAGGAAGGTGGGTATAAAGTCTTTTTGACCCACACGTGCACCTTTAGAAAGACCATCAGTATTGTAGCCACAGATTGAAGAGATTGTGATTACTTGTTTCCTTTGAAGAAGTATGTTTTCCCGACGGGCTCCCATCGAAGGGCTGTGTCGATTCCTTCCCGAGGAAGCCCTTTGCCCAACTGCAGCAGACCATGTGGGTAGCCAGGTTCTGCCGTCACCTCCTTGAACACCCAGTACTTGTCGCCTGTGGACCAATAACATACAGTCACACAAGTGCAAAGCAACAGTGAAGTGCTGGGTGACTGGTCCCCATTCCCTCTCCTTCAGCTTCCAGAGGAAAGCCCTTTCGGCACCTTGAAGTGGTGTCCACAACCCTGGATGTCAAAGCCTGACCAGTCCAGGTCAATGCTGGGCAAAAGTGATCACTACAAATGCTTCTAGTGACTGAGGAATCCCAGTGAAGGCACATCTCTGTTGAACAGTTAATCCCCCTCCCTCCCTGTGCATTGGACACCCCAGCAGCGACAAAAGCTGTATTAAAGACACCAGGGCCCTCAGCACTGCCCACAGAAAGGAGATGCTCCGTTGTGCTCCTGACAATGGAGAAAGTTAGCAGTCAGGGGTGTAAGGTGAACATTGTTAGCTCCAAGGTTTGGGGATAAAGTCCACCCAGCACCAAAATTAAACAACTACTGGAAGCTGAGGATCACCCTTATCAATGGAACAGAGGCCTTCAACCAAGCAGGTGTTCAATTTGGTTTCCTCCCTCCAGAGATGTTGGATCATACTGCGATCTCCACCTGCAGTGCACAACAGGAGGAAGTGCAAGTGAATCACTGCTGTAACTGGCTGGGTAGTTAGGCCACTGGATAGTGGCAAGGGAAGAGGTAAAAGGATGGTGCAAGTGGGGTCAAGGGGAACTGAGACCAAGAGTTTCCTGTTATTGGAGGGGGTGCTACCTTTTGCCAGTGAATCGGTGGTTAGGATGCTTTGGCAATGATGGTTCAGAGGATGCTTCTACTCGTGTAAGGATTTTTTTTTTAATTTTTAAAAAATTTTTTATTTTTGTGCAAGGATTTATGCAGACTCTCACTTAGGCCTGGGTCACTGCTCACTGAACATGGTACCAGTGTAGGGAGAGCAAGGTGCTCTTGTTCAGCTGGCTGGCTGAGAAAATGATACAAGCATACCCTAATTCCATGGCTCCCCCTTGTTACACGGTAAAATGAGTCACATCTCCACGAATGCCTGGGGCTGTCCACAGGACTGCCAACAGCTCTACTCTGGGATAGCTTCTTGCTGAATATATTTTTACCTTTTTGAGAGTCCCTTTAGCCAAGTGAAGTCCACTTACTCTACTTGCATCTTCCCTCATGCAGCCTGAATCCCTCAAATGCTCCCATCCAAGCATCATTTAAGCGCTGTCATTGTATCTGCTCCTCTGGCAGCTTGTTCCAGATACCCATGACCCTCTCTGTGTGGAAAAACCTACCCCTCAAATCTCCTTTAAATGCCTGTTTTCTCACCTTAAATTTCTGCCCTCTAGTTCAAGGCTCCACTCTCCTAACAGAAAAGGGACTATTTAGTCCCCCATAGTTTTATAAATCTTAAGATCACTCAGGTTGGCAGTTGGCCTAGTGGTTAATGCAATGCTGTACCAGTGCCAGTGATTGGGACCGAGGTTGGAATCCTGCACTGTCTGTAAGGAGTTGGTATGTTCTCCCTGCATCTGTGTGGGGGGGGTCGGGATTTTCCCCGGAGGCTCCAGTTCCCTCCCACCATTCAAAAACGCACTGGGGTTGCTGGTTAATTGGCTGTACTTTGATGGCATGGCCGGAATGGCCTTATATCGTACTGTATGTCTAAATTAAATTTATAGGTAACCTCTTCGTTCCCGTGGGAACACTGCTCATTTCAGATTTACAGCAACCGCTGTGTTCTGCAGCTCAGTTCCAGAATGTTGTTCTCCTCTCCAGTCCAAGGAAAACAAACCCCCTTTCCTGTCTCTCCTCGTTAGTACAACACTCCATCCTTTGCATCCTCACCAGTCCAACCCCCAAAATAGTTAAATTACATTGCCTGTGCTCTGTACCAACAGATCTCTCTCTGTAACTCTTCAGGTGTCACCTGTCCCACTTCTGGTACTATGTTTGAGATGTTTACTGGTCTGCTTGCATAACATCCCTTATCACTGCATCAGGTAATAAACAAACTGGATTCACCTTTGAAGCCCCTCCCCCCGGGACAGTGACAGCTCATCTCCTCGCCCAGGGACATTAAGGAACGGGCAATGCATTGCTGCTGGTGCCCATGTCCAGAGGGGGTGCACATAAGAAGACTGTTAAACAAGTTCCCTTACCTTTGAAGAAAACAAATTTGCCGTCGGATCTCTCATAGGCGGCATCAATCCTGGTGGGGAGGCCTTTCCAGAACTGGTCAATCTGCATGGGGTAGCCCTCCTGAACCCGGTTATTGCGCAGGCGCCAAAACCAGCGATCCTACAACAGCCACAGAGATAATGACGTGGTGGTAATGTTCCTGCAGCTCTCCGCCTGTGACCCTGATTTCTATACCTCCAGCCTCCCTGACCAATCTTCATTCTCTCAGTGGCACGGCCACAGAGGAGTACAGCCCTTGTGTCCGTACCATTCGGGAGGTCAACTAAATCAATCCCATCTGCGTGCACTTTGTCCATACCTCTCCCCTCTCTATGTTCATTCATCTATGTAAACCCCATATCATATCTCTTTCACTGCCACCCTGTTCCATGCACTACCCCCGTGTAAAATAAAACACACCTCACATTCTTCCCTCCCAATCCCGACCCCCCACACACATGCACCTCACCTCGAGGCTGTCCCTTCTGACTGACTACCCAATCTCTCTCTCACACACACACACTCCCCTCAACTCCAATTATCCGAAATGGTCAGGATAGGGCCCATGTTAGATAAAGTTTTTTTTGGAGAACTGGTCTTTTTTTAAAAAAACAGCCCAGAAGCAACAGCAAATCATTTCTAACAGCGTTTAAATAACAACAATCAACAAGTGAAGGCTTTTTAAGCATTAAAATAATATTTAATTCTCACCAAAAAAAAGTACTGGCTGCCGCCAATCTCCAACACCTCCCCACCAAGGCCCAGCTCCTGACAGGAGCCCGACGTACCCAGTCAGTTCAGCTCGGAAAAATTTTGGATAAATGAGGATTTCTGATTTGTTTCGGATATCCTCATTTATCCGAAATTTAAAAAAAATTTCAGATAAACAACAATTTTGGAGAATCCAATTTTGGATAATCGGAGTCGTACTGTGTTATATCCTTCAGGAAAGCAAAATAAATTTGTCTAAACTCTTTTAGTGTATAATTTAAAAAGAACACTTCAGAAGGACGCTGCCGGGGCTTCAAGAACTGAGTCTCGGGGAAGGTTGAAGCATGGAAGTCTGCAGACACCGTGATTGTAGTAAAAACACAGAAATGCTGGAGGAACTCAAGCAGCGTCCATAGGAGGTAAAGTTTTATTACCAACATTTAGGACCTGAGCCCTTCCTCAAGGGAAAGGCTAATTAGTTTAGGACTTTATTCCCTGGAGCGTTGGAGAAGGAGGGAGAGATTTGATGGAAGTGTACAAAGTGGGATGCATTCCTTACTTTCTTCTCGCTCCTGATATACCAATAGAATATCTTTGTATTCTCTTTAATTATTTTTTGCCAAGGATATGGTCAGCTCCCTTTTTGCCCTCCTAATTTTAATGTTCTCTCACACACTCCATATCCCTCACTCCCAGTTGTTCATACCCGCTACAGTTTCCTGACGAAACCTTGTCATCCTAGGTTTCCTAACCGTGCCTTTCACCCTTATTGCTGGCCCTCAACTCACACCAACTCCATTTTAAAGGCTCCCACATGTCAGATGTTGTTTTATCTGCAGGTATGTGCTCCTCATCTGCGCTCCCCAGGTCCTCTCTTACGCTGTGAAATCAGGTTCCCCCACTCCGAAACCTTAACATGAGGACCAAACTTATTCCCTTCATAACAACCTTGAAACTTTCAGAATTATGGTCAAAGTGCTCTCCACTGACACTTCCACCACCTGTCCACCTCCTAGTAATGTTGATGCTGAGAGAAACAGAATGATAAATGGGCTGGGTGCGAGAGGGAAGACTTGCTCAGTGTAGAGAGGAGCAACTCACAATGCTAAAAAGCTGTTTCTCAGCTCCTCCCTCCCACTTAAAATACATTAGATTTTTCCCAGATCTGATGAACTATTAACGGTTTCCATCTCACAGGTAACGCTCTCTTACAGAGGTTCCAGCATTTCCAGATTTCATGCATAATATTGAGATTGTAGAAAAAAGCTTAAACATACAGTGAGGTGTTTTAAGCCTGCAAGTCATTTTAAAGTTTTAATTGATGCAGTGGAAAATAGCACTGAGAAGATTGATAAAGCAATGTTGTAACCATACAACTTACTCTCTCTACCACAATGGTGACTGTAAATAGGGGAGAGGGGCTGTGATGTGAAGGCAGACAGGTAGCTGGGAACAAAACAAGATCAAAACTGGCAAAAAAAATGCTAATGAACAACAATCAAAACAAGCAGGTCCTGAAGGAGTTGAACCGCAGAAAAAAGCTAGACTCGTCACTGAGAGATTTTACAGATTTGAATCTTCCCAGATCGAGGAAACTTTAACCTGCACCTAGCAAAAATGGGAAATAATGCTGGCCTCGCCAGTCACCTGAAATTTGAATTTTTAAAACCTTGGTCCTGAAGTTGGCTTGAGTTTTCACGGCTTTATATCCAGCAAAGACACACCAGGGTGGGGAGCTCATTGACTGCCAAAGTTGTCCAGACATTTAACATTTGAGAATAAACTAAAGAAATTAAAATTAGCAACAACAAAAATGTGCCCATGTCCCTCAGAATTGAGTCCTGTTGTAGGCTGACACTGGGGCGCAGAAGAATGCCACTGATGAGGATCTATTGGAACCAGCAGTTCCACATTCACACAAGTGACATGGCCCTCCTCACAAACCATAAAAGCCTCTCTACTCTCAATCCACTTGGCTGGGCGAAGGCAGTACCAACAACCCCCAGGAAACCTAACACCATCTGGGACGCAGCAGGTGACCTCCATGTTCGGGCAGCAGACCATCTACGTCTATCTCCCAAATCTGGACTCTGTACCCTTCAGGAGCATGGCAGCAAACATACGTGGCACCACCATCACCCACAGGTTTCCTCCAGGCCACACATCAGCCCAGTTTATGATTGCTTCATGGATGGGCCCAAATCCTGGGACCTTGCAAAGCAGCTGTTTGTCCCCACCACCTTTCTGACAATGTTTAGGATGGACAATTAATTCAGATCTTGCCAACAATGTCCAGATACCAAGAAAGTATTTTAAAATATCACTACATTTCAACAATGCTCACCTTAAAAACGAACATTTCCCCTCGAAACAAGGCCACAGTGTTGAAGTGTCCATCGCAGATGTTGGGTTTGGAGCCAGGGTACGAGGGCCTCTCCCCAGAAGGTGGCCGAGGAGGCCGGGGCTGTCGCTCCTGCTTTCTGTCTGAAGTAGAGTGGATCCTGCGTGCAGAGAGGGTCGGCAGAGGCCTGGTGGGCTCCAGGGTCTCTGTGGGGGGCCCTAGAGATCACCAAGGGCAGTGTTACTCAGGAACTGCAAATAGGACCAGGAAAGTCAGTCCATACAAACTCAAGTCAAATCAAGTCACCTTTTATTTATCGCTCATACCATGCTTGCACAGTAAAGATGAGATAGAGTTTTTCCAGGACCACGGAGCAGATTTACATAAATATAAATTGGAACAGAAGTTAAACACATTAAAATATTAAGACATAAAACCCTGACCAATTCCCAGCCACTAAAGTGGAATAACGCTCAGCTGCTTTCCAGAGATCTCCCATCACTCGATCAGTATCCCTGCCTGGTCCCACACAGGCTGCGGAAGCCAACCACGCCCTGCACCCCCCCACCCCCCACACTCTGTACACACTGACCAGGTTTGTAAATGTAAAGGGATGAGGCCATGGCTGGTACAGAATTCAACTGTGAGCTCAAATAGTACCGTCAGCCTCAAGGGGGAGGACCTCCTAGTCCTGGGTACTTCCGGTCAATTGGGACCACAGTCTATCATTAACCAGAGACAAAAGGAGGAGAAGGTTCAAACTGCTGCTCAAGGTGAGCATTGGGTAGGAATCCATCCTGATTAGATGGACCGATGCCCCCCTCCTCCCCATCTCAAGGACAAATTGCTAGATTCACTCCCGTGCACTTCTGTTCAGGAAAGAAAAGCCAACGGTTGTTACCCTGACCTAGTCAGTGGAACCACAGGAATGGCTCAGTGGTCACCTACTCTGGTGCAGTAAAAGAATACAGTGATGTGGAAGAACTGAGCCATCCCTTAAACACAACACAGGGAAGGGTCCTTGGATTACCATAGATCTTCTGAATGCCTTGTAGATCATCCTGTGGCAGTTTGAAGTGTTCTGTATCCATGTACTGGTAAAAGGGAGCCATAATGGCACTGGGATCGTTGGAGTGTTCCAGACCCAAGGCGTGACCCAACTCATGAACAGCAACCAGGAACAGGTCGTTACCTGAGGACGTAAGACCAAACAGTGGTGAACATTTGCACAGCCCAGCCTGCCACTGCATCAGGGCAACTGAAATTCCTGGGGACACGGATCTCCCAGGGACATGGATCTACAGGACTGAGCTTTGGTCCACATTACTATCTAAATGCCAATTAATCCCGAGCTCATCTGAACAAAGCCCCAGCTATCACCTCCCTCTTCTCCAAGACCTGTCACACCCAACTATCATGAGATCCCACTCCCCCAACCCAGAAAAAAGAA
Organism: Narcine bancroftii; assembly: GCF_036971445.1. Classification (NCBI taxonomy): domain Eukaryota; kingdom Metazoa; phylum Chordata; class Chondrichthyes; order Torpediniformes; family Narcinidae; genus Narcine; species Narcine bancroftii. The sequence continues at coordinate 30,246,204 of NC_091474.1, forward strand.
AATGACAGGCCAAGTTGTCCTCAAAGATGAGCAGACTGCAGGCTGCAGTTGCAGCATGGGTGCTGGTCGGACTGCAGAGCTGTACAATCTGCATCCACCTTGCATCCTGCACTAGAACATTGGTCTACTTCAGCAGGGGCACAGTGGGTTGCAGAGGGGCAGGTTGCGGGATCGGTGCGCAAGGATGGTGGAGGGCAAACAGGCAGTGAGCAAGAATGGTGGGCTACAAGTGAAGTGCAAGGGAGCATGTTAGGGAGGGTCCTGAGTTAAACATACCGACAATCTAACATACTCTCTGTTTGTACAATCAAGAGGGCCCCATGGGAAAGTCAGTGATACCATGGTAACGCAATGTGCTGAGATGGAGACCTTCAATGTGAAGTCACAGTTTATAAAGGTTATAAAATCATCAGGGGCAGAGATAGGGTGGATCGTGTCATCATGAGACCTAGAAACAAAATTTGTCCATTCAGCCCATCAAGTTTGTTCTGCCATTCATATTGTTTCAGATGCATTTTTCCTTTCAACCCCCTTCTCCCCACATCCTTTAATGCCTTAACTAATCAAGAACCTATCAACCTCCATTCTGAATCTACCCAATGTCTTGGCCTCAATAATCCTCTGTGGCAATGAATTCCAGAGGTTCTCCACTCTCTAGCTGAACAAACTTCTCCCCATCTTTGTTCCAAAGGGTTGTCCCAAGGCTGTGACCTTTGATCCAAGGCTCTCCCATGACAGGAAACATCTTCTCCATATCCACACTGTCCAGAACTAGAGAGCACCACAGCACAGAAACAGGCTCTTTGGCCCACCTAGTCCATGACAAACTACTTTTTACACTATAGACTTACACCTGAACCATAGTCCTCCATACCTCTCCTATCCAATGACCCTTTACAATCTCCTCTTAAATGTCAAAATCAAATGTGCATCCACCACCTCCACTGGCAGCTCATTCCACTCTGAGTGATGAGGTTCCCCTTAAACATTTCATCTTTCACCCTTAACCCATGGCCTCTACTCCTTACCTTACCCAATCTCGGTGGAAATAGCCTGTTTACATTGACCCTATCTCTGGCCCTTCAAAATATGTCATACTTATTTCTTAGGTTGTTAAGTAATTTTCTCAAAGGGAACACAGCTATGCATTTCTGCATTCCAGCGTGCTATACCTGGATGAGAGTCAGACTTCCAAGTAACTGAAATATACTTTCTGGCCACTGCAAATGCAATTTTAACAAATTCAACTTGATATTTAGATAATTTCAATTTTGGTCTTATCCCACTTATATTTCCCAGTAAAAACAATTCTGGGTTTTGTGGAAGTGAAATTCCAATAATCTGTTCTAAAAAAATTCCCAAATCCACCCAAAAAGGTCACACTTTGGAGTGTAAGGAAGTTCCTATCTCCTCACCACAGCTAAAACATTTATCTGATAAGTCTGACTTTAACCTCTTTAACTTCTGTGGTGTAAGATATAACCGATGCAAAAAAATTGTATTGTACTAATCTATACCTTCCATTTATTGTATTTGTCATTCTGTCCTTACATAAACCAGACCAGTTTTGCTCATCAATACTTACATTTAAGTCTGATTCCCATCTCTGTCTACACTTATGAAACCCCTGTTTAGGGGCTCCCATTTGAAGTACATTGCCGGAGTGAATTTCTCTCGAATCAGAGTCTCCATATCACTACAGTTTGATAAGAACATTGTTGGCCCCAATTTTTCCCTTATGTATGCTCTTAACTGAAAATAGCAGAAGATTGTGTTGTTAAGGCTTCCATATGTATTTTTTAATTGTTCAAATGACATAAGTGCCCCTGCTCATAGCAATCCTCAATATATCTGATCCCCTTATGAGACCAAGTCTCTAAAATTTTATTACCCATGGTAAAAGGGATGAGCCTGTTTTGAATCAGAGGTGTTTTAGGAGATAGACCCCCCCCCCCCTTTTGTTCCAATCTCATAATTTATTTTATACCAAATATTAATTATGTTTTAACAAGGGGGCTTCTCTTTCTCACCAGATATTAATTTTGCTTCCCATTTATATATAAAATTTTCTTTTATTCTCTCTACTACTTTTTCTGGTTCTATTTTTAACCATGCAGGTTTGTTTCCTTTCTCAAAAAAGGAAGTAAGGAATCTCATCTGGGCCGCTCAGTTATAACGTTTAAAATTTGGGAATTGTAAACCTCCCAAATCATAACATCGTTAATTTTTCTATGGAGACTCTGGACATCTTACCCTTCCAAAGGAATTTTCTGACATTTATTTAATTCCTGAAAAAAAACTTATTGGTTAATGGAATGGGCAATGTTTGAAATAGATACTGAACTCTTGGAAATATATTCATTTGATTCAATTAACTCTTCCAACTAATGCTATTGGGAAAGTTGTCCAGCTGTTCAAGTTGTCAACCTTTTTAAGCAAAGGTGAGTTATTTAATTTATATAAATTCTTTAAATTGTTATCTGTATGTATTCCTAAATATTTTATTCCATTTAATGGCCACTTAAATTAGATATCGCTTTGGCATTGGGTATAACCCCCTTCTGTACATGGCATAATTTCACTCTTATCCTAATTTATTTTGTAACCCAATACTTCCACATAATCTTTGTCTTTAGAATCAATGCCTTAATCCAATTTATAAAAATTTGCCCTAATCTAAATCTTCCAGTACTTTAAATAGAAAGTTGCACTCCAGTCTATCAAATATTTTTTCTGCATCTAAAGCCACAGCTACACTCAATCACCTCTCTTTTGTGCCAGATGAATTATACTAAGCAATCTACTTACATTATCAGCAGATTGTCTCTTTTTTGCAAAGCCCATTTGGTCCATATTTATTACTTATGGCAAAAAAAATTGCTAATCTATTTGCCAAGGGTTTAATGGATCTCTATTTTTTTTGGTATTACTGTAATTATCACTGTTGAGAATGATTCTGGGAGGGTATGTGTTTCCAACGCCTGATCTAACACCTCCATAAAAATAGGAATCAGCAAATCTTTAAATTCTTTATAAAAGTCAGGGGAAAACCATCCTTTCCTGGAGATTTATTGATTTGCAAAGAACCCAGTGTCTCCTTCACCTTCATATGGGTAAAGGGGGCATTAAGTTAAACCTGTTCTTCCAGGTCTAACCTTGGAAGCCTAATTTGTGAGAAACTCTTCCATGAGATTCTGATTGGTATAACTTGGAGTAAAATAGTCTAAAAGCCTCATTAATTTCTTGAGGCTTGTAACTGGTCACATTCGCATCTGTTTTTAATCACATTGATTATTCTTGAGACCTGTTCTGCTTTCAACTGCCAAGAAAGGACTTTATGGACTCTTTCACCTAGTTCATAACACCTGTTTAATTCTTGTAATTGCTTTTTTATTCTATATGTTTGCAATGCGTTATACTGAAGTTTTTTATTAATAAGCTGTCTGCACTTCTCTTCAGAATCCCTCATTTGAAGGTCTTTTTCCAAATAAAGTATTTATTTTTCCAGTTGCTCCACCTCCCTTGTTTATTCCTTCTTGATCTTAGAAATATAGCTTATAATTTGTCCTCTTAAATATACTTTCAGAGCATCCCATATAATAAATTTATCAGTAGATGAATTGCAGTTGGACTCAAAATATCTGAATTTATCTCCTAATAAAAAAAAATCACAGAAGTCGGATCTTCTCAACAGTGAATAATTAAGACACCATCTAATAGACTGATCTTTCTTTAAATGACATCATGATAGAGGTGAGTGATCTGCTAAAATTCTTGCTTTATATTCAGAATCCATGATCTTCCCCTCTAATCGGGCTGATATCAAAAATAAATCCATCCTAGAATAGGAACCGTGTTTATTTGAATAATAAAAAAATCTTTCTCTTTGATGAATCCTTCCCCAGGCGTCCACTCAGTTCAGCTCTCTCATTATTCTCAAAATGGCTTTATGGCTTTTGCCCTTATCACTGGATCTATCTAGAATTGGGTCCAAACAAAAAATTGAAATCTCCTCCCACTAAAATATTTTCATAGGCATCTGCCAAATTAAGAAACGTTTCATGGATCAATTTCTCATCATTAACATTTGGTGCATATAGATTCATGGGTCCAGGATTCAGAATATATTTGATAGTGCACTATTACATGCCTGCTGGATGTATTACTACGTCCTGTATCCTAACTGGAAGGTTGTTCCACATCAAGATCACCATACCTCTTGCTTTTGAATTGACTGAGGAGGCAAATACATGGCCAACCCAGTCCCTTTTTAGTTTTTGATGCTTTTTTTCAACTAAATGAGTTTCTTGTAGGAATGCTTACTCCCTTTTTTTTAAAAAATGTGTGCTAACACTCTTTCTCTTCACTGGCCATTCAAACCATTAACATTAAAGCTTATAAACTTGACTGTATTATTCATCTCTACAAAAGCTCATTATACTCTCACTTTATGCTTCCCCCATCTCTTCTTCAAAGTTGCTTATTCTTCCGTGGTGAGACACACACCCTTCAGCAAACCAAGTAGAAAAAGGAAAGAATGTAGTATTATCCATAATAATTAAGCAAACCCCGCCCATTAACGTTGTTAATATAATATACAATGCTACCCCATTTTACGAGCTGTGGCAAATGCCACACATGTACACGATACGATAGGGATCAGGTTTTCATCACCGCCCCCCCAACCCCCCAGAAAATTCTCTGTATGATAATTACTCATTCTTTTTATAGAAAAGTAATATCTAAATAAAGCAGAAAAATACAAAGTTGTCATGAATTAATCACTCCAGTGGCTTAACATTCTGCAAAGATTACACAAACTCTGCTGCAAGTTTAAAGTCTGAAAAAAATTATTTCCACCATTTGGCTGAATGATTTTCAAAGTTGCTGGATGTCTTAGCACAAACTTGTAACCTTTCTGCCAGAGATTTTTTTTTTAAATAAATCAGATTGAAATCTCATCTTTGCTTCAACAGTGCAGCACTTGTATCCAGATAGAAGAATACTTTATTTACTTCATATTCCAGTGGACCTCCTCTCTCTATTACTCCCTTTGATGCTGCAGCCTGTCTTGATGCCTTGAGCATTTAATGAATATAGAATGTGTTTTCTGATCTGGTGTTGGTTGCAGTATAAAAGGATCTATGTGCCCTGTCAATTTCAATATGTTGTCCAACCTCTTCTGCTCTCAGCATTCTAGGTATCCATTCTTGGAAGAAATAAATAGGATCTCTATAAGTCCAACAATCTTGATATTATTCCTGCTAATAACATTTTCTAGTGTATCCAATTTTTAAAACACATTTTGTTCCTTTCAGTGGCCCACACATCTGTTTCATACTCAACTTTTTCAACTCTTTCCTTTACATCTTCCATTCCATCTTCTAAAGTCTTAACTCTTACATCCAAGTTATCCATGGCAATTTGCATATTGTTCACAGCCTTATGATACTTGTTCGTTTTTTTTGTTGAAATTCTCAGTTCTCTCAATACATCTTCAAGGGTACACTTGGTGCTCTCTGGTAAAGGTAAACAGCCAAAAAGCTCAAACAGTAGGGCTTTCATCTGTGTAGCTTGTTGTTGTTCTTCCTCTGCACTGTTATTGCTCTCCAGTGAGTCTGTTATGACTTCATCCTCCTCCTCCTCAGTGACCTGTTGTAGTGGTTGGAATCTGCTTGTGCTAGCAAATGCACTAGCTGTGTCAGCAGGCAGTGAAGATGTAGTCGCCCCAATGGGCGAGCTACTCACGCGAGTGGTGGATCAAACTCCAGCTCCAGGCTCCGGTCCCGATTTCCTTCGAATGCCTGGGAGACCCTGCAGCAGGTTTGTTCCTCTTTGCTGACATTCTTTTATTGAATATTTTAGTTATAAATTTTAAACCACAATATTAATTACATTTAATTAAATTCAAAAATTATTCCCCCAAAAACCCCTAAAAAGAAAAATAAGAAAAAAAGAGATACAAGAAAGAAGGACCAGCAAATGCCAAGGGAATAAAGCATTTATAATATCAATTCTAATATTGGAGGTAATCAAGAAGTGAGGTCTTCAGAGAGTTTATCAAATCTACCAACCCACAAAGTGATATTTATTTCGTAAATTTCTCCAATGGCATAAAAGTACAAAGTTCTGCATTCCATCTTTCCATACCTATAACTATATCTAACTTCAATGATATTGCTATGCATTTCCTAGAAACTGCTAAAGTGACCTGATGGAATGGAGCGCCATAGGAAGAACTTCCTGCCAGCGTGTGCTGGAAGGCCTCTTGACTTCAGGGCCAGTTTGACAGCCTTCCAGACTGTGGAGTTCTCCTTTTCAACCTGCCTGCTCCCCTGGGGGTTGCAGCTAGTAGCCCTACTGGATGTGATGCCCCTTGCTAGCAGGTACTGAGGTAGCTCTTCATTCATAAAAGATGAGCCTCAGTTGCTATGTATATAGCAGGGATACCCAAACAGGGTGAAAATGGAATCTAGGGCCTTTATGACTGACGACATGGACGTGTCTGGACATGGGATGGCGAAGTGGGAGTTCTCAATGACAGAGAGGAAGAAAGTGTTCCCATTCGTGGAGGGGAGAGGTCCCTTAAAATTGACACTGAGCCTGGATGAATTAATCAGGTGCGCCTTTGCTGGGCAGCAGAAATGTGACTTGCACTCCACGCAGACCTGGCTATTTCCTTGACATTTTCATGGCGTAGGGCAGATTGCGCGCCTTGACAAAATTAGCCATGCAAGTAACCCCTGGATGACAGAGCTCATTATGTAGTTGACCAGTGTGTGCAGAGGCACAGCATAAGGCGGGTCATTAAGGGCTCCTGGCCAATAGGCAACATCATAATTGTAGGTGGAGAGCTCGATCCTCCACCTAGCAATCTTGTCATTTTTGATTTTGCCTATCTTGACGTTATTAAACATAAACGCAACAGAGCACTGGTCAGTGAGGAGTGTAAATTTCCTACCAGCCAGGTAGTGCCTCCATTGCCTCATGGCTTCTACCATGGTTTGAGCCTCCTTTTCCCACAGAGGGGTTTCGGAGCTTGTGGCCTTGCAATGTCAGAAAAAAAAAATGCGACCGGCCTGCCCGTCTGGTTGAGGGTAGCGGCCAGGCCACGTCCGAAGTGTCGCTTTCCAGCTGGAAAGGTACATTCTTGTCCACCATGTGCATGGTGGGTTTCGCAATGTAGTTTCGAAGGCAGTTAAAAGCCATTAGGGCTTCAACTGAGAGGGGAAAAGAAGTGGAAATGCATAGCAATATCATGGAAGTTAGATATAGATTTAGGTATGGAAAGATGGAATGCAGAAAGAGGGGTCAAGCCTTATCAGTGTATTGAGAGATCCACTGGACGTAATACGAGAAAAACCCCAGACATCTCCTCAAAGCCTTCGTGGTCCTGGGAACAGGGAGCTCTTACAGGGGGCGCATCCTATTGGGGTTGGGGCCAAGGATAGCCAGACACTGAACACACTCTTGCCAGAGTTATAAGTGAGGTTCAGGGCTTTTACTGCAAAGAGAAAACTCAAGGTTAGCGTCATGGTCCTCCAGGGTATAGCCATTATTGAGCTAGGGGAAGGTAGCTTTCAACCGCACAGATGGGGCAGCTCTTGTTCACTGACCTCACTTCCTCTACTGAAAAATAGGAGGTTTTGGGTTTTAATGAAATGAAAGAGTCTAGCGACCCCCGGGTGGCCCAGCTCATTGTGCAAGTTCTGCAACTGGGACATGTGGTTAAGGGTGGTACAAGTGCCTCTGGACAGCACGTCCGGGGACTCATTGAGTCTCCCGGGGCAGTATAAAATGTTGTAGTTAAATGTAGACAATTCTGTCTATCTGCCTTTAGAAGATAAAAACCCCGTTAGTTATACTGAAAGGGACCCTCCGGAATTGAGAGAGACAACAGTTACCCTCAAATGACATATACAGACGGTCCTCAGAACAGATTGGCAGCTGGTGATAGGCAGCTTTCAGGTCAATGGTCGAATAGACCCGATAATGCGCAATATCATTCACCATGTCCACAATTCGAGGGAGGGAGGTACGCGTCCAGGAGTGTGAACCGATTAATAGTTTGGCTATAGTCAATTACTAGCCAGGACTTGTTTTCCCCATTTACCACTACCACCATTTGCGCTCTCCATGGGTTGGTGCTAGGTTTGATGATACCTTCATTGAGCAGATGTCATGTCTCAGACTGTATGAAATCTCGATCTGCTGTGCTGTACCTCCTGCTCTTGGTAGCAATAGGTTTGCAGTCTGGGGACAGATTCAGGAAGAGAAGTGTGGGGGGGGGGTTGTCAATATTCAGAGTGGAGAGGCTGCATGTGGGTTCTGAATTTAGAGGCCCTCCATTCCAAACCGTTATGGGGGAGGGGACCATAATACTCTAAGGACACGCTTTTAAGGTGTCACAGGAAGGCCAGACCCAATAGCACCGGAGCACATAATGCATTATGTACTTCCAGGCTTATTTTACAAAATTCCCCCCTCAAACGACAAATGTTCTTGAATACGGGTAGAGTGCGAATGAGACGCAAGGAATACATGGTAATTGGAAGGATCTACCTTTAGGTTGTATTCTTGTACAGTCTATGAATCTTTCAGTTGAGCCTGTGTTAATTAGGCATTTAGTGGAGTGTCCGTTTACCTTAACGGTCACTTTGGAGTTGCTAAGCTGGTGAGGTCTGTCCTGATCTAGAACCATCGAGGCTAGGACTCCGGAGACTCTGTACTCCTGATTCGAATGGCCCCTACTGTCCTGGGTTGCCCGTGAGTAAGATGGCATCGACCTTATGGCGCAGCAAGATAGCCGCCCTCTTTCCTCTTCTGATGATGAAGGCACCTTTTCATACCATTTTCTTGCAGCCATCCTCCTTTGGTGTGTAGCGCAGCAAGTGGGTTCAGCCGAATTCAGGACAGATGGCATGGCGCTGGAATTGGATCTGGGAGCGGTGCAGGCAGTGGACTTCCCCTCGCCCAATGTCCTTTCTTGCCATAACTGGAGGAAACTGAGTCTTTATCCGGGCAACGAGATCGGGGGTTCCGGCTCTTGCCGCAGAAAAAGCACTCCCTAGCACGGAAAGCAGCAGCAGTTAAGGCTGGGGTAACAGGAGCAGCCAATCCTTGGAGGAAGTCACCTGGATGAGCGAGCCCACTAGCTTTGAGGTCGTCATTCTCAAGCTTGGCCTGTTCTAATGACTTGGCCAGTTCAACGTGTCTAGCCAGGTCCTTTTTACTGGACTGGAGCAGTGCTGCCTTGTGTACCTCGAGTGGACCCCTCCGACTAGAGTGTCACAGATCAGTTTCTCCTCACAAACACAGCCCATAGCCATTTTGTACCTGTACTTCTTGGCTAGCATCCACAGTTGGTGGCTCACTAGGTCCTCATTTTGTGACTTCAGATACTGAGCCTTCAAAGCCTCAACGGCAGCGTGATATGTAGTGCAGTCTCTGATGACTGTGTACCCTTTTGTTCCTACCCACAAAATGAGCGTGGACCTCCTGAGTTAATCGGTGTGGAAGATGTCTCTAGTCGCATTCAGGTAGGCCTGGAAGCAATCTAGCCAGCATATGAACTCCTCAGCCATGTCGGGGGACAGAGGGTCTATCAACAGCATACCTGGCTTGAGCAGGTATTCCATCTTCTAGGGAATGCTAATAAAATTATAGCATGAATAAAAGGAGAACATATGCTTTTATTAGCTTATAACTGGTAGGGTCTTACAATGGTCTTCAGAAGGGTTCAGGGTTTAGGCGGGAAACCAGGGTTATATATGGGTAGATGGGGCGGAGCCAACTATCAGTACAACACACCACCAGGGAATCTCAGTTCACTGCACTAGGTAACATCAAATTCGGACCTATTTTACGAGGCAAAAAGGCTTTAACTTGATAATAGCAAAATAAAGTATTGTTAGGCACATTAAATTTATTCTTAATTCATTCAAATGTTATAAATTTCCCATTCTCAAAACAATCCTCGATCTTCTTAATATCCACCTGCATCCAAGTCTTCAAAAATTGATTATCTATTGAAAATGGAATGTCTATTTTGACAGAGGGGCATTTTTTGAGATATTAAACCTTCCACACCTATTTCATTATTACTATTATTTCATAATTCAATCAGGTGTTTCAAAATAGGTGTTTCCCTATTTCCTACCAACAATTTAAAATTCAATTTATAGATAAAATCCTGTAAATTTATTTCTCCTATCTTACTAAATTCTATATTAACCCAAGCAGAAATTTTATCTAAACTAAACAATACATTAATATATCTCAGTTGAAAAGGTTGATAATAATTCTTAAAATAGGGAAGTTGTACATTCCCCAGTTCAAACTCCCACATCAATTTTTCCAAAGAAACCCTTGCCATTTTTCATTTCCATAAAAACTTCCTAATGCTTGTATTTAAATCCTTAAAATATTTTTGAGGAATTGTGATAGGGATTGACTGAAAAAGATATTGAATTCTAGGAAAAATATTCATTTTAACACAATTTACCCTGCCTACTAAAGTAGGGTAATCCACCTTTTCAAATCTTTAACAATTTTATTAAGTAAAGGCAAATTATTTAACATGTATATTTCTTAAATCATTATCAAATACCTAAATATTGAATACCAGCATCTGGCCACCTAAATTTAGTAACCATTTTAAATTTAGTATAATCACCCATAACTAAAGATATGATTTCACTTTTCTCCAAATTAATTTAATACCTAGAAATTTCTCCATATTTTTCTAACCTTACATGTAATTGGGACAAAGAATTTATAGGATCAGTCAAATTACCAAAACATCATCAGCAAATAATTTAATCTTCTTTTCCTCTTGATTAACTTTTATACCTTTAATCTTAAAATCTTATCTAATAAGCTCCACTAAGGGTGTAGCGGATCACAGGAGGCTTAATTGAACCATCTCAGGAGGTTCCAAGTAACGTCACAATGCAATGAGGTCATTTGGAACGCCAGGGTTTTAAAAAGCTGTGTGTGACTGTTTGAGTAAACAACTTTTATTGAACTTCCACTCAACTACGTCTGATCATTTTCTTGTTCTTCATTTTGCTTTGCGACAAAATTGCTACATTGGTGACCCCGCTGGACCCAAATGGATTTTGGGTCCAACATGGACAATGCAGTGGTTTCACTCACCCAACCTGAAGTTTGGTTCAGGCAGGCTGAGGCGCAGTTCCACATTTGCAAGATAGAAGTGGATGCCACTAAGTACTATTATGTGGTAAGCTCCCTCGACCAGGACATAGCCGGTTGAGTAGTGGATTTTCTTCAGGACCCAACAGTTCTCGGCAGGTACGTAGCTCTAAAAGCCCTCCTTCTCCAGATTTATGGTGTCTCTTGACGTGAGCAAGTGTATGGCTCCTCCATATTGAAGGCCTGGGGAATTGCGTTCGTTCGAAGTTAACTAACAACATGTTGGCACTGGCAGTCAGCCATAGGCCTTGCTTGCTCTTTGAGCCATTGTTTTTAGAGCATATGCCAGAAGACATCCGCCTCATGTTGGCTAACAAGGACTTTGATATCCCTCGTACAGTGGCTGCCCATGCAGACATTCTGTGGCGCATGAAACAGCAAGGCACAAGGCCCACAGAAATTAGTGCTGCATCACACCAAAAGGCCCAGGCTCCACGAGTACCTGCGACGAGGGCGCACATTTCTCTGGACAAGCATGACTCTGTGACAATGACTACGACAGCTGGCCATCATAACAGCCTATTCTACGATTGGGAGAAACTCTTCCAGGGCAAATTTCTAGTCGACAGGGTGCAGAGGTTCATGTTCTTCAAGCTTGGGTCTGGCGCTCACTTCAGTGAATAACAGTTTGATTTGTATGTACGGCACACGAACTATACCCCTGAAATTTGGCGACAATAAGTTCACATGGAAGTTCATTCTTGCTGCTGCGTCCTAGTCCGTCACTGGGTGCCAACTGCCTCACTGATGGTGGACTTAAAAGGGTGCCAGTTGGTGAACCCCACAAAGTTCCAGATTTTCTGCCTTGGGAAAGCCAATCTACCTGCTCCGCATCTAGACGCCATGGAGTACTCGAACAGCGAATTTGCCAAACTTTTTGTTGAGTTTCTGGACATTGTCTCTCCCAGATCTCCACTGCCACACCCAAACATGGCGTCGCACACCACATCCTTACCCAAGGACCTCCTCTACATGCCCAAAACCTGCTGCCTGACAAGTTGCGGCTTACAAAACAAGAGTTCCCCACTACATATGTTTGCCAAAGCCTCGGGAGGCTGGAGACATTGTGGAGATTACAGGTGTCTCAACGATGCTATGACTGCGAACCGCTACCCTGTGCCCCATATAGAGGACTTTACAGCTAATCTTCACGGGGCCAGGATATTTTCTAAAATTGACTTGGTGTGTGGGTACCACCAAATTCCTGTAAACCCAGAGGATGTGCTCAAGACCACCATAATAACACCATTTGGTCTCTTCGAATTTTTGAGAATGCCTTTGGGGCTCAAAAATGCTGTATAAACATTCCAGCGACTGATGGATGCAGTGGGGCATGGCATAGGCTTCCTTTTCGTATACTTGGATGACATACTCGTCGCCAACCACTCCAACAAAGAGCACCTGCAGCATCTGTATTTACTCTGCTGCCACAGACAGGAGTTCGGGCTAACTGTGAACCCTGTCAACCCTATCAAGTTCTTGGGTCAGAAGATCAGCAGCTGGAGTATCGTTCCTTTGCTCAGCAAGGTGGAAGCCATCCTCAAATTCATGAGGCCCAATACCATCAAAGGACTCTAGGAATTCGTAGTGATGATCAATTTCTATTATTGCTTTCTACCTTCTGCAGCACATATTATGAAACCCCTCTTTGACCTCATGTCCGGCAGGGTCAAAGAACTCGAGCGGACAAGGAGACGATGGTAGCATTCCAGCAGACCAAAGGTGCTCTAGTGAATGCAACATTGCTGGTCCATCTACAAATAGATGAGACTTGATGTGAGACTCGTCTGACACAGCAGTAGGTGGGTCCTGGAACAGTACACCAATGGGCAATGAAAGTCAAGCTTTTTTTTAGTAGGCAACTCTGCCCTCTGGAAACGAAATACAGCACATTTGATAGGGAACCGTTGGCACTGTACCTAGCGGTCAGACACTTCCACTTTTTTTTGAAGACAGGAAGTTCATGGTTTTTACTGATCACAGACCACTATCGTTCGCCTTCATGAAAGCATCATATCCCTGGTCATCCTGCTTGCAATGCCACCTATCTTATGTATCTGAGTTTTCAACACATCTCCGGTAAGAGTAATATGGTGGCTGATACCCTGTCCCACTCCTCCATTCAAGCAGTACGTGCCCTCTCTCCAGGTGTAGACCACACGGCGCTCACCAAAGCTCAGCATCAGGATGACAAACTCCTGGCTTATAGAACTGCTGTCATCAACCTGCAATTCGAGGATGTAGCCTTTGGTCCGTAAGGTACTACTCTCCTATGCGATGCTTCCACAGGTCAGCCTCGCCCTATCGTCCCTGCTGTGTGGAGACGTTGCATTTTCAATGCCATACACAGACTGTCCCATCCCTTCATTCAAGCCACGGTCTGCCTGATAGTCAACAAGTTTGTATGGCATGGACTCAAAAAGCAGGTCACGTATTGTGCAAAGATGTGCATGGACTGCCAACCTTCAAAAGTGTGAAGGCACGTGAAGGCATCGCTTCAGCCTTTCCAGTCACTGCCATAAAAGGAGATATTAAAAGATCCTTAAGTTTCTTATAACCCTCAGGCAGAAAACCATCCTCTCCTAGAGACTTATCATTTTGAACTGACTTCTCCTGTCGTAAAAGGAGCATCTAAATCTCTTTGATCTTGACATTTCAAACTAGATAAATTTATCCGAGCTAAAAAAATTCTTAAAATTTAACTTCATCTCTAGTACACTCAGATTTATATAAAAATATTTAAATAAATCATTTATTTCTTGGGGTTTATAAGTAATCATCTTTGAGATTTTCCTAATAGCATTAATTATTCTACAAATTTGTTCTCTTTTTAGCTGCCAAGCTAAAACTTTATGGGCCCTTTCACCTAATTCATAATATCTTTGTTTAGTTCTCTCAGTTTTTCTGTTCTACAAGTCTGAATCATAGTAGAATAAACCTATTTATTTATTTATTTATTTATTTATTTTTCTCATCTGAAATCTTTCTTTGTAAATCCTCTATTTTTATTTCCAATTGATCAACCTCTTTTATATAATTTTTGCCATAAAACTTATTATCTGTCCTCTCAAATGTGCCTTTAATGTACCCAAACAATAAATTTATTAACAACTGAATTAGAATTTATTTCTAAAAATTTCTGGATTTGCTTTCTTATGAATTCACAAAAATCCCTCCTCTTCAACAACGTAGAATGAAGTCTCCATCTATAAACCAATTGTTCCTTTTCCCTGCTATCATTAAAAGCAGGGAATGATCAGATAAAATTCTAGCCTTATAATCCACTTTCATAACTCTTCCTTGCAATTGTGCCAACACCAAAAACAAGTCTATCCTAGAATAAGAATCATATCTATGTGAATACAAATTGTCCCTTTCTTTAGGATTTAATCTTCGCCAGATATCTATCAAATTTAACTCTTTCATTACATTCAGGGTTACCTACTTTAGCTTGAATAACTGATCTTGTCGAGTTGTCCAAAACCAGATCAAGACAGGAATTAAATCCCCTATCAATATTTTTTCATGCACTTCAGCTAAACACAAAAGTATCCTGAATAAGTTCTTCATTATCTAGGTTTGGTGCATAAATACTCATCAATATCCACATTTCAGAATAAATTTGACAGTGAACCAAGACAAGTCTTCCCACAGGATCAATAACCACTCTGAATTTTCATAGGTAACATTTTCTTAAACAAAATCACCACACCTCTTGCTTTAGAATTAAAAGTCGAGGCTACCACTTGTCCTACCCAGTCTCTCTTCAATTTCTGATGTTCCTTCTCTGTTAAATGGGTTTCCTGTAGAAAAGCAATATCAATTTTAATTTTCTTCAAATAAGCTAATACCTCCTTTCTTTTAATTGGATTATTAAGCCAATTTATATTAAAAATTACAAAGTTTAATACCTTATTATTAACCATTAACCTACTTCCCATAAATTAAAAACTCCCCTTTACCTCTCCTCTTGGGTCTCCCACTTCCTAAAACTATTAACCACACTTGATACCTCCATACAAAGAAAGTAAAGAAAAAAACAAAACAGAACCCTCCCCCCAAAAAAATGTACCGTCAGAAAAATGACAAGTACTACCTCCCTCTATTGTGCAGGAAGTGGCTCTTGCCACTTGATGGCACATAATAGCTAGGGAAAGAGAAGGAAAAAACCCTCCATTTTACCCCCCCACCACGAGAGAACAGTCATTATATAAATTTCAAAAATAAGCAGCCGCTTCAAGATGTCTATTGACTTGTTCTTCATCAAGGTCATCCATTTCCTGTTGCATCAACTCTTTCTCTCCAGCTTGTATCTTCTCAATTTATTGAATATCTGCAGTTTGCATATCACCTTGTTGAGCCTTTTTTACTTGGAAGAGAATTAGCAAATTCCAAAGCTTCCATATCATTTACAAAAAATCTCACTTGGTTATATTCCAGAAACACTAAGTGTAGCAGGATGACGAAAGAAAACTTCTATCTTTTCTTCCACAATATTGATTTAGCTGGGTTAAACTCCTTTTCACAATTGCTACACTCAGATCTGTGTAAAAAAAAAAATTCTTATCGGTCACTATCAATGGACTTCAAAATTGATGAGCCTTCTGAACAGCTGCTCTTAAAATTGTCTATCCTGATAACAGAGACACCTAACCAGAAGAGCGTGGTGCCTGTCCAGGTAACTGCTTCTTTCTATTGGCCCTATGTGCTCTGTCCAGTTCAATTCCGTTCGGAAAATTTTCAGGTCCTAAAATCTCTGGAATCCATTTTTGAAAAAATTGTACAGGAAAAACCTTCAAAATCTTCCATCAACCCAACAATCTTCACATCACTTTTTCGACTATGATTTAATATGTCAATTTTTTGTAGAAGCTCTTCCTTCTCAGCACTCCATGCCGTAACTGAATCTTCCAACTTATTAACCACTTTACATTGGTCCACTTCATCATGGTATACCTCCAAATTTTCTTCAACTTTCTGAACTTGTGTTTTTACTTTATCAATCACTTTAACGTATCTTTTCATTTCTTCCTCAATAATCTATATCTCTCCTTTAACATATTCAAATTGAGTATTAACATCAAGCCTTATAGACACATATTGCAAATCCACTCGTAGCTTGTAATTAATTCATCAATTTTCTGCCCATACCCTGTCCCTTGACTTCAGGAGCCTTTAACTGTAATAATTTGGCTTGTTGATATTCATCTTCATCTTCCTCCTCTACTTCTTTCTCATGATCTCCTTCTTTATCTATATCACTTAATGTTGGAGGCAGATCTTGTACAATAAAGCTACTGTCTTCCATTGCATTACCATTTGGTCAGTTCTGCGCATGTGCGAACTTTCACACATGCCTGCTCGTTCTTGTAGCCTTTGTAGTTTGATGATCTTCTTCTGGACTCCAGCGCCATCTTCTTCAGCTCCCCAGAGAAGTGGCACCAGCATCATCTGGACTCGTGCCGCCATTACTCTCGTTTGTGGAGGAAGAGGAACTTCAGCCCGAGGCTCCGATGTCAAGGTAGACCCGAGTTTTCAATTTTTAAAAAAAAAACTTATTTCAACACTATTCTATTCATCTGAACCTTCCCTTTCCTTGCAGCCATACTTAAAACTATGCAGGCAAGTTCCAGAAGCTTATTTTGATTATTTAAATTTTTTTTAAAACTTAAAAAAAATCAGATATCAATTAATTCTGCCAGAGGAGGCATATTCCCACGTCCTTCACTCATACCATCATGCCACGCAACCCCCCCCCCCCCTTTGGTGATATTCTTGGTGTTTAGATAGATTTTTTTCCTTCAAGGTTGTATTTTAATACTTCACTTATTAACTATTTTTAATTACTTTCCTGGGAGGGGAGGGTTCTTGCTTTCTAACCCTGCCACATCACAATGACCTCCCCTAATACTTTGATATAAGAAGGTCAATATGCCCAAAGCTCCCTTCACAACCCTATCCACCTGTGATGCCACTTTCAAGGAATTATGTATCTGTATTCCCTGATCCCTCTGTTCTACTGCACTCCTCACTGCCTTACTGTTTACCATGCATGTCCTACCTTGGTTTATCCTTCCAAAATGCAACACCTCACACTTGTCTGTATTAAATTCCATCTGCCATTTTCCAGCCCCGTTTTTTCATCTGGTCCAGATCCCTCTGTAAGCTCTGAAAGCCTTTCTCGCTGTCCACTACACCCCAATCTTAGTGTCATCTGCCAACCTGCTGATCCAATTAACATTATCATTAAGGTTATTGCTATAGATCACAAACAACAACGGACACAACACTGATCCCTGAAGCACACCACTGGTTGCAGGCCTCCAGTCAGTGAGGCAATCATCCACCACCACTCTCCAGCTTCTCCTGTAAAGCCAATGTTTAATCCAATTTCCTTCATCATCCTTAACCAGTCTCCCATGCAAGACCTTGTCAAAAGCCTCACTAAAGGCCATGTAGACAACATCTAAAGCCTTTCCTCCATCAACTTTGCTGGTAACCTCCCATAAAGCTATAAATATGGCACAAAGGCGTGTTGACTATCCCAAATCAGTTGCTATCTATCCAAACACTTGTTTTTTCCCGATCTTTTGGAACACCTTCCGATAACTCACCCAGTACTGGCATCAAGTTCACTGGCCGACAATATCCTGGATTATTCTAAGAGCCTTTCCTAAATAACAGAACAACCTTAGCTATCCTCCAATTCTCCTACACCTCATCTGGAGCTAAAGATGTTTTAAATAACTCTTTTATGGCTCCTGCAATTATTCCCTCAAGGTCCAAGGGAATATCTCGACAGGCCCAGAGAATTATCCACTCTTATTGGCCTCAAGACATCAAGCACCTCCTCCTCTGTAATCTGCATCGGGTCCATGACCTCATTGCTACTTTGCCTTACTTCCATAGACTTGGTCTGCCTTTCAAGATTTGATAGGTTTCTATGAGATTCCACTCCCATCCTTCTCAACTGCAATGAGAACAGGCCCAGAACAATCAAATGCTCCTCATAATTTAATTTTTGGGATCATTCTCATAAACCTGCTCTGGAGCCTCTCCATCGCCACCACATCCTTGTATATGCAACACAAAACAGTTCACAACACTCCACGTGTAGTCTGACCCATGCCTTGTAAAGCCTCAGCATTACATCTTGGCTTTTATTTTCGATCCCTCTCAAAACCAACACTGACATTGCATTTGCCTTCCTTGCTGCCAGCCCAGCCTGCAAGTTAACCTTTAGGCCATCCTGCACAAGGATTTTCCTGGCTCAGGGAGTCTCTGAGGAAAAGGAGTGAGGAAAGGGCACTTGCTGGGCAGGTTGGAATTGAATTCAAGAGAGCCCACCAAAGCCTGATTAATTTCTGCTGCCCTTCCCCTGCTCTCGATTAGCCTGGACCCCCGCTGCTAGTCAGCCAGGACCTCTGCCTTTTCAAGGCTCAATGCGAGGCATTAATCTGCAGTAAAATGGTTGGGCAGCATAACATGGAAAACTATCCCCAAATCAGAACAAATTTTCTGCATTTGGGCAATCGATTCTTTCCATCGGAAGCACACTAGTAATGACTCCATATTGGCTGCATTCTCTCCTGTGCCTGCTTGCCTTAGTGATCCAGTTTCTGCAGCAGGGGAAGCGGAGGAAATAAATCACAGGCTGAAAGCACAAGGGCAAGGTTTGTTCAGGAAGGTAGGCATTTGGAACATGAGCTGAAGACGTGAACCCAGGCAGAAACGCCTGTGCTGAAAACAGGCAAGGAAAAGACCAGACTCACAGGAGCAGAATGGAAGCTTGAGGTTGTGGGAAGGTCAAAGGCCAGGGAAAAGTGCTGCAGACAGTGGGGCAAAGACTGCCCATAAGGGCTGGAGTGCTAACCAAGAGTCAAATGGAGGGATGGAGGGAAGGGGGAAGCGTGAGGGGCAGGTAAATTACAGGAAGTCCATATGGGCAGATAGGTGATGGCCAAGCACCCACATCCTGGTGGATATCGTTACTGAACTCCATTGCTGCCCTCAAACAGGATGATGAGGTAAACCTCTCAATTCACAGCTAGATTAAAAACTGCAGACTTCACATCGAGGACTGGGATAATGTTACGCTCACTTTGGCCTTCATTTGTCAGTATGGAGGAGATAAGTTAGGAGGTCACGCTACAGTTGTACAAGATGCTGGAGAGGCTCCATGTGGAGTATTGTGTTCAGTTTTGATCACCCTGTTATAGTGAAGATGTAGTCAAGCTGGAGAGGGTGCAGCGAAGACTGATGAGGACAGTGCCAGGACTCAGGGGCCTGAGCGAAAGGGAGAGGTTAAGCAGGCTGGGGCTTTATTCCTTGGAGTACAAGACATCATACTAAATCATGAGAGGAATAGATCAGGTGAACACAGAGTTCTTTGCCCAGAGTAGGGGTACTCTGAGGATATAGGTTTAAAGTGGGGGGAGGGAGGAGAAAGTTTAACAGGAACCTAAGGGGTAATTTATAAAACAGAAAGCGTGGTGGTGGAATGGTACAGGCTATTGGAGAGGATTGAGGCAGGTCTCTTGCAACGTTTAAAGTGGACAGATACATGGATAAGATGGGTTTGGAGAGATATGTGCCAAGGCAGGTGGTTGGGAGGGATATTTTGGGTGGTGTGGACAAGTTAGGTCGAAGG
Organism: Narcine bancroftii; assembly: GCF_036971445.1. Taxonomy (NCBI): domain Eukaryota; kingdom Metazoa; phylum Chordata; class Chondrichthyes; order Torpediniformes; family Narcinidae; genus Narcine; species Narcine bancroftii. Next base: position 30,266,068 of record NC_091474.1, read on the forward strand.
GCTGTTTCCATGCTTTGGGACTTTGACTCACCAGCAGAAGCCTTCCACAGTCACCAACTGCCAGCACAGCTGGTGCTCCAGAATGCCTGTTCCACAGAGAATCCTCACTGTGCCTTAAAAAAACACCCAAGGGCTTAAACTCCTTGAATGCGTTTGCATTTCTGAGTCACCCTAGATCTGGGGCCAGGAGTCAAAATTAAAGCAGCAGGAACATAGCAACGTTATCGCTCAGAGTGGAGCGAATATGGAACTCCCCCACTCCGAGAATGACTGAGATAATTCCATTGAAAGGAAGGTGGATAAGTGCAAAGGAGGAGGAAGGACGTACCGCTGGAGGGAGATGCAACAGGACAGAAGTTGCATCAAATTGCCCATTTCGATGCTGAAGGTGTGATATTAATCCAATATTTTGGTTTTTTTTTTAAAGATAGAAATCTGAAATAAAAATCAAGCTTTGAGTTCAATTTAAATTACAACAGGAATTACACCCTTGTGGGAAATGTTTGACAGTATCCAGAGGTGCACAGATAACTTAGAGATGATCTAAAGATAGATGGGTAATACCTTGCACTCACCTCAGAGTGTTTAGTTGCCTTTGTACCAAGAGGGCACTGTACTTCAACAGAACAGCAAGGAAACTCAACTCAGCAGCTGACAGGGCAAATGTTTCAATTACCCCTAAGGTTCCTGTTAAATCTTCCTCCCTCATCTTAAACCAGTAAGACATCTGAATGTCTTCCAGTGTGCAGATGTTTTAGTAAATTTTCATCAGTGAAGCAGATACACACCCAGCCTCTCTCCACCTTCCTAATGGGGATGAGTCTCAGCAACATTGACTGGAACAAGCAAACCCTCTGATCACTCTCCTTGCCACACCATTGAGGTTACAGATGGAAAAATCTCTCTCCAAAACAAAATACAAAGTCTTCACTCTATTTACCGGTATTTGCTGAGCCTATCGTGAAGATTACGAAGCCTTTTCTCGCTCTGCTGCTGTGATTTGTGGACTATCTTACTCAATCACTTGATGCAATAATAGGATTTAAACAGAACACGCTCTAACCATCGTGATTGGAGTTTCCCAGCGTCCATGGCTCATCGGAGTCGAAATGTGTGTCTCCGCCAATTCCAGGCCCAGGGAAGTAAGCATGCGCCAAGAAGCCTCCCTCCCCATCGAAGGGGGAGCTGTCACCATGGAAACCAGAGGCAAAGAAAATCATAATGTCTGCTTCCTTCCTGTCACTCTTAACCTCATGATAAGGAATCTCCTGAAAAGTCAATGGAGTGACTTTCTGCCAGACATCGAATGCACGGCGGATGGCTCGACGGGTCTCGTACTCTCCCACCTTGGGTGTGTAGTTGTGAATGCTGTGGAGATGAAAAGATGGATGATGAGGAAATGCCTCGGTTTGGAAAACCTGCTTTCCCCTCCAGCACCCTGTCCTCAACCCAGGGCAGGACACCCACCACCCTCCTCCCCTCTCCCATCACACACCAACACTGGACCTCACCAAGACCAAACAGATGCCAAGCAAGGGTTCAGGGTGAGAAAAAAGCAACAAAAATCATTTGTCAGACTTCAGTGAGAGAATGAGCAATGAGATCAGATATGTTGCTCTCTGGTGTGGGAGGGGGTGAGTGGGAGGGGCAGCTAGTTCACCAGCTGCATTACTGGCCATGCCATTAACTACAGGCACATACATGTACAGTCATGCACGGTGTTCATGTGTCGTGCCTACTGCGAACAGACCAGGACTTTGCAGGTTGAATCTTGTTCAGGGTACCCACCACTCACTCAGATGTCAACATCATGCTCAACTCACATTTGATTGGATCAAAACTATCTCAACTTCATTCAGTTAAACAAGGAACATATCAAGCATAAAGTTGGACATGGATTTTTGTCATTATTTGATGCATTCAGGGGAGTCTAAAAAGGCTATGATGTACACCATGAATAATAGGGCTCTTGGGAATAGTGAGGAAAAAGAAAGGCCTCTGTGTACATCTGCAGAAGCCCAAAGGTGTCAGCACAGGGTGCTGCAAATGACACCTAAGATACTTTCTTTCATTAGGTAGAGCAAAGAATACAGGAAAGGTTGAGTGCTCCTCCGGTCACCATCCCGCAGAAAGAATGTGACGGTGCTGGAGAGGGTTAGAGGGGATTCACCTGGATGGAGGGTTTCATTTACAACAACAGGATGGATAGGCTGGTCTTGTTCCCCCTGTAGGGGAGCTGAGATGGGACCTAATGGAGAGTGACCATATATTTTAAATTTTTTTGACATACAGCATGATAACAGGCCATTTCAGCCCATGAGCCCGTGCCACCCAATTTACACCCAATCAACCTTCACCCTCCTGTACGTTTTGAACGGTGGGAGGAAACCAGAGCCCCCAGTGAAACCTCACACAGACTCGGGGAGAACATACCAATTCCTTACTGATAGCATAGGATTTGAACCCCAGTCCCAAACACTGGCGCTGTAAAGGCATTGTGCTAACCGCTATACCAACTGTGCTGCCCATAAATATTATGAGAGATCATTTCAAAAACATAAATAGAAAATACTGTGTTCAGTTCTGGCTACCTCATTGTAGGAAGGATTTGGAAGCTTTTGCTACGGTACAAAAGAGATTTAACAGGACGCTGCCTTAATTAGAGAACATGTCTGATGAAGGTTATGAGAGGCAAAGATAGATTGGACAGCCTGCACCTTTTTTGCCAGGGCAGCAATGACCAATCCCAGAGTACATCTAATTCAGGTCAGTGGAGGAAAGCTTGAGGAAGATGTCAGACATAGGCTATTGTTTTTATATACAGAGAGTGCTGGATGCCTGGAATGCATTTCCCAGGCTGGTGGTGAAGCCTGGTACAACAGAAAGACCTTATTGACTTAGATATGCACATGGTGTAACAAAAATGGAGGGTTATGATCTGAGAGAGAGGGAAGGGTTAGATTTTAATTGAGTAGGTTTATATAGGTTGGTACATCATGGGCTGAATGGTGCTGTTCTAAACAAGTAAATTTCTACAAGTTCACAATCCTGTGTGTCACCAACAATTCTCATCAGTGTACATTTGACCCATTTTTGGTGAAAGCCTGGGGTAATTTGCAATGTTGGAGAGAGACCAACACCATAGCTGCAATGGAAGAAGCCTTCAAAAATGCACTGGTCCATAAAATAGGACTATATTCATGATCCACAGGAGACCGACCTCAGATCACAGTATGTAGAAAGAATAAAGAGAATGCAAAGTGGTGTTTGTTCCCATGCTCTTGCCAACTAATTATAGATGTTAATCGGCTGATGGAAGACCTCATGTACACTCATTTACCACAGCACAGTTAGCAATATTTGTTTAACCTGGGCACTGGAAAAGAAAATCAACAATAACATTTCATTGGTTGCCCAAAATCGAATCATGCCCAACAAAAATAGGATACCCGTCTCCCTGAGACCTCCCACTGCAGCACAAACCCATTTATGCCAAAGTATAAGAGTGAAATGGAGCCCATGGTATTCCACTGCAAGGGCTGGGGCCCTGGCCCAAGTGCCCGTACCTGTATGTAATGTATTTCTGTCTCCACTTCTGCCCAGTTAATGCATAGCGCTTATTCCTCTGTCTCCTAGTGACTCGGGGCTGATCAGGGACTCCACATCGAGGTTTCTTCATCCATCTGGAAGCAAAAACAACCAATGAGCATTACACCACAGTTTGGGTCAAGCACATACTTCCTTTTCCACTTACTCCCCAAGCTGCCTGCAGGAGGAACATGGGGAGTGAACCCAAGTACCCTCTAACCACTCTATTTGATATATCTTTGAAGAACTTCAGCACATTTAGAACATAGTACAGACTGGGCCCTTCGGCCCACATGCTGTACCGATTTATATTAACTTATTCAATATCAATCTAATCCTTCTCAACCTCACAGCCCTTAACCCTCCATTTTCCTGACATCAATTTGCCCAAGCAAGGGTCTTTAACATCTCCCTATTGTACCAACCTCCACCACCAACCCCAGCAATGCATTCCAGGCACTCACCACCATGTAAGAAAGAAAACTTTCCTCTGACATCTCCTTTAATAACAAATATAGATATCAAATTTGTCAAATGTGACCTGTCCATCCTAAATCCATGCTGCGGCTGCCTGATGGAATAATCTCTATCCCGGTGTCTCACTACTTCTTCCTGAATGATTGCTTCATACATTTTCCCAACTATGACCTTTGTCTACCTCCTGTTTTAAAAAGTGGTGGTGGTTGTTTTATCTTGATTACCTTTTCTCCCCGGTCCAATCCCTCCCCATCTACATCTGTGATACCTCACATGCCTTCCATCTTTTCAATGATTTCAGATTCCCTGAACTGGGCCACCTCATTTTTATGAGGCATACCCAATCCCTTTATACCTCCATCCCCCTTACAGAAAATCTTAAAGAACTTTCTGGATCAGAGACCCGACCCGACCAGTCATCCTCTACCACCACTCTGGCAGAACTCATATTTACTCTAAATAACTTCTGCTTTGACTCAGCGCACTTCCTCCAAATCAAAGGATTTGCCATGGGTACGCACATGGGTTTCAGCCATGCCTGTCGGTTTGTTGGCTTTGTGGAGCAATCCATTCTGCAAGCCTACAGAGCCAAGCCCCTTAACTCTTCCTCCGGTATAGAGATGTCTACATCAGGGCTGCCTCATGCACCTGCAATGAACTCATCAACTTCAGCTACCAAATTCCACCCCGATCTCAAACTCACCTAGTCCATCTACAACAATACTCCCCCCTTCCTGGATCTCTCTCTGTTTCCATCTAGGGAGATAAGTTTCCATTGACATGTATGACAAACCCACCAACTCCCACAACTACCTCGACTACACTTCCTCACCCCTGTCCTCTACAAGGATTCTATTTCCTTCTTGCAATTTCTATATCTCTGCTGCATCTGTTCCCAAGATGAAATCTTTCAGTCCAGATCATCTGAAATGTCTGCTTTCTTCTATAAACGTGGCTTCCCCTCCAACACCATCAACTCAGCCCTCAACTGCATCTTCTCCATTTCCTGCTCATCTGTCCTGGCCCCCTCTTCCCCCAGACGTAACAAACACAAGATTCCTTTGACCTTACCTACCACCCCACCAGTCTTTACATCCAACACATTATCCTCTAGAATTTCCAGGATCCCACCACCAGCCACATCTTCCTCTTTCCTCCCCTCTGCCTACCATAGGGATCACTCCCTCTGTGACTCTCCCTCCCTACCAATATCCCCCCCCCCCACCCCTTCCCCTTCCCCTTCCTGTGGCTGCAGGAGGTGCCACACTTTTGCCCACACCTCCTCCATCACCATATTCTCGGGTCCCAAACAGTCCTTTCAAGTGAAGCAACGCTTCACTTGTGTATCTACAGGAGTTATCTATTGCCTCTGTTGCTCCCTTTGTGGCCTTCTCTATATCGGAGACTGGGAGATCGCTTTGCTGAGCACCTTCACTCTGTTTGCATCCATGACAGGGACCTCCCAGTGGCCAACCATTTCAGTTCTGCTCTCCACTCCCATTCTTGCATGTCTGTTCATGGCCTCATGTACTATCCCACCAAGACTACATGTAAATTGGAGGAACACCACCAGATTTTCCATCTGAGCACTCTCTAGCCCTTTGCCATTAACATCAACTTCAACGGTTTCTGCGAACCTACTCTCCTTTCTCCCTCCCTTCCTTCTGTTTTCTCTCCCTCAGCTCTCCATCCCCTTCCCTCTCTTTTTACCTAGCCATCACTCCTTCCCCTGCTTGCTGCTGTGCCCTCCCTTGCTTCTCCACCTATAACCTCATGCCTTTGGGACCTTGATCCTCCCCTCACCCCACTTTACGTGCCAACATTTTTCCATATCTTGATGAAGGCCTCAAGCCTAAAACATCAATTACATATTTTTAATCTTTGCTATATAAAGGACACTGTTTGACATGCTGAATTTCTGTAGTATTGTGTTTTTACATATTGTATACCCAGAACCCATTTTTAAAATAAATATTATGAATAAATAGTAGTCACGGGAAGATTTTTTTTAAGTAGTTCATCAGTCATTCAGCATTTTCACTGCCCATGGGAAGAAGCTATGCTTCAGACTGGTGATTCTGGCTCTGATACTTCTGTATCTCTTTTTCGATGGTAGTATCTGGAAGCTGTTATGTGCAGGGTGGTAGGGGTCCTTATTGATCTTGTGAACTATCTAAACAACAATCCTGGTAGTTCATGTCGATGGGGGCGGAGGGGGTGTGGAAGGAAAGGGAGATCCCAGTGATCCTCTCTGCTATTCAATGGTCCTGTGGATTGAACTCTGGTAAAAATGCTCCACAGCAACCGTACCATACGGTTGCTGCTGGCCAGGACACTCTTGAGAGTTCCTGTAGAAAGTTGACAGAATTGTGTCCTGTTACCTTGTCCACCTCATTCATCTCAGGAAATGCAGTCACTATTGTGACTCCCTAACAAGTGAAGAGAAGTTTTGTGTCCAGGATAGATCGCTAATTAAGTGAACTCTGAAAAACTTGTGCTCTTCACTCTCTCTACTTCAGAGTTGTTGATGTGTAGTGGAGGGTGGTCATTCCTGGTCCTCCTGAAGTTCACAATCATCTCCTTTGTCTTGTCCACTCTCGCACCATTTCACGAGATTTTTCACCTCTTCTCTGTAGTGCAATTCATTGTTGTTGCTGAGGAGGCCAACTACTGTTGTGCCTTCTGCAAACTTGATGACTCTTGGAGCTGGATCTGTTGATGCAGTCAGGGGTCAGCAGCATGACTGACCACCACGGCCACCCTACTCTGTACAAGATAGGGACTCCAACCACCACCCTACTCTGAACAAGGTAGGGACTCCAACCACCATTCTACTCTGTACAAGGTAGGGACTCCAACCACCACCCTACTCTGTACAAGGTAGAGACTCCAACCACCACCCTACTCTGTACAAGGTAGAAACTCCAACCCCCACCCTACTCTGTACAAGGTAGGACTCCAACCACTCCATCAATACTCATTGACCAATCTGAACAGGCTCCTTGGGTGCCACATCCAAACAAGTACTGCCTTGGGGTTGAGAGCAATTCCTCCCACCTCTGAAATGTAGCTCTTTGGTTCATGTTTGAATGAGGCTTTGAGGCAAATGGACCTGGTGACAGCCCAACTAGGGATTTGTATACAGACTATAAGAGAGAAGGCGCCATCAACAACACCTTGCATAACTTTGCTGATAATTGAATGTGTACCATTCTCTAAAATGGATTTGCTTGATTTCTTGAGAACAGGAAGGTCTATTTTGTGTGGACAATGTTCTACATTGTGTGGTAGAAGTAGCCACACAAGTCTTCAGTACTCCAGATAAAGTTGTACAATCTGTGGAATGTATCAGGGTTGCTGTTCACAGCAGTACATTACAGACTATTTTACATTTGGTCTTGAGTAATGAAGGATTAAAAAATAATTTTGTGGTTAAAGATCCTCTGGGAGTAATGACTACCCAATAATGGAATTCCAAATGTGATATACGAAAATTTACAGACGCTGATTGTAGTAAAAACAGAGATGCTGTAGGAACTCAGCTGGTCTTGCAGCGTCCATAGGAGGTAAAGATATATTACTGATGTTTTTGGCCTTAGCTCTTTTTCAAGGAAAATAATGGTACAAGGGAGATGTTGACAGTGGACTTTGTAAACAAGCTAAAAGGCAGGTCAGTAGAGGAACACTGACAAATATTCAAACAGCTGATCTATAATGTTCAGCAAAAGTCTTTTTCAATCAGAGGGATTTCATGAGAAAAAGGCACAGTCCATGGTTAAAAAAAGGTCAAGGATAATGTTAAAATTGAAAAACAGATCACATGAAGCGACAAGAGCTAATCATTAGTGTAGACCAGAGGAGTGCAGAGTTTGGTGGGATCTAGATGGAAGGAGATCAGAAAGCTCACAAGGGACAAATAGAGAAAACTTGCATGTAATATTAAAACAGTAAAAATAAAATCTCCATGGATATAAAAAATAGGAAGAGGCCAGCTAAAATGAACATGGGGACCCTAGAGAATGAGAGTGAACAGAGAAATGGCAGACATGTTTAATATTTTGAATTTATCTTTGCCTTGGAAGATATTGTTTATACTCCCAAGGTATCAAACATTCATTTCAATTAACATCACAAAACCTAGAAAAATACCAATTACAAAGGATTCATTATTGCAGAAACTGGAGGCTAAAGGCAGATATATTTTCAGAAGCAAATGGACTATGTTTGTCAGAGATGTGGACTCTTGGTTGAACATTTTCAGAACTTTCAACAGGGTACCAAAGATTGAAAACAGCCAATGTGCCTCGTATGATATAGTCCATCTAGAGTTGGCAAGTTGCTCATGTCAATAATCAAAGGGGAAACAGCTAATCATTTAGGAAAGCTGAACATAATTTAACTTTGTCAACATGGTTTTATGAAAGGTAACCAGTGTTTGACAAACTTCCTCAAATTCTTTGAGAATCTAACAGGAGAGTTGATTAGAAGGAAACTACAGATGTAGTGAATTTAGATTTGCAAAACCTATTCAATAAGATGCCACATTGGAGGTTGGTGCATAAATGAAAGCCTACAGTGTTGGAAGGAACGTGTTAGAATGGATAGAAAACAAAGATGGAAGAAATGGGTTCTTCTGAGCCTGGAAGGAGGTAATTAACTAGTAGTGCATCTCAGTCTTGTTCTGCAAATGTTTCCCCATTTACATTAATGGCCCAGAGAATGGAACAGGCTGCCAATTATGCAAATACAGGTGGAAGGGGACGTTGGAGAATATGATTCTACATTGGGAGATGGGTATATTGAATTGGTGGGCAAAGTAGAGTTGAACTTGAAGTGACAGCTCACGCACTTTGGAAAGACATATCAAAGGACAGATTCAGTGGAGAGAGATTGCCAATGAGTGCAGTTCAGAGGATTCTGGGTTTCAAAGACACTAATCATAAAAGTTTAGCAGACAAGCGGTTAAGAAGGCACATGCTAGGTTTCATTAGTCACCAGATTGAGTTCAAGAGCCACGAGATAACATTTCAGCTCTACACAACTCTGGTTAGACCACACTTGGAATGTTGTGTTCAGTTCTGGTTGTCTCATTACAGGAAGGATGCAAATACTTTCGAGAGGAGATTTACCAGGATGCTGCCTGGATTGGAGAACAAGGCTGACCGAGCCAGAACTTTTCTCTTTAGAGCAACAAAGGATGAGAGGTGACTTAATATAGATCGTCAAAATTGCAAGAGACATAGACAGTGGACATCCAGGAATTTTTTCTTGGGGTGACAAGAGCAAATACCAGAAGATCTGAATACAGGGTGCCTGAAATGCATTACCAGAGGTGATGAAAACTGGTAGAATTAGCACATTCAAAAGACTCTTAGATGGGTACACAGATGCAAGTAAAATAGAGGGTTGTGGCTGTGAGGCAGGGAAGGATTTGTTGTGGAATAGCTACATAGATCAGCACAACATGTGGGTCAAAAGGCTTAGACTGTGCTGCAATGTTCCATGTTCTAATACAGGTGTCTGGCCTTTTATCCGGGATTCCCAACACTGGCAACCTCCAAATGTGGACATTTTTGTTTCCCAGTAATGAAAATGCCTGACCACCTCGGTCATCTCCCCTGCCGGCCATCACCCCTTCCCTCCTAACTGCCAACACAGTAGCAGGGTTGCAGTGCTGCTGAGCCTGGAGTTCATGCGGCAGCGGCTGGCGATGGCTTGTGATGGCTCAATGCAGGAGCAAAAGCCATCTTTGTTACCCATAATCTCCCATGCAGCTGGAACCGCTCTGCCAGCATCAGTGGTTCCAGCTGCGTGGGGGAATTATGGGTAAGGGAGACAGCCATTACTCCCACATTGACCCAGCCATAGCCTGCTTCTTTCCCACCAGGTGTTCAGGGTCGAAGAGCCACCTTTCCACTGAAGGCAAGAGAGGGTGGGGATGGGGGTCTGAGCCAGTTTTATTTTGAATTTTTACTTTAAAATAAAAAAATGCTTGTGATATTATGGTCTTTATTTTGTGTGATTTTGAAACATCGCATTTTAAAATGATTCTGAAATCTGGAAGATTCTGAACAATGGCAGGTGTCTGGACCTGACGATCCTGGATAAAAGGTTAGGTACCTGTACAACAACGGAGGGGGTTACATGCAACTTAACAAAACATTGGTTAGGTTACAGTTGGAATACTGTAAGCAGTTGTGGTCACCATGCTAATAGGAAGGGCATGGGTGCATTGGCGAGAGAACAGAGGATATTCACCAGGATGTTCCCAAGGATTGAGTGTAGCAATTATGGGGAGAGCTCAGATTGGCTGTGTTTCTTTTTCTTAGAGTAGAAAATGCAGAGGTGGAATGACAGAGGTGTTCAAAATTATGAGAGACACAGCTGTGATAATTCATGGATTATCCATTCCAGAAGGGAAATCAGGGAACTAGAGGTGAAAGGTTTAAATGAATTGTAGTAAAACCACACAAAAATGTTGCAGGAACTCAGCCGGTCTCGCAGCATCTATAGAAGGTAAAGGTATATTACCAACATTTCAGGCTTGAACCCTTCAAGGTATGAGTAAAAACAGGACGACATTTGAAAAAAGATTGGGGAGAGAAAAGGGAAGAATGGAAGGGAGAGAAGCCGAGACCAAAAGGTGTTAATTGGGCGTGATAAGCGGAGAGGTGAGCATTTAAGGTAATGGTCAAGAATTTGAGGAAGAACGTTTTTTGGCAATGGGCTCCAAGAAAATGTGAAATTGGAGACAGTGCAGAGAAGATTTACGAGGATGCTTCCTACAAAAATCATGAAAGTAACAGATCAGGTGAACATCATCTTTCACCAAGAGAAGGATAAATTGATAACCAGAGGACAAATTTAACAGAAGGGGTCTGTTTCCATGCTTTACAACTCCATGATTCTCCCAGAGGATGATTGTAATCTGAAACTCAGTGTCTAAGATGCTGAAAGCAGATACTTTCACAACAGTTTAGAGTTCAGCACTAGAATTGCCAAGACACAAGGCTGCAGAGTAAGTTTGGTGAATGGGATGGACAGGCTGAGCCATAGGGCCTGTTTGTGTGCCATATGCTCGATAACTCCAATTTCTCTTCCCTCTAAAACATTCCTTTGTCTGTTATATTTGGTCATTCAGACCCCAAACCAGTACAAGGTGATTCACAAACTGACAACAGAAGATCCCTGGGGATGGCAGAGAAGAATAAAGCCCATCATAAAGTGCTCCAACAGGTGTTGCTTCATCTCTGTACCTGTCAGTATTCCCACTAGACTGGGACAGTAAATCTGGAGGAAAGCAGGGTGCGGCGCAGAGGCATCAGTGTCTACAGCTTGTGGCATGGCTCTACATGCTGGTGGAGTTCTCCCATTCCCTCCACGGCTGGAGAAACAAGGCTGCTGTTGGTATCCAGGCATCAGTGCATGGACAATTAGGCAATAGGCTATCAGCATTGATTCAGCTTGTGACCAGACACTACAGGGCTATGAAGCTGCTGGTGGGCAAAGCAAGCCTCAATTAGTCAGCCAATGGCTGAAAGTGTAGCTGTGCATGTTAGTGCGGGTGTGAGATGGAGAGGGGTAATGAACTGCAGATACTCACTCAATGGTGGTCTCGTCAAGAATGCCAGTGACTGGAATCCGATAGAAGCGTTGCATTGCCGCAATGGCAGCTTGCATAGAGTGACTGGATCGCAGGGCGGAGGTACAGAGATCATCTGGCAGAAAATATCCGTAGGTCTTCAACCAATTCTGCAAAAGAGAAATAACATCTTGTTTATCAAACTCCAGCCAAGCGCAGCTTCAATCCATGCCCAAAACTGCTCTGCTTTAATTTGCCGTTTGAGAATTCTGCCTTGTGGCTTTCTACATTTGATTCATCAGGCCTGCTAAATGAGTGATGATCACTGCGTACAGCTGCTGTCTCCATAACCCTGCTCTCCTGACTGTGTCTTCACACTTCCACATGGTCACTCATTTCCCACCTCCTCTCCATCGGTGGCCTCCAACAAGCCCCTGCCAGGGTCACTGGGCAATTTCGCCCAATGCACCGATCTCCTGGATGGGAAACCTCACTCTTTTCCAATTTCTGATCCACTCACTCACCTTTTAGACTCTTCACAGCCAAGACTATTCACCCAGAGACCTGCACCGATTACCTACAGTCACTAAGTTTGTACTGAGATGATGGCTCCTGGCCAGTAATCATTGGAACTTAGGAGAAAAAGGGGACCTCATTGAAACATTTTGAATGTTGAAAGGCAGGGACAGAGTAGATGTAGAAAGGTTGTTTCCCATGATAGGAGAGTCTAGGACAAGAAGTCACAACTTCAGGATTAAAGGACAACTGCTTAGAACAGAGATTCGGAGCAATTTCTTTAGCCAGAGGGTGGTGAATCTGTGGAATTTGTTGCCACAGGAGGTTGTGGAGGCCAGGTCATTGGGTGCATTTAAGGCAGAGATTGATAGGTTCTTGATTAGATAATGGGGAGAAGGTTGAGCAACAGGGTTGAGTGGGAAAATGGATCAGCTCATGATTAAATGTCAGAGGAGACTCAATGGGTGGAATAGCCTATTTCTGCTCCTCTGTCTTATGTATTGGTAGTGTGGTGAGGGTGGATGCTGGGGGCAGAATGTCAAGTTGTTGTAGCAAGGATTGGGCACACAAACTAACACCAAGGAAATTTTTGGAAAAACTGTGAAGATGATGGAGAACCAGGCCCAACAGCCAAGCCAAAGGACAATGATGTAACAAAGGGACCTAATGCTATGACCCTTGCTGCGTGCCACATCTACAGGATGCATAGGAAGTTAGCACGCTTTATCCAACACTATTTCCTTTGCACAAAGCTACACGACTAGCCTAAATCAATCCTCACCTTTCCAATCCACTTGTGTTCTGTACCTCAGAATCCCCTGCAGTAACTTTGCCACCACTGATGCTTGGCCCACAAACATGTAGAACCTAGATCAGTGCAGGCTCTTCACCCCACATTGTTGTGCTAACCTATACAAATCTACTCCACCAATCTAACCCTTCCTTCCCTCACCCCATCACCCTTCATTTTTCTTACATCCATGTGACATTCAAGATTCTTTTCAATGTCTGTAGGCATCCATCCCCACTCCTGGCCTTGCATTCCAGGCACCCACCACTCTGTGTAAAAATAAAATTACCACTGACATCTCCCCAAATCTTCCCCCATTCACCTTAAATACATCGTCTGTTTGCAGACAATGTATTAATATATCTGACAGAACTGGAAACTTCTTTACAAAGATTGCATTTACAATTGGAAGATTATGGGAGGGTTTCTGGGTATAAAATTAATTGGGACAAGAGTGAGAATATGCCATTAATTGATGGGGATTATAAAAATTGTTAAATAAACACAATTTAGATGGCCAAAGGGTGGGATTAAGTATTTGGGGATCAAAATAGATAATGACTTTTTAAAAAATTGTATAAAATGAACTATCTCCCCCTGCTTAAAAAAGATGAAGATTTAAATAAATGGATAACTCTCCCGATAATTTTAATTGAAAGAGTGAACTGTATTAAAATGAACATATTCCACGTATACAACACCTCTTTCAAACTCTTTCAATACAAATACCACAGAACCTTTTTTCAAAATTTGATTAAGTTAGTTAGATAATTTCTTTGGAAAGGTTAGTTAGCCAGAGTCTCCATGGAAAAATTAACTTGGAAATACTATATGGAGGTTTGCAACTCCCAAATTTTAGACATACTATTGGGCAGCCTGAATGAAATTTCATATCTATATAACTTCTACATACATGGTCCCATAAAGGGGACAGATATGTGTTGTTATTTGCAAGGGCAACTAATGCCTTTTGAACAGTTAAAAAAAAATATAATATTCTTAATAATAAAATCTTCTGCTACTTTTAGTTAAGAGCTTTTTTTTACATAAAAGAGATGATTTAGGACCGACCATGATGTTACCAGAGTGCAATGAAATGGAGATTCTGGTTCGAAAGGGGATCAGAAGAAAGTTTACATCTGCAATGTATTCCTCACTTCAGTCAGGGACTCCTAAGCAGGAGTTATACGAATCAAAACAAAGATGGGAATCAGACTTGAATATTAGTATTGGTGATAAGAACTGGTCTGACTTATGCCAAGACTGCAAGACAAATACAATTAACACAAGATATGGATTGGTGAAATATAATTTTTGCATCAGCTCTATCTTACCCCACAGAAATTACATAAATTAAATTCCAATATATTAGATATATGTTTTAGAAGAAGGTGAAGAAAAGGGAACCTTTTTACATTCCACCTTGTCATGCTTTGAAGTGAAACCCTTTTGGGAAAAATTAAGAATTTTGTTAGATCAAAATATTGGGAAAAATTTCCTCAAAGTCCAGAATTGTTTCTCCTAGGAAATACTGTCGACATAAAATCCAAAATGGAGCTGTCCAAGTATCAATTAGAATTTCTTAAAATTGCACTGGCAGTGGCCAAGAAATGTATTGCGGTTACGGAAGTCTGATTCCCCTCTGGATATAGCCCCAATGGAATGCAGAACTGCATTGTTGTGTTCCCCTAAGAAAATTACTTACAATTTGAGGAAGAAGTATAACATGTTGTTGCAAGTACGGTGGCCGTACAGGGTTGAATATTTAGGGACACTTATTCTGTTCCTGAGTTCTACATCCTGGTTCTTTCCCCTATTAGATATCTAGCTAAGAAAAGGAATTGGATCTTATGAACTGGAACTGGACCCAACAGTCCATTTTTTCTTTTTTTTTTCCTGTTTCTTTTATCTTAACTATCTTTTTTATTTTTTCTTTATTTCCAGGTGTTGTTTGTGGGGAGAGGTGGGGGGGGGGTGGAAATAGGATTGTTTGGAGATATGGACAACTTGTACCGTTATTTTTTTTTTCATTTCAATTTATGTATTTATATAATGATTATTTTGGATGCATGTTGTCCACAAAATTAAAATAAAATATTTAAAAAAAACAAATGTTCTCTGGTATTAGCCATTGCCACCTTGGGAAAAAAGGTGCTGGCTGTACATCCGAACTAAGCCTCTCATGATCTTATATATACCTTTATTAAGTCACCCCCTCATCCTCCGTCACTCCAAAGAGAAAGCCAGAGCTCAATCAACCTTTCCTCATCAGACATGTTTGCCAATACAGGCAGTATTCTGGAACATCTCCTCTGCACCCTTTCCAAAGCTTCTACATTCTTTTTATAATGAGGCAACCAGAACTGAACTCCATACTCCAAGTGTGGTCTAACTAGTTTTATAGTTAAGTTTATCATCTGATTGCACATGAACAACCAGATGAAACAGCGTTTCTCTGGACAACAGTGCACCCATATACACATGTAATACATTTCTCAAAGCACATAATCACATACATACATAAAAAATATACAAAATGTATAAATATTGTAAATAATTTACTCAGTTTCATATACAGAGACCCAAGAAGTCAGGATACTATTTATCCTTGATTCATCACCCCCCCAGTGAGGGTGGAGAGGGTGAGAAAATTTAAGTTCTTGGGAGTCACTATCTCAGAAGATTTTTTTTCCTGGACCCAACACACTAATGGCATTGTGAAGAAAGCATGTCAGCTCCCCTTCTTCCTCAGGAGTTTGCAGACGTTTGGTAAGACGTCAGAAACCCTGGCAAAATTTCTACAGGTGCGTGGTGGAAAGTGTGCTGACCAGCTGCATCATGGTCTGGTATGGGGACACCAATACCCCGAGCGTCAAGCCCTCCAAAAGGTAGTGGACAGAACCCAGGACATCATAGGCAAAACCTTTCCCACCATTGAGAACATCTAAATGGAACGCTGTTGTCAGAGAGCAGCAGCAATCATCAAGAATTCACACTACCCACCACAAGCTCTGTTCTCGCTGCTGCCGTCAGGAAAGAGGAATAGGTGCCACAAGACTCGCCCCGTCAGGTTCAGGAACAGCTGCTACCCCTCCACCATCAGACTCCTCAACAACAAACTCAATCAGGGACTCACTTAAGGACTCTTACTTTTGCACTTTATTATTTGTTTTTTTTTCCTCTCTGTATTGCACATTTGTTTACAGTGTATGTTGTTTTCAGGTTTTTTTTGTACTATCATTAAGTGACAATTTTGCCTCACCCACAGTAAAATGAATCTCAGGGTTGTATGTGATGTCATATATGCACTCTGACAATAATCTAAAATCAAACTTACAAGCTACAGTAGGTCCCCAAGTTAAGAACCTCTGACTTAAGGAAAACTCATACTTATGAACAGATTACGCACAGCTTCAGTGGTTCGTCAGCTCGAGGAAGGAGAAAGCCGTCCACCATTTTAAAATCGGACCACACTGCTGTTAACGCTGTGTTGAGTGTGTAACTTTGTATCTGGCTTTAAATTTTCTCTTATTTACCCTTGTAACCATGCCTCAAAAGTGCTGGTGATGCTCAAGTTTCGACTTACCTACAAATTCGACTTAAAGACAAACTTAGGAACGGATCTTGTTTGTAACCCAGAGACTGCCTGTATTCCCCAGCCTGGTAGTCCTGATTTTGATGCTCATGTACCTTCTTCCTGATTGTAGAAAGTCAGAAATATTGTGTGATGGATGGTCCTCAATAATTCTTTGAGCCACATTTAAGCAACACTCCCAGTAAATGCCATTGATAGAGGAAAGGGAGACCCCAATAATCTTCTTAGACATTTTGATAATTCTCTGTATTGATTTCCAGTCCTATACTTTGAAGCTATCATACCACACAATGATGTAGCCAAACAAGGCACTCTCATTTGTGTTCCTGTAAAATGTTGTCAAGATGGGGGCTGGTAGCCTTGCTCTCCTCAACCTCCTGAGGAAGTGTAGGCACTGCTGTGCCTTCCTGATTAACAAGGAGGTGTTGTGGGCCCAGGATAGGCCAACCAAGGAAATTTGTGCTCTGTACTCTCTCCATAACAGAACCATTGATATGCAGGGGAGAGTGGTCCTCCTGAAGTCCACATTCATCTCCTTTGTCTTGTCCACATTGAGATTCAGGTTGGTGTTCTTGCACCATTTGATGAGCCTTCTCTCTGTAAGCCGACTCATCGTTGTTGCCGATAAGGCCCACCACTGTTGTATCATCCGCAAACTTGATTCAGTTTGAACTAAATCTGACAGTGCAGTCGTAAGTTCGCCCTGAAGTGTGCCAGTGAGCAGTATGATGGGACTTGATATTTAGCTGCCAACCCAAACTGACTGGTGTCTATCAGTCAAGATCCAGTTGCAGAGAGGGGTGCTGAATCCCAGCAAGGACAGATTATTCACCAATCTCTGAGGTATGATCATGTTGAACACCAAACTGAAGTCAATGAACCAAAGACTGGCAAGTGAGGTTCTAGGTGGGTCAGGACGTAGTGGAGAGTCAAGGCTATAGCATCACCTGTGGAACGGTTTGGATGATAGACAAATTGGAACAGGTTCAATGTTGCTGGAAGGTGTGATTTGATGCAGTCCATTACCAGTCACTCAAAGCACTTCATAACACTGAGACCAGTGCCACTGGTAGTTGTAATTTGGTCTGGATACCGTCGCTCTCATGGGCACCGGAATGATGGTGTCTGCCTTGAATCCTATGGGGAAAATAGATTGCTGCAGTGAGATTTTGAAGTTGCCTTCTAGGACCTCCATCAGCTGGGCTGAATATTCCTTCAGCACTTGACCAAGTATGCTGTCTGGTCTTGCATGGGTTTGCCCTAGATAGGATCCTCCTCACCTCAGCCACAGCTATGCAGGATGTCTATTTTTCAGGGGTAGAGGGGGCTTTCCTTGGCATCACAGTTTTTTTTTCTTGGAGCTGCAACATCAGGATTGAAGGGTGTCCGCTTAGAAGAGAGAGATGTGTTGGAATTTCTTCAGGCAGAGGGT
The DNA here is from genome assembly GCF_036971445.1 of Narcine bancroftii. Classification (NCBI taxonomy): domain Eukaryota; kingdom Metazoa; phylum Chordata; class Chondrichthyes; order Torpediniformes; family Narcinidae; genus Narcine; species Narcine bancroftii. The sequence continues at coordinate 30,284,048 of NC_091474.1, forward strand.
GATAAATGTGTGGAATTTGTTGCCACAGACAGTTGTGGAGGCCAGGTCATTGGGTGTATTAAAGCAGAGATTGATGGGTTCTTGATTAGCCAGGGCATCAAAGGTTATGGGGAGAAGGCTGGGCAGTGGGGATGAATGAGAAAATGGATCAGCTCATGATTGAATGGTGGGGCAAACTCGATGGGTTGAATGGCCTATATTTGCTCCAAGTCTTATTACCTCATGGCTCTTGAACTCATTTCCCTGAATAATGACAGCCAGATCACCACATGATTTCTTAAGGACCCAATCAACTTGTACAACAATCTTGAGGCCTTGAATTGGACCCCAATATCCCTCTATTCTTCCACTTTGCTAAGAATCCTGTCATTAACCGTGTATTCTACCACCAAGTTTGACCTTCCAAATTGCATTACTTCACACTTTCCCAAACTGATCCTCCTCTGCTAGTCCTCTGCCCAACTCTGCATTGTCTATATCCCACTGTAACCGATGACAACCTTCAACACCATCCAGGACATCTCAACCTTTGCGTCATTTGTATATACAGTATATATTTTTTTAAAAATCACAAAAAGCAGGGGTCCCAGAATAGATCCCTGCAGAACTCCATTGGTCACTGACCTCCTGGCAGAATAGGCTCCATCAACTACTACTTTCCATGGGCAAGGCAATTACAAATCCACAAAGCCACGCTTCCATGAATCCCATGCCTCATGACTTTCTGGATGAATCTCCCATGGGGAAACTTGTCAAATACCTTACCAAATCCATATACACTGCATCCATCACCCTATTTCAATCTCTTTTGTCACACCCTCAACAAACTGAATTAGGGTTGTAAGGCACAACTTGCCCCTCACAAAACCCTGTTGACTATTCCTAATGAGACTATACTTCTCCAATTTCTTGTCCTGTCCCCAAGAATCCTCTCTTATAGTTTGCTTTCCACTAGTCCATTATTCCCAGGATTCTCCCCATTCCCTTTTTGAACAATTTTCATCTTCCAATCCCACTCCTGAGCACATAAAGATCATTGTCAACACCCGAGCAAACTCTTCCCCCGCTTCCTGTAATAATCTGGGGTATGTCCCAGCTCTCCCCAGGGACTTATTTAACCCAATGATTTTCATAAGTTCCAACACAACCACTTTTTTTAAAACCTCAACATGTTCCACCACAACGCCTGTTCTACACTGACCTCGCATTCATCGACGTTCATCTCCCTGGTAGACACTGAAGCAAAGTATTTATTAAGGACCTTCCTTACCTGCTTTGTTACCAGACATGTTTCCCTCCTTGAGCAGACCAACAAGCACTTTCGTCATCTTCCTGTTCTTCACATACATTTAGAATGCCTAGGGGTTTTCTTTAACCCTACTTGCCAAGGCTTTTTCTGGCCCCCTTCTAGCTTTCCCAAATCTTTCTTAAATTCCTTCCTGGTTACCTTATAATTGTCATAAGCCCTGCATGATATTTGCTTCCTAAACCTTATGCATGGTTCCTTCTTTCTCTTGGCTAAATTCTCCACCTCTTGTCAGCCATGGTTCCTTTGCCCTATCATCCTTTCCCTGTCTCAATGGGAGAAACCAATACAGATCCTCATGCAAGTGGTCCCTAAGCATCCTCCACGTTTCTGCTGCATATTTGCACAAGAACAACTTCATGAAGGGCGTCCACTTTGAAGAGAGTGTGGAGAAATTTCTTTAACCAGAGGGCGGTGAATCTGTGGAATTTGTTGTCACAGGCAGTTGTGGAGGCCAGGTCATTGGGATTCTTTCAGGCTGAGTGGGAAAATGGATGAGCTCATGATTGAATGGTGGGATAGACTCGATGGACTGAATAACCAATTTCTACTTTTATGTCTTATAGAATATTTATTCTCAAATAATATTCCCAAATTCCTGCCTCATCCCATCGTGATTAACTCTTCCCCAATTAAACAGTGCCCCATTTTGCCCTATGCTATCCTTGTCTACGGCTACACTAAAGGTCAGGTAGTTGTGGTCACTCTATCCGAAGTGAGATGTCTGTCACCTGACCAGGTTCATTGCCCAGTACTAGATTCAGAAAGACCCTTCATGTAGTTGGCCTGTTTACACACTGCCAGGAATCCTTCCTGGACAGCAAACAAATTCTGCCCCATCTAAACATTTTGCATCAGTCAATGTTTGGAAAAGTGAGGTCAACCATAAAAACAACCCTGTTATTATTGCACCATTCCAAAACCTACCTGCAATCTCTTCCTCAATGTCCCAAGGGCTGTATGGGGGGAGGGGGCTATAGACAACTCCCACTAGAGTGATTGCTCCCCTCTGGTTTCTGACTTCCACCCACACTGTTGAATATCCCTCCACATCCTCTCTTCTTAACACCTTGTATTACGCACATTTCAATCCATCTAACTGACTGCATTTATACTCCATCTTCTGCCTGTCTTTTCTCACAGTGTCAAGAATGATTCCTGGAATGAAGGGACTAGCATATGAGGCACTTTTCACAGCTCTGGGACTGTAGGGGAGTCAAGGACAAGAGGGCACAATTTCAGGATCAAAGGGCGCCCATTTAAAACAGAGATGCAGAGGAATTTCTTTAGCCAGAGAGTGGTGAACCTCTGGAATTTGCTCCTCCAGGCAGCTGAGGAGGCCAGGTCATTGGTTGTATTTAAGGCAGAGATTGATAGGTTTCTGAATAGTCAGGGTATCAGTGGTTATGGGGAGAAGGCCAGCGAGTGGGGCTGAGTGGGAAATGGATCAGCTCTTGATGGAATGGCATCACATTTTCAATGGGCTGAATGGCCTACTTCTGCTCCTATATCTTATAGTTTTAAACATATCTACCTTCCAATTTCACCTACCTATCTACTCCAATCGCTCCATCTGACCTTAGCATTCTGATCCCCATCCTCCTGCCAACCCAGCTTAAACTCTCTCCAACAGCTCCAGCAAACCTGCCTGCAAAGATATATTAATTCCTCTCGTGTTCAGGAGGAACATGCCCCATTTGACAAGGTCATACCTTCCCCAGAAGAGATCTCAATGATCTGCATATTTGAATCCCTGGCCCCTGAACCAACTCTTCAGCATTAATCTGCCACAACCTCCTATTCGACCCTCACTGGCGTGTGGCACAGACAGTAGTAATCCTAGATTACCTCCCTTGAGGTCCTGCTTTTTAGCTTCTTCCTCACTCCCTAAGTATCCTCTTCAGGACCTCATCCCCTTTCCCATCTGTGTCATTGGTACCAATGTATATCATGACATCTGGCTGTTCACTTTCCCTCTCAAGAATGCAGTGAACTCAATCAGAAACTATCTAATGCTGGCACCTGGAAGGCAACATACCATCTGAGAATCTCAATCTCCTCTACAAAATCTCCTGTCTGTTCCCCTACTCAAAGAATCCTCATCACTCTCCTTTTCTCACCCCTTCCTTTCCAAGCCTCAGAGCTAAACTCAAAGTCAGGGACCTGGCTTCCTCCTTGTAGGACATTTCACACCCCCAACAGTATTCAAAGGGATACATGTTATTGAGGGGAATGGCCCTGCACTGATTGCCTATTCCTTTTCCTGATGGTCACTGAGCTACCTGCCTCCTGGGTGTGACTGCCTCCTGGGTGTGACTGCCTCCTGGGTGTGACTGCCTCCTGGGTGTGACTGCCTCCTGGGTGTGACTGCCTCCTGGGTGTGACTGCCTCCTGGGTGTGACTGCCTCCTGGGTGTGACTGCCTCCTGGGTGTGACTGCCTCCTGGGTGTGACTGCCTCCTGGGTGTGACTGCCTCCTGGGTGTGACTGCCTCCTGGGTGTGACTGCCTCCTGGGTGTGACTGCCTCCTGGGTGTGACTGCCTCCTGGGTGTGACTGCCTCCTGGGTGTGACTGCCTCCTGGGTGTGACTGCCTCCTGGGTGTGACTGCCTCCTGGGTGTGTCTGCCTCCTGGGTGTGACTGCCTCCTGGGTGTGACTGCCTCCTGGGTGTGACTGCCTCCTGGGTGTGACTGCTTCCTGGGTGTGACTGCCTCCTGGGTGTGACTGCCTCCTGGGTGTGACTGCCTCCTGGGTGTGACTGCCTCCTGGGTGTGACTGCCTCCATGTAACTTCTGCTTATCACCCCCTCATCCACTCTCCCAAATGATCAAGTGCTCATCCAGCTCCAGCTCCCTAACTTTCTGTAAGGAACTGCTACTGGGTGCACTTCTCCCTGGTGAAGTCATTTGGGACATTGAAGGTGCCACAGATTTCCCATACCCGATAAGTGGAGGATTTCACTGCCCCAACTGCCATCTCCGGCCACCATCCCCAACGCTCTCTGTACAACAGGAAAGACACACGACTTCACCACAGCCTCCCGAAGCAAAGCTTTTTTCTCAGTATGGCTGCACCCAATCTTTTTCGTAGTTCCCTGACTTGTCATTGCAAGCTCTTCTTCACTAACCACCTTCTAGACTTCTGCATCATCCATGGCGACTGATGATGCAAATATCTCTCTTCGGGCCTCAGCAATGTCTTCCCTTGCTTCTCACAAAGTCCGAGGACACAACTGCTAAAGCTTTGGGAATTTATCTGCCTCTGTGTGCTTTAAGAACCCAAGCAATCCTTCTTTTGTAAAATAAAAATGTTTCAAGACATCACTATTTCCCTGAATTCCTTAGCTTCCATGAGCTTCTCCACTGTAAATACAGACAAGAAGTATTCATTAATGCATCACCCATCTCCTGTGGCTTCACACAAAAAAGCCATACTGATCTTTAGGGGGACTTGCTCTCCCCTTTTTTGCCCAATATATTTATAAATTATTTTACAATTTTCCTTTACCTTATTTACCAAGGGTATCTCATTGAGGACATGACATGATTTTATAATTTCCTACAATGAACACCAAGCTTTCAGTTCTCCCACTTCCTCAACCATGTTCCGTATTAACTATAAATTAAGTCCCATGTGCTCCTCCATGAGTGACCCATCAGGCATCCTGCATTACAGTAATTGACATTTAATCTCTCAGACCTTCCTCACTCTCTGACTCCTCTTTCTTGAGCACTAAACTCAAAGTTCAACATTTGCCTCAATTTTCTATTCTGCCATCCTGGTTTGAATTCCACCCCTTGCCAGTCTTCCTGAAGAGCACAAGTAAATTCCTCATTAGGATATTTGGCCCTCTATTTCAGGTGCAACCCATTCCTCTGGTAAAAGTCACCTATGCCCCAAAAGAGCTCCCAATGGCCTACTCCCCAAACCCTTCCCTCCCTCCTGCATTAGCTCCTCAGGTACATATTCATCTACCCCATTCTCCTTCCTCTTACCCTCACTAACACACGGCATCGGGCGTAATCCACAAATTACTAGCATTGAGATCTGGCATCTTAATGTTTTGCTCAACTCCCTATTTTCTGCTACAGGATCTCATCCCACCTCCCCCCACCCCCCCCACTTCCCCGGGAGGCCACCTGAAAGGAACTCCCTAAGGCAGTGATGCAAGCCAGAATTCTCACATTGAGAAAGTATCAGAACACGCATTGATTGACCAAGGAATGGAATACCATGAGCTGTGCTGGTAAATGGGACTAATATCGATGAACATTTGTGGGCTGACATGGAGATGGTGAGCTGATGAGCCTCTATCCCTACTGTGCTCCCACGAATAACTAGGAGCAAAAGATGTTCCACCATTCTGCTGACTACACCTAAGCTAATCCTGCCACATCCCAGCATCTGGACCCCAAGATTCCAATTTCCATCTGGTCTGGAGTGACAGGCGGTTTGGTTAGTGACAATGCAAACAGCAACACCTGAAAAATAATTGGAATGGTAATAATGGATTTGAAATCCTCCACTCTGGGAGCCCCAGTCAACAGCCCAATGACAGCAGTGTCCAGGAGTCCACTGCCAACTTTAGTATAGACAGAGAGCAGCGCAGACATTGCACTCGACATCTTCGCAAGTGAACAAAGCCTGCAGAAAACAAAAAATAAAACAAATCTGTAAGAATATGATGATCAGTGTCAGGGAGATTGGCCAAGGACCTGAACTCAAGCATTAAAATGGTGAAGCAGCATCCTATGTTTTCCATGCCTAATCACAGAACATTCGCCCTTTGTGTGCACCCAGGTCTGGGTGCACATCTGAGTTGTGAGTCCACCCACCACTCTCAGCCCACCTCTTGCTCTCCTTTCCCACTTCTTCCCTCTACACCACACTTTAGTCGAGGCACAATATCAATATGACGCACACACAGCAACTGGAGGCACTCAGCGGGTCAGGCAGCATCCGTGTGAGAGATGGACTGTCTATGTTGCGGGTCAGGACCTGTAAGTGGGAAAAGGGGAGAGCAAGTATTGGGGGGGGGGGGGGGGGAGGAAGGGATAAGGGTAGGGCTGAAAGGGTCCAAAGGGTGTTCGGACAGTCGACAATGAAGAAAGTGAGGAGATGACCACTGGGGGAGGTGCAGCAGGTACTAGAATGGGAACAGGTAAAGGACAGTGGAACCAGATCAGGGTTAGGGGACCTGAAATTATAAAATTCAATGTTCATGCTGCTGGCTACACAAACAAAATAATGAAGTGCTGTTTCTCAAGTTTGTTTGGCATCAGCCTGGCCATGGATGTGGCCAAGGACAGGTTCGTGTGGGAATGGCTGGAAATGGAAAGATTCAGGTGGAGATGCACATATTGGAGAAGTTGGATACAGCCTCTGATCCTGAGAAACAGCAGAACCTCAGCAAAGGCAGGCAGTTGGTGACGAATCTGCATTTGCTGCCTTCTGAGTTGTCGCTATGGATACACTCGAATCAATTTACTGCATCGCATTTACATTAATTTTCAGTTCAGTGTCTCTCCAGATGCTCTCACTCCGACAGTAGAGGCAAGGCAGCTCATGCCTGGTTCAGAGACAGAAACTACCAACACCGCTGCTCTTTGTGAAAGGTACAGGCTTTCATCATGCTTGCTGTTTACCACAGACACCCAATCACACTGGAGCTGGCTGGCGGTATGAGTAAAAGGACCAACTGCATCTGTGCACCCACAAGTGCCCAGCCCACGGCATCTGTGACCAGCAGCATAAGTCCCAGGTCACCCAGTTTCTCCTCCATAAACTCCAGTAATTGTGCACTGCTTATCAGTTACGTGGGACCGGGTCAGTTCTGCAATTAACTTCAAAAAATAATGTTCTTTATGAGAACTCTCATCATTCCAGAGACACAGCTAATAAACAGACCCAGCTGATATAGAGCAGTTCAAACTCTGCTTTGTACGAGCCATCTGTTCATGCTGATCAAGGTTACAGGGACTTGGTTTGCCCACATCTATCCACGAACCTGTCCAAATGCCACCTCCCCTAGCAGATCATTCCATATACCCAAAAGTTCAAAGGTTCCTTTTACTGTCATGTAATAATACATTAAAAATGTAATATACATAATCTGCTTCAATGTTTGTCTCCAGCAGCCTGGTCATTTACTGTCCTTCAACTGCAAGTTCGAAGGAGTTTGAGGAGATTCGGTACATCACTGAAGCCTCTCATAAACTTCTACAGGTGTACTGTGGAGAGCATTCTGGCTGGTTGCATCACTATCTTGTATGGAGGCGCCAACACTCAGGACAAGAAAAAACTCCAGAGGGTTGTTAACTCAGCCTGCGACATCATGGGCACTGGTCTTTACTCCATTGTGGACATCTACAAGAGGCTGTCTTAAGAAAGCAGCCTCTATCCTCAAGAACCCCCAACACCAGACCATGCCATCTCCACACAGCTACCATCGGGAAAAGGGTACAGGAACTCGAAGACAAACACCTGGAGGCACAAGGACAGCTTCTTCCCCACTGCCATCAGATTCCTGAATGAACAATGAACCACAGACTTCATTTTTTTTTCTTTTTCCTGCGATTTAAAAAAAATTATTTTGCTAGATGGTTTATATAAATGTTTGCTCTGTGATGCTCCCACAAAACAACAAATTTTGTGACATATTCCATGAAAATAAATTCTGATTCTGAAGTCACCAACAGCCTTGTTTGCTGTTTACCACAGTCACCCAATCACACTGGGGCTGGCAGTAAGATTAACAGGGCTAACTGCACCAGTGCACCCACCAACCGGGTCACAAGTGCCCAGGGTGCAGCCCACAGCTATGACCAGTCTAGGTCCATCACTGTCTGTGTGGAAAACTTGCCTTATCAGGTCCCCTTTAAATCTTTCCACTCTCTCCTTAAACCTACGCCTTCTAGTTTTGGACTTCCCTACCTTGATTTAAAAAAAAGCTAACCACCCACCTTATCTATGGCCCTCATGATTTTCTATACTTCTGTAAGGTACGACACTCCAGGGAAAAGGGTCCCAGCCTATCCACTGTCTCCTTATAATGCAAACCCTCGCCCAGGCAACATACTTGTCATTCCTTTCTGCATCTGTTCCAACATAATCATATCCTTTCTAATCGTGTGGCTACCAAAACAGCACACACAATACTCCATGTGGTCTCACCACCACAGGAAGCAGCTGCAACTCCTGTCCTTGATGCCTCGTCAGATGAAGGCAAGCACACCACCCAGCTTCTCTACCACCTTCTCTACCCATGTTGCAGCTTTCAGGGAACCATGTACTTGGACCCCTAGATATTTGTTTCTGTGGACCGTGTTTCATGGCCTGGTTCGACTTCCCAAAGTGAATCACTTTAGACTTGGAGTTAAATTCCATCTATAATTCCTTTGCCCACTTTCCTAACATGCTGCTCAGCCCATTCCAGAAACACCCAATAAAAGGTGATTGACTCAAATCATTAACTGTTTCACTCCCCACATATATGCTGCCTGATTGGTGCATATTTCTAGCACCTAGTTGGGTCAAATCCCTTTCAATTCTTCCCAAAAAACTTTCTCTTGGAATTTATTTAATTAAATCTCCTGCTTGGAAAGTGTAATTTATGACTATTAATTCTATACTGTGTGCCATCATTGCGATATGGAATTCACACACACACCATCAATGCTCCTACCTGTTCCCACCTCTGCTGCTCAGCTCCAACACCAATCTAACCCTGCCTTACAGATGTCGCCGACTTGCTCAATAAGTCCGCACTACACACATTTTCTGACTCCTTGAACTTTCCATTAACCATGATCTTAATTTGTACAATTCACAGATTTAGGGTTCAGAAATCCTTTAACCCATCATTAACCCAGTCTTTGAAAATTACAGAATTACTAGATCATATCCCGCGGGAATCTCATGCTGACTGCAAGGAATTTGTAAGTTTTCCCCGTGTCTGCGTGGGTTTTCCCCGGGTGCTCTGCTTCCTATCACCATTCACAAGCCGTACCAGGGTTGTAGGTTGGGTGGCACAGGCTCATGAACCAATAGGGCCTGTTACCATGTTGAATGACTTCATTAAAATAACAAAGATACATTCAGTTTGTTACCCAGGCACACTGACAGTCCCTCTCAGGTGTCTGCTCTCTGTAGCTACAATACTTCTTTCAAATATTCATCCCAAGATAACTGAACCTGCCTCCAATCATCAGGACATGTCAAGGGCTAACTACTCAGCACCATTCTTTCAAATCTCTGTGCTCTGGTCATGGATTTTAAACAAGGAAGTCTTCAGATGCTGTGATTGTAATATAATACACAAAAGTGTTGGAGAAACTCAGCAGGTCATGCAGCTTGGGCCCAAAACATAGGCAGTGCATCTTTGCAACATACCTTGCTGAAGGGCCAGAAATGTTGGTGATGCACCTTTGCCAAAAGAATGCTGCCTGAGTTTCTCCAGCACTTTTCTGTTTTAAATGTAGCCCCTGGTTCATGTACACGTAAAGAAGCAACACCAACCATCTGGGAAAAATAAATAGAAGAGGGAAACATACCAAGTTGGTGCACTGAGATCACGTGTGCTGACCACATGCCTCTCTCCTCCCTTTTCTGCAGACAGCTGCACCTGCCTTTCTCTCAGGACATGCTTCATCCATTCTCCCCATTGCGCTAATGTAAACAGAGCTGCTGTCAGCAGCACAGCCCAGCATCCCCACATTCAGGAGGAAGTGACCTTGACAGATCTCCACAGGGCCGCAGCTTTTTGCTGCCACATTTTACACTCGGTGCCAGTTATGTTTATAATGAGGTACCTCTAATTACTCTTCAAGCAACTAAATCTCCCAGCTTTCCCTAAAACCCACTTTACAGCTAACAATTTAATCTGATAAGATTTGAAAAATAAAGGTCATTTAATCTTTGTCTAATTACTGCGAAACCCCCATTTTCCCTAAAACTGGGAAGAGAAGCATTTCCCGCCTGTAACCTCCAGTGCAGTGAGACCTACCACGAAGGTGGCTCACATGTAGATTTGGAATGCTTCCTCTTGCTGGGAGCCCACATACCTCACATCTCTGCCAAACAACAAGGCAGCAAAGAGGACTGGTGAAGCATTTCAATAAGTGGCACTTTGCTTGGTTTGAGGTGAGCCACACCATTGACATCAGTGAAACCACAAACAGCTGCTGGATGTCAAAGGGAAAGCAAAGAATGTCAGGCAGCGTCTGCCCATTTCTGCCACAAACAAGGAGAAGCTGGAGGACTCGTCAATGGACACAAATAGTCAGGCAATGTTTTGGATTGGGATGCTTCATTAAGACTAAACTGAGAAGAGAAGTATATTGGAGAGGGGTAAGTGGTGAGAAGGCACTGGATGGAAGGTGGGAGATGCTACTGGGGAGAGGGAAAAGGAGGAGAATATTGGAGATCTCAGCCAACCCAGTCCCGAACACTCAGCTCTAAACTTACTCTATACCAACTTTACATTAAACCCATAGACAAGGGAGGTGCAGTTGTGGTCTGGTGTACCAACCTCTACATCACTGAGGCCAGATATGTCATATCTACCCCCTAGACCAATGTTCCACCAACCATCATCAGTATAACATCAACCCCTACCCCCCCACCACCTTGCTCTGCCCATTTCTATCACCTATTCAGAATTCATGAACAGTACTACCGTGGGCGACCCATTGTTTCTGCCTGCTCTTGCCCTTGTACCTCAATACCATAGTGGTCCCCCCTCATCCGGTTCCTTCTCTCCGACATTCAGGACACTATTCATATTCCCCAGCTCTATGAAGAATTACAGTTTTCAAGCTATCATCGCCTCTTCAGCATGGATGTACAATTGCTGCAAAGTCCATTCCCTAGAGGATTCCCTCTTCCTATCATTGATAAAACATGCAGCCATATCCCCCTCAATTTTTACACTTCTGCCTAACACCACCTGCCCCCAAGCAAAGCAAGGGCAGAGTATTTTTCCACCCCGCCACCCTCTGCATCAGACATTATCGTCTACCTGCCAAACAATGTGATTCCACTATCAGCCACATCTTCCCCTCCTACCCCATCCACTTTTATTCCAACACCGCCCCCCCTCCCCCACCAAGTACATCCTTTCAAACTCCCTAGTTTGTTCTTCCCTCCCACCCATCCTTCCACCTGCTTTGGTCACTACAGAAAGTGCACATTTTTCCCTAAATCTCCACCTCCACCCAGAGCCACAAACAGACCTTCCAGGTGAGGCAGAGCTTTCCCTGTACACCATCCAACCTCATCTACAGTATTCAATGTACCCAGCAAGGAGTCCTCTATGTCACTTTGCCAACTACCTGCGCTCTGTGAGTCCAGGCTAGAACTCCCAAATGCCAATCATTTTAATTCACATCACCTTTCCCAGAAAGACATCTGTCCTTGGGCTCATCCATTCCCAGGGCGAGGAACAACACATCACATTTCTCCTGGAGAGTCTTAAACCCAATGGCATGAACATTAATTTCTTTTCCAATTTTAGGTAACCCCCATCTCCCTGGCTCCATTTACCTGCTTTCTTACTTTTCTCCCTATCCTTCACTCCCCACTCTTCCCCCCACTTGTTATAATGAATAAAACTAGGGGTGGCCAAACCATCCAACCTCATCTACTGCACTGGAGTGCTCACCGAAGTTGGGTTCTCCTGGCTTGGGCTAGACCATACCACAGCAGAGTATCGCCAATGTGGGATGTGTGATAGGAGGATCAGGCAAAGCTTAGATCCGCTTCAGGGAGTGGCTGTGGAGGTCAGAAAGCCGGTGCTGGGCCAGGAGAGCTCTAATGAGGCATGACCTGCCCCAAAGGCATGGAATCTGTCCAGGGATTCTGTCAGTGGGGAAACAAGGTGATGAAGACAGGAGAACCAATGAGGACCTCATCCAGGCATCAAGCCAGGACAGAGCTGGAGGTGGCAGCAGCTCTAGCCCCACTGGATGAAGAGTCCACTCCAAGCAGCTGCTCCCTCCATCCCACTGGTGTCTGGGAAGAGGGGAGCAGAACCGTGGGTTCCTTGGCCTTGCTCTGCCACAGGATACAGCTTTGCATCAGGTCACTTCCTGACTGTGACCACTACAATGGTGGGCAGTATGGTTAGTGCAACACTGTTACAGCATTAGCGATTGGGACTGGGGTTCGAATCCGGTACTGTCTGCAAGGAGTTTGTGCATTCTCCCAGTGTCTGTGTGGGTTTTCCCAGAGGGTTCTGGTTTCCTTCCAACGTTCAAAACGTACTGGGGTTGTAGGTCAATTCGATGTAATTGGGTGGCATGGGCTCGTGAGCTGAAATGGCCTGTTATTGTGCTGTACGTCTAAATTTAAATTTAAAAGCTATATCTGCAGAGACCAGTGGCAGCAATGTTCCCAAAGGAAAACAGCAGAAACAGGAGTCATCCATCTGGCCAGTCGAGCCTGCTCTCACATCTGGCTGTGGACCCAACTCCACCTTTACCCCATAACCCTTAATTCACCTACAATGCAAAAATCTATCTTACTATATCTTAAATATATTTAATGAGGCAGCCTCTACTCCTTCCTTGGGCAGAGATTTCCACAGAAAATTAGTCAGGATTTCTAAAATATTTGGTATGTATAGGTGTACATTTTTATTATTGACGCTGATACAAATCAGCAGTTTAAAAACTACATACTTGAATAATTATTATGTATATTATTTCCTAATATTTATATAACATTTTTATAACAAAACGTGCAGCAAGAGTAAAAATGTGCATGTAATTTTCTTTCATGTCTTGCAGTTCTCAAACATTTAAAGTTTATGGTATGGGGCTCTTGTATTAAACAAGTTTACATTATCACGACAAGGATTTCCCGTTCTACATTATCACGACAAGGATTTTCTCCTCCATCGCTGACTGACCATTCCTCTCCAGCTTCTCATCATTTGCTCCAGATTCTAGCATCTGCAGCTATTCCCTCAACATTTTTGCTTACAACCTGATGACCAAAACATGAACTCTGTTTTTTGTTCTCCAGGTTCATCGACCAGGCTGAGTAGACACACATTCTGTTTTTACTTGAGATGAAACATGAAACCCAGTTAGTAGCTGCAACTGACAAGAGCAGAGTGTATGGCGCAGATCAGCAATGCCAACATACCAGGATGTTCCCAGTGTCTATAATTCTGCAGGAAAATGGCAACATCCCAAATAAAATCTCCTCTCTGTGGCTGCTGTCTGGGAGACCAGGAGAATCGGCACATCCCAGGATTCCAACCATAGGTACACAATGCACACAAATCCTTAAGAATACAAGAAACAGGAATTATCTTTCATACTTGCTCAGGTAGGCAATAAAATCATGGCTGATCTTCAGAACCACTTTCTTCCTGAATACACCCATAAGTGAGTCTGCACACCTGATGGGTAGAAAATTCCAAAGACTTCTGGGTTGCAATTTCTTCTCACCTCTGCCTGAATGGTCAATATCTTACTTTGAGAAAATTAACCTTGGTTCAAGATGCCCCAGCCAAGGGAAACACAAGCTCCACATCTTCCTGTGGAGCCCCATGGAACTCTGTACATTTCAATAAGATTAACTCTCATTCTTCTAAAGATCACACCCAGTCAGCTTAATCCCTCCTTATCGGATACATCTTTCAGCCTAGAACAATCTGCTGAATATTCACTCCTTCAATCCCAAATTCACACTTTCTTTGGGAGGGAGACCAAATCTGTATCCAATGGTCCAGATGCAACCCCACCAGGATTCTATAATGGGAGCATGCCATCTGTACTTTCATATTCAAGAGCTCTTGCCATGCAGACCAACACCCCACATATCTTCCTAAACACTGCACCTGAACATTAACCTTCAATGAGATTTATAACTCCAAACACCAACACTTCCAATCTCTAATCTTTTAGAAAAAACTACACCCCTTTCTAAACTTTTGCCATTCTTCCATACATTCTACCTTCCATGAACTTAACCAGACACTCAGACAGTTTTTTTTGTTGCCCTGAAGCCTCTCACCACCCACTTCACACATCATTGGGCAAACTTGAAAATATTACTCATCATTGGGCAAACTTGAAAATATTACTTGACTCCCTCTGTCCGTCCGTCTAGACTGGCCAGCACCAAGTCATGATATCCACCCACACACTCTCTTATGATTGTTTTGGCCCCAGGTTAATCCACACTGGTGTATTATTCCTAACACCTAGTTTCACTTTGTTCCATTTCTTGACTGGCACCATAAGGACCAAATGCATCTCAGTGACAGGAAATGTTCCCCAAGACTACAACATTCTTTCTAAAACACTCAAGGATGGAAGTTACATTGAATCTGGAACCAATCCTGGTCATCTGTCAGAGAAATTTAAAAATCCTTGTCAAGGAGTAAAAATAGTTGATCGGAATGCTGCCAGTGATGGGCGATTTCAGCCAAGATGGGATCACTGCCGTCAGAACAAGGGAATTTTTAGTATAGGCATACAAAATTATGACACGATGAGAGGGATACTGATCTCATTGGCCAACAGTTCAAGACAGCAGAGACCTATGTAAAGGAGTTTTGAACCGATAAGAGGATTGGTTACGCATTTGCAGAAAGAGTAGGGAGTACGCTACCGGAGGTTGTTTGTTACAATGGAGTAACCAGCCTTCAGTACTATTTTGTATGGAACATGGCAGGCAGAATCACACACACACACACACACACGAAGCAGTTAGACATCACAGCCTCTCAGGCTACCCCACTATTCAATAGGATCACTCACCATTTGGGGTCAACCCCAGTAACCTTGCAACCTTGTGTTGTCAAGGATTTTCCTGCTTTAAACTGCTTCTAAAAAAGGAACATCTCCATGCCAACTAGGGCAAAGTTTAAAGATGATGTGTAGGGACAACATTTTGTTTTAAACGAACAAACAGAGTGGTAGGTGCATGGTGCAAGCAGTGCTTAAGAAGCTTCCAGATAGCACATAAATATGCAGGGAAAAGGGAGATGGGCATCAAGTTCAATCAGCAATGTTTTTGGGCATCAGACTTGCCGTACACATTGTGGACCAAACAACCTGGCCCTGGGCTGTCTATGAAATAGGATTCTTGGCTATTAATTTACTCTTTCAGTTTTAAATAGCCAGCCCTAGTTCCAGATGTACTCATGAGGAATCATCTTCTCCACACCAACTTCTGGACCCTGAGTTTCAGTCATCTCCTCCCAGTCATCCAAATTCCAGCAAGGGATATGAGGTACAACATCATTAGCTGCAGACGGCTGTACAAGTTTATAAAACACCTGAAGTACAGGAAGGATATCCTTGCACTGGAGTTGGTGCAGAGCAAACTCCCTCCATGTTGGTAAACAAGAAGTGTACAGTACACAAAAGTTCTGGAGAGACTCAGCATCCAGAGGAAGTAAAAGGCAATCAGTGTTTTAGTCCTGAGCTCTCTTCCTGAATTCTCAAACACTGACTGCCTATTGCTTTCCATGGATGCTGCATGACCTGCTGAGTTTCTCCAGCATGTTTGTATACTCAGTAGCATGTTGCTTTCATGGAGTGTTTCAGTAACAAAGAGAACCATAGAACATTACAGCACAGAAATGGGCCCTTCAAGTCTGTGCCAAATTATTATTCTGCCTAATTCCATTGACCTGCACCCAGCCCATACCCCTCCATAACCCTCCTCTCCAGGCACCTATTCAAATTCTTCTTAAATGTTAAAATCAAGCCCTCATTTACTACTTCAGCTGCCAGTTCATTCCACACTCCCCCCACCGCCCATGTTCTCCCTGTATTTTCCACTTTCACTCTTAACCCATGTCCTCTAGTTTGCATCTCACCTACCCTCAGTGGAAAAAGCCTACCTACATTTAGTCTGTCTATCCCCCTCAATTTTAAATATCTCTATCATGTCTCCACTCATTCTACGCTCCAGGGAATAAAATCCTAACCTGTTTAACCTTTCCCTGTAACTCAGTTCCTGATGTCCCAGCAACATCCTAGTAAATGTTCTCTGCACTCTTTCAATCTTATTGATATCTTTTCTGAATAGAAAACTGGCTGATAAGCAGAAAGCAAAGGGTTGAAATTAAGGGATCCTGTAACAAATTAAGGGCTGTCTGTAGCAAGTGGTGTTCTGCAGGGGTCAGT
Source organism: Narcine bancroftii (assembly GCF_036971445.1). Lineage (NCBI taxonomy): Eukaryota > Metazoa > Chordata > Chondrichthyes > Torpediniformes > Narcinidae > Narcine > Narcine bancroftii. The sequence goes on from NC_091474.1 coordinate 30,300,503, forward strand.
CTTGGGGCCCTGCTGTTTACAATCTATATTAATGATTTGGATTGTCGAATGAATGGTTTTGTGGCCAAATTTGCGGATGACACTAAGATAGGTTGCGGGGCAGGAACTGTTGAAGAAACTGTAAAATTGCAGGATATAGATGGATTGGGAGACTGGGCAAAAATATGGCAGATAAAGTACAATGTTGAGAAGTGTTCTGTTCTACATTTTGGCAGTGGAAATAAACAGGCAGAGAACTATTTGGATGGGGACAAAATTCAATCCTCGGAGGTGCAAAGAGGCCTGGGTGTCCTTGTGCAGAGTCATCTAAAGGTTAATGCCCAGGTGGGATTGGTAGTGAGGAAGGCGAATGCGATGCTAGCATTCATTTCAGTAGGTATAGTATATTAGAGTAGAGAGGTGTTTATGAGACTCTATGGAGCACTGGGAAGACCTCATTTGGAGTACTGAGTACAGTTTTGGACCTCCTATCTTAGAAAAGATGTGATGTTGTTGGAGAGGGTTCAAAGATTTACTAGGAGGATTCCTGGAATGCAGGGGCAGGTGTATGGGAGCATTTGACAGCTCTTGGGTTGTCTTTGTTGGAGTATAGGAGAATGGGGGGGGGGTGGGGGGTTCTCATAGAGACATTTTGAATATTGAAAGGTATTGACAGAGTGAATGCGGATATTTCCCTTGATGGGTGAATCAAGGAAAAGGGGTCATAGTCTTAAAATTAGTTGTCCAATTAAAACAGAGAGGAGGAAGAACTTCTTTAGTCAGAGGGTCATGGATCCGTGGAACTCACTGCCGCACAAAGCAGCGGAGGCCAGATCACTGGGAGAATTTAAACAGGAAATGGACTAGTATTTAATTAGTAAGGGTATCAAGGTAAATGGGGAAAAGGCTGGAAATTGGAACTACGTGTGAACATAATTCAGCTTAGTGTAGAGTCACGGAAAAGACGCGATGGGCCTAGTGACCTGCTTCTGCTCCTTTAACTTGTGATCTTGGTTAGGTGACCAAAACTGCACCAAATTTGGCCTCACCAAGGTCTTGTATAACTTTAGCATAACATCCCAGCTCCTATACTCAGTACTTTGCTTTATGAAGGCCAATATGCCAAAAGCTCTCTTTATAACCCTATCTACTATGTATCTGAATTCCCAGATCCCCTCTGTTCTGCTGCACTCCTCAGTGCCCTAGCATTTCCCATGGTAGGGGAGTCTAAGACAAGAGGCCACAATTTCAGGATAAAAGGCTGACAATTTAAAACAGAAATGTGGAGAAATTTCTTTAGCCAGGGTCATGAGTCTGGGAACTTGTTGCCACAGATGGCGGTAAAACCAAAGTCGTTAGGTTTACTGAAGACAGAAATTGACAGGCATTTGATTAGTCAGGACATCAAGGGTTATGGGGAAAAGGCTGGGGAGTGAGGCTGAGTGATAAGAATCAGGTCCTGATTAAATGGCAGAGCAGATCCAATGGATTGATTGGCCTTCCTCCGCTCTTAGATCTTGTGATTTACTATGTACATCCTTTCTTGGCTTGTCCTTCCAAAATGCAACACCTTATTATTTATCTGCATTAAATTTCATCTGCCATTTATGAGCCCATTTTTCTAGCTGATCCAGATCCCTCTGCAAACTTAAAGCATTATTCACTGTCCACAACACTTCCAATCAGGAGACTGGGTGGGAGCAAAGGGGTCTGAGAGGGGACCAGATAGAGGTGTAGAAAATTATGAGAGGCAATCAGGACAATGGTGAGAAACATTGCTCTTCAGACAAGTGTCGTTAACCAGAGGGCAAAGGCTGAGGATAAAGGAGGGGAAATTTGCAGCAGGTTTGAGGGAGACAGGTATTCTCAGAACATTGAAGAACTGCTGAATGAACACTTGAAATGCCATGGTATAGAAGGCAACAGACTGAATGCTGCTGAAGAGAACAAAGTACAGCCCATCACCTCTGTGCTAACGATGAGGCCAATTTGAACACCCCACCTGCCTCGATGGGGACTTTATTCCTCCATTCCTTGTCTAAACGCCTCTCAAACATTGCCATCATAACTGCTTCCCCAACACGTTTCAGGCACTTTCCACTCTGCGTGGGGAAACACTTGCCTCGTAAATCTTGTTTAAACTCTCCCTTCAAGCATTTGACATTTCCACCCTGGGTAAAAGACTCTATGCAGCTACAATATTATAAACTTCCATCAGGTCTTCCCTCAGTCTGCACAACCCACTGAAGACCATCCAAGTTTGTCCAACCTCTCCTTGCAGCCAAATCTCCAAACCAAGCCACATCCTGGTGAACCTTTGGCACCCTCCACATCCTTCCTGGAGTACAGGGACCAAAGCTGCTGCCCACCACTCCCTCCCCTCACCAGTGATAAGTGGCTCCTGGAATGGGGGAAGTCACTGTGAATGAGTTGTTAAAATGCCTGTAACCCATTGTCACAATTGTTCTTATCTGTTTTGCCACGTGCTTTCTGTGAACTTTTAAATTCAAAATGGCACTGAAAATTGGCAATGCTTTACTATGCCTGGATAGCACTCAAAATTCAAATTTTCCTTGCATCTTGGTATACATTACATTAAACCATAAACAGTGAAATGTCACCCAACCCAAGTTTTATACAGCTGCATTGATTTGTTAACTTTTATACTCAGTACCCTGACTGACAAAGACAAACACACCACCTCATTTGAGAAGGCTGAGGCAGACAAGGCTACCGGCCACCATTCTGTCAACTGTCTACAGGACTCGAGCTATAATCAGATGATAAATAAACATGAACTATCTACTTGCAGGGTCACTTTCAGAGTGCTGTGAACTTGCACTGTGAGATCCTTCTGTACATCAATGCTGGCCCATTTACTGGAGAGTTTTCTCTTACATTTAACTTTCAAATGACTTCCCATCTGTCATTTCTCTGCCCACATTTCTAATTGATCCACGTCCTGCTGAATCCTTTCACCATCTTCACCATCCATAACTCGATTAACTTTTGTGTCATTTGAAAACTCACTAATCTACCCATCTACACTTTTGTCCAAATCATTCATATACTTCAGTGTTCCTAGTGCTGATCCTTGTGGAACACCATAGGTGACAAGGCCTCCAGCCAGAGACACACCTCTCAATCACTACTCTCTCTCATATGCAGGTGGTCAACATTTTCAAAACTCAGCAGGAAAGCGATCAATAAGATTGAAAGAGTGCAGAGATGATTTACTAAGATGTTGCCAGGTCTTCAGGAGTTGAGTTACCGGGAAAGATTAAACAGGTCAGGACTAAACTCCTTGGAATGAAGAAGGATGGGATGCTCGATAGAGGTTTATAAGATTATGAGGGGTATAGACAGAGTAGATGTGAGTAGGATGTTTCCACTTACAGATTGGGGGGAGATAAATACGCCATAGCTTTAGGCTGAAAGGGGAGAGGTGTAAGGGGAATATAGGGGAAAGTTTTTTTTTTACTCAAAGAGTGGTAGGAGTGTGGAATGAGTGCCATCTGATGTGGTAAATTTAGAAAATTAAAAATAAATTGAATAAATACATGGATGGGAGGGTTATGGAATGAGAGCAGGTCAGTGGGACTAGGTAGTTTTATTGGTAGCAAAGGCCAGAGGGGTCGAATGGCCTGTTTTCTGTGCTGTAACATTCTATGGTTTTGTATTCAATCGCCCATCTCCATAGATCCTATGTGTCTTAATCTTCTGTCTCAGTCTATCTTGAAGGTCTTTTCTTTGGCTTGGCTTCGCGGACGAAGATTTATGGAGGGGGTAAAAAGTCCACGTCAGCTGCAGGCTCGTTTGTGGCTGACAAGTCCGATGCGGGACAGGCAGACACGATTGCAGCGGTTGCAGGTCTTTATTAAAAGCTTAACTGACATCCACATAGACACCCTCAATCATCTTCGTCCCTCCTCAGAAAGGAAGAGTATTTTGATGCCCAGCATGGACGTAGTGAATCTCGACTCACTAGACCACATCCTCTCATTTCAATGATTAGTCTGTTAGTCAAATGAATCCTGGCTGAACTGCTTCCAAAGCACTGACAAATGAAGCAAAACTTCCCTACTTTGGGATTTAATTCTCCTCATAAAGAACGAAAACATTCTATTTGCTTTCTTAATTACATATTGATCCTCAGTACTAACCTTCGTCAAACCCTGCACACCCCGATTTGTTCACATCTCAGAAATCTACAATCTCTCACCATCTATGTAAAATGCTGAGCTTTTACGTTTGCTGCCAAAATGGACAATGTGCCAGTTCTTGGACACTCACTTAAAGTATTTCAAACTTTTTCTGTACTTCTTAAAGTTAATTTTAAGCCTAATCCTTTATCTGCTTTGTTTAGCATGGTTGGAGAGAGCGGCACAACTCTAACGGCATCTGATTTGCATTTACGAGCTTTTACTTTTCTTACGGCTGGATGGGCAGTGTTGCTCAGATGGAGGGACATTGTTCCACCTACTCACGCTCAATGGCTATGTGATGCCATGTCATTTTTAAATTTAGAGAAGATTATATGCTCAATTTCCAATTTGAATTTAAATTTTCAAACACTGTGGGAACCTTTTATGAATTATTTTCATAATCTCTGATTTGATATGAATGCAGAAGTGCTGACTAATAAGGTAATTTATTACTTTGATTAGGAATTATTTTCTTCTGTCCTTGCCAAACAGCTTCGTTTTGGTAGTGGATTTAGATTTTTTTAAAAATAATAAAATATTACTGTAATATAATTTGTTTGAGAATGCGGGGTCAGATGAACTGGTATGATCTAAGTATAATGTATTTTTTTTAACTTTTAATGTAAAAATATTGAAAAAGAAAGCACATTCACGTAACCTGTCTACACCCTTCATAGATCTTATTCATAATGGGAAATTCTTGAATTGGGGACATAGACACAAGGGGTCAGATAATTTAATGCAGTGTACAGAAATTTTTTCTTGTAGAGAGCAGATAAATGGGACTAGCCCTTGGTGCTAAATTGGTCAGCATGCATGAGTTGGGCCGAAGGGCCTGTTCTGTGCTACATGACTCTTCTAGAGGGTGGCATATTTCTGGTTGTTGGACCTAGATCATTGGAAGAATTGAAAGCACAAGTACAGAAACACTAACGGTGGACTTAGGAGGAAACAGCCACAGAAGAGGAATTGAAATCAGCATAGATCACATTGAATGGCAGGAAGTACTGAATGGCCTCTGGCATCTATCGTCTTGTGCCCTTGTTGCCTCCATATGTCTGCTTTACAACTCTATTTTTTTTTTAACCCATAAGAAAATCCAGCAACTACTTCTTTGGTGCCTTCATCCAAACCATTTATGTAAATAGTCCCAGCACACTGTGGTCACACCAGTCCCTACCTCGGGATACCTGAAAAGGACCAGTTTATACCTGTTAGCTGCATATTTTACCCCAGACCAAATATGACCTCTTGCACTTTATTTGCATAATTTCACTTTAAAAAAAAATCAATGCTTCTATTCACAAAGCCTATAATTTTCTGAAAAGATTTAATATATTGCCCTGTCATATACAAGAACAAGGGCAGCTGCATCTTCCTTTGGACCCTTGATGATACAATCTTTTCACACCATTTCCTTCCACATTTATTTGCTTCCCATTTCACCGGGCAGTCTACACCCTCCTGAATTCTACTCCAACTGTTCATTTTGCCAAGTTTTCAAAGTCTTGACTTCCAACACCCAAGCACAGGCCACTTATATACATCGAGAACAATGGGACAGCCGCACCTCAGACCTCTAAAATTCAGGTGGAATTACCTCTGAATGGACAAGACTTGCTGCTGCAACAGTACCCACTACCCACCCTCCCTTTAACCAGTTTTGCAGTCCTTGCCTGCACGGGTTTTATTTCTCCCCTTCCAACATCAACCACCTGCACAGCTACTCGAAGACTCCAGAATGGAAGGAAGAATTGCCCTAGTTACAACTAACTGCTCCCTTTTCAGTTTTATTTGCATCTCAGCTCACACGCAGCCTAGAATTAGCTGAAAAAAAAAGTTAGCACTCATCTGGTGACATTTAGTGGCCCATTACCCACTCAGGGATGGGGAACCTCTCCTCCGGCAACTAACAGATGACAGAGGTAACCCACTCTGGTACTGGAGAGAACGTTCTGGGATAGTGTTTAGTCATGATGAGAAAAGAGTGAAACACAAAAGTCTGCAGACACTGCAATGTACACATCTTTACCTCTTCTGGATGTCGCGAGACCAGCGGAGTTCCTTCAGCATTTGTGTGCGGCTTGGCCATGATGAAGCAATGGCCAGTCCACTTCTCTGTAACTAGACCATGTGACAGAATCCTAATGGTATTCTAATATGCCTGCTTGCATCAAGCTAATCTGGACCTCTGCAGCTCTCGATAATCTCATCCAATATTCTGCCTGTCTTGCTAATTATAATTTTTCTGCACATCTAATGCAATTCCTGCTACCAGAGTGCCAATCATTTTAAGTAGACTGATCTAATCTTTCTTCACCATCTAAACCAAATTCCATGAAGAAAGGTTTGTGCACCTTGTCCTGACAGTGAACACCATCATTCTGCTGAACATGACCCACCTTCCCTCCCACCTGCACCACACCTGGGTGCCTGACCAGAGTTCTGCATACCTACAACACCAATTCTTCTGTTTCCTATTCCAGACATGAAAATAATGATTGAAATTTCATTCAACCCTTGATCACAATGAGGTGGGCAATCACTTTCTGGATTATTTGAACCTAATACCTTTGTGATTATTTGTAGTACCCAGTCTCACCATTATTAACTGTTATACTGATTCTTGAACTTCAGTAGACTCTACGCTGAATTTTTCCTCCCCCAATTTAGTTTGCTGACTCTGTTCCCTGGAGAATAGGAGGTTCAGGGGGACTAACAGAGATTCACAGATCACAAGGAAAATTGATAGGGTCACCTTTTTTCCCGGGTGGGTGAAACTATAACAAGAGGGAGAAGGTTTAAGGTGAGAGGGGGAAGATTTAAAAGAGGACCTGAGGGGCACCTCCTTCACAGGGTGTGGTGGATGCAGACAACCAGCTGCCAGAGGAAACAGTAGAAGCAGGGACATTGAGGCAGGTTCATGGATAGGATAGGTTTAGAGGGATAGGGACTGAACAAAGGGATTTGTTTGTTTGCCGTGAACGTTGGGCCAAAGGGCCTGTAGAACTCTTATGGATCTGCTTTTCAAATGTCCTCAAAAGCAGAATCGTACAACACAGAAACAAGCCCTACTGACCTTTATAACTGTCTATACAAATCCCAGTTGGTGGTATTGTGGGCATGACTACACGCTACAGAAGCTAGTGGTCTATTTGATTCTACTACCTTTGTGGCAGCAAGAAATCAACCAATCTGTAAAACCCTTCCCCTCACATTAAATGTGCCCTCTATTTTTGATAGCACTACTGGGAAAAACGTTCTATTTAGCCCACCTTAAGCCTCTTATAACTGTATACATTTCTCCTTAACCTCCTTCACTCCAAGCCAATCAAATCTCTCCCCACAAGTACCCCAACCTAGCCATCTCGTGTTGAATTTCCTTTGCACTCTCTCCAACATAACCACATCTTCCTATTACACTGTTCTGACCACAACTGCATAGTCTAGCCAGTATTTAGCAGCATAATATCCCAATTTGTATACAGTATGCCCTAGGCTATGAAGGCAAGTGTGCCATGTGCCTTCTTCACTCTATCCACCTGTACTGTTTAATTCGGAGAACTATAGACTTCAGCAATATTCCTTAGTGCACTGCCATTTACCATAGGTGATGAAACTCTATGTGAGCTCCCAAAATGCATCACCTCATACTTGTCAAAGTCAGCTGCCAATGCTCCAGCCAACTTTCCATCTGATCAGTGTCCAAGAGTTGCCTCATTAAACCTTCCTTACTATTGTTTCTTGTCATCCACAATCTTGCTGATGACATTCACATCATTAATATATGCAAACAACAAGGGTCCCAACACTGCTGCAGCACACCTTGGTCAGAGACTTTCCACCATCACCCTCTGCTCCCAATGTCACTCTAGGACCTTTAGTTTCTGCGTGTGGAGAAAATATTACAGTTGATAATTACAGAAGAGGTCTTGCAGATGGTAGAAAAGCTTTGGTGAGTCCATTGTCAAAGTCTATCCGCCTCTGATCTGTTCTCACAGCCATAGAATGCATGTAGCTGATCTAATAAATTTGCTAATCAATGGTGATCTTAACTCTGGCACCTCTCATCCCTGACCCCAGGATCTTTGGGAATTTGGCAAGGATGTTGTCAAGATTGCCAGGTTATTGATGGAGACAGTCACTTCCTGGTACAAATGCCATTGCCTAATCTGTCTCTGCCCAAGTCCAGCTTGGGGGGCTTTCCCTGATCGATAGTTTCCTGGTTTATTGGCTAATTTGCTTCTCGCTGTGATTTCCTGGCTGGAAGCACTGCTGCAGGAGAGGCAATTATATATCTTAGTTTAAAAGAAACCTGTGTTTTGGTGAATGTCATTCCTAAAAATAGGCACCGGTCTGTTATGGCTAAACCCATGGTGACAACAACTTATCAGGGAGCCGGCAAGAGTGACATCAATGTTGATATTGACAAATCTGGTTCCGATGACATCACCAGTTGAGTGTTTACCAAACACATTGTGTGGTGGGATTTCGGCCACAAATCCTTGCCAATTATATTTTTGTTTTTAATGAACAGTTGCTACCAGAGCTCAGAGGCAAAGGTGTAAGTTGCAGGTTTGCGGGATCAACGCTGTACAAATGGGAGAATGCAGGGGTCAAAGCTTCCTGACAACTCTCTGGCCCTATTTCCCAGGTTGTGAGGGGAAAAAAATCACTGTGGATACCAGTCATCTGTAATGGTGCTTTGGCATCTCAGAGAAGCAACACACAACTATAACACAGGTCCCTACCACACACAACCCTTTGAAAGAGCTCCCCAGTTAAATCCACGCCTCTGCTCCTTCCTCACAGCCCTGCTTGTTTCTTTAAACAGTGCAGCAATTAAAAACAGGACTGACAAGCTGAGTCTGGTTGTTAAACAGAAGGTACTCTATCTAAACGTAGCAAAACATCTTCAACCAGCTTTGTGCGAGCATTTCAGGAGAGAGGAATGAAAGCTGTTCAAAGAGAAATTTTGAGGAGAGGGAGATTTCAGGAGGGAACTGCTGAGCCTCAGGGGCAGCCTCCTGAAACCACAGCAGAGGGCAAATCATAGACCAGCAACTGTCCCAGTCTGACTGCAGAGCCAACAGGAGCTTATTGTCATCCAGTTCAATGGAGGCAAGATGATCACACATAATCGATCCACCTTGCCTTTATCCCTCAGGACATTTTCCATTGAAAGACACCCTCAATATCTCAGAGGGGAAATAGTCCAAGATTTTCACTGGATGTGCTTTGACCTCAGCTACTCCAAAAGGAAATGCCATCTTCAATTCTGCTACCTGAATTTAGAACAGATGCAATGCAGGCCATTCAACTCATCACATCCACATTGGCTTTAACAGAGTACATTTCTAGTTTCACCCTGGCCCCCTTCTCTGTACATTTTTCATCATGTACTTAGCCAGTTGAAGCCACAGTGGGGAGGGGAGGGGAGGGGAGGTGAGGTGGGGAGGAGATGATGGGGAGGGGAGCCCACCACATCTGCAGGCAATGATGCCAGATTCCAATCACTCTTAACTTTCTGCCCTTTCATTTTTTTTTACCTGCACCTCTCAGGTCCTCTCCATCAGGAAGACCCTCCCACAATCATAGCTCAAGAATCCTCATCATTTTACATACTTTCTCAAATCTCCTGCTTTTCTCTTCTTTCTTACATATTTACACACATGTAGGAGGCACAGGATTGGTGGAGCTGTGGAGGGTATTTTTAACTCCTGGGTACTATCAATGTGTTGATGACACGGATGGAACCTTGGCAGATGAAGTTTAATCCAGACAAATGTGAGGTGGTGATCTTGGGAATAAGAATGATCAAGAATATACCACACAAATGGTTGGGTCTTAGGGAGCATTGAGAACAGTCCAAGGATTTTTGAAAAGTGACAGCACAGGTAAAAAAAACACAGCAACGTTGGTTCATCAATTGGGCATTGAACACAAGAGGAAGGAGAAACCATGGTCAGCTATCAGCTGCAGCACTGTGTGCAGTCTGGTCACCTTGAAGGATGCAATAGCACTGGAAGGGGGTGCAGTGGACATTCACCAGCAAGTCACCTGGAATGGAGCAGTTCAATAAGATGACATTAAAGAGGCTGGGTTTGTTCACCCTGGAGCAGAGGGGGTCAAGAAGGGATGTGACAGAGGTATAAAAGTTATGATGGGTATAAGAAAGGTTTCCCATATGAGAGGTGGATAAAATGACACTTTAGGCAAGGGAGGGAAATTTTTTGAAGCTATTTGAGGGTTCTTTCTTCACCTGGAGTACCGGGAACACACTTCCAGAAACTGGTTGAAATTGGGTCACTGCCAGTATTTGAGTGTCTAGATCAGCACTGAAGTCATTTAGAGAGCATGGCCTGGTTTGTGTGGATAAGTTGGGTCAAATTGCCTGCCTCCATTCTTTATAATTCTATGACTCAATTTAACAGCGTCTTCTCTGCCTCCACGTCAGTTAACCTAGATGGGATAGAACTTAGACAAACTCAGGAAGAATATCAATTGATAAATAAAAGTATACTTGAAGGGCAAATTGAAAATGGATGCAGCAGGTTGACTGGGAGATCTGGTGAAAGTAGACCAGTTGTTGCATGTATAGCTATTTCAAAATCAGGTTAAAAAGGGTTATTAGAGGTTAACAATTTTGAGTCCAATAGTATTAGAGACAAAGGATTAAAGACCCAGCAATGGCTCAGGTTGTAAAACTGAATAATGGAGCACAGGTACTGCCCAAGACAGGAGGGAGATGTTGAATGGTTGTGACCCAAAGGTCTTCCTTTCATTAATACCACTTCTCAATGCAACTCATTGCTCGCAGTCAGAATGGGAAGAGAGTCTGGTGTTTGGTGCTGGAGCCCAATTACTATGGCTTGCAATGTCAATACTGCCTTTGATCAGACACTGCCTCCGCCACATTCAACCTGTGACCCTAACACTCAGGTGTCCACGTCACACACCCTCAGAGGGATGAGGAGCACCACTGCAGAAGGTACGGGTCCCAAGACTTGTCTCTGCATTCAGCTCAATGTCTTACCTCACTTTCCTAAAGCTGCAAGGTCCAGTTTGGCTCAGATGTGTCCCTTTGGTTCAGCTCTAAACCCCAAAGGTTACTGTGACCAATATTACTTATAGATATTCAGAACAATTGTGACCAAATTCCAATGATGCCCACATTATATTGCAGGTATGGTCAATGGCAGGGAGTGAACCATGCACCAAGCAGCTCATATCCCTACAGCCCAATTCCCAATCAAAAACTGACAACTAATCAAGAAGGTTAGTTGCCAGGAAATATTCACCTCCAACAAAGTGTACCTGTGATACACAACAACATTCTCTTCAATGGGTTTGCTCTCCAACATACTGGGCATTAACCCTTCAGCAGAGATTCAACCAGGCTAGCTACGTAAACACTGCTTTTCAAGAACAGGTCAGAGACTGGGGATCCTGCAATCAGTGACTCATCAGCTCAGAAAAACAGTACACGTCAGAAGATGATGGAACACTCTGCACTTGCCTGGATGAGGGCAGTTCCAACACTCAAAGAGCTCAGTGTCATCCACAACAAAGGAGTTTGCTTGATTGGCCGCCATTCCTTCCTTCAGAGACAACCACCCCTCCTCTGAGGCATGATGGCTGCACCAGGTACTACAGCACAATGCTGCAAGATGCTTACCCTGGCGAGGATATCAGCAACCACTCCCACACACTCATACACCCTCCCACCCATCACTCCCCCACCCACTCCCCACACACCTATCCCTTCTCTGTTTCCCCCCCACAAACCCACCCCTTTCCCAATCCAATTCCCCCACTCCCTCCCTTGCCTCACCCACACCATTCACCCCCAACCTATCACCACTCTCCTACCCATCACCATCCTCAACTCCCATCCAAATCCCACCCCTATCCATCACCCCTCCCCTCTCCCTACCAATCCCCCTTCCTACCCACCAATCCCCTCCTATCCCTTTTCCCTCTTCCACCTCTACCTATCCCTCCTCCTCCACGCATCCCCTTCATCAATCCTCCCCTTCTACCTCTCCCCAATCATCTCACCCCCACACCTCCTCACTTCACTCCCCCACCTCACCCCCTCCCCATCTCAACCCCCCCACCTCCCCACCCCACCTCCCCACCATCTCCTCCCCTCCCCATCATCATCTCCTCACCACCACACCTCCCCATCATCTCCTCCCCACCTCACCTCCCCTCCCCATCTCTTCCCCACCTCACCTCCCCATCATTTCCTCCCCACCTCACCTCCCCTCCCACCTCACCTTCCCTCCCCATCATCATCTCCTCCCCATCTCACCTCCCCATCATCTCCTCCCCACCTCACCTCCCCATCATCTCCTCCCCACCTCACCTCCCCACCTCCCCTCCCCATCATCTCCTCCCCACCTCCCCTCCCCATCATCTCCTCCCCACCTCCCCTCCCCATCATCTCTTCCCCACCTCCCCTCCCCATCATCTCTTCCCCACTTCACCTCCCCTCCCCATCATCTCTTCCCCACTTCACCTCCCCTCCCCATCATCTCTTCCCCACTTCACCTCCCCTCCCCATCATCTCTTCCCCACTTCACCTCCCCTCCCCATCATCTCTTCCCCACTTCACCTCCCCTCCCCATCATCTCTTTCCCACTTCACCTCCCCTCCCCATCATCTCTTCCCCACTTCACCTCCCCTCCCCATCATCTCTTCCCCACTTCACCTCCCCTCCCCATCATCTCTTCCCCACTTCACCTCCCCTCCCCATCATCTCTTCCCCACTTCACCTCCCCTCCCCATCATCTCTTCCCCACTTCACCTCCCCTCCCCATCATCTCTTCCCCACTTCACCTCCCCTCCCCATCATCTCTTCCCCACTTCACCTCCCCTCCCCATCATCTCTTCCCCACTTCACCTCCCCTCCCCATCATCTCTTCCCCACTTCACCTCCCCTCCCCATCATCTCTTCCCCACCCCACCTCCCCTCCCCATCATCTCTTCCCCACTTCACCTCCCCTCCCCATCATCTCTTCCCCACCAATCTCCTCTTCCCTCCCCCTCACCTCCACGATGAAGGGCCGCTCCTCCCCGCTCACCGCCAGCAGCCAGAGCAGCGCCTGCAGGCAGCAGCCGGTCCAGGAGAGCGCGGCCCGACCCCGAGCTGCCGCCCCGACCCCTGCCCGCGGCTCCCGGCCCACTGCCATCGCCGCCCGGCTCGGCTCCGTTCCCAATCCGGGTCCAACTCCGCTTCGCTCCGTTGCCGGTCCGGGTCCGGCTCCCGCTCCGGGTCCCGACGCCCGGTCCCGGGTCCGATTTCTCCGCAGTGTCTCCGCCGCCGCCTCGCTCTGCGCAGCCTCCCGCCTTAAAGCGGCAACTCCGTGGCTGGTTGTGGGGACCACGGCGGTGGCAGCGTCAGCAGCGCGATTTAGCGCGCGCCCCGCCCCACGCGTAACTGTCCATCACAGCACCCATCGTGTGGCAGACACATCCCTGCCCATTACAGCACCCACCGTCTGGCAGAGACACCCCTGCCCATCACAGCACCCACTATGTAGCAGACACATCCCTACCCATCACAGCACCCATTAAATGGCAGAGACACCCCTGTTCATCACAGCACCCACCGTCTGACAGACACATCCCTGCCCATTACAGCATCCACCGTCTGACACACACATCCCTGCCCATCACAGCACCCACTGAATGGCAGAGACACCCCTGCACATTACAGCACCCACCGTCTGGCAGACTCATCCCTGCCCATTACAGCACCCACTGTCTGACAGACACATCCCTGCCCATTACAGCACCCACCGTCTGACAGATACATTCCTGCCCATTACAGGACCCACCGTCTGACAGACACATCCCTGCCCATTACAGCATCCACCGTCTGACACACACATCCCTGCCCATCACAGCACCCACTGAATGGCAGAGACACCCCTGCACATTACAGCACCCACCGTCTGGCAGACTCATCCCTGCCCATTACAGCACCCACTGTCTGACAGAGACGTTCCTGCCCATCACAGCACCCACCAACTGGTAGAGACATCCCTGCTCCACACGTCCATGGCTCAGACTGCCCCTCTGCTCTCACCATCCCTTCATGTTCTCTGTTCCCTTCTTCTGCCTCTGGCCAATTGCTTCAGCCATAAGTCACCCTCACTCCGATGTTCCCCTCACTTCTTCCCCTGCTCCTGTTCCCATCCTTCCCCATGGGCAGTTCATTCCTTCCCCCACGAATGAAGCTCCCACCCTTGATTTCCTCCAGAAATTTGCTTTTTGCTGACTAATCACACACTGGGAATGGGTTGTTGGTGTTTTCCAAATGAATTGGCCACTGACTCCCCAGCACCGAAACACTCAGGTGCCTATTGTTCCTGCCACCAAGTCAGCCTTTTCCAACTTAGCATTCCCTTTGGATTTTTGTAAGATCTCAACTCTTCATTAAAATCCACATAGAATATATTGAATGAGTTCTACTCATCAAACCAAAATCATTTTGGCATGAATTTTCCCTTGTATCCATCCTGCACTCTCTGCCATGCTGTTCGAAATGCTGGTTTATGCTGATGGTGGGATATTTGTCCAGATGGTGGATATGAGCCCTCATTGCTCAGTCTATGCTGGGCACCTTACCTGTAGCTGAAGAGGACAACAACAGGATCACACATTGCTTCCTTTTGCGTCAGTCTGTTAGCACAGCCATTCACTTGGACAGTGCAATTTAGCTGCATTTAATGATGGGTCCCCTTCACATTTTCTTGAACATCCTTCTCCTCAAACCTAAATCCTCCAACCACACACATTAGATGCTTGGTCCTTATGAGAACCAATCTTTTTTATTATCCACTTTTCTTTCAAGTATATACAAAGAATGTCATCTTAGAGGTTTACTCTTCATGATTCCTAATTTCCCCTTTAATTTCAGCTCCACACTTGCTGTACCCCTCCAGGCTCTCTGCAGTGTTGAGCTCTTGCTATCTATCACAAGCTTCTCTTTCCTTCACAGTGCGTGGTCAACAAACATCCAGGCTCATCTTGATCTGAGAGGCACGATTTTCTTATCGGGTACATATTTGTTTGGAACTCTCACCAGGAATACTTTCCATTGCTCTGACAACTTCAAGTTCACCTTTGCTAATGTATCTCAGTTTGGCAGAATTGGCCTTTTCCTGATTTAGATTTATTCTCTCTATCCCAGATGCCAACTATAACAGTAAAGATTACTACCAGCAATGTTCCTTCACATGAATGTTTGTCTGTCTAGTTTCTTTCTATAAACTCAGCAAGTTCAACAAGAGAATGTATACCCTACCTTGATGAAGGGCTCAAGCCTGAAATGTTGGTTAAGTATCCTTATCTTATCAAGTACACTGTTTGACATGCTGTATTTCTCCAGCATTGTGTTTTTACTTCAACCACAACGTCTGCAGACTTTTGTGCTTTACTCCTCTCTCGTTAGACATCTTGTTAGACAAGATAAGAAATCCTTTTATGGATGGATGCTATCCAGGTCTTCCTGGGCTGAGTGTGGGACCAGGGAGGTGGTACCTGTCTGTTTCAGCAGCAGGTGAACCAAATTGGGACAAGGTGGCTTGTGAGCCACGACCAACCTCTTGAAGCACTTCATGGTGATGGGCGTCAGAGCCACCAACCCATAGTCATTCAGGCCTGTCACTACATCCCTCTTTGACACCAGGATGATAGTGGTCTTCTTGAAGCTGGAGGGTACTTCATCTTGTTGGAGGAACAGGTTAAGGTGTCTGTGAACACTCCCACCGGCTGGTTTGCCAGGCACGGAGAATACATCCAGGGACTGTCTGCTCCTGTCTGTTCTCGCGGGTTTTCTCTCAGTGGGTGGTAGTGGAGGTTTTTTAAACCAGATTGGAGGCTTGTGAGCAGTGGTGTAGCACAGAGAATGGTGCTGGGCCCACTGTTTGTTGCCTATATTACCAATTTGGATGGGAATATAGTTCGCATGATTCGTACTTTTTTCTATACCACCAGAATTGATGGTTTACTAGACAGTGAAGGTTATCTGGGACAACAACAGGATCAAGAACAAATGGGAACGTGGGCCTAGCAATGGCAGGTGGAAATGTGAGGGGATACATTTTGATAAATTAAACAAGGGAGGACATAAGTTGCAGGGCCATAGAAATAATTGTAGAATAGAGAGATCTTGAAGTAGAAGGACGCAGTTGCCTGTGGAGACACAGGTGAACATGGAGGTGAAGGAGGCATTTGGCATGCTTACCTTCACTGGACAAGAGTTCGGAAGTCATATGTGACTGTAAAAGGTGTTGGTGAGGCCTCATTTGGAGCATTGTGTGTCATTCTAGTCATCAAGTTATATGTCATGATGCTGAAAAGGGTGAATAAAGATTCACAAAGATGTGGAAACATAAGAAACAGGAGCAGGAGTCAGCCATCTGGCCTGTTGAACCTGGTCTGCCATTCAATGAGATCATGGCTGATCTGATGACAGGCTCCTCGCCACTTACCTGCCTTTTCCCCACATCCCTTAATCCCTTACTATGTAAAAATCTATCCAACCTTGTCTTGAATATATTTACTGAGGTCACCTCCACAGCTTCAATGGGCAGCAAATTCTACAGATTCACCACCCTCTAGGAAAAGCAATTCCTCGTCATCTCCGTTCTAAATCTACTACCCTGAATCTTGAGGCTATGTCCCCTGGTTCTGGTCTCCCCCACAAATGGGAACAACTTACCTACCTCTGTATGCCTTTCATAATTTTATACGATTCTATAAGATCCCCTGTCATTCTTCTAAACTGTATACCAGACTTTTACTAAGACTGAATATACAGGACATTTATCTTTGAAGCATAAGAGGCTGAGAAATATAAAATCATGAGGGGCAATGGCCAGTATTATTTTCCAGGGCCGGGTTCGAATCTGGCACTATCTGTAAGGAGTTTGTATGTTCTTCCCGTGTCAGCGTGGGTTTCCTCTGAGTGTTCCAGTTTCCTCCCACTGTTCAAAGATGTGTGGGGTTAGCAGCACAGGCTCATGGGCTGTCCACTCATTCTAAATTAAATTAAATTAAAAAATTAAATATCTGAGAGGAAAGATTTAAAAGGGATCTGTGGCGCACCTTCTTCACACAGAGAATTCAGGGTATCTGGGAAATGCAGGAACAATGACAACACTTCAAAGACATTAGGAGAGCTACATTGATAGGACAGGTTTGAGGTATATGAGCTGAACTCGGGCAAAGATGACTAGATCTGATAGACAACTTGGTCGATATGGGCAGGTTCAGCTGAAGGACCTGTTTCCCCGCGAATCATTTTGTTTCCTTACTGTTGGTCAGCTGCCTTCCCATCACTGATGTCTAACTAACTGTCTTCTTGATGAAGGTTTTCACCATTATTAGCCTGAAGCCATAGTTAGTGTACCAGAATGGTGTGTAATGTCCACATGTAACTCTTGGGCATATCCCATCTGGGGCTTGAGATGATTGATGAGATGTTTGGGAACTTCTCTACAATGGTGCTTGGCTTTGCAGCTTCCTCCCCCTCTTTATCTTTGATGCCTCAGTAAAGGCATTCCCATCGCTCAATCATGGCCTCCCTTCTGTGACACATCCCCTCCTCATCATATGTCATTGACCTTTCCCGCCTGCTCGCCAGTTCACTCTCTAATTTGTCCCACATGAGTGTGTGTGGGGACTGTCCCATGATTGCCCTCTCTCAAGGCCACTCACTCTGCTGCCATTTCTCCTGTTGTCATTTTTAATTCATTTCATGGAATCTTTGTTTGGTATCATAGGTTCATAGTGAAGTTGTAAAGCACAGTCACAGGCCCTTCAGCCTATCGCATTCTAACCCACTTTGCCTACATTAGTTCTGTACCCTTCAATGCCTTTGCCTATCGAAATGTCTGCCTAAATGCCTCTTAAATGTAGTGACTGTATCCGATTCCACTGCCTCCTCTGGCAGCAAGCTCCAGATATCATCCACTCTCTGTGAAATATTGCAAGGCAATTAGCATTTGTGAATAGTGGCATGACTTCACGAGTGTTCCCAGAGCCCATGCAGTCCCTCTGCTGGGACCGATGGCCAGAAAGAGTGTGCAAGAGACTAATATGTGAATGTATTAGATGACTCCAACAAATCAGATTTCAGCTTTCTTGTCAGAGTACATACATGATATCACATACATCCCTGAGGTTCCTTTTGCCTGCGAGTGCAGCAGAATTACCACTCATTGTTAGTGCAAAAGTAAACTGTGCACAGCGTAAACATGTAAACAAATAAAAGAACTATAAAAAGATAACAAATGTAAACAAACTCACTTTACAATACAGAGAGAACAAAAATAAAATCAATAAAATGCTCAAGTAAGAGTCCTTAAATGAGTCTCTGATTGAGTTTATTGTTGAGGAGTCTGATGGTGGAGGGGGAGCAGCTGTTCCTGAACCTGGTGGTGGGAGTCTTGTGGCACCTAGACCTCTTTCCTGATGGCATCAGTGAGAACAGAGCATGTGCTGGGTGGGTTGATAATTGCTGCTGCCCTCCAACTCCAGTGTTCCCTGTAGATGTACTCAATAGTGGGGAGGGTTTTGCCTATGATGTCCATTACCTTTTGAAGGGTTTTACGCTCAGGGGATTGGTGTTCTCACACCAGACCATGATGCAGCTGGTCAGCACACTTTTCATCACACTTCTGATTGGGAGCACAGCTGATTGGGATATCTGCTGTGTACTCAAGTCCACAGGACAGGGGTCAATGAGCCCAAGCAATGAATGTGCCATTCCCTTTGCTTCTCACAAGTGAGTCAGAGTCTAGTGGAGACACAGAAAGGGTGGAGTTCAACACCATCAGTCAAATGGAAGAACCTTTCAACTCACAGTAACAAAAAGTTAGATTTCCAAAACCTGCCTGTGAATCTGTAAGACACCGAACAGGAAAGATTTGATAAAATATTCAAAATGATGAGGAGTCTGAGTGATGAATGTGGAACAGTATTCTTGTTGGTGAGCACAATGTGGTATAGGGACGGTGGGAGTGTGGACTCACATTACATGGATGATGGGAGTGTGTGTCCTGTTACACAGACAATGGGAGTGTAATCATGGATAGTGGGAGTGTGGACTCACAATATACAATTGATGGGAGTGTGTACTCATTTTACATGGATGGTGGGACTGTGTACTCATGCTACACAGATGGTGGGAGTGTGTATTCATGTTACATGGATGGTGGGAATGTGTACTCATAATATACAATTGGTGGAAGTGTGTACTCATGTTACATGGATGGTGAGAGTGTGTACTCATGTTAAGTGGACGGTGGGAGTGAGTACTCACATTACACGGACGGTGGGAGTGTGTGCTCGTGTTACACAGAGTGGGACTGTGTACTTGTGTTACATGGATGGTGTGAGTATGTACTCGTGTTACACGGATGGTGGGAGTGTGTACTCGTGTTACACAGATGGGAGTGTGTATCATGTTAGACAGATTGTGGGAGTGTGTACTTGCGTTACATGGATGGTGGGAGTGCGTATCATGTTACATGGATGGTGGGAGTGTGTATTGTATTACATGGTTGGTGGGAGTGCAGACTCGTGTTACACTGATGGTGGGAGTATGTACTCATGTCACACAGATGGTGGGAGCATGCACAGGAAAACAGGGTGGCGAAGAAGGCATTTGGCATATTTGCCTTAATTGGGGACAGTGTAGAGTACATAAGTGGCACTTCCTGATTGTGCTGTATAAAGCATTATTGAGAAATGGGGCAGTTCTGGTCACTCAGTTGTAGTAAGGACTGAACTATACCCACATTCCAACACAAATAAACCTTCAGATTGAAGACAGACCTTCAGGGAATGTACAGCAAATGCCTCCGATGTCAGCAGCCAACTCACACCTCTGAAAAGCATGGGGCTGGAGGCTGAATCAATGAAATGTCAGTTCATTCAGAGCAGCTCTATGTATGTGGGAGCCTCTTTAATTAAACCTCATAATGAATGAAGCAAATAACGTCAAGGTGCTGGATCCTTCATTTCAATGAGGTGACTTGCTAAAACATAGACCTCCAGTGCATCTCCACATCGTGATGGGGCAGGCCAATGGTCCTGGTTCTAACTGATACCCTCTCTGACCACTCACTCCCCATCTTCAGTCTCCTCACCCCTCACAACTCCTCTCCCTTCTGTCTCTGAGCCCCTCACTCTCTCATCCCCCTCTCTGAACCCCTCACCTCCTCTCTGAGCTCCTCACTCCCCCTCCCTCTCCCTCCCCTCTCTGAGCCCCTCACTCCCCCTCTCTGAACCCCTCACCCCCCCTCAGAGCCCTCCTCCTCCCCTCTCTCTGAGCACCACTCCCCATGCCCCTCTGAGCTCCTCACTCCCCCACTCCCTCAGCCCCATTCTCCTCCACCTCCCTCCTTCTCCTTCTCTCTGAGCCCCACATTCCCCCCTCTCTGAGCCCCTCACTCTCCTCATGCTGATAGACTATTCTTTCACCTTGCATCAATATCATTGGAAAAACACATCATCCCTTCCTTTCCCAGAATCAGTATTCCTGCTGGAGTTACTCAAGGTCCCGTTGTTACACCGGAGCATGAAGTTTGACTAATTTTCTGGGAAAGGACGAGATGTAGCAGGATGTACAGATCTCCTTTCAGTGGTTTGAAGTAAGGCAGGGCGAGAGGCAGGAACAGAGCCGCATTATTCACAGCAGTGGCTCCTTCCTGAGAACAAGGGCTAGATACCCCATCACACCAGGTGATTCAAATAGTTCTTAAACCATCTCTTAAGTGGCATAGCAGTTAGCGCAACGCTGTTACAGCGCCAGTGATCAGGACCAGGGTTTGAATCCCACTGTCTGTAAGGAGATTGTATGTTCTCCCCATGTCTGCGTGAGTTTTCCCCGGGGGGCTCTGGTTTCCTCCCACTGTTTGAAACATTACAGGGGGTATAGGTTAATTGGGTGTAATCAGGTGGCACGGGCTCATGGGCCAGAAGGGCCTGCTACTGTACTGTATGTCCAAATTTAAATTTATAGTTAGAGCCCCACTCCCCCTAAACCACCACAATCAATTAGACTATATGTACAAATGAAGTTACCGTATATTTCAGTGTTCAAGTTGACCAGCGTACAAGTCAATCTCCCTTTTTCAGCCACGTTTTAAGGGTTTTATGGTATATCCAGCGTATAAGTTGACCTTCATTTTCTCGTATTATGCCAAAAAACAAAAATTGCACTGAAACTACCAAAAGATCTTGATCATAAAGTTGTAAGTTTTCACCAGTTTATTATATGGAACCGGCAGAAACACGAGTTTGCATTGGCAAATATTGGAAACATGGACGAAACCCCCATGAATTTCGACATGATAGGCAATAGAACAGTGGAATGGAAAGGTGTTAAAACTGTGCAAACCAAAAGTACAGGCCACGAAAGGACCAGGTTTACCATGGTGTTAATGTGGATGGCCGACAGGACGAAGTTAAGACCCGTGATAATCTTCAAACACAAAATTAAATTGAAAATGAAATTCCCTGCAGGTAGTTTTGTACATTTTCATGAAAAAGTATGGATGGATGAAAATGGTGTAAAACTATGGATAGACAATGTGTGGAACGGGCAGCCAGGCGATTTATGCAAAGAATGGAGTTTTGCTGGTCTGGGATAGGCTTTGTAGCCACTTAACTGTGAACACTAAAAGTAGATTAGCACTACATAATACTTACATGGTGGTTATCCCAGGTGGTTTGACGTCTACATTGCAACCTCTTGATGTCTGCTTGAACAAAGGCCATGTGCGTGAGGAATTGAATACATGGATATCGAGTGCAGAAAAGTAGTTTACAAAAGGCAGGGCAATCGAGCTGATGTTCTGTGTAACTTCATGCTCAAGTCATGGGACAAAGTTAAAGTAGAGACTGTGATAAAATCGTTAAAAAAGTGTGGTATATCTTGGGCAATTGATGGTACGGAAGATGATTTATTGTGGGACACTGACGATGAAGCTGAAACCGCCTCATCAGATACAAACTTGGACCTATATGATGACTGTTTAAACGGTGTGAGTATCGATGTGCTTTCTGCCGCCATCTTTGCCTCAGTGGGAATGATTTTGAAGGACTCTAAATGTGTTGTTTTCAATGAAAATCTGTCGCAGTCAGGGTTTAAAAAAAAAATTTTCAAGGGTCAACTTATACGCTGGATCAACGCAGATTGGATTTTGAGCTGAATTTAAGGTCTCAAAAGTATATTCAGCATATAAGTCGACCCCCATTTTTTGAGAGTTTTTTTTGGGTTTCGCAACTCAACTTATACACCAAAATACATTATTACACTTGTATATTTCATTTTTACTTCACTTAAATTTAATGTAGAGTAACAGCAACAGGCCCTTCCAGCCCACGAACCAGTGTCACTCAATTACACCCATGTGGCCAACTAACCCACTATCTTAGATGTCTATAAGGCCCTTTCAAACTGCTGTGTAAAATGGGGTTAACCAGGCAATTTGCAGTTAGTGCCCCAGTTATGCAGCAGTTTGAAAGGGCCTTATAGACATCCAAGATAGTGGGTTAGTTGGCCACATGGGTGTAGTTGAGTGACACTGGTTCGTGGGGTGGAAGGGCCTGTTGCTGTTACTCTACATTAAATTTAAGTGAAGTAAAAATGAAATATACAAGTGTATATTTGACCATCCAGGTCAACCCTGTCAGAACCCAACCGGGTCCATGTCCTACTTCAGAGGTAGTCAGAGAACCCAGTTAAACTTACTTAGGGTTCATCCATGGCCAATTTAAAAATGAAAATGGCCAATCCGCTTATTTCCGGTGACATCAGCATTTGTGTATGTGTGTCACCGGGCAACCAACTTCTGAACATTCAGCAGTACTTCTGGTGCGTGCATGACACATCATTGTGGGGGTGGGATCCCCCTTAAATCACCGGGTTGGCGATTTAATGGGTAGATCCCCTGCGACTTGAAAGGGGCTTTTGGAACATGGGAGGAAACTGGAGCGCCTGGAGGAAACCACGCAGGACACGGAGAGAACATACAAACGACTTGCAGACAGTGCTAGATTCGAACCTTCGCCCATGCAAAGTTTTGTGCCAAAGGCTTGGCCTGCGGGTGGATGGGGCGGGGCACAACAACTAATTTTGGGAGACATGGCCCGTGGATGACACCCTCCCCCCATGACGTTGGCCATGCTGTAAAGTTTTGTTTCATTTTAATGAAGTTTTTCCTCCCCTCCTCTAACCAAACACCAACTGGTGTATTCCCAGCACACACCCGGTGGATAAATTTAGAATATGTGAGGACGTCATGCCCAATTTCACTTTATTCTATTCAATGAAGGGTGGAGGCTGTGGGGCAGAGGGGGAAAGTCGGAGGGGGGAGGTCAAGGGGGTAAGGTCAGGGGGGCCTTACTAAAGCTCACCCTAAGGCCTGGGTGGTAATTAATCCGCCACTGCTTCAGATGCTGAGTACAAATGGAAATCAATGACAAAACTTTTTTAGGTCAGTTGAACTAATGCAATGCGTCAGTGTCATTGTGTGATTAAACATGATAAATTCAATAAAAGTTAATTTCATGAATCTCCAACTTCCTACGTGATACAGCAAATCAGAAATTATCTTGTGTTCAGCTTGAAGTTGTCTATCAATCCCCAATTTTTTTTCAGGAAGCAAACCTTTAGAAAAAAATTGTTGTGATTAAATGTGAAGGGAATCATGGAATATAATGGGACCGAGACTATGTCAACTCCCAGTCATATTTACATCAATAACTTATGTCCATCGAAGGTGGGCCCAAAGGTATGTCTCTTTGCTGACCAAGAGGATAGTACAGGTAAGGTAAATGAGGTGAGGCAATGAACGGAGTGTGCACAGGAGGCTGAATGGCCCACTCTTGCTTCTGGTTTTCTGAAAAGTAATTTCTTCTGATGCTCTCGTTCTGCACTATTCACAGATGCTGCCTGACGTTTTCTGGCATTTTCTGACCTTAGTTCAGATTTCCAGCATCTGTTGTTTGTGGATAAGGTCCGTGGGTTTGGATGAGCCACTGGTGCTGAGCTGGAATTCTGGAGCATTTGTCTGGACTGAATCGTTCCCACTGACCCAGGGCAGTGCAGGCGAGAAGACAATGGAATGATGGTCAGGCTGAGGTAAGTGAATGACAGAAGGCTCTACTGCAACTATTTCTTGTGTTGAAATGTTGATTGATTTTTTGCCCTCTTCTCCTGGTTGCTCCTCTCTTACCCAGTCTAACTCACTCATCTGCAACCTCCCACTGTCCCTTTCTGGTCTGGTCAACTTGACACCACTGAGAATGAATAAGTTGAGGTGCCATTCATTTGCTCACTCATGTAGAGACCTCTCTAAAGATCTGGCTGCTATATATATGATCTCCTTCAGGAATTCTATGTATCATATGATATGAATCTGACACATGTCTGTATCAAACACGTTTGAGTTGAAATCAGCAAGTGGGGAAAGTCTACCCGTGTGCAGCTTCTCATAAAGACCCTGTGCAGTTTGGAACACCCCAGTATCCTGGGTGTGGTGACAAAGAAAACCTTGGCTTGTACCTCTTCCTGCATACAAAGTTTGTCTAATTAAACACACACATGAAGAGATTCCAGCTCCTGTTTACACTGAGGAAGATGGCATCGTGGGTGCTTCCAGTTTGAACATTCTAGAATGTAATTTCTGCTATTTTTAATCCATCTGTGCGGGATCTCTTGATGCTGTGTCTGTGACTGTATAAGCCTGTCAATGAACTTCTCCGCGGGGCTGCCAAGGAGACTGAATTCCAACACCTCATCTAATTAATCAGTTCCTGTGCCTTGGGGAAGACGTTTGAATTCACTGCCACTCAGTGTGATAAAGGATGTGAAGCTGTTCCCAACAACACGCCATTCAATTCAACCTCCGCCATCCTTGGCTCTATCCCACAGAAGAAAGCCACTTCAAAGGTTTTCTGGGGCAATGGCAGATGATGTCAGAGCACTCCTGATACAAGGTGTGGTGAAGCATTACAGGATGCTGTCAACACACTCTCACCTCCAACAGCTAATTCTGTAGAAGAAAAAGCGACACTGTCTGTATATAGTAAAAACACAATGCAGGAGAAACCCAGCAGGTCAAACAATGTATTTAATATAACAAAGATACATAACCCACGTTTCAAGCTTAAGCCTTTCATCAAGGTATGAGTAAAATGTAGGCAGGTGCCCGATTCTATCTTTGCTACATACAGTATTTGACCTGAGTTTCTCCAGCCTTGTGTTTTTACTTCAATCACAGTGTCTGCAGACTTTTGGGTTTTACTCTTTGGCTTGGCTTCGCGGACGAAGATTTATGGAGGGGGTAAAAAGTCCACGTCAGCTGCAGGCTCGTTTGTGGCTGACAAGTCCGATGCGGGACAGGCAGACACGATTGCAGCGGTTGCAAGGGAAAATTGGTTGGTTGGGGTTGGGTGTTGGGTTTTTCCTCCTTTGCCTTTTGTCAGTGAGGTGGGCTCTGCGGTCTTCTTCAAAGGAGGTTGCTGCCCGCCAAACTGTGAGGCGCCAAGATGCACAGTTTGAGGCGTTATCAGCCCACTGGCGGTGGTCAATGTGGCAGGCACCAAGAGATTTCTTTAGGCAGTCCTTGTACCTTTTCTTTGGTGCACCTCTGTCACGGTGGCCAGTGGAGAGCTCGCCATATAACACGATCTTGGGAAGGCGATGGTCCTCCATTCTGGAGACGTGACCCATCCAGCGCAGCTGGATCTTCAGCAGCGTGGACTCGATGCTGTCGACCTCTGCCATCTCGAGTACTTCGACGTTAGGGGTGTAAGCGCTCCAATGGATGTTGAGGATGGAGCGGAGACAACGCTGGTGGAAGCGTTCTAGGAGCCGTAGGTGATGCCGGTAGAGGACCCATGATTCGGAGCCGAACAGGAGTGTGGGTATGACAACGGCTCTGTATACGCTTATCTTTGTGAGGTTTTTCAGTTGGTTGTTTTTCCAGACTCTTTTGTGTAGTCTTCCAAAGGCGCTATTTGCCTTGGCGAGTCTGTTGTCTATCTCATTGTCGATCCTTGCATCTGATGAAATGGTGCAGCCGAGATAGGTAAACTGGTTGACCGTTTTGAGTTTTGTGTGCCCGATGGAGATGTGGGGGGCTGGTAGTCATGGTGGGGAGCTGGCTGATGGAGGACCTCAGTTTTCTTCAGGCTGACTTCCAGGCCAAACATTTTGGCAGTTTCCGCAAAGCAGGACGTCAAGCGCTGAAGAGCTGGCTCTGAATGGGCAACTAAAGCGGCATCATCTGCAAAGAGTAGTTCACGGACAAGTTTCTCTTGTGTCTTGGTGTGAGCTTGCAGGCGCCTCAGATTGAAGAGACTGCCATCCGTGCGGTACCGGATGTAAACAGCGTCTTCATTGTTGGGGTCTTTCATGGCTTGGTTCAGCATCATGCTGAAGAAGATTGAAAAGAGGGTTGGTGCGAGAACACAGCCTTGCTTCACGCCATTGTTAATGGAGAAGGGTTCAGAGAGCTCATTGCTGTATCTGACCCGACCTTGTTGGTTTTCGTGCAGTTGGATAATCATGTTGAGGAACTTTGGGGGACATCCGATGCGCTCTAGTATTTGCCAAAGCCCTTTCCTGCTCACGGTGTCGAAGGCTTTGGTGAGGTCAACAAAGGTGATGTAGAGTCCTTTGTTTTGTTCTCTGCACTTTTCTTGGAGCTGTCTGAGGGCAAAGACCATGTCAGTGGTTCCTCTGTTTGCGCGAAAGCCGCACTGTGATTCTGGGAGAATATTCTCGGCGACACTAGGTATTATTCTATTTAGTAGAATCCTAGCGAAGATCTTGCCTGCAATGGAGAGCAACGTGATTCCCCTGTAGTTTGAGCAGTCTGATTTCTCGCCTTTGTTTTTGTACAGGGTTTTACTACTGACTGCATATTCCCATTTCCTCAGAAGAGGGTGGGTGGAGCAGTTGTGTTCCATTGTAGAAGAAGCAGAGGGAATAAATGAGCAAAGATACTACATGACAGAGATAATCTTGAAATGGGTATGTTCTGATTTTCCACAATGGTGAAGGCATGGGTCAGTGGAGGGGACACATCAAAACAATTTTAACAGAAAGATCTTGACATCAAATTGTCTGCCTTGGCCGAGTTGGCAAGATCATTCATTCATGCAGAGACCGCAAGACATTGGAGTTCTGGAAACCTGCTCCTCCATTTGCTGAGATCATGGCTGATCTAGAATTGTAGGGTCCTACAGAACATAGACAGGCCCTTCTGCCCAAAACTCTTGTTTTGCCCATTACCACTCATCTACACTATTCCCATTTTACTTTGGAAGAGGGAAACCACTAGGTCTTGGGATTTTATTAAACTCAGCTACCCTTACCTCAGCTACCTCAAAGGAGTTCATTCCAACAACCCAGCAGCCAGTACAACACCTTTGATTCACTTTCATGGCACCTCAAGTCAGATCCTATTGCATGAGACCTACTGCCTTCAAGTGCTTCCATTATGTGGTAAGAATGATGGAAACTCAAGACACAGAACAGCCCTGAGTTTGTCCACACTTGAAAACCTTCCTTTGGTCTCTTACTTTCAGTTTGTTTGCTCAGTCTTATTCCTTTACTTGGTGATGTGGCCTTTGAAACCACATTTTCTTTGCTATGATCCAGCACACTTTTCTTTCCAAAATGGCAAAAGTCCTTGTTAGCTTTTGAAAGAGGTGTTGACTTTGCTGCAGAACCAGTATGTTTATCTGCTCGTGCCTGCAGTTACATGGAACAGCGAACCCCACTTGCAATTCCCACATTTTAGCTCGCAAATTTCACCACTTGAATGCACCCACGCATGTCATATTCTCCTCTTATGTCAACCACTCCTGAATCTAGATATCATTAAAAGACCTGCTCTCAGAGAACAAGATGGGACAAGCGACAGAAGTGTCAGTGGGGGAGGGGGGGGGGGCTCTTTGTGACCAGTGACCACAATTCATTTATTAACAGTTACAGAGAAAGATGGGACTGGTCCATAATTTGTCCCTAAATTGGGACAAGGCTGATTTTTGGAGGCATCAGGAGGAAACTTGGCCTTTGGGTTTGATGTTTGAGATCAGGTTGGAGATGGAAACTGGGAGGTATTTAAATGTGAGATAGCAAGAGCTCAGGCATTGTTTATTCCTGTGAGGGTGAACCCTGAGTGACAAGGGATATTGAGGCTCTCATCAGGAAAAAAAATGAGGCATATGTCAGGAGATGAAACACAGATGTCTGCAGACGCTGTGATTGTAGTAAAAACATACAGAAATGCAGGAGGAACTCAGCTGGTCTCGCAGCGTCCAGAGGAGGTAAAGATACTTTCTTCAAGGTATAACCCTAGCCCTATACCTTGAAGAAAGATTCTTTACCTCCTCTGGACGCTGCGAGACCAGCTGAGTTCCTCCAGCATTTCTGTGCCTTTTTATACATCAGGAGATGCACAGGAGAATGGAGATGCTAAAACCTCCAAACACAAAGCACTGGAGGAACTCAGGGGTTGAACAGTATCCATGGGAGAATGAGATATTTCGAGCCGTAAATCTTCACCAGGGCTGAAGCATGCATCAGAGCTTGACAGTCTGGATCAAGTGCATCCTTGGTGAGTAGAAATGTCGAAGTATGTTCGAGAGGGAAGTCATGAGGGCAAAAAGAGGAAATGAGATTGATATGGCAGCAGGATAAATAACATCTCAAGGGATTCTGCAGGCATATTAAGTGCAAAGGGGTTGCCAGGGAGAGAATGATCCCTCTAAATATTAGCCTGCCCACCTTTACGTGGAGCCTCAGGAGATGGGTGAGATTTAGTGGATGGTGAGGAAGGATTTCTAGGTTTATAACAGGATCTAGATCAATTGAAAAGGTAGGCCAAGGAATGACAAATGAAATTCAACTCCAAAAAGCGTTAGGTAAGTCAAACCTGGACAGGGCTTCCATGAAGAAACTGAGGGGTACAGGTGCAGAGTTCTGGAAATTGTTCACCCAGGTGGACGAGGTGAAGAAGGCATGTGGAATGCTTGCCCTCATTGGGGGCAGGGTATTAAGTACAAAGGTTGGGACATCCTATACAAGGTGTCAATGAGACTACACTTGGAGTTCCATATGCAATTCTGGTCACCCATCTATAGGAAGGACATCATGTTGTAAAAGGTGCAGGAAATACTCACCAGGATGTTACCATGAGTTGCAGGGAGAAGCTAGGTCTTTGTTCCTTGTAATGTAGGAGGCTGAGAGGTCACCTTTCAGAGATATATAAATTGTTGAGGGGTGTAGGTAAAGTGAATGCTCACAGACTGTTTCCAGGGTCATTGATTCTTGAACATAGGTTTAAGGTGAAAGGGGAGAGATTTGAGAGCTAACGTTTTTACTAGGATATGGTGGTGGTCCCTGTCTATAACAAGCTGTCAGAGGAATCCACAGAAGCTTGTACAATTACAACATTTGGACAGAACTATGGACAGGAAAGGCCTCGAAGGACATGGGCCAAATTCAGTCCAGAATGCCAATTTGGTCATTACGAACAAGTTGGGCAAAATGGCTTGTTCTTTGCTGTGCTGTATCACTGGTTTCACAAACTAATCCTTCTGAGAAAGCACCAGTTACTTGGCTACCTGCAGAGTCTTGGCAGCAAGTCTCAGGAATGCAATAAGGGATATTAACATCTAGTCCTACATTGCATACCTTGAACTGTGAAGCCAACTTAAAATATTGCACAATCTTGCAAGGTTTTAAGTAAAAGTGATTCTCCAATGAATCGACCAATTTCTTAAACTTTTTATGACTGAGTTTCTCTAGGGTCAACTGGTTTTTGATTAAACTAAATGTCAGGCTTCCCTCCTTTGTTTATATGCATAATTAATACATATGGCTGAGAAGAGTTACAAGATTGTCCAATGTTCCTCCCATGTCTGGATCCTGAGTCAAATACAGCAAATACCCTGTTACAGCTGTTCGCTTTCCCTTGTGAGGATGGTGGCAGGGCTTTCCTGCTCTCTGATAAAGTTTCCCTTTGGCCCTGCCTCTGTCTGATCTGATGCTGAGACCGTGGCAATGTTATCATGTCGTCTCTGATGGAATGTGCAGAGCATTACTCATGCAGGACGTTACAAGATCATTGTTAAGGGGGATGGTGTGGATCTCAGGAATATACTGTACATCAAGCCAGCTTGCCGCTGATTCCGATCAAAAAGTTACCCAAAGAACCATGAGTGGTCCAGTTAGTGGTTAGTGCAATGCTATTACAGCACCAGTGACCCCGGTTCAAATCCAGTTTAATGAGTTTATCCGTTCTCCCCGTGTCTGCATGGGTTTTCTCCAGGTACTCCGGTTTCCTTCCATCCTTCAAAACATGAGGGTTGTAGGTTAACTGGGCAGCACAGGCTCATGTTACCGTACTGTATGTGTAAATTTTAAATTTAACTGTGGGTTAATGTTGGTGTTATTTTCTATATTCTGGAGATTTGCTGACTTTAATGTTGTCTCTGGCTCTGGCCAATTGCCTGTTGTGAAACTGTTGGTTCCTGAAAAGCTACCATTCCAGTGCTGGATGGTGTCCACGCAGTTTGTGTACATTTACATCAGTCCAGACCTTACATCTGCGGTGAGAAGTGGGATTTGCAAAGGCTCCCAAAATCTGTCTCTTCACCTGATAAATTGGTACTGGGGGACATTGCAAAACTGACTGAAAAGGTCCAAACCCCTTGGTAACATGGTTCCGTAATTTGCTAAATTGCTCTGCACGTTTGCTGACTGTTGAAATCCATGGAAGGGAGAGAATATTTATGCAGAAAGAGGCATCGATAAAAGGTAACAGTTAAAGTAAATGCTGAATATGTAAACATTTTCCTGTTTCAATCACTTGGTGAATTGCACTGGAGAGGAATGCTGGTTATTTCCTGTCCTGAGGCACACTTTTTGAGACACAGTGCTCAGCCCCTGTATGAGTCCATGAATGGAGCCATTTTCCACAAGATGCTTTGCTCTCTGAGGCAATGAACCAAAGTAATCACCAACCAACTCTGCCCAACAAGGCTGAATTATAGGCACGGTGAGCCCTGATCCATCAATATCTTCTAAATTTGATGGGAATAAACCAAGCAATTAGGAAGGCATTTTTTTTGTACATATCGAACCCACAGAGGACTGTGCCCAAGATAGTGGTGGCCATGCTTGGTAGCCAGACCACAAAGGTGGTGGGCTCTGGGAGAGCAGGGGACTGGCGTAGGGCACCAGAGTGGGAGAACACCCCTTCCACCCCCGCCGAGAAGCCTGAGAGATCACAGCAGTGGACCAGCGTGGGGCTCAGTGGCCGAAGACTCACCGCAGGTCACAGCTGAAGAGTGGTTTGTGGAAACCAAGTATCAGGACCTGGATCCGTGAGGGTGCCAACAGTGAGCAGAGCTCAAAAAGGTTCTGCAGAGCTGTCAGCTTCCCAATTGTATCAAGGGTTGGTACCCAATAGCCAAGGAGGGTGATGGATGCCTGGAGCTTGTGTTCACTGTTGGAATGGACAGTGGCAGAGGTTACAGAAATCCAAGAGATAGCAGTGCTAGAAGAGGTGTTGGGACCCACAAATGTTGAATAACTCTGCAGGAATGCTTTTGCTTCTCTTTCTCATCAGCGTAGTTAGCATAGACGTTAGCACAAATCTATCGCGGCACCAGTGACCTGGGTTGGAATCCCATGCTGTCTGTAAGGAGTTTGTACATTCTTCCCCATTCCTGCGTGAGGTTTCCTCCAGGTGCTCTGGTTTCCTACCACACTCCAAAAACATATGGGGTTGTAGGTTAATTGGGTATAATTGGACGGCATGAGTCTCAATGGCTGGAATCAGCTTCTACTGTGTAATAAATGCAATTTAAAAATCGTAGTAGGGGAGCTGGGCTAGAAACGTCTCTTTGTACATCTTCATGGACAAACAATAATCAACAAATGTGTATTTTGATACATGACAATAAAGGAATCTTGAGTATCGACCTGCATTGTGAAGACTCTGGAGTATTCATGAAAGGGTTTTGATGCCTCTTTACAGGGCACTGCTGAAATCTCGCTGCACTGCATACAGTTTTGGTCTCCACATTTGAAGGATTGCATTGGAGTTGATGCAGAGAAGGTTCACTGGATCAATTCCTGGGAGGAAGGGGTTGGTGCATGAAGAAAGGTTGAGCAGGTTGGGCAGATACTCAGCGAGTTCAGAAGAATGAAAGGTGATCCTCTAAAAAATAAGAATCTCTGTCCTTAAGAGCTTTGGAGGTTGAGTCTTTGGATATAATTCAAGCAGACAAACATTTGGATGACAAGAGTGGCCTGCTCTCCTTCACGTCTCCTCAACTCTTGGATCTTGTTCCTGATGAGGCCAGATCCTGTTGGCACCTATAGCATGGTGGGAGGCCTTTGCCCACCAATCCCATGCAAGACTGATGGAAGCCACACCTGCAGCAACCCTCCTTTAGGTCAGTCCTGGAAAAATAGCGGCATAGTCAGAGCTGCTGTAACTGCAGCACTGCCACTGGTGCAGACCCACAGAGAGTGTGAAGCGGAGTCACAGCGCTACCGCGGGGTCTAACCACCTAATCCAACTGCAATCAGCCCAGCACAGCTTTAAATGGCCTACTGCAGAGTCTGGAGAAGCAGAGGATTGGAGAAGCAGAGATGACCCGCGGCACGGTGACCAAGGCGGCGGACCAGTGAGGGGCTCTGAGGCAGAAGAACACACATGTGTCGGGCTATTGGTGATCTGAGGTGAAGGATCCATGCAGGCTGTGAGCTACTGGTGACTGTGGTTGAAGGATTCACACCGGGCTGTGGACTGCTGGAGACTGGCTCAAGACTGGCTGAAGAGGTATCAGGTATTGGAACCGGGATGCGGGAGGGTGCCAAGGGAGCTGAAGGTTTCCTCATTGTGTTGGAGGTTTGGACTGGAGCTCAGATTCCTGATGGTTTGGACTAGAGTCTGTGTGGCTACGGAAAGTGTGGGAGTACTGGAGGTGAATCCACGGACACTCGGTGACTCTGGGGAGACTCTCTTTTGCTTTTCTTTCTCTGTAAGAGGTGCTTCAGGCAATTTCTCCCAATGGTAAATCTGTCTGCCTTACGGCAGATAAAAACAAATTTTGTGTAATATTGCACTGTCTTTATTACATGACAATAAATTGAATCTTGATTGACTGGGTATACTCCTCCTCCGGGACCTACTGATTGTGACCTGTCAACTGAGGATAACTTGTGGGGAAAGGAGGCTTATGCAATTCCTGACAGCACACACCAGGTATCTGCCAGGATTGCCCCTCAAGTTTCTCAAATGTTACTCACCCAGAAACGCCTCCTTGGGCCCTGGGTTGAAATCCCAAAGTCTGCACACAGAAGGCTGCAGTAGGTTTTACAAGGAAACTGCAGAGATCATCAATTCCTCACAAACAGTTGTGGTTGGACAATAAATCCTGACCTTGCCATCAATCACCAGGTCCCACAAAAGACGTGGTGAGTGAATTTTGTAAGGAAGTGGGAGTTTTCATGCAGTGGCTGCAGCTGAGGCTGATGGTTGTGATGTTGAGGCAGCCAGTTGGATTCACCATTGTAATCCAATGCAGGATCGAGTTCCAGGTTGCAGCAGTCAATTATGATATCTCTTTATGGCTCCTGTATGAATTGCAGGCAGTAGTGTTTGGGCACCAGAACATCACAGTATTCGAACTGTGGATCATGCCATTTGAACAAGATTGGCTCTGATCCAGATTGCTTCACTTGTTTGTGGATTCACCCTGATGACTGATCTCAAGGAGTTACCGCAGTTGCAGCTCATTTATTGGATCCAACTCTGACTCTATCAAACCCAAAGTGTGAAGCTCCTCTTTCGGCAGGTTATTTCCAATAGAGAGGCCACAGACTACAGATACTCGAACCAGCAAAGTGCTGGTGGAATTCAACGGATTGAGTGGCACCTGTCAAAGTTTCGGTTCAAGACCCTGTGTCAGGATGTTTCCAACAGGATGAAAAGACCATAAGCCCTAGGAGTGGAATTAGGCCATTCAGTCCAAGAGTCTGCCCTGCTATTCCATCATGACTGATTTGCTATCATTTTCTTCCCATGGAGAGTGAGAATGTTCAATAACCAAAGGAACTGCTCACACTTATCATCCAAGACTCTCATATTCACGAAACAATATTTATTTACAGTATTTGTATATATGAATACTTGTCCTGCACATGTATTGGCTGTATGTGTGTTATGTCTGTTTGTGTCCGTGTGTTTTGCACCGAGAACCAGAAAATGCTGTTTCGTCGGGTTGTACTTGTACAATTAGATGACAATAAATTTGATTCGTCTCAAAACATCACTGTTCAGGGGAAATTTGGAAATTAGGGAATGTAATTTTCTCATCTTTGAAGATCTAACCTTGGGCCATCATCACGAAGAAGGCCCATCAGCGGCTATACTTCATGAGGAGTTTGAGGAGCTTTGGTACATCACCAAAGACTCTTGCAAATTTCTACAGAACAGCATTCTGACTGGTTGCATTACTGGTATGGAGGTGCCCAATGCACAGGACAGGAATAGGCTGCATAGAGCTGTGAACTCATCCAGTCCCATCAAAGGCACCAGTCTTCACTCTATTGAGGACATCTACAAGAGGTGGTGTCTTGAGAAACCAGCCTCTATCCTCAAGGACCCTCACCACCTAGGCCATGCCCTCCTCACTCTGTCACCATCAGGAAGGAGGTACAGGAGCCTGAAGACAAACACCCAATGCTACAAAAATAGCTTCTTCCCCTTCACCATCAGAGTTCTGAATGGACAATAAACCTATTGACACTACTTCACTTTTTTTTTTGCACTAGTTTTATTTTTAAATATTGTATTTATGGAATTGTAATTTAAAGTAATTTTCCACCTTGTTCTGTCTCCCAAGGGTTCCAGACTTAGTACAGCAATAAAACACAGAGGAGAGAGCAGTTACAGAGAGGGTTTAATGAGAATGGGGTTGGAGCACATGATTCCAAGTAAGTGAAAATTGATCAGGAGTCTGACAACAGCAGAAAAGAAACTACCCTTGAATCTAGAGGTGTGTGATCCCACACCTGGGAATCTACTTCCTAAAAGAAAAGATGAGTGTGGCCCCGGATCATGGGTCTTCTAATGTGTTAGCTGATTTTATGTAGTGGGAGTTATAGACAGTTGATAGAGGGATCGGGGTGTAAAAAGGAGAGGGGGAGTGGGTGATGGAGGGGAGGGGGTATGACAGAGGGGAGGATGTGTGTAATAGAGGGGAGGGGGTTTGATAGAGAGAGAGAGAGAGGTGAAAAAAGGGGAGAAAATGACACTGTATATTCAAGAGGGAAATGTTTGTGTGTATTTTGGTTAATATGGTTCATAGTGTGAAAATTTAAAAATTAAAAAAAAATTGCACTTAACATGACAATAGCACTTTGAGGCTTAAGGTTATGAATTTGATGCATGGTGTAGAGTACCCTGTAGTAACATGAATTGAGATGTTCATTTGAAGGGGGGAAAAAGGCTCTGCACAATGTAGCTCAACTTAATTATTTGATAATATGTTGTTTTCAACTGAAGAAGCAAAGAGTGTAATATTGATTATTAAAGGATACCTGGCATACTCACCCTTGGGTATCACCAGTGACCTTTCTATAATATAGGATATTGGCTTGCCTCAGTTATTGCACCTTTGACAATAAATCATTGTGTGTAATGTCTTAAGTCATTTGGATATAAGGAAATGCTTATACATGCAGTAATCATTTAAACAATTTGATATATCAAAAGGTTGCATTAGTTTTGAGAATTCTTCCATCATTTGATGGTTGTTGTAGTGGTTAGTGTAATGCCTTTAGAATGCCAGTGATCAGGACTGGGGTTTGAATCCCGTGCTGTCTGCAAGGAGTTGGTATGTTCTCCCTGTGTCTGTGTGGGTTTTCCCTTGGGGGCTCTGGTTTCCTCCCACTGTTCAAAATGTTCTGGGGGTGGGGGGCGTAGGTTAATTGGGTGTAAATTGGGCGACACAGATTTGTGGGCTGTATGTTTAAATTAAAAAAATCTTTTCACAATAGCTTTTTGATTGACTTGATGATAAACATGTCACTGAAATGTTTTTTGATCTCAGTCATGGTTTTGTATTTTTTAATTCCAATAATTAACAGAATGAAGTAGATATGAAATTTGTATTTATTTAAAATGACTTTTTTCAAAAGTAGTTTGAATAACTATTTATGTGCAGTCAAATCTTTTGCTCCTTTTTTCTATGCAGTGAACAAGTGAACAAAGGTATTGGAATTGAGAACATGCATTACTTAAATGATGGTCTCTGGCACATGAAGACATACAAATAACAAGGAAATTCAATATTAATCTCCAAGGGAGAAATGCACAGACACCATCAAGATACGAAGACATTTTGAACATTGAATTTTAAATAATGTATTTTTGATTTCCCTAAACCTGATGTTACAGAGAAAAATGATTTTATGTTCATCTGATGGCATTTTCTCTTAGTTTAAATCTGTCTAAACTAGGAAAGGAGTTGTAACCACTTCAGGGCATGGTGAAAAAGTTCTTCTGACATGCATTATTTGACAACAACCTGACTTCAGTTGTGAAGTCAAATCAATGCACATGTCATTAGCGTATGAAGTAGACATAAAATTATGAATGCATGTTTAAAATTTCTAAATGTTTATTAAATTAATACTCAAGATATAAAAAAAAAGAGAGAGAGAGAGAGAGAGGTGTGTGTGATGGATGGGAGGGGTGTGTGCGATGGAGAAAGAAGGGTTTGTGATGGAGGGGAGGGGGTGTGATAGAAGGGAGGAGGTTGTGTGATAGAAGGGAAGGGTGTGTAAAGGAAGGGAGGGGGTATGTGACTGAGGGAAGGGTGTGTGACTGAAGGGAGGGGATGTGATGGAGGGGATGGGTTATGTGATGATGGGTGGGGAGTGTGATGGAGGGGAGGGAGTGTGTGATGATCTGAGTCACTTTCACAATCCTCTGTTTTTTGTGGTGTTGGGTGGAGCAGTTCCCTTTCTGACAGGATATTGCCAATGGTGCTTGGTAAAACCTGGGAGGAATCAACAGGAATGTGGGAAGAATAGATTGAAGGAAAATTATTCTGGAATGGGACAGCTCTTTGAGCCAGCATTTACTCAATGGGTGAACAGCATCCAATAGACAATAGGAGCTGGAGTAGGCCATTTGGCCTGTCGGGCCAGCACCGCCATTTTAGATCATGGCTGATCATTACCATCAGGGACCAACAGCATCCAAATGGGTGATGAATTCAACCAGTGGTGAATCTACCTTCCTGAAAGGTCCCTCCTTGGTCAGGACCTGGACTGAGGTGACAGAGATTAACTGCTGATGAAGGTCCGTCTCTGTCATCTCATCGGCCATCTACTACAAAAATTCAAAATCATTACAGGCTTGAAATGTGAAACCGAATCTGCCAACACTGCAAACACAGCCATGTGCACAACATCTGTGGAAAGGGTAACCAAAGAGGTTTCAGGAAACAGATGCTGTTCAAGGTTCTGAAATGTTTTGGCATTTTCTGTTATTCAATCGCTGCTTATAAAAGACAATGTCACCATCTAGTGACTGAGGAGAGAACATTGATTAAAGACAAACCTGTGGTCACTGCAAATTTGGAGTCCCTCTAGGCCAATCCCACACCAACATCTCTGTCCATGGCTTCATGCACTGCCAAACGCGGCCACCCGCAAATTGGAGGATCAACACCTAATATTCCATCTGGCCATTAACATTGACTTTTCTCGTTTCTGACAGGTCCATCCCCACTCTACTTCTCTTGCCTTATCCCAGTCTCCCTCTCTTGCCTTATCCTAGTCTCCCTCTCTTGCCTTACCCATCTCCTTTCCCATCCCCTTCCCTCTCCTTTCAGACCTCTTCTCCACCCATCACTTCTCAGCTTTTTTCTCTTCTGCTGTCCTATCCAGGTCCACCTCTGACCTCGTGCCTGTGGGCCTGGGGCTCCTCTTCTGTCCTTTCCTCCCTGTTTTTTGGCTTAGTGAAAAACACAAATGTGCTGAAAACTCAGCAGGTCACGCAGCATCCACAGGAAGTAAAAATTTTTAACCAACACTTTGGGCCTGAGAACCTCTTTAACACAGCGACTGCAGAGTACCGTGTTTCACCCCCTGGTTTTTGCTCATACCTTGGCAAAGCGCTCAGGGCCAAAACATTGGCCATGTCAATGCTGTGTGGCCTGTTGGGTTTCTCCAGCACCCTTGTGCATGGCACGGAGCTGTGAGGCTGCACAAACTTGGGTTATTTTCACTGGAACGTCGAAAACAGAGGGGTGACCTGACATAAAATGTTGAGAAGCTTCGGTAAGGTGGACAGTCTGTAAATTATCCCCAGGGTAAAAGTGTCACACACAAGAGGTAAAGGTAATGAGGAGGAAGTTTGAGGGAGAGATGTTTGGGGAAAATATTTTACACAGAGAGTGGTGAGTGCTTAGAATGGGCTATCAGGAGAAGGTGTGTAATGGAAGGGAAGAGGGTGTGATGGAGGGGATGGGGTGTGTGGTGGAAGCAGATACCACAGGTAGATACATGAACATGCAAGGGATGTAGAGATATTTATCAAGTGCAGCAGCAGGGTTAGAACATCATGACTGACAGATATGTGGGCCAAAGGGCCTGCTCCTGTCCTGTTCTATGTATGAAGAGGGAGAGGAGGGTGAGACATGGGGATGGGTGCACAGGAGGTAAAGATGTACAGATGAACTGGTGGATGGAAGGTTGCGGGGTTGGGGGAGATGGTGGGGCACATAGCCTACTGAAGATGGAATCTGCCTGCTGCATCTTGATCCCACCTCCAGCTACCCCTCCCATTCCCTTTTACCTGTGCTCAAGCTGTCGATGTTCAGTTCCACCTTTATATCACAATGGTCACTTTGTAGCGGCTGCTCCCAGCTGCGCTTCTGAAATGAAGCATGTCCACACAGCACGAGGGTGAACCAGCAACTGACATCAGCGCGATGCGGAGTCACTGCCTGCCCACTGATGCACAACCAGGAAGTGGCGACATCTCCTGGGTAATGCCTGTTAACAAATAGGGAAGGGGGCCCTGTGCCATCTTGTACCAATCGACTAGGGCAGTGATTTGGCCCGTTTAACTGCATGATTGCTTGGCTTGGCTCTCTACAACCTTCTTTCATATTCCAGCCATATTCTACTTATCAAACCCCCTCCTACCTGTGACATCCAATCCACCCTGTGATGTCTCCTCCACCATGACATTCCCTCCACTCTGTGATATCTCCTCCACCTGATCCCTTTATTCTCTGTCCTCTCTCTTCCTTTGTCAGGCACCTGACAATCATCTGCCTGTCTCCATGACCCTTCACCCTGTCTTATTCACTAATCCCCTACTGCCCCTGTATCCATCACTTCTGTCTGGATCACCAATCCCCTACTGCTCCTGTGTTCATGACCCTCTACCCCTGCCTGGATCACCAATCCCCTACTGCCCCTGTGTCCATGACCCTTTACCCCCTGCTTGGATCAACAATCCCCTACTGCCTCTGTATTTATCAGTAGGGACTGGCTCCACCTTGTCTTGACAAATGCTTCCAGTCCAAGGGAATGATCCTCCTTTTCCTCCCACTGATGCTCCTTGACCGGCTGAGTTCCTCCAGCAGAGTGATTTTGTCCAGATTCCAGCATCTGGAGACTCTGACGTGCCTCCAGTGCTGGAATCTGATTGATGATAATGGGACCATTAAGGAAGGGTATGGCCAGGTGGAATCAGATGGGGGAGGGAATCCAATTGGGGTGATAGATTCAGGGAACCAGGAGGGGGTGGGTAGGTGATGGGGAGTTGGAGGGGAGGGAGTATGAGAAAAGGGGACAAAAACAGATGACTGGAGTTAAATTGGAAGTAGAGAAAGTTAAACACAGGAAATGTTTTGCAACACTCCAACCAGTTTTCCTCCACTAACATCATTGTCAAGCTGGTACAACTTGCTCATACCCTGAACAAATTCTTTTTGTGGAAATGTCCTTTGGCCCAAATTGCTGACCCAAGTTTTCTATGCACACTAGTCCCATCTGCCTGCATTTGTTCCATATCTAAACCCAATCCTATCCACGCATCCATCCAATTTTTTTTTTCAACATTGCAATAGCACCTGCCTCAAACCCCTCCTCTGGCCGCCTCTTACATTTATCAATCACTGTGTAAGGAATTACCCTCAGGTTCCTTCTCCCTCACCTTAAACCTATGCCCTTTAGTTAATGAGTTCCCTATTCTGGGCAAGGCTTTCGGCATTCACATATCTTTTCCCCTTGTGATTTTGTAAACCTCTGTGAGATCACCCCTCATCCTCCTGTGCTTCAAGGAATAAAACCTCAACTTCTCCCTGTAGCTCAGGTCCCCGAGTCCTGGCAACATCCTCATAAATCTTCTCTGCACCCTCTCCAACTTGACAACATCTTTCCTGCAGCACAGAGACCAAAACTGAACACAGTACTGTACTCCAAATGGGACCTCACCTATGTGGGGGCACAGGGCGAGCTCTATGTGCTGGTGGCTCAGGGTCCATTTGGATCTGGGGGTTCAAGGTTCTTTTGGGATCTGGCAATTTAGAGTCAGGTTGGGATCAGAGATCGAGGCTCAAGATGGAGATATAGACCTTCAGGGCCAGGACTGTAGGCTGAGGATTCAGGGTTAGGTCAAAGGCCCAGGGGTCCAGATTAAGGGTTTGGGGGCCAGGCTCAGGTCTAGAGTTTGGGGGATTTATGTGTGGGGTATGAGGGTTCAGGGCCAGCTTCAGGTCTCAGGGATTCAGTCAGGTTTGGGGTTTGTCTCCAGGGTTTGGGGAGTTGGGTCTGGGGATCAGGGCCAGCTTCAGGGTTCAGATCCAGGGTTTGGGGTTCAGATGCAGGGTCCGGGGCTCTGGTGAGCTCCAAGGTTCAGGGCCAAAGCCCTGGGGCTGAGGGTTTGGCCGCACGGGAGAATTTAGGGCCCGGGATTGAGGATGCGAGGTCTCGGGCCGCTGTTTGAACCCAGGGTCCGGGTGCTTGTGACGTGAGGCTGAGGTGAGGGCTGGCGCCGCATCACTGCCGACAAGGTCCGCGGGAGGAGGGAGCGGCGGGGGGATGCAGCGAGGTGAGGGCGCGGGTGGGGGAAAATCCCTCGGTGGAGGCCGGGGTGGGCAGAGGTGGCTGAGGGTGGAGGCCGGGGTGGGCAGTGGCTGAGGGTGGAGGCCGGGGTGGGCAGAGGTGGCTGAGAGTGGAGGCCGGGGTGGGCAGAGGTGGCTGAGGGTGGAGGCTGGGGTGGGCAGAGGTGGCTGAGGGTGGAGGCCGGGGTGGGCAGAGGTGGCTGAGGGTGGAGGCCGGTGTGGGGGTGAGGCGAGGGAGGGAATGGAAGGATGGTGGGGAGGGTGTGAAGAGCTGCTGTCATGGGGGCCTGGATCATGTTTGAGATGGGAGCTTGGCAGCAACGTGCAATGTGGGAGAAGTTGGGGTCGGACTGACCCAGCGAGTCTCTGCCTTGTGCTCCTCACACAACGTGTTTCCATTCTGATTCCAGAGAACTGCTTTGCCTCCACTTCTCCTGACTCTTGCAAAGACGGAGCCATTTGTCTATGTTTGTAAATCCAGCCCTTCACGCCTGGAAACTGTGGTCCATTTCTGTGACCAGACGGGTAGTTTGCACCCCTCCGGTGAAGCATGGGAAGACCCCAAGGCCGTAGAGGCCTCAATCAGGCCAGGGAACCTATCATTCCCTCCGCTCGGGAGCACGGGCTCTCCCGAGGGTGACGAGGACGGGGTGTCGGTACCCCCTTCGGGCGAATGCGGATCCTGTAAGTGTGGCGCCTCACCGCCGTCTGCAATCTCCCAGATACATTTTACTACTTGCAAAGGACGGCCGTGTCCGAGGGCGACGGCCAGGAGACAGGGCCGTGCACAGGGGCCTTGTCGCTGTGGAAGGGCTGTGCGCTCCACGACCACGAAACGGTGGAAAGATGGGAACCCAGAGGAAAGCCCCGAGCCGAGGGTCTGCACGAAATCCCCTCGAGCCCTCAAAAGATGAAAGGGGGCTGCAGTTTGTTTGGTCTGGGGGCATACAGGGACGGGGAGAGGGAGGGAGGGGAAGGGGAGAGGGGGGGAAGGGGAGAGGGGGGAAGGGGAGAGGGGGGAAGGGGAGAGGAGGGGGGAAGGGGAGAGGGGGGGGAAGGGGAGAGGGGGGGGAAGGGGAGAGGGGGGAAGGGGAGAGGGGGGGGAAGGGGAGAGGGGGGGGGAAGGGGAGAGGGGGGGAAGGGGAGAAGGGGGGGGAAGGGGAGAAGGGGGGGGAGGGGAGAGGGGGGGAAGGGGAGAGGGGGGGGGAAGGGGAGAGGGGGGGGAAGGGGAGAGGGGGGGGAAGGGGAGAAGGGGGGGGAAGGGGAGAAGGGGGGGGGAAGGGGAGAAGGGGGGGGAAGGGGAGAAGGGGGGGGGAAGGGGAGAAGGGGGGGGGGAAGGGGAGAAGGGGGGGGGAAGGGGAGAAGGGGGAGAAGGGGGGGGAAGGGGAGAGGGGGGGGGAGGGGAGAGGGGGGGGAGGGGAGAAGGGGGGGGGGAGGGGAGAAGGGGGGGGGAGGGGAGAAGGGGGGGGGGAGGGGAGAAGGGGGGGGGGAAGGGGAGAAGGGGGGGGGGAAGGGGAGAAGGGGGGGGAAGGGGAGAAGGGGGGGGGAAGGGGAGAAGGGGGGGGGAAGGGGAGAAGGGGGGGGGAAGGGGAGAAGGGGGGGGGAAGGGGAGAAGGGGGGGGAAGGGGAGAAGGGGGGGGAAGGGGAGAAGGGGGGGGGAAGGGGAGAAGGGGGGGGAAGGGGAGAAGGGGGGGGAAGGGGAGAAGGGGGGGGGAAGGGGAGAAGGGGGGGAAGGGGAGAAGGGGGGGGGAAGGGGAGAAGGGGGGGGGGAAGGGGAGAAGGGGGGGGGGAAGGGGAGAAGGGGGGGGAAGGGGAGAAGGGGGGGGGAAGGGGAGAAGGGGGGGGAAGGGGAGAAGGGGGGGGGAAGGGGAGAAGGGGGGGGGGAAGGGGAGAAGGGGGGGGGAAGGGGAGAAGGGGGGGGGAAGGGGAGAAGGGGGGGGGAAGGGGAGAAGGGGGGGAAGGGGAGAAGGGGGGGGGAAGGGGAGAAGGGGGGGGGAAGGGGAGAAGGGGGGGGAAGGGGAGAAGGGGGGGGGGAAGGGGAGAAGGGGGGGGGAAGGGGAGAAGGGGGGGGGAAGGGGAGAAGGGGGGGGAAGGGGAGAAGGGGGGGGGAAGGGGAGAAGGGGGGGGGGAAGGGGAGAAGGGGGGGGGGAAGGGGAGAAGGGGGGGGGAAGGGGAGAAGGGGGGGGGAAGGGGAG
Organism: Narcine bancroftii; assembly: GCF_036971445.1. NCBI lineage: Eukaryota > Metazoa > Chordata > Chondrichthyes > Torpediniformes > Narcinidae > Narcine > Narcine bancroftii. The sequence continues at coordinate 30,344,094 of NC_091474.1, forward strand.
AAGGGGGGGGGGAAGGGGAGAAGGGGGGGGGAAGGGGAGAAGGGGGGGGAAGGGGAGAAGGGGGGGGAAGGGGAGAAGGGGGGGGGAAGGGGAGAAGGGGGGGGAAGGGGAGAAGGGGGGGGAAGGGGAGAGCGTGAGAGCAAGTGCGGCAGTCCAGGAGATGAGCTGTATCTCCGGGAACAGGATGCGGTGGGGATCACTTGTCTGTCATACAAACCGTCGGAGACATTCGGTTGGGGAGAAGACGATGTCTAAGCAGGAAAGGGCCAAAGCCTCGCGGTCAGGTAAGTTCAGCCCTTCAAAGGTGCTTTCGGCTTGTGTGCGTGGAAGTGCTGTCTGCAGATGCGGCCGGGGCGCTTCGGGGACGGCCAGGATCACCGCCGGCGAGTCTAGACCCGAGCAGACTTCGTGGGACAAGGATTTCTGACTCCGGCCCCTGCCCCAAGGGTTACTCGTCTTGGCTGAACCAAGCCAAACGCACCCTCCTGCCCGGGGAAGCGGCAGCCGAGGAACAAATCTTTTCTGCACAGGTTCCATCCAGAACGTCCGGAGATAGAGAACGCTCAGGTTCGCGAAGCCCGTGTGAGCTCCTGGGCACGGGAAGGGGCGCCGGCGTCGCACGAGTCCGATTTATTGTCAGAGTACATACCTGACATCACGTACAACCCCGAGATTCCTTTTTCCAGGCTGGGAGGGGGCTTTAGGCAACTCCCAGACGGGAGTGGGGTTCAGGAGCAAGAGTCGGCCATCCGGCCCGTCGAGTCTTCTCTGCCATTCAATGAGATCGTGGCCGATCTGATGATAGGCTCATCGCCACCAACCTGCCTTTTCCCCATATCCCTTCATCCTCCTCACCCCCCCCCCCCCCCGCTGTGTACAACTCTATTAGAGGGAGGCAGATGGGGCTCCATTCAGCTCATGGGAACTGTGGGCGCCTGGAACCTCAGTGTGGGAGGGACATCCTTCCTGACGATGTTTCACAGAGAGATTAGACCTCACTTCCCCGGTGAGGTAGGAGAAATGTGTAGAGTGGCTGCAAAAATGTGGCAGATACAGGTTGGTGGTATTGGAGAAAGGGGGGTATCAGAGAAGGAGGGAATGGGGTAAAAAGGAAAGGTATGGAGGAGGGAGAATCAGGGAGAGGAGGGGTTATTGGGGATGGAATATTGGAGAGAGGGGCATCGGGGACTGGGTATTGAGGTGGGGTATTGGGGAATCAGGGAGGGGAGGGGTAATGGGGAGAGGGGTTAATGAGGGTATTCAGGGAATACAATGGGGAAGGCATCTGGAGAGTGGAGATATGAGGATGGATGATATTGGTTTGGGAGTATAATGGGGTGGGGGAGTATTGGGATGGGATGGGAGAGTACCTTCTCCTGCCTCAAACTCGCTCCCCATTTTGTGCCAGATCCGGCAAGTGGATGGGAAGTTTAGGTCAGGCTCACGTAACCATGAATTTACAACTCCAGATAAACCCTGATATCCTCTCTTTCTACGTGGTCAGCATGGACTAGTTAGGCCGTAGGGCTGTAAGACTTAAGTGTGAGACCATCTTTATAACTGTGGACAAGATAAATGGGAAGGAAGAGGGAAAAGCCAGAGGAATAGGAGGACGGGGAGAAGACATTGGAAGGGCTCTGGGGTAATGGATAACACAGTTAAGTTTGTAAGCTTTAATGTGAATGGGATTAACAGAACGATTAAAAAGAAAAAGAATTTTGGCATCCTAAAAAGGACAATATTTCTGCAGGAGACCCACCTTACAAAGCAAGAGCATACGTTAAAGAGGGCCAGGTGGTGACTTTCTCCTTTGGTTCCAGGGCCAGGGGAGTGGCTATCCTGATAGGGAAGAATGTTTCATTGGTGGTCCAGGGTGTGGTTGTGACCCGACTGGGAGATTTGTTATGATGCATTGTCAAATATACTTTGAACCATGGACACTCATGAACGTTTACACCCGAATTTTGATTACGAACAATTTATTCAAGATATATTCTTGAAGGTAATGGAGGGAGGTGAGAATGTCTTGATTGGAGGGGACTTCAGTTTTTGCATGGACAAATCAGCAAAGAAAGTTACAGGAGCCAGGGTGATGAAGTCCACCCTGGCCTTTATGAAAAAGCTGAATTTAATAGATGTCGGGAGAAGGGTGAATCCAAGAGAAAGGGATTATTCCTTTTACTTACGACAACATGATTTGTACACCAGAATTGATTTCTTTTTGGCATTAGCCCAGTTGGACAGAAGGATAATTGGGACCGAGTACATGGCCCAATTGCTGTCGGACAATTCACCCTTGACTCTATCCATCATAATGCCAGATAAGCGGGCCACGGCGTATAGATAGCGCTTGAACCCATGGCTCTTGAGAAAACCGGAATTTTGTAGCTTTGTTAGAGCTCATATGGAGTTGTTCTGTGAGATGAACTGTCCCTCTACTGATGATAATTTCCTAATGTGGGACACAGTGAAGGTTTATTTAAGGGGCCAAATAATTGGATATACCAAAGGTATTAAAAAGAGGCACATGAAGGAGATCAACAATTTGGAACAGGAAATAGCTCATTTGAAAAAAGACTGGAGACTCTCCGAGAGGTGGCAACATCTCTCAGCAAGAAGAACTTCAAGAGTCCAGCCAACGTCCCAGTCAGGGGAGAATTTAAAAAAAAAGAGATCGGGTTCAGAAGAAAAAATTGAATGAATGAATGAATAAAAAGCTCAAAAATAATACATTGCAAACCTATAATACCGAAATGTTGATATTAAGATCTAGTCAGCGGTATTATGATCTGGGGGAGAGGGCCCTTCAAGTCTTGTCCTAGCAGGTGAGGGTGGAAGAGGTCTTAAGAACAATCAATATGATTCAAACAGGGGAAGGTAAGATTTCACATAAACCAAAGAAAATAAATGAAACATTTAGAAAGTTCTATAAAGAGCTGTATAAATCAGATTCGGGGTTGGGGTGGGGTTGGGTAGGAGTGGGGGGGGGGGGGTTGGGGGTCGGTGGAATCCCACTAAAATAGATGATTTCTTACTGATGTTGGAACTATCAAATTTAGATCAGGAGGATTGAGAAGGACTGAATGCCCCTTTCTCAAGAGAGGAGATTGAAAAGACCTTGGACTTATTGCAGGCTAACAAATCACTGGTTTCCCTGTGGAATTTTATAGAGATCAAGGATCTCTTAATGCCCCTCCTTATAAAAGTGGTGCATCAGGCGGCAGAGTCTTTCTCAACGGCAATCATTATGCTGATCCCAAAAAAAGGCAGGACCCATTGAGTCCTTATACTTATAGGCCCATCTCGTTATTGATACTGACTATAAAATTGTAGCAAAAACATTGGCCAATAGGCTGGCGGTTTATTTACTGAAATTAACAAATCCAGATCAAACTGGATTAATAGTTAGGAAGCAAACAACATAGCTAGATTGCTTAATATAGTACATCTGGCACAGTCGGGTAGATCCAGGAATGGCCGTCGCTCTGGATGCGCAGAAGGCCTTAAACAGAGTGGAGTAGGACTTTTTGTTTAAGGTGCTGGAGAAATTTGGACTGGGACAAACATTTATTAATTGGGTCAGGACACCCTATTAAAAACCCCAAGCTAAAGTTATTACAAATGTGTAGATGTCTCCAGTGGTTCCATTGAGTAGGTCCAGTAGACAGGGCTGTCCATTATCCCTAGTGCTGTTCATATTGGCCATTGAGCTACTGGTGGAGGCTGTTCAGTGAGATCCAGGCATAAGGGGGTTTAAGGTGGGCCAGGTGGAACACAAAATCAATCAATCTATTCACTTATGATGTGTTAGTGTATTTGATGGACCCCGGGGGTGGGGGGGGGGTGTTTGGTGGTGGGTGGTGTCGTTGGCTAGGTTGAGGACCATACAGGAGGATTATGGGGAGGTCTCAGGGTATATCTGGACAAGAGTGAGATCATGTCTCTGACAAAGGGGGATTATAGACGATACAAACAGGGAAGTAAATTCAAATGGCCACAAGAAGGTATTAAATATCTGGGTATAAAAATAGACAAGGATTTATGCCACTTGTATTAATTTAATTATCTCCCTTTGCTCCGGAAGATTGAGGAGGATTTTGGTAGATGGACAACTCTGCCCATAATTTTGGAGGGCAGAATTAACTGTTCAAAATAAAGGTGATGCCAAGGCTCAGCAGATATGTCAGAAAGTTCCCGTGGAATGGTAAAGTGGCTAGAATCTCCATGGAAAAGTTGACTTGGGATTACAAATTGGGGGGTTTAAAATTGCCAGATTTCAAAAAATATTACTGGGTGGCCCAGGTGAAATTTATTCTCTTGCTCTTTGTACCCTTCCTGGGTACAAATTGGACTGCATGTGGTAGGTAAAAAGATAGGTGTTTATATATATATATCAGCCAGTTCCCCACCATGACTACCAGCCCCCCCACATCTCCATCGGGCACACAAAACTCAAAACGGTCAACCAGTTTACCTATCTCAGCTGCACCATTTCATCGGATGCAAGGATCGACAACGAGATAGACAACAGACTCGCCAAGGCAAATAGCGCCTTTGGAAGACTACACAAAAGAGTCTGGAAAAATAACCAACTGACAAACCTCACAAAGATTAGCATATACAGAGCCGTTGTCATACCCACACTCCTGTTCGGCTCCGAATCATGGGTCCTCTACCAGCATCACCTACGGCTCCTAGAATGCTTCCACCAGCGTTGTGTCTGCTCCATCCTCAACATTCATTGGAGTGACTTCATCCCTAACATCGAAGTACTCGAGATGGCAGAGGCTGACAGCATCGAATCCACGCTGCTGAAGATCCAACTGCACTGGGTAGGTCACGTCTCCAGAATGGAGGACCATCGCCTTCCCAAGATCGTGTTATATGGCGAGCTCTCCACTGGCCACCGTGACAGAGGTGCACCAAAGAAGAGGTACAAGGACTGGCTAAAGAAATCTCTTGGTGCCTGCCACATTGACCACCGCCAGTGGGCTGATATCGCCTCAAACCGTGCATCTTGGCGCCTCACAGTTCGGCGGGCAGCAACCTTCTTTGAAGAAGAGTGCAGAGCCCACCTCACTGACAAAAGACAAAGGAGGAAAAACCCAACACCCAACCCCAACCAACCAATTATCCGCTGCAACTGTGTCTGCCTGTCCCGCATCGGACTTGTCAGCCACAAACGAGCCTGCAGCTGACGTGGACATTTACCCCTCCATAAATCTTCATCTGCGAAGCCAAGCCAAAGAAGAAGAAACAATATATATAAACACGGGACACTAAATTAATTTAAAAGAAAATGAATAATCCCATACTAAAGGTACTCCTGACATGGCAAAGAATAAATCAATGTATTGGATTGAAGGTGGGGATATCTCCCAAAATGCCCTTGACCCAGAACAAATTAATACCCCTGACTCTGAACAATAAGATCCTGGACACCTGGTGCCAGAAGGGTTGTTATGAGCGAGGGCAGCTCATGTCATTCGAGCAATTGAGGAATACAATTTGTCTAATAGAACATTCTTTTGCTATCTGCAACCAAGATCTTTTTTGAGGGACAAATTGGGACCATCTATGGCCCTGCTCATGTGCAGTGACATGGAAATTCTAATTCAAAGGGGGAAAGTGCATAAGTTTATTTCCATGATGTATTTTATATTTCAAAGTGAGAGCCCAAAGCCAGGCTTACATAGGTTAAGGGCAAGGTGGGAGACAGACTTGGGCACAACAATCCATGAGTGGTGCTGGTCAGATTTGTGTCTGGACGCATGAAAGTATTTATTTATGCCAGGTACAGGTTGGTGGAATACAATTTCCTGCATCAACTGTACCTCACACCTCAAAAACTACACAAATCTAAACCAGAAATCTCAGAAATGTGCTTTAGGTGTGGTGTGGGGATTGGAACCTTTATCCATTCAACCTGACTGTGTGCAAAGGTGAGATCCTTTCGAGAGGACCTGGGGGACCTACTGAAAAAAATTACAAAGATAGATTTTCCACAGGATACAGAATTGTACCTTCTGGGAAACTTTATGGACGTGTGTTTTAAACTGTCCAAACACCAAATTCAGTTTGTGAAGGTCGCCGTGGTAGTAGCCAGGAAATGTATAGCGGTCACATGGAAGTCTGACTCCCAACTAAACATTACACGAGGGAATATGGAAATGCAGAGTTGCATTCCCCTGAAGAAAATCATGCACAATTTAAGGAGGAAATATGACACATTTGTTAGAGTGTGTCAACCTTATCTGCGGGATTATTCCCTTTCGGAATAAGGGTACTGAAACAATCCTTCCCAACAGAGAAATGATTGGGATCAATGATATGTGACATGGTGTGGATGACATGCTCTGTTAGTCAATTTTTCATTTTACTCCCTACCTTTGATGATCTTGGATTATTTGGTAACCTTGGAGATTTTTTCTCTCCTAGACCTTTTCCTAGGTTTCTGTAGAGATCGTTGACCCCACTGGTATTTGGTTTTCTCGTATCTGTGGAAATTATGACTTTATTCTTAGTTGTATCAGGGCAAGGGGCAAGGGGGGTGGGTGGGTGGGTGGGTGGGAAAGGGGTGGGGTGGATAAAAATGGACTCTGGATGTTATACTGGTGTTGGAAGAGATTTCATTGTATGTTTTAATTTACGTGTCTGTGAAAATCAGAAGTAAAATATAAAAAGAAGCAAGTTTAGGGGAGACATTAGGGATGTGTTTTTTTTTACAGAGATAGTGGATGCCTGAAATGCATTGCCAGAGGCTGGCACAATAGGAACATTTAAAAGACTCTTAGACAGGCAGATGTATGTAAGAAAAATGGGTATGAGGAAGGGAAGGTTTAGATTGTTGATAAGGTTTATATGGGTTGGCACAACATCATGGACCAAAGGGCCTGTATTGTGCTGGAATGTTCTATGTTTTATAAATGCTCAGATGTGAGCTGAGACAGGATGGTGAATTATAGACATGGATAATCCTGCTCCTTCTCTGCCTCACACATGGAGAGAGAGAGAGTAAAATCAGAGTAATAACATCTTGTAGAGTTTGTTCAAGACCTCATTTGGAGCTACAAGTCCAGTTTTACCATAGAGACTCATAGCACAGAGACAGCTGTGTCTCCCCACCATGTTCATCGCAACCATCAAGTACTGTCCTTACATTTGTCATCTCAATACTTCGTGAAAGTCGTGCAATTCTCTGCTCCCACCACCTCCTCAGGTTGTGTCTTCCAGATTCTAAACCACCCTCTGGGTGAAAATGTTCTTCCCCAGATTCCCTCTAAATCCCTTTCCCTCATCTTACAGCCATACCCTGTGGTTCTGGATGCTTCCACAATGTGGGAAATGATTCTTCCTATGACTATCATGGTTTTGTATACCTCTGTGTGGTCCTCCCTCAGTCTCCTCCATTCCAAGGGAAACTGCCTCTCCAGTCTCTCCTCTTTGCTGAAATGCTCCAATCAGGCAACATTCAAGCTCCAATTCCTGCACATTCTATCTCCCCTGCACCCTCTCCAGCGCAATAATGTCTTCCCTCCAGTGTGGTGATCAGAACTACACAAAATATCCTTAATAGTGGCTTACCTATTGTTATACAAAGTTATACCAAAACCTCTCTCAGATCCAGTACTCTGACCAATGAAAACAAGTAACCAGATTGGCTTCTTAACCATTCTATTTATCTGTGCCATTGAATGATCCCCTGACTTCAAAGCCAAGGTTTCCTGTTTCCCAGTATAACCCTGGTAGACCCGCGACAGTACGTCACCTTACACTTGTCACCATTAACTTGCATCTACCATTGATTTGCCCATGCTATTCATGTACCATTGTCATCCTTTGGCTAAGATTCAAGATTCCTTTATTTTCAGGTAATAGTACAGAACATATAATATTACACAAAATTGCCTTCTACCTTCCATGGGGCAGTCAGTGTCACCATTAGTGTTGCCCAGCATCCCTTAGAGTATGAGAGAAAGAGAAGCAAAAGAGAGTCCTTCAGAAACACCGACCGAGTGGATTCACCTCCAGTGTTCCAGCAGCTTCTGCAGACGACGTTCCTTGTGGTCAACATTCCCACCCATTTTCATGTCATCTGCAAAGTTACTGATCGTGTCTCCTTCATTCATATCCAAATTGTTAATGTAACCAGCAAGGATCCTGACATTGCTAGAAGATAAAATGGATGTAGTGGGCCAAAGGGCTTGTTCCTGGGCGGGATGACTGACTGGGGGGAAAGGCCAATTGCTTCAGACAGGATCTGACATCAAACCCTGAATGTCAGATGATGCATCAGGTAGTGCTGAAGCATCCTCGATCGAGCACCCAAGTCCAATCCAGACCGGATCTGGTGTGGTCGTTGAGGAGTCTGTATATTCTCTCTGTGACCGTGTGGCTTCCTCCAGGGTTTCCAGTTTCTGCCCACACTGGAAAAAAGTGATAGGTTAACTGGCAACTGTAAACTGTCCCCAGTGTTGGGTGATGGTAGAACATGGTGTGGGGGTGGGGGCATGGGGGAAGGTGGGGGGGAGGATTGATGGTAATATGGAGTTAGAGTCTGTGGGTGACAAAGGGAGAGGGTTATGGTGGAGGTTGTGTTTTGTGAGTGGAAGCCTGTGATTGAGAGAGATACTTGTAGTTTGACACAGAGACTGAGAGAGGGAGATAGAGGCACCTTCTCTCTCTCTCTCTCTCTCTCTCTCTCTCACACACAAACACACACACACACACACAGGGGGGGATTGATAGTCTCATAAAGAGGGCAAGAGATGCACAAAGGGTGGAGACACCTTTTTCCCCCACAATGAGACTGTCAGGAGATGTAGGCAGACTGGAGCATGAGATGCAGACAATCACAGGAATGTTAAAAAGAGGGGCAAGATAAAGTCAAATAGAGTATGTGTAGAATCAACTCATTCATGCAAATTAGTCACATTAATATACTTTGACCATAAGGGCAGATGTGAGGAAATTCCCTGCCAAATGTACAATGTTCAATTCCATTCACAACTCTTCAGATCATAATTTGGCCATGTCTGCATGTAATAAGACCTGGGAGATGTTCACACTTGGGCTATAAGTGCCCAGTAACATTTGAACTACACAATAAACAGAAAATAGAGATTCCGGTCCCTTTTTGTCAACATTGAATAGAATACTTAACAGAATACCTCGAACTTCTAAATGTTGCCTGATGTCTGATGGAGCCGAGAATGGGCACGGTGCTCTGTGGGCTTCCCTCCACGATCACCACTTTGTCCAATGGTGTCATTCAATGGTTTATGATCTCACATTGTCGGGAAAGTGCACACAGCCATCATTAGGACTTTGCTTTTTTTTGCAGGGTACATGTCAGCATTTGAGCTGTAAACGGTACAAGTCACAGCTGACACCTGGGACAGCAAAGTGTTCACATTTTGATGATAGCAACTGCTGGATGAGCTTAAAACAGGGAGACTCTCACACCTCAAACTGCAAGACCAGCAGCAGTTCCAGGCCCATCATCTGCTCCATACCACAATGGCCAAGACATCTTCTGCGGAATTACAAGGCTCAGACTACAACTACTGTGAACCAAGACTAACTGTCGATTGAAGCTGGAAAAGACTTAGGCACCACTCCTCACCCGTCTCTGTCCCATCCTCTTGCTTAGAAATGGTAGAAGTAAGATGTAACTGAACCTTGGTAAAAGTGTATTGCAGGGGCCAACCACATCACAACTGTTAGCAGGCAATGAGAAACCATGTAGGGTTCCATGCTAGTCACAAGATGAAACCAAGAGTGTGGTCAATTTATCGAAATGAGATAAACTGTATTAACGTCAAGTCTAGCATTAAATATGAGGTTCACAAGAAGAATAAAGCTTTATGAAATGCATTAATAATGAAGCAGCATATTAGAAAGTGAGAGCAACTCTCTACTATCGGTTTACTGCAGTGATCAAAGCCAGGAGTCCAGGAAGAATCACTGTATAGGAAGCCCAAAGCAACCTACCCACATCAGCAGCAATGGGCATTACAATCACCTTTACCCAGCCTCAACATGTATACTTTCACACACATACATTTAATTTTCTGCACATGATTGCTAATGCACCCTCTTTTTCTCTCTCTCACACATACATTGTCATGGGAGATACTGCACAGAACAGGCCCTTTGGCTCACCTTATCCAGAGTAGTAATTGTTCCTGTCCCTACCTCTTCCAATGGCAGCTCATTCCATGCCTTTGTAAAAAAGTTGCCCTTCAAGTCCTTTTAAATCTTTCCCCTCTCACTTTAACCTGTCTCCTCTAGCTTTAAACTCCCTGACCTTGGGGGAAAAAGACTGACCATTCACATTACTTTACATACAGGTTGAGATCAGGATTCATGATTCAGTGTTCAGAGACTGGAATTCTAGTTTTGGGATTCTGGATTTTATGGTTGTGATCCCAAATTTGCGTTCCTCAAATTGTGATTTGGGGCTCAGCATTTTGGTAATTCCAGGTTCAGAATTGAAATTTTAGGTCTGTGATTTGGGGATTCATTTCTGGTAGTGAAGATTATTGATATTGATCTTTTTATACAAAATATGTTCTCAAAATTGAGATTCAAAGGTTAAAAATGGTGGGAATCCTATGTCAGACACATGGTTTATCATCCTAAATTCTTCAATTCTTCAGTTCAACTGGGTAAAGATGAAAGAGTTTATTGTCTTCAAAAAACATGTAAAATCCTGTGAAATTACAAATGCTGGGCAGACCAGATATGTAACTAACCCTGAGAGGAGTGAAAGTCATGGGGCAGTTTTAAATTCCTACAAATACAGGGGCAACCTAATAATAATGGGTCTAAAGATAGTGAAACAGCTGGAGCTGTCAAACAGGACAAGGGCTTAGAATAAAACAATCCAGGCTGTCTGAGTGCATTGTGCAGGCATCTACAGACACACCATGGAATGCTCACTGAGACTGTGATCAATAGACACAACAAAGCACTTTATTGCTTTTACTCAGTAAAGAAATGCCATTACTTAAACACCCAATAGCATAGAACAGGACAAAGCACATTTATCTGATCCGATAAAATACCGCACATGGAATTACAAGCTTCAGATTTTTTACCTCTCATGTGTCTGACCTTGCAAACAGTGGTGACTTATTTCTTTCCAGACAATGTTATTCTTATAGATTGGCTAAGAGTTCTCTGTGGCTTCTACGACTGAACGAATCTTTGTATTCAGAGTATCTCCTTTCAAGTTGAACTGTTTTTGGTCTGATAGAAAGATTTCAGATTTATTGTCAGTGTACATACATGAACATACATGACATCAAATACAACCCTGAGATTATTTTTCGTGTGGGCAAGGCAGAATTACCGCTTATTGGTAGTGTAAAAAAAGCTACACAAATTACACATGTAAACAAATAAAGAAATGTAAACAAACTGTGTGCAATACAGAGAGAATTAAAAAAAAGTGCAAAAGTAAGAGTCCTTAAATGAGTCCCTGATTGAGTTTGATGGTGGAGGGTTAGGGTGGTACGAGTATAGTGGCATCTATACCTCTTTCCTGATAGTAGCAGTGAGAACAGAGCATGTGCTGGGTGATGCGGATCCTTGACAATTGCTGCTCCTCTACCATGGCAGCGTTCCCCAAAGATGTTCTTGATGGTTGGGAGGGTTTTGCCTGTGATGTCCTGGGCTGTGTTCACTATCTTTTGGAGGGCTTTATACTCAGGGGTTTTGGTGTCCTCCATACCAGACCGTGATATAGTTAGCACACTTTCCACCACACATATGTAAAAATTTTCCAGGGTTTCTGGTGTCAAACCAAACTGGCGCAAACTCCTTAGGAAGTAGGGTTATTGATGTGCTTTCTTCCTGATGCCATTAGTGGGTCTAGGAAAGATCCTCTGAGATAGTGACTCCCAAGAACTTAAATTTGCTCACCCTATCCACCTCTGATCTCCAATGATCACTGGATTGTACACCTCTGGCTTTCCCTTCCTGAAGTCAACAATCAGCTCTATGGTTTACACAAAACTGTAACAATTAAGCACCACCCCCATCATTTACAGAAACACAGAAACTGTCAGATTACTTACCACTGTCAGGAAATATGGGAACAAGTCTCCCTCCTGCACAATGTAATGCTCACCATGGAGATCAAGATTTCTACCATACTGCGCAATAAATGTAACCAGGACCCATTCATATGCTTCACAAGTCTGAGAACTTAAATCCCATCTTATTCCTGACTGACCCAAATGTGGGGTATGCAAATGGAAGCATTAATAGCAGGAACAGAGGGATCTCGGGATCCCTTAAGGTTATCATGCAAGTTGATATGGAGTGCTGAGCTTCATTAGCTAGGGATTGGGTGGCATGATTAGCATAGCGGTTAGCTCAATGCTGTTAGAGTTCCAGCGACTGAGACTCAAATTCCATGCTGTCTGTAAGGAGTCTGTACATTCTCTCCTTGTCTGCATGAATTTTCTCCAGGTGGTTGGGTTTCCTCACACCCTCCAAACCTTACCTGCGTTGTGAGTCAATTGGGTGTAGTTGGGTGGCTCAGCCTCATGGGCTGCCTCCTTACAAGAAGAATGTGGATGCTTCAGTGAGTGTGCAGAGATTGACCAGGATGTTCTCTGGTTTGGAGAACATGTCTTATGAAGCAAGGTTGACAGAGCTAGGAATTTTCTCCTCGGAGTGGTGAAGGATGAGAGGTGACTTAATAGAGTTATACAAGATTATGAGAGGTTGAGATAAGGTGGGAGGCCAGCACCTTTTTCCCCCAAGGTGACAATAACAAATATTGGAGGATCTGTTTAAAGTGAGTGGAGGAAAGTTTAGGGGAGTCAGAGGAAGTAGGCAAGGTAATAAATGAGTTATTTGCACCAGTTTACCGAAGAGAAGGACATGGATAGTGATAGGCACATAATTTGGAGAATGCTATTATCATTAGGGGATTTTGTGATCAAGAAAGAGGTGGTGTTGGGCAGGACATGAGTATAAAAGTACGGAAGTCACTCTGCAGCTTTATAAAACTTTGGCCATATTTGGAATACTGTATGCATATTATGGTTATCCCATTACAGGAAGGATGTGGAGGCTTTGGAAAAGGTACAAAAGTTTACCAGGGTGTTGAATGGTTTAGAGGGTATGGGCTTTGGACATTGGAAAAACTTGGGTTGTTTTCTTTGGAGTGAAGAAGGCTGAGAGGGAACATAGAGACATCGATAGCATGGACAGTTAAAATCATTTCTCCAGGGTAAAAGCATCACACTCGAGAGGACATATGTTTACAGCGAGGCCAGGAAGCTGAAGGGAGATGTTATACTCATTGGAATTTGGAAGAATGAAAGGGGATCTCATTTAAACATTAAAAAATTCAGACAGGACTAGATAGGTTAGATGCAGGAAGAATGTGATTGATATCTAGAACAAGGGGTTACAGTCTAAGGAGAAGGATGAAGCCATTAGAATTAAAATGAGAACACTTCTGATTATTTAGAGAGTTGAGAACTCATGGAATGGCCTGTCAGAAAGTTGCTGAAGTCAGTTTATGAGATGTATTCACAAGGGAGTTGGATGTGGCCCTTGTTGCTAAAGAGACCAAAGGATATGAAGAGAAAGCAGGGCATCGAAATCAGCAATGATTATATTGAATTTTGGAGCAGGTTCTAAGGGCTGAATGGCCTTTCTTACATCTATTCTGTATGTGTCAATGTTTCCAGTGTGAATGGGTCCCTCATGGACAAAGACTGGAGAATTTGTAATGAGAAACAAGGACGGCAAAGGAATTAAATACCCACTTTGCAGTTGTTCATGAAGAAATAGCATGGTTAGCAGTGGTTAGCACAGCACTATTACAGCACTAGTGACCTTGGTTCGAATCCAGTACTGACTGTAAGGAATTTGTATGTTCTCCCCATGTCTGCATGGGGTTTCTCCTATGGTTTTTTCCCACCCTCCAAAAACGTAAAAATTGCAGGTTAATTTGGGTGTAATTGGGCAGCACAGGTTTAAATGGCTAGTCTCAGATTCCACTGTGATGTAAATAAAATATAAAATTTAAGACATATGAATTTTCCAGAAATAGTGGAGAAAAAAGGATTTAGTGAGAATAAGGAACTGAAGTAAATAAATATAAGTAAAAGACTTGAGAAGTTGTAAAATTAAAAACCAAAACATTTCAAGATCACCACCTATCATACGAGACTATGTCAAATACCTTCGTGTTAAGGTAACATCTACTGACCAACCCATTTTCACCTCCTCAAAAAAATTCAATCAAGTCCATAAGACAAGATGACCATCCTTAGTAAGACCATGGTTTTCCAAATCCTATCAGATAAGTATCCTATCTAACAGCTTTTCTATCAATGATGTAAGGCTCACCATCCTATAATCTGCTCGATTAACTCCACTGTATTTCTTAAATCAGCTCTCCAGTCCTCTTGGACTTCACCTGTGGTTAGATAGGATTCACAGAAAGCCCCCAGCAATCTCCTTTTTTGACTCTCTTAATTACTTGGGATAGATCTTTTCAGCCACTGGGAACATTTACAAAACCATCAGACGTAAGCAGAAATAGGCTATTCAGCCCAATGAGTCTGTCCCACCATTTGATCCGTTTCCCCACTCAGCCCCACTGCCTGACCTTCTCCCCATAACCTTTGATGCCCTGATCATCAAGAACCTATCAATCTCTGTCTTAAATACACCCAATGACTTGGCCTCCACAATCACCTGTGGCAACAAATTCCACAGATTCATCACCCTCTGGCTAAAGAAATTCCTCCTCCTCATCATCTCTAAGGGATGCTCTTCAATCCTGAAATTGCGCTCCCTTGTCCTGGACTCTCCCTCCATGGGAAACAACTTTTCTACCTCTTCTCTGTCCATGCCTTTCAATATTCAAATTGCTTCAATGAGATCCCCTCTCATTATTCTAAATTCCAACGACTAGTCCAGGATCCATCAAACATTCCTCATATTGATAACCCTTTTTTCCCAGAATCATCGTTGCGAACCTTCTCTGAACTGTCTCTAATGTCAGGACATCCTTTCTTAAATGAGGAGCCCAAAACTGCTCACCAGAGCCTCAACATCACTTCCTTGCTCTTATATTCTATTTCTCTAGAAATGAATGCCAGCATTGCATTTGCCTTCTTCACCACTCACTCAATGCAAGTTTACCTTCAGGGTATCTTGCACAAGGACTCCAAATTCCCTTTGCATCTGGGAATTTTCAATTTTCAGTTCAATTTATTGTCAAGCAATAAAAACAGGGTCATATTACATGAACTTGCTTTTGTCTGCTGTAAGGTAGAGAGATTCACCATCGGCAGAAATTGCCTGAAGTGCCTCTTACAGTCAGAGAAAGAATAAAAGAGAGTCTCTCAGAGTCACCAAATGTCTGCAGCTACACAGAGACCAGTTCAAACCATCGGCAACCTGAGATCCAGATCTGAACCTCCAATATGATTAGGAACCCTTCAGTGCCCTTTTGGCAAACCCTTGCATCTTGGTTCTTGTACCCCTTCAGTCAGTCTCCAGCAGTCCGCAGCCTGGCATGAGTCCCTTGAATGCAGTCGCCAGCAGCCCACAGCTTGCATGAGTTCCTCGTTTCATCACCAACAGCTCGAAACCTGTATGTTCCTCAGCCTCAGACCCCCTCATTGGTTCGCTGCTGTGGTCACCATCCCTTGGGTTGTCTCCTTTGCTTCTCCTTCTCAGATGGGTGGGGGGGGGAGTTCTTCCCGTTATCTGGTGCCCTACACCAGTCCTCCCCTTCCCTGGAGTCTGCAACCCCTCATGGCCACTGCCGATCATAGATGCCACCATCTTGGGTGCAGACCCTGTGGTCGCGGGATTTTAAATAAAACCACTATTGGCTCCATTTACAGGCTGTTCAAAGCCTATATGGAGCTGACAGCAGTCAGACTTGGTGGTGGATCCCGTGGGAGCACTGTTACTCCACTCCCCGTTCTCCGTGAGTCCACACCAGCAAGAAAGCGGCTGTTAAATGCTCTGGCATTTTTATAATCTAGCCTGTCCTTTAGATAAAGATTAAGGGATAAATTCCCTTCTTTATTCAGCCTGCTTGTCACTTCTTCAAAGAAATCAAAAGGTTTGTCAAGCAAGATTTTCCCTAAAGGAAACCATGGCTTTGGCCTATCTTGTCAAGTGCCTCCAAGTACTCCATAACCTCATCCTTGACAATCGACTCCAACATTTTCCCAACCACTGATGCCAGACTGACTGGTCTGTAATTTCCTTTCTGCTGCCTCCCTCATTACTTAAATAATCATGTGTAATTTTCCAGTCCTCTGGGACCATGTCAGAATCTATTGATTCCTGAAAGATCATTACCAATGCCTGCACAATCTCTACCACTACCTTTTTCAGAACCCAAGGGTGCAATCCATCTGGTACAGGAGCCTTATCCATCCTTGGACCATTCAGCTTCTCCTTTGAAATAGTTACTGCACAAATTCCCTTCCCTGATACCCTTCGACATCTGGTGATACCCTTTGACGTGGTGATACCCTTCGACATGTGGTGATACCCTTCGACATGTGGTGATACCCTTCGACATGTGGTGATACCCTTCGACATCTGGTGATACCCTTCGATATGTGGTGATACCCTTCGACATGTGGTGATACCCTTCGACATCTGGTGATACCCTTCGATATGTGGTGATACCCTTCGACATCTGGTGATACCCTTCGACATGTGGTGATAGCCTTCGACATGTGCACTGCTGATGTCTTCCACAATGAAGACTGATGCAAAATACTTATTTAGTTCCTTGCTATCTCCTTGTCTTTCATTATTATTTCTCTAGCATAATTTTCTACTCTCACTTCTCTTTTACACTTTATATACTTAAACAAGCTTTTTGTATCCTCTTTGATATTATATGCTAGGTTACTTTCATATTTCACCTTTTTCTTCCTAATTAGTTTTTTTTATTTACCTTCTGCAAGTTTTTATAAACTTCCTAATCCTTTATCTTCCCATTAATTTTTGCTTCCTTGTATGCCTTCTCTTTCACTTTTACATTGGTTTCGACTTCCCTTAACAACCACAGTTTCTATTTGTTTCTATTTGAATATTTCACCTTTTTTGTTATGTATTTATCCTGCGCTTTCCTCATTTCTTGCAGAAACTCCATCCATTGGTGCCTTCTTCCCCACAAGTAACTCCTGCAAATCTGCTTTGGCCAGTTCCTCTCTCATGCCACTGTATTTCCACTGAAATACCGCCACATCTGACTTTAGTTTCTCCTTGTTAAATCTCAAATTGAACTCAATCATATTGTGATCACTGTCCCCTAATGGTTCCTTGACTCCAAGCTCTCTAATCACCTCTGGTGCATTACACAACACCCAATCCAGTACAGCCGATCCCCCAGTGGGCTCATCAACAAGTTGCTCTAAAAAGCCATCTCATAGGCTTTCTACAAATTCTCTCTCTTGAGATCTACTCCCAACCTGGTTTTCCCTATCTACCTGGTGAATATTTATTGGATTTTCTCTTCTTCTGTCTCATTCCAGTGCTGTGTGAGTCTGTGATAAGCCAACGTGCAACTGGTCCTCAGATCCAGGGTGTGATAATGTAATGGGGTGGGGGGGGAGCGTATTATACTGATGGCGGCGCTGCTGGATCTGCTGTAATGGCAGCGTTGGCACTAGTGCGAACCTAGGAGAGTGGGGAGTGGAGACACATTGCTGCTCCTCAGAGTTCTACAATCCAGTTGTGATGTCAATGACTCCATACAGGCCTTAAACAGCACTTTGGAGGAGCTGATTTTTAAAAAATAATATCCTGTAATCACGGGGATTTGTGCTCAGGGAGCGGCGCCTATGCTGGGAAGCAGGCCATGAGGGGTTGTAGGCTTCAGGGGAGCAGCAGACTTGGTGCAGGGCACCAGAAATGGGGGAACACTCCCTGTTGAGAAAGAGAAGCCTGGAGATAACCCTCCAGGGAAGGTGACCACGGCAGCAGACCAGCTAGGGGTTCAGCGGCTAAAGGACCCACACAAGTTGTGGGCTGCTAGTGACTTGCCGATAAAGGACTTATACCAGTCAGTGGGGTGCTGGAGACGGGCTCAGGGGAACCAGGAATCAATCAGACCTGGGATTTGAGAGGTGCTGAGGGCAACAAAGGTTCCTGAAGGGTCTCAGTTACTGAAGGCTTCCTGATCATATCAGAGTTTTGGGTCTGGAGCTTGGGTTGCTGTGGAACTCATAGGAGTCTGTGTGGCTGTAGAGGCTGTGGGAGCACTGGAGGCGAATCCAATGGGCACTCAGTATCTATGAAGGGACTCTCTTTTGCTTCTCTTTCTCTTACTGTAAGGGGCGCCGTGTAATGATGACTTTATTTGCCTTACAGCAGACAAACATTAATGAATTTCGTATTGACAATAAAAGGAATCTTGAATCTTGAGCATTATCTAGTTGTGTGTTTGGGCAGAAATACCATTCACAAAGCATGAAACAACATTTGGAGCTTGATAGGGTGGAGCTTATGACATGCTCAAGAGGTTAGCCATTCAGGAATGAGATGAGGAGGAATCATTTTCCTCAAAAGCTGATGAATCTATGAAATTCTCAAGCCCACACTCCTACTTATTATGGTTTTGTTGCTGGTGTTTAGTGCATCAAGGCCCAGTGATGTTTTTCCCATCTCTTTGTGGAACTCGGAACATACAAACTATTAACATATAGCTTCCACATGCATCTGTAGAGGCCAGGTCATTGAGAGTGTTTAAGGCAGAGATTGATAGCTATCTGAATAGTCATGGTATCAAAGCTTGGAGAGAAGGCAGGGGAGTGAGTGAATGGATCAGTTCATGATGGAATGGCAGAGTGGACTCAATGGGCCAAATGGCTTACTTCTGCTCCTATGTCTTATGGTCTTTCCAAACACCCCACTTTCGTAATGATAACAAATCTGTCCTCTGCACATTGTGTGTATTGAAGGGTTGAGATATTTATCTGTGCCAGGTTTAAACATGAGTAAATCAGCGGTTCCACTTTTATAGCCTCATCATATTTGGACTAAATTTAGTTCACAGAACAATTGTACTCAAGTGACCTTTAGTTACTGCTTAATTCTCTTATGGTTCATGGACATAGGTCACAGTGTGCAATGATTTTCGAAGCCACCACTGCTTTAGGCTTACTATCCTGTGCCAGCAAGTACAACCTTGAGATGAAAGTCAGCGCCTCTGCAATGCCAGAAGACTCCAAACAAATGAAGATCAGAAGGATTGGGAAGGGAGACGATAGTCAATGGGCAGAGAATGAATGCAAGGATCACTGTGCGGCTGCATCATTCCATGGAAGGTGTGTATGTGAGTAGGTCATTCAACACAACTGGCCCAACAGGCAGCTCAAAACCACCACAAGTAACAGCAGCACAATCCCATTGTCTTTTTGTCTTTGACCTGAAATGTTAACTATTCACAAGAACACAGGAGCAGAAGGAGGCAGGGCCCCTCAAACCTGCTCTACCATTCAATTTATTCATGGATGATCTGCCTCAGGCCTCTTTGTCAAGTCAAGTTTATAAGTAAAACAGGAAAATCTGCAGATACTTTGGCTTGGCTTCGCGGACGAAGATTTATGGAGGGGGTAAATGTCCACGTCAGCTGCAGGCTCGATTGTGGCTGACAAGTCCGATGCGGGACAGGCAGACACGGTTGCAGCGGTTGCAGGGGAAAATTGGTGGGTTGGGGTTGGGTGTTGGGTTTTTCCTCCTTTGCCTTTTGTCAGTGAGGTGGGCTCTGCGGTCTTCTTTAAAGGAGGTTGCTGCCCGCCGAACTGTGAGGCGCCAGGATGCATGGTTTGAGGCGCCAGGATGCATGGTTTGAGGCGAGATCAGCCCACTGGCGGTGGTCAATGTGGCAGGCACCAAGAGATTTCTTTAGGCAGTCCTTGTACCTCTTCTTTGGTGCACCTCTGTCACGGTGGCCAGTGGAGAGCTCGCCATATAACACGATCTTGGGAAGGCGATGGTCCTCCATTCTGGAGTCGTGACCCACCCAGAGCAGCTGGATCTTCAGCAGCGTGGACTCGATGCTGTCGGCCTCTGCCATCTCGAGTACTTCGATGTTAGGGATGAAGTCGCTCCAATGAATGTTGAGGATGGAGCGGAGACAACGCTGGTGGAAGCGTTCTAGGAGCCGTAGGTGATGCCGGTAGAGGACCCATGATTCGGAGCCGAACAGGAGTGTGGGTATGACAACGGCTCTGTATACGCTTATCTTTGTGAGGTTTTTCAGTTGGTTGTTTTTCCAGACTCTTTTGTGTAGTCTTCCAAAGGCGCTATTTGCCTTGGCGAGTCTGTTGTCTATCTCGTTGTCGATCCTTGCATCTGATGAAATGGTGCAGCCGAGATAGGTAAACTGGTTGACCGTTTTGAGTTTTGTGTGCCCGATGGAGATGTGGGGGGGCTGGTAGTCATGGTGGGGAGCTGGCTGATGGAGGACCTCAGTTTTCTTCAGGCTGACTTCCAGGCCAAACATTTTGGCAGTTTCCGCAAAACAGGACGTCAAGCACTGAAGAGCTGGCTCTGAAGTAAAAACACAATGCTGGGCAAACTCAGCAGGTCAAACAGTGTCCTTAATAGAACAAAGATAAAGGTACATATACTGACATTTTGGGTTTGAATGGATGCCTGCCGACATTTTTCCATACCTTGATGAAAGGCTCAAGCCTGAAACGTCGGTTATGTATTTTTTATCTTTGCTATATAAAGGACAGAGGCAGACAGACAATGAAAATGACAGATGGATGAACATCAAGGTTAGAAACAGGGGAGGCAATAATTACAATTCGGAGGATCAGAGACAGTGATGGATGGAGAGACATGATCGCCCATGCAGAACAGCAAGGCAACTGAATGAACATTTTTCTCATACCTTGATGAAGCTCAAAACATTGTTAATGTATCTTTATCTTTGCCACATAAAGGACACTGTCTGACCTGCTGAGTTTCTCCAGCATTCTGTTTTTATTTCAAGTCAAGCTTATTGTCATCTGATTGTACAAATGCAACCCGACGAAACAGCGTTCTTGGTCCTCAGTGCAAAACACGCAGGCACACAACCAGACATAACACACATACAGACAAGTATTCATGTATACAAATAAGTAAATAAATATTGTTTCATGAATAGGAGAGTCTCGGGTGGTTAGTGCGAGCAGCTCCTTTGGTCCTTCAGCATTCTCTGCCTGTGGGAAGAAGCTGTTCCTCAGGTGGCTCTGATGCTCCTGTATCTCTTCCCTGATGGGAGCAGCTGAAAGATGCTGTGTGCAGGGTGGAAGGGGTCCTCAAAGATTTTGCACGCCCTCTTCAGCCAATGATCCTGGAAGATCATGTTGATGGGGGTGGGGGAGGGAGACCAGTGATTCTCTCTGCAACTCTTATGGTCCTGTGGATTGACCTCCGATACATTTCTCTGCAGCAATTGTACTGTACTGTGATGCAGCCTGCCAGGAAACATTTGATAGAGCTCCTGTAGAGGTTGATATAACAGTGACTAGTAGCCATGCTCTCTTCTCCTTTTCTGTTCCAGATCCACTTCAATTTCCCAAGTTTTTAAAATAAAAATCACCAATGTCCTCTTTAAATCTTCAAGTGCTCTAGCCTCAACAACCATCCTGAGAATTCCAGAGATTCCCTAACTGCTGTGCGAAGAAATACCCATGCACCTTCATTTTAAATGACCCCACCTCTCATACTTAAACTGTTTCTCTTTTGAGATGGTCTACCAGCTGACATATTTTGACTAGTAAATGCTGGGGTGTCGACGTACATGCAATATAGAAAGTCAAGTCTGGAATATTGATCCCATTACAATGTAATTTGAGAACAAAGTCATGAGGAACACTGCAATTGTAAATGGGTTTAAGGCACGTGACTCACACAGCATGCTCATTCATCTTCATTCATAGTCGCAGGATAAATTCCTAGGAGATGGAGTTGTGTGAGTGTCCATGGAAACCTGCGGATCAATAGAGACCTTGAGGCACAGGAGCATTGGAAGATCAGGTGGATAGGGACGTGAAAGAGGTGTTTGGCATCCCTGCCTTCATCAGGCAGGATACTGAATATAAAAGCTGGCACCTCATGATACAGATGCATAAGATGATGGTGAGACTGTGGGCAATTCTGATTATTGAGTTAAGGGAAGGATATATGGAAAGATTGTGGAGGAAATTCATCAGCATGTTGCTGGGACTGGAGGGCTTGAGTTACAGGGAGAATTTAGATAGGCTGTGCCTTTATGCCCTGGAGTGTGGGAGGCTGAGGAGTGTGAATAAAGTAAATATTCACAGTCTTTTTCCCCAGGGGACACAATTCTAGAATGAAAGAGCAGAGGTTTAAGGTGAGTGGGCAGATATTTAGGATGGACTTGAGGGACAACTTTCTCACTCAGAGGGTGGTCCATATCTGCAATAAACTGCAGAGGAAATTATAGAAGACGGAATGATTGTGGCATCCAAAAACATTTGGGCAGATGTATGGACAGGAAGAGCTTAGAAAGACATACATGACTGTAGGCAAATGGGATGGCCCATTTAGTGCTATGTGACTCTGAGTTTATGTGTGCTGAGTAAAATGAACCTGTATTCACAGGGATTTAAAGATAGGTTAAGGGGAACATTAGAGGAGTAGAACACACTATCAGTGGAAGTGGTAGGTCTTCTTTCTTCTTTGGCTTGGCTTCGCGGATGAAGATTTATGGAGGGGTAAATGTCCACGTCAGCTGCAGGCTCGTTGGTGACTGACAAGTCTGATGCGGGACAGGCAGGCATGGTTGTAGCAGTTGCAAGGGAAAATTGGTTGGTTGGGGTTGGGTGTTGGGTTTTTCCTCCTTTGTCTTTTGTCAGTGAGGTGGGCTCTGCGGTCTTCTTCAAAGGAGGTTGCAGCCCGCTGAACTGTGAGGCGCCAAGATGGACGGTTGGAGACGATATCAGCCCACTGGCGATGGTCAATGTGGCAGGCACCAAGAGATTTCTTTAAGCAGTTCTTGTACCTCTTCTTTAGTGCACCTCTGTCTCGGTGGCCAGTGGAGAGCTCGCCATATAACACGATCTTGGGAGGGCAATGGTCCTCCATTCTGGAGACGTGACCCACCCAGCGCAGTTAGGTCTTCAGCAGCGTGGATTCGATGCTTGCGGATTCTGCCAGCTCGAGTACTTCGATGTTGGTGATGAAGTCATTCCAATGAATGTTGAGGATGGAGCGGAGACAGCACTGATGGAAGTGGTAGGTAGAGTATCAATATATACATATAAGAGAAGATTGGATGCGTACATGGATGGGAAGGGTATGAAGGACTGTGGTCCAGAAGACTAGACATCATAATAGTCTGGCTTGGACTAGATGGGCCAAATGTCCCTGTGCTGCAGTTTTTTATGGTTCTAATCATCCTGTTAAGTGGAAAAACTTCCTCCTGAGGTGCCTGTTGTTGCAGAAGTGAGTCTTCAGCCAATTGTGATATCAGTAGGTGGCTGACAGTAATAGACAGTGCATGATATGGGACCAGAAATATCCCAGCTGGAAAGCCAAAACCTTATATTCCTGAACTAATTACATACTCCAGTCAATTTATTCCAGGACAGTTAAAATACTTTGTGCAAGTGGAAGGGCTGCTGTTGAAGTCAGCAAGGGTGGCATAGTTCACGCAATGCTGTTACTGCACCAGCGATCAGGACTGGGATTCAAATCCCATGCTGTTTGTACATTCTCCCCATGTCTGTGTGGGTTTTCCCTGGGGACTCTGGTTTCATTCCACTGTTCAAAACGTATGAGACTGTAGGTCAATTGGATGTAATTGGCTGCAATGGCAGATTAACTACCACTTGGGTCCCTAGGCTGAGCTTTAGTAAGGATCCCACTGACCTTGCCCTCCCACCCTTTCGTTGAATAGATAAAGTGACATTAAGTTACGTGACATAACATATTAACAGTTCTAAAGTGGTCAATATTGACCCTTGAGGGTCGATGGGACTATCCAAGGGGTTGTAAAATGCCAGAGGGTCGATAAATGTGGGGGGGGGGGTTTCCATTGAACTTTTGGGGTCAAAAGAATTGTAGAGCCCAACATCCCCGCTCCTGCTCTGGTGCTCAATGTCCCTGGTCTTGCTCCAGAGCCCAATGACCCGGTCCTGCTGGCCTCCTTCTTTCTGGGCCCCTAGGTTTAAGCCTACTCAGCCTAATGGTTAATCCGCTACTGATTGGGTGTTGCGGACTCATGCGCTGAAAGGGCCTGTTACCGTGTGGTATGTCTAAAAAAATAAATATGGAACATAGGGTGGACAGTTAGAATCCATCTGCAGGGTCAAAGCAGTAAGTTTAAGGGAGATGTACTGGGAAAATATTTTACACAGAGGCTGCCAGGAGTGGTGTTGGAATCAGATACAACTGTAGTGTTTAAGAGGATTTTAGATGGATTCATGAATATGAAGAGGATGTGGGGATATCTACCAGCAGATTTGTAGTTTGATTTAGGCATCCTTTTTGGCACAGACACATGGGCCTGACTTGTACTGTTCTAGGTGGTTGATGTAATTCAACCCTGATCCTATTGCAGAGCTGTCTAAATGGGCCAGTTACAGTTCCTGCACTTTGGTACATATATTCACAGTACTGGTCAGTGTGTCCAACCACAATACACTAAATGGAATGTGAAATTGCACCATAAAAGCAATGCCCACCCGAGTACACCAGCTCTGCCACATTCACTGGCATTCTCAGTTCCTGCCAGTCATCCATCTTGTCCTTGAGTGACCTTGCAAATTTTCAAGCCTGTGGATAATTCATCTGGAGCCAGATTAAAATCATTCACATTTAATGGCCAAAGGAGAGACTTCCACACAACCAGAGGCAGGTTTCCCTGCAAGTTCCCAGAGAGGGGGGCATTGCAGAAATGATGTGCTGGAGTTTACAACACCTACTTTATGTTTGAAGCATGGCTGATCCAACTTTGACTCCTATTAAGGCTGCAATCCCAGGAATGATAAATGTGGGCTGGCAGGAAGCATTCATACACATTAACTGTGATAGGATGGTTGGCAATTTGGAAAGGACAGGCTGTCGCAAAGCACATTCCAGGGAGCTGAACAAAGCCACCACAGCCACAGCTACTAGAGCACTGTACAATATCTTCCCAACATAGTTACTGCTTCATTCTTCAACAATGTGTATGCACCTCTAACATCCTCTGCCTCTCATTCCCACCATTCTATTCTAATCATTGTACTGTGAAGTATTTCATAGTTTGTCCAAGGATACAGTGACAAAGCTTGTGAGGGAACGTCAAGGGCAACGTTAAAAGGCTTCACAAAGACACCAAAAGCAAGAGATGTCTGCGATTGCTTTGAGCTAGAATGGCAACGGTGATTGTCAAAGTCAGGAAACAGTTAGGACATTTGACAATTTTGGAGTTACTTGCAAGTAACAAATTATTTTTTTTCAAATTGAAATTAATTCTTTATTATGTGTACTGAGATACAATGAAAATATTTATGTGTTCTCTAGGCAAGTCAGCCAACCCTTCAGTGAAGGGTCCAAGCCCAAAATGTCAGTTATTTATCTTTATTTGCTATGATAAAGAACACTGTTTGACCCCAGTTTCTTCAGCAATGTGTTTTTACTTCAGTGAAACAAGTTGTGCAAAATAAAGGAAAATGGCAGAGTATAGTGTTACCAAGGAAAAGTTCAGTCTAAGGGCAATGTCATTGAACTGAGAGCTCCGTTCAATGGTGTGAACAGCTGTGAAGATGCTCACCTTGAATCTGATCTTGAGTGTTTTCAAATTCATGTATCTTCTGCCTGTTGGAGGGGGTGGGGGGAGGAGTCTGATGGGGAGGGGGGGTATGGGTCTTTTAATGTGTTGGCTGCTTTTTTGAGGCAATAGGAGATGTAGATGGAGTTGATGAAGGTGTGAGGGCCTGAGCTTGCGGTCTTGGGCAGAGCAGCTTCTCTATTTAGCTGTGATGCATTCCAACAGGATACTTTCTGCAGTTAAACAAGAAAATCTACAGACGCTGGGATCAAATGCAATACACAAATGTGCTGGAGAAACTCAGCAGGTTACACACCATCTATAGGAAGTAAAGTGTCACCAACACCTCGGGCCTGGCCCTTCGTCAAAATGTTGGTTCTCCTCTATTTCAGATGTACACTATCCCTCTCAAGCAGGTCACCTCTGCCTCAGAAGAGATCCCAATGGTCCAAGAACCTGAATCCCTCCCTCCTGCATTGGATAGCACTGGATGTTAATCCTGGGCCTGAATTGCTGGTGTGATGAGAGAGCTGCAGAGCTTTTAGTGCCACCCTCTCACCCATAGCTGAGAGCACAGACGACGAGGCATCATCCCAGCCATCGCTGCAGAGGTTGCTATCTAGAGCCAAGTCTTTCCAGTACAATTACAGTACTGGTAGCTTTCCAAGAATCCAGAAAGTTATCCTATTCTCAACAAGTAGGATGAACTTAAGCTGGCAAATTATCTCCCAATCAGTCTTTACTAAATTAACAATAAAATGATGGAAGCTACTGTTGGCTGTGCTATAAAGCAGCAGTCTCCAATAACGTGCTTGCTGATGCCCAATTTGGGCCAAGATCTGAATTCTGGAGATGAGAGTGACTGCCCTTGACATCAAGACTATATTTGACAGTTTACTAACAAGGTGTCCTGGTATAAGGTGCAATAGGACTGCTTTAAGACCATGGACTGGAGCTGTTTCAGGGAAGCAGCCATCTATAATGATCATAGAGGAGTACATGAACTCAGTGACTGGCTACATCAGCAAGTGCATCGAGGATGCCACTGAGATTAAATGCTTCACAACCAGGGCTAACCAGAAACCATGGTTGGATGTAGAAGTCTGGGCACTTCTCAGACATCATGATGCTGCCTTCAGGACAGGAGACAAGATGGCACTAAGATCAGCCAGGGCTGAAGTCTCCTGTGCAATCCAGAAGACATAGCGTAGGCATGTATAGAAGATCCATGGTCAGCTACACAAGGCACATGTGGCAAGGGATCAAGAAATAACAGATCACAAGACAATCTTGCAAGCCAAAGAAAACGACTCCTTCCTTCTGAACAGACAGAACACCTTCTATGCACAGTTTATCGAGAAGAACAGGATGACGCTGAAGAAAGCTCCATGTCCCCCTGATGAATGGACTCCCTGCATAACCATGGTCAGGGGAAGAGAACATTATCCAAGGTGAACCTACACAAGGCAGCGGGATCAGACAATGTACCTGGTCGGGTACTGAGGGTCTGCGCAGACAAACTGACGGAGGTCCTTATGGATATCTTCAACTCATCACTGCAGCAATCTACCATCCTCATGGGTTTCAAGACAGCCACCATCATCCGGTAACAGGTCTCAATGACTACCGCCCTATGGCACTGTCCTCCACCATTATGAAGTCATTCAAGTGTCTGGTGATGGAACATATCAAAGTGCACCTCCTAGAGACACTGGACCCATTTCAATTCACCTAAGGACAGAACCGTTCCACTTATGATGCTGTAGCCTTGTCCCTCTACTCCGTCCTGACCCACCTGGAAAACGAAGACACATTGGCCAGGTTGCTGTTCATTGACTTCAGCTTGGCATTTAATATGATCATTTCCCAGAGGCTGGTAAAGATGCTGTCCTTGCTGTGGGACTCAAAGCCCCTCTCTATAACTGGATTTTGCAGTTCTTAATGGAAAGAACAGTCTGGCACCATCATGTTGAGCACTGGCTAACTTCAGGGCTGTATGCTCTGCCTGCTTCTGTTCATGCTACTGGCCTACTGCATCGCTAGATCCAGCTCCCACAATGTCTTCAGTTTTCAGATGACGCGATAGTAGTTGGCCTCTCATCAGCAACAACCATGAGATGGACTACAGAAAATCTTGTGGTATGGTGTGAAAATAACAATCTGATTCTTAATGTGTATAAGACAAAGGAGATGATTGTGGACTTCACAAGGTCTAGGACGACCACCCTCCACTACACATCAGTAACTCTGTAGTGGAGAGAGTAGGAAGCATCAAATTCCTTGGAGTTAACTTAAGTAGTGACCTATCCTGGACCCATAACATCTCCTCACTTGTCAGGAAGGCACAACAGTGACTGCACTTCTTGAGAAGAATGAGATCACCACCCTGTCGATTTTCTACAGGAGCTCTATCGAGAGAATCCTGGCCAGCTGCATCTCAGTGTATGGTTGTTGTAGAGCAGGGGTGTCAAACTCAACTTCACAGAGAGCCAAAATTAAAAACTTGGACTAAGTCGTGGGCCAAACTAAATATTTATTGTAAATTTTCAACAACATCTGCATGTTTTCTTTTCTTTCAACATATGTAATGTTAAACTTTTTCTTATTAAAATAAATGTTTAATAATAGTTTTGGTTAAACTCTTTCCAGAAGAAGCATTAACAAATGAGAAATAAAATATTCAATAAATAATATTTCTCTATAGCCTTAAAGCTCCTTTTAAATGTATTTTTTTTCACAAGCCAACAAGTCAAAAAAATAACAACTTGCTTCAATGAAAATCAAATCTTTCAATGATGAACAGTCCAAAGTTAACCAAAGAAAATATGAATCCAAGCTTAGCTTGCCTCACTGTGATTTACTCTGATGCACCTGGGTCTAAACCAGATACTTGGCATCTCTTCTTAGATGCAAGTTCATCAAACTCTGGGGTCAGAGTTTGCCTCCCACCTGTCTTGAAAGGTCCTGTTTTCTGTCTTTCGTTTGGCCATTTTTCGTAAGGGGATTATTACATGTGAGTTGGGCGACAGGTGGCAGATGGTAATGAAAGTAAAGAGAGGAGGTGGGGGCGATTAGCGGGCTGACAGGCCGGCGCCAACGCATCTGCAAAGCATTCTGGGATTTGTAGTATTAGCTGTGCATGCGCTATACTGGCGCAGCGGCCAGCGGACCAGCTCTAATACATATTTGATATGATCTTGCAGGCCAAATATAATTATATCACGGGCCAAATTTGGCCCACGGGCCTGAGTTTGACATGTGTGCTCTACACTGTCCACAACTCCACCAATGCTTCATATCATTTGCAAATTTATAAACCCACCCACCCCTCTTTTCTCATCCAAGTGAAAACAATGCTGGAGAAACTCAGCAGGTCAAACAGTGTTCTTTTATAGCAAAGATAAAGATACATAACCAACGTTTCGGGCTTGAATCCTTCATCAAGGTATGAGCAAAATGTAGGCATGTCTGTTGTCGAGCATTGGATCAAAGGTCAAGCCACAGGACCAAAAGAGCAGCAGAGGAGTCTCCCTCCCACCATCGATATGATCTACCAGGGTTGTTGTCTGAAGAGGGAATGCCAAATCATAGAGGATCCCTACCACCCTGCACCTAACATCTTCCACCTACTCCCATCAGGAAAAAGATACAGGAGCATCAGAGGCAGAATCACCAGGCTGAGAAATAGTTTCTTCCCACGAACAATGAGACGACTGAACGACTAATGAACTGCTAATGCAATCTCTCCGAGACGTTACTACTATGTAACAATATTTATTTATTTTTATATATGTACTGCATATGAATTACTTGTAAATATGTATTTCTTTAAACGTGTTTGCATGTTTTTACACTGAGGACTGAAGAGTGCCATTTTGTCCAGTCCTCCATCAGCTAGCTCCTCACCATGACCACCAGCCCCCCCCACATCTCCATCGGGCACACAAAACTCAAAACGGTCAACTAGTTTACCTATCTTGGCTGCACTATTTCATCGGATGCAAGGATCGACAATGAGATAGACAACAGACTCGCCAAGGCAAATAGCGCCTTTGGAAGACTATGCAAAAGAGTCTGGAAAAACAACCAACTGAAAAACCTCACAAAGATAAGTGTATACAGAGCCGTTGTCATACCCACACTCCTGTTCGGCTCCGAATCATGGGTCCTCTACCGGCATCACCTACGGCTCCTAGAACGCTTCCACCAGCGTTGTCTCCGCTCCATCCTCAACATTCATTGGAGCGCCTTCATCCCTAACATCGAAGTACTCGAGATGGCAGAGGCCGACAGCATCGAGTCCACGCTGCTGAAGATCCAGCTGCGCTGGGTGGGTCACGTCTCCAGAATGGAGGACCATCGCCTTCCCAAGATCGTGTTATATGGCGAGCTCTCCACTGGCCACCGTGACAGAGGTGCACCAAAGAAGAGGTACAAGGACTGTCTAAAGAAATCTCTTGGTACCTGCCACATTGACCACCGCCAGTGGGCTGATCTCGCCTCCAACCGTGCATCCTGGGGCCTCACAGTTCGGCGGGCAGCAACCTCCTTTGAAGAAGACCGCAGAGCCCACCTCACTGACAAAAGACAAAGGAGGAAAAACCCAACACCCAACCCCAACCAACCAATTTTCCCCTGCAACCGTGTCTGCCTGTCCCGCATCGGACTTGTCAGCCACAAACGAGCCTGCAGTTGACGTGGACATTTACCCCCTCCATAAATCTTCATCCGCGAAGCCAAGCCAAAGACTTTACAATTCTATAATAATAATCAACTTGAACATGAATTTGAACTAAAAGAAGTAAATGGGAATGGAAGAGAAATAACTCCAAGCACTGGAGCCTTATCTCGCAGGAAGGGAGAGTGGGTGTGGCAGGTTCATTATCCTAGCTGTAAATTTCTCTTTTTGGTTGTGACCCAGGTCCAATGATCTCCTGCTGCTTCATGAACAACGTTCTTTCCAGTCTGAGATTAGATGTGGAATGGTTGCTAATAATCATGCAATATTTAATTGTATTTGCAGCTCGGCAAAGAGAGCAGCCAATGCCTGCATGTATCAAGTCAGAGACAACATTCAGGAATGGACACTACCACAAATGCCAGCTAATAACCATCTCCAAAAGGGGAAAGTCTAACCATCTACCCCTGACATTCAATGGCATTAACTGCCACCAATATCCTGCAGGATACTGTTGATCTGAAACTCGATGGGACCTGTTGTAGGAGCAGGAGTAAATTTTTCCACTGGGAGGTGAGACTAGAACGAGGGGCATAGCCTCAAGATTTGGGGTAGTAGATTTAGGACAGAAATCAGGAGGAACTGCTTTACCCTGAGGGTGGTAAATCTGTGGAATTTTCATTGCCCATTGAAGCAATGTATATATTTAAGACAAGGTTTGATAGATCAGTCATGATCACATTGAATGGTGAAACAAGCTCGATGGGCTGAATGGCCAACTCCTGCTTATATTTCTTGTGTTCTTATCATACATTTCCATTACCTTGAGGGCAGTTCCAACAGGACTCACTTCCACCTTCTCAAGAGCAACTGGGGAACGGCAATTAATGTAGGTCTTCACAACTACACCCAGATCCTAAAAAGAAATTGAACAAAAGAGAAAATGTATTAATCTGATACAAAACTGATTGGTTGGAAATATACAGTAGCAGTAACAAGTGCTGGTTGGCAGGTTGTGAATAATTATATTTCCCAGTGTGTGGACTGGAATGAGCTAGCAAAGATATGGTTGGACACATTGATCTGAAGAATTAAGAGGACACATGGACCTTAGAAAGACTTATTACAATATTTTCCAAACCAAATTTTGGAGAGAATCAAGAACTTAAGAGATGAAAATACAGAAAAATCTAAGAATCTGCAGCAAATTCACAGGATAAATAGAAAGACAAATAGTATGCTGTTTTTTATCCTAGGGGTTGGGGCACAAAGCAGTGAAGGTAATGTTAAACGTCTGGACAGAGTTCTGCATAGGCTCCATAACGGAGTAGCTGTTTAATTTGTTTCATACAGCAGAAAGAAAGATAAGGCTTTTATGAGGTGTCCATAATGATAGAGGGACCTTGTTATGAGGCTACATTATAAAAACCTGTCTTGTATTTCCCTCTGCGCTTGTAGTTGTGTCATATGTTTGTGCTTGCAGAAACTTCTGATTTTTTAAAAACAATTTGATGAACAGTTAGAAAATTATCTTCTCTAGTGACTGATGTAGTACAGGATGTCAGAAACTTTGTGCAGCACAGTGGTCCATAAGATCATAAGAAGTAGAGCAGAAGTAGATGTCCTCTGTGTTGTCAATCCTGCTCTGCATTCATTAAGATCATGGCTGATCTAGTTGTGAAATTAGTTCCACTTACCTGCCTTTTCACCATAGCCCTTAATTACTCTGCTATGCAAACATCGATCAAACTCTGTTTTAACTATATTTAACGAGGTAGACCCGTCTGTTTCCTTGGGAAGAGAATGCCACAAATTCATTACTCTGAGAAAAGTTTGATCTTAAATCTACTCCCTCGAATCTTGATGTTATGCCCCCTAGTCCTAGCCTCACCAACCAGGAGAAACAACTTTCTTGCCTCTGTTTATCCCTTTCATAATTTTATATGTTTCTTTTAGATCTTTCATTCTTCTGAATTCGAGAAAGTATAGTTCCCAGAAACTCAATCTCTCCTCATCAGCTTACCCCCTCATCCCTGGAATCAACCTGGTAAACCTCCTCTGCATTGCCTCCAAAGCTAGTACATCTGCATGCAGTACTCCAGATGCAACATTACCAATACCTTGTACAGTTGCAGCAGAACTTCGCTGCTCTTAAATTGAATCCCTCTAGCAACGAAGGATTACATTCTATTTGCTTTTTTGATTACCTCCTGCACCTGCAAACTAATGTTTTGCAATTCATGTACACGCACTCTGAAGTCCCTCTGCAGAACACCATACTGTATTCTTTCACTATTTAAATAATAATCTGATCTATTTTTCCTTATGAAATGGATGACTTTGCATTTACCGACATTGTACTCCATCTCCCAGAACCTTGCCCACTTATTTCACCTATCTATATTTCTCTTTTGATTCTGTTCTCTGTATAATTTGCTTTTCTACTCAACTTCATGTCGTCAGTAAACTTAGCTATGCTACACTTGATTCCTGCTTCCAAATCGTTAATGTACATCCTGAATACTTTTGGGCCCAGCACTGATCTCTGCGGCACTCCTCTCACTACTGATTGCAAACCAGAAAAACACCCACTTATCCCAACTCTCTGCCTTCTATTGGTTAACCAGTACATTATCCTCAACTCATTGCATCTCTATCTTATATAGTTATGTCTTTTTTGATGTCCTTTGTGCCCCAGCAGGTAGTGTTGCTGCCACACAGTTCCAGTGACTTGTGCATGTACTATCTGCAATGTGTGGGATTTTCTCCAGCTGTTCCAGTTTCCTCAAAAACATGCTCATAGTTCTAGTGGCCACGACAATGGGTCAATGACCTCTCAGGCAGGTGGGCCACAGGAGAATCGGGGCAGTTGATGGACATGGGAGGAAGAATAGATTATAAGGAAATACGTGAGGGAAATTAAACTAATGAGATTGTGCTGAGAGACGCGTGCCATGCTACTCTGTCTTAAGAATGTGGAACAGTACAGCAAAGGAACAGGCCATTTGGCCCATGTCCAAATCAAACTGAAACTTTGTGGTTTGCAAGTGGTAGGTATCTCTCCATCTCCTACATATTCATTGGTTTTTCTAGAAGCCTCTTTAGCACTATTATTGCATATGCTTCTACCACTACCCCTGGAACTCATTTGAGATAGCCCCCACCTCCATCTGGTTCCGCTGTTTCCATTCCTTCTTTACCTACTCTTGTACTTGTTTTTCCCTCTCTTTCTTCCCCTCCCCCTTTCCTAGTGGTCTCTCCCTCTACTTCCTCTCTCACACCTTCTGTCCTATCACCTCTGGATCCCTCCCCCAGCTTCCCCCCCCCCCCCCCCCCACCATTCCTTTGTATACATAATATAATCTCCTTCACACTGGTGTTGATAAGGCTCCAGACCTGAACTTTTGTCTGACCATTTCTACTTGTGGCTGTCTAAGGTTCTCCCGCAAATCTTTGATGTGCTTTAAAGCATGTAGTACTCATGCAGAAGATGAATCCCTAGATGCTGGCACCATAATAGGAGTCTGATGTGATTCTGCCATTTATTTTCTCGGTCAGTTATTCCCTCTGGAAATGCAGTATCTCAGAGGGATTGGGAGGAATTTGTCTGAACCAGAGAGGCTCTGTGCTTCAGGATGCAGCACTTCATTGTTGGCTCACGTTCCCAACCTGCTGAATGGAAAGAGTCTAGGAATAGACAACTATCTTATCTCTGTGCAAGCACTTGGAAAACTTCCATACCAGCAGCACTAGTTCCATCCGAGCCGTAAAGCTGCCATGCCTCCCCAACTGTTCACCCAATCAAGAGACCAGCTATTATCAGACTGTATGTTATGATTGAGCTCAAATTGACAGGTTGAGGTCATTGTTATAAAAGCTGGCAGATAAGCCACTTTCCGGCTTTTAGAGATGAAATTAATCCCATTTATTCCCCTTCTTCAAGGAGTGATATTTCATGGTGGCAATTTCTAGGGATTCAATTCAAACTTCCAACCATTAATTCTTCTAGACCCTCCATCTGACCATGCCCTATCACTCCCTCCTCCCCTCCATCTGTCATTCCATTCCCCCATTCCCCTCTACTCCTCAAATCACATTGCTTCTATTTCACCCACCCACTAAACCTCTCCTAACCCTATTCCCTTCATCTTCCAAACCTCTTTTCACCTGGTCACTGCTCAATCTTTTCCACCTAATCCTACATTCAATGACACTTCAACCCTGAGTCCTTTTCACCCTCCTCCAACCCAACAACATTCATCTCACCTTCAGAAAAACTCCAGCCTCTCCACCCCTTTCAACATTTTTCATAACCTTCAATTTAAGTTTATTCATGTGATTGTACCAGTGCAACCTGATGAAACAGCATTCTCCGGTCCACGGTGCAGAACAGTCAAACACACATAAGGACATACACACATCTTCTTCTTGGCTTCGCGGACGAAGATTTATGGAGGGGGTAAAAAGTCCACGTCAGCTGCAGGCTCGTTTGTGGCTGACAAATCCGATGCGGGACAGGCAGACACGGTTGCAGCGGCTGCAGGGGAAAATTGGTTGGTTGGGGTTGGGTGTTGGGTTTTTCCTCCTTTGCCTTTTGTCAGTGAGGTGGGCTCTGCGGTCTTCTTCAAAGGAGGTTGCTGCCCGCCAAACTGTGAGGCGCCAAGATTAACGGTTTGAGGTGATATCAGCCCACTGGCGGTGGTCAATGTGGCAGGCACCAAGAGATTTCTTTAGGCAGTCCTTGTACCTTTTCTTTGGTGCACCTCTGTCACGGTGGCCAGTGGAGAGCTCGCCATATAACACGATCTTGGGAAGGCGATGGTCCTCCATTCTGGAGACTTGACCCACCCAGCGCAGCTGGATCTTCAGCAGTGTGGACCCGATGCTGTCGACCTCTGCCATCTCGAGTACTTCGACGTTAGGGATGAAAGCGCTCCAATGGATGTTGAGGATGGAGCGGAGACAACGCTGGTGGAAGCGTTCTAGGAGCCGTAGGTGATGCTGGTAGAGGACCCATGATTGGGAGCCGAACAGGAGTGTGGGTATGACAACGGCTCTGTATACGCTTATCTTTGTGAGGTTTTTCAGTTGGTTGTTTTTCCAGACTCTTTTGTGTAGTCTTTCAAAGGCGCTATTTGCCTTGGCGAGTCTGTTGTCTATCTCATTGTCGATCCTTGCATCTGATGAAATGGTGCAGCCGAGATAGGTAAACTGGTTGACCGTTTTGAGTTTTGTGTGCCCAATGGAGATGTGGGGGGGCTGATAGTCATGGTGGGGAGCTGGCTGATGGAGGACCTCAGTTTTCTTCAGGCTGACTTCCAGGCCAAACATTTTGGCAGTTTCCGCAAAGCAGGACGTCAAGCGCTGAAGAGCTGGCTCTGAATGGGCAACTAAAGCGGCATCGTCTGCAAAGAGTAGTTCACGGACAAGTTTCTCTTGTGTCTTGGTGTGAGCTTGCAGCCGCCTCAGATTGAAGAGACTGCCATCCGTGGGGTACCGGATGTAAACAGCGTCTTCATTGTTGAGGTCTTTCATGGCTTGGTTCAGCATCATGCTGAAGAAGATTGAAAAGAGGGTTGGTGCGAGAACACATCCTTGCTTCACGCCATTGTTAATGGAGAAGGGTTCAGAGAGCTCATTGCTGTATCTGACCCAATCTTGTTGGTTTTCGTGCAGTTGGATAATCATGTTGAGGAACTTTGGGGGACATCCGATGCGCTCTAGTATTTGCCAATGCCCTTTCCTGCTCACGGTGTCGAAGGCTTTGGTGAGGTCAACAAAGGTGATGTAGAGTCCTTTGTTTTGTTCTCTGCACTTTTCTTGGAGCTGTCTGAGGGCAAAGACCATGTCAGTAGTTCCTCTGTTTGCGCGAAAGCCGCACCGTGATTCTGGGAGAATATTCTCGGCGACACTAGGTATTATTCTATTTAGTAGAATCCTAGCGAATATTTTGCCTGCAACGGAGAGCAGCGTGATTCCCCTGTAGTTTGAGCAGTCTGATTTCTCGCCTTGTTTTTGTACAGGATATATATACACACACACAGAACCTAAATACATATATTAAAAATAAATATTATTAATAAATAGTAGAGTCAGTGGGAGTTGTTTTAGCAGTTCAACAGTCATTCAGCAGTCTCACTGCCCGTGGGAAGAGCTGGTCCTGGCAGTGCAGTCGTGGTGAACAGGAGCAGCCTGAACACACAGCTCTCAGGTGCATCAGCGCTCAGTGTGACGGTGCTCAATCTTCTGCTGCCAATCCAGATATTTCTGCCCTTCTGTTTCCTTTCTGATTATGTTGTGCTCCCTTAGTATTGCCCCTTGAGTAATCATGAGCTCCCTCAGGGCTTCCCTCCAATGATGCCATAGTCTCTTCGATCGTCCGTACTCCTGGTGCTGCCTTCTGCAGTGAATTTCCTCCACCGTATTGATTCCTCCAACTGTGCTATGACCCCTTTGCACTCTTCCCCTGGAAGTTATGAAGCTTTTTATGTGTGGAGTATTCCATCACCTACCTGACTGGTACCATACAGCTGGTGGGAAGGCTTTAGATTTTCAGGAATTGAATCATTCACCAAAGTCATTGGTGATCAATTAAATCAGATTCAGTGATGGGAAGGAACTTGGCAATATTCATGTGAAGTTCAGAATAAGGTGTTTCATTGTTTTGTTGTTGATGGTCATTACTTGGTGCTTTTGTGGCATGAATGTTACTTTCTAGTTACCAAGGCATTCCTGACATTTCTGAATGCTGTCCAGGTCTTGCTGCTTACAGGTGTGGGCTGCTTCGTGCTTTTTGGGGATCCAAATGGTGTTATGCATCGTGCAACCATCATTGAACATCCCCAGATTTGATCTTATTTTGGAGAATTCTTGAAGCAGCTGAAGATGGCAGATTACCCTGAAGTGAAGAGGTGTCTGAAGTGATTGGAATATAACATTTCTGTACTGTCATAGCTGGAATGTTTTGGGTAGTTTGGGACACCACACTATAGGAAGGTCAAAAGTACATTGGAAGGCTGCAGGGGAGATTCAGCAGGGAGATGCCTTGGATGGAATGTTTCAGTCATAAAGAGAAAGTGGATAGGCTTGGTTTATGTTCCTTGGAGCAGAGGATGTCAAGAGGAACATGACAGAAATGCAGAGAGAGAGATAGGGTAGCTGGTAAGTAATGTTCCCCCATGGCAGAGGTATCTAACACCAACGGGCATAGGTTTAAAGGGGATTTAAGGAGGAATATTTTCAACCGGTATTTTCAATCTGGGATGCACTGTCTTGAGGGAGTGGTTGAGGGAGGGAGGAAACTCTCACAACATTTAACAAGCACCTGGATGGGCACCTAAATAGCGATGGCCTAGTGGACTATTAATCAACTGCTGTAAATGGGATGATGGAAATATGTTATTGATGGCTAGCATAGACTGGTGAGTTGAAGGGCCTCTATGTTGAATGACTCGATGACTATACAATTTTTTTGTCCAACTGAATAAAAGCAAGGCTTATTGTATCGTACAGTCACGGCAGGATCTCAATTGAACTGTGGAAGTCAAAACCTTGAAATGCATGAGGTGGTTTTTAGGAACCAGCATGCACTCCTAGATTGGTTTTTGTACAATGAGGAGGGGTTAGTTAACAATTATGTTGGAAGGGACTCACTGGAACTGAGGGAGGAGAAGATATTTCTTCATTCACAGGGTGGTGAACTGTGAAATTCTCTACGATAAAGAGATGTCGAAACCAATTCATTCTATTATATTGAAGGGCTAGATATATAGATACAAAATGCATGAAAGAGAACAGGAAGAGAGGTAGAATTTGGTATTGAGACAGTGGATCAACCTGAATCACAGTGAATGCGGACCAAGCTCGAAGAGCCTAACGGCCTCTGCTCTTATTTTCTCTTTCTGATGTCCAGTGTTGCTTGAAAATAGAAGTTGGCGGTTCTGTCCATGGCAGGTAATGTTATATAATTTCACATGTAAAAGGAGAATGATAAATAATGCTTGAACAATAATACTTGAAGGCTAATCTTTGCTGGGTGTTGATAAGATTTCTGTAGCCAGATCTCCATTCTCACTGTAAGTTCCAAAACAAAGTGCTTGAGCAGGGTCACTGAAACAAGCTTTGGTCACAACCTGCAGCGAGGCCATCAGCAGGAGAGTGTATGCTGTTTCACTCAGCTATTTATAAAACACGCAAGATTCCTGCAAGGACATTTGTCTCCTTTGTTCTATCAAAGGTCATTGTATGTTCTGCCAGAGCTGAGATTAACTCACATCAGATCCACGAAAATAACAAACAGAAAATATACAGCTTGCCTGCAACTTGTTCTATGATGTCATTCAGAAAGACCTCCAAATCCCTGTGGGATCAATGTTATAGAATAGAAACACAAAGTAGTTACAGCAGAGAAGGAGGCATGCAGATCCTCATGTCGGTTCTATGTAGCACTGCCAAGTAATCTCGTCTTCCCAGTTTATCCAAATGCTCAGCATTCATTATCTGAAACACATTGAAAGTAACAATCGAATCTGTAACTACCACACATGCAAACTGTCAAAAACTTCAAGGCAAGGACAGCTCATGTTGGATACAGTAGTGTTTGGAAAGCTGAACTAAGCTGTCAGAGCGATGGAGCTTGGAAACAAGCCTTTCAGCCAACACTAGGCATCAATTACACATTTACACCAATCCCGCACATCTCATTTTCATTCTCCTGCATTGCCCCAGCTCTTCTCCTTTTCTACATATGAGGGGCAATTTACAATAGTCAATTAACCCAGCAAAACAAAATAAAAGCAGGTTAAATACAGAACACAGCTCCCTCTGCACTGTCTCGTTACACATTCCCAGGACGGGGGTAACATAGGTTAGATGGAGATTAAAGTTCTCTCTATACAGTCTCACCAAATCCAGCCACAGCAGATAAAAGGGCAGTGAGATCCAAAGCAAAACGCACACCTCGTATGAACATAGTCTTTGTTTCTGGGAATACCTTCCTTCTATTGCCCTAACTATACCTGTCATAATTTTGTACCCCTTCATCAAACGTCCTTTGAACCTTTTGTCATCCAACTGATCCTTTTAGTGCAATTCTATAATTATGATTCCCCATCCCTGTGATTGGAATGGGAAACTTTTTTCCCCATTTTCTCAAGCTTCTTCCATGCTTCTTACTATCAGTGTTTATGAAGGTTCTACACCTTTATTTACATAGCACATATTTCCATTGGCTCTTTTAATGACTTTGAAGCAGACCGTCAATGATCTAACAGAAGGAGGAGCTTAATACCATTCCTGAGATAAGACCATGTCATAGGTGTGGAATTAGGCTATTTGGCCTATCGACTCTACTGCACCACTTCCATCTTGGCTGATTTACTATCCTTTTCAACCCCATTCTCCTGCCTTCTCTCCGTAATCCTTGATTCCCTTCCTAATCAAGAACGTATCTATCTTTAACTTAAATCTTTCCAATGACTTGATTTTCACAGCCATCCATGGCAACATCCTCTGGGTAAAGAAATTCCTCCTCCTCTCTGCTCTAAAGGGATGTTTTTGTATTCCAAGGCTGTACCCTCTGGCTCCAGACTCCCCGACCACAGGAAACATCCTCTCCACATCCACTCCATCCAGGAATTTCAGTATTTGATGTTTCTTCTAAATTCTATAAAGTACAGTCCCAGAGCCATCTAATGTTCCTCATATAATAACTGTAGAGCTCGTCGAAAGAACCAAAGACTTGTTGATCCAAACCAAGGCTTTTATTAGCAAAAGACCGGAGCTCTTCACAGGTGGCCGACCAGTATGGAATGATCCGACCTGGCTAGGGACATAGCCCTTTAAGGCCCAGACAATAGGTGTGGCTTAGCTCTCAGCCAATCGCTGTAAGCACAGTCTAGATACAGTAACTATATACACTATGTACATTGGTGATAGATCTGTACTATCACAATAACCTCTTAATTTTAGGGATTGTTTAAGTGAACCTCCTCTAAATCCACTCTTATGTTAACATATCCTTCCTTAGATATGTTCGTTGCTATTGATAGCTGTGGATGCCAAGTCATTGGGTATATTTAAGTCAGCGATAGACAAGTTCTTGATCAGGAAGGGAATCAAGGGAGAAGGCAGGTAAATGAGGTTGAAGTAGATTGTAGATTAGCTGTGGTCTTGGTAGCTTGAATGGCCTAATTCTGTGATAGGTCCATCACAGGCTCCGACGTCCCATCCACTACAGACCTCTATATGAGGTGCTGCCTCAAGAAGGCATCCGACATCATAAAGGACCCCCCCATCACCCTGGTCACAACCTTTTCTCACTGCTCCCTTTGGGTAGATGATGCAGAACCCTGAAGTCCAGAACATCTAGGTTCAAGAGCAGTTCCTTCAACAGTTATCGGACTCTTGAACTCTTCTCTTGTTACACTAATCAGGAACCACAAAAGGACTGTCTTCACTATGGTAAAAATGGCTTTTTTTCTTGTTTACTATTATTTAATCTTTTGTACTTTTTAATTCAAATTATGTATACTTTTTTTAAGTGCCTGATGAGTTGTAGCAAATAAGAATTTTAGTGCCTAAGTATATTGTATAAAACAATAAACATTATTGTACTTTGATGTAGATAGAAGCTTGTGGTCACTTGAGGAAATTAAATGAATCTTACCTGTACCACCCACATGAAGAAGCAACAACAAGAGCTGTTCATAGATCACATAGCCTGGGCCAAGCGTCTCACCTCCTGACACCACCATCTACAAGGAACAAGGCAAGAACGTAATGGAATATGGTCCATATTCCTGGATCAATGTAGTTCTAACAACCGTCAGGAAGCTGGCCACTATCCAGGACAAAGTAGCCTTTTTCACAGGAAGTTATTCAAAGTTCAGCATGCACCCTCTACTGCCACTAGCACATTTTGGCAGTATCATTTATCTTCTACAAAACAGTGCCATGGCAATTCACCAAGATTTCTTCAGGGGCAGGTCCTAAATCTGCAGTCTTCGATTCTGTGAAGGTTGAGAGTAGCAGGGGCATGGGAATATCACTCCCTGCGAGATATGCAGGATCCACTCTAACATTTGACAACAATAAATCCCATTGTTATTCAGTTATCACTGTCTAAATCCTGAAACTCTGCACCCAAAAGAAGTGTGGAAGAACCTCCACAAGAAGATTTGCTGTGGTTCACAAGGGTGGCTCACCTCCACCATCTTGAGGGTACGATGAGCTCAGGAATGCTTGCATTCTGACATAACAAAACATATGAGATGGAATGTGTAATAATGGCCTGGAAGATAAATGACAATGGAAAGGAAGGTATACCTGTGGGTCCCTGAAAGTCCTTTGTCTTTTTTCAAAGTGTGTCCTACGCACAAAAAGTAAGGCAACCCCATTTTAAACAGAAAGAATATAAAGCTATGTTGGCTAAATGTAATAGTCTGTTTAAATTAAGCTTTCTTCCATACTGGACAGGCTGAGGAATTCTGCTCAGTGTGATATGGATCTCTTAGGATACTCAAACCACCCCAGAATTCCTGGAACAGCCCACCTTTCACCCCACCACTGAGTCTACATGGATTGGAACCTCATCCCATGTTGATGTAGATTTCATTGTCTCAAAATATAAAGTTGGGTTCATTGAGACTACAGCAAATTGAAAGAATGTTTAATGTGAAAAAATGAGCTTTCAGTGAATAATGGCCCTCAGGACGCTGAGGAGCAGAGAGGCAGGCAGGTTTTGGATTGATGCAGCAAATAAGAGTTGTAGTTATGGGTGACTTCAACTTCCCAAATATTGACTGGCACCTCTTGACTGCAAGAGGATGGATGGGGCTGAATTTGTCACGTGTGTCCAAGAAGGGTTCCTGACACAGTGTGTGGACTAGCTGACTAGAGGAGAAGCCAGACTGGATCTGGTTCTGAGTAATAAACCTGGTCAGGTGGCAGTCCACTCGGTGGGGGAGCATTTTGGTGAGAGTGATCACAATTTCCTTAGCTTCAACATAGCTATGGAAAAGGATAAAAACAGTTAAAATGGGAAAGTGCTTAACTGGAGAAGGGCTAATGGATGAGGCAGGAACTTGTGAGAGTAAATGGGAAACAGATGTTTAAGGGTGAAAGCTCAGAAGTAATGTGGAGGAAGTTTTGGGACCACTTGTGCAAGGTTCAAGATAGGTTTGTTCCACTGGGACAATGAAAAGATGATAGGAAAAGGGAACCATGGCTGATGAAACAGATGAGGCAACTAGTCAAGAGGAAGAAGGAAGCAGACGTTAGATATAGGAAGCAGGAAACAGGAAGAGCTCATGAGAAATGTATGGTAACTAGGAAGGAGCTTAAGAAAAGACTTAGGAGAAATCCAAAGGGGCATGAGAAGGCCTTGGCATGTAGGATTAAGGAGAACCCCAGGGCATTCTATGTGTATGTGAAGAACAGAAGGGTGACGAGAATGAAAGTGGGGCCACTAAAGGATAAAGGAGGCAACATGTGCCTGAAGGCGGAGGAGATTGAGGAGGTCCTAAATGAATACTTTACTTCAGTATTCACAAGAGAAAAGGACCTTGATCAGGATGAGGTCTGTGTGCTGGACAATGTGGAGATTAAGGAAGAGGTAGTATTGGAAGATTGATAAGTCCCCGGGGCCAGATGTGATGTACCTCAGGTTGCTGTGGGGTATGAGAAAAAAGATAACTGGGGCAGTAGCTATGATCTCTGAATCCTCTTTGACCACAGGAGAATTGCCAGAGGATTGGAGAATGGCAAATGTGGCCCCTTTGTTTAAAAAAAGTAATAGGGAGAATTCTGGGAATTATAGACCTGTGAGTCTTAAGTCCACTGACTTAAGTGTGCAAACTATTGGAGAGGATTCTTAAGGATAGGATCTATGAGAATTTGGAGAAGTACAGCTTACTCAAGTATAGCCAGCATGGCTTTGTGAAGGGAAGGATGTGCCTCATGAGCTTAATTGAGTTTTTTGAGGAGAGAACAAAAGAAATTGATGAGGGCAGGGTGATAGATGTGGTCTACATGGATTTTAGCAAGGCATTTGACAAGGTCCCCAATGAGAGACTCATCCAGAAAGTCATGAGGCTGTGTGGATAAAAAAATTGGCTTGGAGGAAGAAAGTCAAGAGTAGAAATGGAAGAGAAGTATTCTGCCTGGAGGTTGGTAACTAGTGGAGTGCCGCAAGGATCTGTCTGGGATCCTTGCACTTTGTGATTTTTATAAATGACCTGGATGAAGAGGAGGAAGGATGGGTCAGTAAATTTGCAGATGACACAAAGGTTGGAGGAGTTGTGGATGAAGCTGTAGGTTGTCGAAGGTTACAAGAGGATATGGAGAGGATGGAGAGTTGGGCAGAAAAATGGCAGATGGAGTTCAATCCGGATAAGTGTGAGGTGAAGCATTTTGGAAGGACAAACCAGAGGGTTAATGGTCAGTTACTTAAGAGTGTGGAAGAACAGAGGGACCTTGGGGTTCAAATCCATACATCCCTCAACATTGCTGCCCAGGTTGATAGGATATTTAAGAAGGCATATAGGATGCTGGGCTTCATTAATAGGGTGATTGATATTATTATGAAGAAAGACAATTTAAGACATTTGAACAGCTAAAAAATATATGATTTGTCAAATAGAACTTTCTTCTGCTATCTTCAATTAAGATTTTTTTAAGAGATAGTTTAAGACCAGCCATGACTCAGCCAATGTTAGTGAAATGGAGGCTGTTCTTTGAAAGGAGATCAGAAGTAAATTTATATCTAAAATATATTGCCTATTACAGAGCAATAGCTTGAAACCGGGGTTGCACAAATCGAGGGAAAGGTGGGAGACAGATTTGGTGAAAAGGATTCAAGAACAATATTGGTCAAAATTGTGCTCTGATAATATGACATCATTTATTAATGTATGATATAGATTGGTACAATACAATTTTATGCACCAGTTATACCTTACAACGTGGTTTAAAATCTGAAATTCTGGACTCGTGTTTTAGGTGTGGTATAGAGATTGGAACATTTATACATTCAACCTGGCTATGCATGAAAGTAAGACCTTTTTGGTATGACTTGGCAGAAATTTTGTAAAGTATTATAGAAATTGATTTTTCCTTTGGAAACAGAATTGTATTTATTGGCACGAAACTATCAAAATATCAAATACAGTTCATGAGGATTGCACTAGTGGTAGCCAGGAGATGTCTAGCTGATACATGGAAGTCTGACTCCCCCCCTACTTATTACTTGCTGGAATATGGAAATGCAAAGGTATGCCTCCTTGGAAAAGATAACATAATCTTAGAAAGAAATATGACGTGTTTGTTAAAATATGGCAACCTTATTTGAATCATACTGGCTTAACTTCCCCAAAAAGGTTTAAATAATATAATTAAGTTAATAGCGTTGAATTCCTGAAGATCAAGATAGGGACTAATTAATGAAGGCAGCTCAAACATCCCCTTTTTGGATAATTTTTTATATATATGTTAGCAGTTGGGAGG
This sequence comes from Narcine bancroftii, assembly GCF_036971445.1. Lineage (NCBI taxonomy): Eukaryota > Metazoa > Chordata > Chondrichthyes > Torpediniformes > Narcinidae > Narcine > Narcine bancroftii. The sequence goes on from NC_091474.1 coordinate 30,389,066, forward strand.
GGTTGAGATTTAGGCAATCATACGAAACTCTGAAACTCTAAAATACTATTTATATGTTGTATGTAATAATGTTCTATATGAGTCTTGGAAAAATTAAGACAAAATATTCAAAAAAATATAGAGGGAGTGAGTTCAAGAGTAGAGAGGTCTTGTTGCAACTCTACAAATTTCTGGTAAGACCACACTTAGAGTATTGGGTTCAGTTCTGGTCACATCACTATAAGAAGGATGTGGAAGCTATAGAGAGGATATTTACCAGAATATTGCCTGAATTGGAAAACAAGTCTTATGAGGCAAGGTTAGTAGAACTGGGACATTTCCCTTTGGAGCGTAGAAGGATGAGAGGAGACTTGATAGGTCTACAAGATTTTGAGAGGCATAGATAGGGTAGGAAGCCAGCACCTGTTTCCCAGGGCAGAAATAGTAAACACCAGAGGACACATGTACAAGGTGAAGGGAGGGAAGTTTAAGGGAGACATCAGGGGTAAGTTTTTTTTAACGTAGGGTGCCTGGAATGCCTTGCCAGGAATGGTGGTGGAGGGTGAAAGATTATGGGCATTTAAGAGACTCTTAGACAGGCACATGGATGAAAGAAAAATAGAGGGTTACGGGACAGGGCGGATTTGGTACTTTTGTTCAAAGGAATTAAGGGTTGGCACAAGATTGAGGGCCAAAGGGTCTCTATTGTGCTGTAGATCTATAATGTGTGGAGATTTCAGTGTGGTAGCTTAGAGAGAGCAAATAATGTGTTGTGAGAATAATAGATGATCCATCGTTGTTCAGATAGCTGGCATTCGACAATAAAAATAGAACCTGTGTGGACAGTTGAGGGGCATTGCCTTTTCTGTAAGGCTGGGACACTGTCAGATCCAATGGGCTTATGGGCTAGCGACATAAGGGATTTCTCACATTCTCCTGTCAAACGACCTTGAGAGGAGAATAAAAGAGGCTGAAATCCCCTTCATCTCAATCAGTGCTGGTTAGTGGAGGTTAGTATGCCATGCTTTCTCACAGCGTTCAGTAACAAACTAACTCTCTGTAGAGGGGCAGTGCATGGTCAAAGGGATTTGTAAATGCTGCAAAGTCATAGAAAGTGCATTATTTTCATTCACATATTATGATAAACAGAATATTTGTAATGATGGTTGAATGTGGTTAAAGAAATTTCTTTTGATGTGCCGATGGATTGGCAGGAGAGGGCAGGTGGTTTATGTGGTGGCTTATAAACATAGTGGCTCAGAATCTAATTTCATTTTGAAAAGCTCGGGTGATTCTTGTGAACAGAGAAACTGACAAACTGCAGTTTTGTTTTGAGTATTCACACCAGGGGTAGTCACTGACAAGACAGAGTGATTTCCTTTCACAACCAAGTCGTGGCTACCTCTGCTGGAGGATCTCAGTTCTTAACAGCTTGATTGAATCATGTTATGAACTTAATACATCCTGGAAAAGTAATTTCTTAAGTTTCCATCGTGACTGGGATTAATAGAGAGCATTTTTAAGGTCCTCTAACCCATGAAATGCAATGTAAAAATGTATATCAATGATGTTTACAAGCAAAAGTGTGATTTACAGTGAGGAGGAACACTTTCAACCTCAGGGGTGCATTTACTTAAAATTCTAAAAAATAATTTTCATTTTATTTTCTTTTAAGATACCTTTTCTGCAGAATTTTTTTTGTACAATTAATTTCCTTTGAAGCAACTTCCCTAAAGGTTTCCCAATATTATTTAGAAGCCAAAGTGGATGAAGCAAGGAAACAAGACGGCTGAATCAATGCTTTCGACCAGAGAAAAGCTGAGGGAGGGCAGGAGTGGTGGAGAACTTGTTTGGAGGCAAAGTCAGGAGGTACATGCAGTGGATGAAGAGAGGAGGAAAATCTGAAAAGTTCAAGCACTAGCGACTGAAGGGGATAAATAAAGATGGAAATGTTTGCAGCCAGTTATTGAAGTTTTCAGGAACAGTATCCATTGTTTCCCAATAAGATTTTATATTCTTATTATAACCATGTGGGGGAAGACCAGAACTAGGGAACATAACATCCAGATTCAGGGGAGTAGATTTAGGACAGAGATGGGGAGGAACTGCTTTTCCCAGAGGGTGGTGAATCTGTGGAATTCTTAGCCCATGGAAGCAGTGGAGGCGACCACAGTAAATATATTTAAGACAAGGTTGGTTAGATCTTTTGCATTGTAAGGGAATTAGTGGATATGAGAATAAGGCAGGTTGCTGGAGCCTATCATTGATCAGCTATGATCTCATTGAATGGTGGAGCAGGCTCAATGGGCCAAATGGCCACTTCTTACGTTCTTAAGTGGCCATGAAATGCTGTTTCCCAATGTTTTTATATTCTTATTATATAACCAAAACATATAATATGCTTTGGTTATATTAAGAATATAAAATTTCATTGCTAGGTTCCGTATTTTTGATTTTTCTCTCAGCTTCCCTTTTATTTTTCCACAGATTATGACCAGGTTTACATTACCTGTAAAAATTTGCTCATTTTTTTTGTATTGAGTTTAACATTGAAAATCTTCAAGAGATGCCCATGTGGTTTATTGTGTTGGACTGAACATTGAGATTCTCAGGAGATTCACAGAGTGGGGAATTGACCCCTGTGTTTAGTTCTTCCTCACTTTTGACAGAATCATTACACATCACACGAGGCTTGCTGTGTTTGCTGACCATGAAAATGACTTGAAATTTGTCTCGTTATTTTTAGCAACAGGTTGGAAAGGATCGTGGAGAATGGATGGGAACAAGGTCTTGGAGATCCTGTTCCCCGACATGTTGTGCCTGGGACTAGATCCAGGGAACCTGCCCTGGAGATAGATCCTTCTCTCTGTCTGTTCAAGCAGAATTTCCCCGTGGCTAGGAATTCTCTGTCCATCACGAGAGCCTCCATCACAGCATTTCAGGGCCACTTAAGAACATAAGAAATAGGAGCAGGAGTAGGCCATTCAGCCTGTCAAGCCTGTTCTTTCACTCAATGAGATCATGGCTGATCTGATGATAGGCTCATCTCCCACCACCTGGATTTTTCTCATATCCCCTAATTCCCTTACTATGAAAAAATATATCCAATCTTGTCTTAAATATGTTTATTGAGATAGCCTCCACAGCTTCCATGGGCACAGAATTCCATGGACACCACTCTCTGGGAAAAGGATTTCTTCCTCTTTGCCATCCTAAATCTACTGCCCTGAATCTTGAAGTATGCCCCTTAATTATAATCTCACCTACCAGTGGGAAAAAAAAGAACCTTGCTCTATCTTATCTATTCTTTTCATAATTTTATACATTTCACTTTTGATCTGAATAGCAAAGCCTAATAACACCAAGAATTTGACCAGCCTGGAGGTTCCTGATTGATAATGAATAGCCCTGCTGGAAGTTAGTGTCAAAATTATGAGGAGTGTGTATAAGGTGAACGCTCACAGCTTCCTCAGGATAGATGATACTAGATTATGAGGGATCTGAGAGGAAATTCTTTCACTTAGAGGTCATCCACATCTGGAATGAGATCCAAGAGGAACCTGTAGAAGTGGGTATAACAACAACATTCAAGAGACACTCATAGATTTATGGGTAATAGAGTCTTAGAGGGATATGGACCAAGTGCAGGCAAATGGGATTAGTGCAGCAAACCATATTGGTCGGATGGATTCATTGGGTGAAGGGCTTAATCTATGGTTTCTGACTCCATGACTCTAATTGCTGAGAACAAGCCCAACAATGCTGACCAATCATTTCCAGACTGCACTGGATGTGAACTAACATTGTTGGACAAGTGAAGGCAGATTGCACAATCAGCAGATTTCCCTGGGACAGTAAGTAGGTCAGGACTCTGTCCATGTTATAGCAGTCAGAATAATCAACGGGAACTGAAAATTAGAATGTGGAATGTTACATGGAATAGCAGTGCTCGGATTGGCAACCTACCCAATGGGTACAAAAGCAGCATGACCCTCACTGATTTGTGCTTTCCCCCCACAGTTCTGATCACTCTGTGTTAGAGTCTGGTTTATTGAGCTGCTGAGTTAATATACAAACGCAGCCATGCAGGACATGTCAGAATTTGGCGAGGCGGCATCCTTCCTCAGGAAAAGTGAAAAGGAATTAATGGTTCTTCAAACCATCGCCTTTGACGGTAAGCTGGCAACTGCATTCATGGTGAGTGATATGTTATCTCGGCCTCCTCCAGGCACAAGTTGAATGATGCCGCCTAAGATATGCCTCGAATTTGCCATGCAGTGCAGTGATATTTATAACCCATTAAGCCAGTGTAATTCCCGGTGAAGTGAGTTGGCCTGGTGCTGCATGTGTTTACAGCTCGTGTGGGGGGGGGGGGGGGGGGTTCCAGGACCATCACTATACCTTGCTGTTTGAGGTGGTTGCAATTGCTCCCATGGCTAGTAGTCTGCAGTATGTGAGGCTGTCCACAATCTGTGTATTGACCAGGCAGGGCTGAATGTTCAAGTGCTGCATTGACAATTAAGAAGACAATTTCTGCTCAGGTCCCAAGGCTCCTCATGGAATTATTGAGGTGTTGAAACCTTGAGCAAGAATCACACCACTCACCCAGCGGGAAGGAGCCCTCCAATTAAACCCACTGTATTCTCACCCCATAATCTCTTCCATCCTCTATTTGTCCAGTTCGCTTTGGCAAGTTCCTTTTCAATTTGTTTCCACAACCTCCTCAGGTTGTGTTCCAGGTGTCACCAAATCACAGTGAAATGTTCGACTAAATTTCTTTGGCACTCTCATCAAGGATTTCGCATCCTTTACAGTGCAGGTTGTCCAGAAATGGCCGCCATACTACATTTGCGATCAACCCTGTGAATTATAAAACTTACAGCAATACCCTTGATTTGTCATCTCTCTGCTTCTGCTTACCAACCCAATGATTTTATGTGTTCTGTTAACAAGTTCTCAGGTGTCTGATTAAAATTTGTGTGCACATCCAGCCAACATTTGTTCTTGGCATTCTTGATCTTTAGGTAAGAAAAGGTGCTGGGTTCCTGATGAAAAGGAAGCTTATGTGGAGGCTGAGATTCTCGAAAGAAATGGTCCCAAAGTCACGGTGGAAACTAAGAATGGCAAAGTAAGTGAGAGGATGATTGGTAAAATGTTACTCTTTGCACAGGGACATGTGACAAACAACTGGTTTTGAAGCACCTTATTGTCCAGCATCTATACCACTGTAGAGCTCGTCGAAAGAACCAAAGACTTGTTGATCCAAACCAAGGCTTTTATTAGCAAAAGACAGGAGCTCTTCACAGGTGGCCGACCAGTCCGGAATGATCCAACCTGGCTAGGGACACAACCCTTTAAGGCCCAGACAGTAGGCATGGCTTAGCTCTCAGCCAATCGCTGTAAGCACAGTCTAGATACTGTAACTATATACACTATATACATTGGTGATAGATCTGTACTATCACAACCACCGTACAGGAATGGTTGTATTGTCCCGGGTTTGTCTGACTGCTTTCAGTCCCTCTTCTCAAGGATTAACCTGGATTCATTCCACTGTCCAGAGTCCTACTGTCAGCATGCTGTCCAGACTACTCATCAATTCTTATACACCATCAATTCTCCCCTCATCCTCTAAAAAATTGTTCTACTAATCTATCCTTGTAAATGTAATTCCCTCATCCCAAGATCTAATTCCAGAAATCGGGTGGCATGTTTAGTGTACAGTGACAGCGACCTGAGTTAATATCCTGCGCTGTCTGTAAGGAGTTTGTACGCTCTCCCCATGTCTGTGTGCGTTTTCTCTGGCTGTCCCAATTCCCTTACACCCTCCAAAAAGTATGGGAATTGTAGGCTTATGGGGTTATTAGGGCAACACAGTGCATGGGCCAGAAGAGCCTGTTAATGTTTAAAAAAATAAAAAAATAATAATGTTTTCTGTTCAAATGCCTTCACGACCTTCCTTTAATGAAGTGACCAGAATGGAACACAATGGTCCATTTGAAGCCAGACCAAAGGTTCGGCATGACTTCCCTACTTTTACACTCTATGCCTCTTTTGACAATGCCCGCCAGGGTTGGCGTCATGGGGACGGACATCTGTGGGCCATGCCCCCCCAAATGAGTTATTGTGCCCCCCACCTGAACATGAATGGCACATGATGTTGCCATACGAATGGCAGTTTGTGCCCCTGTGGTTACCCCAATGCCCCTGATTAGATTTATTTTGACGCCGACTCTGATATCCACAATTGTGTTGATCTTAATTGGCTGCTTTCCCAACCTGCCCTGTCACTTTCAATGACTTCCTCAGCCATATCACCAGATCTGCCTGCTCCTGCCACTGTTGCTTTTACTAGAGACCAAGAGTTCTACAGTATGAAACAGGCTCTCCAGCCCAACTTGTCTAAGATGAACAAGTTAGTCCCATCTGCCTGTGTTGGCCCATATGCTTCTAAATCTCTCCTCTTTATGTATCTGTCTAAATAGCTTTTGAATATTTACATTTGTCCCTGCTTCTACTCTTACAATGGCAATTCGATCCATATACCAAAAACCCTCAGTGTGAGGAAAGTGCTCCTCAGGTTCTTTTAAATCTTTCCCCCAGATTTTCTTTTTTATTAATATCTCCTCATTCCTCTTCTTAAATGCCTCATCTCAAATATCTCCATAGTAGATTTTTTTTTAGATTTAGATTTAGAGATACAGACCCTTTTGGCCCAGGATCCCATGCCACACAATTGCACCCGATTGACCAATAACTCCCTGTATGCTTTTGAACGGTGGAAGGAAACTGGAGCCCCCGGGTAAAACCCACGCAGACACAGGAAGAATGTACAAACTCCTTACACACAGTGCGGGATTTGAACCCCGGTCCCAATTGGTGGCGGTATAATAGTGTTGCACTAACCACTATTCCAACCGTGCTGCACATTTGTAAATTCCATTTGTCACATGTCTGCCCGTTCCCTCTGCTCTCTCCTGCCATCCATTATGATCCTGCTTGCGAGTGGTAGCAATGCTAATGTGGTGAGTTCAGGAACAATGAACATCAATGCACTGGGAAAAAAAAAACGCAAGGGAGAGGATCAGGTTAGCACTGGAACCAGGATATCCGATGATGTAACGGGTATGGTTTGGACCCACAGAAATCACCACAGCTACACCATTTCAACAAGATCCAGGCTTATCCTTACCCATAAGTACAGTAAAATCCCTGTTACGTGGAATTCAAGCAACTGGCAGCCTCAAGCAACTGACAAAAATTGCAAATAAATAGGTAAAAAATACGGAAGTTTAAAATTACTGCGCTTCGCTGTTAGTTCGCTGATCACACAACATGCAATCTCAAGCAACTGGAAAATTCACTTACCCGGCATCTACCAATCTGCATAGGTGCCAGATACTGAGGGTTTCTACTGTATTTTGAAACATGGAATTTCGATACTATTCTCAAAAAGCTGTCTTTGAATGCAAGACTAAAGATTTCTCACGACAGTTAGATAGGGCCCGTTGGAATATTGTGTACTGGTGTGATCTTCCTATCCAAGGAATTGGGCGCAGGTGATTAACAAAATGCGGCAGAAATTAAGTGGTCTGATTCCTGCAGAGGGAGATTGTTGTATGAGAAGAGATGAAGCAGACTGAAACTATATTCTCCTGAAATTAGAAGAATGGGAGGCAATTTTTTGGAACATATATACAATTCTTTAAGGAGCTTTAATGGGTAGACGTGGAGTTTACAATTCTCCAGGTCATTGTATCAAAATAAAGGTCAGATATTTGGGAAGGAGATAATAAGCAACTTCACCCACAGATCCTTGGAAATCTCTGCTTGAGGTCTGTAGAGGGAGGACCTGTGCTTTAGGTAAAAATATAACTCAGTGAATGGCACAGCACAGTTCTCCCACTTCTAAATCATTTCTCCCATCACCATGGAATCATTTCGTATATGACCTCCAACTTCATCTACACAGCTTCTGATGAATTTAGCCATCAAATTTTCCCTGACACTATTGAAACACTACTACTAACTCAATCCACATTACTCTTGACTATTAAGCCCTAACCACATACCCCATCCACATTCCCCATGATGAGCAAACCTGGATTTATCGAAACGTACAGCACAGTAACAGCCCCTTTGGCACCATTCGTCCATGTCTTTCTACAATGATCTCATTTGCCTGCATTAGGTCCATATTCAGTTGTGATTTTACCTCACTCTACTACCTTCTCGGCCAGCTTGTTCCAGATACCCACCACCCTCTGAATGAAAAATGTACCCCTCAAATCTATTTTTAATTTCTCCCATCTCACATCAAACCCATTTCTCAAGTTTCAGGACTCTTCCAATCTAGAAAAAAGACTACTGCCTATCCTGTCTGTGCCCTCAGCCTCATACATTCTGGTGAGACGAAACTTAGCCTATATTTATAATGAAAGGCATCTATTCCAGTCAACATCCTGGAAAATTTCTTCTGCTCTTTTTCTGATGCTACCAGGTTCTTCCTGTATTGGAGTGATCCCAACTGTACACAACACTCCAAGTGCAGTCTGACCAGCTGCATCAGGATATCCCAACTCTTGTACTTAATGGTCCGAAACGTTGGTTACTCTTTACTTCCTATGGATGTTGCATGAACTGCTTGCTGAGAGTCTTCAGAATGTTTGTGCATTGCTCTTGTACTCAGTTTCTTAACCTATGAAAGTAAGCACACACAAACCTTCTTCACTACTCTATCCATTTGTGTTACCTTTGTTAAAAATCTATGAATTTGTATTCCCAGGTTCCCTCTGTGAAGGTCTTATTGACATTTGATGTCCTAAATGTATTACCACACACTGGTTTGCATTAAATTCCATCTGCCACTGCTCCCCCAACTTTCCAACCGATCAACTTCCCTTTGTATCCTTTCACAATCTTCTTTGCTATCTACTCCACCAACAATCTGTGTTGACAGCCAACCTACTAATCAGACAACCTACAATATTTATTTTCATGACAAACAGCAATGGTTCCTGTCGTGCACCACTGGTTACAGACTTTCAGTCAGAAATACACCCCTCGACCACTACCCTTTACTTTCTATGACCAAGACAAGTTTGGATCCAGTTTGCCAACACACTTCGGATCCCATGTGCTTTCACCTTCTGGACTAGCTGACCTTGTGGCACCTTGTTACAAATGTAGCCTTGGTTCACATAAAGTACTTCTACTGTGCTGCTTTCATCATTTTCTGAGTTACCTCCTCAAAAAAACATGTTGTTTACTCCTAATGAGGCACAAGTGTTGCATTTTGGGAAGATAAACCAGGCCTGGATATACAGTGAATGTAGTCCCAAGGAGCTTTGTTGAGAGAAACCAGGTGGGTTCAATGGTCAGGAGCTAGTTTGTGGAATTATAGAGCTAAACAGCATAGAGACAGGTCTTCCAGCCACCTGCCTACATTGTTCCCTGAAAATGACATCACAAGGTGGTGATAAAAAGCATATGGCTTGCTTGCTATCAGCTCTGGCATTGAGTACAAGAGTTGGAAGGTCATGTTACAGTTGTACAAAATTCTGGCTAAACTTCATTTGGAGTATTGTCTGCATTTCTGGCCTCCTCATTATAGGAAGGACCTGGTTGAGTGGAGAGGGAGCAGAAAAGATTGGACTTGGAGGCTTGAGTTGTCAGTGGAGATTGGATAGGCTGGGACTGATTTCCCAGTAGTAAAGGAGGCTGAGAAGGGAATCTCATAGAAGGTTATATAAATTATGAAGGGCATAGAAAGAGTAGATGGTCATAGACTTTATCCTCAGGTGAGGAGTCTAAAACGAGAGGATATAGATTTAAGGTGCTAGGGGAAAGATTTAAAGATCTGAAGGACTGGTTTCACATGAGGTTGAGAATGATTATATGGAATGAGCTGCCAGAGGAAATGGTAAAGGTGGTTACATTCATAGTGTTTAGAAAAGCATTTAGATAGATACATGGATCACTCAAGTTTAGAGGGATATAGGCTGAATTATGCAAATGAGTTGAGGTGGCATCTTCGTTGGCAGACAAGATGATGAAGGACTTGCTATATAACTTTAGATCCCTCCACATAGCTCCTGACCACTGAACCACTCTGCACAGCCTCCTTCCATTGAACCAATCCATTTGCCCGCTGAACCTGAGAAATCAATCACTGAAGTATTTGCAATGCCCTCGGCCACTGATTTCAACAACAGTCTGTAACCACGGAATGCCTGCATGCTCACTCCATCTCAAACTGCTTTAACTCTCTTCTGACTGTGTCTTTGCTAATGTAACTAAGTATCTCAGCATTACTTGTTTTGTAACTGTACCGACAGGTACAGTTAAGCCTGCAAACATTAATCACCATTTAGCCATGTGTCAAATGGGATGCTTGCAGTCTCTCCTCCCTTCAATGGGAAAGAAATCTTTCTGTGCAACCAGCTTAATTGGTGGTCTCTTTGACAAACAAATTGATTTGCTCTTCCTCCATCTCTCTTTCAGACAATCACATTTAAAGAAGATGATATTCAGCTGATGAACCCACCAAAATTTGACATGATTGAAGACATGGCCATGCTGACAAATCTGAACGAAGCATCTGTCCTGGCCAACCTGCGCCGGCGTTACAGTAACTGGATGATCTATGTAAGCAAGCCCATTCATTCAATAGCAGCAATTCATTGAATTCAAACTCTAAACAAGGCAGTGTTTGTGGAGCACTGATCTCATATTACCTTTGGAAAGGCAGGGACTGATTTGACAGAGCTTTGAGCATAGGAAATGCTGTCTCATTAATTTGGCTGAGATGTTTGAAGCGCTATCTAATAAGATTGACGAGGGCAGCGTGATAAGACGTTTCCACATGGAATTTAGTCAGGCCTTTGACCCATGACCTGCATGATAGGTTGGTCCAGAAAGTTAAGGCAAATTGGACCTAAAATCAATTTGTTTTTAGGAGGCAGAAGGTGATGGTGGAAGTCTGACTTGTTCTATGACCAGTGGCATATTTCAAGAACTGGTGCTAGGAACTTTGATGTTTATAATTTCTTTCTTTTTAAAATATTTTTATTAATATTTTACAATATAAAACAATTGATCAGTGCAATTGTAAAATGTGATAAAAGATTCAGAAAAAAAGAATGTTTTAAAACCGTTATACAATATTCTCATAATAAGGAAATCCAGAGCATAATTGTAACAATAAAATAAGATTTAACAAAAAAAAACAAAAAGAAAAATGTCAAAATCCCTTCCTCTAGGGAAGGTTGAACGTTCACCTATATGAATCAAGTGATGCCAACTTGGAGAGGGTCAACACAGCACCAAAATTTCAGATCAACACTAATTTTTAAGATTATGATAATGGTACATAAATGAGCCCCAAGTCTTTTGGAACTTAACATTTGAATCCTTGATAGCATATCTAAATTTTTTTCGAGAGTTAAACATGACATTAAGTCCCTTAACCATTGTACATGTGCATGTGTAGTATTATCTTTCCATTTAATTAAAATTGCACATCTGTCCATCAATGATGTAAAAGATAAAATTGAAGTCAGTAATACATCAGCATCTTGAGGTAATCCAAAAAGAGCAATTAAAGGGCAAGGTTCCAATTTTAACTTAAGAATTACCAATAGTGTTTGAAAAATATCTTCCCAAAATTCTTCTAGGTTTATAATTTATTATAATGACAAAAGTGAATACAAGGGTTATGTAGATAGTGAGGAAAGTTGTGTCAGGTGATCGCAAGGTATAGATCAACTGGAGAGTTGGGAAGAGCATCGGCAGGAGGAGTTTAGCACCAGTGCGAAGTGATGCATTTTGGGAAGTCCAGTAAGAGAACAACACACCTTACAATGATTTCAGTCCTGCAGGAGGACTGATGACCAGAAAGCCATTGGAGAGGAAACTTAGAGCTCACTGCAAGTATCAATACAGGTTGTAAAAGAGATATGCCGAATACTTTACTTCATTAACATAGCATAGAACATAAAGAGTTGGTCACACTACAATTCTGGATAGACTGGGTTTGAAGCAGAGGAAGCTGAGAGCAGACCTGATAGACCCTCATGTGCTGTCAGATGAAGTGGTGGAGGCAGATACAGCACTTAAGAGGCTTTGGGATGGGGTTGAATAGCTGAATCATGAAGGCTACAGACCCAATGAGTGGAAATGGGATGAGAGATGAGCAGACATAGATGCAATAATCTGCATAGATATGGTAGGCTGAAGGGCCACTTCTAGTGCTGTGCAACTGCATGATTATATTTCTCAGCGATTGAAGCAGCCTTTAAACTTGTTTCCAGTTCATTCTGCTCAGACATGTAACTTATTTTTGTATTGCAGTTAGGAAAGGAAAATTTCACCAAGGTATTCATATTTAGAAACTAGAAGGCCATTTAGTCCATACCAACTTTCAAAGCATTCACATCAGTTCCATTGCCCCACTCGTCTATACTATCTCACATGCACATCAACTTGTCCCTGTTTCATTCACAGTATGGATAATTTACAGAACCTAATTAAACTTCTTCCACGTCTTTGGGATATGGGAAGAAACTAGAGGCCATAAGGAAAACCCTCATCACAGGAAGAACATGTAAACTCCCCAAACACAGCAGTCAAGGTCAACTTTGAACTTGACTCATGGCCACAGTGTGCTCGCAGCACTGACTGCTGCCAGCAATGCCCTTGCCCTCACAGCATACTGAATGGGAAGGCAGAGAAGAGCTTCCAGGTACTCTGTGTCATTAGGCACTTTCAGGTGGCCAAAATACCCCGATGTAAAGCTGCATATTATACCCATATGCGGCTATTGGGAGGCCACCTAAAAGCTCAGGAGGTGCCTGCGAGGCACACTTTGTAACCCTCTTCTGGGAGGGATAATCGCTGGAGCACTCACGTCCCCACAGGCACCTGAATGCAGCCGCCTAAAAGCGGCTGCTAAGGGGATGACAATCAGCTGGTGAGTGCCTGACAGCTCCCCTCCTCGCTGCACGGGACGCCAGGGCAGGAGCAGCCGACGTGCGCTGTCAGGGCTGGGGCGGCACCAACTCTGACATCCCAAAGGGACAGGAGCTGGAGTGCGCTCCGAGGCGCCTCCCGTGCTGCTGTCCCTTTCAGGTGGCCAGCGCTGCGATTTCAGCGCTGCCACCTGAATGACCATTCCCACAGGTCTGAGTCCACTTCCGCAGGCGCATTCTTGCGGAGAATGCACCTGAAAGGAGCCATAGTGATAGCTTCTGATGTAAGACAGTTCTGCTGTAAACACTGGGGGCATGGCCTGCCAACGGTCTCCAATATCTCAGGGATGCTTCCCTCAGCTTTCACCGCTGAACATTTCTATTCTATGAAACTGGTCAGAATTTAAACCTAGGTCCCTGAAGTGAAAAGATAATCAGGTTATATGTGCTGCCCAAATCTGATGAATGCTCACCTGGATTTGGAAATAATGTCTAATTCTTCCTTTTCCTTTTTGATAGACCTACTCTGGGTTGTTCTGTGTGACTGTGAACCCATACAAATGGCTCCCAGTGTACAGTGCTCCTGTAGTTGCTGCCTACAAGGGCAAAAGACGCTCTGAGGCCCCACCTCACATCTACTCAATTGCTGACAATGCCTATAATGACATGGTCCGGAGTAAGTAGAACTATAGGGTTCTGGATATTTAGCCTTCTTAATGTGTGAGTACATTTAATCCCTTTCTCAAAACAAACAGATTCCAGGATATCAGTGTACTCCTCTTGGAGCTCTCCAGACTCCACATCCTTGTCCGGTGAATACTGATGAGATGAATTCAATTCAGACTCGCTCGTATCTCTGACTCCACATAGGTTTTCCTTTTGGGTCTTATTTTTCCACAGCTACTCTTTAATTTTTAATATACATGAAAGATTTTGGGATTCACTTTCATCCTACTTGCCAAATCTATTTCTTGTCTCTCTTTTGGTTTCCTAATTTCTTTCTTTATTTCTCTCTTCTATCCCCTTTAAAATTTCAAAGGACTCTGTTCATACTCAGTGCCAATACTTGGATTCGTATTTGAGAAAACATTCAATTTTTTTTGTTATCCACTGGGACATAATGTCTCTGAGTATTTACTGTCTCCCTTTCAGAGTCTCCCATTTACAGATGTTGCTTTTCCCTCAAGCAGCTGCACTCAATCTACTTTCAGCAGGTCATGGTTTGAACTATTTAATCAGGCCTGTCCCAATTTAAGACCTTAAGTCATGAAGTCAAACAGCACGGACCACATCCTTGGTCCATGCTGAACAAGATGGCATTCTGGGCTAATCCCATTTGACTGTATTTGGAGTATGTCCTTCTATCTATCCATAATTCTGTCTGAATAACTTCTGAATTGCACCCACTTCTGCAGTTCCTTCTGGTTGCTTGCTCCAGATGCAAACCACCTTCTAATTGAAAAAGTTGCACCTTAATCCCTCTTAAATCTCTCCCCCTCATCTTAAACCCATGCTCTTGAGATCTAGAATCATCTAAAATGGGAAAAAGACTGTGAACTTTTAATTTGTCTGTGCTTCTCATGATTTTATAAACTTCTAAAGGTCACTCCTCAGCCTCCTTCGATCGAGGGAATAAAGCCCATCTATTCACTTCCTACCCTCTGGTCCCGGCAACATCCTGGTGAATCTTCTCTGCACCCCTTCCAATTTATTTATGTCTTTCCTACAGCTGGGTGACCAGAATTGCACGCAGTACTTGAAGTGTGGTCTCACCAAAGTCTTGTTCAGCTGAATCATGAGGTCCCAATTTTTATTCCCTTTACCCCACCCAGTGAAGGCCAGGGTGCCAAATGCTCCTTCACCACCTTGTCAATTTGAACTGCCATTTTCAAGGAACAATGTGCCTGTCCCCCTCGTCTCTCCTACAGCACTCTACAGACCCCTGGTTTGACTTAAAAAAAGTACAACACCTCACATTTTTCAGAGTTGAATTCCATGTATCATTTCTTGACCCTCCTTTCCAAATGATCTAGTTCCTGTTGTAAACTTCATTGCCTACTACCCACCAACTTTGGTGTCATCTGCATATGTACAATCACGTTAACTACATTGCTATTCAAATCATTAGTACAGAGAAACATCCCTGCACTACTCCTAAGAACAAGCCCAGTTAGAATCCAATGAGCCGGCTCCCTATGGAGACCCAATGATCTTCCAGACTAATCTGTCCTGTGGGGCCTTGTCAAAGGCCTTGCTAAAGCCGATAAAACTAATATTTTTTCCATGGTTACTTTGAAATTTACAAACTATGGACACCGTTTTCAAAGAGCCACTGCAGACACTTCCTCCACTTCCCTAACCATTCCTTAAGAGAGGTTTGAGTATAGCTGCTTTCTCAAGGGACTTTCTACATACTGTTATAAAAAAGCTCTCTTGCACCAATTTCTGAATTCCACCTTATCCACGTGCCTTACACTGAGGCAATCTCAGTCAATATTGGGAAAATTAAAATCCTCACCACCACAACCCCATTGATTTTACCCTATATTGCCATTTCCTTATATATCTACTCTTCCAATTCCCTCAGACTATTGGGAGGCCTGTAGTATGATCACCCCTTTTTATTTCATATTTCTACCCATACAGCCTCATTGGCCAATTCCTCTGGGACATCCCTGACTACTCTCATTATACTTCTCCTATTCAGCAGTGAAACACCCCCTCCCCTCTTTTCCCCCATCTCTTGTCCAAACCGTCTAGATCCTGGAACACTGATTTGATCTGTCCTGCCTTTCTCTCAACCATGTTTCCCTGCTTGCAACCATACCATAATCCCATGTGCTGGTCACACTCTCAGCTGATCCATTTTACCTGTGAGCCTCTTTACAATAAATTAACTGCAGGTCAGCATACCAACCCTCTAATGTCCCGCCCCACCTCATCTCTTATCATCCTTACCTTGTCCAGCAAATATGTGACTCCACACAAATCAATTGGATTGTTTGTTAACTGCTCTTTGAAATGGCCAAGCAAGGCACTCAGTTCAAGGACAATTAGGGATGGCTAATAAATGCTGGCCTTTCATGAGCAAATGTCAAAGTGACGTATACTGCACCCTGTATCAAATAAAGTATAAACTGCGGCCTGTGAGAGAGACACACCAGCTAAGTAGATTTGATAAATGATCATTCATTTTTCAGATCGGGAGAACCAATCAATGCTGATTACGTGAGTCCTTAACTTTTATATATCCATTCTAATGCTTATTAGCAAATCCTCATAAAATTCATCATCATTATAACTTTATCAGCATGAATCAGATCTAAGCACGATTAATAACTTAGTGCCTTCTCAAATATTAATGTGGTTAAAACTTACCTGATTATTATTTGCTTGTAGTTTTAATATCTGGACAGCTAACCTTGACCATGTAATGCTGTCCTTTACAGGATGTGTGACTACTTGATGTTCAACATCACTGTGTCACTCCTGTAAATAGCAGAGAAAAATAAAATGCATTAATTATGAAAACATGCTATACATTCTACACCATCATAAAATATTACTATGTATACTGAGTTCTAACTGTATATATTACACAATACCTTGCATTATTGGGTGTGACAGCACATATTGCATAATTGTTCACTGTATACTCTTGGATATAACATTCACAACATATGAGACATAATTACACACCACAAATTACATGGTGCGACTCTCCTGTATATATTTTATAGAAGAAAATGTGTATTACTGGGTACAATACTCTGGTATAATTTTGTTACGGAAATTCTTACATCTATTCACTTCCTCATCATGGAACGCTACTTCATGTTATTGCATCATTTTTTTTGTTGTTTTAACAGTATTTCGCTTCATAAAATTTTGTCCACATTTAGAAAGGAAAATTACAAAGTAGGTAAAGAAGAAAATCTGCAGATGCTGAGGTCTAGTTGGAGGAAATCAGCAGAACACGGAGTATGAATGGAAAGTGAAGGCAGTCTTCGCATTCAAGCGTTCACCTGATTTTCAGAACTCCTGACGAAAGGCTCAGGTTCGAATCAAGAACTGCTTTTCACTTTCTGAGGATGCTGCATGACCTGCTGAGTTTCTCCAGAAGTTTTACACAAAATTCTAAAGTTACATGCTACTTCTGAAAGAGGCAGTGCAGCTGGTGGACTCCAAATCCCCAACCACATGAAACACTTCAAAATGAGTAACCAGAATAATATTTAAGTATGATGTTTAAAAAAAATCTGTTTGAATTTGGAACCTAATTGGGTTCCCTGTCCCATTGTTATTGGTAAACTACATTTAATATTGCTTCTGGTGTGAGTGTTTCAAGACATCAACTAATTGATATTTCTAGTAAATTTGGTTTTGTTATGACAAATTATCCCTAGAGCATGTTAGTTATTGATGAATCAAAATGGATGTAAAAAGAAAGTTATCTAGGCTCAGACTGTTCACAGTTGAAGTTAGTCTGAAGATGGTAATAAAGTGAGGATGTCCTCTGAGCATGACTGGTCCCAAGTTGCTTCCGATCAAAATATCAGATTTACGTGGTCCTTACACAGACCATCACGATTGCAGATTGTTTGAAAATACTTGCCACATTGGAGTGATTCTCTCAACGTAAGTGAAGTGGAAAAGAATGTGAATGATTCTGAAATTCTACTGACCAAATCCCCTTCCAAATAAAAGTAAAATATGAAAATCTGCAGACACCGTGGTTGAAGTAAAATGACAACACTGGAGAAACTCATCAGGTCAAACAGTGTACTTGATGTAGCAAAGATAAAGACACATAACCAACATTTCAGGCTTGTGCCCTTCATCAAGGTATGAGCAAAATGTTGGCAGGTGTCCAAACAAAATTTATTTTTAAAAAACTTTTGTTTGGGCACCTGCCTATATTTTGTTCATACCTTGAAGGGCTCAAGCCCGAAACATTGGTTATGTGTCTTTATCTTTGTTACATCAAGTACACTGTTTGACCTGCTGAGTTTCTCCAGCGTTGTGTTTTTACTTTTTCCTGATAACTTCTCTCAAGAGAGTGAGAAAGATAATCTGATGATGAGAGATAAAGCAACAGAGTTAGAAACAAAGAGAAAGTATAGACTGTCCAATCTTCTATAATTTCACACAAAATATAATATTCAACTCATTCAGCACAACATTTAAATTCTTAAGAATAAAACTTCTTCCAAAAGAAATTTGAATATTTTCTTTTTGTATGTGACATTTTTATTGATGATATAAATATTTTATGGCACACTTTTGATTTTTTGGGGTTTAACTTTTTCAATTTTTTCCTTTCTGGGTTACGGTGTTGCCCAGCGGGGAGTCTGGCGCTGGGAAAACTGTCAACACTAAACGTGTTATTCAGTACTTTGCTATTGTTGCTGCCTTGGGCGACGGAAGTGGAAAGAAGGGCGTAAGATCAACCTCTTCACTTTTTCATGCTCCATTTTTGCTTTTTTTCTTTAAAGCCATTTTTGTCTCTGATTTGCTTTAACATACAGTAATTAAACACAGATTGTTCTTTACAAAGTAAATATTTTTTCCCTTTTGTTTCTTTTTTCTTTATATATCTTTAAAACAAAATTTTAAAATAATAGTTTTTGTGATTTTTCAAACAAAATTATTGAAGCTTTCAGTAAAATAAATTGTTAGTATTTCAAATGGAAGCAGATTTATTTATTTCTCTTTTTTTTTCTATTTTCTTAAGTCCCAGCCAGCCACCAAGACTGGGGTAAGATTGCTTGTGAAGCCACCATCGTGTGTCATTTCTGTGTTTTGATTCCATATCCTTTTCTTCTTAATACTTTTTTGTAAACGCTTTATTCTATTTCCTTTTAATTGAACCAAGGTTTAGAGAACTCTACAGACTCAATAATCTCAAAAATCTCTAAAATTTATACTGATCTCCATCTATATGGTAAATTTAAGACACTTTGCTACCAATTTTTTAATCAGTGATCTTTCCCTGATTATGTCCCAAATCACATTCAAAATAAATACAACCTTTGATATCACAGAAGACTCAGAATCATGGTCCACTGAAATATACTGTTTCAATCCACTTCATCCTTGCTGACTATGTTGTCCCCTTCGCTAATATCATTTGCCCACATTAACATGGAATCCCTTCAGGTCTTTTCTATTCAGTCCAAACAACTTTTAGTCCTAATATTGCAATAAAATCCCTGTTATCAGGAATTCAAGCAACCAGCAAAAAAAAAAATTGCAGAAAATAAATAGGTAAAAGTACAAAAATTTAGAATTGCCGCTGCCCAGTGGTCAGTTCGCCAAATATATGCAACACACAATCTCAAGCAACCAGCAAATTCACATATTCAGCATCTACCAATCTCCATAGGTCCCAGATACTGGGGTTTTCACTGTATCTGCCTCCACCATCCCATCTTGTGTGGAAAAATTTACCTCTCAGATCTCCACTAATCTTCCCCTTCTAACCTTAAACCGACCAGAGCCCTCTGATTTCAGACATGCCTAGATTCCATCTATCCTTTAGATGTTCCACATAATTATATAAACCCTCAGCCTCTGATGTTCCAGTGAGAGTAAATGCAGCCTGTACAACCTTTCATAACTACAGCTGCCAGTTCTAGATAATATTTTGGCGAATCTCTCTGTGGTACCCATCCCATCCTTCCCATAAATTCAGCCTTTTGCAAATAACCTACCATAGTGGAACTTTGATCAGAGCTGGTAGATCCTTTTCATGCACTGGCAAGGCCAAATTGCCAAGTAACCATTTGTCATGACCTAGAGACCTCACTGAAAACAAACAGGCTTCCACAACCGCATGGACAGACCAGAGGCTCATCAGCATTTTAAACGTTACTCATTTTCTCACTCAAGAAATTCTTGTTAATGATGAATTTTCTTACTTTACATCAACCCTGATTTGATACTTGTGTTTCTAACTTCATGATGTATTTGATTTTAACCTGCCTCCCTTTGAATATTGCCTACAGCGTGCATGGTTACAGCTAAGCTTACAGTGTGCACTGCTGCCATGGTGACCACCAAGCCGAGGGCATGTGCTGCTGCCATGGTAATGGCCTGCAGGCCCAATCATATGCTGATGTCATGGTAACTGCCAGGACCAGGTCATGTGCGGCTGCTGGGGTAACGGCCAAGCCCAGGTTGTGCGCTGCAGCCATGGTAACGACCACACCCAGGTTGTGTGCTGCTGCCATGGTAATGACCAGGCCCAAGCTGTGTATTGCTGCCATGGTAACAACCAGGCCCAGGCTGTGCGCTGCTGCTGTGGTAATGGGCTGCAGGTCCAGAACGTGCGCTACTGCCATCGTAACATGCCACAGGCCCAGGACATGCGCTGCTGCCATGGTAATGGCCTGCAGGCCCAGACTTGGAGCTGGGATTTGGCTGTGCCTCAGGAAAGGTTGTTGGCATTTGAAATGACTAATGCAGGGCACTGGCAAAGAAGGAACTGCCTGATGACCACACAATATGCTCCCTTATCTCCACAGCTGATTGTGTTCACAACCTCGACTCCCACTCGGCCCTCAAAAAGATTTTGCTCCAAGCGGGAGGGGTGAGCTGGTCCCTCCCTGGTTAGGAAACCAGCATTCGATGTTTGTGTGTTTAAGGGAGGGAGGGATGGAGGTTGAATGGCAGTCACTGTGTGATTAGGTCTGACCAGTACTCTTTATCTCCCAGGGGACTCTGGAAGACCAAATCATTGAAGCAAACCCAGCCATGGAGGCATTTGGGAATGCCAAGACATTGAGGAATGACAACTCCTCTCGTTTTGTGAGTATTTGATGCATTGATGCAAGCAACATCTCTTTCCTCTCATGGTCAACAAGAAATAAAGTAAATAATGGTCAATTCACTGGGTGCATGAATTACTGAGGCAATGATGAATCTTTTTGTTGATAGGGTAAATTTATCCGGATCCACTTTGGTCCCACGGGAAAGCTGGCATCAGCCGATATCGACATCTGTAAGTGTAGAGAAGACTTTGTTGCAGGTTCTGGTTGTCGCAACTAGTTGGTGCAGCCACATAGTCCTTAACAAACATTGGCCTTGCTGACCAGCTAAAATATGTGCATGGGTTTCATCTGGGACCATCACAAACTTTCCCCTGTGAACATGGAATCAACAAGCAGACCATCCCTGCCTCAAGCTAAACATTTCTGGGAAAAAGACACACAAGACGTGTGGCACCAGAAACAGACAATGGGGCAGAGTCTTCCTGGATTGGGGTAATATATTATGTTGGACAATGAATCAAGCTTTATGCTTGGATCTACATTGGGAAAAGTATAAGAGCACAAAAATCACAAGAACACAAGAAAATAAGAACAGTAGGAATCAGGTCCATCAAATCTGCTGTGCCATTCAATAAGATCAAAGGTGATCTGACCGTGGATTCAACTCAACTTACCCATCTGATCCCTGCAACCATGATTCTTCACAAACCTCTATCTGTATTTTAAAGAGATTTAATGAGGCATCTTCTACTTCTTCATTGAGGAGATAATTCCAGATTCACAAATATGGGAGATGCATTTCCCCCTCGATTCTATCTTAAATCTATTCTCCTGAACCTTAAGGGTACATTCCCTAGTTTGAGTTCTCATTCCAGCTTGCTAAATATCCTATGGACTGCCTTCAATGCTATCATATCCTTCTTTTGCTAAGGGGACCAAAACGATGTATTCTGGGTGTGACTTCACCAACATCTTGTTCATTTCATTTAATCTAGAGATGCAGCACAGTATCAGGCCTTTCCATCCCATGGGCCTGTGGTATTAACCTCTAAACCTATAAGTCTTTGGAATGTGGGAAGAATCTGGATGAAATCTATGTGGACGTGGGGAGAACACACAAACTCCTTACAGACAGCACTGGATTTGAGCTAACCACTACACGATTCATGCCCCCTTATATCTGTAACAAAATCACTCCCCTCTTAAGTGCCAACCCTTTTGCAATGAAAGCCAAAATGTTGTTCGTTTTTAACTAATTGCTGAAGACAAAAGAGATTGTGGCTGTTGGAATCTCAGCCCCCTCTCCAGTCAGAGAGTGGTAGAGCTCTCTTGGCCCTTGCCTTTCACCCCACCAGCCTCATTCTTTGCTTTGAGAATATAGAACACTTCAGCATGATATAGGCCTTTTGGCTCTCAAATGTTGCGCTGACCTATATATTCCTACCAAAACAAAACTAAACCCTACCTCATAACCTTCTATTTTTCTTCCATCTATTAGGGTGGCATTACAATGCCAGTGATCGGGACTGAGGTCCAAATCCCGCGCTGTCTTCATACGTTCTCCCCATGTCTGCGTGGGATTTTCCCGGGAGCTCAGGTTTCCTTCAATCATTTGAAACATATCAGGGTTGTAAGGGTTAATTGGGTGCAATTGGCTGGCATGGGTTTGTGGGCTGAAAGGGCCTGTTACTGTCCTTAAGTCTACATTTAAATTTATGTGTCTGCCTTGGAGTCTCTTAAATATCCCTAATGTTCCAGCTTCTACCACCATCCCTGACAAGGCATTTTAGGCACCCACATCTCTTTGTGTAAAAAACCTTATCCCTGATGTCTCCTCTAAACTTCCATCTCTGGCCTTTGTTACTTTCACACTGGGAATAAAGAGCTGGCTGTGTACCTTATCCATGCCTCTCATGTTCTTGTAAACTTCTTATCCTTCTAAGCTCCAAAGAGATAAGCCCTCGCTCTGCTAATCTTGCGTCATAAGGCTTACCTTCCAATCCAGGCAACATCCGAGTAAATCTCCTCTGCATCTTCTCCATGGCTTTCACATGCTTCCTATAATGAGGTGACCAGAACTGAACTCAATACTCTAAGTGTGGTCTCACCAGATTTATAGAGCTGCAACAAGACCTCTCAACTTTTGAACTCAGTCCCCTGGCTAATGAAGCTCAGCATCCCATAGGCCGCCTTAACTGTCCTATCAACCTGCATGGCAATGTTCATTCTTCTCTCTCTCCCCCTTTCTGCTCCCTGCAGGGACAACACTCCCATCCCTCGTCATACTCTATTGCTTTCCATTTGACTGAAGGAGCTGTTCTCTCACCTTCTCCCAGACCTCCATCCAGGGACCTAAACAGCCTTTCTGACCAACAAGGTCGGGTCAGATACAGCAATGAGCTCTCTGAACCCTTCTCCATTAACAATGGCGTGAAGCAAGGCTGTGTTCTCGCACCAACCCTCTTTTCAATCTTCTTCAGCATGATGCTGAACCAAGCCTTGAAAGACCCCAACAATGAAGACGCTGTTTACATCCGGTACCGCACGGATGGCAGTCTCTTCAATCTGAGGCGCCTGCAAGCTCACACCAAGACACAAGAGAAACTTGTCCGTGAACTACTCTTTGCAGATGATGCCGCTTTAGTTGCCCATTCAGAGCCAGCTCTTCAGCGCTTGACGTCCTGCTTTGCGGAAACTGCCAAAATGTTTGGCCTGGAAGTCAGCCTGAAGAAAACTGAGGTCCTCCATCAGCCAGCTCCCCACCATGACTACCAGCCCCCCCACATCTCCATCGGGCACACAAAACTCAAAACGGTCAACCAGTTTACCTATCTCGGCTGCACCATTTCATCAGATGCAAGGATCGACAATGAGATAGACAACAGACTCGCCAAGGCAAATAGCGCCTTTGGAAGACTACACAAAAGAGTCTGGAAAAACAACCAACTGAAAAACCTCACAAAGATAAGCGTATACAGAGCCGTTGTCATACCCACACTCCTGTTCGGCTCCGAATCATGGGTCCTCTACCGGCACCACCTACGGCTCCTAGAACGCTTCCACCAGCGTTGTCTCCGCTCCATCCTCAACATCCATTGGAGCGCTCACACCCCTAACGTCGAGGTACTCGAGATGGCAGAGGTCGACAGCATCGAGTCCACGCTGCTGAAGATCCAGCTGCGCTGGATGGGTCACGTCTCCAGAATGGAGGACCATCGCCTTCCCAAGATCGTATTATATGGCGAGCTCTCCACTGGCCACCGTGACAGAGGTGCACCAAAGAAAAGGTACAAGGACTGCCTAAAGAAATCTCTTGGTGCCTGCCACATTGACCACCGCCAGTGGGCTGATAACGCCTCAAACCGTGCATCTTGGCGCCTCACAGTTTGGCGGGCAGCAGCCTCCTTTGAAGAAGACCGCAGAGCCCACCTCACTGACAAAAGGCAAAGGAGGAAAAACCCAACACCCAACCCCAACCAACCAATTTTCCCTTGCAACCGCTGCAATCGTGTCTGCCTGTCCCGCATCGGACTGGTCAGCCACAAACGAGCCTGCAGCTGACGTGGACTTTTTACCCCCTCCATAAATCTTCGTCCGCGAAGCCAAGCCAAAGAAAAAAAAAGAGATTCACCAGCACTCCTTATAGTCTGGCACTCAATGATTAAAATGTGGCCCTTTCTACAGCAGAGAAATTAAGCGTAGATGAGGTGACTGTTTCACAGATTACTTGCACAGTCTCTAAAATAGACATCTCAAGATTCCTGTTGATTGAGTTTCTGATAGAGGAACTCAGCGGTTCAGGCAGCATCCATGGAGGGAAATGCATCTGTGGTCTGTTGAGTCTGCATGAGTTTCCAGCTGTAACTCCCCTCTCCAGTCCCACAATGACCTGCCATTATCGCCATTCTCTACTGCAATGGTGAGGTCAGATGGAATGTGAAAGAATAATGTGGATTACCTTTCAAATCAATGGTGCAAACATTTCAGGTAACCCACACCCTCAATGTTCTTCTCCAACACACACCTGTCGACAAGTAATCCATGCTATCGATGTTCCCACACATACCTGTCCATTCAGGTTTCTTCTCCCTTTGTTTACTTTTCCTGTTCACTCCCCCTCCACTGCTGATCCCATCTGGTTTCAACGATCACCTACTAGTCTCTGACCCACCCCAGCCCCCCATATTTCTACATACTGGTCATCTTCACTCTTGCCGCTTGGCCTTGCTGCAGGTATCCACGGATGTTTCATGGTCCACACAGTTCTTCAGCTTTCTGTTTCCTGTTGCTTGTTGGACCTGCCGACTAACATTTTGTGATTCATGCACTAGAACTGGGATGGCCAAACTTGTTTAATGCAAGAGCCACATGCGATAAATTTCAGATGTTTGAGAGCCGCAAGACATTAAAAAGAATTAAATTTATGTTTCTACTCTTATCTACACATTTTGATACAAAACATTTATAGAAATATTAAGAAATAATGTTTTTAATTATATTTATTCATGTATGCAGTTTTTAAACTGCTCATTTGTATTAGTTTCAAAAATCAAAACGCACACATATACATACCTAATATTTTCAAAATTCTGACAGATTTTCTGTGGAAATTTCTGCCCATGGAAGCAGTAGAAGCTGCCTCATTAAATATATTTAATATACAGTAAGATAGATTTTAGCATTGTAGGGGACTTAAGGATTATGGGGGAAAGGTGGAGCTGGGTCCACAGCCAGATCAACTGTGATTTCACTGAATGTGGGAGAGAGCAGATTGAGAAGCTGGATGGATGACTCCTGCTCTTGTTTCTGATGCGTTCTCTTTGGGAACGCTGCTGCCACTGGTCTCTGCAGATACCTGCACCATTGCTGCATCCTCAGCCAAGCGCACAATACAGGAAGCAACCCAATGCAAAGCTGCCTCTTGCTGCAGGGTGAGGCCAGGGGGCCCACAGCTCTGCTCCTCTCTGTCCCATCCTCCACTCTCCTCTTCCCAGACACCGACAGGATGAGGGCAGTGACTGCTAGGAGCAGAGGTTGGGATATGGAGCAGACTAACCTCTGTGCTAACTGCATCTGGTGGGGCCAGGTCTTACCCATGGCCACTGCTGCCAGGTCTGTCATGGATTGGTGTGAGGATGAGGTCTCCTCCAGTCTATTCTCCCCATCTCCAACACCTTGCTTTCCCTCTGCCAGAGTGCTTGGACAGACTCTCTACCTCTGGGGCAGGCCATGCCTCATCTGAGCTCTCTTAGCCCAGTCCCAGCTTCCTGACCTTTCTGGACACTCCCTACAGAGGATCCTCAGCTCTGCCCGACCCTCCTACTGCACATCCCATGTTAGCAGCGTCTACTGTGGTGTGGCCCAGCCCGAGTGAGGAGGATCTGATTCCAGTGTCCTTTGCAGGGGCTGTTCCTTCTGTGCCCACTCCCTCTTCCCTCTCCTTATTATGCAGCCCAGGCTGTGGCTGACCTCATGACCCCTTCCCCACCCCAGTCTGTCTGCAGGGATTCAGTGTCCTAGGGCTGTTCGGGAGTGCTCCTCCAGCCAACATACTTCCGCAAGCCAAATATTACATATAAAAAAGCCACATGTGGCTTGCGAGCCGCAGTTTCATCATCCCTGCACTAGAACATTTAGACCCAACCCCCGACCTTCCCTCATTTGCAATCTGTCTTGATTTCAGTAATATAATTTGCCTTTAGATTTCTGTGACTGAAGTTCATAATCTCAACACTTCCCCACATTGATCCCATTTTCCAGGTTTTCACTAACCACTCAATTTATCTATATCCCACTGCAGGATTTCAATGTTTCAGCACATTGTATCCTCATGTATTTTCAGAGGAAGACCTGGAAACCTTGTATTTTGTTCTATCCTCCCTGTAATTTCTGTAAGGAGTGACCCCAGGGTGCGCACTAATTACCCTCCTGCCTGGCAAAGACCCATTAACTTCAACTCTATGTAGAACAATTACAATTTTCCTCTGCATTTGTGCATCTTATGCTAGAGAATGCTGTTGATGACAATAAACTTGACTTCATCTTATGGAAGGGTCTGAGAATAGATACAGAAATGACACAGAACAAGGAAGATAACATTTCTATTTCTACTCCACTTCAAACATCTGAAGAGACCCACACTTGCTCTGATGGCTGTATTGTGACTTGTTAGTACTTGTCTATGCTCTGCCTTCCATACAAGTTCCAGTCACAGAAGTAATGTTAGGTTTGTATATTGGCCTTTTAAACTCCAGCTTAGTGGTGCTACACAGAGCTGGTTCTAAGCAATCTTTCTTGTAAAACACAAACATATGTTAATCTGTCCTAACTTTTAACCTTTGACTTACAGATCTCCTTGAAAAATCAAGAGTAATCTTTCAGCAGCCTGGTGAAAGGAGTTATCACATTTATTATCAGATTTTCTCTGGCAAAAAACCAGAGCTGTTTGGTGAGTGGGAATGAAAATAACTTGGCCTCATTTGCAAAATCAAACAATTTTCTACCTCGATAGATTCATACAGAGCTTATGGAGACAGACAAAGATAAGATCCAAAACCTGGACTGAGTGTCAAGGTGACCATATCCCTGCAGAAAAGGTCCAAATAGCCATAGCAGCCTCGCTTATCAAAGTGTACTTTTGACCAAGGTTGCTGTTCTTTTACAAGTTTCAGTTGCCCCTGTTGCTATCTAGGATCTGGAATGGGCTGGGTTGACTATCACCTTCCAACAGACTGGATGAGGATGTTAATTCTACCGCTGTTCTTCGTGCAGCTACACTGCAGGAGTCTGTGGTCTGATTTGCCAGAAGTGGGGGAGTAAGGCAGGTGGAAGAGCAGTGCAATCGTACAAGTTAGCAGAGTGCAGCCAGTGGCACCTCTCATTCCTTCCTGGAGGATCCATGCTCAGGAAACTACCTGAGAAGTATTTCCCAATCCTCACCTCATGCCATCAATGGGAAAATGAGTGGGGAACTTCTCCAGTTCACCAGCACTCATCTAATTCTATCCCTTAAGTCACTAGTCTTTCTGAAGGAGCTTTCATAACCATAGAGCATTGCAGAAAAGGAACAGGCTCTTTGGCCCTTCTGGTCTATCCCAATTATTCTGCCTAGACTCATTGGCCACTTATCTTTAAATGTCATCCTTCCCCAATTTATCAGCTGTACCATATTAGTCTTGGATTCTAGAACAAGTTAAAATTCCACTGGGGCTGAGGAATTAATATGGTCTGTATTGCATCCAATATTCAGGTATGTAAGTTATTTGGAACTTAATTTATTCAAGACTTAAAAATATGTTATTCAAATCAGCAAAACAGATAGAAACAAAAGTCCATGTTTCAAATTATGACAATGGTTGACTTTAAAAACAATTATTTCTGGGTAATATTAACAGAGAAATTGAGGAGCAGAGAGGGAGGCAGAGTTTAGAAAGGTGCAAAAATAATAAGGTTGCAGTGATGAGTGATTTTTTAACCTTCCTAATATCGATTGGCACCATCTTACAGTGAAGGGTTTGGAGGGAGTAGAATTTGTTAAGTGTGTTCAGGAAGGTTTCCTGACATAATATCTAGATAGACTAACAAGCGGAGAGGCTACACTTGGGAAATGAACCACGTCAGGTGTCAGATCTCTCAGTGGGCAAACATTTTGGAGAAAGTGATCACAACTCCCTCTCCTTTACCGTCGTATAGAGAAAGTCAGAAATAGACCATATGGGAAAACATTAAATTGGGGCAGGGGAAACTATGATGCTAGTAGGCAGGAGCTTGGAAGCATAAATTGGGAGCAGGTGTACTTGGGAAAATGTATGGCAGAAATGTGGCAAATATTCAGGGCATGATGTTCTTCTCAAGCATATTCCATAGAGACAGGAATAGGATGGCAAGAAACATGGTGTACAAGGGATGTAGAAAATCTAATTAAGAAGATAAGAAAAGCCCTCAGAGGTTTTAGAAGATAGGAACTGATAGAGCTCCAGGGAATGACAAGATTGCCAGGAAAGAGCTTAGAAAGGATTTAGGACAGGGAGAAAGGGCCATGAGAGGGCCTTGGTGAGCAGAATTAAGGAAAAACACCAAGGCATTCTACACGAATATGAAGAACAAGAGGATGAGTTGTGAGAGGTTAGGACCAATCAGGGATGATAGTGGAAATGTGTGCATGGAGTCAGAGGAGGTAGTGGAGATTCTTAATAAATACTTTGCCTCAATATTCACCAGAGAAAAGGACCTTGGCAATTGTGATGATGACTTGGGGCAGACTGAGGAGCCAGAGCATGTTGACATTGGGAGGGAGGATGTGTTGCAGCTTCTAAAAAGTATAAAGTTAGATAATTCACTAGGACCAGGCGAGATTTACCCAAGGATTCGTTGAGAAGCTAGGGACAGTTATGAGGCACTGGCAATGATCTTTGCATTATCATTGGTCACAGGAGAAGTACTAAAGGATTGGAAGGTTGCAAATGTTGTTCCCCTGTTCAAGAAAAGGAGTAGAGATAAACCAGGAAATTATAGACCAGTGAGTCTTATGACAGTGATGGGCAAGCTGTTGGAGAGGATCCTGGGAGACAGGATTTACAAGCAAAATTTGATTAGGAATAGTCAGCATGGCTTTGTCAGGGGAAGGTCATGAATCACGAGCCAGATTGAATTCTTTGAGGAAGTAACAAAGCACATAGTTGAAGGTAGAGTGGTGGATGTAGTGTATATGGGTTTCAGTACGGCATTTCATGTTTCCTCATTTAGTAAGTAAGGATGCATAGAATCCAAAGAGGCTTTGCTTTGTAGATACAGAATTGGCTTGCTCAGAGAAGGCAGAGGGTGGTTATAGATAGTTCGTATTCTGCATGGAGGTCAGTGATCAGTGGTGATCCACAGGGATCTGTACTGGAACCCCTCTGTGATTTTTATAAATGACCTGGATGGGGAAGTGGAAGGGTGGGTTAATAAGTTTGCGGATGACACAAAGGTTGGTGGTGTGGTGGATAATCTGGAGGGTTGCCAGAGGTTACAAAGGGACATTGATCAAATGCAGAGCTGGACAAAGAACTGGCAGATGGAGTTTAATCCAGAAAAGTGTGAGGTAGTTCGTTTCAGTGTGTCAAACTTGAATGCAGATTGCAATGTTAATGGGAGGACTCTGAGCAGGGTGGATGAACTGAGAGATCTCAGGTTTTGTGTCCATAGGTCACTCTAATCTGCTGCATAGGCTAATAATGTTGTTAAGAAAGCATATGGTGTGTTGGCCATCATTAACCCATGGGATTGGGTTCAAGAGCCATGAGGTAATGTTATAGCTCGGTAAAACTTTGGTTAGACCACCCTTAGAATATTGTGTTCAGTTATGGTTGCTTCATTAAAAGAATGATATGCAAGCTTTGGAGAACAATCTCCTCTGCATCTTCTCCAAAGCTTGCATATCATTCTTTTAATGAAGCAACCATAACTGAACACAATATTCTAAGGGTGGTCTAACCAAAGTTTTACCGAGCTATAACATTACCAAAATGTTCTCCAAATTGGAGAATGTGTCTTGTGAGGCAAGGTTAACAGAGATTGGACTTTTCTCTTTAGATAAAGAAGGATGAGCGGTCTACAAGATTATGAGAGGCATAGATAGGGTGAGACAGCCAGCACCTTTTTCCTGGGGTGACAGCAGCAAACACCAGAGAACATCTGTACAAGGTGAGGGGAGGAAAGTTTGGAGGAGACGTTGGGGGAAGTTTTTATATATATATATATAGATATATATATATATTTATATATATATCTCTATATATATATATATATATATCTATATATCTATAAAAAACACAAAGTAGTGGATGCCTGGAATGCATTGCTGGGGGTGGTGGAGGCTGGTACAATTGGGCATTTAAAAGACTCTTAGACAGGCAAGCAAAATTGATAGCTGTGGGTCTGAGGTAGGGAAGGTTTAGATTGATGAGGTTTGTAAAAGTTGGCACAGCATCGTGGGCTGAAGGGCCTGAACTTTGCTGTAATGTTCCAAGTTCTAGACCCCACTTGGAATATTGTGTTCAGTTCTGATCTTCTCACAGGAAGGATGTAGATGCTACAGAGAGAGTGCAGAGGAGATTTACAGGATGCTACCTGCATTGGAGAGGATAGGTTGAGGGAATGTGGTCTTTTCTCCTTGGAGTGATGGGGGATGAGGGGTGATCTGATAGGGGTGTACAAGGTAATGAGAGGCATTGATTGTGTGGATGGCCAGAGGCTTTTTCACAGGGCTGAAATGGCTAACATGAGGGGGCATAGTTTTAAGGTGCTTGGGGGTAAGTGTAGGGGGATGTAAGAGATAATTTCAATACAGAGTGGTGGGTGCATGGAATGTGCAGCTGGCAACAGTGGTGGAGGCAGGGATAAAGGGATCTTTTAAGAGAACTGGAACTGAGAGAAATGGAGGGTTGTGCTGTAAGAAAATTCTAAGCAGTTGTTAGAGTAGGTTATTAGGTCGGCACATCACTGTGGGCTGAAGGGCCTGCACTGTGCTGTAGATTTTTGTGTTCTAAATGGCTTCCTCTCAGTACAGCTTGACCCCGGTAATGAGCAAGTTCTGTTGTTACAGACAAGAATACGTCAATTTTGCCCATAAGTTGGAAAATATGCAAAAAAAAGTGTGCTTGATATGGAAATATGCCTCCACCATATTTTAATGAATGACATCATAAGACTGATAAGAAAGAGGGGAGAAGGGAGAGAACTAGTTGCACCATTTGTAGGAGTGAACATATGTACTTATGTCATATGTTTGATGAATAATATTATGGAAATTTGTTCACTTTTGATGTCATTCATTAAAATACTATAGAGGCAGGATTATCATATCAAGTGATTTTGTCCATATTCTTCAACTTACGGGCAAAATTAACATATAGTTGCCCAAGGGTGTCCATAAGTGGGGTATTTATCACACTATAATAGTGAATTTGGCACTGATATTGCTTCTCTTTTCCAGATATGTTACTGGTGAGCAACAATCCCTTTGATTATCACTTCTGTTCTCAAGGAGTTATTTTGGTGGATAATCTGGATGATGGGGAAGAACTAATGGCAACTGATGTAAGTGTTTCATACAACATTACTCATTCGTGGGCAAAAAGGCAAAGGCATTTAATATGTTGCCACATAAAAGGGCGCACAAGATAATAGGTCACAGTAATGATTAAATGTATTCAGAACATAAGAAATGGGAGGAGAATATATTGATTCAATAAATTATAAGCTGCTCTGGCTGCTGGCCCATTCCTTTACTCTTTGTTTATAGAACCATAGAACATTACAGCACAAAAATAGACTCCTTCGGCCCTTCTAGTCTGTACCGAACCATCTTTTTTGCCTAGTCCTACTGACCTGCACCCAGTCCATAGCCCTCTGTACGTCTCCCATCCATGTACCTGTCCAAATTCTTCTTAAATGATAAAATTGAGCCCGCATTCACCACTTTAGCTGGCAGCTGATTCCATACTTCCATCATTTTCTGTGTGAAGAAGTTCCCCTTCACGTTTCCCCTAAACATTTCTCTTTTCACTCTTAATCAATGTTCTCAGGTTTGTATCTCACCTACCCTCAGAGGTAAAAGCCTATCCACTGTATATTTACTCTGTCTATCCCCCTCATAATTTTAAATACTTTTATTAAATCTCCCCTCATTCTTTTACACTCCAGGGAATAATGTCCTAACCTGTTTAACTTTTCCCAGTAACTCAGTTCCTGAAGTCCAGCAACATCCTTGTAAATCTTCTCTGCACTCTTTCTATCTTATTGATATCTTTCCTGTAGTTAGGTGACCAAAATTGCACACAATACTCTAAATTTGGCCTCACCAATATTTTATACAACTTTACCATAACATCCCAACTCCTATAGTCAATACTTTGATTTATGAAAGTCAATATTCCAAAAGCTCTCTTTACAACCCTATCCACTGTTGATGCCACTTTAAGGGAATTATGTATCTGAATTCTCAGATCAGATCCCTCTGCTCTGCTGTACTCCTCAATGCCCTACCTTTTACTGTATATGTCCTTTCTTGGTTTGTCTTTCCAAAATACAACACCTGACACTTGTCTGCATTAAATTCCATCTGCCATTTTTCAGTCCATTTTACCAGATCGTCCAGATCCTTTTGCAAGCTTTGAAAACCTTCTTCACTGTCCACAATGCTTCTTATCTTAGTGCCATCTGCAAACTTGCTGATTCAATTTACCTCATTATCATCCAGATCATTGATTAAGATGGCAAACAACAATGGTCCCAGCACCGATCCCTGAGACACACCACTAGTCACATTCCTCCAATCTGAGAAGCAATCATCTGTCCAGCCATTGTTGAATCCAGTTCACTACTTCATCGGGTAGTGAAGCTTCGCAGCCATCTATAGTGTTCGCCCTCATTTTGTAGGCTGTAATGGCCTCCCTTCCATAGGTGGCATTTTTCTGTCTCAAGCTTCCTCCCAAATTGCCACTTTGCTTCAGAAATGGCCTTCCGCAGGTCGTACCTTGTCTTCGCCCTTAGCAGATTGGGTATTCTCTGATTCATCCAGGGTTTATGGATGGGGAACCTCTGGTACGTACACATGGGCACATACTCCTATGTGCAGGTCTTGATGAAGTTGGTGACACCTGCTGCGTATTCATTCAAGTTTATGGATGAGTTCTTGAATATGTTCCAGTTCACTGATTCAAAGCAGTCCTGCAGACGCTCCTCCGCCTTCCTCGACCATACCTTCATCAGTTCATCACTGGTGCTTGTACGCTGGGAGTAGAAGTACAGCCAGGTGATCAGACTTGCCAAAGTGCGGTCATGGTATGGCTCAGTATGCGTTTTTCATGGAGGTGTAGCAGTGGTCGAGTGCGTTGGTTCCCCTGGTCTCGCATGTGACGTGTTGGTGATAGTTTTTCAGAGACTTCTTCAGGTTGGCCTGATTGAAGTCTTCCACAATGATTGGGAAGGCACCCGGATGTGCTGTTTCATGGCAGTTTATCACAGTGATCACTCCTTCCAGTGCCAGCCTGACATTAGATTGGGCTGGAATGTACACTAAGAACTCCCTTGGCATATAGAATGGATTCCAGGTCAGGGGAGCAGGACTGGAACATGACCATCATGTCTGTGCACAACGAGGAATTGATGATGACACAAACACCACTTCCCATGATTTTTCCAGATGCCGGTGTTTGATCAGCGCGGTGGAGGGTGTAGCCCTTGGGCTGCAATGTTCGCATTTAACCATGTTTCTTTAAAGCACATTACGCAGCACTCCCTGATGTCTCTCTGATATTGAAGCCTGGCATGGAGTTCTCCAAGGTCTATACATTGGCCGGGAGGATGGTAGGGAATGGAAGCCTCAGGTCCCAGTGACTCAGCTTGACCTGTAGCCTCCCCCTTCCCACTGGAGTCAATGGTCAAATTTGGGACAGTCAACATGACATTGTGAGGACAGATCAAGTCTTAACAATTTGAGTTTTTTTTGAGCAGGTTACAAAGATAATTGATGACGGTAAGGCAGTGGGTATACATGGACTTCAGTAAGGCATTTGACAAGGTCCCTTGTGGTAGGCTGGTACATGCGATTCATGGTGAGTTGATAGGGTAAGAAATTGGCTGACTCACAGAAGACAGAGGGTAGTGATGGAAAGTGGGTTGGAGGCCTCTGACCAGTAGTGTTACACAGAGATTGGTGGCACTCCTATAGTTTGTGATAGACATGAATGACTTGGATGAGAAAGTAGTTTTTGCCTACATTTTGCTCATACCTTGATGAAGGGTTCAAGCCCGAAACGTTGGTTATGTATCTTTATTTTTGCTATATAAAGAACATTGTTTGACCTGCTGAGTTTTTCCAGCATTGTTTTCACTTGGATGAGAAAGGAGGGGTGGGTGGGTTTATAAGTTTGCAAATGATATGAAGCATTGGTCGAGTTGTGGACAGTGTAGAGCACACATGTCAAACTCAGGCCCGTGGGGCCAAATTTGGCCTGTGATATAATTATATTTGGCCCACAAGATCATATCAAATATGTATTAGAGCTGGTCCGCTGGCCGCTGCACCAGTATAGCGCATGCACAGCTAATACTACAAATCCCAGAATGCTTTGCAGATGTGTTGGCGCCGGCCTGTCAGCCCGCTAATCGCCCCCACCTCCTCTGTTTACTTTCATTAACATCTGCGACCTGTCACCTAACTCACATGTAATAAACCCCTTACGAAAAATGGCCAAACGAAAGACAGAAAACAGGACCTTTCAAGACAGGTGGGAGGCAGACTATATGTTCATCATTTTAAAAGACAAACCTGTTTGTCATTGAAGCAAGTTGTTATTTTTTTGACTTCTTGGCTTGTGAAAAAAAATACATTTAAAAGGAGCTTAAAGGCTATAGAGAAATATTATTTATTGAATATTTTATTTCTCATTTGTTAATGCTTCTTCTGGAAAGAGTTTAACCAAAACTATTATTAAACATTTATTTTAATAAGAAAAAGTTTAACATTACATATGTTGAAAGAAGAGAAAACATGCAGATGTTGTTGAAAATTTTCAATAAATATTTAGTTTGGCCCACGACTTAGTCCAAGTTTTTAATTTTGGCCCTCTGTGAATTTGAGTTTGACGCCCCTGGTGTAGAGGATTATTAAAGAATACCACCGAATATAGATCAGTCATAGATATGAGCAGAGAAAGGGGAGATGGGTTTAATCTGGAAGATTGTGAGGTGTTGCACTTTGTAGTGTCAAATGTAAGAGGAATGTATACAGTTCATCCAGCTCTCTTAAAAGCATTGATGTGCAGAGGTATCTGGGGGTCAAAGTAGCCATGCAAGTAAATAGGGTGGTAAAGAAAGTGTGTGGTATGCTTGGTTTCATCAACCAGGGCAGTGAGTATAAAAGTAAGAAAGCCACGTTACAGCGATATAAAACTTTGTAGGCTGCACTTGGAATACTGCAATCAATTCTGCTCACCCCATACAGGAAGGATGTGGAGCCTTTGGAAAAGGTTCAGAAGAGGTTAACCAAGATATTGCCTGGTTTAGAGGATACAAGCTTTGGGGAGAGATTGGACAAACTTGGGCTGTTTTCTCTGGACTGTCAGAGGCTGAGTGGAGACCTGATAGAGGTTTATAAAATCATAGATAGGGTGGACAGATAGAATCTTTTCTGCAGGGTAAAAGCATCACACATTAGAGGACATGCATTTAAGGTAATGGGCAGGAAGTTGAAAAGAAATGTGTGGGGCAAATATTGTGCAGAGGGAGTGTGGGTGTATGGCACAGGGTGCCAGAGTCGTGATAGAAGCAGATACACTGGTAGGTTTTAAGAGACTTTTAGATAGACCCATGAATATGCTGGAGATGGAAGGATACAGGGAGATGGATGTTAAAATAAATAAAAATAATTGAAGAATGAGGATTATGGAGGCAGGCAGGTAGGTGGAGCTGAGTCCACGATCAGATCAGCCATGATCTTATGAAACGGGTCATGAATTAAGTTTATGTAATTTAATTGGAGTATAATATAATTAATGTAAAAAATTAAATTGTAGCATTTGATATCTGACATTAATTGTATTGGTTACACTTTCATAACATAGTTTTGACTATACTTCTTGGATTTGTATATTTAAATTTCTTTCCCATCTCAATTTAGATTTAAATAGATCTTTTTTCTGCATAGTCTCTTGAAATTTTATATACATATTAGTTTGCCGGACCAGATAGCTGACCCATGCTCCTATTTCTTGAACTCGTATCGGAGTCGAGAGGGACAGTTGGATTTCGCTTTCAAAGGGCATACATTTAATCTTAACTAACTTAAATCCTTTTCAACAACACCAGCAAATCAGAAAGAGGCAATATTAGTTCTGACTCCAGTTGGGTGCAATACACAAATATACTGGAGAAAATCAGCAGTATCCATAGGAAGTAAAGGGTAACCAACAATTTGGACCTGGGCCCTTCATCAGGTATGAGGGAAAACAGGCGCCTGAATAAAATTGTGTGGGGGGGAGGGATGTAGGAATGTGGAGAGAGGGGGGAGAAAGGGGCATCTTACAAACCCTGACATTTTATTTAAAAAAAATAAATGTGCGATTGGCGGAGTATGGGTTAATATCAGATTATAAAGTAAATATTGATAAAAGTGAAGTGATACCAATGATTGAGACAGACTATTCTCAAACTAAGAAAATGACAACATTTAAATGGCAGAAGGAGGTGGTTAAATATTTAGGAATCAATATTGATAAGAATTTGAATAATTTATTTAAATTATATACCTTTACTGAGGAAAATTAAAGAAGACTTAATAAGTTGGAAAGATTTACCAATTTATTTAATAGGAAGGATTAATGTGTGAAGATAAATATTTTTCCTTGAATACAATATCTATTTCAATCATTACCAATTTTTGTACCAATAATGTTTTTTCAAGATTTAAATAAAAATGTAAGAAAATTTATTTGGTGAGACAAAATGCCTAGGATGGCATTGGAAAAATTAACATGGAAATATGATGTTTTTATGAAATTTTTAATGAAATTATATCAATCAGAAGGCACTTCTGCAGACTCTGCCGCCCCGCAAGACACCAGTTCAGTTTAACCCACCATCAATTCTAGCTCCAGATCCAAACCCTCAACACAATGAGTTAGATTTCAGCATCTGAGGCCCTTCAGGAGGAGTTGTCTCCTACCTAGTTCTAGCTAACCACATAACGGTGCATGCAACTGCTACATGCTGGCTGCATTTTTACCTCTAACTTGTAGTTTCTTTCACATGCTAATCTATGTCAAAAATTGTTATATGCCAAATACTGATTGAAAAAGCTAACTATAAGAAAGAGAACAACCCCTAAGAACCTTTAAATTTCAACACTCACCGAAATCCAAAGTTTCATTCAGTGGAGCTTGAGACTGTGCTGGATGATTGGGTGATGGTCAAGCTGTTTAGACCTTCCAAAACTCTACTTATCTAGGCAAGTGGAAGGTATCCTGTCCTCAACCCAACTCATGAGTTGTGATAAAAACACAGAAATGCTGGATGAATTCAGCCTGCCTCACAGTGTCCATAAGAGGTAAAGATATACCTGTTTAGCTGACGTTTTGGGCCTGAGCCCTTCAATGTATGAGTAAAAAGCAGGTGGGGGAGGAGTACAGACCAACAGACAAAAGGTGATAATTGGATATGGAGAAGAGGCCTCACACTGCCTCAGGGTGCTCCATTGATTCGATTGTATTCTCAATGCTAAGTTATCGCAGAATCAAATTACAGTGCATGGTCAGTGACTGACATGGAAAATTATTTACATTTGATTTTCTTTAAATAGCATGCCATGGACATATTGGGCTTCAATTCAGATGAGAAGTATGGCTGCTACAAGATAGTGGGAGCAATTATGCACTTCGGAAATATGAAGTTCAAACAAAAACAACGGGAGGAGCAGGCAGAAGCTGATGGAACGGAAAGTAAGGCGAATGTATCTCACAGAACACAGTAGAGTTTCCTCTTCAGGAACCTGTTCCCTCAACAATGAATTATCCTTGGCTTGGTGCAGCTGGTGGTGGGCTGGCTGGGATGAGAGGTGCAGCTCAGTGTAGAATCCTGTTAAGTGACTGCCAATGCTGGGAACGGATAGCACCAGTTCCACTTTTACGACAGACCACCCAAATCTTGCAGTCTCCCTCATCACCTCCTGCTGGGTCTACCCAGCAGCCCCTAACTCAATGCATGTTCTGGCCAGGATACAGCCCTGCAGTTGCCAAATCCCAGCTCACAGGCAGTCTCTTCGCACCAAGTGGTGAGAGATACATATATGCAGGAATATCCATCAGTGAAGGCAGGGGTTCACTGCTGGTTCTTGACACCCAGGTTGCTAGCATAGCAGCATGCAGGTTTTGTGCCAATCCTCCAGCAGGAAATCAGAATTAGTAAACCTTTAACAGCTGTGGAGACAAATATCCAGCAACCAAGCTATTGAACAAATTGGAGCCTGACAGACATGAGCCAATTCTTACACCTTTCTACTATTTTGACAAATATATGGATGGGAAGGGTTTGAAGTGATATGGGCAAATTGTAGGCAAATGGTACTGACACATAAGATATTGATCACCATGGACAACAGGGTTGAAGGGACATTTTCCTGCT
Source organism: Narcine bancroftii (assembly GCF_036971445.1). Lineage (NCBI taxonomy): Eukaryota > Metazoa > Chordata > Chondrichthyes > Torpediniformes > Narcinidae > Narcine > Narcine bancroftii. The sequence goes on from NC_091474.1 coordinate 30,427,947, forward strand.
GGAGAGCTCTACAACTAGGAATGGTTTACCCAGAGAATGATTGAAATCTGGAGAGAGCCATCCAAGAATTTGGTGGAAGCAGGTATTCCCAAATAATTGAAAGAAGTAAAGCTCACTGAGATTTGGTGGTCTTGACTTCCTTCATTCATTCTTTGAGCCTATTCAATCTCTGTCAGTGGTCCCTGAGCCATTTTTCTTTTGACCTGGGGAAGTCAGCTTTGAACTAACAAGCCTCTGTGGATTATTCTTAAGGTAATGTTGTTCCTTCATATTTAGATGCAGACAAGGCAGCATATCTGATGGGGCTCAGTTCTGCCGACCTCTTGAAGGCCCTTGTTCATCCACGGGTCAAAGTAGGAAATGAATACGTGACTAAGGGACAGACTGTTGCTCAGGTACTACAGCAAGATTACTGGTATGGATCCTTGCATTAGTGAAGAGGGCATGGAAATATATGATGTGAACTCATGGAGGTATGAATTGAGGGTGTACGTGAACAATTCTGTCACATCAGTTTCCTATCATTTGCACCCATTATTGTTAAACAACTGACCTGATGTATATCTAATCCAACAGACACAATTGTGTTCCAAGTCTCTGACTTGACAATTGTTATTGATCAGACCAAAAAATGTAAGAAAATCCTACAGTCAGGAACTGAAGTCCTTGGGAGTGCAGGTGATAAGCCATTGGATTCCTGAGCCAAAACTCCAAACTTCCTATGTGCACTTCCAATGCTGACCACATCTGCTATGTGATTTCTGTAGCCTGAACTTTCTACTCCTGGAATCTTGCTTTCCTAAGTACTTTCTGAAGTTCCTTTGTTCTTTCTGAAGTCCCTTCATAGCTACCATATAATTCTCTTGAGCCTTTCCTGACCTTTGCTCCCTAACCATTATGTATTCTTCTGTCTTTCTCTTGACTGGCTGTTCCACCTCTCTAGTCAACCATGGCTCCCTCACCCTACCATTATTCCCCATTGCATTTGATCTCCTAAAGTACAAAACCTCACACTCTTCTGAATTAAGTTCTATCCACTTCTTCTCTTCCCAAATCTGTAACAGATCTGTATCCTTTTGTCATCTTTGATAGCCCTCTCCATTCTCCACTGCCCCACCAATCATAATGTCATTTGGAAATGTATCAACTTTTTCATTCAGGTCATTTATGCACATCAGAAACAAAAGGAGTCCATGCAGAAGATGGACTGAATAACATCATTCCACCACTACCCTCTGGACCGACCAATTCGGATCCAAGCTATCAACTCATGCATCAGCAACTTCTGCATCAATCTACTCAACCAAATTTGTGAGACCCGATCTGCTACTCACAAATGATGCTGATTGTCCCTAATCTGACTGCACCTTTCAGGTCAGGGTGAATCTATCTCTGTGTATCCTCTCCAGTAGTTACCCTACCTCTGGTGTGAGGGTCATCAGTCTCCAATTTCCTGGATTGTCTCTATTTTCCTTCTTAAACAAAGGCTCCCAGGACCATGCTTATTGCTAGGGAGGATGCTAAGGTCTTTGACAAAGTCCCAGCAATTTGTCTACATACCTGTTCTTAAATGTGGGATAAATCTCTGAATGCTTTGAAAGCTGTAAAAAGAGTGTGTGGCTGAAGGGATAGACATGATCAACTCTTGTCATCTCCCCTAACATTTCTCTGTCTGGTGCATGATTTTTTTGTTTCGTGATACCATGAAATGGCTCAGTTATACGAGTTATTTTATGGTCATAGATCTTGTAATTCAGAAATGTTTGGAGCATTATTGAGCCTCTGTAGAAAACTGTTAAGCATATGTGACATTACATTTTTATCTCCTCCAGGTCATCTATGCAGTTGGGGCACTGGCAAAATCTACTTACGATCGTATGTTTAAGTGGCTAGTTTATCGCATCAATAAAACTTTGGACACAAAGCTATCAAGGCAGTTCTTCATTGGAGTCCTGGACATCGCAGGTTTTGAAATATTTGATGTAAGATTTTCAACGTGCAACCCCTAAAACTTATCCTGATAGAGCATTTCTTGGCACCAGGTCAGAGTCCACAGTCCACAACCTGTAACACATCTGATCCACAGGAAATACTGTTCTTATACAGAAGAAAGACTTGGAAATGTATTTCCAAAGTTTCAAATATATGGTCACAGGATAAAACTCTATCAGCACAGATAATCCAGGAAGATCAGCAGTCTTCCACGTTCCAGCCAATGCACAAATTCATCAGATGGTGGTGGATGGCAAGGAGGGGTGGGAAAGAGCCAAAGGAAGAAAAGAATCATGAGAAAATGAAGATGAGGGAGTCGGCTATGGGCCTCGCGAGTTGGTGGGGAGATGTGGCTAGGTGACTTTTTCTCTCCCTATCTCTTTATCACTCTCCCTCCTCCTGTTTTTTTTAACACTTTTCTTCCCTCTCTCTTTCTGTAAACCTTACAGTTCAATAGCTTTGAGCAACTCTGCATCAATTTCACCAACGAAAAACTGCAACAGTTTTTCAATCATCACATGTTTGTGCTGGAGCAGGAGGAGTACAAGAGGGAGGGTATCGACTGGGTCTTCATTGACTTTGGTCTGGATCTGCAGGCTTGCATCGATCTAATTGAAAAGGTAAAAACTAACATAAACCATTGATGTCCTTTATGTACAAAATATGTGTTAAATCTTGGATCATTAGACATTCATAACAAAACAAAGAGAAGCTCGAGGGACTCAGCAGATCAGGTCTGGGAGAAATAGATAGTCAATGACACGGGTCAGGAGCTTTTTCTGAGATGGATGGGAAGGGAAAATATCAATCATGAAAAGGCAACGGGAGCAAAGGATGCAGAGAGGCCAAGAGGTAATGGGACATTGGACGAATGAAGATGGAGAGGTGACCCTCCTCCCCAGTCCTCCCCTCTCTCCACAAATGGAAATGCAAATGTCTTCTCACTTTACAGGTGGATCAAAGACCATGTGGATCGACAGATGTAGATGCAGTGAACTTTTATTCAATCAATATCAACTTTTACAGAAAACTTTGGGAAGATTCACGCCCCGCGCTCCTGCTCCTCATGGGCCACATTCCCACACCTCACCTTCCCATTCCTCGCAGCCTGTGTCCCCATGCCTCGTGGCCCATGCTGTTTGTGATGTTCTTCATCACTATTACCTGTTGCACTGTTCTGGAGGCTATATTAAGACAGTTCACTGATAATTTCCTCTGCTTGACACGGGGGTGGGGGGGGGGGAGATGTGAAATTTCTTACTTGGTTTAAGTATTCTGTTTATGCTTCATGATTAATGTGCATTTGTTACTCTGCAGTATATACTGTACAATTAACACTGACATTATTACTTTGAGTAATAATGATAGAGTAATTAGTGATGGAGCTGTAGTCTATGTTTCTGATGCTATGAAACAATATTTACCATCAACTTGCTGTACCAACCATACTCATTCATTTTTTGTTTGAGTCAGCCAATGGGCATCCTGTCGATTCTGGAAGAGGAATGTATGTTCCCTAAAGCCACAGACATGTCATTCAAAGCAAAGCTGTATGACAATCACCTAGGCAAGTCCCCCAATCTGCAGAAGCCACGACCCGACAAAAAACGCAAATATGAAGCCCACTTTGAGCTCGTTCATTATGCTGGCGTGGTAAGTTGGTCAGTTTGTCAATGAGTGTGATCAAACCATGTGTGGAAAAATGATAAAAGCAAGTAAAGATCACTCCACAAATGTAACAGCATGTGAGAGAGAATGAGTGAATAAAAAAGTTCAGGGCAGATGTGTTCCTGTCAGAATGAAAGCCAAGGACAGTGAGGAACCTTGGATGTGAGGGGATATTGAGAGTCGGATAAAGATAAGAAAGAAACACATGGCAGGTATAGGGTGTAGAAAATGCAGGTGTAAAGGGCAGCAAGGTTAAGCCAGGTAATTATAGGCTTAACCTAGGTGTTGGTCAAACATGTGGTAGAGATTATTATTAAACAAAGTCTGAGGGGCAGGATTAATCTACACTTGGAAAGACAGAGATTTATCACAATCAACATGATTTTGTTGGAGGGAGGGGAAGGGGGAAATTGACATGAAAGATTTGGAGAAGTAACAAAATTTCATGGACTTCAGAATGGCCTTTGATAAGGCCCTACATGGGAGATTGAAATAAAAGGTTGGAGCATAGATCAAAGATGAATTGGCCCACCACATCCATGCTGACCTATACGTCCATCTACACTAATCTCAATAGCCCATATAGAATCACAGTGTTGTATAGTATGGAAATAGGTCCTTTGGCCCAACTTGTCCTTGCCAACCAAGCTAGTCTCATTTGCCTCTGGTTGGCCCATATCCCTCTAAACCATTGCCATCCATGTACCTGTTTAATTAGGTCTTTATTCTTCTTTGCCTCATTTATTTGTGCCTAAATATCTCTTGTATGTGGTATGATAGGAAGCTGATGCTGTGGAAGAGAGTTGCTTTTGTGTTAAGATCTATGACCAGAGATGTACCGCAGGGATTGGTACAGTATATATGAATGTAAAAGGCATGTTTATTAAGTGCATATGAGATGACATTTGGAGGTGCTATTAGTGAAGAAGATATTCATAGGCTGCAGAACAATATTGATCAGTTGACAAAATGGGTTGGGCAACGGCAGATGGAATTTAATCCTGATAAATTGAAGATCATGCACTGTGGGTGGACTCACAAAGATAAGTCATACACAATGAATAATGCAGCTTTGGGGATTTGTAAGAACGGAGGGACTCTGGTGTAAAGGTCCAAGGATCTCTGAAGGTGGTAGCACACATAGATATGGAGCTGGAAAAGACACGAGAAATGCTTGTCTTTATTAGCAGGGCCTACAATACAAGAAAGGGAAACCTGGTGTACAACTTTAAAAAACATTGCTTTGGTCACAAAGGAGAGGAAGGATGTGTTTGCACTGGAGAGGGTGCAGAAGAGACTCACCAGAATGTTGCCTGGGATGGAGCAGTTCAGTTATGGGGAGAGACATGGATATTGTTTTTGTTTATATTGGAATGAAAGAGATTGAGAGGAAGCCTGATAGAGGTATATAAAAGTATGAGGGATACAGATAGGATAGATAGTAGGAAATATTTTGCAAAGTTATCTAAAAAGAGATTAGAAAGAGTAAAAGGTTTAGAGGGAATCTGAGGAAGAAATCAGATGATAAAAAAAACCCACAATGCTGGAGAAACTCAGCAGGTCAAACAGTGTACTTTATAGAACAGATACATAACCAACGTTTCAGGCTTGAGGCCTTAATCAATGTATCAGTCGCCTTCATTAGCAGGGTCATGAATGCAATGTCTTGGATGAGAAAGTAAGTTTTATTTTGTTTAGGCACCTGCCTAAATTTTGCTCATACCTTGATAAAGGGTTATGTATCTTTGTCTTTGCTATATAAAGTACACTGTCTAATCTGCTGAGTTTCTCCAGCATTGAATTTTTTACTTCAACCACAGTGTCTGCAGACTTTCAGGTTTTACTTCCATTTCACCAGATGGTGGATGGAATCTGCACACACTGCCTGAATGAGTAGTGATGCAGAGACTCTCATTACACTTGAGAAGTATGTGGACAATCACTTGAAACACCAGGTAGAAAAATCCATGAACCAAGTGCTGACAAATGAGATTACTATAGACAAATCCTTGACAGTCAGCTTGGACACATCGTTTCTGCGATGAGTGACTGACCCCATGAACAATGAGCAAAATAAATTAGATCACAGAACTTTACAGCACAGTACAGGTCCTTCAGCTCTTGATGTTGTGCTGAACCATGTATTTCCCCCCTAAAAAAAAAATTAAACCTACCCTACCTCATAACCTTTTATTTTCCTTCCATCCATGTGCCTGTTTAAGAGTCTCTTAAATTCCCCTCATGTTTCAGCCTGCACCACTAGCCCTGGCAATGCATTCCAGACACCCACAACTCTCCATGTTAAAAAATGTACCCCTGATATCACCTCTAAATTTCCCTCCCTTCACTTTGTATATGTGACCTCTGGCATTTGCTATTCCTGCCCTGGTTAAAAGGCACTGGCTATCTCCCCTATCTATGCTTCTCATAATCTTGTAGACCCCTATTAAGTCTTCTCTCATTCTTTCATGCTCCAAAGAGGAAAGTCCCAGCTCTGGTAACCTTGCCTCATAAGACATTTTCCATTCCAGGCAGTATCCTGGTAAATCTCCTCTGCACCCTCTCCATGGCTTCCACATCCTTCCAATAATGATGTGACTAGAACTGAACACAATATTCTAAGTGTGGTCTCACCAGAGATTTGTAGAGTTGCAGCATAACATCTCAACTCTTGAACTCAATTCCTCTGTTAATGAATCCCAACATCCCATAGGCTTTTTAAAATTATCCTATCAACCTGCAGAATAATCTTGAGGGATGATTGGATTTGGACCTCAAAGTCCCTCTGTTCATCCACGCTCCTAAGTAACTGACCATTAACCCAGTATTCAGTCTTCTGGTTTGTCCTTCCAAAATGCATCATCTCACACTTTGAACTCCATCTGTCACTTTTCCTTCCAACTCTGCATCCTGTCTATATCCTTTTGTAACCTACAACAAATTTCAGCAACTCCTCCAACCTTCATATGATCTGCAAACTCACTGACCCATCCATCAGCTTCTTCATTCAGGTCATTTATAAAAATCACAAAGAGCAGGGGTTGCAGAACAGATCCTTGTGGCACACCACTAGTCACCAACCTCCAGGTAGAATACTTCCCTTCCACTACTGCTTTCCACATGCAAGCCAATAATGATGCTGATGTTAAGTAGAAAGGTGTAAGAATGGGTTCATGTCTGTCAGGCTCCAATTAGTTCAATTGGCTCAGTTGCTGGTATTAAAGGTGGAGACAGGTGTTAAAGGTTGAGACTAATTCTGATTTCCTATAGGTTCCCTACAACATTATTGGATGGCTTGATAAAAACAAGGACCCACTAAATGAGACTGTGGTGGCAATCTTTCAGAAATCTTCCAACAAGTTGTTGGCAGCACTGTATGAAAATTATGTCAGTTCTGAAGCAGGTAAGTTATTTCAACTTGCTATGATCTGAACCCACAATTGTGCAGCCCTGTCCCAAGAGCAGGTCCAGTGTTACATCCTCCCCAGAAGGGCTATTTACACATTGGTTGAGAGGACTTTCTTGGATATATTTAGCAAAATCCACCATGTCCAAACCCCTCACACTGACAGTCAGTTAATGTGATGGAAATTGAAATTACCAACAGCTATGATCCTATCATTCCTCCAGTTCTCTGCAATCTCTCTGCATGTTTGCTCCTCTGGTTCCATCAACAATTGTGGGACTTGTAAAACAGTCCCATCAAAATGATCATTTATTTCTATTTCTAACTTCCACCCACGTAGCCTCAGTGGACGATCCCCTCAAGAACATTCTCTCTAAATACTGCTGTGATGATCTCCTCATCAAAAATACAACACCCCACCTTTTCTTGCCCCCCCACCTTTTCTTTTCCCCCCACCTTTTCTTGCCCCCACCACTATCTCACCTGTAGTATCAATACCCTGGAACATTGGACTGCCATTCTTCCCCTCTCTCAACCATGCTTGTGATGCTACAATGTTCAGTCCCATGAACCTATCCATGCCTTGAGTTTATCCTGTCATGCTTCATACATTAAAATAAAGTATGTTAGATGTTGTATGCTTTCTGACTTGGCTCTGCCTGACCTGTCCATTGAAGTTGCTTACTTTAACATCTAAGTTAGCCTCAGCTTGCTCTTCTGCTGCACTGATGCTTGGCTCCCACCTTCCATGCCAAGCAAGTAATATGGTCTTTTGTGTAGCCCTAGCAAATCTCATCACCAGGATGTTGCTCCTCCAGTTCAAGTGCAAACTTCATCCTTGTGCAGGTCCTATTTTTCCATGAAGAATGCCCAATAATCCACAGTACAGGATTGAAGGTGTTGTAAATGCACTTAGTGTATAAAAGAAGGTGGATGGGCCCAAAGCGCAAATTCATTTCTTAACCATTGTCTGCATATCTTGCTCACATTGCTGCTGGTGCAGCTGTAACTGATCCTGCAGTGTATATGTTGTGTATAGTCATGTTGAATGTATTTTCCCACTGATTCTTCTCTGCTGAGTGGTTTCACTTTTGTCCTTTCATTTAGCCCAGGAATTGAGCAAGTCCGGAACAAAGGAAAAGCGGAAGAAAGCTGCCTCTTTCCAGACTGTCTCTCAGTTACATAAAGTAAGATTCAATTCTATTTACAATCCAGCCTCAAAGATGCCTCCTGCAGGCTTGCTGGTCCATTGTAATCTTTTATAGAACATTACAGCACAGTACAGACCCTTCAGCCCATGATGTTGTGCCTGTCGATAGAAATCTATTCAACAATCTAAACTTTCCCTTCCTCACATGCATAACCCACTATTTTTCTTGCATCCATGTGCCTGTCTAAGAGTCTTTTAAATGTCCCTGTTGTACTAGACTCCAGCACCACCCCTGGCAATGCATTCCAAGCATCTACTACTCTCTGTGTAAAACAAAACTTACCCTGATGTCTCCCCTAAACCCCTCTGGGGTTGCTGCTATTGCACCAGTTGACCACCCTATGCCTCTCATCATATTGTAGACCTCATTAAGTCACCTCTCATCCTTCTTTGCTCCAAAGAGAAAAGCCCTGGTTCTGCTAACCTTTTGTCTCATTAGATACATGCTTGAATCCAGGCATCATCCTGGTAAATCTCCTCTGTACTCTCTCCATAACCTCTACATCCTCCCTGTAATGAGGCGACCAGAACTGAATGCCATTCTGGAATGTTGGCACTTGGAACCTTCCCTGTGTTTGTCTATAAACCCCATTTCTAACATACACATTTAGCAAGAGCTTAACTACATCCTACCTTGCTTTTTAATCTGTAACCAATGACACAGACATAAACTTAATAGATTTCAAAGGGTCAAAATGGTTTTCAGTATACACACAGATAAATGTTCACTGACTGAAATTGTGAGCCAACATATATAGTATGATGTAAAAAAAAGTGCAGACTATTTTATTAAATTTAATTCTTTGTGTTTGATCTGGACAACCTCTTAATATAAACTCAGTTACATTTTACAATTCAACATTTCGCAATTTACTAAATTCTTCAATAAAGGCTCTTACCAGATTATGAATGACAGACCTCTGGACACCTATGCTTATAGATGAGCTCCCATAATGCTAGTGAATTCAAAGTAATACTTGCAAACGTTCGATCCAACAAACAGCAAAACTAGTTTCCTTACTCTCTCCACTTTTAGTAACTTCTTTCTCATCAGTCTTGTGTGCTCTCAATGCCATTCATTACAATACTGTGGTTATCATATCAGGTGATTTTTGGGTCTTTCTGACTTGTGAACGTCTGTAAAAATGGAACTTGTTTATTAACTGGAGAAAAAGGGTTTAAAGCACTTTTGCAAAGTTCCAAGTTCTGGTATTCCACTGCATGTAATGTCCAAGACATTGTGAATGACAATTTGAACCATGGTTACTGGGGCTGTAATAGCACTGTGTTAATAACTCCACGAACGGAAGTAAACTGATATTTTCTTCCCCCAAACTCCACATTGCATTGGGAGGTGGTGGGGTTCCATGTGGATGGAGAACCCCAGGATTGGAGGGAAAGGAAGGACTGGGTGGAATATGGAAAGAATCCTTGAAATGGGAAGATGTTCATTGATGGAGGTTCTAGAAGACGATTGAGGGAGTCTATGGAGATGATCAGTGGCAAGACATTAACCATTAGGGCATCAATGGAGTGGAACAGGGAACGTAACCAGATACAAGGACATTACTGAAGAACTTGGTGGGACATTGACATTTTGGATTCTTTGGCAGCACGTCCAGGTTGGTTGAGGCACAACTGATGCATGATCTGGGTTCAAACCTTCTGCTTCAGTGTTTGATATTTGCGCAACTTCTGACCTGCACCTGTTATGTGTATACACGATAGAATTTTACTTGAGTGATATCAAGTTTTGACATGGCTTGATGTGACTGTGGATGTCACAAATCCTTGCTGCAGACCTGCGTCAGGGAACCATACCAATGAGCTCGAAGCATGATGCTTGCAGGCAAAATGAGCATAATGTCTGCTGATGCTGCAGCCTGTAGCTAAACTCAAACTGCTGGAGGAACTCAATGCATGAGTGGGAGATAAGGAATGGTTGACTTTTATCCAATCTCCATGAAGAGTTCAGCTCAAAATGTCAACCATTCTTTTACAACTGATGAGTTCTTGCAGCAAGTATGTGTTACTATGGACACAACTGAGTTCTTTATAAAATCCTTTCATGTTGAACATAAAAAGCATTGCATCGTATGATAGAACTTTTATCCTCAGTTCCTATAATTCTGGGTTCCTGTGGCACCAAGTTATTAAATAATTGAAATGTCATTTTAGAAAAACTACTCAAATTCCGGGAATTTATTACTGTAAGAGTGTGAAGCAGAAGCAATGAAGAATTGTGAATTAGTCAATGAGGGAGCAATCATTGTGAAAGTGGTCAAAGTCAGAGTGGTAAGGCTTCCGCCCAACAGGCGAGGGTGAGGGTTAGTAGGAGTTGAAGTGAGAAAAGGCCACCCGATTCAAAAAAACAAAAATAATTCATTAGGTCGGCACAGGTAAGAGCAGGTTTTAGATATCATTTTTTTCCCTCCAGTCAGGGAAGCCAGCCAGATGACTTCATCCGTGAAAAGTGCCTCCAACTGTAGCTTCTGGCAAGTCGAGTTTAGGAACTGTAGCTGGAGTTGGATGAACTCTGGATCATTTCAGGAGGCAGAGGGGAGTGATAGACAGGAGTTACAGGGACTTTATCACATTGAGGAGGGTAGATGGTGACAGTCATGAGAGGGAAAAGGGAACAGACAGGCAGCATAGGGCACCCCTGTGGCTGTTCCCTTCAATAATATGGATACCATTTTCGATACTGTTGTGGAGGAATGACCTACCAGGGACAAGCCATTGCAATCAGGTCTCTGGCACAGTCTGATCCTCTGTCGAAGAAGGGAAGAGGAGAGCTGTAGTGATAAGGGATTCCATCGTTTGGGGACAGATAAGATGTTCTGTGGAAAAGATCATGTATCCCAGATAGTATGTTACCTCCCTGGTGCAGGGTCCGAGATATTTCAGATCAAGTTCGCGGCATTTTCAAGAGGAAGGGTGAGCAGCCAGATGTTGTGGTCCATATAGATGTTGTGGACCAATGACGTAGGTAGGAAAGGTGAGGAGGTCCTGCAAGGAGAGTTCAGGGAGTTAGGTGCTAAGGACAGGACCTCCAGAATTGTGATCTTGGGGTTGTTACCTGTGTCATGTGCTAGGTAGGTTAGAAATAGCAGGATAATGCAGTTTAATATGTGGCTAAAAACATGGTGGAGGAGGGAGGGCTTCAGATTTCTGGATCATTGAACTCTCTTCCAGGGAAGGTGGGACCTGTTCCGACAGGATGAGTTGCATGGAGGGGGACTATTATCTTTACAGCCAGGTTTGTTGTGCTGCTCTTGTGGGTTTAAACTAGATTTTCAGGGCGATGGGAACCACAGCAGATAGAGGAGAGGAGGAGGGAAAAGATGATGTGAAAATTGCATGCACTATTAGAAGTTAACAGTTTGTATGTGGTGGAAATTTTCTGAAGTGCATTTATTTCAATGTAAGAAGTATTTTAGGAAAAGCAGATGAGCTTAGAGCATGGATTGGCAGGTGGAATTATGACATTGTGACCATTAGTGAAACTTCATTGCAGGAGGGGTAGGACTGGCAGCTCAATGTTCTGCGCTTCTGTTGCTTTAGAAGTGATAGAATGGGGGGGGGGGATGAAAAGGGGAGGAGTGGCATTGCTTGTCAGGGAAAATATCACAGCTGTGCTCAGGTGGGACAGACCAGAGGGCTGGTCAACTGAGGCTACAAGGGGTGGAGCTGAGGAACAGGAAAGGTATGACCAACCAATAGTCAGAGAGAATTGGAGGAGAAAATTTGTAGAGAGATAGCAGACAGAGTATTGTGTGCAGTTTTGGTCACCTAACTACAGGAAAGATATCAATAAGACAGAAAGAGTCCAGAGAAGATTTATTAGGATGTTCCCTGGACTTCAGGAACTGGGTTATAGGGAAAAGTTAAACAGGTTAGGACTTTATTTCCTGGAGTGTAGAAGTGTGAGGGGAGATTTGAAAAAGTTATTTAAAATTGAGGGGGATAGAGAGAGTAAATGTTGATAGGCTTTTTCCATTGAGAGTAAATGAGATATAAACTAGAGGAATAGGTTAAAGGTGAAAGGGGAAAAGTTTAGGGGGAACATGAGGGGGAACTTCTTCACACAGAGAGTGGTGGGAGTGCAGAACAAGTGCCAGCTGAAGTGGTGAATGTGAGGTTAATTTTAACATTTAAGAAGAATTTGTACAGGTACATGGATGGGAGAGATATGGAGGGCTATGGACTGGGTGGAGGTAAGTGGGACTAGGCAGAATAATAGTTTGACGTAGACCAGAAGGGCCAAAGGGGCCTGTTTCTGTGTTGTAATGTTCTGTGGCTATCTGGTTCTATCTGCTTTAATTTGTAAAAATATACAAGGTGGACATAGTAAGGCCCACAACATTCAGCTTTACCTGACCTGTATGAATTGACATTTGGGTTCTGTCAGCACCCAAAAGTGCTGGAGAAATTCAGAAGGCCATGGAGCAGCCATGAAAAGTAAAATGCTTTGGGCCTGAGTCTTTCTTCAGGAATGCTCAAAATCAGGCAAATGTCTGGGTAAGAAGGTGTGGGGCACAGGAAGGTGCACAGGCTAACAGGCATGGGGTAATAAATGGATACAGCTGGGAGGGTAGCAGAGAAAGAAAACTGAAAAGTGATAAGGGGAGACAGCAGAGTGGTAAGGAAGGCAGCTCTTTGATGGGGAAAGGAAGGGGAGGGGTGCTGGAGGAAGAGAGACGGGGAAGGGGTTAATGGAAATGAAGCTGATATTGATTCTGTCTGATTGGAGGCTACTGAGGCAGAATATGAGATGTTGCTCCTCCAATTTGCAGATAGCGTCAACTTGGAAAATTTCATAATCAATCAGGTTTATTATTGTCATGAGACATACTGTTTTGTAGCAGCAATACAGGTATAAAATTTCTAGAAATTACAATTCCATAAAACAATATTTTTTTTAAAATTAGTGCAAAAGAGAAAAAGGTGAGCTAGATTCTATGGTTCATTGTCCATTCAGAAATCTGATGGCGGAGAGGAAGAAGCTGTTTTTGTACCATTGGGTGTTCATCTTCAGACTTGTGTACCTCCATCCTGAATGGTGAGGGTCCCTAAGGATAAGTGGCTGCTTTCTTGAGGCACAACTTATTAAAGGTATCATTAATGGAGTGAAGACTAATGCCCATAATAGCATTGGCCGAGCACAACTCTCTGTATTCTTTTTCCTGTCCTCCATTCCAGACATTGATGCAACCAGTCAGAATGCTTTTGTCATCCTCTATTCCACATACGAAGTCTTGTTTTTGATTACATTTTTGTTTTTATGGCAAAGTATGATGTTATGGCAGAATAGAAACACCTTAGATGTATCACTGTAATATAACCATATAACCATTTACAGAGCGGAAACAGGCCATGTCAGCCTTTCGAGTCCGCACCGGTTCACTAGAACAACTTCACTAGGTCAAACCTCCTGCTCTCCACCAATAACCCTCCAACCCCCTCACCTCCATGTACACATCCAACCTTCTCTTAAATGAGAGAAGGGACCCTAATGCAACTATCTCATTCGGAAGATCATTCCATTCTGCCACCACTCACTGAGTGAAAAAGCCACCTCTAATATTTCTCCTGAAGTGTTGCCCCCTTACCCTAAACTCATGGCCTCTTGTTCCAACCTCCCCTGCCCTCAGGGAAAAGAGTCTGTTTATGTCTAGCCTATCTATTCCTTTCATAATTTTAAATACCTCTATCAAGTCCCCTCTCAGTCGTCTACATTCTAATGAATAAAGTCCCAGTCTCCTTAATCTCTCCCTGTAATCCAGATGCTGTAAGCCAGGCAACATCCTTGTAAACCTCCTCTGCACCCTCTCCACCTTATCTAATTTGGACACCAGAACTGAGCACAGTACTCCAAACCTGGTCTCACCAATGCCTTAAACAGCTATAGCATCACCTCCCAGCTCCTATACTCTATACTATGATTTATGAAGGCCAGCATACCATATGCCTTCTTAACCACCCTGTCTACATGGGAATCCACCTTCAGTGAACTCTGTACCATAACTCCCTGGTCCTTTTGCTGCTCTGTATGCCTCAATGCCCTCCTCTTAACTGTATATGTCCTATTCTGGTTATTTTTACTGAAATGCAACACCTCACACTTGTCTACATTGAATTCCATCTGCCATCTTTCAGCCCACACTTCCAAACAAACCAAATCCTTCTGAAATCCAAGAAAATCTACCTCACTATCCACCACTCCCCCTATTTTCGTATCATCCGCATATTTGCTTACCCAGTTAACCACACCCTCCTCTAAATCATTAATATAAATGATAAACAACAAGGGACCCAGCACCGATCCCTGAGACACCCCACTTGTCACAGGCTTCCAACCTGACATACAATTGTCCACCATGACTCTCTGCTGTCTACCTCCCAGCCACCTCTGAACCCATGTCACAATCTCTCTACTAATTCCTAGTGACTGAACCTTCCTTATTAACCTTCCATGCGGAACCTTATCAAAAGCCTACCTAAAATCCAAATAGATCATATCCACCGCTCTACCTTCATCCACCTTTTTTTGTCACTTCCTCAAAAAACTCAACAAGGTTCATCAAACATGACTTTCCTTTGACAAACCCATGCTGGGTGCTTCTAATCAATTCCTGCCTACCCAGATATCCGTATATACTATCTCGAAGAATACCCTCCATAACCTTCCCTACCACTGAAGTCAAAACTTACTGGCCAATAATTACTTGGCCTACACCTACTGCCTTTTTTGAATAATGGAACAACATTTGCAACCCTCCAATCCTGTGGTACCACCCCCTCCTCCAGTGATCTTTGAAAAATCACTGTCAGTCCCCCTGCTATTTGTTCCCTGACCTCCCTTAAAGTCCTGGGAAAAATCCCATCAGGACCAGGAGACATCTACCTTAATTGACCTTAGAAGCTCCAAAACTCTTGCTTTACTAATCCCTAACCTTTCCATAACTAATCCCTTTGCCTCTCTTATCTCGTATCGACCAATGTCCTTTTCTCTCGTGAATATTGACGAGAAAAAAAATTGTTCAATATTTCTCCCATCTCATACGGTTCCTGACATAGTTCACTGGTTCCATCATCCAGTGGACCTATTCTATTCTTAACCCTCCTTTTACTGTTCACATATCTGTAAAAACCCTTAGGATTCACCTTTGCCTCATTAGCTATGGACACCTCATACCTTCTTTTTGCCTTTCTAATTTCCCTCTTAAGGTTCTTCCTGCAATCTAAGTAATGACCATACATCTCTTCAATCCCTTGTTTTTTATATTTGGTATAGGCCTCCCTCATGTCCCGAACCAACTTCTTAATTTCACCAGAAAACCACGGCTCCCTCGAACCTTTAGTCTTCTCCTTCAGCCTGACTGGAACATAAAAATCCTGTACTCTCAAAATCTCAACCCTAAATGCCCCCAAATTTTCTCTACATCCTTTCCGGCAAAATGATCAGCCCACACAACTCTCTGCAAATCCCTTCTCATTTCTCCAAAAATCTGGCTTTCCCCACTTGAAGACTTCCAACCTCTGACCCGACCTATCCCTTTCCATCATTAAGCTAAAGCTAATGGACCCATGATCACTGGATCCGAAGTTCTCTCCAACACTTACCTCCGTCACCTGCCCTACTGCATCACTGCTCCCCCTCTAGTTGGCATCTCAACATATTGCTGCAAAAAGCAATCCTGAACATAATGCATAAATACTAAGCCATCCTGCCCTTTTACTGACTGCATTTCCCAAATTATATTTGGAAAATTGAAATCCCCAACCAACACCATCCTATTTCTACTGCACATCTCACCTATTTCCTTGCCTATTTGCTCTTCTAGTTCCCTTTCCCCATTTGGAGGCCTATAATATACCCCCATAATAGTAAAATCACCCTCCTTATTTTTCAGCTTTACCCATACTGCCTCCCTCGACGAGCCCTTCAGTCTACCTTGCCTTAGCACTGCTGTAATATCCTCCCTGACAAGTAATGCCACACCTTAATAATGCCCTCTTAATTCACCAACTCTGTCACATCTAAAGCAGCGAAATCCTGGAACATTCAACTGCCAGTCACAACCTTCCATCAACCACGTCTCGCTAATGGGCACAACATCATAATGCCACATGTCAATCCACACCTTTAGCTCATCCAGCTTCCTTACTATGCTCCTCACATTAAAATTAATACATCTCCTACATCCTACCTTCTGCATATCCTCCTCTCCCATTCTCACAATTTTCACTAAAACATCTTTTTACTACTTCCTGCTTTTCCTCCCTCAAATTATTTAAATTTGTTTCTTTCCTTAGCCTACAAACCCTCACCCTGCTGTTCTGCCTAACTTGAAACCCTGTCCCAAACCATACTAGTTTAACCCCCCCCCCCCCCCCGACAGTCCTAGCAAATGCCCCCGCCAAGAGATCGTCACAGAATTGGCTGAGCCTGAGCCTAAACTTAGCATCCAGTCCAAAAAGGAATAGAAATGACTGGTTTCAATAGATGCTTAATTTATAGTAAATTAGTCTCTTTACAATTAAAAAAAAAACATCTTTTCTTCAGGTTCTTGAGTCATCATAATGTTTATCCCTGCAGACAGCTACCAGTTGCCCAACTCTGACTTCTCCATCAAATTTTGCTTAGGCCGCATATAATCAACACTGGAACCATACTGAAGATTCTGAGGGAAAGAAGAGGGTGAAGCACTTGATCCCATCATTACCCATTTATTTAGACTCCTCAGAGGCATCCTATCACAGTGGGAATAGAAAAGATTTTGGGGCAGTCAGGTTTCTGGATGGCTGAAGTGAAATGGCCCAATAGCTTCTTATTCTGAACTGATCACGTGATTTCTTTCTGAGCTGTAAAGGAGATCAAGGTGGTTAAGACTTGCAGTGATGTTTAGCTGACTTATGAATGAACATCACTTTAAGTCTGTGCTATCTTTCTACTCACAATCTGCTGAAGAGTAGAATGTGGTAAGTATGGAGAAAGAACAAAAGCTGGAACATAGCTGATGAGGGAAGTCAGCAGAGCTACCAAAAGTATCATGTCATCTCAGGCCTGACACACCATAAAGCTGTCAACCAATGACAAACGTCACCTATGCCAGAGGGAATACAAACAAGATGAAATAATTCCTTGGAAATCCAAATTAAATGGAGGGAATTGCCTTTAATCAGTGGAGCCCTGATAATCAGAGGAACTCCCATACTTAATAGCGATGGTTTCATTTAAACCAGATGATGCCCCTCATGGCTGGAGGGAATTGCTTTAACACAAGGGTATAGTGATGGTGCTATTGTTGAACTACTAGGATTAACAATCCAGAGGCCTGAAATTTAAATTTCATAATTAATTTTGAATTTCAAAAAGAACAATTAATCTCAATAACAATGGGTAAGTAGCAAACAGTTTGTAGAGGAATCTACTCATGCTCATCAGGAGGGAATTGGCCTAACCTTGGTCCAGCCGATTTGTGACTCCAGGCCCACCAGTGACTCTGAAATGGTGAAACACACCTCATTGTTCAGGAGAAGTCAGGGATTCCAACATCTCCACAAGTGATTGCACCTGGCAGCATTCCGTTGATAATGAAAGGATACAGCCTCAGTGTGGTGTAGAATCAGTGTAAGGTCAACATGTGAGGATGTTTGGGGGCAAACGCATTTTAATTACCTGTGAGAAGAAGCTGATTATTAGTAATGGAATCATTCAATGTCTGCTGATATTGTGGAACGTGGCTTCAGGGAGAATCAGGCCGGAGTAACAAAGTTGTTTCTTTATTGCCTCAGGAAAACCTCAACAAGCTGATGACCAACTTGCGATCAACACAGCCCCATTTTGTGCGCTGCATTATTCCCAATGAAACCAAGACCCCAGGTAGGCAACTTATTTCCAGTGCCATAACATTGTATACCAGGCTTGATGGTGTCAATGTATAGTCACGAACCCAAATGCAAGCCATGACAGTGAAACCACCACTACAAGATCTATCAGTATTTACTGAGGCAGGGGCTGATAAGACTTATTCAGCATGGCTTGGTTCATGGGAAATCTGATGGAGTACATTTGAAGAGGTGACAGAGAATTGATGAGAGCAGGACAGTGGCTATTGACCTGCATGGTAGGCTAGCCTGGAAAGTTAGATCACATGGGAACCAAGGTAGTTAGCATGGGTCAAGTTTAATATTATGTGCCAAGAATCAGTGATAGAGGTCGTTAGTAAATTGTAGATGACACCATTGATGGTGTAGTGGATGTTGAGGAAGAAAGCTTGTTTATAACAGACTCTAGATCAATTGGGAAGATGGGTAAGGAGTGGCAAATGGACTTAACTCTGACAAGTGTGAGGTGTGGCACTTTAATTAGTCAAACCATCCACCACCTAAAATGACAGAATGAGAAGAAGACGAAATGAACTGACCCAGTGTGTAAAAGTAGATGACACAATTTTCTTTTTTATTTTCATTGTGTGATGACATGGTTTAATGGGTTTAATGCATTGTATATGTTGAACGTTTAGTGGGTGGGGATGGGGGTGGGAAGGAGGGAGGGAAGGGAGGGGTGAAAAAGGGGAGAAAATGACACTGTGTATATTCAAGAAGGAAATGTTTGTGTGTATTTTGGTCAATATGGTTCAAAGTGTGAAAAATAAAAATATTTAAAAAAGGACAATAAGCCATTGGAATATAAGGAACAAAAAATATTTTTTTACCCGGACATAAGCTTCAAACTTTTAAAGAAGAGGAAGGAATTCAACACGGTGAAAACAATCTTATGGAAGAAAGGGTATAACCTTGTATTAAGACATCCAGCAGTACTCAAAGTATTCATTCCTGGGGAACAGAATAGACTGTTCTCGGACCCAAAGAAAGCCCAAGAATTTGCTGAACATTTGCAGGACAGGAGAAGAGAGGAGGAGGAGTGACAAGAAGGATGACCGGCAAGAAAATGTACAAAAATATGTAAAAATATAAAGTAAAGATAATGTATATTTAAAGATGGATAAGAGAAGGGGAAGAATGGGAAAAAAAAGAGAGGGCTTTGCTATAAGTATAGGAAAATAGTGTTCTCTGAGGGAGCCTGGGGGTGGGAGAATAATGGTCACTGTGAAATCAGTTGACGCTTGCGAGTAAGTTCGCAAAACGAATGGAAAGGGGAGTTGTGGTTGCCGTCAAGGGACAGGAGGCAATCTAAGGAGGGGAGGTTCATTTGGGGTTAAAGGGTTATTGCTTGTGGGGATTGTTGGGGTATTTCATGTCTTAAATGCATTGTCATATATTGAGATTAAAAAGGAAAACTTAAAAAACAGTAATGGAAAAAAGAGATGGAGGTGGTGAAGAGACAGAAAAGAAGTGAAAATAAAGATATAAGATGGCCACGTTGGACTATATGACTATAAACATTAATGGAACATATAACCAAGTTTAAGTGTATCCCATTGGACAAAAAATCATATATAATTTAAAAGACAAAGGAACAATGATTAAAAAAACCTGGTAACAATACATGGAACATAACAGAAAGAGGAGGCCTAGGACCACCACCACCTAAAATGATAAGAAGATAAACACGATCAGATTTAATGTGAATAAGTAGATGATGCGTCTTTTTTGTTTGTATTCCTTTTGTATAAAGATATTGTTTTATTGTATTTTATATGTCCAATATTTACTGTTTTTGGAAGGGGTGGGAATGGGGAAGGGAGGGATGGGGGAATAAAAGAGAAAATGTCACTGAATATTTAAAGAGCTGCATCTGTAAATATATTGGTTGATATGGTTCATAGTGCGATAAATAAAGAATTTAAAAAAAAAAGTCAAACCAGACACAGAAAATCATAGAAATCTTGTAAATGATGTAGAGAAAAAGAGACAGGGATATGGCTAAGTGGTTCCCTGAAAGTGGTGACCAAATTGGGCAGAGTGATGACAAAGGTGTTCAATGGGCATTTATATCGATTGCAAAAGTCAGAACCTCATGATACAATTGTCAAGGCACTTGGAGCACTAGTTGTAGGAAGGCTATCATTAAGCTGGAAAGGGTGCAGAAGAAATTCACCAGGATGTTACTGGGAGAGAAGGGCTTGAGTTACAGAAAGTGAGGATGGATAACATAGGTCTTTATCCCCTGGATCATAGGAGTCTCAGCAGTGACCTTAGAGGTTTATAGAATCATGAGGGGCATGGATAAAGTGAATGCTCACAGTAGATATTCCAGAACTAAGGGCAATGGGTTTAAGGTGAGAAGGGAGAGATTTAAGAGGGACCAGAGGGGCAGTATTTTGCCGATGGGATAGTCTGTATCTGGAATAAATTGCAGAGAAAGATGTTGAAGTGGGTGCAATTGATCATAAAAGAACAGCCGTAGTCTTTTCTTTGGGTTGGGGGGCTAAAACTAGAAAGCATAGATTTAAGGTGAGAGGAGGAAAGGTTTAAAGGGGATGGTGAGGGATTACTTTTTCCACATAGAAGGGGAAGGTAGGTATGTGGTACAATCTGCCAAAGGAAGTGGGTACAGTTCAACGTTTAAAGGATATCTGAACAGATACATGGATAAGAAGGGGTTAGAAGCTTGTGCATCAAATGCAGGCAATGGGACAAGCCCAGAACGCCACCATGACAAGCCCAGAACGCCACCATGACAAGCCCAGAACGCCACCATGACAAGCCCAGAACGCCACCATGACAAGCCCAGAACGCCACCATGACAAGCCCAGAACGCCACCATGACAAGCCCAGAACGCCACCATGACAAGCCCAGAACGCCACCATGACAAGCCCAGAACGCCACCATGACAAGCCCAGAACGCCACCATGACAAGCCCAGAACGCCACCATGACAAGCCCAGAACGCCACCATGACAAGCCCAGAACGCCACCATGACAAGCCCAGAACGCCACCATGACAAGCCCAGAACGCCACCATGACAAGCCCAGAACGCCACCATGACAAGCCCAGAACGCCACCATGACTAGCCCAGAACGCCACCATGACTAGCCCAGAACGCCACCATGTTGGACAATTTGGGCTGTTTTTTTTTGTTTCATCTATATGGCTCTTTGACTAAACACATGCATATAATGCTCTGTCACCATGGTCTCTAGAACTGGAGGATGGATGTTCTTGTTTATAGGGTCGTTAAGAACAGGCTGAAAATTCCAGATAATAGGTTAGGCTGATAGATCTGTTGTCACAATACTGTCAGTCATAAGAAATCAGAGCTTCCAGCCCTGTGAGCCGACTCTGCTATTGGAGAAAATCATGGCTAATCCACCTTTCTGTAAATTCACTTTCCCACCATCTGCCCACAATTCCCTACTCCATAAACTGATTAAAAATCAATCTGTTACATTCATGCAACTGCTATTTATGACACGATGCTCCCTCTCTTAACAGGATGTTAAGCAACAATAGTTAAACAAGAAACTCTGCAGACATTGTGATTGTAGTTTAATTCACAAAAGTGCTGGAGAAACTAACAGGCAACAATTCCTCAGTTTACAGGATTCTTGAGTCTCATACCTCTTGGAACATGGCTCTGTTGATGAGTGATGAATCTGTCCAAATTTCTCAGTGGAGAACTTTGGTGTCAAAATCGCAGAGGTGATGACTGTTTCCCTGAGGATGTGATACCTGAACTGACACAGGTGCATCAAGAATTCCTCCCTTGGAAGTGACGTTTCCCAGAGAGTGATACTCCTGTTGAAGGGAACCTTGGGGTTGGTACCTCTGATAGGATCTTTATTGATGACGACACAGTTGAAATGTTCACCAGACTGGGTCCAGACAGTGATAAGGTGTTTGATACCTTTGACAGAGTCCTCTATAGTTGTACATAACATTAGGAAATTTAAGTAGAAGTTGCCCATTTGGTCTCCTGTGCTGCCCCACTAGATTTGACCCGCTGCTGTGGCAGATGTCACTGTAGATGCTGGGATCTGGACCAAAAAGAGATAATTACTGATTTTGTACCTCAGCATCACATCTGTGCACTAACCTCCTAAATTTTCTTAATATCTAAAATAAAATCAATAGATCATCATCTTGAATATATTCACTATCTGAGCGTAGTGATCTTTGGTGGAGAATTCCGAAGATTTCCTGTTTGGGATTCATTTTGAAACAGTTGATACTTCTAATTGTAAGTGACTCTTGGAAAGAGCCTTGTTTAAGGGATCCTAAATCAAACTTTCTTTTTCCATTTAGATGATTGATTCTTCTTAGCCGCAGAATTAATTGGTTAATTTCAATTTGTAGGTGCAATGGACCCATTCTTGGTCTTACACCAGCTGCGTTGTAACGGTGTGCTGGAAGGAATCCGCATTTGCCGTAAAGGTTTTCCAAATAGAGTACTTTATGCTGACTTCAAGCAGCGGTAAGAATTGGTGGTAATTAATGTCAGTTTGTGTTGACCATTGACACCCTTAGTAGGCACTGGGGCTCGATAGAAAATGTATGTTAACTGATCTCTACTTCACTGTTCTCAACGGCACACTGTTACCCAGGGGAAACTTTAAAGGTTCAACGTTCCCTTTTATTGTCGTGTAATAATACACAAAAATCTAATTATACATGATGTACTTCAGCTTTAAGGTGAGAGGGGAAAGTTTAGAGGTGCATGGGGTAAGTTTTTTTTAACACCGTGTTGGGTGCCTTGAATGTGCTGCTGGGGATTGTGTGCTGTTTAAACATGAATGTACAGGGAATGAGAGGGATATGGATCATGTTCAGGCAGATGGGATTGGTGAGGTCTATCACCATGTGGAGGAACTGCTGTCAGTCCCCACAACAAGTGTTTGACCTGGCCACTCTAGCCTGTCCAACAGCAGGTCTCACAGCTGCTCTATACCCTGGAGCCGTTTACTTCTCTGGATGCCAGATTCCTGGCACCAAACCTGCTGCATTAGGAAATACATGACTAAGCAGTACTATAATTAAGGCCTCTCATCTATTCACACTTTCATCCCTGGAGCACATCTTGATAGCCAAATAAGATGCAAGTCTACATGAATCCTACAGGCCCTTCAGCCCAACTTGTCCGTGCTGAATAAGTTTGCCCTATTTGCCTGAGCTCGGCCCACATCCCTCTAAACTTTTTCTATCTAGGTACAGTAACCCCTCCCCCCCATTCTGGAATTCAAGCAAGTGGCAAAAGATTGAGGAATATAAATAGATACAAAATACGCAAGTTTAAAATTGGTGCACTTCGCTGTAAGATTGTTAATCATGCAACACACAAGTTCAAGCAACCGGAAAATACAAGTCCAGCATCTACTAAACCCCATAGGTGCTGAATTGTCCTTGCCTCTACCATTTCCTCTGGCGGCTGGTTCCACACACCCACCACTCTGTGTGAAGGAGGTGCCCATCAAATGCCTTTTAAATCTTACCCTTTTCACCTTAAATCTATGCCCTCTGGTTTTAGATTGTGATCCTTGGAAAATACTACACCTTGTCCATGTCCTTCCTGGCCTTATAAGGCCCTCCAGCTCCTATGGTCCAGGGAGAAAAATCTGTCTTTCTAGTGTCTCAAGCCCACCAGACCTGGTCACATCCTTGTGAATCTATCCTGTACCCTTTCCAGTTTAATTATATCTTTCCTATAGCTGGGTCAGGTCTCACCAATGTCTTGCACAGTCGTAACACGATGCCCCTGAACTCAGTGCTATGACCAATGAAAGTTAGCATGCCAAATACTCTTTTAACCTCACTTTCATGAAACCATGTACCCGAAATTCCAAGTCACTGTTCTGCAGCACTCTCGAGCCCCCTATCATCACCAGTCCGGTCTTGTTTTAACCTACCAAAGTATGTTGCCTTGAACTTGTCTGGGTTAAATTCCAACTACCACTCCCAGTTTATCTAGAAGATCCTGTTGTAACCTTGGATAACTTTCCAATGGTGTAAAAAAAACAAGGGCAACAGGTGCTCGAAACACCAGCACCCACAAGTTCCTTTTCACTCACACTATCCAGACTTAAAAAGGTAATTGTCTCAGGAACTGCTTCAAAGGCAACCCTGAGGGGATTACCTTTTACTGGAACGACTGCAGTGGTTCAAGGCAGCAGCGCATCAGCGCCATCATGAGGATAATGTAAGAAGGGCACCCATGAATGAGGAAACAGAAATGGCATCTGCAAGGCTTTGTGGACAACCAGCAAAAGAATCATCTTTCATTCCATTCTGTAACCTCATGGCTCTGCTTATCTCTTGCTCTACATCACCCTCAAGCTGTGAAACAATGACAACTTTTGAAAGACTTTTGGACAAATACTTAAATAGGAAAGGAGTGGAGGGAATAGAACTCCCAGATAGGCAAATGGCATAAAAGGCATCACGTTTGGTTGTGGATGAAAGACCCAGCTCTTGTTGTATAACTCTATAATTCTAATTGAATGATGGGTATAAAAGAGCAATCGAGGAGCAGCATAACATTTACCCTTTGTGGTGAGGATACAACATTAGGTCATCTGCTAAACAGCTGAAGCTGTGTCCATTGATAAAGCCAAGCAAACCCAAGACCAATGGATCAGGTCATAGATCCATGTCATGCCAAATCAAATTGTAAATGGACAGTTAAACAATATAATGGGACAGCATCTTTCTCAGAGATGAGGCTAACTATGTGAACATAAAGGATAAACAAGTTTATTGTCATACACATTGTACATATTTACTGACATTCTTACTTGCTGCATTGAATCAGTACTTTGTACGAGAATAACTACGATAGTATACTTAATTTAATTAAAGAGATAAAAGAAATATAAAAATAAATGAGCTGAAGCAAATATCAACCACAGTGGATAATTTCTCTCAAACTGCCCCTCAGATCATGAAGAGTACGCAACAGTATTGTAGGAACAGGTGGTCCCATCGAAGCAGCTTTGTCATTGCTGTCCCATCAATGGTCATCCTCATCCCATCTGATATCCATATTCTTTGTTTCTCATGGTGTCCAAAACTCAAATGACAGCAATATCTCCACCAAGCATTCATAGCCCTTTTGGAGAAGAGAATTCCAAATACTTACACCCATTGGGTGAAGGAATTTCTCCACATTTCAATCCTAAATGATATCCTGAGTCCAAACCTGATTGTTTTTTTTTACACTTCACCCTCTGAATTCACGCCAGGTGATATCATGAAACAGCTGGGTGTACTATGTATTTGTATATCAAAGTTTGTGGGAGTAAACAGCATTCCAGCTGTCAAGCCTTCCAGAACTTGTTGGGCCTGCTGTTCAATTATTCTAACATGGACATGGTCATATTTAACATTCATTCTTTTAGCCTTCATGATTTCCTTCCTTAATGTTTTTTTGCATTCCTTACACTCCCCCCCCCCCCACATTTGATCCTTGCTGTCTACACCTCCTATGCATCTCCTTCTTAAAATCATATCTGATGTCAACAAAACTCATAGTCTTCCCAATCTCACCACCTAAACCCAGCAGTTGTAAGCAATGACTGTACCTGATTGCAGGTTACATTGCTGGCCTGCTGATCACTGGAATCTATGACCCCTTTTATAGTGGGGGGGTGGGGGAATGATTGTAAAGACAGATATTCTCTGTCTTTAAATCTTACCTCCATAAAAGGTCTGAAGGTGGACTGACTGGTTGAACTTGCTCCATCTTCCATTGGCCTGGGGGGGGGGGGGGAGGGGGGTAGGGGATAGACTCAGAGGTGGAGTGAAGTCTCTCCACCTCCTCTATAAAAGGAATGTTGCTGAATGCGGCTTCAAAGGAGAGGGATGATGATGTTGCGATGACGCTGTCAGCCCGCAACCCAGGAGTGCAAATTTTAAAAAACCCATATGGTTAATAGAAGGAATTTTGTTGCGTGGAAAATCTGCCGGAGTCCTAAGTCTTCTTGCCCAGATCGCCACTAGCGCTCTTACCTGCTCTTCGGACACCATTTTTGAGTATAGGCAGCTTTCCCTTCTCGATGCATATGTTTGAGGTCATGGTGGTGGGCCGCGCTACTTGCCCCACTTCTTCCAGCTCTGAAAGCTGGCTCCTGACTCAGCTCTGCATAAAGGCACCACAGGATCCACATTACTGGTCGTCACCATAAAAGGTAAATTTGCTTTTTTTTAAAAAAATACTTGAACCAGTTTGAACGTGGGGTTTTAGCATAAAAGGACTTGTGTCCGACATCCAGAGCCAGTCCAGTGAACAAGTGCCGAGAGTTGTTAGTATTTCTATTATTCTCATTACGTAGAAGTTTTTGAGAGTCTTTGTTATCAAATACACAAAGTACAGATGCACTGAAATTCTTACATGCTGCAGTGACACCAAGTACAATATAAATTAAATTTAATATTACAAGGCAAAAAATAATTATAACTATAAAAGGATAGATAAATAAATATTCGCAGTTACAGTTAGAATAAAAATATGGCGCACAAAATCAGTGAACCGGTGCGGACTCGAAAGGCCAACATGGCCTGTTTCCGCTCCGTAAATGGTTATATGGTTGGTGTCAGTTGCTTTGTGTTCCTGGAAGTGAACCATTGTACAAACCTGGCATTCAGCCAATACTCACCTTTGTTTTATCAAATTGCAGCTATCGTATTCTCAACCCAAGTGCTGTTCCTGAAGACAAGTTTGTAGACAGCAGAAAAGCAACAGAGAAATTATTGGGCTCCCTTGATATTGATCACACTCAGTACAAGTTTGGTCACACAAAGGTAAGGACAGAGGCTTTAAAAACCGAAGCAACTGCTACCAGATGATCTAAATTTCCATTTCTCTGCACAGTTTATTGGCTCCAAAATGAGCAACTATTTCATTAATGGGATGTTAACTATTAATAGTATTTAAGCTAATAATTTATTTGTGCTCATTCTTTCTCTTCTCTCTCATTGACATCTCTTCAGCTTTTTCATTTTATTTTTCTCTTCTGTGTAATTCCATTATCAGGGAGAATTCCCTGGTGCTGACACCTAGGTTTTCAAATTTAGACATACAGCAGGGTAACAGGCACTTCCGGCCCATGAGCTGCCCAAATACACCCAATTAACCTACGATTCCTGGTACGTTTCAAATGGTGGGAGGAGACTGAAGCCGCCCACCTTTGGGAACTGCATCCAGCTTCACCTCCTTACTGAGTTGAGTTGTATGATCTCCAGATTATAAGGGAAGAGTGAATGATCTTTGCTATCACGTGGTGGTCAGGCTGCAAGGAAAAATCAAGTGAGGAGACAGGGCAGGGTTCCTGTGGCCATTCCCTCAGTAACGAGTACACTACTTTGTACTCTGGTGGGGGGGGGGGGGAAGCCAGAGGCAGCAGGCGGGTCAGTGGCACCATGACAGGCTCTAAGGGTCCACAGGAAAGGTGAATCCTTTGGGGGGCAGGCAGGTTCTATAGTTGCAAGAGGGACACCAGGATGGGGTGCTGCCTCCCAGGGTCAAGGATGTGTCTGGACAACATTCTTAAAGGAGAGGGGAAGAGGGGAGCAGCTCGAGGTTGTCATGTACATTGGCATCAATGACACAAACAGGAAAATGGATGGAGTCCTGTGGAGTGAAGTTAGGGAGGAAGAAACAAAGCAGGACCTTGAGGGAAATAATCTTTGAGTTAGGAATAGAAAGACAGGCCAGGTAAAGCTTCACTGAGGAGCTGGTGCAGGGGGAAGGGATTCAGATTCTTGGATACTGCTTGAGAAAACTGAACAAATGGATCATTGCTTTTGATTATAACCCTGAATGAAGGGCAGGCATACTTTAGACGTCTAGTCAATGTGTTCCTGACAATGATCTTTGCACCAGGTGTTCTTCAAAGCTGGCTTGCTGGGTCATCTGGAGGAAATGAGAGATGAACGATTGGCAAAGATCCTGACTATGATTCAGGCTCGGAGCCGGGGCAGGTTGATGAGGATTGAGTACCAGAAAATCATAGAGAGACGGTAAGTATCATCTTGTGGTGACAATGTGTACAAGACGTTACTTTTAATTCGTGATGCATTCTAAAAGGTCCAAGCTTCAAATAATTGTTGAAACTGTGCAGATTGACCCTGTCACAAAAAGGCTGTGAACTGATGGATTCATTTTTGGCAACTCCATGTTCCACCATCCTTCACTCATCCTTTCATTTAGCAGGAGTGTGGCTGTATTTCATGATTGTGTAAATGTGTAACCCAAGGACTGCACATTTATATTTCAACCTGTCACATTATGAGAACACAGGTCATTTCAAAAATCTGGCATCTGTAGGGATTATCACAAAGCTGTTGGATTATAATAAAATGTAAGTTTATTAACATCCTTTATGGAATGACAGCTGTCTTTATCCTGTTTTGATAATTCAGTATGTGACTTGCATTAAATTTAAGTTAAAATTAAGTTCAATTTATTGTCATTGTAACCAAGATGCAGTGATAAAGTTGTTTTGCAAGCAGACTAGTTTGGTATCTAATACAAAGTACAACAAATAGGTCACCATATGGAAATGCAGAGTTACTGAGAGAGACCAATTAATCTACAATAAAGCCAGCCAGCATTGTTTTACTACAACAGAGTCCGTTCAGAAATCTGATAACAGCAGGAAAGAAACTGTCCATCAATCTCTGAAATCGCTGCTCATCTTCTGAGTTGTATCAAACCCAAGCAAACAATATTATCTTAGTGAGGAGCATTAGTTTACAAATTTAACAATATTGTATTCAAATATCTTAAAACAGATTAATCTTGGATTATTTCAGGGATTGAGGGGCCATGGATTAATTGGCAACAGGTTAAGATCAAACCAATAAAAATATAATGTACCAATTTCTTCTTGCATTAGAGATGCTTTGCTGGTCATCCAGTGGAATATCCGTGCTTTCAACGCAGTGAAGAATTGGTCGTGGATGAAACTCTTCTTCAAAATTAAGCCTCTGCTGAAGAGTGCTGAGACAGAGAAAGAGATGGCAACATTGAAGGATGAATTCCTGAAACTGAAGGAGGCTTTGGTAAAATCAGAGGCGAAACGCAAGGAACTGGAGGAAAAACAAGTTAGCTTGATCCAGGAGAAGAATGACCTGTCACTTCAGCTGCAGGCGGTAAGGCGCCAAGTTGGTCCAATCCATGGCCTTGCAGTTCATGCTGTTCCTTCTAGAGTTGAACAAGTGCAGCACAGAAACAGGCCCTTTGGCCCATCTCTTCCATGATATTTAGGCAACACTTGTGAGGTGTTGCCTATTGTGAAGTTAAACCAGGGCAAGACTCGCACAGTAAATGGTAGGGCTGACAAGAGTATTGCAAAACAGAGGGATCTAGGGGTACAAGCATTTTGTTGGACATGCAGTGACACAAACGGTATGCTTGCCCTTGTCAGTTAGGATATGTAGAGCTGGGATGTCACATTACAATGGCAACACTCGGAGTACTGTGGGCAGTTTGTCTCCCAGCTAAAGAAAGAATGTCATTAAGCTGAAAAGGTGCAGAAAAGAATCACAAGGCTGTTACCAGGATGGGAGCACTTGTGCTACAAGCAGATACTGTATAGGCTGGGCTTTCTTCCCTGTAGCATTGGAGGTTGAAGGATGGCCTGATAGAGATCATTTAATCAAGAAGAGCAGAGATAAGTAAAATGTCACTGTCTTTTTCCTGGGGTGAGAAAGTCCAGCTAGAGGGTGTCGATTGAAAGTGAGAGGTGATAGATTTTAAAGGGACCCAAGGGTCAGGCTTTTGACACAGAGGATGGTCAGTGGGTAGAGAAGCTATAGAGGTGGGACAATTACAACATTTAAAAGGCATTTAAACAGATTAATAAATAGGAAAGGTTTCGAGGGATTTCAGGGAAATGAGATAAGCATGGGTGAGTGGGGTTGAAGGATCTGTTCTATGATCTTCCCATGAAGGCATTGCAAATGCTTATGATGTAAAGAGAATGTATTTTAACTTTAACTGCTGTGAGCTGACTGGTGGTGATTCAAGCCTCAATTTTCATGAAACATCACTTAGAAGTTCCCAATGTCCAAGTTAATAAAATTGATACCAGCCTGGTTCTATTGAAACACTGGTATATTCCCTACCTGTATTGATGGCAAGGATATTTTAGTGTTGGTCAAAGTCCAAAGGATTAACCAGACTGAGGTGTGGGCAGATGCCTGCTGGTTCCTCACCCTGAGGGTACTTGGTTTCAACAATTCTATCTTTTTTGACCATGCTCTGTAGTGAGGCCCTTAAACAGCCCAGTTAATGTAGAAAACGGCAAATGCTCCACGTTTATTCTTGTTCACACATTTCAGGAACCTGGAGAGGAGGTGTTAATGAGCATGTCATTTGTCTTACCAGGAACAAGATACTCTTGCAGATGCAGCAGAAAGGTGCGATCTACTGATAAAAGCAAAAATCCAGTTGGAAGCTAAAGTGAAAGAATTAACAGAAAGATTGGATGATGAAGAGGAGATGAATGCTGACATTACTGCCAAGAAACGGAAGTTAGAGGATGAATGTGCAGAACTAAAGAAAGATATTGATGATCTCGAAATCACCCTGGCCAAGGTTGAAAAGGAGAAACATGCAACAGAAAATAAGGTATGGTTTTTGGTATTGATTACAGGTCCCCTCCTAGTCTGTGAAACTTTCTGCAGCATCTCCACCTTTCCCTTCCCCACCTGGATACAACTACCTGTCAGCCCCTTATAACCTTGATCCACCAATCACTTGTCAGCACCTGCCTCTCCTCACCTCCCCTTTACACCCTCATTTCTGATGCAGGATCTTTACCTTAAATGTCTCTTTCCCTTCACAGATGCTTCCTCACCTACTGACTTTCTCCACCAGTTTGTTTCTCCACTCCAGATTCCACTACCTCTTGTTTTCTCTTTAAGCAGTGACATCATTCCCATAGTACAATACCCTGGTTTGTTAGAGTAGGTGATAATGACAGCACAACACTGTGGGTTGAAGGGTCTGCTCTGTGATGTAGATTTTTATGTTCTAAATATTATACAGTGACAGACCTATCCCCACTAGTGCTGTATTCCAGATATACCCCAGGACTGATCAGTCCATGCCAGTGCTGCAGCTAAGTATTATACAATACCAAAACTCTATGGTTCCCTCATGAGAGACTTGATCCAATCAGTTCAATATTCCTATTGTCATACAGGGTTGCTTTGTCCTGACCAGTACGTACTCCAGACCAATCCAAAGATCAGCACGTCCCATTGTTAGGGTAACTTGAATATGTCTTTGGGAAACATCTGGCTGATATGAAAGCAGTATTTTCCATTAGTTGAGTGGAATAACAATCAATAATTTGATCATTTACTCATGTCATCTTGGTGAACTTTACAGGTGAAGAATCTTACAGAGGAAATGGCCACTCTGGATGAAACCATTGTTAAACTCACCAAGGAGAAGAAGGCTCTCCAGGAAGCTCATCAGCAAACCCTAGAGGACCTCCAGGCTGAGGAGGATAAGGTCAACACACTGACTAAAGCCAAGGCCAAACTTGAACAACAAGTTGATGACGTAAGTGGAAGTTGTGGTCATTCTCATCAATCAAATTGAATGTTGACCATGAAGCTGGCTGCCATAACCGGTGCTGCCGATCACTTAGAGTCAAGCTGAATTGTTACTGTGGATACCTTGAGTAAAGCACAAAACTCTCCGGACACAGTGATTGAAGTTAAAAAAACACAATTCTGGAGATACTCAGCATTATCCTTAATATAGCAAGGATACAGTCAAGGAAAGTTTGATAAATGTAGAAGCAAGCGAGTGAGGGTACACAGGACTAAGGAGGTTGCAGGATATGTTTCTGTTCTGAATCTCTCTCTGATTCCATGAAATTGGGAGAATGTGCTCCAAAGTTTTGCCATTCCAGTAGATGAGGGAAGTGGTTTATTTGAATCCACTTTGACTTGGTTTGCTGATAAGAGGACCTTGAAATATCCATTGTATTTTAGGGAGATTAATGGTGGCATTGGATAGTTAGGGACGGGTGTGTGACAAGATCGAGTTGCAGGACCCCAATTCATTGTCAGAAGCAGAGCTACTCCATTTTTAAGCACAGTTACAGATCCTTTTGTTCGATGAGCCAGTGCCACCCAATTGACCTACAAACCCTCTACATTTTGAATGGTGGGAGGAAACCGGAACACTCAGAAGAAACCCACATAGACACGGGGAGAACATACAAACTCCTCACAGATAGCGCCAGACTTTAACCCCATTTGCTGAGGCTGTAACAATGTCATGCTAATGGCTTTGCTAACTGTAGGTCCTTTCAGGTGGACCCTCCATCTTGAGGGCGGCGGCAGGAGCGGATCTTAACTTGCGGACTCACCTTTCAGGTGGCTTTGCCTGGCCTGCCTGAAAGGGCCTATTCATATCCAGAGGTGCCTAGTAGCACCTCTGGATCTGATGGAGGTTGGGCGACTGGTGCCACAGTGCCGCCAGTCATAAATATGCGACACAGCAATGGTCGTCTTCCTACCCATAATCCCCCATGCAGGTGAAACTGCTCTGTGTTTCCCACAACAGTTCCAGCTGCTTGTGGGATTATGGGTAGGGAAGATGCCATTGCTATGTCACATTTTGAGCCGCAGAGGGTGGGCCCGGTGCAGGAGCGGCCAGCCGGGCTGTGACAGCCCACACTGGCTGCCCCTGCCCCAACATTACCCGACGGCCCCTGCCAACCGCTCCTCCCCAGTGGGGTGGGGTCTGTCAGACAGCGGGGTGGTGGGGAGGCGGCTGTCAGGCAGCGGGGTGTTGGGGGAGTGGCTGTCAATCAGCAGGGCAGGGGGTCACCGGCTGATGGAGTCATCAGCCCACCCCCAGGCAGCCGCTTATAGCGGCTGCATATTCAGGTGCTTCAGCAGAGCCCAGCACTCCGCCTATTATCCCTCCCCGAGGAGGGTTGGTGTCGGCGCCTCGGAGGCTCTTCTGCTGCATTCAGGTGAGTATGTCTTTAGCCGCAAGGGGGAGATTATGCAGCTTTACACTGGGGTATTCAGGCCACCTGAAAGGGCCTTGTGCCACCTTGTGTTCATTCAACTTCCTCTCCCCATTTGGTGATGCTCAAAGCCCATAATTCTTCGAATTATCTCCCATTTCCTGGCACTGATTGTGATCTGAGATCGCATCCTGCCTCCCCACTCCCATCCCAACCCTACCTCTGAATGCACAAGACAACTTTATACAGATAAGTAATTTAACTTTGATTTGACTGGTTGCAGCGGTAATGTTTTTGACACTGAGTACTAGTCACACATCCTAGGGTTAAAATTGCATTTGGATCCAAACAGCAACTTTGGTGTTAACTAAGATGTGGCATGATCACTTCTTGAATCAAAAAACCATGGTCACTACCACTTCCCACCATTCATTTGTTCAACTCTGACCCAATGACATATGAACTCTTTTACAAAGTTTCCAAAAGTTTCTCATGAATGAAGAAGATCACCAGCAACATTCAGGAATAGGTTATGTTTTGAAAGAATTTGAGATCAATTTGGACAAGAGCTTAAAAATTCATAAATCAAAATAAAATTAGAGAAAATCTTGCCTTGATTTCAGAATTAACTTTACAATCTAGTGATGTCACAGTGAAATTACATTGATCAAAGTTCTATAACTGGATATAGTACAGCTCGGAATCAGGACCTTGGTGGTGATGGACTGCTGCACTTTGTTGATTATTGAATTTTATTCCAATTAATACTCCAGCAAACCTTTCATTCACATTTTTGGTGTTAAACAGTAAATTTTTCAACAAAGTGGTTAAATTTAAAGAGGGTGCAAAAATGGAGTACTGGTGAGCTTAAAAGGAGCATGGAATCCGAACATGGACCCTGGTGTGTTTAGAGGGAGCAAGAGAACTGGAGCCTTTGGTGGGTGGGGTGGGGGGTGGGGTAGAGGGAGAGAGGTTAAAGAAAACCCATGAACTAGGGCCCTGGTGTGCTAAAGGGAGTGTGAGAATCAGCACACAATGAACCAAATGTCAACCATCGGAGCTGCTGAATAATGAGATAATGAATTATCAGTCTTACTGTAGTTCAATGAATCATGGAAATTTTGATATTTTCAACAATTCAAAAGATGTGGGTCATTTTAAGCCAGTGCATTAATGCGGTGAGAGTGGGACACAGCTCTGGGGACCTGAGTTTTATCCCCACCTCTGCTACTGTCTTTTTGAGTTTGCACATCCTCCCAGAGATTGTGTGGCATTTCTTCAGTGCTCCAATTTCTTCCCACATCCAAAAATGTGCAGGTTGATATGTTAATTGGCCACAGTATGTTTAGATGTGAAGGGAGTTGAAGTGATTGTGGGAAGAATAAAATGGGTTGGGGAAGCGTTTGTAGAAATGGTGCCTGATGTTTAACATAGACTTGGTGAGCCATGGGGGCCTGTTCCCATGCTGGGTCTCCCACTTTGATCCAGTTGCTCTCTATTTATTAGCTTCTAACAATCTTTCAATTTCATCAGCTTGAAGGATCATTGGAACAGGAGAAAAAGGTCAGGATGGACCTTGAACGAGCAAAACGGAAACTAGAGGGAGACTTGAAACTTACACACGAGTGCGTCATGGATCTGGAGAATGATAAACAGCAGCTTGAAGAAAGGTTGAAGAAGTGAGTGCATCTCTGACTGCTATTCTCAGCGAAAGGCCACTGTGACCTTCCAATGGGCTCCTCCCCCTTATTTAATTGCACGCATGAGATATCTCCCTAACAAGGACCCTGCTGCCCACAATCAGGGTCATCTTAGAACACTACAGCATAGAAGCAGCCCTTTAGCCCATCTAGTCCATGAAAAACTATTTTGACTACATCCAGACCACATCTGTCTCATCCATGTACCTATCCAAACTGCTCTGAAATGTTGAAGTCAACCCTGCATCTGCCACCTCTGTTGGTAGCTCATTCCACACTCTCACCACCCTCTGAATGAAGAAGTTCTCCCTTAAACTTTTCACCCTTAACCCATGTCCTCTCATTCTTGTCTCACCCAATCTCAGTGGGGAAAAAAACCCACTTGCATTTTTCCTGTCTATATCCCTCATAATTTTGTACACCTCTATTAAATCTCCCCTCATTTAATGACATCCTAACCTGTTTTACTTTCCATATAATTCAGCTCTTCAAGTTGTAGTAACATTGTAGTACATCTTTACACTCTTTCAATCTTGTATCTTTCCTGAAATTAGGTGTCCAAAACTACACACAATACTCCAGATTTGGCCTCACCAATGCCTTATACAATTCTAACATAACATCCCAACTCCTGTACTCAATATTTTGATTTATGAAGGCCAATATGCCAAAAGCTTTCTTTAAAACCCTATCTACCTGTGACACCACTTCAGGGAATTGCATATCTGTATTCAAAGACCCCTCTGTTCTCCTGAACTTTGAGGTTCCCTACAGTACACCGCATATGTCTGACCCTGGTTCATCCACCCAAAATGCAACACCTCACACTTGTCTGCATAAAATTCCATCTGCCATTTGTCAGCCCACCTTTCCAACTGGTCCAGACCCCTCTGCAAGTCTTCCTCACTGTCCACGATATCCTCAATTTTTTTTTTTAAACTTTATTTAAGATTTTATAACATAAATAA
This sequence comes from Narcine bancroftii, assembly GCF_036971445.1. Lineage (NCBI taxonomy): Eukaryota > Metazoa > Chordata > Chondrichthyes > Torpediniformes > Narcinidae > Narcine > Narcine bancroftii. Next base: position 30,463,797 of record NC_091474.1, read on the forward strand.
CATATAGGATTACATTAAAAAAAATTAAGAATAAAATAATAAAATTACAATACAGTATCAGTAATCTAAATAAACCATACCCTCCCCAATAATTATTACACATTAATAACCCAACTCAAATTAGTCCAACCCCCCCTTTTACCCCCCAAATAAAGAGTGAAGAATTAATAAAGTTAATAATATGTAAGAAAAACCCCCACTTCAAAAAAAACAAAAACATAACCGATTAAAATACTAACAAAAAGAAAAGTAATTAATACCAAGATATCAGACTTAAAAAACATATTTAAATCAAACTTAAATGCATATATTTAACAAATGGAGTTAAGATGAAACATATATTTAACTCAAACTTAATATAAAAAAATTAGTAAAGTTAGTAACATTATCTATCAAAAATTCTTAAACAATAATCAATTCTTAAAAAAAAATTGTAGCATGGAAAAAAAAACTTTCTCTATAGAGATAAACCTTCACCAAATATCAACTAACTTCACATCTATCATCATATTAGTCACATAAACCACCATCTTAAAACAAAATTCAAACCTCATTAAGCATTGTACAATTCAATTTTAGTACTCTTCCACCATTTTTCCCTTTTACTCTTGAATAGTTATCTAATAAAAGCTCCAATACCACATTTAAATATCCCCAATCATTACGTTAAAATTCAGATATCCAAATAATAAAAACACATCTACAACGAAATCTATATCTTCAACAAATGGAGCATAAACCATAAACAAAATTCAAGCCTCATTAAGAATTGTACAATTCAATTTATAACTTTTACCATTATTCCCTTCGTTCTATAACTAAAATAGCAAAATAATATACACCAGAATTACCACTCCTTTCACCTTAAAGTTAAAGAAAAAATATTTAAAAAAAACTTATCCATCCCATTCACATTTAAATTTCAGATATTCCTTATCGACTGAATAAACTTTACAAAAAAAACCACATCAATTTTTAGTTTTTTAAACAATCAAATACTTTCTTATGCTTCTTTTTATATTTAAACAAAAAAAAACCCTTCACTCTTTAATCTAATAATACAAAAAAAAGGAAAAAAAAACGGGTAGGTGGTTAAAAATACCCCTTCCCGTCTAAATCCCGCAATGAGGTAACTCCCCAAAAAAAATGGGTGTGAGATAACTCACACGTAGCAGATGACATTCAGGAAATAGTGCCTATCCAGTTCTCTCCCCCAACTCTCACTTCATCTTAAACTAACATCATCATTATTTAATATCCCTTTTTTTAAAAAAAAAAATTAGGAAAAAAAAGGACAACTCTTCTTTTAATCAGCTCCAACTGCCGAGTCACCATTACGACCATTCCTTCTTGGAGCACGGCTCTTTTCTTCCATCTCTTGTCTCCTTAGAGATTGCGGCGGACTATGTCTCTGTTGAAACTGAGTAATTGGCAGCTCTTGAGCAAATGCTATAGCTTCCTTTGGAAAATCAAAGAACTTTGGTTGGCAACCATCTTGAAAAACCTTCAAAACAGCTGGATATCTAAAGGTTGCCTTGTAACCTTTCTTCCACAACAACTCTTTAGCAGAATTGAATTCCCGTCGTTGGAACATAACTTCTTGACTCAAATCGGCATAGAAGAAAACTCGATTATTTTGAATCATCAAGGGTGATTTTCTCTGTTGTGCATTTCTAATAGCCACTCGTAAAATTATTTCTCTGTCGTAATAATTCAAGCAACGAACCAAAACAGGTCTTGGACTTTGACCTGAAATAGGTTTTCTACGCAAGGCTCTGTGAGCACGTTCCAGTATTATACCTTCCGGGAAATGTTCTTGACCCAGCACCTGCGGAATCCATTCAGTAAAAAATTTTCTTGGGTCTGGTCCCTCCATACCTTCCAGCAAACCAATAATCTTTATATTGTTCCGTCTGGATTGGTTTTCCAAATAATCAATCTTTTTCACCAAATTTTTATTTTGAGTTTGTAAGTCTTCGACCATTTTGGTCACATCAAAAACTTGATCCCGTATTTCGTCTATATCTTCTTCACACGAATTAAATTTATCTCTCACTTCAAGCTTAAAAGTTCCAAACTCAGCCATCTGTTGAGAATGTAATTTCACCAGAGTATTAAACCTAGTACCAAGTTCAGTCATAATCTTGGATAATCCCTGCATTGTATAAGATAATTTAGATTCAAGATTCACAAAAACCTTTTCAATTGGAAGAGATTTTGGCTCAACAGATTCCTGCTTCTTCTGCATAACCAAAGGATCTTCTGTTCCTTCCTTCGTTCTGGTTGCCTTCCTTGTAGTATGACTGTGTGTGGAAACCCCAGCCACAGCCTCTCCAGCAATGATGTATTAAGTTCTCCCAGTACATCAAGTTGTATAGGTTCTTCTATCTCAAGAGATGCAGTTTGCAGCGCCACCTCTACAGTTGACAAATGCCTTTGAGTAACTCTTTGTTCTAAAGGCTGTTTGGCGCCCTCTTTAGGGGGCTCTACCGATGTAACATAGAGCTCTACATCCGAACACTGTACCTCTCTCCTGGGATCCATTTCACGCTGAGTCCCGGTGTCTTTCCTGTAGGTAGGCTCCAAAACTTGAACTTTTGGAAAATGTAGTTTTTTGATGATCTGTTGTCGTTTTTTTTTTTGCTCTTTTCCACCAATTGTACCATCATAAGTTAAATTAACAGCACTGAAATTATCTAAACTTTTAAAGAATTTTAACGGGCATTTCTAGACAAAACAATAAGATAGAGTCAGGAGAGGACTGGAAGGCACGTCTGATCCTTACGCCATCTTGCCACGCCCCGATATCCTCATTCTTAGTGTCATCTGCCAACACGCTGATCCAATTTACATTAGCATCCAGATCATTCTTGTAGATGGCAAACAATAATGGTCCCAGCATCAATCCCTGAAGCACACCACAAGCCACAGGCCTCCAGTCTGAGAAACAATCACCCACCACTACTCTAGCTTCACCTGTAAAACCAATGTAGAATCCAGTTCACTACCTCCCCATGAATACCGTGCATCCTGAACCTTCCAAACTAACCTCCCATGTGAGACTTTCTCAAGGGCCTTGCTAATGTCCATGTAGACAACATCCACAGCTAGATGATTGGTTAGATATGACCTACCATGCACAAGGCCATGTTGATTATCCATCATCAGTCCCTGCTATCCAAGTATTTACATGTATATGTGGTCTCATAGGATACCTTCCAATAATTTACCTACTACTGACATCAGGCTCACTGTCTGATAATTTCCTGGATTATTCTCTGAGCCTTTTTTAAACAATGAAGCAACATTGAGTGTTCTCCAATCCTCTGCCTGCCCCCTCCCACTTGGCTTAGGATTTTGTAAATACCTCTGCCAGGGCCCCTACAATTTCTACACTAGCCTCCCTCAATGACTGAGGGAATATCTTGTCAGGCCCTAGGGATTTATTCAATCTTATTTGCATCAAGACAGCAAGCAACTCCTCCTCTGTAATCGGTGTAGATCCATGACCACACTGCTGTTTTTCCCCACTCTTGTGTCCGTCTCCTGAGTAAATGCAGATGCAAAAACCCAATTTAAGAGCTCCCCCATCTCATGTTACTCTATGTATGGATGACCATACTGGACAAATTTAGTCTCTACCCTTCTTCTTAAGCAAACGAATGACAATCAGCCAGATTTGCCACACAAATCTTCACATGACATGGGATACAACTTCATTACAATAGAAACCGATATATTTTGTCCTACACAGAAAAGATTTTGAAATAAATCAGCTGAACTCAAAGATTGAAGATGAAGGAGCCCTTGTTGCACAACTCCAGAAGAAAATTAAAGAACTGCAGGTGAGTGAGAAACTGCTGCTAAAATGACGAGGGTGAAAATGGCTCATCACTGGATGATATGCAAGCAGCAGTGAACGTTTGTGGACTGCCCATATTCAATTAAAGGTCTCCTTTTATCATTACACCAATGCCCATTGTGCATCCATGGTCCAGTGATTACCCTACCTCACCCCAGCGTGACACTGCTAGGAAATGAATTTTACATTCTTTCCATTCCACTTTGTCCCATGGATCTGATTGGCAAAAGAAGCAGAGATTTCCTCTATCATTTGGACAAATAGTGTTGATAATGACACTAACCTAGACTAAAATGATTTATAACATGCCCTCTGTATAGCTCTGAATTATAGAGTGATTCTCAATTTGCCCCATCATAATTCTCGTTCTTGTATTCCTTGTTATTTGAACTAGGCTCGAATTGAAGAACTGGAGGAGGAGTTGGAGGCAGAACGAGCAGCGAGGGCTAAGATAGAAAAACAAAGGTCTGACGTGTCCCGTGAGTTAGAAGAGCTGAGTGAAAGGCTAGAGGAAGCAGGAGGAGCCACAGCCGCTCAGGTGGAGATGAACAAGAAACGAGAAGTAGCGTTTATGAAACTGCGGCGAGATCTGGAGGAGGCAACGTTGCATCATGAGGCAACGAGCTCTGCCCTGAGGAAGAAACATGCCGACACAGTGGCAGAATTGAGTGAACAGATTGATAACCTACAAAGAGTCAAACAGAAGTTGGAGAAAGAGAAGAGTGAACTTAAAATGGAGACAGACGATTTAAGTTCCAATATTGAACACATAATGAAAGCCAAGGTGAGCAATTAGGAGGAACCTGACCTGTAATTTGCCAGTTTTACTCCATGGAAATGGAATAGCAAGAGATGGAATAACAAGTGTTTTAACATGGTTAATAATCTTAAAGTCTATCCAATAGAATATTTTGGAATATGCTTCTTTCATGTAAACATTCCACCTTGGACTTCAACAGCCATGGTGTTAATTTTCTCCATTGCACATCACCGTGGGCTATACTAATTCCATGGATCACCTCACATCCACCTGATCCCATACCTGAAACAGTTGACCCCTGGGGTTATTTTTTTTTTTTTTTTACAGTATTCCCTGCACCCTTTTCATAGTTCAAACACCTGGACATAAAATTCTAACTGTGACTTAACCATTGCACTCAAATGCAATCCCTTACTACCCCACCCCACTTATCAATTTACATTTTGTTTCTGGAATATTTTCCAACTCAAACAGCTTTTGTATTTTCATTCAAGCTCTTTAAAATTTATTTCCTCCTTTGGGAATCTGGTTCCCTCACAGTACTCTACGCTATCGTCACTGTCAATCCAAGCCAGCTCTGATATTGCATCATCACGAGTGATGTTGCTTTTGATGGCAAACACACTGCTGGTGTTCGGGGCACTCGAGCAATGAACAATGACGCGGAGATATAGGTCAATGGTTATGAACATGTCTAAGGCAAGTCAAAAATTGATCTTGGGATCTGACTCACTGACTGAACAAATGAGAGAGATCCAAGGAGTTCACCTTTGATTTACTCATTACACTTTAATTAAAGCACCAATGTCTGGGTTTTTTAGGCCACTGGAGAGAAGATGTGCAGAACATACGAGGATCAATTGAACGAAGCAAATAATAAAGTTGGAGAACTTCAGCGACAAGTGGCTGATCTTGCTTCTCACAGGGCTAAGCTGGAGAGTCAGAATGGTAAGAAACTGAAAATGAATGGGAGGCGAAGGAGCGGGGTTGGCAGAACAATTTATACATTCTCTTGGGATACATCTGCAAAGGCGCTTTCTCTCAATCACACAGCATTGACAGAAAGAATGTTGAGAGAACATGGAGAACTAGAGGAAATCTTGTAAAGATGAGCATGCTTTATTGAAATGAAGACAACTGTTCTAATTTTAATCGAAAACTGCAGACACTGGAAATGCAAGACCAGAATAGGAATCACTGGAATCACTCAGCACATCAGGTTACATCTGCAAAGACCCTTTGTCAGACTGGGAACAAGTTGCTTTTGATTGTAGGGAAGGAGGGTGGATGGGATACATCTTGGGGGCTGGTATTTCCGATCATGTGGAAAGGCTGGGACTGATTTTTTTTACTGGGGCTTTCCCCATGGAAAGTATACAATTACAATGTTTAACAGATAATTGGATAGATAAATGGTTAGGATTGGTACAGAGGGCCAAATGCAGGCAAATGGAACTGGCTCTAACAGGAAACTTGGTTGTTCTGGATGAGTTGGGTGGAAGGGTCTATTTCCATGCTGTATGGCTTCATGACTGTTACCAACAGCAGGGCTCTGTGATATACCCAGGTGTGGTGAATCTCTGCTGAGCTGTCAGTCTTCCTCTTGTCTAAACTTGCTGTACTGACATTAAAGACACTCCCCTTGGGTATAACGTTGAAGTACCAGTTAATGAAGTAGACAAAGACGATGTAGTCAAACAGTAATCATGGCTTTTATTAGCATAAACTAATGGTACAATAATGAAAGACAATGGGTGCATACACAGTTATACCCAAGGGGAGTATCTTTAATTATAGAGATAATGCCAATGTCAGTAAAGCAAGGCTAGTCAAGAGGAAGACTGACAGTTCAGGAGAGATTCACCACACCAGGGCAGTCAGCCTGGATGAATGGAGCCAACAAAGTGCAGGAAATGGCTATGATTTGAAAGGTGCATCCTTGCACCCACAATCCAGTAATCACACCCAGGTCCCAGGAGGGCTGCCGGAGTGCTGCAGTTTGAAAGCACCTCATGGGAAATAAACAATGGACTGAGCCAGAATGGTGACTGATTCAGGCAGAGGTCAAGGCACCTGAAGTTGAAGAATCATTCTCTAAGGCTGCCATGTGCCCAGATGGAAGGCCATGCTGCTGTTCTTCAAGCTTGTGTTGGATTTCATTGTAAGTGGTGACAGACTGGTGGTCAGAGTGGGATGGAGGCAGCCACGGGAAGCTCAGTCACCCCTGTGGTCCGAATGCGGGTGGTCCCCAAAGCAACCACCCAATCTGGGGTTTTTTTTTCCCCCCTCAAGTCTAGAAGAAACAAGATACAGCAAACTAGAACAGAAGAAATGCAAGGCCATTTCTGCTTCACTCAGAAAGACTGTGGTGTGCCTGAATGGTGGAAAGGGAAGAATTTTAAATTTAGACATACAGCGCGGTAACAGGCCCTCTCGACTCATGCTGCCTAATTACACCCAATTGACTTACAACTCCCATATGTTTTGAAGGGTTGGAGGATACCCATCCAAACACGGGGAGAATGTACAAACCTCCTTACAGACAGCGCGGGATTCAAACCCCAGTCGCTGGTGCTGTAACAATGTTGCGCTCACTGCTATGCTAACCATACTGCCCTTAAGAGGTGAAGGCACAGTGTGCATCACCTCTGGGAGTGGAGGACATGTCTAGTCTGACCAGCCAGGCACATGTCCTGCTCTGTATTTTAAAGGCCCTACATTCTTCTGTTGTGTTACGTAGAAAAATAGAAAATGGGTGTAGGAGTAGGCCATTTGGCCCTTCAAGCCTACACTGCCAATCATTTTGATCAACTCAGTACCCTGTTCCAGCTCTCTCTCCATACCCCCCTGATCCCCCTAGTTACAAGTACTAAATCTAACTCTCTCTTAAATATAGCTATGGAACCGGCCTCAGTCACTTCCTGTGGCAGAGAATTCCATACATTCACCACCCTCTGAGTGAAAAAAATCTTCCTCATCTCAGTCCGAAAGGACTTCCCCTTTATCCTTAAGCTGTGACCCCTGGTTCTAGACTTGCTCAACATTGGGAACAATCTTCCTGCATCTAGCCTGTCAAATCCCTTAAGAATTTTGAACGTTTCTATTAAATCTCCTCTTAATCGTCTAAACTCCAGCGAGTACAAGCCCAGTCGTTCTAGCCCTTCTTTGGTTTATCTTCACTCTCTCCAACTGCTCCCATTTCAATCATTGGGGCATCTTCTCTCATTGGTCACCACAGTTTTCAGAGACATTGCTCACCCTGTAGTTTAACAAGCTTGTCTTCCTCCAGATCTGACAAGGGTTCTTTGCTTGAAATGTAAATCCTTCTCTTCCCATGTATGGGGTCTCATCTGATGAGCATTTTCTGTTTTTATTTTCACAGATTAATGTTAACTCCGGTTTCTCTTTCTGCACCATCCTCCTGACTGTTTCCAACATTTTCTGTTTCTGCTCTTATTTTAATTCAGGGAAAGGCAGAAGTGAAGAAAATGTTGCCTTGGATCCAGGGAATATTTGGGATGATCTGCACATTGTCACTTCTCTTCCCATTCAGCTATCTTGTTGGCCAAAATCCATTTTTGCGTTCAGGCCAGGGAGAAGGTTCCCAGAGGAATTTTAACTGTCCATTGACTCGATACTGATACAGCAGTGGGTGGGATTGGTTGGGTAGGGTTCAACTTCACTTGAATAATGACTGTGATTCATCCCCAGTGAACAGTGATCCTGGAAACTCAGCGAACAAAATGCTAAAGCAAATGAGAACACCCAGAAAGCTAAACAGGAAATCTGTTTGTCAATTAACTCATGAGATTGTTCTTTGATTATCATCAGGAGAGTTCAGCAGACAAATGGAAGAAAAGGAAGCTTTGATTAACCAGCTGAGCCGGGGGAAATTGTCATTCACACAAAGCAATGAAGAATTAAAACGACAGCTAGAAGAGGAGAGCAAAGTGAGTTGGAGCTTCAACAACTGAGTAAAACGATTGCAAGAAAAAGCCCTGGAGGGGAATGTTATTCAAACATCGGATACTGTAATTTGACACATTAGGGGCAAATTTAGACCAAATGTTTGCCCATTTAGGTTTTAAAGCTGTCTTAAGGAAAGAAAAGAGGGTTGGAGAAGAACTTCAAGGGTAGAAAGCCTATTGACTAGAGATTCGGCTATTGATGGACAAAGGGATGTGCGTGAACGTGTGTAAGACTTCTGGGAGTTACTAAAAGCATGAAAAGAATAGCACCCAAGAAATAAAATTTTTTAAAGTGATGTATTATCAGACCGGAAGTAAATAAAAATGTGAGCATGAAGGGTAAACAGAAGTCAAAAACAGTTGAGAGTGGGAGTTTTCGATTACTTTAAGCAAAGAGTCACAAGCCCTATTTGGACCTTAAATCACAAAATTCTGTAGTCTCTGGTTAAAATAAAAACACAAAATGCTGTTTAACCTGCTGAGCTTCTCTAGCATTTTGTGCATTTACTTAGCCCTATTTAGACCAGTCATTCTCAACAGGGGCCATAGGGCACCCCTAGAGGCCACAGCACATTTAAGGGGGCCACAGGCTGAAATCCTAAATATTTTTAATGTTTTTTCTTATGTAGTCAGTAGAAGTATTGAAGAAACCAACTAAACTTGACTGCTTCACAGGCAAGGGGGGCCATAAACTTTGAGCAGAGACTGAAGGAATCCAGAGCCAAAAAAAAGGTCAAATGGCTGATTTAGACCACACACCCAATAAATGTTGTCAATAGAGGAAAAGGAGTCCCCAGAGATCTTCTAGGCTGTTTTAATGATCCTCTGTATTGATTTCTAGTCTGATGCTTTGCAATTACCATACAACATAGTGATGCAGCTGGATAGGACCCTCTCAACTGTTCTGTAAAATGTTGTCAAGATGGGGCCAGTAGCCTTCCCCTCCTCAACCTGTTTTGGAAGCATAGGCACTGCTGTGCCTTCCTGACTAATGAGGAGAGCATGGGTTTTCCCCCAAGTGCTCCGGTTTCCTCTTGCCCTTCAAAACTTATGGGGTTGTAGGTCAATTTGGGTGTAATTTGGTGGCATGGATTTAAATGGCCAGAATCAATTACTGCCATGTTGTAAATAAAATTTAAAATTTAAAAAATTAATGAAGATACAAAGGCAATGAGTTGGAAATATCTGAGCCCCACACAACCTCGTATCATCTGGGAATATTAGGATGTGATCAGGAACTGGTCATTCCTCCTCTCTGATCTGTGGTTTCAACGTGTTGTCTCGCTACACAGTTCTACATGGATAGCACTGAATCTGGGATCTCTTTGATCTTAATAACTCCGTCTAATATTGAGCAATGGTTTTAGACCTCAGCTATCAAGAAAGCTGGTTAGCATACCCCTCCTTCCATTGCAAGGCCACACACAGTGGGACAGAATCATGAAATAGAAAACCATAATTGCCAATAGACCCTACAAGATTTCAGTGGTTTTTGATTTTTTTTTTGTGCTTCCATTAAAGAGCAAGAATGCGCTGGCTCATGCTCTGCATGCTTCCCGACATGACTGTGACCTTCTAAGAGAACAGTATGAGGAGGAGCAGGAAGCAAAGGCTGAACTACAGCGAGCATTGTCCAAGGCTAATTCTGAGGTGGCTCAATGGAGAAACAAATATGAAACAGATGCAATCCAGAGAACAGAGGAACTGGAGGAAGCGAAGTACGTGCAAACATTCAATCTGGAATTCTCTGAGTTGTATTTTGTGCTCACTGAGGGTGGCATTGTTAGGCTCAGTCTCTGTGTGAAAAACATCCCTCAGATCTTTCCTGCATCTTTCTTCCCTTTTTTATCTTCAATCTATAGCCTTGTTTCAGAATCCCCTATGTTGGGACAGTGACCATCCACCATATCTCTGCCTCTCATCCTGGGATAAATCTGGACAAGGTGACCCCTCAGCCTCCAGGGATAACAGACCCAAGTCGATCCAGTCTCTCGTTCTAACAACCTTGCCAGTCCTGGCAACATCCCTTGCAAAATTTTTCTGCACCCCCTCTAGCTGCAAGTCTTCCAAGCCCTGAGTTCAGCCTCAAATTTTCATGTTGTTACTATTACAGAGACAGAAAATTCTTCTGCTTCTCTCTCTCCCCACTTCCTCTCTGCTTCTAAGACTGCAACGCACTGGGACAGGTGCAGCTGCCGTTTCCCCCTTCCAGAGTGCTGCCCCCACAAAATATAAGAAATAGAAGCAGGAGTCCAGCAATGTACGGGGTTGTAATTAATTGGGGCAATTGGGCGGCACAGGCTCCTGAGGCGGAAGGGGCTTTTATTGTGCTGCATGTCTAAAAATTAAAAATATCTGGCCTGGTGAGTCTGCTCCATTATTCAACAAGACCATGGACACAGCTCCACCAATTCATTCAATAGCCCATGAATCTCTAACAGTGCAACAGTGTCTTAAATATATTTAAGAGGCAGCCTTTACAGCTTCCTTGGGCAGTGAATTCCACAGATTCATTATACTCTGGCAGAAGCAATTCCTCCTATTCGCAGTCCAAAATTACTCCTCCCAAATCTTGAGGCCATGCCCCTCACCTACCAGTGGGAAAAAAACTCCCTGCCTCTCTTATCTATTCTTTTCAATAATTTTGTATGTTTTCATAAAATTCCCTCTCATTCTTCTGAATTCCAGTGAGTATAGTCACAAGTGACTCAATCTCTCCTCATTGGCTAACCCCATCATCTCTGGAATAACCCTCATGCTCCATGTCCAAAGCCAATATATCCTTCCTCGAGTAAGGAGACCTGATATGCACACAGTACTCCCGATGCAGCCTCACCAGTATCCTGTACAGTTGCAGCACAACTTTCCAGCTTTTAAATTAAATCCCTCCAGCAATGAAATCCAACATTCCATTTGCCCTCCTGTTAGTCTGTTGCACCTGCAAACCAACTTTTTGCAATTCATGCACACATGCTCTCAAGACCCCGTTCAACAGCATGCTGCAATCCTTCACTATTTAAATAATTCTTTTTCCCCCACCCCAAGGGTATAACCTTGACTTTACCAATGTTGTACTCTATCTGCCAGATCCTTATCTACTCAATTCACTTACCTATATCTCTCAGCACAATTTGCTTTTCCACTCAATTTAGTTTTGTCAGAAAACAGATATGCTACACTTGGCGCTCTCTTCCAAATCATTCACATTTGATGTGAGCAGTTGTGGTCCCAGCCCCATTCACCACTGATTGCCTATTTATCATAATTCTATGTATGCTATTGTTACCCAATCCTCTATCCATGCTAATACATTATATTATCTTGGGGAATGGGATTTATGCTCACTTTGAAAGTCAGGCTCCATTTAGAGTTTTGTGTTCAGTTTTGGACACCATGCTATAGGACAGATGCTATCAAGCTGGAGAGGGTGCAAAGATTTATGAGGATGTTGCTAGAATTTGAGGGACCTGAACTGCAGGGAGAGGTTGAGCAGGCTGGGGCTTTATTCTATGGAGTGCAGAAGGATGAGGGGTGATCTCAGAGAAGTGTACAAAATCATGAACGGAATAGATCAGGTGAACTTAGAGAGTTTTTGCCCAGAGTAGGGGAATCAGTAACCAGAAACCAAAGATTTAAAGTGAGAGTGGAGAGTTTTAACTTTTTAAAAAATATACAGAGGATGGTGGGTGTATAGAATGGGCTGCCTGACTAGTTGGTTGAGACAGCTACTGTTGCAAAACTGGATGGAGATGTGGATAGGATGGGTTTAGAGGGATATGGGCCAAACACAGGTAGGTGGGAAATGTTGGACAGCATAGGCAAGTTGGGCCAAAGGGCTCCCTTTCCACACTGCACAACTCTGACTGATCTGTGGGAGTTGGCGTGATTTTATGCACAGGAAATCTTGCCTCACAAATGTCAATGAGACGGCAAATGGCAGAGACCTTGGAAATTGTTTGCAGAGGTAGCTTGGATTGTAAATTCTTAGCTCCCTGAAAATGGCAACATAGGTAAATAGTTTAGTGAAGATGTTTAGATTGTCTGTCTTCATTAGCAAGGGTACTGAGTAAAAGAATTGGGTCATCATGTTATCCTCGACAAGACATTAGTTAGGCCATTCTTGGAACACTGAATGCATTTTGGGTTCCCACATTTCAGATAAGAGCGGTAGTGCTAAAAAGAGTGATGAGATTTTACAGGATGTTGCATGGAACAAAGGTTATAAGGACAGATTAGATAGATGGGGTTGTTCCTGCTGGAGGCCAAGAAGCTGAGGTGTGACGTTCCAGAGGGTTGTCGGCATAAATAATGTGGATGATCGATTTTTTTTTTCCTTTGGTGAGGAGGATAAGGTGAGCAGATAAAAGTTGATAGAGAGAGGGAAATGTATATAAAGGGGATGTAAGGGGCAACTTTTTCAAACAGAGAGTGGAGGGCATAGGGAAGAAACTGCCAGAGAAAGTGGAAGCAACAGGTATTAATCAGTGTTTACAAAGTATTTAGGCGGGTACGTGGATAGGAATAGAGGGATGTGGCCAAATAAGGCTGAGCGTAGATGGGCAACTGTGAGCAGGGATGAGATGGGCAGAAGGGATCCGTTTCCGTGTTGTACAAAATGATGACAGGACTTCATTGGATTGCAGGAAGAAGTTGGCCATCCGTCTCCAAGAAGCGGAGGAGGCAGTTGAAGCAGTAAACTCCAAGTGCTCCTCACTAGACAAAACCAAGCATCGCTTACAGACTGAAATGGAGGACTTGACCATTGATTTGGAGAGAGCAAATTCAGCTGCCATTGCTTTTGACAAGAAGCAGCGCAACTTTGACAAAACCATTTCTGACTGGAAGCAGAAGTTTGAGGAAACTCAGGCTGAGCTGGAGATGTCACAAAAGGAGTCACGCAGTCTGAGCACAGAACTCTTCAAGCTGAAGAATGCCTATGAGGAGTCTCTGGATCATTTGGAGACCCTCAAACGGGAGAACAAGAACCTTCAAGGTAATATTAAGGTTGCGGGTCCTCCTCTGGAATGCAGCTCCATAACTAAGCCACTGAATAATATCATTATATTGACATATCTGTGGCATTGTGAATGAGGTGGGGGAAGAACTGGTTGGATCTAATGGGATGAAGTTGTAATTATACACTAGGACTTGGTTTTAAAACTGGTAAGGGAATTTATAATGGAGTGATTACATAGAACATGAATAAAATGAAAATGTGTTCATGTTCCAAAGACAATAAGGGAAAAAAGTTTTGGTGAAAATTTAAAAAACCCATCTTAATTATGCTAAATAATTGTTTGACTGGTGACAATATTTGGATAAGGCTCATTTAAAACAAAGCCCTGTAACAATACAAATGAAACAGACACTGTTCATAATTCATACGGTCATTTGTTCAAAAACTCCAGAGGACATCCGTACAAAGTGAAGCAAGGAAAGTTTGGGGAGACATCAGGGTGCTTTTTAAAAAAATTAATAAACACATAGTTGTGGGTGCCTGGAATGCCTTTCCAGGGGTGGTGGTGGAAGTTGGAACAACAGGAGCATTTAACAGACTCTTAGACAGGCACATGGACAGAAGAAAAATAGAGTGTTATGAGATAGGGAAGGGAGAGTTAATTTTGGGTAGATATATATAGGTGGGCACAACATCATGGGCTGAAGGGCCTGTTCTGTAATGTTCTATGTTCCAGAAACGTGTTCATTTAACCTACCAAGTCAACCTTTTTCCCTTTCACCATTAACCCATTCCTCTGGTTTGTATCTCACCCAACCTCAGTGGAAAAAAGCCTGCTTTCATAAATAGTCAATTATAATTTTGTATACTTCTATCAAATCTCTCTCCATTCTTCTAAGCGCCAGAGAATAAAGTCCTTACCCGTTTAACCTTTTCTCTGCAACTGAGTTGCAGAGACAACATCCTTGTAAATCACTCTTTCAACCTTTATTATATCCTTCCTGTAGTTTGGTGACCAAAACTGCACACAATACTCTGAACTTGGCCTAATCAATGTCTTATACAACTTTACCACAACATCACAACTCGTACACTCAGTGTTTTGATTTGTGAAGACCAATGTGCCAAAAGCTCTCTTTACAACCCTATCCACCTGTGATGCTACTTTCAGGGAATTATGTATCTGTATTCCCTCTATTCCATCTCATTCAGTACCCTACCTTTTACAGCGCACATCCAACATTGGTTTGTCCTTCCAAAGTGCAACACTTCACACTTGTCTGCATTAAATTCCATTTGCAATTTTGTAGCCCATTTTTCCAGCTGGCCCAGACCCACCTGCAAGCTTTGAAACCTTCCTCATTGTCCACAACACCTCCAATGTTTATGTCATCTGCAAACTTGCTGGTCCAATTTACCACATTATCATCCAGATCATTGATATAAATGACAAACAACAGTGGTCCCAGCACCGATCCCTGAGGCACGCTACTAGTTACAGGCCTCCAATCTAAGAAGCAATCTCTAGCTTCTTCCGTGTAGACAATGTCAAATCCAGTTTACCACCTCACCATGAATACAAAGCGACTGAACCTTCCTAACTAGCCTTCCATATGGGACCTTATCAAAGGCCTTACTGAAGTCCACATAGGCAACAGAGCAGAGAAACTCTGGTCCATCACTTCCTTCCACCTCCAATCACCAAGCTGATTTTGGATCTGTTTTTCCAACTGTTTGTTAACTTTCTGGACCAGCCCATGTGGACTATGTATCACTGCGCTGCCTTCAGCAATTTACTACCTCAAAAGAAAAATTTCCCTGGTCTTTAATCTCGATTGAGCTCTGAGGAAGTGATTGTTACAGAAGTATGTGATACAGCATATTTACATGTACAAAGAGCAATGAGAGAATAATTTCTGGTGAGTTTGCTGAGAGAATGTAATTAAGAATTTGGAAGGATTCCTCACTCTCTAAAATAGTGTGATGATCTTTATTATCCACTGGAGTATGGTGTTTCTATTATTGCACTCATGAACATGGAATATTATAGCACTTGACAGGCTCTTCAGTCTACATATGTAAACCAACTCCACAACAATCTAATCCTTCCCTACCTCACACCCATACCCTCTAATTTCCTTCTATCCTTGTGCCTATCTAAGAGTCTTTTGAATGTCCCCATTGTACTAGCCTCCACTAGCACCCCCAGCAATGCATTCCAGGCACCCACCATTCTCTGAGTAAAATCTTACCTCTGACATTTCCTTAAATTTTCCTCCACTCATGTTAGACAGGGGTCCTCTAGTATTTGTTGTTGAAGCTTAGTTTACTCCTCACTGCAGACCCATGGAACTGCTGCAGTGCTAGAGGAGCTAATGGTCAAATGAGATTAAAACTAAAAACCAATGTGTCCTCCTCAATGGATGCAAAGGTAGCATTTGAAAGAAAAGGAGTTATCGCTGGTATCCAGGCAAATTTGTTCCTCAAATGACAATTAAAACAAATGATCTACCATATATATACAAGTGTAATAGTTGAATTTTGTGGATAAAATTTCTTTGGCTTGGCTTCGCGGATGAAGATTTATGGAGGGGGTAAAAGTCCACGTCAGCTGCAGGCTCGTTTGTGGCTGACAAGTCCGATGCGGGACAGGCAGACACGGTTGCTATTACACACATACTTCTTCTAACTGCGATAAGTACCTGCATCGTTTGAGGTGTTGGGAGCTTGGATGGGCAGGTGGCCAGGGTGAGAGTCTGTGGTCTGGGCATTGGAAGCTCGGATGGGTGGGTGGCCGGGGCACATGTGAGAGTCTGCATTCAAGGCCTCAGATGTTTGGATGGGCAGGTGGCTGGGGCCGAGGTGAGAGTCCACGGTCAGGGCATGGGGAGCTCAGGAGGGCGGGCGGCCAGGACTGAGTGGTAAGTTCATGTTTGGGGCGTCAGAAGCTCAGATGGGAAGGCAGCCAGGGCTTGGGCGAGTTTTCACTCAGGGTGTTGGGAGCTCCAGTGGCTGGGGATTGGCTTCAACATGTGATGGAAAATACCACATTTTTAGGCAAAAAATAGTGGGGTGGGGGGGGGGGGTGGGGGGGGAGGAGGAGGGCACATTTTTACATGGTATCAACTATTACACACATATATACGGTACTCAATATCAAACCCCTTGTTGTTGGCACTCGATATATTCCCCATGACAGTGTCTTTAACAGTTTAAAAAATGTTTAATTGCCATTTTGAAATGTTTTAAGCTAGATAAGATGCTATCAAAGTGCAAGTCTGTTTGTATTACATCTAACAGTTGATTGTGCCTGGTGACAATGCAGTGCTCCCTCACTGACTTGTGGTTAGAAGCCTCAGCTTTGAATGAAGGTGTACAGGGTGGCTCAAGCCTTCAACATTCTGACTGAGCAAGAGAGTTGTTCACTGTTGCCCGATGCTTATTTTACTGGAAAAACAGATTCTATTTCTCGTGACAATAGATGAGATCTCAGACCTAACTGACCAAATCAGTGAAGGCAGCAAGACCATACACGAGCTGGAGAAGGTGAAGAAGAGCCTGGAACAGGAGAAGAGCGAGGTCCAGGGAGCATTGGCTGAGGCAGAGGTACGAACATGACTAATGCTCAAAACAAGGGCAGGTCAGTTTTGTGAAACCAAAGCTAATTGTTTCTTAAATCTAAGAGCATGAAATAGGTAATAAATGCCAAAAGTTACTTTGAAAAATCTGTCCATTAGCACATCTATTCCGGTGACTCGGTAAGATGGCAGAAATGGGTGGAAAAGTGACAGACAAAGTTTAAACTGGCTAAGTTTAAAGTGGTGCACTTTGGATGATCAAACATGGTTAATGGCAGGATTCTTAGCAGTGTGGAGCAACAGAGGCCTCTTGGAGTCCAAGTCCATAGATCCCAAAAGGTTGCCATGCAGGTTAATAAGTGGTTGAGAAGTCGTATTCTGTTCTGGTCTTCCTTAGTCTGGGGATTGAGTTTAAAAGTCCTGAGATAAAATTGCATCTCTACAAATCTCTGGTGAGACCACACTTACAATAATGTGTTCAGTTCTGGTTGCTTAATTGCAGGAAGGATGTGGAATCTTTAGCGAGAGTGCAGAGGCGATTTACCAGGATATTACCTGGATTGGAGAACATGTCTTATGAAGAAAAGTGAACTGAACTAGGGCTTTTTTTCTTTGGAGAGACAAAGGATGAGAGATGACTTAATAAGGATATGCGAGGCATAGATAAGGTGGATGGCCAACACCTTTTCTTTCAGGCTATAATAGCAAATACCAGAGAACATTTTTGGATAGTGGAGGAGGCTGGAGAGAGATTAGAAGGGCATATTGACAAAATGAGATGGTAGAATGCAGCTAATGTATGTTAAGTGGTTATTGTAAATAGCCACTTAGTCTATACTAATTGCAACAATAATCAGCTGGACATGGTGAGAGGGCAGGTTACAGGGGAATGAGGAAAGGAGGGGAAATGGGATTCATTCCGATAGCCAGACTGCACACAATGGTCTGAATGCCCCCCCTCAGTATTGTTAAGAGAATGAGATAATCATTGGTACTACCTGCCATTGTATGACTTTACTGTAGTAAAATGAATGGGCCTCTCCCAGAGCGTGTTCGTGTATCAAAAGAGCAAGAAATCAACTGGCAGGCAATTCAGCCAAATGTTAAAAACTATGCAAGCAACATTTTAAGTTATTTTATCATAAAATTGCTATCATGCAGTCATTTACTGGGTGGTGGGGTGGGGGGGGGGGGGGAGGCTGACTTAGTGTAAAGTTTCAGAGCTATGAGAACAGAACTCAAGAAACTTGAACACCTGTTTTCATTTCTTCCAAGGGTGCTCTAGAACATGAGGAAAGTAAAACTCTGAGGATTCAACTCGAACTGTCACAGACCAAAGCTGAAATTGAACGAAAACTGTCAGAAAAGGATGAAGAAATAGAGAACCTAAGGTAAGCAGGATTTTTGTTGCTATGATTGGCAGTTAAAGCAAATTAGTTAAGCTGCCAAATGCGAGAGTTTACTATGGCCCAAGTCCAAGTTCCTTCATTCCACTCAGCATCAGCTGCTGCTTTATACACTCACTCCCTCATCACCTGGTTAACGTGCCTGGCCTACCATCAATCTCAACTTACTTCAAGATTATAACAGTGCTTTGATGCCACGATGGCCTGAATGCCCACCTTGTGGGTAATATGGGTAATGAAGTCATGAAAATAACAGGTGGCCCTCACAAACATTTAATCATCCCCTTTGGACATGAACGAAACTGTTTGCAAATGTCAAGAAGACCTTAATTTTGTTGGATGTTCCTTGGGTGTTTGTTTTTTGGGTGGGTGTGGGATCTTCAGACTCTTTCACAGATCGAGAAGGAGATGTGGATTGTGAGGTGCTCTGCCACACTTCATGTTCCCTATTCACCCCCTCCCCACCATTCTAAATGCTTCTTCTTGACTTTGAGAGATTGTGGGAGAGATGAAGGGTGACTGAGCACATTCTTAGATCCTTTCCTCTGATTATATGGTAATCTCTGCCATGCCAGGGGTTGGGATGGTGGAAGTCTGATGTTGGGCATGCAATATGGCCTTCAGAAGTGGGGCTAGATCTCCAATCCAAGGAATGCTGGCCTGGGAAAGAACACTGATGTTTGTTTGTTTGTTCTTCCAGGATTTTGTCCTTTGGAAGATTTTGTGGAAATAGAGCTGGTCATATTCTCCAATACTTTGGGATGTCTATGGCAGGTCCCGAGTCATGTAGGCAGGGATCAACTGCTATCTGGTGGACCAAGAGACAGATCTGAGGTCCTAATTTCCAAATACCTTGTTTGTGTTAATGGGAAATTTCAGATACACAAAAGACAGAAAATTTTGGAATCTGGAACAAAACTTACTACTGTCAGAAAACAGCAGGCCATGCAGCCACCATGGAGGCAAAGGGATAGTTGATAATTTTCAGGTTGAGATCTTGCATCTGGCCTGGGAGTGTAGAGGAGAGAAAGCTGGGATAGAGAGGTGAAAGTGAGGGGTGAGGCAGGGGCGAGCAGGTGATAGATGGAACTAGGTGGAGAGGGGAGGGGTGAAGTTAGAGTATTGTGGCTGATGGGCGATGGATAGAGAAGGGTAGATGGAACAGATGGGGAGAGACAGCAGAAAATGGAAGGTGATGTGGATACATGAGGCTTTAGTTGGTGGATGTAATAAGGCAGGAAGGTGACAAGTGAACCAGATAAGGGAGAGATGTTGGGCAGATAGAACCTGGTGGGAGAGGGAAGGATACTGGATAATGGAGAAAGATGGGAGAACCTGTGTGGATCAGCAAGAGAGAGAAAAGAGCACAGATAATAAGACCACACAATATAGGAGCAGTAGGCCATTTGGCCAGTCGAATCTGCTCCGCCATTCCATTGTGATCTGATTCATTCTCCCAATCAGCCCCACTCCCCTGCCTTCTCCCCATTACCTTTCATACCCTGACAATTCCGATACCTATCAATCACTGCCATACCTACCAATACACCCAACGACCTGGACTCTGCAGCTGCCCATGGAAGCAAATTCTGGAGATTCACCATCCTCTGGCTAAAGAAATTTTGCTGCATCAATTTTGAAATGGGTGCCCCTCAATCCACAAATTGTGCTTCTTGTGCTAGGCTCTCCAACCATGATAAATAACTGCCACATCTACTCTGTCCAGACCTTTCAAAATTCAAAACGCTTCTATGAAGTTCCCCTCATTCTTTTGAACTCTTAATGAGTATTGCATGTAAATTGGAAAATTTAGTGTTCATACCATTGGGTTGTGGACTTCCCAGGCTCAGTGTTGGTCTTTGAGTTGGCATTTGGCTTCACCCCAGCAGTGGAGAAGGTAAAGGACTGACAGGTTGGTGTGGGAATGGGAAGGGGAGTTGCAATGGTATGCATCAGGGATGACAGGATGACTTTGGGTTCAGAGCCACATATAATCTCCAATTCCCATCATTGTTGAGGGATTTCCAGCTATGGAAACTCATAGCTTTTGTTTCCATTTAAAAAAAAATGCAGGGTGTTGTAATTGAAGGCCTGACATAAATCAATGACGTTTGTTTCAGGCGTAATCACCAGCGAGCCCTGGAATCAATGCAGGCAGCTTTGGATTCTGAGGCCAAGGCCAGAAATGAAGCAATTAGGTTGAAGAAGAAGATGGAAGGTGATCTGAATGAGATGGAAATCCAGCTAAGCCATGCCAACAGGCAGGCGGCTGAATCCCTGAAGATGCTGCGAAGTGTTCAATCTCAGATCAAGGTGAGACAAACTTGAGGACCACTTAGTTTCAATCAGCTTCTCTGTTTAAGATGCTGATCCATCACAAGACATAGAAACAGAAGTAGGCCATTTGGCCCATTGTGTTTGATCCACCATTCGAGCATGGCAGATATATTTTTCGCCTTCAACCCCATTCTCCTGCCGTTTCATCTTTGACACCCTTCCTAATCAAGAACCTATTGATCTCCACTTAATGACTTGGCCTCCACAGCTGTCTGTGGCAACAAATCTAGTCATTCTCCACTCTATCCAGCTCTCTCAATTTTCAGTCGTTCAAGGAGATTCCCCATCATCCTTCTGAACCCCAGTGAGTATAGGCCAAGAGCCATCAAACTCTCCTCGTACATTAACCCTCTCAACACTGAAACCATTCCCATAAACCTCCTTGGGACACTCTCCAATGCCAGCACACCCTTTCTTACATATGGCATTCAAAAATGCTCACCATACTCTGTAATGCCTTGCTTTTATATTCTAGTCTTCTCCAAACGAATGCTCGCATTGCATTTGCCTTCCTTAATATCAACTTAACCTGCAACTGAATCTTCAGGGAAACCTGCACTGGGGCCCAAGTTCCTTTAGACCTCCACTTTCTGAATTTTCTTTCCATTTAGAAAATAATCTATTTCTTTATTCCCTCTACCAACATTCGCTTCCCTACTCTGTATTCTGTCTCCCACTTTGCCCATTCTCCAAACCTGACCAAGTCTCTCTGCAGACTCCATTATCTTTGCATCACCAGTGGCACTTATAAAATGTATGATTCACATAGGATGTGCAACTGGAGCTGGATGAAACAATACGACAGAATGATGATTACAAGGAGCAAATTGCAGCCACTGAACGTCACAGCAACCTCTTGGTGGCAGAAGTTGGGGAGTTGCGAGCAGCACTTGAACAGTCTGAGAGAAGTAGGAAGCTAGCAGAGCAGGAGTTACTGGAGGCAACCGAGCGAGTGAACCTGCTGCATTCACAGGTAAAGTATACGCATGTGTATTCATGTGTTCAACAATGAGGGTCGGAAAAAGAATGGAAAAAATTAATAATCTTTTTTGCATGTGTTCAGAACACTGGCCTGATAAACCAGAAGAAGAAACTGGAGAGCGACATTAACTACCTGAGCACTGAAGTAGAAGAGGCAGTACAAGAATGTCGGAACGCAGAAGAGAAAGCAAAGAAGGCTATAACTGATGTAAGTAGTGAGGTCATGACAGCACTGCTTGTTGGTTAAATACAATGATAGTACAGTGTTGTCAGCAGTAACGCCAGGATTCAGAGTTGGAACATTTTTGTACAATCACTGATCCGACTCCTCTTGATGACAATGACTCGATACAGTTAGAAGTGGAGTCTTATGGCACAGAAACAGGCCCTTCAGCCCAACTTGTCCATGCTGACCAGGTTGTCTTTCTGAACCAGTCCCATTTTGCCTTTGCTTGGCAAAAAAAAACTTTCCTATCCACATCAATCGTTTAACTTTTGTACTCTACCACTTGTTCTGGTGGTTGATGCCACATATCCACGCTGTATGTGTGAAGATGCTCCTCAAGTCCCTTTCAAATGTTTCCTCTCTCCTGAAACCACCCTCTGGCTTTAGACTCCCCTACCTTGGGGAAAGGACTGTTTATCTCATTATTCCCCTCATGATTTTATAAACCACAACAAAGTCACCACTCAACATCTTTCAACAGACTCTTTGGCCCATGTGTCTGAGCCAACACGATGCCCAAATTCAGATGAAGCTCCGCTGCTTCCAACTGGTAGCTATCCTGCCTCATCCCCGTCACATTCTTATGTTTGCCTGGAAGCCTCTTAAATATTACCATTACATTTGCTTAAAGAATCAGTGTCCAACAGCATGGAAACAGGTTCACAGGCCCAGGATGTATGTACCAAAATGCATGCCTTTTACTTTAGTCCCACTGGGCCACATTAGGCCCAGCCCCCTCCCATTCAGGTAGTCATCTGTTTTTTATTTTGAAAAAGGAAGTTAACCTCTCCCTCTTTGCCTGGCAGTTTGTTGCATATGGCCGCCACCTTCCAAATCCCTTCACATTGTAGTTATGCCCTCTCATCTTAGATTCTGGAAACGGACTGTCACTATTCACCCCATCAATGATCTATATTCCTGTATCTCATGATAACCCACTGCACAGTCCAGAACTCCACCAATCTTTGTCACCTTCAAACTTATTCACCCACCCTCCTACCTTTTCATCGAAATAACACAAACAACAGCGGTCCTGACACATTCACTGTCAAACACCACTCAAACTTGTAATCCGGGAGGTAGGAGTTGAATCAATAAATTGAAAAGGAAATTGGATAGAGAATAATTAGCAGTGACCTGGTAAAAGGCAGGGGATGGAACCAACAAGATAGGTCTCCCTGTGCTAAAGGATGAGTGTAATTCAAGTTTTAGAAATGGAGCAAAGCCTCCAGTGTTGAAGATATAATCTCCAAGATGTTTACTTACTTTGTCTCAGGTTCTGATAGTACTGGCTTCTCCATCCAGATGACTGCCGTAACCCTCGTGATGGGAAAATGACCAGAAACAAGAGGCCTTCTTTTGCAATGAAGCTGAATATACCTTTACAATCTTCAGATTCATGATGTGCAGAACATGAACTTGCAAATATTCATATTCAGTTTGTGACTAATTTTGAGTGTTGGAGCTAATCAGGATTCCTGGTTGCAGGCTGCGATGATGGCAGAGGAACTGAAGAAGGAACAGGACACGAGTGCACACCTGGAAAGGATGAAAAAGAACATGGAGCAGACCACAAAGGATCTGCAGCTGCGTCTGAACGAAGCGGAACAGATTGCTCTGAAAGGAGGCAAGAAGCAAATTCAAAAGCTCGAGGCCAGGGTACGTAGAAGGGACAAAGGAGTTAACTGGGCCA
Source organism: Narcine bancroftii (assembly GCF_036971445.1). Taxonomy (NCBI): domain Eukaryota; kingdom Metazoa; phylum Chordata; class Chondrichthyes; order Torpediniformes; family Narcinidae; genus Narcine; species Narcine bancroftii. The sequence goes on from NC_091474.1 coordinate 30,487,565, forward strand.
ATGCACATTCTCAGGTCTGGCACACAGCTCAGAGGTCTCTAGGCCAATCAGAATCTGATCCCTGTTGGGCCAAACAGCAGAAGAGTACATGGTGAGCAGAAAGGTGAAGGATGTCAGATCCACAGCCATGGAGAGTGCCAGTGGTACTGGGCTGTTGGGGATTTCTGCTTCCACTGTAACCTGTTCAAATAAACCAGAGAAAGTTCAGTGACCTCGGTGATAAATATTCATTTTGGGACCAGAATAATTTTACCACTCAGGAAATTATAGTGAGCTTTGTTTCTATTAAAACACAAGTTAACGTGGAAGCATTGCTGGAATCAACCAGTAAGCTAGCATGGGATGAAACACAAATTCTTTTAGAGTAGAATTTTAAACATTTGCCTTGAAGGCATCAGTGCAAGGAAGAGGACATCTGAGGGCTTTTATTTACCCATGCAATTCTGTCTTGGTATCTTTCTTGGATTCACTGAGGCTGACAAGGTGTGCTTTAAGTGAACAGATGTAACCTCCAATTGTGATCAGAAACAGATAGTCATGGATAATTTTCAGTCTTCCAGTGAGACCAAGATGCTCTGACTCACAATAAGGTGACCCATAAGATCACAATCAGACTCTGTTTTAAGCTATACAATTTCTTGTTGTGCAATGGAAAATAAAGAATACCAAATGATGGCCAGAACTAAAGTTGTGGAATTCCAAACAACGGAATGCCTCCATAGCATACCTATTTCCAAAAGCCTTTTCCTTGTCAGTCTATTCACTATTATATTTAACACCAATACAATGGCATTCTGTTGTTTTCCAATCATCAATAAAAAATTGATTGTTCCATCTGTTGATTTAGAAGATAGAAGTGTATGCTTCCTTTGGCCCAAGATGGAAACCGTTCAATGTATCCACTCACCCTTTTATGTTAAGAAAAATGAATGCAACTTGTTTAAGATAAACATTAAAGAAACATTTTAAAATCAATTCTTTAGGATGATTAAAACTCCTGTTTTGAGCACAGCTATTTTACTGAAACCTGACTCATTATTAATTTCCTTTATGGATCAGGTGAGGGAACTGGAGTCTGAACTGGAGTCTGAACAGAGGAAGAACGCAGAATCGTTGAAAGGCTTGCGGAAGTATGAACGGAGGATCAAGGAGTTGACCTACCAGGTACAACAGCTCATGAAATCTATTGAATAATGCAGAATCATTCAGCTCACCTATCCCATGGAACTGGAATAACACAAGAACCAGATTGGCTGAATTAGTATTCAGTGAAGGTTAGGTCTGTGGCCCAAATATATATATTTATCTAAAGTAGAAACACAGTGATGGGAGAACTCAGCAGGCCAAACAGTGTTCTTTATATAGCAAAGATAGATATATAACCAATGTTTTGGATTTGAGCCCTTCATCAAGGTGTGAGCAAAATAAAGGCAGGTGGCCATTTGGGCTGTTCTTTAATCTTACTTGCCAAGGCTTTCTCATGCCCCCTTCAAGAACCACCAAGTCCTTCCTTAACTTTCTTCCTGACTACCATATAATTTTCATGAACACTTCAGGGTTTTGCTTTCTAAATCTAACGTACGCTTAATTCTTCTTCTTAACAATCTGCCTCACCTGTTTTGTCCACCAGAGTTCTCTTTCCTGTCTCATCGAGACAAACCTATCTAGAACAGAGTACAACTGGTCCCTAAACATCTTCCATGTTACTTATATGTTTTCTCGTGTGATAATTTGTTCCCCCAATTTATTCTCCCTACTTTCTGCCTCATCCCAATCGTAATTAGCCCTTCCCCAATTAAACACTTTTCCATTTTAAAACATGGAACACTACTGCACAGAACAGGCCCTTCAGCCATCGATGGTGTGCCAACCCATATATTCCATTTTAAAAGTACTTAACTCTCCTTTCCCTGTTACCTTCTATTTTTCTTCCATCCAGTGCCTGTCTAAGAGCATCTTAAATGCCCCTAATCTTTCAGCCTCCACCACCATCCCCGGCAAGGCATTCCAGGCACTCACAACTCAGTGTAGTAAAAAAAAAGTAGCCCTTAATGTCTCCCCTAAACTTCCTCCCTTAACTTTGTACATATTATATGTCCTCTGGTGTTTGCTGTTCCTGCCCTGGGAAACAGATGCTGGCTGTCTACCCTATCTATGGCTCTCAATCTTGTAGATTGCTCTCATCCAAAGAGAAAAGTCCTAGTTCTACTAATGTTGCCTCTTAAGACTTGTTTTTCAAACAAGGCAACATCCTGGTAAATCTCCTCTGCACCCTCTACATAGCTTCCACATCATTCCTATAATGAGGGACCAGAACTGAACACAACACTCCAAGTGAGGTCTTACCAGAGAGTTGTAGAGTTGCCAATATGACCTTTCTACTCCTGAACTCAATCCCCCCATTAATGAAGCCCAGCATCCCATAGGCCTTCTTAACTATCCTATCAATCTTGAGGGAAGTATGGATTTCAACCTCATGGTCCCTCTGTTCATGCACACTCTGAAGTAACCAACTATTAACCCTATAAGCCTTCTGGTTGGTTCTTCCAAAATTCATCACATCGCACTTATCTGGATTGAACTCCATCTGTCACTTTTCTGCCCAACTCTGCATCCTGGCTATATCCTCTTGTAACCTTCAACACCATCCACAACTCCCCCAAATTTACTGATCCATCCCTCCTCCTCTTCATTTTGTCTCCTTTTATCCTTGTCCATAGTTATGCTAAAACAGAGATGTGCTCACTATCACTGAAATTATTCCTCACTGAGAGGACTGTCACCTGACCAGGTTCATTACCCAATACAGCCTCTCCTCTCGTTGGCCGGTCCACATACTGTGTCAGGAATTCTTCTTGTACAAATCTAACAAATTCTGTCTCATCCATCTCTCTTAGTCAGGACGCGCCAGTCAATATTTTGGAAGTTGAAGCGTCACATAACAACCACTCTTATTTCTGCACCATTCCAAAATCTGCCTGCTTATCTGTTCCTCAGTGTCCTGAGAGTTATTTTGGGGCCAAAAGGCTGCTCTCAATACAGTGATGACTCCCTTCCCACTTCTGAGTTCCATCCGCACCAACTTGGTGGCTAATCCCTCCATAGTGTCCTTTCTGCAGCTGTAGTACTGTTCCTGACCAGTAATGCTACTTCCCATACCTTTTAAAACATCTAAACCCCAGTACCTGCACTGGCCGATCCTGTCCTTGCGTCAGCCAAGTCTCCCATGGAGCTGCAGATTTGATTGTAATCTATCGATGTTTTTTGCAGGGTGAAGAGGACAGAAAGAACATCGTTTGTATGCAAGACCTCATTGATAAGCTACAACTGAAAGTCAAGAGCTACAAGCGCCAGGCTGAAGAAGCTGTGAGTTTATTTGCATGCTGCAAGTCTGTGTCATTCATCCACTTTTCAGGCATCCAGATAACAAGACGATGATTTCATTGCAGGAGGGAAACGCGAGCACCAACATTGCCAAGTTCAGGTCACTGCAGCGTGAACTGGACGATGCTGAGGAACGTGCTGAGATTGCAGAGTCCCAGGTCAACAAGCTGAGAGTCAAAACCAGAGACATTAAGGTATGAAAGAGAACAGGCTGCTAATCTTGGAATTGTAGCATCACAAATTCATCTAGTGTGGTCAAAAGATTCAGTGTATCTGGATCAGTGTTTCTGCAATTCACAAATATAGAGCAGACCCAATGGTACAGCATGGAAACTGGCTTTTCGGCCAACCAGTGGGCACCATTGTGCATTAATCCATTGCCCAGCAGTTGATCCAGAGCCTTTTATATCTAAGCAAAGCACTGTTTAAGAACATTGAAACAAGAAGAGGTTGATAGCGGTATCATTGAAGTTCAAGATGTAGAGGGTTCACCACAGTGAGTGGTAAAGATGGGATGGTTGCTCCATTTAAATTTTTGATTTAAAAAAAAATAACAGGCCCTTCTGGTCCATGATCTGTGTGCTGCCTATAAATACATCAATTGAACGAATCAATTGGAGGGTGGGAGGAAACTGGAGAAAACTCGCACAGACCTCCGGATTAGAAATTAGTGCTTTCTAATGTGTTTCTCCTCTCTCCCAATCCCATTTAGCACGAAGAGTGAAGATAAGACTTCATGGATCATCCAGCTCTGCTTTTTGTTTCTCTGTAGTTTTAGTGCACCAAATCCTGTGTGAATAAAGCAAATTCTGATTTAATTCCCTCTTTTGAAACTGTTTCTTTCTAACGGTAGGCCTTCAAATGTGATTTGCTGTATTAGATAAGCATAGTCTTTTCTGGGATAGTCAGAGGCAGTTCATACTTCATGAGCCTAATTGAATTTTTTCAGGAAGTAACAAAAAAAAATTGATGAAGTAGTCAATATGGATTTAATGTTATCCATGATAGACTCAATCAGAAAGTCATGGATCTATGGAATATTGGATGAGTGGATTCAGAATTGGCTTGCCTGCAGAAAGCAGAGGGTAGTAATAGCTGGGACGTATTCTGCCTGGGGGGGTCAGTGACCAGTGGAGTTCCACAGGAATCTGTTCTGGGACCCCTGCTCTTTTATGATTTTTAAAAAAAAAAGTAAATGACCTGGACAAAGTAGTGCAGGGATGGGTCAATGGATGACACAAATGTTGGAGGGGTTGTGGTTAGTCTGGTAATTTTTACGTTACCACAGGATGTAGATCTGAGCAGAAGTAGCAGATGGAGTTCAATCTGGATAAAAGTGAGGTGATGCATTTTGGAAGACTGAACCTGAAGGGGAGTACAGTCAACACCACTACTATTTTCAAGTAATCTGTACAGTTGTTAATCATACCCATTATTATTCATGAAAATAATTAGTTTACACAAAGTGCCCCAGCAATGATTACTATGGTAGACCATTGGTCACAGGCTTCTAATCATCAAAACCTTCACATTCTGTCTCTTATCATCAAGCCAATCTCAACTAATCTGATAACTTCCTGTGGAACCCAGGCTCTGAACACTTTGATCAGTTTCCATTGGGAGATAGAACACTACAGCACATCTAAGCACAACTATTATTCTGCTTAGTCCCAATGACCTGCACCTGGACCATGGACCTCCATAACCCTCCCATACACATACCTATCCAAAATTTCCTTAAAAGTCAAAATTGAGCCAATTCACCACTATAGCAGCAGTTTGTTCCACACTCTTATCACAGTCTGCATGAAGAAGCTCCCCCCTCGTGTTCCCTTCAAACATTTCACCTTTCACTCTTTAGTTCTTGTCTCACCTAACATTTTGGTAGGTCAAACTTGAAGGCAGAGTACATGGTTAATGGCAAGATTGTTAACAGTGTGGAGAGTAGAGGTCCTTGGGGTCCAAATCCATAGATCCCTTAAAGTTGCCACACATGTCGATAGGGTGGTTAAGAAGGCTTATGGCAATGCAGACTTTCATTAGTCGTGGAATTAAGTTCAAGAGTCATGCAGGACCACAAAACCCTGATTACACCACACTTAGAATATTGTATTCAGTTCTGGTCATCTCAAAGGAGATTTACCAGGATGTTTCCAGGATTGGAGAATATGTGATGCAAGGTTAACAGATCTAGGGCTATTTGCTTTGGACTGAAGGAGGATGAGAGGTGAGAGATCTACAAGATTCTGAGAGGCATAGATGAGGTAGACAGTCAACACCTTTTTCTCAAGGCCTCAGTCACAAATACCAGAGGACATCTGTATAAGGAGAGGGGAAATATCAGGGGCCAATTTTTTTTGTGAGGGTGCCTGGAATGCATGTTCAGGGGTGGTGGTGGAGGCACAATAGGGACTTAAGATTCTCAGACAGGCACTCCTGCTCTTGCATCTTCTGAATAAGTCTACCATGAAGAACTTTGTCAAATGTTGGCAATACCTACTGTCCTCTCTCTCATCAACCACTATCACCTACTCAAAAACTCATATTGGGAAGACATGACCTGCCCCTCACAAAGTTATGGCGATTGACAATAATCTGACCATGACTTTCCAAATAGGCATAAATCCTCCCCCAAACTTTCCTTACTACTGATGTGAGGTTTACTGATCTATAATCCTGAATTTAAAAAAAACACCCCTTCTTGAACCACTCTCCATTCTTTTGCAAAGGTCATCGTCAAGACCTCAGCATTTTCTTCACTTCCCTCTTTCTATAATTTCCCTTTTGACCTTCTGTTCTGGATCCCATTCCCCTGCCAGACTTGTTTAAACCCTCCCAATTAGCTCAAGCAAACCACCCTGTAAAAATATTGGTTCTTCTCCAGTTTAGGTGCAACCCAAACCTTTTGAACAGGTTCTACCTGCGCTGAAAGAGAACTCAATGAGCCAGTTACCCGGACCCCTCCTCATACACCAGCTCCTTAACCGCAAGTGCTTCCCTTCTACTGTCCTCAAAGCAAATAGACTGACCACCAGTCCCAGACTGTGCCGTGTCTGAAACTATTATTCAAACTGATCAACTGAAGATCTCTGACAGGTCAGCGGAACTGTTCAGAAGCATGTACTCAAGCAAGTTTCAGAACCTTTTCACATCCACCAGCCTAACCAAATGGAAGCACTGCAGCCAGAAATGGGGCTTTCTGCCATCTAATGCAATGCATACATAGCCATATTACATTTTCAAAAATGATTTTATCGTTTCTTCACTTATCTACTGAATATCCAAGCACAATGACCAAGGTTTCAGGCCAGTTTATGACATCAGTTGCACAGCAGGGGGAATGAAATAACCAGGAGAGCAGTCATGGTAGAGGATTTGGGGTTGAGGATTACAGACAGGCACTTCTATGGCACAAGGAAAGACTCCACAATCAAATGTTGTCTGTCTCAGCTCAAGCACAGAAGTGAGCGAAGAGCCAGAAGTTGTAGTATACAAGAAATAGGAGCCAGCCATTTGTCCAGTCAAGCCTGCTACGCCATTTTAAGATCGTGGCTGAAATGGCCATGGACTCAGCTCCACTTGCCTGTTCTCCATAACCCTTAATTCTCGCACTTTGTAAAAAATCTATGAGTCTGCATTTAAAACATATTCAATGGGTAGCCTCCCTGGGCAGAGAATTTTACAGATTTGCCATTCTCTGTGATAAACTAGTTCCTCCTCATCCCTATCCTAAACCTAATCCCTTGAAACTTGAGGTTACGACCCCTTGTTCTCATCTTATCTACCAGTGGAAACAATTTTTCAGGCTCCATCTCTTTCATAACTATAGATGGGAATACATCTAAATACACAATGGTGAAGGGTAATCAGTAGCATTTTTATTGCCAAGTACAAGTTAGATTAAATGAACATTGTTAAAAACAAAATGTTTTTCAATTGGGATGCAGAAGTGCATTCTGGAAGAAGGCTGCAATTAACAGTCAATACATTCCGAGCCCAGTAACAGGTCATGGATCGTCAACTCCATGTAGAACTTTTTAGAGCAAGTAGATCTACTTAGTCTTTGAAATGTTACCTACTTTGGAGGAAACCTCCAGAATCAGGGTGGATCTTTCAGTTGGGTGTTTCATCTAGCACAGATTGATAATCTACACAACTGTTTACTGCCGATTTTGTTAAATTTAAGATCCATCGAAATGCTCATCACTGGACCAGAGAGATGGAACATCAATAAAGTGCAGCATACAAATATATTCATGCACAAGGAAACCCAATTTCAAGGCAAGAAGTCAGAAAGTAACTGGTTTTTGACCATTCATCTTCAAGGTTTTGTTTGTCTATCAATTTTTTTGCAACATTTTTATAGAACCATAGTTAATTTAAAATGAAGCACCAAATAATTGTACTAATTTATTGCATCAAACGGATATACTGAAGGCAAAATTACTTTTCTCAAATTGTTTGTGTTCCTGTGGTCAACAGACAGTTTGAAAGAAATTTCTGGGATTTTATTAAGAAACAGATAGGGCAGAGATTTTTTTCCCAGTAATAGAGACTTAAATAAAAGGATTTAAAAAAACTTAAAACCAGAACTGGGTGGTTTAAAGTGAAATTAAGACCCACTCAGTGCACACCCTTTCAGCGCCCATTTACACACATCTTGAATTCATCCCATTTTTATTCTCCCCACATTTCCATCACTTAACCTGGAAAGCAAAGGGTAATTTACAGTGGCTAATTAACTCACCAGCCCACATAGATTTGGGATGTGGGAGGAATCCAGGAGATCCCATGCAGTCAAAGGAAGAACATGCAAACTCCACACTAACAATGCCAGAGGCCAGAACTGAATCAGAATCAATGAGGCTGAGGCAACAGCTCCACTGGGCTGCTCAACTTGTTCCTCTTATCCATATTACCATCTAAACTACTGCCACTGATAGAGAATATTATGTATTGAATTTTGTCAGTTTTTAAATCATTTAGTAGCCTATAATTATGGATCAAAAGGCCAGTGTTAATCCCAATTGAAGGTTATATAAACTCTATTCCAATGATAAATCAATAATAGCCATTTGCTTTCTGCTATTAGTTTGAAATGAAAGGAGGGGTCAGTGGAGGGGCACTCATTTTTACATTAAAACAAAACTAATTTGAATTGTAGAATAAATGGCTTTGAAGCCAAATTTGCAGATGATACAAAGATAGGTGGAGGGGCTGGTAGAAAGAAAGGAGGAGACAGAGAGGCTGCAGAGACTTGGATAGATTAGGAGAATGGACAAAGAAGTGGCAAATGAAATATAATGTTAGAAAGTGGTATGGTCGTGGACTTTGGGAGAAGGAATAAAAGGGCAGACTATTTTTTGGCTGGGGAGAAAATTCAAAATTTGGAGGTGCAAGAGAATCCTTGTATAGGATACAGTGTTGAAGAAGGCGAATGCAATGCTGGCATTCATTTCTAGAGGATAGGATACAAGAGCAGGGACGTGATATGAGGTTTTACAAGGCACTGGTGAGGCCTCACTTGGAGTTCAGGGTTGAATGTTGGGATCCTTATTTAAGAAAGGTTGTGCTGGCATTGGAGAGGGCTCAGGGAAGATTCACAAGAGTGATTCCTGGAATGAAGGAATTAGCACAAGAAACATTTGACAGTTCTTGGACTGTACTCTTTTGGAGTTCATTAGAATAAAGGGGAACCTTATTGAAACATTTTGAATGTTGAAAGGGCTGGATAGAGTAGCTGTAGCAAAGTTGTTTCCATGGGCAAGAGGGAACAACCTCAGGATTGAAGGGCGCTCATTTAAAACAGAAATGCAGAGAAATTTCTTTAGCCAGAGTGGTGAACCCCTAGAATTTGGTATCATGGGTGGGTGTGGAAGCCAAGTCGTTGGGTGATTTTAAGACAGAGTTTGATAGGTTTCTGAATAGTCAGGGTATCAAATGCTATGAGAAGGCAGCAGGGGAGTGGGAGAATGGATCAGCTCATGATGGAGTGGCAGAGCAGACTTTATGGGTTGAATGGCCTACTTCTGCTCTTATATCTTATGGTCTAAATCTACATGCAATTTCAAAAATTACCCCAAATAAATGTTGTTCATTTTCTAACCCTCCTTTTGTTTTGATCGATAAGAACTCAATACTGTATGATAATAGAATGTCCTTCAATAGTAAATTCTAGTGTAAAGATACTTTGATCATCTACTTTGGATCTATGAAGAAAGGAACTTAAACTGAAATTTCAGATTTGTGAGATTAAGGACATGGCAATTGCTTTAAAGGCAGCAGAGACCAATTTGGCAACATACGACTAAGGCTTAGGTTAGCTAGCTAAACAATGAGAAACACAATATCTTTCTCCTTTCAGATCCAAGCAAAGAGGCAGCAATTCATACCAGCTACCATTCATCATTTCTGCTTGATAATATGTCCCATAATTATCCGTTTTGTAAAAGGAAACGAGCTAAGATTTCAGCAAGAATGCAAACTAATTCAAGTCAAAACAATAACTACAAAATATCCTTTAGATTAGGGGAGGGGTTTCAGTGAGATGCAGACTAAATTCTTCTCTGCTTGATTGGAATGCATTATCCAAGCAGGCCATTTTCAATGGTCAAAAACAAACTTATTGTAAAATCCACACAGTTAGCTTTGCTCCTGATCTGTTGGTGTTACATAACTTCATCGAGCCCAAAAGTGACAGGCTCAGGTCGCAAGACCAGGTGCTTTGGAAGGATAATTTCCCATTAAGAGTATTATTTGTTCTTCAAATGATTAAAACATCTCACTGACAATTAGCTGCTTGATCTATGGAGACAACTTATCTAGTTATTGAAACTACGCTAACCTTGTCCATTGGTTGCAAATTTCAACCTCTCATTACAGAATGAAATAAACCTGATGCCAATCTCTCCCCATTGTGTATAGGCTATTCTGCAACTACTGTCCCTTTGCAGAAGTATCAAGTATTCATCTAATCCTGGATTTTGAACACACCAAGATGTGCTTCTGCTGTACTTCAAGGAATCCTAAACCAGCTGAGAAATTTCAAGGATTCTATATTAACTATATTGAAAGATACTGCATAAATCACCAATATTCCTTTTGTCCTTCCCAATACAAGAACTACCTTGGTTAAATTGACATTTGAATCCTGTGAAGTAATTGGATAGACTCCCTCAGAACTTTTAAGACATCGTTACACAGTCCCTTCGACAAATACCTCTCTCACCTTTTGTGGAAATTAAAAGCTACTCGTTTTCCTTCCTTTGCATTACTGAGGAAAGGATTTTGAGTTGAAGGGGTAACTTTCATGTTCCACAGATACTGCCCAGTGTTTTGTTTTTAAATCAGATTGTGTCCAGATCAGCTCAGTAAAATATTACAATACAGGACTGGTTTGGGATTCTAAAACTGTAGAATACACAAAGCAGATTAACTAGCTCACTAGTACATCAGGCAGCATGTAGGCTTATTACAAGGCAAGGTATTTCAAAAAGATTTGCAGTATGGCCCAGGAAAGAGACGAGATTACCTAAGCAGCATCAGTCCTATGTTTAGGTGCACTGGGGAAATGAAATCAATGCAAAAGGGGCAATCAGAAAAGCCAGAACAAAACATGGCACATCCTTGTATTGTGGATGGTTTTTATTTATCCAAGCGCACAGTTCTATCACAATTGACAGATCTGCACCACCAGAATTTCCTTCTTTTTTGTGTAGATCTTAATGCTCTACAGGACCAAAAAAATTTGGAAATAATTTCTTCTTTCAAAGTACAGTAAAAGCCCTGTTATATGGAAATCAAGTAACTGGCAGCCTCAAGCAACTGGCAAAAATTTTGCGGAAAACAAATAGGTAAAAAATATGGAAGCTTAAAATTGGCACGCCTCGTCGTTAGTTCGCCAATCTCAAGCATCCAGAAAATTCACTTATCCCAGTATCTACAATTCTCATAGGTGCTGGATACCAGGGGCTTTTACTGTCTATGAATAATAAACAATTTGCATCTAATGCACTTGATTAAAATCTTGACACTGAATTTTGTTTAATGTCATGGTCAACTTTTCAACCCAGTGGTTGCTGTTACAAACTTCACAAACTCAGGCCTGTTTGTCATTATTTTAAACATACAATGACATGGTGGGTTTACACAGTATGTTTGTACAAATCAACATTCCATGAAAAACCCAAATGACGATAACTCTTAGCTCATGAAATTTATCAAAAGATTAGCTGAACCACACAGATTGTTAGTTGATCATTGCCAGAGCGGCTCTAGCACTGTGAATAGGAAGAGAGGAAATGGCGTAACGAGCCCTGATCAATATCTAATGCTTCTAGCTTGAAGTTCAACAGAACTTTGGTTGACTTTGTTGTTTGCAATGATAGTTCAATTGACTGATGAAAATTATTTTCAAATTTCAAGCATGGGCAAAACACCCAAGGGTGACCAGCACCCATGGAGTTGAGCCCAGTAAGGAATCACCAGCTAAGGGAATGAAATTTACAAGAGAAACAAATAGATAGGAAAACTATAAAGGTTCTGTTCATATTACTTTCAGAAAACTAAACTACCCAGACTTGCTTTCAAAAAAGCTAAGGGCATTCAATAGATTAAATGCCAAAATCTGGGTGTAATTAGTTCACTGTATAAATTATAAACTATGTAAATTTAATAAGATGCACAGGAAAGATTCAAATACTCCAGAAGAAACATACTGTACTTCAAACCCGACTCACATCAACTCAGTCTTAACGAAGCAGTTAAAATGTTTCCCTAAATGAAATACAACTACCGATACTTTAAACTCTCACATGAGATTCACATCTCCAGGAAGATGTCAATTGACACAAACTTAAAAGATGTATAAAATATCAAATCAGAATGAGAATTAACAGAAATTGATTTTAAAAGTGTTCCCCCTCCTTTGTACATTTTGCCCCAGACAGTGCTGGTTCGCAGGCAGCTTCAATTCTTGTTCTCTCAATGGAGACGAATCTCACCTTCCCATAAACAACCCAGTCAGTAACATACATGTTCAGAAGCCCAGAGGATAGTTATCAAAGACAAAAAGGCATCGGTCCATGGTTAAAATAAAAGCATTTGCACCAATCACCAACCAGCTCTTCCACAACTTGTAGCCTTGCTGTGAACAAACAGAGGCCGGAGCCTGAGTTCCATGTGTTTAGGCTGAATCACAGCTGTACAAAGCATCAGTCCAGTTGGTCTAAAAGGTGAATCTTATTCTTCACTGAAGTCTTTATCAACGCTCATATAAGCTTTATCGACATAGCTAATGATTGCACAAGGGGCTGCTGTATCCGGGCAAAGCAGCAGTGAAACTGTCTCTTTCCAGTAACTGAAATTAATGCAGGAGCTCTGTGGAACAAAAAGGATGATGGTCAAAAGTCCAAAAAAAAATCATTAAGACACTTACACAGAAACTCAACATTTGAAAGTCCTTTGGTTCAAAAAAGCAGCAATTAGTGTTGAGCAGATCCCAGAAACTAAAAGACAGATTAACTGAGCACTCTTTAGAACCACAGAATATTACAGCACAGAAAACTGGCCCATCAAGTCTATGGCAAACTGTTATTCTCCCTAGTCCCACTGACCTACACCTAGTTTAAAGCCCTCCATACCTTTGGTCCAAATTTTTCTTAAATATTAAAAATGAGCCCGCAATCACCACTTCAGCTGGCAGCTTGTTCCACACTCTCACCACTCTGTGTGAAGGAGCTCCCCCTCATGTTCCCCCTAAACTTTTCTCCTTTCACCCTTAACCCATGTCCTCTGGTTTGTACCCCTTGGGCACCTACCCGTACTCTTTCTTGAAGCATTTGCCAGTCCCTTCCCCACTGTTCTCACAGCCTTTTCTCTCAACTCCCAAACCAATTCTCTTTTGAAAGCCTTAATTAACTCATTTCCACAATGTTCAACAGGTACAGCATAAAAATTCTGATTTGTCTATCTTTTGAATCAGTGTCTAAAGCAAGGTGTAAATTAAATTGAAGAGATTTAAGAATAGAGAATACAAGCAGCATTTTGTTTTTAAATATGCCAAGAGACTTTAGGATTGAAGAATAAACTGCATTGACACGAGAGCTGGGTGAAGGATGGGGAATAAAGAAATATGAAGAAGGCAAAGAAGAAAGAGTTTTAAGATCATCTTCAACAAAACAACAGCACTGCTCCACTGACATTGGGACCTGTCTGTGTGGAGTTTGCACGTTCTCTGCGACCATGCCAGTTTTCCCCAGGTGCATTGGGGTCCTCTCTCATCCCCAAAGATCTGGATTGGTTAAATGGCTACTTCAAAAGGCAAAGGAAACAAAGCAGGATGGAAGGATTATATGGCTGAGAATAAGATGCAGGGACAATGCAGTAGGAAAGGGGAATGGGATTGATCTGCTGGGTTAAGATGAAAGGCTTGCTGTGATACAATAAAAGCTGCAAATTCAGACAGCAAGGATCAACAAATTATTTAACCACTGAGGTCTTGAAAATCATGTCTGAACAGACACATGTACATGCTACCACCTCAAAAATAATGAAGAGCCAATTAACGATCAGTCAAATGAAGTCAAGATGTTCAGAGACACAGCGTGGAAACAGGCCATTAGCTCTCTGAGTACATGCCAATTTCAAGCGTGTTTTGTTTTTACACTAATTCTATTCAAACTCACTTTATTCTCCACACATTCCCATCAACTCCCATCCACTACCCAAATTCAACTATTTGTCTAGATTTTAGGATGATTTACAGTGGGCAAATAACCTACTAATCGGAACATTTTTGGGATGTGGGAGGACTCAAAAGAAACCTATTCAGTCACAGAGACATCCAAACTCCACACAGAAAGCACTGAAGCTCAGAAATGAACCCAGATACCTGGACCTGAAGCAATATGCCACCCTTTGTATGACAATCCCAGAAGGTACACAAGTTCACTAATTACAAGTTATGATAATTTCCTCCCAAACTATTGATTTTGTGAATGTAGGATAGAGAAAAAGAAAATAAGCTTTTGCAAGTATAGAGAACTTGGATTTCTGTATCTTGTCAATCAATAGCATAAAAAATGAGAACAGATGTCTTGAAATATCACTGGAAAATCCGAAAGAATTCTACAAGTATACAAAGGCACAATAACAAGAGAAAGAATCCAGCCATCTAGTGTAGATATTGCAGGGGGCCTGGCATTTATATTCAACATGTCCTTAGCCAAGGGGGAGAGCCAGATGATTGGAGGGGAGCTCATGATGTTCCATTGTTTAAAAAAAAGGGTCCAAAAATAATCTGGGAAATTATAGGTTGGTGATCTTGACATCAGTAGTGCACAAGTTATTAGAAGATGTTCTAAGAGATTGGATATACAAGTATTTGGATAGCAGGGACTGATTCAGGATAGGCAATATGACTTTGTGTGTGATACATCATATTCAATCAATCCTCGAGCTTTTCTAGGAGGTTATGAGGAAAGTTAATGGAAGGCCACAAATGTTGTCTACGTGGATCTTAAGGTCTTTGACAAGGTCTGCATGGGAGGTTAGTCAGGAAGGTTCAGTCACTCGGTGTTCATGGTAAAGTAGTAAATTGGACAAGATATTGGGTTTATGGGAGAAGGCAGAGAGTGGTGGTGGATGATTTCTTCTCTGACTGGAGGCTTGAGGATCGGTGCTGGATCCATTTATGTTTGTCATCTACACCAGGGGTTCCGAATCTTTTTGTTCCTCTGTACCCCTTGGGCATTTTTATAGGTTCCCTATAAAGGATAAAAAAAAACACGACATTGTGCAATCTGACTGCAGATTACAACACCATGTATTGTACAGTAGTGGTTATTCTCTCAGACCCAATGTACCCCCTGAAAAGCGCAAATGTACCACTGGGGGTACATGTACCCCAGATTGGGAACCCCTGATCTATACTAATGATCTGGATGATAATGTGGTAAATTAGATCAGCAAGTTTGCAGATAAAACAAAGATTGGAGGTGTAGTGGACAGTGAAGAAGGTTTTCAAAGCTTGCAGAGGGATGTAGAGCGGCTGGAAAAATGGGCTGCAAAATTGCAGATGGAATTTAATGCAGACAAGGGTAAGGTGTTGCACTTTGGAAGGACAAGGTAGCATATAAATATTAAGCAACAAGGCACTGAGGATTGCAGTAGAACAGAGAATACAAATACACAATGCCCTGAAAATGGTATTATTGGTTGATTGGGTTGTAAAGAGAGTTTTTGGCATCATAAATCAAAGTATTAAGTACAGGACTTGGGATGTTGTGGTGAAATTGTACAAAATATTGGTTAGGCAAATTTGGAGTATTGTAGGCAGTTTTGGTCACCTAATTACAGGAAATATAGCAATGAAATTGGAAAAAGAGCAGAGATTTACAAGGATGTTGCTGAGACTTGAAGAACTGAGCTACAGGGAAAGGTTCAACAGGTTAATGATGGACAGAGTAAATGCAAACAAGCTTTTTCTACTGAAGTTAATGAACCAAGAACAAAAGGAAATGTGTGAATGGCAAAATGTTTAAAGGGAACATTGGTGGGGGAGGGGTCTTCTTAATACAGAGTGGTGGGCGTGGAATGAATTGCCACTGAAGTGGTGAATGCAGGTTCAATTTTGACATGAGAAATATTTGAACAGGCTACATGGATTTGGGGGGGGGGGGGGGGGGGAGGGGAGAAGGTGTGGTGGTATAGAGTGAACTGGCCTGTGGCAGGTCACTGGGACTTGGCTGAATATTAGTTTGGCACGGACTAGAAGGGCCAAAAGGCCTGTTTCTGTGCCATAGTGTTCTATGGCTGAGATGAATAATTCTTCTGCCCATAATGTGGTACCAGATGACTGGAGAGAGCAAACATGAACACCCCTCACCCCCACCACTTTCAAGAAGAGCACTAGGGAAAAAACAGGCAATTACAGCCTAGTGGGTAGTAGGGAGGTCATGGAAAAATATTCTGAGGGAGATGATTAAGTAAATGTGAATGACTTGGATGTGAGCAGTAGGAGTTTTTGATGATGCAGAGGGTAATTTTGGCAACAGGGGTGATATCCAAGTGCTGATGAAATGAGAGATGGCATTTAATTCAGATGAATGTGTGGTGATGCATTTTGGGAAGACTAATGAGGTTAAGATATCCACAGTGAATGGTAGGGTTTGATGGTGCATTGAGGAACAGAGACCTTGTGTACAAGTCCAAAATTCCTTGAAGGTGGCAACACAGGCAGCTCACGTGGTCAAGGCGGTACATGAGACATGGTCTTCATTAGTTAGAGCAGTGAACACAAACAGGGAGTGCACGCTCCAGCTTTATAAAATATTGTCCACACGTCAGCTGAAGCACTGAGTGCAGCTCTGATCACTGCACTATGGCAAGGATGAAAAACCGCTGGAGAGGTAGCAGGGGAGATTCATAAGGGTGTGGCCTGGAATGGAGCGTTTCAATAAATGGAGTGGCGTCCGTTTTTCCTAGAGCAGAGGAGGACATGATGAAACTATCTACTTGTGAAGAGCATTGAGAGAGTGGACTGCAATAAATTTCCCCATATAAGAGGAGAATAAACTATAGATTTAGGGCCAGTGATAGGAGGTTTAAAGGAGATGGGACATTTTTCACCTAGAGAGCAAGAGCTGGAAAATACTGCCAGAAAGAATAGTGGAAGCAGTCACTAATTAGCATTTAACAAGAATTCAGATGAGCACCTGAACTGCCTTGGCAGAGAAATGTTTAGGCCAAGTGTTGGAAAATGGAATTAATATTGGGTTGGCATGGACACGATGGATCGAATGGCCTGTTTCCACCTATTCAGTCTCATGCCTATAGCTGCCAATTAAGTCAAATAAAATGTCAAACCCTGAAAATATTTCAGCAGCAGGTTTTACTCAAGATGATTGAGTGATTTGGAAGCCCCTAGTGTGACCAGACTTACATTTTCCAAACAGGTGCTGTCCTTGTCTTTGTTGAGATAATGTTCTTGCCAAAAGCGGAGCAGGCTGTGGAAATTGTTGAGAAGGAATCCGGGATATTTCTCAGAAAGCTCTTTCTCCCTCAGAGCATTCAGGTAAAATGGGAGCTTGCCCTTGCGTCTTGCTAGCATCAGGATCACCAAGCTGGTATTCAGGCAGCTGACATTTTCCTTAATAGAAGAAAGTCTCTGTGAGATGCATTAGTATTGAATGTACTTCTTATGGATCACTCCTTTGGAGTAACGAAGAGACACAATGACGAGGAAGTTTAATAGAAATATTCATTAATACCCACTAAATAATCATTGAAAGGTAAATGTACATAGAGCAGAACAGCACAGGAACAGGCACCTTCACTCTGATGCTTGCACATGCCTATCCCTTCATTCACTACATATTCGTGGTCTATCTCGAAGCCTCTAAAATACAACGATCACATTTCCTTCCACCACTACAAATGACGGCCTGTCCAGGCATGTGCCACTTGGTTAAAAAAAAAATTATCCCACTTATCTCTTTTAACTGATGCCTGCCTCACTTTAAATGCATGTCCTTTAGTATATCATTTTTACACTGGGTAAAAGATTCCAATCATCTACCCCATCAATGCTTCTCATAATTTTGTACACTTCTGTCAGGTTAACCCTCAGTCTCAGGATATCCAAGTTTATAACAGGATCTGGATTGGTTGGTAAGGTTGGGAAGGTGGGATAAGGAGTAGTGAACTGAATATAACGCTGATAAGTGTGCAATGTTAAACCGGGGCAGGACTTGCATGGTGAATGGCGCAGCCTTGGAGATTGTTGTAGGACAGGAAGGCCATGGGAAATAGCTAAGTAGTTCCTAAATAGTGGCAACTCAGGTGGACAAAGTGGTGTTTAGCTGCTGGCCTTCATCGGGCAGGGTTTAGAGTACGAAAATTGGGATTCACTTGTACGAGGTGTTGGTGAGACCACATTTGGAGCACTTTGTGCAGATCTGGTCACCCAATAATAGGATGCACACCAATAAATTGGAAGGGGTGCAGAGGAGATTCACTAGGATGTTGCCAGGACTGGAGGGCTTAAGTTAGAGGGAGAGGTTGGATACACTGCAACTTTATTTCATACAGTGAAACAGAAGAGTGATCTTAGAAGTTTACAAAATCATGAGGGGCATGGATAAAGTCTTTTTCACATCGTAGGTGATTCTAGAGCTAGAAGGCATAGGTTTAAGGTGAGAGGGAAAAGATTCAGGAGGGACCGAGAGGCAAATTTTTCACTCAGATGGTGGGCAATTTTTGGAATGGTTAGTGCAACGCTGTTACAGCAACAGCGACCTGGGTTTGAATGTGACACTGTTTGTACACCCTCCCTGTGTCTGTGTGGGTTTCCTCCCGCCATTCAAAATGTATGGGGTTGTAAGGTAATTAAGGTTTAATTGGGTTGCACAGGTTTAAATGGCTGGAATTGGCTTTTACTTGGCTGAAAATAAAAATTTATTAAAATCTGGAATGAGCTGGCATTGTAAGCTGTAGAAGAGAACACAAAAAACAACATTCAAAACACATTTGGACAGATTTATGAATAAAAGGGGCATGGACGGTGAATAAATGGGATTAGTCCAGAGTACCATATTGATGGACATGGACTTGCAAGGCCCAAGCACCTACTTGATGAGTGACGCTCCAGTGAGAACAACCAGAACCTTGTCCCTTTAGAACATTTTGTCATCCTTGGGATGAATTTGTCCTGTGCCTTCTGAGTTAATCTCAGGAACTTCAGCCACTGCTGCTCTGCTGTCATCTCTGCTACTGAGCTCTTCCAATCATCTTTGGCCAGTTCTTCTCTCGAACCTCTGTAGTCCCCTTTATTCCGCGAGCATAATGACACTTCTGATTTCAGTTTCTCCCTCTCAAACTGTGGCGAAAATTCTATCATATTATGATGACTGCCTCCTGGGGATTCCTTCACCCTCAGCTCTCTTAACAACTCTGGTTCATTACACAACACTTAATCCAGAATTGCCATTTTCCTGGTCAGCTCAGCCATAAGCTAAGATGTTCTAAAAAGCCATCTTTTCAATTCATTCTCCTGGGATTCAGCACCAATTTGGTTTTCCCATTCAACGCGCATATTGAAATCCCCATGACTATTGTAACATTGCCCTTTTTGCATTACTTCTCTTTCTCCCACTGTATAACGCATGCCACATCCTGGCAACTGTTTGGAGGCCTGTAAACAATATATCAGGGTCTTTTTACCCTCAATTTCTTAATTCCACCTTTAGGGATTCCATATCTTCTGACTGTCTCCTTTTTCTAAAGACTTGTTTCCATTTTTACCAACAGACCAACATCTCCCCCCGCGCCCCCCCCCCCAAAACAGCCTACCTGCCTGCCCTTCCAATACACTGTTCCCAGCTATGATCTTCTTTCAGCCTCGACTCAGTGATTGCCAACTTCCATCTGCGCTACAAGATCAACCCTTTTTTATATAAATACTGCAAGAATTGAGATACAAGACCTTCGATGGTGGTTAATCACTTTTTTCAATTTTGTTTCCTAAGTACCACAAATCAAATCTTTAATGTTACACTTGCAATTTTGCCATATTGGTTGCTTATCCTTTCTTCCAATCTCACTACACATTGAATCCTCTTGTAAATCATCTCCCTATACAATGCCCTCTCATACTGGTTCCCATCCCCCAAGAAACTAGTCACATCTGCTCCAGGAGGAGGTCTTCCATTCTAGAACATCCAAGGTCCTTCTTCAAAAAATAAAAATGGCTTTCCATCTACTGCCATAAAATTCTCTACTTCCCACATATCTGACCTGGCCCCTTCCATCCCTAGATGCATCAAAGGCAAGACTCCCCCATTTTCACCTATTACCCAACATATGATCCTTCACAATTTCCACCACCATCAAACATTTTTCTTCTACTCCCTTCTCTCTGCTTTCTGAAGGGACAACTCCCCTGGGTCTCCCTCACCCACTTATCCTTTTCCACTAATCAACCTCTTGGTACCTAACCCTGTGACCGCAGGAAATGCTACATTTGCTTCTCACCTCCTCCCTCAACACCAATCAGGAGCCCTAAACAGTCCTTCCAAATGAAGTGAATCTGCAGAGGTCATCTACTACACTTGGTGCTCCCATTTTGGTCTCTTTTACTTCGGAGATTGGATGCAAACTGGGAGAGAAGGCTGCGTTGAGCACCTTTGCTCTGTCCGCTGCAATGATGAGGACTTATCATTTTAATTCCACACCCTATTCCCACACTGATATGTCAGTCCATGGTCTCATGCATTGCTAAAATGAGGCTACTTGCAAATTGGAAGAATAACACCTAATATTCCAACTAGGCACTCTCCAACCGGATGGCATTAATATCGACTTCTCCAGTTTCTGTAATGTCCCTTTCCCACCTCATTCTCTTTGCCTATCCCTGTCTCCTCTCTTGACTCCCCACTCCACTTCTCCATTCATAGAGCAAGCCCCTCTCCCCTATCACTTCTCAGCTTTTTTTCCTCTTGCCCTCCCACCTATACCCACCTGTTGGCCTGTGCACCTCCACCTGACCCTCTTCTCTTCTCACCTTTTTAATTCGGGTGCCTGTCTGTTTTTGCTCAGGCCCAAAACATTGGCCATCTCCATTTGCTTCCTTTAAACATTGTGTGACCTGCTGAGTTTTTCCAGCATTTTTGTGCATTGCTCTACAATCAGAGCATCTGCAGACTTTCATGTTTGAATCCTTGTAAATCTCTTTTGTACCCTTTCCAAAGCTTCCACATCCTTCTTTGTAAATGGGCAACTAGAACTCCATTGAATACTCCCAAGTGCAGCCAAAAATTTTATATGTGTGCAACACGACATCTTACCTTTATTCTCAATGGCCTGGTCAATGTAGCCAAGGTTACAACACATCTTCTTAACCACCCAACCTACTTGCGTGGCCATTTTCAACCAGGAATTCCAGATCCCTCTGCACATCTATGCTTTAATGGCAAGACTCTTGTATACACTCCCCTTGCATTTGATCTCCCAAAGTGCAACACCTCAAATTTGTCTGGATTAAACTCCATCTGCCATATTTTTGTCCTTGTCTATAATGATCAGCATGATGCTGAAACAAGCCATGAAAGACCTCAACAATGAAGATGCTGTTTACATCCGGTACCGCACGGATGGCAGTCTCTTCAATCTGAGGCGCCTGCAAGCTCACACCAAGACAGAAGAGCAACTTGTCCGTGAACTACTCTTTGCAGATGATGCCGCTTTAGTTGCCCATTCAGAGCCAGCTCTTCAGCGCTTGACGTCCTGTTTTGCGGAAACTGCCAAAATGTTTGGCCTGGAAGTCAGCCTGAAGAAAACTGAGGTCCTCCGTCAGCCAGCTCCCCACCATGACTACCAGGCCCCCCACATCTCCATCGGGCACACAAAACTCAAAACGGTCAACCAGTTTACCTATCTCAGCTGCACCATTTCATCGGATGCAAGGATCGACAACGAGATAGACAACAGACTCGCCAAGGCAAATAGCACCTTTGGAAGACTACACAAAAGAATCTGGAAAAATAACCAACTGAAAAACCTCACAAAGATTAGCGTATACAGAGCCGTTGTCATACACACACTCCTGTTCAGCTCCGAATCATGGGTCCTCTACCAGCATCACCTACGGCTCCTAGAACGCTTCCACCAGCGTTGTCTCCGCTCCATCCTCAACATTCATTGGAGCGACTTCATCTCCAACATCGAAGTACTCGAGATGGCAGAGGCTGACAGCATCAAATCCACACTGCTGAAGATCCAACTGTGCTGGGTAGGGCACGTTTCCAGAATGGAGGACCATCGCCTTCCCAAGATCGTGTAATATGGCGAGCTCTCCACTGGCCACCGAGACAGGTGTACCAAAGAAGAAGTACAAGGACTGCCTAAAGAAAGCTCTTGGTGCCTGCCACATTGACCATCGCCAGTGGGCTGATATCGCCTCAAACCGTGCATCTTGGCGCCTCACAGTTCGGCGGGCAGCAACCTCCTTTGAAGAAGACCGCAGAGCCCACCTCACTGTCAAAAGACAAAGGAGGAAAAACCAAACCCAACCAACCAATTTTCCCTTGCAACCGCTGCAACCGTGTCTGCCTGTCCTGCATCGGACTTGTCAGCCACAAATGAGCCTGCAGCTGACTGGGACATTACCCCTCCATAAATCTTCGTCCGCGAAGCCAAGCCAAAGAAAAAAAAACACTGTTCACAATTCCAACAAACCTGTGGCACCAACCCACCCACTTTTTGATCCAAGTCATTTATATATCTATCATCATATTGTGCCAACCAGTTCTGAATCCAAACTATTAATGCAGGTAGTATTAATCGAAAATGTGTCAGTAATAGAAAATTTCTTGTGGTGTGGATGGGGGAGAAACTTGTCTAAGGCAGCAGCAGGATATGGATCTGTTTGGAAGTAGGGTGGAACGTTCAAAGATAGATTTAATAATATACAAGAGGATGCATTCAAGAAAGTCAAGGAGCATAGGACATATACAGTAAATGGTAGGGCATGAAGGAATATTGATGAATACAGGAACATAGGAATCCAAGTCCATAGTTCCCTGAAAATGGCATCACATGTAGACTGGTTTTGTTTTCAAGCAATGGGAGTTGGTGCAAACGGACACAAAAAGGCGCCAGTGACAGACTGTAAATAACTAACAGAAGGAAGGGAAGCGCAAGAGGATTATCCACTATATGAATGGCCCAGTGTAAGAGTGGGATACAAAGGCTTTGGTCAGAAGGCAGGTGTTAGCAGTGATAACAACCTGATAGAAGAAAAGGCTTTGGTCAGAAGGCACAGGCAAGGTGAGGTAAGGCCTTTTTCTTATTGCACACAATGAATAGTAGGAATAGCAGCCAGGGCAGTGGTATGCTCTTCTTGTACGACATGTCAAATCAGGCAAGCCACCAGTGTTACTGATGACTATACTTGAAAAAAACATGCATCCAACTACAGTTTCCTATTGATTGAGTCAAAGAACTGGAGATGGAGTTGGATGAACAGAATTATTTGGGAGGCAGAGGGGGAGATAGACAAGTCAAAGGTCATTCCGAGGAGACACGAGGCAGGTAGCTGGGTGACTGTCAGGAGAGGAAAAAGGAATAGGCAGTCAGTGCAGGGTAGTCCCATTGCTGTGACTTCAATAACACCTATAGTGTTGAGGGGCATGGCCAATCATTAACAAGCCACAATGGTCAGGTTTCAGGCATGGAGTCTGGTCCTTTGGCTCAGAAGGGAATGGGAATGAAGAGGCAAGCTGTAGTGATAGGAGATTAAATGGTTAGGGAAACAGAAAATAGCTTCTGTGGTCAAGATGGTATGATGCCTCCTGTGTGCCAAGGTAATTTCAGGTGGGAGTGTGAGCAGCCCGTTGTTGTTGGACCAATGATGTTGGTGGGTTGATGAGATCCTGCAAAGTGGTTCAGGGAATTAACGTGTGAAACATGAAAATCTACAGTAACTATGACGGTCATAAAAACAAAAGTTCTGGAGGAACTCAGCAGGTCTCACAGCAACTACAGGTTGTAAAGATATATAATCAACATTTCAGGCCTGAGCCCTTCTTCAAGGTGTGAGCAAAAAGCAGGCAGGCTCCTGGACAAAAAGGCTGGGGGAGAAAGGAAGAAAGGGCAGGGAAGAAGTCAAGGACAAATGACAAAAGATGATAATTGAGCGTGGATAAGAAAGGTGAGAAATGATTGGGGGAGGGGTAGCTCTGTGAATGCAAAGCTAAAGGGAGACAGAGGGAGAGGGAGAGCTGAAAAAAATAAGAAATAGGGATAGGGAAGAGGAGAGAAAGAGGACGGGTCACTAAGGGAAACTGGAGGTCAATGTTAATGTCATTGGGTTAGACAGTGTTGCGATGGAATACGCGGTGTTGTTCCTCCAATTTCACACTGTGATTCCAGAATGAAAGGGTTATCATGAGAAGTGTTTTATAGCTCTTTGTCTGTACTCATTTGAATTTCGAAGAATGAGGAGGGATCTCATTGAAACATTTCAAACGTTGAAAGGAATGGACAGAGTAGAAAGGTTGTTTCCCATGGTAGAAGAGTTAAGGCAAGAGGGCACAGCTTCAGGAATGAAGGGCGTCTGCTTAGAACAGAATTTCTTTTGCTAGAGGTTGAATTTGTTGCCACAAGCAATTGTGGAGGCCAGGTCATTTGGATGTATTTAAGGGAGAGATTGATAGGTTCTTGATTAGTCAAGGCATCAAAAGTTATGGGAGGTGGGCAGTGAGTCTGAATGGGAAAATGGATCAGCTCAATATCAAATGGTAGTGTATTCAATGGGTTGAATAACCTATTTCTGCTCCAATCTCTTATGGTTTTAATTTGCAGGTAGTTTCAATCTGGCAAAGAGATTGCTCAATAACTCGATGAGAACTTTCAGTGAACGTCTTCTCTCAATTTACTAGTCAATGAAATCAGCTGTAATGGAAGTATATGCTGACAACATATCATGATGAAAGAAAATGTTTAAATTTGGTATGATGTCAATATGCCATTAAAAGTTTGTTTACCTGTGTGAGGGTCTGCACTTGAATAATGTTGATTAGACGGAAAAGAAACGAAAGCCGGTTTTCCACATGGGACATATAGGACAGTAGACAGCATTGGGAAATCACTTCTGCAACTGAATACAAACATCAGAATAATAAAATATTTTCAGTTTTAACATGGGATGGTTTGGCAATTACAAACCACAAGATTACAGAAATCGCAAGATGTAACTCTTGACGTAAATAGTTCAGTTAAAATGATCATATACTTGTTACATACCAGAACCATGCAATTTTCAGTTTTCCATGTCTTCGTGCACTTCTCTGCACTTACATCTCCACCTCAGATAATAAATGAAAGCAACCTGTATGCTTTTTTAAAGCCATCTTTTTTATTTAATTTAGAGATACAGCATGGTAACAGGCTCTTCCAGTCCAAGAGCCTGCACTGCCCAAATACACTTGTGTGACCAATGAACTTATCAACCCTGCAAGTCTGAAATGTGGGAGGAAGCTTGAGCTCCCAGAGGAGACCCACACAGACACAGGGAGAAGGTACAAAATTTGAACCCAGATGACTGCTGCTGTGATACCGTTGCGCTGGTCCTGCTGGCTTTTTTTGGGTAACTTTTTATTTATTGCACTATGAACCGTATCAATAACAATATGGACAAATGTTCTTCATTAAATATACAGTGACATTTTTCCTCTTCTCTCCCCTCCCACCCCTCTAAAACTAATAAATATTAAACATACAAAATACAAGAAAACAACATCCTTACAGAAGAAAAAAAAACCAAAGGTCGTGTTGTCTACTTTTGCACATTGAATCTAAACATGTTTATCTTCTTATCACTTTTGGAGATGGAGGTCTGAAGTCAGCATTTTCTTTTATATTTCATATATGGTTCCCAAATTTGTTCGAACAATGTATATTTGTCCTTTAAATTATATAATTTTTTCTAATAGAATATATTTATTCATTTCCATGTATCATTGTTGTATTTTTAGGTTCTCTTCCATTTTCCAGGTTGTCATTATGCATTTTTTTTGGTACTGCTAGGGCTATCATAATAAATCTTTTTTGGGCTCTATCTAATTTGAGACTAGTTCTTTACCTCTTATATTATTTTAAAGAAAAATTTCTGGTTTTTTTGGAATGTTATTCTTTGTGATTTTGCTTAGTTCTTCTCAGAAAGTATTCACTTTTGTACATGACCAAATTGCATGTATTGTTGTTCCAATTTCTTGTTTACAGTGAAAGCATCTATCCGACATTGTTGGGTCCCACTCTTTTAATTTCTGAGGGATGATATTTTGTCTGTGTAACCAGTTATATTGTATCATATGTAGCCTTGTATTTATTGTATTCTTCATAGTTCCTGTACATAGCTCTTCCCATGTTTAGTTTTTTTTATCTTTATGTTTAAATCTTTTTCCCATTTTTACTTAGGTTTATACCTTGTTTCATAATTTTCTTTACATTGCAGTTTAATGTACATATTTGTTATAACTCTTTTAATTTTCATTGTATCTGTAATTATATATTCAAAGCTGCTTCCTTCTGGTAGTCTCAATCTGCTTCCCAGTTTGTCCTTTAAAAAAGCTTTCAACTGATGGTATGCAAACATTGTAACATGTGTTATTCCGTATTTGTCCTTCAATTGTTAATAAATTATTTCCCCAAAAAACAATTTTCTATTCTCTTAATTCCTTTTCTCTCCCATTCTCTAAAAAATAAGTTATCTATTGTTAAAGGGATTAGTGGGTTTTGTGTCAATATCATTTTTGGTATTTGGTAATTTGTCTTTTTTTCTTCCTACGTATATCCTCTTCCATATTTTAAGTATATGATGCAATACTTGTGAATTGTTATATTACACTAGCTTTTCGCCCCACCTATAAAGTATATATGCTCCGGTACCCCTTTCTCCTATTTTATCTAGCTCTATTCTAATCCAATCCAGTTTTTCTCCTGCCTTGTAAAAATCTGATAAGTACTTTAGTTACGCAGCTCTGTAAGTTTTTGAAGTTTGGTAACTGTAACCCACCTTGTTTATATCTCTCTGTTAATTTATCCAGCGCTACTCTCGATTTTTTCCCCTTCCATAAGAACTTCCTTATTATTCTCCTTAGTCCTATAAATAATTTCACTGTCAAAGGAATTGGTAACGTTTGAAATAAGTATTGCATCCGTGGGAATAGGTTCATTTTAATGTAGTTCACCCTCCCTATCAAAGTTAGCGGCAATTCTTTCCAATTTTCCAAGTCTTCCTGTATTTTCCTTATTAATGGCTGATAATTTAGTTTGTACAAATGGTTTAGGTTATTGTCTATCCTGATTCCAAGGTATCGTATCGCTTGTGATTGCCATTTAAATGGAGATTCTTTTATGAGTTCTGTATAATCCATACTATTCGTTGGCATCACTTCGCTTTTATTTGTGTTAACCTTGTACCCAGATATTTCTCCATACTCCTTCAATTTCTTGTATAGCTCTTTTATTGATCTCTCTGGTTCTGATAAATATACTATGATGTTGTCTGCAAACAGGCTAATTTAATACTCATTCTCCTTTATTTTTATCCCTTTTGTTTTATTTTCCTATCTGGAGGGGGACAATGGGCATCCCTGCCTAGTTGATCTCCTCAATTTGAACTGGTTCGATACATATCCATTTACCACTACTTATGCCAACAGCCCATTTTATTATGCCCTGATCCAATTAATAAATTCTTCCGTGAGTTTAAATTTCTGAAACACTTTAAGCAAGTAGTTCCACTCTACCCTGTCAAAGGCTTTTTCTGTGTCTAGTGTAACCACCACTATTGGTTTTTTTATTCCTTTGAGCTGCATGAATTAAATTAATAAATTTACAAACATTGTCTGCTGCTCGTCTTTTCTTGACAAATCTAGTTTGGTCTTGTTTTACTAATTTTGGTACATAGTCGATCAATCCGTTTGCTAATAATTTAGCTATTATCTTATAATCTGCATTTAGTAAGGATATTGGTCAGTATGACGCTGGTGTTAATGGGTCCTTCCCCGTTTTTGGTATTACTGTATTTATTGCTGTATTGCATGATTCTGGTAAGTTTTGTGTTTCTTCCACCTGTTTCATTACTTCCAGGAGAGGTGGGATTAATAACTCTAAATATTTTATAAAATTCTATTGGAAATCCATCCTCCCCTGGTGTTTTATTGTTTGGTAGTTCTCTTAATATATCCTGTACTTCCTCCATTTCAAACGGTTTTGTCAATTTATTTTGGTCCTCTACTTGCAGTTGCAGTAATTCGACTTTAGCTAAAAACTAGTCTATTTTTATCATTTTTTCTTGTGTTCTTGGTTTGGTACAGTTGCTTGTAAAATTCCTTAAAGTTTTCATTGATCTCTATTGGGTTGAATGTGATCTACTTATCATTTTTCCTCATTGCCAATACAGTTCTTTTAGCTTGCTCTGTTTTAAGTTGCCAGGCCAATATTTTGAGTTTTTTTTCTCCCAATATGCAATACCTTTGTTTTGTTTTCACCATATTCTTCTCCACCTTGTACGTTTGTAATATTTTGTATTTTTTTTTGTCTGCCAATTCTCTCTTTTTCTCTATATCATCCCTTTTCACTAATTTCTTTTCTGTAATTGCTATCTCCCTTTCCAACTGCTCTACTTCCTGGTTGTATCCCTTTTTCATCTTGGTTACGTAGCTTATTGTCTGTCCTCTAATGAAGGCTTTCATTGCATCCCATAGAATAAACTTATCTTTTACGGATTCTGTGTTTATCTCAAAGTATGTTTTGATTTAGCGTTCAATATACTCCCTAAAATCCTGCCTTTTGAGCAGCATGGGGTTTAACCTCCATCTATACGTTCTTGTTGGGATGCCCTCTAGTTAATAGCAGGGGTGAATGATCAGAGAGTAGTTGAGCTTTGTACTCAGTTTTCCTGACTCTCCCTTGGATTTGGTATGACAACAAGAGCATGTCTATCTTTGAGTATGTCCTGTGCCTGCTCGAGTAGTATGAATATTTCCCTCTCTTTTGGATGTTGCCTCCTCCATATTTCAATTAGTTTCATTTCTTGCATCGATTTAAGCATAACTTTGGCTACTATATTCTTTTTATTTATTATCTTTCCAGTTTTACCCAACACTGGGTCCAAATTAAAGTTGAAATTCCCCCCCCCACCATCAGAATGTTTCCCTGTGTATCCGCTATCCTCAAAAAGATGTCTTGCATAAACTCTTGATCTTCTTCATTAGGCGCATAAATATTGAGCAAATTTAAAACTCTGAATATATCTGACACTTTATCATTACATACCTGCCCGCTGGGTCTGCTATTTCTTCCTTTATCTTGATTGGTACGTTTTTATTAACTAGCATAGCTACGCCTCTAGCTTTTGAACTGTATGATGCTGTTGCTACGTGTCCTACCCAGTCTCTCTTCAATTTACTATGTTCTGCCTCGGTTAGATGCATTTTCTGTACAAATGCTATATTTATTTTTTCCTTTTTGAGTAGTGTTAGTAGCGTCTTCCTTTTAATTTGGTTGTGCATTCCATTAATGTTTATGGTCATATAATTCAATGTAGCCATCTTATACCTTTGTTTTCACTTCTTTCTCACCTCCTCAGCTCTCTGATCTCCTTTCTTCCATTATTATTCTTTGGGTTTCCTTGCTTTTCTCAGTGCACGACAACACACTTAAAACTCAAAATATCCCTAAAATTCCCACAACAAATAACACAAAATATATATTTTTTTAACCAAAATAACGTTAAACCCCCCCCCGCTTTGGGTTGCCCTTAGTTCCTTGCCGGGCAACCACAACTCCCCTTTCCATTTGGTTTACGATAATATTTGCAGAGTCAACTGATTTCGCAGTGACAGTTATTCCCCCTTCCCTAGCCCCCCACCGAGAAACATTATTCATTTTCTATACATATAACAAAGCTCTTTTTTATCCTCCCTTTCCTTTCTCTTTTTCAACTTTAAACATCTGTATTTACATTGTCTCTTTTTTATATTACATTTTCCTGTCAGTCCTTTTTCTCATTACTCCTCCTCATCTCGTTTCCTGTCCTGCAAACATTCTGCAAATCCTTGGGCTTCCTTTGGATCCAAGAACAGTCTATTTTGATCCCCTGGGATGAATACCTAAGTACTGCACAAACTTTATCGCAGCACAAAGTTGTAGCCTTTCTTCCACAATGTCGTTTTCACCATATTAAACTCCTTCCTCTTCTTTAAAAGTTCAAAACTGATGTCTGGATAAAAAAAAATATTTTTTTGTCCTTTATATTCCAATGGCTGTTTATTTACTCTTACATTGTTCTTTGCCCGCTCCAGAAGTTTTATTAAAATGGATCTCGGGTTTTGGTGTGGTTGTGGCTTCGGTACCAGTGCTCTATGTGCTCTTTCTATTCCTTCTTGTAGATCTGTCACTCCCAAAACCTTTGGGATCCATCCTTTTATAAAATCCTTCATGACTGTCCCTTCTTCGCCCTATTTTAGGCCCACTATTTTTATATTATTGCGCCTACTGTAGTTTTCCAACATGTCAATTTTCTGGGATAATAAATCTTGTATCTCCTTGATTTCTCTGTCTCTTTCTTCCATTTCTACAGCTGTTTCTCATTCTTCCACATTTTCCACTCTTTTTCCTATTTCTGCAATGGCTAACTCTACACTTTGTATTTTATCTTCTGCTTTTTCCATTTTTCTTTTAATTGTATTAAATTCAAGTGTTAACATCTCTTTTAATGACCTCTATAGTCTGTCTATCCCGTTTACCACCTTCTTTCCGTGTAGACCTTCGTCTTCTTCCTTTTTTTTCTGTGTGTGCCTTCTCCATCTCTTCTCTGCGTCTCTTCTTTCCTCACTGTTGTTTCCTCTTCAGCTCTTCCAGGTGAGCCACTCCTGTCCCGTTGTTGAGCCTCCTGCTGCAGAGCTTCTTGTTGTCGGGCCCCCTGCTGCAGGACTTCTTGTTGTCAGGCCCCCTGCCACAGGAAGTCTCGTTGCTGGTCACCCCTTTCCTGCACCTCTTGTTGTCGATTGCCCCCTTCCACTTCCTCCTGGCTCTGGGCATCCTTCAGCTGGGCTGAGCCCCCCTTACGTCAACGGGGTTTTTTTGTATGCAAACTGCGCATCTTGCCTGGCTCCGAAAGCCATTTTTGTAGTCTACTGCTCGGGAGGTTACCGCTCCGGCGGGCACCTACCAGGTTCGAGGGTCGGTCGATCCTTTTTATGGGGGCTCCCTGATCTCGTGTGCAGGTAAGGCGTTCTTTCTTTACTAGCGATTTCCTTTCTTCTTTCCTTGTCGTTTTTTTTGGCACCATCTCCTGGTTCTTCCTTGATACTTTATCTTCTTTTTCTTGTGCTTTGTATTTGTTGAACTCTGCTTTTTTCTAACTTTTTTTTATTTTCTCTGGAGAGGGCTGGTTCTACCCGACCAGCCACTACTCCATCGCGTGACTCCTCCGTCCTGCTGCCTTTAAGTACGTGGACATTAGGACCCAGGCCCTTCTATCCCTCCACACCTCCCAATGAAGTTCCATTTATTATATGCTCCCTGGCCTGGCTTCATATTCCCAGTACATCACATTTTTCCAGATTCAGTTCCATTTGTCCAACCGACCAATCTGTACCCTGAATCCTAAAGATGGATATTTATTTTTCAAAGCACCCCACGTGGTTTTTGAAAATGTTTGAAGTTATATCCAGTTACACACCCATTTGAGGAAGAGAGAACAATGGATTATAGTGCAGAATTTTCCTGAAATGTTTCAGCTGTTTGAATGATGGGTTTGATTTTTTGTCATACCTTTTACAGCATCTGTTTGGCTCTCAAACCTGTCCAAGGACAATACTATGCAGCGAACCAGCATGTTGGAATCCACTAAAGAACTGTTGATCTGGTTCAAAAAAATCTGAAACTGAAGACAACATATTTTTTATTTTTACAAACATAATCGTTAGTGACATCAATTTAGAAAATACTAGGTATAGGTAACAATAACAAAGACAGAGCAGATGTAGTTAACAAGGACCTCAGTAAGGCTGTCAACAAGGACCAGCATGAAAGATGGCGGCTCATCGCACCCTAGGGGCAAGTTGGCACATGAGATTTGAAATTGGCTTGGTAATTGGGTGACGGCACAGGATTGCTTTTAAGATTGGAAGCCTGCTACTAGTAGTATACACACGGGGAACAGTGCTGTGGCGTGAAGGTTGAAGTGTATGCATATGATTGGAATATGGTCATAGGAGGAATGATCCGGAAGTTTGCAGTTGTCACTTAACATTGATGAAAGGGTTGACATAAACTGTGTGATATCAAAGTGCCAGTGAAATTGGCTGATGCATTTTATCCAGTTAAGTGGTGCTGCCCCCAAACAAGGCCTTCAGTTAATCACGTTTATGCTTATTTGTCTGCATTAATTCCACATCCCTCTTTGCCTTTGTTCATTCACGTGCTTGTCCAGATGCCTGTTAAATATTGTTCCTGCACCAGAATTGCAGTCCAAGCCACGTTTTGTGCAACTGTAATGTGACCTTTCAACTTGTACTTAATTACTTGGCCGAGGAAGGCAAGCATTCGTACACCTTTGTCAACTTATGTTGCTGCCTACGTGCAACTCTGTACTTGTACCGCAAGGTGATTCTGTTCAACAACATTCCCTGGGGCTCTGGCATTCAGTGTATGCCCTATCCAAGTTTAACTGGCCAGAATGTCCAAATTTGGAGTATTGTGTGCAGTTTTGGTCACCTAACTACAGGAAAGATATCAATAAGATTTACTAGGATATTGTCTGGATTTCAGGAACTGAGTTACAGGGAAAGATTAAACTGGTTTGGACTTTATTCCCTGGAGCATCGGAGAATGAGGGGAGATTTGATAGAGATGTTTAAAATATGAGGGATCGATAAGAGTAAATGTAGATAGGTGTTTTCCACTATGGGTAGGTGATATACAAATCCGAGGACGTGGGTTAAGAGTGAAAAGGGAGGTGTGCCTCGGCCCTCCCTCTCTGCCGTTCCTGAGGAAGATGGCGAAGTGTACAAAGAAGGTGGGGATTGTGGGCAAGTATGGCACTCGCTATGGAGCATAATTATATTAAAAAAAGAGTGAAAAGGGAAATGTTTTAGGGGGAGGTTCTTCACACAGAGTGGGATGGGAATGTGGAATGAGCTGCAAGCTGAATTTTAGCATTTAAGAAGAATTTGGACAAGTACGTGGATGGAAGAGGTAGAGAGGGCTATTGACTGGGTGCAGGTCAGTGGGACTAGGCAAGAAAATGGCTCGGCACAGATTAGAAGGGCCGAAGAGTCATGATTCTGTGCTGTAATGTTTTATGGTGCACCTTCCTTTAAATGTGAACCCCATTCATGAGCAGTCTAACAGTGTTATGCTAACCGTGCTTCTGTCCTCATTAAACACCCCCCCTCCCCCATCGTCCCCCAAGTTTACAGATAAAACCTTACTAATATACTTAATAATATACTAGGCAGGGATAGGGAGATGCTTTGGCTAGCTCTTCATCCTGGGCACTGCCATTGTATACAAACACAACTTTATTCAAACAGCTGCTGCAGGCGGGGCATGACTGGGGCGCTCTGCCGACTCAATGTTTGCTCAGAGAACATTTACTTATACAAGGTTAAACTTTTATATAAAACTATTTATTCTTTATTAAAAAAAAATTATTTCCTCATTTTTTGCCAGTTGTTTGAGTTTCTGGCTGATTGAATGCCGGATAATGGGGATTTTATTGTACTTTTTATTTGACAGGTGGCAATGATAAGCCAGGGTATCACAGGACCATAAGCTTTGTCTTATACAACTTTAACGTAACATCCCAACTTATGCACTCAATAATTTACATGCCAAAAGCTCTCTTGACAACCCTGTGATGCCACTTTCAGAAAGTTGTGTATTGTCTATCTGTATTACCCGATTCCTCTGTTCTACTGCACTGCTCAGTGCCCTGCCATTCATTGTGTATGTCCTTTCTTGGTTTGTCCTTCAAAATGCAACACCGCCTACTGTCTGCATTTAATTCCATCTGCAATTTTTTTCAGCTCATTTTTTTAAGCTGGTTTTGAAAGGCTTCGTCACTATTCATTATACCTCCAATCTGTAAATATGCGGATCTAATTGACCACATTATCATCCAGATCATTGACATAGATGAGAAACAACAGTGGTCCCAGCACCGATCCCTGAGGCCCACCAGGCCTCCAATCTGAGAAGCAATCATCCACCTCTACTCTCTGGCTTCTCCCAGCCACTGTTGAATCTAGTTTACTACTTCACCATAAATACCTAGTGTCTGAACCTTCCTGACCAACTTCCCATGTGGGACCTTGTCAAAGGTCTTACTAAAGCCCACATAGACAACATCCACAGCCCTTCCTTTGTCAACTTTCTTGGTAACCTCCTTGAATAACTACAAGATTGGTTAAACATAACCTACACACATAAAGCCACGTTGACTATCCTGGTTATCCAGATAATTGTATATCCGATCTCTTACAACACCTTCCAATAATTTACCTACTACTGACATTAGGCTCACCTGCCTATAATTTCCAGGGTTACTTTTGTAGCCTTTGTAAACAAAGGAACAAAGTGATCTCCAATCCTCTGGCACCACATCCGTGACTAAGGACATTTAAAATATTTCTGCCAGAGCCCCTACAATTTCTACACTAGCCTCCTTCAAGGCCTGAGGGAATATCTTGTCAAACCCTTAGGATTATTCTACCTTATTTACTCTAAAACTGCAAACACTTCCTCCTCTTTAATCTGTATAGGTTCCATAACCTCACTGCTTGTTTTCCCTCACATCTCACGATTCTGTGCCCTTTTCCTGAGTGAATACTTATGAAAAATCACCATTTAAGACCTCTCCCATCTTTTTTGGCACCATATAAACTGACTACTCTAATTTTCAGGGGAAGAATTTTGTCCCTTACTATCCTTTTGGTGTTAATAAACCAGTAGAATCTCTTAGGATTTTCCTTCTTATTGTCTGTCAATACAATCTCGTGTCTTCTTTTACCCTTCCTGATTTCTTTCTTGAGATTTTTCCATTTTTTATACTCCTCAAATACCTCATCTGCTTTACATTGCCTATACTTGTTATACTCCTCTCTCTTCTTCCGAACCAGATCCCCAATATTCCTCGAAAACCAAGGTCCCCTATACCTTTGAACCTTGCTTTTGATCCTGACGAGAACATACAAACTCTGTACTCTCAAAAATTTATCTTTGCATATCCTCCACTAACCTCGCACATCATTGCCTGAAAAAAAAACTTATCCCAATCCACGTATTCTCAATCCTTTTTCATTTACTCAAAATTGGCCTTTCACCAATTTAGAATCTCAACTCGAGGCTCAGATCTATCCTCTCCATAATTAACGAAACTAATGGCATTATGATCACTGGACCCAGAATGTTCCCCAACACATACTTCTGTCACCTATCCTGTTGCGTTCCCTATTAGGAGATCCAGTATTGCACTCTCTAGTTGGTACATCTATATATTGATTTAGAAAACTTTCCTGAACACATTTGACTAACTCCAAGCCATCCAGCCCTTTTACAGTATGGGAGCCCCAGTCAGTGTTTGGAAAATTAAAATCTCCTACTATCACAACCTTATGTTTCCTGCAGCTGTTTACTATCTCTCTACAGATATACTGACTATGGGGAGGTCTATAGTACAACCCCATGAGTGTGGGCATACCTTTCCCATTCCTCAGCTCCACCCATAGAGCCTCAGTAGATGAGCCCTCTTGGTTTGTCCTGCCTGAGCAGAACTGTGATATTTTTCCTGACAGGCAATGCCACTCCTCCCGCTTCCATTCCTCCTTCTCCCCCTCCCCTCACCCGCCCACCCCCACCGGTCAATCGTGTCTAAAGCAACGGAAGCCCAGAACATTGAGCTGTCAGTCCTGCAACCAAGTTTCACTAATGGCCACAGTGTCATAATTCCACGTGCAAATCCACGCTCTAAGCTCGTCTATCTTTTGTACAATACTCCTTACATTGAAATAGATGCACCTGAGAACATTTCCACCATGTTAAACCTGTTGACTTCTAATGGTGCATACAATTTTATCATCTTTTCCCTCCTCCACTCCTCTACCTGCTCTGGCATTCTGGTTCCCCTCCCCCTGCTGGGTCTGACTGGGATACTGGCATGGAGGTGAGTCAGGTTGTGCAGAGGACCTGACTGGGACACCAGAACGAAGAACTGGTCAATGCCATTCGCCACAGGGGTGACTCTCCCAAAGTCTCTCCCTATCTCTGCCAAGTAAGAATCTATATCTTTATTAATATTAAGTATATTAGTAAGGTTTTCTCTGTAAACTTTGGGGAGGGCTTAAATATGACAGCAGCACGGTTAGTGTAGTGGTTAGTGCAACGCTGTTACAGTGCCAGTGACTGGGGTTCAAATTTAAATTTTGCAAGTTACAGGAATTACTTGATTAAAGTGAATTTTACATTGTGAATGACTACAATACTGATTTTTTTCAAATTACTTTACATTTTGCACTGTCTTTTGATTTTAAACAGTGTATTCTTCATGAAGGTATATTAGTTAGGCACTGGAAATGCAAGCCTCAGTCAACAAGAAAATTTGCATATCTGGCATTTGCAATCCCCAAAGATCCTAGATAATGGGGATTTTATTGTACAGTTATCCTCCAGTGGCTAATGGAGATACAAAAAACTTTGCCAAAGCCCCAATCTTTTCCTTTATTCTCCATTAAATCCTCCGATACATCTAAACCTTTGTGCATTTTAGGAATAGAAATAGCTTCTTCTTTGCACGTTGTTATGATCAAGGCTATCACTGCTCCCTTCTGTGAAGTTGCTGCCTGCCATGTCTGACTCCACAGTGAATACAGATGAGATTTATTTAAGACTTTGCTCATTTCCTGGGCCTCCACAGATAGCTGCCAGGTTCAAGATAATAGATTCTATTATCCCTTTTTTGCCTTTATTTCCTTGTGTATGCCCCTTATCTTGATCCCTGCTATCTTTATGTGACATGCCTCCTACCTGTTCCTGACCAGATCCACATGTCCTTCCTCCTGAATCCTGCCAGCTGGCCCTCAATTCCAATTTATGAGAGTAGAAAGATGAAGGGCACCATGTAAATGTTTATAAAAGCACAAGGGACTTCAATAAAAGTCTTTTTCTCCAAAGTAGACAAATCCAAAACTAGAAGGTACATGTTTAAAATGAAAGGGGAAAGATTTAAAGGGAAACTAATGTACACCATCTTCATAAGAAGTAATTACTATAATCTCAGATTCTGATTCCCTTAATAAAGCCTCCCATTTGCTAGACATCCCCTTTCCTTCAAACCGTCTCTCCGAATTGACCTGTGAGTATTCCTGCCCCATGCCATTGAAATATTCTTCCTCCAGTAAATTACTTTAATTAGTGGACCAGTCCTATCTTATTCTTTGGCAATCTTGAAGTTAGCAGAATTACAGTCACTGCTCCCCTAGACATTTCAGCCATTTTCTCTGCTCATTCCTCAACAGGAGTACAGGGGTGGCCCTTGAAGAGACAAAGCTGCTGTTTTATCTGCTGGGCTTTCTCAGCATTATTTCAGGGGAGCAGAAATAGGGGAGAGGATGGGGCAAAAAATGGATTGGATGAGGAGCTGGCAAAGAACATGGAAATCTACAGCACAGTACAGGCCCTTTGACCAGTGTTGTGCCGACCCAATAACCGACTCTAACAACTGCCTAGAATTTCCCTACTGCGTAACCCTCCATTTTTCTCAGTTCTATGTACTTATCTAATAGTTTCTTAAAATACCCTATTGTATCTGCCTCCACCACTGTTGCCAGCAGCACATTGCATGCACCCACCACTCTGTGTGGAAAAAACTTGCTCTTAAATCCCCTTGTACTTGCTTTCAAGCACGTTAAAACTATGTTCCCTCGTGTTAGCCATTTCAGTCTGGGTAAAATTCTCTGGCCATCCACACAATCACTTCCTCCCATTATCATGTATTAGGTCTTCACTCACCCAAGGAGAAAAGACCAAATTCACAAAATCTATCCTCAAAAGGCATACTCTCCAATCCAGGCAACAACCTTTTGAATCTCTTCTGCATCCTCTCAATAGCATCCACATCCTTCCTGCAATGAGGTGTCTTGAATTGAACACAAATTTCTAAGTGGGATCTAACCAACGTCTTGTCCAGCTGTTACATTATCTCAAGGCCCTTAAACTCTATCTCATGGTTAATAAAGGCCAACACACCATACGCTTTCTTAACACTATCGACTTGTGCAGCAGCTTTGAGTGTCCTTCGGACATGGACCCCAAGATCTCTCAGTTCTTCCTCTCTCCTCAGATTCCTCAAATTAACATTGTGACCTACCAAAATCACTTCACACTTTTCTGGGTTAAACTCCATCTACCACTTCTCAGCTTAGCACTACATCTGATCAATGTCAGGTTGTAACCTCTGGCAACACTCCAGGCTATCCACAACATCACCATAAAGGAGATACATCAGATATAAACAGGAACATGTGCAGCATCTCTGGTCTCTTTTAAAGAATCACGAACAAAAGTAAGGGATCTTTACAACAATCTAGTTGACTTCATCTGATCACATAATTTACACTCGGGATACCTGTTGAAGCACGATCCTACACTTTTAATAGAGGTCTAACCAAGGAATCAGAAGACATGTTGCAATCCATCATGCCAGCTGAGGAATTTAAATGAATCAGTAACACAAAAATATAAAATTGTTATTTATACAGAAAATAACTGGAAACACTCTGGTAAGGAAACATCTATGGAGTGATAAATGAAGATGTTTCAGTCTGAAGAACCCTTACCAAAGCATAGAAAGTGAGAAAAAAGTTAATGTTGAAAGGTATGGACAGAGTAAATGCAAAAAAGTTGCTTCCCATGGTGGGAGAGTCTAGGACAAGAGGATACAACTTCAGGATTAAAGGGCATCTGCTTAGAACAGAGATGAGGAGGAATTTCTTCAGCCAGAAGGTGGTAAATCTGTGAAATTTGTTGCCACAGGTGGTTGTGGAGGCCAGGTCATTGGATGTATTTAAGACAGATTGATAGGTTCTTGATTATATAACCATATAACAGTCAGGTCATCAAAGGTAAAGGGAAGATGGTGGGCAGTGAGGCTGAGTGGGAATCTGGATCAACTCATGATGAAATGTCAGGAAAGACTCAATGGGTTGATTAGCCCTTTTCTGCTCCTATGTTTGTGGTCTTGTATGCAGGCAGTTGAGCATCATAGTCAGTATAAATATGGTAGATCTAAGGGTCTGTTCCTGTGGTATTGTATGTTCTATACATCTAACTGGGTTGAAGAAGAAAAATCAGAACTTTATAGACACTCGTAACAACAGCTGTAATAAAAAGAACTTACAAAATCCTTAAAAAAAGTTAACTTTCTTGAATAGTAATTATCAAGTAACTCGCTCACCTTATCCTCTGTGTTGACATACTTATTGAACCTCCTGAAGGCATCAATGTTGAATTTCATCAGTTCACCCAAAAGGTCGAAGTAACTCTGCAATACATCTCTCGACTTGCACTCACTATCGATTATACAGAACAAAATGTGCTACAAAAATAAAAACACAAGAATTTAATTTCTTTTGGAGGCACCAGCAATTCTCTTCATCTCTTGCATGGATGACAAAAAGTTTGCATTTCATTTTTTATGGAAAACAGAATCATTACAGCACAGATGGTGTTCTAGTCCAGTTAGGAATCTCATCTGTCAAACTCTGCCAATAAACCTCTTCTACATGACCCTTCATTTTTCTTTTGTGATGGACACAATTGCATTCAATGCTATAGCTATGGCCTCAGTAATATTTTATGAGAGTAGAAAGATGAAGGGCACCATGTAAATGTTTATAAAAGCACAAGGGACTTCAATAAAATAGTCTTTTTCTCCAAAGTAGACAAATCCAAAACTAGAAGGTATATGTTCAAAATGAAAGGGGAAAGATTTAAAGGGAAACTTTAAACACAATGTATGATCCTCATGGATCATACTGCCTTCTATCTATCCAAATTGTTTCCACCACCTAGGTAGACCTGACCATCTTTCATTGTTTGGCATTGAACCATAGAACACTACAGTGCAGAAAACAGCCATTTGAGTCTGTGATGAATTATTATTCTCACTGGCCCCTCTGACCTGCACCAAGTCCATACTCCTCCCATCCATGTACCTGCCCAAATTGTTCTTCAAAGTTAAAATTGAGCCAGCATTCACCACTTCAGCTGGTAGCTCATTCCATATTTCCACTATTTTCTGTGTGAAGAAGTTCCCCCTCATGTTTCCACCTAAACCTTTCCCCTTTCACACTGAACCCATGTCCTCTAATTTGTATCTCACTTACCCTCAATGACTTGCATTTACTCTATCTATACCATTGTGAATACCTCTATCAAATCTCCCCTCATTCTTCTATGCTCAGAGGAATGAAGTCCTCACCTGTTCAACGTTTCCCTGTAACTCAGTTCCTCACGTCCCCGCAACATTCTAATAAATCTCTGCACACTTTCAATTTTATTGATATCTTTCCAGTAGTTAGGTAACCAAAACAGCACACAATGCTTACTGCAAATTTGACCTCACCAATGTCTTATACAACTTTAGCATAATATCCCCACTCCTATACTCAATATTTTGATTTTCGAAGGCCAATGTGCCAAAAGCTCTCTTTATGATCCTATACTATCTGTGATGCCATTTTTAGGGAATTATGTATCTGTATTCCCAGATGCCTTTGTTCTACCACACTACTCAGCACCCTACCATTTTCTGGTGGTTTGTCTTTCCAAAATGCAACACCTTAAACTTGTCGGCATTAAATCCTATCTGCCAATTTGCAGTTCATTTTTCCAGATGGCCCAGCTCCCAATGCAAACTTTGAAAGCCTTCCTCACTGTCCACTATTATTTCTCCTTCTTTGGTATGGGAAGAGATTGGAAGATTACTTCATCCTATTCATTACTTCTATTAACTCTCCTTTGAGATAATCCGTGGCAATACAAAATGGTCAATGAGCATTGCAACCTTGTCCTCTGCCTTAATGCATAGCTGATCTTCTTTGATATCAATGGGTCCCAACCTCATTTCAACCAACTTGATAAACTGATGCCCATTGAAGATGTCCGATTTCTCTTGCGTTAACTCTCAATCTATTTGCAGACAGACAGCCTCTTTCTCATTCTTGCTTTTATTTCTATTTACAGCATTATGCATTTTTTCATTTGGATTATTTTCCCAACCTGCATCACATCAATCCACTTGCTCTTCCTCAACATTCTCCCCTTGTTTCATCCCATGCTCATTGTCATTCAAAGAATCCGTTATAAAGCATGGTCCAACTTGTTTACACCAATCAAGGTGTCTACTTGAGCTGGGCACATTTGCCTGCAACTCAGCCCATATCCCTCCAAACATTTACTATTCAAGTACCTATCTTAATGGCTTTTTTTAAACATTGCAGATGTATTCAACTACCACTTCCTCTTGCAGCGGGTACTATATACCCACCACGATCTGTGAAAACCTGCCTTCAGGTTTCTTTTAAATCTTTCCCCTCTCATATTAACAACCTTGTGAATCTTTCCTGCACCATCTCTAGCTTGGTCACATTAATCCTACAGTGTAGCAACCAGGACTGCCCTCAATACTTTAAGTGTGGCTGAACTAATGTTTAACAATTTGTGATATGACGACCTAACTCTTGTACTCAATACCATCAGCACCAAAACTAACCTTAAACGTGTTGCTACTTCCAGAGAACTATGCATTTGTCTAAGTCTCAACAATATTCTAAGGTCCTGCCATTCAAGTTCATTGTCACAAGTACCGACGTTCAGGGAGAGTTTGCTTTGTTAGCAGTCCAGCTAATCAAAAGGAGTAAAAACCACACTACAGAGTGTAGTTAAAGATGCAGAGAGAGATCTACAATAACAAAGACAACAGTATTTTACTTGTGTGAGGTTTGTACAAGAATCTGATAATACCAGGAAACAAATTGTTCTTGCACTATTTATACCCAGCCATGGTCTAACTTCCCAAATGCATCACTTTATGCTTGTCTGAGTTAGAGCCTTTTCTGAAAAACAATCCACCACAATTAATCTCTGCTTCATACCACCAAGCTAATATTGCTCCAAATGGCGAGCTTGTGTTCTAACATTCTGGACCAGCCTGCCAAGCTGGTCTGAGTTGAGGGCCATGCTAGGTTCACAAAGACAACATCTACCACCGATGCTCTGTTGCCAATTCAAAAAAAAACTCACAAGAGCCAATTTTCCATGCTTCAACCCAAGATGACTATTCCTCATCAGTCCTTTCCTTTTCAAAAGTAAATAAATCCCATCCCTCAGAACAAAAACTTTCCCACCACTCATGCAAGGCACATCAGCTATAGTATCCTGGTTTGTCCTTGCAATGCTTCTTAAATAAAGGCACAACTTTAGCCACCCTCCAATCTTCTAATACTTTATTCAAGGCTAATAATGATACAAAAATAATAATTCTATTAGATTTAAAATAGTTATTGACAAGAACAGGTTCACTTTTTAAATTGAAGCAAGGTGACCACAAGACATAGGAGCAGAAAAAGGCTATTCAGTGTGCCCCACCATTCAATCATTTTCCCGTTCAGCCCCACTGCTTAGCCTTCTCCCATAACTGATGCCTTGGCTAATCAAGTAACCATCAATGTCTGACTTAAATACATCCAATGATCTGGCCTCCACAACCATCTGTGGCAACAAATCCCATAGATTCACCACCCTTTGGCTGAAGAAATTCCTTTGCATCCCTGTTCTAAGAGGTGCCTTTAAATTCTGAAATTGTGCCCTCGACTCTCCCACCATGGGCAGCAATCATTCTATATCTATTCTGACAATGCCTTTCAACATTCAAAATGTTTCAATGAGATCCTGTCACTCTACTAAATTCCAATAAGTACAGGCCAAGAGTCATCAAACGTTCCTTATATAACCCTTTCGTTCTTGAGTCACCCTTGTGAAACCCCTCTGAATCTTCACAAAATTCAGCACATCTTTCTTTCTTTTCAATCTTTCTATTAAGCATATAAGTAAACAATACATGAGAATAGTAAAATCAGAAATTGCAATACATAATACAATGTATAATATTATAACATATTAAACAATATTATCCCTTTCTCACGTTAGAATATTCAAAATAAGAGAAAAAAATTGTTATTAAAACCCCATCTAACCTACCAAAGTAAACAAAAAGAACCAACAACAACAAAGGCTGGGCATCTTAATGTTTTCTTAAACAAGGAGCCCTAAACTGCTCACAATACACCAAGTGATCAGACAGGAACTTTCAAAAGTCAACTGGGAGAGGCTGTCTGGCAAGTGGAAGACTGTTAGACAAAGAGGGAGTGTTCAGGGGCAGCATGATCCTGTTAGAATGAAAGATAATGCCAGTTGGATTAGGAAAACCTAGATGACCAGAGAAGCTCTAATCAAGAAAAAAAGACCACGTCAGGCATAAATGATGGGATTAAGTGAATTCCTTGAGGATTAGAGGATGTAAGAATTCATTTAGAAGGGAAGGGCAGCATGGTTAGCGTAGCAGTCAGCACAATGTTAATATAGCGCCAGTGATTTGTGTTCAAATCCAGTGCTGTCTGTAAGGACATTGCACATTCTTCTTATGGCTGTGTAGGTTTCCTCCGAATGCTCCAGTTTCCTCCCACCCTTCAAAACAAAATTACATAATGTAAATTGGGTGTATTTAGGCAGTGCAGGTTTGTTGGGCAGTTTGCGCACTGCATCTCCAAATTTAAAAAAAATCAAGAATGCAAAGGGGGAAAATGAGATGGCTCTGACAGACAATTTTAAGGAGAAATCCAAAATTTTTTTAGAAGAACATTAAAAGGCAAAAAAATAATAATTTGGGAAGGAAAAGGGCCTCATCATCAACAAGGTCAGATGTGTGGAGCCATCAGAAAGACACAGAGGCTAAGGAACTAGAAGTCAAAAGCAATATCTTTATTTAAGAAGGGTTGCAATGACAACCCAGGAAACCAAGGACTGGTGAACTTAATGTCAGACACAGGTAATTTACTGGAGGGAATTCTGAGGGACAGGATCTAGCAGCATTGGGAAAGTTGAGGAAGGCAACAACTAATTAGGAATGATCAGCAGGGATTCATGCATGGGAAATGGTCTTAGAATTTTTTTTTAAAGAAGTGACAAGAAGTCCACATGAACTCCAGCAAGGTCTTTAATAACATGGCTCACGATAGGCAGATCCAGGATGTTAA
This sequence comes from Narcine bancroftii, assembly GCF_036971445.1. NCBI lineage: Eukaryota > Metazoa > Chordata > Chondrichthyes > Torpediniformes > Narcinidae > Narcine > Narcine bancroftii. The sequence continues at coordinate 30,531,832 of NC_091474.1, forward strand.
ACTGCATGAGATTAAGGGTGAGCATGAAAATTGGATAAAAAATTGGCTTTACAGCAGTAGATGAGGGTGGAGGATTTACTTTCCAGACTTGAGGCTTATGATAAGAGATGTTCACCATTGTTTGTCATTTATGTTAATGATCTAGATGGGAATATGGCTAGCGTGGTTTGTAGGTTTGCAAATGACATGAAAATTGGTGGTAGAGTGGATGAGGAAGGTGAGCCAAGATGACAACAGGATACAGGTATACCCTGCTTTACGAAACTACAGGTTCCTATGGAACCTTTCACAAGTTGAAATGGCGGAAAGCGAAGAAGCAATTACGATTGATTTATCCCCATCTGTCAATGGCTCTTACAATAAAACGCATCACATTTTGCGTGTAGTAAGCCTTAATTGTGGCTATTAGGCCTTGGTCACATGGTTGCATGACAATGCCTTCGCAGCACTATGCATTTTTTCATAGTGGTGAAAACCCTTTTGTAAAAGCAAACACAGCTTTCTTTGTAAAAAGTAAATTTCCATAAAATTAGTATTCAAAAAGCAGGGTATCAATTAAGTCAGTGGGTCAATAAATAGCAAATGAAGTTCAATTCTGATAAGAATCGACAGGTTGCATTTTGCCAAGTCAAACTAAGGCAGTACTTGCATACTAAATGATGGGGCCCAAGGGAGGATTGTGGAATAGACACCCAGCTGCCTGGAAATGGTAGTACAGGAGGATAGGATAGTGACAAAGTTTTAGGCCAGAGTATTGAGCACAAGAGTTGGTTGTCATTTTGTAGTTCTTCTAAACATTCACGTGTCCATATCTGGAATGCAGAGAATATTTCTGGCCATCATACTGCAGGAAGGATGTGTAAGCAATTGAAAGAGTACAGAAGAGATTAATCAAGATGTTACTTCAAATGGAGGGCTGAAGTTACAAGGATAGACTATGCTTGTTAATGCTGGAACAGATGAAGCTAAAGGGAGACATTACAGAAGTTTATAAAATTATGAATTGTTGATGGGAGAGATGGTCAAGGGTCTTCATCCACCAGAGAAAGGAAGTTTTTAACCAGAAGGCATTCAAGATGAGAGGAGAGAAATTTAGAGATCTGAGGAGCAAAATTTTCCACATTGAGAAATGAATACCTTGAATGAGTTGCCAGAGGTGATGGTGGAGGCAAATACAATTAAAATGTTTAAAAGGCTTTTGATACTTTGATAGGAAAGGAAAAAGTCAAATTAGCCTAATACAGGTGAATGGGATTAGCATCAAGAAGCCTCAAGATTGACACTGAAAAGGTGGGCTGAAAGAGAATGTTTCTCTGCAATACCCTGATTGTACAAGTACCCCTCCAATGAAATCACAACTCATCAAGTGCCTCGAGGAAATCTACACACTTAATTCCAGTCACAAGGTTTGAAAAGAAAATCTGCAGTTAAAAAAGGAATTTATCAATAAAAATTAAGCTTACAGAAAACCTGTCATCTTCACACAGTTGGTTTGTTTAATCATTTACAAAATGGTTCTGATTACCTCCAGCAGACCACGTTTCAAAAGGAACATCTGATCAGCATAAGACGTCACTCCTCGCAGAAAGCTCTCAACTGCTCTGGCCTGCCAGAATCTACCAGGAAGGAAAGTAAGGCATCAATTATGAAGTTTGGATGTTGTTTCTGTATTCTCACTTCATAATTACTCAGTAAATCAGGTTCTATGGTGACTTGCAGTACTAGCTATGTAGCAAAATTATGAATGTGCATTAATATTTATTTAATTGTACAGTATCAAAAATCCCTATAATCCACATTCTTTAAACATAGCACTTTTCCACCAACTACAATACAAACTCAACAAGAAGGCAATTAAGCCAAATGATTCCACAGGCTGCAGATCTTAGTCACTGCATAAATTCAACACTGAAAAAGACAAATAATTTGTCTAAAGGCAATACACATTCTATAACAAAAAAGAATGCACTTGCATTCCACTTGGTCAAACTTGTTCTTCATCACTCATCAAGCTGATTCACCAATTGCAATTTCATCTTGTGTCAACATTTCAAGATCATAATTTAATTTAAAACTTTTAGCCTAATTTTCGTTCGTTCTGAGTCTGAAGATTCTACTCCTGATGAGGGTGTTCACTGCTGAGTAAAATCAAAATGATAAACTTAAAGTGCTCACAGTAATAACCTATATAAGGTTTTTAAAAAAGCGTAAAATTGATAAGGCTCCAAGTCATAATGGCCATTCAAAGGAATGAGGGATGCTTCCCTTGAACTGAGAGCTGGCTTACATAGTCCTTTCTGTCAAAGAAAAGGGACAAAGGTACCACAAATTTAAGAAATAACAAATTTAACATTCATTCAGGATAGAAATAGAGAGTGAAGAAACAAAAGGACTTCAGCTTGCTATTGCTCATTAGCTTGTTAGTGAAGAGACTGGAGACGTGGCTTTTTAAATTACTCCCACACTCTCCCCAACTCCTGGGAAATAATGATATTCACAATAATGTTTCTGAATAGAGTGGGAGAGGGAATTAATGAGCCAATGGTTCAGCTGGCCTTTCCTGCCAATGAGTTTTGCACTTTAAAAATATTGAAGTACAATTGTGTCCAATTTATCTGGAATGTGGGGGAAACCTACCTGAAGGAGGATTCAACAGGTTCTTTTTTCATAACCTGTAATAATCTTGTCAGAAGTCCCTTCTTTCCATCACAGATCAGTTTTCTGAAAAAGATAAAAATATGAAAGGAGTTAATGACAATGACATGAAGGAAACTTTGAACAACATATCTGCTTCAGTGTTTTATTTTTCACAAACAAAAATGTAGGTGGTTTGATTAGTAAGCTTGCAGACATGCAACGATTAGTGGAGGTGAGGATAGTACTGAAGGTTGCTGTGGAACATCACAGGATCAGGCATTTCATCTATCATGTCTGTGCCAAACATAAACTCTAACTCACCACTCCTACACTAGACCGGATACTGGCTGCTCCAACATCACATGGCCTTTCTTGTTTCTGAGTACCCTGCCCTCCTTCCTGCAATCTTTATGTTCCAGTATGAATGCAGTTTCCTGAACCTTACTATGCTTCCTTTTCCTTCTTTGGCAACTCTCACCATCCAAGGTTCTCTTACCTTGTTAGCCTTATCCATCCTTCACACTGGAACATATCAGTCCTGGGGTCTAATTATAGTAAAACCCCATTATCTGGTATTCAAGCAAAAAGAAAAAAAAACACAGAAAATGAATAGATAAAAAGTACATGTTTAAAACTGGTGTGCTTTGACATTAGTTTGCCAATCACACAACATGCTGTCTCAAGCAACTGGAAAATTCACTCATCTTGCATCTACCAATCACCATAGGTGCCAGGTATCAGGGGTTTCACTGTAATTGGTTCTTAAATAAGGCCCACATCCCTGTTGTGGTTTGCCTAATAACAGCTCCGGCCAATCACCTTTCTAATCATAATTATCCTTTCCCCAATTTAGTACTTTTCGACAAGACCCAAGATTATCCTTGTGCAAAACTATTTTGAAAGTTGAGGCTGAGTGATTATTTCTAAAATGCTCCGATCATTTGGCCGGGCTCAATTGCCAATACAAGGTCTAGTATCGTTCCCTCCATGATTGGAATATCTCCACGCTGCTTCAAGAATCTCTCCTGGACACTTAACAAATTCTGTCCCGTCTAAGCCTCTGGAACAAGTGACATCCTAGACAATCTCAAGAAAATTAAATTCTCCTCCTACAACTGTTGCTTTTGCACAACTTTGCATGATCTGTCTACCTATCCCCCCCTCTAGTGGCTCTTTGGACGCTTCCACAGTAGCTCCGTGAGAATGCTTACACCTTTATTATTTCTGATTTCTATCTACACTGTCTTAGTAGTTGAGCACATCATCAAGTAGCCTTTTAGGGCAACTGTGAAGCTCTCCTGGATTAGCCATGCTATAGTGTGCCATGCTCACCTTTCCTGGAAGAGAGCCAAATATCTGAATCCCTCCTTCCTCACCAGCTCCTTAACAAGGCATTAAACAGCATTATCTTCCTGTTTTGTGCTTCATGAGCACATGGCATGGGTAGTAATCCTGAGATGACAGTCTTGAAAGTCTTGCTTTATAAAGTCCTACCTAGGTCACAGAGCTCATTCTGCAGGGCCACATTTCTCACTTTCTTATGTCATGGACCACAACCTCTGGGTGGTCTCCTTCCCCAAATTTCCTGGGCCTTGGCACTACAGTGCTATGGGCCCAGAGGACCCCAAAACCCAGTAGCAATAGAATTTCACCAAGAAGAACATAAGTTGCTTTTAATTATCTTTAAACATGAAAACAGGATCAAACTCTAACTTATTACTGTGACAGAATATAGTTATGTTTTTGGGAGATAAATTGGGGCAGGTTTTTCAGTGTAGTTCACATGCAAACACTTTAAAATAGATATTATTTAAAATACTGGACCTCTGCTCATGCTAGACATGTCAGCCCCAGAGCCTTTGAAAAAGCTTCGGAAAGTACCCAAGAGCCTTCACTAATGGATTGTTTACAAAAAGGCAACAGGTGAAAGAACTTGTCGGAGCCACAGACTGTCTGCAGTGGAACTTGCTATTCTGGGGGGGGGGGGGGTCATGTGGTTTTGCAAGCAGAGAGAGTAAAACAGGCTTTTAGAGGGAGAAAGAGATGTCAGTTCTGCAGTTTTACAGTCAGCAGCAGCAGTTGGGATTGGAACAGGATAAGCTGGGAAGCTTGTGGAAAACCCCATTTGGAAGACAGGTTATGAGTGCTTGGTTCAGCCTGGTCAAAGCCCTTGTGGTTCATGCAAGAGGAGAAGACTGGCTGTCTAATGTTTCACTTGAAATAAGAGAAACAAAAAGGCACTCAGTGGTGACCCGAAAGAAAGAGGTTATCATCTGGAGAACCCTGAGGGGGCAAGTTTCTTCAGCAAGACACTGAAGAGGCTGATGGAAGTAAGTGTACAACAAAATTTCTCTCTGAAAACCGACAAGAGCCTACCTGAGCGGTAACAATTTACCTTCCAAGCACCAAAGCCTGGTGAACTTTATAAATGTTAAATTCTGTGCACAGTATAAGAATTGCCAGCAACCAGTGAACTTGGAAGAATGAGGTGAGATTGGACTGTGAATCAAAGAACTTTTCTGACCTCACACACACATTACATACATGTGTGCTTAGAATTAGAAGGGGGTTAAGTTAGGTTAGTTAAGTCAATAGTGATAAGTTAACTGTTTTCATGTTTAAAGATAATTAAAAGCAACTTTTTATGTAATCATTTGTCTTGGTGAATATCTATTGCTGCTGGGTTTTGTGGTCCTCTGGGCTCGTAACATCACTATTAACTTAAACTAACTTAACCCCCTTATAAGTGCAAGTGTATGTAATGTGTGTGTACATTCAGAAAAGTTCTTTGATTCACAGTCCAATCTCAATTTTTACTCATCCGTTCACTGGTATTAGGCAATTCTTAGACTGTACACAGAATTTAACATTTATGAATTTCACCAGGCTTTGGTGCTTGAAAGGTAAATAGTTACTGCTCAGGAAGCTTCTTGTCGGTTTTCAGAGAGATTTTTTGCTCATTGGACACACACACAAACTGATTCCTTCTGATCAGCCACTTCAGTGTCTTGCTGAAGAAACGTGCCCCATCAGGGTTTTCCATATGATAACCCCTTTCTTTCAGGTCACCACATAGTTCCTTTTCTGTTTCTTATTTCAAGCTAAACATTATACAGCCAGCCATCTCCTCTTATGGACCACAAGGGCTTTGACCAGCCTGAACTAAGAACTCACAACCCATCTTCAAAATGGGGGTTTTCCACAAGCTTGCCATATTCCAGTCCCAGCTGCTGAACTCAGAGAAAACCACATGACCCTCTTAGAACAGCCAACTTCACCCAGACAGACTGCAGCTCCGGACCTAATCTTCTGAGTCCATTCATCTGTTGCTTTCCAAAACAATAATCCATTACTTCACAGCATGTCCAATTAACACCTCCTTGTGAAGTCCTTATAGGCATTCTTCAAAGATTTTGCAAAGGCACTCGAAGCTTGGACTGTCTGGCTTGAGCAGAGCTCTGGCATTTTAAATGAGATCTATGTTGTGAATTTTTTGTATCTTTTTGTGACCTAACTAAAAAAAACACCCGCAATTTATCTCCTTTTAAAACATATCTATATACAATATAAAATATAGCATTAACTGTCACAATGGTAATGTATTGGAGTCTCCCTTGCAGCCACAGAATTGCCTATCTGTGCCCCGACCATGGAGTCCCCTATAACAATCACTCTACCTGACTTCAACCTTCTCTGCTGAGCCTCAGAGCCCGATGTGATGGCAGAGGCATGTTTGTTGCTGCTACCCTCAGATTAGATATTACTAGTGTGGGTTGGGGGGGGAGGAGGAAAATGACATACTTCCTGCAGATGTAGTTCCAGGGACACCAGTACTCTCCCTGATGTCTCATATCTTGCAGGAGGACCAGATTTCTCCCCACTGCATTACCGCAAGCTGCACTGTCTGAAATATGAAAGCTCTGAACCTGTTCTTCCCTGATCCCCTGCTCAGCTCTTTCACCAAAGCCTCAGCACTTTATTTAATCATAGCACTTGCTCGCAATTACTGCCACTCACCAAGTGACTACTTCATTTATGGCTCTGCTGTGCCTCCAAAAAGTCAATCACAATTGGGCTGCTCCTCATAGCATTTGGGTCCTGAGCAAACCATGAGAAGTTGGAGGGACTCAACAACATCCATGGAGAGAAAAAGTAAACATTTCAGGTCGAGACCTCTTTGGGAGGCACAGTGAACAGGCAATTGGTAAGTAAATGGCACTTGATCGGACTAACACTTGTTAACGATTAGAGTAGACTGATTGGTAAGTAATCAGATAGATTATTTTACCATGAATAGGCCAATTTTCCACATTGGCAGTATGATAACTATGGTGGATCAGCTTGCCTGGAACACATGATGTCTAAAATCTGGCTTTTGTGACAGTAGGGATTTCAGGAGGAGCTGAGACAAGTCATCAATTTGATGCTTTTAGAATGTTAAATTCACACTATGAATGTTTCAGGCATGTATTTAGCATGGCTAAATCTTCATTGAGAATGGCAACATCCTGGATTTATTGCAAACTAAATTGACCTTAACTTTAAAAGCTGAGAGTACCTGTCCCCTAAATTCAGATTCATGGCTTCACATTAAAAGGTGGGAGATAATTGATATGACTGAATTATTTTAATGCTATTAAAATGTTTACATCCAGTTGGTGACAAATGAAAACTTGTTAACCTGTCAGTGTTGACAACAGCTTCCACCTCCGGAATATTGGCTTTTAGTGAGATTACACCAAGTTCATTCAACTCCTGGCTGTTCAACAAGAGGTACTTGTTCCTGAAAATCCAAGAACATTGGTCATTATCAGCATTCACAAGCATCACACATTCTTCTCGTCTAATCTTTTGGGAGATAGGATGAGTGTCAGTGGTTGATTTGATGAGAGGTCAGAAATGTTTGCGCATGAGGAACTGGCTACTTTATGATCCCACACTATTTGCAGCCAAAAATGTGTTTGCAGATCAGACACAGAACAGGAGATTGGTGAAGTTATTAGTGTGGGTGCTCTGTTGATACTAGAGCAGAACAGAGGGAAGCTAATAAAATGTAATAATGAGGTCACTCCTGGAGTACTGTGCAGAGTTTTGGTTTCCTTATCCAAGAAAGGAGGCAGTTTAAAAGAGGTTAATTTGTGGGATGGGAAGCTTCTACTATAACTTGTAGCTAAAGAAATAAGATGTATTTAAATTAAATAAATTAATGATGAGAAATCTCATTGAAACACACAAGATCTTAAGTGGATATGATAGGATAGCTGTCAAAATGTTTCCACTACTAAAAGGATCCTGAACTAGGGGACATAGCTGAAAAATAATGGGGTGATAAACTAAAATTGAACGGATTTGAATTATTCATTGTTACTGTACCTAAATACAGTTGTAAACTTTGTATTGCCTGCTACTCAGGTATCAACTCATACAGGGGGCAGTAACAAATAAATAAACAAATTACTAGAACAACATTGTAGGGCAAGGGTGGCCAAACTTGCTTAACGCAAGAGTCACATACGATAAACTTCAGATGTTTGAGAACCGCCAAGACATGACAAAATATTCCATACATTTTTTTTACTCTTATATGAACATTTTGTTACGAAAAATTTATATTAATAAATGTACATAATTAATGTACACATTAATGAACATAGTTTTTAAATTGCTAATTTGTATGAGTTACAATAATCAAAAAGTACACATATCCACACCAAATATGTTGTTTATATCGGCAAGCCTACATTCGGGACATCGGGAGCTCGGATGGACAGGAGGTCGAGGCGTCGAGAGCTCCAGAGGACGGGTGACTTGGATCTCACACTAACCTCCGCTAACTTCACTGCCCGCAACACAGCCACAATCACACAAACTGTACCCACTAAACCTACCACTGTGAGCAGCGGCTCATAGGATTCCTGTCTCAGCCAACATATTTCTGCAAGCCGCACATTATACTGTATATCAAAGAGCTGTATGTATGCGGTTTGGCCACCCCTGGTGTAGGGAGTGTTGTTTCATTGAATCAAATTGTGCATGATATGGAAAAAATTACAAAGTGCAGGGCATAAAGGAGTTAAAAAGAATACAATGGCATCTTTTTGCCAATGAGAGATTTAAACAACAGGCAATAAATTGTCCTCAAATCTGCTGGTTCATGTTTTCAAGCTCCTATTTTCTGCCCAATAGGTCGGTGGGGTGGGTGGGGAGGGGAAAGAATGGAGACAAATGAAAGACCAGGGCAAGTCTTTCCTAGAAACGCTGGAGGTGCCAACAGAAATGGAGGAAGGAAGGTTTAAATTCACACAAAGGCAGCATAACACTAGAATGGTGTTACAATTCTGTAGTCTTAGGCAGAGAAGTTCCTGTTATGCATCTGGACAGGATACTTTCGAGCGCATCTACAAAATTTGGTAAGAAGCTCAGAGACTTTGTAGACAACATTCTCAGAAGCTTGGGAATATTCTTTGAACACAAAACAGTAAAGCTCAGTGCAGGCCTTATCAACCTATGATGCTGTGATGACTTAGAAAAATCTCCTCCACATTAGTCTAACCCTTTCCAACCTCATAGCCCAAAGCTCTCAATTTTTCTTACTTCCACATTTATTTTCTATACAAAATTAGGTGTTTCAACACTGATGAGGCCCTCCAAATAAACAAAATGTCACCAAACAAAACAATGCTCTAATGGTTTTTGGATACTTACTCATGGTGATCACTGAAGCTCTGAAGCAACCTTAGGAATTGGATTTTCAGGGAAATTTCCTACAAAGGACGGCAAACACAAGAACATAAAAATCAGAAACACGAGGAGGGCACTTGGACTTTCAAGATAATGGATGATCTTCTACCATATTCATTAAAAAGTTTTAAACACACTCAAAGACTGCCTCCGTGGTGGAAACTCCACAAGGTACGTCACAAAGCAGAGAAATTTCCTCATCTCATTTCAAAATAGCATACCCCTTGTACTTAAAATGTGTCTCCGATCAGGGGAAACATGTTACTTCATCCAGTCTCACAGCATGGTGTGTAGCAGTTAGCATAACACCTTTTCAGTGCCAGCGATCGGGACCGGGTTGGAATCCCACTTTGTCTTTAAGAAGTTTGTATGTTTTCCCTGTGTCTGCATGGGTTTTCCCCAGGGGCTCAGGATTCCTCCCACTGTTCAAAATATACCGGTGGTGTAGGTGAATTGGGTGCAAATCAGGCAGCATGGCCTCATGGGCCAAAATGGTAACCGTGCTGTAGGTTTAATTTTTTTAAGTTTAAAAATTCACCACACTCCTTGATCTCTTCAGCCATAACATAGAGCACGCCTTTCAGCCTCTAACGCTGTTCTGACCTATACAATCCTACTCCACTATCAATTGAACTCTTTCGTCCCCCAGTTCATAACCAACCCCCCTAGTTTTCTTACATCCATGTGCCTGTCTGAGAGTCTCTTAAACGTCCCTCTTGCATCATCCTCCACTAGCACCCTTGGCAGTACATTTTAGGTACCCACAACTCTTGTGTTTAAAAACTATCTCTGTTTTCTCTATCCTTTCCTCTACTCACTTTAAAACATGTCCTCTGGTATTGGGCAATGCAGAAAAAGGTGGACTGTGTGGCTCAGTACAACAATAACACCATCTACAAATTTGCCGACGACACCACTGTAATGGGATGTATAAAGGAAGGAGATGAGTCACCAAATAGCATGGAGATTTAAAACTTGGCTGAATGTTTTACCAACAACAGCAATCTTGGACTCAATATCACCAAAACTAAGGAACTGATTGTTGACTTCAGGAAAGGAAAGCCAGAGGCATACATTCCAATGATCATTGGGAGATGAGAGGTGGAGAGAGTGAGCAAATTTAAGTTCTTGGGAGTCACCATCTCGGAGGATCTTTCCTGGACCCAAAACACCAACGGCATCATGAAGAAAGCATGTCAGCACCTCTACTTTCTCAGGAGTTTGCAAAGGTTTGGTAATGACACCAGAAACCCTGTCAAATTTCTACAGAGGTGTGGTGGAAATTGTGCTGACTGGCGCATCATGATTTGGCAATGGGAACACCAATAACCCTGAGCATAAAGCCCTCCAAAAGGTAGTGGACACACCCCAGAACATCACAGACAAAATCCTCCCCACTATTGTGTGCATCTACAGGGAATGTTGTTGTCGGAAGCAGCAATCATCAAAGACCCACACCACCCACTCTGTTCTTGCTAATGCCATCAGGAAAGAGGTATAGGTACCAAAAGATTGGCACCACCAGGTTTAGGAACAGCTGCTAACCCTTCACCACAGATGCTTCAATAAAAAACTCAAGACTCATTTAAGGACTCTAACTTGTGCATTTTATTGATTTTCTTTTGTTCTCTCTGTATTGCACACTTTACATTCATTATCTATTTACAGTTCTTTTATTTGTTTACGCTTACACTGTGTACAGTTTATTTTTTTGCACTACTAAGTAGTGGTAATTCTTCTGCAACCACATGAAAAAGGAATCTCAGGGTTCTATGTGATGTCATACATGTACTGAAAATAGATAGATAAATCTGAAATCCGAATGTCTATTCTATAGTCATATACATCCATAAGGGCCACCTTTAACTCTTCTTTGAATACGCATCATGAACTGGTTACTTTATGTAGGGAGTTCACAACTCTATGGTATGGTGACAACAATCTTGGAAATGCTGTACCCTTGATTTTAAAGAAATTGCTTATTTTGTCTAATGAACCCCAATGTATCAAGGAGTGTCGGATTATTAAATACAGATCTCTTTAAAGTTTCAAGTTTAAAGGCACATTCTGATCTTTTAGCAAGATCCTAAGACTCCAAAGGAATGCTTGAATTGGATGACACTCATAACTACACAAGGGGTTTACCTGCACACATGCTCAATTATTGTTAGTGACATAGATCTAGGATTAAAAATGCATGGTGAATTTGGCACTAAGTTGGAAAGGATGCAGAGAAGAAAAAAATAATGTTATGCTTTTTCTTTCAAGAATGACTTTACATGGGTTTAACACTTAACAGATTTTATTTCCCTTGAGCTGCTTCAACTGACTACCAATGACAACCTCTGTCATGTCACTTCTGGTTTCTGCCAACTGCATGCTGGAAAATGTAGTTCTTAATTAAATGCATAATAACACACCTTTCCCCTTTAATAAACAAAAACAAACACAATACTATGTCTACATAACAAAAGTATCTACATTTTTCTGCCCATTTCTTCCACTCATCAGTTTTCAATCCATCTCTGAGGTGGCTTAATAGTCCATTTTGGTCTTCTATGTGTTTTCACCAGTGTACTGCTTGCATTTGCTGTGCTAGACTTGGTGTCTTTCTGTGGACTCTGAACCACATGTTCCTTTTTCTCCCTGCGCTGGACCCTTTTGCATACTGACAGATGACGGGTCACAACTGGGTTACAGCTTGTGGCTGTAGATTCACTCGGTTCCCTCTCAGAGGTGTCCCTTCTTTTGTTTGGATCTGGTCGGAATATAGATCTATTTCCTTTTTCACATACCCTGGCAAGGCCCATGCACCAGAATTGTGATCTCGGATTCACACTGGAACTCCAGGCTTCAAAATTGGTAGGCTTTTCGCTCCAAGGCCATGTCAGGATGCATCAGCTGACATCCTGGTGTGTCTCTCCGGATCATTAATTTTAGTAGACTCTTCTAATAAGCCTTTTTTGGGAGCCTGGAAGCACATTTTTCTGCTCAAAGAGTGATCTAAACGGTGCTGACACAGTTGACGGATGAGGGATGAAGTCATCATCCCCAAGAAATGTCTCATCTTCTCTTTGTTTTAGGGCCTCGCAAAATTCTCAATTGGCTGATGTCTTTCTTGGATCAGGCTTCACTCCCTGTTCAAATATCATATCTCCTATGAAGGTCAGTGTTTTTATGCCAAACTCACATTTTTCGTTATTTAATTTCAAATTGACATTCCGTGTCATGTCAAGCACTTGCCTTAGTTGTGTATCATCTTCATTCTTGGCTGACCCCCATGCAATGAAGTCATCCATAAGGTTTTCAATTCCAGGTATACTTTCAAAGATCACATGGATGGTTTTATGATAGACTTTGGTGCGGATGAGATCCAATATGGTAGCCAAAGAAAGTGGTATCTTCATTGTGGAGTATTGAAGGCGCATAGTCTCGAACATGCTTCCTCAAGACCCCAATGATCCGTCGAGCTTGATAAACCACTTGGCATCTGCAAACCGGGACATGTTTCCTTCCGTATCGGCAATTTAAAATGCTCTCTCTTGATGGCTTTATTAAGATCTCTTGGGTCCAGACATGTATGCAATGCTCCATTTTCCTTTTGCACAATGACCAGTGAATTGACCCAATCTATAGGTTGTTCAATTTTCTGGATGACTTTCATCTGTTCCTTGCACACTAGTTCTTGTTTAAGTGTCTCCAAGAGGAAATGGAATTTTCCTGCATGCTTGGACAATAGGAGCCACTGTCTCATCTATGTGGATCTTGTTTACACCAGGTAAATAGCCAAGACACTCAAAGACATCTGCATACTCTTCCATGAGGGTTGTGTACTTATCTTTGGTCTGTGAAGTCACTAGGAAAACTCTTTTCACCAGGTTGAGCTCTTCACGTGCACTCAGACCTAATATTGGCTGTATTCTCCTTTCTATAATCAATCGCTGTGACTTTCGATGCCGCTCTTTGTGTTTGAAGATCACCATACAGCCCCCTTTTACTGGAACATTCTCTCCAGTGTAGTCTGTCACTTTTAATTTTACAGGAAAAATCTTGCTCTTTTTGGTGAGGGTCTTATAATCGTCCATAAATAACAGATTCAACTGGGCTCCGGTGTCGACCTTAAATGGAATTACGGTCTCATTCACAGTCACTGGAGCGATCTGTTCCATTTTGCCAGCATCAGTCTGGAGTGAATCCACGAAGAATTCCTCCAATTCTTCATCCACTGTGTGTACCTTGCTCTTGGTATCCCCTGGTTTGCAGCACTTTGAAAAGTGATTGTTCTTCCCACATTTACGTCAGGACTTTCCATGAGCAGGAAACATCTTTGGAATATATCTACCTCCGCATCTGCTGTTTGAGATTACCACTTTGCTTTGCAGTTGCTTTGGGAAAGTCTTGGTGCTCGGCTTATCTGTTTCATCACATGCACTGTGGTGTTCATCTTGTGCAGCTCCTCACCTTGTGCTCGTGTGGTCTCTGTTCCCTTACACAAATTCACTGCCTTTTCCAGTGTCAAATCTTTTTCATGCAACAGCCTTTCTCTCAGTCGATTATCTGGGATTCCACAAACTATTATTCTGTCTTTAATGAGTGAATTTTTCAAATCTCCAAATTCACAGGACCTCTGCAGTGTGTGAAGCTCGGCTAAGCTCATACCTTGTTTTTTGTCACAGGAGACTTCCAACAACAGCCCCCTTCGAGTGTCACTGCTAATTAACGCTCAACAGCGTGCATTGCATGCTGTGAAATGTAGTTCTTATTTACATGCAAAACAACAATCAGTATGTTATTGGGACGAGGGAGGTCAAATTAAAATGAGAGGTTGGATCTTTATTCCCTGGAGAGTAAGAGCCTGATGGGTTATCAGAGAAAGTGAATGGTCAGCCTTTTTCCCAATATACATGATTCTGGAGCTAGATGAAGTGCATTCAACTTCAGCAATTGAAAGTTCCGAAAGGACTGCTGCTCCTTTGTTCAACATGGGAAATGGGGATAATTCAGGAAATTATAGGCCAGTAAGCCTATTAAAGATTTTTGATGAGGGAAGGGAAGGAGATGTTTTCTATTTGGACTTCAGTTGCAGCAGCTCTGCCAGCGCTGTCATTTGTTTTCATCAAGACACTGACATCTGTCACAGAGGGTATTGAAGCTGACTGCATCATTAGTAATAGGGCGAGATGGACTTGAATAAATTTCACCTCCAGTTCAGAAAAGTGGATGTTGCTTTAATTTGGGGCCAGACTTTGCATGCCTGCTTCCACATTCTTGGAACAACAAATTATACTAATCAAAAACAGATTAGAAAGCCATTAAAAAATGCAAACCAATTACCAAGATTACAAGAGGAATGGAATTTAAAATTTGTGAAGTTGTGTCAAGGCCCTTGTAAAGCTTTGCTTAACAATGCTTGGAGGGGACTACAAACATTTCTGAGAGACTTTGGAAAGTGCAGAGAAGATAGTCAAGGATGATATTAGAAACACAGCCAGTTCACACCAACTGGTTGGAGGGCAGAATTTTTTCTGTTTTTCTATGATTGTAGGCTTCCCCCAGGTACTGGAAGTTAGGTTAATTGGATACTGTAAATCAGCTGTTAGAAAAGTATCTGCTGATGGACAGCTGGGAGAATGGGAATAAGAAGGGGAATGGGATTGAAGGGATTACTCTGGAGATTCAGGATGCTGGGCAGAATGTCTCCTTTGTTGTAAGGAAATATAAAAATGTTAAAGACATCTGGAACCTATAGTGTGGGTGTGTTCTCTCCTGAGAAAGTGGCTAATGAGGGATGGCAGAACAGGTCTTATGAAAGCTTTGGAGAGTTGATGGAAAAGAGCTTAATGAGATCCCAAAAATCCCAATGAGAATTCAGAAAAATCGGCAAGACCATGGAGCTTCATGGAGTAGTTTAAGTTAATAGTATTGATTTATGAAGAAGTCTGTGCGGAAAGGAACTGAGAGTAGAGTCAAGCAGAGCACAAATTTAAAATTGAATGGTTGAGCCAACTGGTCCATTTCAATGCTGTAAATCTCAAAATAAATGTTACCCAAAGCACCTAAAAGGTTGCTTCTTAAACCATTAGGGATGGGAGGTGGTCTGGGAATGGCAGTTTTCAAGTTATGACAAGTCATTTCCTGCAAGTAGGTTAATACTCACTGGACTGCAGTCACAGATTTGGTTCTGCCCATGTAGAACATGATTAGCAGAATGTTTCCTCCATATTAGCTTATCAAACAGATTATTTAGTCCAGGAATAAGTCGAAATTCTGCCAACATTTTGTGAACCTGAAAAAAGAAATTGTTGATCAGCCGGACAATCTCAGTGCTAATGCCCACCACCTACCATAGCCTATATTTAGAGCACACGCTCAAAAACATGCATGAAATTTTTAATTTCCACTTCTTAAGAAAAACTTGTAAACACCAAATCAAACCATTGCAGCTGGCTTTTTTACTAAATGAACCCAACGGTGACAAGGAATTTAAAAAACTGCTTCAGGATCATTAACTAAGAAGCGAATATTCAATGAATCCTGCATGAATTAGATGCTAAAAAATGCTTAAATGGATTTATCATATAAAATGATTTTCATCATCCACATTGTCTACTTGGGGGTATTAATATCTGGTGGTGCCTCCAGAAAAGGGCTTGTGTGAATGAGTTATCTGCAGAGAGAATAGGGAAATTTGAGAAACCAGGAGTGCTTGTTTTCTAATTGAAGTAACATATTTATGTTTCTGCATGAAAGGGTCTCCGCATTACAGGAAGGATGCAGAGGTAGTTGTGTGTTTTTTTTAAAAAAAAAGAGCAGTAGGTATCTAGAATGTATTGCCAGGGGTGAAAGTGGAAGCTGATACAATAGAGACAGTCAAAAAATCCTTGGATGCAAGAAAAATAGACAGTTGTGGGTGTGAGATAGGGAAGGGACTAGGATGTTGTGGAGTAGGTTTACATCGATCAGCACAACATTGTGGGCCAATGGGCCAGTATTGCTCTATGCTAATGACGGTTCTTTTCCCACCACACCCTCACCTCACACCACTCCATCCAATGCTATCACTCTAATATCACAACTGTAAATTTTAATCTGGCAATTCTCACTTGCCTGGTTTCGCTGCCTTCCCATCAGCAGTACACACAACACATACAGCACTTCCACTTTATACATGATCTCATGCATTATCTTCATGGACTGAGGAAGCCGACTCCTGAGCTGGCTGGCAGCCAGTGCACTCTCATCTGCAATCTCTGAAAGTAGAAAGTGACAATTAAACCAAGGCTCAGGGAACAACCAGCAAATTCTTCGGTGGCTGTGAAATACGTAACTGAAGTATTCTTGACAGACTTAAAACCTGAGAGGAACAAGAGGTCCCATAAACATTTTCACAGTACCTAACTGAAAAGTTCAATGTATGGACATCTCTAGTCTCAAACCTAAAAATTCTTCAAAACACAAGACTAGCCTAACCATTGAACTCAAATATTTTCACTTTTCAGTTCTTTTCAACCCTACTTATTTATGGCTTTGATCTTTAACTTGACAATCCACAACGAGTTCTCAAATACTATGGAAATGTCAAGTGTCTTATTTAATTATTAAACCAGTAAACACTGGGGTTGAGTTTACATGTTTGGTGAAAGAACAATGTTATTCATCCGTATATTTCATGCCTCTTCCCCAACCCCCATAATCCTACAAGTTATTCCTGATGAGCTGCTTTGCCAAATGTGCAAAACCATCTCCCAGTCTGAGTCCAGTCTCCCCCCAATGTAGAGGCTGTAGTATCAGTACAGGATATAGTAAATGACCCCAACAGATTCATAAGTGGTGTGTGGCTTCATTGGGAAGGACTGTTTGGGACCCTGAACAGTGGTGAGGGAGGTGCAACTACAACAATTTTTGCGATTACAGGGTAGGTACCAAAGGAATATTTGGTTGGAAAGGATGGGTGGATGAGGGAGTTGCCCTGAGTGGGGGAGGGGTGGGGGGGGGGATGAGGCCAAAGCAGATGAAAGGCCTCATTCTGGGAGTTAGTGACAAGGAGAGAAGATAGAGAAAGGGGAGAGAGTTCCCAGAAATGGACCAACTGAACTTGAGGACAGGGTGGAAGTTGGCAGCAAAGTAGATGAAGTTGACAAGCTCATCATGGGTGCAGGAGGCAGCACCAATGTAGTCAGTCAGGCTTGCAGCAAGCATTACTCCACATATCTAATGACCAAGTTAGGTATAGCTGGGTCTCATGGTTACATCTTGAACTTGGATAAATGTGCTTAACTTAAGAACACAGGTGATAAACAGAGCATGTATCAATACATCAAATTACAATGTGGCAATCATTAGAGATGAGGATGCAATGGCAGGATTCACTGCTTGAGGCTTCGCGTTTAGATACATCAAAAAGGATAAAGTGGGAAGTAAGGGACATTGTTTATCAGCAATAGTATCAGTGACAGAAAGGGAGGATGTTGCGGAGGAATCAGCTACTAAGTCAGCATGGATGAAGGTCAGAAACAGAAGGGAGCAATCACTCCTTTGGGAATATTCTATAGGTCAAGAGAGTCTGGGCCACTGAGAAACACGCAAGTAGGCAAAGTTTTGAATGGTGCAAAAATAGAGCAGTTTTCTTAGGAGACATGAGTTTCCCTAATATTGACTAGTACCTTTTTTTAAAAATTTTCTTTTATTTTTCACACTATGAACCACATTGACCAAAATACACACAAACATTTCCCTCTTGAATATAAAGTGTCATTTTCTCCCCTTTATCCCCCCTCCCTCCTCCCACCCACTAAACGTTCGACATACACCATACATTAAACCCATTAAACAATGTCATCGCACAATGAAAATAAACAAGAAAATTGTGACATCTACTTTTACACACTGGGTCAGCTCATTTCGTCTTCTTCTCATTCTGTCATTTTAGGGGGTGTAGGTCTGCGGTAGGACCTCTCTGTTGTGTTCCATGTACAGTTCCCAAATTTGTTTGAATACTGTGATGTTATTTCTTAAATTATATGTTATTTTTTCCAATGGAATACATTTATTCATTTCTATGTACCATTGCTGTATTCTCAGGCTATCTTCTAATTTCCAGGTTGACATAATACATTTTTTTGCGACAGCTAAGGCTATCATAATAAATCTTTTTTGTGCTTCATCCAAATTGAGGCCAAGTTCTTTACTTCTTATATTACTTAGAAGAAAGATCACTGGATTTTTTGGTATGTTATTTTTTGTAATTTTATTTAATACCTGATTTAGATCTTCCCAAAACTTTTCCACTTTCTCACATGCCCAAATTGCATATACTGTTGTCCGCATTTCCTTCTTACAGCGAAAACATCTATCTGATACCGTTGGGTCCCATTTATTTAACTTTTGGGGTGTGGTGTATAGCCTGTGTAACCAATTATATTGTATCATGCGTAACCTCGTGTTTATTGTATTTCTCATAGTTCTGGAGCATAGCTTTTCCCATTTTTTCATTCTTTATCTTATGTTTAGATCTTGTTCCCACTTTTGTTTGGGTTTACAGCTTATTTTATCGTTCTCTTTCTCTTGCAGTTTGATGTACATGTTTGTTATAAATCTTTTAATTATCATTGTGTCTGTAATCACATATTCAAAACTGCTTCCTTCTGGTAACCTCAGCCTGCTTCCCAATTTGTCCTTTAAGTAGGTTTTCAGTTGGTGGTATGTAGACATTGTACCGTGAGTTATTACCTTCTTGATGCAAAAGGGTCAGATAAAGGAAGAATTTGTTTGGTGTCCAACAAAGATTCCTGACACAGGCATGTGGAAAGGCCAACTAGGGATCTTGCACTGGGAAATGAATGTGGTCAGTGTTTTCAGAGGGAGAGCATTTTGGAGATAATGACCACAAATCTTGAGAACAGCAATGGACAAGGATAGGATCAAACAAAAATGTTTCATTGAAGAAGGGCTGGTCACTATGGTATTAGACAAGAACTTGGTTGCATTAATTGAGAACAGATGATCTTGGAAAAATGCACATCAGAAATGTGAAGATTGTTTAGGGATTACTTGCATGGACATCTGGATAAGGCTGTTCTACTGCAATGGGAAGTATGATAGTGTAAATAAACCATAGTTGGCAAGAGAGGTGGAATAGTTAATAAAGAAGGAAGATTTAAGAAGCACAAATCATCCATGGCACATGAGAATTATAAGATAGCCAGAAACTAACTTAAAGGGACTTTAAATAGAGTTCGAAGGGAACACGAGTATGCATTGGGGAGTAGAAATAAGGAAAACACTAAGGCATTATACATGTATGTGAAGAATTGGAGGGAGTATGACTGGAGTCAGGGTACGACCACTCAGGGATAAGGGGGGAGGTGGGGGAAGAAACATATGCTTGGAGGAGACAGAGGACAGTGTTCACCAGGAAGAGGGACTTTGGTGAACATGAAATCAGTGCAGAACATGCTAATGTGCTTTTTGAGATATTTATGAATTACTTGGATGAGGAAGTAGAGGGGAAGGTCAGTAAGTTAACAGATGACATGAAGGCTGGAGGTGTTCTGTGTAGTATGGAAAGTTACAACAGGATATAGACAGAATATAGAGAAGTGGCAGATGGAGTTTATCAGGATGTGTGAAATGATATACTTTGAAAGGTGGAGTACATAATTAATGGAAGGATTCTAAGCTGTGCAAGGGATTTTTGAGTCCAAGTTCATGGACCCCTTAAGGTTGCCATGCAAGTTGATAGGATGGCTGAGACGACCCATGGTGTGTTCACCTTTATTAGTTGGGGGATTGAATTCAAGGGCTGCAAAATGTTGCTGCTCCATAAAATTCTGGTTAGACCACCAGTTTTGTAGGAAGATGATTGAAGCTTTGGAGAAGGTGCAGAAGAGATTTAGCAGTATACTGCCTGGATTGGAGAATATCTGGATTGAGTGAAGGCTTTTCTCTTTGGAGTAATAGAGGATGAGAGGAGAGTTAATGGAATTTACGATTACGAGAGGCATAGACAGAAAGATCAGCTAGTACCTTTTCTCCCAGAGCAGCAAAGGCTGATAACAAAGGACATACATTTCAGGTGAAAGGAAAAAAGTTTAGGGGAGAAGTCAGAGGCAGTTTAAAAAAAAGTGGTGGGTGGGTGCCTCGAGTGCATTCTTGGGGGTGGTGGTGGACGCTGGTACAATGGGGAGATTTAGGAATCTTAGATAGGCGCATGGTTTTTAAGAAAAATTGAGAATTATGGGCAGTAAAGATTGAAAGGGTTAGATTTATATGCAGTCAGTTTATATCTGATGACAAAACATTGTAGACTGAAAGGCCCATATCATGCTGTATTGTTCCAAGAACATAAAAACAAAGAAAGAAGGCAATTAACAAAAAGCTATGTTCTGCAGTTGCACAAGCAGGTGAGTGTAAAGGCCTGATGATATGCATCCAACGGTTCTGAAGGAAATGACAGAAGTTATAGTTGATGCATATACCAAAATTCCTTGGATTCTGGGCAGGTCCCGGCAGACTAGAAGATAGCAAATGTCACGCCACTTTTTAAGAAGGGATGTAGGCAGAAGACTGGAAATTATCAGCCAATTAGCTTGACGTCTGTAGTTGGAAAAATGCTTAAAACCGTCATTAAAGATGAAATAGTGAAACTTTTGGAACGTAAGGGTTCAATCAGGCAGACGCAGCATGGTTTTAGAAAGGGAAGATCTTGTTTGACAAACTTGTTAGGATTCTTTGAGGATATAATGGGTGCGGTGGATAGAGGGGAACAGGTTAATGTATATTTGGATTTCCAGAAAGCGTTTGATAAGGTGCCGCACAAGAGACTTATCAGTAAGTTACAGGAAAGTGGAGTCCGGGGAAGTGTATCGGCCTGGATTGAAAATTGGTTGTCTGACAGGAGGCAGAGAGTCGGGATAAATGGGAGTTTTTCAGCTTGGCAGAGAGTGGTAAGTGGGGTGCTGCAGAGGTCGGTGTTAGGCCCACAACTGTTCATCATTTACATTGATGACTTGGAGGAGGGGACAAAATGTGGTGTAGCCAAGTTTGCAGATTACACCAAATTGAATGGAAGATCAAATTGTAATGAGGATGTGGAGAGTCTGCAGAGGGATATAGTTAAGCTGGATGAGTGGGCAAAGGTCTGGCAGATGGAGTACAATGTTAGTAAGTGTGAGGTTATCCACTTTGGCAAGAAAAATAAAAGAGCTGAATATTATTTAAAGAGTGAAAAACTACAGCATGCTGTCATGCAGAGGGACTTGGGAGTGCTTGTGCATGAATCGCAAAAAGTTAGGTTGCAGGTGATTAAGAAGGCAAATGGAATGTTGGCCTTCATCGCTAGAGGAATTGAATTTAGGAGTAGGGAGGTAATGTTGCAACTGTATAAGATACTGGTGAGACCACACCTGGAGTACTGTGTCCAGTTCTGGTCTCCATATTTGAGGAAGGATATACTGGCTTTGGAGACGGTCCAGAGGAGGTTTACTAGGTTGATCCCTGGGATGAAGGGGTTGACTTATAATGAAAGATTAAATCGTCTAGGATTGTATTCGCTCGAGTTCAGAAGGATGAGAGGAGATCTTATAGAAACCTATAGGATTATGAAGGGTATGGATAGGATAGATGTAGGAAAGTTTTTTGAGCTGGCCGGGGAAACTAAAACGAGAGGACACAGTTTCAAGATTCGGGGGAGTAGATTTAGGACAGAGATGAGGAAAAATAGTTTTTCCCAGAGAGTAGTGAATCTTTGGAATTCTCTAACCAGGGAAGTGGTTGAGGCTGCTTCATTAAACATATTTAAAATTCAGTTAGATAAATTTTTACATGATAGTGGAATTAGGGGATATGGGGAGAAGGCAGGTAGGTGGAGTTAGGTCATAAATTAGATCAGCCATGATCGTATTGAATGGCGGAGCAGGCTCGATGGGCAATTTTTGGCCTACTCCTGTTTCTACTTCTTATGTTCCTAAAGGGAGGCATTAGAAAGTTAATCAGGCTCACTCGCTGACTGAATATCACTGTCTACAAAGAAGTGAATCAATTATTCTTTTATTTCCACTGACAGAATTACACATGACCTGACATGGTCATGGGTGTAAATGGACAAGGTACAGGTGAGGCTACAGCTGAAGTACCTGGTGCAGCTCTGGTCTCCTTACCAGAGAAAGGATATACTGGCTTTGGAGGCAGTACAGGAAAGGTTCACCAGGTTGACTCCAGAAATTAGGTAGTTAGCCTTTGAGAAAAGGTTAAGCTGCCCAGAACTATACTCAGCTAAATTCAGAAGAATGACAGGCAATCTTCTAGAAATGTACAAAATTAAGAAAGGAATAGATGAGATACAACCAGAAAGGTTGTTTTCACTGGCAGGAGATACTAGACCTAGAGGACATAGTCTCAAGATTCAGAGGAATATATTCAAGACAGATGAGGAGGAATGGTTTCTCCCATGAGCGCAGTAATCTGTGGAATTCTCTGCCCAATGAAGCAGTAGAGACTGTCTCATTTAAAAAAAAAAGTGAGCCATGATCTTTTGAATATGAAGCATTCTTGATGAGCCAGATAGCCTACTCATGTTTCCATTTCTTATATTCTTATGTGGGAGATGAAAGGACAAATTACACATTTTTCTGAATAAGATTATATAGCCCATAACCAATACATCCACTTCACAAGGTCCTCAGTGATACATTCACTCAGAAAGTCATGAGGTATGGAATCCATGAAACCATAGCTGTGTGGATTCAGAATTGGCTTGCCTGCAGAAAGCAGAGGGTAGCAGTAGATGTAACATATTCTACATGGAGGTCAATAACTCGTGGAAAATAGAGAGTTATGGGTGTGAGAGAAGGCTTAGATGGTTGAGTAGGCTACATCATACATTGGTCAGCACATTGTGGCCTGAAGGGCCTGTACTGCTGTAATGTTCTATGTTCTAAATATCGTTAAAAATCTTTACTAAAGGGTTAGAAAGCAGAGCTCCTGAGCACAGGTACAGGCGGGATGAGATGCATGACAGCTACAAGAACAAAAATTGAAAGGTTCAAGATTCAATTTATTCTCATGTAATAAAAAGTGTCATTTTACATAAAATTGCCTTTTGTCTGCTGTCAGGGAGACAGATTCGCCAGGGGCAGAAATTGCCTGAAGCGCCTCTTCCAGTCAGAGAAAGAGGAGCAAAAGAGAATCGCCCCCCCCCCCCCAGTCACTAAGTTTCCGGGAATTCACCTCCAGCACTCCCACAGACTCCGAGTCCAGTCCAAACCATTGGCAACCCTGAGGTTCAGATCCAAACCTCCAATCTGTACCAACCCTTCAGTGACCTCGGCACCCTCATGCATCCCTGTTCTGATATCTGGTACTCCTTCAGTCACTTTCGAGCCAGTTCACAGCTTGGTGAGAGTCCCTTGACTGCAGTCTCCAGCAGCCAACAGCCTACACGCGTTCTTCTCCTTGAGTCACCAGCAGTCCACCCCCATGTGGGTCCTTCAGCCACAGAGCTGCTCACATGGTCATTGTCCCATGGATGGTCTCCTCTGCTTCTCCTTCTCAGACATGGGGTGGCCAGTTTTCTGGTGCCCTGCACTAGCCCTCTGCTTCCCTGGAGTCTGCAACCTCTCATTGCTGCTGCTGACATCACAATCATAGGATTTCAAATAAAACTACCTCTGGCTCATTTTACTGGCCATTCAAAACCTGAACGCAGCTGACAGCAGTCAGACTGGGAGGTTGGACCCCGCGGGAACGTGGCTCCCTCCTCCCCCTGGGGCCGGTCCAGCAGCAGCGCTGCTGTGATAGCAGCTTCACCAATTTTTTTGGTGGTCACTGATATAGAATATGAACACTGCTCAAAGGGATATGGAGTCATAGAGCACGAACACACCTTCAACCCAACTTGTCCATGCTGATCAAGTCAGCATCCTTCACTGGTCTCGTTTGCATTTAGCCCATACCCTTCTTATCTACATGTCTAAATGTGTTTTAAATGCCGTAGTCTATATCTGCCAGAGGAAGCTGTAGAAGCAGGTAAAATTAAGTGACATACGATGAAGGAAAGTAGCAAGACGTTTGTGTCTTATACAAGCATCACACGGATCAATGGCCTGTTGCAGCGCTGTACATTCTACGAGTGTATTGGGTGTTTTCTACAGGAATCATACGTACCTGTGGTGCTACTCTGGTCAGCTTCCTCAGTGGCCATGTGCATCAAGGCGTTAATAACCAAGGTGTTGTCCAGCCATGCATACCATTCTTCCAACTCCTGCAAGAAGTTTGAAGTGCCCGCTGTCTCAGAGACTTTCCGTGTGGCCAATTTACATAATCGCTCAATGAATCCAGGAATACTTAAAAGGGTGACTAAATGGAAATAAGAAAGATTACACTTCAATGCCAGAGCTACATTCTGTTTGTTACAGAATGGACTTTATGTGCAAGCAGTAGAGAAAAACAAGGCAACCAACACACATATGCCCAGAATCATGACCATCTCCACATCAATGTTTCTTTTGAATTAACATCAAATTTAAATTTGATACAAGGAGAAAGAAGTTTTGCTTTTCATCCAAAAACAATTGCAATAAATACTCTTAGGAAAATCTAGGGTTGGTGGATGGAGACATGGGAAAAAGAAGTAGATCGGGCAATAAAAAGATACTTGTGCATTGCTGGGTTTCAATGGGCAAGGGCAATCAGTATAAAAGTAAAGAGGTCATGTTGCAGCTGTATAAACTTTGGTTAGGCTGCACTTGGAATATTGTGTGGAATTCTTGTCACTCCATATAGGAAGGATGAGAAGTCTTGGAAAGAGTAGAGAAGTAGTTTAGCAGGATGTTATTTAGTTTCAAACAATGAATTACAAGGAGAGAATGGGACAAACTTGGGTGGTTTTCACTGGAGTATATAAGGGTGAAGGGAAAGCAACAGACATACAAGATCATGAGAATCATTGATAAAGTGGAGAGTCCACCATGGTAAAATAATCCCACACAAGAGGTGAGGGAGAGGAAGTTTACAGTTGGTGGTAAAGCAATTCATGTTTAAAAATTATTTTAGAGTGGAGGGTGCTTGGAATGGACTGTCAGGAGTAATGTTGGAAGCAGATACAATAGTAGCATTTAAGAGGCTTAGAGAGGATGAAGAGATATCAATCAAATTTTAGTTTCAGCAAACAAAGAATTGCTGGAAGCATCCATGGGTAGAAATGGTCAATGTTTCAGGTCAGAACCCTTAAACAAGACTGAAGGGAAGGACTTTATATTATATACTTAAAGGGGGAAAGAAGTTGGGCAAGGGGCCCCAGAGGTGAAAATGTATAGGACAGAATGTGAAAAGTGGAAGAGAGACAGGTAGGGGGAGATACCATGAGGAATGGGGACAAAAGTTAGAGAGAGATTGATAAAGAAGTGCAGGAATGGATAAAGAAATGAAAACAATGGAACCATAAAGGTGGAGGCTACATAAAATTATAAGAATATCATGTCATTATGTTTAAGTTTGTACAGGAGGAAAGCGACATGTTGTTCCTAAAGCTGGCATTTACCTCACCCTGACGATGCAAGAGGCAGCAGACAAACATGCCACTCTAGGAATGATTGGCAAAAGGAAGCTCAAATTTAAACCCAGAGCATAGACGTTTGAAGAAACAGTCATCCAACCTGTGTTTTGACTCAGTGTAGAGGTGGCCACACAAAGTACAATGGATGCAGTGGATTAGGCCAGATAATGTACACATAAAGCTCTACCTCACTTGGAAAGTGTTTGTGGCTCTAAATGGAAATGAGAGAGGAGATGTAGGAACAAGTTTTACACTTTCTGTGATTATAGTGGGAAGTGCCTATCGGGTGGAAGAATGGGTGAGGAGAGATGAGTGAACACTCAGGGAGACTCAGAGACTTATCCCTGTAAAAAGCAGAATGGATGGAGAGAGGAAGGTGTGGCTGGTAGTGGGATCGCTCAGATTGGCAAAAGTGTCGGAGGATAATTTTTCAGATGCAGAGTCTGCTAAGGTAGAAAGTTTGTTCTGTGGGACAAAGGCAAAAGTACAAGAAATAGAGGAGGTAGAGGGTATGTATGGGCTTTATCAATGATTAAAGGAAGAGGATATTTTTTAATGTGAAATTTTACTTTCCACATCTTGACCAGGATTCCCGATCTGTAGAGTTGTAGAAACAGGTTCAGGAATGTTTCCTAAATCACTATATAGCTATCCCAACGAAACAGTGCAATACTGGATCTCTTATCAGGGAACAAGACAGGGCAGGTGACACAAGTGTGAGCAAAGGAACACTTTGGACATAATGACCATCATTCAATTAGTTTCACGATAATTATGGAAAGCAATAGGTCTGGGCATGAGATTCTAAAATAGAGAAAGGAATATTTTGATCAGAAAGGATCTGGCAAGTACAGATTGGGGCAGGTTGTTTTCTGGCAAAGGTGTGCTTGGTAAGTGGGAAACCTTCAAAGGTGATATTTTGAGAATATATGGTAGTTTTCATATTCCTGTCAGAATTAATGGCAAGACTACCAAGTATATGGAGCCTTGGTTTGAAGCCCTCATTAAGAAGGAGATACAATGCAGATATAGGAGGCAAGGAATAAATGAGGTACTTGGAGTATAAGAAATACAAGAAAATATCCCAGGATAAAATCAGCAGGCCGTAAGACATGTGGTGGTCTGGCAGATATGGTAAAGGAAAATCCCAAGTGCTTTTACAGATATATTGAGTAAAAGGATATCAAGGGGCAAAACTAGTCCCATTGTAGACCAAAGTGGTCATCTATACATGAAGTTAAATACATGGCAGGAGATTTTTTTTTTTTTAAATGGATTTTTTGCATCTCTATTTATTTGGGAAAAGGACACAGAGTTTATAGAAGTGAGGCAAAATAACAGTGAGGTCATGGACCTCATACAGACTAAAGTGGAGGAGGAGTTTGCTGTTGTGAAACAACTAAGGGTATACAAATACCCAGGGCCTGACAAAATATTCCACCAGGATGAGGAAGGCTAGTGCAGAAACTTCAGAGGCCCTAGCAGAAATATCTGAAACATCCTTATCCATGGGTGGGGTGCTGGAGGATTGGTGGAGAGATAATGTTGTTCCATTGATTAAGAAAGGTTCCAAGAATAATCCACATAATTAGTGGCTAGGTTATTGGAAGGCATCCTAAGAAACTGGAAATACAAGTACTTGATAGACAGGGACTGATAAGGGATAATCAAAATAGTCTTCTACATTGTAGATCACATCTAACCAGTTTTTCAAGGTTACCAGGAAAGATGATGAAGGAAAGGCAGCTGATGTTGTCGACATGGGACATGGACTTTAGCAAGGCCTTTAACAAGGTTCAGCATGGAAAGTTGATCAAAAATGCTTAGTCACTCAGTATCCAGTAGGAGTTAGTAAATGGGATTGGATATTGGCTTTGCAGAAGTAGCCAAAGAATGGTAGTAAGGATTCTCACTAACTGGAGATTTGCTGTTTGTCATCTATATCAATGATCTTAATGGATCAAGACATTTTCAGATGACAATAAGATTGGGAGTGGATCAGTGGACAACGAGGAAGGCTCTCAAAGCTTGCAGTGAACTGAACCAACTCGAAAAACGAGCTGTAAAATAGCAGATTATATATAATGCAGGCACACTGGCCTTTATAAATCAAGCATAGAGTTGGGATGATATGTTGTACAAAACATTGGTCAGGCCAAATTGAGAGAACTGTGTACAGTTTTGGTCACCTACCTATGGAACAATATCAATAAGATTTAAAGAGTGTCGAGAAAATTTACAAGGATGTTTCCAGGACTTGAAGAACTGAGTTTTAGGGAAAAGTGGAATAGGTTAAGCCTTTATTCCTTGGCATGTCAGAGAGCAAGGGGAGATTTGATAGAGGTATACAAAATTAAGCGGGGTATAAATAGGGTAAATGCAAGCAAGCTGAGACAAGAACTGGGTTAAGAGTGACAGGGTGAATGATTGAGGGGAACATTAGGAGGCACTTATTCACTCAGGGGGCATTGAGAGTGTGAAATAAGCTCCTAAAAGCAGTAGTGGATTTCAACATTTAAGAAAAATATGGATAGGTACATTGATGGGAGGAGTATGGATGGCTATGGTCCAAGTTAATAGGACTAGACAGAAAAATAAAATAGTGTCACAAATTAGATATGGTGAAGGGCCAGCTTCTGTGCTGCAATGTTCTATGAAGGCCTCATCCCTGAAACCCTATGTGGTGAAGGAATTATGAGAATGGGATGGCATCCTGGCAAGTGATTTTTGGGGGGGGTTGGAAGAAAGAGGTATAATTCAGGTTGCTGCGAGAGTCGGTGGGTGGTCCCTTGAGAGCTTTAGTTTGATTTCAGCAAAGTGTTTGGCACAGACACATGAGCCAAGGGGTGTGTTCTGTGCAGTATTGTTCTATGAATGAAAAGCAAAGGAAATCAATCAGCTCACTCAAAATGAAAAATTATCTTGTAACCTAACACTAAATTTGAAGCCAGTCTCTAGCTGGAAGCCACAGAAACAAAGGTGCAACTACAAAGGGGCATCACACTCTACCTTGGTTGACTTCTGCTCGTGAAGGTCCTGCAGCTTTCTTCTGTTGTGCATTTTTGGCAAGTAGCGTGTGTTTGTCATCATTTCCCACATCCAGCTCAGAGATAGTCACCGAAAGAATCCGACAGAAATTAGCAAGCTGTTGCTGGTCAAAGCTAGCAACTAGGTTTGTGAGGTTTGGAATATCCTCCAAATGGATCATCTCCTTAAAAGAAAAAAAAAGTCACTGCAACCAGAGACTAATTTTGAATTATTTTCAAACATCTCTGATAAAACAAAATCTTAACAGAGAGAAAAAAAAATATCAAGGTACTCAAAATTTGTCAAAAACTGATTAAAATGGAATCAAAACTAAAATTTAGACAAAATTAGTCTGAAGTTGATTAAACCTAAGTAAATACTATCTAAAACTAGAATTGGATGAGACAAGAATTAAAAGACATGGGTCAAGGGAACACAAGGGTTGAGGGGGGGGGCGGGGGGTGGGTAAAGAACTTCTTCACTCAGAGAGTGGTGAGAATGTGGAATGAGATGCCAGAAGTTGTGGATGTAGGTTTGATCAACATTTAAAAGAAATTTGGATAGGAACATGGATGGAAAGTGCAGAGACTAGATGGGCTAAAGGGCCTTTTTTGTGCAGTATTGTTCTGTAGTTCATAGACAAGGTAGATAGTCAGAATCTTTTTCTCAGGGAGGAAATATCAAATGCTAGAGGGCATAGGTTGAACATGAAGAGAAGAAGCTCAATGCAGATTTGCGAGGCATTTAAAAAAAGAGGTACCCAGTATGAAAAATTCAAAGGTCTGACCCCTAAGCACACATCGACACTAATCCCATTTTCCTCTCTTGCATCCTTATCAACATCTCTCTGCCCTCCACTTACATGGAGATATTTACAGGAGCCAAATAACAAAATCTTTGGATGTGAGGAAACCGTGGCACCCATAGAAAACTCATGTAATCATTGGAAAAATATGCAGATTCCTCCAGATCCCCAAGTCAGGATGCAGTCAGCTCTCCAAAGCTATGTGGCAACAATGCCAACCACTTGGACGAAGATAGGGTTTTAAATGAAAGATGATCTGGGATTGAAAGCTCAGTTTCAGGGTTGAGAAGAAAGCTCCACACATTGCAAATTTTCAGATTATGGTGTTGAATGCAGTGAGAACTTGCTTCCAGAACCACTTCTAAAAGAACAAAGGAGCACAAAAAAAACCCAACGGGCATGTTCTCTGAAAACACAATAACATTGAGCAAAATACCTTTTTAACACCAAGGATATCTTCTATTAATGTAGCTGTTTGTAAAAAGGTCTTCTTATTCGTCATGAGTGTAAACAGGAACAGTACAAAGTCATTCCGTTCTGAGAGACGCTTAGTCACTCCATCAATCTAAAAGTAAGATAAGATTCTACTTCATCGGAATTGAAAAGTGCTTTGTAACCACACACATCTTTAGTCTAAATATCCACAACAGTCAAATCCCATGTTTAAACTTTTCAAGCTGCCTAAATGATCTTTTTTTACAACATCCTTAATTTCTCCATTGCTCCCCAAATATCCAGACCTGCCAATACTAGTCACCAACTTTATGCTCAAATATTTGATTAAAAAGACACTAGCTTGATAGATATGCAACATGTACTATTTAAAAAAAAAATATCATTTGTTTGCATTTACATCATGTTGTCTTCTCACTTCACACAAGTGCTGAGGAAAAGCACATGCTCACAAATCTCCTGTAAAACAATAGGCCAGATCTTTTCTTGATTTTTTTGTTGCTCAACTCCCCTCCTAAAAGTCCAACGACATCAACAAAACTGCTTGCCAATTTGGCATGGTAGCATTTCCATTTCAGAATCAGAAAATGCGAGTTTATGTTACAAACCAAAGATTCAAGCACAAATTCCCAAATAACGTTGTGATGCTGCGGGTTATTGCACTGACAAAATTATAGTTTTTTTTTAAATTAGTGATTAAGCCAAAGCCTTATGTACTCTTTCAGATTTTCCTGTCAGTTTCAACACATTGCCTGATCAACATTGTTTGTGGAATTTTGCCGTGCACAATTGGACAGCTGTGTTTCCCATGAGTGAAAACAGTTCAACATTACTTTATTGACTGCAATGAAATCAATACTGTCTCTTAAAGCAAAACTAGAGGTCTTTGGTGTAAAATAGTGAATGGTGTAAATTATGGAATGAGTGAGTTGGAATGTCTGGATTGCTCTTCAAACAGACTTACATGGTCATGATAGGCCTAAATGCTGCCTTTTGAATTACTCTATGCTTTATACCTTACTTAGCGGACGAGCAATGTACTGCCTTTACCACAGATAGATTTGTAAAACTCTTTTTAACACCATGAATTCCACCATTGCCTACCTACAGGCCAAACTACAATCTGTAATTTGCACCATGAATTTCAAAACGGCACCCTTCTTAAAAAAAAATCTGTAGTTTTAAGTATATTCATATCTTATCAAATTCAATACACAAAACTCTAAATTGCCCTTTATACAGTTTGAAAAATTACAAAGTGCAACCACATAAGGAACATCAAATCTCACTTACGCAGATGCAGGTGTTGTATAATATACTTAGGCAATCCTTTACCAAGTCTTCACTCACTGCAACACAAAAAAGGAAAGATTTCTTGTAACATTTGACAAGTGTTTCTTTAACATGACAGGAAAAAATGCATCATCTAAAATAAATAGTTTGTATAAACTGCAAAAAACATTTTTATTTTTACTGAGGAACCCTTCTATTTGAGGATAGATCGGGCATATCATTTGATAACTGCAGTAATTTAATGGAGCAGAAACTGAAAATATGTAGTACATAGAATGTAAAGAACAGGTGATGACTATTCTGACTGAGACTTGTTCAGCCATTCAGTTAAATACTGACAGACCTATACCTCAACTCAATTCACCCATGAGATAACTCTTTCATACTTCTATATTCTAGATTCAAATATTTTTTGTTCAACAGCTATTCAGCTCTTCAATTTCATCGTACTACCCTAACCCTATCACACCAGAACCATCCAAAGATCTGTATGTTTTATTGAAACATCATATTTGTTGTACAACTTCAACTGTGAATATATCATTATTTATCCTTGTACATTTTTAATTTTAAAAAAAATTTAGAAATACAGCACGGTAACAGGCACTTCTGGCCCATGAGCCTGTGCCACCAAATTAACAGACAACCCCAATACGTTTTGAAGAGTGGGAGGAAACCAGAGTGCCTGAAGGAAACCCACACATGGGAAGAATGTACAAACTCCTTAAAGACAGCGCTGGATTAGAACACAGGTCACTGGCACTGTAACAGCATTGGGCTAACTGCTATCTCTCATCTCTTTTTTGGTCTCATGGCATTATGGTAATTTAATTGATTCTATTGTTGTCCGTGTATCTTGTGTAAGTGTGGCACATAAGAATTTCAGTGCCTCCATCATTATACTTATTACCAACTCTCATATTCATATTCAGGATCTGGGCATCACTGTCAAGTCCAGCTTGGTTTGGTAATTCGAGTGCCAGGAATACAGAAGGCTACAAAATGTGGAAAACATAGCCAGGTCCACCAAAGGCTTTGCCCTTCCATCCATCAAAGACATCAGTATGAGGCGCTGCTTCAAGAAGGAAGCCATCATAGAGGACCCCCATCACCCTGGTCACAACCTCTTTTCCCTAGTATCGTCAAGTAGAAGGTACAGAAGCTTGAAGACCTCTAGGCTTAAGGACAGCTTCCAACGACTATCAGGGTTTTGGACCTACCCTTGTTACAATAATCAATAATGCTCGGACACCACAAAAAGGCCTACTACATGCACTATTGTAACAACTTTTTTGTTGTTCTTGAACTATGGTGACAGAGAATATTATTTAGCTTTTATATTTATAATATTTTTAATTTAATACATTTTTTTCTGAAGTAACTGTTTGGCTGCAGCAAAAATTTCAATGTATATGAACATTGAAAAATATACATGTCTAAACTTGCCACCCCATTTCATCTATCCCCAATTGCCCATGAGAAAATAATGGGGAACTGCCTTCCTGGCCTGCTGCATTGCTTCAGGGGTGGGAGTTCCCACAGAACTATTGTGTCGGATGTCCCAAAATTTTGACAAAGTGATATATTCCTTATTTAGGATGGCATGTAACATGGAGTTAACCTTTCAGATAACTTGAAAACTTATCCATTTGTCTCAACTCTTGGCATATTTTTTGGATGGAGTTGAGAAGTTTCTTGAAATTATCCCCAATAGCCTGCAATTTACCAAGATGCTACAGTTTCACACATACCATCACTAGAGAAAATAGTTTGGCTTTTCCATCAAATCTCTCAAACATTTCAAACTTGCCCTCAATTTAACATGATGAACTCAGCTTTGGGCCCTGCATCCAATGAACGATGTGCTGGCATTGGAGAGGGTCGAGTGGACGTTTATGAGAATTATCCCGGTGATGAGATAAAACGCAAAAGGAGTATTTTAAGTCTAATGGCCTGTACTCGTGAGTTTAGTAGGATGGGGGTTGGGCCGGAATCACATTTGACCCTACCAAATATTGAAAGGCCTGGTTAGAGTAAATGTGGATAAGTTATTGCCAAGAGCAAGAAAGTCCAGGATTTAAGGGCATATCCTCAGAATAAAAGGATGTCCCTTTAGAACAGATAAGTAGGGTGGTAAATCTGTGGTATTGTATGCCATACATGGCTTTGAGTATGCCTAATGACTTGAAGCAGAGGTTGACAGGTTCTTAATTAGTAAGGATGCCAAAGGTTATGGGGAGAAGGCAGGAGAATGGGGTTGAGAGGAAAAATATCTTGAGAGTCGCTGCACAGTTTGATAGGATTGTTAGTCAGGGGATTGATTTTAATAGCCCTGAGGTAATGTTTCAGCTCTATAAAATTCAGGTTGGACCACACTTGGAAAGATGTGTTCAGTTCTGGTTGCCTCATTATAAAAAGGACATGTAAAGTAAGGAAAGGATATAGAGGAGATTTACCAGGATGTCTCCTGGATTGAAAAATGTGTCTTATGAGACAATGTTAGAAGAACAAGGGATTTTCTCTTTGGCGTGAAGGATGAGAGGCGACAATAGAGCCTACAAGATTATGAGGAGCATAGATACTGCTTCCAGTACACATCACCTTTTTCCAGGGCGAAAGCACCAAAAACCAGAGGATATCTGTACAAAGTCAGGGGAGGAAAATATAGGGGAGATGTAAGGGGCAATTTTTATTTATCTATTGATTAAGTTTTTTTTTTACTGGGAGTACTGAGTGCCAGGGGTGATGGTGGAGCTAGTACAATTGGGAAATTTAAGTTTAATTTTGTTTATTTATCATCAATTACACAAGTGCAACCTGAAAAAATAGTGCTCTCCAGTCCTGATGCAACCACATAACCAGACATTACACATATACAGACGACAAGCAATACAAATGTAGGACAAATACACAGATTATAAAAATAAATAAATATTATTTACTAAAAAGCAGAGTCTTGTATGGATAGTGTTTGCAGTTCATTTAGTCATTCAGCATTCTCACTGACTGTGCAAAAAGACACATGGACAAAAAAGAGGGCAAGGAGGTAGAGAAGGTTTAGATTTTTGAGGAGGTTTAGATAGTTCAGCACTATATTGTGGGCTGAAAGGCCTGTACTGTGATGTAATGTTCTATACATCTCAGTCATGATTTGTTGTCCCATTGTTTAAAAAAGACTAAAAGTAATCCTGGAAATTACAGGTCAGCGAGCCTGATGTCAGTACTAGTTAAATTATTGGAAGGTGTTCAAAGAGATTGGATATACAAGTATTTGGATAGCCAGGAAAATGATTAGGGATAGTCAACATGGCTTTGTGTGTGGTAGGTCAGGTTTAACCAATCTCAGAGTTTTCTGAGGGGGTCACCAGGAAAGATGACGAAGGAAAGGCTGTGGATGTTGTCAATTTAGTAAGGCCTTTGAAAAGAATCCACATGGGAGGTTACAGGAAGGTTCAGATGCTAGGTTTTCATGAAGTAGTAGTAAACTGGATTCAAGGATAGCTGGACAGAAGAAGCCAGAGTAGTGGTGAATGATTGCTTCTTAGACTAGAGGCATGTGACTAGTTGTGTCCCTCATGGATCAGTGTTGGGACCATTGTTGTTGTCATCAATATCATTGATCTGGATGATAATGTAGTAAATTGCATAAGCAGATTTAAGAGCACAGCAGAACAATGGGGAAATGCAATTTGTTGTTGGGAATAAAGACCTAACCCGTTTAACTTTTCCCTGAAACTCAGTTCCTGAAGTCCAGGCAACATCTGTAATTAAGTTTGAAGGGGTTGTGGACAGTGAAGAAGGTTTACAAAGTTTGCAGAGGGTTCTGGACTAGCTGGGAAAAGGGACTGCAAAATGGCAATGGAATTTAATGCATTTTGGAAGGACACAGCATATGGTAGAACATTAAGGAGTGCAGTGTAACAGAGGGATCTAGGAATACAGATACACAATTCCCTGAAAGTGGTGTCATAGGTGGATAGGGTTGTCAAGAGAGCTTTTGAACACTAAGATTCACTTTTATGTTTATCATCTTTCTCTTCATGCGTGTGTTTCACTGGGTTGTTGTAATGGAAGATTCTAACCTATTTTAGTTAACCTGTTTTTTCTTAATTTCCAGTTCTTGGTTCTGTAGAGCTGAGAACCTTTTTTTTTTTAAAAACTTGCAGCTTTGGATTCTGCAAGGCTGAGAACCTAATTGTTTTTAGACTCAGCAGACATAAGCAAAATTCCACCGAGGGGCCAGAGATGCTGTTATCTGAAGAAAGGACATCTGTGTACCGAGAACATTTAATCTTCCTGCTTGTTTTGGTCACAGACTGTCAGAGCCTACCCTTGATGTAGAATAAACCATTGTATTAAAAATGATAAGCTGAGAATTATGTTATTCGTTAATTGACCTAGCATGCTAGCTTGCTTGCTTATCTTTCTTGCTGTGCTGGGAATAGGTGCTTGGGTAAGCAGTTTTTGGGTAATAAAAGGCAAGATCCCGCTGCTGAAGTGAGAGACTCTCCGAGAGGTGGCAACATCTCTCAGCAAGAAGAAGAACTTCTGAAGTCCAGCCAACGTCCCGGTCAGGGGAGGTGGAGAAGCTGCTACCGGTGCACTGACAACCTACTACAAGTGTGCAGTCGTTGCCTCGCTTCGGCAGTTGGGACCAGTCCAAGCATTGATAAGTATAGTTGGGAAGGGCTTGCATATTGTAGTGTGAAATCAGCTTTTGAATTTGTAATAAACATTTGTATAATCTGAACTGCTCTCGGTGTGTGTGTCTATTTTCTTTCAGTAGTTCAAACACTGTGACCAATCTAAAACGAACAAAGTGAGAGGTACAAGTTTACCCAAGACAGTTGTATACATATGTATTCTATACTTTAGGAGAAATATTAGAGGTGGCTTTTTCACTCAGCGAGTGGTGGCAGAATGGAATGAACTTCCGAATTAGATAGTTGCATCAGGGTCCCTTCTGTCATTAAAAAGGTTGGATGTGTACATGGAAGTGAGGGGGTTGGAGGGTTATTGGCGGTGAGCGGGAGGTTTTGAACCGGTGCGGACTCGAAAGGCCGACATGGCCTGTTTCCGCTCCATACATGGTTATATGGTTAACCCAAGTATTGAATATAGGAAACATTATGGTAAAGTTGTATTAGACATTGGCTAGATCAAATTTAGAATATTGTGTGCAGTTTTGGTCACCTAACTACAGGAAAGATACAAGATGGAATGCAGAGAAGATTTACAAACATGTTGCCTGGACTCAGGAACTGAGTTACAGGGAAAAGTTAAACAGATTAGGATTTTATTCCCAACAACAAATTGCATTTTCCCATTGTTCTGCTGTTCTCTTAAATCTGCTTGTGGCCTTTTATAACTTCATCAAATACAATTTCATATAATTTACTGCTTTGGATAATAAAACTCTTTTCCTATATCATAGTTACTGCTTCCAGTACACATCTTTGGGAACATTTGTTATCTAATTAAACCAATCAAGATACTATACTTCTTTAGTCTCATTGCTCAACCAATGTTCCATCCATTCCTTGAAGTATAAACTTAATTTTGGTAAAAGGCAAAATTATTGAGTTAAGTGCTCTCAAACACCTGTCAGCTTAACCATTTGCAACAAGAACCTAATTTGCCAAGATAAAATTCAATGATACACCTACACAATCCTTCCTGCAAAATTTTATGGGTCAGATCTCCATTGAAGATAAAAGGATGACCAAATGATATTCCCCAATGTTACTCACCCCAAAAATAATCTTGTTCCTCCCTCCTCAAAAACATTTTGTCTATGCTCAATGAAATGAGCAACAAACCCAATATCCGACAGAGTTTAGAAAATTAAAACACCCAGCAATACATCATTACTGGCTGATGCTGTGTTTAATCCCGAGATACTGGTATTAAAGTAACATTTAATACTACAGAACTTACTTTTCTGCTTCTTTTTCTGTGGTGTAAGTGTTGGCCGCATAAGGATTTCAACTAAAAGCTGTAAAGAAGCACGGAATATTATGAAATTATGACTTTAAAATCTGTTCACAATCAGGAGGGAATAAAAAGATTTTTTGGTAACAGCCATCAAAAGGCTAAAGGAGACAGGATAATGGATCTGAAAGATTAAAATGATTAAAGGTAATCAACCAGAAATTTCATCAGTCCATGCAGATGCTGACGAGCATTTCCAGCATTTTCTACTTTTATTTCAGATTTCCAACATCACTGTTTGACATTGTGAGAGTATTTCATATCATTTAAGATACAGGATAAAATCAAAATCAGATGCTGTGGCAAAAAGAAAAATGGTAAAAGCTGGAAATACTCATTATCTATGAAACACAGATAACATTCCAGGTGCAAAACACTTCATCTGAATGCAAGAGCTGTGAAGTATTTCTAGCATTTTGTTTTTATTTTAGATTTCCAGTCTCTGCAGTTGTATTGGTTTGTGTTCATTTTCTGCAGAAGTCCATTTCAGTGCCTCTGATCTTCGGAGGGTGAAGGATACCATATGGGCTCCAATAACAAATTCCCACGCTTGATCGTTATTTTGTAATACTGAAGAAACAGAATGTACAAATGCAAAAAATTCAACCCAGACATCCCTCATCCTGAGAAAGTCATTGTCCAGGCTCATTGCTGAAGAATAACCATGTTGTGAAGCCAGAGAGCTGCCACTGCCCAATGAATCAACCAGCCAACACCAGTGGATGACTACTCAGAAGTCCACTTCAGAAGCAAGGTTCTCAAATTTTGATTTTATAAATGGTCACAATAATTTCGCTGCAACCTAAAAAACCTTTAGGTCTACAATATATATGATTAAGCCAGAGGGAGTGCAGAAAAGATTTACCAGAATATTGCTGGGACTGGTAAGGCTGAGTTACAAGGAGAGACTAGATGGATAGGCTGGCACTGTTTCCTCTGGAGTAAAGGTGACTGTGGGGTGAACTTGTGGAGATGTGCAAAAATCACGAAGGACGAGAACTAGGTGGATGGTTGCAGTCTTTTTCCCCAGGAAGAGGAGTTTTAATGTCCAGGACATATATTTAAGGAGAGAGAGAGATTCAAAAGGCAAGATTTTCAACATAGAAAGTATTAGGTGTATGGAATGAGATGGCAGAGGACGTGGTGACAGGTCCAATTATGACATTTGAAAATAAATTTGGATAGATTCATGGATAGAAAAGATTTATATTGGAATATAGGCCAAATGCAGCTAAATAGGACCAACTCAGGAAGGCACTTTGGTCATGGATGAGATGGACTGAAAGGCCTGCTGCCATGTTGTAGAACTTTATACCTTGAATGTTACAGCTTCAATCAATATTTCACGTTTCGCCCAGCAGTAATTTAACATCAAGGACTCAATCTCTTCATTTCTCACCAAATGACAAGAAAATAATTTAAAGGGATTCGTGCCTAATCTGTAGAAACAATACTGCTTTGACCACAAAGATCACAAAAACAGCAGCTTACACAGGCCTTTTCTCACTACTTCATGACAGCCATATTGGGCAAAAAGAAGCACCAAGTATGACTGAGGTGTGAATTTGCACACACTTGATTAAATCATTAGTGATTGTGCTCTGGGTAAAATAATTGATTCTCACTAGATTGTCGTGTAATGGGCTATGCTGAATAAATCAAAACTAAGTGTTTATAATCCTAGTCACACTTCTGAACTCCGTGCAAAACAGTTTAGGAAGAACTTTAAATAGAAACTGGTCAATCTTCAGCATAAATAAAACATTGTACAATACACTGTGATAAGAAATATAACTAATGTCAAATGTAACGCCCTGCTCTCAATAAGATTTTTCAATGAGAAGTTCTTTTGTTTGTTCAACTGTACTTCAAGCTTCATTGCTTGATGTGGAGCAGTGGATCGTTTATTATTTAACATAGTATCACCCTTTCAAGCTTTTAATTAAAAATTATAGTCACTTCTCCATTGTTACACAAAGTATTTGATAAAATACTTTATTCATATACTCTGAAAATATCCTAATACACTTTCAAAATATTGAATTACAGTACTTACATCTACTCCACCAAAGAGATCGAAAATGTGTGTATTGGGAAATTTGGATTCTTGGGCACCTTTCACATCCTCCGTTACAAATGTCATTGCTTCCACTGACAAGAGTGGAGAAATCTCCTACACACACAATGGTGATGAAAAATTAAATTAAAAAATTAAACTTCAGCAAGTCATATCATAACAGCAAAATCTGTTCCCCCTCAACAACGGGACATTTAACTTTTCTTCTTGAGTTGGGTATAAAGAACTACAAGTAATTAAGTAATTAACAATCTTCTAGACCAGCCATTCTCAACAGGGGCCCTACAGCCCTCCTGGGAGGCTACACAGCACATTTAAGTAAACGTCTTGCTTTCTTTTCACCTCATGTAACTCAAATTTTTAAAAATATTTTTAAATGTAGTTAGTAGGAGAGAAGTAGGGAAGAAAACAAAATGTGACTGCTTCACAGGGAAGGGGGCCCATAAACTTTGAGCAGAGTCCTAAGGGGTCCATAGCTTAACATTGAGAATGGTTGTTCTCAACCTTTTTTAACCCCCCACTCACATAAGATGCCATAGGTGCTCTGTGGTTGGTAAGGGATTACTTAAGGTGGAGTGTGAGTGGAAAGAAAAAGGCTGAAAACCATTGGTCTAGACCAAGATGTTTAGATTACTGACCAAATTGTGTCTATTTCTGATCTTAAGCTTACTTATTGTTCAGTTTCACTATCTTAAATTTGCCCACACACGTGTACAGACCCACAGCAATGATATCGACGATCAACTTCCCTCTGAAATGGCAAAGCAAGCTGGTTATTAGAAAATCACGAAGAAATGAAACTGGACAGATCACCCACAATTGATATAGACATCAGAAACCACAGCAGCAAAAAAAAACCTGCCTGTCTGACCATGTAAAGTTCTCCTTGCCAACATCTGGGGGTTTGGTGCCAAAATTGGGATAACAGTCCCCTGACTCATGAAGCAACAACCTGACATAATCATACTTACAGAATCATTGTCCCAGACACTACCATCTCCATCCCTGGGTACATCCTGACCCATTAGCAGAAGGAATGTCTTAGTGGCTTGTTCTGGTGTGAACTGACCTGAGATTCCTCAACATTAACTCTGGATTTCATGGTATCAGGTTAAACCCAAGTTAGGAAAACTTCTTCCCTCCCCACCCCGCCCCCCACTCTTCAGTTGATGAGTCAATAATACTTGGTGTAGTACTGGTAGAACCACATCATCAGAGGTGCCTCCAATAACACAAAGGATCAAGCTGGCTGAGTGCTAAAGGATATTGTTCTATGTTGGGTGAATTACAAGTGGCAAGGGAACTAACAAGTTGGAAAAACCCACTTCATCTTGTCCTCACAACAGCTGCATCTGTTCATGATGCTATTGTGAAGAGTAATGACTAATGACTACATAATCTTCGTGGAGACGAAATCTCGCCTTCACAGAGAAAACATACTTCATCATGTTGTGCGGCACCAGGGTCCTTGAAGAGGGCAAGCACTTTGAGAGCATACTATAGGCCCCCCAATAGCCACTGGGCCAGAGAGCAACAGGTAAGTATGTAAATTTTAGAAAGGAGCAAAAATAATAGGGTTGTTGTCATAGGTGACTTCAACTTCCCTAATATTGATTGGCACCACTTTAATGCAATGGATCGAGAAGCGGAAGAAATTCTGACCAGGAAGGATTCCTGATAGTATGTGGACAGGCATACTAGAGGAAAGGTCAAACTGATCTAGTACTGGACAATGAACATGGTCAAGTGACAAACCATTTTGGAGATAGTGACCACAACTGTTGACCTTTTTCATAAGCATGGACAAGGGCCAAACAAACAATACGGGAAAGCAATTAATTTTCCAAGTGGGATCTAACGAAGGTCTTGTATAGCTGCAAAATGACCTTACAGTATTGAATTAAACCCATGGTTAAATGAAGGCCAACACACCATACGTCTTCTTAACAACACTATCAACATGAGCAGCAGTTTTCAGTGTCCTGTGGACACAGACCCCAAGATCTCTCATCCACACTGCTCAGAATCTTCTCATTAACATTGTATTCTGCTTTCATATTTGACCGATCGAAATGAACCATTTCACACTTTTCTGGGATAAACTCCATGCCGGATGGTATTAACAGAGAATTCTCCAGTTTCTGCTAGCCACCCCCAATGCCTTCTTTCCTAGATCTTTCTTTCTTCCCTTTGTCTCCTTTTATTTCAGCCCTGCATTAACTAAGCCAACCCCTTCCCCATGTCAATTCTCACCTGGCCTATAGACAATAGGTGCTGGAGGAAGCCAATTGGCCCGTTGAGCCAGCACGGCCATTTATCGGATCTTTCTCTTTCAATAACCAATCCCAGCCTTATCCCCATAACCCTCAACTCCCCTGCCCACAAGAACCTTATCCAACAAATCTATCCAGCGAATCTGTCCCCACTACCCTCTGTGGCAATGCATTCTAAGATCCACAACCCTCTGGGTAAAAAAATTTCTTATTTTTGTCTTAAATGGCTTCACCTGTATTCTTAAACTATGCCCTCAAGTCCTAGATCATGTACTCTGATTTCATCCTGTCAAACCCTTTTATAATCCTAAATACCTCTTCTCCATATCCAATTATTACCTTTCGTCTGGTGATTTGTACTCCTCCCCCTGCCATTTAAACACCCAACCTTGATGAAGGGCTCAGGCCTAAAACATTGGTACAATATCTTTACCTCCTTTGGATGCTGCAAGATTTGCTGAGTTCCAGCATTTGTGTTTTTACTAAACTCAATCTTCCACCTCTCAGCCAAACCACGCATCTGATCAATGTCTGTCTGTAATAACTGACAACCCTCCAGATTATCCACACCACCACCAAACTGTGTCATCTGCACCCTTCCACTTCCTTATCCAGGTCATTTAGAAAAGGGTTTAGAGGTGGGGGTCTGAGAACAAATTCCTGCGGAACACCACTGGTCACTAACCTCCATACAGAATACTGTGATGTAATATTTGGGAATGTTTTTGGGAGATAAATTGGTAAAATTAGAGTAGGTTACATACATACACACACTTTAAAACAGATCTTATTTGAAATACTGAAGAATTCATATTCAGTGACTTTACAGAAACTATGGAGAATTCTATGTACATTTCACAAGTTGGTGCTAATTTAAATGATGTCATGAAATGAATGGACTGGAGACAGGTCATCTGTGTTGGACATTTTTACAAGACTTCTGACCTCTCTGCAAAGTGCTCACTCAAAGGTCATTGAGAGGTTTGTTTACCTAAAACAACAGATGGGAACAGAAGACTAACTCCTATTGTTTGCTTGAGAAGGAGGGGGTTTTGCAAGTGAGAGAGAGGACACGTGGCTGGAGTTGGAATCTCAGATGGAGAAAGAGAGACACAGCTGAAACAGTGTCAGCCAGGAGAAGCTTGTTGGAACTGAAACAGAAGCTCCAGAGTGGCGGATGGCTGGAAGTGCTATATCTGTCTATGTTTCTCTTGGAATAAGTGGATCAGAAAGGAACTCTGTGGTAGCCCAAAAGAAAAAGATGATCATCTGGAGAACCCTGTTGGGGCAAGTTTCATCAGCAAGACATTGAGGTGATTAATGGTGGTACCTCAGTTGTGGAAATCCTGGAACAACTCTCTTTGCAAACCTATGAGAACCTTCCTGAGCGGTAAACATTTACCTTTCGAGCACCAAAGCCTGGTGAACTTTATAAATGTAAATTCTGTGCACAGTATAAGAATTGCCTGCAACCAGAGAACTTGGAAGAATGAAAAGTGAGATTGAACTGTGAACCAAAGAACTTTTCTTAAATTCACACACACATTACACACACGTGCGCTTAGAATTAGAAGGGGGGTTAAGTTGGGTAGTTAAGTTAATAGTGATAAAGTTTGATTCTATTTTCACGTTTAAAGATATTTAAAAACAACTTTTGTTTAACTATTTGTCGTGGTGAATATCTATTGCTGCTGGGTTTTGGGGATCTTTGGGCTCATAACAATATGAAACATCTACCTTCTGTGGGCAAGCCAATTCTGTATCCACAGAGGAAGGCTCTTTGGATTCCATGCCTCCTTACTTTTTGAATGAGCCTTGCATGGGGAACCTTATCAAACATCTTAATGAAATCCATCTACTTTCATCAATAGGCTTTGTTACATCCTCAAAGAAATCAATAATGCTTGTGAGTCACAACATTTCCCTGATGAAATACCCCTTATCAGATTAATGATTTCAAACTCAGTCTCTTAGGATCTCCAACAGCTTTCCCACCAATGAAGACTCACTGGTCTATAACTTCTTGGGTTATCTCTACTCCCTTTCTTGAACAGGGGAGCAGCATTTGTAACTCTCCCATCCTCCGTACATCTGTCCCTAGTGATGCAAAGATCATCGCATAGGTTTCAGTCATCTCCTCTGTCACTCCCCACAGTAGCATTGGGTACATCTCATCT
This sequence comes from Narcine bancroftii, assembly GCF_036971445.1. Classification (NCBI taxonomy): domain Eukaryota; kingdom Metazoa; phylum Chordata; class Chondrichthyes; order Torpediniformes; family Narcinidae; genus Narcine; species Narcine bancroftii. The sequence goes on from NC_091474.1 coordinate 30,575,858, forward strand.
GATCCTGGGGACTTATCTAACTTCAAATTTCTGGTGTCAACATCTCAGAGGTTCTATCCTGGAGCCCCCATGTTGATGCAATCACAAAGAAGGCTTGCCAGTGGCTATACTTTATGAGGTGTCTGAGAAGATTCAGTATGTCACCCAAGATTCTCATAAACTTCTACTGGTGTCTAGTGGAGGGCATTTTGGCTGGTTGTATCACTGCCTGGTAAGGAGGCAGAAACTCCCAGGACAAAAATAAACTCTGGAAGTTGTTAACTCAGCCTGTGACATCACAGGCATCAGACTTCATTCCATCGAGGACATCTATATGAGGCAGTGTCTTAAAAAAGCAGCTTCTGTCCTCAACCCAGGCCATGTCCCCTTCACTCTGCTACCATCGGGAACAAGGTATAGAGGCATAAAGACGAGTACTCAATGGCACAAGGACAGCTTATTCTCTGCTACCATCAGATTCCTGAATAATCAATGAACCAAAGACACTGCTTTACTTTTTGTGCACTATTATTTTTACTTCTTTTTTTAAAATAGTAATGTTGTAAAATGGTTATAATATAAACATTATGATGCTGTTGCAAACACCAAACTTCATGACAATAAATCCAGATTTTGATTCATGCTTTTCAATCCCTCCAATGTATCCTCTTTCTTAATGTCAACATGCTCAAGCATTTCAGTCCACCACAAGTTATCCCCACAATTGCTATGGTCCTTTTCTGGTGAATTCTGAGCTAAGTATTCACTACAGAGCTCCACTTCTTCCTGCAACTCTAATGCACGTTTCCACTTTCGCTCCTATCTATTCCTCCCTTCACATGACTCATCCTCTGGTTCTTCACATACTTGCAGAATGGCCATGGGGGTTTCCTTTATCCTGCTCAGCAAAGCCTTCTCATTTCCCCTTCCAAGTGCTTCCTTAAGGCTTTTCCTGTCAATCTTGTATTTTCCAGAGCTTTATTAGTTCCTATCTTAAACCTCTTGGAAGCTTTTCTTAACTAGATTTTCTACATCTCTTATACAACATGGTTCTTTCACTTTACCATCCTTTTCCTGCCTCAAAGGAATATATTTGTGCAGAACGCCATGCAAATGTGCCCCGAACATTTGCCACATTTCTGCCGTACCTTTCCTCAGAGTATATCTGCTCCCAATGAATGCTCCCAAGCTCCTGCCTAATAGCATCATATTAACCCTTACCTCAATTAAATTTTCCCAAATTGCATATTCCTGTCCTTCTATAGCACAATGCTAAAGGAGAGGGAATTGTAATCACTCTCTCCAAAGTGTTTGCCCGCAGAGATCTGACACTTGATCTGGTTCATTTTTCAATACCATTCCAATTTACATGTTGCGTCAGGAAACCTTCCTGAACAAGTTATGCTCCACCCAAACCCTTCATTCCAAGACGATACCAAGTTTTAAAACACTTATCTCAACAACCTTAGTTTTCCACCTTTCTTGGACCTGCCTCCCTACCTTCTCCTCGGTGCCTTTGTTACTATGCATCCTACATCCAGTAGGGTTATTGCCCTCTTTCTGTTCCTGACTTCCACTCAAACTGACCCAGCAGACAATCTCACCATTATTTCTCTTTTTTCTACAGCCGTAATAGCCCTAATCAGCAATGCCACTTATTTGGATACTGAAAGCTAATGGTCTCTAAATGCAGATGTTTAACAATAACTGAAATTAAATAAATTTGCAGGGCATTTATTAAAAAAAACAAGTGACATACAATGAGCCAGAAGAAAGTTAAAAAATATAGCCTCTAATGTGAATTTGCCAAGACTGTCAGAATTTTTCCCCAGGGTAAAAATGTCATATTAGAGGAATATTCTGGATTTTTTTTTTGAGGTTTTGCAGTTGCGGTATTTAAGCATTTTGCACAATCCATAAAACTTACTTTTAATATCCCTTGGCACAGCAAGAGACCATCGTTGTTAGGTTGACTGTTTTCATACAACTTCTGCACCAGATGTGGGATGCCATTCCATTTTGCAATTTTATCTCTCTCTCTGAGCAAGGAATCTGGAATCTGCAAACAAAAACAGTATAAAACAGCAGTTTGTTAGGTGATATCTTAATATTTGATCCTATACCTCAATTCCATGCGGTGATGAGGATATTTGGACTTAGCAACTGGATACAGTCACTCAGAACAAAACACAAAATGCACCAAACACTGTGACCAAATCAAACCAATACTCTGCTGCTGGCATTTGATGACTATGAAGGTATCCCTTCATAGTCATGTCTACCTTGAAGTTGCTTCAATGCTACAATTGCATTAGTTTCTACCACTACTCCTGGCAGCCTGTTCTAGACCTACCAGTCTCCACTTAAAATATTTGGCTCGCACATTTCCCTTGAACTTCCTCCCTTCAGCTTTAACACATTTTCTCTGGTTGTGAAGTGATGCTTTTATTCGAGAAAAAATTCTTACTGTCCACCCTAACGATTTTATAAACCTCTATCAAGTCTCCCCTCAGCCAATGGTCCAGAGAAAACAAACCACATAGGCTCTTTAACTCACATCCATGCCAACCTTTAAGTACTTATCTCAACAAAAAGGATTGGGGTTAGTCTGATTTAGCTGCAGTCTGTTCTCATCTATGTATTCAATGTTGAGAAAGAACCCACTCAATAACTTTCTCAGGCAATGGATTCAATCCTAACCACTTTGGGTGGAAAAAATCTCCTCTAAATCTTTCACCTGTCTCTTGGATAGTTTTGGATAGCTCAGCCATGGAGAAAAGTTTCTTACTATCTAACCTATTGCTGCTTCTCAGTTTTTTATTTCTGTTATTCCTCACTTTCTTTCCCCCACCCCCCTACCCCCCTACCCCACCCCCATAGCCTTGCCTGCTTAAAAAACTTAGCTCATCTAGTTTCTTCTCGCAATTGAAATAATTTAAACTGTGCAATACCCTGATTGCACTTCTCCAGTGCAATCACATCCTTTCTACAGTGTGATGATCATAAATGTATACAATATACCAGCAGTAGCCAAATCAATATTTTAAGAGATTGCACTAAGATCTATGCAATACACAAAAGTGCTGGAGAAACTCCATAGGTTCTTCTTGCCTCTTCCTCCCATTACCTCTTCATATTTTTCCTCCCAATATCTTCCCCCTCCCATCTGCATCCATCTATCCCCTGTTATCTGTGCTCCTTATCCCCCAACCACCCAAATATTCAGGCTTCTGTCATTCCTTGCTATCCCTGATGAAGAGTTTTGGCCTGAAACATTGGCATCTCTTTCCTTCCATAGATGGTGCGTGACCGCTGGGTTTCTGCAGAAATCTGTGTGGGTGCTATCAACTCGAGATCATGGTTGTCTGTGATGTATACAAATTACTTGGATGAAAAAGTAGGAGGGTGGGCAGTATTTTTGTACATGACACGAAAATGAATATACACTGAAAGAGGGCTATAAAAGAATACGGCACAATATAGATCAGTTAGCAGATATGAGCAGAGAAATGGCAGATGGACTTTAATGCAGAACAGTGAGGTTTTGCACTTCGGGAGATCAAATGTAAAGTGTATACAATAATGGTGCAATACACAAATACGTTGGAGGAACTTAGTAGGTCATGCAGCATCCATAGGAAGTAAAGGATAACCAACATTTTAGGCATGTGACCTTTGTCAGAAATAAGAAAGAGATGTTTGAATATAAAGATGGGGGGGGGGGGGAAAGAGAAGAAATTAAGAGGAGCTAACAGGCAAGAGATGCATACAGTTGGGGAGTAAGAAAAAAAACTGACAAGTGATAGGGAAGAAGGTAGAAATGGCAGTGCCACTGCTGTGTGGATCCAGGAAGAGTGGGCAGAGGAGTCAGAGCATTCCTCTGCAGGATTCCACTACCCAGTCCTACTACCAAGAGCTCCGTACAGGCTTTAAGTGTCCTGTTTTATTTAATGTTTTATTTCAAGAACTTGTGACCCTGCCCTGGCAGCCTCCGCCGGCCGCCCCTGCCCTGGCAGCCTCCGCCGGCCGCCCCTGCCCTGGCAGCCTCCGCCGGCCGCCCCTGCCCTGGCAGCCTCCGCCGGCCGCCCCTGCCCTGGCAGCCTCCGCCGGCCGCCCCTGCCCTGGCAGCCTCCGCCGGCCGCCCCTGCCCTGGCAGCCTCCGCCGGCCGCCCCTGCCCTGGCAGCCTCCGCCGGCCGCCCCTGCCCTGGCAGCCTCCGCCGGCCGCCCCTGCCCTGGCAGCCTCCGCCGGCCGCCCCTGCCCTGGCAGCCTCCGCCGGCCGCCCCTGCCCTGGCAGCCTCCGCCGGCCGCCCCTGCCCTGGCAGCCTCCGCCGGCCGCCCCTGCCCTGGCAGCCTCCGCCGGCCGCCCCTGCCCTGGCAGCCTCCGCCGGCCGCCCCTGCCCTGGCAGCCTCCGCCGGCCGCCCCTGCCCTGGCAGCCTCCGCCGGCCGCCCCTGCCCTGGCAGCCTCCGCCGGCCGCCCCTGCCCTGGCAGCCTCCGCCGGCCGCCCCTGCCCTGGCAGCCTCCGCCGGCCGCCCCTGCCCTGGCAGCCTCCGCCGGCCGCCCCTGCCCTGGCAGCCTCCGCCGGCCGCCCCTGCCCTGGCAGCCTCCGCCGGCCGCCCCTGCCCTGGCAGCCTCCGCCGGCCGCCCCTGCCCTGGCAGCCTCCGCCGGCCGCCCCTGCCCTGGCAGCCTCCGCCGGCCGCCCCTGCCCTGGCAGCCTCCGCCGGCCGCCCCTGCCCTGGCAGCCTCCGCCGGCCGCCCCTGCCCTGGCAGCCTCCGCCGGCCGCCCCTGCCCTGGCAGCCTCCGCCGGCCGCCCCTGCCCTGGCAGCCTCCGCCGGCCGCCCCTGCCCTGGCAGCCTCCGCCGGCCGGTCATACAGGGAGAGGAGTGAGAAAGTGGAAGAGGGAGATGTGAGATGGGTCACAGGCTGACGGTGGTCATCATGACATCATCAGCCTGCCCCTAGCCAGCTGCTTGCAGCGAATATACCTTTATGCCTCAAGGTTGAGTGCAATGCTCCAGCTCTACCTTGGAGAGGGATTGGAGTTGCAGCTGTTTAAAGACCATTTATGAAGGTAATTTTCCTGACGTGAGGGCAGAGAATCTCCATCTTTACGTTCGGATTTTTTCCTTTATAAAAGGGCCCAGTGACTCTGAAAGGACTCTCCTTTGCTTCTTTTTCTGACAGTAAGGAACACTGGGCAATTTCTGCTGATGGTGAATCTTTGCCTTATGGCAGACTAAATTTCGAGTAATATTACATTTGATAATGAAAAAAATCTTGAGCCTTAATGGTGGGACTGTCTTTACCTATCCTGGTCTCCTTTCCACCAGCTCTACATTCATAGTTACACCTCTCCCCAGTCAACCCTCAGCTTTTCTCTCTTACAGTATGTTCGCCTACCGTATGTTTCACCTCGTTCGTTATACATCTTAGCCTCGTATGGACGATGCGGGGCTTAGTAAGTTTCTCCGGTAATTTTGTCCCAAAATACCCCTAACAAAACGATGCACAGGACGAACTCTCCCCGTGGACCGGAATAACGTGCAGCCAACGCTGCCCTTTCCCCAGAGTGTGCCCAGCCCCGGCCCGCCGGCGAGCACCGAGGGCAGCCCAGACCCGGCCGGCAGCTCGAAACTGAAGCCACTGAATCGCCCCGAGCCTCGCCGCCAGGTGAGCGACCCTGCCCCTTGGCCTACCTGCGACACCCTGGTGGGCCCGAGCCCCGTGTAACGTCCCCGCTGGAGCCGGGGGACGATGTTCTGAGGCCGAGCGGACCTGGACATCACAGCCGAAAACTCCGCAGGCCCCATAGCAGCCGCCATTTCCCTCACAACAGAAAACCGCAGCCTCGGCCTATCCGCCGTTCCCATTGGTCGCGACTCCATCCACTCGCCTTGCATCCCCTGTTGCGATTGGTGGAGATATCTGTCAGCTTGTGCCAGCAGGGGTGAAAGGGCAGGGATGGTGCGGGGGCCGTTCTTCCCGTTGACATCTCGGCTCTACCGGCCTGTGGAGTTCCCCACATAGAATGGAACCAACGATAACTTGAAGGGGAAGAACCTGCGGGGCAGGTGGAATCGGACTGGTGGAGGGAGCCTTCACCACCCCTCTGGCCTGCTGAGCCACTGCAGGGATTGGTTTCAGGTTTATTTAGGGTGAAGGCGAATAGCTCAGAGTGTGCAACGAGCTGCCAGCTGAAGTGGTGAACGTGGGCTCATTTTTAATATATAAGAAGAATTTGGACAGGTACATGAATGGGAGCGGTATGGAGGGCTATGGACTGTGTGCAGGTCAGCGGAACGAGGCAGAAAAATAGCTTGGCAGTGGAGGGGAAACTATGCTTTCTGAAGAAGTGTCACTCATCTGCCTTACTCACAATACTTGCATTAAAATAAATACACTTCTGTTGCTCAGTCTTGCTGTGAATATTCATTCAGTCTTGCTTTCCCTAGCATCTGGCATCCCTGCAAAACAAGTTATCCTGCTGCTCAGGTTCTAGAAGGGGCCTGTTACTGTGCTGTAATGTTCTTTGGTTCTATGCTTTAATTTTGTTCAGTGACCTCGTCAGCTACTCAAGACCCAAGGTGGGGTGCAGTGATTTTGTTGCTGGTGGTGTAAGTCGGTGGGGTTTGAAAGGGCCAGTGGGATGGAGAGTTTGGGAAATTCTACACCCCTCCTTTTGTTTAAACTGAGCAAAAAGTGGGGAATCTAGAGGGGCTGTTGTAACAGCACGGGTATGGACCTGGGGGGGGGGGATGGAGACATAGCACGGTTCTGGAGGGTTTTTCCGTTCGGTCCCTATGGCAATGGCACCATACTTTAAAAGGCCTATTAAAGAAGCTGATAGTGTTTTATTTTAAAATCCTGCAACCATGAAGTCTGTGCCCAAGTTGGTGACTCTCTTCCAAGGAAGATGAGACATGTAGGAGGGACAGGTTAACAACTGAACTGGTGGGAGACTAATCAAATGTTCCTTTTACTGCTGTGCATTAAAATAATGCATTAATGCATTAAAATACAATATACATGATATACTTTAACTTTTCTCTACTGTAAAGCAACCAAAGAGGCACCATTAACAATACAAGAAAGCAAAAGAGAGTCCCTTCAGAATCACTGAGCATCAGTAAATTCACCTCCTGCACTTCGGCAGCTGCACAGACTCGTTTCATCGATTGGCAACATGAGTTGCACATCTTGAATCCTGGTTCTGATACCTGGTGCCCATGAGCTGATCTCCAGCAGACTGTGTGGGCCCCTCAGCTGCTGAGTCCCTTGCTGGTCTGCTGCTGTGGACACCCTCCTGTAGGGTCATCCCTAGGGTTCACCCTATTACTGGTGCCCTGTGCCTACCAACTGTTTCCTTGGAGTCTGCAACCCCTTGTGGTACACTGCCCAGCCCAGGTTCTACCATCTTGAGCACAGACCCTGTGGTTGCAGAATTTTAAAAAGCACTATCAGCTCCTTTAGCAGGCTATTTGAAGCCTGCATAGAGCCAATGGCATTAGGACTGGGCAGCAGGCCTCTGCTCTCCCAGGTATGCACCAGCATGGAGAGGTTTGCCAGTGAACTAGAATGGTAGGGGGTTGGGAACCTGAGCAGCAGGATAACTTGTTTTGCAGGGATGCCAGATGCTAGGGAAAGCAAGACTGAATGAATATTCACAGCAAGACTGAGCAACAGAAGTGTATTTATTTTAATGCAAGTATTGTGAGTAAGGCAGATGAGTAACACTTCTTCAGAAAGCATAGTTTCCCCTCCACTGCCGTTAACTTGTTCTTAATCCCCATCCACTCGATTTCCTGAATATCTGCTGTGACCCTTTCACCCCCCCCCTCCCTCCACCCACAGATGCAAGAAGGATAGGGTTCCCCCACTCTAACAGACTCCACATCCAACATATCATTGTCTGCATTTTCTGTCACCACCAGACACCTACCGTAGGGATCTCTCCTTCTGTGACTCCCTTGTCCACACTTCTTTTCCCACTAATCGTCCCCTTGGTGTCTGCACCTGTGCTGTACTTGCATGCCCACTATTCGAGATCCCAAACAATTTTTCCAAGTGAAGCAACACATCATTTGTGAATCTGTAGGGGTTATCTACTACATCCGGTGCTCCTGCTGTGGTCTCCTCTACATTGGGAGGATGGGTTGCAGACTTGTAAATTATCTACTCTAACCTGCCATTTTGTTCAGTATCCTGGGATGCATTTCATCAGGACCAGGGGACATACCTTTAGGCTCTCTAGTTTACCCAGCATTTCCTCATTAATGGTTTTATTGATGTCTTTGCCTTCCATATCATCCTTAATGTCACTCTTTGGCATATTACTTTTACCTGTTTTCCTCTGTGAAGACTGACACAAGTTCTTGTTCAAGACCTTCTGCATTACCCAATATTAATTAAAAATGATCACTACTAATTCTCAATTTTTAGACCTTGTTCATGCTTTCTTCCTGCAGCTGTTGATCCCTTTAACAAAATGTATCTATTGGCAAGTGGAATGTATTTAAAGATGTTCCCTCTTTCTATAATAGAGAATTCCACAGATTCCACTACCTTCTGGTTTCTTCTGATTTTAGCTCAATATAGGGTATGCAATATCCTGAGTCTCTGATGCCTTGGTTCTGAAATATCAGAAACCTTGTATCTAGTCGTTTGTCCTGTTAGAATTTGATATGTTTCCATGAGATCCCTCTTTATTCTTCAATGAACACAGACCTAACCAGGTAAGTCGGTTATGGTAATCGGAATAAGAGGGCATTGAATAAGGCAGAGGATACACAAGCAGATAGTGTATTGAGATTGTGAGCAAGGATAAGGTAGTCAATAGGGCAAAACTGTGTGTAAGATTAAGGATTTAACTTGAGGTACTTTGGAAACAAAATTGAAAAGGTTGATGATCTTGTGTTTAAATGTCCTCAATATAAAAAGGCAAAGGAGGAAAAACCCAACACCCAACCCCAACCAACCAATTTTCCCCTGCAACCGTGTCTGCCTGTCCCGCATCGGACTTGTCAGCCACAAACGAGCCTGCAGCTGACGTGGACTTTTTACCCCCTCCATAAATCTTCGTCCGCGAAGCCAAGCCAAAGAATAACAAATAAGGTTGATGATCTAGTAGCGCAGCTGGAAGATGGCCATTGTGGCCATCACTGAAAGAAGACCACAGCTGGGAACTAAATGTGCATGAATACTCAGTGTATCTCAGGCTATACATTACACCTCAAAAGTTAAATAAATGGGACCCAACAGTATCTGATAGATGTTTTCGATGTAAAAAAGAAATGGGAACAACAATTCATGCAATCTGGACATGTGAGAAAGTAGAAAAATTTTGGGAAGATCTAAATCAGATATTAAATAAAATAACAGAAAACAATATACCAAAGAATCCAGAGATCTTCCTCCTAAGTAACATAAAAAACAAAGAATTTGGAATTGATTTGGAGGATGCACAAAAAAGATTTGTTAAGATAGCTCTAGCCGTAGCAAAAAAATGTATTATGTCAACCTGGAAATTGGAAGATAATTTGAAAATACAACAATGGTATATAGAAATGAATAAATGTATTCCATTAGAAAAAATAACATATAGTTTAAGAAATAATATTGAAATATTCGAACAAATATGGGAGCCTTACATGAAACACAATAGCGAAAACCTACTGGGGACAATCACTACCTAAGTTAACGGAAGGAAAAGGAAATGAAAAGAATGGACTCAGTGGAATTTCTTGTGTATTTTTATTGAATGACAACATTGTTTGACTGGTTTAATGTATCCTAGATTTTGTACTTTAAATGGACGGGAGGGGGGAGGTAGGGAGGGTGGGATGGGAGGAGGGAGAGGGGGGGGGAGAAAATGGCACTGTATATGTGTGAAAAGGAAAAAGTGTGTATCATGGTTAATGTGATTTATGGTGTGAAAAAAAAAATACTCAGTGTATCTGAAGGTAGGCAGAAGGGGTGGGATGGTTCTGGTTAAAAATGGAATTGAATCTTTGGAGAGAGGAGACATTAGATCAGAAGATATAGAATCCTTGTGGGTAGAATTAAGAAACTGTAAGGGTAAAAAACACTTGGGAATTGTATACAGGCCTACATCAGTCGCCAGGATGTGGCATGCAAATTACAGAGGGAGATAGAGAAGACTTGCAAAAATGTTAGAATAGTCATGGGGGGGATTTCAATATGTAGGTTGACAGCCAGGTTAGTACTGAATTCCAGGAGAAGGAATTTATCGAATGTCTTCGGGATGGCTTCTGAGAAGAGCTTATGGCTGAGCTGACCAGGGAAATGGAAATTCTGGATGGGGTATTGTGTAATGAACCACGGTTAGCATAGCGGTTAGCACCACGCCTTTACAGTGCCAGTGATTGGGACCAGGGTTCGAATCTCGCACAGTCTGTAAGGAGTTTGTATGTTCTCCCTGTGTCTGCATGGGTATTACAGAGGCTCCGGTGTCCTCCCACCATTTGAAATGTATGGTGGCTGTAGGTTAATTGGGTGTAAATTGGGTGGCATGGACGTAGGCCAAAATGGCCTGCTAATGTGCTGTATATCTAAATTTAAGAACCAGACGATGAGGGAGCTGAAGGTAGGGGAGCCATCATAATGTGATAGAATTCCACTGGAGTTTGAGAGGGAGAAAGTAAAATCTGATGTGTCAGTGTACTAGTGGAATAAAGGGCATGAGAGAAGAAATGGCCAAAGTTAATTGGAAAGGCACACTAGCAGAGAGGATGGCAGAGCAGTAATGGCTGGAATTTCCGCGAGAAATAAGGAAGGTGGAGGACAGGTATATTTCAAAAAAGAAGAAATATTTGAATTGAAAAATGACACAATTGCTGCTGATGTGAGAAGTTAAAACCAAAGTAAAAGCAAAAGAAAGGCCATACAAGGAAGCAAAAATTACTGGGAAGAAACAGGACTGAGAAGCTTTTAAGAGTAGCAAGGGCAACTAGGAAGGAAAAGGAGAACTTTGAAAGGAAGCTGGAAAAAATTTTCAAAAAGAATACCAAATTCTTTTTTAAAGTATATTAAAAGTAAAAAAGAGACGAGAGTAGATATAGGACCAATAGAAAATGACGCTGTAGAAATTGTAATGGGAGACAAGAAGATGACAAGAAACAGAGTATTTTGCATCAGTCTTCATTGTGGAATACATTAGCAGTAGACTGGTCTTTCAAGAGTATCAGGGAAGAGAGGTGAGTGCAGTCATGATCACCAGAAAGAGGTGCTTGGAAAGCTGAAAGGTGTAAAGGTAAAGGTCTACTCTCCCAGACCAGATGGAATGCACCCTCCAGTTCTGAAAGAAATAACTATGAAGACTATGGAGGCATTGGTTATGATCTTCCAAGAATCAGTAGATTCTGGATTGGTTTCATAAGAGTGGAAAACTGCAAAGGTAACTCTGCTATTTAAAAAGGGAGGGAACAGCAGAAAAGAAATCATAGCCCTGTTAGACTAACATCGGTGGTTGGTAAGTTGTTGGAATCGATTGTCAAGGATGAGGTTGCTAGGTACCTGGAGGTTCATGACGAGATAGGCCAACATGAGCATGGTTTCATAGCAGGAAAATCATGTCTGACAAACCCACTGCAATTTTTTGAGAAAACCACAAGCAGGCTAGACAAGGGGCATGGAGTGGATGATGTATATTTGGATTTTTAGAAGGCCTTTGACAAGGTTCCGCTCATGAGGCTGCTAAACAAGTTGAGAGCTCATGGAATTTGCAGGAAATATACTAACATGGATGGAGCATTTGCTGATCGCAGGAAACAAAAAGTGGGAATAAAAGGATCCTATTTTGGTTGGTAACCAGTTACCACTGCTGTTCTGCAAGGATAGGTGGAGGGGCAGGAAGTGTAGAGGAAACTGATTCTGCAGGAAGTCTTGGATAGATTAGGAGAATTGCATATACTGTTGTTCCTGTTTCCTTCTTACAGTGAAAGCATCTATCTGATACTGTTGGGTCCCATTTATTTAACTTTGGGGGTGTGGTGTATAGCCTGTGTAACCAATTACATTGTATCATGCGTAACCTCGTGTTTATTGTATTTCTCATAGTTCCGGAGCATAGCTTTTCCCATGTTTCATTCTTTATCTTTATGTTTAGATCTTGTTCCCACTTTTGTTTGGGTTTACAGCTTATTTCATCATTCTCTTTCTCTTGCACTTTGATGTACATGTTTGTTATAAATCTTTTAATTATCATTGTGTCTGTAATCACATATTCAAAACTGTTTCCTTCTGGTAACCTCAGCCTGCTTCCCAATTTGTCCTTCAAGTAGGTTTTCAGTTGGTGGTATGCAAACATTGTACTGTGAGTTATACCATATTTGTACTTCATTTGTTCAAAAGATATTAATTTATTTCCCAAAAAACTATTTTCTATTCTTTTGATCCCTTTTCTCTCCCATTCCCTAAAGGAAAGGTTATCTATTGTGAAAGGGATTAGTTGATTTTTGCGTCAATATTAATTTTGGTAGTTGGTAATTTCCTTTCTATGTGAATCTTCTTCCAAATGTTGAGCAGATGGTGCAGTACTGGTGAATTCCCATTTTGCACCAGCTTTTCATCCCACTTATATAGTATATGTTCAGGTACCTTCTCCCCTATTTTATCTAGCTCTAATCTGGTCCAATCTGGTTTTTCCCTTGCTTGATAAAAATCTGATGGGTATCTTAATTGTGCTGCTCTATAATAATTCTTAAAGTTTGGTAGCTGTAAGCCCCATTGTTTGTACCATTCTGTTAATTTATCTAGCGCTATCCTCTGTTTCCCCCCTTTCCATAAGATTTTCTTTAGCTCATTGAAGAATTTTTCTATTAAGGGAATTGGTAATGATTGAAATAGGTATTGTATCCTTGGGAAGATATTCATTTTAATGCAATTTACCCTTCCTATCAGTGTTAGCGGTAAATCTTTCCAATGTTCTAATTCATCTTGTAATTTCTTCATTAATGGCTGATAATTTAATTTGTATAGATGGCCTAGATTATTATCTAGTTGAATACCTAGGTATCGGGTTGCTTGTGTTTGCCATTTAAATGGTGATTTTTTTTCTTAAACTTTGTGAAATCCGCATTATTCATTGGCATCATTTCACTTTTATTTGCGTTGATTTTGTACCCCGATATTTCTCCATATTCCTTCAATTTCTTATGTAATTCTTTTATTGATAATTCTGGTTCTGTTAAGTACACTATGACATCATCTGCAAATAGACTGATTTTATATTCCTTCTCTTTTATTTTTATCCCTTATTTTATTTCTGTTCTTATCAGTTCTGCCAAGGGTTCTGTAGCTAACGTGAACAGTGAGGGAGATAGTGGACATCTCTGCCTAGTTGACCTGCTTAATATAAATTGTTTTGATATATATCCATTTACTGTCACCTTCACCAATGGTCCCTTATATAATACTTTAATTCAATTAATATATTTCTCTAGTAGGTTGAACCTCTGTAGTACTTTGAATAAATAATTCCATTCAACTCTGTCAGAGGCTTTCTCTGCGTCAAAGGCAACCGCCACTGTTGGTGTCTTCTTTCTTTGTACTGCATGGATTAAGTTAATGAACTTACAGATATTGTCTGTTGTTCATCTTTTCTTAATAAATCCAGTTTGATCTAGTTTTAGTATTTTTGGTACACAGTCGGCAAATCTGTTTGCTAATAGTTTAGCTATTATCTTATAATCTGAGTTAAGTAGAGATATTGGTCTATACAATGCTGGTGTTAGTGGATCTTTCCCCGTCTTTGATATTACTTTAATTATTGCTGTTTTACTTGAATCTGGCATGTTTTGTGTTTCTTCAGTCTGGTTCATTACTTCCAGGAGAGGAGGAATTAATAAGTCTTTAAATGTTTTATAGAATTCTATTGGGAGTCCGTCTTCTCCCGGCGTTTTATTGTTCGGTAGTTTTTTTAAATATATCCTGTATTTCCTTTATTTCAAATTATTTTATCAATTTGTTTTAATCCTCTTCTTGCAATTTCGGTAGTTCAATTTTGGCTAGAAACTCATCTATTTTGTCTTTTTTCCCTTCGTTCTCAGTTTGATATAATTGCTCGTAGAATTCCTTGAAGTTTTCATTGATCTCCGTTGGGTTATATGTAATTTGTTTGTCCTTTTTCCTTGATGCCAATACCGTTCTTTTAGTTTGTTCTGTTTTAAGCTGCCAAGCTAGTATTTTGTGCATTTTTCCCTCCTAGCTCATAATACTTCTGCTTTGTCTTCATTATGTTCTTCTCCACCTTGTACGTTTGTAGTGTTTCGTATTTTATTTTTTTGTCCGCCAATTCTCTTCTTTTTGTTGTATCTTCCCTTGTTGCTAGTTCTTTTTCTGTACTTGCTATTTCCCTTTCCAGCTGTTCTATTTCCCGATTGTAGTCCTTCATCGTCTTAGTTACATAACTTATTATCTGCCCTCTGATGAAAGCTTTCATTGCATCCCATCATATAAATTTATCTTTCCTGATTCCATATTTATTTCGAAGTACATTTTAATTTGTTGCTCAATGAATTCTCTAAAATCCTGTCTTTTAAGTAGCATGGAGTTTAATCTCCATCTATATGTTCTCCGTGGGATATCTTCCAGGTCTATTGCTAATAACAGGGATGAGTGATGCGATAACAATCTAGCTTTCTATTCCGTTTTCCTAACTCTCCCTTGGATGTGGGCTGACAACAGGAACAGGTCAATCCTTGAGTATGTTTTATGTCTACTCGAATAATATGAGTATTCCTTCTCCTTTGGGTGTTGTCACCTCCATATTTCCGAAAGTTGCGTTTCCTGCATCGATTTAACCATAAATTTCGCTACATTGTTCTTTCTGCTAGTCTTTTTTCCAGTTTTATCCATCTTTGAGTCCAAATTAAGGTTAAAGTCCCCTCCTATCAGTATATTCCCCTGCATATCTACAATCTTCAAAAAGATATATTGCATAAATTTTTGATCCTCTTCATTAGATGCATATACATTGAGCAAATTCCAAAATTCTGAATATATCTGACACTTCATTACATACCTTCCTGTTGGATCTATTATTTCCTCCTCTATTTTGATTGGTACATTTTTATTGCTTAATATAGCTACTCCTCTGGCTTTTGAATTATATGATGCTGCTGTTACGTGCCCTACCCAGTCTCTCCTTAATGTCTTGTGTTCCACTTCAGTTAGATGTGTTTCCTGCATGAATGCTATATCAATTTTTTCTTTTTTCAGAAAATTTAACAGCCTCTTCCTTTTGATTTGGTTATGTATTCCATTAATATTTATAGTCATATAGTTCAACATGGCCATTTCATACTTTGTTTACTTTTCATTTCCGCTTCCTCACCACCACCTTTCCCCCCATATCCATTTCTGTTTTCTTTTTTTGAATGCACTGTAAGACAACACTTCTAAAACGTAAAATATTTCCACTATTCCCACATCTAAAATTCCCTTAACCCCAATGCCCCCCCCTCTCTGAGTTGCTCCTTGTCCCTTTCCGGGCAACCACAACTCCCCTCTCCATTTGGATTGTGAACCCGCTCGCAAGCGTTAACTGATTTTGCAGTGACTGTTATTCTCTCCCGCCCAACACCCTCTAGAAAAGACCTTTATCTTCACATATAACAAAGCTCACCCTCTTTTTTTTCCCCCTTACTTCCTTTCTTCCCTTTTCTTTCCCTCCTTTATTTCTTACTTGTACATTATTTTTTCTTCTTTATATGAAGTTTGTCGTCATTCTTTGTTCTTGTTACATCTCTTCATCTCTCTTTCTGTCTTGCAGGCATTCTGCAAATTTTTGTGCTTTCTCCGGATCTGAGAACAGTCTGTTTTGCTGCCCTGGGATAACTAACATAAATTTATAACCTTTCTTCCATAGGATCGATTTTGCTGTGTTAAACTCCTTCGTCTTCTTCAGGAGCTCAAAACTTATGTCTGGGTAGAAAAATTTTTTTTGACCTTTGTACTTTGTATTCCAGTGTTTTTTTTGTCTTTCATTTTTTTCATTGCCTTCTCCAATATATTTTCTCTTGTATATCTCAGGAATTTTACTAAAATGGATCTTGGTTTTTGTTGTGACTGTGGTTTTGGGGCTAATGTTCTGTGTGCCCATTCCTTGTTGCATTTCTGACATTCCCAGGACCTTGGGAATCCATTCTTTTATAAATTCTTTCATATCTTTGCCATCTTCATCTTCCTTAAGGCTCACTATCTTTATATTGTTTCTCCTACTATAGTTTTCCATTATATCCATCTTCTGAGCTAACAACTCCTGGGTTTCTTTAACTTTTTTATCACTTTCTTCCAATTTTCTTTTTAAGTCGTTCCCTATTTCTGTTATGACCAGCTCTATTCTACTCAGTTTTTCTTCTGTACTTTTCATTTTTCTTTTTATTTCACTAAACTCTAGTGTCATCCATTCTCTTAATGCTTTCATATGTTCTTGAAATTTTTTAAAATCTATGTACTGTCCATTCATTTTACCTTCTATTTCTCTGTGCAGAGCTTGGTGTTCTCCTTCTTCTTCTGTGTCTGCTCTTGGGTTTGTGTTTTCTATTTCTCTTCCTTGTATCTGTGTCTCTTCTGACTTTCTTGTTGAGCTGCTTGTCTCAGTTTGTTGGGTATTTTTTTAATGGTGTCTTGATATTGGTCCTCTTCTTCTGGGCTGGTTATCTGTTGTGTCTCTGGTTTCCTTTTTTCATTCTCACCCCTCCTGTTCCTGTTATTTTCTGTATCTTCCAGCTGGGAGCCCTGCTGTCGGGTCTCTCTCAGCTGGTCCCCCCTCCCGTCGATGTTGTCTTTATCGTGCGCATCGTGCATGCGCGATTCCTCGTGTATGCGCGGTTGCGCACCTCTGGCTCCGTGAGCCATCTTTGCAGTCCTGTGTTCAATGGGTCGCGACCCTGCAGGGTTTATACTGACCTCAGGGAGTGGGCTCCTCTTCCCACGGCGGGTCCCTGCTTCTTCGTACAGGTAAGGCCTTCACCCTTCTCTTCCGGCGTCT
The DNA here is from genome assembly GCF_036971445.1 of Narcine bancroftii. NCBI lineage: Eukaryota > Metazoa > Chordata > Chondrichthyes > Torpediniformes > Narcinidae > Narcine > Narcine bancroftii. The sequence continues at coordinate 30,592,851 of NC_091474.1, forward strand.
TTCTTTCTTCTTTTCTTCCCGTTATTTTTGGCTTATCTTTCTTTGGTGCCATTTTCTCCACACCTTTATTTTTTATTTGTTGTGATTTGTGTGTCTGGGGCTTTTTTTTTCCTCACTTTTTTCTTCTTTTCTGGAGAAGGCTGGTATTCTCCTACCGGCCACTACTCCATCACGTGACTCCCCAGCATTGGGTGTATTTAAGGCAGAGATTGATAGGTATCTGAATAGTCAGGGTACCAAAGTTTATGGGGAGAATGGATCGGTTCATGATGGAATAATGGAGTGGACTCGATGGGCTGAATGCCCTACTTCTGCCCCTGTATGTGATGATATTGTGTCAATAGACCAGAAAATCATTGATGCATCCTCTCCATGGCAAAATTGTCGTCCATCTGGTAAGGAGATTGCACTTCTGTATTCACTTAAAACTGAACACCAGAGGGGCTGCATGCTTCTCCAATAGTACGTATTGTAACTTATTCTATGATTACTGTGCTTTAACAGGAGCTGCAGCTGTCATGTCATTGGTGGTGGTGCAACTTGGCCAGTGTGGGAACCAGGTTGGGCAACAACTGTTTGAAGTGGTGAGCACAGATGGTCAGAATGGATGGAGTGAAAGCAAGCATTACTGGAATATTTCACGGGAGCGGTTCTTCAACAGCGACACAGACGGTGAGGACTTTTATGTCCACAGCTTCCCTTCAAGCAAGGGCCGTGGTCCTATTTTTCCCCAAGAGGCCAATCTTTTTCTATTGAAATATTAATTGAGGATAAAAAGTGGATCATTTAGTTGATCACCTTTATCCTGATCTCAGATGGATTTTGAATTATTCCCATTTCTCAGCACTTGGTCCTCAGCCTTCTAGGTAGAGTGAAAGCGTTTCTCTGGGAAAAACAAGCTCATCAAATCTACCCTTCCTCTTTCCAGCTGTTATCCAACATTCTTCATTTCTGACACAAGTTATGGGGTGAAATCTTCACTGCTATGGTTCACTAGCTGGAATATCAATTTTGAGATTGGGATTGTGTGATTTGCAGGAATACCAGTAGCTCGGGCTGTTCTTGTTGATATGGAGCCAAAGGTCATCAGTCATTCAATGTGCAAAGCTGCGAATTCGGGCCACTGGAGATATGGAGCTCAGTCAGCCTTCTGTCAGAAACAAGGATCAGGAAACAATTGGGCAAGTGGGTAAGGTTGAATCTATCAATTTCTGTAATGCCATCTTTTCTTTTTCATGAAAGCCAAACCAGCTTGTTATGATATTTACTAAATGTGCTGTAAAAATTAGGGTGGTCCGTAACTCATTATCTAAAAGTGCTATATAAAAGTTGATCATTTACGGCCTTTTCTAGGTAGCAGTTTTTTCTTTTCAATCTCTTGCCTCTCCACTTGTCTGGAGAGTTCAAATCTGTTTACCTCTAACTCAAGTGACAATGAAACCGAGCTAAACTGACTCGTATTGTTTCAAAGTTATTTAAAATACTCTATTTTTTAACAGTGTGCTCACCATAATTCAATGAGTAGAACCATAGAACATTATAGCACAGAGAACAGGCCCTTTGGCTCTTCCAGTATGTCAAATTATTATTCTGCCTAGTCCCACTGACCTGCCCTCCGACCATAGCCCAAATTCTTCTTAAAGTTAAAATTGAGCATGCATTCACTACTTCACCAAGGAGCTAATTTCACACTCCCACCACTCTCTGCAAGAAGAAGTTCCCCCTCATGATTCTCCTAAACTTTTCCCTTTTCACCCTTAAACCCATGTCATCTGGTTTCTATCTCACCCACCCTCAGTGCAAAATGCCGACCTGCATTTACTCTGTCTAGACCCATCATAATCTTAAATACTATCAATTGTCTCCTTATTCTTCTACGCTCCAGGGTATAAAATCCTAACCAGTTTAACCTTTCCCTGTAACTCTGTTCCTGAAGTCTGGGCAACATCCTAGTAAATCTTCTCTGTACTCTTTCAACCGTAATGATATCTTTCCTGAAGTTAGGTGACCAAAACTGTGCACTCTACCCCAAATTTGGCCTCACCAATGTCTTGTACAATTTTACCATAACGTCTTATCTCCTATACTCAATACTTTGATTTTTGGTGGTAAATATGCCAAAAATTCTCTTTACAACCCTATTCATCGCCACTTTTCCTACCATTTACCAATTCTATCCTTTCTTGGTTTGTCCTTTCAAAATGCAACATCTCACACTTGTTTGCATTAAATTCCATCTGCCATTTTTCAGACAATTTTTCTTGCTGGTCCAGATCCCTCTGCAAGCTTTGAAAGCCTTCTTCGTTGTCCACAACACCTCCAACCTTTGTGACATCTGCAAATTTACTGATCCAATTTACCACATTATCTTTCAGACCATTGATATAGATGACAAACAACAATGCTTTGAGCACTGATCCCTAAGGCACACCACTCGTTACAGGCTTCCATTCTTTTGTATTGAATATTTTATTTTTGATTTTCATGGACTCATAAAAGTTCAAACAACCAACACAATCCCTTTCAACAATCATATAACATACAGAGTCCGTATTTATCCCCTCCCCACCCCCCATCCCCCCTACCCCAATACATGTGGTCATATAAATTATACAGATACAAATATTAGTGGGGTTCAAGACCCCTACAGAAACCTAGGAAAAACAAAGGTAAGGAAAAGAAAGAACTAAAAACAAAACTAGAAATGCATGTCATCTGCATCATGTCCTTCTTACTTAATTCCACTCATTTCGTTGCTGGGACAGATTGTTTCAGTGCCCATATTTCATAGGTGGGGTGGGGAGGGAGCTAGTCAAATTTGCGTGCCAATGTATTTCAAATAGGGTGCCACAGTCTAACGAATGTCACATTTCCTCCTTAGATTGTATATGATTTTCTCCAAAGGAATGCAACTCTACATTTCCATATTCCATTGTGTGGTATTTAATTGGGAGTCGGATTCCACTTCCTGGCTACCGGCAGGGTGACCTTCATGAACTGAATTTTGTATTTGGACAGTCTAAAACTCACATCCCCAATATCTCCCTGAAGGGACAACTCCGGATCCTGTGGAAAATTCACTTTTGTCATTTTTTTCAAATGCTCCCCAGGTCCTCCCAGAAGCATCTCACCCTTGTACGTAGCCAGGTGGAGTGGACAAAGGTTCCAATTTCCACACCACACCTAAAGCACACTTCTGAAATTTCAGGCTTTGATTTATGTAGTTTTTGTGGTGTGAAGTAGAACTGGTGTAAGAAGTTGTTTTGCACCAACCTGTATCTGGCATTGATGACTCCAGTCACGCTGTCCAGACGCAGGTCTTGCCAGCACTCTTCATTGATTGTCGTGCCCAAATCCAACTCCCATCTCTCTCTCGACTTGTGTAAGCCCGACTTCGGGCTCTCACTTTGAAATATGTAATATATCTTGGAGGCAAATTTATACACATTACCCTGTCTAATTAGAATCTCCATGTTACTGCATCTCGGTATGATTATAGATGGTCCTTATTTTTCCCTTAAGAAAGATCTTATTTGCAGACAACAGAAAGAATCTTCTATTAGACAAATCATATTTGTTCCTCAATTGCTCAAATAACATAAGCTGCCTTCGCATGTAACAATCCTCGATACACCTGATCCCTTTCTGGTATATTTGTATATTTTTGTGACCTAACTTTAAAAAAAAAACACAATTGATCTCCTTTTAAAACATATCTATATCTCTTTGGCTTGGCTTCGCGGACGAAGATTTATGGAGGGGTAATGTCCACGTTCGCTGCAGGCTCGTTTGTGGCTGACAAGTCTAATGCGGGACAGGCAGACACGGTTGCAGCGGTTGCAAGGGAAAATTGGTTGGTTGGGGTTGGGTGTTGGGTTTTTCCTCCTTTGTCTTTTGTCAGTGAGGTGGGCTCTGTGGTCTTCTTCAAAGGAGGTTGCTGCCCGCCGAACTGTGAGGCGCCAAGATGCACAGTTTGAGGCGATATCAGCCCACTGGCGGTGGTCAATGTGGCAGGGACCATGAGATTTCTTTAGGCAGTCCTTGTACCTCTTCTTTGGTGCACCTCTGTCACGGTGGCCAGTGGAGAGCTCGCCATATAACACGATCTTGGGAAGGCGATGGTCCTCCATTCTGGAGACGTGACCTACCCAGTGCAGTTGGATCTTCAGCAGCGTGGATTCGATGCTGTCGGCCTCTGCCATCTCGAGTACTTCGATGTTAAGGATGAAGTCGCTCCAATGAATGTTGAGGATGGAGCGGAGACAACGCTGGTGGAAGCGTTCTAGGAGCCGTAGGTGATGCCGGTAGAGGACCCATGATTCGGAGCCGAACAGTAGTGTGGGTATGACATACCCACACTCATACCCACATATCTATATACAATATAAAATATAACATAATCTGTCACAGCACTATGATACTGCCACAAAACACTGAATTTCATGACTTGTTCATGACAATAAATTCTAATTCTGATGAAGTTCCCCCTTACATTCCCCCTAAACATGCCTTCTTTCCCCTTAACCCGTATCCTTTTGTTTGTATTTCACAGAACCTCAGTGGAAAAAGCCTACATGCATTTATTCTATCTATACCCCTCAGGCTAGCATGTTATACTTGAGCCATTGGCTCATGCTCTACTCAAAAGGCATGGTTAAGGCATTGTTGGGTTAGGATCTTGTATTTTCAAATTGGAATCCAGTTTAATGCATATACACTTCATTGAAGTACTATAGTTGCTTTGAAAGATTTTTAGATGTTCTGTGGTTTAAAAGATTATTAAGAAATTAAAGTTTTTTTAACTACTTTACCCTCATCTAAGCTTGTTGTGAATTGTGTTTACTATATTGATGGCCAGGTTCTGTGTTCATGGTCCACGACATGAAGAAGTATTGATGGACCTGGTCCAACTGGAGGTTGAGAAATGTGAACGGCTCAGTGGCTTCGTGATAATGATGAGTCTGGCTGGAGGAACCGGGTCTGGGTTGGGTACATTTGTCACTCAGTGCTTGCGGGATAGATACCCACACTCATTGATACTGAATCAACTCACGTGGCCTTATGGAACTGGAGAGGTAAGCTAGATCTTTGCCTTGTTTGATATTTGTACAGTTGCAGAGTTCATCTGTGCTGATGTAGATTCAGAATGGTGCAGCTTAAAATTGTTAGATGGAAATAAATGGTCATCAAACCTAAAATCTTTGTAAAATAAATTTATTGGAGCCTGTGGCTTGTTCTCTACTCTGGTTACGAGGCAGCTACGATCAGTTCCAGGGAGTAACACTCATAAGAGAGAAACACAAAAATTCCAGATGGCAGAATCTTGAGCAAATTGCTGGAAGCACTCAGTGAGTGAGACACCATTCTTTGCTAGAATGGTGTTACAAGATCAAACCAACAACCACAAAGAAGGCATATCGCACAGGGGTAAAGATGAACAATTACTCTATTAATAAAAAAATTTACCTTCAAACTTTAATTCAAAATCCCCTTCCTTTTATAACAATGCCCACTAGTTGCTATGCAAATTTCTATAACAGTGTAAAACTAATAAATTCCACAGCCTAAATATAACATATGTAATTAAAGCCTAAGTTATATTTTCAACCAGCCCACAGAAAAACTTAGACACAAAACACACAAGACTCACAAAACTTCGATTCCAACCGAAGCAAAGATCATAAACAAAATTCAGTTTGTTTGGTAAACTGAAGCCAAAAGATCTTTGAGAGAGAGTGAGAGAGAGAGAGAGAGCAAAAATTGGAAGTTGTCTTGTGTTGCTTGCAGAGAGAGGAACAACTGGCTTGGTCTGGATCCTTCTGGCTGCCTTTGGAATGTTCATCCCTTTTTGAAATCCCAACATTCTAAACTGTCTTCCAGACAATGACTCATGTTTTGGGCCACCTTCCACTCCACAGCACCACCCAGTGGTGGTTTATCGTCCAAGACCAGAATTTTTTTTTCATTTTCTGCACACGCTCAGTCCGTCTCCCACTCTCTCAGGAGGCCACCTTCACCTTGGCTCTCTAATGCAAACTGTCACTTTTTAACATAAAACCACACAACACATAGGCCAATACACAACACAGAACTCTGTAACAATGGTCAGTTAATGTTTTGAATTGAAACCCTTCATCAAGATTAAATAGAATAGATGAAATTACATTTATAAAGGGGGGCAGGAAGAATCGAGGAGGGACCCAGAGGTAATGTAGGACAGATGGGAGAAGTGGAAATGTAGGTCAAGAGAGAAACCATTAAGAAGGGAAGAAAGAAAAGTTAGAAGAAAAAATGTACAGAAGTAGGTAAAGAAAAGAAGGAAACAGTGGAATCAGATGGCAGAGGGGGTTACCTAAAATTTAAAAAAAACTCAATGATCTCGTAGCTGGATACCACTCTTCAACTCTTCCTCTGCTACATAATGCTACATCCTGTTACCTGTGCAGAAGTTGATAATTTTGTTAAATTCATTGCCAACTTCCTTAAATTTACCTGGACTTTTCCTGATATCTCTCTCCCCTTCTTTGACCTCTCTGTCTCCAATTTCTGGGATTAAACTATCCAGTGATATCTATTCAAACCTACTGATTCCCAAGTCACTGGGTGTATTTAAGGCAGAGATTGATAGGATTTTGATTAATCAAGACATCAAGAGTTATGCAGAGAAGGCTGAGCAGTGGGGCTGAGTGAGAGAATGGATTCACTCATGATTGAAGGTCACTGACTCCGCTCAACTCTGGATCACCGAGACAACAGCAATACATACATCAGGCTACTCTTCAATGATTACAGCTCCCTTTTCAATGCCATCATACCCTCAGTATTGTTCAGCATGCTCCAAAACCTGCAACCCTCCCCTCCTACCCTGCAACTGGGTCCTTCCTCATCGGAAGACCACAGTCAGTTCAAATCAGAAACAATGTCTCCTCACTGACAATCAACATAAGCTCACCTCAAAGATGAGTGCTTAGCCCACTGTTATACTCACTCTAACCCCATGCCTGTGTGGTTTGGCACAAATCAAATGCTACCTAGAAATTTGCTCATGACGTTTCGGTTGTCAGCAGAATAACAGATGTCAATGAGGAAGTGTACAGGAGTGAGATGGATCAGCTAGTTGAATGGTGTTACAACAACAACCTTGCTCTCAATGTTAGCAAAACTGAGCAACTGATTGTGGACTTCAGAAAGGGAAAATCAAGAGAAAACAAAGCAGTCCTCATTAACGGTCAATGGTGGAAAGGGTTAAGAACCTCAAATTGAGCCTGCTGAGTCTAAGCACCTCCCTCTGCAATTGGATTCTTGACTTTCTTTTGGAGAGATCTCAGGCAGTTCGGATTGGTAACAGCACTTCCAAGACTATCACAATAAGCACAGCACCACCCCCCCACCCCCCGGGCAGCATGGTTAGCTTGCTGTTGTTCATTCTGCTGACCCACAACTGTACAGCTAAACACAGCTTGAACCACATCATCAAGTTCGCTGACAACATGACTGTGGTTGGCCTTATTAGTAAGAATGAGAAGTCAGCATACAGAGATGAGGTATGGTCACTAATGGACTGGCGCAGACCCAACAACCTGTGTCTAAAAGTTATTAAAACAAAAGAGATGGCTCTCGCCCTCAGGAGGGCCTGGGAGGGTCCACTCTCTGCTGACCATTGATGGCTTGACTGTTGAGGTCATCAATGGTATCAACTTCCTTGGAGTGCCCTTGGAGGAGGATCTTACCTGGTCCCTTAACTTCAGCTCCATTGCCAAGAAAGCTCAGTACTGCCTCTACTTCCTGCAAAGGCTGAGGAAAGTTCATCTCCCATTCTCCATCCTCACTGCATTCTACAGAGGATGAATTGAGAGCATTCTGTACAACTGCATCACTGCCTGGTTTGGAAGCTACTACCTCGGACCACAAGACCCTGATAGTGAAGTCAGTGGAAAAGATCACTGGGGCCTCTGCAAAAGCATCTACAAAATTCGATGCAGGCAAAGGGCCATAAACATTGTGAAGGACCCCACAAACCCCTCATGTAAACTGTTCTCCCTTCTGTCATCTGGTAGGAGGTACCATAGCACTTGGGCTCTAATGTCCAGAATGAGCAAGAGCTTTTTTCCCAAGCCATCAGGCTCCTGAATTCTCAGGACATATGTGGATAGGATACTGTGGACTTTTATTGTATATGTCTTAATATTTTATTGTGTTTAATTTCTATTTTAACTTATATTCTTATATTTATGTCAATATGCTCTGTGCTCCTGGAGAAACACTATCTTGTCTTTATCATGTGAGCATGATATAAATGATAAATAAAGGTGACTTGTCTTGAAATTCCTGGGTGTCAACATCTCTGAAGATTTGTCCTGGGGCCTCCATGTCGATGCAATCGCAAAAAAAGGCTACCAGTGGCTATGATTTGTGAAGAGTTTGGGGAGATTTGGAATGTCACCAAAGACTCTTGCGAATTTCTACAAGTGTACTGTGGAGAGCATTTTGAGTGATTGCATCACTGTCTGATATAGAGGTGTCAATGCACGGAACAGAAAAAGGCTACAGAGAGTTGTGAATTCGACCAGTGGCATTATGGGCAGTAGTCTTCTCTCCATTGAGGACATCTACAAGAAGTGGTGTCTTAAGAAAGAAGCCTCTATCGTTAACACTCTTCACACTGCTACCATCGGGAAGGAGGTACAGGAGCCTGAATACGAACAATCAGCGGCACAAAAATGGCTTCTTCCCCTCCACCATCAGATTTCTGAACGGATAATGAACCACAGACACTACCTCTCTTTCTCTTCTTTTGCACTATTATTTATTTTTTAAACGCAATTTATAGATTTAATATTTGCACCTTTAATGCTGCAAAACAACAAATTTCACGACACTTACGTACAATAAATTCTAATTGATTCTTTTTGTTTAGCTTTGTCTTGATAAAGGCTTTTGACTTAAAAGGTTGACTGACTATCTCTGCCCATGAATGTTATCAGACCTGCTGAATTCCTCTAACAATTCTTTGTTCAGTAACACTCTCAATGCTGCAATCAGCTCTCTTTATTTTAATGGGATCAGGCATGGTCCAAAAACCATGAATGCTGTGAAAACTAATTGGGAATGAGAATAAAGGGTATTAAAGAGGGTATATAGATTAGCTGAGTAAGTGGGTGATGACATAGCAGATGGAGTATGATGTGGTTATCCTTTCAAATTAACTATTTGTTGGGAGATTTTGATGTATGTCCACAAAGCTAAACTGCCATTACAGCTAGGAAGGTAAATTAAATATTGGCTTTACTGTTGGATAATGCAAGTACAGAGTAAAGATGACTTTATGTTATCATACTGGGTATTGATTATTATGATCTCCCTTCCTAAAATAGGATACTGTTGCCCGAGGGAGAGTGAAATTAAGACCCACCAAACTGGTTCCTGATCTGTAGGTCTGCCATGTGAGAAGAACCCAAGTATTAATTTTTAAATTATTTTTAGACATACAGCATGGTAACAGACCCTTCCAGCCCACAAGTTGTGCTGCCCAATTACACCCAATTTACATACATTTTAAACGGCGGGAGGGAACTGGAACACCCAGAGGAAACCCACGCAGACTCGGGGAGAACTTATAGACACCACTGGATTCAAGCCTAGGTTGCTGGCACTATAATAGCATTACACTACTACCTTATGTTACTCGAGCTGCCCTGTATCATAGACCTTGGCTTAGAATCCAGAAAAGTAAGATGTGACCTGAGTCAAATGTACAAATTCTCAGGAGAAAGGAGGATGTTTCCTCTTGCTGCAGAGTCTCAAACTGGGGATAAAATCTCAAAAGAAGGGTAGAGTATTTAGAAGACAACTGTGCTGTAGAGAGTGCAGAGGAGATTCACCAGAATCTCACAGTGGGTCGCAGTGGAGGGCATGAGATGTGGTGAGAAATTGGATTGTCTGGGATTATTTTCTCTGAAAAAAGGAGACCTGCTCGGAGTACACAAAATTGTGAGAGGCATTGATGGGGATGATGGTTCAAATCTTTTTTTTCATTTGTGGGGGTAATAAAGCAAGAGGGCATAGGTTTAACGAAGGAGGAAAGAGATTTAATGGGATCTAGTTAAACAAGAAATAATTACACAAAATTTTGGGAGAAACTCAAGTCACGCAACCTTCTTTATGTAACAAAGACGCAAGTTTTTATTTTAAAAAAAGAGTGGTTGATGTCTGAAATGCACTGCCAGTGAAGGAGTTAAATCACACATTGAAGTGGTGTTTAGACAGATATAAATAGGCAAGGTTAGTGTATGACTGTTTCAGCACCAGCGATAGGGGCCCGAGTTTGAATCCTGTGCTATCTATAGGGTGATTGTACATTCTCCTCGTGTCTGCATGGGTTTTCCTTGGGGGCCTCCGGTTTGCTCCCACTGTTTGAAATGTACCATCAATTGGGTGTAATTGGGTGGCGTAGGTTTGTGGGGCGAAACGACCTGTTACTGTGCTGTATGTCTGAATTTAAATTTAAGGCATAGAGGGATGAGTCCTAATGCTGGAAATTGGGGTTCATGTTGATGGGGAAAACATTCTGTATGGACCTTGAAGTTATTGAATGACAGAATAGGCTTGAGCCACACAGCCTGTTACCTCTGTTTTTTATGTGATCCAGAGTGGCACCCGAGTTCACCATTGATAGATGGAGGAACAGGAATATTGGCCCATTGGAGAGATGCTATATTTTGGATGAGATGCTGAACTGACTTCCATGAGTAGAAGTGGGGGATTCCATTACCACTGCTGAAAGAAGACTGATAATTGATCATTTGTTGCCATTGAATCACTTATTTAATTCCTCTCTGAATTAATGTTCTCTAGATTCTATAGTGAGAATACAGATTATCTCTGTATCAATAATAATAACGTACAAGAGATATTTAAATGTAATTCAGAAACACAGCACATTAACAGGCCCTTCCAGCCCTATGAGCCTGTGGTGCTCAAATACACTCATGTGACCAATTGACCATCGAGCCCCAGATGTCTTTGTTATGTGAGAGGAATCTGGAGGAAACCTAAGCGGTCACATTACAAGCTCCTTGCAGACAATTCTGGATTGAAATCTGGGTCACTGGTGCTGTAAAAGCATACTAACCCCTCCACAAACTATTTTGTGGGTCATGGAGAGAGAAACAGTTAAAATTGTAAATCAGAGACAGGTCATCAGAATACTTGATTAGTAGCCTATCTTTGAATAATCATCCAGTTTATTAACTTCTATTGTGCTTTTAATAGGATAACTGCATCTGTGCACATAGCTCCAAGTGTGGTTTAACCAAGGTTGCAAGTTTAAGACTACCTTTACTCTCAGTTCTACTTCTTAAGAACTGTATGATCTTATTAACCTACAATTCTGCAGTTGTAAAAGTTTGTGCATCTCTCCCCAAGAATATTTTTAGACCCTTATTTGCGAAGCTCTTTTAATTGTTCTCCCTGACACTATTTGATATTAAAGTTGCAAAATACAGGTCCACCAAGGCAAGTTTATGAACATTTTGTTCTATGTCAGACTCTTCCTTCAGATTGGTACTCGTTAAATTGAAATTGCATCCAATACAAATCATTTGCATAAACAGTTAATAAAAGTGTTCCCTGTGGAATACCATTTCTGACCAGATTTCAATTTGATTGACGACCTGGAACCAATGCTTACTGATTTGTTTTATAGCCATTTTGCTACAAATTCTCAAGTTCAAGTTTATTATCACCTGAATGTACAAATACAGCCAGATAAAATAGTGTTTCTCCGGACCTCAATCTCCAATGACACAGCATGTAATAATCACATACATACATAAAATTACAAAATAAATGTGTATAAATATTCTGAATAATTTACTTGGTTTCTTTTATAGAGACCCAAGGTTACAGATACTGTTCATCAAATTCACAGCCTCTGTGATGGTCACACCCTCTAATCTAGACAGTATCGTGAGTAATATCTTCCATACCCTTTCCTAAGCCTCCACATGCTTCCTGTAATGGGGAGCCCGGGATTGCAGCATCCTGGGAAATCTGTTTCATACTCTTTATTAAGATTACTAAGACTCCACATCCTTCCTGTAATGGGGCGATCAGGATTGCGTACAAAACCCCAGGTGCAGCCTAACCAAAGTTTTATATAACTGCAACACAACTTCCTTATTCTTACACTCTGTCCCAGCTGACAAAGGCAAGCATGCCATATCCCCCGTTTAAGAATCCTGTTGTTAAATGTATATTCCACCTTGTATTTGACCTCCCAAAGTACAAATAATAAACTCCTTCACTTATTTCTCTGCCCATATCTGTACCTGATTTATATCCTTTGATGGGCTTCTACACTGTTCACAGCTCCGCTAATCTATGTTTCATCTGCAGACTTACTAATCTACTTTTATTTATATCACAAACGACAAGGGTTCCATCACTGCCCCCTATAGAACACCACCAGACACAGACCTCCAGACAGCCCAGCACCCTTCTACCAATTCTTTTTTGTGTGCACGTGATTATTATGTGTTGTGTGAGAAACATCATCTGTGTGCACTGTAGTATGGAGAAACACTGTTTCATCTGATTGTATAAATACAATCGGGTGATGATAAACTAGATGAGAAAAGGATGGACAATCATAGATTGTTTTTATGGAGTACACTGCACTCTAATTGTTGCCAAACCAAAGTTTTATGTAACTGCAACATCAGTTCCCTACTTCACTACTCAATGCCCTGCACAGTGTTGATATTGCTGTAGGCTAGGGTGTCAAGACCAGGAATAACAATCTCAAAATAAGGGATCAGAACACAGGTGTTTTGTTGTAAATTCAACAGTAGAAATATAATTGAGTTCTGCATCTAGGCCTCAACATCATCAGAGTTGTGGGGGGGGGGGGGGGGGTGTTAATTAAGGGAACAGGGCAGCGGAATATGTTTACTGGGTAACATGGGGGGGGGGGGTTGTGAGTTCATTTCAGAAATAGGAGAGTAGGCACTGAGCTCAACAGTACATAGTTTTTGAGGATTGATGGAAGGGATTTCGATATGCAGCAGGGATCCAGCATGTATTAGAAAATTCCAGTGGGATGGTTGAAGAGATATTTCACTGGAATGACATAAGGAGCAAGGCATAGCAACAGGCAGTGGGGATTGCTTTGTCATTTTGTGTTTTTACATTTTTTTTTCTCAAGGAGAATTTTGTTTTTCAGGTAATTGTTCAGAATTACAATACATTGTTGACACTGTCTCACTTGTATCAGTCTTCGGATGCACTGCTCATTCATGAGAATGACATCATTCACAAGATTTGTTCACAGCTGCTGAATATAAAGCAGATCTCCTTCATGGACATTAACAAAGTAATTACTCACCAACTTGCAAGTGTCTTGCAACCAGCATATACCAGATGCCACGTGACTAAATATGGATCAAATCCTCTTGGTAAGAAGTAACCTTTTTGTATTTAACTGTGCTGTTTCCTGTTAATTCCTTTCCCAATTTAATTATTTCTCGTACCTTCACAATCAGGCGGGGACTCAGTTGAGGGCATGCGTTTCATGGTGGGAAAATAAGGAACCTAATCAGGAACAAGAGAAGGTAATTCAGCCTCTGAAGCCTGCTCTACCGTTCAATAACGTTGTAATCTCTATTCTACGTTATTGATTCTGCCCTCCCATGCACCTGGTGATGACTGGCCCCCTCCACCATATTCCAATAGCTACACCATCTGAAGTTTGTAGTCTTGCACAACCCCACCACCAAGGTTTCCCACAGTAAAACCCGGTGCGCTGTGGTAAGGAAACTATGGCAAAGATACTTTGGGATAAGGTGCCTGTAGTAAGATTAGGAACAGTCAACATGGCGTTCTGAGGGGCAGTTAGCGTCTTAACAATTTGTTTTTTAATGATGTGCCAAAGATGGTTAATGAGGTGTATGACAGTGGATGTTGTACATGTGGACTTTAAGGCATTTGACAAAGTCCCTCATGGTGAACACATTCAGAAGGTGTAGATCCATGGAGAACTGACAGTTTGGATGTGAAATTTGCTGGCTCATGGAAGGTGGGGTTATGTAGTGGATGTCTGCTATTTGGGCTGGCAGCCTATGACAATGCTATTCCACAGGGATTGGTGTTAATGAATAGCTAAGTGAATAAGAAAAATGACCTGATTTCCAAAAGGTATCAATTTAAAGATGACACATTTCTTTAATACTTCAAGCAAGTTATTTTTTATTTCCATCTTTTACGGTTTCAAAAAAAGGAAAAGGGCCTGAAGCAAAGGTTTGGGTACTCTGCATGGTCAGTGCTTAGTAACACCCCCTTTGACAAGTATCACAGCTTGTAAATGCTTTCTGTAGCCAGCTATGTGTCTTTCAATTCTTATTTGGGGGATTTGCACCCATTCTTCCTTGCAAAAGGAAGATTCTGTGAGATTTTTGGGCCGTCTTGCATGCACTGCTCTTTTGAGGTCTATCCACAGTTTATCGATGATGATTAAGTCAGGGGATTGTGAGGGCCATGGCAAAACCTTCAGCTTGTGCCTCTTGAGGTAGTCCATTGTGGATTTTGAGGTGTGCTTAGGATCATTATCCTGTTTTAGGGTTAGGGTTCAGCTTCAGCTTTTTTTTAATAGATGCTGTAAATTTTGCTTCCAGAATTTGCTGGTATTTTAATTGAATTCATTCTTCCCTCTACCAGTGAAATGTTCCCCGTGCCACTGGCTGCAACACAAGCCCAAAGCATGATCGATCCACCCCCATGCTTAACAGTTAGAGAGGTATTCTTTTGCTCATTGCAACCAAAAGGTTCAATTTTTACTTCATCATTCCACAAGTTTCCAAAATGCATCAGGCTTATTTATATGTTCCTTTGCATACTTCTGAAGCTGAAGTTGTGGTGAGGATGCAAAACTGTTTTCTTCTGATGACTTTTTTGTAAATTGTTTTATTTTTCACACTTTGAACTATATTGACCAAAATACACATAAACATTTCCCTCTTGAATATACACAGTGTCATTTTCTCCCCTTTCCCCCCCTCCCTTCTCTCCCTCCTTCACCCCCCCTCCCCACCCACTAAACGTTCAACATATACAATACATTGAACCCATTAAACAATGTCATCACACAATGACTCTTCCATGAAGGTCATATTTGCCCAGGTGTTGCTGCTCAGTCGAACAGGGCACCACCACTTCAGAGTCTGCTAAGTCTTTCTGAAGGTCTTTTGCAGTCAAACAGGGGTTTGATTTGCCTTTCGAGCAATCCTATGAGTAGTTCTCTTGGTCTTCTAGACCTTAACTTGACTTTCTCCGTTCCTGTTAATTGCCATTTCTTAATTACATTATGAACAGAGGAAATGGCCACCTGAAAACAGTTTGTTATCTTCTTATCGCCTTCTCCTGCTTGGTGGGCATCATTTATTTTAACTTACAGAGTGCTAACACTTGCTTAGAGGAGTCCATGGCTGTAACTGTTGGGACAAGGTTTGAGGAGTCAGGATATTTATAAAACCTTGGCCATTCCTAATGATGAGGTGAACTATAGCCCTAACAAGCTAATTAAGGTCTGAGTCCTTGGTAAAAGTTATTTGAGAGCTCAAATCTCTTGGGGTGCCCAAATTTTTGCATCGTGCTCTTTTCCTTTATTTCACTCAAAAATTGTCCAAAATAAAAATAATACACTAATGTGGAAAATAATATGTCATTATATCTTTATGACTTCTGGAGATCTCTCTCTCATATATATATATATACACACACACACACACACACACACACACACACACACACACACACACACACACACACACACACACACACACACACATATCAACATACATATATATATAATATATATATTATATATATATATATATATAATATATATTATATATATATATATAATATATATATATTTTATATATATATATATATATAATATTTTTCAACCAGTTTACCTATCTCGGCTGCACCATTTCATCAGATGCAAGGATCGACAATGAGATAGACAACAGACTCGCCAAGGCAAATAGCGCCTTTTGAAGACTACACAAAACAGTCTGGAAAAACAACCAACTGAAAAACCTCACAAAGATAAGCGTATACAGAGCCGTTGTCATACCCACACTCCTGTTCAGCTCCGAATCATGGGTCCTCTACCGGCACCACCTACGGCTCCTAGAACGCTTCCACCAGCGGTGTCTCCGCTCCATCCTCAACATCCATTGGAGCGCTTTCATCCCTAACGTCGAAGTACTCGAGATGGCAGAGGTCGACAGCATCGAGTCCACGCTGCTGAAGATCCAGCTGCACTGGATGGGTCACGTCTCCAGAATGGAGGACCATCGCCTTCCCAAGATCGTGTTATATGGCGAGCTCGCCACTGGCCACCGTGACAGAGGTGCACCAAAGAAAAGGTACAAGGACTGCCTAAAGAAATCTCTTGGTGCCTGCCACATTGACCACCGCCAGTGGGCTGATAACGCCTCAAACCGTGCATCTTGGCGCCTCACAGTTTGGCGGGCAGCAACCTCCTTTGAAGAAGACCGCAGAGCCCACCTCACTGACAAAAGGCAAAGGAGGAAAAACCCAACACCCAACCCCAACCAACCAATTTTCCCCTGCAACCGTGTCTGCCTGTCCCGCATCGGACTTGTCAGCCACAAACGAGCCTGCAGCTGACGTGGACTTTTTACCCCCTCCATAAATCTTCGTCCGCGAAGCCAAGCCAAAGAAAAAAAATATAATATATATATATATTTATATAGACACACACATACACAAATATATATACATGTGCAAACATATCACACACACACATATATATATATATAGAGACACACACACACACACACACACACACACACACACACACACACACACACACACACACACACACACACACACACACACACACACACACACACACACACACAGTGAATGATAATGACTTTGGATTTACTAGCCATGAAGATATGTGATACTGGATAGATACTGGAAGGATATTAACTTGCTGAGTTATAGATATGGAACATGAGGCTGACTGGAGAGCGGTGCTGCTAACCAACATGGATTCAGTGAATACCTCAGCCTCTGCCTGGGATTATTCATTAAATCTTCTTTGTCTGCTTTGAGAAGAAGAACCAAACTATGCCTACTGGAATCCCTAAAAAAGCTGAGGACCCTGTGATATCTGTCTCTGAGGGTGACGTCAGAACATCATCACTCAAGGCAACAGGGCTTAACGGCATTCCTGGCAGGATAGTGAAAATCTGCACCAACCAACTCATTGGAGTGTTCATGGACATTTTCAACCTCTCATTGTGGCAGTCAGAGGTTCCCACCTGCTTCAAAAGGGCATCAATCATCCCAGTACTGAAGAAGAGTAGTGTGGGCTGCCAAAACGACTACTGCCTGGTAGCACTAACTTCTACTGTGATGAAATGCTTCTGGTCATGGCCAGAATTAACACATACCTAAGATCTGGACATGTTGCATTTTGCCTATGATCACAATTGCTCCACAGCAGATGCAATTATCGCTGGCTCTCCACTCAGCTCTGGATCATCTCGAAAACTGCAATTACTACAACTCGGCCTTCAATACCATTTTTCTCTCAGTGCTGGTCAAGAAGCTTAAAAACTCTAGGCCTCTGAACCCCACTCTGTAACTGGATCCTTGACTTTCTCATTGGAAGACCACAGTCAGTACGAATTGGAAATGTCTCCTCCTCACTGATTATCAACACAGCTGCTCCCCAAGGATGGATGCTTAGCCCACTGGTCTACTCATTATACATCCATGACTGTGTGGCCATGCACAATTCTAATGCTGTCTACAAGTTTGCCGATGACACCACAGTTGTCAGCAGAATCAGAAATGACAATGAGAAAGCGTACAGGAGGGAAATAGATCAGCTCTTTGAAAGGTGCAATGACAACAACCTTGTGCTCAGCATCAGCAAAACCAAGGAGATGATTGTGGACTCCAGGAGAAAGTCAGGTGAACTTGATTCAGACCTCATCGAGAGCTCAGTAGTGAAGAGGGCCAAGAACTTCAAATTCCTGGGTATCAACATCTCCTAGTATGTCCTGAGCCTCCATGTTGAAGCAATCACAAAGCAGGCTCGCTAGCGGCTATACTTTTTGAGGTGCCTGAGGAGATTCGGTATGTCACCAAAGAGTCTTGTAAACTTCTGTAGGTGTACTGTGAAGAGCATTCTGGCTGATTGCATCACTGTCTGGTATGGAGGCACCAACTCTCAGGACAAGAATAAACTCCAGAGGGTTGTTAACTCGGCCTGCGACATCACAGGCACCAGACTTTACTCCATCGAGGACATCTACATGAGGCGGTGTATTAAAAAAGCAGCCTCTATTCTCAAAGCCCTCCACCACCTGCTCTCTTCACTCTGCTACCATCGGGAAAAAGGTACAGGAACCTAAAGATGAGCACTCAACAGCATAAGGTCAGCTTCCCCATCAGATTCCTGAATAATAAATGAGCCAAAGCCACTGCCTTACTTTTTGTGCAATATTATTTTTAACTTTAATAATAATGTTGTAAGATGTTTATAATATGAATGTTTGCACTATGAACCTGCCGCAAAACATCAAATTTCATGACTTGTTCACCTCAAATAATTTTGTTTCTGATCATTGCCTTAAAGAGAGCAACTGATCTTTGATTTTTTTTCTCCACCTGCAGGTGATCTGCTGGAAAGTTTGGTAACACATCCAGAGTATAAATTACTCAGCCCGATGAACATCCCACAGATGTCTGACACCTCTTTGCAGTTCAGTACCTTTGCCTGGCCAGGGCTTCTGAAGCATCTAAGACAAATGTTGATTGCCAACACAAAAATGGAAGCAGGTCAGTGATTGACTATTCCACAAAAGCCTGAAGCAGCACATTCATCCCAATCAGAGGACCCTCTTCAATATTAATCCTATTTCCCAGAATTTGGTCCCGAGACAATTCAAATGCTAATCTAGACACCAATTCTGTCAGAGATCCAGCAACCATTCTCTCAGTCAGTGCATTCAAGGTACTTGCCACTCTCTGGGTAAAGAAGGTGCCCCTTGCATTCGACCCTAAATGTGTCCTTGTAGTCGACTGCTGCAAAGAAACATACACACTCACTGTATGGGAGATGAAGATCTGAGATTTATTGAGGCTAGAAAGGCTCCTTTTTTTACAGTTTGAGTTCCCACCATTTGTTTGATTGAATTAATAACAATAGTGGGCGGGAACATTCTTGCATGTGAATATCCTTCTTCCCCAGCCTGTTATTGATCTGTTAGCTGGGCAGCTTAGCCAGTGCCATTTTAGGGCTGCTGGCCTTATACTGCTCCAGCTTTCAACCGTGCCGGTTCGCTGTGTTAAGGTACGTGTTACAGTGTGTAAAGCTGCTGTTGACTACTGTGCAATGTGCTGGCTCGATCTCCGCAGTGGCGGGCCGCCACATCCTATAATTTTACCCACCTCTGATAGGGGAAATTCTTTCCTGCAGTCCACCCCTCATAATGTTATGTACCTCAATCACTTCTTCACACTAGACCCAGCTTCTACAGTCTCTCCTTGGAGCTAACTGCTCCTTGCCAGGCAAAGTACTGGTGAATCTCTTCAGCATCTTCTCCAGCACTATCACATTCTTCTGAAAGCATTTTGAACAGAGCATAGATAAATTGGATGCTCACAGTTCCCCCCCCCCCCCCCCCCACTCCCAAGGGAAACTAAAGACTAAAACAAAAGGCATTTTTGTTAGATTTAATGTGAGAGAGTAAATATTTAAAAGGGATCTGAGGGGCAACCTTTTCACATGAGGCTAGTAGGTATATGGAATGACCTGCCAAATTAGTTGGTACAATTACACAGTTTGTAGGACATATGGCACATGTATAGGAAAAGTTGAGTCAAGTTTATTGTCATCTGATTACACAAGTACAACCCAATGAAACAATGTTCTCCAGTCCCCGGTGCAAAACACACAACACCACCAGGCATAACATACATACAGACAAACCATACATATGCAGGGGAAGTATAGAGAAAGGGATATAGGTCAAATTCAGGCAAATGGGACTCCCTCAGGTAGACAACTTAGCTGGCATGGAAAAAGGGCCTGTTTCCAGCTGTGATATATGCCTGGAACACACTGCATTTTTGTATGTCTGGCAATGAATTTGAGCTTGAACTCAACTGATACTTCAACAAGTGGAGGGATGTGGATATTGTGCAGAAAAAAGGGGATGAGGTCTGATAGGTGCAGACGTGGACCGAATCACTAATTCCTGTGCTGTCTTCTTTTATGTTCTACTTTTTTTAAAAAAAAATTATTTTTCACACTGTGAACCATATCAATCAAAATACATACAAACATTTCCCTCTTAAATATACACAGTGGCATTTTCTCCCCTTTTTTCCTCCCTACCTTCCCTTCCCTCCTGCCACTCCCCTCCAAACCCATTAAACGTTCAACATATACAATACAATAAAACTATTAACAATGTCATCACACAATGAAAATAAACAAGAAAATTGTGTCATCTCCTTTTATATACTGGATCAAGTCATTTTTTCGTCTTATTATTTTAGGGGGTGGAGGTCCGAGGCAAGCCCTCTCTGTTATGTTCCATGTACGGTTCCCAAATTTGTTCAAATAATGTAACTTTATTTTTTTAATTATATATTATTTTTTCCAATGGAATACATTTATTCATTTCCATGTACCATTGCTGTACTGTCAGGCTCTCTTCTGATTTCCAAGTTGACATTATACATTTTTTTGCTACAGCTAAGGCTATCATAATAAATCATTTTTATGCTTCGTCCAGTTTGAGGCCTAATTCTTTACTTTTTATATTACTTAGAAGAAAGATCTCTGGATTTTTTGATATGTTGCTTTTTGTGATTTTATTTAATACCTGATTTAGATCTTCCCAAAACTTTTCCCACTTTCTCACATGCCCAAATTGCATGTACTGTTGTTCCCATTTCCTTCTTACAGCGAAAACATCTATCTGATAATGTTGGTTCCCATTTATTTAACTTTGGGGCGTGATATATAACCTGTGTAACCAATTATACTGTATCATGCATAACCTTGTGTTTATTATACTCTTAATAGTTCCAGAGCATAACTTTTCCCATGTTTCATTTTTTATCTTGATGTTTAAATCTTTTTCCCACTTTTGTTTGGGTTTATACCTTATTTCATCATTTTTCTTCTCTTGCAGCTTAATGTACAAGTTCATTATAAATCTTTTTATTATCATTGTTTCTGTAATCACATATTCAAAGCTGCTTCCTTCTGGTAATCTCAGTCTGTTTCCCAATTTATCTTTTAAGTAGGCTTTCAGTTGATGGTATGCAAACATTGAACCATGAGTTATTCCATATTTGTACTTCATTTGTTCAAATGTTAATAAATTATTTTCCAAAAAACAATTTTTTATTCTTTTGATTCCTTTTCTCTCCCATTCTCTAAAGGAAAGGTTATCTATTGTGAAAGGGATTACCTGATTTTGCGTCAATAATAATTTTGGTAGTTGGTAATTTGTCTTTTTCTTTTCTAAGTAAATCTTCTTCCATATATTGAGTAAATGATGCAGTACTGGTGAGCTTTTATATTGCACCAGCTTTTCATCCCACTCATAAAGTATATGTTTCGGTACCTTCTCCCCTATTTTATCTAGCTCTATCTTAGCCCAGTCTGGTTTTTCCCTTATATGATAAAAACCTGATTAATACCTTAAATGTGCTGCTTATAATAATTTTTAAAGTTTGGTAACTGCAAACCACCTTGGTTGTACCACTCTGTTAATTTATCTAACACAATCCTTGGTTTCTCCCCCTTCCCATAAAAATTTCCTTATTATTCTCTTTAGTTCATTGAAGAATTTCTCTGTTAAGGGAATTGGTAACGTTGAAATAAGTATTGTATCCTTGGGAAGACATTCATTTTAATGCAATTCACCTGCCCTATCAACACTAGTGGCAATTCTTTCCAATGTTCCAAGCCTTCCTGTAATTTCTTTATTAATGGCTGATAATTTAATTTGTACAGGTGGCTTAAATTATTATCTAATCTAATACCTAGGTATTGGGTTGCTTGTGTTTGCCATTTAAATGGTGATTCTTTTTAAAATTCTGTATAATCCACATTACTCATTGGCATCGCTTCACTTTTATTTCTGTTGATCTTGTACCCTGGTATTTCTCCATATTCCTTCAATTTCTTATGTAGTTCTTTTATTGATATTTCTGGTTCTGTTAAGTATACTATGATGTCATCTGCAAATAAACTGATTTTATACTCCTTCTCCTTTATTTTTATCCCTTTTATTTTATTTTCTGTTCTTATCAGTTCTGCCAATGGTTTTATTGCTAAAGCGAACAGTGAGGGAGATAGTGGACATCCCTGCCTAGTTGACCTACTTAATTTAAATTGGTTCAATACATATCCAGTTACTGTTACCTTCGCCAGTGGTCCATTATATAATACTTAAATCCAATTAATATATTTTTCTGGTAGATTGTACCTCTGTAATACTTTGAATAAATAATTCCATTCTACCCTGTCAAAGGCTTTATCTGCGTCTAAAGCAATGGCCACTGTTGGCACCTTATTTCCTTGAACTGTATGAATTAAATTAATAAATTTACAGACATCTGTTCGTCTTTTCTTAAATCCAGTTTAATCTTGTTTTACTATTTTTGGTACACACTCAGCTAATCTGTTTGCTAATAATTTTGCTATTATTTTATAATCTGATTTAAGTAGAGATATTGGTCTATATGATGCTGGTGTTAGTGGATCTTTCCCCGTCTTTGGTATTACTGTAATTATTTCTGTCTTACATGAATCTGGCAAGTTTTATGTTTCTTCTATCTGGTTCATTACTTCCAGGAGAGGAGGAATTAATAAGTCTTTAAATGTTTTATAGAATTCTATTGGGAATCCATCTTCTCCAGGTGTTTTATTGTTCGGCAGCTTTTTTAATATATCCTGTAACTTCCTCTATTTCAAATGGTTTTATCAGTTTGTTTTGTTCCTCTTCTTGCAATTTTAGCAGTTCAATTTTAGCTAAAAACTCTTCTATTTTATCATCTTTCCCCTCGTTCTCAGTTTGGTATAATTGTTCATAAAGTTCCTTAAAGTTCTCATTAATCTCCATTGGATTATATGTAATTTGTTTGTCCTTTTTCCTTGATGCCAATACAATTCTTTTAGCTTGTTCTGTTTTAAGTTGCCAGGCTAATATTTTGTGTGTTTTTTTTCCTAGCTCATAATACTTTTGCTTTATTTTCATTATGTTCTTCTCCACCTTATACATTTGTAATGTTTCGTATTTTTTTTTTGACCTCCAATTCTCTTCTTTTTGTTATATTGTCCCTTGTGGCTAGTTCTTTTTCTGTACTTACTATCTCCCTTTCCAACTGTTCTATTTCCCGATTGTAGTCCTTTTTCATCTTGGTTACATAACTTATCTGCCCTCTAATGAAGACTTTTATTGCATCCTATAGAATAAATTTGTCTTTCACTGATTCCGTATTTATTTCAAAGTACATTTTAATTTGGCGTTCAATAAATTCTCTAAATTCCTGTCTTTTAAGTAGTATGGAGTTTAATCTCCATCTATATGTTCTTGGTCTCCCCCTTGCTCCTGCCCGTATCGGGGCCGCCGCCGAGACGGCGGCCCCAGCCTCGGTCGACTGAGGCAGGCGGAGGCCCCGATACGGGCAGAGAGTTGGAGGCAGCGGCCCCAGTCCGGGCACAGGGAGAGCAGCAGCGGCCCCGGCCCCGGTCCGGGCGAAGGGTAGACGGCGGCGGCCCCGATACGGGCAGGAGCAAGGGGGAGACGGCGGCCCCGGCCTCGGTCGAGAGAGGCAGGCGGAGGCCCCAGTCCGGACAGGGAGTGGGAGGCGGCGGCCCCAGTCCAGGCACAGGGAGAGCAGCAGCGGCCCCGGCCCCGGTCCGGGCGAAGGGTAGACGGCGGCGGCCTCGATCCGGGCAGGAGCAAGGGGGAGATGACGGCCCCGGCCTCGGTCGAGTGGGGCAGGGGGAGGCCCCGATCCGGGCAGAGAGTGGGAGGCGGCGGCCCCAGTCCAGGCACAGGTTGAGCTGCGGCGGCCTCGGCCCCGGTCCAGGCAGTATGGACCGACCTAGGAGGGGAGGCAGGCCCCTCCAGCCCGGGTAAGAAACCTGCATAGGAGAAGGCCACTCCGATATAAAACCTACGACCCAAGGACCTCGCTGCCACGTCCCAGCTTGCTTGGCCACGGCACACGAACCATGGGTGTAAAGGGTGGGGCCAGTACTGCGCACACTGCACTCCACCTAAAAGCTCCTTTGCGCAGGCCCGAGGACAGGTCCACGTCCTCCCCCTCCACGTCCTCCCCCTCCACGTCCTCCCCCTCCACGTCCTCCCCCTCCACGTCCTCCCCCTCCACGTCCTCCCCTCCACGTCCTCCCCCTCCACGTCCTCCCCCTCCACGTCCTCCCCCTCCACGTCCTCCCCCTCCACGTCCTCCCCCTCCACGTCCTCCCCCTCCACGTCCTCCCCCTCCACGTCCTCCCCTCCACGTCCTCCCCCTCCACGTCCTCCCCCTCCACGTCCTCCCCCTCCACGTCCTCCCCCTCCACGTCCTCCCCCTCCACGTCCTCCCCCTCCACGTCCTCCCCCTCCACGACCTCCCCCTCCACGTCCTCCCCCTCAAAAGATGCTCACAAACTCAAGCTAGCATGCTGGAACATCAGAACCATGCAAGACAAGGCTGACAGCCACCGACCTGAACGTCGGTCTGCCCTCATTGCACATGAACTCCTCAGACTTGACATCGACATAGCCGCTCTCAGTGAAGTCCGCCTGGCAGATGTAGGCAGCCTCCAAGAACGCGGCGCGGGCTACACACTCTACTGGTCTGGCAAGCCTTCGGATGAACGACGCCTATCTGGTGTAGGCTTCATGGTCAAGAGCTTCATTGACTCCAAACTCGAAAACCTTCCGACAGGCCTCTCGGACCGAATCATGTCCATGCGACTCCCCCTTCAAAACAAGCGTCACATCACCCTCATCAGTGTCTATGCTCCAACCCTCCAGGCGGAACCAGCAGAAAAGGACAAGTTCTACACCGACCTGCGCAACCTCATCCAACGCACCCCTACAGCCGACAAGGTTTTCATCCTGGGCGACTTCAACGCTCGTGTCGGCAAAGACTCAGAAACCTGGCCAGGAATCCTGGGCAAGCATGGCGTCGGCAAGTGCAACGACAATGGGCGCCTCCTGTTGGAGCTCTGCGCAGAACAGCGGCTTGTCATTACAAACACCCTTTTTCAGCAGAGGGACAGCCTTAAGACCACCTGGATGCATCCCCGATCCAAACACTGGCACCTCCTGGACTACATCCTGGTGCGAGAAAGTGACAAACAAGATCTGCTCCACACCAGGGTCATGCCTAGCGCGGAATGCCACACTGACCACCGGCTGGTTCGCTGCAAGCTCAACCTTCACTTCAAACCAAAGCCCAGGAACAATAAAGCCCCCAGAAAGAGGTTCAATGTTGGAAACCTGCAGTCAGACGAAGCGAGAGGAAGCTTCCAGGCAAACCTCAAAGCAAAGCTCGACGATGCAACCCGCCTCACGGACCCGTCCCCTGAAACCCTCTGGGATCAGTTGAAGACTACCATACTGCAATCCACTGAAGAGGTACTGGGCTTCTCCTCCAGGAAAAACAAGGACTGGTTTGACGAAAACAGCCAGGAAATCCAGGAGCTGCTGGCAAAGAAACGAGCTGCCCACCAGGCTCACCTTACAAAGCCGTCCTGTCCAGAGAAGAAACAAGCCTTCCGTCGCGCGTGCAGCCATCTTCAGCGCAAACTCCGGGAGATCCAAAATGAGTGGTGGACTAGCCTCGCCAAACGAACCCAGCTCAGCGCAGACATTGGCGACTTCAGGGGTTTCTACGAGGCTCTAAAGGCTGTGTATGGCCCCTCACCCCAAGTCCAAAGCCCGCTGCGCAGCTCAGACGGCAAAGTCCTCCTCAGCGACAAGATCTCCATCCTCAACCGATGGTCAGAACACTTCCAATCTCTTTTCAGTGCCAACCGCTCAGTCCAAGATTCCGCCCTGCTCCAGCTCCCTCAACAGCCCCTAAGGCTAGAGCTCGATGAGGTTCCCACCCTGGATGAGACATATAAAGCAATCGAACAACTGAAAAGTGGCAAAGCAGCAGGTATGGATGGAATCCCCCCAGAAGTCTGGAAGGCTGGCGGCAAAACTCTGCATGCCAAACTGCATGAGTTTTTCAAGCTTTGTTGGGACCAAGGTAAACTGCCTCAGGATCTTCGTGATGCCACCATCATCACCCTGTACAAAAACAAAGGCGAGAAATCAGACTGCTCAAACTACAGGGGAATCACGTTGCTCTCCATTGCAGGCAAAATCTTCGCTAGGATTCTACTAAATAGAATAATACCTAGTGTCGCCGAGAATATTCTCCCAGAATCACAGTGCGGCTTTCGCGCAAACAGAGGAACTACTGACATGGTCTTTGCCCTCAGACAGCTCCAAGAAAAATGCAGAGAACAAAACAAAGGACTCTACATCACCTTTGTTGACCTCACCAAAGCCTTCGACACCGTGAGCAGGAAAGGGCTTTGGCAAATACTAGAGCGCATCGGATGTCCCCCAAAGTTCCTCAACATGATTATCCAACTGCACGAAAACCAACAAGGTCGGGTCAGATACACCAATGAGCTCTCTGAACCCTTCTCCATTAACAATGGCGTGAAGCAAGGCTGTGTTCTGGCACCAACCCTCTTTTCAATCTTCTTCAGCATGATGCTGAACCAAGCCATGAAAGACCCCAACAATGAAGACGCTGTTTACATCCGGTACCGCACGGATGGCAGTCTCTTCAATCTGAGGCGCCTGCAAGCTCATACCAAGACACAAGAGAAACTTGTCCATGAACTACTCTTTGCAGACGATGCCGCTTTAGTTGCCCATTCAGAGCCAGCTCTTCAGCGCTTGACGTCCTGCTTTGCGGAAACTGCCAAAATGTTTGGCCTGGAAGTCAGCCTGAAGAAAACTGAGGTCCTCCATCAGCCAGCTCCCCACCATGATTACCAGCCCCCCCACATCTCCATCGGGCACACAAAACTCAAAACGGTCAACCAGTTTACCTATCTCGGCTGCACCATTTCATCAGATGCAAGGATCGACAATGAGATAGACAACAGACTCGCCAAGGCAAATAGCGCCTTTGGAAGACTACACAAAAGAGTCTGGAAAAACAACCAACTGAAAAACCTCACAAAGATAAGCGTATACAGAGCCGTTGTCATACCCACACTCCTGTTCGGCTCCGAATCATGGGTCCTCTACCGGCACCACCTACGGCTCCTAGAACGCTTCCACCAGCGTTGTCTCCGCTCCATCCTCAACATCCATTGGAGCGCTTACATCCCTAACGTCGAAGTACTCGAGATGGCAGAGGTCGACAGCATCGAGTCCACGCTGCTGAAGATCCAGCTGCGCTGGATGGGTCACGTCTCCAGAATGGAGGACCATCGCCTTCCCAAGATCGTGTTATATGGCGAGCTCTCCACTGGCCACCGTGACAGAGGTGCACCAAAGAAAAGGTACAAGGACTGCCTAAAGAAATCTCTTGGTGCCTGCCACATTGACCACCGCCAGTGGGCTGATATCGCCTCAAACCGTGCATCTTGGCGCCTCACAGTTTGGCGGGCAGCAACCTCCTTTGAAGAAGACCGCAGAGCCTACCTCACTGACAAAAGGCAAAGGAGGAAAAACCCAACACCCATCCCCAACCAACCAATTTTCCCCTGCAACCGCTGCAATCGTGTCTGCCTGTCCCGCATCGGACTTGTCAGCCACAAACGAGTCTGCAGCTGACGTGGACTTTTTACCCCCTCCATAAATCTTCGTCCGCGAAGCCAAGCCAAAGATATGTTCTTGGTGGGATGTCCTCCAGTTCTATTGTTAGTAACAGGGGTGAATGATCATATAGCAAACTAGCTTTCTATTCAGTTTTTCTAACTCTCCCTTGAATATGGGACGACAACAAAAACATATCAATCCTTGAGTATGTTTTATGCCTACTTGAATAATATGAGTATTCCTTCTCCCTTGCGTGCTGCCTCTTCCATATATCCATAAGTTTCTTTCCTGCATTGATTTAACCATAAATTGGGACACTTTATTCTTTTTGCTAGTCTTTTGTCCAGTGTTATCCAACATTGGATCCAAATTAAGGTTAAAATCCCTTCCTCTCAATATATTCCCCTGCATATCTACAATCTTCAAAAAAATATCCTGCATAAACTTTTGATCCTCCTCATTACGTGCATATATATTGATCAAATTCCAGAATTCTGAATATATCTGACACTTTATCATTACATACCTCCCTGCTGGATCTATTATTTCCTCCTCTATTTTGATTGGTACATTTTTATTTATTAATATACCTCCACCTCTGGCTTTTGAATTATATGATACTGCTGCTACGTGTCCTACCCAGTCTCTCTTTAATTTATCATGTTCCATTTCAGTTAGATGTGTTTCCTGCACAAATGCTATGTCTATTTTTTCTTTTTTCAGGAAATTTAATAGACTTTTTCATTTAATTTTGTTATGTATTCCGTTAATATTTATAGTCATATAGTTCAACATGGCCATCTCATATTCTGTTTACACCTCAATGTGTGACAACACTTTTAAAACATAAAATACTTCAACAACTCCCACATTTAAAATTCCATTAACCCCAAATGCCCCCCCCTCTCTGAGTTGCCCCTTGTCCCTTGCCGGGCAACCACAACTCCCCTCTCCATTTGGATTGCGAACCCGCTCGCAAGCGACAACTGATTTTGCAGTGACTGTTATTCTCTCCCACCCACCCCCTTCAGAAAATACTTTTATCTTCACATATAACAAAGCTCACCCTCTTTTTATCCTCCCCCTTACTTTCTTTCTTCCCTTTTCTTTCCCTCCTTCTGTTCTTACTTGTACATTATTTTTACATCTTTATATGTATTTTGTCATCGTTCTTCATTCTTGTTACATCTCTTCATCTCTCCTTCTGTCCTGCAGGCGTTCTGCAAATTCTCGTGCATCCTCCGGATCCGAGACAGTTTGTTTTGCTTCCCCGGGATAAATATTTTAAGCACAGCTGGATATCTTAACATAAATTTATAACCTTTTTTCCATAGGATCGATTTTGCTGTATTAAACTCCTTCCTCTTCTTTAATCTGGGTAAAAAAATATTTTTTGACCCTTGTATTCCAATGGTTTTTTGTCTTCTCTAATTTTATTCCTTGCCCTCTCCAATATATTTTCTCTTGTCGTGTATCTCAGAAATTTTACTAAAACAGATCTTGGTTTTTGTTATGTCTGTGGTTTCGGGACTAGTGTTCTGTGTGCCCTTTCTTTTTCCATTCCTTCCTGTATTTCTGGCATTCCCAGTACCTTTGGATCCATTCTTTTATAAATTCTTTCATATTTTTGCCTTCTTCATCTTCCTTAAGTCCCACTATCTTTATATTGTTTCTCTTACTATAGTTTTCCATTATATCCATCTTCTGAGCTAACAACTCTTGTGACTCTTTAACTTTTTGTCACTTTCTTCCAATTTTCTTAAGTCATTCACTTCCATTTCTACAGCCATTTCTTGTTCTTCCACATTTTCTAATCTTTTCCCTATTTCTGTCATGACCAGCTCTATTCTACTCACTTTTTATTCTGTGCTTTTCATTTTACTTTTCATTTCACTAAATTCTAATGTCAACCATTCTTTTAATGCTCTCATTTGTTCTTGAAATTTTTTAAAATCTATATACTGTCCATCTATTTTACCTTTTTTCTGTAGAGCTTGGTCTTCTTCCTGTTCTTCTATGTCTGCACCTGTGTTTGTGTCTTCTACTTCTCTTCTTCCATCTGTGACTCTTCTGACTTCCTTGTTGAGTTGCTTGCCTCACTTTGCTGGGCTTCTTCTTGCTTGGCTTCTCGCTGTTGGTGCTCTTCTTCTGGGCTAGTCATCTGTTGCTGTTCTTCTTTCCTATCACTCCTTTCCTGTCATTTTCCTTTTCTTCCAGCTGAGAGCCCTGGTGTCGGGCATCCCTCAGCTGGTTGCGCTGTGTTTGCTCGGTCCTCAGCTGGGCCTTAGTTTTTCCTTAGTGTGCGCACTGCATGCTTTTGTTTGGCTCAGAGAGCCAATTTTGCAGTCCAGCAGTCAGGAGGTCGCGACTCTGCGGAGTCATCACCAACCTTGGGGAGCGGGCTCTTTTCTCCATGATGGCTCCCTGTTTCTTCATGCAGGTAAGGCCTTCTCCTTTCTCTTCCGGCGTCTTTTCTTCTTTTTTTCCCGCTTTTACTTTTTCCTTCTTGGGTGCCATTTTCTTTCTTTTCTCCACAACTTTATCTGTTATTTGTTATGTTTTGTGTTTCTTGAACTTTGTATTTTCTTCACTTTATTTCTTCTTTTCTGGAGATGGCCACTACACCATCACGTGACTCCTCCTTTTATGTTCTACTTGAGGCATGTACATACTCAGACATTTAGATTAACAAATATTTAAATATCAAGGGAATCGAGTGAAGTGGAATTGTACAAAAAGATGGCGCTAGGTAATATGTTATTGAATATTTGAGAAGGCAGGAAGGATGAATATTTGGTCTTGCTTCTATTTCTGGAGCAGTTGTCATCCTCAGCGATGTTGTACTTGAATGGGAAGAAGCTGTTCAGTCTCTCGATATTGGCTGGTGTGTGACACATGATCTACTTCTATTCTCAGGTATTGACTGGCGAGTGACACTTCCTTCACCAGCTGCAAAGGTTTCACAGAAGAGGGAGCTGCACTTCAATACATCTCTGGCCAACCTGCTGATTTTGCGAGGGAAGGATGTTCAGGAAGCTGACACAAGTGTGTATTAGTAACATCAATTTCTCTTTCTAAAATATTATTGTTATATACATGGAAAGAACCCTTCAGCCAAACTTGTCCATCTTCAGCTTGGCCCATTTAGAACCATAAAAAATTACAGCACAGAAAACTGGCCTATGGCCCTTCTAGTCTGCACTGAACTATTATCCTGCTTAGTCCCACTGACCTGCACCCAGTCCATAGCCCTCCATACTCCTCCCATCCATGTACCCGTCCAAATTTTTATTAAATGTTAAAAATGCCCACATTCACCACTTCAGCTGGCAGCTAATTCCATACTTCCACTATTCTCTGTGTGAAGAAATTCCCGCTCACGTTTTACCTAAACTTTTCCCCTTTCACTCTTAACCTCGTCATCTGGTTTGTATCTCACCCTTCTATGCTGCAGGGAATAAAGTCCTCACCTGTTTAACATTTCTCTGTTAATCAGTTCCTAAAGTCCTGGCAACATCAAAATAAATCTCTGCATTCTTTCAATTTTATTAATAATCTTTCCTATAGTTAGGTGACCAAAACTGCAAGTGCCCTTCTGTTTACAGTGCTTGTCCTACCTCGGTCAGTCCTTACAAAATGCAACATTTCATACTTGTCTGCCTTAAATTTCATCTGTTACTTTGTAGCCTATTTTTCCAGCTGGTCCAGGTCCCTCTGCAAGTTTTGAAAACCTTCTTCGCTGTCTACAACACCTCCAATATTTATATCATTGCCCTTTCCACATGCCTTCTCTATATCCCTCTGTAGAATGCATGCCACATCCTGACTTCAGTTTGGTGGCCTGAATACAACTCCCATCAGTCCTTTTCCCCATACAGTTTCTTAATTCAACCCACAGGGATTCCATATTTTCTGATCCAATATCTCTTTTATCCAAAGATTGAATTCCATTTTGAACCAACAGAACTACCCCACCCACTCCTTCTGCCTACCTTCCTGTCCTTCTGACACACTTGCATCCATGGATATTTAGTTCCCAGCTATGATCTTCTTTCAGCCATGACTCAGTGATGGCCACAATGTCATATCTACCAACTTCCAGCTGTGCTACTAGATCTTCAACCTTATTTCTTATACCATAGGCACTTAAATGCAAGACCATCGGTGCTGTGTTCATCACCCTTTTCAATTTTGTTTCTAAAGTACACCGTTAAATCCTTAATCTTTCGTTTGGAATTTTGCCCTCTCCTTCCTCACAATCTCAATACACCATATACTTGTGTATCTTCTGCCCTATTCACTGCTCTTTCATTTTGGTTCCCATGCCCCTGTCAAACTAATGGAAACTATTCCCAACAGCTCCAGCAAACCTGCCTGCCAAGATATTAGTCACCCACCCGTTCAGGTGCAATGTGTCCTTTTTTTTTACAGGTCATACCCTCTTCAGAAGAGATCCCAATGATCCATGAATTTAGATCCCTGCCCCCTGCACCAACTCTTCAGCCATGCATTCACCTGCCACAACTTCCTCATCTTGTCCTCACTGGCACGTGGCACAAACAGCAATCCTGAGATTACCACCCTTAAGGTCCTACTTTTCAGCTTCCTTCCTACCTCCCTATATTCCCTCTTCAGGACTTCATCCCTGCTCCTAACTATGTAATTGGTACCAACGTGGACCATGACATCTGGCTGCTCACCCTCCCATTTGAGAATACCATGGACTCAATCTGAGATGTCCCTGCCTCTGGCACCTGAGATGCAACATAGCATCCCAGTGTCTTGATCTTGCTCACATATCCTCCTAACTAATCACCTAAATATTGAATCCCCTATGACGAGCTCTCCTTCTCTCTCCCCACCCCCTCCCCCCCCACTTCCCTTTTGAGCTAAGAGGCCAGACTCTGTGCCAGAGACCTGACCATAACGACTTGTCCCTGGTGGATCATTCAGCCACATCCCACCCCACCACCCCCAAAGTATCCAAAGCAATGTACTTATTGTTAAGTGGAGCTCTGTGCTGACTGCCTATTTCCATTACCTCTCACAGTCACCCAGTTAATGGCCTCTTGAGTGTAGCTTCTTGTTTATCACCCCCTCTGCCTATTGTAATATGCAGTTCATGTCTTCTTCATTTCTACATGTTCACGAAGAATGATTTCCCATTTTTCTGTTTGTTCTGAATCACAAACCACAGTCATTATGCCCAGAGTAAAAGCCTTGTTTTCTTTTCACCCCACGTAACATAAATTTTTTGTGGGCACTTTTATAGAGTCAGTATCAGAAAAGTACAGAAGAAACTAATTTAACTTGACTGCTTCTTTGGGCAGGGGTCCATAAACTTTGAAGGGCACCACAGCCTAAAAAGGTTGAGAATGGCTGTTTGAGACTTCCTGTGACTCTCCACCCTATCCATCTCTCTAATGATTTTATAAACCTCCATAAAATTGTTTGTCATTTGGTGTGTTAGGTTAGCTATATTTTCTTCACCTTCAGGAAGAAGAATCTGACGAACTGATATACAAGCAGTTGCTTTAGTAATGTGGAGCACTTTGCATAGCTACATTTCTACTCGTACTGATGTTAATAAAGTTAGATAAAGTTCAAAGTTCAGATTTATACATGACATCTCATACAAAACCCTGTGATTCTTTTTCCCGTGAGCCAAGCAGAATTCTACTTATTAGTAGTGCAAACTGTACTCAAGAAAAAGATAAGGAGACAAAAGAGAAAAATATAAACAAAGAAATGTAAATAAACTGTGCAAATACAGAAAATAAATAATATTTAGTAATCAATAATGTGCAAATTAAGAGTCCTTAAACAAGTCTCTGATTGAATTTGTGGTTGAGGAGTCTGATGGTGGAGGGGGAGCAACTGTGCCTGAACCTGGTGGGGCGAGTCTTGTGGCCCCTGTACCTTTTACTTAATGCAGCAATGAGAACAGAGCATGTGCTGGGTGGTGTGGATCCCTGATGATTTCTGCTGCTTTCCAATGGCAGTGCTCCATGTTGATTTTCTCAGTTGTGGGGAGAATTTTGCCTGTGATGCACTGGCCGTGTCCATTTCCTTTTGCAGGGCTTTATGCTCAGAGGTATTGGTACCCTTATACCAGACCGTGATGTAGCTGGTCAGCACACTTTCTGCTATACATCTGTAGAAGTTTTCCAAGGTTTCCGATAACATACCAAACCTCTGCAAATTCCTGAGGAAGTAGAGGCGCTGACCATATACTGCTCATTACTGTGGTATCATCAAGAAATTTGTAGATGTTGTCATTATCGAGCCACACAGTCATAGGTGTAAAGTGAGGGCAGGGGGCTAAGCATGTAGCCCTGTGGTGCTCCAGTGCTGATGGAAATTGTGGAGGAAATGTTCTTGCTAGTCTGCACTGATTAGGGTGTGGAGGTGAGGAAATCCAAGATCTAATAACACAGTGGAATATTGAGGCCCAAGTCTTGGAGTTTGATGATCAATTTTGAAGGGATGATGGTGTTGAATGCTGACCTGCAGTTGATAAAGAGCATCCTGATGTATTCATCTTTGCTATCAGGATTTTACTGCGGTAGGCAAATTGGAACGGATCCATGTCGCGCACTCAGACAGCAGTTGCTATGCTTCAGCATCAAATACCAGCCTTTCACACTTCATCACGTGTGAGTGCCAGTGGTCAGTAGTAATTTAGGCAGGTCACCACACTCTTCTTGAGCACCTGTTGAGGCCTGTTTGAACCAGGTGGGTACCACGCCCTGTTGGAATGAGATGTTGAAGGTATCTGTGAATACTTGGCCAGCACAGGTTTTTTTGTACTTGGTTGAGTAGTCAGTTTGAACCAGGTGCTTTCCTCAGATTCACTCTCGTGAAAACAGGACGTACATCATCCTCAGATACTGACAGTAGAGGATCATCTGGGGGTTGACAGTGGTGGTTCTTCCTTGTTCTGGGGATCAAATCAGAAATAGAAGGCATTGAGTTCATCTGAGAATGAGGCTTTGCTGTCTCCAGATTACATATCAAATCAAAATTTAATGCCAGAAGCCTGTACCAACTTGTTTTAGAGAATTTGAAACAGAATAATAGAACACATGAACATTGCCTGCAGCAAACATGATGCTCAGATTAAACTAAAACTCTGCCAATTGCACAATTATACACATCCCTCTGTTTGTGTGTCTATCCAGAGGCCTCTTAACTATATTTATCTAATAGTAGGAAATAAAACACATTTTGTCTTTTTTAAACATTATGTAATCTGAGTAACTGAAAAGCAGCATAATAACTGAAGTATAAATTCAGTGGAGAAAAGATTCACCTGGATGTTCCTGGGGCTTGAATTCTAAAGGGAGGCAGGATAGGCTGGGTCTTTATTCCCTGCAGAGTAGGAAGCTCAGGGGTCACGTTGGAGATTTATAAAATCATGAGAGACATGGATAAAGTGAATGCATTTAGAACAAGAGGCCATCAAGATGAAAAGAAAGAGCTGAGGTGAAACTTTCATCAAAGAGCAGCCCATATGTAGAATGAGCTGCCAGAGAAAGGTATGGAAGGGGGTGTGATTTTTGACTTTCAAGACCTTTGGCCACAGATAGTCCCCAACTTAGGATGATCTGACACGATTTTTTGAATTTACAATGGTTTGAATCCATACTGTTCTTTGAATTTTGGCTAGGCTAGGCTATGATGTTCAGTGTTTCCTGATAGCACTGATCCCACTGCCCCACCCTCTCCCGACAGCCCCATGTCAGTCCCCACGCTGATCTCACTGCCCTGCTCTCTCCCACAGCCCTGTGTCCATCCCCACACTGATCTCACTGCCCTGCTCTCTCCCCACAGCCCCGTGTCGGTCCCCACATTGATCCCAATGCCCTTTTTTCAATTAATGATTTTTTTTAGGCTTACAATGGGAGTGCCAGAACACAACCCCATCGTACGTTGACTACCTGTATTGTGCTAAATTCAGGCAAATGGAACTTACCCAGAATGCCACTTGACTAGCTTGGACGTTGGACCAAAGGGCCTGTTCCCTAGTGTCTGGCTCAATGGCTTTTGATCTTGATTTCCATTATTTGCAACCTTTTGCATGGAATAATTTCACACAAATCAAAGGAATATTAATTATTCATCATTATTTTAAACAGAATGGTACAGCATAGAAAAAGGGTTTTTGCCCATTATATCTGAACATGTTGCCCAAATTAAACTAAAATTCTGCTGCTTGTACATAATCAAATGTCCCTCTATGCATCACACACACACGTGTCTGACTGGAAGTCTCTTAACTGTTACTATCACATTTGTTCCCATTCCAGACACCCTCCACATTCTTGTATAAACATCACTAAAGTGACTGACCTCTTTATGTGACATTTTTACCCTCAGAAAAGGATTCAAGACTATCTTCCCTATCAATGCATATCATAATTTTATTAACTTCCATCAGTTTGCCCCTCAGCCTTCGATTTTCCAGAGAAAACAACTCTGGTTTACCAGCATTTTCCCGTAGCACATGCTTTCTAATCCAGTAAATCTCTTCTGTACCCTTTCCCAATCCTCCAAATCCTTCCTGTAATTGAGATTGAGACTCATCTGAAATGACCCTTGATATTAACATGGGACGATAATGTGCTTTTTCAGGTTGCTTTCAGGAACAGGGTCTGTACGCCTCCTGGATGCCTGTAGATTCTGCCTTCAGCCTATGGAGAACGCCCACATCCTTCAATAAGTATGAAAAATCAGCTACTGTTGTCAGCAACAGCCAGTGCCTCCTGAAACCTCTGGACTGTGCGATGAAAAAAGCCTGGGATATGTTTGCTTCCAGGTTGGTGCCTGTCAGGTCAAATTACTGTTAAATTTTAACTTTAGACATTTGTCACGGTAACAGCCCCTTTCAGCCCACGAGCCCATGATCACCAATTGACCCACAACCCCTGTGCCTTTTGAATGGAGGAAGGAATTCAGAGTACGTGGAGGAAATTTATGTAGTAAATATACAGAAATGCTGGAAATGCAGTAAATACACCTCCATTCCCTATACGGAAGGCTTCAAAGTTCTTTGTTTCTTTTTGGACAATAGAACCAACCAGTCCCCCTCCACCAACACTGGCAGAACTTATTCTCACCCTGAATAATTTCTCCTTTGACTCATCTCACTTTCTCCAGGTTAAAGGGGTAGCCATGGATACCCACATAAGCACCTGCTATGCCTGCCACTTTGTTGGCTACATGGAGCATTCCATGCTACAAGCCTACACAGGCTTCATCAATATTTTTTGTTACCTCTTCAAAAAACTCAATTAACCTTGTGAGGCACACCTACCCCTCACAAAGCCATGCTAACTATACTGTTATGGAGTCCAGAGGACCCCAAAAACCAGCAACAATAGATACGCATGACAACACAGGGTTATTTAAACAAAAGTAGTTTTTAATTATAATTCAACAAGAAAACAGAATTAAACTTTAACTTATTACTTAACCTACTTACCTTACCTAACCTACTCAATCCACCACCCACCCCCCCCCCCCACCAATACTAAGCACAGGTGTGTGTAATGTATATTTAAGATTAGAAGAGTTCTTTGGATCACAGTCCAATCTCACTGGTTGCAGGCAATTCTTGTACTGTGAACAAAAGTTAGCATTAACAAAGTTCACCAGGCTTTGGTGTTGAACAGGCAAATGGTCACCACTCAGGAGGGTTCTTGCTGGTTTTCAGAGAGACATTCCTTTTCCAGGACATCCGCAACTGATTCCTTCTCAATCAGTCTTGCTGACAAAACTTGCCCCTTTCAGGGTTCTCCAGATGATCCTCTTTCTTTCAGGTCACCTTTCAGACTGCCAGTCTTCTCCTTTGTCCAGACAGCCTTCCAAAGTTTGCCAGCTTGTCCCTCTGGAACTGATTTCTGTGACTCCTTCTCTCTCTGTTTCACACCCTCCCTCTCTGAGAGCAAAACTATTCTCATCTCTGCCTGCAAAAAATCACCTGCTCTCTCAGGCCAGCTAGATTTTGCACCTTGGTTGCTCTTTCTGCAAAAAGCACCCTGCAAAAGTCCTGCAAATATTCTGTGTTTTTAAAATGTGTGTATGCAAGCTGCTCTAGCAATTCCTCCCAAACCACCTCCAAATACTCTGTCACAATATCCAAGTATACTAAATGCCTGTCCTTAAGAATCCTCTCCAATAGTTTGTACACCACTGACAGAAGGCTCCCTGTAATTCCCAGAATTCTCGCTATTATCTTTTTTTTAATGAGGGGACCCTAATGGCCATTCACCAATCCTCTGGCACCTCCCCTTTGATAATTTTGAAATGCTCTGGCATATGTTTGTCCTTTTAGTCAAATGACAAAAGCATGTTATTTATTTACTTTTTCTCCTTACTTTTTCTCCTTTTGGCTTTCTCACCTCTCAAACCTGCATCATAGAATGTGCTTATGTTCAAGACTTATTTCTGAGCATTAATTTCTCCTTGACTACATCTAAAATTCTACCATATTAGGATCAATTTTTCCAGCAGGGTTCCATGGAAGACGAGAGTTCACAACTGGCTCTTTTTCTCAATACAAGACCTGAGAAATCAGTTGGTTCCATAAAGATTCACTTGAACAAATCGTCATAAGTGCACTTGTGAACTTGTCTTCCAGACTTTTTCTCCTGTCTTAGTGAAAAGTATTGTGCCTCCAAATATTGTATTAGCTTTGCTGTGAATCTTTCTTATTTCTTTCTCCACTAGGTTACTGCTGTTGGGTTTATAAACTAAATCACTTTTATCTTTTGTTTCTTGTTTTCTTAATTTTCTTTCAGGTTTAATCTTGTTTTCCCTTGTTACATGCTTCCTGCAACTACAAGAGATGTTGCCTTGTGGATGTTAAATTGAGATTCTTTCTGCCTTCTCAGCTGGACGTGTATGACGCCATCGCACTAGCTGGAAAGGCATTTAGCTCCATACCATTGAACAATATTTATCCTTCAACCCATGTTACTAAAATAGATGCTCATGTCTTCCTCTTGTTGCTGTTTGTAACAGCTGTCTAGAGGTAAATTGATGCCCATATTACCTATAATTTTAACATTAACTACTTTTCAAAAGAATTTTAGAGTCTACATTAGCTAGGGGATGACCTGTTATTAAAAGGGGCAATGAGAAAAAAAAAATATAAGTCTTTATTTGGAAATAGTTTTGGTTTTAGATGGAAGCCTTGGGGTAAGATTTAGACATTTCTGTTTCTCATATCTTGTTCAGAATTTTTTTTTTTTTGCTTTATCTTTTAGAGCTTACGTGCATCAATATATTAAGCATGGAATTTCGGAAGAAGAATTTCTGGACAGTTTTACAACCATGGAGCAGGTCATTGCTAGTTATTCGAACCTTGGATTATGCCGTTGATGATGGTGCAACTATCTTTAAATTGCGTTTACTCGCTCCAAGTGATTGTAGTATTTTGCAAATTTGACTTGAACATCAGTCACTCCAGGTATTAAGAATTGAAATAATTGTGAGCTTTCAATTTATTTTATGACATTTTAAATTTGTAAAAATAATATTAAAATATATTACAAAATATTTCAGCATTAATTATCTCTTCTACTTTCCTCTTCTGATTGTACAGTTAAGTTTAACAACCAATGAGCATCTCTTTTCTGCTTGAATCAGTGCAAATATTTTGTAGAAAGTGAAGACTTCTATTGCTATCTCAGGAAACAATCTATGAGATTACTTTTCTGAAAAGGGAGCAGTTAACAGCATGTTCACTTTTGGTGAGCAAGGATATGAACAGAACACATGGTCTCGGTGAGCTGTGTCGGTGCTAAGGTTAGGACACCTGAAGTTCAAGTTATATTTAAATTTAGACATACAGCACAGTAATAGGCCCTTTTGGCCCAAAAGCCCATGCCACCTAAATACAAACCCCGTACATTTTTGAAGTTGATTGGCAAATATACCAAATGCAGTGAGAAAGTTTGTTTTGCGGGAAGTTGGGCTAGACATGTCACCCTTAATACAACAAGTAAGACAGTATAAAAGCAGATTTACAGGTTCAGAGAAAAGCATCTTAGTTTTACTAGTGTGATTTCATTCAGGAGCCTGTTTGCTGCATGCAGAATATCTGAACGTCGAGCAAGGAACTCTCCACGTGATACAAAGAATGGAAGTGTAATGGACGGCAAAGAAACCTTTCAAAACTTGCAGAGGGATCTGGACCAGCTGGAAAAAGGAGTTGAAAAATGGCAGATGGAATTTAATGCAGACAAGTATGTGGTGTTGTACTTTGGAAGGACAAACGAAGGTAGGATATACGTGGTAAATGGTGGGTGCCCATGAGCCAGTCTCCAGCAGCCCAGTCTATGTGACTTCTTTCACCACGTCGCCAGCAGCCAATGTGGGTTCCTTGGCTCGAGCCGCCAACAACCTGCTGCCTGTATGTTCTTCAGTCACTGAGCCCCTCGTTGGTCTGCTGCCGTGATCACCGTCCTGTAAGGTTGTTTCCTATGCTTCTGCTTCTAAACGGGTTTGTTCTCCCCAATTCTGGTGCCCTGCTCCGGTCCGCAGTTCCCTTAGTGCCTAAAATCCCTCGAGGCCGCTGCAAGCACCGCCATCTTGGTGCAGTTTCAGGATTTTAAATAAAACACTATCGTCTCCTTTTACAGGCAGTTTAAAGCCTGCACCGAGCCACCGGCATTAGATCCAGCCAGTTGGACCCTTGGGAAGAACACTGTGACTGTTCCACTCTCTGGGTCCACACCTGTGGCAGTACTGCCACTTGATTTGATCGAGGTATATAAAATTATGATGGGTATAGATAAAGCAAGCAGGATTTTTACACTGAAATTAGTTAAGATAAAAAGTAGAAGATATGGTTAAGGGTGAAACAGGAAAAGTTTAAAGAGAACATGAGGAGGAACTTTTATTTGGAAAATTTTATTTTTCAGTTTTTCCAAAACATAGTATCACATCTGAAAAAACTATTCTTTTTAATGTATTTACACTTTCTTTTAGTATAATTCACTTCTCAGGTACAAGCACTATGTCAGCTTACTTGAAATTTCCTTCCCTCCCCACAAAACTTTGAAAATTAAACAACAACTAAAGCAATTAAAGTGACAACAGAAAAATGGTAAA
The DNA here is from genome assembly GCF_036971445.1 of Narcine bancroftii. Taxonomy (NCBI): domain Eukaryota; kingdom Metazoa; phylum Chordata; class Chondrichthyes; order Torpediniformes; family Narcinidae; genus Narcine; species Narcine bancroftii. The sequence continues at coordinate 30,633,890 of NC_091474.1, forward strand.
AATAAAAATAAAAAATGAAATTCAGCATATTGCCAGTCATTCTAATCTACTTCCACTCTGAGGTGCTTCATTGCTGTTGTCTTTATGTATTTTGTTAGCTTTTTAGAATTGTGGGCTATTGTTATAGCTACGCACCAAAGTGCTCTAGATAAGGTTGCCATATTTTGGAAAAAGTATCGTACTTATTTCTTAAATTATATATTATTTTCTCCAAGGGCACACAGTTGTGGAGGGGAGACTTCTTCACACAGAGTGTGATGGGAGTGTGGAACGAGCTGCCAGCTGAAATGGTGAATGCAGGCTCATTTTTGACAATTAAGAAAAATTTGGAGAGGTATATTGATGGGAGAGATATGGACTGTGGCAGGTCAGAGGGACTAGGCAGAATAATAATTTGGAACAGACGAGCATGGCGAGGGGCCTGTCTCTGTACTGTAATTTTCTGTGATTCTCTGGTTCCTACCTCAAATACATCTGGACTTGTCACAGCCACGAATGTCAGATTGACTTTCCAGAGTGAGTCTGCAGAAAGCGACTGGAGCAGACAGCGTCCTTGTCAAGTCCTCCATGCCTGCACAGATCAACTGATCACACACACCTTCAACTCCTATCTGAAACAGGTTGAAGTACCAACTGTCATCTCGCTGCTGAAAAAGAGGCTTGAATGACTCTTGGCCAGTGGCTCTGAAATTCACCAACTTGAAGTGCTTCAAGAGTTTGGTCATAGCTGATGTTAACTTCAATCTCCCTGCCCCCTTTGATCCATTTAGGTTTACTGACCCCTGAAACAGGTTCGCAACAAATACCATCTTCCTGGCCCTTCACTCAACCCTGGAACACTCAGACAACCTAGGACACCTACATCTGACTACTGTTTATTAACTTCAGTTGTGATTTCAATAGGAACAAACAAGCTAATATCCAAGTTATGTGATCTGGGTCTCAGCATCTCTCTCTGCAGTTGGATGCACAACTTTTTATCTGGCAGGCTGAAATCAGTGAGGATCAGTGACAGCATCTCCTCCATGACGATTTGCAACACTGGGGCGCCACAAGGCTTTGTACTCAGGGTGCTACTGTACTCTATGCATATGTGACTGCGTGGCCAAACATTTCTGGGCCAGTCCCCATCTGGTTGATGCGGTGGTGAAGAAAGTATTTGGAATGATTGCCTTTATTGAGCCTAGTACTGAGTGCAAAAGTGTTGATTCAAGTTCAAAATCAAAATCAAATTTATTGTCAGAGTCCATACATGACATCACTCAAAACCTGAGATTGTTTATCCTGCAGGCCAGGCAGAATTTCTACTTATCAGTAGTATAAACTGTACTCAAGAAAAAGAAATGTATACAAAAGAGAGAAATGTAAACAAACTATGCAAAGCAGAAATTATTCAGTAATAAATAATGCGAGAACAGAGCATAGGTGGTATGGATTCTTTATGATTTCTGCTCTCCAACAACAGGGTTCCATGTAGATGAAACTGCATTCTACAGTCCTTGGTGCAAAACATGCAGACTCATGACTAGACATTACAAATACACAGACAAACAATACAAGAGCAGGACAAGTATTCATCTACACAAATAAATAAATATTGTTTGATGAATATGAGACTATTGGATGGCTAGTGTGAGCAGTTCCTTGGGTCATTCAGCATTCTCACTGCCCGTGGGAAGAAGCTGTTCCTCAGCCTGGTGGTGCTGGCTCTGATATTCCTGTATCTTTTTCCCGATGGGAGCAGCTGCTGTGTGCAGATGGAAGGGGTCCTCAATGGTTTTGCAAGCCATCTTCAGACAACAATTCCATTATTTCACATGGATGATGGGAGAGAGACACCATTGGTCCTCTCTGCCACTCTTTCGGTCCTGTGGATTGACCTCCGATCCATTTCCCTGTAGCAACCATACCACATGATGATACAGCCAGCCAGGATGCTCTCGGTAGAGCTCCTGCAGAAGGATGACATGGTGGCTGGTAGCCTCGCCCACTTCAGTGTTCTCAGGAAGCGCGGTTGCTATTGCACCTTCTTGACAAGTTTGGAGATGTTGACTGTCCATGATGGATCACTAGTCAAGTGAACCCCAAGGAGCTTGCTGCTTGCTATTCTCTCCACTAAAGAGTTACTGATGTGCAGTGGAGGGTAGTCATTCCTGGTCCTCCTGAAGTTCGCAATCATTTTGTCCATGTTGAGACTCAGGTTGTTGCTCGTCCAGCACTGCACAAGCCTTTCAACCTTCTCTGTGTAAGTCATCTCATCATTGTTGCCGATGAGGCCAACTACCGTTGCGTCATCCACAAACTTTATTATCCTGTTGGATCTGAACCTGGCAGTGTAGTCGAGTTAGCAGTGTGAACAGTGGCGGACTGAGCGCACAACCCTGAGAGATGCCAGTGCTCGGTGTGATGAGGCTCGAGATTTTGCTGCCAACTCAGACTGTGGTCTTTCAATCAAGAAGACAGATCCAGTACCTTCAAAGAGATTTCACCACTAGTCTCATCTTCCTCTTTGCTCTCAGTATTTTGCAGGGACCATTGCCTTTGTAATTCCCTGGTCCACTCCACCAACCAATCCTTTCCTTTTTTTTAAAATTTTTTTATTTTTCACACTATAAACCATATTGACCAAGATACATACAGACATTTTTTTTCTTGAATATATACAGTGTCATTTTCTCCCCCTTTTTCCCCCCTCCCTTCCCTCCCTCCCTCAACCCCTTTCCCATTTATTTGAAGTTCAATCTATAAGATACATTAAACCCGTTAAACAATGTTGTCACTTAATAAAAACAAACAAGAAATTTTACTGAGTCATTTTTTTTCGTTATCTTCTCCTTCTGTCATTTTAGGTGGTGGAAGTCCATGGTAGGATTTCTCTATTGTATTTCATGTATGGCTCCCATATTTGTTCGAATATTGTGATGTTATTTCTTAAATTATATGTTATTTTTTCTAATAGAATACATTTATTCATTTCTATGTACCATTGTTGTATTCCCAAGTTGTCTTCTAATTTCCAGGTTGACATAATACATTTTTTCACTACAGCTAGGGCTATCATAACAAATCTTTTTTGTGCTCCATCCAAATCGAGTCCAAATTCTTTATTTCTTATATTACTTAGGAGGAAGATCTCTGGGTTTTTTGGTATATTGCTTTTTGTGATTTTATTTAATATCTGGTTTAGATCTTCCCAAAATTTTTTCACTTTCTCACATGTCCAAATTGCATGAATTGTTGTTCCCGTTTCCTTTTTACAGCAAAAACATCTGTCTGATACTGTTGGGTCCCATTTATTTAACTTTTGAGGTGTGATGTATAGCCTGTGTATCCAGTTATATTGTATCATGCGTAACTTCGTGTTTATTGTATTTCTCATAGTTCTGGAGCATAGCTTTTCCCATGTTTCATTCTTTATCTTTATGTTTAGATCTTGTTCCCATTTTTGTTTAGGTTTACCGTTTGTTTCCTCATTCTCCTTTTCTTTCAGTTTGATGTACATGTTTGTTACAAATTTTTTAATTATCATTGTGTCTGTAATCACATATTCAAATTTGCTTCCTTCTGGTAACCTCAGACTGTTTCCCAATTTGTCCTTCAAGTAGGTTTTCAGTTGGTGGTATGCAAACATTGTATCGTGAGTTATATTATATTTATCTTTCATTTGTTCAAAGGATTATAATTTATTTCCCGAAAAACAATTTTCTATTCTTTTGATCCCTTTTCTCTCCCATTCTCTAAAGGAAAGGTTATCTATTGTGAAAGGGATTAGTTGATTTTGCATCAATATTAGTTTTGGTAGTTGGTAATTTGTTTTATTCCTTTCTACATGAATCTTCTTCCAAATGTTGAGCAGATGATGCAATACCGGTGAATTCCTACGTTGCACCAATTTTTCATCCCATTTATATAATATATGTTCAGGTATCTTCTCCCCTATTTTATCTAGTTCTAATCTGGTCCAATCTGGTTTTTCCTTTGTTTGATAAAAATCTGATAGGTATCTTAATTGTGCGGCTCTATAATAATTCTTGGTAGTTGTAAGCCACCTTGTTTGTACCATTCTGGTAATTTATCTAGTGCTATCCTCGGTTTCCCCCCTTTCCATAAGAATTTCTTTATTATTTTCTTTAACTCCTTGAAGAATTTCTCTGTTAGGTGAATTGGTAATGACTGAAATAGGTATTGTATCCTTGGGAAAATGTTCATTTTAATACAGTTTATCCTTCCTATCAGTGTTAGTGGTAAGTCTTTCCAATGCTCTAAGTCGTCTTGTAATTTTTTCATTAATGGATAATAATTTAGTTTATATAGATGGCCGAGATTTTTATTTAGTTGTATACCTAGGTATCGCATTGCTTGTGTTTGCCATCTAAATGGTGATTCTTTCTTGAACTTTGTGAAATCCGCATTATTCATTGGCATTGCTTCACTTTTATTTGCATTGATCTTGTACCCCGATACTTCTCCATATTCCTTCAATTTCCTATGTAATTTTATTGATATTTCTGGTTCTGTTAAGTATAGTATAACGTCATCTGCAAATAGACTGATTGTATATTCCTTCTCTTTTATTTTTATCTCTCTTATTTTATTTTCTGTTCTTATCAGTTCTGCTAGTGGTTCTATAGCTAACGTGAACAGTGAAGGAGATAGTGGACATCCCTGCCTTGTTGATCTGCTTAAGTTAAATTGTTTTGATATATATCCATTTACTGTCACTTTCGCCAATGGCCCCTTATACAATGCTTTAATCCAATTAATATATTTCTCTGGTAGGCTGAATTTTTGTAGTACTTTGAATAAATAATTCCATTCTACCCTGTCAAAGGCCTTCTCTGCGTCTAAAGCAACCGCTACTGTTGGAGTTTTATTTCCTTCTACTGCATGAATTAAGTTAATAAATTTACAGATATTGTCCGTTGTTCGTCTTTTTTTAATAAATCCAGTTTGGTCTAGATTTACTATTTTTGGTACATAGTCGGCCAAACTGTTTGCTAATAGTTTAGCTATTATCTTATAATCTGTGTTAAGTAGAGATATTGGTCTATATGACGCTGGTGCTAGTGGATCTTTCCCTGTCTTTGGTATTACTGTAATTATTGCTGTTTTGCATGAATCTGGTATGTTTTGTGTTTTATCAATCTGGTTGATTACTTCCAGGAGGGGAGGAATTAATAAGTCTTTAAATGTTTTATAGAATTCTATTGGGAATCTATCCTCTCTTGGTGTTTTATTGTTCGGTAGTTTTTTTAATATCTCCTGTAATTCTTCTATTTCAAATGGTTTTATTAATTTATTTTGCTCTTCTGTTTGTAATTTCGGTAGTTCAATTTTAGTTAGAAATTCATCTATTTTGTCTTCTTTCCCTTCGTTTTCTGTTTGATATAGTTGCTCATAGAATTCCTTGAAGTTTTCATTGATCTCCGTTGGATTATATGTAATTTGTTTGTCCTTTTTCCTTAATGCCAATACCATTCTTTTAGTTTGTTCTGTCTTAAGCTGCCACGCTAGGATTTTGTGCATTTTTTCTCCTAGCTCATAATATTTCTGTTTTGTCTTCATTATGTTCTTCTCCACCTTATATGTTTGTAGTGTTTCATATTTTATTTTTTGTCTGCCAATTCTCTTTTTGTTGTATCTTCCCTTGTTGCTAGTTCTTTTTCTGTACTTACTATTTCCCTTTCCAGCTGTTCTATTTCCTGATTGTAGTCCTTCTTCATCTTAGTTACATAACTTATTATTTGCCCTCTGATGAACGCTTTCATTGCGTCCCATAGTATAAACTTATCTTTCACTGATTCCGTATTTATTTCAAAGTACATTTTAATTTGTCATTCAATGAATTCTCTAAAATCCTGTCTTTTAAGTAGCATGGAGTTTAATCTCCATCTATACATTCTTGGTGGGATGTCCTCTAGCTCTATTGCCAATAACAGGGGTGAGTGGTCCGATAATAGTCTAGCTTTATATTCTGTTTTCCTAACTCTCCCTTGAATGTGGGCTGATAACAGGAATAGGTCTATCCTTGAGGATGTTTTGTGTCTATCCAAATAATATGAATATTCCTTTTCCTTTGGGTGTAGTTTCCTCCATATATCCAAAAGTTGCATTTCTTGCATCGATTTAATTATAAATTTGGTTACTTTGTTCTTTCTGTTAGTTTTTTTTCCAGTTTTATCCATGTTTGAGTCCAAATTAAGGTTAAAATCCCCTCCTATTAGTATGTTCCCTTGCGTATCTGCTATCTTCAAAAAGATATCTTGCATAAATTTTTGATCTTCTTCATTAGGTGAGTATACATTGAGTAAATTCCAAAATTCTGAATATATCTGACATTTTATCATTACATATCTCCCTGCTGGATCTATTATTTCCTCTTCTATTTTGATTGGTTAATTTTTATTGATTAATATAGCTACTCCTCTGGCTTTTGAATTATATGATGCTGCTGTTACATGTCCTATCCAATCTCTCTTTAATTTCTTGTGTTCCACTTTAGATAGATGTGTTTCTTGTACGAATGCTATATCAATTTTTTCTTTTTTCAGTAAATTTAACAGTTTCTTCCTTTTGATTTGGTTATGTATTCCATTAATATTTAAAGTCATATAGTTCATCATAGTCATTTCATACTTTGTTTATCTTTCCTTTCCACTTCCTCATCACCACCTTCCCTTCTTATCCATTTCTGCTTTCTTTTTTTGAACACATTTTAAGACAACATTTCTGAAACATAAAATATTTCCACTATTCTCATATCTAAAATTGCTTTAACCCCAATAGTCCCTCCCCTTTCTGAGTTGCCCTTTGTCCCTTGTTGGGCAACTACATCTCCCCTCTCCATTTGGATTTGTGAATCCGCTCGCAAGCGTCAACTGATTTCGCAGTGACTGTTATTCTTCCCCACCCAGCCCCCCCAAAAAGATTTTAATCTTCATATATAACAAAGGTTACTCTCTTAATTCCCTCCTTACTTCCATTCTTCCCTTTCTTTCCCTTCTTAGTTCTTACTTATACTCTATTTTTTTTATATATATATATACATATATAGTTTGTTGTCAATTTTGTTCTTGTTAAATTTCTTCTGTTTTGTAGTTGTTCTGCAAATTTTTGTGCTTTTCCTGGATCCGAGAATAGTTTGCCTTGCTGCCCCGGGATAACTATTTTAAGTACCGCTGGGTATTTTAACATAAATTTATAACCTTTTTTCCATAGGGTCGTTTTTGCTGCATTAAACTCCTTCCTCTTCTTCAGGAGTTCAAAACTTATATCTGGATAGAAAAAAATTTCTTGACCCTTGTATTCCAGTGGTTTTATTGTCTTCTCTTATTTTTTTCATTGCCTTCTCCAATATATTTTCTTGTATATCTTAGGAATTTTACTAGAATGGATCTTGGTTTTTGTTGTGGTTGTGGTTTAGGGGCTAATGTTATGTGTGCCCTTTCTATTTCCATTTCTTCCTGTAATTCTGGTCTTCCTAGGACCCTGGGGATCCATTCTTTTATAAATTCTTTAATATTTTTACCTTCTTCATCTTCCTTAAGGCCCACTATATTTATATTGTTTCTTCTATATAATTTTCCATTATATCTATCTTCTGAGCTAACAGCTCCTGTGTTTCTGTAACTTTTTTTATCAGATTCTTCTAATTTCTTTTTTTAAGTCATCTACCTCCATTTCTATGGCTGTTTCTCGTTCTTCCACCTTGTCCACTCTTTTTCCTATATCTGCCATGATCATCTCTAATCTATTCACTTTTTCTTCTGTACTTTTTATTCTTTTTATTTCACTGAATTCTTGTGACTGCCATTCTTTTACTGTTTCCATATATTCTTTAAAAAAAATATATCCATGTACTTGCCCTTCCCTTCATCTTCCATTTCTCTGTGTTCTCCCTCCTCTTCTTCTGAGTCCACTCCAGGATCTGTGTCCTTTACCTCTGTCTCTTCTGGTTTTCTTGTTGGGTTGTTTATTTTATTTTGTTGGGTATTCTTGTTCTTCTTATTTTTATTAAAAGTGTCCTGGTGTTGATCTTCTTCCTCTGGGTTGGTCATCTGTTGTTTCTTTGATTTCCTATTTGTATTCTCTTCCTTCTTGTTCTCGTTATTTTCTATGTTTTCCTGTTGAGAGTCTTGCTGTTGTGTTGTACTTGTCTGTTTCAGCTGTGGAGATTTACTCCTCAGTTGGTCCCCCCTCCCGTCGGTGTTATTTTTGTCTTGCGCATCGTGCATGCGCGATTCCACACTTTTGTTTGGCTCTGTGAGCCATTTTTGTAGTCCTAAGTTCGGGGTTTCCACTGACCTCAGGGAGCGGGCTTCTCTCTCCACGGCGGGCCTAATTTTCTCCACACTTTCACTTTCAATTTGTTATGGTTTCTGTGTTAGTGCCTTTGTTTTTTTCTCTACCTTTTTTTTTACTTTTCTGGAGAGGGCTGGAGTTCCCCTACCGGCCTCTACTCCATCACGTGACTCCTTCAACCAATCCTTTCCTTGTGGCACTTTCCCTTGCAGTCACCAGCAATGCAACATTCTTACCATCCAGTGACACAAACAGTCTTTCTAGGTGAAGCAGTGATTCACTTCCACTTCTCCTTTGCTGTACATAGCGTGGTCTCCTCTACCTTGAAGGGACCAGAGATTGGGGAGCAGAAGAAAGCACAAAATCCGAGGTGCTGGAATAGAGCATGCAAAGAACATTACCGCACTCTACAGGCCCTTCGGCCCATGATCTTGTGCCGACTATTTCAACCAACTCAAAAAATGAAACATTCCCTACTTCATAACACTCTATTTGTCATGTATCCATGTGCCTGTCTAAGGATCTTTTAAAAGCCCCTATTGTTCCAGCCTCCACCACCACCCCTGGCAACATATTCTAGGTGCTTACAACTCTGTGTAATAAATGAGGCCCTGATTGAGTTTGTTGTTGCTGATGGTGGAAGGGTAGCAGCTGTTCCTGAACCTGGTGGTGCGGGTCGTGTGGCACCTATACCTCTTTCCTGATGGCAGCAGCGAGAACAGAGCATGTGAACGGCGGTATGGATGATTGCTGCTACTCTTTGACGGCAGCATTCCTGTACATGTTCCCATTGGTGGGAAGGATTTTGCCTGTGATGTCCTAGGTTGTGTTCACTACCTTTTTCATGGCTTTACGCTGAGGGGTATTGGAGTTTCTCTATGAAGTTCTCAGGATCATCCCCATCCCAACACAAAACCTCTAATGGCATACCCACCAGATACTGTAGTCCCGGTGTCTGTCCCCATACCAGACCATGATTAGTACGATCTGGACCAAGCAATAAGCTGCTGGAGAAACAGCAGGCCATGCAGTATCCATAGGGAGAAATTATAATTCGGGATCATCTGAGTTCAGTCAGTAGGGAGACCTGGCATGCCATTTCTGCCATTATTATTCTTCATCCCATTCTCACTCTGACCACCTGGGCTGTGTGATGTTTCTTTTATTACAATAAAGAAACTTGGGTTCTTTTTCAAACAACTAGATTTATTAACTAAGCAACCAGAACACACGCATGCAGACCTTATGGGAAGGCATCCATCTACTAAAGATGCAACAACATTCACAAGATGTAACATTCCCCAGATGCTGCACACTTCATCTCTGACTCCTCCTGGTGGTAGCACTCTATCACGACATCCCCTTTCCTTGAGATGTTTAATCAAACTTGACAGATTGATACAGTATTCTTTCAATTTAAAGTTCAACAAAAATATAACATGAACATCAACAGCACAAACAAGTGTGCAGTTCTTTTTCTTTATAGATTCAGTCTGTCAGGTGCTTTGAAAACTTGTGTGGATCTTCATAACACAGGTGCTTGTGTCAGTTCTGCTGCTCCATTACTGTTTAGCATGGGTGGTGTTTCCTCTGTTTCTGTGCAGGCCAAATCCTCTGCATTTTATCTGCAGTATCTCTGGTATTTTCATTCCAAGATGCCCCTCATGTACTCCTTTCAGCATCTCTTGTTGCAGTGATTGAGGAATGACAATTCTGAAGCCCATTGACAACAGTCAGCTCAGCTCTGATGTTGTAGTATGGGTGACATTCATCTCTAGGCCATTCTTCATTCAGATACTTGATCTGCTGTAGAACGGTGTCCTTTCAAGCAGCTGTGATCTGCTTGAATTTCATGTCAGATAAGGGAAGATATTCAATGATTAGATCTGTCTCTGTAGAATGCTCCTTGTGTGCTTCACTCTGCATTGTGATGCGTAAAAGAACGTCAAAAGTACTGGTACTGTAGTTAGAATAGTCTTTTGTCGTCCCATTCCTCCTCATGGTTGTCTGTCCACTTGAAATCACATTTATTCTGTTACAACTTCCCTAGGTTCATTGTTTTGGAAGTCAGGTTTGGTATGAATTTACCAGTGAAATTGATGATTTCCAGCACTCTTAATGTACTCTTTTTGTCAATGGGTCTAGGCATCTCTAAAATTGCTTTCACCTTGCCCTTGTCTGGCTCTCCACCCGCCTCTGACAGTTTATCTCCCAGAAAGGAGATTTCCTTCACACCAAACTGACATTTTTGTCTGTTTAACATTAATCCATGCTTCTGAATGCTTTGTAGCACTTTGATGAGCCTTTCTTTGTGTGGATTTCCATGGAATCATGTCATTCATGTTCACATATACCCCATTTATGCCTTCTATAATGTGATTCATTGTCCTGTGGAACACTTACAGAGTTGAGGAAATCCCAAAAGGTATCCTCAGATAGTATTGGCCAAATGGTGTATTAAATGTACAGTATTTTGTGCTGTCATCATGCAGTTTTATTTGCCAGAAGCCCTGGCATGCATCTAATTTAGTGAACAGCCATCTCACTTGTAATTTCATCCCTGGTTGGAATCTGATAATGTTCCCTCTTTATATTTGGCATTCAAGTCTTTTGGGTCCATCTGCATGCATAGGCCACTGTTCTTCTTTTTGACACACACCATTGAATTCACCCATTCTGTGGTCTCCTTCACTTTATGACCCCTAGTGCTATCATTCGGTTGAGTTCCTGCTTGAGCTTTTCTTATAGTGGTACTGGAATCCACCTCAGAGCATGCACTACTGGCTGTGCATCCTCTTTTAACTATATCTTATAGGTGAATGGTAGTGTGACAGAATATGTTGTGTTTTATATTGTATATAGGTTTTGGGAGATAAAGTGTGGAAGGTTTTTTGTGCAAGTCACATACAAACATTTCAAAACAGATCTCTTTTAAAATACTGGAGCTCTGCTCAAGCTAGGCAGGCTGGCTCTGACAGCCTTTGAAAAAAACTTTGAAGAGTGCCCAAGGGACTTCACTAATGGATTGTATATTTCAAAAGCAACAGATGAAAGAACTCGTCAGAGCTGCAGGCTGAGTGCAGTTTGCTGTTCTAAGAGGGTCCTGTGGTTTTTGCAAGCAGAGAAGGAGTAAAAACAGGCTTTTCTCTGAGTGAGAGAGAGAATTCAGTTCTGCAATTTTACAGTTCAGCAGCAGCAGCTAGGACTGGAACAGGACAAGCTGGCAAACTTGTGGAAAAACCCCATTTTGAAGAAAAGTTGTGAGTACTTAGTTCAGCTTGGTCAAAGCCCTTGCGGTCCATACAAGAAGAGAAGACTGGCTGCCAAATGTTTCACTTGAAATAGGGGAAACAAAAAGGAACTCTGTGGTGACCTGAAAGAAAGAGGTTATTATCTGGAAAACCCTGATGGGCAAGTTTCTTCAGCAAGACACTGATGTGGCTGATTAAAAGGAATCAGTTTTGTGGGTGTCCAGCGAACAACAAATCTCTCTCTGAAAACCGACAAGAAACTTCCTGAGAAGTAACCATTTACCTTTCAAGCACCAAAGCCTGGTGAAATTCATAAATGTTTAATTCTGTGCACAGTATAAGAATTGCCTGCAATCAGTGAACTTGGAGGAGTGGAGAAATGAGATTTGACTGTGAATTAAAGAACTTTTCTAAACTTACACATATAATACATACACATGCGCTTAGAATTAGAAGGGGGTTAAGTAAGTTAATAGTGATAAGTTAAAGTTTGATCCTATTTTCATGTTTAAAGATCATTGAAAGCAACTTTTGTTTAAGTAACCATTTGTCTTGGTGAATATCTATTGCTGCTGGGTTTTGGGATCCTCGGCTCATAACAGGTAGAACTCCAAACCCCTTGAAGATGTCAAGAAATTGATCCGGCATCTCCTCTAAACTGTTCTGTACATGGTAACTGTTAATGTGATATACCCTCTTGATTAGGTTTAAGTATTCACATGCTTTGTCATCAAGCAGTGAAGAATGTCCATCATGGACGTCTGAATCTGAGGAAGTGTTCTTTATCTTTAACTTTCACCTTGAGTTTACATGTACCTTTTATGTTGAGGCTCTGTCCATTGTAGGCTTTGAGCTGTACAGGATTTGCATGGATGTATGGCTTTACCTTCATTGCCCTGATGTCGCGCTCACAGATCAAATTGATCTTTGCCCCTGTGTCTAGCTTGAAAGGAATATTTGTTCCATTTGTATGCAATGACACAGTTCACCTATCCTGTTTGATACTGTTCATTTCAGGCACTTCCATGCCCATGAAAAGTGTATCACTGAGAACAGTGTCTTCTATGAAAAAAATTGCTTTGCATCTGATTCTGCCCTTCGCACTGATTACAGACTTTTTCATAAGCTGGTCATTGCTTTGGCACATGCTTAGTGCCGCATCGTTTACTATTTAATGTCTCTCCATCTTTTTGTTGGTTTTATCCCATTTTTTGTTTATGTGTGTCCAGGCACTCTGGCTATGCCTATGTCTTCATTTTCAATGGCTTTTACACCATAACTGAACTGCACTGGTGTGGCATATCTTCACAGTTCTCACCAATCTAAGCTCTGTCTCTTGCAGCAACCTTTCTGTCCCTTTCTTTTCAATAATCCAAACACAATTTGATCATGGATCATTGAATCTTGCAGCGGTCCAAAATTGCATGTTCTTGCTTTTAGTTTTAAGTCTGTTTAAAAAAAAAATCAAAGCTCTCTCCCTGTAGCTGTGTTCTCGAGCAAAACACGTACCTCTCGAAGGTTTCATTTTTCTTTGGTGAACAGTGTTCATCAAACATCTTGATTACCTTGTCTAATTTACTCTGATCTTCTGCCTTGGCAAAAACAAATGTTGAAAACCTCTAGAGCTTGTGGTTCTGCCACGGTTAGTAGTATTGCAATCTTCCGTGAATCAGGTTGTCTATCAATTCCAATCACTTGCGGGAAAAGCATAAATCTTTACTTAAACAGCTGCCACTCGTGATTGCTATTTCCAGTTCAATTTACAGTGTTAGGAGTTTTTAAACCTTCCATATTTTCTCCGCTGATATCAATTGTTACTATGCACACTGTGGTGTTTTTTTTAACCTTTTCTTCCAGCAGAACTTGGCTGTTTCATCCACTCCTGGTACCATGTGATTTTTATTACAATAAAGAAACTTGGGTTCTTTTCAAAACAACTAGATTTATTAACTAAGTAACCAGCACTAAAAGCAGAACACACACATACAGACCTCATGGGAAGGCATCCATCTTGAATCTACTAAAGATGCAGCAACATTCGCAAGATGCAACATTCCCCAGATGCTGCACACTCCATCTCTGACTCCTCCTGGTGGTAGCACTTTATCAATTCAGGCTGTTCCAATGAGGCCAAAGGCAACCTGCCATGGAATGGATTATGTGTGTTAATTGGTTTGGGCTGGCCCACCCCCTGATGACACTCTCCCCTGGACTCCTCCCCTGGGACCGAGGCCCTTCCCTAGCTTGGATCCGGTCCAGCTCAAGTGTTCTGTTCAATAAAGCCTATCGTTCCCCTCAGTCTTTGTGGTTATTGGGGCAACTGGTAGTGCCCAACACAACTGTTACTTTCTAATAAGTAAAAATACACTGAAATGCTGGAGGAACTAAGTCGGTCTTTCGGCATCCACAGTCTGCTATGGATGCTGCGAGAGTGGCTGAGTTTCTCCAGCATTTTGGTGCGTTTTTACAACCATCACAGCATCTACAGAATGTCATGTTTTACTAAGTTCACCTTTCTGCCGGGACACAGCAGCGTGGCCTCAATATTGAAGTTTACAACTTCCAGCAAGTTGATTTCTGTTCTGTATCAATCATCCATCAGTCACGTGTTTATTTTTCTTCCAGGTTATTTTCCTTGTCTGTGAGTGGAGGACCTGAGCTGACAGGCTTGTCCTTGGTTCTGGAAACGTTTCGGGAGGAGGCTCCCACCCAAAACGTTGAGCGACCACCTCCAGTGATTCTGCATCAGCCGCTGTCCCTTTGCCCAAGATTGTAGCGTTTGCAGTTCGTGTTTCTCATTTCCATCATTGGGGTTGATGGGATTCGCTGCTGTTGCGGCAGGAGGCTGACCAACACCTGTCCTGGCTGGCGTGGCACGCCACTTATCATAATGTCTTTGGCTTGGCTTCGCGGACGAAGATTTATGGAGGGGGTAAAAAAGTCCACGTCAGCTGCAGGCTCGTTTGTGGCTGACAAGTTCGATGTGGGACAGGCAGACACAGTTGCAGCGGTTGCAGGGGAAAATTGGTTGGTTGGGGTTGGGTGTTTCCTCCTTTGCCTTTTGTCAGTGAGGTGGGCTCTGCGGTCTTCTTCAAAGGAGGTTGCTGCCCGCCAAACTGTATAGGAGCAGAAATAGGCTATTCAGCCCATCGAGTCTGCCCCCACCACCACGCCTGCCAGCCCCTCCTTCGGGGAGGAAGGTGTGCGCCCCACGAAGATGGCTTCACGAGGAAGTCCCCATGCTCTTGGTTCCAGCCCTCGGTCACAGGCTGGCGTGCGCAAGGCGTTGGGTGGAACACGGCCACGGGGTGTGCGGGGAATGAGGGAACAGCGCTCCTGCGGAGAGCAGGAGCCGAGGAGATGTGTCAAGAACTTCAATTGGTGAGGCGCTTTTGTGTGCGAAGGAATGAAAAGACGGAGCTGTAAAGAACTTGTCAATATTGAATCGATTTGCAAAGCGGAAACGCCTCAATTCTGCTGAAGTTTCTGCACTGGGCGTGGATGCTTCGACTGGTTGAGAAAGAATCTGATTGAGTCAGTTGCCCCGAGCCCAGCCCAAGGGAAACCTGCGGCGCTCAAGACGGGCAGATGGACGGTGGGATCAGGTGCAGCCACTGACAGGAAGCAAGTCCTTCAGCTTTGAAACTCTGTAAAAGCACAACGTTGGAGAAACTCCGGCGGCCAAGTCTGAAGTCTCATCATGTCGCTGACACTGTTTCTTAAAAAGATTTCTAACCTCAGTGGCAAATATGACAGACTCGTTCAAGTCACCTTCCGAGGTCAGTATGTGCACACCTGACTGCGCTTGGCTCGGCGGGAGGCTTGTGCGTCTGGGAATTGGGAGACGCGACCGACACCGGGACTCCGGCATCTGGTGGATGTGCCACTGGAGGAGGTCTTGTCTTGGGATGGGGAATGGTCTCGGGAACTTCAGCTGCCCACCGTCTCGTCAACGCCGGTTCGGTCGATGAAGATGAATAATCATCGTGTTAAAGGGGCTTTTGAAGGACATGCGGGGGGAGGGGGTCAGCCAGCCCATGTTTGAGACCCTTTGCTTCCTTTTGTTACACTCTATGTTCAACACTTGGAAGAAGTAGCAAGGGCACAGAATGTATTGTGGGCGGACAAGGTCCAACCAGGAGTGGCTCTCTGCAACCTTAGATTGAATCATGTAGGAACGGCATAGCTGGCAGACGAGATGTCTGGCAGGTAGAAAGGATTAAAACAAAATTAACCATGCCTTCCTGCTACAGAGGCATTTGTTCATTTCAGCATTGTGACCACAACCAATCTTTCACGAACATCCTCCATTGTGTATGTGTATGTGCCCTGTTAGTGTGTTAAATGGAATCAACTCCAAAAAGATTTTTCAGCTCAAAACTATCCACAGATGAGGCACTGTGGACCAAAGTACATATCCACAATGTAACTTTGTGCTCTGGCATTTAGAGTCATGCAGGCAGCGCCAAACTGGCTCTTTGCCTAACTCATCCCTGCTGACCACGTGGTATTCTGGGGTGGTCCATGTGTCCACATTTGACCCATGTTCTATCTAAACCCTTCCTATCTATCCAAATATCTTTTGAATGTTGAAATTGTACCACTTAATTAGTTTCCTCTAACAGCTCATTTTAGAAATGGATGACCCTCTTGTTTGAAAAGGTGTTCCTCAGGCCCCTCTTTAAATCTATTCCTCTTGTTTTATATAGCCCAACTGTTACAGGCCCAGAGGACCCCAAAACCCATCATCAATAGAAATTCACCAAGACAAATGGTAACTTAACAAAAGTTACTTTTAATTTTCTTAAACATCAACACAGGATCAAACTTTAATTTATCGCTATTAACCTAACTTCTAATTCTAAGTGCACATGTATGCAATGTGTTCAGGAAAGTTCTTTGGTTCACAGTCCAATCTCACTTCTCACTCCTCCAAGTTCACCAGTATCAGGCAATTCCTATACTCTGCACAGAATTTAACATTTATAAAATTTCACCAAGCTCTGGTGCTTAAAGGTAATTGGTTATCACTCAGGAAATTTCTTGTTGGTTTCAGAGAGAGATTTATTGCTTGTTGGACACACACAAACTGATTTACTTCTATCAGTCACTTCGTTGTCTTGCCGAAGAAACTTGCCACATCAGGGTTTTCCAAGTGATAATTTCTTCTTCCAGGTCACCACTGAGTTCCTCTCGTTTCCCTTATTTTAGGAGAAATGCTCTAGCCAGCCATTTCCTCTTGTAAGGACTACAAGGGTTTTTAACAGGCTGAACTCAGAACTCACAACCTGTCTTCAAAATGGGGTTTGAAACAGCTTGCCAGCTTGTCACGTTCCAGTCTCAAAAGCCACTGCAAAACTGAATTCCAACTGAATTCTCTCTCTCCCTCAGTGAAAGCCTGTTTGGTCAATTCTCTATCTCTCCTTGCAAAACCACATGACCTTCTTGCAGGACTCCCAGACCCAGTCTCTATAAAATCTTATCAGCCTCTGAGCATGGAATGTTTCATTTGCACCTGCTTTTGAAGTTCCTTAGCAAAGCATTTCCAAAATATTTTTTATTGTCTTTGCAAATGCACTCGGTGCCTCAGCATTTACCTGTACTTTCAGCACAGCTCGTGCATTTTAAATTAGATGTGAAGTGTTACTCTGTTTATAGTGACCTACACTAACCCCCCCCCATCTATCACTTAAAAAACATTTATATATATATATATAAAATATAATAAAACCCATCACATCAACCATGGGGAAAATACTCTGACTATTTACCTTAACTATGCCCATCATAATGTTATAAACCTCTACAAGATCATCCCTCAACTTCCTGGAATCCAGGAAGAAAGGCTATTCCTGCCTCTCTGTACAATTCAAATATACCAATCACAGAAACATTCTCGCGAAGCTTTTCTGCACCCTTTCCAGAGTAATGATATCTTTCCAATATTTGGGTGACCAAATTGCACACAATATTCCGTGTGGACTCAGCAATGCTGTGCTTTAATTAAAACATGACACCCTGCTCCTGCACTCAGTGACCGACCAATGAAGGAAAGCACACCAAACTCTGCCTTCACTACTCTGTCCACCTGTGTTGCCAGTTTCATGGAACTATGTACTTGCACTACCAAGTCATTGTTCAATAATGCTCCTGAGGGCCCCACCATTTACCTTGCCCTGGTTTATCCTACCAAAGTGAAAAATGAAACGTCTCACATTTGACTGAGTTAAGATCCATCTGCTGTTCCTTGTTCATCTAGAATCTTGTTGTAATCTCAGATAACCTTCTTCATTGTCCACCCTACCCCAATGTTGGTGTCATCTGCAAATGTACTAATTGTTGTTTCCCATCCATTAATATAGATGACAAACTATAGTGGACCCAGCACTGATCCCTGGTCACAGGCCTCGAATCCGAATAATAATCCTCCTCTTCCATCCTCAATCATCTACCGTGAAACCTATTCTGTATCCATTTGACCTGTTCATCCTGGATCACATGCGATCAGACTTTGTGGACCAGCTTACCATGCAGAAGTTTTTTTAAACCATGTCTACTGCATGCATTCATCAATCTTCTTGATTACCTCGTATGATAACCCTTTAATTCCATGGATCATTCTCATGACTCTCCACTGATCCCTCTCTAATGCCAACTCCTCCTTCCTTGTCCAACCTAATCCACTGCATTCTATGTAATTTGTGTGCCCTCCCAGTATCAATGAGATCAAACACAAATTGGGTGATCACTTTTCTGAGCACCAACATTCTATGGGTCTAAGCCAGACCTTTCTTTTGCAAACCTCCGAACTCCCCAAACCATTCCTACTGTAACATGACTGTCCTTATCAGGGGAAAGCCAATATAAACATTATATTCATCCTGGACAGTCTTAAACAGAAAAACATTGATTTTTGATAACCCCCACCCCCACCTCAATCTGATTCTACTGTTTCAATCTCTACCTAATCCTGTACTTAATTTTCTCTCTTTAACTTTTTTCTCTTCCCTATCTTCTATCTGTCCCTCCATCTCCTATGCTTTCTGGGCTATACCATCATCTCTGGGCTCCTCCCACAGCTCCTTCCCCCTTTATAGATGTAATTTCACATCTTCTATTTTAGTCTTGATAAAGGATTCACACCTAAACTGTTGACTGACTATTTCTACCCATTGATGCTGTCTCGAACTGATGTGACTGACTAGATTTAGGACAGAGTAGAGGAAAAATTGCTTTTCTCATAGAGTCATGAATCTGTGGAATTCTTTTCTCAAAATAGCCTATGATACACAGATGGATTTTTTCATAGTAGGGAAATTAAGAATTATGGGGAAAAGCCAGGAAGGTGGAGTGGAGTCCACAGCCAGATATTATAAATTGACAAACATTGACGGGCTAGATGGTCTTCTCCAGCTTATATTTCTTTTCTTTTACTTTTGATTGACCAGATCCTCAATATCTCTGGCCCTCCAAGGTTTCGTAATCTCGCCAGCCTTGCCATAGATATAGGAGCAAAAGTAGACCATTCAGTCTGTCAAGTCCATACTGCCATTCCATCACAAGCTGATCCATTCTCCAACTCAGCCCTGCTCCCCTGCCTTCTCCCCTTAACTTTTGATGCCATGACTATTTAGACAGCTAACAATCTCTGGCTTAAATACACTCAATAATCAGGCGTCCACAGCCACCTGTGAGAGCAAATTCCAGAGGTTCACCACTCACTGACTAAAGAAATACCTCCACATTGGTTTTAAATTGGTGCTCTTCAATCCTGAAGTTGTCCCCTCTTGTCCTAGAATCCCCTACCATGGGAAACAACTTTTCCACATCTACTCTCCCAGGCCTTTCAACATTCAAAATGCTTCCATGAGATCACCCCTCATTCTTCTGAACTTCAGTCCAAGATCCGTCAAATGTTTCTCATATGCTAAACCCTTCATTCCAGGAATAATTCTTGTGAATCTTCTCTGATCCCTCTCCAATGCCAGCACATCCTTTCTTAAATAAAGAGTTCAAAACTGTACCCTGTACTCCATGTGAGACCTCACCAGTGCCTTATAAAACCTAAACCTTACAAGCCTGCTCTCATCCTGTTCCTCTAGATATGAATGTCAACATTGCATTCGGTATCTTCACCACCGACTCAACCTGGAGGTTAACCTTTAGGGTATCCTGTGCATCTATAAATTTCCTTTCTGCTGTCTCCCTCCCTTTTTACATAGCGGAGAGAGGTTTGGAATTTTCCAGTCTTCTGGAACCATGCCAGAATCTATTGATTCCTGGAAGATCAGTACTAATTACTCCACAATCTCTATAGCTATTAGTTTAAGAACACAAGAGTGCATTCCATCTGGTCTGGGAGACTTAACCACCCTCAGACCATTCAGCTTCTAAGCACCTTCTCTCTGGTGATCAATGCTGCATTCACCTCTCTTCCCTGACACCCTTGAAAGTCCTTTAATGTCTTCCACCTCATTCCACTGCCACCTCCTTGTCTCCCATTACAATTTCTTTGGTGTCATTCTTTTTTTAATCAGTCCTATATCACTCGTACCTCTTTTTAACTCTTAATATTCTTAAAGTTTTTGGTATCCTCTTTGCTATTATTTACTAGTCTCCTTTCAAAGTTATTCTTTTCCTTCCTAATGACTTCTTCGTTGCCCTCTGTAAGCTTTTAAAAGCTTCGCAGTCTTCTATCTTCTCACCAATTTTTGCTCCCTTATTCGCCCTTTTTACTGCTTTTTATTTGGCTTTGACTTTTTTTCAGCCACAGTTGTCATTTTTCCATTCAAATATTTATTCTTTTTTAGAATATACCTGCCCTGCACTTGCCTTATTTCTTGGAGAAACTCCAGCCGTTACTGCTCTGTCATCTTCCCTACTAGTGTGGCTTGCCAATTAACTTTCACCAGTTCCTTTCTCATGCCTCTGTCATCCCCTTTATTCCACTGACATACTGACACTTCTGATTTTAGTTTCTCGCTCTTTCTCAAAATACAGGGTGAATTCTA
Organism: Narcine bancroftii; assembly: GCF_036971445.1. Taxonomy (NCBI): domain Eukaryota; kingdom Metazoa; phylum Chordata; class Chondrichthyes; order Torpediniformes; family Narcinidae; genus Narcine; species Narcine bancroftii. The sequence continues at coordinate 30,654,453 of NC_091474.1, forward strand.
TCATATTTTATGATCACTGCCTCCTAAGGGTTTCCTTTATCTTCAGCTCCCTTGCCAACTCTGGTTCATCACACATTACCCAAATCAGAATTGCCATTTCCCTGGTTGGCTCATTCACAAGTTGTTCTAAAAAAGCATCCTGAAAGCATTTGATAAATTTCTTCTCTTGGGGTCCAGCACCAAGCTGGTTTTCCAATCAATCTGCAAATTGAAATCCCCCTTGACTATGTAAAATTTCCCTTTTTGCGTGCATTCACGGTCTCCTGCTGCAGATTGGACACCACATCCTGGGGACAGTTTGGAGGCCTTACAGTTTCTTAATTCTACCTATAGAGATTCTATATCTTTTGAATGAATGTCTCCTCTCTCCAAAGATTTAATTCCATTTTGAACCAACAGCGCCGCCCCAACCCCTCTGCCTACCTTTCTGTCCTTCAGATACACAGTATATCCACAGATATTTAATTCCCAACTGTGGTCTTCTTTTAGCCACGATTCAGTGATGGCCACATTGTCCACCTGTGCTACTAGATCATCAACCTTATTTCTTACACTTTTAAATACAATACCTTCCATGCTGCATTCATCACCCTTTTAAATTTTGTTTCCAAAGTACACCAAGTTAAATCCTTAATCTTACGCTTGTAATTTTTCCATATTGATTGCCTCTCCTTCCTCACAATCTCACTGCAAAGTGCATCTACTTGTGTATCCTCGGCCCTATCCACTGCCCTCTCATTTTGGTTCCCACACCCCGCCAAACTAGTTTAAACCATCCCTAACAGCTCCAGCAAACCTGCCCACCAGAATATTGGTCCCCCTTCCATTTAGGTGCAATCTGTCCTTTGGTACAAGTCATACCTTCCCCAGAAGGGATCCCAATGATCCACAAATCTGAACCCCTGCCCCCTGCACCAACAGCCACAAATCCAGCTTTCTTTTCCTGTCCTCACCAGCGCGTAACACAGGCAGCAACCCACTCTTGAGGTCCTGCTTTTTAACTTCCTTCCTAACCCCCTATATTCCCTCTTCAGAACCTCACCCCTTTTTCTATCCAAGTCATTGGTGCCAACATGGACCACGACTTTTGGCTGCTCACCCTCCTGCTTGCTTTTCACTCTAACAATAATATGCTTTCCCTGAACATTCCCTATCTCTTTTGTAAATGCCTCCCACTTGCCAGCTTACCTGAAATTAGCCTCTCTCATTTCAATTTTGCAAGTTCCAGTCTAATGCCATCAAAATTGCCATGTCTTAATTTAGGACATTAACCTATGGACCAGATCTGTTTTTTCATTACTATTTTAAAACTAACAGTGGAAGCCTATTAAATCAAGAAACCTTCTTTGTTGCATTTAACAAATTCTGTCTAACCTGAGCAACTGCAACTAACAGCATCTCAGTCATTCTATCGATCATAAATTGTCATATACTGTATATTGTACAATGTACATATGCACCAAAATTCTTTCTTTCTGCTGCAGAACAAGTACTTCATTTAAAAAAAAGACTTCAATAGTACACGAAAATCTCCTCTGCACCCTCTCCATAGCTTCCACATCCTTCCTGTAATGAGGTGACTAGAACTGAACTCTATATTCCATGTGTGGTCTAACCAGAGTTTTATGGAGCTGCAACATTACTTCATGACTCTTGAACTCAATCCCCCAACAAATGAAGGTCAGCCTTCTTAACTACCTGATCAACCTGCATGGCAACCTTGAGAGAGAGAGAGCAATGTATTTGGACCCTAAGTTTCCTCTGTTCTCTCACACTGTTAAGAAACATATCATTAACCCTGTACTCAGCACTTTGGTTTGTCCTTCCAAAATGTATCACCTCACACCTATCCAGATTGAAATTCATCTGCCATTTTTCCACCCAACTCTGCATCCCATGTCCTTTTGTAACCTATAACAATCTTCCACACTATCCACAATTCCTTCAAACTTACTGACCCATCCTTTCACTTCTTCGACCAGGTTATCTATAAAAATCACAAAAGAGCAGAGATCCCAGAACAGATCTCCATGGAACTCAACTGGTCACTGATATTCAGGCAGAATACATTCCAGCTAATACTACCTTCTACTTTCTACAGGCAAGCCAATAATTCTGAATCTGGAGAGCCAAGTTTCCATGGATCCCATGCCTCATGACTTTTTGAATAACACTGAATGACTTCAGAATCCCCCTCCAAGATGTTCTCTCTAAATACAGCTATGATGTTTTGAAAGCACAAAATAGCAGAATTGTTTGGGCAAAGTCCTTTATTATCCCTTAGTTTTTAATGTTCCTACACAACATCGAGGGCTGAAGTGCCTGTAATATGCTCTAATGTTCTATGTTCAAAAAGTGTAGATTGACATTGTTAGAATAACAATGATGTAGACTGTAAAAACTTTGTCATTACTTACATGAAATAATTAAAGTTTTCTGATATCTGTTCTTAGGTTACACATACTCTACTAGAAGATCACAGTGTGAATATGAGGCTATCATCAATGAGGTAATACTTCATATTTGGTGTTAATGCCATTTCATCCCCAACACAAATGTTAGATCACGTGACATAACATCAGAATTGTGGGTGGAAGTTGCAGTAAGATGGCGGGTTATTGTCTATTTCGTGAACTTGAATCTGGCTGGCTTTTCAAAAATCAAATCCTTTGACAAAGGGTCTTTGTTGACCCCTCTTTCCATAGCTACAGGTTTTCTATTTTTGTTTTGGATTTTCATTTTCTAAATTTAAAAAAAAATTTTCACTGCAATATTTTCAATTGTAACTTCAGACATCAATGTTAGCAGGTAATTTCACCAAAGAGGGCATCATAACTTTGATGTTAGTAATCCCCAAAATTCTTTCCCCAGCTGGATTCCGATCAAGCTCTAGGTCACTGTCGAGAGTGTATTTGAGAGCAGTGCCAGTTGGGTGTGCACATGCCCAGGGGATACGCTGATACCACGGACATTTCACAGACTATCAGGAAGGACAATTAACATCCAAACCACTTTTGTCCCCCATCTGCACCCACTCAGAACATGAAAATATGCTGGCAGAGGTGTTTGTTTTGACCAATCTTCCGTAAAACATTTCCTCTTTCTGCCTGATGATGATTCATTGCTTTGCGATGGTGATAGATCAGTGATTTTGGCCTCTTATTTCAGTTGATGCTGTTTTCAGTCCCTCTGTGGTAAACAGAGAGGAATTTAGTGACAGCATCCCTTTAATAGTGTAGCTGGGTGTGTCTATGCAGAAAAAGAATTTCATTTAACCTTTCATACAGTCAGATGTTTTCAGATTTTCAATACAGGTCAATGTGAAACATTTGTGTGCTTGTACATCAGGTTATTATGAGATGAACTGTAAAATGAATGCACCTTCTCACTGGCCAGTCATTTTGGCACCTGATAGCTTTGCCAATCTATACATGTTCTGGGAATGCTGAAAGACACCTTGAGATTTACAGTTAACAATAATAGCTTAAAACATTTGAATAACACTTTTCTCATCATTTTGGATTTGTATACTTCATCATAAGATTGTCAAGAAGATTCTCTAAAATCAACAGTCTCCACATTAACTGGGGATATGGACCAAGGAATGGAAGATGAAATTTATTTCTGACAAGTGAAAAGTGATGCATTTTGTAAAGTGAAACCATGGCAAGGCATAAACAGTGAATGACAGAGCCCTGAAGAGTGTTGTAGAACAGGAGCTTGAGGTAAAAGGCCATTGTCCCCCCAAAAATGGCAACTTGGGTAGATAAGGTGGTGAAGAATGGGTTTGGCACACTCTGAATATTGTCTGTAGTTCTGGGCACCCAGTGAGAGGAAGGGTGTAATTTAGCTGGAAAGGATACAGGAAAAATTCTCGAAGTTGTTGGTGGCACTGGAGGGCTCGAGTTAAAGGGAGAGACTGGATAGGCTGGGCCTGTTTTCCCAAGAGTGTAGTTGCCTGAGAGATGACCTTCTAAAATCATGAGGCATATAGGAAAGGTCACAAGTCTTTATCCAGGGAAGGGGTGTATAAAGTTATAGATTAGAGGGGAAATATTTTAACACAGAAAGTTGAGAATATGACAAAAGCTGCCTGAGGAATTGGTAGAGGTAGCTACAATTACAATGTTTAGAAGACAATTGGATAGGTACATGGATAGAAAAGTTTAGAGGATATGGGCCAAATTCAGGCAAATGTGATGAGCTCGGGCAGGCACCCTGACCGACATGGACAAGTTGAGCTTGTTTCTGGAGTATATAACTCCCCAAACATCAATATTTACAGTATTTGACAGCATATAAGACCACCTTTTTCCCCAAAAATGGCACAAAAATATGCAAAGTTGAAATGAGGGTGATAATGGTCATCACTGCTTGGCTCACTAGCATGTCCACTGAAATACAAATGATTGGCAATAGTGGAAGATGGCTACAGGAGGAAAGCGCTCAAGCTATACTATTGCATACAAACTAAAAGTGGTAAACTATGCTAAGGAGCATGGTAATAGAGCAGCAGCAAGAGCTTTTGTGGCACCGTCTTCAGCAAAAATTATACAAAAATGGAGAAAGCAAGAACAACAGCTACAAACTGCTAAAAAGGGTAAACGTAACCTTCATTATCTAGCCCCACTGGACAGAACTTGAGGAGAAGTTTAAAAAAAACTGGGTGATAAATGAGAGGAATTCAAGGAAATGCGTTTCTACCAAAATGGTAATTAATGAAGCCGGAGATTAGGAGAAGAACAAGATTTTGCAGGAACAGAAGGTTGTTGTTACTGGTTCATGAAAAGGGAAAGTTTATCAATGCGTGAAAAAAAACATCCATTGCACAGAAAATGCCAGCGGATTATGAAGACAAAATATTAGAATTTCTTAAAACTGTAATAAATGCATGATAAAGAACTTGTTTTGAACTGTTCCAAATAAGGAATATGGATGAAGTTCCAGTAACATTCGATGTACCATCCAACAAGACTGTGAGTGTCAAAGGGGCTAAAATAGTTGTAGTAAAAAGCCATTGGTCATGAAAAGACAGTAGTTCTAGCCTGTTGCGCTGATGGCACAGAACTGCTGCTGTTTTTAATATTTAAAAGAAAACCTCAGCCTAAAATAAAAACCACATGTTGTGTTTATTCATATTCATACAAAAGGCTGGATGGACGAAACTGGTATGGATTTATGGTTACAGAAAATTTGGGGAAGGCGTCCTGGTGGTGGGCTCTGAGACCTTCACTTCTGGTGTGGGATCAGTTCGGGGCACATAGAACTGAAGCCGTTAAAAGGAAGGCGGTAGAACTGAAAACCCAGGCAACTATCATTCTTGGTGGTCTGATGAGCCAATTGCAGCCTTTTTTAGATGTGCGTGCAAACAAGCCATTTAAAAATAGCATGGAAGGACATTGGAGCCAATGGATGGGAGATTCAGACCGTGACCTCGCACCAACAGCAAAAGTGAAACATCCCACCATTCCACGGGTGTGTGAGTGGGTGAAGAAATCTTGGGAAAATGGAAGACCTGCTATTATTATGAGGGCTTTTAAGCAGTATGGAATTAGTAATAGCCTTGATGGCACTAAAGAAAGTGGATTATTTGAAGGCAGTGATACCAGCATCAGTGATGATGAGGTTTTGGGCTTCGATACCAATGTTGCTGATAAATTTTCAGGGTTTGAAGATGATTAAAGTTTTTGTTACAGAACACTGATGTTTTCTAAACTTCTTATTGTCTTTTTGTTTATGATAACCATGCTGGTAGCTTGTTCTCTTACAAAATGGGTAGCATCGCCTTTACAGCACCAGCGATCAGGACTGGGGTTCAAATCCCACGCTGTCTGTAAGGAGATTATATGTTCTGATATAGCTCAGCTGCTCTTGTTTTCTTTTGTAAATTACAACAGTTTTATTATTACAAAGATTTTTCCTGTTCTAGATCAGTGGTTCTCAACCTTTTTCTTTTCGCTCACGTACCACTTTAAGTATTCCCTCTGCCATAGGTGCTCTGTGATTAGTAAGGTGGTAAGTGGAAAGAAAAAGTTTGAAAATCGTACCTAATTGACTCTCATGAACTCCAAAGAAAATGGGTCCATGACAATTGTTCTCAAGCAAAATATTTCAGTAACAATTGGGCCTGGAGCAGTGATTCTCAACCTTCCCTTCCCACTCACAGACCTTAAGCAATCCCTTACTAATCACAGAGCCCCGATGGCAGAGGAATTACTTAAAGTGGTAGGTGAGTGGAAAGGAAAGGGTTGAGAACCACTGCTCTAGTTGCATGTTTTGTCCAAGTTTTAAAGGCTTACCCGTAAATACACTAAAAAAAATTCTTAATATTCCCTGCTGAAATGGGAGGAGGTAGTTCTTATATGCCATCAAATACGGTACTTAAAAACAGGCACAGTAGAAAGGATTCAGCAAATGAGTCATAAACTAGGAGGTGCAGAAAAATTTATTTTGTGTATTATCAGTAAACCTTTGAGCAGAACCTGCTCTGGAGGGTGGAGACTCTGACGCAGTTATTTATATGGTTGAATCTGACCCACCTTAAGTAAAATGGGGTGGAGGTTGCAGAATCTATTTTTATCCAAGAATCAAGTCATAACCATAAGGAAGCTTTGCAAAACTAGAAATAAGTTTAAAATCTATGACTGAAACATGTTTAAAATGTGTATTTTCTGCTCAGATCTTAAATAGGGCATCTTATGGAGGCACTGTCTGCCTGTCATAATGCAAATATTTGTTCAGATTTCAGATTTAGAGTACATACATGACATCACATACAACCCTAAATCATATCCATAATTCATGATGTAAATAGTTTATACCTTTTTTAGAAAAAAAAGTGAAACCCTTTCTCTAACCTCACATGCAACCCAAAGATTCCTTTTTCCTGTAGGTGAGGCAGAATTATCATTAATTGGTAGTGCAAAAAAAAAGTATACAGTGTAAACACGTCAAAAAATAAAAGAACTGCAAACAGATTATGAAGCAAACAAACTGTTGAGAACAAAAGAAAATCAATGAAGTGCACGAGTAAGAGTCCTTAAATGAGTCTCTGATTGAGTTTGTTGTTGAGGAGTCTGATGGTGGAGGGGTAGCAGCTGTTCCTGAACCTGGTGGTGTGAGTCTTGTGGCATCTATACATCTTTTCTGATGGTAGCAGTGAGAACAGAGCAAGTGTGGGTCTTTGATGATTGCTGCTACTCTCCTATGCCAGCGTTTCCTGTCAATGTACTCAATAGCGGAGAGAGTTTTGCCTGTGATGTCCTGGGCTGTGTCCACTACCTTTTGGAGGGCTTTACATTAATGTCCCCATACCAGATCATGATGCAACTAAGTCAGCATACTTTCAAACACACATCTGTAGAAATTTACTAGGGTTTCTGGTGTCATACCAAACCTCCGCAAAGTCCTGAGGAAGTAGAGGCACTGGCGCCTCTTAAAAATCAAACTAAAACAATTGAACTGATCATTATATAATTTGCCAATTGGCGATCCTGAATATATAAATTAGTTGCAATTTTCTCTACGTTACCGTCAGTGAATTACCTTTGAACTTTGAAGCACTTTTAGAATTTGGTGAGGTAGGAATAGGTGCTAGAGAATGGGAGCTTTATTGATTGAGATCAGAGTTGATGGTCACAAGGTTTAGCTTCAGAAATTCTGCTCTGAAGAAGACAGAATTTGGTCAATCAGGACAGGGGAGGGTGGGAGGTGCTTGGTAAGTGAAGGTCTGTCATGGGAGAGCATGGGGGTGTTTGGCCAGTGAGAGTCTGTCGGGGAGAGCATGGGGGTTGTTTGATCAATGGAAGTCTGTCAGGGGAGAGGGAGGGGGATGTTTGGACAGTGAGACAATCTGTCGGAGAAAGGGTGGAAGGTGTTTGACCAATGAGAGTCTGTCAGGGGAGAAGATGGGGGATGTTTGGTGAGTCAGGACAGAGGAAAAGGTGGGGGAGGCATTTGATTAATGAGAGTCAGGGGAGAGGTGGAGGGTGTTTGATCAGTGAGAGTCTGTTGGGGGAGAGGGTGGGTGGGTGTTTGGTCAGCCAGGACAGGGGAGAGGGTGGGGTATGTTTGATTAACAAGTCTTTTGGGAGAGGGTTGGATAGTTGGTGAGCGAGAGTTGAATGTCATCTTTGGGGCTGTTTGTGTGGGCAGACTAAAGCTTCATGACTGAGACCCAGATTCCTTACTTTGTCAGACTGACACCCACCAACCCACCCCCTCCCCCTCCCCCTTCCATCCATATCCCACTGTCTATCCCTGAGTTTATTTTTTGTTTGTCCACCTTTAGTATGTTGTTGTTTCGCAAGGTCTTTATTCATCAAATTATAGAACCTAACACCACAGAAAGAGTCCCTTTGGCCCACATTACATGCATGTCAACCATGATGCCTATTCATTGAAATCCCATTTGGCAGCTTTCCTATCCAAAGTGTCATCAAGTTTGTAGATGACACAACAGTAGTCGGCCTCATCAGCAACAACGATGAATTGCACTATAGAGAAGAGGTGGAAAATCTAGTGAAATGGTGTGAAAGTAACAACCAGAGTTTCAATGTGGACAAGATGCAGGAGATGATCGTGGCCTTAAAGGCTAGGAATGACCAACCTCCATTACACATCAACAACTGTCGTGGAGGGCGAGGAGAGTACTTGACTAGTGACCAATCATGAACACACAGCGTCTTACTTGTCAGGAAGATGCAACAGTGACTGCTCTTCCTGAGGAGACTGAAGTGGGCAAGGGAACTGGCCACCATTATGTCAGCTTTCTACAGGAGCTCTATTGAGAGTGTCCTGGCCGGCTGCATCACAGTGTGGTACAGTCGCTACAGAGAAATAGATCGGAGGTCAATCCACAGGACCATAAGAGTGGCAAAGAGGATCACTGGGGTCTCTCTCCCCACCATCAACGTGATCTACTGAGATCATTTTCTGAAGATCTCTTCCACCTCACACACAGCATCTTTCAGCTGCTCCTGTTGGGGAAGAGATACAGGAGTATCAGAGCCAGCACCACCAGGCTGAGGAACAGCTTCTTCCCACGGGCAGTGAAAATGCTGAACGACCAAAAGACCTGCTCAGACTAACCATCCATTCATACAACAATATTGATTTATTTATTTGTATAGATGAACACTTGTCCCACATGTGTATTGTTTGTCTGTATATGTGTTACGTCTGGTTGTGTGTCTGCGTGTTTTGCACTGAGAACCGGAGAATGCTGTTTCATTGGTTGTACTTGTGCAATCAGATTACCATGAACTTGACTTGACAAAGACGGATGGACAAAACTGGAATTTAACACAACAACCAGAACACGAGGAAAATAAAAATTTAGCCGAATGCAAATCATGATTTAGTACCTCGAGGTTAGGCCTAGAGCTCAGGTAAAGTAAGCACACATCAAGATATCTTGGACTAAGGAAAGAGAAAACGTGAACAGGGTTGGTGGGGGGTTCATTCACATTTGAAACAGCTGAAATTTCAAATAACATCTCCAATTGTTGTGCAGAATTTCAAATTGTTTGAAATAAACAGGAATGATTTTCTATTGCAGGAGTTCCGCTGGCCTCATTATGGAAGAGACATCACGGAAGAGATGTTGGAGATTAAAGTTTATAATCACAGCAAGTTTTTCAGTAATCGGTACGTACATCAGCTCTTTCTCTAATTCTCCCAGCCAATCACAGCTTGTGGCTTAGAGTTTATTGTAGAGTCCAGTACGTTAAATATGGAGCACCATCGACAGAGGTGATCTCACAGTCTGGGTCACGTGAGTGCCTTCCTGAGCAGGGACCGGTGGTTTGATCAGGGAATTAAATGGGAGATCCCATGAAGGGGTGTGGTGATTGGTGGCAGGGAAGGGAAGAAAGCAGGTGAAAGAAAGTTTTATTTTGATTGGATGAGAAAGTGAATTTGTGAAGATAGCGTGCATTGTGAGGGGTGAGTTATTCTGATCAGGGGTTCGGAATGAGAGCAGTGTGGGAGAAGTTCAAAGGGCAGGATTCGTTTAGAGAGTTTGCAGTGGGATCTGGTAGGAGGTTGCTCTGTTCATCCTGGGGGGGGGGAGGGGGGTGAATGCTGCTACTGAGTGATGTTTCAGGTTTGAGAAGCCTGGAGTCTATTCCATGGTGGGTGTTGGTGTGACAGAATGGTGTTGCTGTTTGCTGACTTCATCTCAAGCAGTGATGGAATTTCCCTCTCCACCAGTTTGCAATTGACTTGTGATTCATTGATTAACCTTGGTAAAACTCTGCTTGAAAATGTTCAAAGGTTCCTTTCTTTTTCATGTAATAATGCAATGTATTGAATATGATATACTTCAACTTCTGCCTGCTGAAAAGACGAGCAGAGTTTAAATTAAGCTTCAGGTAAACAGCAGGACTGAACTGAAAATATTCCAATTATCTGATAATTCAATGAGAAAATTTAAAGCAGTCAACTGCATTTCATAATTTCTTGTCCACAAAAGAAAGGACAGAGTGAAGGGAGGAAGGTTGAGGGAAGCATCAGGAGTAAGTTTTTTTTTTACACAGAGTTGTGGGTGCCTGGAATGCCTTGCCAGGGGTGGTGATGGTGGCTGATACATTGGGGGCATTTAAGAGACTCTTCGACAGGCGCATGGACAAAAGGAAAATAGAGGGTTATGAGGTAGAAGGGTTTAGTATTTTTTTGCTAGGAACATATGGGTCGGCACAACATTGTGGGCCGAAGGGCCTGTATGTTCTATGCTCTAAGAGAATTTGAACATTCCTTCAATATTTGTTGAAAGTGGAAACAAGCTGGAGCCTATGTTCTGTGTGCAATGCCTCCATTAAGATTTGCCCAGTCCCCTGATTTTGGAGTCTTGTGCCCATTGGCTTCTTTCATTCCGTCCTTCCGCATTGATCAGGATGATTTGCCGCTTCAGGCAGAAAGGTTACTGCATGTCCTCCAAAATAACCGCCAGTGAACTACTGGGATGTGCATCTTTCTGCCATCAAGTGTTGTGTTTAAAGTCCATAAATTCTAAATGAGGTGAGAAGGCAAACTCATTAACAAAGAAATTCCTTTTTTTTTAGGTTGCTAGGTCACATGCAGATCAGTCTTCAACAGGTGACCAAAACTGGCTGCTTGGTTCTCAAAGAAGTTCTGGTCAACAAAAAAAATTCTCTTACAGATGTGAGTACTGTTCTTCTTCCCAATTCAAATGATCACTGATTGTAATGAGCAGAGGAAGAGTTGAAGATTGCGAAGTTGTTCCTCCTTTCAGCGGTAGCATGCCTGAGATCGAGAGCAGAAAAACATTCTGATGCTTTTTAACGGGATGCATTTCTACCTATCTCACGAACGTGGGCATTGTTTCAGTGAATGAAAGTTTCTGCCTGCTTCCAGCACACATTCCATTCTTAACAAACCCAACAATTTTGGTTTGAAAGCCCTACTGCAATATTCTGACAGACAAAAATCCCTAATTAACTTGGAATAAAGCAGATGGAGTGGTCACCATTCTGGACTGCTGGTGGCTTGAACTCAATAAAAGCCATCAGGACTGCTAGAAGTATCAAACACACTTAACCTGTTTGACTTGCAAATAGAAAGGTCAGCCAATAATGAGGAAGTGCATTCATCTGTCAGCCTGTTGCTATGACATTCTTTTAAAATACAGCTCTCCTTGATCTGGGCTTTTGGTTGCTCACTCCCACATTCTTTCACCGTTGACGCCCCTGAAAGTCATGAAAGAAAATTCCTTTGGATTTTGACTGCAATGTCGGGAAAACCGCTGAAAAAAAATTAACATAATTACTGCTGGGTGCCTTTTTAGACTGCAAGTACCTGAGTGCATAGTTCCAATGATTGGATGTGCAGTAGAGTGAATGACTGACAACAAATTTTTCTGGTATGATTTACACTGCAGGCTTCCTCCAAAAAGTTCTTGGGGTCCTTCAGGATAAATGGCGGTGCAGGAATTGACTCAAATTTCCTGCGCATTCCTTTTTAGACTACTTGTGTAGTGGCAAAATTCCTTGATTGTGCCGTTACATGCCTGCACTCTAAAAACCATAAGAGACTTGTTGATGTTGGCAAATGTAGGACCGTACGTACTGTTGCTTCTAGGACCCTTGTATTTCTGAGTGTTACAATTTAAAAAATTCTTGAAAGGTATTTCAGGTTATACAATTTAGACTGCTCTTGGGGTATTTTAAGCCATTTTTTTGGAAGCAGTTTATTGTAAGTGCAAACTGCTTGAATTTAACATCAAATAGTACAGCACCAGTCCTTGGCTCATCATGTTTGAACAGACCATAATATCAATCTAAACCACTCACATTTATGCAGTGTGGTATCTCACTGGTTCAATTGTCTGTCCAAATCATCTTCAGTGTACCTGCTTCTGTCACTACCCCATGCATCTGTTCCTGTCATCTATCATTCTCTGTGTAATAAAAAAAGTCTCGTAAATATTTAATTGTATTTAATCACCTGACCAATGTAGGCAAGTATCCTAAATGCCAGTCTACTACTGTCTACTCTCCTGCCATCTTTCAAGAGCTATGTACCTCCATCCCAAGGTCCCATAACTCTGTTTAGGCCACTGCTGTTAATAGTAGTCTTGGCCTGTTTCAATTTACCTAAATGTAGCACCGCATGCTTCATTGTACAGTAGTCAGTACATTTGCAAATGCATCAAAATTGATGATATAGTGGACCACCAAGAAGATTACCTACAATTACATCAGAATCAAGATGAACTGGGAAAGCAGGTCAAGGAAAGGCAAATGGAATTTAATGCAGACAAGTGCAAGATTTTGCACTTTGGTACGTTGAACCAGGAGAGGTCATTGGAGATGTTTCCACCTTAAGAAGTAAAGCTGTCTACTATCTTCACCTCAGCGCCATTGACGCCTATAATGGAGTGAGCTCACAACTCTTCCAATGGTCATCCTTCAGTGATGTAGATGATAAACAACAGGGAGCCCAGCATCAATTCCTGTAGCCCATCACTGGTTTATGGGACTCCAATTTGAATAAAAACATTCCACTTCCACCCTCTAACTCCTGCCATCAAGCCACTTTTGTATCCATCTCACCCTGGATCCCATATAATTTGATCCTCTGAATTTATTCATCCTTAATATGCTTTAAGACTGCTTGCACCTCTTTTGGTCAAAGGCATCACTCTAAGTTTGTCACAATTCTACAGGGTCCATTACCTTCTCTACAGTAAATGCAGATAATGTATTAATTTAAAACCTTGCCCCCAGTGTGCTCTCTCTCTCTCTCTCTCTCTCTCTCTCCCTCTCGCTCTCTTCCCTTTTCTCTCTTTCACAGAACCAAAATCATTTTTCACCTTTTATCAGATCCAATTAACACCTTTTGTTGGTCTGCCTTCCTGTTCCTTGTTTATACTGTACCTTGAAGAAGTGCTCAGGCCCAAAATGTTGGTAATATATCTTTACCTCCAATGGATGCTGCGAGGCCAGTTGAGATCTTCCAGAATTTCTGTGTGTTTTTGTCTTTCCTGTGCCTCCATTCATAGGTGACCCTGTTGATTCTTTGGAGACCTGTACGCTCCATGCTTTATTTATACATCTGAAATATCTTGGGATTTTCCTTTATCTTGTCTGCTAAAGCTATTTAACGTCTGCTTGATTTTCTTCTCAAGTGTATTCCAACATACTGTGACAAAAAACATGGGACCCTGCACCCTCTCCTACCACTCTCTGCTTCCTATCCATTTTATTACTCATACTGGTTCTTGTGTATTTGACCAGCCGATCATGCAGGGCCTTGTCAAAGGCTTTACTAATCTTTTTCTTATGGTAAAAATAAGAGAGCCTAGGTTAAGATGGACCCTTAAAAGGAATTTGAGGGGAAAGTATGTTTTTTACACAGTAGATGGTTGATATCTGGATTTGCTGTCAAAGGAGATGATGAAATCAGGTTCAATCATCATGTCTCAGATCTTTTCAGACAGGCACTTAAATAGGCTTGACATCCAGGGATACAGACATTTGTGTAGATGGACATAAAGGTCGGCATGGATATGCTGGGCCATTGGGCCTATTCCTGTGCTCTACAACTGACATTCACCACCTGATGCTAAGTTAAGTTGATCTAGCTGATAGGATTGTCACCAAATAAAGTGTGGTCTGGTTTCAGATATTGGTGGACTTGGAGATCCGATACCATCCGGTTGAAGGAGCTGTGGGAACGTGGACAGAAAATGACTTTGTAATTGATGCAAGTGACAGGTCAGTGAATTAACTGGTTTAAAAATGTTGAATATTAGCAACTCCGCTGTCTGTTCTGTGTTATATTCTGCTGTATTTTGTTTGGATGTATTTGCTGAAAAGCTCACAAAATAAATCTTAACCTTGCTCCAAAACTTCCAAGAAATAGATTAGGTCTTTATTCTTTGGAGTGTAGAAGGTTGAGAGGGGATTTGATAGAAGTATTTAAGATTATGAAAGGGATAGACAGAGTGGATGTGGATAGACTATTTCCGTTAAGAGGAGGAAAGATTAAAACAAGAGGACATGAGTTAAGAATTAAGGGGCAGAGGTTTAGAGGTAACATGAGGGGGAACTTCTTTACTCAGAGAGTGGTAGCCGTGTGGAATGAGCTTCCGGGAGAAATAGTGGCGGCGGAGTCAATTGTATTATTTAAGAAAAGGTTGGACAGGTCTATGGATGAGAAGAAGATGGAGGGTTAGGGGCATTGTGCAGGGAGGTGGGACTAGAGAGGGGTGTTTGGTTCGGTGCGGACTAGAAGGGCCTAATGGCCTGTTTCCGTGCTGTAATTGTTATGTTATACACCTACGTTAAGAATCTTTTATTGTCATATAATAAAACAGACATAATATTATAAAATTGCATTTAGGAGTGTTCACACAGACTCTGCAGCCACACAGACTTCAGTCCAAACCATTGGCAACCTGAGCCCCAGATCCAAACCTCCAACAAGATCACGAAGCCTTCCTGCCCTCGGCTCCTTCTCGCTTCCCAGTTCCAATACCTGGTATCCCTTCAGCCAGTCTTGAGCCAGTCTCCAGCAGTACACAGCCTGGTGTGAGACCTTTTACCACAAGTCATTAAAAAAAAGTGGCAGCACTGCTAGAGCTGCTGTAACAGCAGCATTGCTGCTGGTGCAGAGCTGGGGAGAGCAGAGAGCCGGGACACAGTGCTCCCGCAGGGTTCTACTGCTCAGTCCAACTACCGATGGCTCCGCACAGCCTTTAAATGACCCGTTAAAGGAGCTGACGGTGATTTATTTTAAAATTCTACATCCGTGAGGTCTGGGCCCAAGGTGACGGCGCCTGTGCTAGCAAAAGCCACGAGGGGTTGCAGACTCCAGGGAAGCAGAGGACTGGTGCAGGACACCAGAAAATGATGAGACCACCCCTTGTTTGAGGAGAAGCAGAGGAGACAACCCACGGGGCGGTGCCTATGGCGGCGGACCAGTGAGGGGCTCTGCGGCTGAAGAGCACATAAGTGGCGGGCTTTTGCCAAGTCGAGGTGAGGAAACCATGCAGGCTGCTGGTGATCTTGATTAAAGGACTCACACCAGGATGCAGACTGGCTTGAGACTGACTGGGATGCGAGAGGGTGCCGATGACAGGAGTGGCACTGAAGGCATCGTGAACGTGTCAGAGGTTCAGATCTGGAGCTTGAGATGCCAATAGTCTGTGCAGCTGCAGAGGCTGCGAGAGGACTGGAGGTGAATCCACGGACACTTAGTGACTCTGGGGGGATTCCATTAGCTTTTTTTCTGACTGTAAGGGCAATTTCTGATGATGGTGAATCTTTGTATGCCTAATGGCAGAACTACATGCAATTTCGTGTAATATTACATCTGTTTTATTGCATGACAATAAAGGAACCTGAAATATTGAATTGATAGTTTGAATTCAAATTTGGTTGACCCACAGAAGATAGTTTTGTGGTAAAAAGATGTCCCATGATCAGTGATGATCCATGAGGAATGATGTTAGAACAACTGTTGTTAGTGATTTATATGAAATGTAGATGGACGAGTTAGCAAGTTTGCAGGTGACACTTAAGATTGAAGTTGTAGACAGTGTAGAAGGCTATCAAAGAATACATCAGGATTTAGATCAGTCACAGATGTGGGCAGAGAAATGGCAGATGGAGTTTAATCTGGACAAGTGGGGCTGTTGCACTTTGGAAGGTCAAATGTCAAAGGAACATGTGCAGTTAATGACAAGACTCTTAAAAGCATTGATGATCAGAAATATCTGGGGGTTCAGATGCATAGACCCTTGAAAGTGGCCACAATGTAGACAAGATGGTAGAAAAGATGTACAGTATGCTTGCCTTTACTGGGTAGGATACTGAGTATAAAAGTAAGGAAGTCATATAAAACTTTGGTCATGCCACACATGGAAGATCGTGTGCTATTCTGGTCCCCCCATTACAGAAAGGATGTGGAGGTTTTAGAAAGGGTACAGAGAGATTTACAAGGATATTGCCTATATTAGAAGGTATGGGCTATGGGGAGAGATTGGACAACTTTGTTTGTTTTCTATGGAACATCGGAGACTGATGAGACCTGATATAAGTTTATGGAATGATGAGAGGCATTGATAGGTTAGACATTCAGAATTTTCATCCCAGGGGAAGAGCATCATACACAAGAGAACATGTATTTACAATATAATATAAATTTATTGCCATGTACATTAAACAATGTAAATATGTAATAACATTCTTTCCTTCTGCAATTGAATGGGTACTTTGTTTAAAAAAAAACCTGAAAAAACAAGAGTATACTTAACTCAATTAAAAAGGGACAATAAATACAAAAAGGAGAGAAGTAATAAATATCCAAGTGCAGACAGTCCCTTTGTGGTAACAAAGGGAAGTTTAAGGGTCTGATAGCTGCAGAAAAGAAACCGTTCTTGAATGTCAAATTACTGGTCTTCAGGTTTCTGTACCTTCTGCCCTAAGGTAGCAGTGAGCACAGCTTGTGACCAAGGTAAAGGGGGTCCTTTTCAGGTGGGGGTATTTAAAGTAGATGGTGGGACATTTTTTTACACAGAGAGTGATGGGTGCCTGGAATGGGCTGCCAGGAATAATGGTGTACTGTAAGCATATACAATAGAACAGAGGGATCTGGGAAAACAGATACATAATTCCTTGAAAGTGGCATCACCAGTAGATCGCATCGTAACATAAGAAAATCAGCCTTCTTAAATCAAAGCATTGAGTACAGGAGTTGGGATGTTATGTTAAAGTTGTACAAAACATTGATGAGCCATATTTGGAATATTACCTACAGGAAATGTGTCAAGAAGATTGAAAGAGTGCAGAGAAGGTTTATAAGGATGATACTGTGACTTGAGGACCTGAATAATAAGGAAAGATAAATAGATAAAGAGTTTTTTCCCTAGAGTGACTGAGAATGAGGGAAGATTTGAAAGATTATAATGGGAATAAGTAGGCTGAATGCACTATCCACTGTGGTTGGGTAAGACAAGAATTAGAGGGCATGGGTTAAGGGTGAAAGGTGAAAATTTTAAAGGGAACATTAGGGCGAATTTCTTCACTCAGAGGTTGGTGACAGTATGGAATAAATTGCCAGTGGAAGAGGTAACAGCATGATGGGATTTGGTAGAATAAATAGTTTGGTACAGGCTAGATGGATCAAAAGGCCTGTTTCTGTGCTTCTGTACCATCTATCCATGGTTCACACCCCTCTTGGTGGATGTACTGGATGTCAATCAGCATTGAGAGCCCCAGGTTGTTGCAACAAATAGTTATTTACTGCTTGATTATTATAGCTTCATTAAAATGTAAACTTCTTTCATTTTTGTCTCTTTGCAGTAACGATCTGATCATCGAAAATGTCCACTTTAGAAGGTAAGAAATCCTTTAATTTGTTGCATTATTTCCCAATAATCCTTTCATTGGTTTGTTACTCCTCCATTGAAACAGAGGAACACTACAGGGTGGGGGTGGGGGGGTGTTCATCTGCTGCTTACAGCCTGTCTTCTTTGGCTTGGCTTCGCGGATGAAGATTTATGGAGGGGGTAAAAGTTCACGTCAGCTGCAGGCTCGATTGTGGCTGACAAGTCTGATGCGGGACAGGCAGACACGGTTGCAGCGGTTGCAGGGGAAAATTGGTTGGTTGGGGTTGGGTGTTGGGTTTTTCCTCCTTTGTCTTTTGTGCACCCTTCATTAAAATATCAGCAGTAGCCTCATTGCATTTGAGGTTAAGTTGTTTCATTTAGCTGCAGAATGGAAGGGCGAGTCAAGATTTTTGTAGTTGTCACTCCAGAATATTTTAAAAACATTTTCAAATAAATTGGGCAACAAGTTCTATATTTATGCAATGTCCTTCCTGCCTGCAAATCTTTATCAACATCCTACTGTCATTTTTAATATGCTAATTGCTTGGCTGTGTTATATGGTTTTTCAGTAAAGCTAACCTTTGGAAACCAGTTAAAATAATAAAAACATGGGAAAGATTACATCTTGATGATTTGGATGGGCTGAGACTGCCTCAACTTTGTGCAGTATTTGACCCGGCGTTCAGCATCAGGCTCTACGTTGATACCACAATCAGATGTCCTTTTACTGCACCTGTGAAGTTGCTCTGCTCCTCCCTCTGCTCATCTGTTACTGAAATCCTTGTCTGTTTCTTGGTTAACTTTAGATTTGTCTTTCCTGATGCACTGTGGACTATCCTTCACTGTTTTACATTCCAGAAACATGAAATAATTCAAAATGTTGCTCAACGGTACACATCTACATGAAATCCTTTCCACCTAAGATCTCTGTGTGACTGCTTTATTTCCTTGATAAGCAGCCCCTTCATTTAAAATTCCCATCCTTGTTTTTAAGCTATTACATGTTGCATCTCCCTAGTTTTGTCATTTTATCCAGTCTTATAACCCTGGAGTGTGTGGTGCCTTAAACCTGCCTCCTTGAGAATCCTGGAATCCTCCAATTGTCAGCTTCAACTGGCAGCAGAGTAATTCTTGGATTCTATCCATTCTATTTCACCATCTCCTCTATTCCTCTGAAGCAGGCCTTAAACTAACTCTTGACCAAGCTTTGGATTTGTACCTCGAAGTAACCCAGTGTGGGGGGTGGTGTGGAGTTTGATAATGCATTTGGAACGCTCCTCAGGATATTTTGCTACTTTAATTGTGCTCCACAACTGGACATTGTTGTTGAATGAAATGGACCTGGCTTTTTAATGGAGTATTAAATTGTTGTTCAACAACATGCCTACTGCTGGAAAAAATGATTTTGTTTGGATGGACAAAGACAGGAGCAGATGGTATGGGGAAGTATTTAACTGAGAAAGGACAAATTACATGATATTAGAGAGTATTAATTGGGAGTATTAATTGTGAACAGATGCACTTGGGGGAAACGTACAACAAAAACGTAGAGGTTGTTTTGGAACCACTTCCATGGGGTGTGGATTAGATTTGTCCCACTGAGAAAAGGAAAGAATGGTAGGCTAAAGGAGCCATGGTGAACAAGAGAGGCGGAACATTTAGTCAGAAGGAAGAAGGGAGCATACATTTGGTTTGGGAAGAAAAAAGATAGAGGCGTTGAGATTTATAAAGTAGTCAGGAAGTAATTCAAGAGGGGACTTTGGCAAACTAGAAGTGGGGGGGTTAAGAGAATGCCTCAGCGAGTAGGATTAAAGAAATATGCTCTACACATACATGAAGAAAAGAAGTTTGTCCAGAGTGAGGGTATGACCACTGAAGGACAAAAGGAGAAAAGACTGTCTGGAAGTGGAGGAGGTCTTCAGTGAATACTTTGCTTCAGTGTTGGCCTGCGAGAGAGAGCTTGATAAATGCAGGTCAGTGTAGAATGGGTTAAGGTGCTGGAGCATGTCAGGGTCAAGAATCAGATACACCCAAAGTGAGGGAAGTGATTGTTTCGTCTTTGACGAAGAACTTTGTATTCTCACTGGCCACAGGAGTGGTCTAAGTGCATTGGAGGATGTCAAAAGTTGATTCTTTTTCCAGAAAGGTAATAGGGATAATCCTGGTAAGTATGGACCAGTGAGTCTTGTGTCAAAGGTGGGAAAACTATTGGAGAGGATTCTTCGTGACAGGATTTACAAGTATTTGGAGAAGAGTAGTCTTCTCAGGGGGGTCCACATGACTTTTTGAAGGGCAGGTTGTGTCTCATGAGCCTTTTGAGTTTTTCCAAGAAGGTGACAAAAGAGATTGAAGATAGAGTGGTGGATATACTGAACGTGGATTTTAGTCATGTGTTTGACAAGGTTCTCCATGGTAAGCTCATACAGAAAGCCATGAGGTGTGGATCCATGCTATGTGGATTCAGAATTGGCTTGCCCACAGAAGACAGAGGGTGGTAGTAGATGGAGTGTATTCTCTGGAGGTTGGTGACTAGTGGTGTTCCACAGGGATTTGTTGTGGGACCATTGCTCTTTGTGATCTTTATAAATGATTTTAAATTTAAATTTAGACGTACATACAGCATGGTAACAGGCCCTTTTCAGCCCACGAGTTTGTGCTGCCCAATTACACCCAATTGACCTACAACCCCTGGTACATTTTGAATGGTGGGTGGAAACTGGAGCACCTCGAGGAAGCCCACACAGACACAGGAAGAACATACAGACAGCGTGGGATTCATACCCGGGTCCCGATCGTTGGTGCTGTAACAGCTAACCGTGCCACCCTTGGATAAGGAAGTGGAAGGATTGGTTAGTAAGTTTGCAGATGACAAAGGTTGGGGGTGTTGTGGTTAGTACAGAAGGTTGTTGCAAACTACAATGGAATACACACAGGATGCTGAGAGGTTTCAGATGGCGTTCAGAATGGAAAAGTGTGAAGTGAAGCACTTTGGGAGATCGCACTTGAAGACAGAGTACATAGTTAAGGGCAAAAATTTTTAACAGTGTGGAGGAACAGAAAGATCTTAGAGTCCATGTCCACAGATCCTTCAAAGTTGCTGCACGTCGATCGGGTGGTTAAAGAAAGCATATAATGTGCTGGCCTTCTTATGTCAGGGGATTAAGTTCAAGAGCTGCAAAGTAGTCTCTGGTTGGACCACATTTAGAGTATTATGCTGAGTTCTGGTCACCTCATAATATAAAGGATGTGGAAGCTTTAAAGAGAGTGCATTTGAGATTTACCAGGATGCTGCCTGGATTTGAGAATATCTCATATGAGGAAAGGTTGTGGGAGTTAGGATTTCTTTCTTTGGAGCAACAGAGGATGAGAGGTGACTGCATAGAGGCATGTAAGATTATGAGGGGAATAGATCGGATGGACAGCCAGCACCTTTTCCCCAAGGTGGCAATGGCCAATACCAGAGGGCATCTGTTTAAGGTGAGTGGAAGGAAGAATAAGGGAGATGTCAGAGGTAGATTTTAGTTAGCGTAGTGGTTAGCGCAATGCCATTACAGCGCCAGCAACCTGGGTTCGAATCCATCACTATCTGTAAGGAGTTTGTACCTTCTCCCCATGTCTGCATGGGTTTCCTCTGGGTGCTCCAGTTCCCTCCCACCCTCCAAAAACATATAGGGTTTGTAGGTTAATTGGTGTAATTGGGTGGCATGGGCTTGTGGATTGGAAGATCCTGTTAGTGTATGTCTAAATTTTTTAAAAATGGAGGGTATCTGGAACGGACTGCCGGGAGTAGTGGAGACATATGAAAGATTTTTCGATAGGTGCATGATGTAAGAAAAATTAGGGGATTTTGGACTATGATAGAGGGAAGGGTTAGGTTGATCATGGAATAGGTTTATGTGGGTTAGCACAACATTGTGGGCAAAAGGGCCTGTACTGTGGTGTACTGTTCTAATTCCTTTATGTTTGTAGTGAATGGAAATATATGTGATAACATCATAAATTTTATGAAGTGTGTTGCATGTTTATGCACTGTCTGACTCTCTGTTTCCTGGGCCCTGGGTCTCATAAATCACATAAAATAAATACATATTTCACACTGACAACCAGAATGTGTTGGCAAAGCATAATTGCAATCAATAGTTAAAATAAAATTCCCAAAGATGTTGAGCGAGAAGCCTACATTGATGGATATGGGAGAGCTCACAGGCTTAGTGCACATTTAGTGCAAGAACAAATGAAAAATAGTGCATTCAGATGAAGAATCATGGATTTAAACCAAGTTAACATCATATATGCCCGAGTTCTTTGAGGACACAATAATCTGTGGATGTATGTATTTGGATTTTCAAAAGATTTTCAAGTTGCCACTTGAGGGCTGGTGCACGAGTGAAGAGTTTATGCTATGAGGGTTGTTGTGTTATCATGGATTGAAGATTGGTTATTGCTTGGAGGACAAAGAGTTAGAATAACTGGTCTTTTTCAAACTGTGAAGGTGTATTTACTGGTGCCCCACGTATTGGCTCTTGGCCCTCAGTTTGATCAATGAGCCATATTGGCCAACTCCTGCTCCATTTGCAGAGAACATTACAGCACGGGACAGGCTGATCAGCCCACAAAGCCCTACTCCTGCTTCATTTTTAATAATTTATAATGTTATTAATGACCTGGAGGAGGAGGCAAAGTGTAAGGTATCCAGTAGTATCGATGATCTGAGGTGACTGGATGCGATGTGGATGTGTTGACTCTGCAACTGGATGTAGATAAGTTGAGCGAATGGTGAAAACTTGATAAATAGAGTATAACGTGGGAGGTGCGAGGTCATGCACTTCAGGGAGAGGGCTCTAAAGGGCAGACTACTATCTAAATGGAGGAAAATTGTGGATGAGTGAAGTATGGATTGATTGAGGCATTCTTGTGCAAAAAAGTTAGTCGGCAGAGACAAGAAGTGGTCAGGAATGCAAATGGAACAGACTTTTATTGGAAGAAGTTTGGAGTTTTGAAATATTATAACATTTGTTCGAGGTAATTGCTGAGGACACACCTAGAATACTGTGTGCACTTTTGATCCATACATTTAAGAAAGGAGATGCCAGCATTGGAGGCGGTCCAGTCAAGATGCTTGAGGCTAATTTCTGGGGTTAGAGGGCTGTCCCATCATCAGTCACTCGTTAAAGAAATTAGATTGATCTTCTTTGGAGTTTGAAGGATAAGAAATGATCTTATGGAAAGGACGTAATTGTGCTGGAGAGAATGCAGGAGAGATGTACTATGATGTTGCATGGATGTGAAAACATGCAGATGTCACCAGAGGAATCAATTGAACGGGTCACTGGAGAGGTGAGGCAGCAACTACTACCTCAGTCTTGATGGAGGTTCCAGCCAAATACTCTGGCCATTCTTTTCCCCCATTGATGCTGCTCGACCTACCAAATTCTTCCAGCAGAGTGTTTATTGCTCCCGAAACCTGAACCTGTCATCTGTCATTAGCTTCTTGTTGTGGCATTGAGAGTGTTTCTTCAAGGTTACTGGTGGTAATCCACTGTGTGTTACTTATTCGATAATCCAAGCAATTTTGTTGAACTTTAATATTTCTACATTAATTTTAATTAGTGAATGAGTTTAACATCTCTGCATTTGTGCTTTGAGTGGTGACTGAAGTCATTTTCAGGGACACTAATCTGTAGATTTCCAGCTTTATTCAGCTCTGCACACTGTTACGAACTAACAAACTTTATTAGTACTAACAAAGGAACAGCAATGAATAATTCACCAGACAATGGTAAATTCAAAATAATAGTTCTTATTAAACTATTAATAATATAACATTTCTTACTTATCTCTAAATGTAACTAAATTTAACTCTACTCTGCACAAATGTAAGTGTGTGTGTGTGTTAAAGTCCAAAACTATTTCAGTTTAAACTCCAATTCCAAATTTCTTGTTGAACTTCAGGATCTTTTTAAATTGTGGTTTAGACGTAATTATGAAACACTTTTCAACATTATATCTCCAGATCTCTTTAAACTCACAAGTCTCTTGATGAGCTGCCTTTCAGAGAGATATTCTTCATGAGTGTTTTCACATGTTTTCCCCTTGTTAAAGTTGCAGAACTGTGATTTCATGATAAGTTATTTCTTCAACAAGAGTGATCATCTTCTGGGCACAAATGAGGCTGCCTCTCTTTTCTTAAAAGGTAGTCGGAGATGGTCTTGCTTATTTAAAAACCACTTATGTTATGTATCTCCTATAATAAGGATAATACAATAATCCTGTCTTTCCAGGAGGTCAAGTGTTTCATCAGTCTCTTCAGTCTTCAGTCCTCTTCTGATTCCAAATGTCTCTCTGTCTTCAGTATCGAGTTCTCTAACATCATGTGATGTGACATCACACAGTTTTCATTTCATTTCAGCAAACCTCTTGCCTTTTCCAAACCACTTGCATCCATAACAACATTTGACCTCACCATGTTTCAAGAGGCTTAAGTAGTTTTATGATTCCATGAAGTCTGCCATATGTCATCATAATGTTTCAGATACCAACAAAAAATGCTTTTAAGAAACCACACAGTTTCAATTTAGAACACGTCATTCCATTATGGCCTGCTTCCCAGATGCGTGAACTCTGAGAATGAACTGTCTCTCTCTGAGCACAATGATTCTCTGTAATTGTGCTGTGACCTGTGTGTGACCTTGTATCAGCCCACAACTAATTTACTAAAATACATATACAATATTTTAACTCTAAACCTAATTTTACTAAGAAATATATTTTATAACTAAAGATTTCAACTTTATAAAGATTAGCACAAATTAATTAGAATACCCAGTCAACATTCTTCAGTGAAAAGATAGATTTTGTCAGAATCTGTTTATTTTTTCTCTCTGCTGCAGCTCTAATGAACTGGAGAAAGCCAATCAACTGGATAAAAAGATGCGATCTCTTGGGCAGAAGTTGGTGAATGGTAATGATAATGAAGATGATGATGATTTTGATATTTCTGAAATTGATATCAGTTCCATATCTTTCACACCACAGAAAAGGTGAGTGACAAGCCCAAAGCCACGCACTTATTTTACTCTAATGCAGTGACTGTTCATTTATGCAATGACAGAACGTTTATTTCTATGGAAACCTTTCATGTGATGTTGTAATATCAATCTACATGTTTAGGTACTCCAAGAATGGAATCTCCTGAACCACTGCTTAAATTGAGGGATTCATGAGACTAATAAACAGTATCTTTGAGATTTCTGTTTTAGAGAGTTCATTGGTCACTGTGGAGTCTCCGATATATTGTATATA
Organism: Narcine bancroftii; assembly: GCF_036971445.1. NCBI lineage: Eukaryota > Metazoa > Chordata > Chondrichthyes > Torpediniformes > Narcinidae > Narcine > Narcine bancroftii. The sequence continues at coordinate 30,679,609 of NC_091474.1, forward strand.
ATGGGCACTTATACTCGGGTCCTGGTGTGACATTTGGATCTCTAATTTAATAGTCAAAATATGATTTTGTGGAGTTCTAGACAGTGTTATTTTTGCCTCTTTTTACTGAAATTGAACTGAACTGCATTGGTTCAATCTGACCAGCTCCACTGTGAGATACCTGCAACTCTAGTGCTTTTGGAGAAATTCAGGATGTACCTGGAAACTTGAACCCCATTAGGGGATTTCATAAATTCAGTGCCAATTGAACTGTTGGTTCCAGTTGTTTATGTTATATTTTCATTCTCTGGCTGTGGCTTAATATTTCTTCATTTTTATTCACAGCCGTTCTAGGTTTTTCACCAGAGCAGATGTGCACACAGTTCGAATACAGCATTTCCAGGTAACTCATTTACAGCTGCAATACAAGATGGACCTAATTCAGAATGACAGGGAATTTATGGCTCCCAAACCAATTGATCCATAGAACCCATGAGGACTAACCTTCCAATCTGGGACCTTGACAAAGACCCCACTGAAGCCTTCCTGGGCCTCTCCAAAATCCCTGTGGAAATGAGATTACTTACCCACCTGCTTCAACATAGCCCCCATGTTGCAAAACCATTGATCATCTCTTTTCCTGTCATCCACTCATTCGGTGTCTTGCACGTCAAATTCCTCCCCAGGTGTGTCACTGCCCACATTGTCCACAATGTACAGAAAAATGTATGAAGAGATACAGTCCAGTTTTAATTAGAAATTAGAGTACCAATCAACAGAGGGGTCAAGGTTGGCTGGACAAAATTGTTTTGCACTAAGGAGTAACTGTGAACAGCCATGTTTGCGCAGAGAAGGATGCACCTTTGTTTCTCCATTCTCTCACACTCGGAGCACTGGTACAGGCTTCATATCCAAAGCTCACAAGCTTGAATACACCAAAATTATTTCCACAACAGGCATTTTACTCAAAAACTTCGCTTAACACTCACACACTTTTTTCTCTATGAGTGAAAAACATGGAACTTGTCTTCATCATAATCTCTACCTGTTTGTAGTGTAGCCATTTAACTCCCTCGGAAACTGAATTGTATCCAGGCCTAAATCTCAGTGTAACCCTGAGGGAGAGGGTGGTGGTGATGGTGAGCACCATCTCAGCATTGCAGATATGCCCTGGATATCATACAAATCTTCCTGTTGTAGGAGAATAATTAGTTGCATTCAAGATGTAAAATGGAGATCTGAGAGTTGCAGCATGTCAGACCTGACAGCAAGTCCTGACCCAAGTAAACTACATGGTAATCGTGAGTGTTTGCGTGCCCACAGTTGCAACTTAGTGCTAGTTGCTGTTGGTCTTTTTGGTTCTGGTTCCAGTTGACATTATGATATTTCATCAAACAAAGAATGTAAACAAACTGACTGGGAGATTTCAGAAAAAATAAATATTCAGTAATAAATAAAGTGCAAAGTAAGAATCCTGAAATGAGTCTGTGGTTTAGGAGTCTGACGGTGGAGGGGTAGCAAATGTTCCTGAACCTGGTGGTGCGAGTCTTGTGGCATTTATACCAGAGGTTGCTTCACACTGTGGCCTTGCATGTTAGGAATGATGCTATGGGGGACAGTAAAATCCTGAAGAAGTATTCCCTGAATCAAACTGAAGGAACAGCTGCGGACTGGTGGGATGCACGTGTAAGCTGTGACATATTTGGTGATTCTTTTGCTTTCCCGTTAGATTACAGTGACCATATCTGAGGCCCGAAAGTTAGTCGGTGTCAACATCAACCCTGTCGTTTATGTGAAAGTGGGAGATGAGAAAAAGCATACATCTACACAGAAATCCACTAACTGCCCATTTTATAACGAGGTAAGTGTGCAATTACTGAAGTTGCGGTCAGCAGAATAATTCTGAAACTGTGAATCATGTTGAAAGTTTATTGCTGAAGAACACCTTTGTAGCACAATGTAAAGTGTGTGGGAAGGAATCTGGTTTATGGAATGTAAAGGATAGTGCAGGGTCTTATTTACAAAAGAACAAGATTTTTCAGGTTGTAATCTCAGGATCACTCATGAACTAGTGGGGCAGGGAATAGAAAGAAAGGACAGTTAAATGTGTGGCTAAGGTGTAGAGAGAGTTTCAATTGGATAAATCACTGGGCTGTCTTCAAACAAAGGTTGGTTTTATTCAAAAGGGATGGATTGCATCTGAACTGGAAGCAATATCCTGGCATGGAGAGTTGCTTGAGCTTCTTGGGTGGGTTTAAAATGGTTTGGTGGTGGAGGGAGGGAAAATGGAGGGTGGACCCTAAAGCATAAGAGTAGATGATGGGAAAACTGGGCTAAAATTGATGTAAAAGTTAGGTGGTTGAGTTGAGAGGATAGACAGGGGCAAGTCAGGGAATGAGGGGGTCTGATAGACTGAACTGCATTGATTTCAATGGAAGATGCCAGATGAGTAGAGCAGATAAATGCAGGATAAGGACTGATAGATGGGACTTGGTATTTGTAGCTATTATAGAACCGTGGCTGAGGGAGGGCCAGGGCTGGCAGCTCAATGTTTCTGGAAGCAGATGTTACAGACGTGATAGAGGAGGAAGGAAAGGGATTTGCATTTTTGATTAGGTTGAACATCATGGCAGTATTTCTGGAAGTTATTCTTGAGTAAACTGTCCAGTGAGGTTATGAGTGGAACTACACTGAAGAGGGAAATCAGTAGGGCAAAAAAAGGACTGGCAGACAAGATTAAAGAGACTTCCAAGAGGCTCTATGGGTACATTAAGAATAAAAGGGTAACTATGGGTAGAATAGATCTCCTTAAGGATCAACACAATTGTTTATTTATAGAGTCACAGGAGATGGGGAAGGTCTGAAATGAATATTTCTCATGTGTATTTACTATGGAAAAGGTCATGGAACCTAAGGACGAGGATAATGAGCAGTGATGGAACACTTCTACATTACAGGAGGTGATACATGGGGATCAGGCCCAAAACTCTGGTGATAAACATTTGCTTTCTATGGATGTTGTGTGACTTGCTGGGTTTCTTCAGCATTTTTTGTGTTAGACAGATTAGGAGATTGGGCAAGGAACTGGCAAATGGAGTACAGTGTAGACAAGTATATGATCATGCACTTTGGTGGAAGGAATAAAGGTGTGGGCTATTTTCAAAATGGTCAACATTCAGAAATCAGAGGTGCAGAGGGACTTAGGAGTCCTTGTGCAATACTCCCAATGGTTAACTTGCTGGTAGAGTTGAAGGCAAATCCATTGCTAGCATTTGTTTGGAAAGGGATAGCATATAAAAGCAGGGATGCAGTGTTGAATCTTAATAAGGCATTGGTTGGACTGCACTTGGAGTATTGTGAGAAGTTTTGGGGCCCCTTATCCGAGGAAGGAGAGAGGGTCCAGAGAAGATTCACTGGATGATCTCTGGAATGAAAGGGTTATTATTAGGGAGCATTTGATGGGCTCTTGGAAATGTATATGATGGAGTTTTGAAGAATGAGGGGGAATCTCTTTGAAACCTATCGAATACTGAAATGCTTGGATAGTTGGGGAGGATGTTTCCTGTGGTGGGAGAGTCTGGGACCAGGGAGAAAGGGTCAGAATACAAAATTGTCACTTCAGAACAGAGATGAGGAGGAATTTATCTACCCAGAGGGTGGTGAATTTATACAGTCTGTTATCATAAATGGCTGTGGAGGCTGTCATTGGGTTGGGTTTATGACGAAAGTAGATAAGTTCTTGATTAGCAAGGGAATTGATGGTTACGGGGAGAAGGCATGAGAATGGAGTTGAAATGGAGTGAAAATCAGCCATGTTGGAATGGTGAGGCAGGATCAATTGGCCAAATGGCTTAATTCCACTCCTATGTCTTTATATTCTTCCAATCTAGTCCCATGTAGTCAGTGTTCATAATTTGGTCTCCTCTGCATTGGAAGAAACAAATCCAATTTGGGTGATTGTTTTTAGAAGCACCTGTGTTCGTTCCACAGGAGTGTCCCTAAATTTCAGATTGCCCATCGCTTGAATTCTCTATCCCACTCCCTCTCTGACCTGTCTTTGGCCACCTGCATTATTAATGAGGCCCAATATAAGCTTGAGGAAGAACACCTTTCTTCTATCTTGGCACATCCAGCCTTCCAAATCTTCCAACTTTAGATGACTTGCTCTTTTATTCTGTCTCTGTCAGATGTGGCCACCTCAGCCAGGCATCCATTGGTGACGTTTACTCAGTTTCTTTCACTGGTTATTGGCAGCATACAACACAAGTAAAGAAGCATATTCAGCTTCTGCCACATTATCCTGGTGGGTCTTACCCCAGTAAAGGGATTCCACTTGTTTTCCCTGGCCTTTCAAATATTTTCAGTGTTTATTACAAATGTCAATGGTGCACTGTTTTTCTCTCTCCACAGATGCCTGACCTGCTTTTATGCTTTAATTACTACATTCTTGTCTTCTTCCTTCCTAGTATTTTGTTTTTGAATTTCAAGAGCCTGCAGCTGTCCTGTTCGATAAAATAATTGAAGTAATTGTAAGTATGAGGCTCTTACTTGCTTGAATACTCGTCAAATATTCGTGAACTGAACCAAAAATTTGACGTTTGATTATGATTGAAGTGTCCACTAGTGATGCCCTTGATTCAATGCACTATACATTAGGTTCTTCTTAGTGTTGTTTTAAGCATTGGAAATGGTTTTTATATATGGTTGCATTCTTCCTATGATTCACAACATGGCCCTCTTCTTAAACCCAAACCCTATCCTCCTGAAAGCTTCATCTCTGTGATAAGGTTCACGGAAGCTTTTTGTCCTTGTAGACAGTGAAATTTCCTATATTGCCCCATATCCAAGACGAAAAATTCCAAGAGGAAGTATTATATGGTAGTTGAGCATAGAATGTACCACAGAATTATGACTCTTCCTTCATCCTAAATAGATCAGGATCTTCCAAGCCTGAATTGCCTGAAGGTAAGATGGTTGGAAATCAGGGTGAAGGGTTCATTGCCATTCCAAGTTGGAACAATAGGAAATGGAGAGTTTACACAACAGAGGAAACTAAGTGGCCCATTGTGTCCATGTGTTTTATGTTTAAGGACACCAGATCCCTTAGGATAACAGCATTCAGTAGTCTCTTTGTACTTAAAATGATATTCTGCTTTTCATTTATTCTGATCAAAGTGATTAACCTCACATTTTCCAACATTATATTTCACAATTGCCAAATTTTTTTACCCATTCACCTGATCTATTCATTTAACTTGACAGTGGTCATATATTTCCCCAATATCATGAGCTCTTATCCATGTGAAGAAACCTTCCATATGACATATAAGTTAATTCAAAAACACCACTTCCACTGCGACTTTGTTTGTCTAATTGTCTACACTGCTCATTACATCCTCAGAGAACTTGTCAAACCTGATATCATTTGTCAACTTCACTGTGTCAGCTTTTGGACAGATTAGTTTGCCTCCAGGCAGTGAGTTCTTGCTACTCTGCCTTTTCTTAAAACAGGTCATTTCAGTTTTACAGACACAGAAAAGGCCTTTAGCTTAACTTGTCAACCAAGCTAGTTTCATTTGTCTGCATTCAGCTTGTATCCCTCTAAACCATGGTTTCATAACTCCAAAGGAAATGGGCCAATGACAATTTTTCTCAAGCAAAATATTTCAGTAACAGTTGGGTCTAGAGCAGTGATTCTCAACCTTCCCTTCCCACTCACCTACCACCTGAAGCAATCGCTTACTAATCACAGAGCACAGATGGCATAAGGAATATTTAAAGTGGGATGTGAGTGGAAAGAAAAGGATTGAGAACCATTGCAAACCATAGAACATTACAGCACAGAAACAGGCCTTCTGGCCTGTGCCGACCCCTTTCATATCCATGCACGTCTTCAGGAGTTTTAAATGTCACTTCCTATTGCAGCTCATTCCGCATACCCACCATTGTGCGTGTGAGATGTGGCCCTTCAGGTCCCCTTTAAATCATAAAATCATAGAAAATAGCCCTTCTGGCCTGCACCACCATTCAATACGATCATGGCTGATCGTACAACTTCAGTACCATATTCTTGCTTTCTCCCTTCTCCATACCCCTTCATCTCTTTAGTCATAAGGGCCACATCCAACTTCCTTTTGAACATATCTAATGAACTGGGCTCACTAACCTTCAGTGAGAAGGAATTCACTCGACCACAACTCTGCATGAAGAAGGTTCTCATCCTCAATTCTAAATGGGTAACCATTAGACTGTGAACTCTTAGAACCACAGAATACATCAGCACAGGAGCAAACTCTTCGGCCCATCTAGTCTGTACAAAACCATTTTTCCACCTATTCCCATTGACCTGGACTGGACCATAGCCCTCCATAACCCCTCCCATCCACATATGTACCAAATTTCTCCAATGTTGAAATTAAACCCACATTCACTACCTCAGCTGGTGGTTCATTCCACGCTCACACCACCCTTCTTCTAGTCTTCCCCAACATTAGAAACATTTTTCCTACAATCTTTCATCTCATCTGAGTGACATGGAAATTAATACTTAACTTCTCCTACCAATGTTTGTAATTTCCTAGTCTTTTATGATATGAACCAGACAGAAAATGGTCAGTTGAAGCAGCAGGCAGTGTGCTTAAATAGCTTAGACTGTACTTGAGAAAATTGGATTTTGGAGAGGGCTCACAAAATAGTTTAAAATTTGTGTTTCAGGTTGTTCATGCAAAAAAAATCCCATTCACTGGAGTTCAATTGGGATTGTTCAGGATTGATGCGGGAACTGTGTACCAACAGCCTGGTAAGGAGTCCGAGATGGCCTGATACGCTACACTGCCACCACACAGTTCCCTGACACTCTGAAGTCACAATCTTCTGTGTAGAAAACAAACAGTGGGGAATTTTAAAGCCTGACTTCAGCTTTCATGTGCGCTTTGTTTTCCTTGTAAAATTGAACTGGATCTCTCTGCATATCATCATCTTAAAACAAGGAGGTGCTTTGCTACAGATTTTCGGCGACAATTCTGGGTTGCACATGAGTTAGAGAGCAGCACAGCTTGTAGAATTATTTCAGTCAAGTTATCCTTTGCTGTTTAATTAAAATGATTTGATAAACCATGCTTTGTACCACTTTTCACTTTGCAATATCACTTATTTAATTCAAACAACTGAATAATTCCATTTTGTTTCAGTAAAACCAATGATCTTCAGTTACAGAAGTAGCCTTTATTAGCCCAACCTTGTTCATTTCAGATAGTTCGTCCACATACTTTTATTTTCTGAAGCCAAAAAACCCAAACTACTGATGGAGCTTGGCGGGTAAAGCAGCATCTGTGTGAGGGGGAAGCAGTTGTTAATGTTGTGGTCCTGCATTGAGTATGAGTTCCTCCAGAAGTTTGCTTTTTTGCTCCAGATTCCAGCATTTACAATCTAGTGTCTCTATCTTTTATTCTTCCTGTGTCATTTACACTCTCTTTGATCTTGCTTTAAACGGTCTCTATGAGAATCTACTGGGACCTGTCCAGAGAATTTTGGCAAATTGTCACCAAACTGATTCCGTCTGCATTGAATTCGTCCATCATTATTGAACGAAGATCTACCGGGACCAATGCCTGACGAGGGCGCACAAAATCAGTGAACCGGTGCGGACTCGAAAGGCCAACATGGCCTGTTTCCGCTCCGTAAATGGTTATATGGTTATATGGAATAAATAGTTCAGTATATTTGCAAATCCCTTCCATAACTTTCAAACTTTCAGTGAAATTATTTCAAGTTTTTGTTTTGCCCACCCTGGCTGTACAATGATATAATTTATCAAGAATATCAAATCACTTTCTTTGTTGTTGGATCCAGGTATCAAACTTTTTTTAAACTTTATTTATTCATTCAAAAAACAAATAATATATGACATATACAGCAATTAAACAGGAACATGAACATTTTTATATATATATTAAAAAAAAGAAAAGATCCCCCATCCCCCCTTCAGCCAACTCTCCTAAGGAGAGCCATAAAAAAAGAAAAAAGAAAGAATATTTAAAAAAAGTTAAATATACATATTAAAATCTAATCAATATAAATTGAAATGTAAATATTCCGAGTATAACAACCACTTACCACTTATTAATAAAAAAATTATAATGATCATGCGAAACATACGTAATTTTTTCCATTATTAAACAATATTTCATCTCATTATGCCATCTATTAATATCAATCATATTTGTATCTTTCCATGTACTAGCAATACATTTTTCTGTTACGGATAAAGCTAAATGTAGGTATCAAACTCATGAGCATAATGCAATTTGATCTTATTAATATTGTCAGGAAATTACAAATTGTTCTTTTTATTGCTAGATCATGGTTTTTATCATAAATGGGCTATTCTGACTGACCCTAAAGACACAAAAAGTGGAATTAAAGGTTTTGTGAAGTGTACGATCTCAGTGATGGGGAGAGGTGATATCCAAGGGGTCCTGCCTGGTGTTAGTACTAAACAGGATGAAGATGTTGAAAAGTGAGTAGAACTGAAACCAATCCATGTTGTGACTTAGATGTTCCCTGAAGGTTTGCAAAATAACACTTCCTGTACAGTGAAAATTTCAGATCAAATCATGGCGGAAGCAAGTACCCCTGGCTCATTCTGTCGGAGTTTCTCTTCTCAACATGCTCAAGCACCCTATTTTTCTTTTGTGTACATTTCTTTCTTCTTGAGTACAGGTTAAAGCATCGGTTCTAATCACATAGCACCTATTGCATAGGATTGCATAGTCCTCTATGGCTAGTAAGGGATTATTTAAGATGGCATGTGAATGGAAAGAAAAAGGTTGAGAACCATTGCTTTGAATTAATCGGTAATTAGAAATTCTATCTGGTCTGCAGGAAAAAGAATATCAGGGTTGAATGTACTCTGACAATAAATTTGAACTTTGAACCTAATCCCATGTGTTGATCCGCACTCTCAGCTCATTATCTTACCTGTGAGGCTCCTTGCATTATAGTAAATATTACAAGAATATTGGTTCTCCTCCAGTTTAGATGTGGTGCTTTCTCCCAGTACAGGTCACTGCTGGCCAGAAGAGGTGCCAGTGATCCAAATACCTGATGCACTCCCCTCTGCACCAGCTCCCCATCCAACTATTCAGCAATCCTATTTTCCCATTCCTTTCCTCACTAGCGCATGGCACAGGGTATAATCTGGAGGTTACCTTCATCATTCATATCAACATAGACCATGAGCTGCAATTATTCGTGCTCCCCTTTCTCATCTGCTCTCTGACATTTTACTAAACTTCATGAGTATAAGATGATATTAAATCACTCATTATTGGAGAGCACTCCATCTCAGAAATCAGCAAAGATGAGTTCCCCAGGTGGCATAGCGGTTAGCACTACGCTGTTACAGCTCCAGCAACTAGGGTTCGAATCCCGTGCTGTCTGTAAGGAATTTGTACATTCTCCCATGTCTGCGTGGGTTTCCTCCAGGGGCTCAGTTTCCTCCCACCATTCAAAAATGTTCCAGGATTTATAGGTTAATTGGGCAGCATGAGCTTGTTACTGTACCGAATATTATATGATTCTTAAAAGCAAAAGTTGCTTGGAAGAATAATTAAGATTTTTTTGTTTTAAAACGTGTATTGTAAATTTCTTGCCGTTATTTGAAAGGAATATTTGGGGGAATGCAGACACTTAACAATTTAATTTCCTAATGAAGAAATTGTTCTTTGCTTCATTCTGAATGTGGCCAAACTGAATGTGTGGGTTAGAGCATGGCAGATCTCAAAAAGTGAAAAGTTTTCCTCTCTGATGAACATTACAGAAAGGCAGAATATTTTCTTAAGTGAAAAGAAATTGGGTAACATTGATGTTCAAAGGCACCTGTTGTGCTTGTACGTAAACCATTGAAGAAACATGCCTAACCCTAACCCTTCTCGTCTGGGCCGAACCATTTTTCTGCCTAGTCCCACTGATCTACACCCAGTCCATAGCCCTCTGTACCCCTTCCATCCATCTACCTGTCCGAATTCTTCTTAAAGGTTAAAATTGAGCTCACACCTCAGTTCAATAAAACCAAAATAGAGATGCTGGAAATCTAAAACAAAAACAACAAATGCTAGATGCATTCAGCATGCCGGGCCACATCTGTGGTAAGAGAAAGAATCATCAGAATTTCTTTGATGTTTGACCTGAAACATGAAGTGTGGTGCCCTTCCCAAAGATGAACTGTCAAGAATTTCCAAAGTTTGCTCCGGGAATAGTGGAATTGTCTTATTAGGAGAGACTGAGTAGGCTCAAACTTCTAGAGGAAGTTAATAGGGAAAGCAGCATCTGTGAAGGCTGAGAGCTGACTTTTCTGGAACAGTGTTGACCGGAAACCACCATTCCTTCATCTCCAATGATGCTGATTGGCCGATAAGTTCCTCCAACAGATTGACTTGGCTCTAGATTCCAGCATTTTCTTCAGGATTCTTTTCTTGTTGTGTAATAAAACAGCTGTAATATCCCACACAATTGCCTTTAGTCTGCCATAAGATTTGCCATTAGCAGAAATTTTCAAGCACCTCCTACTGTCAGAGAATGAGAAGCAAAAGATAGACCCCAGAGTCAATGAATGTTTGTGGATTCATCTTCAACCCACCCACCCCCACCCTTCAACCTCTGCAGCTGCACGAACTTCAGTTCAAACCATTGGCAACCCAAGCTCCAGATCCAAGCCTCTGATAGGATCACAAAGCCTTCAGTGCCCAAGGACCCTCAGGAGTGCCTCCCGCCCTCAGCACCCTCTTGCATCCTGGTTCTGATAGCTGGTACCCCTTCAGCCAGTCTCAAGCCAGTTGCCAGCCTGGTGTGAGTCCTTTGACTGAAAGTTACCAGCAGCCCTGTGCCAGTCATCTACCCAGAGACTGTGACTTCTCCAGGCCATTGCCAAATACAAGCCCCACCATTGGCTCCTTTAGTAGGCTATTTAAACCCTGTACAGAGGCATCGATAGTTGAACTGGATGGCAGAACCCTGTGGAGGAGCGCTATGTCTCCGCTCCCTGCAGCGCTGCTATTGCAAATATATATGTGTATTTCGCTGTGTAATGCTCAGCAAAAGGTGTAAGGTGCTCTTTCCATCCAGAGCATAGAGGTCACCCTTGGGCAAGGTGTACCTGCTTAGCCTCCCAGTCAGGTTCAGGTGAAGCCGTAGATTGTAGATGGTGGATGGTTTTTAGAAGGAGATTCTACAAATTGGAGTTTATGGTAGTGAAACTAAAAATGCTGGACAGATGAATTTACTGATCAATGCCCAGGATTACCCATCCAGTCTGGACATTGCAACTGATGAAGGAAATGGGAAACCACTTCAGTATTTTCAACATCGACTATGGTCTCAGCTCAAAGATGGAGACTTCACTGAAGAAGAACAGGGGAGGCAACAACTACAATTCAGAGGGTCAGAGATCATGACAGATGGAGAAACATGATCGCCCGTGCCGAACGGCGCATAGAGAGAGAGAGATAGAGAGAGAGAGAGAGAGAGGGTGGGGGGGGGCTGGAAAGACCAGCTGCAGTACAGGTGTTCCCTCTGACTGAAGCAGCAAGGTTCTAGGTTCACAGTTTCAAATGAAGGGATAAGCCATTTAAGACTAGGATGTGAAAATAGTCCTTTTCTCAGAAAGGAAGAGAACAGGAAAGGTGTATCTGTGGTATTCTCAACCTCAACACTGCAAAGACTCCATCATTGAACCAATTTGAAAAAGCTACAACAGATTTTGTTGATGATGTTGTTAATGGTGCTGTGCTGTAATATCATTCATGGCAAGGCCGGTTCAATGGGCAAGTCACCTCCTCCTGCTCCTATTTCTTATGTTCTCTCTTAAGTGTCTTGCTGAATCTTGACAGTATGACCACTGATTCTTCCCCTCTCCTGATATGAAGAATATCCTCCTCCTGTCCAGCCAACTAGTGAATCAGAGGTTTTTAATGACAATGTGCTAATTTTATGGCTGCATCCTATATTGCCTGAGGAACTTGCTTTATTCAATTAAATCCCTCTATGACTGTACTGTAATTTGAATGTGTCAGTTGGGCCTTACGAGTAACTGAGCAACCATTATACCATTGTTTCTCGTTATTGTCTTCAGTTCTTCATCTTGACTTTTCACAAAAAAAAAATTGTTGTTCATTGTAGGAATCTCCTGCTTCCAAAACAAGTGCCACTTGAGAGACCCTGGGCTAAATTCTACATTAAGGTGTATAAGGCAGAGGATCTCCCCAGCATGAACGCTGGATTTATGGGGAGTATTTCAAAAATTCTAGGAGAAAATAAAGTTTTCATTGATCCTTACATCCAAGTCACGTTTGCAGGACAACAGGTAAGATTTTAAATATATTCTTAATAATTAGGAATGAAATCTAAAAATTAATTCTGCCTTACATTTTTTGCTGAGAAGAAGTGAACTTGTAAAACTGATGGCCAGAAAATGACAATGTTGTCAATCTGAAGGCTGTTGTGTCCAAACTTTTCTTATGATATGTATTTGTGTGATCTCCAAGAAGCCAAGTGGGCAACCAAACCTCTCCTAGGGAACCACATTCATGGCCAAATCAATTTTTTCTTAAAAAAAAACATATGACTTGTCCCACTTTTGTTCCAATTTTTTAAAGCTTTTGAGAGCCACCAAATCTATCACACAAACAGGTAAAAAATCCCAGAGGACTACTGCATCCAGGGAAAACGGCCAGGAAAAATCCAGCATGTTCTGTTCATGAAAATCAAAGATGCAAATGCTGAAAATCTGAAGTAAAAAAGATGAACTGCTGGAAGCTCCCATGCAGACAGGCAGTATTTGTGTAAAAAGGAAGAATTGACAGTGATTCTGTTTCTCTTTTCATTTATTTCTATTCTTGGCCTTTTATCCTGTCCTGTCCTCAACAAGTATAAAATCCAACTTGTATTCTTTTCCATTAGACTACTTATCTGAAATTACTAGAAGTCTACTCAACACATCCAAAAACTGAACAAAGTCTTTAAGCTTGGAATCTTGTAACTTATGTCTGAACTATTTCCAAGGTCAGAACAAAGTGAAGGAAGGGATGTTTAAGGGAGATGTCAGTGGTAATTCTTTTTACTCAGAGAGTTGTGGGTGCCTGGAATGCTTTGCCAGGGGCGATAGATACTGAAACATTAGGGGACATTAAAAGACTCTTAGATAGGCACATGGATGTAAGAAAAATAGAGGGTTATGAGGTAGGGAGAGTTTAGTACTTTTAAGAAATATATGATTCAGCACAACATCAAGGGCCAAAGGGCCTGTACTGTGCTATAGTGTTCTATGTTCCAAAACTGCTCTCACTACTCAAAGTGAGGTCTCATCGGTGCCTTATAAAACCTCAACATCACATCCCTGCTATTTTATTCTATTCCTCTTGAAATGAATACCACCACAAACACAACATTCAAGTTCACTTTCAGGCTATTCTGCAGCAGGACACCCAGGTCCCTTTGCATCTGAGTATTTTCACTTTTGTCTCCATTTAAAAAAGTCTTACCGTTTATTTTTTTTTCACCATCAAAGTGCATGACCATACACTTTCTTACATTTGCCACTTCTCTGCCCATTCTCCTAATCTGTCTGTCTTTCTGCAACCTCCCTATTTCCTCAACCCTCCTCCGCCTACCTTTGTATCATCTGTAAACTTGATTAAAAGGCCATTCATTCCATCATCCAAATCATTAATATACAACATAAAAGAAGCGGCACCAACACCTGTGGACACCACTAGCAATCGAGAGCCAACTAGAGTACGACCCCTTGATTCCAACTCTCTGCTTCCTACCATTCAGCCAATCTATCCACACTAGTGTTGTTTTCTGTTATACCATGGGCTCTTATCATGTTAAGTAGCCTCATGTGCAGCACGTTGTCAAAGGCCTCTGAATATCCAAATTCACAACTTTCACTGCATCTCCCTATCCTGCCTGCTTGTTACTTCTTCAAAGAATTCAAATTAGTATGTCAGGCAAGACTTTTCCTCAGGAATCCATGCTGACTTTGGTTTCTGCTAATTTTTGCATATTTTAACCAGAGGACCTCTAAGTACAGGTACTCTGTAACATCATCCTTGACAATTGACTCCAACATCTTCCCAACCACTGAGAGGAAGCTTAATAGAGATCTATAAGATTATGGGTGGCATAGAAAGGGTGGACCGCCAGCACCTTTTTCCCAGGGCAGCCAGAGGACATATGTACAAAGTGAAAGGAGGGAAGTTTAGGGGATTCACTAGGGGTAAGTTTTTTACATAGAGAGTGTGGGTTCCTGGAATGCCTTGCCAGGGATGGTGGTGGAGGCTGAAACATTAGAGACTCTTAGACTGGCACATGAATAGAAGAAAAATAGAGGGCTATGAGGTAGGAAGGGTTTAGTTTTTTTTTGGTAGGAACATATAGGTCGGCATAACATCAAGGGCTGAAGTGCCTGTAAACTTCTATTAAAAACATGCAGAAATTCTGGAAGAACTCAGCTGGTCTCGCAGCATCCATAGGAGGTAAAGTTGCAGTCAGTTTATTATGCCCTTGATGAAGGGCTCAAGCCTGAAACTTCTGTAATATATCATTACCTTCTATGGATGGTGTGACACTGGCTGAGTTCCTGCAACATTTCTGTGTGTTTTTACTTCAATCACAGCATCCGCAGAGTTTAATGTTTCCATGTTAAATCACATAGGTAAGGAAACCATAACAGGTTTCAGTATTACAGAGCTGTATTGAATGGGTTATACTAATATATTCCAATCAAGATCTATTTCTATCTTCTCTTACCTTCAAAAATATTGTCTTGCCCTGCTAATATGTACATAATATTTTCTCTTTTGTTGTCCACATTAAAACTGCATTTATTTCTTTATGCTGATTGGAAGGACATTTTCAAAAGGTTGAATTCCTAGTTCATGAGTGTTTGGGAGTTGTGCTATTTCTCATATCATTCTTTTAATATTTCAGATTTATTGTCAGAGTACATACATGACATCACATACAATCCTGAGATTCTTTTTCCTGTGGACATGGCAGAATTACCATTTATTGGTAATGCAAATAAAAAGCTGTATACAATGTACACGTAAACAAATAAATGTAAACAATCTGTGCAATACAGAGAGAATTTTAAAACATCAATAAAGTGCAAAAGTAAGAGTCCTTAAATATATCCCTTATTGAGTTTGTTGTTGAGGGTTTGATGGTGGAGGGGTAGCAGCTGTTCCTGAACCTGGTGGTGCATCTTGTGGTACCTACACCTCTTTCCTGATGGTAGCAGCAAGAACAGAGTGAGTGGTGGGTACTGTGGTTTCTTGATGATTGCTCCTGCCCTCTGACGGCAGTGTTCCCTGTATGTTCTCAATGGTAGGAAAGGTTTTGCCTGTGATGTTCTGGGCTGTATCCGTGACCTTTTGGAGGGCTTTATGCCCATACCAGCCAGTCAGCACACTTTCCCCCACACATCTGGGTTTCTGATGTCAATACCAAATCTCCACAAATTCCTGAGGAATTTGAAGTGTTGATGTGCTTTCTCCACAATGCCATTAGTGTGCTTTGTTCAGGAAAGATCCTCTGAGTTAGTGACCACCCCCCCCCCCCCCCCAAGAACTTAAATTTGCTCACCTTCTCCACTTCTGATACCCCGATGATCTCAGTATCGTACACCTCTAGTTTTCCCTTACTGAAGTTTTGGTGACTTTGAGGGCAAGGTTGTTGTTGTTGCACCATTCAACCAAGTTTTCAATCTCCCTCCTATATGTTGACTCATCACCTTTCTTTATACAACCCACTACTGTGGTATTGTATTGTCAGCGAATTTGTAGATGGTATTATAGTTGTACCGAGCCACACAGTCGTAGGTGT
This sequence comes from Narcine bancroftii, assembly GCF_036971445.1. NCBI lineage: Eukaryota > Metazoa > Chordata > Chondrichthyes > Torpediniformes > Narcinidae > Narcine > Narcine bancroftii. Next base: position 30,695,476 of record NC_091474.1, read on the forward strand.
AAAATGAGTAGAGCAGAGGGCTAAAAATGCTACCCTGTGGTGCTCTAGTACTGATGGAGATTATGGAGGAGATATTCTTACCAATCCTCTTCTTATTGTGGTCTGGAGGTGAGGAAATCCTGGATCGAAGACCTCTGGTCTGTGATTTTTGCCTCTCTTTGATGCCACTACTTTTTATACCACTGCTTTCTGGCAAATATTAATTTTGTTAAATTCCAGTCCCAGATTATTCATTTCCCTGAAGAATCATTAACATCACTCTGTGCAACATATTTACTGAAAAGATCTGCTTTTTCTTTATTTTCATTTACACTATTTCGCCATGTATGATTCTCCACTCTTAATTCCAAATATAAAACTGGAAGACCTCCGCTATTCCTTTCTTTCAATTCATCTGTCTCTGTCATATCTGTCCCTTAGATGAGGTCTTCCAGTCCCGATCATTGGAAATGTCCTCTTTCTTCCAAAAATGTGACTTCCTCTCCATTACCATCAACTCAGCCCTTATGGACAGATTATATCTCCTCCATTTCCCGCTTATCTGCCCTGGCCCCCTCTGCAAAAACAGGATTACTGTTGTCCTTACTTACTACCCCACCAGCCTCTGTAATTTCTGTCACCTACAACATGATACCACCACCAGACATATATTCCCCTCCCTTTCCCTCTTTGCCTTCTGTGGGACCACTCCCTCCCTTCCCATTAATCGTCCCCTTGGCACTTTCCTCTGGGGTTGCAGGAAGTGCCACCACACCTGTGCCCACACCTCCTCCCTCACCACTATTCGGGGCTCCAAACAGCCCTTTCAAGTGAAGTAACATCATCTACTGCATCCGGTGCTCCCATTGTGGCCTCCTCTACATCAGAGAGACTGGGCGCAGACTGGGAGATCACTTCGCTGAGCACCTTCCATCTGTTCACGTCAGTGACAGAGATCTTCCAGTGGCCAACCATTTCAATTCCATGTTCCACTCCCATACTTACACTTCTGTCCATGGCCTCATGTACTATCCCACCAAGACCACCTGTAAATAAGAGGAGCAACACCTGATATTCTGTCATGGTGTCTGCAGACTTTCGTGTTTTACAACTATTGGAATTAAACTGTGCTGGTCTTCAGGTTTCTGTGCCTTCTTCCTAAACATAGCAATGAAAAGAAGTTGTGGTCAGGGTGATGGGGTCCTTTGTGATGTTGGCTGCCTTCTTGAGGAGGTACCTCACAACAGATGTCTGCAGTGGATGGGAGGTCAAAACCTGTGATGGACCTGGCTGTGTTTGCTACCTTCTGCATTCTTGGGCACTTGAGTTACCAAAAATAGCTGTGATGCAATCAATCAGTATAGCTTCCACAGTGTATCTGTAGAACATTGCCTGAAAAAGAAACCATCAATGCTGAAAATATGAAATGCAAGTTCTGGAAAAACTCATCATTTAAGATCATTGATCTTGTGGTTGAATCTGGACTATATTATGTCGCACTGAAAGTGTTTCTTCAAAGAGCATTGATCTTTAATGGACAGTAGTGGTCATGATCACAGAGTTTGGGAGAGAGAACTGGGGTAACAGGTGACTTACAAATCGTTGATGAGACCACCCTTGGCTGTTAACTACATTTGGAATACTATGCAATTCATGAAAGATATTGGGACTTTGGGATAACTCAAAAACTGCAGATGTGGAATGAGCTGCAGCAGGAACTCGGCAGATCAGTCGGTGTCCATGGGTAGAGACGGACATCAACGTTTGATTCAGGACCCTTCATTGAGACTGAAGGGAAAGGAGCAATATCAACGATATCAAAGGAGTGAAAGAAGCTGGCGAGGGCCTACGTGATAGGTGTATGTGAGAGCTTCACAGAACTCTCTTTAGAGAGAGGAAGAACATTTTAAAGAAGGATTACCTTGAGAATTGGTGGACAAATTGAGAAATGCAGAAACTGAAGATGACGGAATCTTGAGGAGAAGAGATTTGCCAGAATCTTGCAAGGTCTTAATTACAAGGAGTTACAATGAATAGTCAAAAGGCAATGTGGTAAATGCAAGTTCGATTTTGGCATTGAAGAAAAATTTGGACAGGTACATAGATGGAAGTATATGAAGGGATGTATGTCCAGGTGCAAGTCAATGCAACTAGGCAGAATAATTGTTTGGCACAGACTAAAGGGCTGAAGGGCCTGTTCCTGTACTTTTGTGCTGTATGGAGAAGGTCTTTATTCTCTGGATCTGAGGAGTCTGAGGGTGACCTCAGAACTATATAAAATCACAAGGGTCATGGACAAAGTGAATTTTTTTCCCCAGAGTAGGTGATTCTTGAACTCGAGAGCATTGGTCTAGGTGAGAGGGGGAGATTTGAGAGTCCTGTGGGGCAACTTTATCACATCACAGTAGTTAGGCAATAACTGAAGTGAGCTGCGAGACAAATCCATAAAAGTGGGTATGGACAGATTATATGGATAGGAAGGGTTTAGAAAGATACAGACCAAATGTAGACAAATGAAATGTGCTGGAATTCCAACTTGGTCAGCGTGGACAAGTTGGACCGAAGACCCTGTCTCCATATTTCCTGTTTCCAGATTTCTATTGTATATCTTGAAGATTCAAATGTTTGTAGATATCGTGGGAGCAACAAGTCTCACCACCCCAGCAGCTTGTTACAGATTTCACCCAATCTTTGTGGGGAAAAATATGCTGCCTGCGAAGTCTACAAACTTCCTAACTTGTACCTATGTTTCAATGACTGAGTATCATGTTGTTGATTCTGCAGAAAATTCAACACACTGTAGTCTGCTGAACGTTACACTTTTACAATTACAGGGAGAAACCTCAGTGGAAAGCAACACAGTGAATCCAGTGTGGAATGAACAAATCACTTTTGTGGAAATGTTTCCTCCACTGGCTCGACGTATCAAAATCCAAGTTATTGATGACGCAAACATTAATGATGTTCCTATAGCAACTCACTTCATCAATATACAACAGATATCTGATCCCAGGATAAATGGTGAGTATGTAATGTGCTGTGAGAGGGCGGTTGAATAGACTGGAGACACAGGCTGTTAGCTCGAGTGTCACAGCATAATGTTTATTCAAATTTCGCGCGCTCGTTTATCAGGCTGGCAGTCAGACCGCGCATATGACCTGCTGCTTGCGTCATCAAGCGCGCACGCCAACTTCTGTTCTGGAGCAGAAGAGATGGATGTGCGTTGCCATCTTTGTCGCGACTGCCCCACTGACCGCACGTAACACGCGGGGCCGGTTCGTCACGGTATATTTGCGCCTCGCTACAAGTACGTGGAGCTGTTATTTGCCTCCAAACGTCTTTGCTCCATTTATAGTGGACCGCTAGTACTCGAGAATATCTTCAGAAATGAATCTGGGCAGTGACTGAAGTGTTGGTAGGGGGGCACTTTGGGAACAGTGGCCATAGTTTTGCGAGTTAAAGGTAGTTATAGAAAGTGTTTAGAACTTGAGTTGGGGTAGCTGATATCAGAGTGCAGGAGAAGTACTGGCAAAAATATATAAGTAGCAGATGCTTGCATGTACAACAACTGCTGGCGGGTTTTAAAAAGAGAGTAAGGGGTTTGGCCAGGCATTATATCGCCTCAAACTGTGCATCTTGGTGCCTCACAGTTGGGCGGGCAGCAACCTCCTTTGAAGAAGACCGCAGAGCCCACCTCACTGACAAAAGGCAAAGGAGGAAAAACCCAACACCCAACCCCAACCAACCAATTTTCCCCTGCAACCGTGTCTGCCTGTCCCGCATCGGACTTGTCAGCCACCAACGAGCCTGCAGCTGACGTGGACATTTTACCCCCTCCATAAATCTTCGTCCGCGAAGCCAAGCCAAAGAAGAAGAAGAAAAGAACCAATGAGAGTGAAAGGGAAAGGTGGTAAGATTAGGGAACCTTGGATGACAAAGGACATTGAAGGTTTAATCAGGAACAAAGAGATCAGAGAGCAGGGATAGACAAGTGGAAAAGGAGGAAGTCTTAAGGAATGTAGAGGATTTAGGAGAAAATTAGAGAAATTAGGATAGCAAAATCTTCCTTGGCAAAAAAAGATTTGGAAGAATCACAAAACAATCTGTAAGAATATGAAGGAACCAGGGAAAAAGTGTATCCTTTTAGGAATCAAAGGGGCAATCTATCTGGATGTGAGACCTAAATGAATATTCACCAAGAAGGAGGGCATGAAAGGTAGCAAGTTCAGAGAGGATCTGTGGATAATCAGGAACCAGTCAGTATGAGGATGGAGGAGGAATTAATGATAGAGAAAACAACCCCAGGTTGCTATTTGGAAGTCAATGTGAATACGGCTGGGCAATACACAAATGTGGTGGAGAAACTCAGCAGGATACACAGCATCCATACTGCTCCAGCACATATGTGTATTGACCTCTGCATCTGCAGACTTTCTTGTTTAGAAGAGATAGCTATGGCCCTAACGGTGGACTTTGCATCTTTGTTAGCTGCAGGTGAGGTAGCAGAAGACTGGAGGATAGTTAATATTGTTATTTTATTTGAGAATGGCAGCTAGAATAAGCCAATTAACTATAGACCAATGAGCCTTGCATCAGTGGGAGGGAACTGACGGAGAAAATTCTTGGAGATTTTACACATAGCGGGGAATGCCTGGAATATATTGTCAGAGGTGGTGGTGGTGGAGGCTGGTATAACAGGGACTTTTAAAAGACTTAGACGGGCACATGAACGTAAAAAAAATAGAGGATTTTGGGTATGAGGTCGGGAAGGATTAGATTGTTTTGGAGTTGGTTTATGTAGTCATCTCAGGACCAAAGGCCGAAGGGCCTTTTCTCTGCTGTAATGTTTTATGTGATAGGATTCATGTTCCATTTGAAAGGTAGGGACTGCTTTCTGATCTCCAGTAAGAAACACATCTCTACCAGTAACCTCTGGCTTCTCTGACCAAATAAATTTTGGATCCAATTCACCAAAGATCTCTTTGACCAGTCTAGCATGAGAAATCTTGTCTAATGCTGATATTGATAACATAGAGAGGACATCTAGTGGCCTAGTATCATCACTCATCTCCGTCACCTCTTCAAAAAACTCAGTCAAGTTTGTAAGTACATGGAGGGTGTCAGAGGTAAGTTTTTCATTAAGAGAGTGGTGGGTGCATGGAATGTGTTGCCAGCAATGCTGGTAGAGGAAGGTATAATAGGACCTTTCAAAGGACTATTAGATAGGCAGATGGAACTGAGAAAAATGGAGGGTTATGCAGTAGGGAAATTCTAGGCATGATCTGCTCTGCACAAAGCCATGTTGACTGTCCTTAATAAGTCCATGCTTTTAATGAGAGTAAATCCTATTTCAAAAAAAATTCCAACAAATTTGTGCAACTGATGGAAGATTCAACCCCACCCTGTCTAGCTTCTCTTAAAAGATTATTTATCATCCCACAAATTAGCATGATGACTCATCATTAGACTGCTTCCAAAGCTACCATTTTCTATCTTGAGGAACCAAGACTGCACAGTTGCCAGGTATGGCCTCACCAACACCCAAAACAGCTGTAACACTACTTTTGAACTCTATTCCCTGAGCGATAAAGCAATACAAGAACAGTAGCAGTGGTATGGGCATTTACAGCAGCAGAATCCAGACTACAGGAAAAACCCTGAGGCACCAGCACCAGTGGAAGAAAATGAATGGTGGAGATTGGGTGAAAACCATCATCATAACTGCACAGACAAGCTCTGCCGTGTAAAAATTTTTTTTTAAAATGGAATGTCAAAATTACACAATCACAGTTTTATTTTAACCTCATTATTAGTAATTGTTTAATCACCCTGATTATAATAACTCAAAAGCTGGCTATTATTCCTGAAAATGTTAGTTTCTTATACTGGTTCAGCTTTCTTTCATAAGTTCCAAATGTTCTTCAAGCTGTACCTTCTCCCCACGTCCCCATTGAATTGGGAAGGTGATCAGTACACCATATCTCGATCTCTAAACCATTGGAAATGGACAGAGGAGCACTTCATGGCCTCCTAAAGTAAGGGGGGGGGGTCTCTTTTATTCCATACATCAAAGGATGTGACTTTCTCCTGCTGAACATTTCAATCCTGATGATCACTTTCCCATGCTTGTTAGTCAACACTAATAACATTAAACAACAGATTTTTTCAAAGGTAGGTTGGCTTCCTGAAAAGAAATTGGGGATTATGATAGACAACTTCAAGCTGAATGCAAAGATAATTTCAGATTTGCCATATCACATAGAAAATTGAGAAAACGTTAGATTAACTTTAATCGCATAATGATGCTGAGACCTTGCGTTAGTTCAACTGACCTAAGAATGTTTTGTCGCAGATTTTTGTTTGTACTCAGCATCTGATGCCTCTTATGTCAGTGTCCAACAATAGTCAGCCAGCATTAATGGATTCTAGTTGCCCTTATACCGCTTTTCCATGGTCATAATGTCCTGGTGAAACCTTTCACCATATTTGTCACTGACGGCACCAAGATCAACAGGGAAGAAGCCCAAGTGTGAATGCAGAAAATGAATTTTCAATCACATGTTTCATTTCATGGTTTTGTAGGCTTGAAGTAGACTTAAAATATGACAGGAAATCACAAAATTAGGTTTGTGATAAGAAAGTTTTAAGGTGATTTTTGTGATCAGCAGCCCAAAGTCCATAAAATTCATCCATAAGTGTTCAGGAAGCAAAATCTTCATTATCCAGTGTTATCTGCCTCTGTTGTTGCTAAAACCATTATTTATATTTTTCAGCTGGTTTCTACCCAACCTTTGGCCCAGCATGGATTTACCTCTATGGTTCTCCTCAGAATTCCATGCTCCGGGATGCTTACAAGAATCTGAATGAGGGCCTCGGAGATGGAATATTTTACCGAGGGCGAATACTTGTGGCAGTGTCAGTAGATGTCTTCAGCTCAATCACAGCCATTCAAGGCGACAAAGGGAAAAGTGTCAAGAGCACCTTCAGCAAACTTAAAAAAAAGAGTAAGAAAACTAAATCTAAGTCAAAGCAAAAAGAAGAAAGTCATGATCAACATGAAGGTGAAGATGGTGCCAATGCCCTCGAGCAGCCAAGTGCGATGGAAGTCACGGTTGATACCATTCACCCTGTGCCAGAAGTAAGTCTGGAACAAAAAATACTGTGATTTTTTTTTGTGTTGTCTGTCCTCCACAAGGTGCCATCAGTACTGACAAGCCAGTAACATTGCTGTTCCCTTCATAAGCTTCATGGAATGAAATATAGGGTCACAGGTTCACAAGATATAGGAGCAGAAGTGGGCTCATTGGCCCATCTAATCTTCTCTGCCATTCTAATCGTGAGCTGATCTACCCTTCCATTCAACCCCATAACTCCCTGGCTTTCTCCCTGTAACCCTTGATGCTCTGACGAATTAAATACACCCAATGACCTCACTTCCACAGCCACCTGTGGCAACAAGTTCCACAGACTCAAGACCCTCTGACTGAAGATATTTTTCCACAACTCTATTTTAAATTGATACCCTTTTATCCTGATGTTATGTTCTCTTGTCTGAGAATTCCCTACCACATCTATTCTGTCCAGACCTTTCAGCATTTGAAATGCCTCTATGAGGTCCCCTTCATCCTTCTGTTCTCCAATGAGGGTATTCTAGCAGAGAGGGCAATGTGTGAGGTCAATTAATCATACAACATGGAAACATTCACGTCAACCAGTGGGGAACTTGAACCCCATCTGTAGCCTTCCGTGCCGACGCAACTCAAATATTCATCACAACACTTCATTGCTACAGTCAGCAATCCTCTCTCTTTGGCAGTGCATTCCAGGTACTTGCCACTCTGGGTGATGTAAGTACTTGGCTGCCTAAACCTGATATTCTAGGGCATGTTGTTATCAAGAAGGGAGGACACCTCAAGGTGTCTGAGAGAGGCATGAGAAGAGATTGCTGGACCCTTGACGAAGAACTTTATGGCCACTCTAGCCATAGGCAAGTGGTGTCTGGAGAATAGTAAATGTTGGTTCTTTTCTTAAAAGAAAGGCATTAGGGACAAGCAATGAAATTATGAGCTGATGAGTCACACATCAATGATAGGGAATATAAAATATAGAAATCTACAGCCCATTACAAGCCCTTCAGCTCACAATGTTGTGCCAATTAAACAATGTACTCTTACTGCCTAGAATTTCCCTACTGCATAACCCTCCATTTTCCTCAGTTTCATGTGCCTATCTAATAGTCCCTTGAAAGGTCCTATTATACCTTCCTCCACCAGCGTTGCTGGCAGCGCATTCCATGCACCCACCACTCTCTTAATGAAAAACTTACCTCTGACATCCCCCATGTACTTACTCCCAAGCACTTTAAACCTATTCCCACTCATGTTAGCCATTTCAGCCCTGAGAAAAATAATCTCTTGCCATCCACACAATCATTGCCTTTTATCATCTTTGTACATTTCTATCAGGACCCCCCCTTATCCAAGGAGAAAAGATCAAGTTCACCCAACTGATCCTCAAATGGTATGCTGTCCAATCCAGGTAACATCCTTGTAAATCTCTTCTGCATCCTCTCTATCGCATTCATATCTGTCCTGTAATGAGGTTCCCAGAACTGAACACAATATTCCAAGTGGGGTCTAACTAATCTCTTGTATGGCTATAACATTATCTTATGGCTCTTGAACTCGATCCCACAGTTAATAAGGCCAACACATCATACATCTCCTCAACAACCCTATGCAGCAGCTTTGGTATCCTATGGACACAAACCACAAGATCTCTTAATTTGCCCACCCTGCTCACAGTCCTCCCATTAACTTCAAGTTTGACCAACCAAAATGAACCACTTCACACTTTTCGAGATTAAACTTCATCTACCACTTCTCATCCTGGCTCTCTGTCTGATCAGTGTCCCTTTGTAACCTCTGGCAACCCTCCTTGACAATCCACAACACCACCAACCTTCGTGTTAGCTGTTAACGTAAACATACTAAGGCACCCTTCCACTTCCTTATTCGGGACATTTATAAAATGCCCCAGAACATATCTCTGGAACACCACTGGTTACAGACTTCCTTGCAGAATATGAACCATCTACAACCCCTTGCTGCCTTCTCTGAGCAAGCCAATTCTGTATCCACAGAGGAGTATAGAAGCCTATGGTTTGTGTGTAGGTTGATTGGACTAGGCAGAAAAAGTATGAACTAGATGAGCTGAAGAGCCTATTTCTCTGTTGTAGAGTTGTAGGTTCTATGTACCTCTGTAATAAAAGTGCTGTGATTCATTTTTTCTGTTCTTTCAGTCTGTTACAGGTGAAAAAGAGGAATTTCTTCTCTTTGCTGCATTTTTTGAAGCAACAATGATTGACCCATCAGTGCGGTCACGCCTTCTCACCTTTGAAGTGTCAATAGGTAGGAAGTCTTTCAGCCTTACAAGGAGTTCATATTTTCATCAAAATACTTTGAGATTGAATTGAATTATTCATGATTGTTACTACACCAAGGAACAGTGAAAGTCAAGTCAATAGGTGCCAAATACCTCACTTTGTATTAGTGATGTGTTCAAGTCCTTGGGTGGCACTTACCATTGGCATCAGTGCTACAAAAATCATGAAGGGTTTGTCTTAACTTAAGCAGTTAGAATAAGTTTAATAATGCCAACAGCTTTGTATGGGCTTTAAGGAGCCAATAGCATTTTATTTTAAAACCGTTAGGTCTGTGCCCAAGATGGTGGTTCCTATGCTGGCAGCAGTCATGAGGGGTTGCAGACTCTGGGAGAGCAGCGGATCTATGCAGGGCACCAGAAATGGGAGACACCCCTCACTGAGAAGGAGAAGCAGAGGAGATGGTGACCATGGCAGTAGACCAGTGAGGGGCTCAGCGCCTGAAGGACCCTACAGGATAGTGACCATGACAGTGGACCAGCGAGGGGCGCGGCGGCTGAGGGACCCACACAAAATGCTGACAACTTGTGGTTGGGGAACCTGCATGGGCTGTGGACCGCTTGAGAATGGCTCCTAGGAACCAGGTATCGGAAGCAGAATATGCAAGGGCTTCGGGAGCTGATCATGTTGGGGGTTTAGATCTAGAGCTCGTGTTGCTGATGGGTCGAATAGGAGTCTGTGTAGCTGCAGATGCTTTGGGAGCGCTGGAGATGAATCCACGAATACAGTGACTCTGAAGAGACTCTCTTTCTCTCCTACTCTGAGGAGACACTAACTCCCAACTCTTTGTCTGCCTTAAGATGGAGATTGTGATAGAGATTGTGGAGGCATTAGTAATGATCTTTCAGGAATCAGTAGATTCTGACATGGTCCTAGAGTATTGGAAAATCGTAAATGACACCCCACTATTCAAGAAGGGAAGGAGGCAGCAAAAAGGTAATTGTAGACCAGTTAGCCTGACGTCAGTGGTTGGGAAGACGTTGAAGTCAATTGTCAAGGATGAGGTTACTGAGTACTTGGAGGCACATGGTTAAAATATGGAGAAATTAGCATAGGCCAAAGTCAGCATGGTTTCCTGAGGGAAAACTTTGCCTGAAAAACCTATTAGAATTATTTGAAGAAATAATAAGCAGGCTAGATAGGGAGAAGCAGTGGAAGTTGTGCATTTGGATTTTTAGTAAGGTAAGACCCCCATGGTATAGCAGGAAACATACTAGTGTGGGTAGAGCATTGGCTCTTTGGCAGGAAGCAGAGAGTTGGAATCAAGGGGTCTTTGGCTCCTGATTGCTAGTGGTGTCCACAAGGGATGGCGTTGGGGGTGCTTCTTTTTATGTTGTATATTAATGATTTGGATGATGGAATGAATGGTCTGGTAGGAAAAAAATATAAATGGACAGACTATTTTTTAAATAGGAAGAAAATTGAAAATATCCAGATGCAAAATGACCTGGGAGTCCTTGTGCAGGAAAGCCTGAAGGTATTAAACTTGCAGGTTGAGTTTGTAGTGAAGATGGTAAATGCAATGCTGGCATTCATTTCAAGATGAATGGAATATAAGAGCAGGGATGTGACGTTGAGGCTTTATAAGGCACTGGTGAGACTTCACTTGGAGTATTGGGAGAAGTTTTGGGCTCCTCATTTAAGAAAGGATGTGCTGACGTTGGAGAGGGTTCAGAAGAGGTTCACAATTATGATTTTGGAAATGAAAGGGTTATCATATGAGGAGTAGTTGACGGCTCTTGGCCTGTACCTTTTGGATTTTTGGAGAATGAGGGGGATCTCATTGAAACATTTTAAATGGTGAAAGGCATGGACAGAGTCGATATAAAAAAGATGTTTTCCATGGTGGGAGAATCTAGGAAAAGAGGGCACAACTTCAGGATTGAAGGGTGTCCACTTAGAAGTGATGCGGAGGAATTTCTTTAGCTAGAGGTGATAAATCTGTGGATTTTCTTTGACACAGGGTGTTGTGGAGGCTAGGACATTGGATGCATTTAAGACAGAGGTTGCTAGGTTCTTGATTAGCCAGAGTATTAAAGGTTACGTGGAGAAGGCTGAGCAGTGGAGCTGAGGAGGATAATAGATCAGCTCGTGATGGAGTGGCGGGCAGACTCGATGGGCTGAATAGCCTATTTCTGTCCCTCTGTCTTATGGCCTTCTGGATTGGCAGCAAAACCCCAAGCCCCATCACGCTGAGCACTGGCGAACCTCGGGGCTGTGTGCTCAGGCCATTACTGATCAGACAGCTGACTCACGACTATGCTGCCAGATTCAGTTAGAACATAATCATCAAAAATGGCATTAGTTTCAAACAGTGTACCTGGCAGGATACTGAAAATCTGCACCAACCAGCTAGCCGAGAGTTCATGGACATTTTCAACCTCTCATTGCTGCAGTCAGAGATTCCCACCTGCTTCAAAAAGGGCATCAATCATCCCGGTGCCCAAGAAGAGTAGAGTGAGCTGACTTAACGACTACCACCCAGTGGCACTAACTTCTACTGTGATGAAATGCTTTGAGAGGCTGGTCATGGCCAGAATTAACACATACTTAAGCAAAGATCTGGACCCACTGTAATTTCCTATAGTCACAATCACTCCATAGCAGATGCAATATCGCTGGCTCTCCACTCAGCTCTGCGAAAACAGCAATTCATGCATACGGCTGCTCTTCATCGACTATAGCTTAGCCTTCTGTGCCATTATTCCCTCAGTGCTGGTCAAGAAGCTACAAACTCTGGGTTTCTGTACCCCACCCTGCAACTGGATCCTTGACTTTCTCATTGGAAGACCACAGTCAGTACAAATTGGAAACAATGTCTCCTCCTCACTGATTATCAACACAGGCGCACCTCAAGGATGCGTGCTTAGCCCACTGATCTATTCGTTATACATCCATGACTGTGTGGCCAGGCATAATTCCAGTGCTACCTACAAGTTTGCCGATGACACCACAGTTGTCACAAGCAACAATGAGAAAACATACAGGAGGGAGAGAGATCAGCTCATTGACTGGTGTCACACCAACAACCTTGATCTCAATGCCAGTAAAAGCAAGGAGATGATTGTGAACTTCAGGAGGAAGTCGGGGGAACTCGACCCCATCCTCATTGAGGGCTCAGTAGTGGAGAGGGTCAAGAACTTCAAATTCTTGGGCGTCAACATCTCTGAGAATCTGTCCTGGAGCCTCCCGTTGATGTAATTACAAAGTTGATGTAATTACAACGTAGGCTCATCAGCAGCTATACTTTGTGAGGTGTCTGAGGAAATTCGGTAAGTCGCCGAAGATGCTCGTAAATTTTTACAGGTGTACCATCGCGAGCATTCTGTCTGGTTGCATCATTGCCTGGTATGGAGGGGCCAACTCTCAGGACAAGAATAAACTCCAGAGGATTGTTAACTCGGCCTGCGACATAACAGGCACTAGACCTCACTCCATTGAGGACATCTACATGAAGTGGTGTCTTGAAAATGCAGTCTCCATCCTCAAAGACCCTCATCACCCAGGCCACTGCTACCATTGGAAAAAAGGTACAGGAGCCTAAGAACGAGCAGTCAGTGGCACAAGGACAGCCTCTTCCCCTCTTCCTGAAGATAAATGGGGATCTATTTTGAAAAATGTACGTTCATCCTCTTTCTGTGCCAGCCATTCCTTATTACAATTTAAAGTAGTCCATAGGGCCCACTATTCCAAAATTCAATTAGCTAAATTTTACCCCAATATATCTCCTAAATGTGATAAGTGTACAACTCAGGAAGGTCCTTTATATTCATATATTCTGGCTATGTCCCTCCCTTTGTAACTACTGGAAAGAGGTATTTACTGCTCTATCTTTAATTCTGGATATAAATCTCTCTCCGAGCCCTCTTATTGCTATTTTTGGAATGAGTGGACCGATGGAATTGACTCTATCTCAATCCCATGTAGTTGCTTTTGCTTCCCTGATTGCAAGATGGCTCACTTTGCTGCAGTGGAAAGATGTTGTCCCTCCCACACATATGCATTTGATGGCATCCCTTTCTCTAGAAAAAATTAGATGTTCTCTGTGGGGTTCTTTTTTCAATTATTTTCAAAATTTATATGTCCATTATTTTTGCTCTTTATTAAAAATCTTGTCTTTTTTTCTTAAATTTTTTGAACTATTAGTATTGAAATTAATAGTTGATGCCTTGGCTTTGATTGTTAATTGCTCAGAAAATAGGTTGGGGTTAGAAATTACATTAGTTATATGTTTCTTCCTTTTTTATCAACAACATGAATCATATGTATCTTATTTACTGTTGTTTACTATCTGTAATTTGAATTTTTAAAAATCTGAACTTTATATCATATGTATTTGGTATTATTTTCTCAAAACCGATAAAAAGATTAAAAAAGAACAGGTTCTTCCCTGCTGCTATCAGGGATTCCTGAATAATCATTGATCCAATGATACTGCCTTACTTTTCATGCAATATTATTTTTATTTTTTATAGTAATGTCATAAGATGGTTATGATATAAATTTTTTTGTTGCGATGCTGCCGCAGAACAACAAATTTCAGGACTTGTTTTTAACAATAAATTCTGATTCAGATCCAGTAGTTGGCAACAATGATGAGTTGCATTACAGAGAGATTGAAAGGCTTGTAAAATGGTGCGAGAAAAACAACTCCAGTCTTATCATGGAAAAGACAAAGGAGACGAATGTGGACTTCAGAAGAATGAAGGTCGGCCATTCTCTACTACACATCAGAGGTTCCGCTGTGGAGAGAGTGGAGAGCATAAAGTTCCTTGGTGTGCAAATAAAGGGCAACTTATCCAGGTCTCACAACACCTCCTCGTTAGTCAGGAAGGTGCAGCAGCGCCCACACTTCCTAAGGAGGTTGAGGAGGGCAAGGCTACTGTCCCCATCTTGACAACCTTTTGCAGGAGCCCAACTGAGAGTTTCCTGTCTGGTTCATCATGGTGTGGCACAGTAGCTGCAATGCATCAGACCATTAGTCTATACAGAGGATCATTAAAACAGCTGAGGGGATCGCTGAGTCTCCCTTTCCTCTATTGATGACATTTACTTGTCTAAATGGGGTACAAGGAATTTTAGAAGACCCTTTCCATCCAACACACACTATCTTCAACCCACTGCCATCGAGAAGGAGGCAGAGGAGCATAAAATCTGGACTTCCAGATTGGGGAATAGCTTCTTCCTGCAGGCTGTGAGATTGATGAACAGTATCCTGTCACTGAGTAGATCATCCCAAAAATATTTATGTATTTATTTTGATTAATTATATGTTCATTGTGTACTGTGTATTATGTGCACAGCATGGTCTGTCTGGAGAGACACTGTTTCATCATGTTGTATAGGTACAATCTGATGATAATGAACTTGAATTTGAATTTCATAAAACTTGTGCATAATAATAAAATCTCATCATCATAAGTAATTATAATTTCAGGTAACTGTGGCAAATTGGTAGAAGTTGAAACAAAAAGGAAAAAAGAAGAGAAAGTAGAAGAGGCTGAAGAAAAGAAATCTTTATTGGATTCAAGAGATTCAGAAGATGAATTGGAGAGTATTGAGGCTATTTTATCTCCCAAACACAACTCAATTACACCACCCAGGAAGGCTGAATACACAGATTATGAGAGGTACAATTTGAAAACTTGAGTAGGTTTAATAATAGCGGCATCATTGAAATTGAAGAGCAATTCTTCATTGAAATTGAAGGCTTTCTGTTTATCACAGTAAGTGGTAAAGATGGCATGGTTGCTCCAGTTTAAGTTTTAATTTTTTTAAAATTAGATATAGAGCTACCTAACCAACCTACAACCCCCAGAAGTTTTGAAGGATGGGATAAAACCAGAGTACCCAGAGGAAACCCACATGGGCACAGGGAGAACGTGCAAACTCCTTACAGACAGCACCAAATTCGAACCCCGGTTGCTGGCCCTGTATTAGCATTACGCTAGCCACCCTGTTACTGTGATTGCATTATTGATTTGCTTATGCTTGGTTGTTTCAGGTCATATTGCTGTATTCCTTACTTGTATGAGAAACCATGTGTGTACATCTGGAATTCTTGGGAAGACTATTCTTGGCGTTTGTATAACTCCAACGTACTTGCAAAGACAGCAGAGAGACTGGTAAGAACACTACTAACAGTCTGGCACCTTATTGTACAGCACTTGTACATTTTTAAGCCAAAGGTTATAAATCTTTCAATGAACAATAGCCTGGTAAAATCAGGCACATTTGAGAGGTAGTTGTGTAGTCAAGTTGCTGGGATGAGTGGGAAGAAAGAAATTAAAAGGATGAAGCAGGCCCTGTCACAGCGGGTTTACAGACACTTCTTTCCGTTCTTTGCTGTAGAGGATTTTGGAATTACAAAATCCCATGAATTCAGTACATTTCTTGGCCAGAGAAAGAAGTGGCCCCTCTGGCCATAGGTGCATCTAAGGTATGGCAGCTAAGGCACAAGCCCTGGGCACCATGCAGGGAGGTGTCACTGTCCTTCCCTCACCCACCCAATATCCCTAGCCCAATAATGAATCTCCATCCCAGGGGTGCAGTGCTGCAGTGGCTCACTTGAGGGCCCTGGACTGCTGCTCCAGCACCTCACCAGGCCCCACCAGGCTGGCATCTCATTGGGGCGCTTCAGGGCCACTCCGGAACCTCGCTTAATGCGGACAAAATGGCGGACTTCCTTACCCATAATCCCAACTGAAACTGTTCTACCAGTGCCAGGGAAACATAGAGCAGTTCCAGCTGCATGGGAGATTATGGGTAAGGAAGATAGCCATTTTGCCTATTGATCCCACATTGAGTAAGGTGTCTGAGTGGCCCTGAAGCAGTTCCATGAGATGCCGGCCTGGCACTCTGGTGAACACAAGGCCAGCACTACCATTAGGTGAACCAGATCTCAGAGGGGGTGCTGGCGACCCTCTGAACAATCGCAGGTAAGACTTTATTTTGCCCTGAAGTGGCAGCAACGTTTATGTTTGAATCCTGCAAAGTGCAAGGGGAAAGATTATGTGCATGGAGAAGGTAAAAAAAACTGTGCCTGACTTGCCCAATGTTTATCTTCACCGGTACGAAACTTGTTTCCACTGGTTGGTAAGATTATGACTAGGAATTAGGGATGTAGGCCAGAGATGAGGAGCGACTGCAGTTCCCAAGAGTAGGAAATCAATGGAATTCTCTACTGGGGAAACAGTGTAGACTGCCTCATTTAATATATTTAAGATACAATTAGTTAGATTTTTGCATAGCAGTGAAGTTATGGGGATAAGGAAGGTGGAGCTGAGTCAAAAGCCAGATCAGCCTTGATCTTATTGCATTGCAGAGTACTCTCAATGGGCAACTCCTGCTCCTATTACAGATCCAAGCCTATTTATCCTTCCCTTATATCTCAAATCCTCCAGTCCCAGTTACATTCTGACAATCTGAAGGTATCACTGTGATTGAATCCTGCTGTTGATTGACTGTCTTTAAGTCTTTAAATTTAAATGGCCTAGTTTCTTGAGATTTAATTCTCCAATACCCATGATATTCTGCAGGTATATAAAGAGTAAATAGATGGCTAGGAAGAGAATTGGTCCCATTAAAGGTCAATAAGGTGGACTTTCTGTGGAGCCAAAGAAGGGGGTGGAGATGGGGCGTTGATTGAATACTTATCATCAGTCTTTATTCTGGAGCAGATCATGAAAGCCAAAGAACTGGAGAAAATGAGTGGCAAGGTGCTGAACCATGTTAGAACTATTGGGGAGGATGTCTTGGCAGCCTTGAAGAGTATTAAAATGGACAAAACCTCAGGCCTGTTGAAATGCACCCATGAACCTTGGGGGAAGCTGGAGAAGAAATGATGAAGGCCCTTGCTGAGATATTTTCATTATCTTTGGATTCAGATGAAGTGCCAGAGACTGGAGGGTGGCCAATGTTGTGCCGACATTTAAAGAAGACAGCAAGGATAAGCCAGTGAGCTTGATCTCAGTGGTTGGAAATTAGGGGTTTCTTGACAGACAGGATCTACCAACATTTGGATAGTTAGGAACTTAATTGAGGTTGTCAATGTGGATTTGTGCATGACAGGTCGTGTCTCACGCATTTGATGGAGTTATTTTGAAAAGGTGACCAAGAAAATTGATAAAGGAAGGGCAGTGGTTGTTGCATACATGGACCATAACAGGGCCTTTAACAAGGTCTTTGCCCACAGACAGCTCCAAGAAAAATGCAGAGAACAAAACAAAGGACTCTACATCACCTTTGTTGACCTCACCAAAGCCTTCGACACCGTGAGCAGGAAAGGGCTTTGGCAAATACTAGAGCGCATCGGATATCCCCCAAAGTTCCTCAACATGATTATCCAACTGCACGAAAACCAACAAGGTCGGGTCAGATACACCAATGAGCTCTCTGAACCCTTCTCCATTAACAATGGCGTGAAGCAAGGCTGTGTTCTCGCACCAACCCTCTTTTCAATCTTCTTCAGCATGATGCTGAACCAAGCCATGAAAGACCCCAACAATGAAGACGCTGTTTACATCCGGTACCGCACGGATGGCAGTCTCTTCAATCTGAGGCGCCTGCAAGCTCACACCAAGACACAAGAGAAACTTGTCCGTGAACTACTCTTTGCAGACGATGCCGCTTTAGTTGCCCATTCAGAGCCAGCTCTTCAGCGCTTGATGTCCTGCTTTGCGGAAACTGCCAAAATGTTTGGCCTGGAAGTCAGCCTGAAGAAAACTGAGGTCCTCCATCAGCCAGCTCCCCACCATGACTACCAGCACCCCCACATCTCCATCGGGCACACAAAACTCAAAACGGTCAACCAGTTTACCTATCTTGGCTGCACCATTTCATCAGATGCAAGGATCGACAATGAGATAGACAACAGACTCGCCAAGGCAAATAGTGCCTTTGGAAGACTACACAAAAGAGTCTGGAAAAACAACCAACTGAAAAACCTCACGAAGATAAGCGTATACAGAGCCGTTGTCATACCCACACTCCTGTTCGGCTCCGAATCATGGGTCCTCTACCGGCATCACCTACGGCTCCTAGAACGCTTCCACCAGCGTTGTCTCCGCTCCATCCTCAACATCCATTGGAGCGCTTTCATCCCTAACGTCGAAGTACTCGAGATGGCAGAGGCCGACAGCATTGAGTCCACGCTGCTGAAGATCCAGCTGCGCTGGATGGGTCACGTCTCCAGAATGGAGGACCATCGCCTTCCCAAGATCGTGTTATATGGCGAGCTCTCCACTGGCCACCGTGACAGAGGTGCACCAAGGAAAAGGTACAAGGACTGCCTAAAGAAATCTCTTGGTGCCTGCCACATTGACCACCGCCAGTGGGCTGATAACGCCTCAAACCGTGCATCTTGGCGCCTCACAGTTTGGCGGGCAGCAACCTCCTTTGAAGAAGACCACAGAGCCCACCTCACTGACAAAAGGCAAAGGAGGAAAAACCCAACACCCAACCCCAACCAACCAATTTTCCCCTGCAGCCGCTGCAACCGTGTCTGCCTGTCCCGCATCGGACTTGTCAGCCACAAACGAGCCTGCAGCTGACGTGGACTTTTACCCCCTCCATAAATCTTCGTCCGCGAAGCCAAGCCAAAGATATAGTAAGTTTGCCTGAAAATTCAAATGACATGGAATCCCTGGTCCTGTTGTTGTACCGAGGCGCACAGTCATAAGTGTAAAGTAAGAAGAGCCATCATTTGATCTTCCATAGAATGGCGCGATATTAAAATGTTTCATTCTACTTTTATCTTTTATGCAGGAAGATGGCCTTGATAAGTTATTTCACATGATGAAGAGGCCAAAGTCTGAACCAGAGAAATTCTTCCATCAAGTCCTGAATGAATTTATTGCTGGCTGCAGGTCTCGATTTGTTACATATTTCAAAGAACCTTTTTAAAATTCTTTCCCTTTGTATTTCTTATCAGTTGCTATCAAAGAAACAACACTAACCTCTGAGACTTCATCTGTGGCTAAGAGGATACAAAACTCTCTGCCATGGTCTCATCAATCTCCTCTCTTGGCTTTCTCAATATCCTGGATAAATCTCATCACTCCTATCAACTTAATATTCTTCATAAGACTCAACACTCTCTTCTTGATTAGAATGTAAACTAGCGGAAAGCCTCTTATTTCCTCTGGCCAGTCTATAGCCCAGTGAATATGAACATAGAATTTTCTAATTTCAGATCACGAATCCCCTCTCTCCTCTTCTTCTTTCCCCAGTTCCCTACTCATTCTCACCTCTACTCGTTTGTTTTGTCACCCCCATCTCCATCTTCCCGCTGGATTCTTCCACACTCCCCCTCATCTCCCCCCCCCAAAACCCACCCCTTCCATACCATCCAATCTCTTTTTATACCGCCATTTTCACCTTATCCCAGCATTGGCAGCCTTTGTCTTCTAATCATTCACTTCATTCTGTCTGGCATCTTTCTTCACCTGACCATTTTGGATTTCTTGCCTGGCTCTCCCTTTGTCTGGCATCTGCAATCTACTGCCTGGTATGGGGCCCTGACCATGTTTTCTTCACACTGGCTTCTCTTCCCCACATCCCCAATCCTGATAAAGAATTTCACCCTGAAATGTCAACCATTCTTTTTCTCCCACTGATGCTGCACGACCAGCTCAGTCCCTTGTGTCTGCAGTCTCTTGTGTTCCCTGAGGCATTAGATGTCTTTGCAAGCTTGAGGGTATATAAAACCCCAGTGCCCGATGAGGTACATCTCAGGTTGCAGTGGGAGTCAAAGGAGGATATTACTGGGGCCCCAACAGAGATTGCTAAATCTTTGCTAGTTACAGATGGGGAATCAGCTGATTGAATGACAGCAAATGTGGTTCCTTTTGTTAAGAGGCACAACTGTAATTTAAGGGATGTCCAATGTCAGATGTAGGTAAGTTATTGGAAAAAAGTCTGTGATAGAGGATGGTTTTGTGAGGAGGATCCTACCTTGACCAATTTGATCAAATGTTTCAAATGTATTGAGGAGTACAGTGCAGTTGATGTGGCCTATGTAGTCCGAGTAAACCCTTGAACTAGGTTCCATGTGAGAGGCTGATCCCAAAGGCAAGAGCAATGGGATTCAGGGCAAATGATCACATTGGACCAAAATTGGCTCGGTAATTGAAAGTAAGAGGAAATGATGGTGGATGTTAGTGATGGAATTTAATATATGCATTAATGATTCAGATATGAATATAAGGGATATGACTGGT
Source organism: Narcine bancroftii (assembly GCF_036971445.1). Lineage (NCBI taxonomy): Eukaryota > Metazoa > Chordata > Chondrichthyes > Torpediniformes > Narcinidae > Narcine > Narcine bancroftii. Next base: position 30,716,116 of record NC_091474.1, read on the forward strand.
AAGTTTATAGGTGATGAGGAGGATAGTTAGAGGCTTCATTGTAAAACTGATCAAAAGTGGAGGGCAGCAGCAGGTGGAATCTGATCCCATAAAGGTGCACTTTGGGAGGATTACACAATGCCTTTGGGGATATTAAAGAACAGAAGATCCTCAGTATATAAGCTCAAGATTTCTTCATCCTGGAAATACAGGTAGAATATGTGATGAAGAAGGTATGCGGGATACTTAGAAAACTACAGCACAGAAACAGGCCCATTGGCCCATCTAGTCTATATATAACTATTATTCTGCCTAGTCCCATTGACCTGCACCCAGTTCATAGCTCTCCCATCCATAGCTCTCCCATCCATAGCTCTCCCATCCATAGCTCTCCCATCCATAGCTCTCCCATCCATAGCTCTCCCATCCATAGCTCTCCCATCCATAGCTCTCCCATCCATAGCTCTCCTATCCATAGCTCTCCCATCCATAGCTCTCCCATCCATAGCTCTCCCATCCATAGCTCTCCCATCCATAGCTCTCCCATCCATAGCTCTCCCATCCATAGCTCTCCCATCCATAGCTCTCCCATCCATAGCTCTCCCATCCATAGCTCTCCCATCCATAGCTCTCCCATCCATAGCTCTCCCATCCATAGCTCTCCCATCCATAGCTCTCCCATCCATAGCTCTCCCATCCATAGCTCTCCCATCCATAGCTCTCCCATCCATAGCTCTCCCATCCATAGCTCTCCCATCCATAGCTCTCCCATCCATAGCTCTCCCATCCATAGCTCTCCCATCCATAGCTCTCCCATCCATAGCTCTCCCATCCATAGCTCTCCCATCCATAGCTCTCCCATCCATAGCTCTCCCATCCATGCTCTCCCATCCATATCTCTCCCCACCCATATCTCTCCCATCCATGTACCTATCCAAATCTTTCTTAAATGTCAAAATCGAGCGTGCATTCACTACTTCAGCTGGCAGCTCATTCCATACTCTCACCAGCTACTGTATGAAATTCCCCCTGATGTTCCCCCTAAACATCTCACCTATCCTCTGGTGGGGGGGGGAGGGGGCTGGGAGTGGGACAATAATGGTCACTGCGAAATCGGTTGACACTTGCGAATAAGTTCGCAAACCAAATGGAAAGGGGAATTGTGGTTGCCATCAAGGGGAAATCCAAGGAGGGGAGGTTCATTTGGGGTTCAAAGGTAATTGCTTGTGGGGATCGTTGGGGTATTTCATGTCTTAAGTGTGTTGTCATATATTAAGATTAAAAAGGAAAACTTAAAAAAACAGTAATGGAAAAAAGGGATGGAGGTGGTGAAGAGGCAGAAAAGAAGTGAAAATAAAGATATAAGATGGCCACATTGGATTATATGACTATAAACATTAATGGAATATATAACCAAGTTTAAGTGTATCCCATTGGGAAAAAAAAATCACATATAATTTAAAAGACAAAGTTACAATGTTTGAAAAAAACTTGGGAACCATATATGGAACATAACAGAAAGAGCAGGCCTAGGACCACCACCACCTAAAATGATAAGAAGATAAACACGATCAGATTTAATGTGAATAAGTAGATGATACGTCTTTTTTGTTTGTATTCCTTTTGTATAAAAATATTATTTTATTGTATTTTATATGTTCAATATTTACTGTTTTTGGAGGCGGTGTGAAGGGGGAAGGGAGGGATGGGGGGAAAAAAAAGAAAATGTCACTGTGAATATTTAAAGAGATGCATCTGTAAATATATTGGTTGATATGGTTCAAAGTGCGATAAATAAAGAATTACAAAAAAAAACCTCACCTATCCCCCTTAACCCATGTCCTCTGATATAACCTCAGTGGAAAAAGCCTGCTTGCATTTACTTGATCTATATCCCTCATAATTGTATTTAACTCTCTCCTCATTTTTCAACGCTCCAGAGCATGAAGTCCTAACCTGTTTAACTTTTCTTGATAACTGAGCTCCCATAGTTCTGGCAACATTTTTGTAAATCTCAACTCTCAATCTTTCCTGTAGGAAGGTGACCAAAACTGCACACAATACTCCAAATTTGGCCCTACTGATGTCTTGTACAATTTCACCATAATATGCCAACTCCTATGCTCAATTTATGAAGGCCAAGATGCCAAAAATTCTCTTTACATCACTTTCGGGGAATTATTTATCTGTGTTTCCAGATCCCTCTGTTTTACTGCTCTCCTCTGTGTCCTACCATTTACCGTGTATGTCCTACCTTTGTTTGTCCTTTCAAATTACAACACCTCTCACTTGTCTGCATTGTTCCATCTGCTATTTTTCAGCCCAATTTTCCAGGTTGTCCAGATGGACAATAGACAGTAGGTGCTGGAGAAGGCCAATTGGCCTGTCGAGCCAGCACCACCATTTTTCAGATCATGGCTGATCATTCACTCAGTATCCATTCCTAGCCTTATCCCCATAACCCTTAACTCCCCTGCCCACAAGAGCTTTATCTAACTCCCTTTTGAACATATCCAGTGATTCTGCCCCTACCACCCTCTGCGGCAAAGCATTCCACAGATTCCTCTGAAAACTTCAAAAGTCTTCCACGCTGTCCACAACTCCTCCAATCTTTGTGTCTTCTGCAAATTTGCTGATCCAATTTAAATTATGAGAGACATAGGCAGGGTATATTGTAGAAAACTTTGCCCTTTAACAGGTGTCTAAAACTAGAGTGCACAGATCAGGGTGAAGGGTAAGAGCTTTGGCAGGAATCTGAGGCAGAACATTTTCACACAAAGAGATGTTAATACACTGATGAGGATGAGGTGCTGCGTGAAACACACTACTTGAGGGCACGGAAGAGCCAAGTACTCTCACAGCATTTCAGAAATATTGAGATGACCATGGAATTGCCAAGGGATATATCATACTAATAAATAGGATTGTTCTGGGCAGTTGACTGATGGTCACTCTGAGTATGTAAGGTCAAGGCGTGTTTCGATGAGAAAGGAAATAAAACCCCAGCAACTCACTGACTTCAACATATTTCATGTGGAGCTCAAGAATCTATTGTATAAACCAGATATCAGCTTGGAGCCTCATTCGTTGATATGTTTTTTTTTCATCCTAGACAATATCACATTTATGCTGAGAAGAAAACTATGAACCGGCCCAACAACCTGGATCGATGTCGGATCAAGACCCTGAAGTGTACCATTGTAAGTGGGTGAATGTACCCTGCTCATCACTATTTTAAATCTGTGTGCTTATTGCTGACTCAGTGGAACTTGCTCTTGTTCCAGCTTTGTATGAGAGATAATTGCATGCAAAGTGAATGCCTAGTGCCAGGGGAGTCCTGGTTTATTTGCTTGGGTAGAGAGTTGGCAAGAGAACTAGATCAGCACCTGTACAGCTGGAACAACACAGGGAAGTTTAATGCCAAACAGCTTGTCAAGGGGAGGCAAACTGTGTATGGTGTTGCGTGAGTACACCTGGGACCTTGGGGAAGTGAGCAAGATGTGGTGCACCAAGAGCTAATTATCCTCATCAATCTATTAACCACATGACTCTGAAAACATTGGAATCACTTTGGTAACTTTTGCCTAGTTATGGGAGAAATCTCTTTGTTCTATCCATGCCTATAAGCTGCCTCTGTTTGACCTGCAGGATGGTTAGCTTAACTGTTGCAGCACCAGTGACCAGGACCAGGGTTCGAATCCTGTTCCTTCTGTAAGGAGTGTGTATGTTCTCCCCATGTCTGCAGGGGTTTCCTCCAGGTGTTCTGATTTCTTCCCACCTTTCAAAATGTATGAGGGTTGTAGGTTAATTGGGTGTACTTGGTCAGCATGGGCTTGTGGGCTGGAAGGGCCAGTTACCGTGCTGTATATCTAAAATTTAAATTCTGATAAAGGGCCTTTGGTCTGAAATGTTAGTTCCAACAATATCTGTACATTAATTAATCATTTTGATATTCTTTGGATATTTTATAAAAGGGTTTTGTTACTGCAGACATTCTGGTTTTAATACGGCAAAGGGTTCCTTTATATTTTCCAGATTAGTCTTGCAAAACAGGCTCTAAAAATTATGAAACGGCAGGATAAAAGTATAAAGGACCACCTGAATGAAGTACAGAAATTACTGGAAAAATTCAAAGAACGAGTGGATGAGGTGAGATTGGCATATCCAGAACATTTCTGCTTATTGTCCAGAAATTTATCAACTACAAATGAATCTGCAAGTGACAAGTCCACGAGTGATTACTTTGGCAGTGCAATAGTCAATACTGCACTACTCGGGCCTTTTGAAATGTTATTACATCACATGCACTTTGATGCATGGACACGTCAACCTGAGTTTGTTGTTATGTACATAAGTACAATGTACAGATGCACCAAAATATTGACACATTGAATCAAAAATAAGAGAGCATTGGTTTATGGTGAAAGGGAGGGAAGGTTAGCATAATGGTTAGCCTAACACTGTTACAGCCCCAGTGATCGGGACCGGGGTTTGAGTCCCACCATGTCTGTAAGGAGTTTGTATGTTCTCCCTGTATCTGCATGGATTTCTTCCAGGTGCTCTGGTTTCCTCCCACCTTTCAAATCATACTGGGGATCAATTGGATGTAAATGGGCAGCACGGGCTCGTGTCCGAAAAGACCTGTTACCGTGATTATGTCTAAATTTAAAACTTGAGGTGTTTCTATTCTATAGGCTCCCAGTACCCACTGAGAAATAGAGGAACAGATGTCTAGACAGATTGTGGAAAGGTATAAACCAATAAGTCTGTTGTAGTGGAAGACTTTAATTTCTCCACTGTTGTCCCCAGCCTTCATGTTATCTGCAAACTTAACAACCCATACCTCCTCCTCTTTGTCCAGGTCATTTATAAAAATCACAAAGACCAGAAATGTCAGAAGAGATCCCTTCGGAACCCCCACCAAGTCACTAACCTTCAAGTAGAATACACTCAATCTTCTACCACCCTCTGCCTCTGAGGGCAAGCCAATTTTAAATCCACGCAACCAGGTTTCTTTGGATCCCACACCTCATATGACTTTCTGAAAAGGCTTACCATAGGAACCTTGTCAAAAGCCTTATTAAAATCCATATATGTCACATTCTCTGCTCTACCTTCATCAATTTCTTTTGTCACCTCCTCGAAAAACTCAATTAGGCTCATGAGGTATGACCTGCTCCTCACAAAGCCATGCTGAACTATCCCAAGTAAGATTATGCTTCTCTCAAAACTGTAAATCCTGTCCCTAAGCAACTTTTGCCAATCCTCTAGTACACAAAGGTGATCATCAATGCCCTAACAATCTCTTCCTTCATTTCCTGTAATAACGTGGGGTATTTCCCGTCCATCTCAGGATTTGTCTATTCAAATGTTTATCAGAATCTTCACCACTACATTTCTGAACCTTGATGTGCTCCAGCATATTAATCTGTTCTCTATTCATCTTCCATTTGTCCTCTCTCCCTGGTGAGCACTGAAACAAAGAATTTGTTAAGGACCTCTCTGACCTCCTCCACCTCCAGGCACATATACCCTGTTGTCCTTGAGTGGTCCTGCCCTCACTTTTATGTGTGTAGAGTGCCTTGGAATTTTCCTTAATCCTGCTTTCCAAGGCCTTATCATGTCACCTCTTTATCTCTCATGTTAACCATGGGTCATTTACCTTCTCATTCTTTCCCTGTCTCAGTGGGACAAATCTATCCAGAAGCAACAGAGTTTTAGTTTAATTTGGACATCTGTTTTGCATACTTGTTGTGGTCCGATGTACCTGCACCTGTGTGATACTGTTTCAAGTTCTATGTTCTTGGAATAAAATGCCTTGGGATTCTCTTCAATCCTGCTTGCCATATGTATTTCATGTACCTCCTAATGCCCTGCCTTTCCTACAATCCTTGTATTGCTCCAGGATCCTGTCTGATTTTAGGTTCCTAAACGTTACATATACTTTTCTTTTTATATTTAACTAAATTCACGACCTCTCTTGACATCCAACTTTCTTTATACGTCCATCTTTGTTCTTCCTCCTTCCTGGAACACGCTAGTCCTGGACCTCTGATCAAGTAAAATCTCTTTTCAATACATGCACGCTCATGCTTAAGTGAGGAGATCTACCTCTATGCAGCGTTCCACATATAGTCTACCACAGGGGTGGCCAAACTACGGCTCCCAAGACAACTGTGGCCCATTGCCCAATTTTAAGTGGCCTGTTAGAACATAGTCTCCAACAACAGATTGTATTTCTTAGTTCCAACACTAGATGTCACTGCCATTTTCAACAATGTTACTCATCGATGAAAACGCTCACCTCAGTTAGAAAAAAAACATTTACTTCAGTTGATTAAACATGGTGGACAGAAAATAGCAAGGTAGTGACAGAAAATAGCAAGGTAGTGACAGAAAATAGCAAGGTAGTGCTGAAAATTTCAGACATGGTGGGAAAATGAAGAGTTTTTCACAGAAGTCAAGGGAAAGTATGTTTTCTTGATTGGCAAGGAATCTGTTAACTTTAATAGCCTATTTGCAGATTTACACATTGCATCATAATCATAAAGGTGGACACTTGGGCCATGAACAGAATTCACTGAGACTTGTGGAGGAAGGTTGGAGACGGTCTTGTCCCTTTCTTCATCTTTTTTTCTGTTCCTACATCTCAGCTATCTTTCATCATTTAGATGATGATCATCACCAATGATTAGTGGCTGGCACCTTCCTGACATAGTGCCTTCTAGATCATTCATGGCATCAGGACAGAGCATTCTTGACACTCTCATTGAGTATGTTCCCATTCAGTTGCCGTTGGGAGCTTACCTAGCACCGAATACTGTATCAGATTACATCTCAAGGAAACCGAGCCTTTGAATCTTTAGTAATCATTAGTTCATTTTATGAGAGAATAAGTCTTGATCAAAAAAAATCTGAAATATTCTGTATTCATTTCTCTTGTTTTGCCTTAGCCTCAGACACCTATTCCGGACATCTTTGTCTGGATGCTGAGTAATGGGAAACGTGTGGCAGTTGCACGAATCCCTGCACGACAAGTTCTTTACTCTGTGGTGGAAGAGGAAAAAGGAAGAGACTGTGGGAAAATCCAATCCATCATTATGAAGGTAAGCAGTGGAAGGGCACTGTCCTCATCAACTCATCACACAGCATAGGACAATGGTCTTCATGCTGAGGTATGGGATCCATGGAACCTTGGCTGTGTGCATTCAGAATTAGTTTGCCAGCAATAAACAGAGGATAATAGGAGATGGAATGTATTCTGCCTGGAGGTCAGTGACCAGTGAAATTCCACAGGGATCTGTTCTGGGGACACTACTCTTTGTGATTTTTATAAATGTCCTGGATGAAGAAGTCAAAGGATGGGTCAATAAGTTTACAGATGACCAGAAGGTTGGAGCTTTTGTGGATAATGTAGAAGGTTGCTGAATGTTACAACAAGAGAAAGACAGGATGAAGATTTGCGCAGAAAAGTGACAGATGGAGTTCAATCCAGATAAGTGTGAAGTGATGCAATTTGGAAGGTCAAACATGAAGATGGAGTACATGGTTAATGGCAGGATTTTTAACAGTATGGAAGAACTTAGAGTCCACATCATAGATCTCTCAAGGTTTATCCCCACAGGTTCATAGGCTACTTAAGAAGGCTTATGGTGTATTGGCCTTCATTAGTCAAGGAATTGAATTCAGGAGTTGTGAGGTGATGTTGCAGCTCTATAAATCTCTGGTGTGAACACTCTTAGAATATTGTGTTCATTACAGGAAGGACGTGGAAGTTTTGGAGAGGGTGCAGAGATTTGGCATTGCATGAGGCCATGGATAGTCATGTAGTGTGGGAATGGGGTGTGGAATTAAAATAGTTGGCCTCTGGATGGTTCCTGTTATTACACTGGACAGAGTGAAGATGCTCAATGAAACAATCACCAGTAGGGGTCCAATCTCTCCAATGTGAAGAAGGCCACAATGGGAGCACCAGATGTAGTCGATGACCCCTGTGGATTCACAAATGAACTATTTGGGGTCCTGAATTGTGGTGAGTGAGAATGTAGAGAGAAGGCACCTATAGCATTTCTTGCGGTCACAGGGGTAGGTACCAAGAAAGTGATGACTAGCCAAGGGAGTTCTAGCGAGACCATCGGAGAGGAGAAGATGGGTCTGGTGATGGGTCACCTTGTAGGTGGCGGAAATTGCAGAAGATAATAGATGCAGAGGCTGGTGGGATGGTAGGTGAAGACAAGGGGAATCCTGTCCTTGTTGTGTCTTGGGGTGGAGGGGGCCAAGGCAGATGTATGGGAAATAGAGGAGATGCAGGTGAGGGCCAAATTGATGGGCAGTAGATGGGAAGCCATGTATTTTGAAGAAAGAGGACATCACTGATGTTCTGGAATAGAAGACCTCATCCTGAGAGCAGATGTGACGAAGGCAGGGGAATTGAGAGAAAGGAATAGAATCCTTACAGGGGACGAGGTTATAGGGAACTAGCTCAGAAGAGGAGTTGCCAGCATAGATCAGCTATGATCATATTGAATGGTGGGGCAGTCTAAGGACCTCTCTCAGCATCCATGCTCCTATTTTCCTGTGTTAGAACTTGCCATCAAATTCAAACTAAAATTCTCCTGCATCCCTTTACCCCAATTGATTGTCACTTTAATTCTCTGTGTCACATCTATTTCAGTCTTCAGATGACTGGACTTTTTCTTTGAAATTCAACTCAAGGAATAACTCTTCAGTTTACATTAAAGAGCATTAGAAGCCTCTGGATGCAAGATTTGGATCAATTTCAGAATCTGAATGAATGAGAATTTATTGTCATATAAACAAGTACATGTACAAATGTATTGAAAGTCTCATTTTCTGGTTTCTCTTCTCCCATTAACACCAGTTCTCAGTCTCTTTTTGTATCTTTACTTCTCCCTTGACCACACTCTCTCAACTTGTACCATTACTCCTTTATTCGTTTAATTTTTGTTTTCTACCCAATCATAGATCTTCCTTTCTCTTTGAAGTGAAACACAAAAGTCTGCACACACTGTAGTAAAAACACAAATATGCTGGAGGAACTTATTTATGGATGATGCGAGACCTGCTGAGTTCCTCCAGCAATTTTGTGTTTTTACTTCCTTTTCTCTTTCTACCTCTCTCTGATTTATCTCTGTCTGAAACTCACATTTTCGTCATCTCAGACAATCCTGACAATTCCTGTAATTTGTTTCATTCTAGATTGACATATCAACAGTATTATGCTTTTGGTTTTATTATACCTGCTAATTAATCAAATACAGAATTCTTCTCTGATTAAAGACATATTTTGATGTCATCAACCAGGCCCCAGGCGCACCTATTGGAGAGATATTTGCTAAACTGGAGCTATACTTGTGGCTGGGAGTCACAAAGTCGAATAAAAACATGATCAGCAGTCTTCCTCAGGAATACATACCCATCTATGAAGAAGATGCAAGAACAGACACCCCACAGATGCTTCCACCGATCAAGCTCAACAGTGATTGTGAGGAACAGGATGAAGACTGAATCTTAAAATGATGACAGATGGTTTAGACCTGGGGTTGAGGCAGCACAGTTGGTTGGATGCAGATGTTTAACATTTGGTATTGGAAGTGGCTTTTCATGCAGCAGGTGTGGAGCAAGTGGGTCCTTCCAGGAGGTCATCATGTTAGCTGAGAAGGTCTTGGGTTTATCACGTCACCTGCTGTGCACATTTGTCAGCTTGAGAGAAAGAAAAGATGCTGTGAATCTGTGATCTTACTATATATGCATGTAATAGTTGAGTTTTGTCGACCAATTTTCAGGGTAAAATTTAGGGGTTCGACTATTACATGCATACTATTTTTGATCACGGAAAGCACCTGCATCGTTCAGGTTGTCGGATGCTTGGACGGGAGGGCGGCCAGGGCCTAAGCGAGAGTCTGCAGTAGCGGTATCGTGAGCATGGATGGGAGGGTGGTCAGGGCCTAAGCGAGAGTCAGAAGCTGAGATGGGAGAGGGGCTGGACCTTGGTGAGAGTCCATGGTGAAAGGGTTGGGAGCTCCAGAGGGCGGATGACCAAGAAAGGTAGCAAGTCCAGGGTGGCCGGGACCTAGGCAAAAGTCTGCATTCGGGGTGTTGGGAGCTCAGATGGGCAGGTAGCCGGGGCCAGGTGAGAGTACTTGATCAAGCGATCGGGAGCACCGGAGGACAGGCAGCAGGGACCAAAAATACAGAATTGACTTTTACACATGATATATGGAAAATACCAGATTTTTGGGCCAAAAATAGTGTTGATTTCTACACAGTATCAAAGATTGTAAGTAATTGTGAGCATTTGTGATCTAATGTCGCATTCAACGGTTTCCTGTGACAGAGCTGTCAACCTTGGGCTGAATAATAAACGGAGTGAATCTAACTTCAAGCTCCCTCCAGCCAGACATGCCTACAGCCACCAGCACTGAGCAGCTGCCCTGGATCCTCACCACTGGGGCTCGGATGGCTGGCATTTCCCTGGATCCTCAACACTAGGGCTCAACTGGCCAGCATTGCCCTGGATCCTCACCACTGGGGCTCAGCTGGCCGGCATTGCAGATGTTTTTGTGTTCCCTTTGTTCAGCCTGGGATCAGGATTGATTTTATTCATTTTCAGGCAATCTCACTCAAACTGAGGATATTCTCCAGGGTATGAAATAGTGAGTGAAAGATAGAGATGCAATTCTGCGGCGAGATTGCATTAGTTTTTGAAAGTTGAGGCACTGATTTTGGAAGGTTTCAAATTCTGCAATCTTGAAGAGTAAAGAAGTGGAGAACTTTCTGAAATGTGTTGGGGAAACTTTCTTGATCATTATTTCCCAGCATGGAACAGGTCATTCAGCCCAACTTGTTCACTGAATGACTGAGTACCCTTCCATGTTCTTCCTTTCTCCCAGCACTTTGGTACCAAGGTTAATCAAGTGCTCATCCAGACACTTCCTAAGTGCTGTTAGTGACCCTGCTTCATGCACTCTTTCAGGTAGTGCGTTCCAGTTACTTCCAGACTTTGCCTAAGAAAGGTGCCCTTGTATTCCCTCCATATCTTTGGATAGAAAAGGTTTAGAGAGATCTGGGCCAAAGGCAAACAAATGGCACTGGACAGCCAGATGCAGGGAAAGGTTTAAGTGCTGTAAAATTCTAATACTCAGTGTCTATGCAAAAGCTTCCCCTTTTCAAAGGTTGTGCTACCTGCAAACAGCCTTTCCCAATCATCCTTTGCAAGTTCCTGACAAAATGATTCTGAGCATAATTAAGGGCTTTAATTTGAAGACCAGACATTTTTTCCAAAATATTTTACCTCTAACGGAACTGTGGTCACTGGTGCGAAAGTGCTCCCACACTGACACTCCTGTCACTTGCCCTGCCTTGTATACAAAAAGGAGGTCAAGTGTTGCCCCCTCTCTGGGAAGGCCATCTACACGTTGCTTGAGAAAACTTTCCTGGACACACTTACCAATGTTTCCCCATCTAATCCCTTGGATCATGTCTGTCCTAGTCAATATTAGGGAAGTTAAAATCATTTACAATTACAATTGTATTATTCCTACATTCGTCTGTGATCTCCCTGCATATTTGTTCCTCTCGTTCTCATTGACTTTGGTGAGCCTACAATGCAATCTCATCAAAGTGATCACTTTCTCCTCATTTGTAAGTTCTGCCCACATGTCCTTGGTGGATGATCCCCCATGAATATCCTCAAGAGGTACTACTGTGCTATTCTCACTAATCAAAAGCATAACTTCTCCTCCTCACCATGCCTGCAGCATCTGTACCCTGGACCCCTGAGCTGCCAGTCTGGCCGTGATTCTATAATAGCTCTAATATCCCAATCCCTTGCACCTATCCATGCATTGAGGCTTCATATATTAAAATAAGTACAGTTCAGTTTATCAGACCTTCGTTGCTCCCTGTCCTGCCTACTGGACTTGTTTCCTTTCATTTCAATATCTGTATCAATTTTCTCATCTTTCAGATAGTGACTAGTTCAAACCCTCCCAAATAGCTCAGGCCACATCTTCGTGCCAGGTTATTGGTGCCCCTCCAGTAAAGAAGAAACCTTTCTCTCTTGTACAGGTCACTTCTGCCCCAGATGAGATCCCAAATACTTCAAGAATTGGAATCCCTTCAATCTGCACCAGTTCCTTAGCCATCTATTCATCTACCCAAAACCTTCTCTTACCAACCAGGAGTAATCTAGAGATTATATCCCTTGATGTCCTACTTTTTAACTTTCTGCTTAACTCCCTATATTCATTTTTTTCTATCTATTCAAGATTCCTTTATAATACAGAATGTTTTTTTCTTTGGTTTGGCTTCGTGGACGAAGATTTATGGAGGGGTAATGTCCACGTCAGCTGCAGGCTCGTTTGTGGCTGACAAGTCCGATGCGGGACAGGCAGACACGGTTGCAGCGGTTGCAAGGGAAAATTGGTTGGTTGTGGTTGGGTGTTGGGTTTTTCCTCCTTTGTCTTTTGTCAGTGAGGTGGGCTCTGCGGTCGTCTTCCAAGGAGGTTGCTGCCCGCTGAACTGTAAGGCACCAAGATGCACGGTTTGAGGCGATATCAGCCCACTGGCAGTGGTCAATGTGTCAGGTTCCAAGAGATTTCTTTAGGCAGTCCTTGTACCTCTTCTTTGGGTGCACCTCTGTCTCGGTGGCCAGTGGAGAGCTCGCCATACAACACGATCTTGGGAAGGCGATGGTCCTCCATTCTGGAGACGTGACCTACCCAGCGCAGTTGGATCTTCAGCAGTGTGGATTCGATGCTGTCGGCCTCTGCCATCTCGAGTACTTCGACGTTGGTGATGAAGTCGCTCCAATGAATGTACAATTACACAAAATTGCTTTCTGCCTGCCATACAGACAGACATAAGAGTCACCATTAGTGTAGACCGGCATCTCTGATAGTATGAGAAAGATCAGCAAAAGAGAGTCCTTCAGAGTCAGATTGTGTTTGTGGATCCTTGATTATTGGTACTAATATTCAAGATTATTATCAATCTGAATGTACATATACAACCAGATGAAATTGCATTTCTCCAGACCATAGTGCATACACATATTCACCCATGATACACTTCTCACAGCACATACTGTAAGAATCATATACATGAAAATATATAAATATAAATGCATACAACAACCTCTGGCTGCTCACTCTCCCCCTTCCAACCATTTGGGGACATCCTTGACCCTGGCACCCAGGGAGGCAACACACTGTCCTGGAGTCTTCATTTGTGGCACAAAACCTTCTGGCCCTCCTCCCATCAATCCACAATCTCTACAGAACTACTTGTCTCCACTGTCTCCTGCTGGGCTGTCTGTCATGGTGCCATACTTCAGGGAAAACAAACCCAGCTGATCCACTGCTATCCTGTAACTGAAGTCCTGGTGAATCTCCTCTGCACCCCCTCCAACACATAACTTGAGATGTATTTATAAAGCACCTGTAACAAAGCAAAAATATATTTGTTTTGTGTGACCAAATCTCTTTTTTTTCCTGGCTGACAGACAACAGTTACTTCCAGCTGCGAGCTCACTTGTACCAAGCTCGAGGGCTGCTTGCGGCCGATGATACTGGATTATCAGATCCTTTTGCAAGAGTTGTGTTTTCAACTCAATGTCAATCAACCAGAGTAAGTAACTTGAATCATCATTGACATAATGCTTATTTTTATTGATGAATTTTTTGAAATGTTAATGGAATTTTTAAGCCATTTCATTGCTCATTTTCAATTGGTTCCTCATTTGGTTTCTGAGAGAATAAGCAAGACAAATGGTGATTAATGCTGTGAAGTAATATTTGTAGATGTATTTGGGAAATAAATTGGTAAAATTAGAGTAGGTTACATACATACACACATTTAAAAACCGATCTTATTTGAAATACTGAAGAATTCATATTCAGTGACTTTACAGAAACTATGGAGAATGCTATGTACATTTCACAAGTAGGTGCTAATTGAAATGATGTCATGAAATTAATGAACTGAAGAAAGGTCGTCTGTATTGTACATTTTTACAAGACTTCTGACCTTTCTGCAAAGTGCTCACCCAAAGGTCACTCCTGGAATCCTGTTTACCTAAGAACAACAGATGTGAGCAGAAGACTAACTCCTATTGTTTGCTGGAGAATGGGGGGGTTTGCAATTGTGTGTGTGTGTGTGTGTGTGTGTGTGTGTGTGTGTGTGTGTGTGTGTGAGAGAGAGAGAGAGAGAGAGAGAGAGAGAGAGAGTGAACAGTCACAGCTGAAACAAGCAAGAAAAGCTGGTTGGAACTGAAACAGAAACTCCAGAGTGGCAGATGGCTGGAAGTGCTATCTGTCTGATGTTTCTCTTGGAATAATTGGAACAGAAAGGAACTCTGTGATAGCCTGAAAGAAAGAGGTTATCACCTGGAGAACCCTGATGGGGCAAGTTTCATCAGCAAGACAATGAGGTGACTAATGGTAGTACCTCAGTTGTGGAAATCCTGGAATAACCAATTTCTCTCTGCAAACCTACAAAGAACTTTCCTGAGCAGTAAACATTGTACTTTTAGAGCACAAAAGTCTGGTGAACTTTATCCATGTTAAATTCTGTGCACAGTATAAGAATTGCCTGCAACCAGAGAACTTGGAAGAATGAGAAGTGAGATTGAACTGTGAACTTAAGAACTTTTATTAAATTTATACACACATTACGTACACATCTGCTTAGAATTAGAAGGGGGTTAAGTTGGGTTAGCTAAATTAATAGAGATAAGTTAAAATTTTAATCTGTTTTCATGTTTAAAGATAATTAAAAGCAACTTTTGTTTAAGTAACCATTTGTCTTGGTGAATGTCTATTGCTGCTGGGTTTTGGGGTCCTTTGGGCTCATAACAGATGCACAGTCCAAAGAAGGATGTTGGAATCTCTCAATAACTTCAATGCTTATTTTTAAATAGTACTATGAATAGAATTGGAGTACTGGAACACTTATGTTTGAATACAATTTAAATCTAACTATGATGAAAAGAAATAATATGCCTCATGACAAGAATTAGAATAATAAATTTATTTCCTGCCCAAGAGTATGACAGAAATGATGGGATTATTAACTGCTGCCTGTGCTAGATGAACATTAGTTAAAAGTACAGGTTTTTACAGCTATTTGTGGGAGATCCATGAAGGTGGTGATTAATCTATCCATCCTCTGGACAGGATTACAGTATTCTTAGCTCTGTATTGCACACCATCTTTACATGCAAAGCCATCATGCCCATATTGTAATGCAATTATGGAAACAGAGCAGTCCAGAAACAGGCACTTCTGCTCCCATGTCTGCACTGAACCTGGCCGATCTGAACTAATCCTATCAGCCCTGACACAGATCGTACCTCTCCATTCTCTACCCATTTAGATGTCTGTCTAACTGCTTCTTAAACTTCATTCTTGTATTTACTTACACCATCTCCATTAGAAGAGCATTTTAGGCACCTACCACCCTCTGTATAAAAAAATGTTGCCTGGCGTGTCTCCTTTAAACTTCCCCTTGTATGCCCTCATATTTCCATGCATTAGGATTCCTCATTTGACACCTTCCAGCATCTCTATCTCGCCTTCCACCACTGGCTGTATCTGTTCATAATTCCATCTCACCTGATTCCATCTTTCACCTACCAGATGCTGTGCTTGCCCCTCCATCTCACCTTTTTATACCAGCAATCTCCCCTGTACAGTCCTAATGATGGGTCTCGACCTGAAATGTTGACTATCCCTTTGAATCCACAGATGCTGCTTGATCCAATGAGATCTCCAACAGTGTTTTGCTCAAATATGGAGTTATTTCACATGGTTTCTCAACTTAACTCTTTTCATCTTACCTCACTGCTGGTGACCATGTTACCATGACTCCAATCTCTGACATTTCCTCATTAAAACCTCTGCTTTAATACCCTCTTCCAAAGTAGTTTTTGGCTTGCTCTGACAGATTCCTACAGGACAGGCAACACTTAGTGAGTATGGGGCACATCAGGGATGTTCAATGCTTGAATCTGGAGCACAAAAAAATATGTTGGAGGAACTCGGGTGGTTGAGAAGGAATAGAATGATTGACGATTGAATCTGAACCCATCATCATCAGGTCTCGAGTGTCTTCATGAAGGGTTCCAACCTGAAACATTCTATTTCTCCAAAATGCAGCTTGACCCACTGAGTTCCTCCAACAGATTTTTTTTTACACGCAAGCAAACCTGTTTTACTTTACAAATGATTTTTGGATTTGCCGTCTCCTTTCAGAGTTTTAGTGAACTGCTGCATACTGTATCTTGGTTATTGAATGCAGAATTAATTATGTGTTTTTTATTCTTTAATTCTTCCATAGTACTTGGAAGAAACGCTGTCTCCAATGTGGTGTGAGATGTTGCTGTTCGATCAAATCCTAATTGAAGGAAGTAAAGAAGAACTGAAGAATGATCCACCCATGATCATCATTAACATTTTTGACTTTGATAATTTTGTGAGTCTCTTCTTAAAAATTATCACAGGTTCTAATATGATAGATTTTAATTCCAGTACTACAAATATTTACAGGCCACTGTGTACATTCTGGCCAAAAATTGAGTGTCTTGGGTTCCTTCATCTTCCCAGCTCTTGCTCAGTGCTCATGCAGGCAACATCTATTCGGATGCTTACAAGGAAATGTAATAAATAAGTTGAGGATATCTGCTGCGACCATCCTTTCAGACAATGTGATTCAGACCATTTCTTTGGATAGGAAAAGTTCTGCTCTGTTGCCCTCTGATCTTGCTACCAATTAATTTAATGTGTCCCCAAGTTATTGACCTATTTGCCAAGGTAAATGGATTCCTCCTGTTCACCTTTCAGGGCAGCACAGTTAGTGTGGCAGTTAGTGCAAGGTTTTTACGGTGCCAGTGACTGGAGTTCAAATAAGGAGCTTGTACGTTCTCCCTGTATCTGCGTGGGTTTCCTCTGTATTCTCCAGTTTTCACACACTGTCCAAAACGAACTGGGGGTTATAATTGAGCAGCATTGGCACGTGGGCCAGAAGGACCTGTCTAAATTTTTAATTTGTCCAGCCCTCCTCCTACCTTGGTACATCTCAGTCAAATGTCCCTCCATCTTACTTGTTCCAAAAGTCTGAACTGCAGGTTGGTACTTTTCTCTACATAAGAATTCTCCAGTACTGTTAATATCTTCTCTGTACCCTCTAGTGCTTTCATGTTCTCCTTGGTTTGGTGCTGAAACTATACCCAATAGACCAGCAGTTCGTCTGCCTCTTTATTCTGTGCTTAAACCAGTAATGGCCACAAGAATCCCCATCCACCCTTTATAATGTTCCTGTATACAAGAAAAGTTTTCCCAGAACCATGTTGCAATTTTGCGGAATTTCTAATGACTGCCACTACCTTGTAGCTTTAGTTTATTAATAAATATTATGAAAGGTGAGTGACCCAGTGCTGACTGGAATTAAACAAGAGAATCTTCAGATGTTGCAGACACACAAAAATGCTGGAGAAATTCAGCAGGTCATGTAGCATTCATAGGAATCAAAAGGCAGTTGACATTATGAGCCTGAGCCCTTCATCACGAATGTCCTGAAAATCTCCACTGCACATGGCCCTCCTGCCAATAAAAGTTCAGCTGTTAACCTCTTGAGTCAACTTTGAATCAAATGGCACTTTCCCAGAGACCTCTTTCCTGGCAATCTAACATAGAACATGACAGCATAGTACAGACCCTTTGGCCCATGATGTTGTGTTGTGTATAAACCTACTCCACATCAACTTGACCCTTCTCCACCTCACACCCATAACCTATTTTTCTTACATGCACGTGCCTGTCTAAGAGTCTTTTAAATGTCCCTATTGTGCCAGCCTCCACTACCACCCCTGGCAATGCATTCCAGGTGCCTATCACTCTCTGTGTAAAAAAAAAAAGTACCTCTGACATCTCCCTGAAACTTCACTCCACTTGACTTTAACAGATGTCTGCTGGTATTGGTTATTGCCACTTTTGGAACTTTGTCAAATGTCCAGTTAAAATCTATGTAGACAATTCAAATTTCTTGTCTGTATCACACTTTCTTTATTATCTCTTCTTAACTATAGAACCATAGAACATGACAGCACAGAAACAGGCGCTTCAGCCCATCTTGTCTGTGCTATTATTCTCCCTAGTCCTTTAGACCTGCACCCAGATCATAGCACTCCATGCCCCTTCAATCCATAACAAAAGGTCTGGGCCTGAAACACTGCTACCCTTTACTTCCTTTGGCTATTGTATGAACTACTGAATTTTTCTAGCACGTTTGTTTCTAGCGTAACAAATCCCATGCTTTGTCCCTAGTTTATCTCTGTGCCTCTAGGTGCTGATTCATCCAAAGATTTCTGGAGTCATGCAGTTTTATAGCATGGAAAAGGGCCCTTCAGTCCAATCTGGTCATACTAAGCAAACATTTGGATCATGTCCTTCTAAATTTGTCATATCGTGTATCTATCTAAATGTCTTTGGAATGTTACAAATATACCCACCTCCACCACTTCCTCTGGCAGCTGCTTCACAAAATATAGGAGCAGAAGTAGGCCAATCGGCCCATCTAGTCATGAGCTGATCCATTCTCCAACTTAGCCCTATGTATCTACATGGCCACCACCCTCTATGTGAAAAAGGAGCCTCTCAGATCCAATTTAAACATTCCCTTCTCAACTTAAATCTTTGCCTTCTTGTTTTTTTACTCCCTTAACCAAAGAAAACTAAGACTATTTAAGTCTTGGAACACACTGCCAGAGGAAGGGACCATCGTGACATTTAAGAGCCAATCATACTTGGGAACATGGTCAGCATGGATATCATGGGCAGAAGGGCCTGTTCCTTTTCTGTCCTGATCTTTGTTCTCTGTCACATTCTTCCTCCTCAACATCAATGTCCGTATTGTCCTGCTCCTCCGGAAGACCCAAGCAAACCATTAAAAGGTTCATACTTGAACACCATCCGTGTCTACACTTTGCTACAAGCCAGCAAGACAGACCCTTTGTTTTGCACAATTGTATGTAAGGGGTTCTCCTGGTTATGAATGTCCTGATGTAGAACCTTAGGTTTACAAATCTGACTTTACACACATTCTTCCATTCATTTTTCAAGCTAATAATATGATAATTAAAATATTTCGTGTTTTTCATTAATGATTGGATACAGAATAAATTCTACAACCATAGAACATTCTTTTTCTTTGGCTTGGCTTCGCGGACGAAGATTTATGGAGGGGGTAAAAGTCCACGTCAGCTGCAGGCTCGTTTGTGGCTGACAAGTGCGATGCGGGACAGGCAGACACGGTTGCAGGGGAAAATTGGTTGGTTGGGTTGGGTGTTGGGTTTTTCCTCCTTTGCCTTTTGTCAGTGAGGTGGGCTCTGCGGTCTTCTTCAAAGGAGGTTGCTGCCCGCCAAACTGTGAGGCGCCAAGATGCACGGTTGGAGGCGATATCAGCCCACTGGCGGTGGTCAATGTGGCAGGCACCAAGAGATTTCTTTAGGCAGTCCTTGTACCTTTTCTTTGGTGCACCTCTGTCACGGTGGCCAGTGGAGAGCTCGCCATATAACACGATCTTGGGAAGGCAATGGTCCTCCATTCTGGAGACGTGACCCACCCAGCGCAGCTGGATCTTCAGCAGCGTGGACTCGATGCTGTCGACCTCTGCCCTCTCGAGTACTTCGACGTTAGGGATGAAAGCGCTCCAATGAATGTTGAGGATGGAGCGGAGACAACGCTGGTGGAAGCGTTCTAGGAGCCGTAGGTGATGCCGGTAGAGGACCCATGATTCGGAGCCGAACAGGAGTGTGGGTATGACAACGGCTCTGTATACGCTAATCTTTGTGAGGTTTTTCAGTTGGTTGTTTTTCCAGACTCTTGTGTAGTCTTCCAAAGGCGCTATTTGCCTTGGCGAGTCTGTTGTCTATCTCATTGTCGATCCTTGCATCCGACGAAATGGTGCAGCCGAGATAGGTAAACTGGTTGACCGTTTTGAGTTTTGTGTGCCCGATGGAGATGTGGGGGGGGTGGGGGCTGGTAGTCATGGTGGGGAGCTGGCTGATGGAAGACCTCAGTTTTCTTCAGGCTGACTTCCAGGCCAAATATTTTGGCAGCTTCTGCAAAACAGGACGTCAACCATAGAACATTACAGCACAGAAACAGGCCCATTTGTCCTTTCTAGTCTGTGCCGAACCATTTTTCTGCCTAGTTCCACAGACCTACACCCAGTCCATAGCCCTCCATACCTCTCCTATCAATGTACCTGTCCAAATTCTGCTTAAATGTTGAAATTGAGCCCACATTCTCCACTTCAACTAGCAGCTCATTCCACACTCCCACCACTCTCTAAGAGATGTTCCCCCTAAACGTATCCTCTTTTTCCCTTAACCCATGTCCTCGAGTTTGTATCTCACTTACCCTCAATGGAAAAAGACTGTCTATATTTACTCTCTATCCTCCTCATAACTTTAAATACCTCTATCAAATCTCCCTTCATTCCAGGGAATGAAGTTCTAACCTGTTTAACCTTTCCCTGTAACTCAGTTCCTGGAGTCTGGGCAACATCCTAGTAAATCTTCTCTGGACTCTTCTATCTTATTGATATATTTCCTGTAGTTTGGTGACTAAACCAGCACACAATTCTCTAAATTTGGCCTCATCAATGTACAATTTTACCATAACATCCCAACTCTTGTGCAGTAAAATAGGCCAAAAGCTCTCTTTACAACCCTATCCACTAACTTAATTATAGGTAGTGGTAGGATGATCATTCAATGAAATGAAGGAATTACAGCAAGTATTTGAAATGCAATGCGACATGGATTGTTGTAGAAAACAGACATTTCTGACATAGAAAAAATGGCTTATAGACAGTTCTCAAAAACCAAATCCTCATTCCATGATTCTCTGTATTCATTTGGAAAGGACAAATTAAATTGTATGACAGCTAAGTTAAATGATCGTGGATACAAGAATAAGAGTACAGTTTTAGTGGGAACACACAGAAATG
This sequence comes from Narcine bancroftii, assembly GCF_036971445.1. Classification (NCBI taxonomy): domain Eukaryota; kingdom Metazoa; phylum Chordata; class Chondrichthyes; order Torpediniformes; family Narcinidae; genus Narcine; species Narcine bancroftii. The sequence continues at coordinate 30,737,128 of NC_091474.1, forward strand.
GTGAAGGAACTCAGCTGGTCTCGTGGCATCCCTATGAGGTAAAGATATATAACTGAAATTTCAGCCTGAGCCCTTCTTCAACCAATGAACATTGATATATCTTTACCTCCTATGGACACTGTGACCGGCTGAGATCCTCCAACATTTCTGTGTGTTTTTACTGCAATCACAGCATCTGCAGTCTTCCATGTTTCACACAGTTTTAGTGGGCACTGTTCTATCACTGAAACAAGTAGCAGTGACCACAACACTATTATAGCGCCAGCGACCAGGATCGGAGTTTGAATCCCATGCTGTTTATCAGGAGTTTGTATCTTCTCCCCGAGCATCCTTGAATTTCCTCCGATGTTCCTGTTTCCACCCACCATTCAAATCATACCAGGGGTTGTAGGTTAATTGGGCCGGAATGACCTGTTATATGTGTAAATTTTTTAAAATTAAAAATTGAATGTAATTTAAATTTATGGTTCTAGTGAGTACAAGACTGTGGATGGCAGGTGTGTCGTTCTCACTAGAATAGGTCATCCTCATGCTAGTAATTGTGGTTAATGCTCTGCCTCTTCCTTCCCCTGAACAATCTTGGCCCCTGTGTGGTGATGTACAACAGAGCGGCAAGTGGATGGGGAATTCAGGTCTAGCTTCTGACATGTTATATTTTGATCTGCAATTATAGCACGTAGTGTGAAATCCAAATGATAATGTCTAATGGTACCTTCCCATAAATTGCAGGGCAGCCCGGAGTTCCTTGGACGTGCTTTTGCAGTTCCTAACATCAAACTACAGGATGAACAATACGAAAGACCTGCCTTGCAATTTTATGACATTAACAAAGGCCAAAGAATGGGTGGTGAGCTGCTGGCAGCGTTTGAACTGATAGAACTCGATTACAGTGGATATGGAGAGGTAGGAAAGCTGAAATCATTAATTTGGTCTCTCTCGCTAAAGTGAATGTTGGTAGAATCATAGTTATATAGTATGGAATAGGCCCTTCAGCCCAACTCCTCCATGCCAACCCTGTTGGCATTTTGAACCTATGCTCTCTAGTTCTAGAATCCTCTACCCAGGAATAAAGACTGCGACCCGCCCCCCCCACCCCCCCACCCCGTGGCACTTTAGTCAGAGAATCATAGAAACAGGCCCTTTAGGCCCACACAACTCCCACCTGTTGATATTTGGCCCATATCCCTCTAAATCTATCCTGTTCACATATCCATCCAATTTTTGTTCTTAAACATTGCAATAGTTACCTGGCTCAAACACTTCCTCTGGCGGACTCTGTGTTTTAAAAAAAAGTCTCCAATCATGTTTCTGTTAAATCCCTCCACCCTCACCTTAAACTTGTTCTCTAGTTTCTGCTCCTGTGAAGGATCTGCTCCTGTGAAGGGTCTGTCCCTGTGAAGGGTCTGTCCCTCTGAAGGGTCCGTCCCTGTGAAGGGTCCGTCCCTGTGAAGGGTCCGTCCCTGTGAAGGGTCCGTCCCTGTGAAGGGTCCGTCCCTGTGAAGGGTCCGTCCCTGAGAAGGGTCCGCCCCTGTGAAGGGTCCGCCCCTGTGAAGGGTCCGCCCCTGTGAAGGGTCCGCCCCTGTGAAGGGTCCGCCCCTGTGAAGGGTCCGCCCCTGTGAAGGGTCCGCCCCTGTGAAGGGTCCGCCCCTGTGAAGGGTCCGTCCCTGTGAAGGGTCCGCACCTTTGAAGGGTCCGCTCCTGTGAAGGGTCCGCCCCTGTGAAGGGTCCGCTCCTGTGAAGGGTCCGCCCCTGTGAAGGATCCGCCCCTGTGAAGGGTCGGCCTCTGTGAAGGGTCGGCCCCTGTGAAGGGTCTGTCCCTGTGAAGGGTCTGTCCCTGTGAAGGGTCTGCCCCTGTGAAGGGTCTGCCCCTGTGAAGGCTCTGCCCCTGTGAAGGATCTTCCCCTGTGAAGGGTCTGCCCCTGTGAAGGGTCTGTCCCTATGAAGGGTCTGTCCATTGTAGGATCTGCTCCTTGTGAACGATCTTCTCTTGTGAAGGTTCTGTCCTGTGCAGTTTTTGTCAAAGTGGAAAAAAATATAGAAATCAGCTCTGTTCTTAAATATGATTTGTTTCAGCCATCTCTGCCAGAAGATGTGGAATCCAGACAACCAGAATTTCTTGATGCACAGGAGAAATACTTCATTATTCCTGCATCAATCCGTCCAAGGCTCAAGAAATTCAGAATTGAGGTATGTTTCCATCTGATATTAATCCTCCTTATCTTAATTCCACAATGAAATAATATTTCTTCAACACAAATGCCAGGCAATGTCTGGCATGTGAAAGCAAAAGAGGTTCTCACCACTTACTGCTGATGAACACTGACCATCATCAAGTCTACACTTTGACATTCTGCGTGGCAACATTCATCGGAATCTCAACTCAATTATCCACATAAGTTGTGGTTACTGGATGAGGTGATAGGCCAGGTATCGTGAAGTGAGTGATTCATCTCCTGACACCTGAGTTAGTCTTCCCATAGCTATAAAGTGCAGGTAGAAGTCCAGATATCCTCAACTTTCCTGATTGGCTAAAGCTCCAAAAACTCTCCACAAACTCAAAATCGTGCAGGAGATTGCTTAAATATGTATCCATCCACTCCCACTGTTCCCTCTCTCCACCACTGTGACTCCTTGGCTGCTGTGTGTGCCATCTACTAGAGAATTACTCTCACTTACCTTGGCTACACCGACAGCACTTCACAAAGCTCCGCTGTTAATAGTTAAGAGTGAAGTGTAAATGCACACTATAATCCCTATATCCACAGATGAATTGGACCCTGTTAACCTATAGATTGAACCACAAGCTAACTAAACTATTTTTAATTTATTGTGGATGCAGAAAAGACAAACTTAGAATCAAATGTGTTTTGCAAAACATGAAAGTCTTCATGGTTGAAGTAGAAACACAATGATGGAGAAACTCAGCAGGTCAAACAGTGTACTTTATGTAGCAAAGATAAAGATACATAACCAACATTTCAGGTTTGAGCTCTTCATCAAGATATGACAACATTTTGTCATAACTTCATGAAGGGCTCAAGCCCAAAACATTGGTTATGTATCTTCATCTTTGCTTTATTAAGTACGTGGTTTGACCTGCTGACTTTCTCCAACATTGTGTTTTAAACCAAATACATTTCAACGTACACAATTATTTCTCTAAGTGCTGGATTACATTTTCAGATTTTCAATATATTATGTGCCAGCAAAAAAAGTATAAAGAATATATTATTTTTCTAGGTACTGTTCTGGGGATTCCGAGACCTCAAACGTGTCAATCTATTTGAAGTGGTTCAGCCACAAGTGACAATGGAATGTGGTGGTCAGAAAGTCGAATCTGAAGTAATTGAAAATTACAAGGAGAATCCAAACTTCAGTGAAGTTGCAAAGTATTTTGAAGTGGTGCGTAGCAAACTATCCAATCTGACAATGGTTGGTGCTGGGTTTTGTGAAGATGTGTAAACTTTTGAAACATTCCAACCTGCATCCCAACTTTCTCCTCCTTGCCCCTCACTCATCCTTCTCTTTATTGAGTTTCATAGCACAGAAACTGACCCAATTCCTCCACGCTGACCGAATTGTGAACAAAGTTAGTCGATTTGCCAGTGTTCAGCTTGTATCCCTCTGAATCTTTCCTGTGCACTATCTGTCTAACTCTCTATCAAATGTTATAATTCTACTATTTCCTCTGGCATCTTGTTCCATGTACCCATCACCATCTGTGTGAAAAAGGTGCTCCTCAGGTTCCTATGAAATGGCTGACTATTTACCTTATCTATACCCATCATGATTTTATTAACCTTTTATAAGGTCCTCCCTTAGACCCCAACACACCAGGGAAAACTGTGCCAGATTCTCTTTATAATTACTAGTCTCATGAATGTTTCAGGCCCTCTACCCAGCTTAATGATATCCTGTAGGTGAACAGAAATGCACACAACACTATGAGTGTGGCCTCACAATATCTTGTACAGTTGTAAGATGATATTCCTGGTCTTGTACTCCAGACAATTATGTACATTGATGCCAGAGGAAATGCAGAAGACTAATAGCCTAAATATGCCTAAGATTGTCTGATCTTGGAGGCTAAGCAGGCTCAGGCCTAGTCAGTAATTGGAGGGGAGACCGCCTAGGAATACCAGGTGCTGTAGATTTCTGTGAGGGGCTCTGGACAACGTGGCAAGTCTTTGCCTTATGGTAGACAAAAGTTAAATAATTTCATGTATTTTACATTCTAAATGTAGTATTATGTGACAATAATGGAACCTTTACTCAGTGCCCTGACTAATGAAGGTAAATATGCCAATGATGTTCACTAGCCTCTCTATCTGCCTCTCCACTTTCATGTAACCCCCAAGTTTCTTTGTTCGACAAGAATCCCCCGGGACCTATGACGTCCTGGTTTAATCTATTAAAGTGTGACACCTTGTTCTTGGCTGAGTTAAATTCTATTTGCCATTTCTTGGCCACTTCTCCACTACATCTAGATACTGTTGTAATCTCAGATAACTTTCAGTGCTCTCCACAATACCATCAATTTTGGTGTCATCTGTAAAATTGCAAACCAAACTTGCCAACCAAACAACACTGGGCCCTGCACTGATCCCTCTGGCACACCACTGGTCACAGGCCTCCAATCTAAGTGACTTCCCACAACCACACTCTGCCTCCCACCATTAGGCCATTTCTGTATCCAGTTGGCCAGCTGGATCCCATGAAATGTGATCTTCTCGATCAGCCTCAATCCAGATACATGATCTTGGCAAAGGCCTTGATCAGTATGTCCATACTGAAAACGCCTACCACACGCTCTCATCAATTTTCTTGATCATCTTTTCAAAAAAACTCCATCAAATTCATGAGACACCATTTCCCACCACAAAAGCCATGCTGACTACCCCTAATCAATCCTTGCCTTTTCAAATACAAGTAGATTCTGTCTCTCAGAACATGGAACATTGAACATTGACAATGCACTACAGACCATTCGGCCCTCAAAATTGTGCTGACTTGTATAATCCTGTTCCACATTGATCTACCCCATTCCAACTTCATTTCTCTTACTTCCATGTGTCTATTCAAAATTCTTTTAATTGTCCCTAATATTTCAGCCTCCACCACCACCCCTGGCAATGCATTCCAGGCACCCACAACACTCTGTGTGTGAAAAAAAAGAAAAAAAGAATTGCTCTCGCCCCTCTTTTCCATAACTATTTAAAAACTAATGAAGTTATGGTCGCTGTTCAAGTTTGTTTAGTTTATTACCATTTGACTGTACATATACAGATGAAAACAGCATTTCTCCAGATCACAGAATGCGCACATTCACACACAATACACAGCACATAATAATCACAGAAATACATAAAGATAGAAAATAAAATAAATATATATCAATATTTTGGAATGATTTACTTGTTTCATTTATGAGTGAAGGTTGCAAGAGCAACTTCTTTGGGAAGATGCAATTTCTTGTGCAGGTCTTGCCTTTCCTCGATGCACCCAATGATCCAATAATCTGATTTGCACCCTGTTCCCAATCGCTGGTGCTGTAACAGCTTTGCGCTAACTGCTTCACTAACCTCATCTCTCTTCCTGCCAATATCATTGGTTTCAATATTGGCAAAGACCTCTGGCTGCTCACCCTCCATTTTCAGAAAGTCCTGAGCCTGCTCTGAAACATCCATGACCCTGGCTCCAAGAAGACAACACACCATCCTAGAGACTTGCTTATGGCCACAGAATCACCTGTCACTACTCCTGACTAAAGAGCCCCTATTGATCTACTGGTCCTACCCTACTCTGGATTTCACTGATCTGGCTGCAGCTGCTATTTTCTTGAGGCTATTTTACCCCTCCAACAATATCCAAGATGATATACTTGTTTCAGAGAGGGATCGCCACAGGGGACTTCTGCACCATCTGCTTCTCCCGACAATCATCTATCTATCTGCCTGAATATTGGTGCAACCAGTCCACTAAAACTCATATCTATGACCCTCTTGACTCCTGTGTGCCCTTCGATGAGTCTAAGTGCCATCATAACCAATCCAAACAGTCTTGAGACAAACTACAACAGGGCATGCTTCCTGCTGATATACTTGTCAGATGTCCCTGATTTCCCAACTGTGACAGGATCACTCTGCTTTACTGTCTGCTATCACTCTCCTAGGAGAAAGGAAAAAGTGAAACCTTCCCTAAGTGCTGCTCACCAACCTCACTGAAGCCCACACTTGGACCAGAGGCAGCACTTTGACAGCAGCCCTTCTCAAAAGGGCCGCTTTGCTCAGGCCTGCCTCCTTCTTAATGCACCCGAAACAGAGGCTTTTTAAACCTTGCCTGTGCTGCTTTCTCTCTCATTTATCCAGACAGTGCCGCCTGAATCTAACAAGTACTCACATTTAACAATCACCTTTTAAACTTCCCTCCATAGGGCAGAGGAATAATTTCCACTCTTTGTTGCTATTTCCCAGAGATGAACTGAGCTTCTTCAATGTTATTTTCAAGAGAATTATTTAATTGGGACATTTGTTTGACAGGAACTGCCAGAGCAAATGTACCTTCACCCTCCGCTGAGCATTGTTGTGGTGGAGCAGCGAGCATTTGGGCGCACGGTGCTTGTGGGCTCATACACTGTCACCAACCTACAGCAATTTTCCCTGAAGGAAATGGAGGAGAATCCAACCCCAACTGCGCCCAACCCCCAAAGTAAGGAAAACTCGATAAGAAAACTTGGAAACAGACATAGTTGCCTGATGTCTATACATTTTAGAGAAGATGCCAATGCTAAATTAACTGCTTGAATTGCTTTGACACTTGTACAATCTGGCACTGTCTGAAGTTCCACATTGTAGCCCATTTGTCCTGCATTTACAGTATTCTATTGTTTCTGTACCTTGAGATGCTTCTGTGCTGGAGGCCAGCAACCATCTGAATGTTTACTGCACATTGCACTGCATGTGTATAATGACTCCTTGAGTTCGGCAATAGCATCTTCAGGCTGGGGGTAGATAGTGGACAGACGTTCACTCGATTGAGGCATCGTGTCAACATCCCAGGCACTCTGTAGAATCGCTGAACAAGGAGGCATTCAAGAAAGTATTGCCATGCAAGAGGGTAAAGGTTTTAGGATGGAGAAAGGAGTTTTAAAGGGGATATGAGAGGAAAGTTTTATTTTACATAGAGAATGGAACATGCTGCCAGAGATGATAGTGGAATCAGATACAAACCCTACATTTAAGTGAGAGTCAGTTAAAGAGGGTCGAAATGTATCTAATGCAGACAAATAGGATTGGTATAGATGGACAGGAAGGTCTGCATGGATGTGGTGGCTGTGTCTGTGCTGTACCACTCTTGATTTCATGTCCACATTAAAATAACACAGGTAATCAACATATTTGTTTATTTCTTTCGCCTTGTTTGTAGTTTTCACAAAGCAAACTGTTGATCCCACAGCAGTAATGGTAAGATCAGACAATCTGTTGACTTTCTGATAAGTTCCATCTCCAGCTCTCATCCAAGAGTCATCGTGTCACAGACCTGTACATGACACAGCTATACAGACCCTTTACTCCCAATTCATCAACGCCAACCAGGTTGTTCATCTCACCTTGTTCCTGTGTTTGAGCCATATTTACCCAGACTTTTCCTATCCAAATACCTGCTCCAAATGCCTCTTAAATGTAATAACTGAACCTCTGGCTGCTTCGTCCATATACCCATCACCACCTGTGTGAATAAGGATCTGTTTGGGTCACTTTTAAACCTTTCCCCTCTCACTTCAAACCTGATTTATTTAAATTTATTTATTATGGGTATTCAGATAGAATGAAAAGCCTTTCAAAGGCTAGCAAAGAGTTGCCACCTCTGGTGTCATCTTACAAAAAAAAAGAACAGAAAATCCCCTTAGAAACAGTGAAGGGTCAAGGATCATACCACTTCATTCAGATAAGTTCCCTAAATACGGACTCCCCTTTGCTGGGAAAAAGACCAGAACTATTCATCTTTTCCGTGATGTCGTGATTTTATAAACTTCTGTAAGATCACCTGAGCCTCCAGCACTGCAGGGACAACAGTATCAACCCATCTCAAGCCCTCCAGACCTTGTAACATCCTTACCCTGTCCAAGTTAATGACATCCTTCCTCTATATGGGTGACAAGAACTGCACACAATATACTAAATGTGGCCTCACAAATGTTTTCTACAGTTCAAGCATGATGAACCAACTCTGTACCCCAGTCAGTGCCTGCCCTGACTGTTGAAGGCAAGTGTGCTCAACTCTTTCTTCACCACCTGTGTCACCACTTCCAGGGAACTGCCTTCACACCCCTAGGCCCCCTGTTCCATGACGTTTTCCAAGGGCTCTGCCATTTACTGTGTAAGACCTGCCCTGATTTGACTTCCCAAAATACTGCAACACCTTACACTTGATGGAGTCAAGTTTTATCTGCCGTTTCTTGACCAACTTCTGCAGTTGATCTACATTCTGCTTTCTCATTGTCCACTTTACCACCAATTTTAGAGTCATCCACAAACTTAACAATCACTGTAACTAAATTATCATCCAAGTTATTAAAACAGTTAACAATCAACAGTGATTTAACCATGGATCTGTATTCCACACCAATGGTCACAGGCCTTAATATGAATACAACCCCTACCCCTCCCCCTCCATTACCACTCACTGACTCCTGTCATCAAGCCAAATTTGAGTCCATTGGCTAGCTGGCATGAGACTTAATGCAATCTAACCTTCTGAAATAGGCGACCTTGTGGGACATGAACAAAATCCATCTAGACAATGACCACTGGTGTTCACTCCTCAATTAATTTCATCAAAAATCTGAATCAAATTAATGAGGCACCTACCACACACAAAGACATGCTAACCATTCCTACGCAGTCCCTGCCTCTTCAAACGCAAGTAGATTCTGTCCGTCAATTTCGGCCAGCAACTTTAATCACACTGATGTTAGGTTCACCAGCCTATAGTTCCATGGCTTGACCTTTTAAACATTCGCCACCATACTGATTTCTGGTAAGGTCTCCCATGGTGAAGCATATTGGCAGTAGAGTCATTTATAGAATTTTTTTAAGCAGTAAAGCATTTTTGAAGTTCTACAGAAACTGAGGCAGTTGAAACTTCTTAAAATTTTAATGCGGAATCTTCATTTCAAATTCAGGCCCCCATCAAATAGCCTCATAGCATAAACTATTGGTGTAATGGCTGACCAGCAACCAGGATTTGAATCTTGCGCTGTCTGTAAGAAGTTTGTATGTTCTCTCCGTGTCTGTGTGGGTTTCCTCCGGGTGCTCTGGTTTTCTCCCACCATTCAAAATGTACCAGGGATTGTAGGTTAATTGGGTATAATTGGGCAGCGTGAGCTCATGGGCCAAAAGGACCTGTTTCCGTGCTGTATGTCTAAATTTTAAATGTAAATTTAATAATATATTGCCAAATGCCTTTACTTTTAGATTTTCATTAATCTGGTTTTGATGTTAATTTCTGCTTGGTTAACAGATGTTTGATATTCTGTTATATTTCCTATTCATAGAGAAGAAGGGTGTCGCACCACTCCCTTATGGCATGGCAACCTCACATGTTGCCATTTCCATTGAACCAGAAGTGTCGACTCATGGAAAGAAGAAACGACCCCTCAATGTTCTGAAGGTAAACAATCGTGCATCTCCTGTATGACCCTAAAGATTTACACATCACCAATCCAGGTTGTTGTGTCTGCCTATTGTGAACAGTTCTGGTCTCTTTCCTCAAGGGTGGGCATGTATGATGGGGAAGTGCAGAAAACTTCATCTGTCTGGACAAACCCAACATGCCAGGAACCAATGAGGAAAAGTTAGGCAGACGGCACCATACACTTTTTTAATGAATGAGAGATGATCTCATTGGCAGATACAAATTTCTCAGGCATGTCAGGGATGAGGTTTCCCTTGACAAGATGTGTGGAACCAGTGGGACATTTGCAAAATAAAAGACATGCCAATCTGGACAGAGAAGAAACTTCTTCAATGGAGAGTTGTCAATCTTTGGAATGATCTACCTAAGATAATTTTGAAGGATCAGTTGATTTATATATATAAAGATTTTTATGTCTGAAGGAAATCCTAGAACTTGGGTGGTGGGGTTAACAAGAGTAAAGTTGTGTACAAGATCATAGATCAGCCGTGATCCTGTTGAATTCTGGATCTCGCATGAGAGGATCCTCCTGCTTCTCTTTCATGTGTTCCTTAAAAGTGGACCACAACAGCACAGGACAGACCCTTTGGCCCACTCATGATGTGGTGCACACCTACATAAACCTACTCCACCATCATTATAACTTGACTCTTCTATCCCTCACAGCACATAACCCTCAATTTTCCTTCCTAGATACTAACATATACAAGTAACCAACACCCCGTCCCCTGTACCCCTCCCACAGACCCACAACCCCGTCCCCATCCCCCCTGTCCCCCCACCTTCCCACAGACCAACACACCCAACCCCTGACCCCTCCCATTCCCATCCCTCCCATTGACTGACACATCCCTCCCACAGACCGACAACCCCGTAACCCAAAATTATTGATCTCCTTCAGGACCTCTTTTTGATACCTTTGATATATCCAATTATCTGGGCCCTTAAATAATGCAATCCAAATTATTAGCATACAACGTAAAATGAAATGACCCCAACACTGGTCCCTGTGGAACACCACTGGTACCCAGTAGCCAACTAGAATAGTATTGTTTTATTTCCATTCTATTTACAACCGATCAGTCAATGCTATGCCCACTCTGGTATCATGAGTTTGAAAACACACATCTGCAGATTGAGGGGCTGTTTCTTCCTCGCTATTTTCAGACTGTTGAGTGGACTTCGCATTAGTAAAATTATGCTGCCCTTGCACTATTTTAACTGAACCCTTCCTCTGCACGACTTTACTCTTCATTTTTGTTTGATTTTCTATTTGAGGATAGATTGATACCACTGCAGTGCGTTAAAACAAACCTATTTGCCTGTGTTGGCCCACATCCCTCCAAACCTTTCCTATCCGTCTAAATGTCTTTTGAAGATTGTGAATGTTCCTGCCTCTACCACTTCCTCTGGCAGCTCGTTCCACATACCCACTATGTTTGCTCTCTTGCTCCTGCATTGAGATGTCCAGCACGGAAAAGACCTTGACCCCACTCCTTTGTAGTAACACTAAAGATAAATCAAATGGGTTGGAAAACAGCTATGAAGTTTAATTTCTGTTTCAGATACCGATGAAAAAACTGAAACGAAAATCAGAGAGTGGACATGAAGAATTTGAGGAAAAAATTGACTTGGAGGAACTGGACTGGTGGTCGAAGTATTATGCATCTGTGGAGGAGATGAATGTAAGGCTTCATTTAGTCTGGGCCACGATAGATACTTAAATGGTCATTACTGAGAATATTTGGACAGTTTGGGACAGTGTTGTGCTGTGGTAACAAATTAAACTGAGATAGATGCTGGGTTAGAAATCTTTGCTTTAAACTTGGGTTCAATTCAATTTAGGAAAATTCAAGTCTCTACAATCTGAAGGTCTGTAATCACAGGCTGTTAAATCTGTGTCTCTGGGAAATAGTTGCCACTGACTCTCTTAACGGCCATTGTATCTGGAATGAATGAATGAAGATTATTGTTATATGCATAAATACAATGTATAGATGCAGTGAAAGTCATGCTGGTTTCAGCTCCTCCAGTACATAAAACGCATAAAACTTAACATATGCGAAGAGTAAAAAGAAGATTATTTAATTTATTCCAGAGATTCATTATTCTGGAAAAAACTGTTCTTCCTTTCTCTACTCCCCTGAATCTGAATGCTATGTCCCCTAGTTCTAGACTTAGCGGTGAAAACAATTTTTATCTTTTATATGTTTCTACAATATCCCCACTCATTCTTCTGAATCCCAGAGGATAGAGTCCAAAACAATTCAACCTCTCCTCATCGGTTAACTCCTTATTTCTGGATCGACCTGTTGAACCTCTTCCGCACCACTTCCTAATGAAAGGAGAGCAGATCTCCAGATGCAGCCTCACCAGTATCCTGTACAGTGGCAGCAGAACCTCCCTGCTCTTAAATTCAATCCCTCTAGCGATGGCCATCATTCCATTTGCTTCTTAATTACCTGTTACACCTGCAAACCAACCTTTCGTGATTTGTGCTCAAGAATTCCCAAGTCCTTCTGCACAAGAGGATGTTACAATGTTTCACCTTTTAAATAATATTTTCTATGTTCCCCTTCAAAAGTGAATGACCTTGCATTAACCAATATTGTACTCCATGCACCGGAATCTTGCCTAGTCACTTAACCTATCTATATCTTTCTGAAGACTCCCTGTATCCTCTGTAAACTTTGCTTTTCCACAATTTAGTGTCATCAGCAAACTTGGGTACATTATATTTGGTCCCCTCTTCCAAAGGGTTAATGTATTTCGTGAAGAGTTATAGGCTCAGCAACTGTTTTGCAAGATTTACTTTTACAATCATTAATTTTTTGAGATTAGATCAATGCCTTTTTTTTTTAAAACAGTCTTGCCATGGTGATTAAATCTTAAATTGTAAAACCGAGGTGTTAGTTTGGGCCCCTGATGAAGTTGCCTATTGCTGAGTTCACGGTTTCTACACCTTTGTCATCGTAATCCATTTGCTATCTTCATGCTTGTTCCTTCTTTCCTGTTCCTATGCAGACTCTGAGTGGTGCTTATTTTCCTCCCTGAATTTATCAGCAGACTTGGACACACTACATTTAGTTTAAAGTCTTGATGTAGGGAATGCATAAGGACTGGGATGGCACTGTGGCATAGCAGCTAGGACCACTACTTTCCAACACCAGAGATTCAGCATCAATCCTCACCTCAGGTTCTATCTGTGTGGAGTTTGCATGGGGTTTCCACTGGGCACTTTGTTTCCCTTCCACATCCCAATGATGCACATTGCTAGTAAGTTCATTGGCCACTCAGTGGTGAAATTGGAGGAGTTGATAAGAATGTGGGAAGAAGAAAAGAACAATAAAAAAGAAATGGGATTAATGAAAGATTAGTGCCAATGACTGGTTGATGTTTGGCACCGACGAGGTGGGAACCTCACTATTAATCTGTCAACCTGGAAACAATCTGTGCATTCCTGCTTATCATCTTCCCATAGGATATGCTGTGCTCAACCCATTCACTTATCTTCATCTTCAATTACTATCTCCTAAGCACAACCTTGTCACCCAAATCCACTACTATCTACCTTTCCCTTATGCTCCTCTTCCTTAAGGCTAACAAAGGAATATTTGTCAATTATATTGCCCATCTGTTATCAATTTTATCTCATATACATGAAACTTCATCAGGTCTTGATTTAAAAAAAAAATAAGTTGTAGGATTATTAGTATAGACAATCATGACTTTTTCTGAAGAGAGAAGACATATAAAACATCAAGATTGATAAGTCCCCGGGGCTGGATGTGATGTACCGCAGGGTGCTGTTGGAAGTGAGAGAGGAGATAGCTGGGGCAGTAGCTGTGATCTTTGAATCCTCTTTGACCGCAGGAGAGGTGCCAGAGGATTTGAAAATAACAAATGTAGTCCCCTTGTTTAAAAAAGGTAATAAGGAGAATCCTGAGAATTATAGACCCGTTAGTGGTGGGCAAACTATTGGACAGGATTCTTAAGGATAGGATAGATGAGCATTTGGAGAACTACAGTCTACTCAAGGATAGTCAGCATGGCTTTGTGAGGGGAAGGTCATGCCTCACGAGCCTAATTGAGTTTTTTGAGGAGGTAACAAAAGAAATTGATGAGGGTAGGGTGGTAGATGTGGTCTGCATGGATTTTAGTAAGGCATTTGACAAGGTCCCTATGAGAGATTCATCCAGAAAGTCTTGAGGCATGGGATCCATGGAACCTTGGCTGTGTGGATAAAAAATTGGCTTTCAAGGAGAAAGCAGAGAGTAGTAGTGGAAGGAAAATATTCTGCCTGGAGGTTGGTGACCAGTGGAGTGCTGCAGGGATCTGTTCTGAAACCCCTGCTCTTTGTGATTTTTATAAATGACCTGAATGAAGAGGCAAAAGGGTAAATCAGTAAGTTTGTGGATGATACGAAGGTTGGAGGAGTTTTGGGTGAAGTTGAAGGTTGTCAAAGGTTACAAGAAGATATAAACAGGATGCAGAGATGGCCAGAAAAGTGGCAGATGGAATTCAATCTGAATAAGTGTGAAGTGATGTATTTTGGAAGGACAAACCAGAAGGTTATGTACAGGGTTACCTGTCGGTTACTTAAGAGCGTGGATGAACAGAGGGAGTTCAAATCCTTACATCCCTCAAGGTCACTGCACAGGTTGATAGGATAGTTATGAAGGCCTATGGAATGTTGGGCTTCATTGATAGGGGTATTCAAGAGTTCAACTCTCTAGGTCATGTTGCAACTCTAAAAATCTCTGGTGAGACTGCACTTGGAATATTGTGTTCAGTTCTGGTTGCATCATTATTGGAAGGATGTGGAAGCTATGGAGAGGGTGCAGAGGAGATTTACCAGGATGTTGGCTGGATTGGAAAATAAGTCTTATGAAGCAAGGTTATCAGAACTGGGAGTGTTTGGAGCATAGAAGGATGAGAGGTCTACAAGGTAATGAGAGGCATAGAGAGGGTAGGGTGGACAGTCAGCACCTGTTTCCCAGGGCAGGAATAGCAAACACCAGTGGACATGTGTACAAGGGAAGGAAGGGAAGTTTAAGGGAGATATTGGGGTAAGTTTTTTACGCAGAGTTATGGGTGCCTGGAATGCATTGCGAGGGCTGGTGGTAGAGGCTGAACCATTAAGGGTATTTAAGAGTCTCTTAGACAGGCACATGGATGGAGGAAAAGTGAAGGGTTACAGGGTAGGGAGGGTTTAGTAATTTTTTTTAGGAATATATAGGTCAGTTCAACATCGAATGCCGAAGGGCCTGTAATGTGCTATAGAGTTCTATGTTCTAAGACACTGTAGCAAGACATCCTTCCTTTTTGTACACTAGACACTTTAAATGAAGACCAACAAACCATTTTCCTTCTTGCTGTACCTGAACATTTGTATTTGATGATTGGTGTTTAAGAACATTAAAGCCACTTTGTAACCAACATTTCCTAGACTCTCACTATTTAACTAATACTCAACTTGTATAAATCATTTTGAAGGCTCTTTGATAGAGTAAATGCAAGCAGGCTTTTCCCACTGAGGGTAAGTGAGATACAAACCTGAGGACATGGGTTAAGGGTGAAAGGGAAAATGTTTAAAGGGAACATGAGAGGGAACTTCTTCACACAGAGAGTGGTGGGAATGTGGAATGAGCTGGCAGATGAATTGATAAAAGCAGGCTCTATTTTAACATTTAAGAAGAATTTGAACAGGTACATGGATAGGAGGGGTATGGTCTGGGTTCAGGTCTGTGGCCTAGAGAGAAAAATAATTTGGCACAGACTAAAAGGGCCAAAGGGGTTGTTTCTTTGCTGTTGTGTTCTATGGCTCTTGGCTTATTCGTTGAACACTAATCCTTCAGTGCTAAACTAGTCATCCTCTGCCAATCCATGATTGGCCATTGCTTCTTACTTTGTATATTAAAATTCAATTATTTTTCACACCATGCCTGTATATTAACCCTGATCTCCTGTGCTTTAATTTTGTATACTAACCTCTCATGTGGGACACTAAAATTAATTAATAACAATGGTCAAGAATTCGGTATAAAAGGAAAGAAGTCATATTGCAGTTGTATAAAACTTTACTTAGGCCACACTTGGGATATGGTGTGCAATTCCAGTCACCCCATTGTAGAAAAGATGTGAAGGCATTGATACAGAGGAGATACACCAGGATGGTGCTTGGATTGGAGCTAGAGGGAAAAGTTGGACAAACTTGGGATATATTTTCTGTAGTGTCGGAGGCTGAGAAGTGACCTGTTATGAGAGACATTGATAGGATAGTCAAAATGTTTTTCCCAGGATAAAAATCTCACATACCAGAGGACGTACATTTAACGTTGTTGGGGGTGGGGGGAGGTTTAAAGGAGATGAGTGCTGAATAAAGTGGATGCTTGGAGTCATTTTGGCAGTGTAGACATCCTAGAGTAGAGGGCACAGGTTAAAAGTAAGAGGGGAAAAATTGAACAAGGACCCGAGGGACAACCTAGTCACTGAGGGTGGTCCATATCTCGAACAAGCTGCCAGAGGAAACTGTAGAAGCAGGAACAATTTTGACATCCAAAGACATTTGGGAAGATAACAGAGATAAGAAGGGCTTAGAAGGATATGGTCAAAATGCTGGCAAACGGGACATCCCCAAAATGTCAAACTGGTCAACATGATTCAGTTGGGGCCAAAGAGGGGGAGGGGTAGTTCTGTGTCCAGGCGTCTAAAACTAAATGTAGAAGCCACTTTTGCTTTTAGTGATCTTCTTGAAATGATATGACTTTCCATCTTACTGTGAACCACGCTGCTAAAATTGATACCCATCATGACCTTGTTTTTTTTTAACATGTACTTCTCAGTCAAAGGAGTGTTCTCTAATTATCATTAGTCAAATAAGGTTTATTTAATAATGCAAACACCACTCATTTTTGTATTTTAGAACAAAGAAGATGGTGAAGAAGAAGAAGAAGAGGAAGAAGTTACTGATTTGGGCAAGTATTACATCGAACTGAAGAAATGGAAGCCATAGACTCAGGATCCTGTACTATTGTACCTCAAGATTTAAAATGATTAGCTAAATGTAGGAATGCTTTCTGTAAAATTATTTTCTCAGCAGCTGGAACATACTGCCTTGAAGGATTGTGGAAAAATATTCAGCATTTTCAAAAGGAAATTAGATAATTAAGGAAACAAAATGCAGGCCCTGTTCAACTCTGCCATTTTTCCAGTTGGTCCAGTTCCCTTTGCAAGCTTTGAAAGCATCACTGTCCACAATACCTCTAACCTTTGAGTCATCTGCAAATTTACCAATTCAATTATCACATTATCATTCAGATCATTATTATAGATGACAAAAAACAATGGTCCCAGTATCGATACCTGAGGCACACCACTAGTCACAGGCCTCCAGTCTGAGAAACAATAATTCATTCACTTCCACTCTCTGGCTTGTCCCAACTATCTCCCCATGAATACTGAGCATCTGAACCTTTCTGACTAACCTCCCGTGTAGGATCTTGTCAAAACCTTACTAAAGTCCATGCAGACAACATCCACAGCCCTTCCTTCATCAAATTTCCTGGTAGCCTCCTTGAAAAACTCTACAAGATTGGTTAAACATGAGCTAATATGCACAAAGCCATGTTGACTATCCCTAATCTGTCACTGGCTATCTAAATTGTACACCTGATCCCAAAGAATACCTTCCAATAATTTACCCACTACTGACATCAGGCTCACTAGTCTATAATTTCCAGGGTTACTTTTTAAACAATGGAACTTATCCCAATCCACACATTCAAGATCCTTTCTCATTTTCTCAAAATTGGTCTTTCTCCAATTTAGAATCTCAACCCAAGGCCAAGACCTATCCTTTTCCATAATTAACTTAAAACTAATGGTATTATGATCACTGGTCCCAAAATGTTTGCCTACACGTACTTCTGAATCCTGTCCTGTCTTGTTCCCTAATAGGAGATCCAGTATTGCACTCTCTTTAGTTAGTACCTCAATATATTGATTTAGAAAACTTTCCTGAACACATTTGACAAACTCCAAGTCATGCAGATCTTTTTACAGTATTGGAATCCCAGTCAATATGTGGAAAATTAAAATCTCCTATTATCACAACTTTCTATTTCCTTCAGATGTCCGCTCTCTCTCTACAGATTTGCTCCTCCAATTCTCGCTGACTATTGGGTGGTCTATAATACAGTGTGATATCAGTGTGGTCATACCTGCTGCTTTGTTTGTGTGCTCATTCTTCAACTGATTTTTGCAGATGCTAATCAATTGAACCCTTCAACAAGTTATAATATGGAAAAGGAGTTCATTGGATCCAAAGAACAACTGGTCATGCGAGCAAAGAAAAAGATCACAACATTTAAGGTAAACTGCTTTTGCTAATTCATCATGCATCCTCGTACTTTCTGTTCCATGGCTTTCTCTTTCTTCGGTGGCCAAGGTTTGATAGCAGGAATTTAACTTGAATTACTGTATCCCAACTGATTGCAATTATCATTTTTTGAGTCCATGAATTTTAGCTGCCCATTGTGAAATTCTGTTAAGTCATTGTACTATTGTTTGCATGGTCCTGATTTCCTGTGCTCCCCTTAAACTCACCTTGTAACATGTTAAAGTGAAATGAAAATGTATCATGTATTAAAAGGGATACTATCTGTTTACCCAATCCTTGGACTGATACCCTGGTGTTTGCCCTCTGTCTTATCCTGTGAATAAATTCCCCACTAGTATTTTTGAACTGTTTGGCCTTGCCTTCTATGAGCTGTAGTCGAAAATCATTTTGAAGCAGCCAATAAGACTTTCAACAGTGCAAAAACTCTCACATCCAACCTGGGCTGATAGACTGAGTTGATGACTTGTGATGTGCTAATATTCAGAGGTTCTTTCTAAATTTATTGTCTACATAGACTTTCAGAAGTGGCTGCATGGATTTAATAAAAGCTTTCCTCTTTCTCATTCTGCAGCAGGGAAATTAACAATTTCTTGTATCTTTCCTCTTGCTCTCTATTGTTGAAAGAACTGTGAAATTTAGCCCCCTTTCTTTTCATGCTCTTTTAAGATCTATTCTCATCTGACAGGCATTAAAGTCGATAATAGATTTGAGGAGATGACAAAGATGATGACTGATGAGGGTAGGATGGGGTCTATGTGGAGTGTAGTAAGGCTATTAACAAGGTCCTTCATGGTAGGCTAGTCCAGAAGGTAATGGTGCATGGCATTTGCAGTCAATTGACAATTTAGATTTTGAATTTTCTTGCCCATAAAAAATAGAGGGTTGTGGAGGGTGTGTTATTCTGATGGTGACAGGTGTGCTGCAGGGATAGATGTTTGGATCCCTGTTTCTAAATAAATTTAGACAGGCCATTTCAGCCCAAGAGTCCATACAGCCCAGTTTACATCCAATTAACCTACACCCATGGTACATTTCGAATGGTGGGAGGAAACCAGAGCCCCTGGGAAAACCCATGCAGACACCTGGAGAAAGTACAAACTCCTTACAGATAGCACGGGATTCAAACCCCGGTCCCAGTTACTGGCGCTGTAAAGGCATTGTACTAACCACTATGCCAACCATGCCACCCTTTTTGTGATAAATGACTTCGATGCAAAAATAGGTTAGCGGATTAGCAAGATGGCAGATGACATTGTTGTTGATGGAGTTGTTGACAGTGCTTGTCGAGGGCTGTTACAGATGTGGTTAGTGAAATGGCAGATGGAGTTTAAATTTGTACATGTGAGGTGTGGCACTTCTGGAGATCAAATGTAAGAAGAAAGTATTCAGTTAGTGGTAATTCTCTTCAAAACATTGATGGTTCAAACAATTCTGGAGTCCAGGTCCATGGTTCCTTGAAAGTCACCATGCAAGTAGATAGGGTGGTAAAGGTGTGTGGTACACTTGCACTGAAGAAATGACTGAAGACATGTTTGCTGGAAGAACTCATCAAAGCCACACAGCAGCCATAGGAAGTAAAGGGTACCTAACATTTTGGGTCTAAACCCTTGGTCACATAAAAGAAAAAAAAAGACAGACACCTGAATAAAAAGGTGGGGGAGGAGGAGAGTATTGAAGGAGTTAACAGTTAAGAGGTAATAGGTACTATGTATACTTGCCTTCAGTGGTCAGGACTTTGAGTATAAGAATAAGGAGATCATGTTGTAGTTATATAAAAGTCCTGTTCAGTTGTACTTGGAACACTGTATGCAAATCTGGCTGAATGGAGGGAGGAATTTTCCTCTGCCTGGGCATTCCAGAACCAGTCTCAGAATAGGGGTAAGACATTGGGGCTGATTTAATTTTAAATTAATATTAATTTAGCGAGAAAGCATGATATCGGGTCCTTCTATCCCACAAGCCTGTGCGCCCAAATATACTCACATGACCAATTAATCTCCTGACCTTGTATGTCTGGAACATGGGAGGAAATGAAAGTACTTGGAGGAAACCCACACAGACACTGGGAGAACATACAATCTCCTTACAGACAGCATGGGATTCAAACCCAGGTTATTGGGGCTGCAATAGCATTGTGCTAACTGCTACACTAACCATGCCACTCCTAAGGAGGGTGGTGCATTCTATTGGTTGACAGCAGTTGACCGTTGAGATGAAATTGCTGAATATACTCAAGAAGAAGTAAATAGATAGATTTCAAGACACAAGAGTCACAGGGTATGGGAAAGAATGGGAATTTGGTGTTATAGAGCATCAGCCATGATTCCCCATCTCAGTACCAAACTCAAAATGGCAAAAAACTCAATGTAATGCCAAAAAGAACTCTTTCCACATTGTTGCAGATTTACAACATGGAGCTGGAGAGAGAATACAACAACTTTCAAGACTGGCTTTATATTTTTCCTCTGTATCGGGGAAAAGCCAATGAAGATGGATTGGACAATAACACAGATGATCGAATCATGGGCAAATACAAGGTCAGATGAACTGCCTTTGTACATTGTACTTGTGTAGAGAACACTGTCTGCATACATCAACTTTAATGTATTGAACAGCAGATCTGACAGTCCCCTCACTGATCTCTCAGAAGATAAAAGAAAATTGTGCATCTTATTTTTTTTAATTGGATCTACTTTTGTTTTTGCAGGGCTCCTTTCTAATCTACCCAAGCAATGAAGTGGGATTGAATTTTAAGATATTACAGGGTATCCCGACTAACAGACCAGTCAAAGTTCTTGTCAGGGTTTATGTGGTGAAAGTGAGTCAACTTATCAACATTTTAACAGAAATATTCGCTTCGAGACTGTTATAGTAGACGTATTGCAGAATATGGCCTTTACACCACTTTGTGCATTCATTTTCAGTAAATTTATTTCAAAAATGCATAAAATAGTAAATTACAAATTGTTGTGGATACTGGTAATCTTAACTAAAACCAGAAGTACTCTGCAAGTTGGGAAACATCTGTGGGGAGAGATGGGTAACATTTCAGATTGATGACTTGTGGGGAGAGACGGTAACATTTCAGATTGATGACCTGCCATCATAACATCATTAGAAATGCTTGGGCATTTATTTGTTTACATGTGTACGTTGCATACATTCTTTTTTTTGCACTACAAATAAGTGGTAATTCTGCCTCACTCACAGGAAAAAGAATCTCAGGGTTGCATGTGATGTCATGTATGTACTCTGTCAATACATCTGAAATCTGGATTTGAGAATTAAGAAATTGAGGGAGAGTGGAGAGAACAAAGGGGAGGATCTGTGATGAAGTGGAAGACAGAAGAGGTTAAAGAACAATAGTGGTGAAAGTTGTTAAACAGAAAAGCCTGCAGGCACTGTGATTGCAGTGCTATATACAAAAGTGCTGGAGAAATTCTAATTGCAGCATCTACGGGAAGCAAATTGTAACCAATGTTTTGAGCCTGAGCCCTTCATCAAAGTATGAGCAAAAGGAAAGCAGGCGCCAAAATAAAAAGATGAGGAGAGAGGAAGGGTTAGGAGGAGAAGCACATGCCAACACGCAAGAGGACATGGGTGGATATGGGTGGGAGAGCAGAAGAGAAAAAAGGTGAGAAGTGATAAGGGGAGAAGGAAGTAGCAAACACCAGAAAACATCTGTATAAGGTGAGGAGAGGAAAGTTTAGGGAAGACATCAGGGGTATGTTTTTTACACGAGTAGTGGATGTCTGGAATGCATTGCCAGGGGTGGTGGTGTAGGCTGGTATAATAGAGTAATTTAAAAGACTCTTAGATAGGCATATAGATGTAAGATAAATACTGTAGAGGGTTTTGGGTATGAAATCGGGAAGGTTTAGACACAACATCGTGGGCTGAAGGGCCTGTACTGTACTCTAATGTTCCATATACCTACATGAAGGGGTGGGAAGCTGGGTGACAGGATAGGGAAAGTGAGAGAGAGAGCCTAATGGAAACGAAAGAAGTCGATGATAATGCCATTCAGTTGGAGAGTGTCCAGTCGGAGGATAATATGTTTGATGCGGAGGCTGGTGGGGTGGTAGGTGAGGACAAGGGAAATCCTGTCCTTGTTGCATCTAGGGGTGGAGGGGGCCAGGGCAGATGCACGAGAAATCCTAAGGAGATGTCAGTAAGAGCTGAGTTAATGAGGTAGAGGAGAAGACTTTCTTTTTGAAGAAGGACAATATCTTGGATGTTCTGGAATGGAAGACCTTATCCTAGGAGCAGATGCGATGAAGACTGAGGAATTGAGGGAAAGGAATAGAATCCTGACAGGGGACAGGATGTGAGTAGGTGTAGTTCAGATAACTGTGGGAGTTGGTGGTTTGTAGAAAATATCTGTCGAGAGTTTGTAATGCAGCATAAGGATAAAGTGGATGACCTGGTAGTACAGCTATAGGTTGGCAGGTATAATGTTATGGCTATCACGAAGTCATGGCTGAAGGATGGATGTCATTAGGAGCTGAATGTCTAAGTACATAAAGTGTATTGAAAGGATAGACAGGTAAGTGGAAGAGGTGGTGTGGCTCTGTTGGTAAGGAAAAACATTAAATCATTGGAAAGAGGTAACATCGGATCAGAAGATAGAATCATTGTGGGTTGAGTTAAGAAATGGCAAGGGTAAAAGGACTCTGTTGGCAGTTAGATTCAGACACCAAACAGCAGCCAGGATGTGCACAACAAACTATAAGAGCAAATAGAAAAGGCGTGTCAGAAGGGCGGTTGGGACGGGATCTTAAGAAATAGAATTTGTAGAATGCCTACAAGATGGCGTTTTAGAACAGCATATGGTTGAGCCGACCTGGGAAATAGCAATTCTGGATTGGGTATTTTGTAATGAACCAGAGTTGATAAGGGAGCTGAAGGTAAGGGAACCCTGAGGAGCCAGGGATCATGACATGATAGAATTTGCCCTGCAGTTTGAGAGGGAGAAACTAAAATCAGAGATGTCAGTATAAAGGGAATAAAGGGAACTACAGAGGTATGAGAGAGGAAGTGGCAAATGTTAATTGGAAATGCAGTGTTGGCATTCATATCAAGAGGAATAGGATATTAAAGCAGGGATGGGATGTTGAGGCTGAAGAAGGCACTGGTGCTCCAAAATTTGCTCTCACGAATAAGAGCATTTCTATGGAATGGAAAGGTAGCTATGGAAAAATTGACCTGGAATTACAGTCTGGGCAGATTACGAATGCCAAACTTCAAGAAATACTATTGGGCAGCCCAGTCGAGATACATCGCCTCACTCTTTGAAGGGGGAGGTATACCATCCTGGGCACAAATTGACCTGCACATGGTTGGCAAGAAGATAGCCGAGGACTTTATAAATAGGATGCTAAATTGTTATCTGGGAAACCAGGCAGTCCTCTACTAAAACAAATGATCCTCATTTGGAATAAAATTAACTAATATCTCGGAATCAAAATGAGGCTGTCCCCAAAAACACCCGACTCTGAATAGATTAATACCATTGACAGTAGGTAAAAAGATCCTGGCACCTGGCACAATAATGGTGTCAGGTGCATGGAGGACTGTTACAAGCAAGGGCAGCTAATGTCATTCAACCAACTCAGAAATAATTATGATTTATCAAATAAGATCTTTACTGCAGGACAAATTAGGTTCAACTATGGCCCTACCAGAGAGCAGTGACATAGAGGCCACGATTCGAAGGGGGAACACATGAAAGTTCATCTCGGCAATGTATTTCTTGCTCCCAGTGAGTAACCAGGCCTTCACAAATCAAGGCAGAGGTGGGAGTCAGGCTTAGGAATAGCAATTGATGAGTGGTGCTGGTCCGACCAGCATGACTGCAATCATTAATGTGCAGTGCTGACTGGTACAATACAGTTTCCTGCACCAGCTGTACCTGACACCACAACTTGGACATGTCCTAAGGTGAGGCCCTTTTGGGTGAAACTAGGCCAAGTCCTAGGAAAAATGATAGGCAAAGAATTCCCGCAGAGTTGTTCCTGTTGGGAAACATAATGGACATAAGACTGACAATGAATCTGTGCAAATTCCAAATTCAGCTCATAACGATCGCATTGGCCATACCAGGAAGTGTATAGCAGTTACCTGGAAATCCACCTCCTTGCCTGAGCATTACTCACTGGAACATGGAAATGCAAAGCTGTGTTCCCCTGGAGAAAATCACGTACAACTTAAGAAAGAAGTATGACACTTTGTAAAAAAAATTGGCAACCATACTTAAAATCCATAGGAGCACGATTATACTATGGACCATTGAGCCTCGCCGCCCTACCTCCCCCGTCTATCCCTCAATCAGTGGTGGGGGGGTGGGGCTATCCCATCCCAACCAGGTAAAGTGAAGAGAAGAAAGCAGCCTATGCTCTGGCCGCTGTGATGTGACAAACCCATAAAACCCTGATATATGTTGTGAGTGTCTTCAATGTCATGTGTAACTGTGGTTAGTTAAGTGTTAAATATTGAGGGTGTGGGGGTGGGGGGGGGAGAAGGGGGATGGAAAGAGCTTGAACTCTGCAGAAAATCTTATACAGAATTCATCATTGTAAATTGTAGTCAATGCTGTGATACTGTTAACATTGACACGGATAATGTAGGTAATTGTTTAAGTTTAGAACATCATAAATAAAATATTTTTAAAAAAAGCACTGGTGAGACCTCACTTGGAGTACAGGGTACATTTTTGGGCTCCTTATTTAAGAAAGGATGTACTGGCATCAGAGAGGGTACAGAGAAAATTTACAAGAATGATCCCTGGAATGAAGGAATTAACATATTTGAAGGCTCTTGGATGGTACTCCTTGAAGTTCAGAAGAATGAGGAAGAACCTCCTAGAAGTATTTCGAATCTTGAAATGACTGGACAGAATAGATGTGGGGAGTCAAGGACAAAAGGGCACAACTTCAGGATTGAAGAGCCCCCCATTTAAAACAAATGTGGAGGAATTTCTTTAGGCAGAGAGTGGTGAACCTCTGGAAATTTTGGCCATAGGGACCAAGTCTTTGGGTGTATTTAAGGCAGAGATTGATAAGTGTCTGAATAGTCAGAGTATCAAAGGTTATGGGGAGAAGGGAGGGGAGTGGGACTGAGTGGGAGAATGGATCAGCTCATGATAGAAGGGCAGTGCACACTCAATGGGTTGAATGGCCTTTATCTGTTCAATATCCTCTATCCATATTAATACTTTTCCATCAACTCAATGCAACCTTATCTTATGGATAAGTCTTTTATGTGACATCTCACCGAATGGCTTCTGGAAATGCAAGTACACAATAGTCATCTGTTCCCCTCTATCCAATACACTCCGTATATTCTCAAAGAACTTGATTTAATTTGTCGAACATGACCTCCCCTTCCTGAATCCATGCTGCATCTCCCTGATGTAACAATTTCTATCTAGCTGTCTCACTAGTTCTTCCTTACTGATAGTTTCAACGTTTTCTTGAGTACAGAAGTTAACTGACCTATAGTTATTTTCCTTTTGCCTATATCCTTTTTTAACATTCACTGTCCTCGAATCCACTGGAAACCCCAGAAAAAGCACCCATTCTGTTGTTAGATTTCTCCAATGTGAAGGAGACAATGTCTGGATAACGCACCCGTTGGACTCTGACAGTTCCTGGAATCTTTTGGTAATGTTATAGACCCCAGATGGCCACCTGGGCTTTGTCCATGATCTTTAACCTGGATGCAGTAAGTGCAGGGCACTTGGAGTGAGTCGGAAGTATTAATCAACTCGTTATATGTTGATCAAACCTTTGGAGACTTTCTAAAGATTTTTTTTCTCCTTAGGCAACTCAGCTTGCTCCTTCTGACCTGAATGGGAAATCCGATCCCTATATTGTGGTTAAAATTGGTGAACAAATGCAGGACAGCAAAGAACGCTACATCCCCAAACAACTCAACCCAGTTTTTGGAGAGTGAGTATTTTACATATTAACATGTTAAAGAGACACAAAATGAAATGCTGGAAAAACAAAGCCAATTTAAAGACCTAACTTTTGTTAATATTTCTTATGTTAAGGAAAAGTAAGTGTCAAAATGGCTTTTACATCTGTGAAAATGGTAAAATGCTAAAGTACATAAAACAAATATGTGGGCAAATGAACATTTGATTATTTAGTCTGGAATCAAAAATTCACTTTCAGGGCAATAAAACTGATAACTGTTGGGCTATGAAGTGACAACCACAAATGTTTAGTTCGACACCTCAAACAGCAATGCCTTAAACCTTCTGGTCCTCTGCAAACTTCCTAACCTCTTGCACTTCCTCATCCAAGTCACTGATCTCTGGACAGAATATGCTCCATGATATAATGAGATTCTGTTGATCTTTTATCTTGGCCCTACTTTCCTACACTAACTCCATTTTTGTTAATATTCAAAAAGTTTTAACTCTAATTCTTCAGAAACACTCAGCAACTGATGGGAAAGGAATCCCAAAAAATCCAACATTCTAAAGATCATTTTAAAATACCAAAACCTGTTGTTTTTGTGTTTCTGTCTTTAAAAACATGTTTCTTTATTGAGATTGTACTTCCAAATAACAGAAACTACTGTCTCTCCTCATAATCTGGTGAACCTTTTCAATGCTCCTTCTAACTCTAGTATAAACGGACAGATCTGTACACAATATTTCAGATGAATTTTCATGAGTGTCCTATGTAATTAGAGCAAAATGTCTCTACTCTTGTACTTAATCCTCTTTCAATAAAGGTCAGTAGTCACATTATTTATTTAGCATATTTGCATGTTAAACATTAGTGATTTATGCACAAGAATATCTCCACAAGACCCTCTGAACACCAATATGTTTCATTCTCTCACCCTTTAAAATTGTTTCAGATTTTTGTTCATTTGCTACATTGTTCCATCAACTCTGTTCCCATCCATTCAACGCATCTTGTTTCCATCCTTCTGAACCTTATTGTCTACCCTGTCATCCAGCTTGATGTTTAAGGCCAGACCTCCTTATTTCATGATTTACCAACAAGATCCTGTCCCATTGACACCCAATAACAATTAAGGCTTTATTCTCAAAAAAAAAAGCAGCTTTTTGAAACTCAACATGATCAATTAATAAATTTGAATCTGTACACTTGTCATTAATTATTATTTTGATTTAAAATCCATTAACAGTAAGATTGATTTTGTATTTATAAATGAGTCTGAGTTCCCCCTGACCCAGTAACTCCATTGTATTTCTCAAGTGAATTTAAGAACTTTGACTTCTTAATCACATCTTGTACAGAATTCTTCAGATACTTCAACATTAATATTTTTTCTTAATGTTACAGAGTATTTGAAATGACTGTTGCTTTTCCAATGGAAACGGAGCTCACAGTTTCAATATTTGACCATGATTTGGTTGGAAAGAATGACCTGATTGGAGAAACAAAATTGGATTTGGAGAATCGATATTATAGTCGGCACCGGGCACAGTGTGGATTGCCAACGGAATATGACACGTGAGTAATTTGAAGATTAACACGTTGTTCTCCCAAACACATACATTTACAAATTCAGGGCAAAGAATCATGATTATTCAGGTAAGTGCAGGTAAGGTCAGGTCAGTTTTCTTTCTCTGATTGACCAGGCAGGGCAGAGGGAAAGGCAGTGAGGTCAGTGGTATGCTCCTCTTGTAGGATATGGGAAGTCTGGGACAACACAAATACCCCTGATGACTACACCCACCTGCAGCTCTGCACAGACTGAGTTAGGGAACCGGAACTGGAGCTGGGTGAACTCCAGGTCATTCAAGAGACAAAGGAGGTGATAGACAAGAGTTAGAGGGAGGCAGGAAGCAGGTAGCTGGGTGACAGTCAGGAGAGAGAAAGGCAGTCAGTGCAGGACACCCCTCTGGCTGTTCCCCTCGATGACGTTCACTATTTTGGGTACAGTTGAGGGGGGAATGACCTACCCAGGCACAGGCAGATGTCTGGCACAAGGTGTTGCTCTGTATCTCAGAAGGGAAGGGTAGAGAGGAGGAGAGTAATAGTGATAGGGTATTCATTGGTTAGGTGAAAACACAGAATTGCTATAGGAATTCAGTAGGTCCACAGGAGGTAAAGATATGTTCCATTCATTGGTTAGGGAACAAACGGGTATACTGAAGCAAAGTATTCCTTTAGAACCTCTCTGACCTTGTCTGCCTTCAGGCATGTGTTCTCTCCTTTATCTTTACCTTCTCTCTTGTCATCCTTCTAATCTTCAAGTATACATAGAGCACTTTAAGATTTTCTTTAATCCTACTTGTGCCCCCTTCGAGATCTCCTTTATTATGTTCTTTCCTGGCTTCCGTATAGTTTTCATGAGCCCTTCCTGATTTTCCTTCCCAAATATTCTGTAGCTGAATGTTGCTACCTCCATGGACAATTGAATTATCAGAGAAGAGCATCATCAGAAAATGCCTCACATCTGACTGTTATTTGATGGAAGGAAAATCATTTATGAGATTGTGAATCTGGTTCGCCCAAGGAAATCTTGCAACAAAGTCATATTTGTCAAAACACAATGCTGGAGAAACTCAGCAGGTCAAACAATGTACTTTACACACCAAAACAAAGATACATAACCAATGTTTCAGGCCTGAGCCCTTCATCAAGCTATGAACAAAATGTAGGCAGGTGCCCAAACAAAATGGTGGCAGATGAAAACAGAAATAGGCTATTCAGGCCATTGAGTTAATCATGGTGGGGGCAGTGGCATAGCTAGGGGTTGTGCAGGGGGAGTGATTGCCCCCCCCCCCGAGCACATTTTTCAAAAGCATCACCTCCCCCCACCCCCCTACCGCCGCTGCTGGGTCCGACACCGCCACCAACCTAACCTGGCCCTGCCCCCCCCCACCCCAGTCTGTCACCACCAAAAATCAATGCAGCCTGCCATTCAACCACTATCTGGTGTGTGTTGTGGTGCCTCTTTTATGTGCTCGCTCCCCCTAACTTTAGAACCTGGCTACACCCCTGGGTGGGGGGGTGGGGGTGTTTTATTAAAGCCATATTTGTTCTGTGTAAGCTGCCATTTGACATACAGAAGTATTTAGAGCTGTGCTTTTGGGAGTGCAGAAGACAATGAAGGTTTACAACAATCAATGCTGGTTAATAATTCATTTTCAAACTCAAAGTAATGGATTTTTATTCAGTATGTGAAGGTAAATGGACAAAGGTAGATGGAGGAATTTGTCGCAGAAGCTATGATCTCATCAGTGGTGGGTCTGAATAGAAGTGAAAGACATTTCTCTTGGAGCTTGTTTAATTGTTTTTGCAGAGAAGGTTACAACGCATGGCGTGACTGTCTGAAACCGACGCAGATATTAGCAAAACTCTGCAAAGATTTACAGTTATCCGATCCTGAATACAGACGGGAAGAAATCAAAGTCGGCAGCAAAATATTCAAAATCCCAAATGACTTGCTGCCAATAGGTGAGAATAGTGCTTTTGTGAATTTTAAGACAGTTTTCATTTTAATTCAATAATTGTAGGGGAAAGGAATGGGAGGAGGAAATAGGTGGCCAGAAGGAATGACAAGAGTATACTAGAACCAAGGATAGTGAGGAGCAATGGAATAAAGGATCATTAGGTGATTAGACTGGTTCTTCTAGTTTAAAATGACCCATTCTTAGTAAATAAAGCCAATCAAGAGTAGTTTTAACAGTGTGAAATATGGTATCACTGAGGTTCATTACTGAAGTAGCAATTCTTTCTTTTATATTCGTATGTTTTCTTGAGTAAAGTTTTTTTTGTACTACCATTAAGTAGAAATTCCCATACAAAAAGAATCTCAGGGTTGTATGTGATGTCATGTATGGACTCTGACAATAAATCTGAACTTTTAACTTTATTTATTTAACCCATTAAATCCAAATCAAGATCATAATGAAGACTATGAAACTTGAATTGTCAGGAAAGAAAATCAATTGGCTGCAGATCTATTGATCTTGCCTGTTATTGGCCATATGTGCCTCAGGCCTACCTTTAGAATCATAGAAAGATTTCAGCATTTGAAGAAGGCCTTTCAAACTCTTGTATCTATGCTAGCTCTCTTCCAGAGCCATCTATTATGTCCGCCCTTGGCTGCTTCTCCATTCCCTTTCAAATTTTACGTCACCGTGCATTTTATCTTGAAGACTACAATGGAGCCTGCCCCCACAACATTTGCAGATAGTGTGTTCAAAGTTCAAACCACATGCAGCAAAATTAACACTGAAAAACATTTTTTTTTCAGAAAGTTTAATTCCTGAAAAAAAAATTGGGTATTATGATAGACAACTTCAAGCCGAGCACAAGGATACTTTCAAATTTGCTGTATCGTGTAGGAAGTTGGAGAAACATTACATTAATTTTTATTGAATTTAGCATGTTTAATCACATAATGATGCTGACACATTGCATTAGTTCAACTGACCTAAAATATTTTTCCACTGATTTTCATTTGTACTGAGCATGTTGCCTCAATTATTACAAGCCCAGAGGACCCATAAACCCAGCAGCAATAGATATTCACCAAGACCAATGGATACTTAAATAAAAGTTACTTTTAATTATCTTTAAACATGAAAACAGGATCAAACTTTAACTTATTACTATTAACTTAACTCCCTTCTAATTCTAAGCGCACGTGTATGTAATGTGTATGCAAGTTTAGAAAAGTTCTTTGATTCACAGTCCAATCTCACTTCTCAAGTTTACTGGTTGCAGGCAATTCTTATACTGTGCACAGAATTTAACATTTATGAAGTTCACCAGGCTTTGGTGCTTGAAAGGTAGATGGTTACTGCTCAGGAAGGTTCTTGTTGGTTTTCAGAGAGATTTGTTGTTCGCTGGACACCCACAACTGATTCCTTTTAATCAGTGTCTTGCCGAAGAAACTTGCCCCCTCAGGGTTCTCCAGATGATAACCTCTTTCAGGTCACCACAGAGTTCCTTTTTGTTTCCCTTATTTCAAGTGAAACATTAGGCAGCCCATGCTTTCCTCTTGCATGAACCACAAGGGCTTTGACCAGGCTGAACTAAGCAGTCACAACCCGTCTTCCAAATAGGGTTTTCCACAAGCTTTCCAGCTTGTCCTGTTCCAATCCCAGCTGCTGTTGCTGACTATAAAACTGCAGAACTGAATTCCCTCTCTCTCTCTCTCTCTCTCTCTCTCTCTCTCTCTTTCTCTCTCTGAGAGAAATCCTGTTTAACTCTCTGTGCTTGCAAAACCACATGATCCTCTTCGAACAGCAAGTTCCACTCCAGACAGTTTGCGGCTCCAATGAGTTATTTCATCTGTTACCTTTTTGTAAACAACAGTCCATTAGTGAAGTCTCTTGGGCATGCTCCAAAGCTTTTGCAAAGGCTCTCGGCACCGTCCTGTCCAGCGTGAGCAGGGCTCCAGTATTTTAAGGAAGATCTGTTTAAAGTGGTGGTATGTGACCTACACTAAAAGTCCTGCTCCCAATTTATCTCCCAAAAACATATCTATGTACAATACAAACACAACATAATCTGTCACACAATGTCCAACAACAGTCGGCCAGCATTGATGGATTCCAGTTGCCCTGATGCCGCTTTTCTATGGTCGCAATGTCCCGGTGAAACTTTTCACCATATTTGTTACTGACTGCACCAAGATCAGCAGGGAAGACGTCCAAGTGTGAATGCAGAAAATGAATTTTCAATAACATTGCACTTCATGGTTTTGTCTGCTCGAAGTGGACTTAAAATACAACAGAAAATCACAAAAATGCTATATATAAAACATTGTACGTGATACGAAAATAGTAAGGTGATTTTTATGATCAGCAGCTCAAAATCTATAAAATACACCCAAATGTGTTCAGG
Organism: Narcine bancroftii; assembly: GCF_036971445.1. Classification (NCBI taxonomy): domain Eukaryota; kingdom Metazoa; phylum Chordata; class Chondrichthyes; order Torpediniformes; family Narcinidae; genus Narcine; species Narcine bancroftii. Next base: position 30,769,075 of record NC_091474.1, read on the forward strand.
AATCAAAATCTTTGTTGTCCAGTGTAATTTCCTCTTTACTCTTATCCTCCCCTTTATTATTATATCTGTGACTTCCAGACTTCAATCCTTTCAATGGTTGCAGCCATGGTTCCAGACTCCAGACTGCATTATCATGTATGATCATTTCAAATCCCTTCTCATCCTGCTCATGTGGAACTGGTTCCAGGTCCCCTACAGTGTTGTTAACAGTGCAAAAATTGCATGATCAGCTATCCCTTGACACAAGGGTGGAAACAAACTGCAGCTAGATTTGGGTTTCGAGATGTTGGTAATTACTAATCATTGTCCTTTTGACTAATGCTTCTGCATTTTAGTGGAGAACAAGGAAAGAGGGCTTCCTGAGATGTCTGAAGAGGAGAAGGCTTTGTATGTGTTAAATCACTGGGAGGATATGCCAGAGCATTCCATTAAAATGGTGCCAGAACATATAGAAATCCGGAAACTCCATAATTCTGACAATCCAGGAATGTCACAGGTGAGCAAGATGGAAATCCCATTATTATTCCTTTTGTGAACCGAGTTGGCACCAGAGGGCTGTATCCAGAGGTTGGTCAGAATGTTTCCATCCACAGGAACATTCAGTTGCCAAGGAATTGTTTTAGGAACGAATTGTTAACTATTCCGTTGAATTATATTTTTGATCAGGTCTCAGTAGGAAGATGATATGTGCCTTTTGCGAGAGAATAGGGGATAGAGGATGGTGCCTACAGAATGCCAGTCAAGGTGGAAGAAAAGTGATATAAATTTGAAAAAAATAGAAAATATTTGAAGCATAGACAGCACCCTTGGAAAGACCCATCACCCTAAATGTTTCTTCTTTCACAGATGTTGCCTGATTTGCTGGGGGGGGGTGTCAGAATATTGTTTTCATTTCAAAATATTAAGTTACAGATGCTGGAATCTTGAGCAACCAACTAGAAGCTGGAAGAACTCAAAGCATTTGGCAGCATCTGTTGGGTAGAAATGGCTGATATCCTTTATCAAACCTACTGAATCCCTCCAGCTTCTCATTGTTTGCTGAAGGATGTTGGTATTGAGGTATGATGATTAAATCATGAGCGAAATGCAGCAATCTGGGGCTGCCTACACATCACAGAATATCAGCACTGGCCTGCAATATGAATTCAGTTATCATCAAGAAGTAATCTCGAGTTTCTTATTGATGGCTTGCGTATCCCTCATTTTGCCTTTGGTGGTCTAAACAACCTTTGCTACCCTGGGGTGCTAACAAGGTAACCCAGCGTGGAGCTGTCATTGGTGATCAGCTAGAAAAAATGATAGAGAAATGGGAGATGGGATTTAATGGAGACAAACATGAGGTGGTGCATTTTGGAAGGACAAACCAAGATAGGACATACACGGTAAATGATAAGACATTGAGGAGTACGGTAGAACAGAGGGATCTGGAAATACAGATAGATGATTCCCTGAGAATGGGGTCACAGGTAGATAGGGTTGTAAAAGAGATCTTTTGGCATATTGGGCTTCATAAATCAAAATATTGAGTATAGGAATTAGGTTGTTATGATATAGTTGTATAAGACATTGGTGAGGCTAAATTTGGAGTATTGTGTGCAGTTTTGGGAGTCACTATCTCGGAAGATCTTTCCTGGAAAGATGGCATCATGAAGAAAGCCTCTACTTCCTCAATCTAAAAGCAAGATTGAAAGAGTGCAGAGAAGATTTATTTTCCACAGTCCTGAAAAGTTCAAGTATTTCTCTAATTTTCTTCTAACTTCTTTTGATAAGTATTTGTTGAATCTACTGCCATTTCACAACCCCTTGGCATGTAAACAGGATAACAAGATTATGATCGCGGACTTCAAGAGGACGAGGAATGACCACCCTCCACTACAACTCTGCAGCAGAGAGAGAGTGGAGAGCACCAAGTTCCTTGGAGTTCACTTTAGTGACCTATCATGGACCCACAACATCTCCTCACTTGTCAGGAAGGCATAACAGCAACTGCACTTCCTCAGAAGACTGAAGTGTGCAAGGCTACTGACCACCATCATGTCAACCTTCTACAAGAGTTCTATTGAGAATGTCCTGGCCAGCTGCTTCATAGTGCAGTATGGTTGCTGAAGAGGATGCGCAAAATCATTGAGGACCTTTTTCACCCAGCACACATCATTTTTCAGCTGCTCCTGTTGGGAAAGAGATTCAGGAGTATCAGAGCCAACACCACCAGGCTGAGGAACAGCTTCTTCCCATGAGCAGTGAGAAATTTGAATGATCAAAGGAAATGCTCACACTAACCATCTGAAACTCTCATATTTACTAAACAATATCAATTTATCCGTCCATTTATTTATTTAAATATATGCATATGTGTCTTGTTTATGTACTGTTTGCATGTTTTGCACTAAGGATTGGAGAATGCTGTTGCATCGGGTTGTTCTTATGCAATCGGATGATAATAAACTTCAACTTGAAAAAGGAATAAAGAGTGGAATTTATTTTAACCAAACTTTGGTTCTCGATCATTAATTGAAGAATTTAAGATGCAAATTTTGTCATGGGTTAGCTTGTATAACAGATTTAAAAGGGAGCAAGTCTGCTTCTCTGAATTTTTTTTGAGGACAGGCAAAGAAAATGTTGAGATTCAAACTGACATGTGTCAATATTGGTTTTTCAAGGGCCAAGTCCACATGTGGGTCGATATGTTCCCTGTTGATTTACCAGCACCTCCACCAGTCAATATAAAACCCCGTAAACCAATCAGGTAAGACTTTACATAACTAAGAATCAGTTATTTTAGCATTAAGTTATATTCTACAATTTCTCTCCTAAGTTCTGACATTCTCTTAGAATATTTTGCTTTCTGAGTGTAGAGAAGGTGATTGATTGCCATATAGTCCCTTCTTGAACTTCTGCTAAGATGCCATTAACATTTAGGGTTACACGTTACATCAACTATAGTTAATTGGTGAGGTAACATTGCCATCCCTGTCATTGGAGAAGATCTTATTTCTGGCATAGGAGTCTGTGCGGCTGCAGGAGTCCTGGAGGCAAACCCACGAACATCGAACACAGCACAGTAGGGTTGTCTCCTCGTTTTCTGGTGTCCAGCACTGGTCTGCTCTCCCAGAGTCCCTCAAGGCAGTGGCCGAACACAGGTGCTGCCATTGTGGGCCTAGAACCCACGGTTGCAGAATTTTAAATAAAATCACCATTGGGTCCTTTAACAGGCCATTTAAAGCCTGTACAGAACTGCCAGCATTAGCACTGGGTGGTTGGACCACGTGGAGGAGTACTGAATCTCCACTCCCCGGGTCCACACTGGTAGCAGCTCTGCCATTTTTTTGACATTTAGAGATATTGAGGTGCATGGATTGTTAGGAGTATGGAGGGCTATGGTCCAGGTGCAGGTCAATGGGATGAGGCAAAATAAGTTTGGCACAGAGTAGATGGGCTGGATAGCCTATTTCTGTGTTGTAGTATTCTATGGTTCTTCTTTCTGATCTTTACCCAAATTGTTTTAGTAGATGAGCCATCTCTGAGTACAACTGTGACACTCTCCCCGATTAGAAATGCAATCATTCCCCTTCATTTGTCTCCCTCTCTATTCTGCTTAAAATATTGAAATCCAAATCATGGACCTGCCTGTCCTGTTCCTCTTGCAGCCAAGTTTCTGTTATGGCCTTGACATCTTAATTCCATGTACTGATCTAGGCTCTCGGTTCATCTGCCTTACCCACAGTGTTTCTTGCATTAAGATAAATTCACACCAAACCATCAGTCTCCCTGTGTCATTCAGCCTTCCTGTTCTTCCTTTCAGATATAACATATGTCATCCTCTCTACTCCTTCATTTGCGGCTCTGGTTCTTACCCCACCACTCCCCAGTAATGGGTCATTCAGCCCATCTAGTCTGTGCCAAACTATGTACAAATCTAAGACTTTCATCTTTTTACAAGACAATATTTTGAATAGATGAACTATTTGTCCTGCATATGTATTATCTCTGGTTGTGTGTGTCTTGCACTGAGGACTGGAGAAGGCGGTTTCATCGAGTTGTACTTGTACAATCAGATGACTATAAAGTTGACTTGACTAGTGAAGATTCCTGCCATGATATTGGTCTCTTTCCAGTTAAGGTGTAATCCACTTCTCTTGTACAGGTCCCACCTGCCCTGGAAGAGATCCCAATGATCCATATGTCTGAAACCAATTCCTTAGCCATGTACTGAAATCCACCTTCCTTCTATTTCTTGCTTCACTGACATGCGGAACTGGTAGTAATCCTGACATTACAACCTTGCACATCCTGCTTTATAACATTTCCTAGTGGTGCCAGCCTCTCTTGTCTTGTCTCTGGTGAAGCTTGACCTAACCACATATTTTAGAAACAGTAAGAACAGGTCTGGACAAAGCCAATCTCAAGAATGTGTAATGTATACACCTTCAAAGTATTACCACGTTCCAAGTGGACACCATTTTGTCCAATAATTACCCTTGATGATCCACACTTTACACATATGAAGGAAGAATCACATCTGCCTTTTGTAAAATGTTCTCCTTGAATTACTCTTTTGGTTAAAAAAAATGACTGCAGCCAGCACCTTTTCCATCAAGTAATGGTAGTAAAAACACAATCAGCAGGTCAAACATTGTACTTTACATAACAAAAATAAAGATACATAACCAACATTTCAGACTTGATCCCTTCATCAAAGTACCCTGATAGTTTGTGTACTACTGGAATAATATATGGCCAAGTGACAATTTAAACAAGGTGAATAAAATAAGATTTTGTTTCTGGTAGGAGAATAAAATTAGTCATGAAATCCCCAGGAATGTTTTCTTCACAAAATATATGGATTTCTTGCTCTCACATGTCTGAGGATGCTGGCAACAATGGGAAAATGAAGGGTGATACTAGAGAATGGAGTGAAACACGAAAGTCTGCAGACACCGTGGTTGAAGTAAAAACACAAGGCTGGAGCTGCTCAACAGGTCCTCTATATAGCAAAGGTAGATAACCGACATTTTGGGCTTGAGTGAAATGTAAGCAGGTGCCCGATTTGATGTTTGACCTGCTGAGTTTCTCCAGCCTTGTGTTTTTACTTTAATCACAGTGTCTGCAGACTTTCGTATTTTACTTCCATCTTTTAATGGTGCTAATTAAACTTGGGACCCCATCCTAAATTGCCGAATCTTTTCAGAAGTGTCTCTTTGAACCGACCACTATAGTTATATGAACCTCGACGGTCTGCATGTCAGGAAGGATCACACACTTAAATTTTCCTTTACAAGACCATGCTAGGGAAACCCTTCCTTTTCTTCAACCTTTTTTACCTGCACTCTGTATCTTAGGTGTGACCACACCACTCGAGCTTCCATCTATGACCTTCTCAGCCTCTCAAGTTCATCTAACTCCAGCTCCAAAAAAAGCAAACAAGAACCTTTATTAAAATAACTTTCTGAATTTTGATGTGTGACTATTTACAATGTAAATGGCATAATTCTCTGGGGAACTAAACTGGTTTATTCCCCTAAACCAGATCATCATTTTACTCATAAATGTTGGCCATTTGAATTTGGATTTTCCCATTCAACTTCCAGTTGATTATCTCTGACTGTGCACCATACAACCAGACAAAACGGTATTTTTACAGACCATGGTGTACCCACGTACTCATTTCTCACATATTAATCACATATATACATAAAAAATAAAACAAATATCTATAAATATTTTGAAACAATTTACTCAATTGCATTTATCAGTGACCCAAAGTTGCAGGATACTTTTCATCAATCTCATAGCCTGCGGGAAGAGGCTATTTCCCAGCTTGGCAGTCCTGATTTTGATCCTCCTGTACCTCCTTCCTGGTGGTAATGGGTCAAAGATCCTGTGTGATGGATGGTAGGGATCCTCGATAATTCTTTGAGCCCTACTTAAGCAACATTTCTGGTGAATGTCGCCAAGGCAGGAAAGGGAGACCCCAGTGATCTTTTGGCCACTTTAATGATCTTGTGTATTGATTTCTTAAATAAAATTCATTATTCAAAATACTAAGCAATCCAGTTTTAAAAACACAAAATCTTCTTCAGTTTTTAAAAAATGTAATTAATTTACTGCAGAATTTTATTATTGCTCATTTGTGTTCTTCCATGCTATGTGTCGATTAGCTACGAGCTGAGAGTCATCATCTGGAACACAGACGATGTACCCCTTGATGATGTGAATCCGTTGACAGGAGTCCGATCCAGTGATATCTACATCAAAGGGTATTCATCAAATTTATAATTTTGCAGCACAATGTTTCCAACTGGATCCCTCAGACCCCTCCACCCCACCCCCACCCACCCCTGCCTCCCTTTCCTCCATCTTGCCTTCTGTTCCTTTAGGTAGCTGGAAGCTCCAGTGGTAACTCATGTTTTAGTCAGTTTTTGCTTTTATCATGAGGCTGCAATTGGTGAATATACCCATTAGATTTGGGGTGGGGCAGTGGATGGGTCTGATTAATGATTAGGATGTGAACGGATAAGGGTGGGTTGGTAAACTGATGGAGTTAGTGGGGTGGATAGTGTGAATTGGGAGAAAGGGCGATTTTCTTGAGAGTGAGATTATGGGGTTGAGGTAAGGTCAGATGGGAGGTGGATATGATGGAGCGGTTGAGGGTGGGGGAGTGTGGTTGATGGGGTGATTTGGATTTTGGCTGAGTTTAAATGCTGGGTGCCTGGAATCTGATTTGATTGTGGTTATTGGTGGTTGGGACGTGTGTGAATGCTACAGCCTGAAAGAATGTATGTTTACCTTTCTCCACAGAAAATGATTTTATCAACAGGACCACGTCTATTTTTTTGGAAGCTGTGATGAGATAATTTTCTCTCCTTTTGCTGACTAAACTACTCCAAATCAGTTTGAATGATATTTCTTAACTGTCGAAGGTGGATATTGTTGATACTTCTCCTGCCCCACTGAGGATCATTTGGGAAAAAATACTTCTGAGCCAAGCCATCCCAATTCCCTCCCCCAGAAATAACTTCCTTACATCCAATCATTTTATAAATCCACATTCTTCTTGCAATGTCTGTCATATCAACACAATGTGAAATGGGAGTAATTCAGTTAAGAACCGCAACTATGAAGAAACCGATTTGATCCCTGACATTATTATCTCTACAGGAAAACAATTTTAAATCATTGCTTGTAAAATTATTATTTAAATTTGCAGATGGATGAAGGGTTTGGAAAATGATAAACAAGAGACCGACGTCCATTTTAACTCCCTAACCGGAGAAGGAAATTTCAACTGGAGATTTGTGTTTCGCTTTGACTACCTGCCAACAGAGAAAGAGATTGTTTTTAAGAAGAAAGAATCAATTTTCTCCTTGGAGGAATCAGAGTTTCGGCAACCTGCCATCCTCATGTTACAGATCTGGGATTATGATTTGATTTCTGCCAATGACTTTCTTGGTAAATATTTAATATGATCTAGTTCAGAATCGATTTTACAATTTTCCCCTTCTCTTTTCCTATAATTATTCTTTCCAATTCTAAATTATTTCAAAACTATAGGAAGTGTTTGGACAAATTTGAATTGTTTTCTCTAGAAAGTCAAGGGAAGACCTGATTGGTTTATAAAATGATGAAAAGTTTTGATCAGGTGGTTCGAGTCCTTTTCCCAGGATGGAAATGTCAAATAGCAGAGGGGAGAGGTTTAAGGTGGAGACAAAGAGTCTGCAGACGATGGAAACAGCTTGAATCATCAAAGCATAAATGACCATGGGCCAGGTGTAGATTGATATATACGATGATCGGCAAAGACATGGTCATCTGAACATTCTGAATTACTTGCTTCCTGGATTCTATAACTCCAAGCTTGGTTGATGTGCTATGAACGAGAACTTGCAGGTCGTGAAGTGCCACATTTCCCTTCCTTGGTGATGAAGTTTGTGGGTTTAAGAGCTGCTTTCAAAGTGGCCAACCCTAAATTTCCAGATGTTGCCCACTCCGGCCCTGTGGTGGAGGAGTGCTAAGAGCAGTTGATAGGATACCAATTAAATGGGTTGCTTCGATTTTACTGACGTGAATTGTCAGGGGAACTGATTCAGACAAGTGGGAAGTATTTCATCCCACACCTTAACTGCGTATTGTAAATGGGAGAAGCTTGCAGAAATCTGTCTCTCACTATTTTATCCTTGTGTTCTATTTTCTCTTCCTTTATCAATTTGTTTGATATCCTCTGCTAAATTTTAAAATGCCCCCAATCCTCAAACCTAAAGCTTTTTTTTACAATTTTATAAGACTTTCCCAGAAATTTATCATTAATTTCTCCTGTATATTTTTGCTTTGACTGAATGTGCATATACCTTGAAGGGCTCAGGCCCAAAACTTTGGTTATATATCCTTACCTCCTCTGGACACTGTGAGGCCGGCTAAGTTACTCCAGCATTTCTGTGTTTTGGCTGCAATCACAGTGTCTGCAGACATTTGTGCTTCCCTTTGTTTCATACCTTGTATTGCATTTCCAATGTATTTCATGAATCTCTGCAGCTCCTCAAGCAATCTCATTAATCCCATTCTCCCATTAATTCTCTACAACCTACATTGCAGCAGCCTCCACTAATACCCCTGGCAGACAAAGAGACCAAAGGGAATGAAGTGCTGGGGTGGGGTGGGGTGGGGTGGGGAGGGGAAAGGTTTGTCAAAGAGCAGAGTAATCTTGTGGGGAGATGGGGAAAGAGGGGCTGGATCCAAGGATGGGGGATGAGAATAGGTCAGAGGATGGGTGTTTTCTACTCTTCTCCTCCCACTCCCTTTGGTTCCATCTGGTATCCCAACACCCACCATTGTCACCTTCTTATCAGATTCCAGCACAGGCAATCTTTGACTTTATGGACATGAAGAGAATGTTTTCTATGCTGCAGGAATCTGGCACCAGAGGGCACAGCATCAGAATACAAACACGTCCCTTTAGAACAGAGATGAGGAGGAATTTCTTTACCCAGAGGGTTGTGAATCTATAGAATTTGTTGTCATGGTCGGCTGTGGAGGCCAAGTCATCGGATATACTTAAGACCAAGGAAGATAAATTCTTGATGAAGAAGGTAATCAAGGGTTACAGGGAGAAAACAGGAAAATGAGATGAAGGATAGTAAATCAGCCATGATGAAATGGCAGGGCAGACTCGATGGACCAAATAGTCTAATTCCTCTCCCACATTTTATGGTCTGATCACCCTCTCCAATCTGTGTAACTCATCTTCCTCCACCTGACCCCTTTCTTTGCCTCTCTCTCCCTTTGTCTGGTACTGCCAGTGTACTGCCTCTGTCTGTTACATTTCACCTCTCCCTGGCTCCCTCCCACAAAGGTCCCAATTCTACCCTTTCCATCATGTGCTCTGTACACTGGCTTCTCTTCTCCACATCCCCAGTCTCAATGAACGGGTTCAACCCAAAATATCGATCACTAATTCTGCTCGGCCCATTGAGTTTCTCCAGCGGATGTGTTTAGCTTCAGATTCCAGCACTGCAGACTCCTGTGTGTCTCTGTTCTGTGGCACCAGGGAGACAAATGTACCATACCGGAGTACACAAAAGTGCTGCAGAAACTTACCTGGTCGCACATCAGCCATTAAAAGGCAAGCAACATTCTGGGACTAAAGTAAAAACACAATGCTGGAGAAACTTAGCAGGTCAAGCAGTGTCCTTTATATAGCAAAGGTATAAATACATAACTGACGTTTCGGGTTTGAGCCCTTCATCAACGTATTGAAAAATGTTGGCAGGTGTTCGAACAAGAGTAGGGGAGGTATGGTCGTAAAGGCAGGAGGTAGTGGGTGGAGAAAGGAGGGAGGAATCAGCAGCAATCAAGGGGAGGAGAGATGGCTAGGTGAAAGGAGGCGAAGGGAGGGAGAACAGGAAAGGGAGGGAAGAGGGGAGCAGGGTAGCAGAAACTGGAAAAATTGATGTTAATGCATCTGGTTGGAGAGTGGCCAGATGGAAGATCAGGTGTTGTTCCTCCAATTTGCAGGTGGTCTTTGTGGGATAGTACACAAGGCCATGGACATAAATGTGAGTGTGGCACAGAACTGAAATGGTTGGCTGCTGGGAGGTCTCTGTCACTAGTCCAGATGGAATGACATTTCGGGCCCGTTCCTTTCATGAGATTCTGGAAAAACAGGTTGGTGCCTGAATGAAAAAGTGGGGAGGAGAGGAAGTGGGAGAAACACAGACTAACAGGTAGGAAGGTAGAAGTGAAAGATGCTGAGGTGATATGGGGAGGGAGCAGAGGATGAAAAGGATAGGAGAAGGAAGAGAAGGTGAGCTGGAGGAAAGAGGGCAGGGGGGAGGGAGAGTGACCAAGGGAGGGGTTAACAGCAATTGGAAATTGGAGAAGTCGGGTTGGAGAGTTCAGAGATGGAAAATAAGGTGTTGTTCCTCCAATTTGTGGGTAGCCTCAATTTGGCATTTCATCAGGCTATGACGTGTGGAATTAAAGTGTTGGTCACTGGGAGGTCCTTGATGTTGCAGCGGACCGAGCGAAGGTGCTCATTGAAGCCACCCCGTTCTGCATCCACCCTCCCTGATGTAGAGGAGGCTGCATCAGGAGCACTGAATGCAGTTGAAGATCTCTGCAGATTCTCCTCTCCTCCCCTCCCTCCCACCTTTTTAATTCACTCATTTACCTGTTTGTCCAGATTCCTGACGAAGAGCTCATGGCCAAAATGTAAATGATCTTCAGCTTCCTGTGGATGCCGCGTGATCTGCTGAGTTTTGGCAGCACTTCCACGCGTTGCACTCGACCACAGGTGCAGATCAGCAGATGTCCTTGTTTAATACTGGAGTTTTGTCTGTGGCTCCAGAAACACTTTTTGTTCCCCAAATATAGAATCCCTAATCACTGTGGTTCTTTTTTCTCCCTACTCCTGCACTGCTGAGCTACTCATAGTACCACTCCCATTTCAAAACATTAGGTACGCAAGCATCCAAGAGAAAGTTTGTGTGACACATGGGTCTCTGGGACTGCCTGCCTGGGTGGTAATCAATTCCCTCACTGCCTTAACTTTGTAGATAAGCACAGTCCACTAAGATGTCAGTTTCTCAGATGCACTACAGTTGGTATCCCAACCCTGAAACCCAGAATTCATACTTCCTGGAAATGGAAAAATACATGAATTCCTCCGTGGCACATTCCAGCAAGTAGAACATCCTGCCAAATCTTCCCTTCACAGGTTTATAGAATGCAAGCAGGCATTTTCCACTGAGGTTGGGCAAAGCAAAAGTTAAAGGACATGGATTTAGGGTGAAACATGAAATATTTAAATGGATCATTGGGGGGAACTTCTTACTCAGAGTGTGGTGAGAGTGTAGAACAAGCTGCCTGTGGAGGTGGTTTAAAAGAAATTTGGATAGGTATATGGATGGGAGGGGTATGGAGGGTGATGGTACTGGTGCAGATTGATGGAGCTAGGTGGAATAAATCGCTTGGAACAGACTAGGTGGACCAAAGGGCCTGTATCTGTCATCCTCTGTGGTTCTAAAACTGTCAGGAAAACTCCCAGCCTCTCAGAAGGTTAGCCAAGATGACCTATCTCCTTATGCCAAGGTAATTTTTTCCTTATTTTTTTTAACCAAGATTCCCCCTTTACCACTGTAGGTTCTATTGAGTTGAAACTGAATGACATGATCCGACCAGTAAAGACGGCCGACCAATGCACCATCAAGATGGCAAAGGAGAAGGCAGGACCTCGCACCTCCATCATTCGGGGGAAGAGGATGAGAGGATGGTGGCCCATGATCAAGGTGAAAGAAGAAGAAGATGAAGAAGAAGAAGAAAATGATGAAAGCAAAAAAAAGAAAAAGAAGAAGAAGAAGAAGAAGAAGAAAGTAAAGATTGAGGATGTTGAGTTTACGGACAGTTCTGGCAATACGTACATTCTTCGGGTGAGATATTGTCTTCAGAAGAATACAACAAATAGGAGCAGAAGTAGGCTATTTGACCCATCAAGCCTTCTCTGCCATTTAATAAGATTATGGCTGATCTGGCTGTGGACAGCTCCACCTGCCATTTCTCCCTAACGTTTCATTCCCCTGCAAAAATCTATCTATCTATCTGTGTTTTAAAACATATTCAATGAGACATCCTCCACTGCTTCCCCGGGGAGAAAATTCCAGATTTACCGTTTTCTGGGAAAAGCAGTTCCTTCTCATCTCTGCCCTAAACCTACACCCTCGAAACTGAAGACTATGTCCCCCAATGCTAGTCTCACCTATCAGTGGAAACACCTTTCCAGCTTCTAGAACCATAGAACATTACAGCACAGAAACAGGACCTTTGGCCCAAACTATTCTTCTGCCTATTCTCACTGACCTGCATCCAGTCGATAACCCTCCATACCCATCCCATCCACGTATCTGTCCAAATTTTTCTTCAATGTTAAAATTGAGCCCAAATTCACCATTTCAGCTGGTAGATCATTCTGTACTCCCACCACTCTCTGTGTCAAGAAATTCCCCTCATGTTACCCCTAAACTTTTCTCCTTTCACCCTTAACCCATGTCCTTTGGTTTGTATCTCACCTACCCTCAAGTGGAAAAAGCCCATCTCCATTCACTCTGTCTATCCCCCTCATAATTGTGTACATCTCTATCAAATCTCCCCCCATTCTTCTACAATTCAAGGAATAAAATCCTAACCTGTTTAACTTTTCCTTGTAACTCAGTTCCTGAAGTCTGGGCAACATCCTAGTAAATCTCTTCTGCACACTTTCAATCTTATTGATACCTTTCCTGTAGTTAGGAGACCAAAACTGCACACAATACTCTAAATTTGGCCTCACCAATGTTTTATACAACTTTACCATAACAACCCAACTCTGATTTATGAAGGCCAATATGCCAAAAGCTCTCTTTACAACCCTATCTATATGTGACACCACTTTCATAGAACATACGACCTTTCAGCACAGTACAGGCCCTTCAGCCCTTAATGTTATGCTGACCCATATATTCCTTTAAAAAGTACTAAACCCTTCCTACCCTGCAACCTTCTAATTTTCTTCCATCCATGTGCCTGTCTAAGAGTCTCTTGAATGCCCTTAATGTTTCAGGCTCCACCACCATCCCTGGCAAGGCATTCCAGGCACCCACAACTCTCTGTGTAAAAATCATACCCCTGATGTCTCCCCTTCACTTTGTACATATGTCCTACAGTGTTTGCTGTTCCTGCCCTGGGTAACTGGCGCTGGCCATCCTATCTAGGCCTCTCATAATCTTGTTGACCTCTATTAAGTCTCCTCTCATCCTTCTATGCTCCAAAGAGAAAAGTCCCAGCTCTGCCAACCTTGCCTCATAAGATTTATTTTCTAATCCAAGCAACAACCTGATCAATCTCCTCTGTACCCTCTCTGTAACTTCCACATCCTTTCTATAATGAAGTGACCAGAACTAAACACAATACTTCCAAGTGTGGTCTCATCAGAGATTTGTAGAGATGCAACTTGACCTCTCTATTCTTGAATTCAGTCCCCTTATTAATGAATACCAGCATCCCAAAGGCCTTCTAACTATCCTATCAACCTGTGCGGTGGAAATTCCTTGAGGGATGTATGGATTTGAACCCCAAGGTCCTTCTGTTCATCCACATTCTTAAGTAACTAATCATTAGCCCTGTACTCAACCTTCTGGTTTGTCCTTCCCAACCATATTACTCAAGCTTATCTGGATTGAACTCTGTCTGCCATTTCTCCTCCCAACTCTGCATCCTGTCTATATCCTCTTGTAACCTTCAACAATCTTCAGCTTCATCCATAACTCCTCCAACCTTCATATCATCTGCAAAGTTACTGACTCATTTTTTGCCTCTTCATCCTGGACATTTCTAAAAAAAAATTTCACAAAGAGTAGGAATCCCAGAACAGATCCTTGCAGTATTATCAGAGAATTACATATCTGTATTCCCACATCTCTTCTGTACTACCACACTCCTTGGTGCCATACCATTTACCATGTATGTTCTTCCAAAATGCAACACCCCATCTACCATTTTTCATCCCATTTTTCCAGCTGGAACAGATCCCTATGCAAGCTTTGAAAGTTTTCCATGCTGTCCACAATGCCTCTAATCTTTGTATCATCTGCAAACTTGCTGATGCAATTTACCACATTATCATCCAGATCATTTATATAGATGACAAACAACAATGGTCCCAATACAGGCCTCCAGTCTAAGAAGCAATCATTCACTACTATTCTCTGGGTTCTCCCGTATAACCAATGTCAAATCCAATTTACTACCTCATCATAAATTCTGAGTGTCTGAACTTCCCATGTGGGAACTTGTCAAAGGCTTTACTAAAGTCCATGTAGACAACATCCACAGCCTTTCCTTCATCAACATTCTTGGTAACCTCCTTGAAAAACTTTAAAATTGGTTAAACACAACCTACCTTGCACAAAGGCATATTGACTTATCCCTAATCAGTACCTGGCTATCCAAATACTTGTGTATCCAATCTCTTTTACCTTACCTATCCCTCTCATATGTTTCTATAAGATACCTTCTCATTCTTTTCAGTTTCAATGAACAGACCCAGGTGACTCAATCTCTCATCATAGGTCAACCCCTCATCTCCAGAATCAACCTCTGCACTGGATCCAAAGCCAGCATATCTTTTCTCAAGAAAGGAGACTAGAACTGCATGCAGTACTCCAGATGCACAGTGGTAACAGAATCTTCTGCTCAAATTCAAACCCTCCAGCAATGAAGGCCAACATTCTATTTACCTCCCTGATAACTTTTTGTATCTGAAAACCAATGATTTGTAGCCCTGCGCTACTTAGAAGTAGTTTGGACTACACGTGGTGCAGTCAGGTTAAGCTCTGTGTTTTATTTGGGGCTCAGGCCCAACTTTTATACTTCTCATGTTCCTGCCGTTTCCCTTTTTTGCTTACGTCATAACAAGCAGGTTTCCCGTGCAAGGGTACTTTCCTGCATAACAATCCCTTCTTCCTCACACACTGTCCCTGACTGTTGGGTGTGCAGCAAGGTCAGTGCCATTTTGGGGTTACTGGTCTTTAAGCTGTCCTTGCTGTACACCCGCCAGTTCGCTTGCTAGGGCCAGTGCTGCTGTGTGGGCTGCTGGCCTTAAGTTGCACTCGCCGCCTGGAGTGCTGGCTTGATCACCATGGCAACGTGCCGCCACATGAACCATCCCCAGATCTGGTGGTATCATCCTTGGTGCCCAGAGGCAGAGCCTCTGCTGGCTTCAGTGGCCTGCCTCTCCAGTGTTGTGCAGGCATCTCGACCGGGTGCGCCAGGTCCAGGTGTGCCAGTTTTAGCCTGTCCGTGGTGAAGACCTCCGTCTTGCCTCCGACCTCCAGCTCGAACGTGGCTCCATTGTTATAGACCACCCAGAATGGACCCTCGTATTTCCTCTGCAGCAGTGGATGTTGTGGACCCCTGCGAATGAAAACACACACAATCTTGTAGGTCTTTGGGTATGTTGGTCCTCGCGTGTCCATGCCTGGAAGGTGGAGTCAGGGCCAGGTTGCCGACTCTTTCCCTCAGTCTGTGGAGCAAAGCTGCCGAGTCGTCTTGCTGTTTGCCTGGGGACGGAATGAATTCCCCTGGGAACACCAGTGGAGCTCCATAAACTAATTCAGCCGAAGAGCTATTGAGTCTTCCTTGGGTACTATGCAGATCTCCAACAGTGCTCATGGCAGCTCGTCTATCCAGTTAGGTCCTTGGAGTCTGGACACGAGAGCAGCCTTGAGGTGCCTGTGGAAGCGTCCCAACTGATGTAAAGGATGCTGACTATCTACCTATGTTTCTCATCATTTTTAAACCTCTGAGGGTCAACCTTCAGCCTCCTACTTTCCCATGATGTAATGTTGACCTATATAAACCCACTCCACAACAATCTCATCCTTCCCTACTCACACCCATAACTCTCTATTTTTCTTACCTCTACATTCCTATTGAAGATTCTTTCAGGTGTCTTTATTGTATCAATCTCCACCACCACCACCCCTGGCAATGTATTCTAGACACCCACTATTCTGTGTGTGAAAAGTAAACCTTACCCCAGACTTCTCCCCTAAACTTTTCTCCACTCACCTAAACTCTGGTACTTGCTATTGTCACCCTGGGAAAAATCTGCCAGCTGCCCACCCAACAAACAGCTCTCCTAATGTTAGTAACCTCTTTTAAATCACCTCCCACCTTTCATCATTCCAGAGAGAAAAGTCCAAACTCTGTCAACCTTTCTTCATGAGCCAATGTCTACTTCAGGCAGCATCCTGGTAAATATCCACACAGAACTCTCCAAAACATCTTCCCTGAGTATTACTAGAATATTCTCCCTAATCAACAGTGAAATGCCCCTCTCTATCATGCCTGAAAGTCTATAAATATTTGTTGTTTCTGACAGGGTAAAGTTGAAGCTGAGATGCACTTGCTCACTCTAGAAGAAGCAGAAAAAAGTCCTGTTGGGCTTGGTCGGAAAGAACCAGAACCACTGGATAAACCCAAGTAAGTGAACAAAAAAAAAAAAACACTGGTTGATGCAAATTCGAAACCCCAAAAGAAAATGCTGTAAAATAGTCAGATGTTCTCTTACTGTCTCAAAAGAGTTATGAGGAGCATTTACATTTATTTCTATATATGAATAAAACACCTTAAGCTGATTCAAAGAAGTATTATCAAACAGAATTTATCATGAGCTATACAGGAGATATTGAGGTAGAAAACCACAGCATTAATGTCATGTTCCTGCCTGTCCCATCTACTAACGTTCTCTTTGACTACAGAATTTGCCCATTTCAGTGATTTGCCCAGAAATATTTCCTTTTCTCTCCATCAGACCTTTCGGAAATAGTGATTGCCCTTGTTGCGTTGTCTTGTTCCCTTCATTTAACCTCAGTTCATGATGCCTTTAACACATAAATTTACACTCAAAGCAGTGGTTTTATGTCTCCCAGTGGATTTCACCTGAATTTGGAACATTAAGCTGACATTTTAGATTACAATTTTAACTTTTAAAATTTTATTTTTAATTTTAGAAATACAGCACGGTAACAGACCCTTCTGGCCCACAAGTCCATGCCACCCAAATACACCAGGCAGCACAGTTCGCGTGGTGATTAGTGCAACGCTGTTACAGTGCCAGTGATCAGGTTCAAATCCAGGGCTGTCTATAAGGAGTTTCTCCGTGTCTGCCTGGGTTTCCCCTTATCATTTAAAAATTGGGTGTAATTGGGCGGCATGGGCTCATGGGATGAAAGGGCCTGTTGCCATGTTGTAGGTCTAAATTTAAATTTAAAATACCAAGTATCTGGAAAGTTACAATAGAAGTGGATTTTCTCAAGTTCTGGAAGGATTTGAGTAACTAGCAAGAAAGGAGATTTGGATTGTTTGAAGTGTATTCAGTGAAAATATTGACTGGTGAATTATCAGCCATGAAAAATCGTGATGACTTGCAATAAATTAGACACTTGGTCTTCACATGTTGATGAATGTCAGATCATTGAATGTTCTCAGCACCAATGCAACAATGAGGCACATCTCACATACTGCATGATTAACTAATTTGTTCATTTCTTTTGCAGCCGACCCAACACATCCTTTAACTGGTTTATTAACCCATTGAAGTCATTTGTATACTTTATATGGAAAAATTACAAGTGGTTAATCATTGGCCTACTCGTCATCGTCATCCTGGCCCTCTTCATCTTCCTCATTCTTTACACCATGCCTCAGTTCATCAGTGAGAAGATCATCAATGGATGAACCCATCTCCACTGCAACTCCACCACCATGATGTCCTCAGAACTGTCAGTGCATCCTGGCCCTCTTCATCTTCCTCATTCTTTACACCATGCCTCAGTTCATCAGTGAGAAGATCATCAATGGATGAACCCATCTCCACTGCAACTCCACCACCATGATGTCCTCAGAACTGTCAGTGCATCCTGGCCCTCTTCATCTTCCTCATTCTTTACACCATGCCTCTTCATCAGTGAGAAGATCATCAATGGATGAACCCATCTCCACTGCAACTCCACCACCATGATGTCCTCAGAACTGTCAGTGCAGGGCAATGATCAGCTGCTCAGGGAAAGACAGACATTTAACCAGTGTTAGCTGATGGCAATTAATAAATAACCAATCATGTTGAAACAGACTGAACACCATTGAACAGATAATCATTTGTTCTCCTGCAACATGATGTATCAATGTATATTCTTTATTCCGAGTAGAACTTTTAGAAATACTGATATAAAATTGTAATGTATTAGAATGTTTGAGTATATTTGTTACATTGTGTCTAATTCCACAGTTAATTTCCAATTGAGTCAAGTAAAAGCAAATTGTATTTTTCATGCTTCACCTCTAATCTGGTTTTGACATTCTGATTGGATGATTACGTATTTCTAAAGTTTATTACGCCTCTCACTGTGTAAAATATGTCCAAGTTTGTGAAGTAAAAGTCAAATCAATAATGTGTCGAACTTGGGAGAATTGTTTTGGGCAGCATGCTTAGTATTAGCAGTGGTTAGCTCAATGCCGTTACTGCAGCAGCAAACCCGGTTCGAATCTAGCGCTGTCTGTGTGGGATTCTTCCCACCCTCCAAAATGTACAGGGTTCAAGGTTAATCGGGTGTCAGTTAGAAGCACGGGCTGTTACTGTGCTGTAATCGAATTTCATTTTTAAAAAATTAGTGTAAATGGCTGGATGAAGGGCACCAGAGATTGAGTGGGCTGAAAGGCCTGATGTCATGGTGTTTGTGTGCTCTGCACTGACCTTTAACTCAAATTTGCACTGTTTGACAAGTTTTCATTGTTTGTATCTAATGAAATATAAGCATTTCAGTCTCCCTTAAATTCCTGAGTGAACAGTGTTCTTCGTTCTTGCCCTTTTGAAGTTGTGGACAAAGTCGAGTAAATTACTATTCGTTACAAGAAATTACCACAATTATCGTAAATATTGGAAATGTGGGTTAGTTGGTGGGCAGGATTCTGAGAGATGGGATATATTTGCATTTGGAAAGAGGAGGATTAATTCGGGAGAGTCAGCATGGGTTTGTGCAGTACAAAGTGCGTCTCACCAATGTGATCGAGTTTTTCAGAGAGCGACCAAGAAGATTGATGAGTGTAGGTGTTGATATGGATTTAGCAAGGACAGCCACAAGATCCCTCATGCTAGACTAGTCCCAAAGATCATCACATGCGATGGCCAATTGAACACAAAATTGGTTTGATGGTAGAAGCCACAAGACATAGGAGCAGAAATAGTCTATTTGGCCCATCAAGTCTACTTTTCCATTCCATTATGGCTGGTTTACTCTCCTGTCTTCTCCCATAAAAATGAATCCCTTCCCAATCAATAATCTACCCAATGACCTGTCCTCCATAGTCATCTGCGCCAACTAATTCCAGATTCTCCATCCTCTAGGTAAAGAAATTCCTCCTCGTGTATGTTCTAAAGGGATGATTTTGTATTCTGAGCTGGTGTTTCTCATCCCAGACTCCCCCACCATAGCAAATGTCCTCTATCCAGTCCTTTCAATATTCTTTATTTCCTTGTCTAAATTCCAGAGAGCAGTCATTGAGCCATCAAAACCTCCTCATATGATAACCCTTTCACTCTAGGGATCATTCTAGTGAGCTTCCTCTAGACCCTCTCTGATGCCAACACATCCTTCCTTTGATAATCAGAATCACAAGCCCAAACTGCTCACAATGCTCCAAACACGGTCTGGCCAAATGATTTATGGAGTCTCGACATTTCATCTCATTTTATATTCTATCTATCTCAAAATGAATGCTAGTTAGTGCATTTACTGCCCTTACCTCCAACTCTACCTGAAAATCAACCCTTCGGGAATCTTGTATGAAGACTCTCAAGTCCTTCTGAACCTCTGATTTGTGAACTTGTCTACACCTTTATTCTTTCCAAAGTACATGATCATAGAATTCTCTGCACTGTATTCCATCTGCTACTCAGTTGCCCAATTTCCTAGCATGTCTCCTGTCAACTCAGTGCTTTCATCACATTGCCCCCCACCCCTCCACTATCTGAATCGACCACACATTTGGCTACAAAGCCATCAATTCTCTCATCTAAATCTGTGATATATCACATGAAAAGAAGTGGACCCAACATTGATACCTGTGACCACTGGCAGCCAATTACAAATCCCCACTCTCTGCCTCCTGCCAGTCAGCCAATGATCTATCCATGCTGATATCCTTCCCATAATACCATGGGCTCTTGCTAAGCAGCTTCATGTGTGGCAACTCATCAAAGGCCTTCTGAAAATCAAAGACAACTACATCCATTGACTCTGTTTGTCCCTCCTGTTACCACCTCAAAAAATTCCAATAGGTCTGTCAAGCAAGATTTTCCCTTAAGAAACCATGATGGCTTCTGCTTATTTTAACCATGTGCCTCCAAAGTATCAAAAAAACCCAATTTAATGATAGATTCTAACATCTTGCTAACCAACAAAGTCAGACTAACCGGCCTATAATTTCCTGCCTTTGCCTCTCCCCCATCCCCCCCCACCCCTTAAAAAGTGGAGTGACATTTACAACTTTCCAGTCTTCTGGAACCACTCCGAAAACCATTGATTCTTAAAGTTCTCAGCATTGCTACCTGTGTCACGTACTAGTGAGATTATAAATAGATTAATGCAGTTTAATACATAGCTAAAGACATGGTGTAGGAGGGAGGGCTTCAGGTTTCTGGATCATTGGGCCTCTTCCAAGGAAGCTGGGACCTGTTCTGATGGGACAGTTTGCATCTGAACTGGAAGGGGACTAATATCCTTGCAGGAAGGTTTATTAGTACTGCTCTGGTGGGTTTAAACTAGATTTTCAGGGGGATGGGAACCAGAGTGCCAGAGCAGATAGAGGAGTGGAGAAGGGAAAAGAATGTAAAAATGGCATGCATTGTTAGAAGTCAATGGGTTGTATGTGGTGGAAATATTCTCAGGTGCACCTATTTCAATGCAAGGGGTATTGTAGGAAAGGCAGGTGAGTTTAGAGTGTGGATTGGCGTGTGGAATTATGACATTGTGGCCAATAGTGAAACTTGGTTGCAGGAAGGGCAGGACTGGCAGCTCAATGTTCTGGGCTTCTGTTGCCTTAGACACAATAGAACAGGGTGGGGAGGGAATGAAAGGAGGAGGAGTGGCATTGCTCATCAGGGAAAATATCACAGCTGTGCTCAGGCAGGACAGACCAGAGGGCTTGTCTACTGAGGCTATATAGGTGAAGCTGAGGAATGGGAAAGGTATGACCACACTCATGGGGTTGTATTATAGACTACCCAATAGTTAATGAGAATTGGAGGTGCAAATCTGTAGAGAGATAGCAGACTGATGTAAGAAACAAAGCTGCAATAGTAGTGATTTTAACTTTCCACATATTGGGACTCCCATATTGTAAAAGGGCTGGATGGCTTGGAGTTTGACAAATGTGTTCAGGAAAGTTTTCTAAATCAATATACATAGGTACCAATTAGAGAGAATGCAATACTGGATCTTATATTAGGGAACGAGACAGGACAGGTGACAAAAGAATGTGTACGGGAAACATTTTGAGTCCAATGATCATAATGCCATTAGTTTTAATTATGAAGAAGGACGGGTCTGGACTTTGGGGTGAGATTCTAAATTGGAGAAAGGCCAATTTTGAAGAAATAATAAAGAATCTAGAATGCATGGATTGAGATAAGTTGTTTAAGGCAAGGACGTGTGATGTAAATGGAGGACCTTCAAAGATAAAATTTTGAGTAGTATGTTTCTGTCAGAATTAAAGGCAAGGTTAGCAGGCATAAGGAACTTTGGCTTTTGAGGGTTTGGAAAAAGAGAGGCATATAACAGGTATAGACAACATTGAGCAATGAGGTACTTGAGGTATATTTAAAAAATGCAAGAAAATCAAGACAGAAATCAGGAAGGCTATAAGAAAGACATGAGGAAGCTTTGAAAGACAACGAGAAGGTAAATCCTCAGGGTTTCTACTGGTATATTAAGAGCAAAATGATAGTAAGGGACAAAATTGGTCTCTTTGAAGATCAGAGTTGTCGGCTTTGTATGGAGCCAAAAGAGATAGGGAGTTCTTAAGTATTTTTTCCATCAGTATTCACTCAGGAAACAGGTACAGAGTTGTGTGAAGTGAGGAAGACAAGCAGTGAGGTTATGGAATCTATACAAGCAAATAAGGGTGGATAAGTCCCCACGGCCTGACAAGATATACCCTTGGACCTTGAGAGAATCTAGTGTAGAAATTGCGGTGGCTCTGGGAGAAATATTTAAAGTGTCCTGAGCCACAGGTGTAGTGCAAGAGGATTAGAGTGTAGCTCACGTATTTCCATTGTTTAACAAAAGCTCCAAAAGTAACCCTGATGGTGAGGCTGATGTCAGTGGCAGGTAAATTATTGGAGGGTGTACGAAGAGTTCAGATATACATATTTGGAACCCTAACCCTAACCCTAATGATTAGGCTAGCCAGCCTGGCTTTGTATGTGGTAGGTTGTGTTTAACTGATCTTAAAGAGTTTTTCAAGGAGATTACGAGGAAAGTTGATGAAAGGTTGTTGATATTGCCAACATTAATTTTAATAAGGCCTTTGACAAGGTCCCTCATGGGAGGTTAGTTATGAAGATTCAGACACTAGGTATTCATGGTGAAGTATTGAACTGGATTCGAAAATGGCTGGACAGAAGCCAGAGAGTGATGGTGGACGATTGCTTCTCAGGCTGGGGGCCTGTGACTAGTGGTGTGCCTCAGGGATTGGTGCTGGGACCATTGTTGTTTGCCATCTATATCAATGATCTGGATGATAATGTGGTAAATTGGACCAGCAAATTTGCAGATGACACCAAGATTTGGAAGTGTTGTGGACAGCGAAGCTTTCAAAGCTGTCAGAGGGATCTGGACCAGCTGGAATAATGGGCTAAAAATGGCAGATGAATTCAGATAAGTATGAAGTGTTGCATTTGGAAGGACAAACCAAGGAAGGACAAACCAAGAAAGGACATGCACAGTAAATGGTGGGGAACTGAGGAGTGTGGTAGAAGAGAAGGATCTGGGAATGCAGATACATAATTCTCTGAAAGAAGTGTCACAGGAGGATAGGGTTGCAAGAGCTTTTGCCATATTAGCCTTCATAAATCAAAGTATTGAGTATAGAAGTTGGGATGTTATAAAGATCCACAAGATATTGCTGAGGCCAGATTTGGAGTATTGTGTGCAGTTTTGGTCACCTAACTACAGGAAAGATATCAGTAAGATAGAAAGAGTGCAAAGATTTACTAGGATGTTGCCCTGACTTCAGGAATTGAGTTGTAGGGAAATGTTTAATATATTAGGTCTTTATTCCCTGGAATGTAGAATGATTTGATAGGGCTATTTAAAATTTTGAGGTGGATAGGCAGAGTAAATGTACATAGGATTTTCTAGAGGACATGGGATAAGAGTGAAAGGGGAAAAGTTTAGGGGGAAACTTCAGAGTGGTGGGAGTGTGGAATGAGCTGCCAGCTAAAGTGGTGAACGTGGGCTTAATTTTAACATTTAAGAATTTGGACAGATGCGTCGATGGGAGAGATATGGAGGGCTATGGATTGGGTGCAGGTTGGTGAGACTAAGCAAAAAAAAAAGGTTTGGCACAGACTAGAAGGGCCAAAGGGGCCAGTTTCTGTGCTGTAATGTTTTATGGTTCTAAACGCCTCAGCATTTTCATCAGAACCCTTGGTCATAGACCATGCGATGCAGGTGACATCCAACTTCAGACTGTTTAACTTCATCAATACCTTATCCTTAAATACAGTGACTACATCCATTTCTGCCCCATGACACACGAACTTCTGGCATCTTCAACAGTGAAAACCAATGCAAAAAGAGTTCATGCCGGGTGGGGTTAGTGGAAGATAATTAATCAGATTGGAGGTCTGTGCCACAGGCATTGGTATCGGAACCGGGAAGCAATGGGGTGCCAAGGGAGCTGAAGGGCTCCTGAGATTCGGATTTGGAGCTCGGTTTGCCAATGGTTTCGTCTGGACTCTGTGACTGCGGAAATGCTGGAGGTGAATCTACAGACACTTGGTGACTCTGAGAGTCTCTCTTTTGCTTCTCTAAGACTAAGTCTGACTGTAAGAGGCGCTTAGGCAATTCCTGCCATTGGTGAATCTGCCTTGCAGCAGGCAAAAATAAATTTCATGTAATATGACAGTTTTATTACTATAATAAATTGAATCTTGAAATGGTTCTGTGTTCACTGTGACTTTAGATGACAATGTAGTCAGCTTGCAGATGACACTATAAATTGCAATATGCTGGACGACAGTGATAAAAGTTATCTAAGATTACAATAGGGGAGTGAGCAAAGGAATGACAGATGGAATTTAACCTGGACAGTCATGACTGTTGCATTTTGTGCAGTTAAACAAAACAGTACCTGCATTGTAAATGGCAGAGCTCTGGAGAGTATTGAAGAGACCTGGAATACAGGGACATAATTCCATGAAAGTGACAAGACGATGGGTTGCTGAAGGCATCATTTGTCCTGTATTGTGTACAGGAGTTTGTCGGTCATAATTGTACAAGACATTGGAGTATTATGAACT
This sequence comes from Narcine bancroftii, assembly GCF_036971445.1. Taxonomy (NCBI): domain Eukaryota; kingdom Metazoa; phylum Chordata; class Chondrichthyes; order Torpediniformes; family Narcinidae; genus Narcine; species Narcine bancroftii. Next base: position 30,793,685 of record NC_091474.1, read on the forward strand.
GTTCGGATCACTCAGCAATTGGATATATTCCATTAAAACCATATCTCACTACAAGCACAGAAACAGTGCCTTCAGTCTATCCAATCAATGTCCAACAATTTTTCCACCTGGTGCCACTACACCCAAACCATAGCATTCCATAACCCTCTCAACAGTCTGGTTTGGGAATTCAACTGCCTAGGAACACAGAAGGCTGCAAAAAGGAGCAAACATTAGCAGGTCCATCACTCGCTCTGATCTCCCATCTACTGAATATATTGATGCAAGGCAGCCACATCAAAGAGGACCCCCATCATCCTGTTACCTCTTTTCACTGCCACCTTCTGGCAAGAGAGTCACCTCAAGTTTCTTCCCAACAACCATCAAGCTCTCAGAACCATAAAACACCACAGAGCAGGCCCTTAGACCCATATGGTCTGTGCTAACTATTATTCCATCGAGCCCCGTTAATCTGCTCCCAAACCAAGGTCCTCCATGTACCTACCTGGATTTCTACACTTTTGAATGTAGAAATCAAACCTACATTCACCAATCCTCTGGCAACTTACCTCATGATGCACTCTAAAAACATTTAATCTTTCACCCCAAATCCACTTCCTCTCATTCTGGTCTCACGCAACCTCCAGATAAAAGCTCAAATCCCTTACTAGGGAAAACTGTGGCACCTTTCCACTTTATATTTAGCTCATTCTTCAAGAAACTTGGATAACCTCAAATTTCCCACAGCAGACTGTCTGACAAGCACCTTGCTAATTCCATCATCCATTATTTCCCTTTGCAGCAACTCTTTCCTCCTGAATTTAGGTTATGGCGGCAGCGCTACCACTGGTGTGCACTCACGGAGAGCAGGGAGAGGAGACACAGCACACCTCTGCAGGGTTCTGTGGCTCAGTCCTATTGCCAACGGCTCCATACAGGCTTTAAGGGAGGTGAGTGTGGGTTATTTTAAGAACCTGCAACAGCAAAAATTAATGTAAGATGTAGATTAGTTCAATATAATTTTTTTTCACGTCAATTACATTCAACTCCCCCAAAATTAAAAAAGTTGAATTTAGTAGCATCAGATTTAGGTTTTAGATGTGATCAAGAAATTGATTCATTTGGAGTGCCCTAGAGTGGTTTTAGATAAAAAATTTTTTGGAGAAAATATGAAAGGTAAAACTCCTACTAGGTCCGATGTTATTATTGTTGGGTGGTATTAAAGTGATTAGTTTTAGATTAAAATTATCTATGTATCAAATTGAATTTTGACAATTAGCTTTAGCATTTTCTAGAAAGTGCATGGCCATTACTTTGATATCAAATACAGATTTAGGAATGGAAAGATGGCATGCTGAATTGCATTCTTGTATTCCACTTGAGAAAATAACAATTTACATAATAAATATTTCTTTTTGGAGCCCATACAATGCGTTGATTTGAATATTTGAAGGACACTGAAAACTCGCTGCACTGGTAACCCGCAGTATTGATATTTTTTCCCTTTTTTGGCATTTCCTCACTTTCTTTTTTTCTTATGCAAGGTTGGGTTGGTAAGTGGAGGGAGGGATTAGGGTAAATTTTTATATATATTTACTATGTTTTTTTTCCCATTTATTCATTTAATAATTGTAGATGTGGTATTAAAATACTTAAATATTAAAAATTCCTGCGATTGCAGGGTCTGGGCCCAGGATGGCTGTGCCTTTGCTCAGCAGCAGCTTTGAGGGGTTGCAGACTCTTGGGGAGCCGAAGACTGGCACAGGGCACCAGAAAACAGGAATTCCCCCTCACCCCATTTGAGAAGACCCTATGGGACAGTGACCACAGTAGTGGATCAGTTACCAGTGGATCTCATCCTTTTTCTTTCCAATCACATACCACTTTAGGTATTCCCTATGCCATCGGTGCCCTGTGATTAGTAAGGGATTAATTTCTGCCAGTATGTGAGTGGGAAGGGAAGGATGAAAATCACTGCTCTTGACCCAAATGTGACAAATATTTTGCTGGAGAAAAATTGTCATTGATTTGTTTGAAGTTATGAAACCATTCACATAATGAGTCAATTAGATATGATTAATAAAATAGCGGTTTTTCAAACTTTTTTTCTACCCATCTACCACCTTAAGCCCTTACTAATCACAGAGCACCGATGGCATAGGGATTACTTGAATTGGTAAGAGTGGAAAGAAAATGGTCAAGAACCACTGCATTAGGGGCTTTGTGGCTGAAGAACAGGCGGCAGGCTGTTGGTGACTCAGGGTAAGGAAGCTACACAGGTTGCAGGTGACTGTGGTCAAAGAACTTGCACCAGGCAGCAGATTTATTGGAGAATGACTCAAAACTAGCTAAAGGAGTATCAGAACCAGAGAGTGCCGAGGGAACTGAAGGCTTTCTGATCATGTTGGAGGTTTAGATCTGGATCTCGGGTTGCCGATGGTTTGGACTGGAGTCTGTGTGGCTTCAGAGACTGCAGGAATATTGAAGGCAAATCCATGTTGGGGTTTTTATTGCTTCTCTTTATCTGACTGCAAGGGGCACCAGGCAATTTCTGCTGATGGTGAATCTTTCTCTGCCTTACAGCAGACTAAAGGCAATTTCATTTAATATTTTTTATTACACAACATTCAAGGAATCTTGAAGGATGATAGATTTAAAGAAATGTGCAAAGTAATTAGGAACAAGTTTGAAAGCTAACTCTGGAATCAAGATTTAAAATACAGAGAAATGCTGGTAAATTCAGCAGAAAAGTTTGCAGTAAAAATGAAAATATAAATTTTTAAAATTTAGATAACAGGCCCTTTGGCCTACAAGCCTGTGCTACCCAATTAACCTACAACCCCCTGGTACGTTTTGAATGGTGGGACCAAAAGCAGGTAAACTGAACAAGTTTACATTGACAAGCCCGATGGGCATGGCTGTCAGGCAGAACAGCAACAGACTCAAATTAGACATTGGACGAATTTGTCCAAGTCACAACTTCTTGTGTTGAGAATAAGAATTAGAGGAGCTATTAAGAAATTTAATAAGTCATGTATTTGCTTAGTCATGGAAAGAAAAAGGGGAGCCAATAATTTGGTGCGGCCTAATTTGGAGTTCTGTGTGCAGTTCTGGTCACCTAATTATAGGAAGGATATAAACAGAGTGGAGAGAGTGCAGAGAAGGTTTACCAGAATGTTACCTGGGTTTAAGCATCTAGAGTATAGGGAGAGATTGGACAGATTAGGTCTTTATTCTTTGGAGCGTAGAAGGTTGAGAGGGGATTTGATAGAAGTATTTAAGATTATGAAAGGGATAGACAGAATGGATGTGGATAGACTATTTCCGTTAAGAGGAGGAAAGATTAAAACAAGAGGACATGAGTTAAGAATTAAGGGGCAGAGGTTTAGAGGTAACATGAGGGGGAACTTCTTTACTCAGAGAGTGGTAGCCGCGTGGAATGATCTTCCGGGAGAAATAGTGGTGGCGGAGTCAATTGTATTATTTAAGAAAAGGTTGGACAGGTATATGGATGAGAAGAAGTTGGAGGGTTATGGGCATTGTGCAGGGAGGTGGGACTAGAAAGGGGTGTTTGGTTCGGTGCGGACTAGAAGGGCCTAATGGCCTGTTTCCGTGCTGTAATTGTTATGTTATGTTATGTAAAACAAAGGACTCAGCCCTCCTTTCTCCCTCCTCCCATCAGAAATAAAATTCAATCATGTGAAAAGAAGCAATACCAGAAACAGGGACCATTTATTTCCTGTTACTATCAGACTACTCAATAATACTCTGACTGGTAAAATAATATTGCTCGAAGTTCATTTGAACTGACCTCTCACTGGAACTTGGTTGTGTTTTATTCTACTTTAGTTAGGATGGAACCAAACACATTTTTGTTATATCTCATTGCAAATGACAATAAATGTAAACTTGAGGGACTGTTAAGAGTTTAAAAAAAAAACTAAACTGCTAAATTTTATTGAGGCGCTGTAAAAAGGAAGTAAATGCTTTCTGTGTTGATCCTTCTCTATAACTTACACTTCAGCACAAGTTCCTCATTCTGCCACATCTACACAAGCTCATTTGAACAAAGCTGAGCCGAACTGATACAAGCCAAGCTGTGCCCACCCAAACTCTAGCCCATAGGTTAGGAGTAAACTAGCAAACAGAGACAAAGTTTGACCAGAACATAAAAATGTGCATGTTCTCCCAGAGAACATTTCAAATTAATCGAATTGGTTTATCACAAGTCCCATGGCTCTGAGAGTCAATTGTCCAGGTTTTAAAAAAATGGTATATTCCATACTTTAAGTACACAGAAATTGCAGTTGACAAATAATATTTCAGCAGAATTTTATTTCAACATCAATGAACATACAAAACAGATGCTTTGGTGATAACCTGGTTACAACTGCAATCAGAGCAATCTGTGGGATTTGGCAATAATTTTTCACATTTAGAACATTCATGGATGTTGACAAATTACAATCCCTTGATTGTATTTGCTTGGTCATGGGAAGAAAAACCTTCATGGATGCCGACAAATTACAATCCCTTGATTGAATGCTGCACTTTGCAGCAGAAATAAATAAGATTCAGTATCTGTAATGATCTGGTTTAAAAGGGCCATCTGCGGGAACTCCAAGATAAGAGGACTGCTCCACTGATAGTTTAGTTAATTTCACTCCCAGTTTCTCCAAATGTGCAGCAGCCACTGCTTCATCCAACTGAAAAAGGCAGAAAAGAACATTATAAAAGTCCAAAGAATATTTACTGCAAACTAAAAATAAAACTCGAGATACTGGAAATTTGAAATAAAAACAAAATGTGACAAACACCCAGGAGATCCTGCAACATCTGTGGAAAGAAAATAAGTTTCAAGATTGTCCCTTAATCAAAACTGGAAAAAGAAATGACTTTACAGTCATAATAGTTGAGGGATGGGGAGATAAAAGGAACATCCCTGTGTATATCATGGCTAATGTGAAAAATAAAAAATTTAAAAAAAAAGGAACATCCCTGCTAGGATGAGACTAAAGGCCTCAACGTAGCAGTAAAGCAGATTATACTTTTGTCTTTGTAAAGTTAAAACAAAATCTCCAGAAGCTGGGGTCAAGTGCAATGCACAAAAGTGCTTTCAATTTTAAATTTAGACATACAGAACGGTAATCGATCCTTCTGGCACTCACACCTGTGCCACCCACCCAGACATGGGGAAACTGTACAAACTCCTTACAGCTTTGGAAATGAACCTGGGTCACTCATGCTGTCATATCATTGTGCTACCCAAGAGAAACACAGCAAGTCATGTATCGTCCTTAGGAAGTCAAAGGCAACCAACTTTTCAGTCATGTCAATTCCTGATGAAGGGCTCAGGCCCAAAAGGGCCTGCATCACATGCTGAGTTTCTCTTATGGTCCAACTGAGCATGAATTATACTAATACATGCCATCCCCGTGTAAACAATAAATGAAATTCAAAAATAACAGTCCGATTTCCATTAGAAAATTTATGGACAAAAATCAAGTTCTTGCCTTCTTTGGTATGAAGTGGACCCCCACTGGGTACTGGTCAGAATGAGTCCACAGCTCAATCTGCGCCATCGTCTGGTTGGTGAAGGAATTGCTCATCACAAAGCTCGGATGTCCCATGGCACAGCCAAGATTGACTAAACGACCTTCAGCCAGAACAATGACATGTCGACCATTCTTCAGCTGATAGCGATCCACCTGTGGTCCGGAGCACAGTTAACTGAAGTGTTAACGTGAACATCATCCAAGGTTATGGATTACAAATGATCATTTATCTCTAATTCACAGAACCAATTGCCATTAGTCTGTTTTCAAGGTAAACCAGTCTAAGTAATGAATTAATCAGATTGAAAACAAAGCTTCAGGGCATTTTGTTGTCTGGCTTGAACAAGCCTTGAGTACTTCATTTAATTTACAACTTCCTCAATTCAATTTTAGGGGTCAAGATTCCACCCATGTACACAAAATTTGTTTTCCTTTATTTGCCCTGTAAAGATACACAGACAGACATCATCATTGAGCAGTAAACCCAAGCATGAGGCACGCAAGTCATGTAAAGATCGTAGGGGTGAAGGAGGGAGTTGAGGGGAGGGAGCCAGTGGCGTTCTTCAGGGAATGGATCCCTAGGGTATTGTACAAGAAAGACCTCCAAATTGAAAGGGTCCACTGATCGCTCCTCCTACGGCCGGGTTCGGGTCAGAGACTTTGCTCCAACCTGATCAGTCTCCTGATGTATGGGGATATGGAATTCTTCATGCAGCAACCATGGACACAAGGGAGAGAGGAGGCCTGCCAAAGTTTGAAAGAGGTAAAGCCCCTTCTTTACACCCAGACATCAGTACAGCACAACTAAAAAGGCACAAAGAATTCGACCCAGTGAAGAGCTTCTGAAGCAAAAGGGAATTAACTTTACACTGCTTTATCCAGCATCCATGAAAGTGATATTGTCTGATGGTGGGGGGTGGGAGAGGATTTTTTAAATAGAGGCCAAGGAGGCATGTGTCCATAGGAAGTGGAACACACATGCCCACATCTCCTGTCTCATCACCATTCAGGATCCCAAACAGTCCTTTTGAAGCAACATTTGTGAATCTGGAGGGACATCAACCTCATCCAGTGCTACTGTTGTAGCCTCCATTACATTGGAGAGACTGCTTCATTCAGCACCTTAGCTCTGTCTACCACAATAGCAGATTGTCCCAGTGGCAACTCATCTCAATTCCCTGCCTCATTCCCATGCAGATGTCTGTCCATAGTCTAATGCACTGCCAGACTGGGACCACCTGCAAATTGGAAGAACAACACCTCATAATTCCACCCTCTACTGGATGGCATTGACAGATTTCTCCTGTTTCCATTATTCCCCACCCCCGTCATAACTCTCTTCCATCCCGTCTGCCTTTCACCAGCTCTGCAGTCACAGAACCACCCCCTCTCCCGATCAATTCTCATTTTTCCTCTCCTGTTCAATGATCACTTATTGTCTGTTGGCTTGTGCTCCTTCCCTTGTCCTTTTATTTCCCCTTCTCCCCAGCCTTTTTATTCAGGTGCCTACTTGGTTTTTGCTCGTATCTTGAAGGGCTCAGGCTTGAAACACTAGTTATATATCTATTTCCTCTGGATGCATGAAACTTGCTGAGTTCCTTCAGCATTTGTTTTTAACTGTCCCAATCTACTGAGCAGGGAGAAAGGCCAAATGGTTTCTACTTGCTTCCCTGCCTGATATAACTGCCTTATCAGCCAACTTTACATCAAAAATATTATAAATCCCACAGATTTTAATTTATCAAGACTATTTAAAATGCATTATTTAAAATTTTGGATTCTACATTTTAACTCAGATACAAATCCTCACTGAAAAATACAAAACCACTGAAGAGCAACTGGGTCTAAACAGAAACAGGATAGCAACATTCACTGGTATAAATGCCACGGTAAAGTTATCCAATGTTCTACTTTTCTTCCAGAAACATGCTACTCATTTCTATAACTTAGTCCTATTGATAATGTTAATATTACTTAGTCAATGTTTCAACTGCTTGCCAGAGAGATTCTTTCTGAAACACAATTTGTATCAATAATGGTGAAAGTTTGATCGTTTACTTCAAGAAACTGGAGTTATCAAATGACCTTAAATTTCCTGGATTGTCTAGTGGTTATAGGATTAAACACCATCAAACAAGCTGGGGATGGGACCAAGTTTAATCCTAACCACTAGCACAAGCCAACAGACAATAAGTTTGCTGAGATGATACCAGATTGAGTGGAAAGTTTTGATGACAGAGTCTGCAGAGACATAGACAGGTGAGCAAGAGGGCAAGGGTCTAGCACATGGAGTAGAAAGTTGGTAAATGTGAGGGGAAGAAAGAGCAGGGGAGCACAAGACAACAGCCAAAATGTGAAGAATAGAGGGGATAAAAGTAAAGTGAAAGAGTCAAGATGACCAGATTTTAAAAGTACAATAGGTATAATAAGGGCACTTTATCTGAAAGCCCATGATATTTAAAACAAGGACACTGAACTTGTGGCACAAATCAGTGCAAGGCAGTATGATTTAGTGGCCATTACGGAAATGTAGTTGCAGAGTGGAGATGATTGAGAATTAAATATCCAAGGATATGAAGTAATACAGGACAGTCAGGAAGGCAAATGAGGCAGGGTAGTGCTCTTAGTTAAGGATGCGATCAGGGCAATAGTAAGAGGGTGCAAGATCCAAGGAGCAAATTTGGGTAGAGATTAGGAACAGTAAAGCAAAAAAAAAAATCACCAGTGGGAGTTTTCTTTTGACCACCCAATAATAACATTACAGTGGCACAAGTAATCAACCAAGAAATATCAGAAGCATGCTGTTACTGAGGGAGATTTTAACATGCACACCAGCATGATTGAGTTTATCATACAAATGGAGGGTACAACAGTTAAAACAAGTGTGCAATGACTAAACAAAGGGATGAGGGGGGAATTGGCTAGAGTCGACAGAGAATGTTGGGGAACAATGGAGTACATGAAAGATTTTTCATGGTGCTCAATATAAATATATTCTAGTTAAAAGCAAGGACAGTCAGGGTGGGGGCAGCCAGCCTTGGATAAATAAGGAGATCAAAGAAGGCATCAAACTAAAAGCTTGTGTGCTCAAAGTCGCCAAAAGCAGTGGGAAACCATAAGATTGGGAAGCCTTTAAGAAGCAACAAAGAACCATGAAGCAAGCAATAAAGAAAGGGAAAGCAGAAAATGAGAAAAGATTAGCACAAAATATAAAAGCAGACATTAAGTTTTTAATAATTATATAAAACACAAAAGTGTGGCTAAAGGTTGCACCCTTGGAAGATGAGAAGGGAAAATTGATTTTGGATAGTAGAAGGTTGAGGCTCCTCCACCATGAATATTAACACATGTCAAACATGCCAAAGACAGATATTACAGATGTGATGGGAGGTGAGGACCTGGATATGATAGCTATCACTACAGAGATCGTACTCAAAACTTGAGGTTCTAAAGATAGATAAGTCCCTGGTCCCAATGAAATGTATCCCATGGCACTAAAAGAAATGGTAGATGTTATTGTTGAGGCTTTGGTGATAATTTACCAAAATTCTCTGAACCCTGGGCAGGTCCAACCAGATAGGAAGATGGTGAATATCACACCACTATTCAAAAAAGAATGTAGGCTAAAAGCAACTACAGGCCGGTTAGTTCAACATCTGTAATTGGGAAAATGCTTGAAGCTATCATTAAAGAAGTAACAAGGCACCTGGAGTGGAATGGATCCATCAGGCAGACGCAGCATAGTTTCAGAAAAGGCAGGTTCTGTTTGACATATTTACTAGAGTCTTTGAGGATATAGCGAACACTGTAAAAGGAAGTAGGTGACGTTACTTGGCTGGATTTTCAGAAGGCGTTCTGTAAAGTGCTGCATAAAAGACACAGAAGATAAGGATGCATGGAATTGAGGGTGATGTATTAGCATGGATAGAAGATTGGTTAACCAATAGAAAACAGAGTTTGGGTGCAGGGGTGCTTTTTCTGGTTGGCAATGGCAGTAAATGAGGTGCCAGTGGTGCTGGGCCCACAAATGTTCAAAGTATATATAAACGCTCTGGAAGAGGGGAAAGAGTGTGGTGTATTTAAATTTGCTCATGACACTAAACTGAGTGGAAAAGCAAAATTGTGCAGAGGATATGGAGAGTCTGCAGAAAGATTATAGGAAACCAAGTGATTGGGTAAGAGTCAAGTGGATGGAGTGTAATGTTGGTAAATGTGAAGTTAACTATTTTAGAAGGAAAAATAGATCAGATTATTACACAATTTATGAAAGATTGATGCATGCTGACATACAAAAGGATTTGGGAGTGCTTATGCATGAATTGCTCGATGTTGGTTTGCAGGTGCAACAGGCTATCAAGAAGTCAATTGGAATGTCGGCCTTCATTACTGGAGGGATTGAATTAAGGAGCAGAGAGGTTAAGCTGCAACTAGACAAGGTACTGGTGAGACTGCATCTGGAATACTGTGTGCAGTCTGGCCTCTTGAAGGATACATTGGCTTTGGAGGCAGTGCAGAGCCTCATCCAAGGCCTATGAGGAGATTGAATTGTCTGGGATTGTATTTGCTGGAATTTAGAATGAGAGAGGACCTAACAAAATTATAGCATATAAAATTATGAGGTAAGATTGAGGTAGGCAAGTTGTTTCCATTAGAAGGGGAGACCAGATTCAGGGCAGTAAATTTCAGAGAGATGAGGAGGAAATGATTTTCCCAGATGGTGGCAAATCTGTGGAATTTGCTGTACATGGAAGCAGTGAAGGCGACCTCAGTAAATCTATTTAAGACCAGGAGTTTGATTGAGAGAAGTACACACAATTTTCATATTGTATTATTTGAGTATTATTGGAGAAGTACAAATTGTCTTTTTTAATCTTTCAATCTACATATTGGATCAGTATGTGTATTTTTTTAATTAAACTCAATAAGGATATTTTAAAAAGAGAAAGGATAAATTTCAATATAGTAAGAAAATTAAGAGATATGAGGAAAAGGCAGGTAGGTGAAGATGAGCCTATCATCAGAACAGCCATGATCACATTGAATGGCAGAGCCAAGTTTGACGGGCCTGATGGCCAACTCCTGCTCCCATTTCTTGTGGTCTTACTTTGGAAGAAAAAGAGTAGAATGATTATTTGTATGCATGTTGCACAGAGAAATTTGGCAACGCTTGGTTATGAATCACAAGAAGTTGATTTCCAGGTGCTGAAAGTGAGAGAGAGGAGGCTGGCCTTCCATAGGAGACATCAGAGAGGAGGGCTGGCCTTCCATAGGAGACATCAGAGAGGAGGCTGGCCTTCCATAGGAGACATCAGAGAGGAGGGCTGGCCTTCCATAGGAGACATCAGAGAGGAGGCTGGCCTTCCATAGGAGACATCAGAGAGGAGGCTGGCCTTCCATAGGAGACATCAGAGAGGAGGCTGGCCTTCCATAGGAGACATCAGAGAGGAGGCTGGCCTTCCATAGGAGACATCAGAGAGGAGGCTGGCCTTCCATAGGAGACATCAGAGAGGAGGCTGGCCTTCCATAGGAGACATCAGAGAGGAGGCTGGCCTTCCATAGGAGACATCAGAGAGGAGGCTGGCCTTCCGTAGGAGACATTCTGCTGCAACTGTACAGAGCACTGCAGCATTGTATATAGTTCTCTTCTCCTTGCTTGAAGGACATACTGCCCTCAGAAGTAGTGCAGAGGAGGATCAGCAGGTTCATTCTGGATATGAGGGGGGGTAGCCTATGGGAGATCAAGTTGTCTCAGACTACACTCTCTGGAGTTTAGAAGAGGATCTTATGAGAGGAACAGACAAAATACAAGCAGGGAAGTTGTTTCCACAGAGATGAGATGAGAATTATGGGATTGCCTCAGGATTCAGTAGAGCTGTTAAGATAAAGAGCTGCTTTTTCCAGTGTAACACACCTGTGGAATTCTCTGTGCAAGAGCAGTAGATGCTGCCTCATTGAATATATTAAATACACAGGCATTTAATAGTAGGGGAAGAATTATGGGGAAAACAAGTGAAGCTGTCCACAGCCAGATCAGCGATGGTGTGCCAAACGGCCAACTCCTACTCCTATGTTTTGTTAATAATCCTTCATTTTCATTGTTAGCTCAAAAACATCGAAACCTCATCAATATAAATTAGCATTTTTAACCCACTGACGTGCTACTTCCACTATAATTGGACAATAGCACCCTCCAGTAGATCAGCAAGTGGAAGCTATCTTGCAAATTGCTTAATACCATACGAGGGAGGGCAAATTGGAATTGGAGTAGAGCCACACAAATATTCAAGACAAGGGGTTTAGGAACGATAACCTACCTGTGGTTTAATGTTCACCTTTGCAGCATTCTTAACCAGCCATTTAACATCCAGCTCAACGTCGAAGTGACCAATATTACAAACAATTGCATCATCCTTCATTTGTTCAAAGTGCCTAAGTGACCAAAGGGCAATGTTCAGTGTTCATTAATTCCATTACCTTGAACAGAAGTACATGCTGCTAAACCAATGGAGCTGGAAATGTGCTTAATCACCCAAAACTAAATGCAAACACATTTCAAGCTGATCCCACAGGTCATTGCATTTGAGAGGCAGATCCCTTTGATCCACAGAATTGGTTTAAGCTAAGGAATGGAAGGTTTAAAGGAGATTGGAGGATTCACTTTTACAATCAGGTGGTTAACCTCTGATTGTAATGGTCTAGTGCACACATGTCAAACTCTGGCCCGCGGGCCAAATTTGGCCCGCGATATTATATTTGGCCCGCAAGATCATTTCAAAAATGTATTAGAGGTGGCCCGCTGGCCGCCGCGCAAGTATAGCGCATGCACAGTAATACAACAAATCCCAGAATGCATTGGCGTCAGCCTGCTAATCGCCCCCACCTCTTCTGTTTACGTTGCAGGGTCTCACCGTAGACTCTGGTTTTGGGGCCTGGCCGGTGTCAGGGGAAGCCAAGGCCACTTCCCAGCGCCCGGAACCAGAGGCCTTGGGCCTGACCTCGCCAGGACCGTTGCCCACTCCCCCTCCCTGCCACAGACCGACCCGCGACTCACGGTGACAGGGCCGCTGATCCGCCAAAATGCCCCTGCACTGTCGTTGTCCAACCCGATCGCCCGCAAACCCCGCCCTCCCGCACACAGGCCTGAGTAAGTATTATGAACTTTAATCTCAGGATAAAACGATCTTCCAATAGTTTCATGTCACAGTGATAAATATATTCCTGGTTAAAAATGGTCCTGCACCTGGATACAAGCTCATTAGGCATAAAACTTGAAAAGTGTGTAAATCAAAGGATATCTGTACCAATGGAAAAAGGGCATGGCAAATAACCCTGCTAGAGTTCATGCCCACAATCAGTCACCCATTTGATTGTTTCAGGAATCATGTTATTCTCCCACATTCTCAATAGCCCTCAGATTTTACTATTTGACAGCACACTAGCAACATTTGACAAATCCTCTATAGAGAAATATTATTTATTGAATATTTTATTTCTCATTTGTTAATGCTTCTGGAAAGAGTTTATCCAAAACTATTATTAAACATTTATTTTAATAAGAAAAAGTTTAACATTACATATGTTGAAAGAAGAGAAAACATGCAGATGTTGTTGAAAATTTTCAATAAATATTGAGTTCGGCCCTCGACTTAGTCCAAATTTTTACTTTTGGCCCTCCGTGAATTTGAGTTTGACACCCCTGCTCTAGTGTCTGGTAGTGGCAGGCCCTCATATGCACATATCAAATACCATGGCATGAAAAATGATTGATCAAACACTGGACAATTAGATGCAGAGATTGGTATTTGATGGCTCAAGGCCCTATTCCCATGCTGTTTTACAAGACATTTAAATCATCCAGGTAACCCCCAAAGAGCCCCCTCACTGGCACTCACTCCACCAGGGATGCAAGAGCAAAGACATTAAGTAATCAGTTCATATAATCATACTTAACCAAGGTAGTATTGACTACTTATTTCTCCACAGATCCACAGGCAGTGAAATTTCATCCTTACAGAATATATGGGGAAGAAAGTAAAATAAATACAATTTTTCTTAAGTCTTCTTGAAATATACATAGATGGCACGGAAAATCGTAACAGAAAATGGAGATTAGATATTGCTTTTTAGCAATGGAACCACCACCACCCTCCCCCAAACACTAATGCAGGGGCCGCCTGCATAATTGGGCTATCCATAATTTCAGATGTACAAGTATAAACCTGAAACTAGATACATTGCTATTCTCATTTCTAAGTGTGCAGTGCACACAGACAGATCAGTGAAGTGCATCAATGCAAGGGATTCAATTTAATGCATAATAAAGTAGTGTAATACATCTTTGGATTAGCAGTGATCCCTACATTACCAAAATGGCATTGCACAGAGGCAAAGTCAGGCATCTCACGTACATATTAACAAATAGCTCAAAAATCTCTGATGAGACCACACTTAAAATATTGTGTTTAGTTCTGGTCACCTCATTATAGGAAAGGTATGGAAGCTATGGAGGGGGTGCAGAGGAGATTTACCAGAATGTTGCTGGATTGGAGCAAAGGATGAGAGGTGATTTTAATAAAGGTGTTCAAGATTCAGAGAGGCATAGATAAGGTAGACATACAGCACCCCTTTCCTCCAGGACAGGAGTAGTAAACACAAGAGGACATCTGTATAAGGTTTAGGGGAGACATCAGGGTTGTGGGTGTCTGCAGTGCATTGCCAGGGGTCATATTGGAGACTAACAATAGGGGCATTTAAGAAATGCTTATGGATGAAAGAAAAATAGAGAATTATGAGGTCAGGAGGGTTTAATTTTTTTTTGGTAGGTATATATGGGTTGGTACAACATCAAGGGCCAGAGTGCCTGTAGTGTGCTGTAGTATTCTATGTTCTACATTGTGGGGTACTTGCCTGAAATCGGAACATTAAATACAAAAGGAATGAAAACTGCAAATATTCTTGCTGGAACAGTTCTACTTTGCTTAGCACAAAGCAAATTTTGTTCACTCAAATGGGACTTACCTCACATACTCAATAGTTCAAAACACACCTTAGAATGTAGAGACATTAAATAAAAGCAGGAGATCTGGATCAAAGGCAGAAGTAGAGAGGAGTACACAATAGCTTCTGCTGAGGAAGATTCAAGATGCTGTTTGACAAATTAATTTGTTGTAGTTTTGCAACAAAATAATTGTTACTGATTATTTTTAAAAAACTCCTGAACTATTGAAAGAATTATTTAAAAGCAACGAAGTTTAAATGACAGTTTGCAGCACTCCAAGACGCCTGTCTGAAATATTTATATCCAGCAAGGGATGATTTTATCACTCCTACTAAGTAGTTTGTTCTAGTGGTGGTAAGATTGATAGCACAACTCCTTGAGATGTCTCTATGACACCCAATATCAAAATGCTTTCAAACAAACAAAATCAAGTTTCCCACTGATTGAGTTGGTGTCTGTTCTGGGGTTAGTTATTTTGTTTTCACTCTGACTAATTTTTCTCCTTTATGATGCATTTTTTTTTCTTATTGTGCATTTTAATGACTACCTTGTGATATTTGATGCATTTCCAGATTTGAAGAGGCCTTCCCTGTCCTGAAATGCATCATTATAGTTTTTTGAAAGGAATATGGATGATCTCATTGCTTGAACTTTTTGTGGATGGTTTGTTGATAAATTGTCAGTTATGTTCATATTTTGTACATTACATACTTTAAGCAGAGACCATCAAAAACTCAAATTACATAATGTCCGTGTTTCAGAATTTATTTAATTTATGGTAGCATCAATGTGGCCTGCTGTTCAACCACTGACACGCTATCCAACCCACACAATGGTTAAAGGTTGCCTGCCCTCGATCTAAACTATCCATTCACTGCAGATTCCATGCATCTTTATTTACCTTGTTGTTCAGCCCACCAGAGTAGGAGAAAAAACTTGCAGAGAACAAAAACATGATTTCAAAAAGTACATAAAGAGAAAGTAAAAGCAAATGTTGGCCCCTGACAGTCAGGGAAATTTATAATGGGGAAATAGGAATGGCAGACCAAGTAAATGGATTCTTTGATTTTGCTTTCACTACGGAAGATGCTTTTTTTTTTAAAAAAAAAGTATTTTTAAAGGAATATATGGGTCAGCACAATATCGAGGGTAGTAATGTTTTTTAAAATTTATTTAGACATACAGCATGGTAACAGGCCATTTTGGCCCATGAGCCCATGCCACACAATTAACTTGCATCACCAGTAAGTTTTGAACGGTGGGAGGAAACCCATGCAAACAGGGTGAGAACATAAATGGTTATATGATGCAAGATTTTAACCCTGGTCACGATTGCTGGCGCTGTAATGGTGCTGCGATAACTGCTATGCCAACCATGCCACCTTTTCACTTGTTAACCTCTGCACTATGTCAGTCAGTGATATATTAGTCCTGTAATGTACTCGCTAGCTCATTGTCCACCCTTTCAGCTCCCATGTGGTGAAACACGTTCCAATGGCTCCTTCCCCATCCCTCAAGCTTTTTTCTTTAGAAATCAGTTGTGGGCTTGGTCAATATCCTGACCTTGCCACTGCCAGTTACAAATGATCCTGCACACCTCTTGTCAAGGTCCTCAGGAGATGAGAATTCAAACACACTCTGCTGGAGGAACTCAAAGTCAAGCAGCATCCGTGGAGAAGGACGGTCGACGTTTCAGACAGGAACCCTTCAAAATCTAGAGTCCCTCCAGCAGATTGTTTTTAGCTTCAGATTCCTCTGTGTCTCCAAATAGTGTTTTTTTTTAAAGTTCAACCCTTTCTTTACTCAGCTGACCCCAGTTATGAAACTGGCTAAGATTTGATCTTGACCATTCTCTGGTTGTTCTCCCTCAGACAAGGATCTCTGAATTAGACCAAGAGTGAACAAAGTATCACAAGTTTTCCTTTACATGGGATCAGGTTACAATATTTCTATGTTCTTTACACATATGGATAGTCTCAGGGGTCTGAGGGACTAGCAGAGAGGAATTGAGGGTAATTACTATCGGTCATGACATTGTGTTAGATAAATTGATGGAGATGCATGTTAAAAAGTACCCAGGACCTGATAATCTACATCCTAAAATATAGAAGGATTTGTCCACAGATATAATAGATTCATTAGTAATTTTTCAACATTCTCTGCACTGTGGATCAGCTTCTTTGGATTGGAAGGTTGCTACTTTTTAAGAAAGGACAAAGAATTCAGAATTTTAGATTACTGCAGTGGGGAAAATGCTGGAGTCAATTAAAGATGCCATCGCTGTGCATTTGGAAAATAACAACAGGATTTGTCCTTGTCAGCAAGGATTTATGAAAGTGAAATCTTGATTATTGCACAACAGATTACTGGCCAAATTTGA
Organism: Narcine bancroftii; assembly: GCF_036971445.1. Lineage (NCBI taxonomy): Eukaryota > Metazoa > Chordata > Chondrichthyes > Torpediniformes > Narcinidae > Narcine > Narcine bancroftii. The sequence continues at coordinate 30,810,597 of NC_091474.1, forward strand.
AGGTAATGTATTGATGTGGAGAGAAAATTGGTTGGCAGACAGGAAGCACAAGGTGATGATTCAACAGGTCTCAGCTGCCTGGCGTCATTCACCACCTGGAGGACACAGAAGAGTGCTGGGATATGGGTCTAAATCAGTGGTTTTCAAACTTTTTCATTCCACTCGCATACTACCTTAAGTAATCCCTATGCCATAGGTGCTCCGTGATTACTAAGGGATTACTTAAGGTGATATGTGAGGGAAAAAGTTGAGAATCACTGCCCTAGACCCAATTGTTACTGAAATATTTTGCTTGAGAAAAATTGACATTTTCCCATTTCCTTTGGAGTTATGAAACTGTGCAAATAATGAGTCAATTAGTTATAATTAAAACAGTGGTTTTCAAACATTTTTTTTCTACTCACATACCACTAAGTAATCCTTTACTAATCACAGAGCACCTATGGCATTAGGCATTACTTAAGGTGGTATGTGAGTGGAAAGAAAAAGTTTGAAAACCTCTGGTCTAAATGCAGAAAATAAAAAACCATATAAGGTCTTGATGACACATGTAGCTGTACAAGTCCATAAGGAGACATGGATCAACAAATCCCATTTTAAACAAGCTTCAACTTCTGACAAATATGAGGCCGTTGTTTCTGGGACTATTACATTTTGAATTTTTATTTTTTTAATTAATTAGATTTATGGGACAGTAATAGGCCCTTCCAGCCCACATGCCCATTACACCTAATTCACTTCCAATACCTTTACGTTTTTGGAAGCTGGGAGGAAACTAGAGAATCCAGGGGAAATCCACACAGACATGGGGAGAAAACACAAGTTCCTTACAGACAGTGCCAGATTTGAACTGAGCCATCTATTGAGTTGCATGTTAACATGTTTCTGAACATATCCCATTCATGGGTTTAATGTATCATACATGTTGAACGTTGAGTGGGTGGGGATAGGGGGTGAAGGAGGGAGGGAAGGGAGGGGGGGTAAAGGGGAGAAAATGACACTGTGTATATTCAAGAGGGAAATGTTTGTGTGTATTTTGGTCAGTATGGTTCATAGTGTGAAAAATTTAAAAAAAATTTAAAAAGCTAACAGTGTCTTCAGCTGCTGGGCATTCTCTCACATACCCGCACATTTCAAAGGGGTATTCAATTTCAGTCCCTCCTATTTAATGCATCAGAAATGGCTGAGTGCATACTTTGTCAAAATAACAAACAAGACCATAATTTGGAAGGAACCAAGCATAAGGGTAGGTTGAGAAGAGTGGGAATCCACATGATATTCCTTGAATACTTCTGCTGACTGGTAATTTCAAAATTACTTGGTGTCCATGTCCACAGATGCCTCAAGATTGCCATGCAGGTTGTTTCATACCTTGTCACTTCCTCTTGACACCAAGCATAAATAACTTTTGTGCTGGAGTTGCCCTAACCTCCCCATAGTTATTCTTTTGTTTTTTTTAATGCAAGCACAAAATGCCTTGATCCGACTTGAAGGACATGACTACCTTTTTAGTCAATGCATGATTGAGGACTTTCCTTCCATCTTTATACTCCTATAGGGCCCTCATTTTACTTTCTTAAATCTGAAATATTTCTTTTTTTAAAAATTATCCAAGCTTCCATCACCTTGTCCTTTATACACCTCCCACAAGAGATGTGGACCTGCCTGACAACAGGTGTTTCCAATTAAACCCCCCGAGCTCCTGACTAATCATCTTGCAAGGTCCAGATTTGTCCTCAACTATTTATAATATCTTGTATCTGAAATTCAGAGGACTGTTCCCAAAATCCTCTCCCACTGAAAAGGAGTCACCTTCTCAATCTCATTTCCTAATCCAATGTCCAGCATGGTCTTCAGTTGGCTGCCCACGTACTGTTTCAAAGAACCCTTAGATACACTGAAGAAATTCTGTCCCATTAATCCTTTTGCATAAAAGATGTCCCAGTCAAACTCGCAGCAGTTGAAGTCGCACACCATCACGACCTGGTATTTTCACAACTTTCCATTATTTGACTGCATCTCTACTCCTCCATCTCCTGCTGACTACAGAGAGGCCAAAAGTACAACTCCAGAGTGATGGTATCCAATTTTAGTGATTTAACCACATACATATGCATGCCCTCCAGTATGTCCTCTGAATGCAGATGTGATACACTCCAATTAGTAACGCAACCCCGCCATCTTTCAAAATAGTCTTAAAAAACAAAACTAGGATCATTGAACCTCTTGCAGAAAAGACGCCGTCACTGCATCATAATATTCCAGGTACTGATCCAGGCTCTGTTCATCAGTAAATAATCCTTGTATTGAAATAAACACACTTCAGTCTCTTAGCCCCACTGTATTCATTAGTCTGGCCCTGCTTACCCTTCCCAGACTTAGTTGGCCTAACCCTCAATCCTTCTATTTGCTGCACAGTTGGTTCCAGCCCCCTGCCATTCCAAATGAAACCTCTCAAAAAGGTCCAGGTAATCTCCCTACAAGGATAGTTCTCCTTCAATTCAGGGCATGTTGGAGTGGACCAGATCACAGAAAACCAAAAAAAAAAATCACAAAAGTGAGGTGATCAAAATTACGCACGACAAGTTTGTGAAACTGTTTGTCATCTAGCACAGAAAAGACTCTCCAGCCTAACTCGTTCACACTAACCAAGATGGCATTGGAGGTTAGTTCCATTTGTATTTAATCCATATTCCTGTAAATCCATAAATCTGTCCAAATGTTTTTTGAACATCCTGTTTAGCTTGTTCTCAGATAGGGACCACTCTTCTAAAAACACTTACAATTCCTTCTCAAATCTCTCCCTTCATCTAGAATAGGGTGGCCAAACTTGCTTAATACAAAGGCCACATATGATAAACTTCAGATGTTAGAGAGCCACAAGACATAAATAATTACATACACATTGTTACAAATATTTTACATAAAGAAATACATGTCCATAACATTTATTCATGTATGTAGTTTTTAAACTGCTCATTTGTATTAGTTTCAATGATCAAAAAGTACACATAGCATATATACTTGTAACTGTCAAAGTCTGAGCACCAATTTTTAGGGTAAATTTTAGGGAGTCGACTATTACACGCTCACTACTTTTGACCGCAAGTCCCTGCATTGTTCAGGGCATCAGGAGCTTGGATGGACGGCCAGGCCAGAGTCCGTGGTCGGGGTATCGGGAGCTTGGATGGGCAGGCAGCCCGGGCATAGTATGAAGCTTTGTCTCAGCCAACCCATTTCTGTGAGCCGCATATTATACGTCAAAGAGCCACGTGTGGCTCGCGAGCTGTGGTTTGGCCGCCCCAATCTAGAACCATCCATCAGAAAAGGATCTGGCGTTCACTTTATCTGCGCCTTTCATGATTTTATAAACTTATACAAGTTCCATCCCTCAGACACCTACACTCTTGGGTACAAGGACACAGCCTATTTAACTTCTCCCTAAAACTCAAACTCTCTATTCCAGTAATATTCTGCTGAATCTCTTCTGCACTCCAATTTACTAACATCCTAAAATGTGTTTAGATTAAGTTAAGTGCCAGCCATTTCTTACCTTCCAACAATTATGTCTTTGCAGCCAGTTGTTGTCACAAAGATATTCCCTTCTTTACAAGCTTCATCCATGGTTGTGACCTCATAACCTACAATTTAAAAAGAGTTTGATTACTGTAATTGGGGTCCTTCAAATTCAATAGCATATCTTGCATAACATGTCTGGTTTACGGAAACAGCATTTAGGTTGCCATACAACCAATCACAATGAAATAGACATTCAAACCCCAAATTCAAATTTAAAGCCACTAATTGTTAATAAGCAAAGTGGATCAGCCAATCTAGGAGACTTAACTGTTTCTTGAGTCCTCGAGCAGACAGTGGGGGCTGAAGAAAGATTGTTCAGACTGCATACAAAGACAGAAATCAAAACGGTGGGATTAATGTTGAGATGTCTTTACCTCAATGCAAGAATTGTATGAAAGCCAGAGAAGGGGGTGGATAGACATATGGAGCCATGGCATTGTGGCTATTAGTGAAACTGCAGGTCAACGTTCTGCTTTCAATCATGATAAGAGGGCAAGGGATGGTCAGGAAAAATGCCACATCAATACTCAGACAGGACAGAATGGATGGCTCATCTGCTGAAGCTATTTAGGTGAAAAGAAGAAACAGGAAAGGTGTGACTACATTAATGAGGTTGCATTATAGACCCTCCAATAGTCACCAAGAGAGTCTGCAAGGAGACCACATATTTCTGCAGGAAATGAGTTTGTGATAGTAGCTGACTAAATTTCCACATATTGTTGGGAATCCCACACTGTAAGAGGGCTGGATGGGTTACAGTTTACCAAATATATTCAGAAAACTTTTCTAAACATTTAGAAGTACCAACTAGAGCAGTGGTTCCCAACCTTTTACTTTCCACTCACATACCACTTTAATTATTCCCTATGGCATGTGTTCTGTGATTAGTAAGTGATTGCTATGCGAGTAGGAAGGGAAGGTTGAGAATCACTGCTCTAGACCCAATTATTACTGAAATATTTTGCTTGAGAAAAATTGTCATTGGTCCATTTCCTTTGGAGTTATGAAACTGTGCACATGATGAATCAATATGCAATGATTAAAACAGTGGTTTTCAAACTTTGTCTTTCCACCCACATACCACCTTAAGCAATCTCTGATTAATCACAGAGCACCTATGGCATAGAGAATACTTAAAGTGGTATGAGTGTGGAAAGTAAAAGGTTGGGAACCAGTGAACTAGAAGGAGTAACACAGTAGATTTCCTATGAAGGAATGAGACACGTGATGGAAGTGTGTGTAGGGAATACTTTGGGACCAGTGATCATAACCCCATTAGTTTCAAGATAATTATGGATAAGACCATACACAAGGAGCAGAAATGGGCCATTCAACACATTGAGTCTTCCTCGCCATTTAATCATGAGCTGATCCATTTCCCCACTCATCCCCACCACCCAGTCTTCTCCCCATAACCTTTCAAGCTCCGGCAATCAAAAACCTAGCAATCCTTGCCTTAAATATACATAACCTGGCCTCCAGAACTACCTGTGGCAACAAATTCAACAGATTTACCACTTTCTGGATGAAGAAACTCCTACACATCTCTTCTAAGCAGATGCCTCTCAATTCTGAAATTGTGCTCTCGTCCTCGACTCTCCTACATTGGAAACAACCTTTCTACATCTACTTTGTTTATGCCCTTCAACATTCAAAATGATGCAAGGAGATCACCCCTTATTCTCCTAAATTCAAAGAGTACAGGCTAAGAGCTGTCAAATCCTCTTCATATAACCCTTTCATAACTGGAATCATCCTTGTGGCCTTCCTCTGAATCCTCTTCAATGTCAGCATGTCCTTCCTCAAATGAGGAGCCCAAAACAGCTCACAATATTGCCTTATAAAGACTCAACATCACATTTCTGATCTTATATTCTATTCCTCTTGAATGCTAACATTATCTTCATCATAGACTCAACATGTAAGTTTACTATCAGACAAGGACTCCCAGGTCTATTTGCATCTGGGTATTTTCAATTTTCTCCCCCTTTAAAAAAAGTCTTCCTGTTTATTTTTTTCTACCAAAGCCCACAATGGTACATTATTTGCCTCTTCTAGGCCACTCCTAATCTGCCTAATCACTTCTGCAGCCTCAGTTTCCTCAACTCTACCTGCTCCTCCACCTACCTTTGTATCATCTGCAAACTTTATCACAAAGCCATTCAGTCTATAATCTAAATCATTAATATACAGCAAAACCCCTAGTATCTGGCACCTATGGGGATTGGTGGATACCAGATAAGTGAATTTTCTGGTTGCTTGAGATGGCGTTTTGCCTGGATTGGCGAACTAAATGCAAGGTGCACCAATTTTAAACTTCAGTATTTCTTATCTATTTATTTTATGCAATCTTTTTACCAGTTGCTTAAATTTCGGATAACAGGTATTTTACTGAACAACAAAAAGATGCAGACCCAACACTGACCCGTGGAAAACCACGAGCAACTTGCAGCCAACCAGAGTATGATCCCTGTATTCAGACACTACCCATTGTACCATGGCATTTATCGTGTTAAGTAGCCTTGTGGGCAGTACTGTCAAATGCCTTCTAAAAATTCAAACACAATGCCCACTACATCTCCCTTATCCAGCCTGCTGGTCACCAAGAAATTTCAAAAAGGTTTGTTAAGCAAGACTTTTCCTTAAGGAAACCATGATGGCTTTGGCCTATCTTGTAACCACACTCCAACATCTTCCCAACCACTGACGGCAGGCTAACTGATCTATAATTTCCTTTCTGTTGCCTCCTTCCCTTCTTGAATAGTGGATGACATTTGTGATTTTCCAGTCTTCTGGGACCCTGCAATACCCTTCGATATCAGGCAAACAGTTAATTTCTTCCACAGTGAAGACTGATATATGGTACTTATTTAGTTCCTCTGCCATCTCCTTGATTCCCAACATTATTTCTCCAGCATCTTTCTTGTGGCTCTACATCTACTTTCACCTCCATATATTCAGTACAATTCTGATTATCCGAGATCAGATTATCCAAAATCCTCAGTTATCCAAAATTTTTCTGGACCTGGAAGTGATGTCTCTTTGGCTCCAAAATTTTTTTCAGATAATCGAGGATCAGAAAAATCAGAAATTTTCATTTAACAGAAAAATTTTGAAGCCGAAATAATGTCATTTCACCGCCAAAAAATTTTGGATAAATGAGGATATTTGAAACAATCAGAAATCCTCAAGTTACCTGAAAATTTTTCAGAGCCAAACTGACATCACAGATTGAAAAAAAAAATTTGGAAGTTTGGAAAAACCAGAGTAGAATTGAGTTTTTGGTGTTGGATTTATCTTATTTTGTTCAAGTTGCCTTTTGGTGAGAATTAAACATTATTTCATGCTTAAAAAGCCTTCCCTTGTTTGTTGTTGTTACAAGTGTTTGCTGTTGCCACTGGGTGTTTTTAAAAAATGATCAATTATCCGAAAATATAATTTATCCAAAATAGGCCCGGTCCTGACCATTTTGGATAATCAGGGGTTGTACTGTGTATGATCCTTTTTGTATCCCCTTTGATATTATTTGCCAGCCTACTTTCATTCATCTCCCTCCTTATGAGTTTTTTGTTATCTTCTACAAGCTTTTTTCAAAACTTCCCAAACCTACATCTTCCCACTAATTTTCTTCCTTGTCTGCCCTCTTTTACGTTGGCTTTGACTTTCCTTATCAGCCACTTGAATATTATCCATTTGAATATTTCCACTTTTTTTGGAATGTATTTCTCCTGCACCTTCCTCATTTCCTGCAGAAACTCCATCCATTGCTGCTCTGCCATCTTCCCTTTTAGTAACCCTTTCAATTTACATTGTCATTCTTCTCTCATGCCAGTGTAATTTCTTTAACTCTACTGAGGGTTATGTTAGATAGTGAGGTGGAGATAGATAACGACATGCAAGGACTGCATGTATAGACAAGAATCAAAGGTTTGTACGTGATAGAAAGATAGAAATGTTCTTGGGTGTATTTATTTAAATACAAGGAGTATTTTCAGACAGGGCGTGGATTGGCATGTGGGATTACGACATTATTAGTATTAGTGAGACTTGGGCAGGACTGGCAGCTCAATGTTCCGGGGTTCTGTTGTTTCAGATATGATAAGGGGGAGGGAAGAAAGGGGGAGGAGTGGCATTGCTAGTCAGTGAAATTATCACAGTTGTGCTTAGACAGACCAGCCTAGAGGGCTTGTCTACAGAGGCCATATGGGTGGGGCTGAGAAACGGGAAAGGTGTGACCACATTTAGATTTGTATTACAAGTTCCCCAAAAGTCAGAAAATTGGAGGAGGAAATCTGTAGAGAGATAGCAGACTGATGTAAGAAACAGAAACTTGTGATGCTAGGAGATTTAAACTTTTCACATATTGACTGGGACTCTAATACTGTAAAAATGGCTTGGAGTCAAATGTGTCAAATATGTAGAGATTCCAACGAGAGAGGATGATCTCCTATTTGGGAACCAGACAGGTCAGGTATCAGTGAACATTTTGGGTCCAGTGAACATAATGTCATTAGTTTCAAGTTAATTATGGATAAGGATAGGTCTGGTCCTCGAGTTCAGATACTAAATTAGAGAAAGGCCAATTTTGTGGAAAAGAGCTAGGAGTGGATTGGGATAATTTGTTTTCTGGCAAGGATGTGCTCAGTCAGTGGAAGGCCTTCAAAGGTGAAATTTTGAGTGGAGAGTTTGCATGTTCCTATCAGGATTAAAGGCAAATTTAACAGGTATAGGGATATTAGTAATCTAGTAAAGAGGAAGAGTGGTGTATAGCAAATATAGGCAACAAGGTGCATATGAGGTACTGGAAGAGTATAGAAAATACTTTATGAAATTAGGAAGGCAAAAAGAAGTTGCTTTCGCAGATAATGTGAAGGTAAACCCAAAGGGTTTCTACAAATATGTTAGGAGTAAAAGAGCATTAAGGGACAAAATTGATCCCCTAGAAGCTCAGAGTGGTTGTCTGTGTGTGGAGCCTAATGAAATGGGGGAAGACTTTAAACAGTTTTTTTGCATCAGGAAATTGGCATGGAACGTATAGAGATTAAAGAGGAGGTGCTTGCTCACTGTGTATAAAGGTAGATAAATCCACTGGGCCTGACGTGATAGTGTAGAAATTGCAGGGGCCCTGGCAGAAATATTTAACGTGTCCTTAGTCATGGGTGAGCTGCCGGAGGATTGGAGGATAGCTCATGTGGTTCTGCTGTTTAAAAAAGGCTCAAAAATTAAACCAGGAAATTGTAGGCCAGTGAGTCTGATGTCAGTAGTAGGTAAATTATTGGAAGGTGTTCTGAGAGATTGGATATACAAGTCAGCCAAGGGCTGATTAAGGATGGTCAGCATGGCTTTGTGAGTGGTAGGTTGTGTTTAACGAATCTTGAGTTTTTTTGAGGTTACCAAGAAAGTAGATGGAGAAAAGGCTGTGGATGTTGTCTACCTGGCCTTTAGTAAGGCCTTTGACAAAGTCCCACATGGGACGCTAGTTCAGAAGGTTGTAAAATGGATTTGAAATTGGCTGAATGGTAGAAGACAGTAGTAGTGGATGACTACTTCTCAGACCGGAGGCCTGTGACCTGTGGTGTGCCTCAGGGATCGGTGCTGGGACCATTGTTGTTTGTTGTCTATATCAATGATCTGGATGATAATGTGGGAAATTGCATCAGCAAGTTTGCTGATGACACTAAGATTGGAGGCGTTGTGGACAGCGAGGAAAACTTTCAAAGCTTGCAGAGGGATCTAGACCAACTGGAAAAATGGGCCAGAAAATGGCAGATGGAATTTATTGCAGACAAGTGCAAGGCGTGGCATTTTGGAAGGACATATGTAGTTAATGGTAGGGCACTGAGGAGTGTGGAGGACCAAAGGGATCTGGGAATACAGATATAATTCCCTGAAAGTGGCGTCAGAGGTAGACAGGGTTATAAAGAAAACTTTTGGTATCTTGGCCTTCATAAATCAAAGAAATAAGTACAGGAGTTGGGATGTTATAGTGAGGTTGTACAAGTCATTGGTGAGGCCTAATTTGAAGTATTGTGTGCAGTTCTGGTTGCTAAACTACAGGAAGAACACCAGCAAGATCAAAAGAGTGCAGAGATTTACTCAGATGTTGCTGGGTCTTCAGGAGTTGAGTTACAGGGAAAGATTAAACAGGTTAGGACTTTATCAAATCTTCCCTCATTCTTCCACAATCCAAGGAATAGAGGTTTACAAAATTATGAGAGGTATAGAGAGAGTATTTACTACTTGTATTTACAAGTAGGCTCTTTCAATGAGGTTAGGAGAGATAAATGTAAGAGGACATGGGTTTAGGGTGAAAGGTTTAGGGGGAACTTCTTTACTCAGAGAGTGGTGGAAGAAAATAAAAAATTTAAAAAAAAAGAGAGAGTGGTGGAAGTTTGGAGTGAGCTGCCATTTGACATGGTAAATGCGGGCCAACTCATGTTTTAAGAATAAATTGGATAGAGACATGGATGGGACAGGTCCGGAAGGTTATTGAAAGGGTACAAGTCAGTAGGATTAGCAGAATGTTTTGGCACAAACTAGAAGGGCCAAATGGCCTATTTTCTGTGCTGTTGTTTTCTAAGGTTCTATGGAAATACCAACACATCTGATTTTAGTTTCTCTTTGTTAAATCTCAAATTGAACTCAATCATATTGTGATCACCGTCCCTTAATGACTCCAAGCTCTCCAATCACCTCTGGTGCATTACCCAACACCCAGTGCAGCCAATTCCCCAGTGGGCTCATCAACAAGCTGCTCCAAAAAGCCATCTTGTAGGCCTTCTAGGAATTCTCTGAAGATCCAGTCCCAACCTGATTTTCCCAATCTACTTGCATGTTCAAATTGCTTCTTTTGACACACCTTTTCTATTTGCTGTTGTAATTTGTTATTCACATTCCGGCTACTGTTTAGAGGCTTGAATATAATTGGATAGGACAAATGATAGGTCTGGCTGAGATTCTAGGAGAAAGGCCAACTTTGAGGAAATGAGAAATATCTAGAAAGAATGGATTGGGACCAGTTATTTTCTGGCAAAGCTGTGCTGGGTAAGCATGAGGTCTTCAAAGGTGAAATTTTGCAAGTACATGATTAAAAGCAAAGTTAACAGGCACAGGGAACATTGGTTTGAGGAATATTGGGGTTCCAGTTAAAAGTGTATGGAAGAGATAGGCAACAAGAAGCAAATAAGGTAACTGGGTATAAAAAAAATGCAAGAGTAAAACAAAGTAATCAGGGGTGCTTAAAAAAACAAACAGGTTTTGGCAGACGAGGTAAGAGAAAATCCCAAGAGCTTCTGCAGGTATATCAAGAGCAAAAGGATAGCGAGGAACAAATTTGGGACCCTTGGAAAAATTAGTGGTTGACTATGTATGGAGCCAAAATAGATGGAGATTTTAAATGTGTTTTTCTTTGCAGGAAACTGGTAGAGTTGATGGAAGTGAGGCAAACAAGCAGTGAGGCTAATGGAATCTACAGATTAAAGAGGAGGTGCTTGCTGTCCCAAAAAAATGGGTGGATATATCCTCTGGAACTGATAAGGTATTCCTTTGGACCATGAGAAACTAGTGTAGAAATGGCTGGGGACCTGGCAGATATATTTAACATCATTAGCCACTGGTGAGGTGCCAGAGAATTGGAGGATATCTTATATTGTTCCATTTTAAAAAAGGCACTAAAAATAAATTCAGGATATTTTAGGCCAATAAACCTGATATCAGTGGCAGGCAAGTTATTGGAAGGTATTCTTAGAGATCAGGTATATTTGGATATCAGGGAGTGATCATGGATAGTCAAAATGACTTTGTGCATGGTAGGTTGTGCTTAACCATTCTTGTAAAGTTGAAGGAAAACCCGTGGATGAGTCTACAGCCTTAGTAAGGTCTTTGACAAGGTCTCTCATGGGAAGTTAGTCAGGAATGTTCAGTCCCTCACTGTTCATGGTAAGGTAGTAAACTGGATGAGACATTGGTTTTATCGGAGAAACCAGAGAGCAGTAGCAAATGATTGCCTTTCAGACTGGTGGCCTGCGACTAGTGATGTGCCTCAGGGATTGCTGCTGGGTCCACTATTTCTGATCTATATCAATGATCTGGATGATAATGTTGTAAATTGGATCAGCAAGTTTGCAGATGATATGAAGATTGTGGCGTTGTAGACAGCAAGGAAAGCTTTCAAAGTTTGCAGAGGGATCTGGGCAAGCTGGAATAATGGGTTGAAAAATGGCAGATGGAATTTATTGCAGACGAAAATGAGGAGTTGCACTTTGGAAGGACAAACCAAGGTAGGACATGCAGTGAACAGTAGGGCTCAGAGGATTGTGGTAGAACAGAGGGATCTGGGAATACAGATACAGGCAGTCACCAGGTTACGAATGAGTTCCGTTATCTGGGTCTGTCCATAAGCTGAATTTGTAAGGTGAAACAGGTACTTAATGTTCTTATTTAGCATTCATGAGGTAACATTATATGCCAATTAGAGTTATAATTATGCACATGCCCCAAATGGGGAAAAGTCCATTCGTGAGTAGGAGTTGTTCATAACCTGGACACTGCCTGTAAATAATTGACTGAAAGTGGTGTTACAGGTAGGGCTGTAACAGGAGCTTTTGGCACATTGGATGACAAACTATTGAATAGAGATGGGATTTCATAAGTTTTGTCTTATATTCAGTCTTTCAAACTCTCCCTTGAAACTGTGCCGACAACAAGAACAATCCGAGAATCGGTTTCATGTCTGTTTGAATAATATGAATAATTTCTTTCTTTTGGATGGTGTTTTCTCAATATATCAATTATTTTCACATCATGCATTGAATTTAATGTAAATTTGGCTGCTTTACTTTTTTGTAGTAGTCTTCCCAGTATTAGCTATTGATGGGTCAAAGTTAAAACTATTAAAGTCTCCCCCTAGTAAGGTATGTCCCTGTGTGTCTGCTATCATTAAAAATGTCCTGCATAAATTCCTGGTCATCTTCATTAGGTGCATAAATGCTCAACAAGTTCCAAGATTCTGAATAAATCTGGCACATCATCATTACGTATCTACCCACTGGGTCTGTCGTTACTTTCTTTATCTTAATTGGAAAATTCTTATCAACTAATATAGCTACCCCCCTGGTTTTTGAACTGGATGATGATGCAACTACATGGCCGACCCAGTCTCTCTTCAGTTTGAGATGTTCTAACTCAGTTAAGCGTGTTTCTTGTATGAATGCTATGTCTATTTTCTCTTTTTTAAGTAGTGTCTTAATTTGATAGTGAATTCCATTAATATTAATAATTATATATTTCGATGTATTCATCTTAATCCATTTTCACCTCTATTCCACCTCTTCAACCCCCTTCTCCCTTCGTCTAAAATCACTTTAGATTATTCTTACTCTTTACTATACGCGACGGCACAATTAGTAGGAAAATTTTTAAAAACTATGAAAAGATTAAAGAATAATATTAAAGAAAATAATATTAAATCCCCCTTTAATGAGTTCTCCTTGCTACCTCGTAAGACAACCACAACTCCCTTTTCTTTGTGGGTTGCGGTGTATATCGCAAATGTCAACAGTTTTCGCAGTGGACAGATCCTCCTCCTTCCCCCAGAGAAATCGCTATGTATTATTCTTAAAAATATAATGAAGCATTTTTTTCTTAAACATCTATAATCAAACTATTAACATTCAAACTTATTTATATACATTATTTTAACAGTCCTTTTATTATTTCCTTTACTCTTGTTGTTTATTTGGCAATTGACCTGAAAAATGACTGGCTTCTTCTGCATCTGAAAACAGTCTATTTTGCCCACCAGGGATGAACATCTTCAACACTGCTGGATGTTGTAACACAAAGTTGTAACCTTTCCTCCATAGTAGTTTTTGTTAAGTTAAAGGCATTGGTGAGCAGTTTTGGTCACCTAAATACAGGAAAGAAACAAGATTGAAAAAGTGCAGAGAAGACTTGAGGTTCCCAGGACTTGAAGAACTGAGTTACAATGTTGAACAAGTTAGAATTTTTTTTCCCTGAAGCATAGAAAATTAAGGGGAAATTTCATACAGGAAAACAAAATTATGATTATAGACAAACTAAATACAATCAGGCTTTTACAACTGAGGTTAGGTGGAAAAAAACTAGAGGACATGGGTTAACGTTGCAAGAGGAAAATTTTAACATGAAGTATTGGAAGGAACTTTACACAGAAAGTTATATGGAACGAGCTGCTAGCTGAATTGGCGAAAGGCTCAATTTTGACTAAAGAAAAATTTGAGCAGGTATATGGAGGGAGGGGCATGGAGGGACATGATCCACGTGCAGGTCAGTGAGGCGAGGCAGAATAGTTTGAGACATCTGTAAGGGTCAAAGGGTCTATTTTTGACCTGCAGGGTTCTATAGTTCTACCAGCCTCCACCAATAACTCCACCTTCTACAGAGGATAGTAGAAAGTCCACATTTCAGGCTGAAACCCTCATCAACTGTTCATGTTTCTTCAGATTCTGCATGACCTGTGAGCTCCTCCAGTAGTTTTGTTTTGCTCTGTAATCAAGCACCTTATATAAATGCTTTTAATAAAGATGGTCACAAAATCATATTACAATTTTAAAAAAATGACCTGTTTGACCACCAATGTTATCTAACATTCTACTCCAGGCCTATGCCTTGAATCTTAAACAGCCTCCAAAACAAAGATCCTGCTGGTGCACAAAATTGATGTAATCAAAGCAAAGATTAGAAACATAGGCAGTGGACCTGCAATTCACTTGGAGGGCAATTTTTAAAAAGGTTACACTGAGCAGGTTATTTCGAGTGAAGTAGCAATTAACTCAATCACACCCAAGTTACATGCACCTCCTTCACTATCTGCAACAAGTGGAATGCAGGCAGAAAATTTGGCATTTCTCAACCACTTCACAACACCCAATAGTCTCACATCTATTTAAATATGGGTGATAGAAAGTGACGACCCATTATTCTTATTCCTCCGATTAATCAATGCTTTACTGCATCACCTCCAGTATCGGGTGTGGTGAAGGAAGAGAATGAGCCAGTAAGTAGTAAGCTGCCAGAAATTCTTGGGTGAGGGAACATGCATGAAAGGAAATGAAAGGTTATTTATCCAAAATAACAAATGTATGTTGTCAGACCTGCTGAACAGCTCCTGTGTAGGTTTTAGCCCTTAGGTGTGTGAATTGACACACTTAATAGACTAATGTAGTGCACAGAACAGCAGTCTGGGTCCCTTCAGCTCACAATGTTGCAACCGATCTAAACCTGCCCCAGCATCAATCTAACTCCAAACTTCATGGCCCATTATCCACTTTTCCTTACTATATTTGCCTTTCTAAATCTTTTGCATGTCCCTATTGTACCAGCCTCCACCACCAACCTAAGCACTGCATTCACGCAACATCTCCAAAAAAGACTCACCTCAGACCTATCCCCTACTTCCTCCAATTATCTGAAACAGATGTCCTCTGGGAAATGTTGCTGGCCATCCACCTTATCTGTACCACTCAATCTTGTACTCTAAATTCTCTCACGAGTTTCCACATGCTTCCTATAATGGGGAAACCAGAAGTGAACTAACAATATTCCAAGTGTGGTCTAACTGGTTTTAGTGAGCTCTAACATTACCTTGAAGCTTTTGAACTCAATCCCCAAACTAATGAAAGCATCAACACCATTACCATCCCATCAACTTGCACAAGATTGAAGGACCAATGGGCGTGAACCACAGATCCGTTCCTCCATACTGTTAATAATCCTGCAATTAACCTTCAAATTCGCTCTTCCGAAGTGCATCACTTCAATTTTCCTGATTGAATGCAATCTGCCATTTCTCCATTTTTTTAATACAATTTTTTTTATTTAGTACTTCACCGTGGAACCAAGTCAATAATATATACAAATATTCAGTATTAATATATACAGTAACATTTTCATTTCCCCCCCCATCCCCTATAACTTAAAGAAATAAAAGGAAAAGGAAGAAATAAACGATTGAAGAAAACAAGAAAATGTGTCATCCAATATTTCATATTTAATTATTTTCATAATTGAAACTTATCACATCAAGAGATGGGGGTCTGAAATTGGCAGTTTCTAATAAACTCTATGTTTGGTTCCCAAATTTGTTTTTTTACATTGTAGGTTCATTTCTTTGTACCATTGTTGATTTTTAAGGTTGCTTCCATTTTCCAAGTTATCATTATGCACTTTTTTGCTTTTGCAAGCACAATCATAATAAATTTTTTGTTTAAAACCCCGTCCAATTTTACACCTAATTCTTTATCTTTTATGTTGTTTAACATGAAAATTTATGAGTCGTTTGGTATCCTATATTTGTAATTTTATTTATTAGGTTTGAATCTCCTAAAAGGTTTTCACTTATGTACATTTTCAAATTATGTGTATTGTTGTTCCAATTTCTTGTTTACAACGGAAGCATCTGTCCGATATTGTTGGATTCCATTCTTAACTTTTGAGGTGTAACATATAGTCTATGGAGCCAATTGTATTGTACCATACAAAACCGAGTATTTATAGTATTTATCATGGTAGCTGCACCTAATTCCTTCCATGTTTCATTCTTTATTCGTATATTTAAATCTTTTTCCCAACCCTGATATCGCATCATTTTCCTTGTATTGCGATTTGCTAATTTGTTTGTGATAATTTTTTTTTAAACTATCTCAGTGTCTGTAATTAAGTATTCATAGCAGTTAGTTCCCAACTTCTTTCAAATAAGTTTTCAGCTGATATGAAAATACAGTACCATGTGATATCCCATATCAATTAATTATTTTCCAAAAAGTAATCTTTTAATTCCTTTTCATGCCCATTCCTTAAAAAAAGAGATCGTCTATTGCAAAAATTTTGCATTAACATTTTTGGTATTTGATAATTTATAATCTTTTGTTCCAGATGTATTCTCTTCTATATTTTTAGTATATGATGTAGTATTGGTAGATCGTTATGTTGCACCAGTTTCTCATCCCATTTATAGAATAAATGTTCAGGGATCTTTTCTTCTAATTTACATAATCTATCTTGAGCCAAGCCAGTTTTTCTCCTGTCTGATTAAAAATCTAATATCTTAACTGTGCTGCCCTGCAATAGTTTGAAATTTGGTAGCTGCAATCCCCATGTTAATTTTTCCAAAGCCACTCTTGAATTTTTACCCTTGCGTAGAAATTTTATTTGTTTAATTTCATAAAAAATTCCCATCAAGGGAATCGGTAGCGTCTGGAACAGGTATTGTAGCCGTGGAAATACATTCATCTTGATGCAATTTACTCTTCCTATTAGAGTTAGTGGTAAATCTTTCCATTTTTCTTAATCTTCCTGTATTTTCTTTATTAACAGTTGGTAATTTAATTTATACAAATGATTTAAATTATTATCCATCCTGATACCCAAGTAACACATGGCTTATAATTGTCATTTAAAAGGGGTTCTCTTTTACATTTTGTGTAATCGACCATTTATTGGCAGCACCTCATTTTTATCAATATTAACCTTGTATCCTGATATTTCCCCATATTCTTTCAATTTTGTATATAACCTTTTTATTGATTTATCTGGGTCTGTTAAATATACTATCAAATCCATATTCGCTTGGTGCTTTATTATTTGGTAATGTCATTAGTGTATCATGGATTTCTGTAATTGTCAAGGGCTTTAGTAATTTATTTTGATCTTCCCATTGTAATTGAGGTAATTCAATGTTTGACAGAAATTCATCTATTTTGTCATTCATCCCTAGGTTTTTGGTTTGATACATTTGCTTATAACATTTTTTTAAATTTCCATTGATCTCTAACGTGTTATACGAGATCTGTTTATCCTCCTTCCTTGTTGCTATGATGGTCCTTGTTGATTGTTCTGTTTTTAGTTGCCAAGCCAAAATTTTGTGGGTTTTCTCTCCTAATTCATAATATCTTTGCTTTGTTTTCATAATTTTCTCCACTTGGTATGTTTGCAACATATATTTTAAATTTTTTTCTCTGTCAATTCTCTTTCTCTATATCTTCGCTTCGCATTAAATCTTTCTCTATAGTTTCTATCTATTTTTCCAACTGCTCTATTTCCCGATTATATTCTTTTTTAATCTTGGTCATGTAACTAATTATTTGTCCCCTAATGAAAGCCTTCATTGCATCCCATAATATAAATTTGGTCTGTTACAGAATTTGCATTCATCTTGAAATATATTTTTATTTGTTGTTCTATGTATTCCCAAACGTCTTGCCTCCATCTATATGTTTTCAGCGGAATATCCTCTAAAGTAATTGTCAATAACAAAGTCGAGTGGTCTGAAAAAAGTCTGGTCTTAATTTCAGTCTTTTGAACTCTCCCTTGAATCTGTGCCAACAACAAGAACATATCAATCCTAGAATAGGTTTTATGTCCGTTTGAATAATATGAATAATCTCTTTCTTTTGGATGTTTTCTCAATATATCAATTTTCATATCATGCATTGAATTTAATGTAAATTTGGCTCCACAATCCTCAAAATTTAGAATGTCTTGTACAACTTCAACATAACATCCCGATTCTAATTAATTTGATGTATGGTGGCCAATGTGCCAAAAACTCTTTACAACCCACTGCAGATGCCTATGTTTATCATGCAAGACAACCCTGGGTTGACCTGCCAAAGTGCAGCACCTAGTACGAATTTCATTTTCCCATTTTCTAGCTGGTCCACATCCCACTCTTTGCTTTGAAAGCTTCATCACTGACCACTACACCTCAAAGCTAATTGTTATATGGAAACTATGAGCCAACTGACCAAATTACTACCTATTTCACTAACAAAGTTAACATCTCCCTTTGTTGCACCACAAAAAGTACAGTCTGCACTATGGACTTGTTTCTTGCATGAATATTAATCAACTATCTAATGAATTAAGATACCTATCAGATTTTTATCAAACAAGGGAAAAACCAGACTGGACCAGATTAGAGCTAGATACTATATAAGTGGGATGAAAAGCTGATGCAACATAGGAATTCACCAGTACTGCACTATCTGTTCAACATTTGGAAGAAGATTCACGTAGAAAGGAAAAAAAAACAAATTATCAACTACCAAAATATTGACGCAAAATCAACTAATCCCCTTCACAATAGATAACATTTCCTTTAGAGAATGGGAGAGAAAAGGGATCAAAAGAATAGAAAATTGATTTTCGGGAAATAAATTATTATCTTTTGAACAAATGAAGGACAAATATGGTACAACTCACGGTATAAAGTTTGCATTCCACTAACTGAAAACCTAC
Source organism: Narcine bancroftii (assembly GCF_036971445.1). NCBI lineage: Eukaryota > Metazoa > Chordata > Chondrichthyes > Torpediniformes > Narcinidae > Narcine > Narcine bancroftii. The sequence goes on from NC_091474.1 coordinate 30,829,452, forward strand.
TTGAAGGACAAATTGGGAAGTAGACTGAGGTTACCAGAAGGAAGCAATTTTGAATATGAGAACGAGGAAACAAGCTATAAACCCAAACAAAAATGGGAACAAGATCTAAACAAAGATAAAGAATGAAACATGGGAAAAGTTATGCTCTGGAACTATGAGAAATACAATAAACTATCTAATGAATTTATTTATCTTTAATTAAAAGCATACTATTGTTTTTTTCTGATGTGCCTGCCCAGCAGAGTATTGGTGCATGCATTCATTGTACAATGCACAACAATGAAAATCAAACACTATTTAGTTGTGAAGTGGCTCCTCTTCAGAATTCAGCATTTCACTCTTACCTTCCATAGCAGCTTGAAGAGCATTGATGGGGTCAACCTCTGTCACAATAACTCTTGCTCCAAAATTTCGAAGAGCTTGCACACAACCCTTGCCCACATCACCATATCCTGCCACCACTGCCACCTTCCCAGCTATCATGACATCTGTAGCACGCTTGATGCCATCAATAAGCGATTCTCTGCATCCATAAAGATTATCAAATTTGCTCTGAAGAAAGAACAAGAGACAAGATAAATAACTGATTCCATATCCTTCATTCCAGACTTTCCAAAACAACTGTGCAGTCATACAGCATGGAAACAGGTCCCTCAGCCCAACTAACCATCATTCAACAAAATGTCCCACTTGCCTGTGTTTGGCCCATATCCCTCAAAATGCATCCAATTTTTAAAATAATTTTTCAATATTACCTGCCTCAACCACATGCTCTGGTAGCCCATTCCATGCACCCACCACCTTCTAGGTGAAAAAAAATCCTTCAGGTTCCTACTGAATCCCTTGTTGAATGATAAAGGCTGCAACATGTGCTTGAAGGCAGGAGGTTGCCTATACATTCGATACATTGTGCATCCTTGGATATTCAGCTCCCAATGACATCCATCCTTTAGCCATGACTCCATGATAGCCACAACATTATATCTGATAACCTTTTCATTCCCACTGATCAGACTTTAATTCAGAAACATCCCTTCACCACTGCCCTCTGTCTTTTGTGGTCAAGCCATTTTTTATTCCATGTATTTTAATTTTGTTGATGAGCCATCCATGAAGGACCTAGATACTTATATAGTACCTAGCTCTAATCTGGAAGCCCTAGATGAATATGTTGCTTCTGTATTCACCAGAGAAAAAGACCGTGGTCATGGTGAGGTCAGAATGGAACACGCTTATGCGTTGGATCATGTTGAGATTTATAATTGATAAGTTACCAAGTCCAGATAAGATATCCACCCCCCCAGGTTGCTATGGGAAGGGAGGGAAGAGTCTGCTGGGGCGTTGGCAATGATCTTTACATCCTCCTTGGTGCTGGAGGATAGGGGAATGGAAAATGTGTTCCCTTTCTTTAAAAGGATAATAGGGAGAATATTGGGAATTGAAGATCAGTGAAAATTACATCAGTGGTGGGCAAAATATTGGAGAGGATACACAAGGACAGGATTTATGAGCATTTAAAGAAGTGCAGTCTTCTCGGGGATAGTAACAAGGGTTAGTGGATAGCCAAAGTGCACCAGAAACTACAATTAACTTCATTCAAGCATTGGATATTTTCAGCTGAAGGTGCAAACATAACACATTACATGGCTATTCACCAATGATTTTCCCTGCCGAACCAATTCAAATAGGTTTTCTTCAGCCTTCCTCAGTCTCATATACCGGGAATGTTCCAGAGTCAATGAAATTTTGCAACAAAACCCATTTGATATACCTGTCAGATCGCTGAGTGCAGGGGATTGGTCAACTTCATTTCTTTAACTTGCCCAATCTACAGCAGAATTGGGCCCTGTGATATACCATCATGCAAGTTGGAAATGTGCTTCCAGCTGCTGCTCCCACATGACTGAAATGAATAGCTGGAGTTTTGGATGGATCCAGATGGAGGAACAGAAGACGGGGAGTTATTGTGCAATGGGATTCCATTTTCAGGGGAGCAATTGTTATTGCAAATGAAATTCTGAAAGACTCCAACAGACTATGGGAAAAAAAAGCTTATTAGGGATAGTTGGCATGGGTTTAAATCAATTGTTTTTATTAAAGGACATGAAAAAAATTTGGGTAGGGATGCAGATGGACATTAGTAAGACATTTGAATAGGTCCTTCGTGGATGGCTCATCAACAAAATTAAAATACATGGAATAAAAAATGACTTGACCACAAAAGACATAGGGCAGTGGTGAAGGGATGTTTCTGAATTAAAGTCTGATCAGTGGGAATGAAAAGGTTATCAGATATAACGTTGTGGCTATCATGTTGTCATGGCTAAAGGATGGATGTCATTGGGAGCTGAATATCCAAGGATGCACAATGTATCGAATGTATAGGCAGGTAAGCAGAGAGGGTGGTGTGGGACTGTTGGCAAGGAATAACACCAAATCATCAGAAAGAGGTGACATAGGATCAGAAGATAAAGAATCGTTGTGGGTTGTTAAAAATGACAAGAGTAAAAATACACTGTTGGCAGTTATATATAGTCCTCTAAACACTAGCCAGGATGTTAATTTAGACATACAGCATAGAAAAGGCCATTTTGGCCCACGAGCCCGTGCTGCCCAATTTACACCCAATCTAGACCCCTGGTACATTTTGAACAGTGGGAGGAAACTGGAACCCCTGGAGAAAACCCACGCAGACAAGGGGAGAATGTACAAACTCCTTCCAGACAACACGGGATTCAAACCCCAGTCCTGGTTGCTAGCGCTGTAAAGGCATTGCGCTAACCACTATGTCAACCATATCACCCTAACATGTGGACAACAAATTACAAGAGCAAATAGAAAAGGCATGTCAGAAGGGCAATGTTATAGTAATCTTGGTGGATTTTAACAGACAAATAGATTAGGAAAACCAGGTTGGGTCTGGATCTCAACAGATAGAATTTGTAGAAATCCTAAAAGATGGTTTTTTAAGAACAGCCTGGATGGGGGATCAAGTAATAAACCAGAGTTGATCAGAGACTTAAAGGTAAGGGAACCCTTTGGAGGCACTGATCATAACATGATAGAATTTGCCCTTCAGTTTGAGGGAGAGAAACTAAAATCAGAGATGTCTGTATACTAGTGGAATAAAGGAAACTACAGAGGTATGAGAGGGGAAATGCAATGTTGGCATTCATTTCAAGAGGAATAGGATATTAGAGCAGGGATGGGAATGTTGAGGCTGAAGAAGGCACTTCTGAGGCCTTACTTGGGAGTACAGAACAGAGTTTTATGCTCTTCATTTCAGGAAGTATGTTCTGGCAATGGAAAGGGTTATTGACGATTCACAAGCATGATTCCTGGAATGAAGGGATTAGCATATGAGAAATTTTTGATGGTTCTTGGAGTTCAGAATAATGAGAGGGGAACTGAGAAATACTTTAAACGTTGAAATGTCTGGACAGAGTAGATGTGACAAAGCTGTTTCCCATGGTCGGGGAGTCAAGGACAAGAGGGCACAACTTCTGAAGCTCTGAAATTTGCTGCTACGGGCAACTGTGTAGGCCAGATTGTTGGGCATATTTAAGGCAGAGATTAAAATTTATCTGAATATCAAAGGCTATGGGGAGAAGCAAGGGGAGTGGGCCTGAATGGGAAAATGGATCAGCTCAAGATGTAATAGCAGAGTGGACTGGCTGGCCGAATGGTCTTTTTCTGAGCATCTCCTCTCTGGTCATCCTTCAGTTTTTCATATGCAGGGCATGCCATAGAGTTTTACTTCATCTTACTTGCCAAAGTCTTTTCATTCCCCCTTGTGCCTCTCTCAAGACACTTCTGAAAATCCTTCCTAGCTACCTGACTCTCATGAGCCCTTGAGTTTTGCTTCTTAAACCTTATTTTCTTTGACCTCTTTTAACTAGTTATTCCACCCCTTATCCCCCCCTACAGTCACTCAGCCATTTAATAATCAGAACATAAACACTTTTGGTTAAGTTAATGAATGATAGCATAACTGCAGGACAATTTTCCTAAAGTACTTTTAAAAAATTGAGTCACTTGTCTCTTCTAACCTGATCTGGGTTATCTGCCTTCCCTTCTTGGGTACCAGAAGGTGGAAGTAAACAACCCTCGACCTCTTAGCAAAATAAACTCAAGCAAGACCACAAATCTAGATAACTCCAGCTTTAATTGAAATGTAGATTGTGCCACGGAACACAGCAGCACAGAAACAACCCAATTAGTCTTGCCGTCTGTTGTTCCGCCTAGTCCCATTGACCTGCACCCAAAGCACAGCCCTCCATAGCCCACCCATCCATGAACTTGTCAAATTTTTCTTCATAGTCAAAATTGAGCCCACATAAACCACTTCAGCTTGATCCACACTCACTCACTGTGTCAAGTTCTCTCTCAGGCTTCCTTTAACATTTCACCTTGCACCCTTAACCTATGCCCTTCAACTCTCAACCAATCTTAATTTAAAAAGCCTGCTTGTATTTACTCAATCTATACCCTTCAATTTTGTGTATCTCCATCAAAACTCTCCTCATTCTCCAAAACTCCAGGGAATATCCTAAACTGTTTAACCTTTCCCTTTTACTCAGTTCCTCAAGCTCTGGCAACATACTCAAATTTACTGTAATCTTCCCTGGAGTTACATGACCAAATTGCACACAATACTCCAAATTTGGTTGTGTACAACTTCATAATATCCCAACACCTCAATTCAATACTTGGATACCTGAACAGCAACATGCCAAATACTCTCTTTACAAACTCATCTACCTGTGATGCCACATTCAGGGAATTGTATATCTGTTTTCCAAGATCCCTCTTTTCAACTGCACTATTCAGTACCCTTACTATTAACCATGGATGTCATACCATGCTTAAACCCTTTTCAAGAACAACACTTACACTAGTCTGCATCAAATTCCACCTGCCATTTAGCAGCCCATTTTTTACAGATCTCATAGATCTCTTTCGGATCCATTCACTGTTGATCACATCTTAAAGGGGACCAATTTTGTCCCTTTACTCTAAATAAATCTGTAGAAGCATGGAATTCTCCTTTGTCTGCCAAAGCAATCTTATTTTTTAGCCCTCCTGATTTACTAAAGTTTTTTTTCCCTCCTCATTTGCTCCTTGTTGCCTATACTGCTTTATATCTTTCTTAACCAGATCCTCAATATCTCTCAAAAACTAAGGTTTCCTCTGCCTATCAACTTCGCCTTTTACTGACAGAAACATACAAAATCTACAATCAAAAATGTCACCTGTGAATTCCTCCCATTCACCACGCACATTCTTGTCAGAAAACAACATCCTAATCTACACTTAGGGTTAGGTCTTTACTTCCCTCAAAATTGGCCTCTCACCAATTTAGAATCTCAACCAGAGGACCAGACCTTTCCCCAAATTATAATTGTGTTGAAACTCATGGCATTATGATTACTAGACTCAAAGGGTTCCCCTGCACATACTACAGTCACCTGTCTCATCTCATTCCCTGACAAGAGATCCAGTTTTGCACTCTCTCCTGTTGGGATGACTTGATATTGATTCATAAAACTTTCCTGTACATATCTAACAAACTAACCTTTTAGAGTATGCGAGTCCCAGTCAATATGTGCAAAGTTAACCACCTACTATCACAGCTACGTTTCCCGCTGTTGTTCCCCTGAAGATTGCCTCTTTCAATTCCCACTATTGGATGGTCTATAATACAATACCATTAATATGGTCATACATTACCCAGTTCCACGCATGTAGTCTCAGTAAACAAGCCCTCTAGCCCATCCTGTCCGAGCACTGCTGTGACATTTTCCCTCACCAGTAATGTCACCAAATATATTGAATGTCATGGTTAATTGAGATGAAAATACTGCTTTATTCCAGCTTTCATTTATCCCAAGCTTTCCTTTCCATGACTGAAGCTCTGCCTGGACTGCATTTTCCTTCAGTAATATGCTAAGATAATTGATGATTACAGATATTTACAAGAATCTTTAATGAAATATCCAACTGTGTCTTAAGAGTTGAACATGAACTTTCATGGAATGTTACCTTAGTGACAGAGTCATTCACATTAATGGCAGGAACTTTGAGCATCTTATTCTGGTGCATCTTGCAGAGATTGTGGACTCCTGTTGTGGTTTCTTCAGAGATACCTTTGATGTCTGCAGATCAATAGGAATCAATAATGACCTCTCCCACTTGAGAACATTATGGTTAAAAAACACCATGAGGAACAATTAAGCAGGGCAAGCAGCTTGATCAATCACAACAATTGAAGAGTAGCAATCTTTATCCATGAGACAATTGCCAATATTCAATGATTCATTCCTTATCTGTCACTGCTCAAGAAAATGGACACCAAAGTCTTGCAATATATTGAATACAGTGTCTAGGCAAATAAGAGCCACTTGCTTGCAGTACCATTTACTTAAATCAAAAACCTCAAAGGTTACCAATAATTTTGGAAACAGGAGAGTAAACTTGGTCTGCACCTGCAGCTCTGCCCTATTCCAAAACATTTCAACACCCTTTACCCCGATTTAACCGTATGATTGACTATATTGAAGACAGGTGGACGTTCTTAAGGAAGGGAATCAGTGGTTACAGAGAGCAGGCAGGAGAATGGAGAAATAAAATAGTAAACTCTCAATGGTGAAATATTGGGACACACGCAGTGGGCCAAATGGCCCAGTTCCAATCTGATGACTTGTAATCTTGTGCAATCAGCAATATTTCAGCTGTACACATCACAGAAAAAACCTACTGAAGTGCTTGAGGGAATGAAAGAACAAAGCCCAGTAAAAACAGCTCTCAATATGGACCCTCCATCACCATCTTGGAAACATGGCACAGGAAGTTAAGGAAGGTGTACAAGGCAAACATGTTACAGAGTGCCAGGTTACTGGAACAAGCTGAAAGGCAAAGTGGTGGAAGCATATACAAATGAAGCATTTAAGAGGCTTTGAGATGGACAAATGAACACTAGGATGGAGAGCAAGTAGCAGAGCTCTAGTTTAATTTTGACATGTTCAGTACACACTGGGCCAAAGGGCTTGTTCCTGTACTGCATTACATTCTAATTGCAGAGCATTTAGAAACAACAGCAAACTCAAAACTGCCTGCAGAATAAGCAAATACAGTTGCAAGTCATCAACTGCATCAAGATTTTGCTAATTTGAAAAGATCATCTAAAACCATACATTTGGTTTGTATGCTTTGCCAAGGCTAGCTTTTTAAACATTTCCAAAGCTGCACATCACAAAACACTGATGAAACAAACACGAATAAAATCTTTTAACCTTTTAGAAGTTTAGGATGCTTTACATGAACTAGATTAGTTAGATCTCCACCATCATCCAAAATCATATTGAGGGCTTTTCCATCACGGAAGTACAGAGTCTGCTCGATGCACCAAATATATTCTTCATCTGTTTCCCCCTTCCAAGCATATACTGCAAAAAGAAAAAAGCCACTTTGACATACAAACCTGAACAAAAACCGACTGAGAAAAATATAAATTCATTATTCCCAATTTGCTACACTTCAGAACAGTTCAATTACTAATCCTCTGACACACAGATGAGATAGTTATCACACAACAGGATTGTGTCTTTTAATGTAAATGAATGATTATGCAAGCGAGCTCAAAGTTCAGAACAATAGAGGACACTTGCACACAAAAAATTGGCCACTGAAGATAGGCCCACATGGGAATGACTGATAGATTTATTTCGACTAGCTCAGTATGTCCATGTGATTAGCAATTAATGCTGACAACCTCAGTTTTATTCATTTTAGATTGCTGACTTTGCAGACAGCGCCAGCATTTAGTTTGCAATACCCAACTAGCTTGAGAAGACAGTGGTGAGCTGACTTATTAGACCATAAGACATATGAGCAGAAATGGGCAATTCAGACCCTCAAGTCTGCCCTGCCATTTAACCATGAGCCAATTAATTTTCTCCACTCAGCCTCATTGTCTAGCATCCTTTGATGCTCTGGCTAATCAAGAACCTATCAATTACTGCCTTAAATGCACTCAATGATCTGGCCTCCACACCACCTGTGGCATCAAATTCCACAGATTTACCACCCTCTGGCTGAAGAAATATCTCCATATCTCTTCTAAGTGGATGCTGAGGAAATGTGGAGGTTACAAGACAAAGACAGATTAGGAGAATGGGCAAAGAAGTGGCAAATTAATAATATCAGAAGGTATACAGACATGAACTTTGGTAGAAAAAATCCAGGGAGACTAAAGGGAGAAAATTCAAAGCACCCAGATTCAAAAGGACATCATGCAGGATAGCCTGAAGCAACTTGCAAGTTGAGTTGGTAGTGAAGAAGGCAAATGTTCTGCTGGCATTCATTTAAGCTTTATAAGGCATTGGTGAGAAGTTTTGGGCTCATTTTTTAAAATTTAAAAAAAATTATTTTTCACACTGTGAAAAATCATCCAAAATATGTACAAACGTTTCTCATTAAATATACACAGTGGCATTTTCTCCCTTTCCCCCCCCACTTTCCCTCCCTCCCTTCTTCCCACCCCCCTCCAAAACCCATAAATATTTAACATATACAATACAATAAAACAATATCTTCACACAAAGGAAAATAAACAAGAAAAATGCATCATCTATTACACATTGAATCTAGTCGTTTGTCTTCTTATCATTTTCATTTTAGGGGATGGAGGTCCAAGGCAAGCTCTCTCTGTTATGTTCCATGTATGGTTTCCAAATTTGTTCAAACAATATGACTTTATTTTTTAAATTATATGTTATTTTTCCATTTATTCATTTCCATGTACCATTGCTGTATTCTCATGCTCTTCCATTTTCCAAGTTGACATTATACATTTTTTTGCTACTGCTAAGGCTATAATTAATTTTTTTTGTGCTTTATCCAATTTGAGGCCTAATTCTTTACTTCTTATGTTACTTAAAAGAAAGATCTCTGGTTTTTTTTGATATGTTATTTTTTGTAATTTTATTTAGTATCTGATTTAGTTCTTCCCAAAGCGCATTCACTTGCATACATGCCCAAATTGCATGTACTGTTGTTCCCATTTCCTTCTTACAGCGAAAAGATCTATCCAATAACGTTGAATCCCATTCTTTTAATTTTTGAGGAGTGATATATACCCTGTGTAACCAATTGTACTGCATCATGCGTAACCTTGCATTTATTGTATTCTTCATAGTTCCAGAACATAACTTTTCCCATACTTCATTTTTTATCATTATGTTTAAATCCTTTTCCCACTTCTGCTTAGGTTTATAGTTTATTTCATCATTTTCCTTATCTTGCATCTTAAAGTACATGTCCATTATAAATCTTTTAATTATCATTGTGTCCGTAATCACATATTCAAAGCTGTTTCCTTCTGGTAACCTCAGACTGTTTCCCAATTTATCCTTTAAATAAGCTTTCAATTGATGACATGCAAACATTGTACCATGAGTTATTCCATATTTATACTTCAACTGTTCAAATGTTAATAAATTATTTCCCAAAATAATTATTTCCCATTCTCTAAAGGAAAGGTTATCTATTGTAAAAGGGATTAGTGGATTTTGCGTCAATATAATTTTGGTATTTGGTAATTCGTTTTTTTCCTTTCTAAGTGGATCTTCTTCCATGTATTAAGTAAATGACACAATACTGGTGAGCTTTAATATTGCACCAGCTTTTCATCCCACTTATACAGTACATACAGTACCTTCTCCCCTACTTTATCTAGTTCTATCTTAGACCAGTCTGGTTTTTCCCTTGTCTGGTAAAAATCTGATAAATACCTTAATTGTGCAGCTCTATAATAATTTCTAAAGTTTGGTAACTGCAAACCACCTTGGTTATACCTCTCTGTTAATTTATCTAATGCTACCCTCGGTTTCCTCCCTTTCCACAAGAATTTCCTTATTATTCTCTTTAGTTCATTTTAAAAAAATTCTGTTAAGGGAACTGGTAATATTTGAAATAAGTATTGTATCCTTGGAAACATGTTCATTTTAATGCAGTTTACCCTCCCTATCAACGTTAGCGGTAACTCTTTCCAATGTTCTAAGTCTTACTGCAATTACTGATAATTTAGTTTGTACGTGGCTTAAGTTATTATCTAACCTGATCCCGAGGTATTGGATTACTTGTGCTTGCCATTACTTCACTTTTATTTGCGTTGATCTTGTACCCTGATATTTCTCCATATTCCTTCAATTTCATATGTAGTTCTTTTATTGATTTCTCTGGTTCTGTTAGGTATACTATGATGTCATCTGCAAATAAGATGATTTTATACTCCTTCTCATTTATTTTTATCCCTTTTATTTTCTATTCTCATCAGTTCTGCCAAAGGTTCTATTGCTAAGGCGAACAATGACAGAGATAATGGACAGCCCTGTCTAGTCAACCTACTTAATTTAAAGTGATTCGATACATATCCATTTACTGCTACCTTCACCAACAGTCCATTATATAACGCTTTAATCCAATTTATATATTTTTCTGGTAGATTGAACTTCTGTAATACTTTAAATAAGTAGTTCCACTCTTCTCTATCAAAGGCTTTTTCTGTGTCTAAAGTAACAGCCACTGTTGGTTTCTTATTTCCTTGAACTGCATGAATTAGATTAATAAGTTAACAGACATTATCTGCTGTTCATCTTTTCTTAATAAATTCAGTTTGATCTTGTTTTACTATTTTTGGTAAAACAATCGGCCAATCTGTTTGCTAATAATTTTGCTATTATCTTATAATCTGAGTTAAGTAGATATTGGTCTATATGATGCTGGTGTTAATGGATCCTTCCACATCTTTGGTATTACTGTAATTTATTGCTGTCTTACATGAATCTGGCAAGTTTTGTGTTTCTTCTACCTGGTTCATTACTCCAGGAGAGGAGGAATTAATAACTCTAAATGTTTTATAGAATTCTATTGGAAATCCATCCTCTCCTGGTGTTTAATTGTTCAGTAGCTTTTTTAATATATCCTGTATTTCCTCTATTTCAAATGGTTTTATCAGCTTGTTTTGCTCCTCTTCTTGCAATTTCAGCAGTTCAATTTCAGCTAAAAACTCTTCTATTTTATCATCTTTCCCCTCGTTCTCAGTTTGGTATAATTGTTCATAAAATTCATTAAAGTTTTCATTAATCTCTGTTGGGTTATATGTAATTTGTTTGTCCTTTTATTTTGATGCCAATGCAGTTCTTTTAGCTTGTTCTGTTTCAAGTTGCCAGGCTAATATTTTATGTATTTTTTCTCCCAGTTCATAATATTTTTGCTTTGTTTTCATTATGTTCTTCTCCACCTTGTACATTTGTAATGTTTCGTATTTTATTTTTTTTGTCTGCCAATTCTCTCCTTTTCGTTATATGATCCCTTTTTACTAATTTCTTTTCTGTACTTACTATCTCCCTTTCCAACTGCTCTATTTCCCGATTGTAGTCCTTTTTCATCTTAGTAACATAAATTATCTGTCCTCTAATGAAGGCTTAAATTGCGTCCCATAATATAAATTTGTCTTTCACTGATTCTGTGTTTATTTCAAAATATGTTTTAATTTGGCGTTCAATAAACTCCCTAAACTCCTGCCATTTAAGTAGCATGGGGTTTAACCTCAATCTATATGTTCTTGGTGGGATGACCTCCAGTTCTATTGCTAATAACAGGGGTGAATGATCTGATAGTAGTCTAGTAGTCCCACTCAGTTTTCCTAACTCTCCCTTGAATATGGGCCGACAACAAAAACATATCAATCCTTGAGTATGTTTTGTGCCTACTCAAATAATATGAATGTTCCTTCTCTCTTGGGTGTTGCCTCCTCCATATATCCATAAGTTTCATTTCCTGCATTGATTTAACCATAAATGTGGCTACTTTATTCTTTTTGCTTGTCTTTTGTCCAGTTTTATCCAACACTGGATCCAAATTAAGGTTAAAATCCCCTCCTATCAATATATTTCCTTGTGTATCCGCAATCCTCAAAAAAATATCCTGCATAAACTTTTGATCCGCCTCGTTAGGTGCATATATATTGAGCAAATTCCAAAATTCTGAGTATATCTGACACTTTATCATTACATATCTCCCTGCTGGATCTATTATTTCCTCCTCTATTTTGAATGGTACATTTTTGTTAACTAATATGGCTAAACCTCTAGCTTTTGAATTATATGATGCTGCCGCTACGTGTCCTACCCAGTCTCTCTTTAGTTTGTTATGTTCCACTTCAGTTAGATGCATTTCCTGCACTTATATCTATTTTTTCCTTCAATAAATTTAGTAGCCTCCTCCCTTTAATTTGGTTATGTATTCCATTAATGTTTATAGTCATAAAGTTCAATGTGGCCATCTTATATCTTGCTTACACCTCTTTTCTGCTTCCTCGCCACCTCCATCCCTTTTTCCCTTTTTCATCTTAGTTTTCCCTTATTAAACTCAATGTACGACAACACATTTAAAACAAAGTACCCCAACAGTTCCCACACCCAATACCTTAACCCCAAATGCTTTCTCCTCCACCCCCCCCCCCCAACTCCGAGTTGCGCCTTATCCCTTGCCTGGCAACCACAACTCCCCTTTCCATTTGGATTGCGATCTTGCTCACAAGCATCAACTGATTTTGCAGTGACGGTTATTCCCTCCCCCCCCCCAGAAAACACTATTTTTTTTTAAACACATATAACAAAGTTCTCTTTTTTCCCCCCTTCCTTCTTTCCTTGCATTCTCTTTGCACTCTTTAGTTCTTTACATACAAATTGTCTTTACATCTTTATATATACTTTATTGCCGTTCTTCATTCTTGTTACATCTCTTCATCTGTCCTGCAAACGTTCTGCAAATTCTTGCGCTTCCTCTGGATCCGAGAACAGTCTGCTTTCCTCCCCGGGTATAAATATCTTAAGCACAGCTGGATATCTTAATATGAATTTGTAACCTTTTATCCATAAACTCATTTTCGCTGTATTAAACTCCTTCCTCCTCTTTAAGAGTTCAAAACTTATGTCTGGGTAAAAAAATATTTTTTGACCCTTATATTCCAATGGCTTATCACCTTCTCCAACTTTATTCCTTGTCCACTCCAGTATATTTTCTCTTGTCGTTTATTTCAAAAATTTTACTAAAATTTTACGTGGTTTTTGATGTGTCTGCGGTTTTGGAGCTAGTGCTCTGTGCCCTTTCTATTTCCATTTCTCCCTGCATTTCTGTCGTTCCCAGGACCTTTGGGATCCGTCTTTTTATAAATTCCTTCATGTCTGTGCCTTCTTCACCCTCAAGGCCCACTATTTTTATGTTGTTTTGCCTACTATAATTTTCGAACATACCAATTTTCTGAGATAACAACTCTTGTGTCTCTAATTTTTTTGTCACTTTTTTCCAATTTTTCTCTCAAGTCATTTACTTCCATTTCTACAGCAGTTTCCCGCTCTTCCACATTCTCTACTCTTTTCCCTATTTCTGTCATGACCAGCTCTAAATGTTGCATTTTATCTTCTGCTCTTTTCATTTTCCTTTTAATTGCACTAAATTCTAATGATAATAATTATTTTAATGATCTCATTTGTTCTTCAAAAAAAGCTTTATCTATATTCTGTCCATCAGTTTTACCTTCTATTTCCCAGTGAAGATCTTGGTCTTCTTCCTCTTCTTCTGTGCCTGTACCTGTGTTTGTGTCTTCTCTTCTTTGTGTCTGTCTCTTGTTTTTCCTGATGAGCTGCTTGTATCTCTCTTGTCAGGCCTCCTCTTGCTGCTGGTCCTCCCCTCCTGGGCTGCTCGTCTGTCGGGCCTCCTGTCGTTGATCCTCTTGTCGGTCACCCCTCAGTCTTTCTCCCTCATCTGTTTCTTTGCTCCCTCCTCTGCCGCCTTCCTCGTCCTCTAGCTGAGCGCCATGGTGACGGGCATCCCTCAGCTGTTCACGCTGTGGCTGCCCGCTCCTCTGCTGAGGTCCCCTCCCGTCAGTGTCCACTTTTCCTTTTGATTGTACAGTTGCGCACTTTTGTTTGGCTTTGAGAGCCATTTTTGAAGTCCACCGGCCGGGAGGTCACGACTCCGCAGGGCATGCACTAACCTCGTGGATCGGGCGCTCCTCGCCACCACAGCTCCCTGTTCCTTCGTGCAGGTAAGGCCTTCTTTCTTCTCCGGCAACTTTTCTACTTTTTTTTCGGTTGTTTTTACTTTCTCCTTCTTGGGTGCCATTTTCTTTCTCTTCTCTGCAACTTTATCTTATATTTCTTATATTTTATTTTTGTTGTGATTTGTCTTTTCCCAACTTTTTTCCTATTTTTCTGAAGGGCTGGTTTTCCCAACCAGCCACTACTCCATCACGTAACTCCTCCAGTTTTATTCATTTAAATAAAAGATTGACTGACGTTAAAGGGTTCAGAGGAGATTCACATGGATGATTCCGAGAATAAAAGGGTTATCATATGAAGAGCTTTTGACAGCTCTTGGCTTGAACTCATTGGAATTTAGAAAGAGGGGGAATCTCAATGAAACATTTTGAATGTTGTAAGGCTTGGACAGAGTTGTAGAAAGATTGTTTCCCCATGGAGGGAGAGTCAAGGACAAAAGGGTACAACTTTAGGAATGAAGAGCATCCACTTCAGCCCTGGTAAATCTTTGGAATTTGTTGCCACAGGTGGGGCCAAGTTGGGTGTATTTAAGGCAGAGATTGCTTAGTTCTTAATTAGCCAGGGCATCAAAGGTTATGGGGAGAATTCCAGGCAGTGAGGCTGAGTTGGAAAATGGATCAGCTCATGATTAAATGGTAGGGCAGACTCAATGGGCTGAATAGCTTATTTTTGCTCCTCTGTCTTTTGAAATATTGTGTTCTGTTCTGGTCACCTCATTACAGGAAGGATGTGGAAGCTTTGGAGAGGATGCAGAGGAGATTTACCAGGATGTTGCCTGGATTGGTGAACTTACCTTATGAGGCAAGGTTAAGAGAGCAAGGGCTTTTCTCTTTGGAGCAAAGGATGAGGAATGACGCAATAGTGGTTTACAAGATTCTGAGAGGCACAGACGGGATGGACACCCAACAACATTTTTTCCCCCAGGTGAGACAAGCAAACACCAAACGACATCTGTGCAAGGTGAAGGAGGAAAGTTGAGGGAAGATATCAGGGTAATTTTTTTAATGCTGGCCTTGTTCCTTTCTTGTATTGATAAATCAACCAAAGTTGATTTTGAATGCCAAATATTGAATTAGCACAATTTCCCCCAATTTGAAAGAAAATACATAGACCAATTTGACAATACTCCTACATTCACTTGGACTTGAGAGTCCGTCGTACTGACCAGGAATTCCTGATTTTGCCATTGCAGCAGCTGCGTGATCCTGAGTAGAGAAAATATTGCAGCTGGACCATTGAACCTGAAATGAGATCAAAGCTTTAATTATAAAGGTAAAGTGGACTTTAGCCATGACCAAGTAACAGATCAAAAGGGAGTCATCTTTTCAACATTAAAATTAAGCAGGGCTCACTTAGTCTTTGATTTTTGCACAAAGAAATACAAATTAATCTAGATAAATAATGTACATTTCAATTACGCTGAACAACGAAGATTTTGCTTCCTGAACATTTTAGGGTTTATTTTATGGATTTTTGGCCGCTGATTATGAAAATCACCTTCAAATCACTGTCAAAAAAAATCAAAGAACAATACTACAAGAATACAGACTAATAGAAAACATATAGCTAAGATACAATACATTAAAAACAAATGGAACAGAGAAAGCTACATTAAAAACGAAAAAAAATATTCAGTTAGGCAAATGGTCTAATCTTGGGAAGTTAAAACAGAAGACATTAAGAATAATAAATACTATAAAACAGACATACTCTAATATATAAACAAAAGGAAATCAATTGTATCTTTTAGATAATATTACACAAAATTATACAATTTCCTATTATTCATAGAATTACTAGATGAGAATGAAATGGAAAATTTTTTGACTATGTTGAACTTCCAAAATTAGAAGAGAGAAAAGATAGAAGTAGACACCCCCTTTACAAGAGAAGAAATTGAAAAAGCTCAGGGTACCTACAGACTAAAAATTCCCTTCTGAGTTTTACAGACAATTCAATCCCTATTAATGGATGTTCTGGACCAAGCAGAGAGACAGACCACCCCACCCCCTCAAAATCATTCTCAAATCCCAAAAAATAGGGATCTATTAAAAACTTTGTCATATAGACCAAATTTTGCTGTTAAATGCTGATTATAGGATACTAGCAAAAGCAATAGCTAATAGATTAGGACAATATCTACCAAAACTGATCAATACAGATCAGGTAAGATTTATGAAGGAAGACATTCCTCAAATAGTCTAGGTAGGTTATTTGATATAATCCATATGGCAAAATTTGAATGGAATCCAAGTATTACAGCCTCCCTGGATGTGGAAAAAACATTCAACCGTTTAGAATGGCCCTTTCTATTTAAAACACAACAGAACATTTATAAATAGGATAAAAGCTTTTTAATCATAAACCACAAGCTAAAATTATAACCAATAATGAGATGTCAGCGGTGTTTCCCTCGAGTAGATAGAGTAGTCAGGGATGCCCTTACCCCCAGTGCTTTTTATACTAGGGATTGAACACAAAATTAGTCTATTTGCCAATGACATGGTACTGTACCGAGCAGACCCAGTTAAATCTTTGGAAAAATTACAAGGAACATTAGAAAAATATGGAAGAGTATAAATATGGAAAAAAGAAGATAATGCCATTGACACGTTTAGAATACAGGAGGTATCAAAAAGGAAGTAAACTTAAATGGAAGACAGGTGGAATAAAATATCGTGGAAAAGCAACTGATACTCTGTATAAACCAAATTATGTTCTTCTTTTGGGGAAGATAAAAAAAACCTGAAGAAATGGAGGGATTTTCCAATTACTTTAGTGAGAAGAGTTAATCGCGTCAAAAATGAAACTAATGCCAAGGCTACAATATCATTCCAATTGCTGCCTATTCCATTATTTAATTTAAAGAAATCCTTAGATAATCATATTAGACAGTTCCTATGGAATGACAAGGTACCAAGAATTGCATTGGAAAAACTGACATGGGACTACAGGCTAGGAGGACTGCTGGATTTTAAAATATGCTACCTAGCTGCACAAGTTAGATTTCTCAGTCATCTTTGTGGAAGACAGCTCCCCCTCCTGGATTCAAATGGGAATTTACTCAATGGGGGAGGGGGAAGCAAAGGATTATATCTAAAAATGGAGAGCCAAATCACTAAAAAACAGATAATCCCATACTAATACATATGGCAGGAAATTGATGAATGTATAGGAAAAAAATAGGTGTATCAATAAAGCCTCCACGGTGTAAAAATGTTATTGCCTATGAACATACGCAATAGAATATTGAATGCATAGTATGACAAAGGAATAAGATTGTTACATGGAAGGAACTTGTGTCCTTCAAACAACTAAAACAAATACGGAGTGGCCAATGGGACCTTCTACTGTTTTCTCCAGCTAAGATCGTTCTTAAGAGAAAGATGGGGACCAAAGTTGACCACACCTGAAACTAGTGAAATAGAATGGTATGGATGGGGAATACACTCAAATTTATAACAAAAATGTATTATGCTCTCCAAAGTGAAAGTGCATACAGAGGTCAAGGGAAAGATGGGAGTCAGACTTGGGTGTAGTAATCTCAGAAAGAATCTGGTCAGATTGATATACGTCAATTATAAATGCAAGATATGGACTAGTTCAGTATAATTTCTGCACCAATTAAATCTTACTCCACAGAAGTTACATAGACCTAAAGCAGAAATTTCAAATACGTGTTTCAGATGTGGGACTGAAAGAGGAACACTTTTTTTTTTACATGCTACGTGGTCGTGCATAAACACGAGGTCATTTTGGCAAGATATTGCAGAAAAATTAACCAGTGTAACAGGTGTGGCCTTTGTGGGAGACTCATTGCTATATATCTACGAAGCAATTTTATTGAAATAAGCATCAAATTGACTAAATATCAAATCTAATTTATAAAAATAGCACAGGTGGTAGCAAAAAATGTACTGAAATCACTTGGAAGTCCGATTCCCTTCTATTTATAGCACAATGGACTGCGGAAATTAACAGCTGTATACCCAAGGCAAAGTCAAATAATTTAAATAAGTATGATACTTTCGTAAAGATCTGGCAGTCATACCTGGACCACATAGGGGCCCAAATACAATAACAGAAAGGAATATAAATGTTGATTTTTACATACCCAAAAGTGATTTCCCAACTGTATTCTATACATTTAAGGTATGTAAACACTGACGGAGTGTGGATTTGTATGTATCGAAGGAGTGAGGGAGGAATTTTTTTATTGTTGTTTGCAAGAAGTTTATTATATTGCGCGAGATATTGTGTTTATACTTTTGAAATAAAAAACAAATATTCAACAGATAGAACCTTTTTTTGATTTCCTGCCATATTTTAAGTCTACTAGTACATTCACATAAAGCAAGCTGTTTTGGTCAGTTTAAGCATGCCTTTGCATGCACCAGGGACTATGCAAATGTTGCCTTAGGATGGAAGGTATTTAAAGATGTTGAAAATTTACTTGACAACTGCAGAGAACTAACTACATGCAGCCAATTGACGTGCTTCAAGAATATAAAACTATGAAGTGCAACATGTCGTTGAAAATTCATTTTCTGCTTTCACACTTGGACGTCTTCCCTGCTGATCTTGGTACCGTCAGTGACAAACATAATGAATGGATTCACCAGGTGATCGTGACCATGAAAAAGCAATATTGGGCAAATGGCCGACTATTGTTGGACACTGACATGAGAGGCATCAGATGCTGAGTATAAATGACAATCAGCAGCAAAACTGTATGTCACTTGAACTAACGCAAGGTGTCAGTATCATTATACGATTGAACATGCCAAATTAAATAAATGTTAATTTAACATTTCTCCAACTTCTTCTGTGATACAGCAAATCTGAAATTATCTTTGTGTTCAGCTTGTAGATGTCCATCATAATCCCCAAATGTTTTTTCAGCAAGCAAACCTTTTGAAAAAATTTTTGTCCAGTGTTATAGAACAAGGCGATTTATATCAATGATAGAGAAATTAGGGAAAATCAACATGGATTTGTATATGAGAGGTCATGTCGCACAAATTTGATGTTTTTTTTTTAAAATGACATTGTAATGCTTTGACAAGGCTGCAGTACAGAAGGTTATCACATGGGATTCAAAGAGTCAGTAAATTTGATATTAAATTAGTTTGGTCATACATGATACAGCTTAGTGGTGAAGGGTGTGGCACTGACTTGAAATCTCTGATTAAAAGTATTCCAGAAGGATCAGAGCTAGGACCAGTCTGTGAATAATGTGCAATCTGGATGAAAATGCAAATACAGTAGTTCCATGATCTAATTAGCAAGTTTGAAGATAAATATGTAGAGCTGGGGATGAGGAAGTCTGTTAAACTATAAAAGATGTAGATCAGTTGGAAATTTGGGTGGAGAAATGATCGAAGAGAGTTTAATTTGAACAAGTTGGTGACTTTGCATTTATTATGTCCAATGGAAGGGGAGAATGTACAATGATACAGAAGAGAATCTATGCAGCAAGTGGCAGGACAATTGGAAACATTGTTGTAAGGAATATTAGGATCCAAGTGACAATAAACAAGTAAATGTTCCCCATCATTCTCAGGACATCCCACATCATGTCAGCAATGTTGCAGCTGTACCAAACTTTCATCAGCCAAGATTGAGAATTGTGCAGTTTGGGAGATGCATAACTCAGAGAATGAGGAGGGTGCAGAAGTTCTCCAGGATCAAAACTGTTTTCTCTGAAGTGTTTCCAGAAATTCACGTAAACACGTTTACTGTCCATAGTTATCGCCACAAAAAATTCAGTCAGTTTAATCAAATAGGATCTGTCCATAGCATCTTCCCTTTTCAAAGAGTTGCCAGCTGTCCCTAGCAGTCTTTTCCCCACTGTCGTTTTGAAAGGGAAAATATATTTACCATCTTCCACTCATCTGGCACCATCATTTGTTGCCAATGAAGATTTGAAAATTTCCATCACCAATCTCGTCTTATCTCTGATAGCAACAGATGGACTTTGCAGCCTTTGAAGGGATCAATACCTGCAACTTGCAATAGAATTACAACTTTGAGTTCTGCAAAGTAGTTTCATTGTGAATATCAATTGCCTCTTTCACACTGTCAATTCCATGTGGGCTAACTGGCTAATTTAGTGGGTCCATTCCTGGTAATCGTGCAGTGTTAAATGTACCAACCTGGCAGAGCGAGTTAAATTCCTGTTAAACGCAACCTGGCCCAGACACTTGGTGGAGGCAAGTGTCAGAGCCCGGTCAAGTTAACCCACTAATTCATTCTAGTGGCATGAAAGCACAACTGCTCCCCTCTTTAAAATCTCAGGTTGCTAATTTACAGGGAAATCACAATGCCGTGGGAAAGGCTCCAGAGATGCCACATGCCCGGTAAGTTTTCCTACTTCCTAGATTTGGCAGTATGAAAAGGGCTAATGACAGGTATTCTTTTAGACCTCAGCTACATTTGGCTCTACACATATTGCTGTGTTGCCCTAAATGAGCCCTAATCTTTCCTCACTTATTTTACCAAAAGGTACTTCAATGCTGTCTGCCCCTAATGTTTTGTTCCCTGTTTTACATTCCATTTTCTCTTTTAAGTGCTTTTTAAAAATTCCCTTGAAGCAACTTTATTTTTCTAAGAATCAAGGGCATAGAACAGCCTGGATGACAGCCAGCTTAAATATGATGACAAATCAATTGTGGACTTTGATACAAACTCAGTAAATTTGCTCAATCCACCTCACTACGCAGGGCAATTCACAAGAAATCCATTTGTATTTAGAGAAAGGTTTTGATCAGTAACAAATGGCAAATGTTTAAGCCTTCCATGTTCCTTCATGAACTGTCATCTCCACAGAACCATCCCTAATCACTCTCCTTGCCTCCTGCCTGTTTGCAACTTCTATTCATTCCAAATTTCTATTCTTAACTACACCCTCCCTGCCATTTCTGTTGCAATATTACTAATTTCAATTTGCATCATGGTTTAAAAACAAACTTTTGGTCTACTTGACCAAGAAAACTTCAAACTGAACTGTACAAGTGAACAGGATCACTGACAGTTTCTCTCCAACACAATGAGCATCCTTTCTCTATTCTCATACTTGTCAATACATTTTTGCAACAGTTAACTGGCAAGAATCTCAAGCATTGTATCTTTCCACTTCTTCCTTATGCTAATTTTTTAGGAATCCTCAAATTTAATGGTAAGATTCATTTGCTCTTACCACCTCTCAACCATTTCCAAGCTTGCAGGACTTGTCCAGAATCCAATCTCAAGTAAAATCTTCCAACAAAACAATGGGAAGGCAAAGAACATAATTTTCAGCACTTGCTCTCCACCCTGATGACCATCTCAATCTTAACCAGGCAATTTAAATGATCTCCTCTGAAATTAGAAAACCACAGAAGGGTATTTGCTTTGTGGACCATCTGCATTAAATCTACAGGCATAACAGATTCTCTTCATCTCCTCCCATGTTTACCTTAGTCTGTGGCCTCCTATCTTACCACGTATGGCCAATGAAAGCTTGAGGAACATGTGTCTGGGCTCTTTGCAGCCTTCTGGGCTTGATAATTGAATTCTAGAAACTCTGATATCTTAATTTCTCAACCTGAATCATTCAGCTATGTGTAACATTCAATTTGTTATATTTCTCATTTTCTTTCTGAAAATACATTAGGGTTAGGGTTTTCTGGGAACACAGAACAGGTTGGTCCTCCTGCTCTGCATTTTTTAACTCATTTTGTCGTTTGTTTTCACTCAAACAGCTGCCATTCACAGGCCAGAAAGCCTTGAACTATTGGATAGGGTTTTACCCTAGTAGGCAGGGGAGATGGAGCAATTGGTGGAAAGGCCAATGGAATGTGCAGTGTGACAGAGGGAAGATGGAGTGGGCAAATGTATGGATGAAATGTGTTTAATTTAATGCGAGGAGTATTAAGAAGCTATTAACACCATGGTCGGCACAGATACTATGTGGTAAAGAGTCTTCTCCTATGTTATCCTGCTCTTGTCAGCAAATCTCAACTCTTCAAAGACAGCCTTAACGTGGCACAATTTTGGAGAATTCAATTGAAAATATTAGTACTGGAATTACCTCTGCCCCAAGTGCTGTAAGAGTTTCAATCAATACAGCAGTCTGAACAGTCATGTGAAGACAGCCTGCGATTCGAGCCCCTTTGAGTGGTTTTGATTCTCCATACATCTTCCTCATCATCATCAAGCCAGGCATCTCATTCTCAGCAATCTCTATCTCTTTCCGGCCCCAATCAGCCAAACTAATGTCAGCTACAATGCAAAGGAACAAGATTTAGCCAAAACAAAATCGATAGTGCTCATCCCACTTAGTCAGAAAAAAGGCTTAAAAACTGATGAAAACTTAAAAGCAACAAAATAATTTCACTTGCTTGATACCCCACACCATTTAGAGAACCTCAAGGAAGAGGCCAGCAAAATCATGTGCGTTTTTCCTCATCCCCATCCAAAGCAGCTCAAAAACAATGTCTGAAAATGGTGCAATATTTCAAATTGTTGACTCACTTTGCACCACTGTACGGGCCATTTGGCCCTCAAAGTTGCGGGGGGGGGGGGGGGGGTCACCCACATCAAGCTACTGCACACAGCTGCACAGTTCTAACTAGAAATGCCAGCGACCCAGACCCACACACAGCGTGGTTTGGAAGGGGGGCCTGCATGGGTTCACCCAGTTTCCTCCCTCATTCCAGTGACAATGGGGTGAGAAGGTTAATTAGACATATGGGTGAACTTGGCCATCACAAGCTCGTACACCAGGAGGGCCTACCACCCTGCTAAATCCCCACATTTAAAAACAAACCCAATCCTCCCCCACCATTCATCTCTTTTGTTCATCCATGTGCATCTTTTTAATGGCCCCTCTTGTAACATCACGACACCTGATCCATGCACCCACCACCATCAATCATCTTTCTGGAACTTTCCTCCACACAGCTTCAACTGATATCCCCTGGTTTTGACCAGTACTGTTTCCCCACCACCCCAACCCCGGGTTCAATCACCCCTCCCCCTCATGACCCCCCTCCACCTCCCCCGGATGAGCCACCCCCTCCCCGGTGAAGCCCTGACCCCGATCCTCACCGACTTTGTAGGGCAGCCTCTCGGACATGGCTCCACTGCAGCACCAGTGTCGCTACGGGGAAAGGAGCGGCTCATGCCCGCGCGCCCTTATAACCTACGCCCCGGCCGCGAGTCTCTCCCACAATCCCCCACGAATGCCCGCCCACCCATCGCGTTCCGATTGGCTGGGAATCCCGTTCGGGTTTGATGGACGTTGGAGTGTGAGCGGGCTGCGGACGGGGAAGGAATGGGGGGGGGGAGTGAGTGAGGGAGGAATGAATGGGGGCGGAATGAATGAGGGAGAGTGGGGGAGGAATGAATGAGGGAGAGTGGGAGAGGAATGAATGAGGGAGAGTGGGGGAGGAATGAATGAGGGAGAGTGGGGGAGGAATGAATGAGGAAGAGTGGGGGAGGAATGAATGAGGGAGAGTGGGGGAGGAATGAATGAGGGAAAGTGGGGGAGGAATGAATGAGGGAGGGAGGGAGAGAGGAATGAATGAGGGAGGGAGGGAGGAATGAATGAGGGAGGGAGGGAGGAATGAATGAGTGAGGGAGAGTGGGAGGGAGGAATGAATGGGGGAGAGTGGGAGGGAGGAATGAATGAGGGAGGGAGGAATGAATGAGGGAGGGAGGAATGAATGAGGGAGATGTCATGATAATGAATATGTATGAGATATTCCAGAAGTCACGTGGTATGAGAGAGATAAGAACACAAGCAGGAGAACAAAGCAAACGGGAAAATAACGCCACTGAGAAGTTTACCTTGTGTTTAATGTTTTATTAACTTCACATTTCGGGCCACAAATGTGACATTGGCGACGAGGATGGGATTCGAACCCACGCGTAGATGCGGTAGATGCATTAAATGCACACTATGTAGTGACACCGAATGCTACATTTCAACGCCATTTGTTTCGGAGAACGAGACAAGAAGATGGCCAGACAATTGCTCAGTACGTGACGAGACTACGCCAGCTAGCTGTTGGATGCAATTACATACCAGCTGATTTGGACAACCAATTATTGGATCAAGTCGTACAGCACTGCAAATCAGATAAACTCAGAAGACGTCGACTGGAAAGAGGGAGTGAGTTGGAACTCATCGATGCTTTAGCTATTGCTGCTGCATTAGAGGCTGTTGAAGGGCAATTTCATACCATGACCCTGAAAGACAACTCAAGCCAGCAAATTAAGAGGCTCTCACATCGCCATAATCAGTCAAGATATACGCCGACACAGGACGTGGAGTGTTATCGATGTGGAAACCGAGGTCACTTTAGAAAAGACCCATATTGCCCGGCCAAAGGCAAAGTTTGCAGAAAGTGTGGAGGTAAGGACCACTTTGCAAAGAAGTGCAAAAGCAAGTCCAATGCAGACCAGAAGAGGAAGAGTACAACTTCTAAAGGCAAAGCCTGGGGGAAAGGAAAGTATCCTGGAAAGAAAGATACCATTCGCCAGATAGACGGTGACGATGATGATACCCAGGAGGAACAGAGTTGTTACCAATTTACGTTGAATGAAGTACGTCATGAGAAGGTCCCAGTGATCATTGGTGGAGTGACAGTGCAGGTCATTGTAGACTCAGGCAGTGACAGTAATGTGATTGATCGACATTTATGGGAGAAGTTGAAAAGGAAAAAGATCATCTGTACCTCAAAGAAGTGTTCCAAGAAACTGTATCCATACACAGCAACCAAGCCATTGCTTGGATGTTTTACTGCAACTGTTGAAGCTGGAGTTAAGTGCACCGAAGCAGAGTTTATGGTCATAGAAGAGAGGGGAGAACCATTGCTGAGTAGAAGCACAGCGCAAGACCTGGCAATACTTCATATTGGAGCTTGTGTCAATTCAATTCAGTCATACGAGGATATGAAGCAAGAATTCCCCGCAGTCTTCCAAGGAGTAGGAAAGCTGAAAGGTCGACAATTGAAGCTAGCGGTAGATGAAACGGTCAAACCCAAGGCACAACCAATGCGCTGAACTCCGTTTGGACTTCGTGGGAAAGTCGAAGCCAAAATTAAAGAATTGATCGAACAAGACATTATTGAACCGGTGGAACATTCGACACAATGGGTCAGTCCCGTAGTGATTGTGTCCAAACCAAAGGGTGACATAAGACTATGTGTTGACATGAGAATGGCCAATGAAGCTATAATTAGAGAACGACATCCTATACCAACAGTGGAGGAAATACTTCAAGAACTAACTACCAGCAAGGTATTCTCAAAAATTGATCTGAAATGAGGCTATCATCAATTAGAGCTGGATCCAGGTTCCCGAGATGTGACAACATTTGTGACTCACTGTGGATTGTATCGTTACAAGAGACTATCATTTGGAATTAATGCAGCTTCGGAGATCTACCAGTATGAAATCCATCGAGTAATTCAAGGCATTCCTGGAGTTGCTAACATTTCTGACGACATCATAGTCCATGCACCAACGAAGGAAGAGCATGACAAACGGTTGAGGCGTGTACTATCTAGACTACAGGAGGCAGGCCTTACCGTGAATGGAAACAAGTGCCAGTTCGGTGTGTCAGAAATGGACTTCATGGGACACAGACTTACACGGGAAGGACTAAACCCTGCAGAGGCCAAGGTGAAAGCTATTGAAGAGGCACGTGCACCTCAGAACACAACAGAGTGAGGAGTTTCCTAGGATTGGTCAATTTTTGTGCAAAGTTCATTCCTAATTTCGCTACAGTGGCGGAACCACTAAGGAAACTAACCAGGAAAGGTGTACCATTTCATTTTGGAGCTGAGCAGAAGAAAGCGTTCACAGCGCTGAAGCAAAGCCTGACAGATGCAAAAACTCTTGGATATTACGATCCGGCGGCATCAACCAAAGTCATAGCGGATGCCAGCCCAGTTGGTTTAGGAGCCGTGTTGGTCCAGATACATGATGGAGGACCAAGAATCATTGCCTATGCCAGCAGATCGTTATCAGATGTGGAAAGAAGATACTCTCAGACAGAGAAAGAAGGACTCAGACTT
This sequence comes from Narcine bancroftii, assembly GCF_036971445.1. NCBI lineage: Eukaryota > Metazoa > Chordata > Chondrichthyes > Torpediniformes > Narcinidae > Narcine > Narcine bancroftii. The sequence continues at coordinate 30,855,643 of NC_091474.1, forward strand.
GTATGGGCCTGTGAGAGGTTCCATGCATATTTATACGGCATTGAATTTGAACTCATCACAGATCATAAGCCATTAGAGGCGATCTATGCACCTAGATCCAAACCATGTGCCAGAATAGAGAGATGGGTACTCAGACTACAACCCTACAAATATAAAGTAATCCACATTGCAGGGAAAGCAAACATTGCAGATCCGCTGTCCAGATTGGTGAAGGATGGAGGTCCACATTCCAAGTCAGAATTGGGAACAGAAACAGAGAACTTTGTACGCTTCGTAGCTATTCAGGCGACACCGAAAGCTGTGACTACGAAGGATGTCGAGAGAGAATCCGAACGTGATCCAGAACTCAGGGAAGTAAGAGAATGCATACAGTGTGGACAATTGGACAAGTGTACTCACAAGGCTTACATTCCCATTAGAGACGAACTTTGTTGCATCGGACAGTGTGTATTAAGAGGTTGCAGATTGGTGATACCGCAAAGATTGAGACCGAAGATCATATCCTTAGCGCATGAAGGACACCTAGGTATTGTTGGTACCAAGCAAAACCTCAGAACCAAGGTATGGTGGCCAGGTTGTGATAAAGACGCAGAGAAATTTGTTAAAACTTGTCACGGATGTCAAATCACAAGTAGGAGTAATCCGCCAGAACCGATCCAGAGTACGCAACTTCCGACAGGACCATGGATCGACGTAGTTGTTGATTTTCGTGGACCTTTACCGACGGGTGAATCAATTATGGTAGTGATAGATTACTACAGCAGATACTATGAGTACGTGGTGTTGAAGTCCACAACCACTGAAAAAACAATACAAGCGTTAGCAGAGATATTCGCAAGATATGGATTACCTGTTACATTATACTCTGACAATGGTCCACAATTCATTTCAGAGACATTTGCAGAATACATGAGGACCACAGGTATCCACCATCATAAAGTAACTCCGAAATGGCCGCAAGCCAACGGAGAAGTAGAGAGACAAAATCAATCCATTGAAAAACGATTGAGGATTGCACACGCAGAAGGACAAAATTGGCGAGAAGCATTGCTATCTTATGTGGCTGTCTATCGAGCAACGCCTCATGCAACCACTGGAAAAAGTCCTGCAGAAGCATTTTTTGGGAGAAAAATCCGCACAAAAATGCCAGAAATAAAGGAAATCCGAGACGACCAGGAGATGAGGGACCACGATGCTGAAAAGAAAGGTGCAGCAAAGCTGTACACAGATTCGAAACGTGGATCCAAGTACTCAGACATCATGCCAGGAGATAATGTTCTAGTGAGGCATGAAACTGGTGGTAAGCTAGACACACCTTATTACCATCAACCCTATACTGTCGTATCCAGAAGTGGCAGTATGGTGACAGTCAAGTCTCCGACTGGAGTCCTGTATAAGAGAAATGTCTCAGGTGTAAAAAGGTACCAGTCCAGAGATACATCGAGCGAAGAGGTTGAAAGGCCAATATGAGATGCTGAAACTGAGAGACCTGATGATGTTCCAGAGGCAGTTACCAGCACTCCTGATGAAGTGACTAGAGCGCCAGAAACACCTGAAGCCGTGGCGAGCAGTATTTCCGACGCCGAGAGTGAACAACCGAGAAGCGACGACAATATCGCAGGCAGGCCGAAACGAAACCGGAAAGTGCCCAAACGATACGAAGACTTTGTGCCATAATTTTAATAAGAACTTTGGGACAGTATTTTAATCTTATATCATAAAGTGCATGTATGAGTGCTGTAGGAAGTAAATTTTATGTAGTTGAGTTATAGTATTACCATTAGTTACGATGTTTGTATGTTTCCGAGGGATATTGGTAAGTGAAGGTAAAGTTTATTTCTGATTAAAGGAGGGATGTCATGATAATGAATATGTATGAGATATACCGGAAGTCACGTGGTATGAGAGATAAGAACACAAGCAGGAGAACAAAGGAAACAGGAAAATAACGCCACTGAGAAGTTTACCTTGTGTTTAATGTTTTATTAACTTCACATTTCGGGCCACAAATGTGACAGGAGGGAGGGAGGAATGAATGAGGGAGGGAGGGAGGAATGAATGAGTGAGGGAGAGTGGGGGAGGAATGAATGAGGGAGAGTGGGAGGGAGGAATGAATGAGGGAGAGTGGGAGGGAGGAATGAATGAGGGAGGGAGGAATGAATGAGGGAGGGAGGAATGAATGAGGGAGGGAGGAATGAATGAATGAGGGAGGGAGGAATGAATGAATGAGGGAGGGAGGAATGAATGAATGAGGGAGGGAGGGAGGAATGAATGAGGGAGGGAGGAATGAATGAGGGAGGGAGGAATGAATGAGGGAGGGAGGAATGAATGAGGGAGGGAGGAATGAATGAGTGAGGGAAGAATGAATGAGGGAGGGAGGGAGGAATGAATGAGGGAGGGAGGGAGGAATGAATGAGGGAGGGAGGGAGGAAGGAATGAATGAGGGAGGGAGGGAGGGAGGAATGAATGAGGGAGGGAGGGAGGAATGAATGAGGGAGGGAGGGAGGAATGAATGAGGGAGGGAGAGTGGGGGAGGAATGAATGAGGGAGGGAGAGTGGGGGAAGAATGAATGAGGGAGGGTGGGGGAGTGAGGGAGGTAGGGGGAATGAGGGAGGAAGGAAGAAGGAAGGAAGGGGACTGTGGGGTGAGGGGAGAATGTGGGAGGAGTGAGGGGGAATGAGAGAGAGGGAGGGTGGGGAGTCTGTGTAAGGAAGGAAGGTAGGGGAAAGGGACTAAGTGGGGTGAGAGAGGGGGTGTTGGGGGAGTAAGGGACAGTGGTGGAAGGAGGGGTGGGGGTGAGGAGTGAGAGGGGAAATAGGGGAGAGTGGATAGTGGGGGTGGGAGGAGTGAGGGAGGTGGGGAGGGGGTAGCAAGAGGGGAATGTGGGCAGGGGGAGTGAGGGAGATGGGGAGAGGGTGTAGGGAGGGTGGGGAAGTGTGGAGTGAGGGGGAATGAGAGAGAGGGAGGGTGGTGAGTGTGTGGAAGGAAGGGGCAAAGGGACTAAGTGGGGTGAGAGGGAGTTGGGGAGTGAGGGAGGTAGGGGAGAGGGAGTAGTGAGAGGGGAATGAGGGAGGGTGGGGGGAGTGAGGGAGGGAGGTAGGGGAGAGGGGGAAGGAGGGTGGGGGAATAAGGGAGGTTGGGAGGAGTGAGTGAGGGAGGTCGGGGAGAGGGGTAGTGAGGAGTGAGGAGTGAGAGGTTGTGGAGGGGGTGGGGATGTGGGAAAGTTGGGGTTGGTGACAATGGGAGGAGAAGGGAACGCGGAAGAGATCAGTGCCTTCGGTGAACTGATAACATAGCAACGCTCAGGGAACTAATCTGATTGGTAAAAGGTAAAGGTTCCATTATTGTTATGTAATTCTACATTTAGAATGTAATACACATGAAATTCTTTAACTTTAGTCTACCTTACAGCAGACAGAGAGTTGCCACTTTGTCCAGTGCCCCTCACAGAAACCTACAGCACCTAGTGTTCCTAGGCGATCTTGCCTCCAAGTACTGACCAGTCTTGATCCTGCTAAGCTTCTGAAATCAAACAGTCCCAGGCATATTCAGGCTGTTAGGTGCTTTTCAGGTTATTAGTCCACCATTACCGTCACCATCACATCTGATTACCATGTGTTGGGGATCTGGTTTAACCATATACATCACAGAACAGGCCAGTTTGGCTCTACTAGTCCATGCCGGAACAAATCCCCACCCTCCTCGTCCCACTGACCAGCACCTGGTCCATACCCCTCCAATCCTCTCCCCTCCATGTAATTATCCAGTCTTTCCTTAAATGTAAATAACGTCCTTGCTTCAACCACCTCATCCCAACCACTCTGCGTGAAGAAATTTCCCCTAATGTTGCCCTTATAATTTTCCCCCTGCAATCTCAAACCATGGCCTCTGGTTTGAATATCCCCCACTCTTAATTGAAAAAGCCTATCCACGTTGACTCACTCTGTCTCTTTTAAAATCTTGAACACCTCCATCAAATCCCCCCTCAATCTTCTATGCTCCAGAGAAGAAAGCCCCAGGCTGCTCAACCTTTCTCTGTAACTCAAACCCTGACATCCTGTCAACATTCTCGTGAACCTTCTCTGCACTTTCTCTATTTTGTTTATATCCTTCCTATAATTTGGTGACCAAAACTGCTCACAGTATTCCAAACTTGGCCTCACCAATGCTTTGTACAATTTCATCATTACATCCCAACTCTTGAATTCAATACTCCGATTTATGAAGGCCAACATTCCAAATGCCTTCTTCACCACTCTATCTACCTGAGTATCAACTTTGAGGCTACTATTTACCATAACTTCTAAATCCCTTTGTTGCTCTTCACTCCTCAATTGTCTACCATTCAATGTATATGACCTATTTAGATTTGCCTTTCCAAAATGCAACACTTCACACTTATCCGTATTAAATTCCATCAGCCATTTCTCAGCCCACTCCTCTAGCTTTCCTATATCTCTTTTTAAGCTACGGTAAAAGAAATCTCTTGGTGCCTGCCACATTGACCACCGCCAGTGGGCTGATAACGCCTCAAACCGTGCATCTTGGCGCCTCACAGTTTGGCGGGCAGCAGCCTCCTTTGAAGAAGACCGCAGAGCCCACCTCACTGACAAAAGGCAAAGGAGGAAAAACCCAACACCCAACCCCAACCAACCAATTTTCCCTTGCAACCGCTGCAATCGTGTCTGCCTGTCCCGCATCGGACTGGTCAGCCACAAACGAGCCTGCAGCTGACGTGGACTTTTTACCCCCTCCATAAATCTTCGTCCGCGAAGCCAAGCCAAAGAAGAAAGAAATCTTCCTCACTGTCGACAATACCACCAATCTTTGTATCATCTGCAAACTTATTTATCCAATTCACCACCCCTTCTTCCAGATCGTTAATATATATAATAACAAACAATAGTGGACCCAGGACAGATCCCTGAGGAACTCCACTAGTCTCCGGCCTCCAATTTGACAAAAAATTTTCTACCATAACTCTCTGATACCTCCCATCCAACCATTGCTGAATCCATTTCACTACCTCCTTATTTATACCTAACGCCTCCACCTTTTTTCCTAACCTCCTGTGGGGAACTTTGTCAAAAGCTTTACTAAAGTCTAAATAGACAACATTCACAGCTTTCCCTTCATCAACCTTTTTTGTAACCCCCTCGAAAAACTCAATCAGGTTTGTCAAGCATGATCTACCCCTGACAAAACCATGCTGATTACTCCCCATCAATCCCTGTTTTTCCAAATATTTGTAAATGCCATTCCTCAGAACACTTTCCATCAACTTACCCAACACACATCAGACTCACAGGTCTAATTTCCAGGCTTACATTTGGAGCCTTTCTTAAACAGCAGAACAACATGAGCCACCCTCCAATCCTCTGGCACTATCCCCGTGACCAGTGACATCCTAAATATCTCTGTTAATGGCCCCACTATCTGTACACTAGTCTCCCTGAGTGTCCTTGGGAATACATTGTCCGGACCCGAAGATTTGTCCACCTTTATCTTTTTTAACACTGCCATCACTACCTCCTCAGTTATTCTTATATGCTTCATGACCTCCCCACTATTTTTCTTTACTTCAACTGGTTCAATATTTTTTTCCCTAGTGAATACCGAGGAAAAGAAATAATTTAAAATTTCCCCCATCTCCTCTGACTTTTCACATAGCCTACCCTCCCTATCTACAAGGGGTCCAATTCTATCCCTCACTAATCTTTTACTTTTAATGTACCTATAGAAACCCTTTGGATTTATTTTTACTCTGCCTGCCAAGGCCTCTTCGTGCCTCTTTTTGGGCTTTCTAATTTCTTTCTTAAGAATTTTTCTACACTCCTTGTAGTCCTCTTTCAATTTCTCATCACCCTGCTGTTTATACCTCTTGTACACCTCCCTCTTTCTCCTAACCAAATTTCTAATATTCCTCGAAAACCAAGGCTCCCTATGACTTCCAGACTTTCCTTTGATCCTCACTGGGACATATCTACTCTGTACTCTCAAAATTTCTTCTTTGAATATTCTCCATTTTTCATTTACATCCTTTCCTGAAAAAAATCATGTTCCACTCAATACTCCCCAAATCCATTCTTATTCCTTCGAAATTTGCTTTTCTCCAATCCAGAACCTCAACTTTAGGCCCTTCTTTGCTCTTCCCTAAAACTACCCTAAAACTAATAGAATTGTGATCACTAGACCCTCCAACATTAACCTCAGACACCTGACCTATCTCGTTCCCTAACAGGAGATCCCAAGTCGGTTCCTCTACATATTGATTAAGAAAACTATCTTGCACACATTTGACAAAGTCTAGCCCATCCAGCCCTCTTACTGTATGGGCATCCCAATCAATGTGACGGAAGTTAAAATCTCCCATGATCACTACCTTATGTTTATTACACATATATGCTATCTCCTTACAAATTTGTTCTTCCAATTTTCTTGGCCCATTTGGTGGTCTATAATACACTCCCATTAGTGCCCTCATGCCTCCTCCACCCCTCAATTCCACCCAAACAGGCTCATTGGATGATTCCTCCAAACCATCCTGCCACCTCATGGCAGTAATGTCCTCCTTAACAAGCAGAGCAACTCCTCCCCCTTTTTTTTACCCCCTGTTCTATCACATCTAAAACATTTGTATTCTGGAATATTTAGTTGCCAGTCCTTACCCTCCTGTAACCAGGTCTCACTAATTGCTACAACATCATGATTCCAAGTGCCAATCCATGCTCCAAGCTCATCTACCTTGTTCACTATACTTCTTGCATTAAAGTACATGCATTTCAGACAATGACCCTCACATATATTCCCTATTCTACCTTTTACTTTAACCTCCATCCTTCCTTTCTTATCTTTATCATTCTTAACTAGGTGGCCATGCACCCTAGACACTGCTCGCAAACTCTGCTCCCCACCCCCCTGCCAAACTAGTTTAAACCCTCCCCCACAGCTCTAGCAAATCTGCTTGCCAGGATATCGGTCCCCCTCCAGTTCAAGTGGAGTCTGACCCTTTTGTACAGGTCAGACTTTCCTCAGAAGAGATCCCAATGATCCAAAAATCTTATCCCCTGCCCCTTGCACCAGCTCTTTAGCCACTCCTATTATTACCCTCTCTAGCGTGTGGCACCGGCAACAATCCAGAGATTACTACCTTGGAGGTCCTGTTTTTTAACTTCCTGCCTAATTCTATGTATTCCTGTTTCAGGACCTCATCCCCACTTCTTACTAAGTAATTGGTCACCACATGGACCACGACTTCTGGCTGCTCACCTTCCCCTTGCAGAATTCTGTGAACTCGATCAGAGACATCCCTGACTCTAGCACCAGGGAGGCAACAGACCAACCTGGATCCCCGATCTCATCCAACAAACCTCCTATCTGTCCCTCTGACAGGGGCCGAGGCATGCAAGAAGAATTGGTTGGAGCAGATCACAAACGTCTACCAGAAATTGGGTGTGTAGGTTTGGTGCTCCCTCCAATAACAGGGAAGAACCTGGTCATCAGGTGTCAGGTGCTCTTGGTACTGTTGGATGTAGTGCTGGTGTGGCCTGTCCCCTGCACCTCCATCCTGGCAGTCACCGGAGCGGATTTCTGGTCCATATTGGCAATCCAAGATGGAAAGGGTCCCATGTACCAGTCGTCAGATAAGAGGGACAAGGGTGTACCCAATGTGCCTCTCATCCTGATGACCAACTTCATGTGTGGCTGCATCAGGCTGGGCATGGAACCAAAATCCAAGGACACCAATTACTGCTATGTGCTGAGGTTCTACCTGTCCCAGGTCAGGGTTGGTACCAAGGGGGGCATTCACAGGCATTGACCACCCCCCCAAACAAGGTATTGTGACCCCCCCCCCCCACCGGAGCCTAGCTTCACTAGCATCACATCACTAATTCACAATATAAGTAGCACATTTATCTGTTACGTTGGAGGGAGAAGGAGGGGGAAGGCGGTGGTGCACAGAGGAGGCTCATGGTAGGTAGGACAAACAGTACAACCATCTGCTCAATGAATTTTTTGAATGTCAGATTATGCCTCCCACTAAGACTTGTTTTGCCGACTCTATCCCAGGTGTTGAGAAGGATGGGCCTGGCCCCTTTGACGCACAATGTCCCAGTCCACTGGACTTTTCCCCACCACCTATCCTTCGTAGAAATGTTTTTCTCGACAAACACCTTTGACCACAAGGCCATCAGGCAGTGGTCAGCACAGACGTCTTACAGACAGACAAGGATTTAATGGACCTTGTTTGCAAATTTGCTAAGAGCAGCAGCAGGATCAATGTCCTGTTTCCAAAGACACACGCATCCAGAACTGCTGGAAAACCATCAGCTCAGTGTAAATCGGCCAAAACCTGTTGGTCTTCCAGCACACAGAGGCATTGGTGAGTGAATGCTGCCAACTGGCACATTCGAGGCTGCAGGAGTATGTCCTGAGGCTTGGTGCAGCCAACGTGAGGGCGCTGTAGGGAAGGACCACAGTCTAGACAGAGTCCTCCCATTACTGGGCACTGAGGGGCTAAGACCGAGGTGAGGCCCCTCAAACAACAGAGGCGACAAGGTGCCACAGGGGTGGTAATGGGGTACTGAGAGAACAAATGTAACAATGTACAGTGACAAGAATGTATGGACGTGATTGACACTAAGGGTGTAAAAAGACTTGGAATGGTTTTTCTTTTTTGTAAATAATTTATTGTGAATAAAGTCTATTTTTGGAAAAAAAAATTATAGTAATATCAGAGACACTGCTAGCCTGATTACAGAAGAACCTTTCTCAGTGTAGCAGATATTTTGTGATTAATAAAATGAAACTTAACATTGAGTGCTTGATTTTAGCAAGTGTCACCTGCAACAATTTTATGTGTTCCTGAAGAAAACCAATAAAGGCTTGCAGAGAGGCACAATTTGACTCTTTTTAAAAGTTTATTAAATTCTGATTGTGTATAAAAAAAAGTCATATTTACAAAGACGATACGCAATATGACACAAGTTGCATATTATGACTGAAATTAAAGGATAACTAATGGTTAAAAAGCGGCCTGTGAGGAACAATAAATGTGCTGTAGTGGAAGCTACACTGCTACTGAAAGAACACACACAACCAGATGGGTTGAGCTCAGTGAGCAGAAAACTGGTTTATTGCTGGCTGCTGGACTGGACTTATACTCCCTGCCTGGACCTGGCTGAGAACCATGCTGGGGGGCGCCGACGTCACTCAGGCGTCACCTGATCCCCCAGCGCGGGCTTCTGAGCCCGGTGCTGGGAAGAAGGGGAAACCCCCCAATGGCGCCATTTTGTCTGGCTTCCCCGCCGTGTGGATTACAAGCGGGGCCGGTTTGCCTGCTTAGTGGCATGCCGCCACACAGTTACCCCCAGAACTGGTGCCAATGTCCTTTTTAGCTGGGCGGTCTTGCTTCTTGGGCTGGGCCACAATCGCTGGTTCAGTGAGGTCGAGGTGAGTTGGCTTCAGCCTGTCCACAGTAAACAGCTCCCGCCTGCTGCCGATGTCCAGCGTGAATGTAGACCCTGAACGCTGGACAACCCTGTACGGCCCCTTGAAAGGTCTCTGCAGAGGTGCCGCAGGTGGGCCCCGCCGAATAAAAATGTACTCTGCAGAGTGCACCTAGCTGGGGACTTAAGATGGCCATGTGCCATGTCTGGGCGGCGGTGGGGGTGCGAAAGAGTCCAAGTGTGGTGGGGAAGTAGCTTGTGCGGGGACCGCTGGGGGTTGTGAGGCACATTGATGAACTCACCGGGCAGTGCCAGCAGTGCGACTTAGACCAGCTCAGCTGATGACACCTGCAGATCCTCCTTGGGCCTGGAGCGGATGCCCAGGAGCACCCAAGGCTTTTCATCCACCCAGTTGGGACCGGTGAGTCGGGCCATAAGTGCTGACTTAAGGTGGCAGTGCAGACGCTTGACCAGCCCATTGGCCTGCAGGTGATAGGCCGTGGAGCGATGTAGCTCTATTCTCAACCTGTTGGCAAGCTGTGCCCAGAGTGCAGAGGTGAACTGGGCACCCCAATCGCTGGTGAGGTGATTCGGAACGCCGAACTGGGTGACCCAACCGTGCAACAGCGCTTGGGAGCAGGTGATCGTGGAGGTGTCCGGCATTAGGATCGTCTTGGGCCAGTGAGTGGTGCGGTCTACCACCGTGAATAGGTAACGGTTGCCCCAGGAAACTGGTAAAGGCCCAACTATGTCCATGTGAATGTGGCTGAACTGTTTCCGGACGTGCTTGAACTCTTGCACAGGTGCCCTGGTGTGCCTGCGCACCTTGGACATCTGGCAATGGGTGCATGTTCTGGCCCAGCCCGCGATCTGCTTCCGCAGCCCATGCCAGACGAACCACTCTGTCACCATATGGACCGTGGACCTGATGGATGGGTGCGAAAGGTCATGGATGTGATGGAAGACTTGTCTGCACCACTGCTGGGGAACCACTGGCCATGGGGTGACCATGGAGACATCACACAGGAGGGTGCCTTCGCTACTAGGAGTCGGGAACGGAACCACAGGCCCGTGATGGCAGTCCTGAAGGCTCGTGTCTCCTTGTCAGACTTTGGGTCCCGGGCAAGCTGGTTGAAGTCGAGGCCGGGTGTCAGCGCGCAGATGGCCGGTCGTGAGAGTGCATCGGCGACCATGTTGTCCTACCCCGTCTTGTGCCAAATGTTGGTGGTAAACTCCGACACAAAAGAGAGGTGACGCTGCTGGCAGGCCGGCCAGGGATTCTTTCCCAATGCGAGCACCTGAGTGAGGGGTTTATGGTCAGTGAAGATGGTAAAAGTCCTCCCTTCTAAGAAATAGCGGAAATGCCGCACTGCCAGGTACATGCCCACTAACTCACGGTCAAAGACGCTATACTTGCGCTCTGGTGGGTGGAGAAGCCGGCTGAAGAATGCCAGCGGCTTCCATTGTCCATTCACCTGCTTCTCCAGGACACCGCCGATGGCTGTGGCAGAGGCATCAATGGAGAGCGCCATATGCAGGTCGGTATGCGGGTGGGCAAGCATGGTAGCCTTCGCGAGGGTGTCATTGGTGGCCTCGAATGCACTGCAAGCCTCTGGGGTCCAGGTGAGAGTTTTGTGCTTGGCTGTGATGAGGGTGAATAGCGGCTGCATGATGCGCGTGGCTCCTGGGATGAATCAGTTATCGAAGTTGACCATACCCGCGAACTCCTGCAGCCTCTTGAGGTTGTCCGGGCATGGGAACTCCTTGATAGCGGTGACCTTCGTAGCGGTGGGCGTGGCTCCCTCGGCTGTGATGGTATGGCCCAGGAACTAATGGACTCTTTCCCGAAATGACACTTGGCTGGGTTGATGGTGAGGCTGAAGTTGGCCAGCCGGCAGAAGAGGGCGCGCAGGTGGGCCTTGTGTTGCGCCCGATCCCTGCTGGCAATGAAGATGTCGTCCAAGTAAATGAAGATGAAAACCAGGTCCCTGCCCACTGAGTCCATGAGGTGCTGGAAGGTCTGAGCGGCATTCTTTAGCCTGAACGGCATGTAAAGGAATTCAAACAAGCCAAAGGGGGTGACTGCCTTGGGTATGTCCTCAGGGTGCACTGGGATTTGGTGATACCTTGGAGAAAACTCTCGCACCATGCAGGTTGGCTGTAAAGTCCTGCATGTGAGGGATGGCGTAACAATCAGGAACTGTCATCTCTTTGAGCCGTCAATAGTTTCCACAGGGGTGCCAGCCGCTGGATGTTTCGGGACAAGTTGGAGCCCATGGGCTGTCGGAGTGCCAAATGATCCCCAGCTCCAGCAGATGCGAAAACTCTTCCTTCGCCACCTGGAGCTTGTTAGGCAGGAGCCGGCGTGCCTTGGCATGAACCAGTGGACTCTGGGTGGGGATGTGTGGAATACCCCGTGGCGTGGTGAGGCAGCGGAGAACTGTGGCCTGAGGAGGACTGGGAACTCATCCAGGATTTGCTGGAACAGCTGATCATGGCCATCTGCGGCTGCTCTGTGTGGGAGGTGTCGAGGCAAACGGCCTGGAAAGTCCGGGTGTCTATCAGGCGCCTACCTCGAATATCCACCAGGAGGCCATGGGCGAGAAGGAAGTCGGCAGCCAGAATGGTGTTTGGAAGGGACGAGACGGTGAACCTCCACGAGAACTTTTGCCGGCTGATCTGGAAGTGGACTGTTGTTCCCATCCATCCAGATCTCTGTTGCTTTGGCTGCACGGGGAGGTCCTCGAGGTCGGTTCCTGGACTTGATGGCTGTGGCAGGGATGATGCTGATCTGGGCCCCAGTGTCGACGTGGAAGTGCCGGTCGCTGACTGAGTCCCACAGGAGGAGGAGGCTGTGTCCTTGGCCAGCCGCCGCAGCCATTAACAGCTGCCGACTTGCTCATTTCCCTGGAACGAGCAGGGCTGACGACATTTCCGAGCCTTGGCTCCCCAGCGCTGGTGGTAGAAGCAGAGGCTCGGAGCAGATGCCGTGCCCCTGGTTATGCTCTTGGTGGCCCCTGCAGGGGCTGGGTTGTACTACCGCAGCGCTAGAGGCAGGTTTGGCATGGTCATGCCAGTGCCTTGTGACCTGCTGGACTGCCGAGCCCTTTGGGAATCGCTTGAGCCATAGTACTTGGGTCTTCTGAGCAACCTTCCTCGGATCAGTAAAGCTCTCTTGGGCCATTAATGGCCGGATGTCATCAGGCAGATGGTCGAGGAGAATTCGCTCAAAGAGTGGGCAGTTGGTGTGATCACCCATGAGCACGAGCATCTCATCTATCAGCTCCACTGGGGACCTGTCCCCCAAGGTGTCAAGGTGCAGCATCCAAGCGGCACACTGATGCCTGGATAGTCCGAGGGATCCGGTGAGCACTCGCTTGATGGTCCCATGTTTGTCTTCGGCGGGTGGGTGCTGAATGAGGTGCAGCACACGTTTGGCGGTGGCCTGGTCCAGGGCGGTGACCACATGGTAGAATTTAGTCATGTCGGACGAAATCTGGCGGAGGTGAAATTGAACATCCGCGTGGCCGAACCAAGTCTCCAGCTCCTGAACCTTGAAGTCGGGCAGTTTGATGGCTATAGCACTGATCCCAGGTTCACTCATGTTGGGTTCAAAGGTGTTGAAACCAGTCGGGGTCACCAATTGTTGCGGCAGCTCCACCTGCTCCTGAAAGAACACCCACAACCAGTCGGGTTGAGCTCAGTGAACAGAAAACTGGTTTATTGCTGGCTGCCGGGCTGGACTTATACTCCCAGCCTGGACCTGGCTGAGAACCGCTCTGGGGGGTGCCGACGTCACTCAGGTGTCACGTGGTCCCCCAGCGCGGGCTTCTGAGCCCGGTACTGAGAAGAAGGGGAAACCGCCCCGACGGCGCCATTTTGGCCGGCTGCCCCGCCGCGTGGTTACAAGCGGGGCCAGTTCGCCTGCCTAGTGGCATGCCCCCACAATGCTACAGTTACAGAATACAAGGGACATGATTGAGTTGAAATATTTTGTGTCAAATATTTAGTCATATTTTCAAAAGCTCTCACCTCCACCTTTTTATTAAGATGTCTGCTTGCTTTCTTATTTGTGAAGAAAGTCCCAACCCAAAATGTTGGTGACCCTTCACTTCCCATGGATGCTGTGTGACCTGTTGTGTTTCTCCAGCACCTTTGTGTATTTCGTGGAAGGTACCACAGACGTTTCTACAGAACAATCCTTGTAAATGTTCTCTCTGAACTGTTGATCTACAATCCACGAACCACATTGTTACACTTGAATAGATACAACCTCTCCTCTGTTTTGAGCATTTTCCAAACTATTCATTGATATTTAAGAGAGCAAAGTTTGAGTTTATCAGTGGTCTGTTAATGTTTTACTCATATTACCACATGACTCTAACTATAATTTAGACTATGTGTTAGTTTGGTGATATTGTTGCAAAGGGTTAGGAACAAAAGCGAATTTCACACAAAATTTCAGGGTCTGCTTCGCAGCTTGCAGCCAGTTTGAGCAGCTCACATCTGATTTACCCTGGGACAGGACCCACACTCTGTTTGGCCGTGGGATTGTTTACACACTTGTCTAAAAGACCTAACATTTCATTCAAAACATGAGCAAGATTGAATGAATACTGGAAATAGTCCATTTATCAGGGTATTGGCGCTAAAATCCAGAATGGGGGGTAGGTGTGGGGGGGGTGAGGGATGGCACAGTTCTCATCTTGTTCTGCAAAATGTGCTTTCACTGGGTAATGTGATAACTTCATCCAAAATTAGAAATTGGTTTCAATTACTGCTGAGCCACCCAGCTGCCGCAATTTCTCAGGATCAGAAGTTGCCTTTTACTTAGCTGAAGAAAAGAGGCATTGTTTCTATTTCTGAAATTAATTTGAATTTTAAAAAAAGTTGTTATTTCCATAGATCAGGGTGGCCAAACGACATCCTCTGGACCAACTATGGCCCATTGTACATTTTTGTGGCCAAGGGTTAATTTAAAAAAATAAAATGGAATATGGCCCATTAGAACATAGTCTCCAACAATAAATTGCACTGTAGGTACATTGCACTTCTTAGTTTCAACACTAGATGTCGCATGCATTTTGAACAACACCAGACTGACTGTTGCAATGCTGCTCATTGATGAAAGTGTTCTCCTCAGTTAATTAAACATAGGGTGAGTAATCTCCAGTAGCCCAAGTGTTAGGTACATTTCCTCCCCCCCCCCCACCCCCAAATCTAGTGTCCAAGGTGAGAAAACTGCAAAAACCCACATGTTTGGCTCAATACCACCATCTACTGCCAGAAACCACAAACTGCAAGAGCTGTACAGTGCTGCCATCTCATGTTAGAACTACAGCACAAAGCGATAAATAGGTACAGGTACAATATCAGCATCTGGGAACTTGCATTATAAGGAAACATTATTCAAGGATGCACCCGAAATTCCCTGGGGTTTGGAGGATGAGGGGAAATTTGAGAGAGGTTTACAAAATTGAGGGGTTGACGTAAGGTAAATGCAAATAGACTTTTTCCTTGGATGGTGGGTGAGACCAGAACTGGAGGAAATGGGTTAAGGGTGGAATGTTTACGGGGACATTAGGGGGAGCTTCTTCAGAGGGTGGTGAGAGTGTACAATGAGCTTCCAGCTGAAGTGGTGGATGTAAGTTTCGTTTTGAAATTTAAGGGAATATTGGACAGGTATAGGAGGGGTGTGGATGACTATAGTCCAGGTGCAGCTCCCTGAGTAGAGGTGATCTAAATAGTGGAGATGGGCTGAAGGGCCTGTTTGTGTTCTGTGGCAAATTGAGTGAAGGGTGGAGTTTGGTACTGGCCTCCCTTGGGTAGAGTACAGAGTACAAAGGGGAACGTGATTCAGGTGTACAAGGTATTGGTGAGACCACACTTGGAAAACTCTGCAGTTCTGGATGCCCAGCTACAGGAAGGGCATCAATAAATAGGAAGGGGATATGGATCAGGTGCAGGCCAGCAGGACAAAGTAGAATTATAGTCTGGCACAGACTAGAGGGGCCAAAGGTTTTGGTTTTACAGATGCTTCTCCTGTGACAGCTCACAGTTAATTGTTAGTCCACATTCCAGCAAGGGCAGTCCACTACCTCCACAGACAACATCAATTAAGGTAATAAGAGGCTGTCCATCAGGTGATGGGAGTTCATGGGGATAAAATAGGGGAGTTTTTTTTAAAACTATATATACATTATTGTGCTATTCAGGCTGAAGATACTTGCAGATAGGAAGGTAAGAGACCTAGCTTTTATTGTTGAGAATTATTTATTTTTCTGGACTTGTCCTTTGAGTTGATGGTGTGAAAGGTGTTAGTGAAAGCCATTGTATGTCTGTGATGGCCAAACACTTTAACAATGGAAGCTGGTATTTTCTTGTGGCTGATTGTTATGTAGCTGGTAAAATGTCTCAAATATATTGGTTTAATGTGAGCTCTTTGCTCAGCCAGGACTTTTGGGGCATTGGCTTGGAGTAAAAGGTTGGGAATACTGTATTTGTGACATAGTTCCTGCAGTGACCCAGGTTCAAATCTGTTGCTGAACGCAAGGAGTTTGTATGTTGTGTGTCTGTGTTTTCTCCCACTCTTCAGAATGTGGGAAGTGCAGGTGAATTGTGGTATTTGTGAGGTCCAGGCTTGTTTATGGCCTTTTATTCTGTATGTCTATATTAAAGTATGTGTGGCTGTAAGGGGTAAAATGTCCTCTACCATCTGCCCGACAACATCCGGCCATTACTGGCCCAAGAGAGCTTTACCGACCCGAGGAAGGTTGCTCAGAAGGCCCAAGTACTATGGCTCGAACGATTCCTGAAGGGCTTGGCAGTCCAGCAGGTCACAAGGCATTGACATGACCATGCCAAGCCTGCCTCTAGCACTGCGGTAGTACAACCCAGCCCCTGCAGGGGCCACCAAGAGCATAACCAGGGGCCCGGCATCCGCTCCGAGCCTCTGCTTCTACCACCAGCGCTGGGGAGCCAAGGCTCGGAAGTGTCGTCAGCCCTGCTCGTTCCAGGGAAATGAGCAGGCCGGCAGCTGTTAATGGCTGCAGCGGCTGGCCAAAGACACAGCCTCCTCTACCTGCGGGACTCAGTCAGCGACTGGCGCTTCCACGTCGACACTGGGGCCCAGATCAGCATCATCCCTGCCATGGCCATCGAGTCCAGGAACTGACCTTTCACGGCCTTCGAAGCAAGTGGGTGGCTGTATCAATTCCTCAGGGTACCCTTTGGTGTCACAAATGGGGTCGTGGTCTTCCAGCTGGAAATGGACCGGATGGTGGACCAGAATGGGCTGACTGCTACTTTCCCGTATCTGGACAATGTCACTTTCTGCGGCCATGACACTGAGGATCATGATGCCAACCTTGAGAAATTTTTTCAGACTGCAACTCACCTGAACTTGACCTACAATTTTGACAAATGTGTCTTCCGGAACACTCTGCCCGCAATTCTGGGTTGTGTGGTGGAGAACAGGGTTGTCATGACTGCATGTGTCCACTCATGGACTTGCCCCCCCACCCCCCATCCCCCACCCCCCACCCAGAAGGCACTCAGACGCTGCCTGGGATATTTCTCCTACTATGCCCAATGGGTTCCACACTATGCCGAAAAGGCATGGCCACTCATCAAGACCACCTCCTTCCCCCTGTCAACCGAAGCCAGAGTGGCCTTCGACTGCATCAAATCGGACATCGTTGCACGCCATCGAGTCCCTTCCGTTCCAAGTTGAGAGCGATGCATCTGACTTTGCACTGGCAGCCACTTTGAACCAGACCGGCTGGCCGGTAGCCTTCTCCAGAACCCTCCAGGGTTCTGAGAACCAACATTCTGTCAAGGAGGCGGCCCAGGCCATAGTCGAAGCAGTACGTCGTTGGAGACACTACCTCACTGGCAGGCGCTTTACGCTGCTGACTGACCAATGCGCGGTCACCTTCATGTTTAGCAATACCTAGCAAGGTAAGATCAAGAATGACAAAATCGCCAGGTGGAGAATTGAGCTCTCCACCTTTAATTATGACATACTGTATCGACCTGGTAAACTCAACGACCCGCCAGATGCGCTCTCCAGGGGGACTTGCGCCAACATACAACTGGACAGGCTTCAGAGACTCCACGAGGAGCTCTGTCATCCAGGGGTCACTAGGTTAGCGCACTTTGTCAAAGGTTGCAACCTGCCCTACACAATCGAGGAGATTCGCTCCATGACCCAAGCCTGCCCGGTGTGTGCTGTGCAAGCCCCACTTCTGTCCGAGAACGCCCACGTCATTAAAGCTACACACTCCTCTGAGCATCTTTGCATTGACTTCAAGGGGCCCCTACAGTCGACCAACCATAACACCTACATCCTTACGGCCATCGATGAGTACTCCTGCTTCCCGTTCGCTGTGCCCTGCACAGCATCTTCGGGTACCCCAGTTACATCCACAGTGACAGGGGGTCCTCGTTTATGAGCGCAGAGCTGCGGCAGTACCTTCTGGACTGTGGTATTGCTTCAAGCAGGTCCACCAGCTATAACCCATGCGATAATGGACAAGTTGAAAGAGAAAATGCCACCATCTGGAAAGCAGTTACGCTTGCCCTCCGGTCAAAAGGTCTCCCCACCTCTCGCTGGCAGGACATGCTCACTAGTGCCCTACACTCCATCTGCTCCCTCCTATGCACCGCGACCAATGCCACCGCCCCCCCCCCCCCCCCCCATGAAAGGATGCTCTCTTTCCTGAGGAAATCCAAATTGGGAATGACCATACCAGTGTGGATCTCTATTCCTGGTCCAGTCCTCTTACGATGTCACATCCGGTACTCAAAGAATGACCCCTTGGTTGACTGAGTGACTCTGCTCCATGCGAACCTGCATTATGCCTATGTTAAGTACCTGGGCGGGAGGACACAGTCTCTGTAAGGGACCTAGCCCAAGCCAGATCAGGTGCAGCAGTGCCTTTAGCCCAACCTATTCCTTCTCCCCCAGGTCATGTGCTTGAACAGAGGGACCAGCACCAGCTCTGGCCAGACTGTCAACAACACCATTGGGGAATTGAGCAAAGCAGTGGCCGCACCCTAAGGCCCTGCCGGCGACACCAATCCCGGCACCATGGTGGTCACGCCGGATGGTCGGGCCCCCTGAGCAGTACAGCCCCTAACCTCCATCCACCCTGGGGTCAGTTCCCAAAGAAGGGGTGAATGTGATGGTACAGATTCTATCACCAATGTGTATATGTACAGATTGTAGTGTAGGATGACTGTGATTGGTTGAGAGTGTAGCCACCTACTGGCAGGTCTTAAAAGTTGCTCCTAGCCAGATCAAGTCATTCTGGACTGGTCGACCTACTTGTGAAATGCTCCAGTCTTTTAGTTAATAAAAACCTTGATTTGGATCAATAAGTCTTTGGTTCTTTCGATGTGCTCTACATTGTGCTTTGCTAATCAAACTGGTCTGGAGGCAAGAGATTTGATTGTACCTTTTGCCCATGATGTCCTGCATAAAACTAAACAACTTCATCCTTCCCTCTCTTGTGCACATCACCTTTCTAGTATCCATGTGGCTATCTGAATCTTTTAAATGTCTCTTTTGCACTGGCCTTCAACACTGCCCCTGGCAATGCCATCCAGGGACAAACTGCTCATGGTGTATAGTTTTTTTTTAAAAAACCTTCCCTGATTGCTCTCCCTCCCCTTTGTAGATGTCCACTGGTGTTTGCCACAGTCAACCTGATTGATAAAGGTGCTGTCTGACTGTGCTTTTCATAATCTTGTCACTTCGTATCCTCCTTCACTCCAAAGAGAAGATCCAGAGTCAGTCCCAGAACAAATGGGGGTGGTGGGGTGCACAGTGCAATGCTCATAAGTTCACTCAGCTGGTGGGGTGGGTGCTAGGACCTACCTGATGACTAACATTGACATCATCTGCCCCTCAGTAGGTGACGAGCACAGATTCATTGTGGCATCACTAGATGCTAGTGATGCAGGTGGAGAGTTGCTAGTGTGTTTCAAGTTAGACACTAGAGGGGGTGGGTCTGATGGTGAGTAATGGCTGTGACCTTATGGGGGCACAGCATCTTGCTTGCCCCCTTGGCACTGACCCTGAGCATCTCTAGCTCTGTTGACATTTCACTTAGTCCACTGACTGAAACATCCTGGTACGTCTCCTTTGCACACTCCAATTCCATTGAACACTGCTGTACAGTATAGACCCTGTGTCAGTGACTGGGTTCTCCCAATGGCCAACCACTTCGGTTGTTGTCTTCACTCCCATGATGACATGTCCATGGCCTTGTGTTCTGTTGAACCAAGACCACCTGTAAATTGGAGAAGCAACACCCAACTTTCCATCTCTGCCCTCTCCAGCCAGATGGCATTAATGTACTTCTCTGGTTTCTGCTAGCCTACTCCCTATTTATCCCCTCTTCTCCATCTCTGGGTTCTTTCTTCCAGCTTGCCACCCTCTCCATTCACAGTCATCCCCACCCCTGGTTTGCAGGTGTGCCCTCTCACCCTTCACCACTTTCCTGCCTGTTGGCCCCTGACCCTCCCTCACCATTTTGTTCAGGCACCTGCCACATTGTTTGTACCTTGAAGGGCTCAGGCCCAAAATGTTAGTTGATGTCCATTTTCTTTTGTACAATAACCTCCTGAGTTGCTCCAGTATTTATTTTCCCCAGAGGTCATCTGTTTAATGGAGGAAAGTTTAGGAGAGATGTCCAAGCTGCTTTACAAAGTGGAGGGTGCCCAGTATGTATTACCAGGGTGTTTGTAGTGGCTGGTAAATGGGGACTAAGGTTTTAATGAGAGGTTTGGTCAAATGATGGAAGATTTTTCCATCCAGCACACAACATCTTTCATCCATTACTGTAGAGGTACAGGAACATCAAAATCGTAACTGCCAGGCTGTGAAATAGCTTCTTCCTGTAGTCTGAGTTTGAAGAGGAGCATCACTGAGCAAATTGCCAAATATTTATTTTAAATTTAAATTGTATTTTTAATTTACAAATTTTCAAGTCACAGTGAAAAAGTCAAGTTCTGGAAAAAAATAAATGTACATCCAGTAATAGCTATTGTATGTCTCACTATAATTAACTGTACCTCCCCTGAGGAAAAAGGTGAGAATTAGAAAAGAATGGAGCAAAAAACAAGAGGGTTCAAGATATTTAAATTGTATCTTTATGTACAAATGCAATTTGTGCAATTTGTACATTCTCTGTATTGTGTGTGATTACTACCAGAGAAATGTTTGTACATTTACAATACAATAATAAATTGTGACAAGGTTGGGAATGGTTAGATTAATGTGGCATAGGTTTGTTATAACACCACTCATTGATTCACCCCAGTTTACACACAATTAAAGAATTCACTTGTTTCTTGCAGCACAAAATAGAGTTGACTCTTCATTTCTCTTCAGACACAACACTGCATTCTTCTACTCTCCAAACCACTCTAACCTTTTCCATTGGGTGATCTCGACTCTCGCTCTCCTGCATTCCAAAGTCCATCACCCTTTTGGTGAACCTTGACAGGCAGGAGTTCTGGCAGGAGTGTTGCTTTGCTTGCATCATGAGTGGCAGCTGGCACAGCTTCTGAGCTATGCAAGGGGGTGACTGATCTGGAACATTCCTGCAACGTAATGGTCTGGAGGGCTGACAGTTCAGCGTGTCCTCGTATGATAGTCCAAGATGGGTGATACAGGGATGCAACTGGTCCTCTGATGCAGAATGTGGACTGTTGGTATATGCCATCACACTGAGCATGGGAGTTCCCCCAGGGCTGTATGCTTAATCCACTGCTGGTCACTCTGCTAGCTTGTGTCTGTGCAACAAGCACAGCTCAAACAACATCAAGTTCACTGATGACACAACCATGGTGGGCCTTATTGGTAAGAATGATGTGTCAGTGTACAGAGATGAGGTGCAGTCACTAACTGATTGGTCCAGAGCCAACAACCTGTATCTGAACATTAATAAAACAAAAGAGATGGTTGTTGACTTCAGGAGGGTCCAGGAGATCACTTGCCATTGATGGCACTTGGTGGAGAATCTCACCTGGTTCCTTAACACCAACTCCAAAACCAAGAAAGCCCAGCAGCACCTCTACTTCCTGCAAAGGCTGAGGAAAGTTCATCTCCTACCCTCCACATTCTATAGAGGATGTTTTGAGAGCATCCTGTGCAACTGTATCACCGACTGGTTTGGAAGCCAGACCTCCTTCGACTGCAAGACCCTGCAGAGGATAGTGGAGTTGGTGGAAAAGATCAATGGGTCTCTCTTCCCACCATGATGGACATCTACAACATACGATGCACATGGAAAGCAATAAATATTATGGAGGACTTCACACACACCACTCCCTTCTGCCATCTGGTAGGAGGTACTGCAGCACTCTGGTCCTTGCATCCAGATTGGGCAACAGTTTTGTCCCCTAAGCTATCAGGCTCCTGAATTCCCAGAATATAATGTGGATAGTGTACTGTGGACATTTATTGTCTTAATAAAAGTTAAAATTGAAGTTAAAATATTTATGCAAATCTGTTCCATGGTCCTAGAGAAACATTATCTCGTCTTTACTGTGCCGTGCATAGTATGAATGATAAATAAAGGTGACTTGCTCCAAACCTCATGGGTCTGGAACATAAATTTACCAGCTCCGTACTTGCCTTCTCAAATTCTGTCTTCACTCCAGATCACCTGTCTCTGGAACAGAAAGATACCAGCTCACTCCCATCACAGCAAATTGAACACCTGGAGAAGAGTTTTTAAACACTGAAAATTCACTTGCCATATCACCTTGGTATTTTTGAGGATTTTTATTAATTACACATTTTGCAAAACCTCCTTTTACTCCCCCTCCCCCCACCAAGCAAGTTTTCTAAACTCTGCATACACAACTTTCAAAAAAGAGCCTTATTTGAAATTGTCAGAACGTGAACAAGAGTTAAACCTTTTTTAAGAACTGTTTATTTCAACTGCATTTTTTCTTGGGGGGGTGGGGAAACTGCATATGTATTTTGAAATAAAACTGTCTTGGGTTCTAAGAGTTTGTTTCAACACATGGATACAATAAAAATGGAGGTTGTGAGGGAAGGAAGGGTTGTGTAAGTCAGCCCAACATTGTGGGCAAAATGGCCTGTACTGTGCTATAGTTTTTGGGTCGGGAGTCTATTGTGAGGGAGAGATAAAGACAAAAAGTGTGGGGGTGGGGGGGGGAGGGTAAGCTCTGAGAGAACCGGAGCAAAGGTGGAAATTATAGTTCTGCATCACAGGCCCTTCAGCCCAACCAGCCCATGCTGATCCAGGTAATATTCTGGGCTTATCCCATTCTGCCTTCACTTAGACCATATATCCCTCAAAGCCCCTCATCCACACATCTGTCCACTGCAAGGCTCTCTCTCCCTACATCTCAACTCCCACAAACCTGGCAACATCCTGATGAATTCCTCTGCCCCTCCTCCACTTTATTGATGTCCTTCCTCTAGCTGGGGAGCAGAACTGCTCCGAGTTCTCTGTGGTCTCACCAACACCTTGTACATCCCAATCATGAATTCACATTGTGTACTCTTTACCCTGCCCAATGAATTTCCCCATCAACTAAGGGCTGATGAATTTATTCTGCCTTATTCTGCCTTGTCCCAGATCATAGTCCACTGGATCCTCCCAGTCTTGGACATTTCTTCAACGACAGTCCCCATCCTACATCCATGGCCTCGACACGTAGCTCATTCAACTTTCAATACATGAGTGACATTCCCCAAAAGATTCACCTCAAACAGTAATCTTGCATTTAACAGACCCTGTTAACACCCTCACCAAATTGCAAACTTTATTAAAAGCTTATGGTCCTGTTTCAGGATACAAGGTAAACTGGGATAAAAGTGAAATTATTCCACTAACCAGTTTTGATGAAACTGAATACCAGGGAACAAGGCCATTTAAGTGGCCTCCAAATGGTATAAAATATCTTGGAATGACCTACAAATCTGTGCAAATTTAATTACCTCCCATTACTCAGTAGAATGGAAGAGGATCTGAGTAGGTGGGTGAGTTTGCCCATTACTCTAATTGGCAGAGTCAACAAAATGAACAGTATTTTTTCCAGTCCTTGCCCATTCCACTACTCCAAATTAAAAAAAAAAAAAAATCTCTCAATAATCATATTGGACAATTTATATGGAATTGTAAAGTGCCCAGGGTATCAATGGAAAAATAAACATGGGACTATAGATTAGGGGGCATTCGGTTACTCATTAAATATACTTAAAAATGAAAATAGTCTTTTTAAAAAAAAAAGAAGAAATTAGAAGATCTGTCAACTTTTCTAGATCATTTAACCATTTTTAATAACATTTATTCACCATCTAAGAAAACTTTTATGCTTGTAACAATGTGTAGCAACTGATAATGACGTTTGTTTAATAAATTCTGGAAAACTTTTTTTATATATAAAAAAAAAAATCCCATAGCTTTCTTATTTGTGGGACGAGAAACTCAGAAATCTCTGAACTTTTGCCTGGACTGGTGCCAATTTTCCTTGACCAACAACATAACCAAGATGAGACACAATAGCATGGCAAAATTCACTTTTAGCAAAATTTCTCTAACTCAAATATGTGCTTCCTGGGTGTCATTGCCCATAACCAAATCATCAATATAAGCATCTATATGCTCTAAATCTTGAGTCACAGAAATAATTATCTTTAAAAATGTTCCTGGAGCATTCTTCATTCCAAATGGTAGAACATTATATTCATATAGACCTGACAGGGCCACAAAGACAGACATTTCCTTAACCCTACACCAGTAACTTTTTTAGAAGTCCATCTTCATAAGAAAATTAGCCTTTCCAACTTGTCCTCACAATCATCCACCCTAGAGATAGGATAAGCATCTGTCTTTATTAACACATTAACTTTTCTATAATCAGGGCAAAATCTAACTGTCCCATCTGATTGAGGCACCAGAACATCAGGTGAACTCCAATCTGAGGTAGAACATCTAATAATACTATTCTTTGCCTTGTATTCAATCTCTTGATCTATCAATTTACACTTTTTAAACATTCATTCAATATGGATGTTGTTTGATAGGTTTAGCATCTTTAACATCATGACAAGCTTTTGAAGTTCTCTCAGACACATCGGGAAACAAGTTCCTAAATTTTAAAATGAGCTCTTTTATTGGTTCCACTTCCTGGGGCTGAAGATGAGCCAATTTCTCATCCAAATTCTGCAAAATATTCAAATTAGACAGATGAACTGGGACAATGTTTTTGAAGTGACCCTCATGAGAGTCAGCTTGTATTGCCTAATGATCCATAAACTCCATCAATGCAGTCTTCAAAACCTCTTGAATATCAGCTGGGAAGATGGAAGAACTAGCATCAGTGTGCTAAATGATGCAAAAACAACAAGCATTACAGCCTACATCATTAAGAACCAACCAAAATGGAGTGGTCATGATGGAAAACTTAACGTCTGTCGAAACAAATCTTCTACTCCCAAGGCAAGTGTGAATGAGGCAGACAATGACCGAGATTCAAAGACTTAAAAGCCAATGTGATAACTGGGAAACCAATGCCAAGGATGGGAAATTCTGGCTTCAAAAGTTGCTCTTTCTCAGATGATGGTTTGCCAAAGGATGTGAACAGAGTGGACAGCAACAACAAAGCCTGAGCTGCCATCTGGAGCTACCTGTCCTGGATATGGAAGAACTTTCAAAGCCAAGTATGGACTTGTAAACCCCTTGAGCCCATAAAATAGATCAATGGAATGAAGTGCATTCTCCTCATCCTCTGGGATGGCTACGATGATAACAGTTACAACACGAAGTGGCAGCAATTTTACAGCTCTTGCAATTTGCACTTTCTGACAGTAGATGGTGGTATTGTACCTAATGTGGACTCTTGCAATTTGGTTACCCCGCCACCAGATGGCTGTGTTGTACCCAACATGTGGGCTCTTGCAGTTTACTCACCCTGACATCAGAAACTGGTATTGTCCCCATTCTCCCTGCAATTGCACCCACATAGACCTGACAGCATCCTGGTGAATCAGCTCTGAACCCCTTCCTGTGGCTGGGCATCCAGAACTCCAGAGTTCTCCAAGTGTGGTCTCACCAACGCCTTGTACATCTGAATCAACTCTGTACCCTGCCTTTGAAGGCCAAGTGCCATGATCATAACACCCTCCACTCAATTTGCCATTTACTTCACCCAGACCAGAGCCCTCCATACCCCTCCCATCCAAATACCTGTCCAATCTTGAATGTCAAAATGAAACCCACATCCATCCCTTCCACTTGCAGCTCATTGCACTCTTCCCACTCCTTGAGAGTAAAAGCTCCCTCTTGCAAACCTTAAAAAAACTTCACCCATTACCCATAATCCTCTATTCCTGGCCTCCCCCAACTTTCATGGAAAAAGTCTGTTTGCATTTACCTTAATCTGTAGCCCTCAATTTTGTAAACCTCCATCAAATTTCCCATCATTCTCAAAAACCCCAGGGAATTATGACATAATGTATTCACCTTTCCCTCCAGTCCCAGAAGTATACATGCAAATCTTCCCTATGGTATACAAGGCATTTTTCGTGGTATATCTTTTACAAGTTGATAAGCTTATGTCTCTGAATTTGTTTGAGGCATATTCTTGTTAACATGTGTCATTTCTTAAGAAATGTAAATCATTGGACAGGACATCATCAATTACTCATATGTACAATTGATTTTGTTTTAGTTTCATGCCTTAAAAACAGTTGATGTCCAGAAGGTTTGCTTCCAATACATCTCGAACATCTGTGCCCTTGTTCATTTGGTTTGTTTTAATTATCACATGCTAATCATTAGTCAGTAGAATCGATTGAACATTTAAGATACACAAAGGAAGAAAAACTTTTGGTGCCTGATTCTTGCATGTGAAAACTATGCCTTTTGTATTAGCTTTGACAAGCTGTCTTGCGACTGGCAGTTATAACTGGTAGACAGCTATTTCTTTGCCCAGGAAAATGTTTATGAATGGACTTGTCACTTTGAAAGGTTCTGTTAGATCGGTAGGTTTTAACGCTCCTGTCAACCTGTTCAACAATGCACTATTTAAAGTGTCTTTGAATGGTTAGTTAAAATGCTAATCTAGTTGCCTGGAAAGAAGGTTGTTGTTTCTGCTTTCAAATATAAAGCCTAGATTAACTGCAAGGAATCTGTATTAATAAACTTAATAAAGACATGCTTTTCTTTTAAGAATTGTTGTTTCTGATGACTCAAATGGAATTTTAAAAAATATTTTATTTTTAATTTTCATAGATTCCAACAACAATACACTTTCTTTCACACAGCCTGCATTCACCACTTCAGCTGGCAGCTCATTCCACACTGCCACCAATCTCCACAGGAAGAATTTCACTCAACTTTTCCCTTTTTGCCTTGACTCGTATCCTCTGGTTTTTATTTCACCCAACTTCAATGCAAAGTTTGCTTGTGGTAATTTAGATCAGCAAGTTGGCAGATGACACTAAAATTGGAGGTATCGTGGACAGCGATGAAGGCTTTCAATGCTTGCGGACCAGGTGGGAAAATGGTCTGAAAAATGGCAGATGTAATTTAATACAGACGTGAGGCATTGCACTTTGGAATGCGAAACCAAGGTAGGACGTACACTGTAAATGGTAGGGCACTGAAGTGCAGAACAGAGGGATCTTGGAATACAGATACGTAATTCCTTAGTGACATCACAGATGGAAAGAGTTGTAAAGAATGTTTCCTGATATTTGCAGCATTAGAAAGAGCAATTCAGAAGTCCAAATACATGAGTCCAATAATGGGATCTACCTGCCCCAAACCAGGGGAAGCTACATCCTCTGAAAGCCAATATCCACAACTGTAGCTGAAATTAACCATCAGGGAGACCATTAGCCAACACCAGGGTAAGAAGCCCCCATACTAGATTCATTCAGAAAGACATGAGATCCATGGAACCTTGGCTGTATGGACTCAGAATTTACTTGCCTGCAAAAAGTAGATGCAACATATTCTGCCCAGAGGTCAGTGACTTGTGAAATTCTGTAGAATCCATCTAGGGTCCTGCTCTGATTTTCTGATTAAGCAGTGGAAGGATGGATTACCAAGGTTGTGGATAGTGTTGAAGGTTGTTGTAGGATACAACAAAACATGGACAGGATTCAGAGTTGGGCAGAAAAGTGGCAAATGAGTTCAATCATACTGAATGAGAGATGGTACATTTTGGAAGGTCCAACCTAGAGGCAAAGTTTATGGTTTATGGCAGGATTCTTAGCAGTGTGTTTATTTAAATTTAATTTAAAAAAAAAACCCAGAAAATTCTGAGTCCTGCATCTGTGTGAAGAGAAACAGGGTTAATCTCAGTATCGGTAAGAAGCTCATTAAACTGCAGGGTGATGGGGAATTGGTGGAAATGTCTCCAATAGAATAAAACTAGTGTGACCATGGGGATATGCCCATACCCTTATACATTGCTGGATAAGGGCTACTCGCAGGTTGGAGGGAAAAAACCTAGAATTCCATCTGAGCACTCTTTGGCCAGATGGCATTGAGATCTACCTCCATTTTCAATTGAACCCCTCCCCTGTAACTCTGACTCATTTCCCCTGGCTCGCCACTCCATTCCCTCTCTATTCCAAGGTCTGACCCTTCTCCCATCACTTCTCAGCTTTTCTGCCCTCCCACCTGTGTCACAAGATCTGTGGCGTACTTACCTTCGTCAGGAACGGCAGTACTATTACCGATACAGGAGTAGAAGTCGGCCCATTGAGTCTGATCCACCATTCTAATCATGAGCTGATCCATCCTCCCACTCAGCCACACTCCCTGGCTTTCTCCCCATAGCGCATGATACACTGACTAATCAAATGCCTGTCAATCTGTCTTAAATATTCCCAATGACCTCACTTCCACAGCTGCTTGAGGCAAAAAGTTCCAGACTCACAATCATCTGAGTAAAGAACATTTTCTGGGCCTGTTTGAAATTGTCCTTTTATCCTGATGTTATACCCTCTTGTTAATGGAGAAGGGTTCAGAGAGCTCATTTCTGTATCTGACCCGACCTTGTTGGTCAATGGCGTGAAGCAAGGCTGTGTTCTCGCACCAACCCTCTTTTCAATCTTCTTCAGCATGATGCTGAACCAAGCCATGAAAGACCCCAACAATGAAGACGCTGTTTACATCTGGTACCGCACGGATGGCAGTCTCTTCAATCTGAGGCGCCTGCAAGCTCACACCAAGACACAAGAGAAACTTGTCCGTGAACTACTCTTTGCAGATGATGCCGCTTTAGTTGCCCATTCAGAGCCAGCTCTTCAGCGCTTGACGTCCTGCTTTGCGGAAACTGCCAAAATGTTTGGCCTGGAAGTCAGCCTGAAGAAAACTGAGGTCCTCCATCAGCCAGCTCCCCACCATGACTACCAGGCCCCCCACATCTCCATCGGGCACACAAAACTCAAAACGGTCAACCAGTTTACCTATCTCGGCTGCACCATTTCATCAGATGCAAGGATCGACAATGAGATAGACAACAGACTCGCCAAGGCAAATAGCGCCTTTGGAAGACTACACAAAAGAGTCTGGAAAAACAACCAACTGTAAAACCTCACAAAGATAAGCGTATACAGAGCCGTTGTCATACTCACACTCCTGTTCGGCTCCGAATCATGGGTCCTCTACCGGCACCACCTACGGCTCCTAGAACGCTTCCACCAGCGTTGTCTCTGCTCCATCCTCAACATCCATTGGAGCGCTTACACCCCTAACGTTGAAGTACTCGAGATGACAGAGGTCGACAGCATCGAGTCCACGCTGCTGAAGATCCAGCTGCGCTGGATGGGTCACGTCTCCAGAATGGAGGACCATCGCCTTCCCAAGATCGTGTTATATGGCGAGCTCTCCACTGGCCACCGTGACAGAGGTGCACCAAAGAAAAGGTACAAGGACTGCCTAAAGAAATCTCTTGGTGCCTGCCACATTGACCACCGCCAGTGGGCTGATAACGCCTCAAACCGTGCATCTTGGCGCCTCACAGTTTGGCGGGCAGCAACCTCCTTTGAAGAAGACCGCAGAGCCCACCTCACTGACAAAAGGCAAAGGAGGAAAAACCCAACCCCAACCAACCAATTTTCCCTTGCAACCGCTGCAATCATGTCTGCCTGTCCCGCATCGGACTTGTCAGCCACAAACGAGCCTGCAGCTGACGTGGACTTTTTACCCCCTCCATAAATCTTCGTCCGCGAAGCCAAGCCAAAGATACCCTCTTGTCCTATAATCTCCTGCTGTATGAAACAACCTTGCTTTGTTTACTCTTTCCAGGCCTTTCAGCATTTGAAATGCCTCTGAGGACCCCCTCATCCTTCTGTACTCCAGTGAGTACGGTCCAAGACCAAACAATTGTTCCTCGTAAGCTAACTCAGTGGTGCTCAACCTTTTTCTTTCCACTCTCATACCACTCCCTATGCCATTGGTGCTTGTGATTAGTAAGGGATTGCTTAAGGTGGTATGTGAGTGGAAAGAAAAAGGTTGAGAACCACTGTGCTAACCCTTTAATTTTTGGTATGATTCTTGTAAACCTTCTCTGAACTTTCTCCAATGGAGATCCCTGGGATGAAGGGGTTGACTTATGATGAAAGATTAAATCGTCTAGGATTGTATTCACTCGAGTTCAGAAGAATGAGAGGAGATCTTACAGAAACATATAGGATTATGAAGGGTATGGATAGGATAGATGTAGGAAGGTTTTTTGAGCTGGCTGGGGAAACTAAAACGAGAGGACACAGTCTCAAGATTCGGGGGAGTAGATTTAGGACAGAGATGAGGAAAAATAGTTTTTCCCAGAGTGGTGAATGTTTGGAATTCTCTAACCAGGGAAGTGGTTGAGGCTGCCTCATTAAACATATTTAAAATTCGGTTAGATAAATTTTTACATGATAGAGGAATTGGGGGATATGGGGAGAAGGCAGGTAGGTGGAGTTGGTCATAAATTAGATCAGCCATGATCGTATTGAATGGTGGAGCAGGTTTGATAGGGCCTTTTTTGACCTACTCCTGTTCCTACTTCCTATGTTTCCCTCAAATAAGGTGCCCAAAACAGTACATGGTACTCTAAATGAGGTTTCCATATGATTTTTTTTTTGCCGATTGGTCTGTGCTCTTCGTCCTGCCTTTTCCATTCTCTCCTCCCCTCCATGCCTTTTTGTTCAGGTGCCTGACTGCCTTGATAAAGGCCTGAAACCTTGAATATATCCCTTGGCTTCCTGTACATGCAGTGAGACCTGAGTTTCTCTGGCACTTGTGTCTTGCACACCTACAGGCTCCTCTCCATCAACTCTTTGGCATGTCCTCAAAGAATTTGAGCAAATTTGTCAAACATGATTTCCATTTCCAATAGTCCCAGATTTTCTGCTTTTCTGTCTGATTACTTATTTCCTCCTTAATTATTGAGCCTAGCAACTTGCCAACAATAAGTGTTAAGTCATCTCATCTTAAACCAGGGAATCTGAAGATGCTGGGGCTGGGAGCAATACAAATGTTCTGGAAAAACTCAGGTCACACAGCATCCATAAGGAATAATAGGTCACCAATAGTTTGTGCCTTGGCCTTTCGTCCAAGGACCTGACAAAGGGCCCATGCCTAAAATGTTGGTTACCTTTACTTCTCATGGATTCTGCAAATCCAACTGGCCTATAGCTCCCTGCCATCTATCTTCCTCCCTTTTTCTCATCAAAGGAGTCACTTTAGATGTTTCCCAATTGTTTTAGTAGAGAGGTCATATTGTAGCTCTACAAATCTTTGGTAAGACCACACATGGAGTATTGTGTTCAGTTCTGGTCACCTTATTATAGGAAGAGGAAGCTGAAGGGAGAGGAGATTTACCAGGATATAACCTGGATTTGGAAACCAGGTAAGCTGAGCTGGGACTTTTCTCTTTGGAGCGTAGAAGGATGAGAGGATGGAGGTCTACAAGTTTGAGATGCATAAATAGGGTGGACAGCCAGCATCTGTTTCCCAGTACAGGGTCAGCAAACTCCAGAGGATGCATGTACAAAGTTAAAGGGAAGTTTAGGGGAGACATAGGGTAAGTTTTTTTTAAAGAGTTGTGGGTGCCTGGAATGTCTTGCTGCGGATGGTGGTGGAGGCTGAAACACTGGGGGCATTTAAAAGATTCTTGGACAGACATGGATGAAAGAAAAATAGAGGATTATGGGGTAGGAAGGGCTTACATTTTTAGTAAGAAATATATGGGTTGGTACAACATTATGGGCTGAAGGGCCTGTACTGTTCTGTATTGTTCTATCTGTGGTACCCTCCCAGAATTGAGCGAGCTTTAAACCTTTCCAACCAATGAGTTCTCTATCACCTCAGCCATTTTCTTGAGTGCAAGCCATCAGGTCCCAGCTATCCACCTTTTAAAGTTTATTTCATACTAATGATTGGGATTTTTTACAAGTTCCTGCCAGTTGTTTGATAACTAATTTGTTATCTTAAGGATGTCTGCAGACTTCCTCCCTGGTAAAAACAATGTTTTTTTAAAAAATAAATAAAGTGATTTAACTTTTCTGCCACTGTCTGTCTTTGTTTCCTGTTATTAATTCACCACCCTTAAACTTTAGAGGTCGAACGCTTACCTTAGTGGCTTTTTTCTATTTGAAAATCTATAGAAACTCTTATGGTTTGTTTCGAGATTACATGCAAGTTTCTTTCAAAATCAATTTTTTCTCTTCTGAGCTCAATTGTTGCATCTTCAAAATTTTCCACTCCTCTGGCCTACCACCTACCCATGACACTTTGTATGGCATATTTTTCAATTTAACTTTAACCTTGACCTCCTTTGTTAATGAAAAATTGCAACTTTCCATTCGGGATGAATTCATGCTGAGTGTTATGGACCAGTTGTTTGACTACATCATTAAAGTCATGCATCGCTTAACGTCCATGAGACATTCTGTTAAATAGGGTGTTGTGTGAACACCATTTATGGTTACATTTTTTGTGACTATCCAGACATGTATTATAGGTTATATATGTACTGTACCTTATACACCTGGCAGCGCAATCACTTTGTATACAAGAGAAATGGGACGCACGTGTTGTGTGCGGGAAGCTGCTACGTCCTGTTCTTTGATTGGGATTTCTGAACCCTATAACCTTATGGGATCATGAACGTATATGTGGTCGGATGTTATGCAGCACGTGACTGTATTCATTTACTGATCTGCCTTTTAAGTTATTTTCCAATCTGCATTGTACAAAAAAACTTTAATACCATTATATTGGCATTTATTTATTTTAAAGTTTTGGTCCTTGACCTCAAAGAAAAGATATAAAGTGCTTTTACATCTTGATCAGAAAACATTCAAGTGCAAATCTTTTCAGTTAGAGGAGCAAAATCCAGGCTAACATTCCCCATTCAGAGTTTGAATATTGCCATTGCCAGCATCCAAACTATGCATTAGCCCAGAGTGAAACAAAGTCTGCAGACGCTGTGATTATAATGAAAAGACTCCGGACTGAAACATTAGTTATAGATCATGGATGCTGTGAAACGTGCAGAGTTCCTCCAGCATTTCTGTGCTTTTGCACATCAGCTCAAATCAAGTTTATTGTCATGTGATTGTATAATCTGAAGAAATAATGTTCTCCAGTCCTTGGTACAATCAAATATAATGCATATACAGACAAACAATACATAAGCAGAGTATGTATTTCATCTGTATAAATATTGTTTGGTAGATATGAGAGCCTAGGATGGTTAGCGTGACCAGTTCCTTTGGTTGTTCAGCATTCTTACTGTCTGTCCCTCAGAATTGTGGTGACAGGAGCAGCTGAAAGATGCTGTGTGCAGGATGAAAGAGGACCTCAATGATTTTGCACGCCCTCTTCAGACAAAGATCCCAGTAGGTCATATCAATTTTGGGGTGGGGGGGGGGAGAGGAGACTCCAGTGATCCCCTCTGCCACTCTGTGGATTGACCTCCAATACATACCTCTGCAGCAACTGTACCACACTGTGATGCAGCCGGCCAGGATGCTCTCAATAGAGTTCCTATAGAAGGTTGACATAATGGTGACTGATAACCTTGCCTACTTCAGTCTTCTCAGTGCAATTGTTGTGCCTTCCTGACAAGTGAGATGTTGAGTGACCACAGTAGGTCACTAGTTAAATGAATGCCAAGGAACTTGGTGCACCCTACTCTCTCTGCTAGAGTTGTTGATGTACAGCAGAGAGTAGTCGTTCCTGGTTCTCCCGAAGCCCACAATCATCTCCTTTATTTTTTCGAAGTTGAGACTCAGTTGTTACTCTTTCACCACTTCTTTAGATTTTCCACCTCTCCTCTTCACCTTTTCCACTTGTTGCTGATGAGGCCAACTACAGTCATGTCATCTGCAAACCATTTTTTGTAATTCTTTATTTATCGCACTATGAACCATATCAACCAATATATTTACAGATGCATCTTTAAATATTCAGTGACATTTTCTTTTTTTCCCCCATCCCTTCCTTCCCCCTTCCCACCCCCTCCAAAACCAGTGAATATTGGACATATAAAATACAATAAAACAATATCTTTATACAAACAAAAAAGACGTATCATCTACTTATTCACATTAAATCTGATTGTTTATCCTCTTATCATTTTAGGTGGTGGTGGTCCTAAGACTGCTCTCTCTATTATGTTCCATATATGGTTCCAAGGTTTTTTCAAATATTGTAACTTTGTCTTTTAAATTATGTGATTTTTTTTTCCAAATGGGATACACTTAAATTTGGTTATATATTCCGTTAATGTTTATAGTCATATAGTCCAACGTGGCCATCTTGTATCTTTATTTTCACTTCTTTTTCACCTCTTCACCTCCATCCTCTTTTTTCCATTACTGTTTTTTTAAGTTTTCCTTTTAAATCTCAATATATGACAATGCATTTAAGACATGAAATACCCCAACAATCCCCACAAGCAATAACCCTTGAACCCCAAATGAACCTCCCCTCCTTGGATTGCATCCTGTCCCTTGATGACAACCACAACTCCCCTTTCCATTCGGTTTGTAGACTTGCACGCGTCAACCGATTTCGCAGTGACCCTTATTCACCCCCCCAGCCCCCCCCCCCGAGAACACTATTTTCCTATACTTATAACAAAGCTCTTTTTTTACCTTCTTCCCCTTCTCTTATCCATCTTTAAATCTTTGTATATACATTATCTTTACTTTATATTTATTACATATTTTTGTGTATTTTCTTGCCGGTCATCCTTCTTGTCACTCCTCCTCTCTTCTCCTGTCCTGCAAATGTTCATCAAATTCTTGGGCTTTCTTTGGGTCCGAGAACAGTCTATTCTGTTGCCCAGGAATGAATACTTTGGATTCTTAATATAAAGTTGTATCCTTCCATAAGATTGTTTTCGCCATGTTGAATTCCTTCCTCCTCTTTAAAAGTTCAAAGCTTGTGTCCAGGTTTTTAAAAAAAAAATAATTTTGTCCCTTATATTCCAACAGTTTATTGTCTTCTCTAACCTTCTTTCTTGCCTGCTCCAGTATGTTTTCTCATGTTGTATATCTTAGAAATTTTACCACTATGGATATTGTTTTTTGACGTGGTGGCAGTTTTGGTACTAGTGCTCTATGTGCCCTTTCGATTTCTAATTCTTCATGTGAATCTGTCATTCCCAGCACCTTCAGGATCCATCCTTTTATAAATTCCTTCATATCTAACCCTTCTTTGCCTTCTTTAAGGCCCACTATTTTTGTTGTTTCACCTACTGTAGTTTTCCAATACGTCAATTTTTTTGTGACAATAAATCTTATCTCTTTAATTGTTTTTTGCTCTCTTCCAACTTGCCTCTTAAATCATTTATCTCCATTTCTACAGTAGCTTCTTGTTCCTCCACATTTTCTACTCTTTTCCCTATTTCAGTCATGACCATCTCTAAGCTTTTCATTCTGTCTTCAGCTCTTTTCTTTTGATTGAACTAAATTCTAATGATAGCCATTCTTTTAATGACCTCATTTGTTCTTCAAAAAAGGCTTTATCTAAATTTTGTCCTTCTATTTTACCTTCTTCGTTCCTTTGAAATTCTTGGTCTTCTTCTTCCTCTTCTGTGTCTGCATCTATATCTGAGTCATCTTCTCCTCTGTATCTATATATCTTCATCCTTCTCTGGTGAGCTGCTTCTCTATCCTTGCTGCTTCCGGGCCCCCTGCCACGGGGGGACCCGCCCTTCATTCTCTTTTTCACCATTATTCTTCATCCCCCCCCCCCCAGCCAAACGCCCCGATACTGGGCGGGCGTCTCTCAGCTGGCCGCTCCTCCACTGAGTCCCCCTCCCGTTGGCATTGACCTTTTTTTTTTAACTTGTGGACTGTGCATGCGCAGCTGTGCACCTCCTCTTGGCTCTGAGCCATTTTTGAAGACTGCCAGTCGGGAGGGTACTGCTCCTCTGGGGACTCACCAATACCAGAGATCGGCTGCTCCTCTCCACGGTGGCTCTCTGCTCCGACGTGCAGGTAAGGCCTTCTTTCTTCTCCAGTGATTTTCCTTCTTTCCTTTTCTCTGTTATCTTACTTTTTTCCATTTTGGGTGCCATCTTCTGTCTCTTCTCTATAACTTGATCTTTCTCTTCCTGTATTTTATGTTTATTGAGCTGTTTTTTCACACTTCTTTTGGAGAGGGCTGTTTCCACCTGACCAGCCACTACTCCATCACGTGACTCCCCTTGTCATCTGCAAACTTGATGACAATTGGAGCTGGATCTGGTGATGCAATTGTGGGTAGCGTGAACAGGAGCGGGATGAACATAGAGGCCTAAGGTGCTCTAGTGCTCAGTGTAACGGTGCTCAATTATAAACTCAGCACAGATGGTACCTCAGCTCTACATATAACAGTTACACTGATAACTCCGATTAAACAAAATGTACCAACAGGAATTTAGTTGGTTCACTTGCAAGCTTGTAGTCCTAATTGCCAGTGATGTTTCTTTGAATGAGTACATGTTAGTTCAAGTAACATACAATGGACTCTTCCCTGCATTGTTGGCTATTCACCTGCGAAACTTAACTCGCTTGTTTGTAAAATCTCAAAATTCATGGAAAAACAAAATATAATTTGTTTTGAAGAACAGGTGCAATAGTACTTTTGCAACATGAACTAGATCTGTTAGAAATCTTTAATGCATCACACTTCAGTTTCTGGTAAGTTCACTTATCCCTGTCATAGATGCTTTTGAAGCCAACTTGGACAGAAGAGCAACAGTGTATAGGAGTGTAGCTGGAAGTTTTGCATTTTTGGTGAACCTGGAGGCAACCAAGGAAGAGATTCACAATGGCATTGAGATGTTGATGCAAGAGTATCCAAAGGATGTTGACCTTAGTCTAGTCGATTAAACTCTCACACTTCCCACATGTATGTCAAACAAGCTCACCCTTAAAAAAAGAAAATCAGCCACCAAGATGTGCATTAAATGATATTCCAGGAGAAAATTCGACCATTTTTAGATGGGTCTTGTGTTTAATGGTTACTAACTGTACTAGCAAAAGGCCATTTTCTCATCTAAAAAAAGATTAAGAATAATTTATGGACAATGATGTCTCTCGATCAATTGCCTGACCTGGTATAGAGAGAGATTGGAAAAGACTCTTTGTATTCATAAAGAATTGAAGTGTTAGCATGGATTGAAAATTGATGATCACATAGAAGGCAGGGAGTCAGAATAATTGGATCTTTTCAAGATTTATGTAAGAACCTGCAGGGGTTGATTAATCACTGGAATATTCTAATCTGGAGAGTTGTGGAAGCTGATCTTTGGAGGAGGTATTCAAAGAGGAGATAAAGTTTTGATAGATTGTGAAATTGGGACTATGAAGAACTGGCTCTGAAAATGTGATGAGGCCTTAGGCTGATCAGTCATGATCATATTGAATGGTGGGACAGGCTTGAGAGACCAGGTGATTGACACATGCTTGTATTTTCTTGTACTCTTTATGTTCATTCCACTTCATCTGTCTAATATGTAGTGTCCTCATAAGTGTGTGTGTGTGTGTGTGTCTGTAGGTGAGAGTTTGTGCGCATATGTGCGTGGATTTGTATTTGTCTTTGGGCACACACGTATATGTGAATATGCTAGGTCAGGAATTTAAAACTCACTGGCAGCAGATCAAATGAGATTAGATTCTGTCCTCTGCATTTGGTGAGCAAATAAAACTTGTCTAGGTCATGTAGGCCAATTTAGCTCATCGAGCTTTTAGTAATGACGTTGGTGGTAATTTCTCAAACTCGTCTTGGGAAACAATTTCTGATAGGGCAATTTAATGGAATGAATCCATGACATGATTGAATCTTCTACATCTGTTAATACACTCTGTGTTGCCAGATAAAAGATTGAAAGCACAGAGCCCACCATTCTTTCTAAATCTTTGTTTTAATGGAGGGAATAGCAGACACCACAGATTTAATGAACGTCAAAATAGAAATGTCAGCAGCAAAACCAAAAAAAATGTGGAGGTTTCATGATTGCTTTTTGTCCAGCCAGAGTGACTTGTACAATTGTTTGTCAATGTACATCAGAAAGATCGACAATATTCTGATTAACTAGCTACTATTGGAGATGGTATTAATTTCTTAAATTAGAATTGCATTGTTGTTGCAGGATGTGATGAAATTTTTCAATCATTTCAGAGAGTGGGTACTGGACAACGATGCAAATAATGAGAGAAAAGTGGTTTGGAGAGGGGTATGGATGGTAGGAGGCCCATTAAACATATTCTGATAGCAGTAGAAAGAAGAATAGACTCAAATTAGGAGTTAAAATGAAAGAGCATAGATCCATAGCAGGAAGAGGTTCAACAATCTATAATAAGAATAAGCTTATAGAACAATCTATAATAAGAATAAGCTTTCTTTCACCCAAGATGTCTGTGCTGATGAGGGAATGAATCTAATTAATTCCATTTGTCTGCACATGATCTGTATCCTTCCATTCCCTACCTATTCATGTCTGTCTAAAAGCCTTTTAGATGTAAATGTTTCTATTTTATCCACTTCTACTGCCCCCCAAGGCAGTGAATTCCAAGACCCTCACCATCCTCTGGAAAAGCTTGCCTCAGAAATCTCCTTTAAACTTTCTCTTATCTTAAACCTATTTTTTTTTTTGGTATTTGACATTTCTATCCTAAAGACTGATTATCTATCCTCTTATGCCTTGCATTATTTTATATACTTTCAGGTCACCCCTCAGCCTCCAAGATTCTAGAAAATAAATCCAAGATTGCCCAACTCTCTTTATAACTAATACATCTCAATTGAAGCAACACTCTGGCAAACCTCTTCTATACTTTCTCCAAAGCCTCCACATCCTGCCTGTAGTGTGAACACCCAGTATCTGAAGTTTAATACAACTTCAACATGAATTCTCTTGCACTCATTGCCCTGACCAAGGAAGGCAAGCAGGCCAAATGCCACTTTTATCACCCTTTCAGGTGGCTATGAATATGCACCCCATATCCCTCTGTACATCAATCCTCCAAATGGTTTTTGCCATTTACCATATATTTTACTCTTTCAGTTCATCTGCCAAAGTACAACACCTCACTCCTACTTCGCTTAAACACAGTCTACCATTTCTCCATTCAAATTTGCAACGGCTTTCATTCAACAACTTTCCTGAAGTCCAAACACCAATTTTCAGTCATCTAAACTTACTAATCAACCCAGATACATTTTCATCCAGATCATTTATAAATATCACAATCCCAGCACTGGCCCTTGCAGAACACCAGTGGACACATCATCAATCAGAGAAACACTCCTCCACCATACCCTGTCATCCATGACCGAGCCAGTTTTGCATCCAACTTGGCAATTCATTGTGAATCCCATTTAACTTGATCTTCTGGACTAGCTTACCATGTGGGACCTTGTTAAATGCGTTCCTAAAATCCATGCAGACATCATCCAGAGCCCTACTCTTGACAAGAAGTCTTTGAATAGATCCTAACTATGTCACTCACCTCCACCAGTTGACCATCTGTCAAAAGTGGGCTGATAACGCCTCAAACCGTGCATCTTGGCGCCTCACAGTTTGGCGGGCAGCAGCCTCCTTTGAAGAAGACCGCAGAGCCCACCTCACTGACAAAAGGCAAAGGAGGAAAAACCCAACACCCAACCCCAACCAACCAATTTTCCCTTGCAACCGCTGCAATTGTGTCTGCCTGTCCCGCATCGGACTTGTCAGCCACAAACGAGCCTGCAGCTGACGTGGACTTTTTACCCCCTCCATAAATCTTCGTCCGCGAAGCCAAGCCAAAGAAAGAAGATTTAATTAAAATGCTTTTCCTCCCTGCACATGCATTATAACATTGCAAGCTGATTAGAAGAGGGGGTAAAGGTGATTATACTGAAAATTGGTGTCATTGCACTCATTACTGGCTTTGGGTTCATGAGGCAATAGTGAAGCAGTCACCACTAGCAAGACTAGAGGGAAAGGCAGTGAGAGGCTCCACATCATAAATCTTCCTCTCTTTTCCCACAATTTCATCTGCTGTAGAATATACAGATTATGTGAGTAATTCTTAATCCTATCCTCTTCCCTTCCCATAATCCAATCAGTTCACCTTGTTCATTTGCAATGCACAAATGCTGGAGAAACTCAGCAGGTCATGCAGCACCCACAGGAAACCTAAAACTAATTCCCTGCGGTGTGTTTTGTTGAGTTTCTCCAGCACTTTACAAGCATAGCATCGGCAGACTTTCCTGCTTAACAACTTTTTCCATTTAATCTATTTAGAATCTAGAATATTCCCAGTCAGCAGAGGAGGAGGAAGAAAATGAAGATGATGAAATGCATCATTGCTTGAGCCCGCAATAACAGCCAACAGTTCTCAAGTTCAAATTCTGTACATTTTAGTCTGAATAGAAGGGTCTGCACATCAGCAGATGGCTCATTCTAATGAACGTATTCAAATGCGTTTGTTGGACCAGTCGACCAGAATGTATGTTTGTTGTGAACAGTCAAATATTTGATGAATAGGATAGCCTGCCAAAAACCTTGAGTGCAAATAAGGCAGCATGGAGGAGTCCTGCACTCAAATGGCATGTAGCTTTGTGCATGATACTAGGCATTTCTCTCCAGCATGGAACCAATTATCATGAAGTCCAACTGTGGAAGCCACTCTGATTTAGCAATAACATCACATAATCTGTAGTAGCTCAATGAGGGAAATCAGAAGTTGAAGCATCACAAATTGAAGCTCAAACTGTTGTCTTATAATCTTTGGTTGTTGTATTCATGACTCTGGATACCATTGTTCATAGAATCGTAGATTTTACA
Source organism: Narcine bancroftii (assembly GCF_036971445.1). Taxonomy (NCBI): domain Eukaryota; kingdom Metazoa; phylum Chordata; class Chondrichthyes; order Torpediniformes; family Narcinidae; genus Narcine; species Narcine bancroftii. The sequence continues at coordinate 30,896,413 of NC_091474.1, forward strand.
GCACAAAAAACAGGCTCTTTGGCCCAGCTTGGCCATGCTGTCCAAGTTGTCTGCTGAAGCTGGTCCCATTTGCCTTCATTCAGCCCATATCATTCTGAACCTTTCCTCTCCATGTACCTGTCTCTTTTAAATGTTACAATTATACCTGTCTCTCTCACTTCCTTCAGCAGCTTGTTCCATGGAACCACTGTGTGTAAAGCCTACCAGTCCTAATAACATATCTTTTGTGCACCCTTTCTAGATTAATGATATCTTTCCTATAATTGGTGATCAGAACTAGGAACAATTCCAGGACATCACTGCAGTCCTTCAATTTTGTTCTGATGGATTACTTCAACAGCTGGAGCCCTGAGCTAGCCATGATGGATTCTGAAGTGATTCTATTCAGTTCTTTTGGCTCAGAGCTGCTTATGGTAGTCCTCTAAGACCATCACACTCCATACTGCAGTCATTTGGGAAACACAGAAAGCAACAAGGATTGGGTAAGGCAGGCAGAAGACAGACCTTAATGGAAAGAACAACTCATTCTATTATAGAATGATAGAATGAGTGAATTTTCAAAATTAGAAAGGAATAAGGATTTTCTAGTTGTATTTTAGGGTTATTGGAAAAAGGATGGTTGGTGATTGGGAGGAATTACAGGAATTAGTAGGATCTGTTGCAGGTCTCAGCAGAAGTACTTTTTTTCTTTTGTTTCCCTCCTATTGTACATTCTCCCTCTTTTTGCAGCTGCTTTTTTTTTTAAATCAATCCTATGGTACCCAAGATTGATTTCCTACAATAGTATGTTTTATACTGCTATAAATCTTAATACTTAGTTGGCTGAAATTTACAATACTTTTCCAGAACAATATGGGCACCCTTGATCATTCCAATGCCGTGTTTTCTATTATTCCTTGAGATTGTTGTAGACCTGCACTAGAAGGATGAGCAATGGCAATTGTGGATAACCCTCATGACTGCTTTACTGGGGTTTGCCTTCCTGTGTTGAATCCAGATGAAACAGAGTTGTGCACACTCCGTGCCTGACATAGGGAACCTTAGAAAGTAGTTACTGGGATTACATCTGGTAGGTAGAAAGTAACTCATTGTCATATCAACATTCTAAGCTCCACAAATGTTCATAAATTATTACATCCTCGGGATAGTCTAACGAGTTCAACAACTAACCAATCGCAAGCTCTGCTTTAAATTACTCCACTCAATATTGCACATTTCCATCATTAAAATAAACACGATGGATCTGAGACATTGGCAAAGACTATTGCCTTAAATATTACTATTTTAAAAACTGTGAGGTAGTTTACACTGTACAGATAGCAATAGGAATCTTCTACAGGTTGTCGGACTCTGGCTTTACCCTACCCTCAATTTGGTCTTTGTGTCATCTGAGTCCAGCATGCTTGTTGAATGAAGTGATCGGAGAAAGTATTCGGTTTCACAATCAGTTTATTACATAGCACAAGAATAAAGCTTAACAGAGCTCTGGTTCAGTCGTTAGTTCATAGGTCACCTGCTCGGTGAGCTATTCCCCAAGTCTGACTCTTACCGTCCAGTCTCTTCTGTTTATATAGATCAACATTGTTACACTGAACAAGAGTTGGCTTTTTTGATAGCTCCTTGCCTAAGATTCATCTCAAGCAACTTCCTGCTCTGCAATTATCTATGGTGTCGACCTCTCATCTTAATCTCCCAGGCCAGAACATTGATGTTTTAATCAACACCTTCCGTGTACCCTTATGACTCCTCATTTCTACGCAAGTGGTTTATTTATTTTGTTTTACTCTGACATTCTCACTTTTGGTACTCTTATCACTTATCCTTGCAATACACTTATCTTCCTGTCCCTGGCCTGTTTCATAATAAATCACTCATCACTACGGTTCCTCCAACCTCATTCTGTCTAACTTCTCCTATCTGATATCTTGTTACTCCCATGTATGACTTTGATGTTTTCTCTCTGGACTTGTGTTTTACAATTAGCAGTTCAGTGTAACCTTGGGGATGAAAATATTTTCTCTCTTTGTATTTGGAGTCAGCAAATTCTACACATAATATAATCAGCCAACTTTTCTACATACTGTGGCTGTACTTAATTACATTAATATTTCCCCAAACAGTATAATTTATTTTTAAATTTTTCACACTATGAACCATACTGACCAAAATACGCACAAACATTTTCCTCTTGAATATACAGTGTCATTTTCTCCCCTTTTCCCCCCTCCCTTCCCTCCCCTCCTTCCTTCACTACCCCCCCCACCCACTCAATGTTCAACCTATATGATACATTAAACCCATTAAACAATGTCATCACACAATGAAAATAAACAAGAAATTTGTCTCTTCTACTTTTACATACAGGGTCAGTTCATTTCGTCGTCTTCTCCTTCTGTCATTTTAGGCGGTGGAGGTCCGCGGTAGGACCTCTCTGTTGTGTTCTATGTACGGTTCCCAAATTTGTTCGAATACTGTGATGTTATTTCTTAAATTGTATGTTATTTTTTCTAATGGAATACATTTATTTATTTCTATGTTCCATTGTTGTATTCTCAAGTTGTCTTCTAATTTCCAGGTTGACATAATACATTTTTTTGCTACAGCTAAGGCTATCATAATAAATCTTTTTTGTGCTCCATCCAAATAGAGTCCAAGTTCTTCTTGTATTACTTAGAAGAAAGATCTCTGGATTTTTTGGTATGTTGCTTTTTGTGATTTTATTTAATATCTGGTTTAGATCTTCCCAAAATTTTTCCACTTTCTCACATGCCCAAATTGCATGTACTGTTGTTCCCGTTTCCTTCTTACAACGAAAACATCTGTCTGATGCTGTTGGGTCCCATTTATTTAACTTTTGGGGCGTGGTGTATAGCCTGTGTAACCAATTGTATTGTATCATGCGTAACCTCGTGTTTATTGTATTTCTCATAGTTCCAGAGCATAGCTTTTCCCATGTTTCTTTCTTTATCTTTATGTTTAGATCTTGTTCCCATTTTTGTTTGGGTTTACAGCTTGTTTCCTCATTCTCTTTCTCTTTCAGTTTGATGTACATGTTTGTTATAAATCTTTTAATTATCATTGTGTGAGGGGGGCGTGGCAAGATGGCGTAGAGTCGAGATATGCAATCTCGTCCTCTCTGGCCAGACTTTTAAATACCAATTTTTTAACCCTTTGTTTTCAAGTTTAAACTTTTTAAATTTTAGTTTAAAGTATTAAGGAATTATTATGGCCACTAATGGTAAAAAGACTGAACCTCAAGTTCATAAGAAGTTACATTTTTGAAGTGCTGAAGATTTGGGGCCTAGACGACTTGATACAGTCCCAGGCTCAATCTCTTCATTGTCTAAACCCCAAAGATTTCCTGTGGGGGCTGAAAAAAAAACCCTATTACTCACCAAATGAAGGAATGCGCTGGAATTACCCGTTCTCCGGAAGAAGGTGCGTGTTCCCAAGAAGTGGACCCCGATTTGGAAAGCCTTTAGATTTCAATGGAGGGAGCACACAGGAAGACGACTCCATTGTTGGAAATGCATCAAGTAGCATTTCAATCTGAAGAAATCGTTTTTCTCTGTGAATTGATGAAAAAACAACGAGATAAGGGGGGAGACCAGCGGCGACCCCCTGAGGAAGTCGGAGTGCCGTCACTGGGAGAGCAGACCCGCAGTAAAACTTTTAAAATGCCTTCTGTTGAGTTGCAGCAGAAGTTGCAGTTACCTTGTTCTGCCACCATGTTAGAGAGAGCAGAGCTGAACTTTACTGAATCACAGTGTATTGTCTTGGGTAAACTTGTACCTCTCACTTTGTTCATTTTAGATTGGTCACAGTGTTCGAGCTACTGAAAGAAAATAGACACACACCGAGAGCAGTTCAGTTTTTACAAGTCTTTATTACTAAATCTAAAGCTGAATTCACACTACTATATGCAAGCCCTTCCCAATTATACTTATCAATGCCTGGACTGGTCCCAACTGCCAAAGCGAGGCGATGACTGCACACTTGTAGTAGGTTGTCTGGGCGCTGGTAGCAGCTTCTCCACCTCCCCGGACTGGGACGTTGGTTTGGAATCTTGAAGTTCTTCTTGCTGAGAGATGTTTCCACCTCTTGGAGAGTCTCAAACTTCAGCAGTGGGACCATGGCTTATATTACCCAAAAGTTGTTTACTCATAGCTTATCTCTTTGAATAAATGATTTAATTATCTTCAAGGTCTCCTGACAGTCTGCGACCAACAAAAGACAACTGCATCTCTGGGCCTCATGGTGGAAGTTGGATTATGTCTTCTGATCCATATGCATCCTGGGCCTCATGGTGGAATTTAGATTATGCCTTCTGATGCAACTGCATCCCTTCTTACATCAGCTGGTCTAAATCCTCCATTACATTATGCAATTAAATGAATTTATTCAAGCTGTTATAAAACCTTTGTTGACATCTCAAATGAATAAAATGGCTCAAATGAATGCTGGTATAAGTTCAGAATTAAATATGGTTAAGACGCGTGTGGATGCATCTTATGAAGAATTTTTAAAAATTTCAGACTGCTTTTTTGGACTGTAAACAACAAGTGACTTTTAACACAGAAAAAGTGTTGAAGGTGTAAAAATCAATCATAGAATTAGGAGAACATGAGAAAGACCTAGAAAGAAAAATAGATTATTTGGAGAATCAAAGCAAAAGGAATAATGTGAAAATTGTTGGTTTGCCAGAAGGTATAGAAGGACAAGATCCTCTTGTCAAGATGATATTTTGATGTTATTGACTGTTTGGCTGGGGAGGGAGAGATTTGCATTAAGTTTTTGACTAGTCATCAGCCACTGGTGGGTGACCCACACCCAATTTTTGTTTAGGGGATTACTAGGTTTTGGTAGTTTTTTTTGGGGGGGGTTTTCTTTTTTCTTTATTTTTTATTTTTTTTTAGTTTTTAATTTGTGATTTTTTTTTTATTGGAGGGCCTATATATGTTGATTTGAGTTTATATATAAATATATTGTTGGTATTTAGTAATAATAGTAGATATGTCAAAGTTGAGGTTTGCTACTTTTAATGTTCGAGGATTAAATAGTCAAATTAAACGTAAGTGATTCTTGGCGTATATTAAGAAAATGATAATTGATATTGCCTTTTTACAAGAAACATATTTGAATGTGAAGGAAAGCGTGAAATTAAAAAGGGACTGGGTTGGGCATGTATATTCTTCTTCATTTAATTCTAGAGCTAAAGGTGTAGCAATTTTGATACATAAAAATTTATCTTTTGAATTACAATCAATGGAGGAAAAGGCAGGATGTATTTTTAAATTAAATTGTAAGATTTTTAGTGAATTTTGGACTTTACTTAATATTTATGCCCCAAATGCAGATGATGAAATATTTATTTTGGATGCATTTTTATGTTTGGGTCAGGCTAATGATAATATTTTAGTTGGTGGTGATTTTAATTGTGTTTTGGAATCTTAGATAAATTAGATAAATCTCTGAAGAAAGTTTAAAAAATCCAAGATGGCAATTTAGGTCCAAGCATTAATGAAAGATCTAGGTATTTGGAGACGTCTTAATCCGACAGAGAAAGATTTTTTCCTTTTATTCATCTAGACATGAATCGTTTTCAAGGATTGACTTCTTTTTAGTATCGGCACATTTACAAGGGAAAATACAATAAGCGGAATATAAAAGTAGGGTGATTTCAGGTCATTCTCTGTTAAATTTTACATATGAAACCTGAGAAAATTCAAATAGCTTATCGTTGGAGATTTAATACAATGTTGTTAAAAATTATGGAATTTATTGATTTTTTTGAAAAAACAAATTAATTTTTTTGGAAAGAAAATTCTAATTCTGTTCAAAATAAGTTTGTATTATGGGATGCTATGAAAGCCTATTTGAGAGGACAAATAATTAGTTATACTTCTAAAATAAAAAAGAATCGATTAAATCAGTGTCTTGCATTAGAGAAACAGATTGATGAGTTAGAAAAGGAATTTCAGAAAGATGCTACAGAAGATCAGAAAATAGAATTATTTAGGCTGAAATTGAAATATAATACTTTGCAATCTTATCAATTTGAATGTATTACGAATGAGGAGAGAAAGCACATAAGGTATTGGCGTGGCAATTAACGAACAGATATCGAGGACTATTAATGCTGTAGACAGAATTCTCTTATTACTTATAAACCTCGTGAGATTAATGATGAATTTTATTCATTTTATAAAAAGTCATATACATCTGAATGAAAACAGGAAACTGGATCGACTGATTTTTAAAAAAAAATCACAGTTGAATTTACCGATATTAGAGGATGCAGATATACAGAAATTAAAAGAACCATTTACTGATTCAGAAATTAAAATGGCTATGCTGGAAGTGCCAAATGGTAAATCACCTGGTGATGATGGATTTTCGGTGGAATTTTATAAAACTTTTTATGATGATTTATCTACAGTGTTTGGGGATGTATTACGTCAAGTTGGAGAACATTATGAATTACCTGAGTCTTGTTCTAGTGCTTTAATTACAGTAATTTCTAAAAAAGATAGAGATCCTTTGAAAGTATCTTCGTATAGACCAATTTCGTTGTTAAATGTAGATTATAAAATAATAGCTAAAATATTAGTGAATAGATTGGCTAAATTTTTACCTAAGCTGATTCATATTGATCAAACAGGTTTTATAAAGAATAGATATGCTTCAGATAACATTTTGTGCGTGATTAGTGTGACTAATAGATTTCGACAATCTTTAGATCATCCGATAGTGATATCCTTAGATGCAGAAAAAGCATTTGATAGAGTTGAATCGAATTTTTTGTTTAAAGTTTTGGAGAAATTTAAGTTTGGTCCTTCTTTTATTGGTTGGATTAGGGCTCTATGTACTAAACTGGTAGCTAGAGTATTGATGAATGGTTTGATTTTGGAATCTTTTAAGTTAACTCGATCAACTAGTCAAGGTTGTCTTTTATCACCAGCTTTGTTTGTGTTAGTGATTGAACCTTTAGCACAACTGTTAAGACAAAATACACAGATACAAGGTGTGAAAGTTTTAGATGAGGAGTATAAAATTAATTTATTTGCTGATGACGTATTGGTGTATTTAATAAACCCAGCTCAGTCACTTTTACACTTGAAGGAATATTTAATACAATATGGATCTTTGTCTGGATATAAAGTTAATTGGGGAAAAAAGTGAAATATTACCGGTAAGTGAAGGAGATTATTCAGTTTATAAGAATATTATTAATTTGAAGTGGACTGATCGAATGAAATATCTGGGTATAATTTTGAATGTTAATTATCAATCTTTATATAAATTAAATTATGCTCCGTTTATGAAAAAAATTAAAACTGATTTGATTAAATGGAAAGATTTACCTATTAATTTAATGAGAAGGATAAATATAATTAAGATGAATATCATTCCGTGTATACAATATTTGTTTCAATCTATTCCATATTTACTTGATAATTTTTTTTCGAGATTTAAATAAAATGGTTAGGGAGTTTTTATGGAGGGGTAGATTTTCAAGCGTAGCTTTGAATAAATAAACTTGGAAATATGAGTTAGGGGGACTATATTTACCACATTTTCAAAATTATTATGAGGCAGCCTAACCTAAATTTATTAGTTAATTGATAGATTTGGTACGGCCTCCTAGTTGGGCTAAAATTGAGATGGCAAGTATTTCTGAATTTGAAATACATCAATTTTTGTTTAGGTGGAATATAAATTTGTTACAACAATATAATGTGCCTATACTAAAACATTTAATAAAGTTATGGATAAAGAAAAATAAAATGATAGGCTCTAGGGGTAAATTATTGGCTTTGACTCCACTGTATAATAATCAACATTTCTTTTTCAATACATAATCAAAGTTTACTGCATTGGAGATTTAAAGGTGTGAAAAATTTGGGAGATTGTTTTAAAGAGGGCAAGTTTTTATCTTTTAATCAGATGAGGGAAGATTTTGGTATTGATAAGAATTCTTTATATCTTTATTATCAAATTCGATCTCTGGTAAATTGTATGTTTGGTAGAGATGTGATTTTACCTGAAATGACTAAACTTGAGACTTCTTATGAAGGTACCAGAGAAGGGTTATATTTCATTTATGTATCAAATATTACAAGATGGTATGGATAAAAAAGGTTGAGATAGATCTAAAATTAAATGGGAAGTGGATATTGGTTTTACTTTTTCTGAAGATGATTGGTTAGATATCTGTTATGATAGTGTAACTAGATTGATAAATGCACGTTATGCAATGATTAATTACAATTTTTTACATCAATTATATTTGACACCTGAAAAATTTTTTAAAATGTGGATTTAATGAATCAGATATGTGTTTTAGATGTGCTGATACGGTTGAAACTTTTTTTTCATGCTGTTTGGTATGTATACATATACAATCTTTTTGGAAGAAAATTCAATTGTTTTTAGAATATCTGTATAAGATTAAAATAGTTTTAAATTCAACAGTATTTTTATTGGGTAGTTTACAACCTCTGAAAGGTTTGGGATTAGATAAATTCCAGCTTGCTTTTGTATATTTAGCTTTATCCATAATGAATACCCACACTCCTGTTCGGCTCCGAATCATGGGTCCTCTACCGGCACCACCTACGGCTCCTAGAACGCTTCCACCAGCGTTGTCTCCGCTCCATCCTCAACATCCATTGGAGCGCTCACAACCCTAACGTCGAGGTACTCGAGATGGCAGAGGTCGACAGCATCGAGTCCACGCTGCTGAAGATCCAGCTGCGCTGGATGGGTCACGTCTCCAGAATGGAGGACCATCGCCTTCCCAAGATCGTATTATATGGTGAGCTCTCCACTGGCCACCGTGACAGAGGTGCACCAAAGAAAAGGTACAAGGACTGCCTAAAGAAATCTCTTGGTGCCTGCCACATTGACCACCGCCAGTGGGCTGATAACGCCTCAAACCGTGCATCTTGGCGCCTCACAGTTTGGCGGGCAGCAGCCTCCTTTGAAGAAGACCGCAGAGCCCACCTCACTGACAAAAGGCAAAGGAGGAAAAACCCAACACCCAACCCCAACCAACCAATTTTCCCTTGCAACCGCTGCAATCGTGTCTGCCTGTCCCGCATCGGACTGGTCAGCCACAAACGAGCCTGCAGCTGACGTGGACTTTTTACCCCCTCCATAAATCTTCGTCCGCGAAGCCAAGCCAAAGAAAAAAAAGAAAAAAAAAAGAGAAAAAAATAATGAATAAATGTATTGCTAGTACGTGAAAAGATACAAAAATTATTGATATTAATAGATGGCATAATGAGATGAAATATTGTTTAATAATGGAAAAATTATGTATGTTTCACATGATAATTATTTTTTTCTTAACAAGTGGCTGTTATACTCGGAATATTTACATTTCAATTTATATTGTTTAGATATTAATATGTATATTTAACTTTTTAATATTCTTTCTTTTTTCTTATGGCTCTCCTTAGGAGAGTTGGTTGAAGGGGGGGGGGGTTCTTTTTTTCTCTATATAAAAAAAACATTCATGTTTAAATGCTGTATATGTCATGTATTGTTTTTTGAACAAATAAATAAAGTTTTTTTTTTAAATTTTCATTGTGTCTGTAATCACATATTCAAAATTGCTTCCTTCTGGTAACCTCAGTCTGTTTCCCAATTTGTCCTTCAAGTAGGTTTTCAGTTGGTGGTATGCAAACATTGTACCATGAGTTATACCATATTTATCCTTCATTTGTTCAAAAAATAATAATTTATTTCCCAAAAAACTATTTTCTATTCTTTTGATCCCTTTTTTCTCCCATTCTCTAAAGGAAAGGTTATCTGTGGTGAAAGGGATTAGTTGATTTTGCGTCAATATTAATTTTGGTAGTTGATAATTTGTTTTATTTCTTTCTACGTGAATCTTCTTCCAAATATTGAGCAGATGGTGAAGAACTGGTGAATTCCTATGTTGCACCAGCTTTTCATCCCACTTATATAGTATATGTTCAGGTACCTTCTCCCCTATTTTATCTAGCTCTGGTTTTTCCCGTGTGTGATAAAAATCTGATGGGTATCTTAATTGTGCTGCTCTATAATAATTCTTAAAGTTTGGTAGCTGTAAGCCCCCTAGTTTGTACCATTCTGTTAATTTATCTAGTGCTATCCTCGGTTTCCCCCCTTTCCATAAGAATTTCCTTATTATTTAGCTCCTTGAAGAATTTCTCTGTTAGGTGAATTGGTAACGATTGAAATAGGTATTGAATCCTTGGGAAGATGTTCATTTTAATACAATTTACCCTTCCTATCAGTGTTAGTGGTAAGTCTTTCCAATGTTCTAAGTCATCTTGTAATTTCTTCATTAATGGCTGATAATTTAGTTTGTATATATGCCCTAGATTATTATCTAATTGTATACCTAAGTATCGAATTGCTTGTGTTTGCCATCTAAATGGTGATTCTTTCTTAAACTTTGCAAAATCCGCATTATTCATTGGCATTGCTTCACTTTTATTTGCATTGGTCTTGTACCCTGATACTTCTCCACATTCCTTCAATTTCTTATGTAATTCTTTTATTGATATTTCTGGTTTTGTTAAGTATACTATGATGTCATCTGCAAATAGACTGATTTTATATTCCTTCTTTTTGATTTTTATCCCTCTTATTTTATTTTCTGTTCTTATCAGTTCTGCCAGTGGTTCTATAGCTAACACGAACAGTGAGGGAGATAGTGGACATCCCTGCCTAGTTGATCTGCTTAATTTAAATTGGCTTGATATATATCCATTTACTGTCACCTTTGCCAATGGTCCCTTATATAATGCTTTAATCCAATTAATATATTTCTCTGGTAAGTTGAATTTTTGTAGTACTTTGAATAATTCCATTCTACTCTGTCAAAGGCTTTCTCTGCGTCTAAGGCAACTGCCACTGTTGGCGTCTTGTTTCCTTGTACTGCATGGATTAAATTAATGAACTTACAGATATTGTCTGTTGTTTGTCTTCTCTTAATAAATCCAGTTTGATCTAGTTTTACTATTTTTGGTACACAGTCGGCCAATCTGTTTGCTAATAGTTTAGCTATTATCTTATAATCTGAGTTAAGTAGATATATTGGTCTATACGATGCTGGTGTTAGTGGATCTTTCCCCATCTTTGGTATTACTGTAATTATTGCTGTTTTGCTTGAATCTGGCATGTTTTGTGTTTCTTCAATCTGGTTCATTACTTCCAGGAGTGGAATTAATCCTCTCGTGGCATTTTATTGTTCGGAAGTTTAAAAAAAATATATATATCCTGTATTTTCTCCATTTCAAATGATTTTATTAATTTATTTTGCCCCTCTTGCAATTTCGATAGTTCAATTTTAGCTAGAAACTCATCTATTTTGTCTTCATTCCCTTCGTTCTCAGTTCGATATAGTTTCTCTAGAATTCCTTGAAGTTTTCATTGATCTCTGTTGGGTTATATGTAATTTGTTTGTCCTTTTTCCTTGATGCCAATACTGTTCTTTTAGATTGTTCTGTCTTAAGCTGCCAAGCTAGTATTTTATGCATTTTTTTCTCCTAGCTCATAATACTTCTGTTTTGTCTTCATTATGTTCTTCTCCACCTTGTATGTTTGTAGTGTTACATATTTTATTTTTTTATCTGCCAATTCTCTTCTTTTTGTTGTATCTTCCCTTATTGTTAATTGTTTTTCTGTACTTGCTATTTCCCTTTCCAGCTGTTCTATTTCCCGATTGTAGTCCTTCTTCATCTTAGTTACATAACTTATTATCTCCCTTCTGATGAAGGGTTTCATTGCATCCCATAGTATAAATTTATCTTTCACTGATTCCGTATTTATTTCAAAGTACATTTTAATTTGGTGCTCAATGAATTGTCTAAAATCCTGTCTTTTAAGTAGCATGGAGTTTAATCTCCATCTATACATTCTCGGTGGGATGTCCTCCAACTCTATTGCTAATTACAGGGGTGAGTGATCCGATAACAATCTAGCTTTATATTCCATTTTCCTAACTCTCCCTTGGATGTGGGCTGACAACAGGAACAGGTCTATCCTTGAGTTTGTTTTATGTCTACCCAAATAATTTAAGTATTCCTTCTCCTTTGGGTGTTGATCCTCCATATATCCAAAAGTTGCATCGATTTAACCATAAATTTGGTTACTTTGTTCTTTCTGCTAGTCTTTTTTCCAGTTTTATCCATATTTGAGTCCAAATTAAGGTTAAAGTCCCCTCCTATCAGTATATTCCCCTGTGTATCTGCAATCTTCAAAAAGATATCTTGCATAAATTTTTGATCATCTTCATTAGGTGCATATACATTGAGTAAATTCCAAAATTCTGAATATATCTGACACTTTATCATTACATACCTCCCTGCTGGATCTATTATTTCCTCCTCTATTTTGATTGGTACATTTTTATTGATTAATATAGCTACTCCTCTGGCTTTTGAATTATATGATGCTGCTGTTACGTGCCCTACCCAGTCTCTCCTTAATGCCTTGTGTTCCACTTCAGTTAGATGTGTTTCCTGCATGAATGCTATATCAATTTTTTTCTTTCTTCAGTAAATTTACAGCCTCTTCCTTTTGATTTGGTTATGTATTCTGTTAATATTTATAGTCATATAATTCAACATGGCCATTTCATACTTTGTTTACCTCATTTCTGCTTCCTTGTCAACACCTTTCCCCCCATATACATTTCTGTTTTTTTTAAACACACTATAAGACAACACTTCTAAAACATAATATATTTCCACTATTCCCACATCTAAAATTCCCTTAACTCCAAATGTTTCCCCCCCCCCTCTCTGAGTTGCCCCTTGTCCCTTGCCGGGCAACCACAATTCCCCTCTCCATTTGGATTGTGAACCCGCTCGCAAGCGTCTACTGATTTCGCAGTGACTGTTATTCTCTCCCACCCAGCTCCCTCCAGAAAAGATTTTTATCTTCACATATAACAAAGCTCACCCTCTTAATTCCACCCCCCTTGCTTCCTTTCTTCTCCTTCTTAGTTCTTACTTATACATTATTTTTCTTCTTTATATGAAGTTTGCCGTCATTCTTGTTCTTGTTACATCTCTTCATCTCTCTGTCTGTTTTGCAGGAGTTCTGCAAATTTTCGTGCTTTCTCTGGATCCGAGAACAGTCTGCTTTGTTGCCCCGGGATAACTATTTTAAGCGCCGCTGGATATCTTAACATAAATTTATAGCCTTTCTTCCATAGGATCGATTTTGCTGCGTTAAACTCGTTCCTCTTCTTCTGGAGCTCAAAACTTATGTCTGGGTAGAAATTTTTTTGACCTTTGTATTCCAGTGGCTTTTTATCTTCTCTCATTTTTTTCATTGCCTTCTCCAATATATTTTCTCTTGTGATATATCTCAGGAATTTTACTAAAATGGATCTTGGTTTTTGTTGTGACTGTGGTTTCGGGGCTAATGTTCTGTGTGCCTTTTCTATTTCCCTTCCTGTATTTCTGGCATTCCTAGGACCCTGGGGATCCATTCTTTTATAAATTCTTTCATATCTTTGCCTTCTTCATCTTCCTTTAAGGCCCACTATCTTTATATTGTTTCTCCTATTATAGTTTTCCATTATATCCATCTTCTGAGCTAACAGCTCCTGTGTTTCTTTAACTTTTTTATCAGATTCTTCCAATTTCCTTTTTAAGTCGTCCACTTCCATTTCTATGGCTGTTTCTCGTTCTTCCACCTTGTCTACTCTTTTCCCTATTTCTGTCATGACCATCTCTAATCTACTCACTTTTTCTTCTGTACCTTTTATTCTTCTTTTTATTTCATTAAATTCTCGTGTCTGCCATTCTTTTACTGCTTCCGTATATTCAAAAAAATTCCTATCTATGTACAGTCCATTCCCTTTATCTTCTATTTCTCTGCATTCTCCCTCCTCTTCCCTTGTGTCCACTCCAGGACCTGTGTCCTCTTCCTTGTATCTGTGTCTCCTCCGACTTTCTTGTTGGGCTGTTTATCTCAGTTTGCTGGGGTTTTTTTTATGGTGTCTTGATGTTGGTCCTCTTCCTCTGGGCTGGTCATCTGCTGTGTCTCTGATTTCCTTTTTTCATTCTCCTCCCTCCCATTCCCATTATTTTATATATCTTCCCACTGGGAGCCCTGCTGTCGGGTCTTTCTCAGCTGTTCAAGCTGTGGAGTTCCACTCCACAGCTGGTCCCCCCTCCCGTCGGTGTAGTCTTTGTGCGGTTGCGCACCTCTGTTTGGCTCCTTGTAGTCCTGCGTTCGGTGGGTCGTGACCCTTCGGGGTTTCCACTGACCTCGGAGTGGGCTCCTCTTTCCACGGCCGGTCCCTGCTTCTTTGTACAGGTAAGGCCTTCACCTTTCTCTTCTGACGTCTTTCCTTCTTCTTTTCTTCCTGTTGTTTTTGGCTTTTCTTTCTTTGGTGCCATTTCCTCCACACCTTTGTTTTTTTTTATTTGTTGTGGTTTGTGTGTCTGTAGCTTTGCTTTTTTACTTTTATCCTTCTTTTCTGGAGAGGGCTGGTCTCCTACCGGCCACTCTCCATCACGTGACTCCTCCCTAACCAGTATAATTGAAGTACATGGTAAATTGCTACATAGTAATGGGTTAATGAATACATAATGAATAGTACATAGGCATATTTTCCATGATTACTTAACCCTTAGTTCCATCAAGGTGTAACCCCCCCACAATTCCTGTTCAGTATCGGTCTTCGGCTCGGTTCTTGGAGTCGGATGCTTTCTGAGGACCTGCTTTTGGGGGATCTCTACACAATTAGATTTGTAGTTACAATGGATCCAATTTATACGAAATGTTTTAAAATTAAATTGCATGGGCTTTATAAATTAAATACATTAATCGCAATCGACGTTTCTATTGCCAATCTTTTTTTTTTTAAACACTCGAATCGATTCCAAACGGCAATGTCCTGAAGCTGCAGCCCCAAGCGCTCTGTCAGGTGAGAGCCAACTTGGAGAGCTCAGAGTGTGTTCGAGTTCATTCCCAGAATCTGCCAGGCTCCTCACGTGTTTGTTTTTTAGTAGGAGGCTCGTCAACCACACCAACAAAGTGCCGGATTTGATTGGCCAAAGGTACCAGCTCTTGCATCTATATATTCGGTGGGAAAAATACCATTCCAAAGTGACTGTCAAGAGCGCTAATTTATGGTTGATGCCAACAACTGGAAGTTTAAAATGCTATCTCAAATTAAAAATGGGCATTTGCTTCTGCAACTTTTAAGAATGGGGGGCTCTTTGCGGAATGCCATTCCGATTTCCACTTGCGTTAAAAAAGCCCTCGCACCGTGTGAGCACAGCTTCATCCCGGGTCCCAGCGGGTGGCCGGTGCTGGGGAGCCTGCCGGAGATCGCAAGGAAAGGAGGACTCCCAAAGCATCACATCACCCTGGTAAATGTAGTGATGCCGCCCGATCGATTCTCGAGCTGACAGTGAGCGAATGAACCATTAACACTGCGACCCAGATCAACACCAAAACGCTCTTCGAAGTAAATAGAAAGTTGCCCCCGCGCTTTTCCCGACCGTCACTAAACGCGAGTTTTCATTCACAGGTGGAGTTTCACAGGAAGTTTGGGAAGATTTTTAAGATGAAATTGGGTCCGTTTGAATCCGTCTACATTGGGGCCCCGTGCCTCCTGGAAGCTCTTTTCCGCAAAGAAAGCAACTACCCCCAACGAATTGAGGTCAAACCATGGAAAGCTTACAGAGACTTCCGAAATGAGGCGTATGGACTGCTCCTACTGTGAGTAGGAAGGGGGCAAGTCGCTCTCAGCGACGATTCAACGATTGAGCAAGCAAAGAAAACGCGTTGGAGGGATTCAGCGGGCAGGTGGAATGGTCAAGTGACTGTTTGGGGTCGGGGCTAGTCTCGGGCAAGTGGGTGGCCATTCCAAAACAGGACCTCCGTCTATATCTCGATGCACTTAAAAAAATATATATAAGATTTAAATGTTATTGCAAAAACATGTAAACGCACTGTATGTGTGTATGTGTCCTCCTTTGGAATGACCCCCCCCCCCCCCCCCATCCTCGCCTGACCATTTTGACCCATGGACGCTACCTGTCCCGCTTGAGATCCTCATTGTTTGCTCAAGGTTCCAACTTGTGTAGCTTTTAAACACCAAACTATTCCTTGGGAGAAAAGAATAACCCGCACCCAAATAAACAAGTAATTTTATTTTGGCGGGGGGGGGGGGTGTTAAAACACCAGTCATTGGCTTTTAGAATTGATTTAATCATGACTTGTGGATAATGAATTGAATTAGCAACTGGACGGCGTTTACTGGGATGTGATCATGTGTTGTGCGGCTCATCTCGCGGAGAACTAGATTGAGATTCAGATTTTCAGACTGATACCCATCAGATTAAATTCGCCAGTTAATAAATGCTTTATTTCCAGCGCAAGGCGAGGCAACTGATGCGGTAAATGTGAAATGCCAATTCGGTAAATTGACTCAATTTCTCCTCCGATTTTTCGCTATTTTCACTCTAGGGAAGGAGAGGACTGGCAACGGGTAAGAAGAATTTTTCAAAAAAAGTTGATGAAGCCAACAGAAGTAGCAAAACTGGACGGAAAAATCAATGGGGTAAACACGCTTTATTGTGGGCGCGCACTCTGGTCCCCACTTCTTACCCGCCACTGGCGCCCACTTCTTACCCGCCACTGGCGCCCACTTCTTACCCGCCACTGGCGCCCACTTCTTACCCGCCACTGGCGCCCACTTCTTACCCGCCACTGGCGCCCACTTCTTACCCGCCACTGGCGCCCACTTCTTACCCGCCACTGGCGCCCACTTCTTACCCGCCACTGGCGCCCACTTCTTACCCGCCACTGGCGCCCACTTCTTACCCGCCACTGGCGCCCACTTCTTACCCGCCACTGGCGCCCACTTCTTACCCGCCACTGGCGCCCACTTCTTACCCGCCACTGGCGCCCACTTCTTACCCGCCACTGGCGCCCACTTCTTACCCACCACTGGCGATCGTGGCGCCAGGTCGAGCGAAGCAACTCCGAGAACTGTCCAGCTGACGCGGTCCTGCAATACAGCGCGGCAGGCAGACACGGGGAGAGCACGTTCTGCGGTTGCAGCCGGAGCTTAAACTATTAACACAGAGGAACCGTGACTGGGGGGAGCGTTGTGCACCCAGAGAACTTGCTGTTGATTCTGATTTCGGGAGAGCAAGCGCCTCCACGCCTTGAGGCCGGCACCTGATTCAATCCGGATGGGCAAGGCTCGCCCATCTTCTCGGACAAAATATGGGAGGGGGGACGTGCGAGGGGCTGGAACTGGTCACCGCACGACAGCTTGCTAGTTGGACAACTGTGAAACGGTCGGGAAACGGCTCCTTTCCTACCAACGCTGTAGAAAAGGAAATAAATCCAAGGCGCGCCCTCGTTCACCCTTGCCAGGCTGCCCCAAACACAAGGGCGTTGCGTGTGCGCCCCGAAGGCGACAGCCCAAAGCTGGGGGAAGAGCAGACAGCCAGAGCTCCAGCACTGTTCACCCGAGGCGCTCCAATCCGGCAACTGCCCGTTACATTCCGTTGGTTCACTTCGCTTCTCTGAACAATTCCCAGGTTTTGAAGGACTTTATTGGAAGATTAGAGATGCTTCGCGGCGAGACGGGCAGGGTTGATCATTTATACCAGGAACTGAACAAATGGTCCTTTGAAAGTAAGTTCATGGAAAATGTTTCATCAACAAAGCCATTGACAAGATGTAACTTATTATTACCAGTTCTGGGTTTAAATAATAAAGTTCAGAAAATAATATTGGAATAAACGAATAAAGAACACATTTCATACATGGAAAATATTCTCTAATCATTATAATTCTGATTGCAAATTATGTCAATGAGTTCCAGTGAAGAGCCCTGTCACACCATTTATTCATTACTAATGATAACCCTATTGCTGGCACACAATGTGTTTTTAGGTGTGTCAGGAGAATATCAAAAATATCACAGATTTCAACAGCAAAATATTGTAGATGGTGGAAGTGTGAAGCAAGAAGGGAAAATGCTGGAAATACTCACCAAGTCAGGTGGCTGTTCTGTGGAAAGGGCATCCAACTGAAACATTCATTTTGCTCTCCCCACAGTAGGCCTGACCTACTGTGTGTTTTCAGCGATCTTAGTATTAATTGCATCATTCAAACCTTTATTCCTGGCTGCAAGTGAGAGTTTGTGGTTTGCATTTAGACTGCTAATCTCTACTTCAGATATGCTTCAGGGCATATTAAAAGCATTTACTTTTATCATGAAGGGTATCTGCCACAAATTGTCCAAAAATATATTGTCCTGCCATTCAAACTCAAGAGTACCCATTGGGTTCTCCATTCCCTATTTAAAATAAACAACTATATACTATTAAATTTTTGTTCATGGTTATTATGCAGCATCTGAATTCCATCAGTTGGAAACTATGTAACCTTTGCAAATATTGTTCGTCTTTGTTGAATAATTGTAAAACCACTGTGTAACTTAATTGATTATGTATTTGGTGATGCATTTGAGAATTGTATTATGCACTGATCAACATTATTCTAATTGTAGCAATTTGCTTGGTGTTGTATGATGAACGATTTGGTCTTCTGGATCCAAAAGTGGGAGAAGATTCTTTGAACTTTATTGAGGCAGTTAAAATTGTAAGTGCAATATAGTAAAATTTTTATTCTTGATGGACAGGTTATAATAAAAATAACAATAGATTTATTTCTAAAATAATCACATTACTAATATAAATTGCAATTCCAAACTTCATATGGCACTCCTGCATTGCAGGGGGAGTGGGTTAAAAGGGCTTGAGTTCCTAGAAATTGGTTGGGCTCACTATTTTCTGTAACATGAAACAATGTCATCTGTGCATGCCTCAAGGAGTGTGAATTTAGTGTTTATTTATCTACATTTTTTTTGCATCAATGAGCGAATTTTATTCTACATCTCAACATTTTGGTAGAGATTTGTGAATTCTGTGAGGGTGAATTTACATAATGCATAATTAAATGAGAGGAGACGTATTGTGATATACCTGTGTGGCAAATATTTTTGGAAGGTCTGCTCTTTTTAAAATTTTAAATTTAAGTTTGCTCTTGAACCAGTAATTTTTTTTCTCTTCATAGTTGCTGATAGATACTTTGTATATTTCTTGCATACTCAGTTTTAATCAGATTTGTTACATGTAACAATGCAATTGAAATTCATACTGGACTTTAAAAGTGGTTGTATATTGAGTGACCAAATCTTTGTGACACAAAATATTCTTATTCAAAAGGAATGTATGCATTTCCATTTAATTATTCATGTATTTTGATAAAAATAATGAATTTTAGACATACAAACGAATCATTTAAAACAGAGAATATAACACAACATTCCTAATTGTCCTTGAACCACCTTTTTGACCACAGTTGTACATGTTGTAAAGGCACTGGACACAATAATGATGTGGAGGCAGTTCTAGGAGTTGTCCGCAAACTGAGAGACAAGTCCAATCCAGCTGAATACTACCCAGTTTACTCTCGATCATCATTAAAGTGAAGGAAGATCTTTTATTGATAACACTTCTCTATTAACTGCTGACTGATCCCCAGTTTGCATTTTGCCAGAATAACTCATATGTGCCAAAGAAATGTATTCCAAAATAAGACTTTTTTTTAAGGCAGACATAAATGGTGCAGCATATAGGAGTTCAGGTAAGACTGAATGATGATCAATGTGAAAACATGCCATTGGGAGGAGGATTTCATTTCACAGTCAGATTCCATTAACAACACTTCACAAATGGATCAATTGATCTCCAATATTATGGCAGATGTAGATAAAATGTAGGTGTACTCCCATGAGCAGCATAATCTTTGTGCCACACAAGTCCTTGTGAATAACCATATCCAACAAGGCATGGTCTACCTAACCATTGCCAAATCATTCCCCATCAACATCCCTGGGGTCTACTTTAACCAGAAATTTATTTGGACCAACTGTGTAAAAGCTGTGGCTACAGGAGAAGCTCATGGGCTGTGAAGCTTCTGATGAATGACCTGCCTCTAATAGTTTCAAAACGTTCCATCATCGACAAGGAAAAGTCAGGAATGTGATGGGATATTCTTTATTTGTGAGATAGATACAACTTCAAGAATATTAAAGAAACTTGATACTATCCAAGAAGTCCAGATCATTTGACTGGTATCCCATCCACTACATTCAATTCACTCCTTTCCAATACTTTGTTACAGTGTATATCATCCATAAAATACATTGCAGTTATTTGCCCAGGGAGTACTGACAACATCTGCCTAATCCCACTAAGGTCCAGGGCTTCTTTATGTAATAGCATCATCACTCACATGTCCCCCTCCAATTTTTACTCCAATCTAACCTGGAAATATATTGCATTTCCTTCATCTTTGCAAAGCCTAAATTCTGAAACCTCTTACTTAATACCATTGTGAAAGTACCTTTGCCAAAAGACTGCAATGATTCAAGTTGGTGGCTCACTATGAAGATCTTCAGACCAGAGGTTGGCAATAAAAGCTGGCACTGCCAATGTCACCCATACCCTGAAAAGATGTGCAAAGAATACACAATGAAGCGAAGTCAAATTATTCATTGGATGTAATTTTGCTTTCCCTTTCATCTTTACATATGCAAGATGATGGACACACTTGGTAAAATGATGGTGACTCCAGTAGCACTTCATAAGAGCTTTAATACGAAGATTTGGAAGGACCACACTGTAGCTTGGGATAAAATATTCAAAACAGGTATGTACATCACAAAAATACTTAAGATACATTTTTCAAAAATGATACTGTGTTCCCTCAAATATTCTGAAAAACTAAGTTTTAAATCCCAGAACTTAAACATACTTCATTCCTCAACTGAAATATCTTTGCACTATTACATATGTGTAAAATTTTGAAGAAATGGTATGGAGGTGTTGGCTTTCATTTATCAGTGAAATATATGAAATAAAAGATTACTGAGGTGCTTTACCTCTCAAATTTAGTTCAAATCTTAACACAGTTGCAATGAAAAGCCTTCATCCTGCATTTCCATGAGCCTGACCTACAGACAGTTTTAGAAAGTGTGTCTCAGTGTATTAGTTGGTGACTTTAGGAAAGGTGAGAGGATCATTTCCACATTCAACATGCTGTCAGCAATGGTAACTAGTTCCTTAGTTTCTCATTTAACAAACCAGTTCCCAGATAGTATTTTTTGTTAAGTGATAGTTCAGCATTTGTTGTACAGCTGAACTTTTTCTCAAAATATTTGTTACTTGAGAGAAATAGCTCAAGTGCGGTGATTTCTCCCCATTACATGTACTGTCTTGAGGGGATATGGGAATTGCATAAATAAGTTATTTTAATACAAAAAGATTGTTTGAAAGTCCCCTAAATTAGACTTCAAAATCATTTTTGCCCGAATGCCATGATTGAGGGGAGTGTCCAGTGGGCAGATTTGCTTGTTTTGGGTGTGCTATTCCCACAAATCAACCCAACATTCAACCCCAACCAACCAATTTTCCCTTGCAACCGCTGCAGCCATGCCTGCCTGTCCCGCATCGGACTTGTCAGTCACCAACGAGCCTGCAGCAGACGTGGACATTACCCCTCCATAAATCTTCGTCCGTGAAGCCAAGCCAAAGAAGAAAGAAGAAGAAGATTCCCACAAATCACCATTCTCTAGGAAATGGTCCTCAGTCAGTCAGAAATTCCATTTCGGGGAACTTTTCCTGAGGTTAGATTAAAAGGTCATAGTTATACAAATTTATAACTGCAAGGAATTGCATTCGGATTCCCAAATTTATTTTACTTGTAAATTTATTTACAAGATTATGGCAGGTTTCAATTTGATTGAGAAAGTTTGCTTCCATCATCTGATGATGTAAGGGGAGGCAGATTTATGGTTTTGGCAAGAAATAGGAGATGGAATATAAGGAAGTCTTTTTTTTAAACCCAGTGTGGTAATGACCCAGA
Organism: Narcine bancroftii; assembly: GCF_036971445.1. NCBI lineage: Eukaryota > Metazoa > Chordata > Chondrichthyes > Torpediniformes > Narcinidae > Narcine > Narcine bancroftii. The sequence continues at coordinate 30,918,388 of NC_091474.1, forward strand.
GCAGATGACCTGCTGCATTGGTGGTAAGGATTCCATCATTGATTCCAAATGGAAATAGGATCAGCAGTTGAAGGAAATTAATGTGCAGGGCAAGTTGGATCGAGCAAGAGAATGAAATGGTTCATCAGTGCACAAAGAACCGGTGAACTGAATGGCCCCATTTGGTGCTATTATGAATCAATTTTCAGAATAGAAGCAGACTCTAATACCATTAGACATGATTGGATTATACAGTAAAATCCCTGTTATACAGAATTTAAGTAACTGACAGCCTCAAGCAACTGGCAAAAAAAATGCAGAAAATAAATAGATAAAAGCAAAAAGTTTAAAATTGGCGTCCCTCAGCAGTTGGTTCACCAATCCATGCAACACACAATCTCAAGCAACTGGAAAATTTAATTATGCAGCATTTACATAGGTGCCAGATCTAGGGGTTTTATTGTAATTCAATTTCCAGAAGCTAAACAATAACTTTATTGTAATTTACTATGGATGTAGTTAAGCAAAATAATGATTCCACAACACTAATTTTCTCAGCAATATGTGACTGACAGTCATGCCATTTTCAGGTCAAGTCATGCTCAATATGGTATTTGCTCAGGCACTTCCATTTGTCAATCATTTCCAGTTTAGGGATGTGGGTGACTAAATTCTTTCCACTATTTCTGAGAGAAAGTTCTGTAGACATTATCACCAATTAAAGAAAATTATTTAATAGTTGAAAACTGCTTAAGTGTGCCAATAAAGATAAAAATACTTTCAATATGTTCAGGAAGAAATATTCATCCCTCAAAGTACATTTGATTTGCTCTCCAAGTAAACTGTTGTCATGTTCATGGGGTACATTTTTAAACATTTAAATTATGTAAATATTTGCTTGTTTGACTCCCCAAAACCAGCTTCCCCGCCCCAAGCACCCATTACTAATTTATGTTCACTTGATGACCAAAACTGAAAGGTCTGTATAAAAATTTATAGCTCTATCACCTAACCACATTCCTCATATCTTCAACTCGACTTTCTTGGTATACGAAAGAATATTGTTGCTGGGCTGCTTCTCAATAATTGCAGACCCCTCTTCCACTTTTCCCTCTGTGTGCATTTTCTTGCATAAACTATTTATATCCGTTGGATTTAAGTTCTGCTTCATCTGACTTTTTAATGAACCAAATAGTTTCCATGATCCTATCAAATGTTGAAAATAATCTTCAATGTACACAAAATATCACATTATCATAGTATTAAGATAGTTGGTGCCTAATTTAGTAAGTTTGTAGCATTGCGGCTATACAGTGAACGAACCAGCCCAGCAGTTGCGGACAGGAAAGCAACCGACGGCATCTAGCGGGTCTCAAGATGTAGGATGAGCTTTGCACCGGAAGCCCACGTCACTTCCACCCTGCAGGACACTGAGGTTAAAGGGAAAGGGCGCGGGTGGTTGAACCACGGGTTTTTGGGTTTCAAGTAGAGAAGTTAGCACTGAGATGTTGCTGGACTCGGCTAGTTCCTTTCACACTTATTGCTCAATACAGCCAACCTCTATTGTTCATTGTGGTTTACCGCCATAGTTTTTACATTATGGTGTACTTAGGATATCATGCATTATATTCAGTTCAAAAAGAAAAAAAAGTATCCTGGGTCATGTGTTTGAATGCTGAACCTAGTGCAATTTCACTTGAATTGCATGCAGTCGAATCAGTCATCAGATTTGCACGAATAAACTGAATGACCTGGAACAGGGCATTGGAGCCAAGTGTTTATAATAGTCTAAGGTTAACAGGATGTATTGGCTGGGGTCACTGAACTGACAGGGATATACAGCTCTTGTTACGCACAAAGCTTATTCATTTCAGGCACTATTGACTGACACACCTACTTTCCTGTTTCAGTAGTGAAAACAGCTGAAGCAGATTAGCGAAGATAAAACATTTTTCAGCATGACTCGCTGTATATATTAACCATTCTAATTCTATTTATTTTGCTTTCCAAGCAAACAGCAGGTTGTGGTCTCATTCCTGATCAGGTGCTTTTGTATAAATTCTGTTCAGATTATATGATAAAATTATATTAATGTATCTGAAATTACATATTTGGTGAAGGATTGTAACAGCTGAAAATATAAATGAAACAAACAAAATATCTAAATTGTTTTTATTCAAGAAGACCTCAGATTGTAAACCTAGGACCAGTAGGAATGAAAAAACTTTTTCCACTATGTTGGGAGAAGAAAACATTAAATACTGAAGGGAATATTAAAATATTGATGGCAGAGCGTCCAGGAACCCGATCCCAGAGATATTAAAAAACATTTATATTAAAATGATGTTCAGTCAATCATTTATTTTCTGATATATGATCTGAAATCTCATGAAAATAATTAAGCTACACGATGATACATCATCTAAATCAGTGGTTTTCAAACTTTTTTTTCACTCATACAACCTTAAGTATTCCCTATGCCATCGGTGCTCTGTGGTTAGTAAGGGATTGCTTAAGATGGTATGTGGATGAAAAGAAAAAGTTTGAAACCACTCTTCTAATTGTACCTAATTGACTCGTTATGTGCATGGTTTCATGACTCCAAAGGAAATGGGCCAATGACAATTTTTCTCAAGCAAATATTTCAGTAACAATGGTGTCTAGAACAGTGGATCTCAACCTTTTTTCCCACTCACATACTCTTACTAATCACAGAGCGCCTATGGCACAGGGATTACTTAAGCTGGTATGAAAGTGGAAAGAAAAAGTTTGAAAACCACTGATCTAAGTTCTTTTACCTCAGTAGGTAATAAAGATCAATAAGTGCTCTTCGAAAAGACTATTTTCTCCACAGACAAATGAATAAATTGAAAATGAGAGACATCAGAGCAAAATATTTTGAGGGACCTTGACATGGAAAATCTGAAGAGCATGTTTTTCTTTATCATTGAAGAAGAGATGCAGAAAATATATTTTCACACCAAAGAGTGGAAATTGTCTGTCTTGAAAAAGCAGTTGAGGGAGAAAGACAAACAATTTTTAAAAAGTGATAGAACAGAAAGCATTGGATGCACTCAGCTGGCCAGCAAACATCTGTGGAAAGAGGAACAGATATAGAAAATTTCAGGTCAAAAGAGACCTGAGGAAGAAAGACTATGGTAATTTTAAGTTCTGCAGAGGGTGGGATCGATTGGGGGAAAAAGCAAAGGGAATAACTGTGATAGGATGAGGACTGTTGCCAATATGATTTCACTATTAATGGAGAAATATAGTTGAGAGAGTGAGGGAAAGATGTATATAGAGAGAGATGTATGTGCATATACTAAATATGTACCTATACATACACTATACATGTGTGTGTATATATGCATGTACATATGTATATACATATGTACTTTATACATGTATACACACACACACACACACACACACACACACACACACACACACACACACACACACACACACACACACACACACACACACACACACACACACACACACACACACACACATAAATTCAGGACAGAGCTGTTGTTGAGAGTTGAAACCAAAAGCTCAATAGTGGAACTGGTCTATAGATCAGGTAGCATGTGTTGAGGAAAAAAAAATATTATCAGTTAATATTGCAGAATATCTGATAAAACAGAAGATGCAAAGAATCTGAAACTGTGTTAATTTCCAGAGATTGCAACATGCCCACTTGGAAGATGAAGTGTTGGTCTTCAAGCTTACCTTGGATTTTGTTTGTACAGTTGGGGTCAGTTAGAGAATTCTAGTTAGAGGCCACAGGAAATTCGAGATTACTTCTATGGATTGGATGAAGATAATCCACAAGGCAGTCATCCAGTCTGTGTTTGATTTCTCCCAAATAAAGACCACATTGTGAGCCCCAAATGCATGGTCTAGATTGGAAAATGCTACTTTATCTGTAAAGAAAGTGAGGAGTTCTGCTGTGAAGTAACACACCTCTTATATTGGCCAAGTTATTACTTTTCTTCCTTTCCATGCACTGTGTGATCACTTTGACATTCCCAGCACTTTGCTTTTGATTTCAACTCTCACAAAAAGCTTTGATTTGCTTTAATGTTTTATTTTGATTTTTTTATATTTCTCTAGATTCCTCTATCAACTGTAAACAGTGCCACCCTTAAGAGATATCCACTGATCTTATCCATCTGTACCCCACCCTTAGTGCAAGTGAAACTAAATTGTTTTCTCACTTTCCCAGTTCAAATGGCCTTTGACTTGAAACATCAATTCTGTTTTTTATTCCTCAGACGCTTCTGCCCAACTTTTTCTTTCCAGTATTTTTAGTTTCTATTTCAGATTTTCAATATCTGCTTTTTTTTTTGAAGTGCACTTAAACAGTACTTGGATTTGTACTTGAGGTCTCGTGTCTTGCAGGGCTAAGAACATGGCTCTCAGAGGTGGAGAGTCTCTTTTACAATGGTACAATGGGCAGATTAGCCTTTTCCTGTGATGTCAATTGTTGGTCTTCAGGATAATTACATGTCAAATTTGATGGTTTTGTTAAAAATGTATTCATGTCTGAAATCAATCAGAAACACCTTTAATGCTGGAAGAGTACTACTCAGATATTTGCTTGCATCACCTTGAAGGTATCTTTTTAATATATGCCTTCCCTGTACAAAATTTTTCAGCAAAATGCAATATTGATGGAAGACTGAACAGAGGCTCATCTTATCCTGCCAATGACTTCCTCTCAGACATCTATAACGGCAGTGAACTATCGAGAAAAGAACTGTACGCCACCATCACTGAGCTCCAGATTGGAGGAGTAGAGACGGTAATAAGCTGACTGAAGTCCATATGATTGAAGAAAAAGTTACAGTTACTGAGTATCATTTAGACTCAATGCTAGTTCTCACACTTTGGAGTCAGAACAATAATGTTATATTTTATCCCGAGTTTCAAACACATAAACTTATCTTGACTATTTAAAATGAGACAAATACCATACAGTTGAAAGTTATTAGAAAATTGTCTCTTTCTTTGGACATCCAAGATGTTGCCTTTGCAAGGTCATTTTCATAGCCAGGCTTTGGTCAAATAAAACTAATGAACTGTCAATGCCAACTGAGCCAGTATTAATTATATTGATAACATTGTGTTACGGGAAATCTGACAGATTCTCCATGGGGCTACATTAAGAGGGTAAGTAAGAATTAGCCAATCTCTGGCAAGATGTGTGGAGGGAACAGCATAGTTAATCTGAGTCAGGATGACTATTCATGTGTGACTGAAACCTTGAATGAGAAAGCACAACATGACCACCTTCTCATTCCCTGTAGATGCTTGTGATGCTGGGAGCAGTTTTGCCTGTGATGTCCGAGGCTGTGTCCCTACCTTTTGCACAGCTTTATGCTCGGGCAGATTGTGGCCCTATCCCAGACCATGATGCAGTTGGTCGGCACACTTTCCACCACACATCTATAGAAATTTGCCAATGTTTCTGGTGTCATTACCAAACCTCCGCAAACTCACGATGAAGTAGAGGTGCTGATGTGTTTTCTTGATGCCTTTGGTCCAGAAAAGATGCTGAGATAGTGTCTCCCAAGGACTTAAATTTGCTCACTCTCTCCACCTCTGATCCCTCAATGATCACTTGATCATATAACTCTGGTTTTCCCTTCGTGAAGTCAACGATCAGCATCTTAATTTTGGTGACATTGAATGCAAAATTGTACCATTTGGCCAAATTTTTCATCTCCCTCCTGAATGCTGACTCATCGCTCCTTTTTATACAACCCACTACTGTGGTATTCTCAGCAAATTTGTAGTTAGTTTTATTGCCATACCAAGCCACGCTGTCGTAGGTGTAAAGTGAGTAGTGTAGTGGGCTAAGAACACAGCCCTGTGGTGCTCCAGTTATGATGGAGATTGTGGAGTATGTTCCTAGTAATCCTCACTGTTTGAGGTCTAGAGATGAGGAAATCAAGGATCCAATTTCACGTTGAGTCCCAGGTCTTGGAGTTTCATTATGAAAATTTTGACTAATACAAGAAAAGCAAATTTATCAAACTAAATTCAAATAGATTCCAACATGTGTATGAACATGTGTAATGTACCTTTAAGAACTGAGTGCTTCATGTAGTGTGACCTTTGATACATAATTGTACCAGATACTGGAGGTAATTAAATGTTACTGCCTTCAAGAAAGAATAATACATTAATGATTTCATCTCTGTTACTTGCTTTTGCAAGCAGCAATAAACAAATATTAAGCTTAACAATATTATGCCAACAATAAAATTAGCAATGTTTAGTTTGCAAGATGGCTCCCATAGCTTTCAAAGGTGTGTGGAATACCCCCAAATTCTATCAATCCATTAAATCATTATTATATTTTGTGAAGGAATTGGAAAAAACTGGCAGCAATTAATTGGGTAAATTCAAATGAATGAAAATCTGCAAAAGTAGGAGAATGCACTCTATTTTTTCTTAGAGAGAAACAATACAGTGCCACGCCATTTTGACCAACTAGCCCATGCAGCCCAATTACATCCAATTAACCTACAACCCCCAGTACGTTTTGGGATGAAACCGGAGCCCCCGGGAAAACCCATGCAGATACGGGGAGAATGTACAAATCCCTTACAGATAGCGTGGCAGTCGAACCCTGGCCCTGATCGTTGGCACTGTAACCCCGTGGCACTAACCATTACGCTAACCTAACCACTTTGCCAACTGTGCTTTGCTATATTACAGACTGCCAACAGTTTGTTGTGGGCTATTTTCAATCTCTCTCGCAATACCAAAGTACAAGAAAAGATTAATGAAGAATTGTTGCGTGTGTTGCCAAACAAACAGACCCCAACTGCAGAAGATATTACAAAAATGCCCTATCTGAAGGCTTGTCTGAAGGAGTCCATGAGGTGTGTTTGATTTAATATCTTTGCATTTAATTGCTTTGAGCTTCCTGTTGAAATTTTCAATGGTTTTTTTTTTGAGCTGCGTCTGTCCCAGTGAAGAATATCCTTCTGTTAGCTACTGGAAGGGAAACTGGACAGAGCTTCTTTCATCAATCCCGTTTAAGATTCAATATAGTTTACCATTTTAGAATATGCAGAATTGCAGAACAGGCAGATTCCGTGTATAACACATGCAATATTTTAAGTAATATATTTAAATTATAAATCCTGTCTCGCAATGAAGGAAATGAAAATTATTTTGCTTATATCATTGTAACTTTGGGTTATAATTATTTGTATTCAATTTTTATCAGAACTGTTAAAGAAGTAAAATATCTTTATTCTAGTTAGCCACTAAATGTGTATTTTGACCTTTGTCACTTTAATTTTTAATTCAAATTAATTTATTGGGTGAATTAAAAAGTAACCATTTTTAATTTTGAGAATTTAGCAATCTTGGTAAATATACTGATGTAATTAAACTTCTCAATAAAATGATAACTTACACTAAATATCTGTTTAGAATTACTCCTTCTGTGCCCTTCACAAGTCGGACCTTGGATAAAGACATAGTCCTTGGTGACTACTTGCTGCCTAAGGGTGTAAGTATCCAGAAAAATGGTAGAGAAATCTGAGAATATACCAATTATTTGGTTGGCCTTGAATGTGTCCCAATACAAAATCAATATTGTTCAATATTTTTAAGGGGTGTTTATAGTATGGTAAGTGATAAAAGGCAGAATCTGATTATAGGCCCCCAATTTCTGGACCTGCCCACCCCAACAGGTCATTGGTGCCATTTTCAAGGCTTTGATCTACACGTAGACTGTCAAACCAAATCTGAAATAGATGGCAGAAGAATTACTCAAGTATGAGTGGGATGAATTTTTGCATCAATACATTGACCAGACAATTAAAGGACAAGCTATTCCATTTGAGGTTCTGAACTATGAGAAAGGTTAGTTAATAACCTTGCTGTGTGGGATAGGAAATGGTTAACATTTAATAGTTGGATGTAGGAACACAACAGTTGCACATTCCTGCCCAGGTGTAAAAATACCGAAGTAGGAGCAGCCAAAGCTGAGAAATTAAATCCAAATGGGGGTCAAATAAGATTGGCCGAGGAAATTGCAGTATTATGGATTGGGATCAGTTTAATTTTCAGCAAAGGTGGACAAAGATGTCGATGAAGATCGTGCACGAGTGTAAACACAAGAAACATCAAGGTAGATGATAAAGGGTTGCATGAATGTGTAAAGGAAAATTAGTGAGGCCCAGTGCAGGCCCTGTTGATAGCATTCATATGGAGGATAGAGCAATGACAGACTGATTAAGCAAATACTTTAATCTGTCGTAAGAAAAAGAAACACAAGCAATCAGCCAGAAATGTCAGGGAATGAAGAATCTAATGAAGGTTGGAGGTGAGCATGAACTGAGGAAAATGAGTAAGAAAACAGTGATGGAGAACTTGATGGGTTTGAAAACTGATGAATTCCCAAGACCTGATTATTGCATCCTCAGGTTCTGAAGGGTGTAGTCATGGAAACTATTGATTATCACACAGAATAGTTTCTTCATATTGAAGTAGGACAAATTTAACCCCTCTATTTAATTAAAGGTCAAGAGAAAATTCAAGAAACTGCTGATTTATTAAAGCCTAACAGTGGAGGGATGATGTTGGATTATTTTACAAAGGATGAGATAACAAGACATCTAGCAAAAGTGAATGGGATTAAGGAAATCAATATGGATTTGCGAAAGGAAATTCATCTTTGACAAACCCTAATTTTTTTTTTTTAATTTTTTTTTTTTTTTAAATTTTTTAATTTTTCACACCATAAATCACATTGGCTATTTCTTTTCACACATATACAGTGACTTTTTCTCCCCCCCCCTTTCCTCCCAAACCACCCCCCCACCCCCCCCTCTCATCCATTTTAGGTATACAATCTAGGTTGCATTAAGCCAGTCAGACAATGTTGTCATTCAACAAAATTACACCAGAAATTCTACTGAGTCCATTCTTTTCTTTCCTTCTCCTTCCATCAACTTAGGTAATGTTTGTCCCCGGTAGGTTTTCGCTATTGTATTTAATGTAAGGCTCCTATACTTGTTCGAATATTTCAATATTATTTCTTAACCAATATGTTATTTTTTCTAATGGAATACCATTTATTCATTTAAATTTGGTAGTTTCTTCCTTTTAATTTGGTTATGTATTCCATTAATATTTAAAGACATATAGTTCAGCGTAGCCCTTTTATATTTTGTTTATCTTCTCTTTCCGTTTTTCCATCATTACCTTTCCTCCTTTTCCATTTCTGTTTTCTTATTTTCAACTCTTTATAAGACAACATTCCTACAACATCTAACATTTTCCTTATTCTCCTATTTCTATCTTATTTATCCCCAATCTCCCCTTCACCTCCTGAGTTGTCCTTTATCCCTTGTCGGACAACCACATCTCCCCTCTCCATTTGGATTTGCGAATCCACTCGCAAGCGTCAACTGATTTTGCAGTGACCGCTATTTCCCCCCACCCCGCCTCCCCCAGAAAAGATTTCACTTTTCATATGTCACACAGGTCCCTCTTTTAATTCCCTCCTTATTCTCTCTATTCCATTACCTTCCCTTATTAATTCTTGTCTATACTATCTATATTTTCCTCTAAGTACAGATACATTCATGTATGCTCATTGTCTCTATTCACTCTTATACCTCTTTACCTGCATACATATCAATCGTGATCATTTTTACTCTCATTACCCGTCTTCATCCCTCAGTCTATTTTTGTCTTTACCCACATACATATCAGTCGTGATCATTTTAACTCTCATTACCCGTCTTCCTCCCTCAGTCTAATTTTGTAATTGTTCTGCAAATTTTCGTGCTTCTTCTGGATCCGAGAATAGTCTGTTTTGTTGTCCTGGAATAAATATTTTCAATACCGCTGGATGCTTTAGTATAAATTTATACCCTTTCTTCCATAAAATCGCCTTTGCTGTATTGAACTCTTTTCTCTTCTTTAGGAGTTCAAAACTTATATCTGGATAAATGAAGATTTTTTGCCCTTTATACTCCAGTGGTTTGTTGCCCTCTCTTACTTTTTCCATTGTCTTCTCCAGTACCTTTTCTCTTGTAGTATATCTTAGGAATTTTACTACAATAGATCTTGGTTTTTGTTGTGGTTGTGGTTTAGAGGCCAATACTCTATGTGCCCTTTCTATTTCCATTTCATGCTGTAGTTCTGGACATCCTAGGGTCTTAGGGATCCACTCTTTTATAAACTCCCTCATATTCTTGCCTTCTTCATCTTCCTTAAGGCCCACTATCTTTATGTTATTTCTTCTGTTATGGTTTTCCATTGTATCTATTTTTTGAGCTAGTAGTTCTTGTGTCTCTTTAGTTTTTTTATTAGATTTCTCCAATTTCTTTTTTAAGTCTTCTACCTCCATTTCTGCTGCTACTGCCCGCTCTTCCATCTTGTCCATTTTTTTTCCCATTTCTGTTAAGGTCATCTCCATTTTAATTATTTTCTCTTCTGTGTTGTTTATTCTTTTTCTTAAATCCTTAAATTCCTGTGTTTGCCATTCTTTAAATGACTCCATGTATCCTTTAATAAGAGCAAGTATATCCTTTACCTTGCCTTTCTTTTCTTCTTCTATTTCACCATACTCTTCCTCTGGGTTGACCATCTGTTGTTTCTTTGTTGCCCTTTCCTCCTCTTCTTTCTTGTTTCTATTGTCTTCTGTGGTCTCTTCTTGCTGCAGGTGTTCTGCAGCTGTCGTTGCCGGCTGTGGAGATCGACTCCCCAGCTGGTCCCCCCTCCCGTCGGTGTGTTTTATTTCATTCGCATCGCGCATGCGCGAAGTTTCGCGCATGCACGGTTGCGCACTTTTGCTCGGCTCTGCGAGCCATTTTTGTAGTCCATTATTTACCGACCTGAGGGAGCGGGTTTCTCTCTCCGCAGCGGGCCTCTTCGGACAGGTAAGGCCTTCACCTTTTTCCTCCTTTGTCTTCTCTTCCTCTCTTCTTACCGTTGCTTTCGACTTTTCTTTTTTTGTCGCCATCTTCTTTCCACCTTTATACTCACTTTTCTGTAACTTTTATTTCTGTACCTTTGTGTTTTCTCTTGTTTTTCCCGACTTTTCTGGAGAGGGCTGGAGTTCACCGTCCGGCCACTACTCCATCACGTGACTCCTCCAAACCCTAATTTTTTTTTTGAGGATATAACTGGTTGAATGAATGAGAGAGAACAAGGAGATATGGTGTATTTATATCAGAGGTTTTCAAACTTCCCCCCTAAACTCACATTCCAATTTAAGTATTCCCTATGCCATCGGTGTTCTGTGATTAGTAAGGGATTGCTTAAGGTGGTTTATGAGTGGAAAGAAAAAGTTTGAAAACCACTGTTTTAATCGTACCTAATTGACTTACTCTGTGCACGGTTTCATAACTCCAAAGGAAATGGGCAAGTGACAATTTTTCTTTCTTTCTTAAAATACTTTTATTGAGTTTAACATATAAGCATAAATACAAAATTGACAATTACATAATAATTCATTTGTATTCAAGAAGGCATAAAAACCTGAAAAAAGTAGATAAAACTACATCAATAATCGCTTATACTTCAAAAACATTGAATTGAAATGATCCATACGACCATATTAAACCCATTTGTTGAAATAACGTATAAAGAAAAAAAGAAAAAAAAATGAAAAATTAAAACTCATCTATCCCCTCCCTCTAATCAAGGTTAGTTTATAAATTAATTAAAAATTAATAATGTGGAACCACTGACAACCCCTGGAGAACAGGCAATGAACCAAACATACAATAATTGTTAATTCTTCCAATTATATAAAAAAAAATCCTAAGAATGGGCCCCCACATTTTTATAAATTTTTCTATCTTTAATAGATCTAATTTTCTTTAAACTGAAATAGGACATTACGCCATATAACCACTGTGTATGAGTAAGGGAGGATTCATCTTTCCATTTCTGTAAAACTGCTTGTCTGGCTATCAATGTGATTTTAAAAACTAAAACTTTTTTCCTGAGATGCTGCTGTAAGTTTATCTGAATCACGAGAAAAATCAAACAAAGCAAATAACAGGCAAGGTTCCAAATTAATCTAAAGAATCGTTGATAAAGTTTGGAAAATGTCTTTCCAGAATTTCTCTAAATTTGAGCCTGCCAAAATATATGGATCAGAGAAGCTTCAAAAATTTTACATTACTCACATAATGGATCAATATCTGCATAAAAATTAGATAATTTAAGTTTGGAGATACGAGTTCTGTGCACCACCTAAAATTGTAATAAGCAGTGCCTTGTAAAAAATGAGGAATTATTAATCAAGCTGAGAGTAGAGAACCAATCTACATCTGAAAATGTTATGTTCAATTCTCCTTCTCAATCGCTCTTGGTCTTGGGAACTGAATTATTATAAATACATGATGTTAATCCATCATGAAAATAAACCTGTAAATTAAAAAAAAGATCAAGAATATTAGTGTTGGAAATTTGCGTAAAATCCGAAAACTTAGACTGAACAAAATATCTAATTTGTAAATATCTTTAAAAAGTATCTATTTGAAAGATTAAATTTAATGAAGAGGCCTGGTGTCCTTGTACAATGATCAGTGAAGCAAAAGCTCAGATTCAGCAAGAGGTTAAGAAAATAAATAGCTTTTTAACCTCATCATGAACAGAAGCAAAGATACCTTGCTGCAGTTAAAACAGGATCTAGGTAAAATAATACTTGGATTATTGTGCATGGAGTTTTGCTCATTTTATCTAAATGAAATTTGACTTTGAGGGTATACAGCAAACATTTTGATTCCTGGGACGGTGCATCCGCTACATAAGGAGAGGTTTGTATTTGCTCGAGCTTAGAAAAATGAGGTCTGTGGGGAATCCAATTGAAAATTCTCATGTCGCCAGAGTAACTACATGTTTCCCCTGGCTGGAGGGTCTATAGCGAGTTTACAGTCTCACATAGATATGTTGTACTGAGACGGGGAGAATTTTTTTATTCAGGGCATTGAACTTGGGGAATGGGCTGATAGAGAGGGTTGTGGAGGTCAAGATGCCCAATAAACTCAAGAAGAAGATGGGTACGTTTCTTGACACAAATAGTTTGCAGAGTGGGCAGAAATATGAGATAAATGATTAACCGAACTGAAACACAGATCAGGCCCAGAGGACTAAACTGTTTACTTCTGCTCAACTTTTCCATGTGTCCTTGCGTTCTTCACTTTTTCACTCTTGTGTTCATGCTCCTCATCCCACAACAAAACATTGCAGAGGCCGGCAGTGGGGACATGTGGGCAACATGTTTTCCATTTTGTACACCCTGCTGAATCACATTTCAGGGGAGTAATGATTCAGTACTATTGATGATGGATGAACTGCCATCATTTACTTCACGTCATGGAATTGCGTCCAAATGCTGTTCAGAATTATTTCAATTACAAGAAAAAAAGTGCCTTTTCCTTTCCTTACAGACAAATTTAATGATAAGCTATCATGCCTTGGGATGGAATGAAGAGTATTTTGAAGAAGGAATGAGTTTTAAGCCTGAGCGCTGGCTGCAGGATAAGTATAAAATCAATCCTTTTGCTCATATACCATTCGGTATTGGGAAGAGGATGTGCATCGGTCGACGGGTGGCAGAATTACAGCTGCACTTGGCTCTCTGCTGGGTATGTTGTGTTTGTTTAGCATTTTGCCATATTTTGAATGCAACAATTCAGCGTGGCTGTGGCATTTTCAAATCTGGAATATTTTTCACTACAGTTGCTACAAAGGTACAAAATAGTGGCAACTGACGAAGATGCTGTGGAACCATTGAATTCTGGGATCATGGTGCCAAATCGTGAGATTCCAGTTGCATTCTACAGCCGTTAAAGGTATCTTCAGAATTTTTCTCAATTTTATATTCAATAGCTTTTCTCCTCCTTTATTGTTTACCTCTTTTTCTCTTGTTGCTTTATGAACCAATCCTATACACTCCTCACTGTGTATTGTAAACCAATCTCTGATAACCTTTCTGTGAAATGTGAGTCAATTCCAAACATTTCTGCCTTTGCAATGTGAACCAATCCCTTAGACTCTTTCCTTTATATTGAGAATCAATTCCCTTACTCCTTGATGTGCATTGTGAAGCAATCCCTGATAAAGTGCATAGTAAAACAATAATGAAGTGCCAGTTGATGAAGTACACAAAGACGATGTGGTCAAACAATAATCATGGCTTTTATTAGCAGAAACTCATGGTACAATAATGAAAGACAATAGGTGCATACACAGTTATACCCAAGGGGAGTGTCCTTAACAGTAGAGATAATGCACAGCCAATGTTAGTACAGCAAGGCTCGCCAGAGGGAAGACAGGCAGCTTGGCAGACATTCACCACAAATATACAGTTTTTAAAAAATATATAATCTCTTGTACTCTGGGAATTGTGAGTGAATTTATGAAATTCCTTTCTGTCCATTGAGAAAAAACAAATGATACCCCTGTCTTTGTGTTGTCAATTAATCTCTGATGATCTGGTCTGAATATTATAAATCAATGTACAACACTCTTGTGTTTGTGTTGTAAAGCAATCCCTGACTGTTCTGGATATTATAACCACCCTACTTTGTGGAAAATAAAATCCATCATAAAGCTAAAATTGCTGCAGGACTTATAAGGATGATACAATTTAGCTTTTGCCTCAAAAAAAAAATCACTGGAGGTAACTTTTTTTCCTTACCATCAGTGAAAAAAATGTGATGGACTAATAACCCACATTCTATTTAATAATCTTCTGTCTTGTAAACTTGCTATGGGAATTGCATTTGGTTAATTTACCAACAGGTTTTATACAATGACATAGCCACAAGATGAATAACAAGGTGTTTAAAACTAATAGGAAAATTAAAATTATTGTTGTCATGACATGTCAAATCTCCACCCCCTTTGTTATTGTGGTAAACCATTGTTATACTGCCAGCTGAATACTCCTCCTGAGACTGATCCTACCCATTACCCCTTTGCATGCTCCTCTGCCTTCCTGCCATGATCAGTCAATGGGGTTGGTTGTCTCTAGTCAATAAAAAGCCTATCAGTTTCACAACTTCAGTCTTTTGTGGTAATTGATGGTGCATCACTGATCAACCACAATCTCAGTAAATGATGGTAAAGGCTCAAAATGCCATTGACTTGTTTCTGAGCACACAAAGGACAGGTCATCTGGTGATTTCAGTGTGAGCAATGCAAATGAAAACCAACATTCTTAATTTAATACAGTGAACACATTTCAGTGTTCCGAAAAAAAAAAACTCAAGACATTGTTCTTTGCTCATTGCACCCACCCTTGTCATTTAATGCTGCAAAACATTAATGTTAAAGATCTGCAAGAATTTCAAAGATTATCTAGATTTTAAACAGCTGTCACTTGACAGCGTCGAAGAAGAAAAAAAATTTACAGCTATTTGGTTTGCAGATCGATGTAACAAGGCAACGATGAAAAGCTCAAGAAGGCTGTCTCTGATTAAAATAATGCAGTGTAAAAAAAAAAAATATTTATCTGCAAATTCATCCTCACTTGTGGCATTAAACATAGCAAAGTAAAGGCAGAACATTAAATTCTGCGTTTGATGAGAGGCATCACATCAAGGCAATTAGCGTGCTTGGCAATTATTGACTTGAAAAGCATTTCAAGGCAATTACTTTATATAATAAATGAGCATAATTAGAAAGCTTTAAATAATGCCATTTGTAAAATGGATAATTTGTGTTAATCTGCCTTTCTGCTGTTGGTGCAGTTGTTGAATCAGCTAACGGCCTTTTTTTTCTTTTCAGAAGCAGTGTGATTCTTCGAGAGCACAGCCCATTCCTACACTCTTGTTAACCTCAGCGATTTATAATCAGTCAAAAAGCTACTACGAGGCCAAAAGAATGTTGTGGGAATGGAAGGATTACAACACATTCACTGACTCACAGAGAATTACAGTCTACACAAAGTCTGATAAGAAATTAAGTAATGCAACCTCGTTTTGGCAGACCCATTCACTGAGCAATAACCTTACGAGCAAATTGTAACATGACATGTGATGCTTTAACATTCTGGAAAGTTAAAATGTATGTTAAAGTGAGTCATTTCCTTTAACCAAAGGAAAGACAATCAGAAGAAACTCTGTCTCCATGAAAGCTTGTTATTGGACTGCAAACAAAACATTGACAAGAATCTGTGAGTCCACAGATATAGGAATGTAATTTGGTAGCTTTGCTGAGAGTGGACAATCTGTCCACTACAAGCACCTGCTTAGCTGGAAAATAGAGGGATTTCAAACAGAGAAGAGCTCCTTTTTGTCCCCTCGATTAACTGGAAACTTTGCAGAGCAAAGTTGCTGTTGAAACTCATCTTAAAAGGTTTAGTTTATTTATATAGCACATTTAAAACAACACGCATTGACCAAAGTGCTGCATAGATCATAAATTACATCTTAAGCAGCTATTTAAAATGGATAACCAAGGTTTAGGATTGTACATACAACATCGAGAGAGTCAACAATCGCTTCCAAACACTTGTGAGTAAAAATCCAACTTCAACCTAGATTTAAAAGAGTTAAAGGAAGGGGCTGGTTTGATGGAGGGAGGAACATTGCTCCACAGTTTGACGGCTGCTATCGCGAAGGTGCGATCTCCTGAGTTTGTGATTGGAGCACAGAACAACCAAGTGCCCTAAACTGGCCAATCTGAAGGGTCTTGAAGTGGAGTAGAGCATTAAGGAGATCAGTGATGTAGGAGGGGGCTAGTCCATTGATGGCTTTGTAAACAAATTGGAGATCTTTAAAATCTATTCTGAGCTGTACTGGCAACCAGTGAAGGGAGGCGAGAATAGGGGTGATGTGGTCCCTTTTCTTGGCTCCTGTTCTGAACCAGTTGCAGCTGGGATAATGATGGCTGACTAATTCCCATTTAAAGAGAGTTAGAGTAGTCTAAATGGGAGAAAATGAGGGCGTGGATAACTTTCTTGAGGTCTTTCAGTGACAGGAATGATTTGATTTTGGCAATAGCGGGAGCTGGAAAAAGCTAGATTTTACTACTGCTTTGACTTGTTTGTCAAACTTGAAGGTGGAATTTAATATCACACCAAGTGATTTGACGTGTGGTTTGGTGACCAAGTTGCCAAGGGTTTAGCGATCATTTTGGTGGAGCTCGGGGGGGGGCCAAATAGGATGATCTTTGATTTGCCTTTGTTTAGCTGCGGGAAGCTTTGAGCCATCCAGCACTTTATATCCTCCAGACAGCTGATGAGGCTGGTTATTTTTGCTTGATCATTGGGCTTCAGGGGAGATGGAGCTGGGTGTCATCAGCTTAGCAGTGGAAGGAGATGCCGCGTTTTTGGACAATATGGCACAGGGGAAGCATGTATAAAGAGAAATGAATGGGGCCCAGAATAGACCCTTGTGGGACCCCACAGGAAAGGGTAATAGATGAGGATGAAAATTTGACCCTGACTGTGAAGGTCCTTTCACTGAGATAAGATTTAAACCAATTCAGGGCCGTGCAATCGACACCAACCCTCTGCCAGAGGCAATTTATTACAACAGCGTAATCTACAGTATCAAACACTGCATTAAGGACCAGGAAAATTAGAATGGCCGAGGTCCTTGAGTCAGTGGCAAGAAGTAGGCCATTGTATACTCTTAGTAAGGCCGACTCTGTGCTATGGTGGGCCTTACAACCTGACTGGAATTTTTTGGATATCTTGTTTTAATGCAGGTAGGGCAACAATTGGCTAAAAACAACTTTTTCAGTGAGAAACATCAACTGTTGTTTTTCCCTTTATCCTGTGTACAATTGTGTCGATAAAATGGAATACCCCAGGGATGTATAAGAGGTGATCAAAGTTGGTCTTCCTACTCCTCACTCTTAGGGTGAATTCCTTCTCTCTTTATTGTATTTAATTATGAATATTCTGTGTATTGTGCATCAAATCAAGTTTTATAATAATCATATTTAAATGTTGAAAACTATTGGTTAAAATATATTTACATAACAATTAAAGTGTTTGAGTCAAATAAAAAAAGTTGCCCTCCGTGACATTAAATTTACTTAGGGTCAATTTAAAAGTTCAAGGCATTTTATGATATATTAGTCAATCTGTAAAGCTGAAGCAAATTTTACTAATGGAATTATATAAAAATATCCTCAACCAAATTAAAGGCCATAAGAATAATTTAATAAGTAACTAAAATGTCATTCAATTTCTTTTACTAAACTATTCATGATATTAGTTATAGTGTCTTTGGATCATGAAGCATAGGAACACTGGCTCACCAGGTCAACACTGATTATCAAGCACCAATTTGATGAATGCTGCTTGATTCTTCCCAGGTTTTCATCAACTCTCTCGGATTCTCCCACTCACCAACACAAGGAAGTCAACTTACCTCAGCCAATTAATCCATCGATCTGAACGTCAGGGATGTCAGATGAAACCAGAGCACTTGGAGGACACACACTGTAATGCACGCAAACTCAGAGTATTGTAAATCTTGTAACAATTCACATGCAAGAGATTAAACAAAATTAGGATCTGAAACAACAAAAGTTGAAGGTTGCAAGAGCTCGTATATCTGCAAAATGTGACCATGGGGCTTTGAGGGACAAACTGTGAAGGTATTAGCATGTTCTACAGTGGAGGTATTTTTTTTGACTAAAAATAGATTTTATTCTCAGTAAATTATTTACAAAAGGAAAACCGTTCAAAGTCTCTTCCCACCTTTAGTTTCGTATCCATAAATTCCATCACTAAACATTGTTACATTCAATTCTATTTAGACCATTACCATCACTGTAGCATCTTGTCATTACTCCCCACTCTGTTGTTTGAGGGGCTTCCCCTCATTCTCAATGCCCAGTAATGGAAGGACTTTACAATGTGGTCCCACCCACAGTGCTGACTGCACCAAGCCTCAGCCTGAACTCCTGCAGCCTGGAATGTGTCAGTGGGCAGAATTTCCTCACCAATATCTCCAAGTGCTGAAAGATCACCAGGTTTCAGGCAGACCAAAGAGTATCTTTCACAGATGGTCTTTCAACAGTTATGCAGAACATACTCAACGGGCAACGTTGGCTTGATGGCAGCACGACTCTTTGAGTAAAGTGCTCTCGCTAACATCCTTTTAAACCTTGGCAGATAAACATGAATTTAGCAATCATGAAATTACTTTCATTGGTCCTATTCAAGGAACGATCAGGTACTAACTGGTTAGTTGCTAAATGATTTCTTCTGGCATTTGAGATTTCAGTAGAGTATCTCCGCAATCACAGAACAGCAAAGCCAACAAATACCTACTCAAGAGTAAAGAAGGTTCCTTGCTGAGCCAGAGAGAACTGGCTCAAACGTCCTCACCCATATAACAAGGACTTGTCTCTTCTTCCAACAATACAAATTGCACCAAGCATTTCCATTACACCTGGACCACTGAATGGAGAGAGGCTTCAAAGTGAAAGACTCCAGGAAGGAAATGAGTTTCTGGTTCAGCCTGAAATCAGGTGGCATGAAGAGGGATAGGAGGAGGACAAATGCAAAAATTGTTTCAAACTCTTAATTAAAGCTACTGTCTTCCCTTCCATTGAACTTCCAGGCAATATTTTCAGATGTTAAAGTTGTATCTCGTTATGTGTCCTATTGACTAGAAGTCCTGGAAAATCTGTTTTGTTTTGCTTATCTTTGTACTATTTCAAGTATATAACTTATCACTCCCATTCCAGAGCTAATCAAGCCCTATGTGAATCTAAAATGGAAAATGGACAATCTTCTTAAACTATGCACCTCTTGCACTCTAAAGAACAATCATTGATATATTTGCAAATGAAAAAAAATCTGTGCAAGTAACAAAACTAATTTTGTCATGAAATGTAATGGTTAATTAATTATTTGCCAAGATTCAACTTCACAAAAAGCTTAAACATTGTGTTGAAAAAAAATTATAAAAACCCAAATGAAATTTCCCAGTCTTTACATACATCTAAGCATAGTGAACCACAGGGTTGCAGACTTAGCCTCCTGCTCTACACCTCTCATTATGTGGTTTGGTACAACAACACCACCATTTTCAAATTTGTTGATGATACCACAGTAGCAGCCTATTTAAAAAGGGGGCGATGAGTCAGCTAACAGGAGGGAGATTGAAAACTTGGCTGAATGGTGCACAAACAACAATCTCTCACTCGATGTCACCAAGACCCAGGAGTTGATTGTAGACTTTAGGAAAGGAAAACCAGAGGTGTATGATCCAGTGATCATGGGGTGGGGGTGGGGGGGAGGGGGGTGGGTCAGAAGTGGAGAGGGTGAACAAATTTAAATTCCTAGGAATCCCCATCTTGGAGAACCTTTCCTAAATCCAACATACTAATGCCACTGTGAAGAAAGCAGTATCTCCTGTGCATCAAATCAAGTTTTATAATAATCATATTTAAATGCTGAACACTATGGGTTAAAATATATTTACGTAACAATTAAAGTGTTTGTGTCAAGTTAAAAAAAAATTTGCAAAGGTTCTGTTTGACATCGGAAACCTTGGTAAATCACTACGATGTATAGTGGAAAGTAAGTTGACCAGCTGCATCATGACCTGTTATGGGGGCACCAATATGTCTGAGCAGAAAGGCCTGCAAACGGTAGTGGACACAGCCCAGTGCATCACAAGCAAAACTCTCCCCACCATCAGGAACATCTACTGGAAAGCTGCCATTGGAAGGCAGCAGCAATCATCAGGACATGCTCTGTTATCGCTGTTGCCAACAGAAAACAGATATAAAGGCCACAGGTTTGGGAACAGTTGCTACCCTTCAGCCATCAAACTCCCAAACACCACTCGATCAGGGACTCATTTAAAAACTCTTACTTTGCGGATTATTTATTACTGAATATTTTTCCTGTTTGCACAGTCAGTTGGTTTACATTTCTTTCTTTGTATACATTTCTCTTTTTTGTATATATATCTTTCTTCTTAAGTACAGTTTACAGATACCAATAAGTAGAAAAAAGATTCACGTGATGTCATGTGCGTACTCTGACAATAAATTTGAATTTTGAATAGTACAGCACAAGAACAGACCCTTAGGCACAAGATATCCATGCCGACCATGATAGCAACCTCAACTAATCTTGTATGATATATATCTCTCATTCTCTGCCTGTTAATGTACCTGTCTAAATGCTTCTTAAATGTTGGCTATGTATCTGTTCCACTGCTTTCTCGGCTGAACATTCTAAGCACCTATGCTCTTTGTGTAAACACTTGCCTGGCAAATCTTTAACCCTCTCACCTTTAAGCTATGCCCTCTGGTATTTCACATTGTCACCCTGTGAAAAATATTCTCATTATCAACATATTTCTCATAATGTAAAATTAAATCAGCTTCTGATGCTGCACAGAAAACAATCCCAAGATTGTCCAATCTTTCTGTATTGACAATACTCACTAACCCTAGCAACATCCTGATGAATCTCTGCAACATGACTTCTCAACTTTTACACTCAACACCCAACCATTGAAGGCAAACAAGTCCTATACATTCTCTATTACCTTATCCCTATGTGTTGTTACTTTCAGGAAGCGATGGACTTGTGCTTGGAGATTCCTCTGATCATCACCTGCTCCTGATCATACTGCCATTTACTGTTTTGCATTTGACCTCTCAAAGTGCAATATCTCCCATTTCTCCAGATTAAACTCCCCACATGTCTTTCCCCATCAGTATTTCCAACAGTTTTAACTCCTGATGTATGTTCTGTCAACCTTCTTCACTATCTACAACCCTACAATTTTTTTACGTCAGCTGCAGACTTTGAAATCAGCCCACCTACTTTCTGTCAAAATCATTTACATGCATGTCACAAACGGCAGATGTTCCAGCATTGATACATGCACGACTCCTAGTAAAACACAGGATTTTGTGGATATCATGGTTATGTGAAAACGCACACAAATGCTGGAGAAACTCAGCAGGTCAAACGTGCCTTTATGTAGCAAAGGTAAAGATACATCACCAACGTTTCGGGCTTGAGCCTGAATGATTGCTGATCACAG
Source organism: Narcine bancroftii (assembly GCF_036971445.1). Taxonomy (NCBI): domain Eukaryota; kingdom Metazoa; phylum Chordata; class Chondrichthyes; order Torpediniformes; family Narcinidae; genus Narcine; species Narcine bancroftii. The sequence continues at coordinate 30,940,404 of NC_091474.1, forward strand.
ATGTCCAGTCAGAGAAACACTCCTCCATTAATATCTTGTATTTAGTGGCCAAGGCAATTCTGAAGCCCATTTACTAATTCACCATGGATTCCATATGCCTTAACCATCTGGATCAAACAATCATGATGGACCTTGCCAAATGCTTAACGCCCATGTAGACAGCATCCACTGCCCTATCCTCATGAATCATGTTTGTCACCTCCTCAAAAAACTCAATCAAATTCATGTGATAGGACCTATCTCACACAAAGCCGTGCTGACCATTCCTGATAATTTATACTCAAATTGAATAAAAGAGTAAACTTAATTTTACATTTTAATCACAAAACATGACTAAGAATTCAATTTTGGTACAACACTCTGTGTTTTGTCTTTTATTGATTTAATTTGACTTCAGGAACTTTTCATTAAACTTAGGAAGTTATTCTCGTAATAAAATGCGACAGAGGTAACTAGCCAGTTGTAAGTTGGAAACAGGCTTTTGGAAGGGCCAGCAAAGAAGGGCCATCTTTAGTACATGAGATGCATTGCACGACATTGCAAACACACTAATGATAACTAAGTTACAGAGTCAGCTGGTCAAACTTAAGTTAAGAGTTTGGCAGGTTTGTAGTTCAGTGTCCAGAGGTGGATATACCTGTACAGCTGTTGTAAGATAGTGCGAATTGGGTGGACAAATTGGTCCAATATTTCTTGTTTAATTCAATTGGTAAATTATGGGAACATATATAAAAGTCAAATCAAGTTTATTGTCATTTAATTGCACAAGTACAACCCGATGAAACAGCATTCTCTGGTCCTCAGTGCAAAGCACTTAGACACACAACCAGACATAACACAAATGTGGGCAAACACTACATGTGCAGGGCAAGTATTTCATCTATAGAAATAAATATTGTTTCATGAATGTGAGAGTTTTGGATGAGCAGTTCTTTTAGTCATTCAGCATTCTCATTGCCCGTGGGAAGAAGCTGTTCCTCAGCCTGGTGGTTCTGGCTCTGATACTTGTGTATCTCTTCCCTGATGGGAGCAGCTGAAAGATGCTGTGTGCAGGTAGAATGGGTTTTCATTGAATTTGCACGCCATCTTCAGACATCGATGTATGGCCGGTGGGGGGGAGGGGGGGGAGGGAAACTCCAGTAATTCTCCCTACCTTTCTTCTGGTCCTGTGGATTGACTTCCACTCCATTTCTCTGCAGCCACCATACCACACTGTGATGCAGCCGGCCAGGGCATTCTCAATAAAGCTCCTGTAGAAGGTAGACCTAATGGTGGCTGGTAGCCTTGCCCACTTAGTGCCGTCCCTGTTGTGCCTTCCTGACAAGTGAGGAGATGTTGAGTGTCCACGAAAGGTCACTGGTCACATGAACTCCAAGGAACTTGTTGCTCTCCACTCTCTGTGCTACAGAGTTGTTGATGTGCAGTGGAAGGTGTTCATTCCTGGTCCTCACGAAGTCCATGATCATCTCCTTTGTCTTGTCTACATTGAGACTCAGGTTGTTACACTTGCACCAGATCATGAGATTTTCCCCCTCTTCTCTGTTGTGCTACTCACAGTTGTTGGTGACGAGGCCAACGACTGTCATGTCATCTGCAAGCTTGATGACACTGTTGGAGCGTGGGTCAGGAATGGGCTGAGCACACAGCTCTATGGAGCACTGCTCAGCATGACAGTGCTCAACGTTCTGCTACCAACCCAGACAGACTATGGTCTTTCCATTAGGAAGACCAGGATCCAGTTATAGAGATTGCTGCTGAGTCCAGCAGGAACAATTCTCCACCAGCCTCTGTGGAATGATCGCATTAAGTGTTGAGTTGAAGTTGATGAACCACAGCCTGGCATATGAGGCATCATTCTCCTGGTGGGTAAGGATGGAGAGGAGGGACAAGCAGCAGAACGGTTCCATCTGTAGGCTAATGGAAAGGGTTCAATGTCTCTGAGAGGTGCACTTTGATGTGTTCCATCACTAAACACTTAAAGCATTTCATAATAGTGGAGGTCAGTGCTACAGAGTGGTAGTTATTGAGGCCTGTTATTGTTACCCTCTTGGGGATAGGGATAATGGTGGCTGTCTTGACTCTGTGGGAATGATGGACTGCTGCAGTGAGGTGCTGAGGCTATCTGTGAAGACATCTGTCAATTGATCTGTGGAGTCCTTTAGTATCCAACCAAGTATGTTTTCTGGTCCCACCACCTCGTGTGGGTTCACCTTGGATAGGATTCTCCCCACTTTGGCTGCGACTATGCTGGGGGCCCATTTGTCAGGGGGACATGAGCTTTCTTTGGCATCATCCTGTTCTTTTTATCAAATTGTGCATAGAAGACGTTCAGTTTGTCTGGAAGGGAGACGTCATTGTCCTTAACTCACAAGGTTTGCTTGTGATCTGTTATAGTCTTGATTCTTTGCCACATGTGCCTCAGGTTGCCGGTGTCACATAGCTGTCTGTGGATCTTCTGTGCAAAGCCCCGGTTCACCTTCCAGATTGCACGGGAGAGTTCAGTCCTGGGTAATTTTAGTGCCATCCTATCCCCTGTTCTAAAGGCAGCATCTTGAGCTCTGAGAAGAGCTGGACCTCTGCATTCAACCATGGTTCCTGGTTAGGACTTATTGTGAAGTATTTGATTTCGGTGACATCCTCAATGCATTTGCTGATCTATCCAGTCACTGAGCTTTTATAGCATGTGTTCACTCTCCAACTAGATGGCATTAACATTGACTTCTCCAGTTTCTAAAGGCCTATCCCCTATCTCTTTCTTTCCCCACACCCATCTCCTTTCCTCTCCACTGAGCATTACCCCCTCCCCCTATCATATCCCAGCTTTTTTCACTTCTGCCCACCCACCCATATCCACCTATGCCATCTAGCCAGCTGGCCTGTGCTCTTTCCCCATTTTCCCTTCCTTTCCTCACCTTCCTCCACTGTTTTATTTAGGCATGCTGGTTTTTGTTCATACCTTGACAAAGGGCTGAGGCTCAAAACATTGGTTACCCTTTTCTTCCTATTGATGCTGCATGACCTGCTGTGTTTCTCCAACACCTTTTTATATTGCTTTACAATCCCTGTTTCTATGCACTCAAATTGTTTTTGTCTTCCATGGATGATGCCTGACCTGATGAGTTCCTAGTATATTGCTTGTATTCCCTTAAATTAAGAACAATGTGATCTTAATGAACATTTTAAGTTGTTAAAAGAACACATATCCTTTTTTTTAACCAAAGTGGCCATTCATCCCATCATCTACTCTATTATAATTGAAATGGACAACAAAGATTTTATTTCCTGAACACCTTTGGAAGTATTTTATGGATTTTGGGCAACTGATCTAGAAAATAATAATTTTAAGATATAACTTATTTTTATGATTTCCTGTCACATTCAAGTCTACTAATATATTGCCCACAAAGCAAACTGTTTTGGTCATTCCAAGCATGCTCTCAGTGCAAATGTTGTCTTAGGCCTGGGATTTCTTGGTCAGCATAGATGCAGACAGGCTACAAAAGCAGCTCACATAGACAGATGCTTTGCATTACATTGACATAAATTGAATGCATGTGATGCACATGTTCTTCAGGTAATAGCACAGTGACATGTACTAACAATAGCATTTATTGTCCTCAAAACAGCAGAAATGACTCGTTAAAGTTGCAACAGCGGCGATATATTCTGTGGCACTTGTGGAGAGTATACGCTTAAGGATCAAATCCAGCTGATTGACAACATGCTTCAAGCATACAAAGCCATGAAGTGCAATTTTTCTTTCTCTTCTTCTTTGGCTTGGCTTCGCGGACGAAGATTTATGGAGGGGGTAAATGTCCACGTCAGCTGCAGGCTCGTTTGTGGCTGACAAGTCCGATGCGGGACAGGCAGACACGGTTGCAGCGGTTACAGGGGAAAATTTGTTGGTTGGGGTTGGGTGTTGGGTTTTTCCTCCTTTGTCTTTTGTCAGTGAGGTGGGCTCTGCGGTCTTCTTCAAAGGAGGTTGCTGCCCGCCGAACTGTGAGGCGCCAAGATGCACGGTTTGAGGTGATATCAGCCCACTGGTGGTGGTCAATGTGGCAGGCACCAAGAGATTTCTTTAGGCAGTCCTTGTACCTCTTCTTTGGTGCACCTCTGACACGATGGCTAGTGGAGAGCTCGCCATATAACATGATCTTGGGAAGGCGATGGTCCTCCATTCTGGAGACGTGACCTACCCAGCGCAGTTGGATCTTCAACAGCGTGGATTCGATGCTGTCGGCCTCTGCCATCTCGAGTACTTCGATGTTAGGGATCAAGTCGCTCCAATGAATGTTGAGGATGGAGCGGAGACAACGCTGGTGGAAGCGTTCTAGCAATATAGCATTGAAAATTCATTTTCTGCATTCGCAATTGGATTTCTTCCCTGCTGATCGTGGTGCAGTCAGTGATGAACAAGGTGAAAGGTGTCACGAGCACATTGCAACCATGGAAAAGTGGTAATGGGGCAACTGGAATCCATTAATGCTGACTAACTATTGTTGAACTCTGATACAAGAGGCATTAGATGCTAAGAACAAATGAAAATCAGTGCAATAACATACTTATGTCAGTTGAACTAATACAATGAGCCGGCATCATTATGCGATTAAACATGCTACATTCAATAAAAGTTCATTTAATGTTTCTACAACTTCCTATGCAATACAGCAAATCTGAATTTATCTTTGAATTCAGCTTGAAGCTACCTAATTTTTCTTCAGAAAGCAAACCTTTTGGGGGGAAAAAAACGTTATCCAGTGTTGTCAGAGCATTTTCATCAGTCCCATTCACCCATATACTCATCAATTTGACCCCATTATTCAACCACCCAGCTACTTCAGGGGCAACTTACTCTACCAGAAATTAAACAACAAAACATTCAGATGCTGGTATTGAGGGTATTGCACTCGACCCAGCATTTGAAAATGACAAAGGGCTGAAGCCACAAATGTCCGTTACCTTTTATTTCCTCTTGATACTGTTTGACTTGCTGAGTTTCTCCAGTACGTTTGTGGACTGCACTCTACCAGAATGTTTTTGGGATGAGGGAATAAGGTGGAGAACCCAGGGGAGCCCGTGTGGTCACATGGAGAACATGCAAAGCCCACACAGACATGCACCTGAAGTCAAGGTGAATCCAGTTTGACATAGTACTACTTGCTGAAATGTTATTTCTTCCACTGCAGAAATCAAGAACATCCCATTTAAGAAGGACATTAGGATGCATGTCTCCTACACACAGTATAACAGTAATTTGGTATTCTCCGCTGGCAATGAATGAAGACGTAAGGCAGCAGGCGAATTCAAGACAAAAATAAAATTTACTCAACCATCACCTTTCAACTTTTGTGTGATACCTGCTACCAGACTAATTTTTTACTGTAAGTTTGCCTCTGAGTGTAAATGTCTCAAGTCATCAACCACAGTTAGAAATGGTTAAAAATGTAAAAATTCCACATATAAATACATAAAATATAATAGCACACTCAACATTGATATCACTAGTTGACATCTCTCTATAGATCCCAATCTTCTGCTTGATCAGGTCTGTTGCCTGTGCAACCCCCTCTGCATTGGATCCTTGATTTCCTCATTGGAAGTCCACAGTCAGTATGAATTGGAAACAACGTCTCCTCCTCATTCATTATCTACACAGGTGCACCTCAAGGATGTGTGCTTAGCCCAATGCTCATCTCACTATACACCAATGACTGTGTGACCAGGCACAATTCCAATGCTGACTACTAACTTGCCGATGATGCCACAGTTGTCGGCAGAATCACAAACAGCAATGAGGAAGCATCCAGGAGAGAAATAGATCAACTCGTTAAGTGTCGTCACGCCAACGACCTTACTCTCAACATCAGCAAAACCAAGGAGATGTCTGTGGACTTCAGGAGGAAGTCAGGAGAACATGACCCAGTCCTCATCGAAGGCTCAGTAGTGGAGAGGGTCAAGTGTCAACATCTCTGAGGATTGGTTCTGGAGCCTCCATCTCAATGCAATCACAAGGGCTCACCAGCGGCTAGACTTGGTGTTTGAGGAAATTTGGTTATGTCACCGAAGACGCTGCCTTAGTTTCTGTGCACTATTTATTTATTGTTGTAAGGTGGTTTATATGAATATTTTCACCATGATACTGCCGCAAAACAACAAATTTCATGATTTGTTCATGGCAATAAATTCTGATTCTGATTATTACATTATTATAAAAGTGTAAATTGGCAGGAGGCTAGGATGGGAAATGGCAAAGAGGGACAGCATGACCCATTTTTGTTTGTTCTCAAATCAACTCTTTACAAAGACAGAATTGCCTGAGAAGAGACGGTTTATGTAACTTAGAGCTCAGCATAAAAATGAGCCTCAAGAAAAATATTAAAAATCTTCTTAGCTTTATGTTTGCTACATTAGAAATTAAGCATAATGAAAGGAGAAGCAAAAATATCACACTTTAGAAAGTCTAAAAATACAATTCATGCATTTGCAAAAAAAAAAATTAATTCTGAATGATTTCAGTTATACATTTTCCTAGACGTTACTACAATAGAACTTCAGTCTTTGCAAAAATGTTGTTGGGAAACTGGAATAAATGTCATAGGGTTCAAACAATGATAAAAGTTCAATGTTCCCATGATTATACACAAGACAGCAATGGGTGTTTAAGTTCCTCCAATGACCTTGTCCTTGTTGAACTATAAAAATAACAGAATAAACAGAATAAATTGAAATAGGTTTTGGTTATCTAGGAGCTCAAACTCCATGACATGCGCACAATTCCTACATTACAAATCTCTTGGAAACAGAACTATGAAATGATTTAATTATTTTGGATTCTTTCACAGATATCGCTTTAAATGGATCAGAAAATACAAGCTGCAGCCTCAAATTCATAAACTGGAACCTAACTTTGCTAAACTTGATTAGCATTTCTTCTGAATGGAAGAGAAATCATGACATGTTGTAACACAAAATACATGGAAAGAAAATTTACACATCTTTCAAACCTTCAGGCTGGTTTGAAAATGTTGCAGAAGGAGTAGCTACAAAGTTTTATCATGTAATTGTTTTACGTTTCTAGTTTGAATCTCTCATAATACTACTGATCCTGACTCAAATCAGGACCTACAAAACCTAAGGTTGGAAATTTTGCTCCAAATTCAGTGTAATATTAGGGAGTGTTGCATTGTTGGAAATGGGAGTTTGGGAGGATGTGTTAAAATGAGGACCTAGTGGCCAGTTTTGGTAAATGTATAATAGAACTACCAGAACGATGGAACCACTTTCGAATTAAAGATTCAGTCTTTGTAAATTCACATCTCATCATGGTAAGTTGTGAAACTGAATACATCTGATCATTCTCGGCTGGCACAGTAGAAGTGATCACTATATTGGCCAGATGGTTGTAAAATCTACTTCATTAATTTGTTTCAGGTGATGAGCTGAAGCATTTCTTTCTTTTTTGGTTTAAATTTAATTCAAGTCTGCAATGAATAGGTCACTCTCACTGCAATCTTGTAATAACAGGGTGAAACTTTAGATTAAGGAAAATAGTCACAGAACATAGAAACTTGTTGAAGCTTATTGAGTTACCTATTAGAATGAGTCCCATCTGCTTCCATTTAAGTTCATATCCCTCTGAACCTTTCCTTATCCTGATACCTGTCTGAAAGTTTTAATGGACTGTAATTGTACCACCTCTATCACTTTCTACATACCTGCTTATGTGGAAAAACTTGTCCATCAACTTCCTTTTATATCTTTCCCCTCTTACATTCAATCTATGTCTTCTACTTTTCGATTCCTCTATTTGGGAAAGACTGTGAACTCTCACCTTATCCACTCCTCTTGATTTCATACACCACTATTAGGTCACCTCTTGGCCTCCTCTGATCCAGAGTAGAAAAAAAATCCCAGTTTATCCATTCTCTCCTTATCACTCAATCCATCCAGACCCTGGAACATCCTTCTAACTTAATGATATCCTTCCAGAAGAGCACACCAAACTATAAGTTAGCGAAGCAGTAAGCACAAAGGTGTTACAGTGCCAGCGATTGGGACCAGGGTTCAAATCCTGTGCTGTCTGTAAGAAACTTGTACGTTCTCCCCGTGTCTGTGTGGGTTTTCCCTGGGGGCTCTGGTTTCCCCCCACAGTTCAAAAGTGTACCAGGGGTTATAGTTTAATTGGGTGTAATTCAGACTCGAGGCTGAAATGGCCTGTTACTGTGCTGAATGTCTAAATTTATATTTAACATTTAAAATTTAAATTTAAAAATTTATATTTAAATTTAAAATTGGGTAAGGGACACAACCCGGTATAATGAATCCTAAGAAACATGTACTTATATGGATAATTAGAAATTGGAATTGGAACAGGAGTTGGCCATCTGGCCCATCAAGCCTACTCCGCCATTCAATAAGATCATGGCTGACTTGGCCACAGACACAGCTCCATGTACCTGCCTTTCCCATAACCTGTCATTCCCACCACGATGCAAAAATCTATATAACTGTTAGGTCTTATATATATTCAATGAAGATCCCTCTACTGCTTCCGAGTGTAGAGAATTCTGCTATTTCACTACCTGATGGGAAAAGCAGCTCCTCCTCTTAAATCTACTCCTCCAAATCTTGAGGCTGCTTCTTATCTCACCCATCAGTGGAAATAAAGTTTCCTGCCCCTATCTAACCTATCTATTTCACAAATTGGTATGCTATTTCAGAATTTATTGTCAGAGTGCTTACATGACATCACATATAACCCTGAGATTCTTTTCCCTGCAGGTGAGGCAGAATTACCACTTCTATTTTGATAAATCCCCTCTTGTTATTCTGAATTCTAGCGAGTATAGTGTCAGGTGACCAATCTTTCCTCATAGGCTAACATGATAATCTTTGGAATCAACCTGGTGAATCAACATTCATTGTAAGAAATGCTCCAAGGTCATCAGAACTGATCTTATAAATAATCATCAACCTGAAATGTTAACTCTCTTTCCTTCTCCACAGACGCCATCTTACATGTTGAGTATTTCCAGCGTTGTTTGTTTCTATTTTTAAAAAATCTAAAATAGAAATAACATCAAGTTAACTCACAGGGCAATGATTTCTAAACATTCAAAGCAACACACCTTTGGCAAAGCTAAATATTCCATCATCGTTTTGTAATTTAACAAAAGTTAGAAGTTGTGCCTGGAATTTGCCTAGTTTTTTTTAACCTGCTTTATATGTTTTACTTAAGCAATAAATGGTCTCAGATCTCCCAAACATTAGGAATTCAGATGGAAGGTGCTGCTGGGTGAAAAGTTTGCAGATTTCAAGGACAGCAACAACTCTTCCAAATATTTCATGATGTTCTCAAATAACCGCAACCTGGTCAACAACTGAAGGCCCTTATCATATTTAGAGGCAATTGGCTATTGGCAGACACTCCTCCTCTTCACTTGAGCATTTGCCATATTTTTTTTCTACTCAGTCGCTTCCAATAAGCACCAGCAAGGCAATTCACTTATTCAGAACAAGGGATATGTTCCTGATGTAATATTCAACTGAATGATGGGTTGGAAATGATTAATCCAAATATAATTTCACAGAATTCTCTAACATTGTTAAAATACTTAATCTCTTTGAAATGCAAAACACATTTCATGAGGATCACTTTTTACAAAATTGCAGTAAAAATCCAAAATTCCAGATGCAAAGAATCTAGACCACCTGAGAATCCGGACTCTCAAACTTTTTAAATTTAGATTTTGCGGCTGTGTGTGTGTGTGTGTGTGTGTGTGTGTGTGTGTGTGTGTGTGTGTGTGTGTGTGTGTGTGTGTGTGTGTGTGTGTGTGTGTGTGTGTGTGTGTGTGTGTGTGTGTGTGTGTGTGTGTGTGTGCATGTGTGTGTGTGTGTGTGTGTGTGTGTGTGTGTGTATAAGTAAGAGCCACAGATGCACAGCAGCAACAAGCAGCCATGTTTACTGCAGGTAATACTATCGCAAAGAGATTTGTTTGTATACTGTATTTTTCTTTTACAATATTCATTTTACACATTGTATCAAGCATTACACGATCTTTTCCTGTAGCAAAAAGTATATTTTCATTTTTGTCAAGAGCTGACTTTAAAGCTGCTCATTTTAGTAAATGAAGCAGGCTGTATTTGCTAATGAATAGACTGTTAAAATTTATCTGTTCATCCCTTCTTTATTCCTCCTTAAAAAATTTGAAATTTACAAGTAGTGCCTGAGAATCTAGAAAATCCAAAAATCTGGACTGACCCAATCCCCAAGCAGTCCAGATTTTAGGACTTTTACTGTATCATCAATTTAAAATATCTCATTTGAAGAAATAGTTCTATAATTATATGCAAATGTTTTCTTTAAATGACTTGAAAGGAAATGTTACTACATCTGAGAAGGGAAACAGACACATGGTTCCAATCTCTGAATGAAATCACATTTTTTTTTGTCAGAGTACATTCTTTATCAAAGCTGTGTTCAGGAATGTGGAGCACTGATTATCATTTTCCGAGTGAGAAACCATCATACAAAACCTAAAGCACTGGAATCTATTCTTTCTCTTGACAAGTGAAGATTTTGCCCTGTATTTCAGACAACATATGATTTAACTTTTTCCCCCAGCGTTTATAGTTCCCTTTGATATTTTTTTAAAACATAGGTTGTTAAAGATTTTCAGGGCAACTTACACAGCTTGATGGCTTCATGGAGTGCAGCGTCAAAAGCTCTTCTGAAATTGAAGTCAATGGAGAACAAAAAGAAATAAACAGAAGCTGGATAGGTTAAAACTTTACACCCTAGACTGTAGAAGGCTGGGGGGGGGGGGGCTTATAGAAATATGCAACATCATGTAGCCATTGATAAGGTAAATAGTCACCCTCTTTTTACTAGGGTAGAAGAATATTAAACTAATGAGCAAAAATGTAAAGGGGAAGTGACCTGATGGGCAACTTCTTCACCAAAGGGTGGTGGATGTGTGGAACAAGTTGCCAGAGGAAGGATTGAGGCAGATACAATAAAAGATTTAAAAATGATTCAGACAGGGAATAGTTTAGAAGCGGTTCTCAACCATTTTTGGTCAAAGCCCACCTGGCTTCCAGCCTAACGTGCCCTGGCCCACGAGTGGCATTGACTAAGCAATTTTTTCAAGTCAAAGGCAGCTCTGTAAGAAACACATCTTCATCTAATTTAAAGAATTTTATTTTACATTTTTAAACACCCACATGGAAACACGCTGCGGCTCACTAATGGGCTATGGCCCATTGGTTGAGAGCCACTGCTTTAGAGGGAAGAGACCAAATGGAAGAAAATGGAATGACCTTCGGGAGGCAACTTTGTCGACATGAAGAACTTGGGATGAAGGGCCTGGTTTTCTGCTGTAAAATTCTGCGATTCGATTACTGATTTTAGTCATAAATAACACAAAGGAATGTTGTTGAAGTGGCTAAAGGAGCTTTAACTGAGCACAAGGTCTTCACTACAGAAGTGCCTTGGCTCAGTTTACCAAGTCAATAATATGTTCTTTTCATGATAAAGTCAGAAGTGGAATATGTATGCTGATAATAAATGCAGGCTTAATGTGGATATTTAAGAAACATTTGCAGGTATATGGATGGGAGGGGTTTGGAGGGCTATGATCTGGGTGGAGGTGAATGCGACTAGGCTGAATAATAGTTTGGCACAGACTAGATAGGACAAAAAGCATGTTTTGGTGCTGTAACATTCTATGGTTTCTATCATATTCTATGATCACATGATCCTTTTGTGGCTATCTCTCACAGTCAAGGATGATGGCCTTCGTTCCATTGATCCACAGAGCGAAGATGCTTGTGCGTGTGTTTAATGCGCGCTTGATGTTGCACTCCAAGAAGCACATGATACTTCACAAATCAGCCAACCAGTTCTAATGGCATGAAAATCACAATTGAAACTGATGGATTTGTTGAAGCCTTCAATTGCCTTCACAGCCATTGAGTTCAGAATATCTCCGTCTGCCTGTTTCACTGTTGAGGACTTGGTCAGATTGTTCTTTGACAGGGACCTCACCACTGACCTTACCGCCATTGGTGACCCTATCAGGATCATAGCTCAAAGCAGCATCACTCTTGATATCACAGGACCACACAAGCTTCTTCACTAAGACAAGGTGACAATCCATGGAGATGACATGATCCTTTCAATCCACAACTCAAACAATGAATCTGTTCAATTGCAGCACCAAAGAGACAAAGCAATGTCCATTTCAACAAAGTGAAATCTAATTACCTCCCTTGATATTCAATAGTATTACACACTTTGAATTATTCATCATCAAAATGGTGGAGTTCATCATTGACCAGAGCTTTCCTGAATCAGCCACATCAATACAGTGCTTGTAAAAGGAGCTCAGAGGCTGGATATTTGAGATAGTTTGTAGAATGAATTGAAAAGAGAAGAATTGGTTGGAGCTGATCTCAGAGGTTCACCAGAAATTGGGTCTGTGCACGTGGAATTCCCTTTCAATAACAGGGAAGAACCTGGTCATCAGGTATAAAGTACTCTTGGGACCTGCTGCATGCGGTGCAGATGTGATCCATCCACCACACCTCCGCCCTCACAGTCATATATAACCATATAACAATTACAGCACAGAAACAGGCCAGTTTGGCCCTTCTAGTCCATGCTGAACACCTTCTCCCACCTATTCCTATTGACCCATAACCTTCCATACCCCTCTCGTCCATGTGCCTATCCAACCTTTCCTTAAACATGAAAACCGAACCCGCATTTACCGCTTTGGTTGGAAGCTCATTCCATACTCCCACCACCCTCTGAGTGAAGAAATTCCTCCTCATGTTTCCCCTAAACTTTTCCCCCTTCAATCTAATTCCATGTCCACTTGTTTGAATCTCCCCCACTCTTCATGGAAAAAGCCTGTCCACATTGACTCTATCAAATCACCCTTCAATCTTCTACGGACCAGGGGAGAGAGTAACGACAAGGTGCCACAGTGATGGCAATGGTGTAATTTAGCAATGTACAGTAATGGAAATGTATGGGCATAAAACATTTTTTCTCTTGTAAATAATAACTTATGAATAAAGTCTATTTTTTAGTTTAAAAAAAATTCTATGAAATGTGACTCACCACATGGTTCGCCAAAATTGTTCCACCAACTGACAAACATGTTATTCAGGTGAAGGAATATTTTCCACTTTCCCAGAAAACTGCAGTTTCAGAAAACTCTACTTAAAACAGAACAAAGCCACTTGGTTTGCAACTCAAGGATTTAAATAACTCAGTCAACTAAACAATTCTAAACATTTGAAGAAACTCAATCAGAATCAGAATCAGGATTTATTGTCATGACCAAGTCATGAAATTGTGTTTTGCAACAGCATCATGGTGAAAACATATATATTATAACCATCTTATGAAATTAATATAAAACAAGGCAGTGTCTTTGATTCATTGATTATTCAGGAATCTGATGGCAGTGGGGAAGAAGCTGTCCTTGTGCCGTTGAGCGCTCGTCTTTAGGCTCCTGTACCTTTTCCCCAATGGTAGCAGAGTGAAGAGGGCATGGCCTGGGTGGTGGGGGTCTTTGAGGATAGAAGCTGCTTTTTTAAGACACTGCTTATGTAGATGAAGTGAAGTCTGGAGCCTGTGATGTCGCAGGCTGAGTTAACAACCCTCTGGAGTTTATTCATGTCCTGAGAATTGGTGCCTCCATACCAGGCAGTGATGTAACCAGCTAGAATGCTCTCCATGGTACATCTGTAGAAGTTTACGAGAGTCTTCAGTGACACACTGAATCTTCTCAGACACCTCATAAAGTATAGCCACTGGTGAGCCTTCTTTGTGATTGCATCAACATGGAGGCTCCAGGACAGATTTGGAATTTGAAGTCTCTGTCCCTCTCTACTACTGAGCCCTCGATGAGGACTGGATCATGCTTCCCTGACTTCCTCCTGAAGTCCACAATCATCTCTTTAGCCTTGCTGACGTTGAGAGCAAGGTTGTTAATCTAAAAGCAATTTAATCAACATTTATTATGGTTCCTGTCTTATAGTAGAACCACCAGCAGATCCAACCTAGTATAAGATCAGTGTATATAATATTCTGAAACACGTGTTGGGTAACTAGTAATTGAGTGCTCTGTCCATGAGGAGATCAGCAAAAAGATGTATGGAGGGAAACCTCAGTAACTGTCTCTGTGGACTTTCTGGACTCCTGTGGTTGTGCATGACTACATGGCATTTCCAGCATTTCCATGCATTCCATTAGCAATTCACATTCAACATTTGGAAAAAGTAGGTTGATACTCGTACAATTACTTAGTTATCTTGAGGGATATGTGAGTCATTCCCAGGCCACTTCAGAAGGCTTGCTAGGTTGTTCGCAATTCATTCAATGCACTTTTAAATCAATCTCTCAGAGCAAGGAAAAATACTCCAGAAACTGAAAGAATCTATAAACTCCATGAACTGAAATGGGAACTCAGGGGAAAACAAATCTGAACAGAATGTTATCCAGCTTGGTTAATGCTTTCTCGATACTGACCTTCAAAGGAGAACTTAAAAAAAAGTTCTGATAATGAAAGTTGCAGAAAGACAGAGCATTGATGTAAAGGATAAAGATAGAGGCTGTTAGGTTTATTCGAGGGAGGAGCAAACGAAGAGATGCAAAGATGCATTTCCAAATAGGCAGAACGAACTCAATGACCTGCACAACTTCTTTTCAAAGCATATTTTCCACAAACCCCCTATATTTTAAATGAGCATAAATTGTGCTTAATTAAGGAAAACATCTTAAAAGATGTCCAATTTTTTTGTTCTTGTTTTATTTGCTGGAATTAAAGTTAAATTTGCACTGTATAATTAAGTGAACATGAAAAACTCATGAGCCATTTTATTGAGAAACCAAGGTGAAGGGCCAAGGCTCAGAGTGTAAGGGAGCAGCCAATTTACTGACTCTTAAAAAGACATCAATCAGGCATAGGGACCTGCCATTACCAACCTTGGCTTTTAAAAATAAATGAAAATAACAAACACTGAGCAAGATAGAGGGGGGCAATGGAAATTGTGTTTTAATGACTGGGAAAGAATGAATGAAAGGAGCAGGTGTTTTTGTGCATTAACAGGATTCGGAGGAGACAAGCATATTTTGTCTATCCTTAATTCTTCCTGAATGGAGGGCCCTTTATGGATGTGCCAGGAGTCACATATAGGCCAGAAAAGACCAAAAAAGGACAGCTTTCTTTCTGTGAACCAGATAACACTTTTATGATGGTCTACTAGATTCATGGCCACTATTAGAGAGACCAAACATTTTAAGATCCCATGTTTTATTTAATTGGAATAATTTTAATTCCCTGGTTGTTATGGTAGGATTCAAACTCTTAGCTTTAAATCAACGCCCTAAGGTCTGGCTGCTTCAACTGTAATTGAAATGCTATGCTACCACACCCCAAGATTGTGTGAATGAATAAGAGCGTGCAGGATAGTGTAGTTGGATCCAAGAAGAAATTGACAGGCATAAAGCCAAACTGATTGACCAGTCAAATTATAATACAGAAGAAAATTATTTATAATTGAAGGAAGAAGAATGTTTCTGCAGATACGGCAACCATATTTGCACAATGCAGGGTTGAATATTTAAGATACTTATTCTGTTCCTGAGTTTTACATTCTTGTTCTTTCCCATATTTGAGATCCAGCAAGAAAAATAATTAGATCCTGGATCCCGACAGTTCCTTTTTCTATCATTCCTCTTTTTCTTTCTCTATCTCTTTTATTCACTTCCTTTTTCTTTCTTTCTACCTTGGTGTTTTATTTGGTGGGGCGGGGGGTGGGAGGAAGAAGGGCTGTTTGGAAATATGGACAACTTGTAACACTGATTTTTTTTTTCCATTTCATTTTATGTAATTTCAATGGTTAATTCTTGATTCTTGTTTGACCACAAAATTACAATAAAATATTTTTTAAAAGAGGTTGCAATTGGGCAAGAAAATCTGAGAAAAAAAAGTTAATCAGAGAACCGTTTACTGTCTTTAATATAGAAAACTATTGCAGAGATTGTCAGGTGTTCTTATGAGTGTCAAAGCTCTATCCATGGGATTAAGTATTCAAGTCTTAAATGGAAATTCAACAAAAGGAGAATAATGAAATTGTCATTTCAATTAAAGAGTAAGTGTATGCCTTTGGACCTCAAATGGCTGATGAAATTTGAAACAATGATTCCAGTTGTTAAACAGGAAAGCCTGCAGACACTGATTGTAATGCAATACACAAAAGTGCTGGAGAAACTCAGCAGGTCCTGCAGCATCCATAGGAAATAAAGTAACTTACATTTGGAGACTGAGCCCTTTGTCAAGGCATGAGCAAAAAACAAGCAAGAGTCTGATCAAAATGATGAAGGCGCCGGGGTGGGGGGGGGGGGGGGTTGTGGGGGGTTGGGGTTGGGAGGAGGATAACAGGTATATATAGTTGGAGGGTAGAAGAGAGAAAGTGTTAGAGGGAGGGGTGGCTGTCTGAATGGAGAGGGAAGAGATGGAAGCAGGAGGAAATGAGACAGGGATAGGGAAAGGAGAGAGACTCAGGTGAGGAGTTTAATTGAAACTGATGTCGATTTTAATGCCATCTAGTTGGAGAGTGTCCAGGCAGAATATTATGTGTTGTTCCTCCAATTTGCAGGTAGCCTTGGTTTGGCAGTGCATGAGGCCATAGATAGACATGCTGGTGTGGGAATGGTGTTTGGAATTAAAATGGTTGGTCCTCCGTTATTGCAGTGGACAGAGAGAGGGTGCTCAATGAAACAATCCCCCAGTCTGCGCTCCATTGCCAATTTAGAAGAGGCCCAACAGGAGTACTGGATGCAGTAGATTATCCTTGCAGATTCACATGTGAAGTGCTGCTTTACTTGAAAGGACAATGTAAAGCAATGTAAAGGACAATGTAAAGTGGTGAGAGAGGAGTTATGGGGACAAGTGTAGCATTTTTTACAGTCACAGATTTAGGTACCAAGGGGATGATTAGTGGGAAGGGATAAGTGGATGAGGAAGTACCAGAGGGACCGTGTCCTGCAAAAAGTGGAGAGGAGAGGATAGGGGAAGATGTGTCTGATGGTGGAATCACGTTATAGGTAGCAGAAATTGTAGAGGATAATGTGTTGAATGCAGATGCTGATGGAGTGGTAGATGAGGACAAGGGGAATCCTGTCCTTGCTTCTTGGGGCAGAAGAGCCAGGGCAGATTTATGGGAAATAGAGGCGATTTGGTAAGGGCCAAGTTGATGGTAGTGGAGGGGAAGTCTTGAAGAAAGTGGATATCTTGGATGTTCTAGGATGGAAGACCTCAGCCTGGGACCAGATGCAATGAAAGTGGAGGCATTGAGAGGAAGGAATAGAATCCATACAGATGATAGGGTGTGAAGAGATGTAGCCTGTGGGAGTTGGTAGGTTTGTAGAAAATATCTGTAGAAATTCCAGATTCCAGTTGCCTGGGTTACAATCGATATAATGCGGAAGAAAGATAAGCATGAAAATCATTAGGAAAGTGAGTCACGCAAATATACAACAAATGTCAAGCTCAATCTCTGGTATGAGCAATCAGAACATGTGCAAATGTCTAGAACTTCTCATGGTGAGCTTCTCCAGAGTTTCCACTGAAGTCTGCAATTCCCAAGTAACACACGTTCAGACAATGGAGAGGATAAAGGTCATCTTGCATATAATGCCCCTCTATCAGACGTAATGTGATTATTGATTAATTGGCCAGAGGACCCTTGTAAAACTTTTAAGGGAGGAGAAAAGATTAATATTGGGAAACATAAGCAACATAGTCTGGAATCTTAAAATATGAGTAGTCTTATTTCAGTTAGAAAATGATATAAACCAACCTCATTGATTGTTCTATTCAATCACGAGTGGAATTCCGAGGTGCAGCGTTTCGCTCCTGATTGTGCAAGATGTGGAAGTCATAACCAAGGACATTCTACTTGAAAAAAGTTGCAAAGCATAGGTTAGAATAATGGACATTTAATTAATTACAAATCATGCATTACTAATTTGAATTTTTGATTACCTGTAAAATTTAGAAAGATCATTTCAGTTGACTGGATTGAAATGAGAATAAAGTTAAATGGGTGGGGAAAAAAGTGAACTACCTGAAATGAATTCATTCTTTTTAAGAACTTCTTGCTGCACTGCAATTACACCCATGGGCTGTAGAATCTACTTGCAATTGCCAATCAGTTTGTCTCAGTGGCACAGCTCTTAGAACTGCTGCCTTAAAAGACCAGGCTCATGTGGTCTGGATTCAGAAGGCCAATCTCAGCCCCTCTCCCCACATGTAAGCCAAGTGCCAAAGTTTAAATGGCAACTCGTTCTCTAGTAGTTTAGCTTATGGTCCCTGCTTTTTTTTTGGAATATTTTATTTTGAGAATTTTCAATCAACATGCAGTCAAAACAAAGAATAATCAAAAAGAAAAACATCAATCTCAGTAAAAGATTAACAAAATAATACGAATATCAATCCAGATGTCGATATTACAGAAAGTGAGAAACGAGAGTCAACAGGGACCAATGCCTGAAGAGGGCGCACAAAATCAGTGAACCGGTGCGGACTCGAAAGGCCAACATGGCCTGTTTCCGCTCCGTAAATGGTTATATGGTTATATGGTTATATGTGATTCAATTATTATAAAGCAAGAAAAATTACAATAATACTGCAAAAATGCAAATTCAATGTCCATGTTGAACCATGTTTTGATTGCTCATATCAGAGAAAAAGAGAAAGAAGAACAAAATAAGAACCCTCCTACCCTCCAACTAGGGCCCCTGCTTAAGCAGATTTTGACAGATAAATCAATTATCTTAAAAATCCAAATCAATCAAGCTAATTGAAAACTCATAAAATTAAATAGAAAATAATTATAAACATGGAACTAGAGTTAAATATTTTAAAAAGAAGACGGAATTTTTCTATTGCCTCCTATTCCATAAATCTGGATTCTACATTGAATTGAATTGTTTTGATTAGCCAGAGAATCAAAGGTTATGGGGAGAAAGTCGGGCAGTGGAGTTGTGGTAAAATGGATCAGCTCATTATGAAATGGCAGGGCATACCTTATTTCTGATCCTATTTCTTATGGTCTTATGGTTATTGTCATGGCTGGTGAGATAAATTAATTCTTTTTGAGAGCTATCAATGCAAGTCAGTGCATACTTAAGAAAGGCAAGTAGTACAAAAATAAAGTAAAAGTGCAAGGTGTAGTGTAAGAAAGTAAGAAAGAGTGCACGGTATAGTGTTACAAAAGCAAAATGTAAGGTATAGAGGATGGTACAGTTAAAACAGTTGTATCATCTTATACCAAGTCCATAATCCTCTGACTAGTCTGTCTTGACCAAGGGGCAGGTGATTTCCCAGTATAGTTCTGGTGTATTACTGAAAGAATGGTCTCCACCATTAGTTTCCATGCAAATCGAGTGAAGGAGCATGGGGATTGATGTGACATTATCTACATTCACTCGGTCCCTGACATCCTCTTTTGGCAGTGTACGTACAGAAGTCTGATACTTAGAGAAATTTTAATGGCTGAGAAATAATAGTCAGAATTGTTAACTCCACCCAGTAAGCACAGCCCCAATGTAGTTTTGAAAGGGGGGTTAAACAGCACAGAATAGATTGAGTAGGTTTTACGGAAAATTACAGCTTTCAGATAACGATGGCAATGGAAAGGCAGAGCATTAAAGTATACGACAGAGACAGAGGCTGTTGGGTTTATTCTGGGGAGAGATGAACTACATGATGGGTGATGCAAAAATGCATTTCCAAATGACAAGATGAACTCAGTGAACCTAATGCCCTTGTTTCACCTAAACGGAATGTTTCTGGATATTCTGTAACACTATAAAGAGAGCATATTTCAATGAAGGAAACTGTATATAAAGATTAACTTTTAAATCAATGTTCTTTATTCATTAATTATTTCTTCATGTTGTAATTACATAATGCACTTAATACTATTAAATGAACGTGAAAAGGCCATAAATATGTTTTATTGAAGAACAATGCAACATGCTCCACAGCTGTAAAAATAAAAGAAGGGTAAGACAAAATAAAGCAATAAGTTAAGGGAGATGTATATTTTATTGTTTGCATTTCCATGGATGCTGGCAGCAGTAATTTAATTCCAGCTGCGGTCTGAATTTTGAAACGTAGATTGTTATAACTTACTCAACAGACCAAATCCTCAAATCAGAATTCATTTCAAAGTTTTATCCAAGGATCAATGTCCAAATATTCCAGCAAGTGAAACTGTCTAAAAAATTAGTTTAAAAACCTATGTAAGCCTCTGAAAAGGCAATTTTTCCTTTGGAGGTAAATTAAAATGCAAAGGTTTCCCACCCGCAAGTAACTTCGTGGGGTATTTTAGAAATATTTTATAAAATCACAGCACCAGGATGACTCCCATCATAGAGATGGCATGATTAGTGTAGTGGGTGGGGGTGTGGCAGCATGGTTAGTGTAGTGGGTGGGAGTGTGGCAGCATGGTTAGTGTAGTGGGTGGGAGTGTGGCAGCATGGTTAGTGTACCAGTAAACACAACGCTGTTACAACATCAGGGATTGGGACTGGCGTTTCAATCCCGCGCAGTCTGTAAGGAGTTCACACATTCTCCCCACGTCTGTGTGGGTTACCCTGGGGGCTTCGGTTCCCCTCCCACCATTCAAAACGTATCGGGGGTTGTAGATCAATTGGGCGGCATGGGCTCAAGGACTGAAATGCCCTGCCTCCATTCTGAATGTTGAAATTTAAGAAATAAACTGCTGGAGGGTATTGCAGGCAAGATGAAAATTCTGAATGTCAGTCGTATGTTGGCTAAGCCACACCAAGCCACCTTGATATGGATATGACACAAAACAATTTGCTTCTTAGCCAGGATGACTATATCCCCAGCTGTATGATCATAGATACACATTTTATCTTCTTAAAGCAACACATTAAGCTAATCCTTCATGCTACGACATTCTTGCATGGGTGCTTGAACTCAAAAATCTTGTGGTGACCTTACTATCTGAACTCCATTTAGCCTCCTTCCCCCACAGTTAGAGCTGGCAATGCACCACACATCAGCTACTCGCCTAGCCTACTCAGTCCGCACTTCCTGAATCTGCAACCTCGAGATTAAGAAGGAAGAGTGCAACAAGGACAATGGGAACACAGCAACCTGTATGTCCCCCTCTGACTTTCTCACCATTCTGATCCAGAAATAATATTGCCTCTCCTCATCACTCGATCAAATTTCTGAAGCCCCCTACCAACAGTACCGTGGGCTTACTATCAATAGGAAGACTTTCTCGAAGGAGGTTAAAGATAGGCAAATGATAGATGATCCTATCAAGGAATAACTAAATAATTCCTTTTCTTAGCTCCTCTGCACTGGTGAGACCAAACACAGATGGGCGAGCCATTTCACAGAGCATCTACGCTCTGTCCACAATGGCCACCTTGAGCTCCTGGCTGCAAGCCATTTCAACTTCCCTTCCTATTCCATACAGACCTGTCTGTCCTGGGCCTTATCCACTGCCAGAGTGAGGCCTTATGTAAACAAGAGCAACAGCTCCTCATATTTAGCCCAGTGGTATGAACACAGAATTTTAAAAAATTCATGTATCAAGTCCCCTCGCCATTATGTTTCCCTTCTGCTCTTCCCCTTTCCCCCGCCATTTATATACTAGTTCCCACTGATCCCCGCACATCCCCCCCACCCATTTTCATCTCCTCTTACATAACTTTGCAATACAAAACTATTTCATAGTTTAAAACTCTGGACTTTGGAAAATGTGGAGGTGCCCTTTTAAAACAGGGATAAGACAATACTTGCTTTTTTCTCAAGGGATCATATATCTTTGGAACTCTCTTCCCCGCAGTCTTTGAAAATTTAAAGGCAGAGGCAGATTCTTGATAAACAAATGTTTGTAATGATACTGAAGGAGGCAGAGATGAGGTTACGGAGGGCAACACGAATGCTTGCTGATTGAGGCAGGTTGTTAAGAGGAAGAAGGAAGCATGCAGAAGGTTTAGGAAGACAGAAAAGGCTCATGAGAACTATATGGTAGCCAGAAAGGAACTAAAGAAAGGACTTAGAAGGGCTAGAAGGGGGAACAAGAAGACCTTGGCAAGTAAGATTAAGGAAACTTCTATGCATATCTGAAGAGCAAATGGATGACAAGAGTGAAAGTAGGGCTGCTTGAGTGTACATGTGCCCAGAGACAGAGGAGGTAGGGAAGGGTCCTAAAATAATATGTTGCTTTAATGTGAGATCAGTATACAACAAGATTATGTGCTGAGGTTAAAAATGAGTAAGTGCTGGATCCTTTTAAAAACATTGGGATTGATTAAGTCTCCAGAATTGGACAGAATATACCATAGGTTAATAGAATAAGATTGGGCTTTGGCAATGATATTTATATTCTCTCTGGTCACAGGGGAGGGATCAGAGGTTTGAAAAATGGCAAATATTGTCCCTTTGTTTAAAAAATGTAATAAGGATAATCTTGGGAATTATAGCCCAATGAGTCTTATGTCTGTGGTGGGTAATCTATTGGAGAGCATTTCTGGGGACACGATTAACTAGCATTTTTAAAAAATACAGTCCTCTCAGGGATAATCAGCTCAGCTTTGAGAGGGAATTGACTCATGAGTGGAATTGAGTTTTTTGAGGAAGTAACAAAGAAATTGACATAGGTAGGGCAGTGATGTGGTGCATATGGATTTTACTCAAGGCCCATGTGGAGGACTCATTCAGAAAGCCATGAGGCATGGGACCCATGGAACTTTGGCTGTGTGGATTAAAAACTGGTTTACCTGTAGAAATCAGAGAGTTGAAGAGGGTGGAACGTATTCTGCCTGGAGGTCAGGGTCACATGGGGTTTCTGGGACTCCTGCTCTTTGTGATTTTTATAAGTGACCTGGATGAAGAAGTAGAGGGATGGGCCAGTAAGTCTGCAGATGACACAAAGGTTGGAGGTGTTGTGGATAGTGTTGAAATTTGGCATGGGTTACTACAGTAGAGAGACAGGATGCAGAGTTGGGAGGGAAGTGGTAGACGAAGTTCAATTTGGATAAGTGAGAAGGGATGCATTTTGAAAGGTCAAAATTGAAGACAGAGTACATGGTTAATGGCAGGATTTTTCAGTGTGGAAGAATAGAGGAACTTGGTGTCCAAATCCATATCTCTGTCAAGGTTGCCACACAGATTGATTGGACAGTTAAAAAGGCTTATAGTATGCTGACCTTCATTAGTTGGGGGATTGAGTTCAAGACTTGTGAGGTAATGTTGCGGCTCTATAAAACTATGGTTAGACCATACTTGTAATATTGCATTATTCCTGGTTGCCACGATACAGTAAGGATGTGGAAGCTATGGAGAGTAGATTTACCAGGATGACATCTGGAGTGGAGACCTTGTCTTATGAGGCACGGTTAACAGAGCCAGGGGTTTTCTCTTTGATCTTAATAGAGGTCTACAAGATTATGAGAGGTATAGATAGGCTGGATAGCAAGCATTCCCCCCCCCCCCACCCCCACCAGGGCAAGAGTATCAAACACCAGAAGATCACCTATTCAAAGTGAAGGGAGGAAAATTTAGGGGAGATGTCAGGGGTACATTTTTTGCACAGAGAGAAATGGGTGCTTGGGATGCATTGCCAGGGGCGATGGCGGAGGCTGGTACAATAGGGACATAAAAATCTCCTAGACTGGCACATGGATACAAGAAAAATAGAAGGTTCTGTGTGTAAGGTAGGGGTTTAGTTTTTTTGAGTAGGTTTCTACTGGTCGGCACAACATCATGAGCTGAAGAGCTCGTACTCTGCCGTAATGTTCTATGTTCTATCAAATTTTAAACTTTAATCTATGTTTTAGCCTTCTTGATTTTTTTTAAATTAATTCAGGAATACTTCTCACTGCCAAATGAAAAATGCATCAAAATGACATTAACCTGCTCACTGATCTTGAGGCCTGATGGTTCATTTTAAAGGAATCAGCAGAAAATGACACGGTAGTGTATTTTGAGAAGTTTAAAATAAACATGACAAAAGAGTGGAAAATCAGTGTCTCAGAGGAGTAACTTGAATGCTTGTAATTGAAAACCAGAAGAGATAAAAGCACTCTGAAAGTAAGAAAAATCCATACCAAATGCAAGCGTATTATTTACTCAAGTATTAATGATGGCATACAATCATAAATTATCAATATTCTGGACCAGCAATCAAAAATGGCTCAAAGGATACCTGGTGCAGTGTAGGTTCCTTTCTCAGCAGGTTAAGGGTTGACAAATGTTAATGGGTTAGTGTCTTGCCCCATCTTGCAGCAATAAACTCATGTTGACATTATCATTTACTAAATCACTCTGCATGTCAGGGAGTGCAAAAAGGTTATCTCCTTACAAAATGAACTAACACCTGATGAGCATTCCAAGCTGGAGATACACACCTTATGACCTTCCTGCTAATGAAGTTGTAAATACACATCCAAACATTGGTCTTTTGTTTAACTTCAAAGGTTCAGCTAATGTCGATGCCTGGTGTTCTCATCGAGTAGAGCTGCCCAGCATGCAGGATCTGAGACTCCGTAACACTAGACATTGATTTTGCTTCCTGAACCCTTTGGGGTGTATTTTATGGATTTTGGGCTCCTGATCCTGAAACTTATTTTAAAATTTTCCGATCGTGAACCTGTTTTTTTTAACGATATAACCCATTTTTGTGATTTCCTGTCATATTTCAAGTCCACTTCAAGCCGACAAAACTATGATGGGCAACGTGTCGTTGAAAATTCATTTTCTCCATTCGCACTCGGGCGTCTTCCCTGCTGATCTTGGTGCCGTCAGTGACGAGCACGGTGAAAGGTTTCACCAGGACATTGCAATCATGGAAAAGCATTTTCAGGGAAATTGGAATCCAGCAATTCTGGCCGACTACTGTTGGACACTGACACGAGAGGCTGAGTACAAATTAAAATCAGCGGCAAAATATTTTTATGTCAGTTGAACTAATGCAAAGGGTCGGCATCATTATGCGATTAAACATGCTAAATTCAATAAAAGTTCATTTAAAGTTTCTCCAAAATCAAAAATGACCTTTGTGTTCATCTTGAAATTGTCTATCATAATCCCCAATTATTTTTCAGGAAGAAAACCTTATGAAAAAAATTATTGGCCAATGTAGCAATTCATTTTTGACAACTTAAAAAAATATTGTTCAATGAACTCATGTTGATTTCCTTAAAAATAATGGAGAGGGAAAATAATCACCTCACTGACAGCAGACATATGAAATGGATACTGATTCCAATATTTCATACCATTTGCACTTATTTCCAGTACAGGATTAGGTAGCCAGGGGTCTCACCAGGCAGTGGGGGCTGCTGGCAAACAGCTTCTGGGAATTAGAAGCTTGTAGTCAGTGAAAGAGAAGTAAAAGAGAGGCCCCCCCCCCCTCCCCAGCGTTACTGAGTGTCCATGGATTTGCCTCCAGCACTCCTGCAGCCTCCACAGCCAAACAGACATCATGTTCAGTCTATAGAATTCATAGACCCATGAATCTGATTGTAGCTGCTTTGCATGTGCACTTGCTGTAAAATAAAGCAACTTAATTATTCATTTTGGGTTCAACTTTAAGAAATACAATGGGTATTCAGAAGAAACTTGTTTACCAAAAGAGTGAGGAATTCCATGCCCCAAGTCCTGACTGAAACAGGAACTGTTCATGCATTGAATGGGTGGCAGGACAAACAGGTGGAGGAAAAGGGAGTCGGAGGTACACTGATCATGTCGAGAGTTCAGAACGCACTGCCAGCTGAAGTGGTGAATGTGGGCTCAATTTTGAGATTTAAGAAATATTGGTCTGTGGATGGGAAATGTGTGGAGAGCTAAGGTTCTGCTGCAAGTCAATTGGACTTGGCAGAATAATAGTTTGCCACAGACTAGATGGGCCAAAGGACCTGTTTCTGTGCTGGTGTTTTATGGTTTTATGATTGAGTTAGCTGAGGGCATGGGTTTTGTGTACCATGAACTTATTAAGCCAAAAGGCCTGAATCTATATAATCCTATGTAACTTTCTGCCTTTAGTAGAAATTAAGAAGTCTCTTAAAAGAAACAACATGGTAATCTCATGACAAAGAAGAAATTATAGTTAAAGATCTGAATTCAATGTAGAGTTGTTTGATCTCTAAATGCAAATATCAGAAAAACAAACATTTGTATGCACAAGGAACTTGTTAAGACAAACCATAAAAAGACCTCAAAGCAATATTCCTGGAAAAAAAGCTGTCCAATGTGGATAAAATGTCTTTTCATGCAGCATAATGAATTATTGAAAAAGGATAATCTTATGCAAACCACCTAATCTGTACTGTTCTATTCATTTGTTTGTTTAATGTTAGGGCAATGGTACATGTTAAGTTCTAGGAATTTTTACCTCAATTCAAAATAACTCTGAAAAATTTGAGCCGATAGTCACATTTTTCATTATGTTTTTCAAAGAATCAATTGAAATGGATAGCAGCAAACAAACTTGAAGACTTAATTCAGGCCCAATGTAATTTAGAATTCTTTTAGGTTATTTCAGCAAAAGTGTTGACATGAGCCCAAGAAAAGATCTTCTCATTTTGTATTTGGCAACAATTCACTCAAATGATCATGTTTAATGTTTTCACCTCCAGGCTGCCCAGCTGATGAGTTCTCAATCTCAGCTGTGTCACTGAGTTCATTAACAAGCTTGGGCAAAGCAGCTTGTTGACATGAGAGACAGGCAAGCATTCTTTCCCTCAGCACCATGTATTTCTTGTTCACACATGAGGATTTGCACATCATGGGAATGTCTGTGAGATTTTTGCTCTACTTGCTGTTCACATGCTTTCAGAATGGATGATTGTCGAATGTACACAAGTGTGAAAACATTTTTTCAGATAGATTGCCTTTTTTATTCAGAAATTCCTTGCAGTTGGCTTTATGCCAGAAACGGAGAAGGTTTTAGAAGACACTTCTGGCAGACTTTCCAATATAAAGTTATTGGCCTAGAAATTCTGGTTGGGGCTCTCCAGTGGTAGTGGCTGCTGATCAACAACTACAGTAAACCTCTGGTATCCAGCACCAATAGGGATTGGTAAATGTCAGATAAGTGAATTTTCCAGTTGCTTGAGACTGCAAGTTGCGCGATTGGTGAACCAGCCACTAGGGGGCATAAATTTTCAACTTCTATATCTTTTATCTTTTTATTTTCTGCAATTTTTTTTCTCCATTTGATTGAGGCTGCTGGTCCCTTGAATGAATTCTGGATTACAAGGGTTTTACTGTATTTTGCTTCTGGATCCAGCACTTCAAGTCTCCTTTTTGTCAAGAGAAAAGTGCCAACTGGGATTGAATCCACAGGTGGCGAGAGAGGAGTGATAGCTGTGACCTGATTGAGCCTTGAGCCCAGTAAGGAGAGGGGTAGATAGGGGAGGTAATATGATTTCTGGTCGAGGGGATTGTTTTCCGAATGTTCCTTACCCATATTCCAGATTACATTTTTTTTCCCAGGTGTTAATTCAAGCAGTAGCCTCTGTCTACTTATAGATCAGGTCATAAACTGCTAAATAGCATTTCTGCCTCAATTTTATCAATAGATTTATTTCATACCATGGTCCCAAGACTTACTTTCTATCATGTATCCTATTTCATCAAACATTCTGTTTTTTGGATTTGCACCATTCCATATCACCACTGATCTCCCTAATTTAAAATGGCTTCCACTCCAATGACATTCAAATTATAAAACTTATGAAGCTGAAATCCATTCTTTGGTGTTTAGTGTTAAATTTGGCTAAGTGTATTGTCCATCTGTTGTACCATCTCTGACATTCAGTTCAAATGAAGTCCACCTGTTGAGGTGAGCAGTCAGGACTCATGCATCTTTTTAATATTGGTGACAAAAAACAAATTTCTGTTCAGATCACAAGATAGCTTTATCCCCTTGATCTCAATCATCTCCTCCAACCCGACGGGCCAGCGATATCTATGGGAAGAAGGGCTCAAGCCTGAAATGCTGGTTATATATCTCTACTTCCTGTGAACGTTGCGAGACCCGCTGAGTTCCTTGAGCATTTCTGTGTTTTTACTATAATATCTCTGTGTGCTGTAATTGTAGCCTCTTGTTCTCAGTTTCTTTGTTCCATTATTGGTGGTTATGCTTTCAGCTGTCCACTATGCTTGATTCCTTGACCTTCCTTGCCACTTATTTTCCCTTTAAAATGCACCTTAAAACTTGGTCCTTAGGTCAAGATTTTCATGATCAGAATTAGCACACCCTTACATCTCAAACATTGGCTGGCAATTGCTCTGAAGATGCACTTACGATATTTTGCCTAGTTAAAAGTAACTTCTTGTGGCTCCAAGGAATCACTTGGAGCATTGTGCACAGTTAGGTTTGCCCAGCTGCAAGGAAAAAGACATAATTAAAAGGGAAACAGTGCAGAAAAGATTCACAACTGGATAGGATGAGATTTATTTTTCTGGAGCATAAGAACTTGAAGGGTGACCTAAAAGAGGGACATAAAATCATAAATGGCACAGAAAAGGTAAATCATGACCCTCTTTTTCCCAGTGTAGGGAGTCTAGAACAAGAGGGCATAGGTTTAAGGTGAGGAGGAAACATTTAAAAGGGACCTGAGAGGCAAGTTTATCATACTCAGTGTGATAGGTGTGTGGAGCAAACCAGAGGCAGTGCGAAAGGCAGGTGCAATCACAACGTTTAATAGGTATTTGGATAGGTACTTGGACAGGAAATGTTTAAAGGGATGTGGGCCAAATGCAGGCAAATTGTAATGATAATGATGAGTTTTTGTACATCTCTGCACTCAACGACATGAATCAAGTGCATAAAACAGGTAATCAAGAGGTAAATGGGATGTTGGCCTTCATTACTTGAGGGATTGAGTGTAAGAGGCGGGAGTCTCTGCTGCAACTGTATAGGGTACTGGTGAGGCAGCACCTGGAGTACTGAATGCAGTTCACATCTCCTTACTTGAGAAAGGATAGACTGGCCTTGGGGAAGGTGGAGAGGAGCTTCACCAAGCTGATTCCAGTTTTGAAGGGGTTAGCCTATAAGGTGAGATTGAGTCACCTGTGACTCTACTTCTTGGAAGTTAGATTAATGAGAGGGGATGTTAGAGAGATCTATACAATTATGAAAGAGATAGATAAGATAAAGGCAGAAAAGTTGTTTCCACTGGCAGGTGAGAATAGTACCAGGGAGCATAGCCTCAAATGTTTGGGGAGGAGGTAGATTTAAGACATAGAAAAGAAGGAACTGCTTCTCCCAGAGAGTAATAAATCTGTAGAATTCTCCTCCCACAGAGGCAGCCTCACGAAATATATTTTATAGGTGGGGGAATTAAGTATTATGGGGAAAAGCTGGGTGAGTGAAGCTGTGCCCATGGCCAGATCAACCATAATCCTATCGAATGGTGGTGTAGACACAGTGGACAGATGACCAACTCCTACTCCTATACTGTGGTTGAATGTCTTGCATTTTAAATGGTTGGTGTAATTTACCATTGGGGCTCCTGGGGTGGCCACCACTATATATAGTGCCTTGCATAATGTTAGGGACAAAGACATTTTTTTCCTTTATTTGCCCCTGTCCTCCACAGTTTTAAATTTGTAATCAAACAATTCACTTGTGATTAAAGCGCACATTCCAGATTTATTCAAGATTATTTGTATACATTTTGGTTCAAATTACAGCACTTTTAGACATAGTTCCCCTATTTCAGGGCACCATAATGTTTGGGACATTTGGCTTCACAGGTGTTTGTAAGTATTCAGGTAAGTTTAATTGCTTCTTTGGTGCAGGGAGGAGAGAGTTAGGCTTACATCAAAGCTTTTTGATCACCTTTGGAGTCTATAGTTGCCATTTTTCAACATGAGGACGAGAGTTGTGTCAAAGAAGTCATTATGAGGCTGAAAAACAAGAACTAAATAGCAAGAGACATCACCCAAACCTTGGGATTACCAAAATCAATTGTTTGGAACATCATTAAGAGGAAATAGCATACTGGTGTGGATGTGTCAATGACTACATTCTGCAAAATACTTCATGAACAGAAATACAGAGGCTACACTGCAAGATACAAACCTCCAGAAACAGGATGGCCAGATTACAGATTGCCAAGAAGTATTTAAAAGAGCCTGCAGAATTCTGGAGAAAGATCTTGTGGACAGATGAGACCAAGATTAACCTGCATCAAAGTGATGGTAAGAACAAAGTTTGGAGGCGTAAAGGAACTGCCCAAGATCCAAAGCATACCACCTCACCTGTGAAACATGGTGGTAGGGGTGTTAAGGTCTGGGCATGTATGGCTGCCACAGGTACTGATGCATTTATCTTCATTGATGATGTAACTGCTGGTGGCAGTAGCAAAATGAATTCAGAGGTGTATAAAGATATCTTATCTGCTCACGTTCTCGGGAATGCCCCCAAACTCATTCTACAGCAAGACAATGATCCCAAACATACTCCTAAAGCAACAAAGGAGTTTTTCAAAGCTAAACACTGGAAAATTCTTGAATGGCCAAGCCAGTCACACAATCTAAATCCAATTGAACATGCCTTCCATAGGCTGAAAAGAAAACTTCAGAGGACAAATCCCCAAACAAGCAGGAGCTGAAGATGACTGCAGTAGAGGCCTCAGAGCATCACTCAGCACCTGGTGATGTCTATGAAACATAGATCTTAAGCAGTCATTGCATGCAAGGGATACACGACAAAGTACTAAACATGACTACTTTAAAATACTTACCGTTCGTATGTCCCAAATATTATGGTGCCCTGAAATGAGGAGACTGTGTATAAAAAGTGCTGTAATTTCCTCATGGTCAAACCAAAATGTACACACATATCCTTGAATAAAATATGGAATATACACCTTAATCACATGTGAATTGTTTGATTATAAATTTTAAACTGTGGAGCACAGGAGCAAATAAAGGAAAAATGTGCCTTTGTCCCAAAAATTATGGAGGGCTCTGTATATCACTCTATAAATCTGGATGGTTTCACTTGTCATTCTTCCCTGGCCTCAAAGCCATTCCACAATATATTTCTTGCCGTCAGAAGGATACATCATTGTAGGTCACATTTCGTTTTCCTCATTACCCTTTTCTCTGTCTCCCCTGTTCTTGTTTACAAATCTGTTTTTTGTTTGTCTCATTCTACCTTGTCCAAGCCACACTCCACTGTCCTCAGGAGTTTGTTTGCATCCATGTAATCAAGATAACAGTTCAACTGCAGAAGGTAAACTAGTTAACCTTGTTTCAGTCAAACATTTGGTTAGATGTCGATCCCACAAACTCTTTTCTACTGATAATTCAGGAAAATAATCAACCACATCTAATATTCTAAGCCAATTCAAGAGGTGAAATGCTTTAACCAGATGTTTTCTCAGATACTTAACTGATGAGTTCGCAAACAGCAAGCAAATAACTGCAAAGTCATCCTATTTACTTTGAGATAAATATCTCTAATATGCTAGGTGCAATCTTAGGCTTCTGAAGGTGAATGAGTGCATTTGTTAATTTAGTTAAGTTCAGTTCAGGAAACAGTTGAACTCAAAAATCCACTTTTATATGTTTAGGCTATTAGATTTCATGAGATTATAAAATCAGCTGGAGTAACTGTATTGAATGTACATAATTACCAAGTCAAAATAATTCATCTTTTTTTTTACTCTAAATGTGAATAAAAGAAGTAATGGGGCATTTTACAAGCAAGTGAGAGAGAGAAT
The DNA here is from genome assembly GCF_036971445.1 of Narcine bancroftii. Lineage (NCBI taxonomy): Eukaryota > Metazoa > Chordata > Chondrichthyes > Torpediniformes > Narcinidae > Narcine > Narcine bancroftii. The sequence continues at coordinate 30,972,214 of NC_091474.1, forward strand.
TGATCCAATCGTTTGGTCCTCTGAGACTCATCCTGGAACAGAAAATAATATTTTTTTTAAATGAAGAAATAGCATGAAAAGAGCACAATACCCAACTCCAGTGGATTTTCCACATTTGCACAGTGGCCAGCTTCAATCAGGCAGTAAATTTTGAGGTGCTACAGAGTTTATTTTATATATAAACTGCTTTTAAAATTTAACCCAGAAATCTATACAGAAGATAAAAATCTCATTCACAAACTTGCGAATAACATTTAAATGCAAAAAAGGAATTAAAATGAGATATTAATCTTTTTTACCTCCATAGAGAAAAAAAATCTAGTGATATAGCTTATATCGTCGCTGAAAGTTAAATCCCAGGCGTCTAGACATTCATTCTCAGTTGATAGGTGCTACCATATATCATTTGCCCATCACACGTTGCCGCTAGTATTCATCCCACTTTATTAAGGTGTGGTTAGTATGGCGGTTAGCACAATGCTGTTACAGTGCCAGTGACATGGGTTCAAATCCTGCGGTGTCTGTAAGAAGTTTTTACCTTTCCCCATGTTTGTGTAGGCTTCCTCCGGGGGCTCCGGTTTCCTCCCATCCTTCAAAAATGTTCCGGGGTTGGAGGTCAATTGGGCAGCATGGGCTCGTGGGCTGAAAGGCCTGTTATCGTGCTGTATGTCTAAATTAAAAAAAAATAAAATGATAATGTATACAGACAAAAATATAATAACATGAGAATCAAGAATGATAAAAACATCTCTTCAAGTACTATTAAAAATCAGGTGATTTATCAGGAAATAATATTGTTTCCAATCATTACGAAAAGATAATTTTGAGCAAGGAATATATTATCCAAGCACTGAGAAATGCCGAGTTAGTTTAATTATTCAAGGTTTCTATTTGTTAAGTTTTCCTTCTATAGCCTTAATAGTTCTGATGAAGGGTCATTGATAAAGCTACTTTCACTATTCCTGCCTTACCTGCTCAGTATCCCCAGTATTTTCTGACTACATTCCAGATTTGCAGCATCTACAGGTGCTTTGGTCTCCAATCTGCTACTTGATTCAATGAAATTAATAGCAAAATAGTTGTGTTTTACCTCTCCTATAGCAGGTAAGGAAAAGCTTGTCAAATACAGTAAAATCCCCGTTATCCAGAATTCAGGCATCCGGCAGCCTCAAGCCACCGGCAAAAAAAAAGGTAAAAAATGCGACAGTTTAAAATTGATGCCTCCAAGCGGTTAGTTCACCAATCCATGCAACATGCAATCTCAAGCAACCAGAAAATTCACTTCTTCTCTGGCATCTACCAATACTCGGAGTTTTTACAATAATTTACAATTTTTAAAATTTCTTATCCTTGTCTATCAGAACCTTTTCTTTATTGTATTAATTGTGCTGCGATTGATCTACTGAGCTCTCTCTTTCATCTAGCCTATTGGTGTACTGTACTCAGTGGTTGAATCTTAAATTTTAGTGAAATCAAAGCAATGTGTGGGATTCTTCTTCAAAGCTTCAGAACTAGGGAACTCCTTCCATTCTTTTCTACTTCCAAAAAAAAAGTGTTTCTTGGTGTCACTTAATTACAATGTTTTGACTTACTTGTCTCTTTTAATCTTTTTAACCTCATGCTGTCCTCCATTGTGGGCCTTGGCCCTTCACCTGGGTTTCTCAATAAAAGATAGACAAAACCTCAAACATTCTGCAGTTCTTTGGCAATCACTCTTTTCGTATTTTTTTTACACACAGGAATTCTAATCCAAAAAAGATTGCTCACTGATACCACCAAATGGTTATAAAGTTAAACAGCAATATTTGCAACATTTCAACTTCCAGTTGGTGGAGATTCTGAAAGATGATTTGGACAGATTATTACCTCAACCCAGGAAGGAACAAATTTGATGTAGTAAATAACAACGAATGTTGGAGAAACTCAGCAGGTCAAACATTACACTTAATTCTTCTTTTTTCTTTGGCTTGGCTTCGCGGACGAAGATTTATGGAGGGGGTAAAAGTCCACGTCAGCTGCAGGCTCGTTTGTGGCTGACAAATCCGATGCGGGACAGCAGACACGGTTGCAGCGACTGCAGGGGAAAATTGGTTGGTTGGGGTTGGGTGTTGGGTTTTTCCTCCTTTTGTCAGTGAGGTGGGCTCTGCGGTCTTCTTCAAAGGAGGTTGCTGAGGTTGTGAGGCGCCAAGATGCACGGTTTGAGGCGATATCAGCCCACTGGCGGTGGTCAATGTGGCAGGCACCAAGAGATTTCTTTAGGCAGTCCTTGTACCTCTTCTTTGGTGCACCTCTGTCACAGTGGCCAGTGGAGAGCTCGCCATATAACACGATCTTGGGAAGGTGATGGTCCTCTATTCTGGAGACGTGACCCACCCAGCGCAGCTGGATCTTCAGCAGCGTGGACTCGATGCTGTCGACCATACATGATGCTGAACCAAGCCATGAAAGACCTCAACAATGAAGACGCTGTTTACATCCAGTACCGCACGGATTACACTTAATATTGCAAAGATAAAGACACATAACCAGAGTTTCAGGCTTGTGCTCTTCATCAAGGTATGAGTAAAATGCAGACAGGGGCCCAACAAAATGGTGGGAGGGGAAGGGAAGGAGGAGCACTCTCCCACATGCAGGAAATAATAGGTGGATGAGGGAGGGAGGAAGGGCACACCAACAAAGGGTGGGGGTGTGGAAGGGATGGCTCTCTAACAGTGGAATCATCAGGGGACATGGGGGTGCTCAGTGGTTTTACCTCGTTCTGGTGGTCAAATCGGGTGTAGAAGGCATTGAGTTCATCTGGAAGGGTAACTTTGCTGTTTCTTCCTCCACAGGATTTAGTTTTGTAGCAAGTATGCAATGCCAGATTAAGGTGCTGTGGGGTCTGTAGTATTTATTTGAAAGGGGCCCTAAATAGTGCTGGCTGGTGCATGCACGATGAGGGGGGAATGTGACTGTAGCACCTGCCAACCCCCTTCTTCCCCGAGAAATTTTCTGATGCTGACCCTGTATGTCTATTTTGGTAAGTTCGAAATAGTCTTAATTATTCTTAACAAAATGATCCTAGCTTTCTCAGATCACTGCAATATTCAGTGATTACCAAAAGTGTATCTAGGGAGCATAGCGCCTATGGCAAACACTGAAATTGCTCCCCCCTCCCCTGTTAAAACTTACTTACACAATTTGCACTTACACTGAAATTGTGCCCCTCCCTTGTTAAAACTTACACATTTTGTAAAGCAAAACTTACTGGCGGTGGTGGCGGCTGGCTCAATGGCCGTCTTCGTTACCCATAATCCCCACACAGCTGGAACCTCTACTGGTCATCATTGTTATCTGCAGTATGCAGCTCCCCCGACATGTAAATGAATGAAACCAGCCAGCTGACTGGGGGCTGAGGTGAGGATTATCTTTTTGTTTCGCTAAGGCGATTTTCCGTTTACATTTTCGTTTTCATCTTTTGTGCAGCGGCTATGAGATACCACACTGATAGTCTGTGTTAATAACTCTGATTAAAGGTGATAATTGGCTAAAATCATTAACCTTAATTTAACAGACTATCAGTGTGATTTCTCAGTCATTGCATAAAAATGAAAACAAAAATGTTTCTCATAATTCATAACACATAAACACAGGGGCCCTGAAAATCCAGGGCCTGTAGCATATGCTACTTTTGCTACTACGTTATGGGTTGACTTGCCTGAAAAGCACACAAAACAAAGTTTTTCTCTGCAACTTGTGACAGATGATGATAAAGAATTTGATTAGATTATTGAGAAATAATCTCAGGCACATACTTAACCTGAGGAATTACCACACGAATATTTTCATGCCCTAACACTGAATTACATGACTTGTTCATGACAATAAATTCTGATTCTAACCATGTTTTTGGAAGTTACATAAAGATCATTGTTGTCTATTGCCAGATTCATAGAACAGTGACTTATGAAGTACTCAGGAAGTATTCCTGCCCTATCTGTTCATGGGTGGCATTTATACACTGTTTTAGTCCAACAGATGTGATCTCTACAGGCAGCTGATAAACACAACTTCACAATAGAAGTAACACTCTCCTAATGACAGCTGAACATTGCTCTAGAATCAGTGGATAAAACGATGAACAGAGAGAGGTGGAGAATCTTCCCAAGGGGTCAGAGGGGCCTCTGCAGGCCGATCAAGATCAATGCCTGCTCCCAAATGCAGTTCCCAAATCTGCCCTTGCCGCTGTTATGCTGAGCAATGGCAAGTGAATCGGTAGCTTACAGAATGCTCTCATTGGTAGGCAGAAAAAGCCTCTGTGGAGGAGAAGGAACAAGCAGGAGAAGGAAGGCACTCACGACTGGGTCTGAGTCATCCTTCCTTTCTTAAACAATTAAGTGGCCCAAATTATTCCTAAACCACCACCAGGAACAGGGTGATAAAGAGCCAGTGATTGCTGGATGATGGTCACAATTGTATTTCTTTTAAAGGCTATGATTAAAAGAATCTCTTTATGAAATAAGTTGGTGTTTTAAAATTTGTAATGCAGTGTGACTCCGTGCGTGAGATGTCATTGCAACATCACTGCTGAACTCTGCAATGTACACCCTTGCAACCGCTGCAATCGTGTCTGCCTGTCCCGCATCGGACTTGTCAGCCACAAACGAGCCTGCAGCTGACGTGGACTTTTTACCCCCTCCATAAATCTTCGTCCGCGAAGCCAAGCCAAAGAAGAAGACACCCTAGTATTTGGGTGAGCTGAAGATGGAAGGCATTCCATTTCCCTCCAAGCCCCAATTTCTGCTACTCACGGATGAAATTTGTCTAATTTGACCTATAATATTATTAGGTTGGTGACTGATGTTGAGCAGTGGTCAACAATACTGAAGGGAATTGCACTTGTAAATGACTGAGCCACTTCCTGGTAACAGCTGCCTGGAATTATCAGGAGGATGGTCTAGCTTATGCAAGATGATTTTTATACACAATTTGTACATAAAACATGAGTCTCTGAAATGGTCACTGTGGGAAGTATAACCGAAAAAGAATAAAAAATAAACTGGCAATTACTCTTCGGCAGAGTAACAGCTCATTCGTATCCTTTGATTTCTATGACAGTACTCCAGCTGTCTATTGGCAAAAACAGCACTGCATACTCAGAACTTAGTTTTTAATTTTTATATGGAAGCATTATACTGTAACGAAGTCACACATTGTTTAATCAAGTATGTCATATTGGCTTAGCCATTTGTCAATAATAAATTCAGGATATTTAAAGATATGCTATATACAAAATTATGTTCTTTGGATTCTATGTCTGCTAGATCAATTCCAGTACGGTGACTAGTGATGGAGTCAAATGGAATGGATTCTACTATCATTGAGGACTTTACGTCTTTGGTCATTAATGACACTAAAAGGGTTAGGAATTGACAAGGCATAAAATTACTCTAAATGTGATATTGATTGGAGAACAGGACCTTTGCACTGCAACAGTATATTCTACCTTTTGTCCTTTCTTAGCCATCCATGGCAACAGAAGGAGTCACCATTCCAGCAATGGAAGGTGTCACCACCACTTGTAATTTAGCTATAGATAGATTTCTTTCAGCCGTTACCTCGATCATTAAATCTTTAGTGCTTTTTTTTTGTTTCCCAGGTCTACGAGGAATGGTCTAAAGGCTGCTGGACGACTGTTGTGACTGTAAAGCTTCTCAACAACTAGATAAACAAGATAGTTTCTTTTGAATTGGGTTAGCCTGAAAACACAAGCCCAGTTCAATTCTCAATTTACCAAAGGCCCTCAGTTATAGACAATGATGGCATCTGCTTGGCCACAATATGAAGTCAACACTGAAGAGATTGTGGAGGCATTAATAGTAATCTTTCAAGAGTCCTGTTTATTCTTGTTGGGGGAAAGTGAATAGAATGGAACAATAATCAGAATGCTTAGGGTTAGGGTTAGCAGGTTAATCAGCACCTATGGACACAAAAGATCCATGTTTAGGGTCAAGTCCTGCACCAAAGAAAAAGCTGAAATGTTAAACTAGGGAACTACAGGCAGTGTTAGTAATGGCTAAATTATTGGAGGGAATTTTGAGAGATAAGATCTACCTGCATTTGGAAAGGCAAAGTCTGAATAGGGATAGTCCGCATGGTTTTGTGTGGGGGAACTTGTGTCTCAAGAATTTTATTTGAGTTTTTTGAAAAGTTGGCCAAGAACATAAATGAGGGCAGGGTGGTAGATGTTGTCTATGTGGACCTTAGCAAGCCCTTTGTCAATATCCTGTATGGTAGACTGATCTGGAATTTTATACTGCACGAGATCCAAAGCGAACTGGCCAATTGGATATAGAATTGGCTTGATGGTGGGAGACAGATGGTCACTGGTTGGGCACAGGAGAGCATTGTAGAACAAAGAGTACAGTTACATTTTTCCATGAAAGTGGCAACGCGGGTACACACAATGGTAAAATGGGCATTTGACACACTTGCATTCATCAGTTAGAGCATTGAGCATCAGAACAAGGGCATCATGTTACAATTTTACAAGGTGTTAGTGACACTACAATTGGAATATTGCATAGTTTGGTTGCTCAGCTATAGGAAAGATATCATTATGTTGGAAAAGGTGGAGAAAATATTCAGGAGAATGTTACTGGAACTAGTGAGTATGAATTCTAGGGAGAGGCTGGCTAGGCTGGGCTTTCTCCCTGGAATATCTGAGGCTTTATCATTAGGGACATGGAAAATATTCATGGCCTTTCTTCAGAACAGGATAATCTTAAACTAGTGATCCTAGATCTAAAGGTGAGTGACCAAAACAGAAAGGTATTTGGAATGAACTGCCAGAGGAAATATTAGATTGGAGACAATTGTGATGTTCCAAAGACAACCAGACAGGTACATGGAGAGGAAAGATTTAGAGGGATATGGGGTGAACGCAGATAAATAGGGCAAGGTTGGTTGGCATGGACAGGTTGGGTTGAAGGGCCTGTTTCCATGCTCTAGAATTCTGACTAACTCCAATAGAAAAGGGAACTGTAGGTGGAATCTTGGGACACAAGCTAATTTCCAGATGCCATTATATTCACCGGTTAAATTCAACAATTATACAGCAGATGGGTGGGTGTCCTCATATGTCCTTGTACCTTCACCTCTCCCAATAACATTTCTGCTCTCAAGCTATGGCTTAATGGCTCCTGAACTGTTCTTAGCCACAACACCAGCTCCACGAGACATCTGAACTTCCAAACGGTGACGAGAGGTTCATTTAAAAAGGACGTGATTAAACTAGTGTTGATTAATCAGCAACTTCACGGAGATACTTATTGAAGAAATCCAAGTATTTGTATTGCAGTCAATTGTTTATTTACTCACATCTGAATGAACATACTTTTGTATCATAAAAATGACCAGTGTAAATTATTTGCTGTCAGATGCCATCTAGTGATGATAAAATGCTGTCTCTAAATGGTGGTGGTGTTTAGTCACATCTATAGATGGCAGTAGCAGTCAGTACAAAATAATATGATGGAATTAATCTCAGTCATATTGAGTGAGGTAGGCAAAAAAAAATCATTTTTTTGTGGCAAGTGGGAAATGAAAATGCTCTATTTTGAGTAAGAGTTTGTACATCAAACTTTGCAATAAAAATGTTATGTCTTGGCAAAGAGCAATTCTGAATTATAGAACAACCTATAAAAATTCAACCATATTATTGGTCCTATTGAACAAGCAAGATCATGAATGAGTCATGAACAACCATTGTAAGACCAAAGTAAGATGAATGAAATCATCAACAAATGACACAGCATCACATCATCTAGTTTATTAGTCTCCACCTTCGGCCTGAAGTCTATTCTGAATGTTGGGAAACAAAAACTGGAACTAAACCTGACTTTACCATTATGCAAAAGCCTTTACAAGATCCAACAATAAAGAAAACAATTTTACTGTCATTTATCGATGTAATACTCTATAACACCACACCATGCCACTGTGACCTTCCCAGAGAAGTTTCGTTCCTCAATAAATTGAAACATTGATCAAGAATGTTCAGACTGCGAGCCTTCAACAAATTAAATTATTTCTGCTTAATTTTTTTTTTACTGAGTGACATAAGATTTGGTTTTTCGCATATTCAATAACAACAGCCAGCCGTCCCTAGAGCCAACATCATATTCATCCAACCTGAACCACACTGTTGAGGATAGGAGAACAGAAGCCAGCTCCCAGCTCTGTTGAAAGGAAGGCCCAGAGTGAAACAGAGCTGAGCCACGCTTAAGCCAATTTGTTTGGTAGGTTTAGGCCAATACACGGGGGCTGAATATTCCTGGAAGAAAGAGAAAGAGAAAAGAAAATACTGTGTACATTGAAAGTAATGTATTTTTTCTATTGGTTATCTCATCAAATGTGCTGACCTTAAGGCAGGAGCGTGACAGACAGGCTTTAAACTAGACAATTACATGGAATTGTGTGTCTCGGAGTCCAGCTGCAAGTTGGATCAGTGACTTCAGGCCAGACATCACAATAAACTGTTGGCTTGAAGTTGCAGCATTTTCTAAAAAGTGCTATGTTGAAATAGTGTCCAAGTATGTGAGAAAAGTAGAGCAATTCCTTCCACCTGATAATATGGTGTACCAATGTTCTGGGTTCAGGAGCTAGATAAAGTCTTAGAACATAGAACACTATAGCACAGTTCAGGCCAACCCATATATTCCTTAAAAAATAATACTAAATAATACTCACCATCCCGTAACCCTCCATTTTTTTTCCATCCATGTGCCTGTCTAAGAGGGTCTTGAATCCCATAATGTTTCAGCCTCTACCACCATCCCTAGCAAGGATTTCTAGGCACTCTGTGTAAAAAAAACTTTCCTCCCTTCACTTTGCGCAAATGTCCTCTAGTGTTTACTATTCTTGCAATGGGACAAAGGTGCTGGCTTTTTACCCTTTCTATGTATTTTGTAGACCTCTATCATGTCTCCTCTCATTCTTCTGTGCTTCAAAAAGCCCCAGCTCTGCTAACCTTACCTCTTAAGACTTATTTTCCAATCCATGCAACATCCTGGTAAATCTCCTCTGCACCCTCTCCATAGTTTACACATACCTATAATGAGGCGACGAGAACTGAAGTGTGGTCTCATCAGAGATCTGTAGAGGTGTAACATGAGCCATTGCTATTCAGGACTAAAGCTTTAAGTCAGGAATGCAACATATTGCTTTGACCTGTACTTTTATACCCATCCTTCATTAGCCAGTCTTTCATGGGCTGATCAAAGTTCTTCAATAAGTGAAATCTCAGACGCGAAGTCATATTTTACACACCTGCACATTACAAAGAAAGTTCATTGACCATGGGAAAGTGATGAACCAAGGTGAAGGAGCAGACCCTTGAGGCAGGAGACCTGATTTAATGAAACACGACCATCACAGATGTGCTGGAGCAATTCAGAAAGTCACACAGCAACCATAGAAGGTAAAGGGTAAAGTTACTGGTCTGAGCCCTCATCAGGCCCTCATTCCCAACAGGCAGTAAAAAGAGGCAGAGAAAACTATTCATTTTCTCAGGATCAAGGGGTTAAAATTCACAACTTCAATATTTTCCCAACACAGAAGTATTGTAACTGTTTTACTAATCGATATTTCAAGGATTTATAACGAAATTTCCCTGAAATCTACCAAATTCAGCCTTGAAGAGATGTCTGTGCCACTTTAATTAAAATTGATCCAAGATGACCTCTGCTCAAGTTTTCCTACCCTTCTTTGAATTTTACTTCTTTGACTGCATCCCTTTCTTTTCCTGTCCTGTACAACGTGGTCTACTTCATCCCTTTCCTTTATTAATTTGAACTCTTCTATCATTTTTTCCCTCTTCTCTCCAAAAAATTGCCCTTTGTTCCATGACTCTATGGAAATCCATGTTCTTATTGTATTGTTTGATCATTTTAGTTATTGTCTCTACAATAGTTATCATTCTCAAAATGCACATTTCAAAACTGCACAAAATATTCAATTAAATTCTCTATTGTGATATGACTTGATCTTGTGCCTTTACATTATTTCTTTTGGCTTTAATCTCTGTAAAAATAATACTCCAATTTTCAGAGCAGGGCTGTAACATTGTGCGTTTGAATTGAAATAAAATGCTGCATAGAGGGAAAGGATAACCCTTCTTAATGTTATACCCTTTTGTATTATCCCTTTTGGAGTCTAGACAACAATGTCTTTAGCCACTATCAACTACAATTCGCAGATCCTGATTCATATCTGTTGGCATTTTCCCATGCACCAGCTTATTTCATTATCCACCTAAAATCTATGAATGGTTTACTTATCGATAGCTTCTTCCCTTTGTAGTTTGCCCTCAGGTTCCAAAGATTGTGTCTGTAAATGTTCAGATAAAATATTGCAGGATTACAAAAAGACCAAGTCATCTCAAATCCAAAAGAAAAACCCTCCAGAAAACACTTGAAACATTCCACAAGATAGCCAGCATCTACAGAGGGAGAGAAACAGGGGTAGCATGTAATCTTGACTGGAATCTGCAATTGGAACCTTCAGGGTGAAGCATTTAGTTTCATTAAAAGTCACCCTGGGTAGTATTTAATCCAGAAGATGTGTTTACATCTGTCCTGACTAGGTTCCTGACAATCCAAATGTTAATTTGCACAGCCTTATGTTTGTCCTAGTTTTATTGAAATAGGTTGAATTTTAAAATGGAGTTTGGAGCTAGCAACTATAATTTGAGATCTTTTCCAAATTTAGCAAGCTTTGTCAACATTCTATATTCCACTGATGTAAAAAAGAACCATCACTGCTGTTCTGATATTTGAACTATCCTTCAGAGTGGAAAAACCAATAAACCAGTAACACTTAAAGGGCTCTTTGCATTGTGATGTATTGTGTTTCTTGCAATTTTGAGAGCGTAGAACACATTGACCTAATTTGCTCACCACACAATGGAATTTACTGATAATTTCATAACTCATCCAATCATTTGTGACATACAATAACTGAAAATGAGACTGCAAAATCAGCCATAGGTGGAGCAGATTTTTATGAAAGTATTTACAGGTGCTGATCATTGGAAACCTGACAGATTTTGACAAATGTATGGTGGAAAGTGTGCTGACCTGCTGCATCATTATCTGGTATGGGGACACTAATACCCTAAAGTGTAAAGCCCTGCAAAAGGTAGTGGACACAGCCCAAGAAAACATGACAGGAAAAACCCTCCCACCATTGAGAAAATCTACAGGGAACTCTGCCATTGGAGAGCAGCAGCAATCATCTCGGACCCACACCACCCGACACATACTCTCTTCTCACTGCTGCCATCAGGAAAGAGGTACAAGTGTCACAAGACTCGCCCCACCAGGTGCAGGAACAGATGCAACCTTCCACCATCGGACTCCTCAACAATAATCAGGGACTCATTTAAGGACTTTTACTTTTTCACTTTATTGATTTTTATTCCTCTCTGTATTGCAGTTTGCTTACATTTCTTTATTTGTTTCCATGTTTTATTTTGCACTACGAATAAGTGGTAATTCTGCCTTGCCTGCAGGAAAAGGGTTGTAGATGATGTCGTGTATGCACTCTTGACAATAAATCTGAAATCTGAATCTGAAAGCTTATAACTACTGTATATGCCATTGTATAGGATGATCCTTGAAACTTTAAAATTGTCACCCTAAAATCAGGGGTCGTCCTACATAAAGTGTATAAAAATTCTTACCTTGACGACAAAGTCACACACCTCAGCCATTTTCCTGCTGGCTCAACGCATGCCCCATTAGTTATTTGTGAAATCTCAGCATTCCATTGCAGGGCCCATCCGCCCAGTTTGATGGCTATCAGCTCCGTACATGCTTTAAATGGCCTGTTACAGGACCCATAGTGGATTATTTTAAAATAGACAAATAAAATTTAAACTTTTAAATCAACCTTTTTCTTTCCGCTCACATACCACTTTAAGTATTCCCTATGCCATAGGTGCTCTGTGATTAGTAAGGGATTGCTTAAGGTGGTATATGGGTGGAAAGAAAAAGTTTGAAAACCACTGTTTTAATCGTACCTAATTGACTCATTATGTGCATGGTTTCATACCTCCCAAGGAAATGGACCAATGACAATTTTTCTCAGGCAAAATATTTCAGAAACAATTGGGTCCAGAGCAGTGGTTCTCAACCTTCCCTTCCTACTCACATACCACCTTAAGTAATCCCATACTAATCATAGATCACCGATAGCAGAGGGATTGTTAAAGTGGTAAGTGAATGGAAAGAAAAAGGTTGAGAACCACTGCTTTAAATGATAATTTGTTAATAAAATATTATGATTTGCTTTTAACAGCATCCACTGGTTAGTGGTAAGTGCCATATTCTTTTGGGGTGGTGGGGGGGGGGCATCTCATTCAAAGGGTATCGCTCAAAACCAACATTCTGGGGTTTATCCTGTATAGAGTTGACCTACACAATGGCATGTAGGGTAGTCAGTTATAACTGATTACAGCTCAGATCTGCCTTTAAGTCAGGGATTTTAAAAGTCAACACCCAATTTTTTTTAAAAAAGTCATTGGGGGTCTGTGTCACCCTTTCAAGTAAAGTGAGAATTGTGTAACAAAATACTGTACTCGGTTTCAACTGTCGAGATATGAAAATTTTGTTTTATGGAATGGGTGCTGTCTGTAAGGATTTTGCATGTTCTCTCTGTGACAACTTGAATTTCCCTCCAATTGATTTCCTCCCTTGTCCCAAAAAGCTGCGTGTTTTTGGTTAATTGGCTAGTAATAATGTGTAAGTGTGGGCTAGAATTTGAAAGAGCTGATAAAAATGTAGGGAGTATTAGAAAGATTGAATTAATGCAGGATTAGTGCAAATGGTTGGTTGAAAGTGTGGACACTGTCAATTCTGAATTGAATCTGTAACTAAAAATAGCTGCCTATTTTATCCACATCATGAAACAAATTAATCAATACATTTGACATGATACTTTTATTTTAAAATTTTTTTAATTGATTTTAATAAAGAACTTAAACAAACAAGAAGATTGCAATTCAATAAGATAGTATTGACAGTTACACAAACTAAATAAGATATTCTGTATATCACTAACATACATAAATTGTAAATCTTATGGATAATTCATATTCTAAATATATACTTTTTTTTGGAAAATCCTCTAATAGTATATAAAAAAAGAGAAAGAAAATATTGACGTTTTAACTTATTATCTGATAACCTTAGCATAATATAAATTCCAGTTCATTTTTTTTTAAAACTGCCAATGTCAGATATAAATCCAACCTGTACAAACATTACAAGGCAAATATATTTTCCCTGGCTCCAACATCAACAAATGCAGGAACTTATGATGTGGATCCAAAAAGGGGCATTGATTGAAAAAAATTGAAAAAATCTTGAAACTCAAAATCATCTTAAAGTGGTGCCAAATAAATTTCAATACAAAATGTTTGCTTGTGGGTGGAGAAAATACTGTTCAAATAAAGCAACATATTCTTACTAGATGAGGCATGTGCTTTTAACTTGAAGCATGTGGGAACAATAAAAGAAAAATACTCTATCCAGATTCTTGCTGCACCCACTGTGTTCATGTTCATCGAGTATGGTTTGTCATTTCACCAGACAATGCCATTCCCTCTTCCATTTAACAGACAAAAATGATCTGACGCTTAAAAGATATAAACACCAAGTAGTTTACACTCAGTTTAATGACAGGGAAAATTCTTATTAGGCAGGATTTGCCTCTTTTCAACACCTTTAAACAGGCGCACCTTGCAACATTTTTAGGCAGCTGCTTGTAATTTCTGTTGAGGTTGAAACCCTAAGACTAGCTTGGAGCCTGCTGATAAGGAGGTAAAAATGCCTTTGGGCATTTTATCTGCTGAATGGGACAAAGGTTCATATTCCGACTGATAGAGCACAATAAAAATAAGAAATATGCACTATGGCTGGTCTTATAGGCCATCTGGTCTGTTGCTTCACTGTTCCAAAAAATTGTGTATGATCTTCCTTTGTACAGTAACCTTTTGTCTTTTATTAATTTTGGTAATGAAGGGAATCAATTTAATTCTTGAATATGCTGGCTTGGCACTTATAGATACAGAATTTGCAATTCTCTGTGAAGAAATTAATTTTCTCAGCACAAAACTTCCTTATTCTGAGGCTACTGTTAGAGCCATCATCAATGAGGAAGGGACTCTGCAACTACCATTTCAAACTGAGTCATTTAGTATGTTTGAACTGGATCATCTCTCAGTTGCTTGCACACCAGAGAATCTTATATTCAATCTCTCCTTGTGAACCTGCCCAGGAATCAGTGTACTAGGCTTTCATTGTACCTTTGTTCTATGATCCTACCCAAAAGATATTCTGCACAGATTCTTCCTTGCACCTTTGGTTTTCCTTAACTGTGTGTTGTCTCAATACTCCTGTACATCAGAACTTCACTGTGATTCTGCTCAAATTCCAGGACCTCACCCTAATGTGAGAGAGCCTAGAGCAATGTTGCTCACCCTGACCAAAGGATTGCAAAACCCTTTAAGCTATAAAACTGAACGAGGTTTCCAGCCACTGCTTGATCACCTGATTAGTGTAGCAGATAGTGCAACACTATAACAGCACCAGTGACCTTGATTCAAATCCACCACTGTCTGTAAGAAGTTTGTACATTCTCCCTGTGACCTTTGTGGGTTTTTCCAGGTGCTCCGTTTTCTCCCACCTTCCTGTTGGTTAATTGGGTGTAATTAGGCAACACAGGTTTCAATGGTTTGAATCAGCTTTGGATTCTACTGCATTGTAAATGAAAGTGAAACAGATAGTTATTGGCTGCATTAGGGGAAACTATAGGGTGGGTTTGTTTTCCCTGGATCATAAGAGGTTGAGGGGTGATCTGCCAGAAGTAAAAGCAAAACTATGATGTGGATAGATCAGGTAGATAATAGGTTAGACAGACTGAACATCTATGTGCAGTTTGATGAGAACAATGGGATGATGCTAAAGAAAGCTCCATGTCCCCCACTGAATGGGTTCCTTGCATAGTGGTGGCTGAGGTAAGGAGAACCTTATTCAAGGTGAACCCACTCAAGACGGCAGGACCATACCTAGTCGATTACTGAAGGACTGCGCAGACCAATTGATGGAGGTCTTCACACATCTTAAACATCTCATTGAAGTAGTACATCATTCCCTCAGGGTTCAAGATAGCCACCATCATTCTGGTACCCAAGAGAGTGATAATAATAGGCCTCAATAACTACCTCCCTACAGCACTAACCTCTACCATTATGAAATGCTTTGAGTGTCTGGTGATGGAACACATCAAAGCATACTTCCCAGAGACAAAGGAACCATTTCAATTCCATTATAAAAGAAACCATTCCACACACAATGCTATAGGCTTGTCCCTTCACTCCATCCTGACCTGCCTAGAGAACGACACTTCATACGCCAGGCTGCTGTTCATAGACTTCAGCTCAGCATTGAATGTGATCATTCCCCAGAGGCAGGTGGAGAAGCTGTCCTCGCTGGGACTCAGCACCCCTCTCTGTAACAGGATTCTGGACTTCCTAACGGAAAGACCAATCCCTGTCCAGGATAGTAGCAGAACATTGAGCACTGTTACACTGAGCACTTGCACAAGTCAGGGGTGTATGCTCAGCCCACTCTTGTTCGTGCTTCTGACCCATGACTGTACGGCCAGATCCAGCTCCAGCAATATCATCAAGTTTGCAGACGACACAACAGTAGTCAGACTCATCAGCAACAACGATGAGTTGCACCTCAGAGAAGAGGTGGAAAATCTTGTGATATGGTGCAAGAGTAATAAACTGAGTCTCAACATGGACAAGATGAAGGAAATGATCGTGGATTTCAGGAGGAGCAAGAATGACCATCTTCCACTACACGTCAACAACTCTGTGGTGGAGAGAGTGGAGAGCACCAAGTTCCTTGGAGTTCACTTAACTCATCTCCTCTCTTGTCAGGAAGAAGCAACAGCAACTGCACTTCCTGAAAAGACTGAAGCGGGCAAGGCAACCACCCACCATGATGTCAGCCTTCTAATGGGAGCTGGTTACATCACAGTGTGGTATGGTTTTTTCAGAGAATGGATTGGAGGTCAATCCATGGGACCATGAGTGGTAGAAAGGATCACTGGAGTTCCACCCCCCCACCCACCCATATTGACATGATCTACTGGAACTGTTGTCTGAAAAGAGCACACAAAATCACTGAGGACCCTTTCCACTCCTGCATACAGCATCTTTTGGCTGGTCCCATTGTGGGAAAGATATAGGGTGTCAGAGCCAGTACCACCAGGCTGATAAATAGCCTCTTCCCACAGGCAGTGAGAATGCTGAAAGACCAAAGGAACTGCTCACACTCACCATTGAGACTCTCATATTCATGAAACAATATTTATTTACTTGTTCATATCAATACTTGTCCTGCATATGTATTGTTTGTCAGTATGTATGTGTGTATTGTCTGGTTGTGTGTCTGCATGTTTTGCACTGAGGACAGGAGAACGCAGTTTAGACAGGTTGTACTTGATGTGATTTTTAATTTACAATCTTTCTTTCTTTTTCAATCTTTTTATTAACATTTTATAATATGCATAGCAGAAGGAGAATAGAAATAATACAATTAAAATGTTATGTCCAAGTCTACTTAGTATGTATCATATATAAATTCTACAGAGTGAAAATGTGACATATTAGAAATAATTCTCCTAACAAAGAAAACAGAGATAAATAAATACTTATATCATGAATTTAAAAAACAACTAATCTACTTTTATATATGGTGTGTGTGTGTGTGTGTGTGTGTGTGTGTGTGTGTGTGTGTGTGTGTGTGTGTGTATAATGAAATAAAATAAACAATTGAGCGGCCTATCTCAAACAGTTTCAAACATAGCTCCAGTCCACACCTACAGATAACAAAAACCTCAATAATTATATTACATCTGGAAAGGAAGAATTATTTCATGGAATAATGCCAGTAATATTCCATGAAAGTTTTCAATAAATGGTTTCCATGTTTCTTCAAATGTAGTAGTTGTATCTAAAGTACCAATTCTGATTTTTTTTCTAGATTTATGAAAGACATACCATGAGAAAGCCATTGAAATAATGTAGGAGAATCACTTTCCATTTAAGTAAAATGGGTCTTCTAGCTAATAGTGTAGAAAAAGCTATTACTCGATATGCAGAGGTAGGTAAATAACCTACATCTGTAATTTCAAAAAGAGTAGTTAAGGGGTTAGGTTGTAATTGAATAACCAGAATCATTGATAGACTTTTAAAAATCTTACCAATTTAAAAATTTTTTTTAAAAGCACTGGCCCTGACCAAAACACATGAGTCAATGAAGTCACCTCAGTATTGCATCTATCACAAGTAGAACTTGTATTAGGAAAGATGAGAGCTAGTTTATCTTTAGACATATAAGATCTATGAACTATTTTCAGCTGTATTAAAGATGATGTTAGTTGAAGTTCCAATTCCTATCTGTAATGGTTCAATATCTAACATTTATGATATGCTGTTGGGAATGAGAGAGGCTCCCTCAAATAAAATTTAAAAACCATGGGAGCAGGACCTACAGCTTTTAATTCCTGAAGAAACTTGGAATGTAATTTTTAAATTGGTTAATACCTCTTCTTTATGTGCCCGCCATTCCTGCCTACAATTTAAAATAGTCCATCGGGTTCACATGTCCAAAGTCAAACGATCTCATTTTTATGTGGATGTATCTCCTCATTGTGATAAATCCCTCAATGGAGATGCTCATTAATTCATACGCTGGACACACCAGAGTCTTGAGAAATATTGGACTGAGTATTTCAAACTTTCTTTGCACTTTTAAACATTTAATTTTAAACCAAATCCCTTAACTTCTTTATAACATAACATATATAACATAACAATTACAGCACGGAAACAGGCCATTAGGCTCTTCTAGTCTGCACCGAACCAAACACCCCTTTCTAGTCCCACCTCCCTGCACAATGCCCATAACCCTCCATCTTCTTCTCATCCATATACCTGTCCAACCTTTTCTTAAATAATACAATTGACTCCGCCGCCACTATTTCTCCCGGAAGATCATTCCACACGGCTACCACTCTCTGAGTAAAGAAGTTCCCCCTCATGTTACCTCTAAACCTCTGCCCCTTAATTCTTAACTCATGTCCTCTTGTTTTAATCTTTCCTCCTCTTAACGGAAATAGTCTATCCATATCCACTCTGTCTATCCCTTTCATAATCTTAAATACTTCTATCAAATCCCCTCTCAACCTTCTACGCTCCAAAGAATAAAGACCTAATCTGTCCAATATCTCCCTATACTCTAGATGCTTAAACCCAGATAACATTCTGGTAAACCTTCTCTGCACTCTCTCCACTCTGTTTATATCCTTCCTATAATTAGGCGACCAGAACTGCACACAGAACTCCAAATTAGGCCGCACCAACGTCTTCTACAATCTCAACATCACCTCCCAACTCCTATATTCCATGCAATGATTGATAAAGGCCAGCATACTAAAAGCCTTCTTCACCACCCTATTCACGTGAGTTTCTACCTTCAGGGAACGATGTACCGTTACTCCTAAATCTTTCTGCTCTTCTGTATTCCTCAATGCTCTCCCATTTACCACGTATGTCCTATTCTGATTCTTCTTACCAAAATGAAGCACCTCACACTTATCAGCATTAAATTCCATCTGCCATTTTTCAGCCCTCTTTTCTAAGCAGCCCAAATCCCTCTGGAATCCTTGAAAACCTTCTTCATTATCCACTATTCCACCTATCTTAGTATCGTCTGCATATTTACTAATCCAATTTACCACCCCATCATCTAGATCATTAATGTATATAACGAACAACAATGGGCCCAATACAGATCCTTGAGGCACACCACTGGTCACCGGCCTCCAACCTGACAGACAATTATCCACTACCACTCTCTGACCTCTCCCTTTCAGCCAATGTTCAATCCATTTGACTATCTTAAAATTTATACCTAAAGACTGCACCTTCCTAACTAACCTTCCAAGTGGTACCTTATCAAAGGCCTTACTGAAGTCCATATAGACAACATCCACTGCGCTACCCTCATCCACATTCCTAGTCACCTCTTCAAAAAATTCAATCAGATTGGTCAAACATGACCTTCCTCCCACAAATCCATGTTGAGTGCTCCTGATCAGACCCTGTCTATCCTGATGTTTATAAGTACTATCTCTAAGAATTTTCTCCATTAATTTACCTACCACAGACGTCAAACGTACAGGCCGATAGTTGCCAGGCTTCCTCCTTGAACCCTTTTTAAATAACGGAACCACATGCGCAATGCACCAATCCTCCGGCACTATCCCCATATCTAATGACATTTGGAAAATTACCGCCAGAGCCTCTGCTATTTCCTCCTTCACTTCTCTCAATGTCCTGGGGAAGATCCCGTCTGGTCCCGGAGACTTATCCACCTTTATATTCTTCAAAAGCCTTAAAACTACACCTTTTGTAATCTCTATATTCCCCATATTTACCCAATTTGCTTTTTTTATCTCACATCTCCCAATATCCTTCTCCTTAGTGAATACCGAAGAAAAGAAACTGTTCAATATCTCCCCAATTTCTCTAGGCTCCACACACAGTTTTCCGCTCTGATTTTCTAAGGGACCAATTTTGTCTCTAGCTTTCCTCTTACCATTAACATATTTGTAGAACTCTTTTGGATTAGTTTTCACCCTGCTTGCCATAGTTTTCTCGTACCTTCTTTTAGCTTTCCTAATTCCTCTCTTAAGATTCCTCTTACATTCAATGTATCTTTCAAACATCTCCTTAACTCCATGCTTCTTATATCTAATGTACGCCTCCCTTTTTCTTCGAACCAAGTTTCCAATATTCCTTGAAAACCACGGCTCTCTCAAACCTTTTGCCCCTCCTTTTAACCTAACAGGAACATAAAGCTTTTGCACTCTCAAAATCTGATCTTTAAAAGACTTCCATCTCTCTACTACATCCTGCCCATAAAACAAATTGTCCCAATGCACACCCTGCAAGTCCTTTCGCATCTCCTCAAATCTAGCTTTTCCCCAATCAAAAATCTCAATCCTTGGCCCTGATATCTGGTATTGTTGCAGAGAGGGACGTAACATTAATGACATCTGACCTACATGTATTAGCTTTTATTTATCTTATGGCTACGTGGGTGGTGTTGCTCAGATGGCGGGACGTTACTTCACCTAATCATGTTCAATGGTCATGAGAAGATTAGATATTTAATTTCTGACTTGAATGTAAATTTTCAAACACTGTGGGGACCCTTTTTGAATTGCTTTTATAATCTTTGATTTATTATGAAGGTAGAACTGTTGATTAATGAGATAATTTATCTCTCTGATAAGAATTCTGTCTTTCTTTCCTTTTTTTTGGCCAAACAGTTTCTTTCTTGGTAGTGGGTTTAGATTTTGTAATATCAATCCAATATAATCTGTTTGATTAAAATGTGGAGTACCTTGGATGAAATGATATGTGTAATGTGGATAAAACTAGTGGACATGGGTTTAGGAAGAGGGAATATGAGAGTTTGCTACTTCACCTAGGAAGTGGTAAGTACCTGGAATGCACTGCTGGAGTGTGTGGTCGTTGCTGGTGTGCTGACAGCATTTAAGATGTGCCTAGACCAAGTGCTGGGTGATGGATCTAATATAGAAGGGCAATGCACAGGTACCAGCAGACCCTCGCTCCCTCAGCTCCGTACCTCACGCTCCACGATCTGCCATCTTCAAAACTTCATCCTCTGTCGAATCCATGCATTCAACTGTCGATTCTAAGCACACCTGACATCCATCAAGGAAGCTTGCATCCATGGAGACCGATGCCTCAGGGACGCCCCCGCACCTGAGACTCCACTTTGGCCTTGGCGGTTTACAGGACTGAGCTCCTGACACTGGTCTCCAACTTGGACCTGGTGACCTACAGGACCGTGCCTCTGATATGAACTTTCACCCTGAACCCACTGGCCCATAGGACTGGGCTTCACACATGGGTCTCCATTTCGGCCCCGGTGACCTACAGGATTGAGCCTCCAATATGAACTTTCACCTTGAACTCGGTGACCAACAGAACTGAGCTTCAGATGTGGGTTTCCACCTTGGCCCTGCAACTTACAGGACTGATCCTCCATTGAAAACTCCCACCCTGGCTACGGGAGCACATGGGCCTCTCTCTCTCTCCACCCTTTGACTTTCCAATCCTCCCCATCCTCCCTTGGACCCTTCCTAACCTCCACCTCATGATCCACCCTATCCTCCTCCCCTTCCCAACACCCTCCACCCCATTGAACTTCCCCCTAACATCTTCTTGGTGTTCACCATCCCTTCTGACCTTGCCCTTTCAGAAACTGAATGCTCTATCCTCAGTAGAGGCCTCACCATCGTCCCCCTTTTCCCACACCTTAATGAGTTTTGCGCACACCATGATGTTGAACTTTTCTTCCATTGGCTCTGTCTCCACAACCATAATTCCCCACTCCCCACTACAGATCCTTCCTCCTGCTTTAAAATGTTTTCCTCCTCCTAGACATCTTGTTCCAATCTTCTACCTGCTCTGGACCTTTATCTTTCCAACTGCCGCTGTGACATCAACCATCTCAACTTCACTACTCCCCTAACTCATTTCAGTTTCACCCCCTCAGAATACCTGGCCCTCCATTCTGTCCATACCAATCTGAACCTCACCATCAAACCTGCAGACAAGGGTGGTGCTGTTGTGGTCTGGCATACTGTCCTCTATCTGGCCAAAGCCAGACAAATCGCAGACATCTCTTCTTACTTAGCACTTTAACAGGACCCCACCAAAACTCATCAAACCACTGTACCACGCACCATCTCTGAACTCATCACTTCCAGAACCTCCCTGGCACAGCCTGCAACCTTATTGTTTCCCAACCCCGCACTGCACATTTCTACCTCCTACCCAAGATCCACAAACCCAATTGTCCCAACAGATCCGACGTGTCTGCATGCTCCTGCCCTACCGAATTGGTCTCTGCTTACCTTGACTCTGTTTTGTCCCCCCGGTCTAGTCTCTCTCCACCTACATCTGGCACACTTCATACGCCCTCCATTACATCAACAACTTCCAGTTCCCTGAGCTCAATTGCCTCATATTTACCATGGATATCCAATCTTCATTCCCCATAATGAAGGCCCCTGAATTCTTTCTGGATAATATAACCAACCAGTCCCTCTTCACCACCACCACCACCTCCTCCAGTTGGCAGAACTTGTCTTCACCCTCAATAATTTCTCCTTTGACTCATTGTACTTTCTTCAAGTACCCATGGGTACCTGCATGGGCCCCAGCATTGTCTGCTATGTGGAGGAATCCATGCTACAAGTCTACACAGGCAAGGCCTCTCAACTCTTTCTCCGCTATATCGATAACTACTTTTGTCCTGCCTCATGTACCCACAATGAGCTCGATAACTTCATCCTCTTTGCTGTAACTTCCACCTTTCCTCAAATACAATTTGTCAATTACTAGCAACACTCTCTCTTTCCTCGATCACTCTGTCTCCAGCTCAGGAGACAAACTCTTGACACACCTCCTCTATAAACCCACCAGCTCCCACAGTGACCTCAATTGAAGAAGGGCTCAGGCCCAAAATGTCAATATGTCTGAAGGCAAGCTATACTTTCTGAGGTTATGCAGGCTGACCAACTTGTTGGTGGCAATGGGAACTAAAGACTCGGATGTGGCCAGCGATCCTTGACAAAGTTGTATGACAAAAGGACCAATGAAAGTAGCAAGGACAGGCAATCAGAGTGGAATTGCTTTGCGTTATGTAATAAAACAGGGCAAGTCTGAGGAAGATTCAACTCAAGGAATTAAGTTGAGGGGCAGTGTCACCTCAGCGGTGAATTTTAGAAGTAATTAGATGTTAGATCACACAGCGCTTTTCTATGGCTTCATCTATGTGCTTTTGGATGTTTGAATAACACATGAAATATTATTCTTGAGATATATAAACAATTGTATAATACATTTCCCACTGATCCAGTGGCTAAATATAATGTAATATTGCCACATTATGAATTAAGATATAAATCTTTATGTCCACTGCATTATTGCCCAGATTTCAAATTTGTCAGATCAACTCCAATATGTTGAATACGTTTATGAATGATGGTTTAATATATAGTCATAATACAAAAAGCCTGGTGGTGAATAAATGATTGTTAATTTCAAAGCAATTCAGGCTATTGTTCACAAATATGCTTGATTATCATGTTTCTACTTGATTTAACATAGTGTCACTGGCTTTACATAAAAGAGCCTGCCTCGTTTTATTTTGGAAATATTCTGAAACATGGGTGGGTTGGTGTCTGGTACTGCAGCATATCATATCATGGGGTGGATAGATATCAAGAAAGGAAGGCTGGAAAATAGCATTAGTAAACAAACTGGGAAAGTCCAAATAGCACAGGAAGAGAATACATTTACATATTTTTAAAATTATGAGAATCCACATTTTATCCCTGAAATGAAAGAAACGTTTTGTTAAATATAATCATGGTATTTCAAGTATGCTGGTTGAATTAATTAATGGAAAACATCTGTATTCTTGCTATGTAATTCTATAAACAAAATCATTCAATTCATGCTGAAATATTAGTATTCATTCCCTCTACTCTTCCATAGTATTTTAAAACTATAAACAACAAATATAACACTATAAAATTGCATTTACTCAGCATAAAATGAGCATTTCAGTACGAAAATTATAGATCATTGTGTAAAGACCATTCAGTGCCTACTGTGCAATGTTCAACCAGGAAATTATTAAATAAAATTACTTGAATTTAAAAATAAAATGCTGCTTCAGAGTGGGTGTGAAATGAAACTAAAACTTTAGGTGCGGTTGGAAGCAAAATCATGAGCTAGTTTATGTTTGCAGTTTATTGAGCAATATTTTCAAGCTGTCATCCCTGAGAGCTGCACCACAATTCCTGATTCTTTGAATGTAGTCTTACATTCTCAGTGTGCCACATCGAAGATTAAAATCAATTTAAGTTGCATGCACTTTAAAATGTTTTCCTTAACTGGCATGAATGATGGTGAGATTGCTTGTAGGTTTAATTTGCTGAGATGAGGAGTATATACTATTTTGACATTTAACAGTTTCTCGAGCTCCACTTGTTTAAGTCGATTCTCTGTTTCTTTACACCCATTGATAACTAATGAGAAACAAGAAAAATAGGTGCAAATTGTCACGCAAACTTCATAGATGGGTGTAAACCTTGGGATCATTTACAAATGATATTGAATGACTCATTTCTTTTGCTTGGCTTAAATACTTTACTGCCCCTTAATAAGCATATGCATCATTGATTTTTCCTTTCCAGGTACACCACCAAAAGCTTCCAAAATAATTATAAAAATAGGTGAAACAGCTTCAATATTTTTAATGAATTTCAGATAAGCTGATGCATTATTGAAAATATTCTAAAACATTCTTCATCTTCATTACATACTTTTTCAGAGAAATGTCCCCTCACCCATCACTTCCTAGCTTTTTTCCCTTCTGCCCTCCTACCCATAGCCATCGATAGATGACCTCTTGTCTCTGGTCCTGTGATCCTTCCTCTACACCATCCCCACCATTTTATTCAGACACCTGCCTGCTTTTTGCTTGTACCTTGATGAAGGGCTCAGGCCCGAAACTTTGGTTATGCACCTTTACCATGAAGAATGCTGCATGACCTGCTGAGTTTCTTCAGCA
This sequence comes from Narcine bancroftii, assembly GCF_036971445.1. Classification (NCBI taxonomy): domain Eukaryota; kingdom Metazoa; phylum Chordata; class Chondrichthyes; order Torpediniformes; family Narcinidae; genus Narcine; species Narcine bancroftii. The sequence continues at coordinate 30,997,014 of NC_091474.1, forward strand.
TTTTTGTGTATTAAACAACTATCACTGTATCTGCAGACTTTCAAGTTTAACTCTAATAACAGCTATCAACTAGTTACTGGCTTGTCAGTCTATTTCAGTGGTTCTCAACCTTTTTTCTTTCCATTCACATATCACTTTAAGTATTCCCTATGCCATCGGTGCTCTGTGATTAGTAAGGGATGGCTTAAGGTGGCATGTGGGTAGAAAGAAAATGTTTGAAAACCACTGTTTTAATCATACCTAATTGACTTGTTATGTGCACGGTTTCATAACTCCAAAGGAAATGGTCCAATGAAAATTTTTCCTCAAGCCAAATATTTCAGTAACAATTGGGTCGAGACCAGTGATTCTCAATCTTCCCTTCCCACTCACATCCCACCTTGAGCAATCCCTAACTAATTACAGAGCACCGATGGCATAGGGATGACTTAAAGTGGTATGGGAGTGGGAAGAAAAAGGTTAAGAACCACTGGTCTATTTGTTCTGATGTTCACACAATACAAGTGCCATATATAAAGAATGGATTGGATTCAGAAATCACTCATTAATTAATCGACTATAACCTTAAAAACATAAGAAAATAAAACAAAAAGAAATAACCATAGGAGTAGACCATCTGGCCCCTATTGCCTGCTCACCAATCTCATCATGTTCAAGACTGACCTTTCAGTTTGGTACCTCTTTTTTTGTACTAAATCCATATCTCCAGACTCCCTAAATGGTGAAGAAGCTTTGACTCCTATTTTGAAAAAAACATAGTAGCTGGGCTTCCACTGACCCCTTGGCTGAAAAAACATCATCTCCTTGAATATCTGTCCTCTGATTGAAATTGTAGCCTCTGAGTCTGGACATCACAGCCAAGAAAAATATCATCCCTTCATCTGTCCTTGTAAATTCAAATGACTGCAAGCTTGGCATGTATCATCTTTTCTTGTGGAATAATAACACCCCTGCCACTTTTCAATTCAGGAATTGACCTACTGAATTTTCATATAACTCTATCTATAGCTTTTCATTCTTCATTTGAGAGGGAGAATCGAACTTAAGGTTACACAAAATATTCAGTATCATAAAGGTTTTATAACCTAGATGTAAATCTTTCAGCCCATTATGGGATTACCCATTACCTGGCAGGGTACTGAAAATCTGTGCCAACCAACTAGGTGGAGTGTTCATGGACATTTTCATCCTCTCATTGCTGCAGTCAAAGTTTCCCACCTGCTTCAAAAGGGCATCAATCATCCCGGTGCCCAGGAGGAGCAGAGTGAGCTGCCTCAATGTCTGTCCCCCAGTATCTCTAACATCTACTGTGATGAGATGCTTTGAGAGGTTGGTCATGGCCAGAATTAACACCTACCTAAGCAAAGGACCCACTGCAATTTGCCTATTGTCACAATCGCTGCACAGTGGATACAATATCACTGGCTCTCTGCTCAGCTCTGGATCACCTGATCCAGCAACTCATATACAAGGCTCATTTTCACAGGCTCAGCTCACCTTCAACACTATTATTCCCTCAGTGCTCGTCAAAAAGCAACAAACCCTGTGTCTCTGCACACACTTCTGCAACTGGATCCTTGACTTCCTCATTGGAGGACCACAGTCAGAATGAATTGGAAACAGCATCTCCTCACTGGCTATCAACACAGGTGCACCTCAAGGATATGTGCTTAACCCACTGCTCTACTCACTATTCAGGCACAATTCCAATGCTGTCTACAAATTTGCCAATGACACCATAGTTGTTGGCAGAATCACAAATGGCAATGAGGAAGCGTACAGGAGGGAGATAGATCAGGTCTTTGAGTGGTGTCACACCAAAAACCTTGCATTTAAAGTTAGCAAAACCAAGGAGATGACTGTGGACTTCAGGAGAAAATCAGGGGAACATGACCCAGTCCTCATTGAGGGCTCAGTAGTGGAGATGGTCAAGAACTTCAAATTCCTGGGTGTCAACATCTTTGAGGATCTGTCCTGGAGCCTTCATGTTGATGCAGTCACAGAGAAGACTCATCAGCGGCTATACTTGGTGAAATGTTTGAGGAGATTCAGTATGTCACCAAAGACTCCTGAAAACTTCTACAGTTGTACAGTGGAGAGCAATCTAGCTGATTGCATCACTGTCTGGTACGATGCTGTCAAAGCTTTCAGAACAAGAAAAAAATCTCGAGACTTGTTAACTTGGTCTGTGACATCACAGGCATCAGACCACTCCATGGAGGACAACTACAAGAGACAGTGTCTTAAGAAAGTAGCCTCTATCCTTAAGGACTCCCATCACCCAAGCTATCCCCTTTTCACTCCTCCCATCGGGAAAAAAGGTACAAGAGCCTCAAGACGACTTCTTAGTGGCACAAGTTCAACTTCTTCCCAATAAATTCTGATTCTGATGCTGCTCCTTGCTGACTAGAACAAGTTACCAAATCTAATTTCACTGACCACTACTTGGTCCCTGACATAAAGGTCATGGTTCTTCAAAGATGCATCCAGTTAGTTTTCAAACACTGTGTCAGATCATGAGTTCCTCGACCTCCTCCTCCACTTCATCACTTTCTGTATAAAGAATCCTATCCTTGCCTCTCTTGTAAGCTTTTAAATCTATGCTCTCTGAGCTTTGACCTCTCGAGTAAGGGAAGTTTATGTCCTTCTTTTCCTATCAGAGCTCCTCATAATTTTACACATCTTAATTATGTCTTTGTCAGCTTCCAAATAAAGCAACTGAAACATCGCATAAGGGTTTGGACCTGAAATGTTGACAATTCTGCTTCATCCCCACTGACGCAGCTTGACCCACTGAGTTCAGGAAGATTGGTGTATTTTTGCTCAACCATGTCCCCTCTTTCCTCAACAATAAAATGTTCCCATCCCTTCCATTCAGAAAGAAAGGGTTGGTTTTATACAGCATTAGCAATCACCCCAAGGTACCCCCAAAGTACTTGACAAGCAGTGGAGAAACATAGAACACTAGAACACTACAGCACAATGCAGGTATGCCCTTTGGCCCTCGATGTTGTGCCAATCTATATATTCCTATCAAAAAATACTAAACACTCACAATCTAATAACCCTCTATTTTTATTTCATTCATGTGCCTAAGAGTCTCTTAAATGCCTCTATTGTTTCAGCCTCCACCACTATCCCACCCCTGGCAAGGCCTTCCAGGCACCCATAACTCTGTGTAAAAAAAAACTTACCCCTGAAGTCTCCACTAAATTTGGCCATGTAGCTACAATTGGAAACAGGAGTTACCAATATGCTCCTACCAACAATATCAATGATAAGATATTGATTATCTGCTTTTGTATAATAGTAGAAGAAATTGCTGGGATAAGATTTTGTAACCTAACCCATCTTTGGAAGAGAGTTGCAGGATTTTTTTTTTTAAAAACATCCCTCTGGGAGCATGAGCAGATTTTGGTTTAATATTTCATTTCAAAGAAGGTATCTAATACCCACAGAAATAGTTATTTAAATGTACAGAACATTCAAAAATTCCCAATATCTATGGCCCCCAGTGCAGCTGACGTTGTACACTTCAAGTCTATTCACCCATTGCCACAACTTAGACAAAAAAAGTACAGGTTTCCAAGTCCATCAATATTCAAATAATTTGGAGATTTAGTGTTTTCTCCTTATTACTTCTGAACACAGTTCAATAGTTGAACTATTCCCATGGAAAACGCGTATTTGTTACAAAATATAGCACGTGTTTGAAGGTTTATTCAACTGAAACAGAATTTTTAGTTCAATGCTCTATTCACAGGAACAGATCAGTGGCCCTATGGTGTCTTTGAGCTTCTAGCCTGGATTGTTATCTCACTCCCACAAAAAAAATTATAATGTCAGCTTTTGTTCCATATTTTCATGGTCCAACACAATACTGTATCATTTCAGTTCATTACGAACAACAAAAGAATTATCTCAGTTCAGTATTTGAACGATGCATGTAATGTTTCTTCCAGAATTTTGAAAGTGTTGCACTGTTAATGTTTTTTTTAACCCATTCCATACACTTTTTTGCCCTGGAGTCACTTACACATTTAGCTATTTTAATATTAATATAAAAATTTTTAAAAATACATATATTTCCATTCAAAAACAAGTAACACAATGTTATAGAAGAAAGATGACTCTACAGAAGGTGAAAGTCCTTAATCAAAGTCATTAATGGTATTTGTCTAATTTTCTTTGATACTTCATGTTTGGTTTCTACTATTTAGAAAAGCAAACGTCTTATTCATTGCAGTAGTAGTGTGGATGGAGCAATGTCGTTGCCCTTATGTGGGTTGGTTAAATGGGGGTTGCCAAAATTCTGCAGCAAATTAACCTGAGGATGAATTCGAGTGCTGGATTCTGGACACGATGTGATCAATGCCGCGGCTGCCAGAGACAGCTCCACCCTTGAGTTCCAAGCGAAGCTGCAGGTAGCAATAAATGTAACCACTTATGGCAAGGAAGCCGAAGCAGTGAAGGAACGACAGCGACCAGCTCTCCTCCCCTTTCTGGTTCCATCGGTTTCGCGCTAAGGACAGCAACAAGATACTGATTACAGGCAAGTCTCACATCTTTCCCGCGCAGACTAAGCCATAGTTTTCTGCTGAAAGATTGGCTGCTGAGAACTTAAAAAGGCTTATTGCAAAATATGAAGCTCTTTCCTCAATGTGGTCGATATTTTAACAAATAATAGATTGAATAATAAGGCAGATTTAAAGAGCCACCGATTGACAAAACAAACCAAAATTAAGGCAAGTTTTATATTCTGCTTTCAAAATGACCACTAACACCAAATCTTACCTGGAGTAGGTTTCTTGAAAGTGTAATTGCACAATGTGATCTTTCTTGACGATTGACAAGTGTAAAAGTGCCTTGTGCAAGTCTTTAGCTGCGTTTTTAAAAAAAAAATGTAGATTGGCCTCTTGTGAATTCTCCCATGAGTTAACTGCTGCATTAAAAGTGGTGAAAAGGTTGCAGAAATATGAAGGCGATTAATATTGCATTATTTGTTATTGTAAAGCTGTGTTATTGAAATGTAATAATGATCACATGCCTGAACGTTATGAACTTGAGAAAGACATGGATTTTCCCTGGAGCAGGGAGGTTGAGGGGTGACATTCTAGATGTATATAAAGTCTTGAGAGGTGCAAATATAGTCAGGGCTAGGTTCCCTGAGTAGAGGGGTGCAGAACTAGAGGGCACAGATCTAAGGTGAGAGGGGAAAGATTTAAAAGAGATCTGAGGTGCACCGGATCACACTTAAGGTGGTATGCGAGTGGAAGGGAAGGTTGAGAATCACTGCTCGAGACCCAGTTGTTACTGAAATATTTTGCTTGAGAAAAATTGTCATTGGCCCATTTCCTTGGGAGTTATGAAACTGTGCACATAATGAGTCAATTAAGTATGAGTAAAACAGTGGTTTTCAAACTCTTTGTTTCCACCCACATCCCACCTTAAGCAATTCCTTACTAATCACAGAGCACTATGGCATAGGGAATACTTAAAGTGGTATGTGAGTGGAAAGCAAAAGGTTGAGAACCACTGGGTGAGTGCAACAGTGTCCTGGGTTTGAATCTGGCGCTGTCTGTATTTGGGTTTCCTCTCAAAGTTCAAAAGGTACCGCACCGGGGTTATAGGTTAATTGGGTGGCACAGGCTTGTCAGCTGAATGGTTAAAAAAAATGATAATGATGAGTTAATTGTCATACACAGACTATAACATGTACCTACGCTGAAATTCTTGCTTGCTGCAGCCAAATGGGTTGTTTGTTTTTAAAAAAAACCCTCCAATACTGTACATTAAATTACCATATGGAAAGAGATAATAAATATAAAAGAAACAAAAAGTAGTGTAGAATAGAAAAATCAAAGGTGAAAGATTACGAGATTCTAGATGGACAATGAGTGTAAGGGAATTCCCATGGTATTTAAAATGAGATCAATGAGGTATAATGTAGTAATAATTACAGAAATGTGGTCACAGGTTGGAAATGATTGTCAATTAAATATCCAGGAGTATCAGGTAATTTAGAAATGGACAAAGGAAGTTGGTCAGTACTCTTAATTAAGGATGAGATCAGGTTGATCGTTTGAGATGACATAAGCTCCAAGGAGCAGAATTTTGGATAAAGAAGAGATTTGAGGGGGGGGGGGAGAGTCACTGGTGGGAGTAGTCTATAGGCCACCAAATATGGTGCACAGGCAATAAACAAGAATAGAAAAGACAATTCTCATGGGGGATTTTAACTTGCACATTGATTGGACAAATCCAGTTGCTGGAGGCAGTCTTGAGGAGGAAATCATAGAATACATCCATGATTGTTGAACAGCGTATAATAAAATTACGAGAGAATTTGCTATTCTAGATCTGGCCCTGTGTGATGCAACAGGTGAAATTAATAATCTCATAGTTATGGATCTTCTTGGAAAGGGTAACCACATGGTTGGGTTTCTCACACAGACGTGGGGAAAAGTCGTAAAATCTAAAATTAGCTTCGTAAGCCTAAACGAGGGAGACTGACAACAGGATGAGGGAAGAGCTGGCTAACGTGTCTGGGACATAGGCTATATGGTGGGACAGTTGAGGAGAAGTGGAGGACTTGCAAAGAGTTTTTTCGTCAGTTCTCAAGAAAAGTATATTCCAGTTATAAACAAGTACGGTAAGGGCAGAGATAGCCAACCTTGGATAACAAAGGAAAGTACTTTCACTGGGAGTGGAGGGAAACTAGAAGAGTGGTTAAATTTTGGACAGCAATGAAATGAAGAAAAGGTTAATTATGTTGGTAAACTAGCATAGGACACAGGTAGGCAAAGACTTTCTAAATGTATACAAATCAGAAGGGGATGGCTAAAGTGAGCATTGGAAGATGAGAAGGCGTATAAATATTGGATAATGCCAAAATAACCAAAGCCTTGAAAAATGCTTTGTGTCAGTCTTCACAGTGGGTAATATGCTAAGGATAATGTGAGGAGAGCAGAGAATCTCAATATAATCGCCAGCACTAAAGACGAAGTTCTAGACAAAAGATTGATCTCTTCAAGGTAAGTGTCCTGGTCTTGAGGGAATGCATCCAAGGATGCTGAAAGAAATGGCGGAAGTTATAGTGTGTTTGTTGCACTCTGAGCAGGTACCAGCCATTGTTTAAAGACAAAAGATTTAAACAAAAGGTAGGTAACTGCATGGTAGGTCGTGTTTAACTAATCTTGTAGAGATTTCTGAGGAGTTTACCAAGAAGGTAGATGAAGGAAAGGCTGTGGATGTTGTCTACATGGACTTCTCTAAAGCCTTTGACAAGGTCCCACATGGGAGATTAGTTCAGAAGGTTAAGACACGAGGTATCCATGGAGAGGTTGTAAACTGGATTTGAAATTAGTTGTGAAGGAGAAAACAGAGTGATATTGGATGGTTGCTCCTCAGACTAGAGGCCTGCGACTAGTTGTGTGTCTCAGGGAACTGTGTTGGGACCATTGTTGTTTGTTGTCTATATCAGTGATCTGAATGATAACGTTGTAAATTGGATCAGCAAGTTTGCTGATGACACAAAGATAGGAGATGTTGTGGACAGTGATGAAGATTTTCAAAGCTTGCAGAGGGATCTGGACCAACTGGGAGAATGGGCCAAAGAGTGGCTGATAGAGTTTAATGCCGACAAGTGTGAGATGATGCATTTTGGAAGGGAAGACCAAGGTAGGACATACACAGTAAATGGTAGGGAACTGAGGAGTTCAGAGGAGCAAATAGATCTGGGAATATGGGTATATTGTTCCTTGAAGGTGGTCTTGCAGGTGGGCAGGGTTGTAAAGAAAGCTTTTTTGCATCTTAGCCTTTAAAATCAAAGTATTGAGTATGGGAGTTGGAATATTTTGTTAAAGCTGTTTAAGACATTGGTGAGGCAGTTCTTCTCTCCTAATTGCAAGAGGATCTGTTCTGGAGCCTCCATGTTGATGCAATCACAAAGAAGGGTCACCACTGGCTATAGTTTGTGAGGTGTCTGAGGAGGTTCGGTATGTCACCAAAGGCTCTCCTAAACCTCTGCAGGTGTACCTTGGAGCGCCTTCTGGCTGGTTGCACCACTGCCTGGTATGGAGGCACCAACTTCAGGACAAAAATGAACTCCAGAGGATTAACTCTGCCTGCGACATCACAGGCACCAGACTTCATTCCATTGAGGACATCTACATGAAGCGGTGTCTTAAAAAGCGGCCTCTATCCTCAAAGTCCCCCACTATCTAGGCCATGCCCTCTTCACTCTGGTACCATTGGGAGGTGGGGGGGGGAAAGGTACAGGAGCCTAAAGACGAACACGCAACATCACAAGGACAGCTTCTTCCCTGCTGCCATCAGATTCCTGAATAATCAATGAACCATGGACACTGCCTGACTTTTCGTGCACTAGTATTGTTTTTTAAAATTTTTTATAGTAACGTCATAAAATGGTTATAATATATATGTTTGTTCTATGAAGCTGCCGCAGATCACCAAATTTCATGACTTGTTCATGACAATAAATCCTGATCCTGATTCTGAAATTAAAACTAGCTGACCTTCCAACATTAGGAACTAAGTAAATAGATAATAAAACCGAATAAACTGAGCATACAAAGTACGAAGTGCATTGTTCTTCAAATATCTGGTTAAGATTTGAGTTAAAGTCTATTGAGATGAGTATCAATGATCAAATGTACAATGTTTTGTGTGGTGCAGAAATTATTAGAATCTGTTTGGTTTTGATGACTAATAATATAATTAGGGCTTGTCAGATTCGTGGAGTTTTTCCATAATGTGAGTGTGAGAAAAAATTAACGTGTATTGTTTGGTAAGCATTCCTTCCTTTTCCATCTGCATGAAAATTCTCAAAATACTCATTTGGTTGGTACTGCATTATGGGCTGAAGGGCCTTTACTCTCCTGTTCTATGTTCTGGGTCAGGTAGATTGAAAAGTTTTCATCAGAAAATCATCAGTTTAAAGTTAAAGAAAACCATAAAAGCTGCAGATACTGGAATTTTGCAGACTCCAAGAATTGTTGAAGGAGCTCAATAGGTTGGATGGCATCTATGGGGAGTAATAGTCATTGTTTCAGGTTGGGACCCTTTCTCAGGGAGAAGATGAAGATAAGCAGGTGAAATATATATTCCAAACAGGAATGAAGCTGGAGCGGGGTCCAGAGGTGATAGGAGGAAGGACAGAAGGTATGAGATACACAAGAAAGAGAGTGGAGGAAGAGAGGGGGAAAATAAGTAAGTATATTGGGTAAAAGAGGAGATGGAAACAGTTGAACCAATTGGAGGTGGGGTGATCTTTCCATTAGGTGCAAGGCTGATGATAGGTGATGCCGACGACTGATATATCTGTGTAGGAATGGTTGGGGAGTTAAAACCATTGTCTCAGGAAGCTCAGGTTTACACCCGTCAACATAGCGTACGTGTTTGGCGAAGCCGTCACCCAATCTGCGTTTGGCCTCACCGATGTAGAAATGGCGACATCGGGTACACTGATTGCAGTGGATAAGGTTGGATGATGTGCATGGGAAGTTCTGCCTCTCTGGAAGGTCCATTTGTGGCCCTGGATGGAGTTGAGGGAGGAGATGTAGGGATACGCTTTGCACTTCCTGCTGTTAAAATGGGAAATGACTACAGGGGTGGAAGTGTGGGTGGGGAGGGAAGAACAGACTTGGGAGTCTTGGAAAGTGTAAAGAAAGTCTTCTCTACATTGATGAGACCACCTGAAGAATGGGTGACCTGATCACGTTGAAAAGTCAACTGTTTCAGACAACTTTTGGACCACAGCATTATACATTACAACTTTGGAACCAGCACTCTTTTACCCAGGGACCAGGCACCTGCACTCATGCTGCTGCAATCTCTCTGAACCCAGGTCTTGTTTTTTTTTAATCTTGGGTCACATTATCACAAACTTTTGCTTTGTAATGTCAGCTCTTTTGTAATTTAATCAGTCTTGTTCTCTGACCTTTTTTCTCTGTCATTAAATTTCCTCCTGTTCGATCCTCAACCATGCTCCACTCTCACTCCCACCCAGAATCCGATTCCCTTACCTCTGCACTTACTAACGTTTTGCATCTTTGAAGAGTGTTAAGACCTTAAGGGAGGCTTAGTTAGAAATTTCAGGGGCTCTGGCAGAAATATTTAAAATGTCCTTTGCGACGGATGAGGTGCCAGAGGATTGCAGGGTAGTTCACATTTTTCCGTTGTTTAAAAAAGGCTCCTAAAGTAACCCTGGAAATTATAGGCTGGTGAGCCCAACATCAGTAATAGGTAAATTATTGGAAAGTCTTCTAAGAGATCAGATATACAATTTTTTGGATAGCCAGAAACTGAATAGGGATAGTCAACATGGCTTTGTGGGTGGTAGGTCATGCTTAACTAATCTTATTGAGTTTTTTGAGGAGGTTACCAGGAAAGTTGATGAAGGAAAGGCTGTGGATGTTGTTGACTGGACTTTAGTAAGGCCTTTGACAAGGTCCTGTATGGGTGTTTAGTCAGGAAGATTCAGACACTAGGTATTCATGGTGAACTGGATTTGACAATGGCTGGATGGGAGAAGCCAGCGAGTGGTGGTGGATGATTGCTTCTCAGACTGGAGGCCTGTGTTTAGTGGTGTGCCTCAAGGATTGGTGTTGGGCCATTGTTGTTTGTCATATGTATGTCAATAATCTGGATGATGACGTGGTAAATTGGATCAGCAAGTTTGCAGATGACACTAAGATTGGAGGCTTTGTGGACAGTGAAGAAGATTTTCAAAGCTTGCAGAGGGATCTGGACCAGCTGGAAAAATGGGCTGAAAAATGGCAGATGGAATTTAATGCAGACAAGTGTGAGGTGTTGCATTTTGGAAGGACAAGCCAAGAAAGAACATATACGGTAAATGGTAGGGCACTAGGAGTGCAGTAGAACTGAAGGATCTGGGAATACAGATACATAATTTTCTGAAAGTGGCATCATAGGTGGATAGGGTTGTAAAGAGAGCTTTTGGAATATTGATTTACATAAATCAAATTACTGAGTATAGGAGTTGGAATGTTATGCCAAAGTTTTCAGACAGTGGTGAGGCCAAATTTGGAGTATTATGTACAATTCTGATTGCCTAACTACAGGAAAGAGTGCAGAGAAGATTTACTAGGATGTTGCTGGGACTTCAGAACTGAGTTACAGGGAAAAGCTAAACTGGTTAGGACTTTATTCCCTGGAGCGTAGAAGAATGAGGGGAGATTTGACAGAGGTATTTAAAATTATGTGGGGATAGAATGAGTAAATGTAGATAGGCTTTTTCCACAGAGGCTAGGGGAGATACCAACCAGAGGACATGATTAAGAGTGAAAGGGGAAAGATTTAGAGGGCACATGAGGGGAAACTACTTCACACAGAGATTGTTGGGAGTGTGGAATGAGCTGCCAGCTGAAGTGGTGAATGCAGGCTCAATTTTAACATTTATGAAAAATTTGGACAGGTACATGGATGGGAGAGATATGGAGGGCTATGGATTGGGTGCAGGTCAGTGGGTCTAGGAAAAGAAAATGGATCAGCACAGACTTGAAGGGCCAAAGGGACCTGTTTCTCTGCTGTAATGCTCTGTGATTCTATTCTGACAGCAATTCCCAAATCTGCCCCTCTGCCACTAAGAACATTAGCAATAGCAGCATGGGAATACCACCCCAGTTGCACTTTGTTCTAATTTAGCAATATATTATCAGTCCTTCATCGTTACTGGCTATAAAATCCTGGAACTCCCTCCCCATGAAAACTATAGAATACTTTGGCTTAAAGGACTACAGTGGTTGAAGAAGGTGACTCAGCACGAGCATTTGCAAATGCAGATGGTTATTAAACATTGGGCTTACTCGATGTTCAGTACCTGAAAATAAATTTTTATAAATACCTTCAGCTGAAGTTAAGCTTGCTTCATTTGGAACATTAATGATCAGGTTTATTTTTAAACAACTCTTTTACATGAGTAGCTTGATCTTTCCACTTCCTTGATCCATCCTGCAAATTATATTCCAGCTAAAATTGACATGATTTAGATGTGGATACTATAATTGAAATGGCACAGATACTCTTCTGGTGAATGTAGGTCTATTAGTGAATAGTTTTTAGAACCTTGTACATCTGCAATTCAACAGACTTTGTTTAGAAAAAAGATCACTAATTATCTAAATTGCAGTTTTGCAAAGTTTTCTCTTCCTATTTTAATCCTGTTTAATTTTTGATAGTTTCTTTTCCCTTTCTTATCCACTTTTTGTTTGCTATCTTTGCTTACATAGTACACCCATTCTTTCTTACTTCCATATCTTTTATCCTCGCATTCCCATTTCTCCTCTTTTTGTTCACAGGCTTGCGCGTTCTTTGTTGTTTTTTTCCCCACTCCTACTCTCCATGCTGAAATCCTCTTTGCCTTTTTATGTTTTAAACAATGGAATTTTTAATGGGGATCTAAATAGGCAGACAATTGCTGATTTTAAAAACTTGAAGATTCATGATGGTGCTATTCACAGCTCCCCATGAAAGTATTTTCCAACCCAAGCCTCCCATGCAATCCTTCATGGAAGGGAAATTCCTAAACTTCCTGAGATTCTTTCCCCTGCTGTTACACCAGTGTTCAACTGTGTTTCAAGCACAGTGACTAAACATCAACATAACTTAGTTTTTACAGCATTCATACTGCAAAATCTTGTCACAGAATCTGTATCAGGTTTGACCTATTTCAATAGAGGTCTGCAAGGGAGAGAAACAATTTATAGCAAGTAATTTTGGTTTAATATATTTTGTGATTATTTTAATAATATCTTTTTCATAGTTTTTGAATATTCATGAACATTCATGACTTCTAAGAACTTTAAAATTTGATTCAGTCCAAAAGCATTTCATGAACAGGGGTTATTCATTGCCATATTATGACACATCCAATTCAAAGGGTCTCATTGATTGGTTTAGAGCAGCTTTGTGGGCAAAATTGCTGTGAGAAGATTCAGACCAGGTTCACGCTCAGGTGGATCAAATGGGCAGTTAGTAGTATCGAAGAGATCATTTTTTTTCAATTTCCTGGCTGTTGCAAGAAGATCATTATTGTAGACTGGGATCAAATTACAGACTAAGTGAATGATTTGGGTTAAAAGGCAAAGTCAAGTTTGCTGGCATCACAGATTAATTGGAAAAGTGAGCTACAAAGATCCTGCAAAGAATCTACAAAGTTAAGTTATAAATCGGTAAAGTAGAAAGTCACAGATGAACTATAATGTGAAAATGTAAATGTATTAATTTTGTAAGGAAGAATCGAGAAGCATTTTTTTAAAAAAATGGTAAATATTGCTTTGTTCTCAACCTTTTTTTTCCCCACTCACCTATCACCTGAAGGTGATAGGTGCTCTGTGGTTAGTAAGGGATAACTTTAGATTGTACGTATGTTGAACGGTTTGGGGGGGGTGGGGAGAGGGAGGTTGAAAACCACAGATATAGACCCTTGGAAAAACTGGTACATGAAATGCAGGAAATTGAGCATTTATTGTACTGGGGATGGAACACTCAGATAAGGACATTAAACAAGAAAATTTGCACATACTGGGGTCAAGTACAAACCCGCAAATGCTGGAGAAACTCAGCAGGTCAAGCAATATCCATCGGAAATAAAAGGGCCTGAGCCCATCGTCATTCCTAACGAACCATAAAACATTGGTTACCTTTTACTTCCTCTGGATGCCACACGTCCTGCTGAATTTCTCCAGCACATTTGTGCATTGCACATAAATAAGCAGTTAGTTAGTTGCAGTTGTACCGGACTTGTTGAGAACATAACATGAGCCGTTGGGCAATCGTGAGCTCAATATTTTAAAGAAGAAACATGATATGGAATGCAGAGTTGAAACATAAAATTGATTCATGGGAGAAAAGGTTATTCATTGAGGAGAAATTAAAAAAGATTGCCCAATATTCACTGGATTTTAGAAGAATGAGATCTCATTGAGAATGTGAGATTCTGAGCAAAATAGAATGAGGCTATATCTAAAGACTCTTAGGATAAGGGATGAGCCATTGAAAGCATGACAAGGGTGGTATGAAATTTTCTCTACTTGTCTGGACGAGTCCAACTCCAATAACACTCAATTCATTGGACATTATCCAAGAGGAAGCAACTTGCTCGATTTGCCCGCTCTCCTCCATCTTTAGTACTGGCTCCACCACTCACCATGGTTTTACTGTGAATCATCCACAAAAGGCCCGGCAGCAATTCCCTGATGACATTTCCCTAATTTCTGTGCATCCAGCACAAAGGCAGAAGCTGCATGGGAATGTCACTGCCTGTAAACGCAGTTCCAAGTGACATGCTACCCTGATTTTGAAACCCAGCATCACCAGGTCAAAATGTTGAAATTTGCCCTCCACAAACTCTTGGGGAGTCCCATCCACATCTGCACAACAGACGTGTGAGAAGAAGAATCATCATGTTATCACAGGCAGACAATAAACACTGGACTTCTTGGTGATGCCTTTATTTCATAAATGATTAATTATAAGCCATTTAAGGATAAATGTGCAGTGTTCCTTCAATTTTCTTATGAACGGTGTCCAGCACGTGGGAGTCAGTTTAATCTTATTGAAAGATAACATCACTATTAATAAAGAAATCAAGTGTCAGCTAAGTTATATTTTCATCTCTTATAATGGGATATCAGATGAAGAAAACTAAGATCTTAAACCTTTTGGTTCTTACCTGTGATTGGTGACAAGTCAGCAGGTTTATGTCAATGAATTAAACAGGCTTTGTTTCCATTGGTTGCAAGTTCACTTGTAGAGTTGTAGGCTTTTTTCTGTGTAAAATCTATTTTTATAACCCCCTAATGGTGTTCAAAATACCTCTGAAAGATTATTATGCTGCACATTATAGTTTAAAAACAGCATTGTTGATCTTTTTTGTGTGACCGTGAGTTGTTTCTTACAGTTGACAGCACTTGGACCTGCAACTGAGATCTCATCAGCTGGTCTTTACACAGACTTGTGCACAACACCAGCACACTTACCACTGGAGAGTTTTTCAGTCAAATCCTTGATATCCGGCACCTATGGGGATGGGTCGATGCTGGATAAGTTGCTTGAGATTGCATGTGGTGTGATTGGTGAACTAATGGCAAGGCGTGCCATTTTTAAACCCATATTTTTTACCAATTTACCTATTTATTTTCCGCAAACCGGTTGTTTGAAGCTGCTAGTTGCTTGAATTCCAGATAATAGGGGTTTTACTGTACTTTCATACAGTACTCGGGGATTCTTCAGAGATGGGAATGATTTTGGAGCGACAATGAAAGACTGATGAATCACATTCATTTCTGGGGGCACTTATTTCAATGGAGCCTCACGGGGCTCCCTGGAGGCAAAGCTGAGTGGAGATTGTCAGTTTGTGCTCTGCTTCTTTCTCATCATCTTTGGGGTCTGACTTTCCTCCATTGATAACATTGACTGGGAATGTTGCTTAAATAGAACTCAAAGAATTTATAGAGGATCCCAAATACCCAACATGCAGCATCTTTGACCCACTTCAGTCAGGAAAGATGTACAGGAACATCAAAACCAGGCTGGGAAATAGCTTCTTCCCACAGACTAGAATACACACACACACACACACACACACACACACACACAATCTTACAGAAAGCCACTTCCACAAAGACAGGCACACAGACACACACACACACACACACACACACACACACACACACACACACACACACACACACACACACACACACACACAGAAACACACCTCACATACACAAACACCTCACATACACAGACACAAACAGACACAACTCACAGGCACAGACACACACCTCACACTCATAGACATCTCTCTCTCTCTCTCACTCTCTCTCTCTCTCTCTCTCTCTCTCTCTCTCTCTCTCTCTCACACACATATATATATTTAGTTTATTTTATATTTTTGTGTGTATGTGATTATTATGTGGTAAGTGAGAAATGCATTATATGTGTATGTGTACTGTGATCTGGAAAAATGCTGTTTCATCAGGTTGTATAAGTACAGTTAGATGACAATAAACTTGAATTTGATCTTGTTGTCTTTCTGCTTCCTTTGGTGTCTCAAGCCCTGTTCCCTGTCACAGCTGTGACACCTACAATTCCTGCAGATGATTAACCCACAATCATATATCGTTGTCTACACATATGTATATTTACGGAGCTGGATAAGTACATCTGTGTCTGCACAGAAAATGAGGGACCAAGTTCCACATTTCCAGAAATAAAACACAAATGTCTTCAGTACACCATTTGACCTGCCGAATTCTCCAGCATTGTGCGTTACCTTCTGCATTTCCAGAAATGGACTCAATAGCATCAAAATGAGCTTTGACAGAACCCAGGCATCTACGAAATGTGAAAACAGTTTTTAAGAGAAAGAGACATACTGTACATCTGTTGTTTTTGAAAGTCCATAAAGATATAACTTCACAATACTGTCATAAAATAAGTATCATTATTTGAGTTTTATCCAAAGAATCACTTACTTACTGAATTAGGTTCAGTTTGTTCAGAGAGGCCGTTTGTTGGTGCATAACAGAGTATCTTATTCACTGTAATATTTTTAGAACCGAAACACTGATATGCAAGATTTGTCTATTTATTAATGGCGTGGAATGAGCTCAGGCTCTGGGAAATTTTTATTTTCCCATCTAAAAGGTGTTGCAATGTAAATATAGCTCCCCTGAGGCGGCTTCACACCTGGAGTTTATTGAAGTGACATGTATCCCACTGGATCAACCAAAATTGTATTTAATTACCTGAATTATGATGCAATATTATAACTTTCCTACATTAAAAATTGCATCAGATTGCTGATAGATACTAGACAAAGGGGATGAGGTTTGAGATATTGTTAGGCCAGGAGGTGGAATGAGATGGTGAATCTGTTAATTCATACTGACAATTTACACCTGCCATTCTCAACATTTTTTTTAGTGATGGCCCCCTTTCCTATAAGTTTAATTGGCTTCTTCTGTACTTCTTCTCTCCTACTGATTATATAAAAACACTTTAAATAATATTTTATCATTTCAGTTCATGGTCCCCCTTAAATGGGCTGTGGTCCTCACAGAGGCTCTCTTTTAGAATGGTGGATTTACACCAATTCTGCATTATAACTTTATTTGCCTCACATTTGTATCAACTCATCCAGATTCTCCTGTACACCTGTGGACTTTATACAATGGCCAATTAATTTCATATCTTGGGGATGAGGAATGTAACTGGAATGTCCAGATGAATCCCACCGTACCATAAAGGATTTGGATAAACTGTTTTGTTTGAAAGTAGTTTGTTTGTCGAAGGGAAAAAATACATTTTCCTTCCTATACCACACCCTGTAGATTTTTACAACTCTAAGGAAAAGTAGAGGGTACTAAATTTATGTAGAATCATTTTTAAAAAAATTAAGGCTGGTGTGAGTTAATTACATTCAGTTTAAGTTGATTAAGAGAAGCCATTTGCTGATGTTTATCAGTGTATCTTATTGTAATTTTTTTAGAACAGATTTTTCTTATCTATATTCCAGATGTTCCATCTTAGTATATAAAGTGTGGGTCTATGTTAATTTAACTTAGCTAGTGTTCTCATTTCCCCTGTATTTTCATAATTCTTTTGAAATCAATTAACTTCCAATTCTGTTTTTGTTTTCAAACAGTTTACTCACAATGGGCAATGTTGAATCACATGAGCCTTTGAATGACTCTGGGACAGAACCTTCAGCATTGAAACAATCCAAGGTAATATTGGTATTCAATTATTTTTATTTCATATTTTTATGGATTTCCTGTTTAATTTTAATGAAGTATTCTACTGAAATATCATCCTCTTAATCTGCATTAAATTCTACAGTAAGTACTCATCTGCCATTCCTACCCCTGGCAACAATAATTTTCACCCCTTGTCAGTTTTGATAACCCCCTCCAATTCGATGATTCTGACTGTTTCCACCAACTTGCCTCTTCTAACTGGGTGAGGACGCTTTATTGTAAACCCCAAGCAAAAATTTATACAAATGGGAAAATGTCTCCAGTGTTTCCTTTGAGCAGGTCCAGTAGGCAGGGCTGTCCATTGTCCCCAGTGCAGTTCATACTGGCAAATGAGCTGCTGGCGGAAGCCATTTAAGGGGCTCAGGGTGGGCTAGGTGGAACACAAAATCAACCTTTTCACTGATGATGTGCCATCCAACTAGCTGGAGTGTTCACGGATGTTTTCCTTAACCTCTCATTGCTGCAGTCAGAGATTCTCACCTGTTCCAAAAGGGCATCAACCATCCCGGTACCCAAAAAAAGAGTAGTCTGAACTGCCTTAACAACTATTGCCCAGTACCACTAACTTCTACTGTAATGAAATGCTTTGAGAGGCTGTTCATGGCCAGAACTAAACATGTACCTAAACAAAGATCTGGACCCTCTGCAATTTGCCTGTCGTCACAACTGCTCCACAGCAGATGCAATATCGCTGGTTCTCCACTCCACAGTTCAGTTATTCCTTCAGTGCTGTCAAGAAGCTACAAACTTTGCACCTATGTACCCCCCTCTGCAACTGGATCCTTGACTTTCTCATTGGAAGACCACAGTCAGAATGAATTGGACGCAACGTCTCCTCCTCACTGATTATCAACACAGACACACCCCAAGGACGTGTGCTTAGCACACTGCTCTACTCATTATACACTCATGACTGTGCGGCCAGGCACAAATCCAATGCTATCTACAAATCTCCCAATGACGCCATAGTTGTCGGCAGAATCACAAATGGCAATGAGGAAGCATACAGACGTGAGATAGATCAAGGGTTCAGTTGAGGAGGGTCAAGAACTTCAAATTCTTTATGTCAACATCTGCAAGGATCTGTCCTGGAGCCTCCATGTTGATGCAATCACAAAGAAGGCTTGCCAGCGGCTATACTTTGTGAGGTGATTGAGGAGGGTCACTATGTCACTGAGGACTCTCTCAAGCTTCTACAGGTGTACCGTGAAGAGCATTCTGGCTCGTTGCATCACTGTCTGGTATGGAGGTGCCAAATCTCAGGACAAGAAAAAAACTCCAAAGGGTTGTTAACTCAGCCTGCAGCATCACAGGCACCAGACTTCACTCCATCGAGGACATCTACATGAGATGGTGTCTTAAAAACCCCCCCACCCAGCCTCTTCACTCTGCTACCATCGGGGGAAAAGGTACAGGAGCCCTCAATGGCAGGACAGATTCTTCCCCACTGCCATCAGATTCCTGAATAATCAATGAATCAAAGACACTGCCTTACTTTTTGAGCACTTATTATTTTTAATATTTTTTATATTTATTGTTGTAAGTTGGTTATAATATGTTGACACTAAAGATGCTGCTGCAAAGCACTGAATTTCATGATTTGTTCATGACAATAAATCCTGATTCCAATTCAGACACTCTGACTCTGCAGGGGCTCTCTTTTGCTTCTTTGTTTCCTCTCGCACTGTAAGTGGCCCTTGGTGGCACTACTGGTGACTCTTTGCCCTCTGGCAGGCAGAAGGCAATTTTGTCTCTTACATGCTTCGTACTATTCCATGACAGTAAAGGGATCTTGCATTAGTGTTTGAGTCAATTCCTTTCATTTTTGGAATCAATAACACCTCACTTTTTTTTTATTTTTTAATTTTTTATTTTTCACACCATAAATCACATTAGCCATGATATACACTTTTTCTTTTTCACACATATACAGTGACTTTTTCTCCCCCCCCCTCCCTCCTCCCAAGCCACCCCCCACCCCCCCCCCCCTCATCCATTTTAGGTATACAATCTAGGTTGCATTAAGCTAGTCAGACAATGTTATCATTCAACAAAAATACACCAGAAATTCTTCTGAGTCCATTCTTTTCTTTCCTTCTCCTTCCATCAACTTAAGTAATGTTTGTCCCCGGTAGGTTTTCGTTATTGTATTTAATGTAAGGCTCCCATACTTGTTCGAATATTTCAATATTATTTCTTAAACTATATGTTATTTTTTCTAATGGAATACATTTATTCATTTCTATATACCATTGTTGTATTTTCAAATTATCTTCCAATTTCCAGGTTGACATAATACATTTTTTTGCTACGGCTAGGGCTATCTTAACAAATCTTTTTTGTGCATCCTCCAAATCAATTCCAAATTCTTTGTTTTTTATGTTACTTAGGAGAAAGATCTCTGGATTCTTTGGAATATTGTTTTCTGTTATTTTATTTAATATCTGATTGAGATCATCCCAAAATTTTTCTACTCTCTCACATGTCCAGATTGCATGAATTGTTGTTCCCATTTCTTTTTTACATCGAAAACATCTATCAGATACTGTTGGGTCCCATTTATTTAACTTTTGCGGTGTAATGTATAGTCTGTGTAACCAATTATATTGTATCATACGTAGCCTCGTATTTATTGTATTTCTCATCGTTCCAGAACATAATTTCTCCCATGTTTCCTTTTTTATCTTTATATTTAAATCTTGTTCCCATTTTTGTTTAGTTTTACCATTTGTTTCCTCATTCTCCTTTTCTTGCAGTTTAATATACATATTTGTTATAAATCTTTTGATTAACATTGTATCTGTAATCACATATTCAAGGTTACTTCCCTCTGGTAAACTCAAATTGCTTCCTAATTTATCTTTCAAGTAGGATCTCAGTTGGTAATATGCCAGCGCTCTCTGAACCCTTCTCCATTAACAATGGCGTGAAGCAAGGCTGTGTTCTCGCACCAACCCTCTTTTCAATCTTCTTCAGCATGATGCTGAACCAAGCCATGAAAGACCCCAACAATGAAGACGCTGTTTACATCCGGTACCGCACGGATGGCAGTCTCTTCAATCTGAGGCGCCTGCAAGCTCACACCAAGACACAAGAGAAACTTGTCCGTGAACTACTCTTTGCAGATGATGCCGCTTTAGTTGCCCATTCAGAGCCAGCTCTTCAGCGCTTGACGTCCTGCTTTGCGGAAACTGCCAAAATGTTTGGCCTGGAAGTCAGCCTGAAGAAAACTGAGGTCCTCCATCAGCCAGCTCCCCACCATGACTACCAGCCCCCCCACATCTCCATCGGGCACACAAAACTCAAAACGGTCAACCAGTTTACCTATCTCGGCTGCACCATTTCATCAGATGCAAGGATCGACAATGAGATAGACAACAGACTCGCCAAGGCAAATAGCGCCTTTGGAAGACTACACAAAAGAGTCTGGAAAAACAACCAACTGAAAAACCTCACAAAGATAAGCGTATACAGAGCCGTTGTCATACCCACACTCCTGTTCGGCTCCGAATCATGGGTCCTCTACCGGCACCACCTACGGCTCCTAGAACGCTTCCACCAGCGTTGTCTCCGCTCCATCCTCAACATCCATTGGAGCGCTCACACCCCTAACGTCGAGGTACTCGAGATGGCAGAGGTCGACAGCATCGAGTCCACGCTGCTGAAGATCCAGCTGCGCTGGATGGGTCACGTCTCCAGAATGGAGGACCATCGCCTTCCCAAGATCGTATTATATGGCGAGCTCTCCACCGGCCACCGTGACAGAGGTGCACCAAAGAAAAGGTACAAGGACTGCCTAAAGAAATCTCTTGGTGCCTGCCACATTGACCACCGCCAGTGGGCTGATAACGCCTCAAACCGTGCATCTTGGCGCCTCACAGTTTGGCGGGCAGCAGCCTCCTTTGAAGAAGACCGCAGAGCCCACCTCACTGACAAAAGGCAAAGG
Source organism: Narcine bancroftii (assembly GCF_036971445.1). Taxonomy (NCBI): domain Eukaryota; kingdom Metazoa; phylum Chordata; class Chondrichthyes; order Torpediniformes; family Narcinidae; genus Narcine; species Narcine bancroftii. Next base: position 31,018,767 of record NC_091474.1, read on the forward strand.
AGGAAAAACCCAACACCCAACCCCAACCAACCAATTTTCCCTTGCAACCGCTGCAATCGTGTCTGCCTGTCCCGCATCGGACTGGTCAGCCACAAACGAGCCTGCAGCTGACGTGGACTTTTTACCCCCTCCATAAATCTTCGTCCGCGAAGCCAAGCCAAAGAAAAAAAAGAAGATCTCCAGTTATATTGTACTTATCTCTCATTTGTTCAAAGGATAAGCATCTACTTCCTGAAAAACAATTTTCTATTCTTTTAATCCCTTTTTTTTCCCATTTTCTAAAGGAAAGGTTGTCTATTGTAAAAGGGAGTAGCTTATTTTGCGTCAATATTAGTTTTGGTAATTGATAATTTGTTTTATTTTTTTCTACATGAATCTTCTTCCAAATATTGAGGAGATGATGCAATACTGGAGAAGTTCTATGTTGTACCAATTTTTCGTCCCATTTATATAATATGTGTTCAGGTATATTTTCCCCTATTTTATCTAATTCTAATCTCGTCCAGTCTGGTTTTTCCCTTGTTTGATAAAAATCTGATAGGTATCTTAATTGTGCGGCTCTATAATAATTTTTGAAGTTTGGCAATTGTAAGCCTCCTTGTTTATACCATTCTGTTAATTTATCTAGTGCTATCCTCGGTTTCCCCCCTCTCCATAAAAATTTCCTTATTATTTTCTTTAACTCTTTGAAGAATTTTCCTGTCAGTTGTATTGGCAATGCCTGAAATAAGTATAGTATCCTTGGAAAAATGTTCATTTTAATACAGTTTATCCTTCCTATCAGTGTTAGTGGTAGATCTTTCCAATGCTCTAAATCGTCCTGTAATTTTTTCATTAGTGGATTGTAATTGAGTTTATATAATTGGCCTAGATTTTTGTTTATTTGTACACCTAGGTATCTTATTGCCTGCATTTGCCATCTGAATGGAGATTCCTTCTTAAATTTTGAGAAATCCGCATTATTCATAGGCATTGCTTCACTTTTATTTACGTTTATCTTGTAACCCGACACTTCTCCATATTCCTTCAATTTCTTATATAATTCTTTTATTGATAGTTCTGGTTCTGTTAAGTACACTATAACATCATCTGCAAATAGACTGATTTTATATTCCCTGTCTTTTATTTTTATTCCTTTTATATTATTATCTATTCTTATCAATTCAGCTAGTGGTTCTATAGCTAGCGCAAACAATAAAGGTGATAGTGGGCATCCCTGCCGCGTTGACCTGCTTAAGTTAAATTGCTTTGATACATGTCCATTTACTGTCACTTTCGCTAACGGTCCCTTATATAATGCTTTAATCCAATTAATATACTTCTCCGGTAAACTGAATTTTTGCAATACTTTGAACAAATAATTCCATTCTACTCTGTCGAAGGCCTTCTCTGTGTCTAAAGCAACTGCTACTGTAGGTGCTTTATTTCCTTCTACTGCATGAATTAAGTTAATAAATTTACAAATATTGTCTGTTGTGCGTCTTTTTTTGATAAATCCAGTTTGGTCTAAATTTACCATTTTCGGTACCTGTTCTGCTAATCTGTTTGCTAATAGTTTAGCTATTATCTTATAATCTGTGTTTAGCAAAGATATTGGTCTATATGACGCTGGTGAGAGTGGATCTTTCCCTTGTTTTAGTATTACTGTAATTATTGCTGTTTTACATGAATCTGGTAAGTTTTGTGTCTCATCAATCTGGTTGATTACATCCAGGAGGGGCGGTATTAATAAGTCTTTAAATGTTTTGTAGAATTCTATTGGAAATCCATCCTCTCCTGGTGTCTTATTATTTGGTAATTTTTTTATTATCTCTTGTATTTCTACTGTTCCAAATGGTTCTGTTAATTTATTTTGTTCCTCTATTTGTAGTTTTGGTAGTTCAATTTTAGTCAAAAATTCATCTATTTTCCCTTCTTTCCCTTTGTTTTCAGTTCGGTATAATTGTTCATAGAATTCTCTAAAGTTTTCCTTAATTTCTTTTGGATTATATGTAATTTGTTCGTCTTTTTTCCTTGTTGCCAATACCATTTTCTTAGTTTGCTCTGTCTTAAGCTGCCATGCTAGGATTTTGTGCGTTTTTTCACCTAGTTCATAATATTTCTGTTTTGTCTTCATTATATTCTTCTCTACCTATATGTTTGTAATGTTTCATATTTTATTTTTTTATCCGCCAATTCTCTTCTTTTAGTTGTATCTTCCTTCATTGCTAATTTTTTTTCTATGTTTACTATTTCCCTTTCCAACTGCTCTGTTTCCTGATTATAGTCCTTCTTCATCTTGGTTACATAACTTATTATTTGTCCTCTAATAAATGCTTTCATTGCGTCCCATAGTATAAACTTATCTTCCACTGATTCCGTATTTACTTCAAAATACATTTTTAATTGTTTTTCAATAAATTCTCTAAAATCCTGTCTTTTAAGTAGCATGGGGTTTAATCTCCATCTATACATTCTTGGAGGGATGTCCTCTAGCTTTACTGTCAGTATTAAGGGTGAATGGTCCGATAGCATTCTCGCTTTATATTCTGTTTTTCTTACTCTATCCTGCATACTAGCTGATAACAAAAATAGGTCTATTCTTGAGTATGTTTTATGTCTAGTCGAGTAGTATGAGTATTCCTTTTCTTTTGGGTTTTGTTTCCTCCATATATCCAAAAGTTTCATTTCTTGCATTGATTTAATTATAAATTTGGTTACTTTGTTCTTCCTGTTAATTTTTTTCCCCGTTTTATCCATATTTGGATCCAAATTCAGGTTGAAATCCCCTCCTATTTGAAGGTAGCATTTTAGCTACCTTCAAAAAGATATCTTGCATAAACTTTTGATCTTCTTCGTTAGGTGAATATATATTAAGTAGATTCCAAAACTCCGAATATATCTGACATTTTATCATAACATATCTCCCTGCTGGATCTATTATTTCCTCTTCTATTTTAAATGGCACATTTTTGCTAATTAATATAGCCACTCCTCTTGCTTTTGAATTATATGATGCTGCTGTTACATGTCCTACCCAATCTCTCTTTAATTTCTTGTGCTCCAATTCAGTTAAGTGTGTTTCTTGGACAAATGCTATATCAATTTTTTCCTTTTTCAGTAAATTTAGTAGTTTCTTCCTTTTAATTTGGTTATGTGTTCCATTAATATTTAAAGTCATATAGTTCAGCGTAGCCATTTTATATTTTGTTTATCTTCTCTTTCCGTTTTTACATCATTACCTTTCCTCCTTTTCCATTTCTGTTTTCTTATTTTCAACTCTTTATAAGACAACATTCCTACAACATCCAACATTTTCCTTATACTCCTATTTCTATCTTCTTTATCCCCAATCTCCCCTTCCCCTCCTGAGTTGTCCTTTATCCCTTGTCGGACAACCACATCTCCCCTCTCCATTTGGATTTGCGAATCCACTCGCAAGCGTCATCTGATTTTGCAGTGACCGCTATTTCCCCCCACCCAGCCCCCCCCAGAAAAGATTTCACTTTTCATATGTCACAAAGGTCACTCTTTTAATTCCCTCCTTATTCTCTCTATTCCATTACCTTCCCTTATTAATTCTTGTCTATACTATCTATATTTTCCTCTAAGTACAGATACATTCACGTATGCACATTGTCTCTATTCACTCTTATACCTCTTTACCCGCATACATATCAATCGTGATCATTTTTACTCTCATTACCCGTCTTCATCCCTCAGTCTATTTTTGTCTTTACCCACATACATATCAATCGTGATCATTTTTATTCTCATTACCCGTCTTCATCCCTCAGTCTATTTTTGTAATTGTTCTGCAAATTTTCGTGCTTCTTCTGGATCCGAGAATAGTCTGTTTTGTTGTCCTGGAATAAATATTTTCAATACCGCTGGATGCTTTAGTATAAATTTATACCCTTTCTTCCATTAAATCGCCTTTGCTGTATTGAACTCTTTTCTCTTCTTTAGGAGTTCAAAACTTATATCTGGATAAATGAAAATTTTTTGCCCTTTATACTCCAGTGGTTTGTTGCCCTCTCTTACTTTTTCCATTGTCTTCTCCAATACCTTTTCTCTTGTAGTATATCTTAGGAATTTTACTAAAATAGATCTTGGTTTTGTTGTGGTTGTGGTTTAGAGGCCAATGCTCTATGTGCCCTTTCTATTTCCATTTCTTGCTGTAGTTCTGGACATCCTAGGGTCTTAGGGATCCACTCTTTTATAAACTCCCTCATATTCTTGCCTTCTTCATCTTCCTTAAGTCCCACTATCTTTATGTTATTTCTTCTGTTATAATTTTCCATTATATCTATTTTTTGAGCTAGTAGTTCTTGTGTCTCTTTAGTTTTTTTATTAGATTCCTCCAATTTCTTTTTTAAGTCTTCTACCTCCATTTCTGCTGCTACTGCCCGCTCTTCCATCTTGTCCATTTTCTTTCCCATTTCTGTTAAGGTCATATCTATTTTATTCACTTTCTCTTCTGTGTTGTTTATTCTTCTTCTTAAATCATTAAATTCCTGTGTTTGCCATTCTTTAAATGACTCCATGAATCCTCTAACAAGAGAAAGTATATCCTTTACCTTGCCTTTCCCTTCTTCTATTTCACTGTACTCTTCCTCTTCTTCTTCCTCTGGGTTGGCCATCTGTTGTTCCTTTGTTGCCCTTTTCTTCTCTTCTTTCTTGTTTTCATTGTCTTCTGTGGTCTCTTCTTGCTGCAGGTGTTCTGCAGCTGTCGTTGCCGGCTGTGGAGATCGACTCCCCAGCTGGTCCCCCCTCCCGTCGGTGTGTTTTTTTTCATGCGCGGTTGCGCACTTTTACTCGGCTCTGCGAGCCATTTTTGTAGTCCTATTTCTACCGACCTGAGGAAGCGGGCTTCTCTCTCCACATCGGGCCTCTTCGGACAGGGAAGGCCTTCTCTTTCTTCCTCCGTTGTCTTCTCTTCCTCTCTTCTTACCGTTGATTTTGATTTTTCTTTTTTTGTCGCCATCTTCTTTCCACCTTTATACTCACTTTTCTTTAACTTTTATTTCTGTGCCTTTGTATTTTCTCTTGTTTTTCCCGACTTTTCTGGAGAGGGCTGGAGTTCACCGTCCGGCCACTACTCCATCACGTGACTCCTCCCCCAATAACACCTCACTTTTGACGAATATTTGACATCTCACCTGCCTAATCAAGCCTAAACAAAGTGTTTTTGGATAACTTTCCACTTCCATAAAATTTAAAGACGCACATCCCAGATTTTAATATTTGAGCAGAGGAGGAAATGGGAATCGTGTGAATCATTTGGAGCTTAGATGATCGATATTCAACAATCACAATCATTTTCCTTTCTGTGGCACAAGGTAAATTTTCCTCCATGACTTTCTGATGCTGCCTTAATATTAAGGACTATCCCCACAGACCTCCCTTTCTCCATGTTATAATTTGCAATTGAGAGGCTCTGATGCAACCCGAACTGGACATTACTGAGATGGTTGTTGGTGAGTGAATGGCTGTTGATAACATCAGGAAGTTTTTTTGATGACTGAACATAGACTGATGGGATAAGAATTCACCTAATTGGATTTGTCTTATTTTCTGTGGACATCCACAGCAGGAAAACGTTCCGTTTTGATGGATAGATTACAAACCTTCAACTTTACTGAAACAACTGGCTTGACTGCATGGTTAGATTCCATAAAAGCCTCCAGTGCTATGGCTTAGAACATTACTGGGGTCCATAGCCTTTGCTAGACCCCACACACTCAACTTTTGTTGATATTATTTAGAAGTTTTGAAGTGCCTTTTACATTTTGAAGTACCTTTTGCATTGTATACATTTAAATTTTAATATCTCTGACATGATAATTGCAGTTTGGATATTTTTGTTCTCTCATCTCAAATGAAAGACTTGCAAAGGATCTTTGGCATATGAAGCAAAAGGTCAACATTATATTTTGAATAAAATTCCATTGGTTCTTTCAGTTATGACATGTGTACTGATGCCTCTTCATTGTACAGTGTAATTAGTCATAATTAAAATGGTTGGAAAAATAAAAGCATTTTGCTTAAAAGGTTCCTTTTATAAATTAAATATTCCTACATTCTTTGGCTTGGCTTCGCGGACGAAGATTTATGGAGGGGGTAAAAAGTCCACGTCAGCTGCAGGCTCATTTGTGGCTGACAAGTCCGATGCGGGACAGGCAGACACGATTGCAGCGGTTGCAAGGGAAAATTGGTTGGTTGGGGTTGGGTGTTGGGTTTTTCCTCCTTTGCCTTTTGTCAGTGAGGTGGGCTCTGCGGTCTTCTTCAAAGGAGGTTGCTGCCCGCCAAACTGTGAGGCGCCAAGATGCACGGTTTGAGGCGTTATCAGCCCACTGGCGGTGGTCAATGTGGCAGGCACCAAGAGATTTCTTTAGGCAGTCCTTGTACCTTTTCTTTGGTGCACCTCTGTCACGGTGGCCAGTGGAGAGCTCGCCATATAACACGATCTTGGGAAGGCGATGGTCCTCCATTCTGGAGACGTGACCCACCCAGCGCAGCTGGATCTTCAGCAGCGTGGACTCGATGATGTCGGCCTCTGCCATCTTGAGTACTTCGACGTTAGGGATGAAGGCGCTCCAATGAATGTTGAGGATGGAGCGGAGACAACGCTGGTGGAAGCATTCTAGGACCCGTAGGTGATGCCGGTAGAGGACCCATGATTCGGAGCCGAACAGGAGTGTGGGTATGACAACGGCTCTGTATTCGCTTATCTTTGTGAGGTTTTTCAGTTGGTTGTTTTTCCAGACTCTTTTGTGTAGTCTTCCAAAGGCGCTATTTGCCTTGGCGAGTCTGTTGTCTACCTCGTTGTCGATCCTTGCATCTGATGAAATGGTGCAGCCGAGATAGGTAAACTGGTTGACCGTTTTGAGTTTTGTGTGCCCGATGGAGATGTGGGGGGGCTGGTAGTCATGGTGGGGAGCTGGCTGATGGAGGACCTCAGTTTTCTTCAGGCTGACTTCCAGGCCAAACATTTTGGCAGTTTCCGCAAAGCAGGACGTCAAGCGCTGAAGAGCTGGCTCTGAATGGGCACAAGAGAAACTTGTCCGTGAACTACTCTTTGCAGATGATGCCGCTTTAGTTGCCCATTCAGATTCCTACATTAATGTTTGAATGTATGGATGTTTTGAGTGCTTTGGGTGTCTGAAAGGGTAAAGAAACAGTAGGGATTTCTTTGGAACTGTTTATAGTCTCTAAATCAGTTTGATTGCATGATTGCCAAGTAATAGAGATTTGAGCCATGTTAATTTCATTCACAAATCAAAAAACAAGTTCAAATAGCAAAATATAGCAAAAATGATGGCACTGCCAGAACTGCTGTAACAGCAGCACTGCTGCTCGTGTAGTCCGGCAGAGATCGGAGATTCAGCGTTTTCCCCCGTGGGGTCCAACCGTCCAGTTCGACTGCCGTGGGCTTTTTTCAGGCTTTAAAAAGCCTGTTAAAGGAGGAGCTGACAGAGGTTTCTTTTAAAATGCTTCCATTTTAAAAGATAGTGGGGCCTATGATCGGCAGCAGCTATGAGGTGTTGCAGACTCTGGGGAAGCAGAGGACTGGCTCAGAATGCCAGAAAACAGGGAGACTGCACTCTGTTTGAGAAGGAAAAGCAGAGGTGACAACCCATGGGAGGGTGACCACGGCAGTGGACCAGTGAAGGGCTTTGCAGCTGAGGAACACACAGGCAGTGGGCTTCTGGTAGCTCGAGGTGAGGATCCCTCTCAAGCTGTGGGCTCCTGGAGACCGTGGTCACAGGTCTTGCACCAGGCTGTGAATTGCTGGAGACTGGTTGAAAAGATACCAGGTATCAGCACCAGGGTGCAAGAGGGTGTCGAGGGTGCTGAAGGGTTTCTAATCATGTTCGGAAGTTCATGTCTGGAACTTGGAGTACCGATGGTTTGTGGATTCTGTATAGGTGCGGAGGCTGCAGGAGCACTGGTGGTGAATCCACGGACACTTGGTGACTCGGGTGGGGGGGGGTGGTGGAACACTCTTTTGTTTATCTGACTGCAAGAGGCACCCAGCAATTTCTGCTGATGGCAAATCTGTTGGCCTTAAGGCAGACTAATGCCAATTTCATATTATATTACACTGTTTTTAGTACATGACAATAAAAGAATCTTGACTTTGGAAGCAATCATCTTGGAAAGTATAGGAAATTGGATTTGCAAAGCTTTCCATTGGAGGACCCTCATTCCAATTGGGAATCATTTTTCTGACCTTTTGTACATAAATATTGGTAATTTTGGGGGTTTTGGGGTCTCAATTCTTCTTGTTGACAGTTCTGCCTGTTGTCCTGTTTACCTTCATGTTGGAAAATGGAACTGTGTGAAGGTGGAATGCAAACTTTAGCTTAATTCTGGTTGGAGATTGGCTCCTTGTCAAGTGGGGGCTTTTAATTCAAAAGAGTACTGTGACCCAGGTGATGGAGTTCTATAAGGAGGGGCACATCAATGGAACTTGCCCAAGTTAGATCCCAGCTGGGAAAATGTTATTGAAACCTGGTAATTGTGCAGTGAGGATCTAAATGACGACTGGTCAATGACTCTAAAATTTACCTGCATGAAGTGCTTTGAGAGATTGGTCCATCCTTGACCCACTCCAATTTGACTCCCACCATAACATGATACCATGTCCCTGGCCCTACACTCGGCCTTAGAACACCAGGTAAACAAGGACATCTACATCAGACTACTATTCAACTCCTTAGTTGAAGGAGGGACTTAATAGTTCCTTCTTCAACACAATAGTACCAAATAAAATCATCCCTAGATTCTGTAATCTTGGCCTCAACATCCCCTCTGCAATTGGATCAACAATGTCCTATCTCACAAGCCATTATCAGTGAGGATCAGTGACAAAACCTTCTCTTTTTTTTAATAATTTTTTATTTTTCACACCATAAACCACATTAACCATGATACACACATTTTCCTTTTCAAACATATACAGTGCCATTTTCTCCCCCCTCCTCCCTCCTCCCATCCCACCCTCCCTACCTCCCCCCTCCCGTCCATTTAAAATACAAAATCTAGGATACATTAAACCAGTCAAACAATGTTGTCATTCAATAAAAATAAACAAGAAATTCCACTGTGTCAATTCTTTTCATTTCCTTCTCCTTTCGTTAATTTAGGTAGTGAATGTCCCCGGTAGGTTTTCGCTATTGTGTTTCATGTAAGGCTCCCATATTTGTTCAAATATTTCAATATTATTTCTTAAACTATATGTTATTTTTTCTAATGGAATACATTTATTCATTTCTATATACCAGTGTTGTATTTTCAAATTATCTTCCAATTTCCAGGTTGACATAATACATTTTTTTGCTACGGCTAGAGCTATTTTAACAAATCTTTTTTGTGCATCTTCCAAATCAATTCCAAATTCTTTGTTTTTTATGTTACTTAGGAGGAAGATCTCTGGATTCTTTGGTATATTGTTTTCTGTAATTTTATTTATTATCTGGTTTAGATCTTCCCAAAATTTTTCTACTTTCTCACATGTCCAGATTGCATGAATTGTTGTTCCCATTTCTTTTTTACATCGAAAACATCTATCAGATACTGTTGGGTCCCATTTATTTAACTTTTGCGGTGTAATGTATAGTCTGTGTAACCAATTATATTGTATCATACGTAACCTCGTATTTATTGTATTTCTCATCGTTCCAGAACATAACTTCTCCCATGTTTTCTTTTTTATCTTTATATTTAAATCTTGTTCCCATTTTTGTTTAGTTTTACCATTTGTTTCCTCATTCTCCTTTTCTTGCAGTTTAATATACATATTTGTTATAAATCTTTTGATTATCATTGTATCTGTAATCACATATTCAAAGTTACTTCCCTCTGGTAAACTCAAACTGCTTCCTAATTTGTCCTTCAAGTAGGATCTCAATTGGTAATATGCCAGCGCTGTATCTTGTGTTATATTGTATTTATCTTTCATTTGTTCAAAGGATAAGAATCTATTTCCTGAAAAACAATTTTCTATTCTTTTAATCCCTTTTTTCTCCCATTCTCTAAAGGAAAGGTTATCTATTGTAAAAGGGAGTAACTTGTTTTGCGTCAATATTAGTTTTGGTAATTGATAATTTGTTTTATTTCTTTCTACATGAATCTTCTTCCAAATATTGAGTAGATGATGTAATACTGGAGAACTTCTATGTTGTACCAATTTTTCATCCCATTTATATAATATGTGTTCAGGTATCTTTTCCCCTATTTTATCTAATTCTAATCTGGTCCAATCTAGCTTTTCCCTTGTTTGATAAAAATCTGATAGGTTTCTTAATTGTGCGGCTCTATAATAATTTTTAAAGTTTGGCAGTTGTAAGCCTCCTTGTTTATACCATTCTGTTAATTTATCTAGTGCTATCCTCGGTTTCCCCCCTTTCCATAAAAATTTCCTTATTATTTTATTTAACTCCTTAAAGAATTTCTCTGTCAGGTGTATTGGCAATGCCTGAAATAGGTATAATATCCTTGGAAAAATGTTCATTTCAATACAGTTTATCCTTCCTATTAGTGTTAGTGGTAAATCTTTCCAATGCTCTAAATTGTCCTGTAATTTTTTCATTAGTGGATAATAATTGAGTTTATATAGTTGGCCGAGATTTTTATTTATTTGTACACCTAGGTATCTTATTGCTTGCATTTGCCATCTAAATGGTGATTCCTTCTTAAATTTTGAGAAATCCGCATTATTCATAGGCATTGCTTCACTTTTATTTATGTTGATCTTGTAACCCGACACTTCTCCATATTCCTTCAATTTCTTATATAATTCTTTTATTGATAGTTCTGGTTCTGTTAAGTATACTATAACATCATCCGCAAATAAACTGATTTTATATTCCTTGTCTTTTATTTTTATCCCTTTTATATTATTTTCTGTTCTTATCAATTCTGCTAGTGGTTCTATAGCTAACGTGAACAATAAAGGTGATAGTGGGCATCCCTGCCGTGTTGACCTGCTTAAGTTAAATTGCTTTGATACATATCCATTTACTGTCACTTTCGCCAATGGTCCCTTATATAATGCTTTAATCCAATTAATATACTTCTCTGGTAAACTGAATTTTTGCAGTACTTTGAACAAATAATTCCATTCTACTCTGTCAAAGGCCTTCTCTGCATCTAAAGCAACTGCTACTGTTGGCGCTTTACTCCCTTCTACTGCATGAATTAAGTTAATAAATTTACAAATATTGTCTGTTGTGTGTCTTTTTTTAATAAATCCAGTTTGATCTAGATTTACCATTTTCGGTACATACTCTGCTAATCTGTTTGCTAATAGTTTAGCTATTATTTTATAATCTGTGTTAAGTAAAGATATTGGTCTATATGACGCTGGTGCGAGTGGATCTTTCCCTTGCTTTAGTATTACTGTAATTATTGCTGTTTTACATGAATCTGGTAAGCTTTGTGTTTTATCAATCTGGTTGATTACTTCCAGGAGGGGTGGAATTAATAAATCTTTAAATGTCAGCACAAACGAGCCTGCAGCTGACGTGGACTTTTTACCCCCTCCATAAATCTTCGTCCGCGAAGCCAAGCCAAAGAAGAAGAAAATGTTTTATAGAATTCTATTGGGAATCCATCCTCTCCTGGTGTCTTATTATTTGGTAATTTTTTTATTATCTCTTGTATTTCTACTATTCCAAATGGCTCTGTTAATTTATTTTGTTTCTCTATTTGTAGTTTTGGTCGTTCAATTTTAGTTAGAAATTCATCTATTTTCCCTTCTTTCCCTTCGTTTTCAGTTTGGTATAATTGTTCATAGAATTCTCTAAAGTTTTCCTTGATCTCCTTTGGATTATATGTGATTTGTTTGTCTTTTTTCCTTGATGCCAATACCATTTTCTTAGCTTGTTCTGTCTTAAGCTGCCATGCTAGAATTTTGTGCATTTTTTCACCTAGTTCATAATATTTCTGTTTTGTCTTCATTATATTCTTCTCCACCTTATATGTTTGTAGTGTTTCATATTTTATTTTTTATCTGCCAATTCTCTTCTTTTAGTTGTATCTTCCTTCATTGCTAATTCTTTTTCTATATTTACTATTTCCCTTTCCAACTGCTCTGTTTCCTGATTATAGTCCTTTTTCATCTTGGTTACATAACTTATTATTTGCCCTCTAATGAATGCTTTCATTGCATCCCATAGTATAAACTTATCTTTCACTGATTTCGTATTTATTTCAAAATACATTTTAATTTGTCTTTCAATAAATTCTCTAAAATCCTGCCTTTTGAGTAACATGGGGTTTAATCTCCATCTATACATTCTTGGAGGGATGTCTTCTAACTTTCTTTCTTTGGCTTGGCTTCGCGGACGAAGATTTATGGAGGGGGTAAAAGTCCACGTCAGCTGCAGGCTCGTTTGTGGCTGACAAGTCCGATGCAGGACAGGCAGACACGGTTGCAGCGGCTGCAGGGGAAAATTGGTTGGTTGGGGTTGGGTGTTCGGTTTTTCATCCTTTGCCTTTTGTCAGTGAGGTGGGCTCTGCGGTCAATATTAAGGGTGAATGGTCTGATAATATTCTAGCTTTATATTCTGTTTTTCTTACTCTATCTTGCATACGAGCTGATAACAAAAATACGTCTATTCTTGAGTATGTTTTATGTCTAGCCGAGTAATATGAATATTCCTTTTCCTTTGGGTGTTGTTTCCTCCATATATCCAAAAGTTGCATTTCTTCCATCGATTTAATTATAAATTTGGTTACTTTGTTCTTTCTGTTAATTTTTTCCCCAGTTTTGTCCATATTTGAGTCCAAATTCAGGTTGAAATCCCCTCCTATTAATATGTTCCCTTGCGTATCTGCTATCTTCAAAAAAATATCTTGCATAAACTTTTGATCTTCTTCGTTAGGTGAATATACATTGAGTAGATTCCAAAACTCCGAATATATCTGACATTTTGTCATTACATATCTCCCTGCTGGATCTATTATTTCCTCTTCTATTTTAAATGGCACATTTTTACTAATTAATATAGCTACTCCTCTTGCTTTTGAATTATACGATACTGCTGTTACGTGTCCTACCCAATCTCTCTTTAATTTCTTGTGCTCCAATTCAGTTAAATGTGTTTCTTGCACAAATGCTATATCAATTTTTTCTTTTTTGAGTAAATTTGGCAGTTTCTTCCTTTTAATTTGGTTATGTATTCCGTTAATATTTAAAGTCATATAGTTCAGCGTAGCCATTTTATACTTTGTTTATCTTCCCTTTCCGTTTCTCCATCATTATCTTTCTTTCTTATCCATTTCTGCTTTCTTGTTTTGAACACTTTATAAGACAACATTTCTAAAACATCAAACATTTTCCCTATTCTCCTATTTCTATCTTCTTTAACCCCAATCTCCCCTTCCCCTCCTGAGTTGTCCTTTATCCCTTGTCGGACAACCACATCTCCCCTCTCCATTTGGATTTGTGAATTCACTCGCAAACGTCAGCTGATTTTGCAGTGACCGTAACTCCTCCCCACCCAGCACCCCCCAGAAAAGATTTCAATTTTCATATGTAACAAAGGTCACTCTTTTAATTCCCTCCTTATTCCCTCTATTCCATTTCCCTCCCTTATTAATTCTTGTCTATACTCTATATATTTTCCTCTAAATACGGATACCTCCATGTATCTTTGGCTTGGCTTCGCGGACGAAGATTTATGGAGGGGGTAAAAAGTCCACGTCAGCTGCAGGCTTGTTTGTGGCTGACAAGTCTGATGCGGGACAGGCAGACACGGTTGCAGCGGTTGCAGGGGAAAATTGGTTGGTTGGGGTTGGGTGTTGGGTTTTTCCTCCTTTGCCTTTTGTCAGTGAGGTGGGCTCTGCGGTCTTCTTCAAAGGAGGTTGCTGCCCGCCAAACTGTGAGGCGCCAAGATGCACGGTTTGAGGCGTTATCAGCCCACTGGCGGTGGTCAATGTGGCAGGCACCAAGAGATTTCTTTAGGCAGTCCTTGTACCTTTTCTTTGGTGCACCTCTGTCACGGTGGCCGGTGGAGAGCTCGCCATATAACACGATCTTGGGAAGGCGATGGTCCTCCATTCTGGAGACGTGACCCATCCAGCGCAGCTGGATCTTCAGCAGCATGGACTCGATGCTGTCGACCTCTGCCATCTCGAGTACTTCGACGTTAGGGATGAAAGCGCTCCAATGGATGTTGAGGATGGAGCGGAGACAACGCTGGTGGAAGCGTTCTAGGAGCCGTAGGTGGTGCCGGTAGAGGACCCATGATTCGGAGCCGAACAGGAGTGTGGGTATGACAATGGCTCTGTATACGCTTATCTTTGTGAGGTTTTTCAGTTGGTTGTTTTTCCAGACTCTTTTGTGTAGTCTTCCAAAGGCGCTATTTGCCTTGGCGAGTCTGTTGTCTATCTCATTGTCGATCCTTGCATCTGATGAAATGGTGCAGCCGAGATAGGTAAACTGGTTGACCGTTTTGAGTTTTGTGTGCCCGATGGAGATGTGGGGGGGGCTGGTAGTCATGGTGGGGAGCTGGCTGATGGAGGACCTCAGTTTTCTTCAGGCTGACTTCCAGGCCAAACATTTTGGCAGTTTCCGCAAAGCAGGACGTCAAGCGCTGAAGAGCTGACTCTGAATGGGCAACTAAAGCGGCATCGTCTGCAAAGAGTAGTTCACGGACAAGTTTCTCTTGTGTCTTGGTGTGAGCTTGCAGGCGCCTCAGATTGAAGAGACTGCCATCCGTGCGGTACCGGATGTAAACAGCGTCTTCGTTGTTGGGGTCTTTCATGGCTTGGTTCAGCATCATGCTGAAGAAGATTGAAAAGAGGGTTGGTGCGAGAACACAGCCTTGCTTCACGCCATTGTTAATGGAGAAGGGTTCAGAGAGCTCATTGCTGTTTCTGACCCGACCTTGTTGGTTTTCGTGCAGTTGGATAATCATGTTGAGGAACTTTGGGGGACATCCGATGCGCTCTAGTATTTGCCAAAGCCCTTTCCTGCTCACGGTGTCGAAGGCTTTGGTGAGGTCAACAAAGGTGATGTAGAGTCCTTTGTTTTGTTCTCTGCACTTTTCTTGGAGCTGTCTGAGGGCAAAGACCATGTCAGTAGTTCCTCTGTTTGCGCGAAAGCCGCACTGTGATTCTGGGAGAATATTCTCGGTGACACTAGGTATTATTCTATTTAGTAGAATCCTAGCGAAGATTTTGCCTGCAATGGAGAGCAACGTGATTCCCCTGTAGTTTGAGCAGTCTGATTTCTCGCCTTTGTTTTTGTACAGGGTGATGATGGTGGCATCACGAAGCTCCTGAGGCAGTTTTCCTTGGTCCCAACAAAGCTTGAAAAACTCATGCAGTTTGGCATGCAGAGTTTTGCCGCCAGCCTTCCAGACCTCTGGGGGGATTCCATCCATACCTACTGCTTTGCCACTTTTCAGTTGTTCGATTGCCTTATATGTCTCATCCAGAGTGAGAACCTCATCCAGCTCTAGCCTTAGGGGCTGTTGAGGGAGCTGGAGCAGGGCGGAATCTTGGACTGAGCGGTTGGCACTGAAAAGAGATTGGAAGTGTTCTGACCATCGGTTGAGGATGGAGATCTTGTCGCTGAGGAGGACTTTGCCGTCTGAGCTGCGCAGCGGGCTTTGGACTTGGGGTGAGGGGCCGTACACAGCCTTTAGAGCCTCGTAGAAACCCCTGAAGTCGCCAATGTCCGCGCTGAGCTGGGTTCGTTTGGCGAGGCTAGTCCACCACTCATTTTGGATCTCCCGGAGTTTGCGCTGAAGATGGCTGCATGCGCGACGGAAGGCTTGTTTATTTTCTGGACAGGACGGCTTTGTAAGGTGAGCCTGGTGGGCAGCTCGCTTCTTTGCCAGCAGCTCCTGGATTTCCTGGCTGTTTTCGTCAAACCAGTCCTTGTTTTTCCTGGAGGAGAAGCCCAGTACCTCTTCAGTGGATTGCAGTATGGTAGTCTTCAACTGATCCCAGAGAGTTTCAGGGGACGGGTCCGTGAGGCGGGTTGCAACGTCGAGCTTTGCTTTGAGGTTTGCCTGGAAGTTTCCTCTCGCTTCGTCTGACTGCAGGTTTCCAACATTGAACCTCTTTCTGGGGGCTTTATTGTTCTTGGGCTTTAGCTTGAAGTGAAGGTTGAGCTTGCAGCGAACCAGCCGGTGGTCAGTGTGGCATTCCGCGCTAGGCATGACCCTGGTGTGGAGCACATCTCGTTTGTCACTTTCTCGCACCAGGATGTAGTCAAGGAGGTGCCAGTGTTTGGATCGGGGATGCATCCAGGTGGTCTTAAGGCTGTCCCTCTGCTGAAAAAGGGTGTTTGTAATGACAAGCCGCTGTTCTGCGCAGAGCTCCAACAGGAGGCGCCCATTGTCGTTGCACTTGCCGACGCCATGCTTGCCCAGGATTCCTGGCCAGGTTTCTGAGTCTTTGCCGACACGAGCGTTGAAGTCGCCCAGGATGACAACCTTGTTGGCTGTAGGGGTGCGTTGAATGAGGTTGCGCAGGTCGGTGTAGAACTTGTCCTTTTCTGCTGGTTCCGCCTGGAGGGTTGGAGCATAGACACTGATGAGGGTGATGTGATGCTTGTTTTGAAGGGGGAGTCGCATGGACATGATTCGGTCCGAGAGGCCTGTCGGAAGGTTTTCGAGTTTGGAGGCAATGAAGCTCTTGACCATGAAGCCTACACCAGATAGGCGTCGTTCATCCGAAGGCTTGCCAGACCAGTAGAGTGTGTAGCCCGCGCCGCGTTCTTGGAGGCTGCCTACATCTGCAAGGCGGACTTCACTGAGAGCGGCTATGTCGATGTCAAGTCTGAGGAGTTCATGTGCAATGAGGGCAGACCGACGTTCAGGTCGGTGGCTGTCAGCCTTGTCTAGCATGGTTTTGATGTTCCAGCATGCTATCTTGAGTTTGTGAGCATCTTTTGAGGGGGAGGACGTGGAGGGGGAGGACGTGGAGGGGGAGGACGTGGAGGGGGAGGACGTGGAGGGGGAGGACGTGGAGGGGGAGGACGTGGAGGGGGAGGACGTGGAGGGGGAGGACGTGGAGGGGGAGGACGTGGAGGGGGAGGACGTGGAGGGGGAGGACGTGGAGGGGGAGGACGTGGAGGGGGAGGACGTGGAGGGGGAGGACGTGGAGGGGGAGGACGTGGAGGGGGAGGACGTGGAGGGGGAGGACGTGGAGGGGGAGGACGTGGAGGGGGAGGACGTGGAGGGGGAGGACGTGGAGGGGGAGGACGTGGAGGGGGAGGACGTGGAGGGGGAGGACGTGGAGGGGGAGGACGTGGACCTGTCCTCGGGCCTGCGCAAAGGAGCTTTTAGGTGGAGTGCAGTGCGCGCAGTACTGGCCCCACCCTTTACACCCATGGTTCGTGTGCCGTGGCCAAGCAAGCTGGGACGTGGCAGCGAGGTCCTTGGGTCGTAGGTTTTATATCGGAGTGGCCTTCTCCTATGCAGGTTTCTTACCTGGGCTGGAGGGGCCTGCCTCCCCTCCTAGGTCGGTCCATACTGCCCGGACCGGGGCCGAGGCCGCCGCAGCTCACCCTGTGCCTGGACTGGGGCTGCCGCCTCCCACTCTCTGCCCGGATCGGGGCCTCCGCCTGCCCCACTCGACCGAGGCCGGGGCCACCGTCTCCCCCTTGCTCCTGCCCAGATCGGGGCCGCCGCCGCCTACCCTT
Source organism: Narcine bancroftii (assembly GCF_036971445.1). Lineage (NCBI taxonomy): Eukaryota > Metazoa > Chordata > Chondrichthyes > Torpediniformes > Narcinidae > Narcine > Narcine bancroftii. Next base: position 31,036,414 of record NC_091474.1, read on the forward strand.
CGCCCGGACCGGGGCCGGGGCCGCTGCTGCTCTGCCTGTGCCCGGACTGGGGCCGCCGCCTCCCACTTCATGTATGCACACTATATATATATATATATATATATATATACACACACACATATACCCCTTTACACACATACATATAGATCGTGGTCATTTTTACTCTTATTACATGTCTTCATCTCTCTGCTTGTTCTGTAGTTGTTCTGCAAATTTCCTTGCTTCCTCTGGATCCGAGAATAGTCTTTTTCCATAAGATCGTTTTTGCTGTATTGAACTCCTTCCTCTTCTTCAGGAGTTCAAAACTTATGTGTCTTTTTAGTTCGCAGTCTTCTGTACTCTCGTTACACGTCTTCATCTCTCAGTCTATTTTGTAATTGTTCTGCAAATTTTCTTGCTTCCTCTGGATCCGAGAATAGTCTGTTTTGCTGTCCTGGAATAAATATTTTCAATACCGCTGGATGCTTTAGTATAAATTTATACTCTTTCTTCCATAAAATCGCCTTTGCTGTATTGAACTCCTTTCTCTTCTTCAGGAGTTCAAAACTTATATCTGGATAAATAAAGATTTTTCGCCCTTTGTACTCCAGTGGTTTGTTGTCCTCTCTTACTTTCTCCATTGTTTTCTCCAGTATCTTTTCTCTTGTAGTATATCTTAGGAATTTTACTAAAATAGATCTTGGCTTTTGTTGTGGTTGTGGTTTCAAGGCTCATGCTCTCTGTGCCCTTTCTATTTCCATTTCTTGCTGTAGTTCTGGACATCCTAAGATCCTGGGGATCCAATCTTTTATAAACTCTCTCATATTCTTGCCTTCTTCATCTTCCTTAAGGCCCACTATCTTTATGTTATTTCTGCTGTTATAATTTTCCATTATATCTATTTTCTGAGCTAACAGCTCTTGTGTCTCTTTAACTTTTTTATTAGATTCCTCTAATTTCTTTTTTAAGTCCTCTACATCCATCTCTACTGCTGCTTCTCGTTCTTCCACCTTGTCCATTCTTTTTCCTATTTCTGCTATGGTCATATCGATTTTATTCACTTTCTCTTCTGTACTGTTTATTCTTCTTCTTAAATCACTAAATTCTTGTGCTTGCCATTCTTTAAATGAATCCATGTATTCTTTAATAAGAGAAAGTATTTCCAGTGTCTTGCCTTTCCCTTCTTCCATTTCACTGTACTCTTCCTCTTCCTCTTCTTCTTCCTCTGGGTTGGCCATCTGTTGTTTCTTTGTTGTCTTTTTCTTCTCTTCTTTCTTGTTTTCATTGTCTTCTATGTTCTCCTCTTGCTGTTGCTGTTCTGCAGCTGTCATTGCCGGCTGCGGAGATCGACTCCCCAGCTGGTCGCCCCTCCCGTCGGTGTGTTTTTTTGCATGCACACTTTTCCTCGGCTCAGCGAGCCATTTTTGTAGTCCACTTTCTACCGACCTGAGGGAGCGGGTTTCTCTCTCCACCGCGGGCCTCTTCGAACAGGTAAGGCCTTCTCCTTCTTCTTCCGTTGTCTTCTCTTCCTCTCTTCTCGTTGGTTTCGGTTTTTCTTTTTTTGTCGCCATCTTCTTTCCACCTTTATATTCACTTTATTTTAATTTTTATTTTTGTGCCTTTGTGCTTTCCTTTATTTTTTTCGACTTTTCTGGAGAGGGCTGGAGTTCACTGTCCGGCCACTACTCCATCACGTGACTCCTCCCAGTGACAAAACCTTCTCCACGATTACTCTCAACACCGAGGCCCCACAGGGCTGTGTACTTTGCCATGATGCTCCCTTACCAACTAAACACCTCTTAACTCCATCTATAAATTTGTGGGTGACACCAGGGACGGTGAGTCCAATGAGTCCAAGTACAGAAGGGAGACAGAGGGCCTAGTGAATTGGTGCCAGGATAATAACCTCTCTTTTCAAGAACAAGAAGCTGGTTATAGATCTGGAAGAGGGGCAGAGCTTGCTGCTTGGTCCGCATCAATCATGCTGGGGTGGAGACAGTACAGCTTGAAGGTTCTGTGGGTTAACATCTCCAGTACCATGTTCTGTTACATCCATGTTGATGCAGAGGCTAAGAAAGTGCGCCAGCGCCTCTACTTCCTCAGGCCTGAGGAGATTTAGCATGTCACCTGCATCCCTTGACAACTAGTAGCATCGAGTCGGGATGCATTCCTGCTGATTACAGGGAGCCGCTCTGCCCAAGACTGGAAGAAACTGCAGTGGATTGTGAATGTAGCACAGGTCATCGCATATATCTCTTTCCCTCCTTCCACTCCAACTTTCACTCCTGGTGCTTTGGAAAAGCAGCCAGCATATTAAATGACTCATCCCACCCCAGATTATCTCTCTCCATCCCCTTTTCTTGGCAACTATATTTCAGGTCCACTCTATTCTTTGAAAAGTTCTTTTATCTCCAATTTTTCTTTCATTAATAATGAAATCATCATTTCTAGGAAGCACATTACAATTGAACAGAAAAAAAAAACTTATGGGAGCTTTATCTCATTAAGATTTTTGAATTTAGTCTGATCTTGCACCAACAACACCTTCCCCCACGAGGAAGGTGAGCAGCTCCAACACTTCCAAAGGAGGTTAAGGAAGGCAATGCTGCTGACCCCATTCTGATAAAATTTTATAGGAGCACAAATGAGAGTGTTTCTTTCTGGCTGCAAAGCATCGGACCAGTGGTCAATACAGAGGATTGTGACGATCCGCTGCAGTACATCACTCGGCCAACAGGTGGCCTAGAGACATGGCACCTGGGCCTAATGACATCCGACCACCAGGTGGGCCCAGTGGGTCCATGGTACAAGATCAAGGTCCTGACCGTGTTCTCTCTCTCGCTCTCCGGGATCACTGCAAGCACAGCTAGATCTTTATGTGAGTGAAATAAAGCTGTGTTGCCCCAAACAGTATTGGGCCTGTGTTTTCCTTTGGTGCAGCCTGCCACAAGGATCATCCAAATGATCAAGAATATTTTTCCCTTCCCTTTATTCATGACATTCACTGGGAGTGTTGTTTAAGAATTGTTAAGGATCCTTCACACAGTATCTTTGACTTGCTAGCATCAGGAAGGATGTACAGAAAAATCAAAATCAGAACTGCCAGCTGGAAAATAACTTCTTCCCGCAGGCTATGAGATTAATGAACAGTATCCTGTAACTGAGTAAATACTTTTAAATAGATAGTATAATCCCTATTATCCAGAATTCAAGTAACCAGCCAAAAAAATGTGGAAAATAAATGGTTAAAAAATACGAATGCCCTAGCAGCTAGTTCATCAATCAGGCAACACGCAATCTCAATTAACTGGAAAATTCACTTATCCAGCATCTAGCAATCCCCACAAGTGCCGATACCATATATATGTGATTGTATGTGCTGTGTGTTGAATATGTGTGTGCACTGAGGTCAGGGGAAACTGTTATGTACAGTCAGATGATAATAAAATATGCTTTTTAGTTTTTGCTGCTCCATGTTATGAGATTAAGCACCCTAAACAACACAATTATTTTATAATGACATTGGATTCTTGTTTTTGTCTGGACTTGAATGGCTATGGAATAGAGTGAGATCATTATTGGCCAAACCTTTCTACAACACTCTGTAAATAGCTCTGCGTTTTTACATTGTAAATGATAAGATGTACTTTAGTGAAATTTCCAGCTGGAATAGGGAAGTTAAACAGTTCCATGAATTCATAATTGTTTTTACTGTTGGATATAGTCTTGTGAAACTATAAACATAAATCACAATGTGACAATTTGTTCTTTGGCCTTCCTCAGGGAGATTAACTGCGCTCTTATAAAGCTAAAGCAACAGAGAGATTGAGATTTTGTTTTCGCACTGCAAGGACCTTCATTTTGATTTTGACATATTGGCAATAACATTGATTACATTATAATCGTAACACTCCAGTGTTTGTGTGTGAGTGAGATCTATTTTGGATCAAGGAGATTAATTCTTAATTCTTGATGAGTTTTTTGGAAGTTCCAGCAGACTTCTGATATCTGTTTTAAGATTATACAATTCCTAATAAACATATACAATACATAAGAACATAAGAAATAGGAGCAGGAGCTGGCCATTCAGCCCATCAATAAGATCAAAGATGATCAACACCACTGACCTGCTGTTTCCCCATATCCCTTAATTCCTTTTTTATGTAAAAATCTATCATACTGAACCTTATATGTTAAATGAAGTCGCCTCAACTGCTCCCTGAGTAGAGAATTTGACCGATTAATTACTCTCTGGGAAAGACATTTTTCCTCATCTCTGTCTTCAATCTACTCCCTTGAATCTTGAGGCTGTGTCCCCTACCAGTGAAAACAATTTTCCTGCCTCTATCTTAACGATATGTTTCTATAAGATCTCCTCTCATTCTTCTGAATTTAAGTGAGTATAATCCCAGGTGATTTAATCTTTCCTCATAGATCAACCCCCTTATTTCCAGAATCAACCTGGTGAACCTCCTCTGGACTGCCTTCAAGGCCAGTATATCATTCCTCAAGTATGGAGACTAGAACTGCACACAGTATTCCAGGCGTTGCCTCACCAGTATGTTGTATAGTTACAGCATGTCCTCCCTGCTTTTGAATTCAATTCCTCTAGCGATGAAGGCCAACATTCCATTTGCCTTCTTAATAACTTGTTGTACCTGCAACCCAACTTTTTACAATTCATGCACAACCACTCCCAAGTCCTTCTACACTACAGCATGCTGCAGTTTTTCACCATTTAAATAATAATCTGCTCTTCTATTTTTCCTACTAAAATGGATGACTTCTCACTTACCAACATTGTACTTCATCTGCCAGACCTTTGACCACTCATCTAACTTAACTATATCCTTCTACAGCCTCTCCACATCCTCTGTACAATTTGCTTTTTCACTCAAAAGTGTTTAATTCTTTCAAGAAGATAATAATCAGTGAATGTGAACTGATGGGAGCTGGTGAATACAGAATTTATTACACTGGTGTGGATAATCTAATAATTTACATATGACTTTCTCATTCATGATTATCAGACATTTTTAACTCAGTGAAATGTGCCTTCTATATTTATACACATGTTCATTCTCTTTGTTTGGATGTTGTTCTTAAATTGTCCATGTATGCACTTCATAATCAGAAAAAGTTACTGACATTGCAATTAATCATGCAAACTTTGGATTTATCTTTTGATAATTAGACATTTTTCTTTCTCAGGATGAAACTGATGCTGTGGTTATTCAGAACGGCCAGACTCTGCAAAGTGCTGCACAAAATTCAGTCCAAGATAAGAATGAAGCTGGTACGTTCAAGCTTTATCTACAAGATTTTTATAGCATTATTTGCTTGGTCTATGATTTGAACCTTTGGATTTTGAAGCTGATTGATCCGAATGCCAGATTTAGAACAGATCTGTTGGATAGCCAGCCAACAGTAAGTTGACATCAACAAATTTTAACTTGAATTTACAACTCTTAAAGCACATTGTACTTCATATGGTGTTAAACCCACAATCAATTTAAAATACCTGCAGTGTCACATACACAGTTCAGTCTCTGCACCTTAAAATATATTTATGATCCTGTAAATAAAATCTGATGCAACAATGGAGAAATTATTTTTCTAATTTTTGCATATAGATTGAGTTGGAGATCAAAAACATTTTTCAACATCAACTGATTTGGGGTTGATGTATGTATACTTTGGTGTGAGTTAGATATTACTGCTGTTGTAGACGAGAGATCATTTGATGATCACAGCTTATCTAGCTCTCACAAATCGTTCCCATCAAGGTGGGAAGATGTCAAAATCTCTGAGGTCCAAACAGCACCAGCTAATGGCAGGTACTTTCATCCTAGCTGCTGACATCACCTTAAGAGATCTCATGATAAAAGATTGGAATCAACCTGGATTACAAGGGGGCATTAGGTTTTATGGTGGAGAGACCATCAATGTACAAAACTAGTTTCCCATCATTTTCACCTGGTAGAAGGCTGTTTTACTGGCCAATTTGTATACTGATAGTTGACACCTTGTCCTTAAGACATGTGTGACTGAGTACGTGGTGAGCCAGGGCAGGTAAGCAGCTGGGTGGTAAAGCCACTCCATATAGACACCACACACACTGATCTGTTCATGATGACCAGTATTCTCGATCTCCCAGGCTGGGCACTGAGAATTAGAATGGCAAGGGAACAGCTGCAAATTTGTCCACCTGTTTAAACTCTGCATGGTTTTCTTATAACCATATAACCATAACCATATAACCATATAACCTTTTACGGAGCGGAAACAGGCCATGTCGGCCTTTCAAGTCCTCACCGGTTCACTAGAACTTATCCAATCTAATACTTCCAAAGTAATAATGAAATACCTTCCATAGATTTGAAACAGAATTTATCACCTATGGCTTTGACAGTTGGTAGCTCATCTTATAATATGTCATTCAGTCATCAAAAATCCTTTTCACCTCCAAGAATAGCAATCCCATTCATCCAATTTTACTTCCCTCCATTTATTCTATCTCTCACATATGAACCTTTTGATTCTTTCGGCCACTGGTCTGCAGCAGAACATCCATGAGCTGGTTAATTGACCTGTACATCTTTGTAGTGCAGAAAGGAACTTTGGAGGAAATCATGGAGAAAACATGGAAACTGCAGAGGCAGGCATTCCAGGTCAGGAGTGGCATAAGTCCCTGGAGATCTGAGGCAGCAGTATATTGTAGAGTGTTTGGGGAAGAAATGGTTTTAGGTGTAGGATGCATGAATGATGAGTTTGTTCCACTTGCAGCACCACTTCATGTTCACATCAACTGCTTTTATTGATTTGTTTCCCGCAACAGGCAAGTAATGCTATCAGATTTCATGGTGATATCTAACAAGTGTAACAAACTAAAACGACAATATAAAAAGGGATACTTTTTTTTCATGAAGAATCTCTGGCTTTAATTTAAAAGCATTAACCTCCGACGTGGCATTCCCAAACATGGTAAATTGGATGTTGAAAATGGGTATTCTCAGCATATTACTTCCATCAAAGGAAGTAATATAAACTTACTGCATTATTCTTTATTTCTACTCTATGGTTTGAGGCCATTTTTTCCTCAGTTGTTAGGTGTTTTTGAAGTAACTGAAATGAAACTATTTTTTTTAAAAAAGAATTTATTACCGTAAATTTGAAATTGTCCTTGTACAAGAATTATGCTGCACCAGGGCTGATTTATAAAGGTAGACTAAAATCCATGAGCATGAATATTTTTATTCTGAGAAAACCAACATAGAGTAGTATTCAGTAGAAGTCCAAAAACTATCAAAATGTACCTGTTCATCTCTTCTTTATTCCTCCTTCAATTTGAATTTTAAAAGTACTGAACAAGAATCTGGAAAATCCAAAAATCTAGACTGACCCAATCCCTGAGCAGTCTGGATTTTCAGACATCTATTGCAGTCTATTTCTGACATGCAATACCAGTCCTTCACCAATAAATGTCTCTAGTGTTCTTTGTAAACAGTTCAAAACACTGTAACTAATGAATCCTATATAGTACTCTCAATAGGTTTGTAGATCACAGCAAATACATTGTTAATAGTTAACATGATCAATAGCTGTCCACCTCAATAGACAAATTTCTGCAATATAAACTTGAAAATTGAGTGTTAACCCATTAGCACAGAGTACAAGCTTTAAATATCAATATCCTGGTCATCAACTCTTGTAAAGAACTTATGAATCCTCCATTGTTTGCTTTACTGATCTATAAGTAAACATTATGAATCGGTATCTTGAGATGCCTATTTGCATGAGAGGTATTGCCGGCTCAGTCCCCATTCTTTCATAATTGTGCAATTCTTTCAGCCTGATTTCACTCAGTGAAACCTGAGCTTTTTTGGACATTCACTGAGCAGATTTTCTTGTGAACCTATATTGCCTTGAGCAACAGCCGAATGTTCAAGCATTCAATTCATGGTGTCAGAAGCCAAAATAAAAATGTATTTGGTAGTTTTTAAAAAAAACCGTTGTTGGTAACTCGAATGTTTGCAATAGAATGGTGTCGCAAAACCCTGAATTTCGTGACTTGATCATGATGGTATATTCTGATTTTCAACATGAGTCATAGAAACCTATAAACATAGGAGATAGGAGCAGGAGTAGGTCATTCGGCCCTTCGAGCCTGCTCCGCCATTCAATGAGATCATGGCTGATCTTAAAGTTCAGTACCCCGTCCCCGCCTTCTGTCCATAACCCCTAATTCCCTTATACTGAAGAAATAGATCTAATTCCCTCTGAAGATGTCAAGAGAACAATGGAAATGTATCAGATTAAGAAGACAATGATCTTTGCAGATTATCAGGGTATTGTTGGTCAAAGACTACAGTGGGAATTCTTCTCTTCTGGCTATCCTTCCCATAGGATGATGATGGTTCCTTTCAGACAGTTTGTGAGGTTTGATATGAGGATACCCCACTCTTCAGAAAGGAACAGTATGTGCGTGAATGGATTTAGGTGAGTAGGGGTTGCACAGGTCCAGACGCACCCTCTCGACATTTCCTCCTGGATCCAGGGGTTCGGTGAGATCCAAGATGGCTGGGGGGAAGTTCTGTTGCAGTGAATCATCGGACCAAGATTCGCTAGAAGGGATGCCCTTCCCAGGCTTCACTGCATGTGTTTTTTAGATGGCCGTTGACCCTACCAAAGGGTTCATCTGCCCTTTGGCAGGTCTTGCTTTTCATCCTACAGAGTATCTCGCCACCCTTCGCACCAGGCAAGCCTGGTGGGGGAGCCAGTTTAGTCGCAGACTACCTGGCCATGTGACAGGTAGTTCTGGGTTACTTTAGTATCAGTAGCACTCAGATGAGTGACCATTACTATTATGTTCCCATGGATGATACCTAGAGTTCCAGTGCATATAACACATCTGTTAACGTACAGTGGAAATGTTAAACCTAATTAATAGTTAAAGTCATGCAGCACAGGAGTTCATCCAACCACATCTATGCCAATCATCAACCTCCCATTTACACTAATAGTAAATAGTAAAACAGCGCTTGACGTCCTGTTTTGCGGAAACTGCCAAAATGTTTGGCCTGGAAGTCAGCCTGAAGAAAACTGAGGTCCTCCATCAGCCAGCTCCCCACCATGACTACCAGCCCCCCCACATCTCCATCGGGCACACAAAACTCAAAACGGTCAACCAGTTTACCTATCTCGGCTGCACCATTTCATCAGATGCAAGGATCGACAACGAGGTAGACAACAGACTCGCCAAGGCAAATAGCGCCTTTGGAAGACTACACAAAAGAGTCTGGAAAAACAACCAACTGAAAAACCTCACAAAGATAAGCGAATACAGAGCCGTTGTCATACCCACACTCCTGTTCGGCTCCGAATCATGGGTCCTCTACCGGCATCACCTACGGGTCCTAGAATGCTTCCACCAGCGTTGTCTCCGCTCCATCCTCAACATTCATTGGAGCGCCTTCATCCCTAACGTCGAAGTACTCAAGATGGCAGAGGCCGACATCATCGAGTCCACGCTGCTGAAGATCCAGCTGCGCTGGGTGGGTCACGTCTCCAGAATGGAGGACCATCGCCTTCCCAAGATCGTGTTATATGGCGAGCTCTCCACTGGCCACCGTGACAGAGGTGCACCAAAGAAAAGGTACAAGGACTGCCTAAAGAAATCTCTTGGTGCCTGCCACATTGACCACCGCCAATGGGCTGATATCGCCTCAAACCGTGCATCTTGGCGCCTCACAGTTTGGCGGGCAGCAACCTCCTTTGAAGAAGACTGCAGAGCCCACCTCACTGACAAAAGGCAAAGGAGGAAAAACCCAACACCCAACCCCAACCAACCAATTTTCCCCTGCAACCGCTGCAACCGTGTCTGCCTGTCCCGCATCGGACTTATCAGCCACAAACGAGTCTGCAGCTGACGTGGACATTTACCCCCTCCATAAATCTTCGTCCGCGAAGCCAAGCCAAAGAAGAAAGAAGAAGAAAACAATTCTATTTTATTCTCCCCTCATTGCCATTGACTCCCACCAGATTACACTTTCCATTATGTACCAGGAATATTTTTAATGACCAATTAATCTATTAACCCAAGACTTTGGGATGTTTGTGAAAATCAGAGCACATGGAGGAAACCCATGTGGTAACAGGGTAAATGTACAAACTCCATTGAGGCTGGAGATCAGGATTGAACTTGTATCCCTGGAGCTGTAAGACAGCAGCTCCTCTTGCTATACACCCCTAATAGGTATTATATTTACTGTGCACTATAACATTATAACAAGGTAGACACTCTACCAGCTGCACCACTCTCTATTACCTGACTGAGATCGCTCAAGTGGAAGGACAATTCAGACATGAAGTCAAACCATGCCTTTGAAAGTGTGGAGTCTAGATTTTTGGGGTGCAGAATGGAAGTGCAAAGCATCAATTCACATCGTTGGCTATCATGTACCATCCTTATAGACAGATCTAGAAGTCTTAAAGCCTGTAAGCTAAATATCAAGCCAAAGTAGGAGATACTATGCATCAAAAGGTGAGAGAAGGATCCAAAGGATGGTTTTAAGGATAATCCAAAAATAAGAGCCTAGAAAGTCAAGAGTGGAAGGAAATTTCTGGGACAAAATTAAAGCTTTGGAAAAATTCCACATGGAAGATGATCTGATGCGTGTTGGTAAACTGGATCCAAAATTCCTTGATGATCAGAGATAGATGGTAGTGGTAGAAGGGTGATTTTTTTTTCCTGACTGGAAAGCTGAAACAAGTGGGGTGATGTAGGGATGATGTAGAAAACTTTGTTGGCTGTAATTATTTATAAGTGATTTGAATGAGAATGCAGGTGGTATAATTAGTAAGCCTGCAGACAACACAAAAATTAGTGGAGTCGTGAATAGCAAGGAAAGTTATCAAAGGATACAACAGAAAATAGATTAGCAAGAAAGCTGGGTGATGCAGAGGCAGATGGAATTCAGTCCAGGAAGAATGTGAAGTAATGCACCTGGAAAGTCAAATTCTGGAAGGATATATCGAACAAATGACAGAGACTTTAGGAATATTAATGTACAGAGAGACCTTATGGTATAAGTCCATAGCTTCCTGAAAACAGCAGCTTAGATGAAAAGGTAATGAAAAGAAAGCATTTTGTACATTTGTCTTGTGAGATAAAGGCATTAAATATAAAAGTTAGGATGCCAGGATGGAGCTGATAAAACTTTGATTGGACTGCACTTACTGTGTGCAGTTATGGCTGCTTCATTGTTCGAAGGATGTGATAGCATTAAAAAGAAGGCAGAGGATAGACCAGGTTGTGGCCTGAAATGAAGGATTGTACAAATAAAGAGAGATTGGATTGGCTGGGTTTATCCTCACTGGAATGTGGGAGGCTGTGTGCTCACCTTATAGAGGTAAATAAAATCATGAGGGGTGTTGATAAGATAGAGAGTCAAAATCATTTTTTTTTCCCTGAGGCAGTGCACAGGTCTAAGGTTAATTTAAAAATCAGGTAAGTTTTCACACAGAATATCTTGAATAACTGGAATGATCTTCCAGAAAAGTTGGTAGAGGCAGATGAGTAAACAATATTTAAAAGTTGTTTGGATATGTACTTGAGAGGAAAGGATATGGGCCTAATGCAAGCAAATGTGAAATGCATGGATGAGCATTATCAGCACAGATGAGGCTTTCAAAAGACCTATTTCTGTGCTATATGATTCTGTGATGTGTGGAAAAATGAGGAAGAGATTTTAATAGTAAAGCAGATTTGAGAATTCAAAGCTGGAATTTTTCAGCTGCATGATCATTTTTAAAAACAACTGTGGTTGCACATTGTTGAAGGGTTGGTAGATTATAACGTGCATTGCTTCTTTTCACTCCTTCGTGAAAGATATGCTACATTATGTCCTGGTCTTGACACTGAGAGGTTTAGTGACACACTCCCTAACTGGTATTATGGCAAAGTTAAATAAACAAACTTTGTTATCAGGGCAAGTCTAATTGGGAGTTCGGTGTCAATATTTTTCCTATAACAAAAGAACATGCCACATCATTCCCTTTTGTGCTTCACAAAAATTTTAGTCATCAATTTTAAATAAATAATGTACATTTTCAAAATGGTAATTGCTTTTGACTTATTATGACTTATTGTTTTTAATTATCAAAAAATGTTATAGTGCACAGTAAATATAATACCTACTAGGTGTGTATAGCGAGAGGAGCTGCTGCCTTACAGCTCCAGGGATACAAGTTCAATCCTGATCTCCAGCCTCGATTGAGTTTGTACATTTCCCGTTACCACATGGGTTTCCTCCATGTGCTCTGATTTTCACCTACATCCTAAAGTCATGGGTTAATAGATTAATTGGTCATTAAAAATTACTCCTGGTACATAATGGAAAGTGTAATCTGGTGGGAGTCAATGGCAATGAGGGGAGAATAAAATAGAATTGATTTACTATTAGTGTAAATGGACGGAGTTTTCCTGTATTCCTGTGAGCATGTTGATTTCCCCTGGTACTCTGGTTTCTTCCCATATCTCAACAATGTGTGGGTTGGTAGGTTAGTTATTGCCATTTGCTTTTCATGTACAGTTGAGTGATAGAATCTGGGGAGAAGAAATAAGAATGTGAGAATTTAAAAAAAAAAATGTTTATAAAAGGATTAGCGTTAATAGGTGGCTGATAGTCAGGGCAGACTCATAGGGCTGGAGGGACAGTTTCTGGGGTGTATCTCTCCATGACTCAATGACTGGGGTGCTGGAGTGACACAAGATGGCAATTAATATTTACTAACTTAACAAACACTAAAAATTCCATCCAGTGCATTGAACTTATGAAATAATATTTAAAGCTATTGAAACTGATATTGTTACTTGAAATCAAGTAGAAGACATGTTTGATATCAGTTGCTAAGCGTATTTTTATTGATGTTGCAAAAAAAAAGTCAGCACAATTAATTTGTGAGGAACAGAACAGGGAAAGCATGATTTTAATGTATCTGTCATGCTCTGTCTAAAAGGAGAATCAATTATTGAATATTCACAGTTTTATAATATCTTATGACAGTATTAATGAATTGAGATAATTGCTCGGAATTTGAATGTGGCATGCTGTTTCTTTTTCTGTGCCAAAAAAACCACTTGTTTTGAGCATAAATTGTAATGGTGAGCATTTCTAGTCAAACTGCATGGTTCTGGAAAATTCAGCAGGCATTTTTGGCATTGGTTTACCCTCTGTTGATAATGCAATTGACACTTTATTACTGAGAAATTACTGACACTTTGAGGTAATACTTAATGCAAACAGTTAGATCTCGATATTGCACAATCCGGCCCAGGTCAATGTTGTAAGATGGGTCACACACATTGTCCTGAAGAACCAAAATCTTTGAAAAATAGCAGAACATTTGAAAACTGTGGGAGTGGAATACTTAATATTTGGGCATTTCTTTAAATGGAGTGGAGAAAGTTGTATGCTTCTTGTCTCTTTTTATTCTTTTGTACTTTTTTTTCATCATTCTGTCTCTTTCTATTCTTCTTTTCCTCCATCTGAAGACATGTGGAGATTTGATTACCTGATGAGAAAATTGCATTTAAAATCCAGAAAGAGCAAAGGTATGTAAAGTTTTACAACTCCCGTGTTTCCCTTTTCTAACTACACTCTCTCTCCCTTATTGCCTTATCCATCATTAATTTACCTTCTTTGTATTCCAAATGTATTTTGAAATGTTTTCTCTGTACCTTTACATGTCCTATCTGTCCATTGTGTTCCATCTGTGTGAAACATTTGAGCCTGCTTCCTTTTGCCCAAATAGTTTTTTAAAATTTCTGTTATTAAACCAACAGTATTCTAACCAAGTTGTGATGTTTCTGGGCTGGGGAAAAACAGGAAATGAGTGGGGAGTGACTACGTGATAAGCAATCACAGTTGCACTGGGATAAACGGAAAGGAATAGAAGCTGTTGAAGAACATGTGGAAGGAAGTATAAAATTCAGAATAAAAATGACAAAATTAATATGCTCAAAAGAGGCATCGATCCATATACTTTCCACTTTTATACTCTGTGAGTGCCACTGAGATTCAACAGGAGGATCCAGTTTTAGCAAGCGCTCGCGTATTGCTAGTGTTCAGAACTTTAATATCAATTAGCATATCTCAAATGCAGCTGAGATGAGCACATTTCGTTTTGCCTTCTGGGCAAATATTTTCTTTTCAGCTGGTTTGATTTTTTTCCTCATTATACAACAGCCTTAAATTTAAATATTCAAAAACATACAGGTTTTGTAGGTCAAATGGTGCATTTGTACAGCACGGGCTCATGGGCCAGAAGGACTTGTTACTATACTATGTGTCTAAATTTAAAATTTCTCAGTAATGAATTATCAGAAAGCTCTGTAGCTTGATATCAAGGTCAACCACATTAAAACGAGCATGTTTACAATGTTAAAAACAATGACATTAATTATTCAGTAGCTATCCATGAGAATTATTTTTTTACATAAAACGCATGGTTGAAAATACTTGGAGGCTTGGTAAGATAAGTCCTTTTAACTAGCTTAATGTTTTCCAACAAGAAGTCGAGGGTGGAACAAGATATAAAATTCAGCAAATAAATTAACATAATTAGAAAGAAATGGAGAGCTTGTTTGTCTTGTGGGAGTGGAGGACTGATTTGTGCAATAGTTAAGATTTGTTATGGATATGTTCAATTACAAACGTGCTTGATTATTGAGCATTGTAGACTAGCAGTCTGACGACTTGGAAAAAACCCTCCTACTTTTTGCAGGAAAAATGTGGTCTAACAGAAACAAACCTGGCAAAAGTTGAAGGCTGGTGAGTTAAAAAGAACACACGCCAATGGCTATGCGTAGTGAGGTGTCTTAGGAGATTCGGTATGTCACCGAAGACTCTCGTAAACTTCTACAGGTGTACCATGGAGGGCATTCTGACTGGTTGCAACACTGCCTGGTATGGAGGCTCCAACTCTCAGGACAAGAATAAACTCCAGAGGGTTGTTAACTCGGCCTGCGACATCACAGGCACCAGACTTCACTCCAACGAGGACATCTACATGAGGCGGTGTCTTAAAAAACCAGCCTCTATCCTCAAACACCCCCACCACCCAGGCCACACCCTCTTCACTCTGCTACCATTGGGGAAAAAGGTACAGGAGCCTAAAGACAAGCACTCAATGGCACAAGGGCAGCTGAATAATCAATGAACCAAAGACACTGCCTTACTTTCTGTGCACTTACGTTTTTATATAGTAATGTTGTACGACGTTTTATAATATGAATGTTTACACTATGATTGCTGCCGCAAAAACACCAGATTTCAAGACTTGTTCATGAAAATTGATTCGGATTCTGAATTAACTCATTCATAAGAATATAATAAGTGTTCAATAATGTTTTTGTTTAACAAAGCCTGTGGAAACATAATGCCAAAAAGTGTTTTATTTGTTCATTAATTCACAAAATACTAGAAAATGTGTGATCCTTCAATTTTTCTTGCTGTTTACTCAGTTACCAAAAAGCCAAAAAGAAATGAGTACTTATTTCCCAGTGTTTTCATTAAAGGTGCCAAGAAATAGGAAACATGGATAATGCATGGGTGCAGCGGAGTTTGAACTACTTTGATTCCCGTCACAGTTACATTTATAACCTCCTGGAAGTTCAAGGTTCAAAGTTATTCTCAGAGTACATACATGGCATCAAATGGAAAATAAAAACTCTGTTGTGAAATCCATCCAATGATCTCCATGGTTTGCCAACAATTTCAAAGAAAGCTCACTGTGTTAAATGATAATGAAATTTTTTTTTAATTAATTTCAGTCCTCAATGTGGTTGGAGTGGTGATTATTTCAGTGAAGATGTCAGGGTGTAGATTGGGTTTCGGGTGGTCCTGGTGCAGATGGGACCAGAAGACCACTTAGGTCAACGATCAGAGAACTGAAGTCTGAATTGATGCTCAATTTGTGCGAAGGAAAGGGGTTCTGCCTCGAAAGAGCCAAGAATGATATTCCTGTGAGGGGGGGAAAATGAGGGGATTGTGAACGTGTAATTTGGAAGAAAATTCATTTTTGTGGATATGTCCTGTCACATGTAGAAGGTAGAAATGAGGTAGCCTGTGGCTATGATTGGTGGAACCCTACTTGTGTGTGGATGGTGTTTAAAAATGTCTAAATAAGAGGGGTGAGTGCCCATTTGAGGCATTCAAGTGAAGGAAGATTTGTGTGGTTAAGGCAAGAGAGACAGCTGTAATAATGGTGGAAAGAATAGCAGGTTGTAGAACTACCACTGACAAAAGGAAGTGCAGAGAGTCAGTATTTGGATGGAATAATGGAGGTTTGGCGACTGGTGTGGTAGGTTTAAATTTAAATTTAGGCTGTACAGTAACGGGCACTTTCAGCCCACAAGCCCATGCCATCCAATTACACTCAATTGACCTACCTTCTCCAGTGCATTTTGAACTGTGGGAGGAAACCAGAGCTCCCAGGGAAAACCCATGCAGACACGGGGAGAATGTACAAACTCCTTACAGACAGCACAGGATTTGAACCCCAGTCATCATTGTTGGAGCTATAACAGTGTTGTGCTAACTGCTATGCTACTGCGCCTTCGGGTTGTTGATTGGCAGGAAAAATTTCTGGTCTGTGATTGGATGGAGTGTGGTAGGTTGTTGATTAGATGGAAAAGTTCGTATGGTAAAAAAAAATTCCAATTGAGATCTGATTTGGGGGAAAAAGGCAATCTTTCATGAAAAATGAGGATAATGGGAATAATGGGTGATTGAACTATGGTCGCAGAGACTGTGAGATTTGTAAGAAAGCAGCAAGTTAAACTTAAACCGGGCTTAAAATTTAGATCACACATAACATTTTTACTGAAGGTGAAATTTAATTTTAAAGAAATATCATTTAGTAGGGAAAATTCTGATCATTAGGAGCTGCAATTTAGTGGCCCTGCATGGAGGTCACTGAGTGTCTGGACCAATAGTAGTCAATGGCATTCAACTCCTACCTAGATGCTAATCTGGGATATAATTTGATGCATGTAAAGCTTGCCATTGCAGTGCAAGAACCAGACCTTTGCAGATCTTGGGAAGCCAGCTCTCTGCCCAAGGAAGAAGTGCTTTTTAAAATATACTTAAGAGAGAGTTAAATATATTTTTGCATAGAAGGGGAATGAAGGGATTTGGGGAAAGAGTAAGTCCTCGACCAGATCAGCCATGATCTCATTAAATGGCAGAGCAGGCTCGACGAGCCAGATGGCCGACTTCTGCTCTGATTTTGCATGTTCTGAAAGTCTTGACATGTTACATATTTTATTAATATCAGAATATGCTGTGGCTACTTTAATAAATCGACTTAATTGAAAGTTGAAACCTGAGATGAGAAGCTGGCTCACATATTCAAGGGTTCTAAAACCAGACGTACCCATTGTTTAAGTAGACCTTTCATGCCAATCTTAACATAACTAAAATTATGGTCTCCCATATTTAAGATTCTTAAATGCATTATGAAATAGGATATTATAATTTGCTCAGTAATTTTATTTGTGTATTACTTCTAATGAGTCAGGTTTAAATTTTCACATTTTGATGAAAATTTAGTTCTTTTTTTAAACCATCTATAATTCTCTTTCCATGAGAATTAGATTTATTAAAGAAGCCACAGGACACTGATACGCCATAATCACTTCCAATATATTGAGCATATAAAAAAATATGCAAAACTTCTTTATGTAGCTTCGAGCTTTCTCCTGAAATTTAGTACAGTGATTCAGATTCAAAAGAACATTTGAACATTAATGACATATTTTTAAGGGACACATAATCCTTATTTTGTGCAATTAAACATTTGATTCTTTTTTATTATGAAGAACTAATTAGTTCGTGCAAAAATTTCAATCATTATTTTCACATCTCTTGTAATGCGCAAGTATTAGTCAAGCAGTGCTCTACTTGGTTAAAGTATGCATTTTGGATCACATATTCAGCATCTATTTTACAAGAGGTTTATTGTAGTTGTGAAATGCAGAGAAGTCACAAGTTTTGGAGGCCTGAGTCATAGAGCTTCCATTGTGCATTGTGTATTCCGGGACATGTCCTGCAGAGCCGCAGTTGGTCATTGTTGACACTCCAGTTCATTAACACTTTTACTGATGCCTAGAATATTTGTGAAAATTTCAAGAAAGAAAGATTTAGTGAAGAATTTGTTGTCACTCCTCTGAGAAATCCAGGGCAATGTGAATAGAACAAAGCTACAGTTTCAAATTATTAGGAATTGCTGATGAATGAAATTCATTTTTAAAAAATGTCAAGGTTCAAATCTACAGTGGAATGTGGATTAGGAGTTCATTTTATAATAGGAAGTCTAATGGATAACAGGAAGTGAAATAAGAATGAGAAGCAGTAACAGATTTCGAAGGAATGAAATGGTGCCGAACCCATAATTCAGTTCTACTCTGAGTAAGGCAGCCTTAAGACCACACCCTCAGCCCAGAGAAGATATCTTCTGATCTAAACAAATTATTTTTACTTTCTCAACCCATGTGTGCTCTAAAGGCTGTGTATGGCCCCTCACCCCAAGTCCAAAGCCCGCTGCGCAGCTCAGATGGCAAAGTCCTCCTCAGCGACAAGATCTCCATCCTCAACCGATGGTCAGAACACTTCCAATCTCTTTTCAGTGCCAACCGCTCAGTCCAAGATTCCGCCCTGCTCCAGCTCCCTCAACAGCCCCTAAGGCTAGAGCTGGATGAGGTCCTCACCCAGGATGAGACATATAAGGCAATTGAACAACTGAAAAGTGGCAAAGCAGCAGGTATGGATGGAATCCCCCCCCAGAGTTCTGGAAGGCTGGCGGCAAAACTCTGCATGTCAAACTGCATGAGTTTTTCAAGCTTTGTTGGGACCAAGGAAAACTGCCTCAGGACCTTCGTGATGCCATCATCATCACCCTGTACAAAAACAAAGGCGAGAAATCAGACTGCTCAAACTACAGGGGAATCACACTGCTCTCCATTGCAGGCAAAATCTTCGCTAGGATTCTCCTAAATAGAATAATACCTAGTGTCGCCGAGAATATTCTCCCAGAATCACAGTGCGGCTTTCGCGCAAACAGAGGAACTACTGACATGGTCTTTGCCCTCAGACAGCTCCAAGAAAAGTGCAGAGAACAAAACAAAGGACTCTACATCACATATCACATCTAAACCTCAGAAATATTCCCAACCATTTCAGTTTTTTCTGTCTATTCATTCAGTCCATTTTAAGGATTTACCGATAAGATAATGATTTCACAAACATTTCCCAGGATCAAATATTCACTCTCTCAGAGCTATAATTATGAACCGTAACCCCTCTACAGCTAATCAGCTGTATTGGTTAAATGACTGGTACCAGAATTGATGGTTTGTGAAAAAAAAACATCTTCCAGGGCTGTCTCGTTCTATAGTTTGTTTCTCCAGTTCTATCATTTCTGTGGTCAGTGCATGGCCCAACAGATTCTTCCACAACTCGGGGAGAGGCGCTTGATGAGGTGGGTGAGTCTCACTGGATTTCTGTGTCCTTCCCAAGGAAAATATTTGGCAACATCTACCTCAGGTTCACCTTCTCCACATTGGGCAGTCATGAACCAGGAATGCCAATAATTTTCCACAAAGGCTTCGAAACTGTCTTGAAGTGTTCTGTCTGTCCCTCTCATGCCACAGATTGGAGTTGAGTGAGGGTTAGTAACAGTATCACCTTCCAATTCATCAAAACTAAATTATAAATTTCATTTGGACATGGACTACTTAGTCTCTCCTGTTTTTATTGCTTACATTCCAAATACAAATTAAAAGAGAGCAACAGCCACTTTCAATTGTAATTAATGTGAAATTCTGAGGTAAACAATGTTGTCACCCCAATCAAAGTTCAAAGTCTAGATTTATTGTAAGAATACAGACATGACATCACATACAACTTTGAGATTCCTTTTTTCTGTGGGCCAGGTAGAATTTCTTCTTATTGGTAACTGTAAATCAATGGTGTTTCTTTTTATTGACAAACTGCACCTGTGATTTGAAGGCTTATTTGCCCTATTATAATGGGTCCTAATGTCTCTCTCCCCCCCCTTTCCACCTCTAATTTTTTATCTAATTTTTCTTTCAACACATCAGCACATTCCACATTACACCTATTCTTTATATTAAGATTTTAAAAATGGTGGCGCTGCTGGAGCTGCTACAGACCTACGAAAAGTGGGGAGCAGAGATACATTGCTCCTCCACAGGGTTCTGCTGCCTAGTCCAACTACCAATGGCTCCGTACAGGCTTTACATGGCTTGTTAAAGGAGCCAACAGTGGTTAATTTTAGAATTCTGCAACCATGGGGCTGGGCCGAAGATGGCAGTGCCTGTGTTCAGCAGCAGACTGGAGGGGGTTGCAGACTCCAGGGAAGCAGAAGACTGGTGCACAGCACCCAAAAATGGGGAGAGCACACCATGCAGGCTGGTGCCTGGTCATACCAAGACTCAAACCAAGCTGTGGACTGCTGGAGACTGGGTCAAGGTTGGCTGGACTGGTACTAGTTATCGGAACCAGGACATGAGAAGGTGCCAAGAGTGCTGAAAGCTTTCTGATTGAGTCAGGGGTTTGGATCTGGAGTTCAGGTTGCTGATGGTTTTAACTGTTGTGTGTCTGCGGAGGAGCACTGGTGGCAAATCCATGGACATCTAGTGACTCTGGGGGCACTCTCTGTTGCTTTTCTTTCTCCGACTGTAAAAGGCTCCCAGTAATTTCTGCTGATGGTGAGATTCTGCTCTTACTGAAGACCAAAGCAAATTTTGTGTAATGTAACACCTTTTTTATTACATGACAATAAAGGAATCTTGAATATCTCCTGAATTTGCTTTAGGATTTGTCAGTAATTATGTTGCAGATCTTGTCTTTCCTGAAAGTGTAAACATTTCTCTATTTATATATTGCCAGGTTATGTAATTGTATAAAAGTTCTACAACGAGGTTGTACTTGATGGCTTTTTAAACCTGCTATCAATTGTAAGAATACTTTTGGAAATCTCTCTGGTGCCAATATGTGTGTTTTAGAATGTGGATGTCAGAATTGTGCAGTATGGTATTTAAAGTACTTGATTCTTGTAACTTAATAATTTCACTTATTGCTTAGGGTTGATAGCTTTAGTGAACCGGATTCAGGAGTGTGGTTCTATAACCAGCTTCCAAGAGAAAGCAAGAAACACACGGCTGTTATTTAAATTTTCTTTTTACCTGTAAGAAAATGGTGGAATGCTGCATCAGTAGGTGCTATTACTCTGCCTGGATAAACACAAAAAGAAAAGTCATGTAAATCATGATTTTACCTTGAAAGTTAAATATCTGCAGTACACAAATCAACTGTGTCTATGAATCATCTGTTATAAGTTGATGCTCATGGTTATATAACTCTCTTTTATGTCTCACTTAAGCTGCTTAAACTTTTCTGCTGTCTGACTGCTTTTCCAGCAGAGTTAATTAATTTCCATCACAGGGTTTACTTTGAAGTTCTGTTCACCTTGTTCCTTACCCATATCTTACATGGATATAAGTTGTTTAAGTTGCTAATAATGCTACTGAAGTCTTAACTGATTTACAACAGGAAACTATAATGAAAGACCTGAGATCATAGGCACAGATCTTGTTTCAACTATGTGGCGCAAGTTATTCCTCATGTTGTTTCTTGTAAAAGTCATTTGAGCCTTCAAACCCCACCTCCAGCACCATCAAAAGCATCTTATAACCTCTCTCTGTGATCTTTAGTTCCCAATACAAAGGAAAGCTCAATAATCTGCACCTCTAATGCAGCAATCATAAATGTTTGGTAATTACGTTTGATCAATAAGGGATAAGCATCTTACTTTCATTGGTTTTACTAAAGACAACAATATTTTATTAATGCTGAGTTGATTTTTTAAAAATGTTTTTTTTTGAAGATTTATTATATTTGTTCGGGCATAGCTCATCAACATTGTCTTGTACGATTTTTATTATTGTCTCTCAATTAAAAGTTTTGGAAAACCTGATTAAATTTCTTTTTCCTAAAAATATTTTTAATGAGTTTAGATGATTTTGTATGTAGGATTTATATGTTCATGTAACAAATCAACAAATTGTATCATGTACACATCACAAATCAAACATATAATGTAATGTAAATCAAAAACCTATTCTGAATTGTTTATTTATTTCTTTAAGACATCAAAGTCTATCAATATGGTAATTAACAGTTTATCCCTTTCTCATAATAAGACTATCCAACATAAACAAAGGGTGCATTCTATCCTAATTTTTTTTTTCCGAAACTTTATTTATTAATTTTAATATATGAAGAAAGTAAGTAATTCACGTACAGAAAAAATACAAAATAAAGTAATACAAGTACAAAGTAACATAGTTAATACAATTCCTTCTATCCTAATTGATGATATAATCCATAACTACCATATTAAATGCATATTAACTAATTATCTTAAAAAGATTAAAGAAAAAAAAAACAAAAATCCTGTCTAATCTAACCCCTCCCTCTAAACAAGTTTAACATAAAATTGTAAAGATATGGATCAAATAGTGACCTTCAAATGCTGGACAGAGAATCTCTGGAGGATCCAGACTTCTTAAATCTTCCAAATATGATAGTAATCTATGAATGGGCCTCACCCATTGAATTTAAAACATAAATACAATATTTAATTGAATATCTGTGTGCCAGTAACACACATCTGGAATTTCAGCCTGGTTTTACTACGTATAGATACACAGGCACACAAGGACTAATGGCTATGTGTGGTGTTTTTAAAGAGCAAGAAACAATCAGTTTGATATCATTTGCATGAAATTCTACTGCAATGAACAGTGTTAGCCTTGCGTCCTCACTGGGTCTGTTTCACATCCATTTTAGAATTTTCCTGGTGACTGCAAAGGTGGCTGTTTTCTAGCATCCTCATCACTTAGCATGCAACCAACTTTTCTTCCATCCATCCAACTCTTTTCCAATATTCTCAGATACCCTCCGATGATTTTTGGTCATATCCCTGCAATCCCCATCACCCAAAATAAGATCCCCAGTTGATAATCCTGATCATCTTTCTAAGACTTCCCCTCCCTCCCCAACATCCACCGTCATCTCCACAGCTGAAACAATCCTCTCCTCTCAATTATCTTGCATTTACCCATTACCAGTCCTTTGTTCATCTCCTTCCAAATAGTTTTAGAGACAGCACACAAAATGCTGGAGGAACTCAGTAAATCGGGCAGCAGCAATGGAAGGCAATTGATATCCAATTTTAATTTGGAAATACACCATGTATTTCCAGCCCACAACTCCACGCTGCCCATTACACCCATGTGATCAGTTAATCTACCAACCCCTATGTCTTTGGAACGTGGGAGGAAACCAGAGCTCACAGGGGAAATCCCAGGTCATGGTGCTGTAAAACCATTGTGTTAACGGTGATGCTAATTGTGTCTCCCCCATATTCTATTGCTTTCTGCTTGACCAGCTGAGTTCCTCCAGCATTTAGTGTGTGGCTCCAGTTTTCCAGCACCTATCTGAAGCCTCTCTTGTTTACCTCAGTTCTACTACAGACAGAGCTGTCTATAGTTTAAATATGGAAAGTGAGTGTATATAGACTGATGCCATCTTTCTGAACATAGAGGAAGATCAGCCTCTAACCTGACGATGTTTGGTTTGGTGAAATGGTTGCTGTGTAGATCATCCAGTTGTCTCATAGCTGTCGGCACCTGGATTTGATTCTGATCTCCAGTGCTATCACTTTGCAATTTAGACAGTTCCCTGTTTTCAGTTTCTCCCAGACTATCAGCTGGGGTCTACAGTAATTGACTGTACATTGCCATCAGCATGGGTGCTAGTGGAAGAATCAGTAGGGGGTGGGGGGGGGGTGGGAGGGCAGGGTTTGGGAGGTGTAAATAGGTGTGTGACAGAGTTAGAGCAAAGTAAGCAGGGTGGATGGCATTAATTGGTCAGCATGGATATGATTGGCCAAAAAAAAATTGAATCCCCTGTGTTGTTGGGAAATATAAAAGTCCAATTAGACTCAATACACAGCTGCAAAAAGAGTATTTTATTGATTTATTTTTTTGTCAATACTGTATTTAAACCATTTCCTGTCATCAAGCATCAAAATTAACATACTCATCAAACTCAGTAAACCACTAGTTTGTTGAAGTATTGTACAAGGTGATAGAAGTGTTGTGCATCTGCCGCAAACATCTCTCACTCAGCTACAGCTCTGTGCAAAAGAATTTCCTCTCCTTTGACTGTTAGCAGCACTTCATGTGACAATGTACATTTTCATTTTACAAAGCAATAAGCTGCTGTTTAGGGTAGCTCTTCCTTTCTACAGGGGAGCAGCAGTCGGACGCAGGGTGCAAGTCACAGAGAAAACACCCCCCCCCCGTTAAGAAGGAGAAGCAGAGGAGATGTCCCTAAGGATGGTGACTACTGTGGCTGAAGGACACACATAGGCTGAGTGCTGCTGGCGACTTGAGGTCAAAGGACTTACATCAGGTTGCCAGTGGCTGGAGACTGGTTCATGAGAACCGGGTTTCAGAACCGGGAGTCGATAGGGTGCTGAGGGCAAAGAGGGCTTCCGAAGGGCCTTGGGCACTGAAGGCTTCCTCATCGTGTCGGAGGTTTGGATCTGGGCTCGGGCTGCCAATGGTTTGAACTGAACTGGAGTCTTGTGTGGCTGCAGAGGTTGTGAGAATGTAGGAGGGTGAATCCACGGACATTCGATGGCTCTGGGGCAGGGGGGCGTGGTGAGTGGGCGGACTCCCTTTTGTCTCTCTTTCTCCGAATGTAAGGGGCACCTGGCAATAATGGGAAATCTTTGCCTTGTGGCAAACTAAAGGAAATATTGTGTAATATTACATTTCTGGATGATGGAAATGTCTGCCTTCTGTAGAATTATTGTTGAACATTATGGGCATTCTAGATATTTGTTGGTGAAAATAACTTTGCTAACTTCTATCTTTTGAAGCTCTGCAAGCCTTGACTGGCTTCCAGGACCTGCAGCTCGAGTACCCCTTATGTCAGTGGGTTCCTTTGGTTGTGAGGACTGTAGATAAGGATTTGAAAATGTTATTTCAATGTTATGATAAATTTTAAAATGATCTTGCTGCAGAAATTATGGAAGAAATATTTTGCCAAGATATTGTTTTGATAAAAAGTGATTTTATTGGAAACCTAACAAGCCAGGCATTGATTGAAGCAAAGAAAAACAAAGAGAAAGCAAGGGTGAACTTGAATTTGCCTCTCAATTTAATTCTCCATCTCTTTCCCTCACTGATGTCTGTGTCTTTGGCCTCCTATAATATTCTAACAACATCCCATATAGGTTCTCAAAACAGCATCTCACCTTCTGACCCGAGTTAAAAAGGAATGTCTGCAGACACTGGAGACTGGGGTCAAGTGCAGTGCACAAACATGCTGGAGAAACTCAGCAGGGCATGCAACATCCATAAGAAACAAGTAAAGGGTCATCAATGTTTCAGGGCCGGGCTCTTCATCAGATATACGATGAAGGGCCCAGGTCTGAAACTTTAGTTACACTTTCTTTCCTGTGGATGCTGTGTGACCTATTGAGTTTCTCCAGTACATTTGCGTATTGCATGTCACCTTCTTGAAAGGGGCATGATGCAACTTTTAGGAATTAATAAACATTGATGTTTTCCTATAACTAGCCCTTCCTATTTGTGGCTGAGCTACTCAGCTATGATGTAAGGTCATCTGTTTCTCTGTCTCTCTGCCTGATCAGTTGGGCAGTTCCATCACTTTAGCAGCAGACTTTCAGCAACTGCTATTTTCTGCATATCACCATTCCTGCACATCTTTTGTTTCTTTTTTTCTCCCTGATTGCCTGCAGCATTTTTTCCTGAGAACCTTGTTCCTCATTCTTTCACAGACATTCTTTATTCTTTCCCCTTCTCGCTTCGCTCTCTGGTCCTTGAGACATGCTTTTCCAGTTCTGATGTGCGTCAGTGGCCTAGGATATTGACACTTTTTCTCTCCAGAGATTCGTTTGATCCGCTGACTGTTTCTAGCAGTTATTGTTTTTGTGTAAGCTCTGTGCCTGAGGTAGGGTGGAAGGGGAAAAGAGCTAAACAAGTGAAGAAATCATCAAGTAAAGAATAAATCACAAGCGCTACATAGATATAATTTGAGTTGTGCAGCACTTTGGGCCCATCATGTCCATGCTGAACCTTTTGTCCATTTACATTTATCCCATTTGCCCAGATTAGGTCCATACATACTTTAACTATCTCAAACGTAGTGATTCTAACTCCAGCAGCTCCTTCAGCACCATGTTCCAGATATCAACCACTCTTTGCCCCTCAGATCCCCTTTAAAGTTCTGCTCTCACACCGTAAACCAATGCCCTCTTGTTTTTGACACCAGCGCCATGGGAACAAGATTTTGACTGTCCTTCCTTTCTGGGTCTCTCGTAATCTTTCATACTTATCTCAGGACACCACTCAGCATGCTGTCGTTTAGAGAAAACAAGTCTAGCCCATCCAATCATTCTGAGGTCCACTAATCCAGGAAACATTGTAGTAAATCTCTTAAGGAGATGATTTGACAGAATTTCACTCTCCAAATAAAAAAAACACCAAAAAATGTGCCATAGTGTTGTCCTACTTTGATTATGCGAGTAGATGTCAAATTAACCATTGACAAAAGCAAAATCCTTGAAACGTCAGATAGGTGAATGAAGGTCTAAAAATGAAAGATGGATTAATGTTGCTTCTTTATCTGATTTGAATAAGAAGCGCCTGTAACCGTAGCACAAACCTTACTCTCTGACTTAGGAACTGCTGTGCACTTAAAGTTTGTATCAGATGACAGAACAGCTGATTGAATTGAATTTTCTAGCAGTCAGAAAATAGGCCTTTGCATTAAATAGAAGGGAAAAAATGATCTACAGAACTTTGTCAGCAATGATATAAATAGGCAATTTAGCAAATGCAAATAACACATATTCCAGTAATGTAAAAAAAAATGTGAATCGGGGCTGACACCTTCTAAATCAATTTGATCAACTTTTAAGCAAGCAAAGATAATAGGACAAGAAATCAGATCAAGTGTAAAGATATGCAAAATTACAACAAAAGGGGATCTGAGGGGCAAAGAGTGGTTGATATCTGGAAAGTTTATAGAAGTATGGATCTTAATAGACAATAAACCAGTGGTTAAGGTAGATCATTAAAAATCATAGCAATAAGTTCAGAACAGTTTATCAGAGATAATAATGGGTCTAAATTGAATGGCTCAAACCAGGTGTAAGGATCACCAACATTGTACTCATTTGTACTGACATGGATCATGTATAAATGTAATGTAATTAAAATAGTGAGTGGCTTATCACCTCAGCAGTGGGCCCAATCTCAATAAGAGCTCAGACTGGATAAAGGTAATCTATTTAAAGCCAGGCTGCACTTCATGACGAGGAGGTGCTTTGTGGTTTCAAGAAGTTGTGGAGTGAATGGGAACATAATTGTGTCTGTCAAATGGATGGGAGAGAGAAAGCATCAGAAGTTGACAATGCTGCCATGCTGGGAAAGGTACAAAATGGGAAAAATCTGCAGGAAACCCTCCAGGTGCACACAGTGAAGGTGATAGGAGAGAGTCGAGGAGATCACTGAGAGGACTCAATAATCTACACCCCAGATGCAGTGCATCAGACGTTCAATGAGCTCACAGAAACAAGGTCATTGTGCCAGATCCTACCAGCTGCATGAAAAGACAAATGATTATTCAAACTGCATGCCATCATTTATCTATCAATAATTTTTTTTATCACTCAAAGGTAAAACCCAATATATCTAAGTTCGTCTTACCTTCACACATTTAATACTACAGAAAAGCTCACATCCATGTCTTGCAGTTCACAGACACTGGTACTCACTCTTTTAGAAGGTATCACCAGGTGGTGTGATTCCCACTGGCAAGCTTCCCATGGGAGACATACACAGTTGAATCAGTGTCTGCACAGAGGAGGTGATGCTCACGATCTGACAGTGCTAAGATCATAGGCAAAGAGTGAACGGGCCATGCATTCAAAGCTTTTTACATCCTCCTCCTCTCCTGCAGTAAATCTACAGTTTGCAAGTGGTATGGCTATGTACCTCTCGCTTCACTCCCCTTCTCTCACCACAGCCAGAGTCTCCTTTTAGATATACAAACATGATAGCCTGACTGTGCAGACATAAATGCCCAAAGTTAAAGCCTCAATATCACTTAATTCAACACTCGCTAGGGCTGTGGATAATATCCATCATCCTGCTAACTTCAGGCAGAAGGTACAGAAGCTGAAGTCCAGCACCTCTGAGTTCAAGAACAG
Source organism: Narcine bancroftii (assembly GCF_036971445.1). NCBI lineage: Eukaryota > Metazoa > Chordata > Chondrichthyes > Torpediniformes > Narcinidae > Narcine > Narcine bancroftii. Next base: position 31,064,791 of record NC_091474.1, read on the forward strand.
TTTTTATCCAGCAGTTATCCGACTCTTGAACCTTCCTGTACTACCTAACCATAACCATAATCCTGTCTAACAACATCAACAAAATCCATTTATGCTAGTGAAATTACACTTTTTTGAACACTAATTGCAACAATAGATATCTACCTATCCTTTTATATGTATATTCTCTTCTCTGTTTAAGCATATCTTGGTAATTTAATGTATTCAATTGCATTTGGTGTATCTAACATACTTGTTTGACTGTAGCAAGTACATCTGCATATTGTGCCTATGAATATAAAAATAAATGTTTATACACATTACAGAGACTAGCTTAGAGTCAGGATCTGCACATAGCTGGCATGAGTGTCCAGTATCCAGGGCATTGGGAATTGAAAGTGATTACGCCTCAGTAAAACATTTAGTGCATGGCTTGGGTCTCAGTGAAATACTTAGCGCATGGCGCATACATCAGTGAAACACTTAAGAGCATGGGCAACCTGCACAAGAGAGACATCAAGGAATCCGACGGAATCCTCATGCAGGATTTTATGTGGAACTCAGAGCCCAACCTATGCAGTATGGGTGTAGTGAATATCTGTATGAATGGGATTGCGGATCCGGATTCCAGCCATAATGCTGGATGACTAATATCTCAGCTTCCTCCATGGCTATAGCTACAATACCAATATTTACACTGGCAATATGTCCTTCCACAGTCTACTAGGATTTGCAGAGCTAATACCAGCCAGTATGGTGCATCATCTTGGGAAGCAGAGTGGGGCAGTGATTGTACACATATTCCTGTTGAGTCATCCAGCAACTTCTTGACCATTGTGATGTACATAAATTTTCTGCCACCACAAAACCATGTGATCTCCTGGAAGAGGTGATATATCAAGACCAAGTAAGGAGCTCATCTGGAAAGTTCCTCTCAAACTCCCTGAGGTGATTGCTCCCTGCTGGTTTTGATACCGAGGAGCTGGAGGGCGGGACAGGCAGAATCCATTTGTGTTGAGACCTGTGAGTTCTTCGTTGTTAGCTTCTCGTTGTTAGCTCAAGATTCCAGCATCTGCAGTTATTGCGTTTCTGCGATGAATCATGCATCTTAAATATTTCATTCTCCTGCCTATTCACAACAGGCCCTAACCTTTCTTAAAGAAAATACTCTTCTTAAGACCTCAGGGAGCTCCACAGAAGTTCACAGATAGTGAAATACCTTTCGCCTCGATTCACTGTTATAGCTGAGCTATAGAATGCCTCTTCCGTGATGGAACTCAGAAAATCAGAGATGTTTCCATCTGTATCAGTTGTGGATCTGTGATATTGGCTTAGCTTGTTTCTTTTATTTTTCCCTTTTTCCTCGGGAATAGAAGATTTGCCCAACCTAATTAGCCTTTCTGCTCTATATTTTTCAAATCCCTCATTCTTTTGACTCTGCTCTCGCTCTCAACTGTTTCCATTCACACACTGACCAGATGGCCTTGCATATACCTTATCCCCAGAGTCACCGCGGTTGCACCCGATCAGGGACAGCCCCCTCCCCCACCCATCCTCAGTTCTGAAGGAGGGTCTTTGACCTGAAGCGTTAATTCTGGTTCTCTTTGCACAGATGAATCTGCTGAGTATTTCCAGCATTTTCTGGGGTTATTTTTCCCCCTTCAGCTTATTGTGTCTACTTTGGAAGCCTGTTTTACATCTTCAATGTGACCAGAATCATATCCTGGTATCTAACTGGGATCTATTCTTTCTGATGCCCTCCCCCACCTGTCAAATGACTGCACTGTGTATAGGCCAGTGAAGATGATAACTTAACTCAACAGTCCCTCCATCCAAATGACTACATCCAGTCTACTCCCATGATCATTGTACTGTACATGCTTAAGTGCACATAGGCTAAGAGAGGCAACAGGGCCTGTCCCCGTCTCAACCACAGCAGATATCATGGGCATTCTGCAAAAGCCGAGATAAACTTGGTAACTCGCACATGTTGTGCAGCCCCATTCATTTAAATTGGGCCATGTATTCTCACTCAAGTGTTAAGTGCTGGCAAGTAGTTTTATATTTTTGTACTTAAATCATGAAAATTAACTTTTAAATTAATTTACATAGTTGACTATTATTCTGAATACACATAATAGAGATTTTATTGATATTTTAGTTTTCAAATTGATTTGAAATTGACAGTTTCTGAATCATAATTTTAAAAAAATACACAGAGAAATAAGACTCCACACTTGCAAAAATTAATCTGAGTGCCAGGAAGGTTGGCTGGTAGAAATTCTAAACAATTATGTTATTGAAGATATACAGAGATTGAAATTGATCGAACTGTGGCAAATTCACTTCTTCCATTCAAACTCAGGAATTTCACTTCAGTGATTTCTCGGTGAAGAAGCAGACAGCAGGATGCAATTTCTGCAAAGCCAACAACAGAGTGGCGTTTTTTTCAATATCCAAATTTAAGCATATGTCTTTTTATAGTTGCCGCAGTATTTGTCTACAAGAAACTGAATGTCGTTAGCCTTGCTGTTCTTTTGAAGGCAATTATCTACCCAATGCGATTCCTTGTTAGAATTATCAGTTGTGGTTGAAAATGGCGAGGTTATAAGCTGTACATTATAAAGAATGGAAATCAGAAGATTCTTTTTATTTTGACAGTAAATTCATACCCATTGTGCAGCAGATTTATTTGTATTATAAGTTGCTAGGACGCAAACTTTCTTTGGAGGAATGTGGATGTCCCTAAAATGGTCTCTTCTGTTTAAGAGGTTATAGGTCAAATTCCAAATTATTTCTTCAAGAATAAGGCCTATTAATGGTAACAAACAAAGGCACTCATAGTACTGCAGAGCAGCCTTATTTTCTTTTATTAATTGATTTGAACTGTGCTCATCCCCTCCAGTCCAATAAAATAGACTAGTGAGTTATGTAGAATATAGGCAAATTGCTTGCATTGAATTTCTGGTAAATTGTTCCAGGTTTTAGCTGAATTGTCCAAACAAACTCTGACTATTTTCAGACCACAGTTAAACTAATAAATGAGCTGCTTCCTTGCATGTTTATTATTTGGTGTGTTGTTTCACACAATATTTTTTAATGTTTTGAGCAATAGCATTTCTGGTTCTCTTACTTAATGATTGCAATGGATTATATCTGAAAGAAACTCAAGTTTATACCAGGTATTTGTGGACATATTCAAATTAAGAATTCATTCAAGATTCAATTTATTGTCATAATAATATGACATGTGACATGGCCAATCCATACATATCAGTAAGACCCTGCTGTCAGATTATTTACAAGATCTCTGTTCATGTATTTATTTGCAGTAGGTGTTGAACAGGACCCTGAGACGCTCACATCCCAGAAGACAATGGAGATGAGCTCCAGTATTAATGCAGAGGAAAAAGAACTGGAGAAATCTGACAAGGCTGGTTTGAAATCTAGATTTTCTTTCTCTTTTACTCGATCGGTACCAGGGCGTACCGATGACTCTTCCACAGAGCCAAAATCAGAATCAGCTAAGCTCCCGACCAATCGAAAGACCTTCTCAGTGAACACAGCATCCATTGATAAAGTGAATCTTCAACAATCGTCCTCACACAAGGGAGGTTCGACTCAAAAGGAACAGCACCCCTCCACTGAATCGTTCAATGGCACGGAACTTGCTGTAAAAGAAACAGAGCAACTAAAACAAAAAGAAGTAAGCTTTTTTGACAAACTTTTCAAACAGAGCGATAAAAGCGAAACCCAGAATGGACACAAGGGAGATGTGAAGACTGGTGAAAGTCAGGACCTAACTGCAGTCGATAAGGAAGCTACCAAACGCAGCCACAGACTGGATAAGGTGCATCAGTACTTGGTGAGTACAATCTGTTTTCCTTGGGTTAATTGAGTTTCCCCAACAGTGAATGAGCAAACTCTAAAATTGCTTCAATGTTGGTTTGTTTCCAGTCATATTTTTTTTAAAGTTTGTACCATTAAAATGATGTACAGATCCTGCTAACTTTTAAATATTTGCTTTTCACACTTGAATCATTCACTATATTTTCAGCATATCGGGATATTTAAATTCTGTATTGTTAGTTATATCTGATGTCCAGATCAACAGATTGCACTCAGATTGGCACAAAAGCTGCGGGAGACCCAGTGCCAGCCTTGCCAGTTGCCCCGTTCCCTAGTGCCGTAAGCCAGCACCTTGTGTGTATCTTTCTCACCGTGGACTGTTTGCTCTGCCAGGTCATCGTTCCCTGAATCCTTGGAGAAGATGACCAGGCTTGAAATACCACAAGACCAAAAAAGAGGAAACCTCCACCACAAGCAATAGGCCTGCACAAGTCCATTTTTATTCATCGCTGACACCGTTGATTCATTAAAACATACTGTGGCCGATATCATGGTTAAGCCAGAAATATCTTTTGCATCCATTCATGCAGCTTCTAAAAATATCCTCTTCAGGTTTTGATATTGCATAGTTGTACACCTGAGTTGAAGAAGGATGTAACCAACCATTAGTTGTATGCTTCCATTCGACATTACAAGTAACCAAAACATTCATAAATACTTTCTGGTCATTTTCCCTTCCCACCTCCACCACAGCTTGAAAATAATCATAAAGCACTGAAGTAAGGCCCTTCAGCCCACCATGATTGAATGGACCATCAGCTACCCATCTACATTCATTCTGTTTACCACCACTTGATATGTAACCTCCTATGCCTTGGTAATTCAAGTGGTTATCCACTGATAGTATCTGCCCCATCACCTTCTAGTGAGTTGCTTCCATGTTACAATTACCATTGGGGTGGAAAAAAAGTCTTCACCAGATCTCCTTTAACTAGATAGAGAAAGAAAGACAGACAGACCAAATGCAGCAGTAAAAATGTATAATGACCACGAGGAACTTAAAACTAATAAATATCACAGAAGAGAGTATTTGAGTAATTGTGGTAATGGACAGCCTCTCAGGCTTCCAAAAGAGATGATTGCAGAGGTAATGCTTGATCTTCCAAAGATCCATGAGTTCTGAAACAGTTCTACATCATAAATGTAATAAATTTATTTAAGGTAAGAGAAAAATAAGAAACCATAGACCAGCTGTCCTGACATCCGTTGTCCCCAGGATGTAATCCCTCCATGGGTATGTGGAAACATGTTTCTTGTTCTTAAAACTCCAGATGTTTTTTTAAGGATGAAACTGGAGGGGTAGATAAGGAATTCAGATAGGGACAGTATGGAGTGGATTTTCAAATATCATTTGATAAAGTGCCACATAAAAAAAGATTATTGAATAAATTTAGTGCCTTGGTGCCTCAGGATAATAAATACATTCTGAGGATTGGTTGATGGGTAGAAAACAGAATTAGAGTAAATGGATCGCCCTCTGAGTACGGTTACTGAAGGGATGCCATAGACTGATATGGATGTCGTTCAATAACACTGGAGCTTTTGGAGGATCTGAAGAGAGGAAGAAGAATCAGGGGACGAGGTACAATGGGATTTTTTAAAAGGTTCAATCACTCCTAGACTGGTGGTTAGACCGCTCGGGTTGAAAATTATTATTCAGGTGGAAAGCAACAAGCAATAGTTTTCAGGTTTGAAAGCCTGTCACGTGGCAATTCTGCAGGAATTGGTGTCTGGGTTTCAGTTTTTCAAAATCTATACCAACCATTTCACTGAAAGACCTTCTATAGCCAGATCTATCGATAGGTTTTTGAATTCCAAGCATAAAGTAGAATGGCTGCAAGGGACATGGACAGGATAACTGAATGCGTGCAAATGTTACAATGAGGGAAAAGTATGTTGTTCACTTTAATATATATATCAGGAATCTAATTTCTTGATAAATTGGAAGAGATTTGGTAGCATTGACCTTGTAAGGATCTGAATGTGCTTGTACACAGAATGCCAATACACAGGTACAGCAAGCAATTAAAAGAGCAAGTTGTAGGTTAGCTAGTATTATAAGAAGGTTTGAATACAGGAGTAAGAAAGTCTTGTCAATTAAGAAAGGCCTCAGTCAGATTGTGTACGTTTTGGTCTAATTAACTAAGAAAGGACTTATTTCCACATAGGGAGTGCAGCATGGACTCATTGGATTGGTTCCAGTGATGGCAAGTTTGTTGCATGATGAAAAATTGGAAATCAAAGGTTTCTGGAGTTAGCGCCCAGAAAGTGGAAATGAGAAAATAGAAATCTTTTAAAAAATTTATTAACAGTAGAAGCCAATTGGAGCCTATGCCGCCAAGTTACACCAATTAACCTACAACCCTGTATGCTTTGAATGGTGGGATGAAACTGGAGAACCCAGAGAAAACCTATACAGGTCACGGGGGGAACGTACAAACTCCTTAGAGACAGCACGCAGCTCACAAGCTCTGTAATAGCGTTGCACTAATTGCTGCATTAATCGTAACACATCACATTTGTTGATAGTAGAACAAAACCTTTCATTTAGGCCAGGGTTCCCAACCTGGGGTACATGTACCCCCAGTGGTACATTTGCACTTTTTAGGGGGTACATTGGGTCTGAGAGAATAACCACTACTGTACAAAACATGGTGCAGTCAGATTGCACAATGTTGTGGAGTTTTTATCCTTAATTTTTAGGGGTACACAGGAACCTATAAAAATACCCAAGGGGTACAGAGGAACAAAAAGGTTGGGGACCCTTGATTTAGGCTATACACTTGAATTGAAGGTATGTGGTATTCCCGTTCCATGCTAAAGGCAACTTAATAGTTCCATTATTTCAGAAAAGATTATCACAGTGGGGCCTCCAGTTATAATCTGCTCTGTGTTATTGTTCCAGTTTTCTCAAATTCTCACATCACACCCTCCCCCTTCATCCTCCCCTCTCCTGGCTCCATCTCCCTTTATTTTCTTTTCTTTGCCCAATTCCAGCTATCACAAACCTTCCATCACCTCCTGATTCCAACCCTCCACCCCCACCACCTTGCTCCATCTAGCTGTCATCTTTCTCCTCTTCTTGGACCATATCTCCTACTGGCACCTTTTTTCCCACTCCTCCTTTCCTCTTTGTACTGGAAATCTTCCTGCTCCATTCTCAATCCTGTTGCAGGGTCTTGACCAGAAATGTTGACAATTCTTTGACCCAGAGTTGGCCTTCCACAGAAATTACTCTTGTAGAATAGGTGGAGTAAAATTGGATCTTATTTCAAATGGAAGAAAACAACTTTTCCAATGTGAACTTTTTACTGACGATTTCAAAATCAGAATCAAAATTTATTGTCATGAAGAAGTCATGAAATTGGGTGTTTTGTAGCAGCGTCATAATGTAAACATTCATATTATAACCATCTTACAAGGTTAATATATTAAAAAAATAACAGTGCATGAAAAGTAAGGCAGTGTCTTTGGTTCATTGATTATTCAGGAAACTGATGGCAGCGGGGAAGACACTGTCCTTGTGCCGCTGAGTGCTCATCTTTAGACTCTCGTACCTTTTTTCCCGATGGCAGCAGAGTGAAGAGGTTGTGGCCTGGGTGGCGGGGATCTCTGAGGATAGAAGCTGCTTTTTTAAGACACCACCTCATGTAGATGTCCTCGATGGAGTGAAGTCTGGTGCCTGTAATGTCACAGGCCGAGTTGACAACCCTCTGGAATTTATTCTTGTCCTGAAATTTGGCAACTCCATACCAGGAAGTGATGCATCCAGCCAGCTTGCTCTCCACAGTACACCAGTAGAAGTTTAGGAGAGACTTCGATGACATACTGAATCTCCTCAGATACCTCACAAAGTATAGCTGCTGGTGAGCTTCCTTTATGACTTCTGAGCCAAACCAAGCCACTGTGGTCATTTGACCAGGAAGCCAGTTATAAATTAGTCAGGCATCCAATGGCATCATATCATACTAAGTACAGGAATAGGCTTTTAGTGGTAACCTTAAATATGTTCACCTTAGAGGTTGAAATGCCTTGACCAATGAAGATAACCATGTAAACCATGTAAACCACTTTTATGGAAACATGCATTCCCTCCTTGCTCCCTGTGCAATCAAACATTCACCCCATCACCTCACCACCACCATTACCAAATCACTTGTGTGACAGCCAAGCCCTGCTGAGTGACCCTAACATTCACCAACCGCAATAAGGGCAAATGGAATTAGTGTAGATGGCCAATAAGATCAGCCATGGAATATGCTCAGAGATGAAAATGCATCAACTAGGAAAAGAATGGAGGTCGGGCTGTAGAGTTTGCAGCCTCAATCCAACTAGGGTTTCCAGGATAGGACAAGGGCTTTAGAGAGTCAGGTGCCTGGAGATTCAGAAGTGCTGAAATATCACACACTCTGAGAGTCATGAAATTATTGAGTGGTGGGGGTGGCGGATGTGGGCTGAAAGAAGATAAGCAAATATTCTGTATTGATTATGAAAATACAGTTGGTCTGGGAATGGTTTAACTCAAGCCTGCCGTCCAAGATCACTAATAATGCTCCATTAAGGTGCTGCACAGGGAATGATGGTTGCTTGTGTGTGGCTCATATGGAAATGACCTTAATTGTGCAAAGGGGGGGTTGTGTCAGGAAGCACTCAGTCAATCTTCTCGAGAAAAGCAAAACGTGCCAGAAATGGTTGATATTGGTTAAGTAAACGGAAATAAAAGAGAAAGCTTTACACGTTAGAAAGCTGAAAGAATCATAGAAAATGGTCAGATCACACAGCAGGAGTGGCGTCATCTGTGGAGAGAGAGAAACCAAATTTCTTGTTTTAAGCCAAAGGCCCCTTCATTAGAATGAGTTAATTTTGATTTGCTGAAATGCTTAGCGTGATGCATTACAGTTCTGCCCAGAAATTGCAACCAAATTAGCACAGTCAAGTGCTGCTACAGTAGATGTTAGTGGGATGTGCTTGCCAATTCAATTCAAGAGTGTTCTATAATTTCTGCAGTTTCAAGTGAGTTATAATTTGCTTCCTGGAATTGTAATTGAATTAAAGAATGGAAGGAAGAGGAATAACTGCATTTAAAGTTTCTTCTATGATTTATGTAGGCTGCTGGATGCTGTAAAGTTCAACACAGTTGAAATATTGATCCTGAAGTAAACAAATGTAGCAACTCATTTGCATGACATGCTTTTGATCTGATTGACTGAAGAATAGTTGGCCAGACATGAGGAATACGCCCTTTGTTTTATGATGGGTCTTGTATTCTTTGATATCCACCTAAACAAGGAAACTATTTAATATCTCATCTGAAAACAGATACTTCCCTCCCCATCAATGCAGCAGCCTGCCGGTATGTGTTCAAGTCATGGCTTGAAGGTTGAAAACACATTGTACTGATTTAAGATATTTAGAAAACATAACAAAAGAGTATTGTATCTTGGCATCTCACCAAAGTTTCAGAAAATAATGCCCATGTTATTAGAACATAGAACAATACAGCAGAGTACAGGCCCTTCAGCTCACGATGTTGTGCCAACCTAGATAAACCTACTCCACAACAATCTAATTTAATACACAGAAGTGCTGGAGAAACTCAGCAGATCATGCAGTGTTCCTTATGTAGCAAAGATATATAACCAAAGTTTCAGGCCTGAGCCCTTCATCAAGGCCTGTGCAAAAAGCAGACAGGGGTCTGAATAAAATGGTGTAGAGAGGGGCAGGGGGAGGAGCACAAGCCAACAGGCAAGAGGTTGTAGGTGGATATGCGTGATTAAAAAAAAGCTGGGAAATGATAGAGGAAGGGAATAACTCTGAATAGAGAAAAAAAAGGGTCGGGGAGATGGAGGAAAGGAGACAAGGGAGTGGGAAGAGAGGAAGACAGGAGGGGCCTAACAGGTGTCCTTAGTTTGGCAGTGCATGAGGCATTAGTGTGGAATAGGGTTTGAAATTATGAAGGTTGGCCATTGGGTGGTCCCAATGGCCAGCAGACCGAGTGAAGGTGCTCAATGAAGTGATCTCTCAGATTGCATCCAGTCTCTCTGATGTAAAGGAGATCACAAGTCCAGATGGAGTAGATGACCCCTGCAGGTTCATAAGTGAAGTGTTGCGTCACTTGGAAAGATTGTTTGGGGCCCCAAATGGTGGTGAGGTTTGAGTGCAAGCATTAGCTGCGGACACAAGGGTAGGTATTTCTCCGTGGATTGTCATCTTGTTGCGGTGGAGAAACTTGTGAGGTCTTCTGATCCCAAGAGTGATGCCGTTTGGAGTGATTTTCCTGGTGGGGTCACCCATGGCAGTAAGGTCGAGGGTGAGGCCTTGACAAAGAAACAATTGTTAACAGTGGAATAAGCGGATGAAGTTACTCTGAACTCGATGGATGTGAAAGCAGCAACAAATCCATCAGCTCCAATCGTCATGGTTTTCATTGCCATTGGAACTAGTTGGTTGATTTGTGAAGTATTGTGTGCTTCTTGGAGGGCAACATCAAGTACACGTTAAACAAATACACGCACAGGCTTCTTCGCTCTGTGGATCAACCCGAGGGATAGCCACGAGGTACCAAGGGAGCAATTAATGGGAAGGGATGAGTGGATAAGGGAGTCAAGGAGAGATCAGTCCCTGTGGAAAGTGTAGAGTGGAGGAGAGGGGAAGAAGTGTCTCGTGGTGGGTTCACATTGTAGGTGATGGAAATTGTGGAGGATAATATGTTGGATGTGGAGGCTGGGGATGGTAGGTGAGGACAAGGGGAATCTTTAGGCCCTTTCAAACTGCCATGTAAAATGGGGTTAACAGGGCAATTTGCACTAATCAACTCAGTCAGAACCCAACTGGGTCCCTGACCTACCTCAGAGGTGGTCAGGGAATCCAGTAAAACTTATCTGGGCATCCTGTTCTGGCGATTTGAAAGCGGAAATTGCCGACCTGGTTACTCTGGTGACGTCAGCGCTTGCATGCTGGCATCACAGGGAAACCCCTGGCTGAGGTGCCGCTGCCGCTGAGGGAGAGAGAGGGGGGGCCATGATTGGGGGGAGAGAAGTCACTGCCGCAGGAGAGAGAGGTCGCAGCCACGGTGGGAGAGGTCGCTTCTGTGAGAGGGAGATGGTGGGGGTGGCGATTGACGGGGAGGGTGACTGACTGGGGGGGGTGTGGCAATTGACAATGGGGGCTGCAATTGACGGCAGGGGTAGAAACTGATGGCCGGTGGGAGGGGGAGACTGACTGCCAATAGATCCCATTACCGTGTCATCGCAGGGATGAGATCTCCTGGGTTGGTGATTTAATGAGTCCAACCCCCTGCCCTGTAATCACACTCGGGTCCCAGGAGGGCTACCCAGGTGCTACAATTTGAAAGGGGCTCTTGTCTTATGTTAGATAGGCGTGGATGCAAGAAAAATAGAGGTTATGGGCATGAGATTGGGAAGGATTAGATTGCTGTGGAATCAAACAAGAGGATGCACAGGAATAATGATTGTAACTTAATGCACAAAAGCAATGGAGAAACTCAGCTGGTCATGCAGTGTTCTTTATGTAGCAAAGATATATAATCAATGTATCGGGCCTGAGCCCTTCATCAAAGTATGAGCAAAAAGCAGGTGAATAAAATCATGGGGGAAGATGCAGGGGGCAGAGCACATGCCTGCAGGCAAAAATTTATCTGTCAGTTGGAGAAATAATAGCTAATATTCTATCTGGGCACTCTCCAATCAGATGGCATTAACATCAACTTCTCCATTTTCCATTAGGCCCCACCCCACCTCTCTCTCTCTCTCTCTCTCTCTCTCTCTCTCTCTCTCTCTCTCTTTCTCCCTATCTCTCTGTCTGCCTGCAGTTCCCCACCCTCTTCCCACTCCATTCAGAGTTGCCCTCTCCCACGATCCCCTTAATTTTTTTTCTCTCCCCCTCCCACACTTATCCACCTATGACTTCATGCCTGTTGGTCTGTGCTCCTCCGCCTGCCCCTTTTCCCCTCTTCTCTCCTCTCCCTCTCTTTTTATTAAGGCACCTGCCTGCTGCTTGCTCATACCTTGATGAAGGGCTCAGGCCCGAAATGCTGGTTACCCTTTGCTTCCAGTGGATGCTGCATAACCTGGTGTGTTTCTCCAGCACTTTAGTGCATTTTACTACAGCTGCAGCATCTGCAAACTTTCTTGTTGAATGCCTATTGAAGATTCTTTTCAATGTCCCTACTATACCAGCCTCCACCACCAACACCAACAATGTATTCCAGAAATCCACCACTCTTTGTGTAAAAAAAAATGTACATCTGACATCTTAGCTTTTCTCCCCTCACCTTAAACAGATGCTCTCTGGTATATGCTATTGTCATCGAGGGAAGAGGGATCCTGGTGGTCCACCTTATCTAGCCCCTCATATATACCTATATTAGAATAATATTCATGGAGGAAAAGATAAACGCTTAAATTGGCAAACTCAAAATGTGAAATTTAAGATGCCACCTCAAAAATCAGACTTTAAATTCTGTGAAACCAAGCAAAGACAGGACGATTATTTTGTGGAGCATCTGCCCTCTGTCCACAGTGGCCATCTTGATCTTTTGCTTGAACATCAGTTTAACTCTCCTTCTCACTTCCACACTGTTCTTCACTGCTCCAGAAGAGACCAAACACTAATTGGCAGACCAACATCTCACATTCCATTTGGGTAGATATAAACATTGGATTTTCCCAATTGCACGTTTCCCCTAGCCCCAGTGCTCTCCTCCCACATAGACTCACCTGTTTACTAATTTTTATGTTTTTTTATTCATCCATCCTATGCCGTCTCCCCAGATTTTTCGATGTGCCCATCACTCTTTCCCATCTTCTTCCACTTATTACCTTCCACCAGCCTCTACCACACACACACACACACACACACACACACACACACCCTATGCATTGGTAATTTCTCTCTCAGTCCTGATGCAAAGTCTTGACCTAAATCATCAACTTGGACCTTTTGCCACCACAGATGTTGATCACTGAGTTATTGCAGTGTTTTATTTTTTTGTTCCAGATGCCAGCATCTCTAGACATTCAGTGTAGTTTGATGACCTATCATTGGAATTGAAATTGTTCTATCAAATAACTATTTGTCTTGACCAGCCTTGTTCATGGTGGGACATACAGCAGTTAGTTCTGTGATATAGTTCTATTAGTAATGTCTTGAAGATTAAGTTTGCAGCTTTGCATTGCTCAGCCCTTAATCAATCTACTCTGGAGCTCCATTGTAATAAGTAAGACCCCATTAAAATGGACAACCAGGTCTAATTTAAACTGAGGGAGCGAATTCTGCAGCTGTCACCCTTTGCTTTGAGATATGAAGTAAACTGATAGTATTTCAGACAACTGGACCAAGAGCTAATTGCTTGCGTTTGTACAGCTAATGATCAGCAAGGATATTTGTTGTTCAGCAGACTGTGTCCATGTTTTCTTTTAATTACCTGCATTACCTATTGGACAAAATTCACAAATTCTGGAAACCAACAGACCTGCTGTAAAGAAAGCCAGCAAGTGCACAGCTCTCAGAATGAATAAATAGCACAGATCGCTGAGTCTTGACATTTCTTGTCCATCAAGGTGTTTCACTGATATCTGTACACTCAGAAAAAGTATGGCTTAATTACATGCAAGATCATGTAGGGATTTAGTATTTTTTGTTTGTCATGTTGGTGCCAAAACTTTCCAAACTATTCAACATATATTAATAATGTTCCAAAGGCAACATTACCTGCACACAATTAATTTGCACAATGGCAAGACTATCTTGGGAAATTTTATACAAGTGGCAACATGAAGAGAATTCCATACCAATTGTAGCTCAAGCATTTCTTATTAAGAACCATTAGGGAGAGAGGCTATCAAAACTGTAACCATTTGCAACAAAGTAATAATTTTAAAAGGTCAGACCAATTTAAGAAATTATGGAAAACATCAATAAATAAAAATTAGGAAGAAGGTGAGAAATATTGTGCTGAATTTTGAAATGCTTTGTAGGATAAATTGCCAATAGGTTCAGTGAGAAAAACTGTGTGTTAATCCTAGCACGGGCATTCTCCATTATACTGTGAGTTCTTTTCAAAACATCTGCTGGTGTGGACACAAGCACCTCATTATCCTGAGCTAGCAGCTAGTATTTCAGTAACAATAAATGCGTCATTTTAATAAGACTTTGCTGTTCACTCTGAGTTCAACACTGCATCAATTTACAGTTTATTTTCCAAAGGCCATAAAACAATAATAGTATTTTTCAGCTTTCTCCTGAGTAATTTGTTTTTCTTCTTTGAGTAGAACTAAACGTATTCTGTTTGAATTCCTCCTGGCTCATGAACACTTAGGTCATTGATATTTAAACGATGCCTCTTTATGACCACGTGCAAAATATGATTGTTTATATAATGTACAACAGGAGGGCACCAACATTCTCTGTGTAGACTCCTTTATTGCAAAATGTTTGACAGTGCCTGATGTGCATTCTTTTGATTCCCCAGAGTTATTTTCTACCACCAACTTATTCTTCTGTAATGTAAATTTGTATTGCTTGCAACGGAGCTCTCTCATGCTTTTGTAACGAGACATGGTTTGGGACAAGTCAACCTCACTAATTAATGAGATTCTTGTTAATTTTATGTTTAAATTTACAAAACAGTTATTAATACAATACTAAAATAACATGGAGCTATTGCTTTGTAGCCTGGAGTGAGTATGAAACTGGGGAATCAGAGTTCAAATATGATTTGATGATAATTCATTCCTTATTTGGTGTGATTAAAATAGAAAAAGATGTTTGAAAGTTTTACAACTGGAGTAAATATTATAACTTTTCCGAATTGTATATTGATTTATTTCTTTCACTAGATTTCCCATTTTGTCTTCTCTTTTGCCAAGCATTTCAAATTTGAGAAAAAGTAAACGTTTCGATTCCAATAATTCCTTGAAGCAACAGTAGGATCTAATACTTCTCTCTCTGTGTCCAACCGCACAGTCTGGTGGGAGCAGAACTGTAACAGCTTGCATTTATATCCAGTCTTTGATGTGCAAAATTGTCCAGATGCAATTCACAGAACTCGAGACAGACATACCAATGCAAAGCTGAAGGTTTGATATTAGGAAGTGTGATGTTTGTTCAGGGATGGATTTTAAGGAGACGCTTTAAAGAACAGGTTTTATGAAAATAATTTCTGTGGAGCGATGTGGGTGGTTGATAGAATAACTACAACGAGGGAGATGAAAAGACAGAGAGATGCAGAAGAGAAGTAAGAATCAGAAGAAGAGATTGGTGAACCGGGACAGTGAAAATGGGATGTGCTTTTATCGGAGAATCACAGAATGGCTACAGCACTATTTGAATCTGCTTCATTCTTCTGTACCCTTCTCATAGCCCTGCAATTCTTTCCTTTGGGATACTTACCCAACTCATTTTACAGTGTTGTGCTGTCTATTTATCTCAATAGTGAACCCCAAACTCTAATCTCACACTGCATATGATTTTTCATCATTGAAGCTTTAGATCTTTCGCTGATCACTTTCACCCTAGTTCTGGATCTTTCTGTCAATCAGGCTAGTTCCTCCTCAACTCCTCTCTCCATTATTTTTTACGTTTCAAACACCTCCATCTGATCCCTTCACAAACTGCTTTGGTCATAAGAGAATGACCCTAGCTTCTACACTTAACTAAATTCCTCCATTCCTGGTAGACCTTTGGTAAGTATTAACTGCTCCCTCTCGATGGTCAGCAGCACAGATATGTGTTTTTGTGGCCATAAGCAAGATTCCAGGATCTTGTATTGCCTCCCTGGTGCCAAGGTCCAATGTCTCTGAGCTGGTATAGGACATTCTGAGAGAGGAAGGAGAGCAGACAGAGGACGTGGTCCACGTTGGTGCCAATGACAAAGGTAGAAAGGGAGTTCTAGTCCTGCAGAATGAGTTCAGGGAGCAAAGTAACAAGTTAAAAAGCAGGAATTTGATGGTCGTAATCTCAGGATTACCACCGGTGCCAGATGCTAGTGAGAAAGATAGGGCGTGGCTAAGGAGCTGGTACAGGAAGGGAAGGATTCGAATCATTGGGCTCTTTTCCAAGGAAGATGGAACAGGTGACATCAGAATTGGAGGGGTTCAATATCCTTTGGTGGAGGGTCACAACTGCTACCTGGGATGTTTTAAACCTGAGTGGCAGGGGTGGGAACCTGAACAGCAGGGCAGCAAGAGGAGGGTTGAGAGGATGTCACATGCTGGGGAAAGCAAACAAGCCTTAGAAGAAGGATAGGAAGGGACAAGTGAATGGTCACAGCAAGGTCTCATTATTTTGATGAGAGGAGTATTGTGGGTAAAGTAGATGAATTTAGGGACTGGATTAGTACTTGGAATTATTATGATGCTGTGGTCATTATGGAAATATGACTGCAAGAGTGACAGATAGGCAGCTCAATGTTCCTAGGTTTTTCTGTTTTAGACAGGATAGAGTAGGAGATAAAAGAGGTGGAGGCATAGCATTGCTTATCAGGGAGAGTTTAACGGCTCCTTTCTGAGAGGACCAAATGGTTGGCTCAAACACTGAGATTGAGATCAGAAGTAAGAAAGGTGTAATCACTTTGACAGGGAAATACTAGAGGCCTTCCCATAGTTGCCAAGAGATGGAGGAATATATATTTATTTTAATTTGATTTTAATTTTTTAATTTGGTGATACAACATAGCAAGAGGACCTTCTAACCCATGAACCTATTCTGCTCAAATTCAATTAACCTAGAAACCCTGTATAATTTAGATCGAGTTAACCCCTTCAGACTCCTACTCTCAATGATCTTAAATGTAAGAACACTGGAGAAGAAAATGGATTACATCTGAGCAGAAAAAACTGCAGGGCTGCTCTGCTTTGGTGATTACAAAAAAGTGGCTCCAGGACTCCATTCCAGACTCAGCAAGAAGGCCTTATCTCCTTCAGGGCACACAGAGACACTGCTGCTGTTGGCAAGACTCGAGTAGGGGGACTGTGCATTTACATCAGTGAGAACAAATGTCTCTGTGGAAAAGACCTGCTCAGCAGAGATAGAATACCTGCTGGAGAAATGCAAACCCTTCTATCTCCCCAGGGAATTCTTTGCAATGCTGAAATCTGTAGTTTACGTTTTACCTTCAGCAAAAGGGGGTGAAGCCATGATTGTACCTGGTGACTTCAACTACACAAACCTGAAAACAGTCTTACCATGGATGCTACAGCATCTCAACTTCATCACCAGAGGAGAGAACACCCTGGATCGGCTGCCAAATGCCCCACCTTGGATATCCGTCCTGTTAACCCTGGCATAGAGATCAAAGGCACAACGAACAAAGCCAGTTCTCAGGGAGAACAGGACGTGGTTGGTGGGGCAAAGAGGGAACTGTTTCAGGGAGTTGACCACCTCCATTGTCATGTAAACATCGAAGAGTACTTGAGCTCAGTGACTGGCTACATCAACAAGTGCATTGAGGACGTTACCAAGATCAAATGCTTCACAACCAGTGCTAACCAGAAACCATGGTTGAGTGCAGAGGTCTGAGCACTTCTCAAAGCACATGATGCTGCCATCAGAACAGGAGAAAAGATGACATGAAGATCATACAGTCCAGAAGGCAAAGCCTGGGTATGCACAGAGGATCCACAAACAGCTTTGTGACACCAGCATCACGAGGCGCATGCAGCAAGCAATTAAGACCATAATGGAACACAATACAACCTTGGATGTTAAAGACAATGACGCCTCCCTTCGGACAGAGTGAACATCTTCTTTGCATGGTTCGATGAGAAGAACTGACTGATGCCGAAGGATGCTCTGTGTCCCCATGATGAATGTGACAAAGTGAAGAGAACCCCTATCCAAGGTGAACCCACACAAGGGACCAGACAACATACACAATTGGGTATAGGAAGACTGCACAGATCAACTGATGAAGGACCTTATGGACATCTTCAACATGCCACTGCAGCAATGCATTCATCCCCATGGGTTTCAAGGCAGCCACCATCATCATGGTACCAAAGAGGTCAACAGCAATGGGCCTCAATGACTCTACTCCAGTGGCACTGACCTCCACCATTCTGAAATGTATCAAGCAGTTGGTGATGGAACATATCAAAGAGCACCTCGCAGAGACACTGGACCCATTTCCATTCACCTATAGATGGAGCCATTCCACTGATGATGCTATAGCCTTGTCCCTCCTCTCCATCCTAACCCACCAGGAGAATGATGCCTCATATGCCAGGTTGTGGTTCATCAACTTCAGCTTGGTATTAATGTGATCATTCAACAGAGGCTGGCAGAGAAGCTGTCCTTGCAAGGGCTCAATATCACTCTATGTAGGACTTGCCTCGGACCTCCACCCACTAAAATGATAAAATGAGAAGAAGACAAAATGACCTGATCCAGTGTGTAAAAGTAGATGACACAATTTTCTTGTTTATTTTCATTGTGTGATGACATTGTTTAATGGTTTTATTGTATTGTATATGTTGAACGTTTGGAGGGGGAGAGAAGGTAGGGGGGGAAAAGGGGAGCAAATGCCACTGTGTATATTTAAGAGGGAAATGTTTGTATGTATTTTGATTGATATGGTTCATAGTGTGAAAAAAAAATATATATCCCTCTCTGTAACTGGATTCTGGACTTCCTAATGGAAAGACTTTAGTCTGTCCGGATCGGCAGCAGAGCTTCATTCACCTAGTGCACCTCAGGCCTGTGTGGTCAGCCCACTCCTGTTCATGCTACTAACCCATGATTGCATCACCAGATCCACCTCCAACAGTGTCATCAAGTTTTCAGATGTAGTCGGCCTCATCAGCAACAACGATGAGTCTCACTATGGAGAAGAGGTGGAAAATCTCCTGATATGGTACAAGAATAACAATCTGAGTCTCAATGTGGACAAGACAAAGGAGATGATTGTTTACTTCAGGAAGACCAAGAATGAACACCCTCCACTACACATCAACAACTCCGTAGTAGAGAGAGCGGAGAGCACCAAGTTCCTTGGAGTTCACTAAACTAATGTCCTATCATGGACCTACAACATCTCCTCACTTGTCAGGAAGGTGAAACAGTAACTGGACTTCCTTAGAAGACTAAAGCAGGCAAAGTTACGAGACCATATGTCAACCTTTTACAGCATTTCTTTCAAGAGCACCCTGACCGGTGCATCACAGTGTGGTATGGTTGCTGCAGAGAAATGGACTGAAGGTCAATCCACAGGACCATATGAGTGGCAAAGAGGATCACTGGAGTCTTCCTCACCCCTCTCCCCCAGGTTGTGATCTATAGGGTTCGTTATCTCGAGGGCACGCAAAATCATTGAAGACCTCGTCCAACCCTCACACAACATCTTTCAGCTGCTCTCATTGAAAAGAGATACAAGAAGAACAGTTCCAGCACCAACAAGCTGAGGAACAGCTTCTTCTCACAGGGAGTGAGATTGCTAAACAACAGAAGGAACTGCTTACACTAACCATCCAAGACTCATCTTTACAAAGCAATATTTATATATATTTATTTGTATATATGAATACTTGTCCTCCATATGTAAATTTTGTCTGTATGTCTCTGCATGTTTTGCACTGAGGACCAGAGAACACTGTTGCATCGGGTTTTAATAGTGCAATCAGATGACAATAAACTTGACTTGGCTTGAGATCTGGGCAGAGAAATTGATGATGGAGTTTAATCCAGACAAGTGTGAGATGTTTAACTTTGGGAGGTCAAGTGCAAGAGAAATGTAGTCAGTTAATGGCTGTATTCTTAAAAGCATTGATGTGCTGAGGGATCTGGTGGGGGGGGGGGGGGTCCAGGTCCAGAGCTCATTGAAAGTGGCCACACAAGTAGATAGGGTGGTAAAGGAGGTATAAGGCATGTTTTGCTTCATTCACCAGGGCATTGAGTATAAATGTAAGGAGGTTATGTGGCAGTTGAGTAAAACTTTGGTTTGGTCACACTTGGAACACTGTGTGCAAGTCTGGTCCCACCATTACAGAAAGGATGTGGAGGCTTTGGAAAGGGTGCTGAGGAGGTTTAGCAAGACGTTTCCTGGTTTAGAGGGTATGAGTTATGGGGAGAGACTGGAAAAATTTGGGTTGATTTCCATGTAGTGAAGGAGGCTGATGGTGACCTGATTAAGATTTATAATATCAGCAGGGGCATTGATAAGGGTGGAGAGTTGGTACCTTTTCCTTCGGGTAAAAAAGGACACATGCTAGAGGACATGTGTTTAAGGTGACGGGGAGGAAATTTAAGGGACATGTGCCACTGATATTTCAGCCGTGGGGGTGTATGGCATGGTTTGCTAGGTATAGTGATGGAAGCAGATATAATGGTAGCATTTAAGAGTCTTCTTGATTGGCACATGAATATGTCTATCAGGTGCAAGTAGCAAAGTTTTGGTTTGATTTGGACATCATATTCAGCAGATGTGGACTGAAGGGCCTGTTCTATGTATATTGTGCTTTGTTTGTTGGAAGTAGTTTAAATTATTTTCTTAAAGTTGAATTTCTATGTGTGAAGGAAACAGACAGTCTGGGAACTAATGCAAACATAATTCATAACTTAGAGAGAATCCCTAAGAAGGTCCCAATTCTTTGTTTATTCACACACAGTTCCTCCCAATGAGATCCATGCTTCCTCTCGCTGCTAACACTGAGAACCCACCAGTGAGCCAAAGTGGCCTCCACACCACCCCAGCTGCCAAAATCATGCCGCCAAATTTCTGCAATCTCTTCACAATCTGATGAAAGTAATCAGACAAATAGAGATCCTGTTAATACCAATTTGTGTTCCAGGGGCCCAAAGCTAAAAAATGCCTTCAAAATTGTTTTCAAAATGTAACATAACCCAAAATTAACTATTCTTTTTTCTGAAGACCATAAATGGACCGATATTCACTTCCACTTGGAATATCTCAGTGTTTTAAATCATATGGGATTAAAAATATTTAACAATGCCTTTGTTATTTTTACGGTAAAAGTAATACATTTTTGAAATATAAAGTCCAACATTTTAAAGAGGCATCGTGACATCATCCGTTGTGTGTTGGCCCGATTTATCCCCAAGTGGAATGCACATTCTCGTAATTATAAAGCCACAGATTGTCTGACTTATCATGGACAACCTCATGGGATTTCTGCTTGCCTCTGATAAATATATTAAGAAGCCGTGTAACACATGTGATCTGGAAACTGTTTTCTAGGAAACTGGTGATGGTAACCAGGATTATATGACATCATCCAATGGTGACAACATACCTCAAAATCCAGCATCTGCCAAATCATCTGAGAAGGATTCTGGGAAGGAAAATAAAGCAGGGACACCTGCAGACGATAATTCTGTCATGAATTTCTTCAAAACACTGGTGAGCAACAATAGCTTGCTCTTTGCAGACTTGGTTTGAATTTGTTTTGTATGTTTGCCTGAATGTGAAGTGACTGCTCATTTCAAGAATCCAGGACACAAAAATACAAGTTTTCAAAGTGAATCATTGAATTGGTTCTTGCAATATTTCTTATAAAAGCAAGCAGATAAATTTGAATAAAATCTTTAGTTGTCATTTGAATCCTCAAGTTACAACAAGAAAGAAAATAAATTATAATAAATAAATATAAATTAAACAATCTTTGTCAAACGCCATCACATTTTACTGTGCAAGCCATACACGACAGAAACATTTGGCCCATCATGTTTATGCTAACCATTTGCCAGGAATTGGCCTATTGCCTTCTGTACCTTCACAATTCAAGCGCTCTGTATTGAATATTGTGGAAACAGCAAAGCATTCCAGATACACAGCATACTTTCTGGACAAAAAAAAAATCTCCTTAAGTACCTTCCGAACTTTTCCTCTCTAGTCTAAACCTATGTCAAATGATTTTTGACTCCTCTGTTATGGGGCAAAGTTTTCTATTGTCTATCTTTTCTATGCCCCTCATGAATTTATCCCCCTCAACCTCCTTCATTCCAAGGAAAACAAACCCAGTTAATCCTCATAAATCCATCTAGTCAATGTCTTAGTGAATTTCCATTGCACCCTTTCCAGGGCAGTTACATCCTTCCTGTGGCGTGGTGACACAGTTCTCCATCTTTGGGTAAACCAACATTTTATAAAGCTGTATTATAACATAGAACATACTACAGGGCCTTTGGCTGTCGATGTTGTCCTGACCCATATATTCCTTAAAAAAAAACTAATTCCTCTTTACCCCATAACCCTCCATTTATTTTTCATCCATGTTCCTGTCTTAAGAATCTCTTAAATGCCCCTAATGTTTCAGCCTCTACCACCATCCTTGGCAAGGCATTCCAGACACCCACAACTCTAAAAAACTTACCCCTGACGTCTCCCCTAAACTTCCCTCCCTTCACTTTGTACATATGATATTCCTGCCCTGGGAAACACATGTCAGCTACCCACCCTATCTATGCCTCTCATAAACTTTTGGACCTCTATTAAGTCTCCTCTCATCCTTCTACACTCCAAAGAGAAAAGTTCCAGCTCTGCTATCCTTGCCTCATAAGACTTGTTTTCCAATCTAGGTAACATCCTGGTAAATCTCCTCGGTACCCTCTCCATAGTTTCCACTTTTCCTATAATAACCTTCCTGTTCTTACATTTTATGCCCTAGTTAATCAAGACCAAGTATTCTGAACACATTTTCCACCTTATCTTATTGAGCGAACTTCCTTAAGAATCCTGGTATCTGTGCACTGATGTCTCTCTGTTCCTTAAATCTTCATACATGCCCACCATTCATTTTTTATGTCCTCATGAATCCTCCCAAAGTGTAGAGGAAGGATTAATCAGAATGTTTTCTTGGGGTGGAATATTTCAGTCATGAGGAGGACGAGAATTGTTTGTTTTCCTCGGAGCAGAAGAGGCTGAGGGAGCTCTATCCTTCAACACCATTCTCGGACGTGGAACCCTGTCAAAGGTTTTACTGAAGTTCACATTGGCTGCAAAAGCCACACTGCCCTCATCACACATTCTGGTACTTCATTTACCGATCATTGTGTATTCTGTTAGGTCAAATGATCAGAAATATGTTCAACTGTTTAGTGCTGCAGGATGAACAATGAATGTGAATACTGAACACTGATTTTTAACTCCTGTGCCTTTATGTCTAGAGCATTTATATTGTATTTTCTGGGATATTTGCTTGTATTTTTCACTTTTGATCTAGTTTTTTTATAAATCATAATATTGCCATGGAATCTCCAAGGAACGATCTTAGCCACCCTCTTTCAAACTCTTCTTTGGGTATTTATTGAGAACTCTTATCTTTGTATTTATGTCCTTCCCCACAAACTTCCTCCAGCCCCATGATGGTCTCCTTACTGTTACCGCTTCTGAAATGCATCCATTTTGCCATAGTCTGGATCCTACATTAACATTTATTTCATTCTTGAAAACATGCTTCTTTGGCAAGATTTGCCCTTTGTCTCAATACAGTTCTTTCAAGTATATTTTGATACATTAAGGGCATTTTATGAAACAATACTGTTATTATTGATCTTTTCCCCAGTACCAACAAGTGAGTTATTACTCAGTCAAAGATTGAGACAGCAGTGTCAACTTCTTGTGTCTAATTCACTTTCCTGATGTTTAGTTAGTTGTTGGGAGTTTGAAGCTATGACTTTCTGTTCATTGCTCAATTCTATAACTTTTTTTTTAACTGAGCATCATGTTTTTTAATATTTTGATGTATTTATTTTTGTGACATTTCACCATCAGGACCATTGACCTGCTGGAAGTGTGCTCGGGCTGTTAACTGCTGGAGAATCTCATCGGGTTGAACAGCCTCTATGAAGGAGAAGGAATTGTTGGCTTCTTGGGTCAAAACCCTGCATCCCTTTCCCCCACAGACCTGCTGAGTTCTTTTTACTCCAGATTCCTGCATTTACAGTCTCTCATGCCTCGTATTATAAGGACATTTGAATTTTTAAAAAAGAAGCAATCTTTCTGCATTAGATCCAGGAAATGTGTTTTCTGTCAATCATTTCTCTGATCTTGTTTCAGATTTTTCATTTCTGAATCTGCATTATCTATCACTGCAAGATTTTAATTATGCAGAACAATGTTATGCCCACATGTGTGCAAGTCTCAAAGGGTTTCATCTTGAATCTGACCAATGAACGTGTAATATCAGTGGGTAAAATAGTCCAGCCATTCAAAGGCATGAGGCAAACAATCACCCTTAGGTACTTTCATCAATCTTCCTCTGTAGGTACTGTACAAGTACACAGTTTTAATCCTTCACGTACAAGTCAGCTGTACCTGGTGATACCTCGAACTTGTGTATTTTTTCCCCACTATTTGGGCAAGAATATTGAGAAGAAAAACGCACACCGGGACATTCTTGAATGCCTTCTCCTACTCAACTCAAGAACATCTGGTGCCATCTGTGTGGGTTTCCTCTGGGTGCTCCGGTTTCCTGCCACCTTCCAAAAACTTATGGGTGGGGTGGTGGGGTTGCAAGTGAATTGGGTGTATTTGGACAATAAGGGCTCATTTTTGGCAGAGATGTGAGAGCAACTGATCTCCTTCCTGGAATTCTTAGAAATGGTCAGAATAGAAATGCAATGAACAGAAAGTCATAGCTTCAAACTCCCAGCAACTAACTAAACATCAGGAAAGTGAATTAGACACAAAAAGTTGCTAACTTTGATAAAATGCCTCAGAAATGCTTTCAAACTGGCTTTAAAATTTATGACAATTAGTATTAATTTTATAGCCCAAATTATTTTCTGTTGAGTTTGTCAGTGTTCAATTGAAAATTACACATTGTGTTTATTATTGTAGGTGACCCCAACAAGACCCTCTTCCAAGGCAGAGTTTGATTCACATCAGGCACCAGATGACAAGGTAATTTTATTTTAATTGTCTCTTCCATCCATTAATGATCTCTTAATACATGCAATCTTCAGCCAAGAGAATGGACTCCGATCTATCTTCCAGGGAAACTGTGTCTTTTAATTGGTATGACAGTATTCCCTGGTAAATTAATTCCCAGTATTATTTTCCTCCTTCTGCGTGGGCCTAAATGCTTGTAGAAACATGATTTAGCTTTCCAGATTGTGCAGGTCACATTGAAATTTTTAATGCAGATTTATTTCCAGTTTTTTGATAGGGAGAATCAGAAAATCATAAATGTTCTGATATATGATGGGTCTATTTAAACAGAGATTATCCCAGAATCACAGTGCGGCTTTCGCGCTAACAGAGGAACCACTGACATGGTCTTTGCCCTCAGACAGCTCCAAGAAAAGTGTAGAGAACAAAACAAAGGACTCTACATCACCTTTGTTGACCTCACCAAAGCCTTCGACACCGTGAGCAGGAAAGGGCTTTGGCAAATACTAGAGCGCATCGGATGTCCCCCAAAGTTCCTCAACATGATTATCCAACTGCACGAAAACCAACAAGGTCGGGTCAGATACAGCAATGAGCTCTCTGAACCCTTCTCCATTAACAATGGCGTGAAGCAAGGCTGTGTTCTCGCACCAACCCTCTTTTCAATCTTCTTCAGCATGATGCTGAACCAAGCCATGAAAGACCCCAACAATGAAGACGCTGTTTACATCCGGTACCGCACGGATGGCAGTCTCTTCAATCTGAGGCGCCTGCAAGCTCACACCAAGACACAAGAGAAACTTGTCCGTGAACTACTCTTTGCAGATGATGCCGCTTTAGTTGCCCATTCAGAGCCAGCTCTTCAGCGCTTGACGTCCTGCTTTGCGGAAACTGCCAAAATGTTTGGCCTGGAAGTCAGCCTGAAGAAAACTGAGGTCCTCCATCAGCCAGCTCCCCACCATGACTACCAGCCCCCCCACATCTCCATCGGGCACACAAAACTCAAAACGGTCAACCAGTTTACCTATCTCGGCTGCACCATTTCATCAGATGCAAGGATCGACAATGAGATAGACAACAGACTCGCCAAGGCAAATAGCGCCTTTGGAAGACTACACAAAAGAGTCTGGAAAAACAACCAACTGAAAAACCTCACAAAGATAAGCGTATACAGAGCCGTTGTCATACCCACACTCCTGTTCGGCTCCGAATCATGGGTCCTCTACCGGCACCACCTACGGCTCCTAGAACGCTTCCACCAGCGTTGTCTCCGCTCCATCCTCAACATCCATTGGAGCGCTCACACCCCTAACGTCGAGGTACTCGAGATGGCAGAGGTCGACAGCATCGAGTCCACGCTGCTGAAGATCCAGCTGCGCTGGATGGGTCACGTCTCCAGAATGGAGGACCATCGCCTTCCCAAGATCGTATTATATGGCGAGCTCTCCACTGGCCACCGTGACAGAGGTGCACCAAAGAAAAGGTACAAGGACTGCCTAAAGAAATCTCTTGGTGCCTGCCACATTGACCACCGCCAGTGGGCTGATAACGCCTCAAACCGTGCATCTTGGCGCCTCACAGTTTGGCGGGCAGCAGCCTCCTTTGAAGAAGACCGCAGAGCCCACCTCACTGACAAAAGGCAAAGGAGGAAAAACCCAACACCCAACCCCAACCAACCAATTTTCCCTTGCAACCGCTGCAATCGTGTCTGCCTGTCCCGCATCAGACTGGTCAGCCACAAACGAGCCTGCAGCTGACGTGGACTTTTTACCCCCTCCATAAATCTTCGTCCGCGAAGCCAAGCCAAAGAATCCAAAATCAGTCACCAAAATATTACTTGGCTGAACAGCATCAACATGAACAAATATTGTTCAACAAAAACAAAAGTTAAGGCAACAAATATGTTTGTTAAAAGTCATGTTGAAGACACAGAATCTAGGAGTTAACTGAAGTTCAAAATGGATTCCTTTCAGAGTTTAAGCTAATTATAGATTCAATAAAATGAAATATCTGTGGAAATTGAGAAACAATGTTCAGATTTTCTGCTTATTTTTAGAGTATTCGTTCAATACATGTGGTCTATTTTTGCACAAATGAACAAAAGAGCTAAAAAAAATGACAGCTTTAAACCTAATGACACGAACATTAGTTTTTCTAATTTTATGTAACCCCCACCTTTAATTGGTTCCACTGTTTCTGTCTTTTCTTTACCTACACCTGATCTTACTTTCCTCTCCAACAAAAGCCTAATAGCCTGAATATACCTGAGATTGTCTGATCTCAGAAGCTAAGCAGGCTCAGGCCTGGTCAGTACTTGGAGAGACCACCGGAACACCATGTTCTGCAGGTTTCTGTGAGGAGCGCTGGAAAAAGTGACGACTCTCTGCCATATGGTAGACAAAAGTTAAAGAATTTCATGTATGTTACATTCTAAATGCAGTATTATGTGACAATAATGGAACCTTTACCTTTACCTCCCTTCCACCCAATGGTCTCTCCCTTTGTCTCCCACCTTTCTTACCTTCTGTTCAATACTCTTTTAGTCCCTCTTCATCTTCTTTCCCCTTTATAAATGAAATAGTCACCCCTTTTGACTTGAGTCTCAATAAAAGGGTCCCAACCTAAAACATAGCCTGACCATTTCTACCCATGGATGTTGCCTGACCTGCTGAGTTGCTCCAACACGTTATTGTTTGCTGAAGATTCCAACATCTGCATTTTTATGTTTCTCAAAAAGAAAATGACAGGGCTAATGCTTGGCCTAATTACAAGTAGGTCAGTTTTCTGACAATTTGTCATTCTACACAACTAAAGGCAACTGACATGTTCAGAATTTAAAAGTCACACATCAGATATATTTAAAGATCATAGAAGAGTGTTTCTACATTGCAATCACATTTTTGTATGTACATTTCCAGTTCACCACAAATAGTCACCACTTTGTCCAGCGCCCCTCACAGAAACCTAGTGTTCCTGGGTGGTCTCCCCCCGCCCCCCCAAGTACTGTCCAGGCCTGAGCTAGCTTAGCTTCTGAGATCAGACAATCTCAGGCATATTCAGGCTATTAGGCTTCTGTTGGAGAGGGAAGTAAGATCAGGAGTAGGTAAAGAAGAGACGGAAACAGTGGAACCAGTTAAAGGTGGAGGTTACCTAAAATTAGAAAATTCAGTGCCATTAGGATTAAAGTTGTCATTTTTTTAGCTCTTTTGTTCATTTATCATCTGCAAAAATAGACTTCATGTGTATTTTATGAATAATTTAAAATACGAGCAGAAAAACTGAGCATTGTATTAGGCTCATGTGAACGGAGACTTAGAAAGAGGTTGCTAAATATAACTCCATCTATGTGTGTCAAACAAATGATTAATGCTAAGAAAAGTTTATTGTTATAGTGTCATCACATTACATGATTACTGCTGTGATTAGGAATAGTGTGTGGACTAAAAGTATCTTAAATAAAGACATAAATTGAGCTCCTTTTACAAATCTTCTGAAGAGTGACACTGTTACAATGAGGAAAGGAAGTTTTGATTTGTCAGTTGAAGTAAGTGTTGATTGTGCATTTGCAAACAGGACAATGACTGTTCTTTTTTTCTGAATGGTCAGAATAAAAAGGTAAATGGTGAACACAAAGAACCAGCAGCCAAGGCCCAAAAATCAGAACAACCGGAGGTATCTAAGACAAAAGATACAGAGTCTTCTGAAAGACCAAAATCACCACAAAGCCCATTTGGAAAGCTATTTAAACAAAAGGTAAGTAATGGTAAGCAAGTATGCTTGCAGATGCATGATTTAACTTTCCAGATTGTCCAAGTCACATTGAAATTTTTAATGAAGATTTATTTCCAATTTTTGATGGGGAGAATCAGAAAATCATAAACGTTCTAAACAGGTTTTTAAAAAATATTTATAATGACAATATTCTCAGTATGGTAATCCCTTACTAATCACAGAACACCAAAGGCATGGGGATTTCTTAAGGTGATATGCGAGTGAAAAGAAAATGTTTGAAAACCATTGCTCTAGCACTATTTTTCAATCACGTCAAAAAGTCGCGTGTGTGTCGAGGTATTTTCATGTTCGTTTCTTAAAATCAGGTCCCACGGGTAAGGCCAGTATTTATTACCCAATTGCCTTTGGAAGTTGGGGATAGCTACCATCTTGAACCAGGGCAGATGTTCTGGTGCAAGTTCCCCACAGTGCTTTTAGAGAGAAGGTTAAGAACTTAGACCCAGCAGCAAAGGTGTGATGCACCCCTTGGAAAGTTCTCCGTATGCAGTGCAGTCCTGTGCACTTTCTACCCTTATCCTCATAGTGGAACACGTTACAAATTTGGGAGGTGCTGTCAGATTAGGCCAATCATTTGTAAAATAATAAAGTTTTCTGAACATTCATTTCCTTTTCAGAGTGAGGGGGAGGAGTGATTATAAATGTCAAACAGAGTTGTAATTAGAAATATGTACTTGAAATCTACAGCCTTTCATTTGTCTGTCACACTGAATTGGCTCAATTTCAGAACTGAAAGTTTGTGAAGGTCCCTGCTGTTTGGCAGTGAACTTAGCATGCTGGTGTCAGATGTGACATTTCAAAAGTTATATATTTGGCAAAGTAACTATTTTTCATTTTTTTCTTTTTTAAAAGCAGACTGCCAAGGAACCACAGGTCAGTGTAAATCAAAATGTGAGGTAATTATGTATTTTAAATGCTGCCTTGCCCGTTTTCCAACTTGCATTCAAATCATCTCCAATCAAATGAACTCCTGGGAATGCTGCATTTCATATTTTGCTCACAAATATTATTAAAATGTTATGTAAAATATGTAATGGCAGAACTGGTATCACATTATTTCATTTTTCTTTGTATGTTGTCTTTGGGAGGCTGTTTAAAATAACTGCCAGAATGCTCATGTCTATTGTGCCATATGAATAATGATACATATCTTGGAAATAAGATCAAAAGTTAGATTCTATTTCTTATACAGTTTGAACAGGAAAATGTGACTAGTACTCCTGATGGGAAAGAAGAAAAAAGCATGTCACAACCACAAAAACAAATTTCAAAGCAGGGAAGTAAAGATTCTGAAGTAAAACCTGAAGAAGCTAAACCAGCCAAGAAGCCCTTTCTGAATTTCTTCAAACAGACGGTAAATGTATATTTTTATCAATTAAAAATTGGACATTAAAATCAAGCTGAACACCTAGTGGGTCGAAACTTGAGATTTCTGTAGCCAACCGTTTTAACAAACATATCTGTTCTTGGCTTCATCTATTGTCAGGGTGAGGCCGAATATAAACCTAAGGAAAAACTTATCATATTCCTCCTGGAGAACTGTAAACCCAGTGAACATAGATTCTTACCAATTTTAGGTAACCCCCAACCCAATTTTGTTCATCTGTTTCTGCATCTTGATTATCTTCTCTCGTTCTTACTTTATTTTCCTACTCTAACTTTTCTTTCCTGTGTCAGAGAGAGAGGCCTCTCTGCCTCTTATACCATCTACCACGACCCTATTGCCTTTGGGTGTCTCCCCTGCTTATATATGCAATTTCATCATTTTATCTTGGTCTTGATAAAAGCCCCTTTTCCACTGGTGCCCTGCCCCAGGAATTAACTGAGAATTTACTGGCACAGGGTCCATTGGAAAAGGAACTGTGTGAATGCCGGCGTCAAATGACGTCATTTCACACTGGGGATTATTTGCCTCTACCCCTACCCATATCCCCGACGTTTACTGACATCGGCATGCTGATAAAACCAGTGGAAAAGGGACAGCTGAAAGTCGCCTGTTTCCAGTTGAAGGTCGAACCCTCTGATCCCCCGGGAATGAGTTGTGTTCAGTGGAAAAGCAATTAGTGTCCCAGTTAAGGATGGCCCAGTGGAAATGGCACAAAAGGCTTCCTATCCCGGGACACTGCATAGCCAATTAACTGGGATGCCTGTGGAAAGGGGGCTATTGAGTCCAAAGAGGACTGACCATTTTTACCAATGGAGCTCAAATTTCCAGTATCTGTGAACTTCATGTTTCTCCATTAAAATCAAGCTCTTGCTTAATTGAGAGACAATATAGAGAGAGTGATGAACAAGCAAATTAGGTCTTAAATGAGGTGAGATTGGCAGAGATTTGAAATTGCTTGAAGTGAACAGAGACTAATTTAAAGATATAGAGAAAGGCTTTAGAGCAGATGAGTTGAACTGAGTGTGGATTTGAATAATGTTATGGAGTTGAATTAGGGAGACTTAGCAGATCTCCTCTCAAATATAAATGCTGTCTCATTCAGTCTGAGACAGTCACCAATGGAAAGGGATGAAGTGACTGGATAGGAAACAAGTTTATAGAAAAAATAATGTCCTTATTCTTTGCACTATTTACTTGGAGGCAATCTTAATTTGTTTGTTTGTAGGTGCTAGAAAACAGTCTTTCCTTTATGTTTTTTTACACAGCCGCTAAGTTCTGGGAAATTATTCCAAAATTTCTGGAATGCAGTCTGTATAAAAAGATCAGAATAGAAATGAGGGACTCATTCCTGTTCCAAAATCTTACCTCCTGCACCCCTAGAAATTTTTACAGAACGCCTGCAGTCTAAACTTAACTGCAGGTGATCCGCAGCGATAGGACATATTGATAATGTGCTATGCAGGAGCACTGACCGCAGACCCGACAGTCCTGGGCATTAGCAAGGGTCCTAAAAGCTCGCAGTCTGTCTGGAGACCCTGGTAGTCCCAGGGAAACACTGGACTTTAATCTGTTCCATTGTTGGGGGGACATTTGTACTTATTATCATAAGAAATATTTATTTCCATGTATTTTGAGAACCCATCTGATCTCCCTAAAAAAATAGATCTTGCACATTATCCCTTAGAAACTTAATTTATTTTCTCTTTAAAACAAACCTGGTAGTTTCAGGGATTATTATAGTTTTACTTCATTCCAGAATCAGATATGTAACTGTAGATTCTGAAAGGAGATTTGATCACTTGATCCGCAAGCCCTGGGAATTACTGGGGTATCTTCTGAACAGTCTGGTGGGCCGAGCAGCCCTGATGTTGGAGAGGGGAACAGGTTAAATGCCCGGCACATGAAACAGGCACTCATCTCCAACAATAGTCGTACAGCAAGGTTCAATGTGTGCCCAAGCAGTTGGGGAAGAAAATCGAGCAAATGATTAAAAAGAGCGGCTGCAATAAATTTTAAGGATGATCAACTCCATCTGCCATGAAGGATTGACAAAGGAGGGTCATTTCCTGCATGAGGATGTTTTATAAGAATGCAGAAAATTGCAAAAGGTGGGAAATGTCTGAACATTGTCCCAAAGAATGGATAGAGGGAACTAAAAGGCAGGGAATTTATATCCATTGGATAAAATGTCAATGCAGTGATGCTGTACATTGCACATAGGTTATATGTTACGGTCGATGTTGACGCAGTGGTGTCCAATGTTTTTTCTTTGGCTTGGCTTCGCGGACGAAGATTTATGGAGGGGGTAAAAAGTCCACGTCAGCTGCAGGCTCGTTTGTGGCTGACCAGTCCGATGCGGGACAGGCAGACACGATTGCAGCGGTTGCAAGGGAAAATTGGTTGGTTGGGGTTGGGTGTTGGGTTTTTCCTCCTTTGCCTTTTGTCAGTGAGGTGGGCTCTGCGGTCTTCTTCAAAGGAGGCTGCTGCCCGCCAAACTGTGAGGCGCCAAGATGCACGGTTTGAGGCGTTATCAGCCCACTGGCGGTGGTCAATGTGGCAGGCACCAAGAGATTTCTTTAGGCAGTCCTTGTACCTTTTCTTTGGTGCACCTCTGTCACGGTGGCCAGTGGAGAGCTCGCCATACAATACGATCTTGGGAAGGCGATGGTCCTCCATTCTGGAGACGTGACCCATCCAGCGCAGCTGGATCTTCAGCAGCGTGGACTCGATGCTGTCGACCTCTGCCATCTCGAGTACCTCGACGTTAGGGGTGTGAGCGCTCCAATGGATGTTGAGGATGGAGCGGAGACAACGCTGGTGGAAGCGTTCTAGGAGCCGTAGGTGGTGCCGGTAGAGGACCCATGATTCGGAGCCGAACAGGAGTGTGGGTATGACAACGGCTCTGTATACGCTTATCTTTGTGAGGTTTTTCAGTTGGGAATCAAGTTGCTCTCCATTGCAGGCAAAATCTTCGCTAGGATTCTACTAAATAGAATAATACCTAGGTGTCCAATGTTCAGCCTACGTAAATACCACACTTTAGGTATTCAGTCTAAACTCGCAATGATGTCTGATATTTGGCATTTTAGTCATTCCTATGTGAACGGCCACTCTGCAAGGCAGGTAAGACAATACCGAACGGGGAAAAAAAATGTTATGTGTAAAAAAACATAAGAGATGATGATGGAGGAGTGGGGATGGGGGGGGCGGAGGATTCAAGGTGATAAAACATGTCAGATCTTGCATTATATTCCAGATATATACACAATAAGACAATCAAAAGGCAATAGAGAATGAGCAGGAAAATGGTATGGAAGTCAAAATGGGATCAGCCATGGTCTTATTGAACATTGGAGCAGGTTGAAGAGGCTGATTGACTAACTGCTTTCCCTGGTCCTGATATACAATTAACACCCTAATAATAATGGAAAATAATAGTGTGCCTAGCCCACAGCTCTACTCATTATACACCCATGACTGTGTGGCCTGGCACAATTCTAATGCTATCTACAAGTTTGTCGATGTCTGCATAATCACAAACGACAATAAGGAAGTGCACAGGAGGGAGATGGATCAGATTGTTGAATGGTATAAAGGCAACAACCTTGCACTCAACATCAGCAAAACCAAAGAGATGATTGTAGTCTTTAGGAGGAAATCAGGGAATATGACCCAGTCCTCATCGAGGGCCCAGTAGTGTAGAGGGTCAAGAACTTCAAATTCCTGTGTGTCAACATCTCTAAGGATCTATTCTGGAGCCTGCATGTTGATGCAATCACAAAGAAGGCTCACCAGCGGCTATACTTTGTGATGTATATGAGGAGAGTCGCTATGTCACTGAAGACTTTTGAAAACTTCTTCAGGTGTACTGTGGAGAGCATTCTGGCTGGTTGCATCACTAGGGGTTTACAAATTGGATTGTAACGTTAGCTTAATCTGCCATTTTGGCAGGTTTTCTAACCATGTATAGGCCAATTAGTGGGTAGAATTTTTTTAAAACTGCACAGGTAGGCAAATCACCTTGGAGGTGCATTGCCGACCCGTGTACACACACCGTGTAGCTGCTACTGGTCAATTTGTAAGTGATCATGGCTGCCCAGGTAGAAAATGATGTCAGTGCTTAAGTGCAATGGCTCTCCTTACCCATAATCCTCCACACTGTTGGAACGCCAGAGTGGTTTTAGCAGCATGGGGGAATTATGGGTAAGAAGGACAGCCATTGCTTCTGCCCAAACTCTGTTCCCCGCCAGCTCACTCCACTCCTTGTTAGCCCGACAGCGATTGCCTGCTGGCCTATCAGCATTCCACCCTGCCCCGATGGTGTTCTTACCCTGGCCCTGACTCCACTTTCCACCCCGGCTTGCCCCAACCCCGATTCTGCACCCACCCCAGCCACTACCTTTTGGAGGCCAACACAGGGAACAGGGGATTCCCTGGGGGCCTCCGGCAACACGGTGAGTGCGTGACACATCACTCACTGCGTCGCCAAAGGGGAGGGAGCATCCTTAAATTGCCCGGGTAATTTAGGGTCCAGTGTGTAAGGGGCTGTGAGAGCCTGCTGCACAGGTAGGATGGTTGGGTCCTGAGCAGCTCCCGTGTGTGAATGCCTACTGCCTGGTATGGAGGTGCCAACTCTCAGGACAAGAATAAACTAGAGGGTTGTTAACTCAACCTGTGATATTACAGGCACCAGACTTCACTCCATCGAGGACATCTACATAAGGTGATCTCTTAAAAAAGGAGCCTCTATCCTCAAAGACCCCCCCCCCCCCCCCACCACTCAGGTCATGGCCCTCTTTACTCAGCTACCATCAGGAAGGTGGTACAGGAGCCTGAAGATGAGCACTCAATGACATTAGGATAGCTTCTTCCCTGCAGGTTCCTGAATAATCAATGAACACTGTCTTTCTTTTCATTCATTATTATTTTTTCATAATAAGATGGTTTATAATATGAATTTTTTCTCTCTGATGCTGCCTCAAAAACACGGAATTTCATGATTTGTTCCTGGCAATAAATACTGATACTGATTCTGGATTCTGGAAATCAAGGGACTTAATTTCAATCTGTATCAAAGGAAAAGGTACTACACAGTTTCAGGGGCGAATGGCCAACAAATCCCCTTGATCTAATAGCCTGCATTCGAGGTTTTTAAAGGAAGCAACTGGAGTGATAATGTCTTGGTTGCAATCTACCAAAGGTTTCCAGCTTCTGGAAAAATTCCAGAGGATTGGAACATCACAGATGTATCACAACTATTCAAGAAAAGAGAAATGCAGAAAACAGTTGGCCTACTGGCTTTGGAGACGGTCCCGAGGAGGTTTACTAGGTTGATCCCTGGGATGAAGGGGTTGACTTATGATGAAAGATTAAATAGTCTAGGATTGTATTCGCTCGAGTTCAGAAGGATGAGAGGAGATCTTACAGAAACATATAGGATTGTGAATGGTATGGATAGGATAGATGTAGGAAGGTTTTTTGAGCTGGCCGGGGAAACTAAAACAAGAGGACACAGTCTCAAGATTCGGGGGAGTAGATTTAGGACAGAGATGAGGAAAAATCGTTTTTTCCCAGAGAGTAGTGAATGTTTGGAATTCTCTAACCAGGGAAGTGGTTGAGGCTGATTCATTAAACATATTTAAAATTCAGTTAGATAATTTTTTACATGATAGAGGAATTAGGGGATATGGGGAGAAGGCAGGTAGGTGGAGTTAGGTCATAAATTAGATCAGCCATGATCTTATTGAATGGCAGAGCAGGCTCGATGGGCCATTTTTGGCCTACTCCTGTTCCTACTTCCCATGTTCCTATGTACTGTTTAATCTGCCATTGAATATATGTTAGAATCCATTATTGGGGAGATAACAACAGGGCTCGATTGTCTCATAACTTCATGAAATTAGAAGATGATCAAGCAGAGTTAAGATGGTTTCAACACAAGGAATCAGGGTTTGACAAATTTGCAATACACAAGGGTGGATAGAAGAGAAGCAGTAGTAGCGTACTTGAATTTCCAGAAGGCATTCAATAAGATGCAATTTACAATGCTCATTAAATTGTTTTCTATGATGAAATGGTTGATGCATGAAGAGAGGTTGAACAGGTTGAGGCTATGCTCAAATGGAGTGCAGAAGAATGTGAGGAAATCTGATTAAAACACATAAGACACTCAAGGGGATTGGCAGAGTAATTTCTGAGAGGTTGTTTCCTATTTGGAGTCTATACAGCTAGGAGGCATTGTTTCATAATAAAGGGTTGGCCATTTCAGGCAGAGATCCAGATCTGAGATCCTCCCTCTCAGTGGGTTAGAACTCTTTACAATTCTCAACCTCCAAGGATCTGTGAAGCTGGGGCCATTGAATATATTCCACATGGAGTCCAAAAAAATATTTGAACTACAAGGGAGTCAAGGGATAGGAAAAGTGAGTGGGAAAGTGAAGCTGAGGCAGAGATCGGATCTACAATGGTCTTATTGAATATCAGAGCAGGCACTAGGGATCGATTGGCATTCTCCTGTTTCCTCTTTATATTTCTTATATACTTTTAGCACCACAGAGGAACCAGACTGGCCACAAAATAAACTTTAGCATGATTTTGAATGGGTAGCTATCTGGAAACATAGGAATTCACTTTCCTCTTATAGTTATATTACAAGTTTGTCCATAATCTATTGACTAAACAAAATACAATTCAATGTTGCGGTTTTTTTGCCTCTTTTAAAGCGAAACTCGTCTCCTGGAGTGACTTACATTAACTGTGGGTGTCAGATTACATCAGCCACGCAGATTGAGTTCCTTTTCAAATTCATCGGCAGCACACATTTAGAGATCCATCCTCACTGACAAAGCTGACAAGGAAATGGAAAAGCAATAAAAGACTACAGAATTGTTCACTACATTAGGAGGCCATTTAATACATTGTGCTTTTTTTTTCTGGAGCTATCCCAAATTAATCTCACAACCCTGCTATATTCTTTTGCTGTTATTTTTCTTGTTTTAAACACTCATTTATTCTATCTTTAAAACACGCCATGGTCACTGCAGCATTGAAATATTCGGTCTCTCTGCTTTGCCCTGCATTGGCAATTTTTCATAAAAATTGATACTTTATTTTTCTCCAAAAGTGCGTTACATCACACTTTTTCACTTCACATTACACCTGCCATCTGTCTTTGGAATCTGCTAATTTATCCATTTATTCCTGCAGCCATTTCCACTTTGCCTTGTTGTATCATGTCATCGGTAAAGTTACAAATTGTGCTGTCTGCACCAGATCATTTATGATCAACAATCAAAACTGGCCTCTGGCATAAAACATTTGTATCTGTGCACATAAATGAAATATTTACCTGCTGAAAATAATTTCCTAAGTCTTTTATTTCAATTTAGAAAACCTCTGTAGAACATTTTTTAAAAATCTCAAAATGGCCAAGAATACATTTTTGAAAATTCAAACAGAATTTCTTGAGTCTTTAAACAGGAAAATGTGATCATAGAGGTCTGTTTGGAATGAAATGAATTACAGATAGTCACTGTTATTTCATTAGAAACACTCAGGAATCATGACCTCAGTAAAAGTATGTCAGTATTGTTTCAGATGATGGCAAATACAAGATGGCACAAATTATAAAATTTCCATTTTTGAAGTTTGTGCCTCTGACGCAGTCAGGCTTGTTAGGCACAATTCTACTTCGACAGTCTAAAGCACTTAATTTTATACTAAGCCAATAAACAAAAGTAAATTCATTTGAGTTAAAAACTTGCCTCTGGCATGTTTCATAAATCCAGATTCCTCTGGTAAATCCAAATGCCTCTGGTAAATCCAAATGAATGAACAAAATTGTACAAAGTACTATCAGCCACAAATGTTTGCACATCAAATGTAATAAGGATGAGAATGAATTCAGCATTTTGCTTTCTGCATTGAAAATGTCCAAAGCACTCACCATTAATTCTAGCAAATGAAGCATAAGCACTCAAGAGCTTCTTGTAATTGGCCGCAAACCATTTCTCAGCAGGGTGAAATATCAAGAATACAAAAGACAAAAAAAACAAAGATTCTTGATATGGAAAATTCAGTCAACTATGAAGCAATCGGTTCGCCAAATGACTACAAAGCAATTATATATTTTTAAAATTTAGACATACAGCACAGTAACAGGCCATTTTGGCCCACGAGTCAGTGCCACCCAATTAACTTACATTACAACCCCTGGTATGGTCGGAAACCAGAATCCCCCGGGAAAACCCACACAGACACAGGGTGAAAGTACAAACTTCTTACAGACAGTGTGGGATTTGAACCCTGGTCCTGATTACTGGCACTGTAAGTGCGTGGCACCAATTGTGCCACCCATAAAAGTCACGTTCCCTGACTGGGAATCAAACCTGGGCCATGGCGGTGAGAGTGCCAAATCCTAACCACTAGACCAACTTCCTTTCTAAAAAGTTAAGATTGAAGGATATTACACGATATCTAATACCCAAATTATTGTTTTATGCTTTACAATCAAGAACTTAAAGGTGCAGTTTGGGAATTTCACATTCTCCTGAAAACCCAATATTTCCTGCCCTTTAAAATTAAAATTTGTCAATTTTTAAATCCTTTAATGTTACATTGGTTAGCAGTGAAAGAAGCAAAAAGTTAACCCAGAAATGTTGGAAAGCAAAAGTACAGGTGTCTAACCTTTTATCTGGAATCGTCGGTTAAGTGTTCTCTGCACCACCCCCCCCACCCACCCCACTGGCCGTCAATCGCTCCCAACCCCTCACCTCTCCCCCCTGCGGCAGCGACCCTGCTCCTTTCACCCCACCCCGCGGCAGCTGACCCCTCTGCCCCGCCGATTGTAGCACTCCCCCGCCGTGGCAGCGAACCCTCTTTTCCTCTGATCACGACAGACACTTCAGCCGGGGTTCCCTGTGATGCCACTGCACAAGAGCTGATGTCACAGGAGTAACTGGGTTGGCCATTTTTGTTTTCAAGCTGCCGGTGGACAAAACCTAGGTAAGTTTAACTGGATTCCCTGACTACCTCCGACGTAGGGCAAGGACCCAGTTGATTTTGGAGGCCACTGACCGGGTCAGATCCTTTCAAGCTGCCTTGTGAGTTGGGTGCTAACTGGGCAAATTGCCCAGTTAACCCCATTTTACAAGGCAGCTTGAAATCGCCTACTGTATCTGTCTGGGTTTCCTCCCACCCTTCAAAATGTACCGGGATAGGTCAATTGGATGTATTTGGGCAGCATGAGCTCATGGGCTGAAAGGGCCCGTTACCGTGCTGTATATCAAAATTTAAATTTAAAATTGGACATTTCTTGGTGATTGAAAAATTTGTGATAGTGATGTACCATCAATAATTCACAAAAAGTGGAGTAGTGAAACAATCAATTCCTTAGTAGCTAAAGACTGGAGCAGTATCAAACAACCATCCACATCCTTGACTGATCACAGCAAAAGGAAAGGGAATTTCACATTCTCCTGAAAACCCAATATTTCCTGCCTGCAAGGGTCTGTGGGTAGGATCAGTCTTGAGAGGCGTGGCCAGTCGATAGCAGCCAATCACGGTGTAACAGTGGTTTACCACAGATGGTAAGATAGGGAATAGCATAGAGAAGCCTATTAGTAAGGAGAATTATCTTGTGTGCTGTTTGCTGCTCAGATCCTCAGCTCATTGTCAAAATTCAAACCTATATGAAATAGGTGTTTAAAAACTGAATGCTAATTTGTGAGTCTTTTTGTTTTAAATTTTGATGAAGTCATGACATATGCATTATGATTGTGGCCAGTCAAAGAGGCTGAGAAGCATAACAATTCTGCAGACTCATCTGCAAAACCTTCGGAAAGGAACGCGTGTCCCTTTAATGCTTCGACGTAAAGGGCACTGAAGTTCTATGAGGATCTCCCGGACTTTTGCTTAAGGAAAGTCAGGCAAAGAATTGCAACTTATTTCAGTGAACAAATAATGCAGTAACTGGAAGAGTTTATAAAGGCTTCCAGAGGTTTAACTTTGAAGAGAATAAACAGGGAAGCCCTGTGGGATGCAGCTCAAAGGAGAAGATCATTTTTAAAAAGCTATGGGAAGAAAACACTATTGGTAACAATAAGGGAAACAAGAATCTCCAGAGAGTAAAAAAAATCCATCTCTTGTGATGATGGTGGAGCTGCATAGGATAAGATGGGTTGAAGAGATCAAGGTGGGTGGGGGGGGGGGGGGGGGTGGGGCGGGGAAACAGAACTGCTTGATCTATAAAAGAGATGCTCAGATTTTCAGCAGATATTTACTTAAACGTCAGTTGATCTTCTTTGACATTAAACAGGGATGTTCAGATTTAGTGGGTCCATCAGCTCAAGCAGAGTTGTTGGATGATGGATAATGGGCCAAGGCTCGCAGCAGTAAAACTGTCCTTATTCTTCCCACCATTATGAATTCCTCTGTTTACCGTTCTAAAAGAATGCCATCAAATACAGTTTCTTCTCTGGCAAATGCACCATAAGAACTAGAAAATTCATCCCAACCAGGTTGCTGCTGCTAGGGTAGCGTGGTTAATGTTGTGGTAAACACAACTCTATTTCAATGCCAGCGACATGGGGTTGAATCTGGCGTGGTCTGTGAGGAGTCTGCACATTCTCTCCAGGTCCTTGTGGGTTTCCTCTGGGTGCTCCAGTTTCCTCGCACATTGCAAAGATGTATAGGGTTTGTAGGTTAATTTGGGCAGTGTGGGCTCTTGGGCTGGAAGGGCCTGTTACTGTGCTGTTCCTCTAAATTAAAATAAAGCCTTAATACACTGCAGATGCTGGAATCTGGAATGCAAAACAAATTGCTCGAAGAGGTCAGTAGATCAGGCAACATCTGTGAAGGGAAAGAGATAGTCAAAGGTTGATAATTGATAGTCCTGAGCAGCCATTCTCAATGGAGGTGGGAGGCACAGCACATTGAAGTAAAAACTTTGTTTTCTTTTCACCTCATGTAAAATAAATATTTTTTTTTGTGTAGTAGTTGGAAAGAAGTACAGAAGAAAGCAAAACTTCCCTGCTTCACAGGAAAATGGACCCTTAAACTTGGAGGAGAGCCCTAAAGGGGCCGGAGCCAAAACAAAATTGAGAATGTTGGTCCAGGGCTAGGCTGAGATCCTGTATCAGGACTCCAGTAGCATCGATCTGCCTCTGAGATGCTTCCCATTGTGACTGGTATTTTAATTTTGGAGCAAAAGCCCGGGCAAGTGATTGGAGTGCATTTTGTAGACGATGCACACTGCAGGAGCTGATCACTGGTGGTGAAAGGAATAAACATTCAGACTGGCAGTTGAGATCCCAGTAAGTTGGCTGCTTTGTACTTGAGCTTCTCAAGTGCTGTTGGATCTGCACTCATGCAGGAAAGTTGACAGCATTACATGCTCCTTATTTGTGTCTTGTAGATATAGAAATGTTGGGGATATCAGGAAATGTTGCTCATGACAGGATACCTAACCTGTCACCATATTAAAATGGCCAGTTCATTTGACCTTTGACCATGATAATGATTGTAGAGGAATACAGTTATGGTAATGTCTTTGAATATCATGGGTAGTTGGTTAGACTCATATATGTTAAATATGATTATAGCCTGACACTCTTGAGGTACAAATATTCCTCAGCTTTCATGCCCGAACATTCTCTCTGTCTTGCTCCATGAAGGTATGGACTGTTTCATCCACAGAAATTGCACAAGAAATAAAAAAAATAGATCAGCAAATATCTCCAACTCTGAGCCTTTGATAAAATTAAGTTCATTGATGAAAGAGCATCTTAGACACTGTCATAACAAATTCCTGATTTGATATCTTGGTGATTGACATCCAACAACCTCAATAGTCTTCTTTTGTGCAAGGCATGACCAATCCATTGGAGGGTTTTCCCTTTGATGCCCAAAGGTTCCAAGTGACCAAGGCCCTTTCAGTCTTCATCACATTTCAATACAATCATGGCTGGTTCTCAAAGCCTGTCAAATATTCTGGTAGAGTGTCCATACCTCTTGGTGCCTTTGTTATTAAATATATTTAATGATCTATAATCTATAATCCACTTATTAAGTATATTCAATGACTGGGTCCCATTAATTTGAGGAGGTAGCAAAGGAGATTGATGAAGGCAAGGCAGCAGATATTCGTCTATATTGACTTTAGTGGGCAGTTTGACAAGTCTTACAATGGAATATTGGTCCAGATTAAGGCACATGGGATCCAAGAAAAGCTGGATAATCAGATCCAAAATTGGAAAGGGTGAGCTCATTTTCCATGGAGCAAAGGAGGCAGAATTGTGGCCTGTGGATTGTGGTATTTAAAACACATTTATTGCTCTTCATGTTTATTGTCTATCAATCAATTTTCAACCCATACTATCCTCCAATCCCACGTACTTCAATTTTATCCTAACACTCTTTTCTGAGATTTTATCAAATACCTTCTGAAAATCCAAATACACCGAATCCAATTATTCTCCCTCATGTAATTCTCATAGATTCATCCCCCCAAAAAACTCCAATAGGTTTGTTAAACATGGTTTCCACCATTTAAAACCAAGATTATTTTGCCTAAATCTGTTTATATTTTACAAGCACCCTGTTATCACATCCTTTAGAGTAGATTCTAGTCATTTCCCTACCTGCATAATCAATAGAATTTTGGAAGATGAACCAATGCGTCCATATTTTCCATGGTCATCTCTTTTAGTTCTCTAAGATGAAGATGATCTTTTGGTCGCATTGATTTATTTATTTAAATATATTCATTTCTTCTGATGGTTCATTTGAATTAGACTCTTGGTTTCCCAGCATTATTGGTAATTATTTATGCCTGTTCCATTAAAACAATCCAAAGTATTTGTTTAATTGGGTTGCTATTTCTTTGTTCCCATTATAACTTCTCCAGTTTCAAAGTTGTCCTTATTAATCTTTTATTTTTCTCTTTTTACAAACTTGTAGAAATTTCTACAGCCTGCTTTCATGCTGTTTAAAAGCATGTTCCCATATTCTGATTTTGCTTTCTCAACCAATCTCATGCTGAATTCCAAATGACTCCCAATCTCAGGCTTACTACATTTTCTGGCAAATTTACATGACTCCTATTTGGATCTAATACTGTCCCTAGCTTCTTTTATTAGTCATGGTTGGAACACTTTTCTTTTGCTGTTTTGTGCCAGATAGGAATGTGTAACTGTTGCAGACACTAGAGTTGTTCCCTAAATGTTAGCCATTGCCTCTCCTCTATTATGCCTTTCAATGGATTTTCGATCAGCCCACTCTTCCTTCCTTTGTAGTTCCCTCCATTTACAGTGCCCTCCATAAAGTCTGGGACAAAGACACTTTTGTCCCAGTGCTCCACAGTTTTTAATTTGTAATCAAACAATTCACATGTGATTAAAGGGCACATTTAATTGCTTACATTTTGGTTTGACCATGTAGAAATTATAACAATTTATGTAAATAGTGTCCTCATTTCAGGGCACCGTAATATTTTGGACTATGTATATTAAAGTAGTAATGTTTAGTACTTTGTTGCATATCCCTTGCATGCAATGACTGCTTGAAGTCTGTGATTCTGAGTATCTTCTTGGGTGATGCTCTGCCAGGCGTCTACTGCAGCCATCTTCAGCTCCTACTTGTTTCAGGGGCTTGTCCCCTTATGTTTTCTCTTCAGCCTATGGAAGGCTTGCTGAATTGGATTTGGATCGGCTGACTGATGGCCATTCAAGTATTTTTCAGTTTTTGGCCTTGAAAAGCTCCTTTGTTGCTTTAACAGTATGTTTGGGATCATTGTCTTGCTGTAGAATGAAGCACCGTCCAATGCATTTGGAGGTATTTGCTGGAACTCGAGCAGACAAGATGTTTCTGTACATCTCAGAATTCATGTTGCTACTGTCATCAGCACTTACATCATCAGTGAAGATGATATTTGTCCCAGGCCATATAGAGATGAAGTGGTATGCTTTGGATTTTTCCTTTACACCTCCACACTTTGCTCTTGGCATCATTCTAATACAGATTAATCTTGGTCTCATCTGTCTACAAGACCTTTTTTGTCCAGAATTTGGCAGGGTCTTTTAAATACTTCTTAGCAAATTGTAATCTGGCCATCTTGTTTCTGTAGCTAACTAGTGGTTTGCATCTTGTAGTGTAGTCTCTGTATTTCTGTTCATGAAGTATTCTGTGGCCAGTCATTCACTCATCCACACCTGTCACCTGAATAGTGGTCTGTGGGACAGGCATTTGAATTTTTCTTCATTCGGATGAAGATTCTTCTGTCATCGGCAAAGGAGGTCTTCCTTGCAATACCAGTCCCTTTGGGATTACTGAGCTCAACAGGATGCTCTTTCTTTGCCATAATGTTCCAAACTGTTGATTTTGGTAATCCTAAGATTTGGGTGATGTCTCTTACAGTTTTATTCTTGTTTTTCAGCCTAATATTGGCTTCTTTGACTTTCATTGGCACAGCTCTGGTCCTCAAGTTTAAAATGATCAAAAACTTAGAAGCAAGCCTAACTCTCTTTTACCTGCACCATTGAAGCAATTAAACCATACCTGAGTAATCACAAATGCCTGTGAAGCCAAATATCCCAAACATTATGGTGCCCTGAAATAGGGAACTATGGATAAAATGTGCTGTAATGGTCAAACCAAAATGTATACAAATATCCTTGAATAAAATCTGGAATGTACTCTTTGTGAATTGTTTGATTACAAATTTAAAACTGTGGAGTACAAAGGCAAATAAAGGAAAAAGTGTCTTGTCCCAAACATTATGGAGGGCCCTGCAGATCACTGCCTTGGATTGAACTTCTCATTTATCTCTGAAGAATTCTATCATGTTTTTTGTCACTCTTCCCCAAAGGACTTATCCATGAAAAAAAAGCCTCTTCTAATTTAGATACCAGTTCCCAAATGTTTATGAGGAGAACTTTGCAGGTTGATTGAATTCTGGATGTCTCTGTGGTGCATCAATTTGGGTTCTTGGTTGGTGCAAGTGAACTATCAGCTTTTTCCCCCTCAGTGGTACAATTGAATGGCTTGTAAAGCCATTT
This sequence comes from Narcine bancroftii, assembly GCF_036971445.1. NCBI lineage: Eukaryota > Metazoa > Chordata > Chondrichthyes > Torpediniformes > Narcinidae > Narcine > Narcine bancroftii. The sequence continues at coordinate 31,109,774 of NC_091474.1, forward strand.
CAAACGGTTTTTACAAATCATCCACGTTGTCAGATTTGTAGTCACTTACAGTCTCATCTGAATACAGATGACAAATTACCTCCACGAAGGATAGCAGTTGACCAGAAAACGACATCCACAGAAAATGCCTTATTCGTTTTCTCTATGTACAAAATGTCAACAGGAAATGCTCCCAAATACTTTAAACACACACAGATGTTTTTCTTTCGCACATTATGCATAAAAAATTGTTGCAATGGTTTTCCTAATCTAGTTTCCGGTCTAAAGAATGTTTCCACTGGTGGGTAAGGACAAAATGAAAACATTTTTTAAGTGCAAGGCATTCATCAAAAACAAAAAATCAGTAGAATATTCTGAGAAAATATTTTGACTGTGGCCGCAATGAGAATGTGAAATTTTAGCACAGGGTGTGAGAGCACAGACTATGAAAGCACCTCGAGGCAGATGAGGAGAAGATAGAGAGATAACTGATGGGGGTAGATGAGGAGGTTTGAGTACAGCGTAAATGTTATAAATGAGTCAACTGGGCTAATGACCTATTTCTATGTTGTAGGTATCATGTAATTCTATATAATTATCTTTTGTTTGGATGATATAGGATGCCCCACTTAACAAAAAGGATTTGCAGTTAATGTACTTTTTTAGCATTGAGGCGGTGCCTCAAATCATCAACTTTAATTAAGTTATCTCCAGGAAGTGAAAAACATCGGGATATGTTTTCTATAAATACTTAAGACCAAAGCAGAACATTATCCTGCAGTTTTCCTTAATGACTAGTTAACATACCCAGTATGTTTTCTGGCTGAATAACTAAGTCATATAATCTTGCAGCCCAATGCCTGGAACTGTATTAATCAACTTGATAATGCTTTTTTAAGTGCTCTGTGAAACAGGTTTCTAAAATAGGTATCTTCAGCTGCGGAATTAGACATTAGAGAGAGTTTTTGACTGTAGTTGTTTGTAATGATTCAGCCAGAAGCAGTAATTTCAAGGAGCAAATGTTTTATGGACATTTGCAGAGTGTCTACAGTTTATTATAAAGGTTTTGTTCTTCTGAAATTTGCCAGATCTATATTATTGAAAAGGACACTAGAACATTCTAGAAAAAAAGGGGCAACCAGTGCAAGGAATTTTGTTCATTTCTTGCGCAGAAATTCTGAGCTGTCATGAATAGATTTAGTTAAATAATTATACATTCATTGCATTTGCTTTGTCAGTCACTGGGGATATTTCTTTTCAGTTCTCCTTCACACTGGTACTCTGTTCCCAGTTGATCCTTCCAGTTATTTCACATTTGAGCTTCCTTTCATTTTAAGCTGACATTAACATTGCGTTCACATTGGTGTTCATTGCCTCCTCTCTTTCTTGAAGCTGACCACATCACAAAGCTGCTCCCCTCGTGAAATCACGAGATGGACTAGTGGCCAGTCGGGAAAACCAGCCTTCTCCAGGAAAATAGGAAAAAAGTTAGGAAAAAGCAAAGCATAACAAAAATAAAATATAAGAAGTAGAAGATAAAGATGCAGAGAAGAGAAAGAAGATGGCTTCCAAGAAGGAGAAAGTAAAAACAAATGGAAAAAAAGTAGAAGAGTCGCCGGAGAAGAAAGAAGAAGGCTTTACCTGCATGAAGGAACAGGACACTGTGGTGGCGAGGAGTGCCCGACCCTTGAGGTCAGTGCCTGCCCTGCTGAGTCATGACCTACCAGTCGGTGCACTACAAAATTGGCTCTCAGAGCCAAACAAAAGTGCGCAGTGCACAATCAAAGGAGAAAGAGGACACCAGCGAGAGGGGGGCTCAGCAGAGGAGCGGGCTGTCACAGAGCGAACAGCTGAGGAATGCCCAACACCAGGGCACTCAGCTGGAGGACGAGGAAGGCAGCAGAAGACGTGGGAGATAGACAGAGGGATGACCGACAAGTAGACAGACGTCAGGAAGCACAACAGACGAGCAGCCCAGGAGGGGAGGACCAGTAACAAGAGGCCCAACCAAGAGATACAAGCAGCTCATCAGGAAAAACAGAAGAGACACAGACACAAAGAAGAGAAGAAGACACAAACACAGATACTGACACAGAAGAAGAGGAAGAAGACCAAGATCTTCACAGAGAAATAGAAGGTAAAACTGATGGACAAAGAGAAATAAAAGGTAAAACTGATGAACAGAATATAGATAAAGAATTTTTTGAAGAACAAATGAGGTCACTAAAAGAATGGTTAGCATTAGAGTTTAATGAAATTAAAAGGAAAATGAAAAGAACAGAAGATAAAATGCAAAGGTTAGAAATGGTAATGACAGAAATAGGGAAAAGTAGAGAATGTGGAAGAGCGGGAAATAACTGTAGAAATGGAAGTAAATAACTTAAGAGAAAAATTGGAAGAAAGTGACAAAAAAATTAAAGAGACACAAGAGTTGTTATCTCAGAAAATTGATATGTTGGAAAATTATAGTAGGCGAAACAACATAAAAATAGTGGGCCTGAAGGAGGGTGAAGAAGCCACAGACATGAAGGAATTTCTAAAAGGATGGATCCCGATGGTCCTGGGAATGACAGAAATGCAGGAAGAAATGGAAATAGAAAGGGCACACAGAGCATTAGCTCCGAAACCACAGACACATCAAAAACCAAGATCCATCTTAGTAAAATTTTTGAGATACATGTTAAGAGAAAATATACTGCAACGGGAAAGGAATAAAGTTAGAGAAGATAATAAATCATTGGAATACAAGGGTCAAAAAATATTTTTTTACCCGGACATAAGTTTTGAACTCTTAAAGAGGAGGAAGGAGTTTAATACAGCGAAAATGATTTTATGGATAAAAGGTTAGAAATTCATATTAAGACATCCAGCCGTGCTTAAAATATTTATACGCGGGGAGGAAAGCAGACTGTTCTCGGATCCAGAGAAAGCTCAAGAATTCGCAGAACGTTTGCAGGACAGGAGAAGAAATGAAGAGATGTAACAAGAACAAAGAACAGTGATAAAGTATATATAAAGATGTAAAAACAATGTATATGTAAAGAACTAAAGAGGGAAAAGAGAAGGGAAGGAAGGGAGTAAGGGAGGAAAAAGGAGAGAGAGCTTTGTTATATGTGATTAAAAAAAAGTGTTTTCTGGAGAGGACTGGGTAGAGGGGGAATAACCGTCACTGCAAAATCAGTTGACGCTGCAAACAAGATCGCAATCCAAATGAAAAGGGCAGTTGTGGTTGCCTGGCAAGGGATATGGGGCAACTCAGAGAGGGGGGAGCTTTTGGGGTTAAGGTATTAGTGGATGTGGGAACTGCGGGGGTACTTTATGTTTTAAATGTGTTGTTGTACATTAAGTGTAATAAGAGAAAACTAAGAGATGAAAATGGGGTAAAGGGGATGGAGGGGGTGAAGAGGTGGAAAAGAGGTGTATGCAAGATATAAGATGGCCATGTTGAACTATAAACATTAATGGAATACATAACCAAATTAAAAGGAAGAGGCTACTAAATTTATTGAAGAAAGAAAAAATAGATATAGCATTTGTGCAGGAAACGCATCTAACTGAAGTGGAACATAACAAATTAAAGAGAGACTGGGTAGAAAACGTAGCGGCAGCATCCTATAATTCAAAAACTAGAGGTATAGCCATATGAGTTAACAAAAATGTACCAATCGAAATAGAGGAGGAAATAATAGATCCAGCAGGGAGGTATGTAATGATAAAGTGTCAGATATACTCAGAATTTTGGAATTTGCTCAATATATATGCACCTAATGAGGAGGATCAAAAGTTTATGCAGGATATTTTTTTAAAGATTGCAGACATACAAGGAAATATATTGATAGGAGAGGATTTTAACCTTAATTTAGATCCAATGTTGGATAAAACTGGACAAAAGACAACCAAAAAGAATAAAGTAGCCAAATTTATGGTTAAATCAATGCAGGAAATGAAACTTATGGATATATAGAGGAGGCAACACCCAAGAGAGAAAGAATTTTCATATTGTTCGAGTAGGCACAAAACTTACTCATGGATTGATATGTTTTTGTTGTCGGCCCATATTCAAGGGAGAGTTAGGAAAACTGAATATAAAGCTAGACTTTCTTTGGCTTGGCTTTGTGGATGAAGATTTATGGAGGGGTAATGTCCATGTCAGCTGCCTTCTCGTTTGTGGCTGACAAGTCCGATGTGGGACAGGCAGACACGGTTGCAGCGGTTGCAAGGGAAAATTGGTTGGTTGGGGTTGGGTGTTGGGTTTTTCCTCCTTTGTCTTTTGTCAGTGAGCTGGGCTCTGCAGTCTTCTTCAAAGGAGGTTGCTGCCCGCCGAACTGTGAGGCGCCAAGATGCACGGTTTGAGGCGATATCAGCCCACTGGCGGTGGTCAATGTGGCAGGCACCAAGAGATTTCTTTAGGCAGTCCTTGTACCTCTTCTTTGGTGCACCTCTGTCTCGGTTGCCAGTGGAGAGCTCGCCATATAACACGATCTTGGGAAGGCGATGGTCCTCCATTCTGGAGACGTGACCTACCCAGCGCAGTTTGATCTTCAGCAGCGTGGATTCGATGCTGTCGGCCTCTGCCATCTCGAATACTTCGATGTTGGAGATGAAGTCACTCCAATGAATGTTGAGGATGGAGCTTTAATTGCCCATTCACAGCCAGCTCTTCAGCGCTTGACGTCCTGATTTTTCGGAAGCTGCCAAAGTGTTTGGCCTGGAAGACAGCCTGAAGAAAACTGAGGTCCTCCATCAGCCAGCTCCCCACCATGACTACCAGCCCCCCCACATCTCCATCGGGTACACAAAACTCAAAACGGTCAACCAGTTTACCTATCTCGGCTGCACCATTTCATCAGATGCAAAGATCGACAACGAGATAGACAACAGACTCGCCAAGGCAAATAGTGCCTTTGGAAGACTACACAAAAGAGTCTGGAAAAACAGCCAACTGAAAAACCTCACAAATATTAGCATATACAGAGCCGTTGTCATACCCACGCTCCTGTTCGGCTCCGAATCATGGGTCCTCTACCGGCATCACCTACGGCTCCTAGAACGCTTCCACCAGCGTTGTCTCCGCTCCATCCTCAACATTGGACTTTCTTTGGCTTGGCTTCGCGGATGAAGGTTTATGGAGGGGTAATGTCCACGTCAGCTGCAGCCTCATTTGTGGCTGACAAGTCCAATGCTGGACAGGCAGACACGGTTGCAGCGGTTGCAAGGGAAAATCAGATCATTCACCCCTGTTATTAGCAATAGAACTGGAGGACATCCCACCAAAAACATATAGATGGAGGTTAAACTCCATGCTACTTAAAAGACTGGAATTTAGAGAGTTTATTGAATGCCAAATTAAAACATATTTTGAAATAAACACAGGATCAGTGAAAGACAAATTTATATTATGGCACACAATGAAAGCCTTCATTAGAGGGCAGATAATAAGTTATGTGACTAAGATGAAAAACGACTACAATCGGGAAATATAACAGTTAGAAATGGGAGATAGTAAGTACAGAAAAGGAACTAGTAAAAAGGGATGATATAATGAAAAGGAGAGAATTGGCAGACAAAATAATTAAATACAAAACATTACAAACGTTCAAGGTGGAGAAGTCATAATGAAAACAAAGCAAAAGTATTATAAACTGGGAGAAAAAAAACACATCAAATATTAGCCTGGCAACTTAAAACAGAACAAGCTAAAAGAATGATACTGGCATAAAGAAAAAAGGACAAATAAATTACATATAATCCAACAGAGATTAATGAAAATTTTAAGGAATTTTATGAACAATTGTATCAAACTGAGAATGAGAGGAAAGATGATAAAATAGAGGAATTTTTAGCTAAAATTGAACTGCCGAAATTCCAAGAAGAGGAACAAAACAAATTAATAACACCATTTGAAATAGAAATAGAAGAAGAACAGGATATATTAAAAAAGCTTCTGAACAATAAAACACCAGGAGAAGATGGATTTCCAATAGAATTTTATAAAACATGTAAAGAGTTATTAATTCCTCCCCTCCTGGAAGTAATGAACCAGATAGAAGAAACACAAAACTTGCCAGATTCATGTAAGACAGCAAAAATTACAATAATACCAAAGATGGGGAAGGATCCATTAACACCAGCATCATATAGACCAATATCCCTACTTAACTCAGACTATAAGATAGTAGCGAAATGATTAGCAAACAGATTGGCTGATTGTGTACCTAAAATAGATCAAACTGGATTTATTAAGAAAAGATGAACAGCGGACAATGTCTGCAAACTTATTAATCTAATCCATGCAGTTCAAGTACATAAGAAACCAACAGTGGCTGTTGCTCTAGATGCAGAAAAAGCCTTTGACAGAGTAGAGAAGAATTACTTATTTAAAGTATTACAGAAGTTCAATCTACCAGAAAAATATATAAATTGGATTAAAGCATTGTATAATGGACCATTGGCGAAGGTAACAGTAAATGGATATGTATCGAATCACTTTAAATTAAGTAGGTCAACTAGACAGGGATCTCCACTATCCCCCTCATTGTTCACTTTAGCAATAGAAAATTTGGCAGAACTGATAAGAATAGAAAATAAAATAAAAGGGTTAAAAATAAAGGAGAAGGAGTTCTAACAGAACCAGAGGTATCAATAAAAGAATTACATAAGAAATTGAAGGTATATGGAGAAATATCGGGGTACAATATCAACGCAAATAAAAGTGAAGTGATGCCAATGAGTAACGCAGACTATACAGAATTTAAAAAAGAACCACCATTTAAATGGCAAGAACAAGCAATCCGATACCTAGGGATCAGGTTAGATAATAACTTAAACCACCTGTACAAATTAAATTATCAGCCACTAATAAAGAAATTGCATGAAGACTTAAAACATTGAAAAGAATTACCGCTAACATTGATAGGGAGGGTAAACTGCATTAAAACGAACGTGTTTCCAAGGATACAATACTTATTTCAAACATTACCAATTGCTTTAACAGAAATATTCTTTAAGGAACTAACGAGAATATTAAGGAAATTCTTGTGGAAAGGGAGGAATCCAAGGGTAGCGTTAGATAAATTAGCAGAGAGGTATAATCAAGGTAGTTTGCAGTTACCAAATTTTATAAATTATTATAGAGCCACACAATTAAGGTATTTATCAGATTTTTACCAAACAAGGGAAAAACCAGCCTGGACTAAGTGATATGTGATACTGAACTAGATAAAATAGGGGAAAAGGTACCAGAATATATACTTTATAAATGGGAAGAAAAGCTGGTGCAATATAAAAACTCACCAGTACTGCATCATTTACTTAATACATGGAAGAAGATCCACTTAGAAAGGAAAAAAAATGAATGATCAAATCCCAAAATTACTATTGACGCAAAATCCGCTAATCCCTTTTACAATAGACAACCTTTCCTTTAGGGAATAGGAGAGAAAAGGAATCAAAAGAATAGAAAATTGTTTTTTAGGATATAATTTATTAACATTGGAACAGTTGAAGTACAAATATGGAATAACTCATGGTATAATGTTTGCATATCATCAATTGAAATCTTATTTAAAGGATAAATTGGGAAACAGCTTGAGATTCCCTGAAGGAAGCAGCTTTGAATATCTGATACAGACACAATGATAATTAAAAGATTTATAACCAACATGTACATTAAGCCGCAAGATAAGGAAAATGAAATAAACTATAAACCTAAGCAGAAGTAGGAAAAGGATCTAAACATAAAGATAAAAAAATGAAGTATGGGAAAAGTTATGTTTTGGAACTATGAAGAATACAATAAACACAAGGTTATGCACGATAAAGTATAATTGGTGACCCACAGTATATATCACTCCTCAAAAATTAAAAAAATGGGATTCAACATTATCAGATAGATGTTTTCGCTATAAGAAGGAAATGGGAACAACATTACATGCAACTTGGGCATGTACGAAAGTAAATACGTTTTGGGAAGAATTAAATCAGATACTAAATAAAATTACAAAAAATAACTGACCAAAAAAACAAGAGATATTTCTTTTAAGTAACATAAGAAGTAGAGAATTAGGCCTCAAATTGGATAAAGTGCAAAAAAAAAATCATTATGATAGCCTTAGCAATAGCAAAAAAATGTATAATGTCAACTTGGAAAATGGAACAGAGCATGAGTATACAGCAATGGTACATGGAAATGAATAAATGTATTCCATTGGAAAAAATAACATATAATTTAAAAAATAAAGTCACAATGTTTGAACAAATTTGGGAAGTGTACATGGAACATATTAGAGAGAGCTTGCCTATGACCTCCATCCCTGAAAATGTTAAGAAGACAAAATGACTAGATTCAGTGTGACTCGACTAGATTCAATAGATGATGCATTTTTCTTGTTTATTTTCCTTTGTGTGAAGATATTATTTTATGGCTTTATTGTATTGTATATTTATTGAATATTTATGGGTTTTGGAGGGGGTGGCTAGAGGGGAGGGAGGGAAAAGGGGAAAAAAAGGGGAGAAAAGACCACTGTGTAAATTTAATGAGAAACGTTTGTATATATTTTGGTTGATATGGTTCATAGTGTGAAAAATAAAAAAATATTTAAAAACAACAAAGCTGCTCCCCTTTACCTCAGTTTCCTCATCAATGACAGGCCTGGAAAAACATACTAAACCTAGAATACTTTAACAAGACCAGGAGTTCCCACCCACTGTGATTAACAAGAGTAAGTTTATCAGGATTCATTGAAGAGCAGGGTGAGTAATGGAACAAGATGAATTTTTGGGGTATAATTTTCACAACAAGCATTTGAAAATAAATGGCTATTTTTTGTTGTTAAAATAAATACCTCTAAAATTAGCATAAAAATGAAGAAACATTCAAATCTACCAAATTCATATAAACAGCCTGCAAGAGCATTATTAATATGCAAAGGAAAATATGGCTTTCTTTTAAAATATTGTAAAACATGCAGACAATTTCAGTTTAAAATGTATTATAGACTCTGTTTACAAAGACTGTTCTCTAATAAATTCTACATAGAATAACTATTCTCCCTTTTATTCCTATATTCTTGCCAATGGAATTCAGATTGGCAAAAGATTATGTTTTTCAATTGAATGCATTTTTACTCCAGCCTTTTGAGAAATGTTGTGAATGACATTGTTTAGTTCCCACTCAGGCCTTAGCCTGAGGCATGGTTAAATCTGTTAATGCCATAATTTTAAACCCCAATGTCACATTTTTCATTCTACCACACTAATTTTATTCAGGTCACTTTCCACACATACACATAAACCTACAAGCCACCCTGCCTGCATTCAAAACACTCTGCTTTGTTTACATTACTTCATTCTTTCTCTTGCTTTTCCTACAACCTTGGAAAACAAATTGTCTTGAGTTACTGGAATCTTAAGCAGAAACAGAAATGCTGGAAGAAGCATCTATGGAAAGAGAAAACAGTGATCTCAGGTCAGAGATCCAGATTTTGCCTGACTGGATGAGTTCTTCCAGAACTTCACTTTCCAGCATTTTACAAACTTAGATTTTTCCACTTCCTCTCTGCCGCACATTAGGGTTAGGCTATTTTTTTTTAAATTGCCCCAAGGGTGAGATTAGAATCCCATTTTCTCATTATTTTTCTACCAACACAATCAATGATTTCACCCTTGGCCAGGTGTTGCCTATCATTAACATTCTGATAATCCACCATCACACTATCTGGCTGCACCTTCTTTAAATTCACTAGCACGGTTTGGCCTTGCTGTTTGGAACTCACCAGGATCCCAATTCCACCCCACCCCCTTGTAATTTATTATGATACTGTTTCCTTTTTTTTGTACTGAAACTCACCAGGGCCCCACTTCTCACACTTGTTTGCAATTCACTGGGGCACTGTTTTCCATGTTCCTTTGAAACTTACCAGATTCACTGGAAAATTTATTTACAATACTTTGCAATTTAACTGAAAATGGAGATTTGGTTACTCAAAGGAATAGTCCCCGAAAGTGCAGAAAATCTGCAATTTTGACATCACAAAAGGTCCAAGTTTGCTGGATTAACAGACTTCCACTGGATGTCAAAGTCAGAATTGCAGAAGTCCTTTCAATTGCTGCACTATTATTTCCAGCGACAATTATTCCTTGCAATTTTTAGGCAGACCTTTGGAATTCAGAATGATTTGCTTCCACTCTTGTCTTTAGGTGTTTGAGGTAACAATTTGGGAACCTAAGACTCTTCTACAGATGAGGAAGCTGGCGGGTTGATGTACTCCTGTGCCATTCCTATTCACTGTCTGTGTGCTTCTGATGAATGGTCTTGAGGTTTTGAATGTTCCTTCTCTTCTACACAAGGAGTGTAGTTTTTCTTAGAAGTAAATTATTGAATCGTTTCCTCTGTCTGCCTGTTAACAAGTTCCTGTGATAGTGTTCAGAAAAGAGCATCCTTTTTAGGAATCTAGTGTCAGCAGCGCATATAACATGGCCCATTGGATGTGTTGCCCTGTACAGAACACTGATATGGTTCATCTATCTTTCCAGTGAATGCCTGTACAACATTAACAAACATATGCCATGCATTATTTTGCAATTTACTGATATTGAACAAAAAATCATGTGAGTCAATCTATTGCAAGAAGTTTTCAAGCAATAACTTAAGATTCTGACTGCATCCTTTGCAGGAATCAAGTCCGATAGGGGACCCTGCAACGAAAGGACATGAAGTAGAAAATTCAGTTGAACCACAAAAAACGACCAAAGACAATACAAAGCAGAAAAAGTCAGTCCCAGAGATCAATCAAGAAGAAACTCGGCAAACAAAATATTTGGAATCCCTTCCTCCCACACAGCAACAAAGCGGCATTTCAGAGCCAAGACCAAATGGCAGCAGCGACAAAACCAAAGAAACTCCTGAGAAGAGATTGGAAAAGAAACAATCATTTGGGATGTTCCTAAAGCAGTTGGTATGTTAAAAGAAGCTCAGATCAAATAATTATCTGAAGTTTTAGTTTAGAAACTAAATGAAACACACACACACACACACACACACACACACAAATAATTCATTGGGAAACTTGAGTTTCATCAAACTGCAATAATAGCTTTGCTTGTGTTCCAAGCTGTTTTATCCTTCTAAGTTCTCTAAAAAATATAATATATTTATTTAATATATACAGCTGGGTTCATGAAAGAAGTTTAGGGCTGTTTAATATTTGACTGAAAGTGCAAAAAGGAATAGAAATAATAATGTTCATGAACCTGTCATTTCAAAAACTCTACTTTAAAAAAATGGGCCAAGGCTCAGACTTGCAAACAGTTCATCTTTTGCTGCGAATGGAAGACACTATTTCAGTTTTTCTCTCTCCTTGTCTCAATTCCTCCACAGTTGATTGGAAATTAGCACACAAATGGCAGACAAGTAATAACAAGTTGGCCCTGCCTGGAATACATGCCAGCTTTCTAATGGCACCCCACCCAAGGGAACAATATTCCATCACATGTAATAAAACAGGACTTGTTCAGGAAACTTTTCCAAAGGCCATTCATTCAAGGGTTTTTGCCATGATATTGATCACCAGAGGAAGTCAGCACTGGTTCAAGAGAATGAGGACAAAAAGATATGTAGGAATGCAGAGAAATGAATGGTGGACAGTGGGAGTTGTGGATCAGAAAGAAAATCATGGAGGGAGAATTGCAGAGGGCAGAGTGAGTATAGGTTTGGTCAGGGAGATGCTTGGCATACTTGCTCAGATGAGAGTCAGTGTAGGGGAGCTGTTAGGGGAAGAATGAGGCCCAGAGGGCATCAGTATCAAGGAGAAAGTTCAGCAGGTGTAAACATTAAGAAAGAATCCTTAAGTGAAAAGCATCCGAGATAAAGAAAGGATACATCAGTCTTCTCTGCAGTTGCTCACTTAGGCCAGGAACCCCTAAAATACTGAAGCAGGCCTGGTGCTTCCAGTTAAGGCCAGTCTTACTGATAGGAGGTCTACACTCTGGGCTCCTTTGGGCAGTATAAATTTGTATAGGTAATGTCCAAATATGTCATTTGAAAATGCACTGCATGCCCTGGAGCCTCATTGTGTTGGGGCAACCTCTGCAGACCACGTCTGCCAAAATTGTAGCATGTTCATAACAGCAGATTATAATTCCATTATGAAGCACATACAAAAATAATAGAAATTTGAGGCCAATATGTATCCAATCCAATGCCACTGCTACCCATTTCAGTACAGACGAATGTGTTGGATTAATTTACACAGATTATCTTTCATTGCAAGCCACTTCTTATCAAAGTAAAATGATTATATAATTGGATTATAAACTAAATTTAGAACTTTTTCCTGAAGTTTTGCTGTTATGAATTGTGATTCTATATTTAACAAATTTTGAATATTTTTGTACATGGTCTGTAGGTCACCAGTTTAGACAGAAATAATAAATTGCATTATAAATCTCTGATCATAACACCACACCTTCTATAACAACATGTTTAAATTTCATTTTGGGTCAATGTGCACAATTGATATTGTGTTCACATTTTCCTTTCACTTTAAAAGTTCAAAGTTCTTTTATTGTCACACAATAATGCATTAAAAATAATATACATGATATACTTCAACTTATGTCTGCCGTAAGGCAAACAAAGAATCACCATAAGCCTTACCTGGTGCCCCTAACAATAAAAGAGAGTCCCTTTAGAGATATTGAACATCTGTGCATACGTTCAGATTCCAGTTCAACCCATCAGCAATCCGAGCTGTATTGGTTGCCCTTCTTGCCTCTTGAATCCTGGTTCTGAAACCTGGTTCCCATGGGCAGTCCACAGCCTGTGTGAGTCCTTTGACCACAAGTTGCCAATCATCTGCACTCTGTGTGGGTCCTTCAGCCTGTGAGCACTTCGCTGGTCCACTGTCCTGTAGGGTTATCTCCTATGCTTCTCCTTCTCAACAGGGGTGTTCTCCCCATTTCTGGTGCTCTGCCCTGGTTCGTTGCTCCCCTGGAGTCTGCAACCCCTCGTGATATGCTGCCCAGCACAGGTGCCACCATCTTGGGCACAGACCCTGAGGTTGTAGGCATTTTTTTTTAAAAATCAGCGTCAGCTCCTTTAACAGCCTGTACAGAGCCATCCCCATTAAGACCATGTGGAAGGACCCTGTGGAACAGCGCTGTCTCCACTACTGGATCCACCCCAGTGGCAGCCCCACTATTGTTTATAATCCCCCGTGACTATGTATCTAAATTCTGGAAAAATACATCAGATAGAATATAAACTGGAGAATTAATGAAAAAAAGATCTGAAATATCGTCAAGAGATATAAAGAATGTGATTCTAGTATTATCTTTGGTCTCAGATTTAATAGATGAGATGAAGCGTGTCATGAATATTTACAGCTTTTGATTAATATCCAAAGAAACTGAGATTAAACAGTTCCATGTTAAGATTTTCTGATTAATGTTGAATATAAATATAGTATAAAGTGCAATAAGAATGCATTCTTGTGACTAACATCATTTGTTTATCCTTCATGCAAGTTAAGCCTGCTTTGATGTTTTACATAAAGCAACTACATAACATTAATTGATAGCAGAATTATCAAGCATTGTCGTGCTTCTAATGAACACATTAAGGGGTATAATGATTATGATGTCCAGGATGAATTACTGGATCTTATTCTTTTCAATGGTGTTGCTCTCTTGCAAATTTTCAGTGTTTTGCTGTGCAATTATCTTTTATTCTCCAACACTGTTGTGAAGGCTTTGTTCTCAAATTTTGTGCTTGTGTTATTCTCATCTGTGGATGATTTAGGGATGCCAAAATTGATCTCAGCATCCAAGATTAAGGTGGGACAATAATTTCTTTTGCTGATTGTTCATGAGCAACTGCCTGCTTAAGGGACCCAAATGCCAGAATTCTGATTACCTTCATGGTTGAATAGTCAGCTATGATTCTTTGTAATGCTCGCATTAAAAATAATGTCAGCTTGTGCGAGGTTCAAGGATAATTGTTAGTTTGGCATACAACTAAAATATTCATAATTTTTTTCTCCTGTACAATGTTGTTTTTCTCTGAAAAGAACCAACTGTTCTACATTTTTCACAGTCAGTAACCTTGGATGAATGCTGTTGTTAATTTCTGTTTAATCTGTTTTCTTCTGTTCAATATTTCACCACAATTGCAACATGATGGAGAGTAAAATAAATTAAAAGCAGGTCTTTGCTGAGTTAGCTGTTCTAAAATTGGACATGGGTACAAATGCTGTGGTGGACTCCAGTATCTCTAAGTTAGGATAAGCTTCCTGTTTACAATTGCCAAAGTTGACCCTTCTATTGAAAGCACATGTGTGTGAATGGCAAAGGAGAACAGGATTAAATTTAACCATGAAGTACTTCACCACTGAAGAGGTCTGTGCACTGTCATCCATGAACAAACCAATATACTGGACAGGGACCTAGAAAGAACATTCAGCAAAGAGTGGAGGAATTTAAAGGGAAATATATAATGTTACATGTCTGATACAGTATGCAAGACCTCCTCTACCATCTTGTTCCCATACTTTAATCATCTTCTGTGTAAAAAAAAATGGCCTAGCAAACCAATAAAAATTATATGTCAGAGAAACACCATGATTACAAATTACAAGAGGAAGGGAGTCACGATGAGACTTTATGTAACCATGCTTCAGACATAACTGGAGGAAAGTGTCCTATATTGAGTGTCACCACCTAGAAAAGGAGTAAATGTTGATATCAGGATGTAGAATAGATTCACTGAAATTATTCCAGGGATGAAGGACTTCAATGGTGTGCATATGTTGGGTTATTCACCTTGGAATAAAAAAAATTTGCAAGGAGATGTGACATTTAAAATCATGAAGGATATGAATGGAATAAATCAAAAATACTTGCTCTGTTGGGTCAGGAGCTGGAAGACCCAGAATGAAAATCTTAAAAACTGCAGTTGCATGAAATCTAAAATAAAAACAGGGGGTAGGAGTACATATAATCACCTTTTACGTTCCTTTTTAAAGAATGTGGAGATCCCAGGGCATGATTTAAAATGTAAAAAAAGTTGTTCAATAACAATACCTTTGCAGAGGCAAGTCATCAAGCTGGCTTGCACAGGGCAGGGAATCCCAAGCAGAACCAAATGTCTTAGCTCTGACATTCAGTCTTTTCGCAAGGGAATAGGATGGAGCCAGAGAAAGTGACACATCTTTCCATCTGCCACAAAAACCAGGTGATCTAATCTGGTCTGAACAAAGAACAAATTCTTCTGCACTTCATTTTTTTTAACTGTTTCACTTTTTGCCTACTTTCTTTTGAAAGAGGCAATCTTTCGTAAAAGGACCAAATGCTGCTTTAATACGTGGACAATTATGCAAATGACAATAAATCCTATTAAATATTGATAAACAGCACATCGGTCACATCTTGTTAAAAGTATGATAATAAAAGCAAGCTAAATCAATTGTTATAAACAACAAAGCTGAGAAAATGAATCCCCACTCCCCACCCATTCTAAAATCAAAAGAGGTGACATGGCACAAAAACCCAGCCACAGCAATCTGCAAGGAAGGCAACATTATCGCAGATGGATTAGAAGAAGCCTGACGATAACCGATCTACCAATTATATTGAAAATCACGCAGTGAATGTGGAAATCCAGTTACACTAGAAGCTAATGGGCGAATGATAATGTTGCATTCAGGAAAAATATCTTTCAGGTCATGTAGTTAGTAGTAGTGAAGAAGGGTTAGCTGAAAATAAAATTAGGCCATTTCACGTCGGGCCTCTGCCTGGAGGCCAGCTACAAGAGTGGATCGAAAACTTAAAACTTACCTTTCAGACAGATGCCCTAAAATGCTGCTCCAGCATCCCATTTATATCCAGAAGCGCCCTCCGGAGCCAAAGGTGGCGGGGCAACTGGTGCTGTAGTGCCACCTGTCATAAATATATGGCAGAGTAATGGCCGTCTTACCTACCCATGATCCCCCATGCAGCTGGAACCACTCTGTGGTTTCCAGAACAGTTCCAGCTGCATGGGGGATTATGGGGAGGGAAGATGGCCATTGCTCTGCCCGTTTTGAGCTGCAGAGAGCAGCCCCAAAGGCTGAAGTGGCTCGGTGTGGCTGTCTCAACCTGGACCGGCTGCCCCCTCCCACTGCCCCGCTGGCCCCCGCTGATGGCTTCCACTGCCCTAAGGGCTCTCGCTGCCCCGAAGGCTCCCGTCCTCTGCCCCTGCCTTGGAGGGAGAAGAGTGAGTGGGGCGATGGGTCGAGGGCTGACAGCATCAACAGCCTGCCCCTAAACGGCTGCTTGCAGCAGCTGTACATTCAGGTCAGGCGGTGGAGCGCAGTGCTCCGCTAATCA
This sequence comes from Narcine bancroftii, assembly GCF_036971445.1. NCBI lineage: Eukaryota > Metazoa > Chordata > Chondrichthyes > Torpediniformes > Narcinidae > Narcine > Narcine bancroftii. The sequence continues at coordinate 31,126,115 of NC_091474.1, forward strand.
TCCTTCCCTGAAAAGGGTTGGAATCGGCGCCTTGGAGCCGGCCATGGCGCATTCAGGAAGGTACATCTTTAGCCCTAAAGGTGAAGAACCTCTGCCTTTACAGACAGGTGATTTACCTGCTTGAAAGTTCCTTTTGACTAAGTGCAAAGCAATGACTCTTGCTTCCCTTTATAAATTCTGATGTTTCTTTCTTCTTTGGCTTGGCTTCGCGGACGAAGATTTATGGAGGGGGTAAAAGTCCACGTCAGCTGCAGGCTCGTTTGTGGCTGACAAGTCCGATGCGGGGCAGGCAGACACGGTTGCAGCGGCTGCAGGGGAAAATTGGTTGGTTGGGGTTGGGTGTTGGATTTTTCCTCCTTTGCCTTTTGTCAGTGAGGTGGGCTCTGCGGTCTTCTTCAAAGGAGGTTGCTGCCCGCCGAACTGTGAGGCGCCAAGATGCACGGTTTGAGGCGTTATCAGCCCACTGGCGGTGGTCAATGTGGCAGGCACCAAGAGATTTCTTTAGGCAGTCCTTGTACCTTTTCTTTGGTGCACCTCTGTCACGGTGGCCAGTGGAGAGCTCGCCATATAACACGATCTTGGGAAGGCGATGGTCCTCCATTCTGGAGACGTGACCCACCCAGCGCAGCTGGATCTTCAGCAGCGTGGACTCGATGCTGTCGACCTCTGCCATCTCGAGTACTTCGACGTTAGGGATGAAAGCGCTCCAATGGATGTTGAGGATGGAGTGGAGACAACGCTGGTGGAAGCGTTCTAGGAGCCGTAGGTGATGCCGGTAGAGGACCCATGATTCGGAGCCGAACAGGAGTGTGGGTATGACAACGGCTCTGTATACGCTTATCTTTGTGAGGTTTTTCAGTTGGTTGTTTTTCCAGACCCTTTTGTGTAGTCTTCCAAAGGCGCTATTTGCCTTGGCGAGTCTGTTGTCTATCTCATTGTCGATCCTTCCATCTGATGAAATGGTGCAGCTGAGATAGGTAAACTGGTTGACCGTTTTGAGTTTTATGTGCCCGATGGAGATGTGGGGGTGGCTGGTAGTCATGGTGGGGAGCTGGCTGATGGAGGACCTCAGTTTTCTTCAGGCTGACTTCCAGGCCAAACACTTTGGCAGTTTCCGCAAAGCAGGACGTCAAGCGCTGAAGAGCTGGCTCTGAATGGGCAACTAAAGCGGCATCGTCTGCAAAGAGTAGTTCACGGACAAGTTGCTCTTGTGTCTTGGTGTGAGCTTACCACAAAAGAAAGGTACCGGTAGCAAACAAAGGCAGATTAATCTGTAGCTAGACTGCCTTTTAGTGAGGGCTTGATGGGCTAATTAAGCAGCAGCCTGTAAAACCAAATCCTGGTTATTATGCAAGTATGGAAAATTCTGGATTAAATTACAGCCTCATGAATATGGTAATCTAGCTGTGGGCTGAAAGTGTTGCAGTAACAACCTTTCTCCAGGTAACCCTTTTGTAGCCACCCTAAAAATTACACCATCCCTTAAGGGAAGACATTTTATCTGCCTCCTGCCTGATAATCTTAAAGTACATCCCCTCACTCCGCCATTCCAAACAAAAAAGCACGCAATTTGTAACGCTACCGTGTTTAGAATAAAGCAGGGCAGACTTTCTCTGAGATGCCAGAAAGCTGGAGAACCCATTTCATCAGGTCACCCACATAAGTTTGCATCCATTCATAAAATGTGTGAGGCTGCATTTGTAATGATTCTTCACTTTGAGTTCATCTTTCTCCTTTGAATTTATCTTCCCCTGGCATTTGGTGTCCTGTTTGCCCCTTTCATTCTCTCTTTTAAACCACTTAGATGTTTTAATATTTATATGTTTTTTTTAATTTGTGGCCCCTTTATAACATAGGCTACAGGCCCCACGCTACCTTAATCTGGTCCGGCTTAAAAAAACTGCATTGAGCGTACACATGTATACAAATAAAGAAATGTACACAAACTGATTGTGCATTACAGAGAGAAAAAACAAACAGAATCAATAAAGTGCAAAATTAAGGGTCCTTAAATGAGTCCCTGATTGAGCTTGTTGTTGGGTAGTCCGATGGTGAAGGGAGAGCAGGTGTTCCTGAACCTGGTGGTGCGAGTCTTGTGGCACCTCGACCTCTTTCCTGACGGCAGCAGTGAGAACAGTGTGTGCTGGGTGGTGTGGATCCTTGATGTTTGCTGCTGCTCTCCATCGGCAGCATTCCCTGTAGTTAACATCATGCAAGGTGGGATAAGTAACAATAAAATAAGTGGAGGGATGGAATGATAGGATTTCTCTGATACTGGGAAAGACTCCATGAGCCAAATAGCCTCCCTCTGTGCCATAAGGAGATATGAGACTGGGACTAATAGATGCTGTTCTATGTTTTTTCTGTGATTCCAAGTTCACCAACATTTAACTAATGTAAAGCCTTTAGAAATGTAATTACCAACATCTCCATTTTCATCTTTCTGCTTTGCAGGGAGGGAAAAAGACAGCAGACGTTGCTGTGCAAACAGATCCTGTTGTTATCCATCCTGCAGGGAAGGCGAAGTGATAGCGGTCTGGAGAGCGATCAGTCCACCCCAGGAAGCCTGCTAACATGCTTTACTACTTGGTGAAATCACAACCCGTTCATTGCTCTGACTGTCCCTCTCCATTTATGTACTGTTAGGTCAAGGCCAAGAATATCCTTCTAATTGTATTTCCATTGGATTAAAGAAAGAGTCCGAATTTTTAAAAATTGCATTGATAAATTTGAATTACATCATTTTCTATGCATAAGATAATTTCATAAATGCATACATTCACTAATGATATCAGTAATTCATTTAATTGTTTTTTTCTCTCTATCAAATGCTTACAACTGGAAACCCTGCTGTTTTATGTATTTTTCAAGGCACTTGTTCTTCCTAGCATTGAGATGTAATCATAAACTGGTTGTAAAGAATTAAATGATATCACTAATGTTATCACCTTGTTAACTTGGAGCATGGAATGACATGCTGGAAGAACTCAAAGGGGCAAAGTAGTAACTGTGGAGGCAAAGGGATGGTCAATGTTTCAGGACAGAGAGTGTAGAGGGAAGATCACTAGTGTGTAGGAAAGGAAAGGGAAGGGAAGGAGGGGTGAGATAAAGACTGAGAGGTGATGCGGAGGAGAGAATGGGAGATGGTGCTAAGTGACAGAGGAGTGTAAAGTGAGAAGCTGGTAGTTGATGGCTGCCGAATCCTCTCCTTCCCATTATCTATTTGCACCTATCATCTACCAGCCTCTCTTCATTCCTCCCTCTGTTCCCCCACCTGACTCCATCTGCCTGGCCATCATTCCCCCTCCCTTTCCTTCCCCGGCAGCTGGCTCTACCTATCATCTACCTGCCTTTTGCTCCTCCCTATCACTTCCCTCAGCAGCTACCTTCCCTCTAAGGCCTGCTAGAGGATTTGACCCAAAATGTCAATCATCCCTTTAGCCTCCACAGAGAAAATTGACCCACTGAATTCTTCCAGCTGTTTATTTTGTTTTGGTCATGATTCCAACATCTGCAGTTTCTTGTGTTTTCACACCCAATATTTGGGTCATTTTCATCCAGTGAATATCAAAGATTTTTCATTATTTGTCATGAGTGACCTAATAGTGGCTGTTAGACAAACATAAGGGAATTTGTTAGTCAGCCCTGGAATGCAATGTAGCTAAGTCAATGCTTTGTAACATGCCTCCAAAATTAATTCCACTGAAATTCTTTATATATTTTTCATTACCAATATGGGATGAATTTCTGTGCAATGCTTGCAATGCGTCATGCGGTAGTGAATGTGTTGAGCATGTGAGCAATAAGTACCATGTTTTTGATTATATTCGGGATTACGTTGAGTCTTAACATTGTTGTATTAAACTTTGTTTAAAAATTAATTGATTTGACTATCTAAAAAATATGTAAGCGTCATAGCAATATAATGCAGGTGGAATAATTTAGGCTGCGTCTGTACACCAGGGGGCAACAAACCCCTTAATTTGTAGAAAGTGTTAGAATTTGATTAGATTTTCAAACTTTTTGCTTTTGGTGGATTTTATTACAAATTACCACAAATCAGATGCATGTTGGCATGATGGTAAAATTTATTTAATTATTTCTAACATTTTAAATATCAATGGTTGAAATGCCCCATAAATATTTTGCTCATAACTCAGTGCTCTCAACATTTGTAATTTAACGTATAATTTGACCAATTACAATAGATGACCATTACCAATAATAAAAATCTTAAATGAAATGTACATAATTATTTTATGCTTTAATATTCATAGCTAAGAAAACTTTTTCTTTTGTTTCTGGCAATAGTTCAACAATATTGAAAGTTTTTTAAAAATTACTATAAAATAATTTTGCTGTAAAACTTTCATCAAGTGGTAATTGTGCTATTAAAACATCCAGAGAGCTGGGAATTGTCGCCAACTCTTTGCAAACTGTTTTGCCTTTGGATACTTCCCTTTCAAGTTTTGTGCTTGCATTTTTTCTGATTATTTTGTGCACAATTCATTTATTATTTAGTGCAATTAAAGTTATTTTTAGTGTTCAAAACCCTATTGGTGTTCCTGTTTTTAATAAAATAACCTTTTATCAGATTTACATTTATATTTAATACTTCCAACATCTGTAAAATGTTACTTTATTTAGGTTGCTCTTGGATTTTATCAGTACTTGCTTTTAAGCCTCTGACATTTTGTAAGTTAACAACACATTTGCCAACCAAAATGTTATCAACAATACAATAACTTAATTTGAAATTTCTATCAAAGAATACATCCCTTTCTCACATAAAAAAAACCCTGCTGACACTTTGTTCAACAGGAATCTAAAATCCTCTGATATGTTTCACATATTGAAAAAGAATATATTCTCATATTTATATATATGTATATTTATGTGCTCATGCAGAGTGTGTGGACAAGTTACTTAAATATGAAATTCACGAGTCAACAATTTTCAAACAAATGTGGCAATCAATTGTCAGGAATTCTACTTGATTTGTCCACCCTTCCTGTGGCAAAAGGCAATACCAATAGTGTCTAATTGAGATCAGCTAATGCAGCATAGTCCAGGGAGCAAATACAAGAATTCCTTTCCTAGTATTTCTTAACCCTTTTGCTTTGCATCTATTTTTTAAAAATGTACTTCTGTAATACTTTTCAGTGAAGAATATAATGCAGGTTTATTTTGGATTGGAAAATATCCCAGGAAAAACATTTCCAGAATTTGACTTTTGAATAAATATTTTAAAGCAACGTCTGATAAGTCAGTCAGTCAGTGAGGAGTCACGTGATGGAGTAGTGGCTGGTAGGAGAATACCAGCCCTCTCCAGAAAAGAAGAAATAAAGTGAAGAAAATACAAAGTTCAAGAAACACAAAACATAACAAATAAAAGATAAAGTTGTGGAGAAAAGAAAGAGAATGTCACCCAAGAAGGAAAAAGTAAAAACAATGGGAAAAAAAGAAGAAAAGACGCCGGAAGAGAAAGGAGAAGGCCTTACCTGCATGAAGAAACAGGGAGCCGTTGTGGACAAGAGAGCCCATTCTCCAAGGTTGGTGACGACCCAGCAGAGTCACGACCCCCCCGACCGCTGGACTGCAAAAATGGCTCTTTGAGGCAAACAAAAGTGCGCTCACTAAGGAAAAAGAGAACACCGACGGGAAAGGGGGCCCAGCTGAGGAGCAGGCAAACACAACGCGACCAGCTGAGGGATGCCCGACACCAGGGCTCTCAGCTGGACGAAGAGGAAAACGACAGGAAAAGGAGTGATAGGAAAGAAGAGCAGCAACAGATGAGTAGCCCAGAAGAAGAGGACGAACAGCAAGAAGCCAAGCAAGAAGAAGCCCAGCAAAGTGAGGCAAGCAACTCATCAGGAAAGTCTGAAGAGACACAGATACAAGGAAGAGAAGAAGAAGACACGAACACAGGTGCAGACACAAAAGAAGAGGAAGTAGAAGACCAAGATCTGGACAGAGAAATAAAAGGTAAAATAGATGGACAGAATATAGATAAATTTGTTTTCAAGAACAAATCAGAGCATTAAAAGAATGGTTGACATTAGAATTTAGTGAAATGAAAAGAAAAATGAAAAGTACAGAAGAAAAAGTGAGTAGAATAGAGCTGGTAATGACAGAAATAGGGAAAAGATTAGAAAATGTAGAGGAATGAGAAATAGCTATAGAAATGGAAGTGAACGACTTAAGAAGAAAATTGTAATCAGAGTCACGTGATGGAATAGTGGCCGGTAGGAGAATACCAGCCCTCTCCAGAAAAGAAGGAAAAAATAAAGCCCCAGACACACAAATCACAGCAAATAAAAAATAAAGGTGTGGAAAAAATGGCAACTAAGAAAGAAAAACCAAAAATAACAGGAAGAAAAGAAGAAAGAAAGACACCAGAAAAGAATGGTGAAGGCCTTACCTGTACGAAGAAGCAGGGACCCGCCGTGGAAAGAGGAGCCCGCTCCCTGAGGTCAGTGGAGACCCTGCAGGGTCGCGACCCATCGAACGCAGAACTGCAAAGATGGCTCACGGAGCCAAACAGAGGTGTGCAACTGTGCATGCTCGATGCTCACAACAAAGACAACACCGACGGGAGGGGGGACCAGCTGAGAGAAACCCGACAGCAGGGCTCCCAGCTGGAAGATACAGAAAATAACAGGAATGGGAGGGGTGAGAATGAAAAAAGGAAACCAGAAACACCACAGATAACCAACCAAGAAGAAGAGGACCAACATCAAGACACCATGAAAAAAAAACCCAACAAACTGAGACAAGAAGCTCAACAAGAAAGTCAGAAGAGACACAGATACAAGGAAGAGAAGTAGAAGACACAAACCCAAGAGCAGACACAGAAGAAGAAGAAGGAAAACACCAAGCTCTGCACAGAGGTAAAATGAATCGACAGTACATGGATAAAAAAAATTTTCAAGAACATATGAAAGCATTAAGAGAATGGCTGAATTTAGTGAAATAAAAAGAAAAATGAAAAGTACAGAAGAAAAAGTGAGTAGAATAGAGCTGGTCATAACAGATGTAGGGAAAGGATTAGAAAATGTGGAAGAGTGGGTAATGGCGGTAGAAATGGAAGTGAACAACTTAAAAAGAAAATTGGAAGAAAGTGACAAAAAAGTTAAAGAAACACCGGAGTTGTTACCTCAGAAGATGGATATAATGGAAAACTATAGTAAGAGAAACAATATAAAGATAGTGGGCCTTAAGGAAGATGAAGAAGGCAAAGATACGAAAGAATTTATAAAAGAATGGATCCCCAAGGTCCTAGGAATGCCAGAAATGCAGGAAGGAATGGAAATAGAAAAGAGTAGGCATAAAACATACTCAAGGATTGATATATTTTTGTTGTCGTCCCATATTCAAGGGAGAGTTAGAAAAAGTGAATATAAAGCTAGATTGCTATCTGATCATTCACCCCTGTTATTAACAATAGGACTGGAGGACATCCCACCAAGAACATATAGATAGAGGTTAAACTCCATGCTACAAAAAAGGCAGGAATTTAAAGAATTTATTGAATGCCAAATTAAAATGTACTTTGAAATAAATACGGAATCAGTGAAAGACAAATTTATATTATGGGATGCAATGAAAGCTTTCATCAGAGGGCAGATAATAAGTTATGTAACTAAGATGAAAAAGGACTACAATCGGGAAGTAGTACAGTTGGAAAGGGAGATAGTAAGTACAAAAAAAGAACTAGCAACAAGGGATGATATAACAAAAAGAAGAGAATTGGCGGACAAAAAAATAAAATACGAAACATTACAAACGTATAAGGTGGAGAAGAACATAATGAAAACAAAGCAGAAGTATTACGAGCTAGGAGAAAAAAATGCACAAAATACTAGCCTGGCAACTTAAAACAGAACAAGCTAAAAGAACTGCATTGGCATCAAGGGAAAAGGACAAACAAATTACATATAATCCAATGGAGATTAATGAGAACTTTAAGGAATTTTATGAACAATTATACCAAACTGAGAACGAGGGGAAAGATGATAAAATAGAAGTTTTTATCTAAAATTGAACTACCAAAATTGCAAGAGGAGCAAAACATACTAATAAAACCATTTGAAAAAGAGGAAGTACAGGATATATTAAAAAAGCTGCCAAACAATAAAACGCCTGGAGAGGATGGATTCCCAATAGAATTCTATAAAACATTTAAAGAGTTATTAATTCCTCCTCTCCTGGAGGTAATGAACCAGATAGAAGAAACACAAACCTTGCCAGAATCATGTAAGACAGCAATAATTACAGCAATATCAAATACGGGGAAAGATCCACTAACACCAGCATCATATAGACCAATATCTCTACTTAATTCTGATTATAAGATTATAGCAAAATTATTAGCAAACAGATTGGTCAACTATGTACCAAAAATAGTAAAACAAGATCAAAATGGATTTATTAAGAAAAGATGAACAGCGGATAATGTCTGTAAATTTATTAATCTAATTCATACAGTTCAAGGAAATAAGAAGCCAACAGTGGCTGTAGCTTTAGACGCAGAAAAAGCCTTTGACAGGGTAGAATGGAATTATTTTTTCAAAGTATTACAGAGGTTCAATCTACCCGAAAAATATATTAATTGGATTAAAGCATTATATAATGAACCATTGGCGAAGGTAGCAGTAAAATGGATATGTATCGAACCAATTTAATTTAAGTAGGTCAACTAGGCAGGGATGTTCACCATCTCCCTCACTGTTCACTTTAGCAATAGAACCATTGGCAGAACTGATAAGAACAGAAAATAAAATAAAAGGGATAAAAATAAAGGAGAAGGAGTATAAAATCAGTTTATTTGCAGATGACATCATAGTTTACCAGAAATATCAATAAAAGAACTACATAAGAAATTGAAAGAATCTGGAAAAATATTAGGGTACAAGATCAACGCAAATAAAAGTGAAGTGATGCCAATGAGTAATGCGGATTATACAGAATTTAAAAAAGAATCACCATTTAAATGGCAAACACAAGCAATCCGATGCCTAGGTATTAGATTAGATAATAATTTAAGCCACTTGTACAAATTAAATTATCAGCCTTTAATAAAGAAATTGCAGGAAGACTTAGAACATTGGAAAGAATTACCGCTAACATTGATAGGGAGGGTAAATTGCGTTAAAAATAATGTCTTCCCTAGGATACAATACTTATTTCAATCATTACCAATTCCCTTAACAGAGAAATTCTTTAATGAACTAAAGAGAATAATAAGGAAATTTTTATGGAAAGGGGGGAAACCGAGGATAGTGTTAGATAAATTAACAGAGTGGTAGAACCAAGGTGGTTTGCAGTTACCAAACTTTAAAAATTATTATAGAGCAGCACAATTAAGGTATTTATCAGATTTTTATCAGGCAAGGGAAAAACCAGATTGGACTAGAGCTAGATAAAATAGGGGAGAAGGTATCGGAACATACACTTTATAAGTGGGATGAAAAGCTAGTGCAATATAAAAGCTCACCAGTACTGCATCATTTACTTAATACATGGAAGAAGATCCACTTAGAAAGGAAAAAAACGAATGATCAAATCCCAAAATTACTATTGACGTAAAATCCGCTAATCCCTTTTACAATAGACAACCTTTCCTTTAGGAAATGGGAGAGAAAAGGAATTAAAAGAATAGAAAATTGTTTTTTGGGAAATAATTTATTAACATTTGAACAAATGAAGTACAAATATGGAAAAACTCATGATACAATGTTTGCATACCATCAACTGAAAGCGTACTTAAAGGATAAATTGGGAAACAGACTGGGATTACCAGAAGGAAGCAGCTTTGAATATGTGATTACAGAAGCAATGATAATAAAATGATTTATAACGAACATGTACATCAAGCTGCAAGAGAAGGAAAATGATGAAGTAAGCTATAAACCCAAACAAAAGTGGGAAAAGGATTTAAACATCATGATAAAAAATGAAACATGGGAAAAGTTATGTTCTGGAACTATGAAGAATATAATAAACACAAGGTTATGCATGATACAGTATAATTGTTACACAGGTTATATATCACGCCCCAAAAGTTTAAAAAATGGGATCCAGCATTATCAGATAGATGTTTTCGCTGTAAGAAGGAAATGGGAACAACAGTACATGCAATTTGGGCATGTGAGAAAGTGGAAACGTTTTGGGAAGATCTAAATCAGGTATTAAATAAAATCACAAAAAGTAACATACCAAAAAATTCAGAGATCTTCCTTTTAAGTAATATAAGAAGTAAAGAATTAGGCCTCAAACTGGATGAAGCGCAAAAAAGATTTATTATGATAGCTTTAGCTGTCCCACAAAAATGTATAATGTCAACTTGGAAATCAGAAGAGAGCCTGAGAATTCAGCAATGGTACATGGAAATGAATAAATGTATTCCATTTGAAAAAATAACATATAATTTGAAAAATAAAGTCACACTATTTGAGCAAATTTGGGAGCCGTATATGGAACATAACAGAGAGGGCTTGCCTCAGTCCGCCACCCCCTAAAATGATAAAAAGACAAAATGACTTGATCCAGTGTGTAAAAGTAGATGACACAATTTTCTTGTTTATTTTCATTGTGTGATGACATTGTTTAATGGTTTTATTGTATTGCATATGTTGAATGTTTGCAGGGGGATGGGAAGGGGGGAGGGAAGATAGGGGGTAAAAAAGGGTAGAAAATGCCACTGTGTATATTTAAGAGGGAAATGTTTATATGTATTTTGATTGATATGGTTCACAGTGTGAAAAATAAATTAAAAAAATTAAAAAACAAGGTCTGATGTTTCCCTGGAAATTGAAAAAATCTGAGAGCTGATGAATAACACACATGATCTGATGAATATCAGAAACTAAATTCTACTGAACACGAGGAAAGGATTTGCTTAGAATAAAAATGCCTCCATTACAGGCCTTTTTCTAATACTGAATTTTAACTCCCTGAATCTGCCGCTTGAGATTGTTTTGGACATTAAAAAGCAAATACAATTGGTTCTACAAGACGTCCAGGTATGACTTGCAAAAGGCCATCTCTGAAGCAAAGTGGCAATTCTGGAGGAAGCTCGAAACAGAGACAGATGCACACCAGGTATGGCAGGGAGTGCAGGCCATTACAGCCTACAAAGAGGGTGAACATTATAGATGGCTGTGATGCTTTATTAACTGATGAGCTGAACACCTTCCATGCCCACTTTGAGAAGGAGAACAAAATAGTGCCTACTAGAATCCCTACAAAGTCTGAGGACCCTGTGATATCTGTCTCTGAGGACGATGTCAGAACATCTTCCAAGAGGGTGAATTGTTGCAAGACATCAGGCCCTGACGGCATACCTGGCAGGGTACTGAAAATCTGCGCCAACTAACTAACCAGAGTGTTTATTGCTGCAGTCAGAGGTTCCCATCTGCTTCAAAAGGGCATCAATCATCCCAGTACCCAAGAAGAGTAGTGTGAGCTGCCTCAACATCTATCACCCTGTGGCACTAACTTCTACTGTGATGAAATGCTTTGAGAGACTGGTCATGGCCAGTATTAACATGTGCCTAAACAAAGATCTGGACCCACTGCAATTCACCTATCTTCACAATTGCTCCACAGCAGATGCAATATTATTGGCTCTCCACTCAGCTCCGAATCACCTCAAAAACAGAAATTCATACATACAGCTTCTCTTCATCAACTGCAGCTCAATCTTCAATATCATTATTCCCTCAGTGCTGGTTAAGAAGCTACAAACTCTAGGCCTCTGCACCCCCTCTGCAACTGGATCCTTGACTTTCTCATCGGAAGATTATAAGTCAATATGAATTAGAAACAATGTCTCCTCCTCAATGATTATCAACACAGGAACACCCCAAGGATGAGTGCTTAGCCCACTGCTCTACTCACTACGCACCCATGACTGTGTGGCCAGGGACAATTCCAATGCTATCTACAAATTTGGTGATGACACCACAGTTGTTGGCAGAATCACAAACGGCAATGAGGAAGGATGCAGGAAGGAGATACATCAGCTCATTGAGTGGTGTCACACCAACAATTTTGCACTCAATGTCAGAAAAACCAAGGAGATGATTGTAGTCTTCAGCAGGAAGTCAGGGAAACATGACCCAGTCCTCATCGAGGGCTCAGTGCTGGAGGGGGTCAAGAAGTTCAAATTCCTGCGTGTCAACATCTCTGAGGATCTGTACTGGAGCCTCCATATTGATGCAATCACAAAGAAGGCTCGTCAGTGACTATACTTAGTGAAGTGTCTGAAGAGATATGGTATGTTACCGAAGACTCTCAAAAATTTCTACAAGTGCACCATGGAGAGCATTCTGGCTGGTTGCGTCACTGCCTGGTATGGAGACATCAACTCTCAGGACAAGAATAAATTCCAGAGGGTTGTTAACTTGACCTGCAACATCACAGGCACCAGACTTCACTCCATCGAGGACATCTACATGAGACGGTGACTTAAAAAAGCAACCTCTATCCTCAAGGACCCCCACCACCCAGACCATGCTCTCTTCACTCTGCTACCATTGGAAAAAGGTTCAGGAGCCTAAAGACGAGCCCTCAATGGCATAAGGACAGCTTCTTTCCCACTGCCATAGATTCCTAAAGAATCAATGAGCCAGACACTGCCTTACTTTTTCTGCATTATTATTTTTATTTTTTATATTTATTGTTGTAAGATATTTTATAATATGAACGTTTACGCTTTGACGCTGCTGCAAAACATCGAATTTCATGACTTGTTCATGACAATAAATTCTGATTCTGATACAGATTCAGGAATTGGTGGCACAGTTAGTGCAACTTTTTGCACAACATTGTTATAGTGCCAGGGACCAGGGATCAGGGTTCGAATCCCATGCTATCTGTAAGGTGTTTGTACATTCTCCCCATGCCTGCATGGGTTTTCTCCAGGTACTTTTCCTCCCACTGTTCAATTGGTGGCTCGGGCTCATGGACCGAAAGGGCCTGTTACTGAGCTGTGTGTCCAAATTAAATAAGAATCAATTTAAATTTGATTCTAAAGGGGAGATGACTAGTCATTGAAAGAAAGCGAGTTTTTCATTTGAATACTGCCTTTGGTTTAACTTCTTCTTTAAGTTTAATAAGCGTTTAATCATGGGTGTCTCAGTAACACAAGGCATAGGACAGCCAGCAGAGGGATTGAAAGCAAGTACCCTTTCAGCTCTGTTTGTGATCCAGAGAAGCACATAAGTTGTATCCAAGACAAACATAGAAAGGAGCTATTGATCTAAACAGCAGGTGCTCTGCACATCAATAATATTAAGTCTGTACATTTCCCCCTTATGTTTGACCTCCTGACGTGCAACACCTCACACTCGCCCTGCTATTTCTCTGCCCATATCTGCAATTGTTCTATATTGTTTTGTATTCTTTGATTACGCTCTACATTGTCCACCAATCGTTGTGCCATCTGCAAACTGATTAACTCATTAACCTACCTTTTAACCCTTCATTGATATACTGTATATCGCAAATAACAGGGATCCCAACAGCATTTCCAGTGGAATCTCCAGGCAGAATAACATGACCTTCTATCTTCTATGGGTCAATTACAAATCCAAATGATGAGTTCACCATGAATCCCTTCCATCTGTCCACTCTCAAACATCACAGTACAGGTTGAACCTCTATTATCCAGCCCTCTGTGGTCCAGCAACTCCCATGGTCTGGTGCGTTTTGAATCTGCCACTGTTAATACAAACTCCTTACAGACAGTGCAGGACTTGAACCCTGGTCCCAATCACCAGATTAAACCACCTGTACAGTAAAGCCCATTGCATCCGGCACCTATGGGGATTGGTAGATTCCAGATAAGTGCATCTGCTGATTGCTTGAGGTTGCGTGATTGGTGAACGAACCGGGAGTCGTGCCAGTTTTAGACTTCCAGTTTTTTTTAACCTATTTATGCAATTTCTTTTGCCTTTTGCTTGAATTCTGGATAACAGGGCTTTTTCTGTGTGTGGGAAACAATATAAAATACCTTTTAAATAAAGTGAAGGATAAAAGCTCCGTCACTATTTAATCTGATATTGATGGTATTTTAGAACATAATGTTTGGCATACAGAAATATCCCCATGGTCTACTTTGTTCTGCTGTAGGCGCTTTTAGTTCCTTACTGAGGTGCAAATTCTATGTGTGACCTGGAAGGTTTATTTGAATGTGGGGGACATCAGTAATTATGCCTGATCTTATTCTTGTTTGACTTCTAGCAGATATTAGTGGATCGTGTTCTGAAGACAAAATGAAATTTTTTTTTTCTCTTGACCCATTAATAATAGTTGAAATCTAAGATAAAATCTGAGACTTTCTGTACAGCAACATCTTTATCCACAGGACCACCAAATGTGTTGATGCTTAAAATTGAACCAGCAATGATCCATTTCCAATACATTTACTCTTTACAAAGCACCACAATAACCTTGCAAATCATGTTATTGCATAGTTCAATTAGCAGTTACTTCTGGCAAAAGGATGGGTTAGTTGCAATGAATTTTAAATCCATGGGGCATCAGTATCCTCCACATTGAGCAATTCTTTCATAATTATTAGCATGTTACAGATATGTGACAATTTTAAGCTGTTTTTTGCAGCCCTTAAACATTCCTAAGTTACACAACAGGAATAGGGTATATTTATTTTTTGTTAATTACTTTCCTTATATACTTTTCTGAAGAACATGATGAGCAGGGACAGAGTTCAATTATAGCCACTGGAGAGCTTGTCTTGGAGAGGGCTAAAATCATATTTAAGTTCATCTTTTCAGATAATTTTGTTTCCATAATTGCTGCAATACTCTCCACAGGAATGCAATTCAAAAGAAATCGCTCATTGCAACATACTTTGAGACTATTACACAGATATAAATAAAGGTAGATGCATGGGACATTCTTGCATGCAAAAAAATTGTGTGCATTGAACCATTCTCAGTCATTTACCGTCATGTTATCATCAGTCTAAATTGCAATAAATTAGGCAATCAGCTGTGGATATGGTGCCACAATATGTATCCCTGCACAGCAGAGGGAGGTTGTTTGTGGTAACATTCATAGAGACAGGCTGCAATGGGAAGAGGGTATGAGCCAATTCAATCAATTGGATAACTTGGTAGCAGGCCAATTAAGACTGGACCAAGTAACACAAAACCCATGACTTAGATAGGTCATGGACCGCATTCATGCTACAAAATTCTAGAGAGGACACCAATGTATGGCCTTACTATGCATGCCATTGTATGTTGTGAAACATCTGGTCATGCCTGTGTGCCCAGAGAATAGCATATTTTGAGAAAGTTCATTCCCATTAATTACATCACCTAACAACATTTTGATGCTATCACGTCAGGAAACAAAAAGATAACGTACAGCAGGGTGCAGCGCTGCTGGAGCTCACTGAAGCGCCAATCTGTAAAAAAAGCAAAATAAACAAGCAGGGAATTTTAATTTGTGGGGAACTTAGTAGTGGCTGCATATTAAATACAGGGGATTTTACAGAAGTGGGGGAAGGGGAGAGGGTGGGTGGGGGGAAAATACCACTAATAACCTTGGGATAGTTGATCATTTTTGGTGAAATCCTGGAGCTGGGACTGTCCTTGAGGTATTTGTGAAATTCCTCCTCGCTTGACCCATTGCCTTAGGAAGCCGGGAAATACACAAGTGTGAGCATTTTTCTGCTCTTTCCAATGGGGACCATTGGATTCCATGTGGGAGCTGCATTAAGCAAGGAACGAGCATTGAAACCTAAGGTTAAAAGTTGAAAATATTGAAAGAAAAATTCATTTCCTGCTCAACTTCTGCCTGATTTTAGTGGAAACTTCAAGTTAATCATCCAAAATCATCTTCTACATCTGGATAAATTCAGTTGGTTTTTTTTAACAAGCCAAATAGAAAAAAGAATTTCTCTAAGAGAGTTTTACTTCATTAATAGCGGACCAACCCCTTGGCCTAGCTCCACCAACTATAGCTGATTGAAAAGAGGCTCTTTTTCTCTTGGCGTTGATAGGAAAAAGAATAATTTAATGAGACAAAACGCATTTCCAAACCTCCAAGATGGTTGCTCTCACTCCCCTGTTAATATTTGTCATTTCCAAAATACAATTTTTTTTATTCATATAGATATGATAATAATTTATGTAAAGATTCAGGCTTCTTTAATTATTTTATATATTTAAAGACTAAACAGGATTTGTATGGCATCTAAACCATGTAATACCTGACACGTGTGAGGATATTGTGAGTGTTGACACTCATAGGTATACTTCCTGTCCAACCATTTCTGCGAGAGAAATGGTACGAGGCAGAGTTGCCAACATACTGCTTTCGATACTAATATTCAGCGATATTCATGGCTTTATCAATAGTTCATTTGACGTCCTTTTTTCATACTTGATTAGTTGGTTCCAATTTAGGTGGCTAAAAGTGCAAAAACTTATATTTCTGTTATTTTTATAGCTGGTAAGCACTGCGGGCCCTGCTGCCTGCTCTGACTCAGTCGCATCTGTGTTGGCTGAATTACTCACTAATACAAAAGTAAATTTTTCTTAAACAAGCTGAGGAGTGTAAACAAGAGTAACATTCAAGAGACTAATAGTGATATCAGTAAAAGTGACAAAAGCTGTGTTTCATTTGCCTCTAGTTCAAATTTTCTAACTGGGTCCAAATACAGTTCTGAAAGTAATTGTGTTTTGAAGTCAGGCTTGAATCCCTGTTCAGGTGTTTGGACTGAAGAAATGTGAAAAAAAAGAAAACCTGGTTGGACTTCAAGGATGATAAACTTGGGTGCAAACAGAAGCAATCTGACACTTTTCACTTCTCAGGGTTTGAGGGTGTCAAATGAATGGCAGATGTACCAGGTATCTTATTATGGAGCCGATCGAAGTGCACACTTGAAGTCTGCCAGAAAAAAAATGTTGATCGCAAGGTAACAAAAGCTCACCCTGCTGCTCTGTGTTGAAAATATCACAAGTGAAGATGCTCTTGGAAAATTATGTGACACCATGAATGCTTCGCATCTAAAGGGAAATTGTTCAGTTTTTCGTTCTGCATTTTATTTAGCTCAGAATGACGCTGATCACTCTGGTTTACTGGAACTTCAAAACAAAAATGGTATTGGCATTGGAATTGAATGCATTCCCGCACTAGTGCTACAGAGATAATTAATCACATACCCGTTAATATGAAAATTTGCCAGTATCATGGCTTGGCTTCGCGAACGAAGATTTAGGAAGAGGGCCGTCCACGTCTGCTGAAGGCTCGCTGGTGGCTAACGAGGCCAATTTGGGACAGAAATGCTTGGCCGCAGCTGCTGCGAGGGAAATTCTTTTCTGGATTTGGTGCTGCTGTATTACGGTTCTTTCTCCATCTCCTTTTGTCCTCAAGGCCAGCCTTGCGTGCGTTCCTGAAGGAGGAGACAGGCTTGTGAATGGTGTGTCGCCACACCAGGTGATCAGAGGCTAGAGCAGGTGATGGTCAATGTGACAAGCACCAAGGGATTTCTTCAGAGAGTTCTTGTACCTCTTTTTCGGAGCCCCTATGTCATGGTGGCCATTGGAGAGGTTGCCAAACAGGACAACCTTGGGCAGATGTGCCAGTATATCAAGCAGATAAATGGCAAAATTTCTGTTCTCATTGATGAATCAACAAGCCTGTGCATTAAGGCTGGCCTAAAAGTTTATTTGAAATGTGAAAGTGAGAAGGAAAGTGATCCCCATTATATGTTCCTAGATCTAATTGAACTGCCTGATCAGAAAGCTGTAACTATTGCTAAGCATCTATTGAACTGTTCCAATAACCATGGGTTTTATGATCCTTACATGAAACAGAACCTTGTAGCGTTTGCTAGAGATGGGGCAAGCGTAATGCTTGGTGTTAAATCTGGTGTGGCTGCAATTCTCAAGGAATGTGATAATTTGGTACTGTCTTAATCACAAATTAGAACTTGGAGTAGGTGATTTGGTGAGAGAAGTTCATGGAATTTAATCATTTTCAATCATTTATGGACAAATTGTATTCTGCTTACAATAGATCGTCTCTAAATCGAAAGGAATTGTCTGAATGTGCCTCTCAACTAGAAGAACATTTTTGCAAAATAGGACATGTTCTGGGCACCAGGTGGGTACCTAGCTCGTTTCAAACAATTTCAATTATGAAACACTGTGTTTTCATTTTGAAAAAGCAACGAAGAATGAAGCAAGATCTGAGAGTGACAGAAAACTTATGAAGGTCAGTTGAAAAGACTCTCTTCAGAACAGTTTCTATTGGGCTTAGCTCTAATATATGACATGTTGCATGAACTTGGCTTACTGGCACTACTACGATTATTTCTGAAGACAAAGTGATCCAACAGAGCAAAAGATCACTGCATGGACTGAAAGAGCAACCTGGTAGAAAACCTCTAGAGCCTCAAGAGGCAGTTAAAAAGGGGAAGTTTGGAGAAATTACGTTAAGAAGCAACAACTAATTATATATGATACTTTTATTGTCATTTAAGACCAGACTGCAAAACAGTACAAAGAAGTAAACGAAATAACATTCCTCCAAACCATAATTCTACCTACACATCATGAGTTTACACAAAAACAGTGCAAACAACACAAGACTATGCCCTTCCTTCACCAGACAAAACAAAAGAAAAAAAACTGCACGAGACTAGAACACATCTATACAATGAATTTAAAAAATGCAAACAATAGGGCAAAAGATTTTTAAAAAAACTAGACAGTCATCACAGCAGAAACAAGTTATATTCATGTGGATTCAGAGTTTTTAATAAGTCTAGCAGCTTAAAGTGAAGAACCGCTACAAAGTTCACATATCCATAGTAGATCAGGCTGTGCAGTCCCGCAACTTTCTTCCAAAGGACTGTACCTTATTTCGTGGTTCACACATTTCCACATCTCCACATCTCCATAGTGCTCTACCGTTCAATGTTCATCAATTAAGAATTGTTGCACGGCATCCTACTTAACCGTTGCGGTAGCATCAGGTTCGGAGAAGCTGCTGCAGCCACTGCAGTGCTGCCATCATCCAGAACCTGGATTGTCTACAGTTTCTTACTAGCCTTATAAACAATTTGCAGCACTGTGTGTTCACGACAACATCCTTGAAAGGTTCTCAAACTTCTGAACCTCAAAGTAGGTATAAATCTCTTTTAAATGAAATGTCTGTCCTTGATGAAGTCTGCTGAAATACTGCCTAATTATGGAGAAGCTGCAATATCATCTCTCTGTAAAAGGTTTAAGCTTTCTTCTTCTTCTGAAATAAATGTCTTCAGAGATTATGTGGAGGATCGTGGAGAGCGCATCCCCCAAGATTTACATCCAATATTGAGCGGTTCACGTTATACCTATTAATGTACTGCTGAGTGTGAGAGGGGATAATAACAGGCAACACACCCAAGAAATCTCATAAATCATGTATTAGCACCTCTGTTTGTTAAACTACATGGACCTCCTCTAGTTCAGTGGAATCCTGAGCCGGGAGATGACACCAGGACAAGGGTTGCTTCAGACCCCCAAAAATATATTTCGTCTGATCCTTTGTGAATAAATTGTGAAGCTTCTCATTGGTGGCATTTGGTAAATAGGCCATTAGTTTTAAATTGGCAAAATGCAGGATTGCCATCTTTTTCCTTACTTGCTGACAATTATATTTTATGATCACTAGTGAGTGTAACCGCGCAATACTTTGTCATCGCATTAAATTAGGTGTTAATGTTTTATTGTACCAGTCATACACTGAAATGCAGTGATAGGCTATAATCTTGTTAATGTCTCAACTATCACTATATTTCTGTGGAGCTCTGGAATTCATGGATTTTTTTCATCTTCATTTAGTGCTTGACATTATAAGAAGCCCTATTTATGTTGCACCCAATTTGTGTACCTGTTCATTTCATGTACTGGCCCATTCATGTAATGAGCAGGTACACAAATTGGTTGTGACATATGTAGAGAGAGGATATAGGAAACAGCAGGCATTTTTTTCAGCTCCAGCACCTAAAACGTTAGCACTGCACCCCTGTTGCACACATATTCCTTCAATTCTATCGGCAACCCTGAGAGTAAAGTATGGTGCGCTATTCATCATCAGAAGAGCAGACAGGTAAATCAAAAACCAATGGTAATTTAATAATGATGTCCATCAGGCATCATACAACATCACTCTAAAGCAAATGAAGCAAGTTTACATCATGAACTATGTTGAAGGGAGGATGCAGATAAGCCAGTATCAGTGGAGCAGAAGAGTCCTTTGTTTTGTTCTCTGCACTTTTCTTGGAGCTGTCTGAGGGCAAAGACCATGTCAGTAGTTCCTGTTTGCGCGAAAGACGCACTGTGATTCTGGGAGAACATTTTCGGCGACACTAGGTATTATTCCATTTAGGAGAATCCTAATGAAGATTTTGCTTGCAATGGAGAGCAGCGTGATTCTCCTGTAGTTTGAGCAGTCTGATTTCTCGCCTTTGTTTTTGTACAGGGTGATGATGATGGCATCATGAAGGTCCTGAGGCAGCTTTCCTTGGTCCCTAAAGGTCTACATCACCTTTGTTGACCTCACCAAAGCCTTCGACACCGTGAGCAGGAAAGGGCTTTGGCAAATACTAGAGCGCCTCGGATGCCCCCCAAAGTTCCTCAACATGGTTATCCAACTGCACGAAAACCAACAAGGTCGGGTCAGATACAGCAATGAGCTCTCTGAACCCTTCTCCATTAACAATGGCGTGAAGCAAGGCTGCGTGCTCGCACCAACACTCTTTTCAAACTTCTTCAGCATGATGCTGAAACAAGCCATGAAAGACCTCAACAATGAAGACGCTGTTTACATCCGGTACCGCACGGATGGCAGTCTCTTCAATCTGAGGCGCCTGCAAGCTCACACCAAGACACAAGAGAAACTTGTCCGTGAACTACTCTTTGCAGACGATGCCGCTTTAGTTGCCCATTCAGAGCCAGCTCTTCAGCGCTTGACGTCCTGTTTTGCGGAAACTGCCAAAATGTTTGGCCTGGAAGTCAGCCTGAAGAAAACTGAGGTCCTCCATCAGCCAGCTCCCCACCATGACTACCAGGCCCCCCACATCTCCATCGGGCACACAAAACTCAAAACGGTCAACCAGTTTACCTATCTCAGCTACACCATTTCATCGGATGCAAGGATCGACAACAAGATAGACAACAGACTCGCCAAGGCAAATAGCGCCTTTGGAAGACTACACAAAAGAGTCTGGAAAAACAACCAATGAAAAACCTCGCAAAGATTAGCATATATAGAGCCGTTGTCATACCCACACTCCTGTTCGGCTCCGAATCATGGGTCCTTTACCGGCATCACCTACGGCTCCTAGAACGCTTCCACCAGCGTTGACTCCGCTCCATCCTCAACATTCATTGGAGCGACTTCATCTCCAACATCGAAGTACTCAAGCTGGCAGAGGCCGACAGCATCGAATCCACGCTGCTGAAGATCAAACTGCGCTGGGTGGGTCACGTCTCCAGAATGGAGAACCATCGCCTTCCCAAGATCGTGTTATGTGGCGAGCTCTCCACTGGCCACCGAGACAGAGGTGCACCAAAGAAGAGGTACAAGGACTGCTCTTGGTGCCTGCCACACTGACCACCGCCAGTGGGCTGATATCGCCTCAAACCGTACATCTTGGTGCCTCACAGTTCGGCGGGCAGCAACCTCCTTTGAAGAAGACCGCAGAGCCCACCTCACTGTCAAAAGACAAAGGAGGAAAAACCCAACACCCAACCCCAACCCACCAACTTTCCCTTGCAACCACTGCAACTGTGTCTGCCTGTCCCGCATCAGACTTGTCAGTCACAAACGAGCCTGCAGCTGACGTGGTCTTTACCCCTCCATAAATCTTCGTCTGCGAAGCCAAGCCAAAGAAAGAAAGTGGAGCAGAAGGTTCAGAAAACATTTGAAATGAAACAATGTTACAAATAAACAATAGAAGGGACAATTTGGTTTTTAAAAAGAAACAAATTTCAAACTTGAGGAAATGGGATTCAACATCGCTGAGGATAAGAATATTTTTTCTGTGAAGAGTTGAACACTGACGACATGGTTTAGGATGACAGAAGTTCATGGAAGACAGGAAGCTGACCAATAGTATTGGTAGTGGGCTTTTGGTAATAACAGTCACTGTTGAAGGTCTCAAGAGCAGGATATTGTGACGAGAGCAAGGGTGAGACTAAGAAAAAGTTGTTTGGGTCATGAATTCAGATTCTATGAACCTTTGAGACTGCCAACATTATTGTCCAGCCTTAAGTGGTGGCAAAGGAGGAGGCAAATGTAAGGTTAAAAACATTGCTTTTCTCAATATTTAACTCTAGCATCTTAAGTCGCATCTTCCCGAGTATTTTCACAGCAGGCTGGTGGAATGGAGGACCTAAGAGAGGTGGTGGCTGTAGCTGAGTGATATCATCCACCAATCTGCCTTATTTTTGTGGATGATGTCACCACATTACAGTAACCGGTGGTCAAAGAAGAGCAAATAAAATCAAGAATAGATCTCAAGAAAGTAAAGATTCTCATCAGGTTCTCATCCTGGAGGTGAGGAGGGAACATTGAGCCGGAGAAGCTCTGCTTCCATTGAATCAGAATAACTGTTCTAGTGGACTTCCGCAGAGCGGATGGTCCACTCCCCACAACTGTCACAGGATCATAGGAAACATTGAGAGAGGCAGCAGTAGAGTCAAACTGGCCGCTATCGGTTGCCCTTGGTGCAAGTGGATGGTCGGAGACTTAGGGGCAGAATTCATGAGACTAGATTGCAGGGAAATTGATGGAGGGGTGGCGCTGAGTGTTGGCATAGACTTGATGAGCTGTGAATAGACATACTCTCTGTCAAAAGAAAACATGACTTCCAAATTCATGTAATCTGTGATTCATGTTTGCTTTGTGTCATTGGGGAGCTCTGGACTGCTGAGAAATGAATTGAGGAGAATCCCAGGCAGAGCTAAGAGATGGCTTGTGGATCAAGGAGGCAACTGAGAGATATAAGTTAGACGGGAGATTAAAAGAAATTTAACAGTGACTAAGTTTATTGAGAAGAAACCAAAGAGAGCATTTGGTATGGGAGAGAAGAGAGAATCATTTACCACATCAGTTTCTATGGGGAACAGAACTGAAATTGGGTGGGAGAAAGTTAAATGGGAATTAGTGAAAGCGTAGAAAATAGCTGCAGCAGGTGAAATAAACTTGTGGAGAGTTGGAACTTTATAGTTAACTGTCTACCAGGAATATCATTGAGTAGTTATCAGATTTTCTGAGGAATTTAAAATTGTATAGTATGATGTGGTAATGGCAGATCAGAAACTGATTAACCAAAAATTTATTATGGACATGACAAACTACAAAGGCTGATCTCTAATAAAAACATAAATCTGCAGAAACTCAGCAGGCCCTTTATGCAGCAAAGGTAAAAATGCATAAATGACGATTCGGGCTTGAGCCCTTCATCAAGGAATGGAAAATGTTGACAGGCATCTGAACAAAAGAGTTGGGGGCAGGAGTGGTCATAAAGGCAGGAGGTGATATGTAGAGAAGGGAGGGAGGGGTGATCAAGGGGAGAAGGGATGGCTAGTGAAGGGAGGGGGGAGAACTGGAAAGGGGGAGGGGGAAGAGGAGAGCAGGTTAGCAGAAACCGGAAAAGTCAATGCTAATGCCATCTGGCTGGAGAGTGCCCCGATGGGAAAATCAGGTGTTGTTTCAACCATAATGTCCGCATATTTTTGGGTTTTACAGCTAAAGGCTGATCTCTGTTCAACTGTCCAAATTCTGCACCCACACCTGACCTGTCAGCAGCTCAGCTTTCATGCATACCAAAACCAGTCTTCATTTTACCGAAAGCACCAAATATAAACTCCCTGCACCACCTCACATTCCTGACTTTGATTCCCTGCTCCACCTCACTGATTTCGACCTCGACCTCGACCTCGACTCTCTGCACCACATCACCTACCTGTGCACCACCTCACATTCCTGACTTTGATTCCTTGCTCCACCTCACTGATTTCGACCTCGACCTCGACCTCGACTCTCTGCACCACATCACCTACCTGAACTCGACTCCCTGCTCCACCTCATCAGTTGAACCCTTCAGATCAGCGCTGTTTTTATGGTTTCCGTTCCTCCCTTTCCCAGGTCTGCACTGGCGGCAGCGCTGCTGTTATTGCAATTCTAGGCTCGCTGCCTTTTTTTCAAAAAAACTTTGCTCGTTAAACAGCTTGCATCCAACTTTGTTCAATTCTCTAAAATCCAAAAATTACAAAAGTGGATTTTCAATGGGAATCAGAGTTGTACCTCCTGGGGGATATTGGAGGTGTATAGCTTAGACTGATCAAATACCAAATCTCATTCATGAAGGTCACCTTGGCGATAGGCAGGAAGTGTACAGCAGTTTCGTGGAAGTTTGACTCCCAACTAAATATGGAATATGGAAATACAGAGTTGCATTCCCCTGGAGAAAATCACATATAACCTAAGGAAGAAACATGACACCTTTGTTGGAGTATGGCAACCTTATTTGAGACACATTGGCACCCAGTAGGACTAGTCCCCCCTTTCTAAAGATAAAGCTATTGCAATAAGTCCACAGAAGGAAAAGGAATGTAACTAATGAAGCAGAAAATAACGCAGGTGATGTGCTCCTTATTTTTCTTCCTGTTTTAGGGTTTGTTGGGGTGAAAGGCCCCTTTGCTCTGTGTATTACTGTATTAATACAAGTTATTCGATGGTATATGTGGGAGGGGGAAGGGGATAAATGTAGACTGTATATATGCAGGAATGTTTGAAAATTAAATGATTTGCAAGACTGTGAAAATCATCAATAAAACATTCAAAAAAGATTTCTCTAAAATCCACTGAATGTTTGGATTTACAGAAAAATTCTGTGTCATCTCTTGCTATTTTCTGAGAATAATGGTTTCTCTTCTACTTGATTTAAAGGGAATTTTGCTTCATGTGCAAACTTTCAACTCTCAGACAAATTGAACACCACACAATGGCAGTTGTGGTAAAATTGTCATCGAACTGGCTGTGCAATGTGCATGCTTTTATGCAATAGTCATAGACAAAGCGAGCTGAACAAGTGGATCAAGTAGATGGCCCAGCACTAACTAACATTACTAGAATTCCTGCTGCACCTAGATAACTCAACATGTTCTTGGAACCATAATGCATTAATTAGGTGCAATCCTCAGCCTTGTGGTAGAGGATTGTGGTAGATAAGAACAACTTAACAAAAGTGTTAAAGGAGCATTACAGTATTGTTTCAAATTTTCTGTCACATCCGCTCTTTGTGAAATTACTCTTAGGAAAAAATAGCATTCAGATACATTTTTGTGAATAGTTACAAGAAAATAAAGTGATCAGCTTAGCTTAATGCCTTCATCTACAGTGCAACATGTTGGTGTTTCTCTCATTGTAAACCCTTCTGGGAGGGTTGTACTTGATTTCAAGGTAATTCCTGTAAGGCAAGGTCAATAGAACTCCTGTTCTGAAAAGAGCATTCTATTTCTTTGCTATTTTCCACCTACCTCTCCCTTCCCCCAATCCTTCCCAAGTCACTTAAATTACAGTTAATGCATTGTAAACATTCCAAAATGCAGAGGATCCATAACATCTCATACATTACGTAGTGATACCACTGCTATTTTTTTATACGAGCTAGTGCCATATTTATAAAATGCGTCAGACTGGAGGATGGAGAATGTTTGACGTAACATAGAGTGTGAGATAAAGCCAGAAAGTCAAAATATATCTTCTTGATACCTTCAAGTCTCTGATGTAGAAGCTGCTCTCCATAGAAATGTGATTTAAATGTGCCAAATATGTGGTGAGTATATTTCTGTGTCTTGTGACATGCTGGACTATTGCTGAATCAGAAACTTCACAAGGACATGGATGAAGAGTTACTATTTTCATGACTATTCATATTTGGGATTTGACCGCAAATATCGCTGGAATATTGGACTGTATTGGTCAACATGAGTCATTCCTAATCTGGTCTCAGACATGACCCTCTTCCAATAGACAACTGCACTCAGGGGCAGATCCCAGACTAATTTGGTGAATTGAGTTTACCAACCTCATTGCATTCTGAAGTTGAAACGCAGCGTCGCTGTTCATTAGAAAAAAATACCTTGGCCTTCACCAGACAAAACCTTTTACATATCAGGCAAGGTCATTTTTTAATTTTTTTTTAATGCACCTGGTATAAAAAAAAGTTCCTCAAAACCTTTTGAATTACGAATGATAAACTTTGGGAAGGGAAAAATCAGAGGAAAAGAAATTATTTTTCTTTATTTGTTTTCAATGAATGTACATCATCCCAGTTCTCTACACTAGGTGGCAGTTTATTTCAAATAGGAACCCTCACTGAAGGCCTGCATTTGTATTCCCAGCTTGTGAAAACTGTTCTGATGGATGAGATTTCCCTTGGTGTAGATAGCACAGGAAATTACATAACTGACATCATTTCCTCAATGGAAACACTGTCGTACATAAGGCTAGACTGTCCCTTATTGTATCTAATATTTATGTCTTTTGCTAGGTAATCAATGACATTAAACCTTCATTATTTGATAAATCCACTTATTAAAAATATTTGTAGAGCTTCTTAAAGAATGAATTGCACAACCACAAGAACATTTCACAGCTATCCTCAGGCAGGAAACACTTTTGACTACTAAAGGTTGAAAGTTCCTTCCTTTGCTAGAGTCAGCAAAGGTAGAAAATCTGATAATAGAATGAAACCATCAACCTATTTTTATCTATACTGTTTAATGCTGGGAAAGAAGCCACGATACCAAACAATGATGAAACCTGCCACTATCACAGATATAACAAGCATATTAAGTGGGACAACAGGATCACACACAAATGATGCCTAGTGTGAAGCACAAAAGTCTGTAGTCATGTGACTATGGTAAAAACACAAAAATGTTAATGGAACCCAGCAGGTCATGCAGCGTCCATAGGTAGTAAAGGTATATAACCAACATGTCAGGCTTGGGCCCCTTCTTCATGGTAGTTTTGTAAAATTAGAAATGCTGGAAAGCTGAAATAAACGGCACAGTAACACAAATTATACAATTGACAGCATCTTAAGAAGAAAGATGGGCTGATGTTCAGGGTCATATCAGGCAGGAGTCCTACATTTGGATGGCTCTGTCAGAGAAATCCAATTGAAAATCGTACCTGACATTTTTTTAAAAGCTCTTACTGATTTTCTCTGCATTAATGGAATTTTATCCTCTCACATTTTCACTTACTAGTTCAGTTTTGGGGGCATTATTTGTAAAAATGCTGTGTGCAGAGATTTTCTTTAATCCTCCCTTAATTTACTTCTTCATATCAGTTTTTTAATCCAGGAAATAGAAAAAAAATGACACGATCAAGACGGAAATAGCTGATCTAAGATATTCCAATAAGAGAAGTGAGAATTACTTGCCTGAGTTCACTAAAATAAAGCATCTTTTCGATTTTAATCTTGACACAATATTGGCAGAAAGCATTTTTTCTCTGTGAAACTTTTTCTTCCACATAATATTCTTATATATTCTGCTGTTTCAGCAACAAACTGTCCAAATTCTGCTGATGAATGTTTATAGAAAGATCAATGTATATGCTGCCATTGACTGCATTTACTACATTCATTCAGGTAAGGATTGAAATTAATGCTTGGAAGAAAAATAATAATGTAACTCACAATAACGTAACATTGTAAGCCAATGCGCATGTAAATATCAGGAAGGTATTAGTAAGGGGCTACACAGGTAACCCTACAGTTTACGATAGAACTTGTGTCTCTCCTGCAATATAGTTGGGCATTTGCATTCCACTTTTTTTGTGATGAATGCAATATAAAAGATCTGATGCACAGACCATAAAAAATTAGCACCGGTAGATACGGCATTTTCTTACACCATATCTTTCTCCTATGTTTTTAGAACATAGAAACTGCTATTTGGCTGATTGCCTTCATAGCAGCTTTCAGAGAATCACGTCAGTCCCATCCCCCACTTAATTCCCTTTAACCAATTCACATGTCCATCAACTCCCCTCTGTTTCAACTGCCACCCACCCATATTAGGGGTAATTTACAGTAACCAATTAGCCTTCCACCTGAATCAACGTTAGGTCAATCTTTAAATAGCATCACACACTATCTAGCATCCCTTTGACAAGAGGAGGACAGAACACCATTTGGTAAAGGGGCAGTTATTAGGATTAAGAAATCCTGACTTATTTCCTCTTTCTGAAAACTATCAGATAACTTCGATATGCAAATCAAGCAGTGAAGAGAATATTGCAAAATATGTGCAACTCTGCTTTCACGTTTTTCCAGAATTGAGAAATCTAACCATTGCCTTCTGAAAGATTCTACTATAAATTTCACTCAAAAAGGTTTGATTTCCATTGGAAGGAATGGTCCACAGGAATTTGCAAACCTTCACTGTAGCACTCAGCAGTCAACTATTTTTTCCTGTTGAAGGTAGCAATTTTCAGCCACTTACTGCCAAATCCCTGTCAATAAAATAAGGTCCAAACCAAGTTGAGCTTCCTGAATGCACTATAAGAAGGTGCTGTTGGCACAGATAGATATTATATCCATTTGGTACATCCACACCCTGTATCCATACACAATATTTAGGAGCAGAGAATAGAGGAACATTAACATATGGGCAATTATTTGCAGTGGGAACTCTTGACATTTCCTCTTTCCTAACACAGACATGGCCTCTATTGTATTTCCATAACCCTTCTCCATCAGACATAGTTTAACTAAAGAACTTCTCAGCATTTTCATTTAGCCACTAGTCAGAGTTATATTGTACTCCACCGGGAACAACTTGGGTCCAATTGTATCTAATTAGGGAGTTTGAGTTTATTGTCGTGCATTTAAGTGCAATGTACATATTCTCCATTAACAATGGCGTGAAGCAAGGCTGTGTTCTCGCACCAACCCTCTTTTCAATATTCTTCAGCATGATGCTGAACCAAGCCATGAAAGACCTCAACAATGAAGACGCTGTTTACATCCGGTACCGCACGGATGGCAGTCTCTTCAATCTGAGGCGCCTGCAAGCTCACACCAAGACACAGGAGAAACTTGTCCGTGAACTACTCTTTGCAGACGATGCTGCTTTAGTTGCCCATTCAGAGCCAGCTCTTCAGCGCTTGACGTCCTGTTTTGCGGAAACTGCCAAAATGTTTGGCCTGGAAGTCAGCCTGAAGAAAACTGAGGTCCTCCATCAGCCAGCTCCCCACCATGACTACCAGGCCCCCCACATCTCCATCGGGCACACAAAACTCAAAATGGTCAACCAGTTTACCTATCTCGGCTGCACCACTTTATCAGATGCAAGGATCGAGAACGAGATAGACAACAGACTCGCCAAGGCAAATAGCGCCTTTGGAAGACTACACAAAATAGTCTGGAAAAACAACCAACTGAAAAACCTCACAAAGATAAGCGTATACAGAGCCGTTGTCATACCCACACTCCTGTTCGGCTCCGAATCATGGGTCCTCTACCGGCATCACCTACGGCTCCTAGAACGCTTCCACCAGCGTTGTCTCCGCTCCATCCTCAACATTCATTGGAGCGCTTTCATCCCTAATGTCGAAGTACTCGAGATGGCAGAGGTCGACAGCATCGAATCCACGCTGCTGAAGATCAAACTGCGCTGGGTGGGTCACGTCTCCAGAATGGAGGACCATCGCCTTCCCAAGATCGTGTTATATGGCGATCTCTCCACTGGCCACCGTGACAGAGGTGCACCAAAGAAAAGGTACAAGGACTGCCTAAAGAAATCTCTTGGTGCCTGCCACATTGACCACTGCCAGTGGGCTGATATCGCCTCAAACCGTGCATCTTAGCGCCTCACAGTTCGGCGGGCAGCAACCTCCTTTGAAGAAGACCGCAGAGCCCACCTCACTGACAAAAGGCAAAGGAGGAAAAACCCAACACCCAACCCCAACCAACCAATTTTCCCCTACAACCGCTACAACCGTGTCTGCCTGTCCCGCATCGGACTTGTCCGCCACAAACGAGCCTGCAGCTGACGTGGACATTTATCCCCTCCATAAATCTTCGTCCGCGAAGCCAAGCCAAATAAAAAAAAACATATGCCCAAAATTCTTGAAAGCTGTGGCCAAAGCAAAATATAAGACACACCAGCTAGGATCGTACATGTGCCAATATGGAAAGAGATCATAAATATAAAAGATAGATGATAAACAGTTACAGTTAGAGCACGAAAAAAAGTTTGAATAGTTTAGACATTTCTTTTCATGGTCCTTGAATAGCTTATCTTCCTGGATAGTGGTTCTTGAATCTAGATGCGCTGGGCTTCAGGCTTCTATATGGTAGCAGCAAGGAGAGGTTGTGACCAGGGTGATGGAGATCATTTGTAATGACTGTCTTCATAAAACAAAGCCTCACGGGAATGTTTTCAGTGGCTGGGAGGTCGGAACCTGTGATGGACCTGGCCATGTTTGCTACTTTCTGCAGACTTCTACTTTCCTGTGGACTCAAATGACCAAACGAAGCCATCAAGCAAACAGTCAGTGTACTTTCCATAGTACACCTGTACATCCAATTGTCAGATGTAGACTTAGAAATAATTAATACACATGTAGGAGGCTCGTCAGATGAATTAAATAAACTTACAAGTATTTTATATTTTGCCCTCTTTTTACTCCTTTTATGTGTGATGAGAGAGGTAGGACTAATGGCCGTTATCAAAACAAATACATAATGTGTGGGATGGATGACAGGTTGATGGTCTTTTCTGTCATTTATTTTTGCACACAGAAGAATTTGCATTGGTGTAGCATATCTAATGTAGAAAAGTGCTTTGCAACACTTCAAAGGGAATTATTTAGGGAAAATATAGGCACAGGGTAAAGGGTGACTTTAGTGATAGAAAACCTGATCAGATTGTCAAATCTGAAGGTCAGCTGGAAAGGAAGATAGGGAGTTGAAAATGCAGAGGGGATTTAGAATCCGTTTAAGAACTTTGCAAGGTATAGAACTGACCTGAAAGGCAAACATATAGTCTTTGGTTGTGAATGCTGAATAAGGCCCAAAGTGAGGATAACTGAGCTGATGACTGGCATGTAATGTGCCATTTCCTTCTGCAAACATTGGAGAATATTTTTTACTTTTATAAAGCCTCTACAATGTCAAAGCAATTTAGTGGAAAGATTTTCCTTTCATTTTGCACAGAAAGCATATTATTGAACCATTTTTAATATTTGTTGTTAATTGTAAAGTGATGTTGAAAAAACTATTATAAAAAAACCTTGACCAAAAAATCTTCATTTGTTATTTAATAGATAGATGTCTCTTCTTTTTTATGAATGAATTCATCATAAATAATGAACAGAAAAAAATGCAAGTCTTGTTTCAGGTATAATCCAACCAAGGCTTTTTGGCACAAAAGCACAAAGGCTATTGTCTGATCTGAGACAACTGAGGGTAGTAAGATATACACCAGAGGACATGGATTAAGGGTGAAAGGGGAAAAGTTTAGGTGGAACAAAAGGGGGGACTTCTCCACACAAAGAGTGGTGGGAGTGCGGAATGAGCTGCCAGCTGAAGTGGTGAATGCGGGCTCAGTTTTAACATTTAAGAAGAATTTGGTCAGGTACAAGGATGGGAGCGGGATGGAGGGCTATGGACTGGGTATGGGTCAGTAGAAGAGACTAGGTAGAAAAATGGTTTGGCACAGACTAAAAGGGCTGAAGGGGCCTGCTTCTGTGCAGTAATGTTTTATGGTTCTAAATTGGAAAATAGAGGGTGCAAATACTTGCTATTGTGAGAAACAGAAGTACCTTCACAGAAATTGCTCAAGACAAAAATTGAGAACAAAGAACATTTATTTTACAACAATGCAAAGTTGGGTGCTGTCATGATAATGAATATGTATGAGATGTACCGGAAGTCACTTGGCATGAGAGAGAGATAAGAACACAAGCAAGAGAACAAAGGGAACGGGAGAATAAAGACACTCAGAAATTTACCTGATAAAACTTGTGTTTAATGTTTTATTAACTTCACATTTCGGGCCACAAATGTGACATTGGCGACGAGGATGAAAGAAGCTTGAAGAAAATTAAAGACTAAACAAGATTACAGAGGATTACGGACAACTTCAAGGTGATAAGAATTTTCTCTGTGACTCAGTACTTTTGGGGCTGGAATATTTCCTCATGGCTGGTGCAGACTTTCTAACACATAGTGGAATTGCTCATTTTGACCCAACGGGTGATGCAAGCACTGTAAGTGTGAAGTGTAAGGCATGGCTGGAAGAATTTGAATCCTACGCCGACAGTCGTGGCCTATTTCTACATACCGATACAGTTGAACAAAAAGCGCAGAGAAGGGCGTTACTTCTTTTCACTGCTGGAGCTGCAGTTCGGGAAACATTTAAGACACTTTTGAATACTGGAAGAAAGGATGAGTACCGGAAAGCGGTAGATGCATTAAATGCACACTATGTAGTAACACCGAATGCTACATTTCAACGCCATTTGTTTCGGAGAACGAGTCAAGAAGATGGCCAGACAATTGCTCAGTACGTGACAAGACTACGCCAGCTAGCTGTTGGATGCAATTACATGCCAGCTGATTTGGACAACCAATTATTGGATCAAGTCGTACAGCACTGCAGATCAGATAAACTCAGAAGACGTCTACTGGAAAGAGGGAGTGAGTTGGAACTCACCGATGCTATAGCTATTGCTGCTGCATTAGAGGCTGTTGAAGGGCAATTTCATACCATGACCCTGAAAGACAACTCAAGCCAGCAAATTAAGAGGCTCTCACATCGCCATAATCAGTCAAGATATACGCCGACACAGGACGTGGAGTGTTATCGATGTGGAAACCGAGGTCACTTTAGAAAAGACCCATATTGCCCGGCCAAAGGCAAAGTTTGCAGAAAGTGTGGAGGTAAGGACCACTTTGCAAAGAAGTGCAAAAGCAAGTCCAATGCAGACCAGAAGAGGAAGAGTACAACTTCTAAAGGCAAAGCCTGGGGGAAAGGAAAGTATCCTGGAAAGAAAGATACCATTCGCCAGATAGACGGTGACGATGATGATACCCAGGAGGAACAGAGTTGTTACCAATTTACGTTGAATGAAGTACGTCATGAGAAGGTCCCAGTGATCATTGGTGGAGTGACAGTGCAGGTCATTGTAGACTCAGGCAGTGA
This sequence comes from Narcine bancroftii, assembly GCF_036971445.1. NCBI lineage: Eukaryota > Metazoa > Chordata > Chondrichthyes > Torpediniformes > Narcinidae > Narcine > Narcine bancroftii. Next base: position 31,159,378 of record NC_091474.1, read on the forward strand.
CAGTAATGTGATTGATCGACATTTATGGGAGAAGTTGAAAAGGAAAAAGATTATCTGTACCTCAAAGAAGTGTTCCAAGAAACTGTATCCATACACAGCAACAAAGCCATTGCAGACCATTGGATGTTTTACTGCAACTGTTGAAGCTGGAGATAAGTACACCGAAGCAGAGTTTATGGTCATAGAAGAGAGGGGAGAACCATTGCTGAGTAGAAGCACAGCGCAAGACCTGGCAATACTTCATATTGGAGCTTGTGTCAATTCAATTCAGTCATACGAGGATATGAAGCAAGAATTCTCCGCAGTCTTCCAAGGAGTAGGAAAGCTGAAAGGTCGACAATTGAAGCTAGCAGTAGATGAAACGGTCAAACCCAAGGCACAACCAATGCGCCGAACTCCGTTTGGACTTCGTGGGAAAGTCGAAACCAAAATTAAAGAATTGATCGAACAAGACATTATTGAACCGGTGGAACATTCGACACAATGGGTCAGTCCCGTAGTGATTGTGCCCAAACCAAAGGGTGACATAAGACTATGTGTTGACATGAGAATGGCCAATGAAGCTATAATTAGAGAACGACACCCTATACCAACAGTGGAGGAAATACTTCAAGAACTAACTACCAGCAAGGTATTCTCAAAAATTGATCTGAAGTGGAGCTATCATCAATTAGAGCTGGATCCAGGTTCCCGAGATGTAACTACATTTGTGACTCACTGTGGATTGTATCGTTACAAGAGACTATCATTTGGAATTAATGCAGCTTCGGAGATCTACCAGTATGAAATCCATCGAGTGATTCAAGGCATTCCTGGAGTTGCCAACATTTCTGACGACATCATAGTCCATGCACCAACGAAGGAAGAGCATGACAAACGGTTGAGGCGTGTACTATCTAGACTACAGGAGGCAGGCCTTACCATGAATGAAAACAAGTGCCAGTTCGGTGTGTCAGAAATGGACTTCATGGGACACAGACTTACACGGAAAGGACTAAACCCTGCAGAGGCCAAGGTGAAAGCTATTGCAGAGGCACGTGCACCTCAGAACGCAACAGAGGTGAGGAGTTTCCTAGGATTGGTCAATTTTTGTGCAAAGTTCATCCTAATTTCGCTACAGTGGCAGAACCACTAAGGAAACTAACCAGGAAAGGTGTACCATTTCATTTTGGATCTGAGCAGAAGAAAGCGTTCACAGCGCTGAAGCAAAGCCTGACAGATGCAAAAACTCTTGGATATTACGATCCGGCGGCATCAACCAAAGTCATAGCGGATGCCAGCCCGGTTGGTTTAGGAGCCGTGTTGGTCCAGATGCATGATGGAGGACCAAGAATCATTGCCTATGCCAGCAGATCGTTATCAGATGTGGAAAGAAGATACTCTCAGACAGAGAAAGAAGCACTCGGACTTGTATGGGCCTGTGAGAGGTTCCATGCATATTTATACGGCATTGAATTTGAACTCATCACAGATCATAAGCCATTAGAGGTGATCTATGCACCTAGATCCAAACTATGTGCCAGAATAGAGAGATGGGTACTCAGACTACAACCCTACAAATATAAAGTAATCCACATTGCAGGGAAAACAAACATTGCAGATCCGCTGTCCAGATTGGTGAAGGATGGTGGTCCACAATCCAAGTCAGAATTGGGAACAGAAACAGAGAGCTTTGTACGCTTCGTAGCTATTCAGTCAACACCGAAAGCTGTGACTACGAAGGAAGTCGTGAGAGAATCCGAACATGATCCAGAACTCATGGAAGTAAGAGAATGCATACACAGTGGACAATGGGACAAGTGTACTCACAAGGCTTACATTCCCATTAGAGACGAACTTTGTTGCATCGGACAGTGTGTATTAAGAGGTTGCAGATTGGTGATACCGCAAAGATTGAGACCGAAGATCGTATCCTTAGCGCATGAAGGACACCTAGGCATTGTTGGTACCAAGCAAAACCTCAGGACCAAGGTATGGTGGCCAAGTTGTGATAAAGACGCAGAGAAATTTGTTAAAACTTGTCACAGATGTCAAATCACAAGTAGGAGTAATCCGCCAGAACCGATCCGGAGTATGCAACTTCCGACAGGACCATGGATCGACGTAGCTGTTGATTTTCTTGGACCTTTACCGACGGGTGAATCAATTATGGTAGTGATAGATTACTACAGCAGATACTATGAGTACGTGGTGTTGAAGTCCACAACCACTGAAAAAACAATACAAGCATTAGCAGAGATATTCGCAAGATATGGATTACCTGTTACATTATACTCTGACAATGGTCCACAATTCATTTCAGAGACATTTGCGGAATACATGAGGACCACAGGTATCCACCATCATAAAGTAACTCCGAAATGGCCGCAAGCCAATGGAGAAGTAGAGAGACAAAATCAGTCCATTGAAAAACGATTGAGGATTGCACACGCAGAAGGACAAAATTGGCGAGAAGCATTGCTATCTTATGTGGATGTCTATCGAGCAACGCCTCATGCAACCACTGGAAAAAGTCCTGCAGAAGCATTTTTTGGGAGAAAAATCCGCACAAAAATGCCAGAAATAAAGGAAATCCGAGACGACCAGGAGATGAGGGACCACGATGCTGAAAAGAAAGGTGCAGCAAAGCTGTACACAGATTCGAAACGTGGAGCCAAGTACTCAGACATCATGCCAGGAGATAATGTTCTAGTGAGGCATGAAACTGGTGGTAAGCTAGACACACCTTATTACCATCGACCCTATACTGTTGTATCCAGAAGTGGCAGTATGGTGACAGTCAAGTCTCCGACTGGAGTCCTGTATAAGAGAAATGTCTCAGGTGTAAAAAGGTACCAGTCCAGAGATACATCGAGCGAAGAGGTTGAAAGGCCAATACGAGATGCTGAAACTGAGAGACCTGATGATGTTCCAGAGGCAGTTACCAGCACTCCTGATGAAGTGACTAGAGCGCCAGAAACACTCGAAGCGGTGGAGAGCAGTATTTCCGACGCCGAGAGTGAACAACCGAGAAGCGACGACAATATCGCAGGCAGGCCGAAATGAAACCGGAAAGTGCCCAAACGATACGAAGACTTTGTGCCATAGTTTTAATAAGAACTTTGGGACAATATTTAATCTTATATCATAAAGTGCATGTATGAGTGCTGTAGGAAGTAAATTTTATGTAGTTGAGTTATAGTATTACCATTAGTTACGATGTTTGTATGTTTCCGAGGGATATTGGTAAGTGAAGGTAAAGTTTATTTCTGATTAAAGGAGGGATGTCATGATAATGAATATGTATGAGATGTACCAGAAGTCACGTGGTATGAGAGAGAGATAAGAACACAAGCAAGAGAACAAAGGAAACGGGAGAATAAAGGCACTCAGAAGTTTACCTGATAAAACTTGTGTTTAATGTTTTATTAACTTCACATTTCGGGCCACAAATGTGACAGGTGCTTCCCCTTACCCTGGGAATACACACACACACTGGGGCTCACCCAACTTTTATACAGTTTATTTCTGTATAGAAGTACCCTCTCCCTTACATTCTTCTGCCTCCTGGATGAGTTTGGCATTAGGCAATCCTGTCTGCCTACGTGCTGTTTCTGTGAACTTGGAGGACCAGGGGGTATCCTGTCTGTGTCCCATCATGTCATTGTCCTTATTGTCCTTATTCACACCTTCCCAACCCTCAGGGCTTACTAACTCTTATATGCAGAACTTGCTAATTCTGTCTAAGGCTTACTAATTACATATGCGGAACTTGCTAGAAGACCCTTATCTTATTCAGACTAACTTTACTTCCTACATTCTATTATCTACCCTTATCCTATTCTGGCTTTATTCATTACACATATATCCATACTAGCTTTCTTCATCTCTCATATTAGTTTTACTCATCTCTCACACTATCATGGTTCCAGGGTATTGAGATTTTAGTTCCAAGAAGCCTCTTCTCTTTGAAGTGGAAAAGAGGGGGGAAAAAATGAATAAATTCTTTCCATTACCAAAGAGTCAAGGGTAAAGGATACAGACTTATTGACTGAAGATTCAGGGAAACATTTGGAAAAAGGCTTTTTATTCAATATTTTCAGGAATGCATTGCCTGAAAATACAGCTGGCTGTTGACTTAATAATGAGTTTCAGAGAAGAATTTGTTAAATATTTGAGAATAAAAGGTGTGTGTGCATGGCATTGGCAGGATTCCTCTTTAGAGCTATCACAGACCTCATGAGACAAATGCCTTCCTTCTGTGCTGTAACAGTGCAGACAAAGGCAGCAAATTGAGGCACAGAAATCAGGGCAAGGCATCTTGCTAGGGTTCCATAAAACAGCGGTTAATCCACAGTTTGGAAGGGCATGCAGGCAGGGCTGGATTAAGCTAGTGCAGGACCTATAGCTTATGTTTTAAAGGGCCCCTAAATTTTAAAAATATGCATAAATATTAAAACATCTAGTGGTTTAAAAGAGAGAATGAAAAGGGTAAATAGGAAACCAAATGCCAGGGGAAGCTAAATTCAGAGGAGAGATGAACTCAAAGTGATAAATCATTGCAAATATAGACTTGCAGATTTTATGAATGGATACAAACTTACGCAGATGAAGCAGGTTTCAAGGGGAGTCAATGGCCAGGCAAAGTGGAGGGGCGGCAGGGTGAAGGACATAGAGTTTTATGGCTGAACATCTGGTAGTGGGCAACAAAACCCCCAGGAAATGGGCTTGTAAGATGCTCTACAAGTGGCTGGAAACCTGCCTGTACCAGTACCAGTCCCCATCCCTGCAGTACAGGTATTATGCAGACCAGTCCACCTAAATGTTGGGCTTGAATAAAAAGGGAGACAGTCGCCTGATAAACGATGTCTATTTATATCAAGAACCGTAGCTCCGATGCGGATTCCTCCGGTAAGTGAATGAAACGGCCATGGTGTTGCATCAACAGCAAGAAGTTTCTTTAGCTTGATGTTTTAATTCGAAATATCACAACCAGCTTTTAAAAATTAGCTGCTGCATTTTTTTACATGTATTAACAAAGAAACCTTTATCAATGGACTTGAATTGCAGACTTTATGCCAATAAAGAGGATATAAATGGGTAACCCTGATTCAAATAAAATCAAAGAGAACCAAAATGAATGGCTGTGTAGGTTTGAAGGGCCAAATGGCCTTCTCCTACATCTATTTTCTATGTTTCTAGAATTCTGAGCAGCAGTGAGATCCATCTTGGCAATTGGTTTGGAGGTGAAGAAATGGAAGTGTAATTGATCAGGGATCCATCGGGGAAATCGACAGAGGCAGGATTGCCTGATTAATATCACCATTACCACTGGATTTCTCAATGATTTATGATTCAGAGTCCAAAATGAAAAATCAAAATAATGTTCTTTCAAACAATTAAACTAAACAATTTCTCTTTTTCATTCTCACTAAACACTTAAATGATAATCCGAGTGAAGAGTTAACTTGCTGCATATTTGTTGATAGCTAGTTTTAAGTTAAACTGTTAGAATGTACCTGTTGATTCTTTTGCATCTGTACCTTTCCCTTAAATGTTTATTATCCGTTCTTTGAATTAGGGTGATGTAAGCATCTAAAAACAACTGCAGTATTATTAATAGAGCAAGTGCAGTACTATAGTAATAAAGCAAGTAGTGAGCGCGGGGCCCTTGAAAATGTGAGGCCCGTAACATATGCTAGTTTTCCTACTACGTTAATCCAGCACTGGATGCAGGAGGATTGAAATACAAGAGCAAGCACAAGTTTGAAAATAGAATGAGGCAAAACCTGGGCAATTTTACCTCGGAGGAGATACAAGCTGTTTAGGTTTTAGCTAGAGGTGGGGTGGAGGAGGAGGGGGGGAAGCCGAGATATTTAGATGTATACATGTAGCATAGTAACAGGCCTTTGGACCCATGAGCCCATGCCACTCAATTACACCCAACTGACCTACACCCCTCGTACGTTTTTGAAAGATGGGAGGAAATCAGAGCACCTGGAGAAAACCAACGCAAATACAGAGAGAATGAACAAACTTCTTACAGGCAGAAGCGGTTTCAAACCCCAGTCTCTGGTGCTGTAACAACATTCCACTAACCACTACGCAAAGGATGCACCCTAATACTTAATGAGATGTTCGGAAAACTGAGGGGTTGGATAAAGTGAAAAAAGTTAACAGGTCAATAACCAAATGGCAGTGATTTAGCTGGAAGTAGCTAGTAGAAAGAGCCCACCTCACTGACAAAAGACAAAGGAGGAAAAACCCAACACCCAATCCCAACCAACGAATTTTCCCTTGCAACTGCTGCAACCGTGTCTGCCTGTCCCGCATCGGCCTTGTCAGCCACAAACGAGCCTGCAGCTGACGTGGACATTACCCCTCCATAAATCTTCGTCCGCGAAGCCAAGCCAAAGAAGAAAGCTAGTGGAAAGTTAAAAGGCACTTTGTTACACAGGGACTGGTAAAGTTCTGTAACTCTCCAGCTCAGATTTCAATATGCCATAAGTTTGAAACATCTAAACCAGGAGATTAGAATGGGATAAGCCAAGGTAGCTTTTTCTCAGCAAATGAGGACAGGCTAAATGTCCTCCATTGCCATAACTAAAGACAGCGATTGTCTAATTGGTTTTATGATAGAGGCTTGAAAAAGTATTTCAGCTTCTTACTTGGCAGGAAAGATGTGACTCATGAGAACAGAAAAAATACAATGAAAAAGGGAAGGAAAAGTAACACAATAAGACAAACTTGCATTTTGGAATGAAAGTCAAAAAATCTAGATGCTGGAAATCTGAAACAAGAATTCTGGAAAAAGCTCAGCTTTTCTGGTCTAATAGGCTAATAGCTGAATATGACTGAGGTTGTCTGATCTTGGAATCTAAGCAGACTCAGGCCTGGTCAGTACTTGTAGGTTTCTGTGAGGGGCACAGGGCAAAGTGAGGCCTCTCTGTCTGCCTTACAGTAGACAAAAGTTAAAAGAATTTCATCTATGTCACATTCTAAATGCAGCATTACATGACAATAATGGAACCTTTATTTTTATCTTTCATTAGAACTAGAAACAAAAGAAATGCAAATTGGCATCCACCATGAGAGGAGCTGAGGGGGGTGATGGGTCAAACAGAAAGAGTGCCTGATAGATATAGTCAAAATAAATTCATTGGAATTTTAAAGTCCATACCTGCTTTTAAAGAGCTAAAGCATCCCAGATCAACTCATGAGAAGAAATGAGAGAGAAAAAAAAATAGAAAGAGAACCAAAAGCTCTGGCAAAGAGTTCGTTTTGATGGAAAATCTTAAAAGAGAGGGTTGAATGCTTTAGGGAAGGAATGCTGGGATTTAGGAACCAGGAAGAATCAAGATTTATGCTTTCAGCTAAAATGAAAGATATACAGAGATCTAAGAAATCATTATGATTAGAATAAATAAGAGTGGGGAGGACATAAAATCAGACCACCAAAGGATTTGAATAAAAAAGTGAGAATTTTAAAACTCAGCCAGTTTCAGATATGGATTTTATTCAGGGTGAGCAGATGCAGCAGTGATGGGTCTTATTGTGAGTTAGGAAATGGATAGCAGAGCTCCTGAAGAGTATGGATCCAAGCAGAGCAGGCGATGGGAGCCCAGACATCGACAAGTTATAAATGTGATGCCTAGCAATATGGTTCAAGGCTTTGTCAGAGAGGCTCTGGAGTGAGGTGATATTGTAGAGGTGGGATAAGAGATCTTCATGATGGAATTGGATATGTGGTCAGAAGGCAATCTCAAAATTAAATATGACATCAAGAATGCCAGCATCAGAGAGGAGCAGCAATTATCAAGGATCCACACCACCCAGCTGGCATCAGGAAGGTGGTATAGGTGCAACCAGACTCGTACCACCAGGTTCAAAAACAGCTGCTCCCCTTCCACCATCAGATTCCTCAACAGCAAAGTCAATCAGGGACTCATTTAAGGACTCTTACTTTTGTACCTCATTTATTTTTTTTATTCTCTATGTTTTGCACAGTCAGTTTGTTTATTTCTTTATCTGTTTACATTTCTTTATTTGTTTACACGTGAACATTGTGTACAGTTTTTTTTTGCATTACCAATAATTGGTAATTCTATTTCACCCCAGGAAAAATAATTTCAGAGTTGTATGTAATGTCATGTCTGACAATAAATCTGAAATCTAAATCTAAGATTGCAAACTACCTCATTTAGGTTCAGAATCTTGCCAGAGAAAAAAAAGAACTGTAGTGGCTAGGAATGGATTCTGTGCAGGGGACTGAAGACAATGACTTCAGACTTCTCAGCATTATATTGTAGAAGATGTCAGATCAGTCTCTGACAGGTTGTCTGACAAGTTGCAGAATAAAGGGACTTAATTGAGAAAGGATGTACTTACTGGCTTGGGAGGCAGTGTAAAGAAAGATTTGATTCTGAAAATAAAGGAGTTAGCTAATGAGGAAAGATTGAGTAGCCTGGGATTATTCTCATCGGAGTTTAGAAGGATGAGGAAGATTTTACAGAAAGATACAAAATCATGAAAGAAATAGATAAGATTGAATCAGGGAGATTGTACCTTGACGAAGGGCTCAGGTACAAAATATTGGTGATATATCTTTACCTCCTATGGAAGCTGCGAGACTGGTGAATTTCCTCCAGCATCTTTGGTGTTTTTAGTATAATCACAGCATCTGCAGACATCTGTGTTTCACTCCCTTCTATCAGAGTAGTGAATTTGTAGAATTCTCTGCCCATTGAAGCAGTAGAGACACACTCATTAAGTGCATTTAAGACACAACTAACATATTTTTAAAAGTGAGGGAATTAAGGAAATAGGCGAGTCTGAATAGTGAAGCTGAGTCCATGTCAATCAGCCATGATCTTATTGAATGGCGGAGCAGGCTTGATGGGCCATATAGCCCCCTATAATGCACAGTCATTGCAAAGTTACAATGCTTACCATCAATTTATTTTCAACTTGTTTTCCGTTAAATCTCTTGAACTTTGCAGGATGACTTACTTTTGAGAAATTTCTGTCAAACAAATTGAGAAAATAAAGACCCATACATTTAACTAATTTACTGTCATGGCTGTTCAAATCAAAACATATAATGCAGCCTTTTAGTGATTTAAAAACTTCCTTTCTGACATAATTACTGATATTCATTAAATCACTTCTCAAAATCATGGTTGTACTTCCTGTTGAGAGGCTTTGGGGGAAATTGCCACCAAATGAGTCAATCTCTTAACTGAAAACACAAAGAAAGAAAAAATTCCCATTGTTTTCTGAGCTGGACTTGCACTCTAGCAATTTGACCACATGGCCATTACAAGGGTGAGCCTTGATATTCAGTGCTACTCTTGGCTGAAATTCTCAGGAGATGTGGGAAGAACATGCAGGAGTATATACTGCAAGTCCCATGCAGTATTTTATTACTGACTGCACCCAACTTTCTTTCTGTGTACAATTACTTCACGTTTCACATTTTCTCAGGTTTCGGTTTTATCTGCTCAGAATCACAGTTTGTCTGTACAATGTCATGTGCTAAGAACAAGAAGTTCATGTTTATTTTACTTACACCTGAATAATAACAATGCTAATGTTTCAGTGAATTAAAAGAAAAAAGTAGTTTCAAGAAGTTTACCATAAACTGGTGCCAATTCTTCTGAAGGGCTTTTGTAGAGTTTAGAGTTCCTTTCAACTGAATGATATGTTCACTTTTCAGAAAAGGAATGAAAGAAATATCATTGTCATGCTGGCTGCAAACAAGACCAAAAATGGCTTCAAGTAATTGACAACTTAAAGCATTTACTAACCTGAATGACTTCAAAGGATACATAAAGAATCCTTTGAGTTTCATGTACTCAATTTACCGGCAAGTTAATAACTTCAAGGCCCATAGTTACACGATTGAGGAAAGTTGATTTTGCTGAGGATCTTATTTACGTGCTTGTTTGTTTCTCGCTGGGAATTGCGAGAGCGGGACTTGGAAAGAGAAGAGTATTCATCAAAATGTATGGGGAAAGGTAGGTGCTTGATTACATTTCTCCATTGGCTAATTAGCTGTAGCCAATAAAGAAAAGGAAAGCTGAAGTAGAACAACCACTGTGGCAGTGGCAATTTTGAGACACTGGTGAGCAGAGATGGTGCAGAAGTTGAGGTAAGGACAACCCTGTCAAGGAACAAAAGAATTAAAAAAGGAGACACAGGTAAGAACAGATTTTTTTTGGAAACTTTTTCTTTCTATTGCTTGGACAGTGGGAATGGCAGCCAAGGCTGTGACATGCTCCTCTTGCAGAATGTGCATAGTCAGGGAAGGGCAACAGTGTCCCCGATGACTTCATCTATGAAAAGTGAACCCAACTGCAACTACTTACAAACTGTGTCAGGGAATTGGAACTCGAGTTGGATGAACTCTGGATCATTTGGGAGGCTGAAGGGGAGAGAGACAGGAGAAGGCAGGAAGAAGGTCAGAAAAGGGAAAGGGAACAGGCAAGAAGTGTAAGGTACTCCTGTGGCTGTTTCACTGCAATAACATGTATATTATTTTGGATACTGTTGAGGGGAACAACCTACCAGCGACAAGTCATAGCAGTGAGTTCTCTGGCACAGAATCTGTGGCTAAGCAAGTGAGTGAGGTGAAGAGGTAAGCTGATGTGATAGGATTTAATAATGAGGGGAGCAGATAAGAGTTTCTATGGCATAGATTGAGAATCCTGGATGGTATGTTGCCTTCAGAGGCCAGGGTATCTCAAATTGAGTTCACGACATTGAATAGTCAGATGTTGGTGGGGGAGAGTGTTGGGCTAATGTGAGCTCAGTGCCTCAAAAGGCTGGATAAGACCATCTTCCTCAGAGTGGCCTAAACCTGAAGATCAGTGGATACAAGAACTTATTCAGGTACATCAACCACCTGTGTTTCAGTACGATTACTACATCTCTGTTGATATAATCTATTGTAAACACCCTTGTTACCATGTGAGTGCTGCTTGTAGGTGCAGCTATCTTCTTTGCAATACCCAAGGAATGGCCTTGGGTTACCCCATTTCCCCAAGTAATTCCACTTGATGTGAAGGAGCAGTTAGAGCTGGAAGAACTTGAGGGAAAAATAGAAGGAGCAGAGGGCATGATGAGGTAATGAAGACAATCACAATGACATCTTCTCAGAGACTGGGGCTGCCAGAGCTGAAGAGATTAGATTGATATAGGGACATATACCATATCCCAGCTAGCTGGAGTCTGAGAGTAGACATGGGGAATCTGGTGCAAAGGTTCATCAGAGGATCGGTGAAAACACCCTTGCTGACCAAAGGACTCTAGATGTTTACGGAACAAGGCCAGTTCAGACATATAAAAATGGGGTTGTCTTTCTTATCGGTTCCTGACCCACCCTGAGATGCCAGTCATTGCCATAATGAAACCTTCATCAGTGGAATATTGATGATGTTGTCAGCACAAAGATTTATCTCCAAGTTGCAGTTCACGCTAAAGACTTTAGAACGTTTTTGAGTAAACTGCATTAACATCTGAAGTCTCTCGATGTCAGCCACAGCTCAATTTAAGTCGCAACAAACTGGTATAATACGTGCTAAGGGACATTATGTAAATAGTGACCGCATACTCAACCCAATAAAATGTCTGGCACAGAATAGTGAATAGTGATGGAAGAATTTTGTATTGTGCCTCATTTCCATCACATTCTACCTAGGCAAAGTTGAAAATTGACCAAGTGTAGAATCAAAAACAGACACTACTCGAATCAAGTTCTTTGATTATTTTTCACTTTGGTATAAAAAAAAACTTTATTGAGTCAAACATAGCGGCGATGCTGGTGGTGTTGACCCAGAAAGTGGAAACACAGCAATGCTCCAAAAGGTTCAACTGCCCAGTCTTGATGCTGGCAGCTCCGTACCAACATTAAACAGCCTGTTAGAGGAGTTGATTGGTATTTTTCAATTAAAATCCTGCAATAAAGGGTCTCTGCACAAGATAGCAGTGCCCGTGCTTGGCAGCGGACATGAGAGTTTTCAGACTCCAGGGGAGCAGCGGACTGATGCAGGACACCAGAAACAGGGAGAAGGCCCCCCCCCCCCCCCATTGAGAAGGAGAAGGAGAGAAGACAAATCCTACAAGATGGTGACCAAGGTGGCAGACCAGCGAGGGGCTCAGCATTTGAGGGGGGCCCATACAGGTCATGGGTGACTTGCCGTCGGAGGACCCGCGTGGGCTGCTGAACCTTGTGCCAGGTCTTGATGTTCAAATACTCCTCAACTGACCAAGGGTAGCATGGTTAGTATTGCGGTTAGCAGAACACTATTACAGCACCAGTGACCCAGGTTTGAATCTGGCACTGTCTGTAAGGAGTTAGTACACTTTCCCTGTGTCTGAGTGGGTTTCCTTCAGGTGCTCCAGTTTCATCCCACCCTTCAAAACATACTGGGGTGGGGGGTTGTAGGTTAATGGGGTGTATTGGGCTCCATATTACTGTGCTGTCTGTCTTTTTTAAAAATAAATGCTGTGGTGGTACATTTAAGGCACTGGTGAATGCCATCACTGATTGATTTGACTGTGGACTTTCATGTGGAGTGTGTGAGCTTGTGGGGATCATTCCCTTCCCTTCTGATGGGGGCAGGGGAGGGGTGCAGTCTACAGAACAGCGTTCTGATGTACACGTGAGTTCCCAGCACAAGCCTCAGACATGGAAAAGGGAGGATCCCCTTTAGATGAGTTGAAGATTCCGTAACAGTTAAGTTGTGCATGAATGGCCTGCAGAAACAGGAGGTGCAGCTGAGGCCCCACCATCAAACACATGGAGGACCAGAATTAAAATCTGTAGACCATATGATACACACATTATTTTATATCAATTTTCATTATAATTATATTGCATGTTGCAAAAATGATCTCTGGGTGGTGGTTTATCCATATATTAGCATGAGCAGGAAATGGCTGACATTCTTTTCCTTTTCATACACGTGTTTGTTCTGCACTATATCTGAACAGTGGAGAGATATAGGGTGTGCAAGGATTCTTTCTCAGATCAAGCATTCCCTGGTGCAAAATGGTCTTTAAAGGGTCTTTAAATCTTCTTTGTATGGCATAGCCTTAATCATGACCTTGCTAGATAATAAGTATGCATAAAACATACTGTTATAGATCACGGCACCACACTGGTTCTATGGCATAAGCAGGAAGCAAAAGAAATTCTATTCATAAATTTTACCAACTGAGTTTGCATGTCAGTTCAGTAATAGATTAGTTGCAGGATCAACTGATAACCAGGTTTGTAAAAGAGTGTCTCTAAAAATAAAATCCTCTTAAACTGATGCAGTTTCAAACTGAATGTTTATTTTAGCGACCAGAACATTTGATTGAGATGGAAGACTAAACAAAAAAAAAATATATACATGCTAGAAATTTGAAATGACAGCAGAAATGGGGGGGAGGGGGGGTGGATATAAAGGGAAAAGAGAGAGAAATGCACAAAAGTTTGTCAAACTTTTAAAGTTTAAAAAAAAAGTATGTTCTTGTCCAAGATCCACATCCTTTGCCTGGTCTATTTTTAACCCATTTTCTGTTCCAGCATCCTGTTTGGGTACGACCGGGTAGGAGCACAAGAAAGAACTAAAGGTTTGACAAAGGATTTGTAATTGGACTCAAATTGATAAATGGCCTAATTCCAGCTGAGGAGAAATGTAAATCTGCACACAAGTTGAAAAGGAGATAGAACCAGATAATTTTGTCAAGTTGGGAGCTATGCTTCAAATGCAATGTTGCAAGAAGTTCAATAACTTTATGAAAGTTGAGTGCATCTTCGAATGCTGCATCCTATCAAGGACACAATGAGCCTCACAATTGGTTCCTAGCTTGACACTTCGCCGTTCACTTGCCAACGTATTTTTACACGAATATTGAACGCCTTTGTCTCATCTTCATGATGCTGAAAGATTCAAATCATACGCCGTACATGATTAAAAATACACAGACGTTTGACAAACTTTGAGCCAATACAAAATAACTTGCATCAACTGCTGACCTATTTAAACATTTTCTATCACTGTCACTGAAGTGCCTTTCTCTCTAGTGCAGACCACATAGTTTCATAACCTGCGGTTGCTTCTTTTGCTCATGGGGACATAAGCCGACATAAAGCTGAAATGAGTCTCTGACATAAACTTCCTTACATCCCACTTCCTCCTCAATCTATCATCTCCACTGACAAAGTTGCTGACGGTATTCACACACATCTCTCACTTTGCCAGTCCTGCCTAACTCACCCCAACCTTCTCCTTGTGCATCTCTTCTTTGAGATGTGCAAGAACTGCTAAGACGGAATGGAGACAGGTGAAAATATGCCATCATTGATTTCAGTCACATCCACTCGCTCAGACAAGGACAGAGTGTGTCATTTAACACACAGGATAGAGGTAGGATTTGCACAAATGGCATGCAACAAGAATAGAAGGATGGCACAGATATCAACAGGCTACAGGGAGATCAGATGAGGACTTCAATAGGTCAGCCTATGGGTAAAAGTGGATGGAGTGGCAGGAGACCTACCCAAAAGGTTGCGTCAGTCAAAAATTCTACAACAGTCCAGTGCAAGAATGTGTTGCAATTGAAGCTCTGTCTGAAGAACATTGAAATACAGTACATGATTCACCATGTCTGCACCAAACATGAGCCAAGGTAACTCATTCTTTCTGCATGCATATGGTCTGCATCCCTCTATTCTCTGCCTGTTTGTGTCTCCCTAAATGTTGGGGTCAGATCTGCTTCCAACATCTCCCCAGTAAACACATTCCAGGCACCTGTCATTCTCTGTGTAAAAACTCTTGCTAGCACATCTCCTTTAAACTTCCCCCTCTCATCTTAAACCTTTGCCCTCTACAGTCTGAAATTTTCACCTTGGAAACAGGTCTACCCTCCTGTTGCAATGGAAGGGAAATGTTTGTTGGGTTCAAAGAATAGCGGGTCTGGACACAGGGTGAATGCAGAAATGATCTTTATTGAAACACCAGTAAGGGGATCACAACCTATGCAAGTATTCTCAATCACACAACACAGTACAATCCGTTCACATTGAACTTGATACTACCGATGACAGCAACTATTTATGCAGACTTATCACCATCAAGGACTACACTACTCTAATGTGGGCTTGACTCATATGCCCCAATCCCAATGTAGGGCACACTCTACTAATGACTCTTCCAGCCACATCTGGCACTCAAAGAACGACCCCTTGGTCGACCGAGTGACTCTACTCCACGCGAACCCGCATTACGCCTACGTTGAGTTCCCAGACGGGCGGGAGGACACTGTTTCGGTGCGGGACCTACCTCAGGATGCGGTAGGCCCAGCAACTCCCCCAACCCAACCTTCCCCAACTCTTTATTCCCCAGGCCCCGTGCCGGAACAGAAGGACCAACAGCACCCCAACGACCCGGGCCACCCTGCCGACAACACGGCTGGGGAATTGAGCGAAGGAGCGGTCGTATCTGACGAGCCCACTGGCTGCACCACTCCAGAGACCCCAATCCCGGCACCACGGCAGTCAGGCCAGATGGTCAGACCCCCTGACCACTACAGTCCTTAACCTACCCCTTCCTTCCCTTTTCCCTCTTCAGCCCTTCCACCCCAGGGTCAGTTCTCCAAGAAGGGGTGAATGTGATAGTACAGACCTATCACCAATGCATATAGTTACAGTATCTAGAGTATGTAAGGACTGTGCTTACAGCGATTGGCTGAGAGCTTAGCCACGCCTACTATCTGGGCCTTAAAGGGTTGTGTCCCTAGCCAGGTCGGATCATTCCGGACTGGTCGGCCACCTGTGAAGAGCTCCTGTCTTTTGCTAATAAAAGCCTTGGTTTGGATCAACAAGTCTTTGGTTCTTTTGACGAGCTCTACACATATAGCTGGTGGCAAGTACTGTTCCTTCAAGGCACCTAACACATGTCTGGAAATCTCTACACCATTGGTTCAAGTCCTGCATATATCTTCAGGAAAGTTGGCCTAGCAGAAGTATTTTTTCAGGATACTGATTATCACATTTCTTTAAAAGACCGGAAGGATATCAGGGCTTTATTTATCGGTAGAGAGTTTTAGCTTTGATTAATATTTAGATTCTCCTCTTTTGGAGAAAAGATTCAATTCACGTGTATGAAATTAGGTCAAGCCACAGACACAGTAATGAGAAGCAGTTATTTCTCTGGTTAAGAGCTCATTGAATAATGGGGATAGATTTTTTATTGGAATTGAAATGAGAATATCTAGTGAAAGTCTCAGTTGTGTTCGGGATCAGGAATCCATTATCTGAAAGAGTGAAAGAGAAAAGAACTCAACACAATTAAAATGTGTAAAAACACAAAGCTGGAGAAACTCAGCAGGTCAAGCAGTGTCCTTTATATAGCAAAGGTTAAAATGCATAACCGACGTTTTAGGCTCGAGCCTTTCATCAAGGTATGGAAAAGTGCTGGCAGGCATCCAAACAAAAGAGTAGAGGGGGAGGGGTGGTCGCAAAGGCAGGAGGTGATAGGTGGAGAAGAGACAGCAGCGCTCAAGGGGAGGAGGGATGGCTAGGTGAAGGGAAGGAGGGGGAGGGAGGAAGGAGTGTTTGGAAGAAAAGGAGGGAGGGAGAAGAGGAGAGCAAGGTAGCAGAAACTGGAAAAATCAATGATAATGTCATCTGGCTGGAAAGTGCCCAGACAGAAAATCAGGTGCTGTTCCTCCAATTTATGGATTTCTCCTCCCTCCCTCCACCTAGCCATCCCGCCTCCTCATGATCGCTGCTGTCCCCTCCCTTCTCCACCTATCATCTCCCTTCCCCCCTACACTTTTGTTTGAATGCCTGACGACATTTTTCCATACCTTGATGAAGAGCTCAAGCCCGAAACATCAGTTATGTGTTTTTACCTTTGCGACATAAAGGACACTCCTTGACGTGCTTAATTTCTCCAGCTTTGTGTTTTTACTTCAACCATTGCTAATGGTGTCCGCAGATTTGTGTGTTTTACAATTAAAATATGCACCTGTCCCTGTTATGCAAGTTGGAGGATCAAGTGCCAAAAGATGTGATCAATATCTTAAGTAGCTTAAGTAGCACAGAAAAGACGGGCTGAATGTTTTTTTATGATTTCATATGATGCACAATTCTGATGGACGAAGGCTAAAGTATACAGTTGTTTTGTGCAACACTGATCAGGCGTTAACACTCTATATCTACTCTGTTTTCCTCTTGGAAGGAAAGAAGTGCATGAAGATTCACTTCCACAGTCATCTTCATGACCAATGGTGATGCGATCCTTGCCCAAAAGAAGTTATTGCCCAGGCAATTCACACATCTTTTCCTCACTCAGGTTCAAATGGGAAAGTTTCTGAGTTGAATATGACTTGCCAAGACTCCCCATTTTGCTGCAGCTTCAACTGCTCTGAGTATTCCCTGCTGAGTCACATCATGCAGGTCTTCTGGACAGGCCCTTTAATGAAGGATTGCAACTATTGCATTTGGCAACCTTGAAGTCAGCGTACACTTGCTGAGTCCTACCCTCCAGATTTCGACAAACACCAAATCATACAAAATGTCAGGAAAGTTATCCACTAAACTGATGGTTCTGTTCAAAGGTCTGGTTTAAG
Source organism: Narcine bancroftii (assembly GCF_036971445.1). NCBI lineage: Eukaryota > Metazoa > Chordata > Chondrichthyes > Torpediniformes > Narcinidae > Narcine > Narcine bancroftii. The sequence continues at coordinate 31,176,982 of NC_091474.1, forward strand.
AATTGGGTGGCTGCAGGCCTTCCTTCTGCTCTATGCATATTCAGCTGTACAAAGTTAAACGAGCATAAGGAGTTGGCAATAACTAACATTATAATCTACCTACTTTGGCATTAGACACTAGAAGTATGCTAAAATGTAGCTGGTGGTGAGAGCAATACAAAAAAAATGTATATATCAAATATTATTTACAACAACAAATGACAGTTAACATCCAAATTATGGCCACCATGAAGTCTAGTTCCTCAGTCTACCAAGATAGTCACCTCACACTGGATTTTTCCAACCTTGAATTAAAAATATATGAATATTAACTAAAAGTATTAAGGGAAATGGTGAAAAGGGAAAGTCATTGTGGATTGTGATAATGATGTATGGAAGATTCTTGAGGGATCAATCTGCTTACTCCTCTTTGAAGGTTTCTCAGTCCCATATTCAAAGAGGAAAATATTATCCAATAATTAAACACAGGATCTTGGCAACAGAAATTTATTACCTGTATTTCCTTATTTATATCATTTCCCAAAAGAAAGTATGTGTAGGAGCAGCTTAAAAAGGCTAGGTTCGTTAAACACTGCTTCGTTACTGCAATTAGTATTTTAACTGTGTTCATACAACTGACAAGCAATATCATGGGAGCTTGGTGGCTGAAGGACTCAGACAGGTGGCGGGCTGTTGGTGATTTGTGGTTGAAGGACCCTCACAGGCTGAAGGCTGCTAGAGATTGGCTCATGGGAACCAGGTATTGGAACTGGGATTTGAGAGGGTGATAAGGGCAAGAAGGGCTCTCGGAAGGCCTCGGGCACTGAAGGGTTCCTGATGGAATTGAAGGTTTGGATCTGGAGCTCATGTTCCTGATGGTGTGAACTGGAGTCGGCAATGGCAGAGGCTGCAGAAGGGGGAATTCATGGATACTTGGTCTCTTCTATTATTAGGGGCACTCAGCAATAGTCATGGTGACCCTTTGTCTGCCTTATGGAAAAAGAAAAGTTGAGATATATCATGTATATTACATTTTAGTGTCTTATGTGACAATAAAAGGAACCTTGAAATAACAAGGTTATGACAATCGCTAATGGGCCATCAACACGTGTAATTCACATAATTCACTTGCATCAGAAATTGACAACTTTGTCCAAAGAAAGGCAAGATAAATCTATTTTTTTTTCAAAAGACAAAGATTGATGCAAATCATGTTTGTTCAAGTTCAGGGGCTTTTTAATTAAATCTACTCCAAGTTGCAGAAATCCTAGCATTAATTGGAGTGAATAACAAGGGGCGGGTATCCTAACAGCTATTCACATTGGTAAAACAAATATGAATGAGTGGGGAAGCAAGACCAGGCCCATTCCATTGTTGAGACCAATTCTTAGAGATCTGTTATTACTAAAAGATACAATAAGCTCTTTTGTTGAAGCATAGTTGCCCAATTTGATACTATTTTTGATTGAGAAAGATGATTTGTGCCTAACACTTTCATAAAAAATAGTTAAACTTCAGTATTTTGATTCCCATGACATTTTGATTAACTATTTAATGAGCTGCATCATGGTTAGCAAGGCAACAGGTAGTATGATTAGAGTAGCAGTTAACATTCTTACAGTGCCAGTGGCCTGGGTTTGAATCCAGCGTGGTCTGTAATGTGTTTGTACGTTTTTCTCTTGTCTGCCAGTTCAGGTTTCCTCCCATCCTCCAAAACATACAGGGGTTGTAGGTTAATTCAGATAGTTTGGTGGCTTGGGCTCATGGGCCGAAATGGCCTATTACCGTGCTGTATATCTAAATTAAATATACTGGGTGAAGAAAGCAGCTTGCGTGTCAACATAGCTGATGAGATTATACTTGCCAAAAGCAGGGTAAAAAAAACTTGAAAGAAAATCTTTGAAGTCATGAGTTAAGCTGAAATAAATGGCTGCTAAATATTTACAAAATATTGTTTAAATGTAGACTGCATTTTAATAAAATGTCATACATCTCTAAGGTGAATTTTCTGAGGTGTTTCACAAACTAAATCAGATCCACACAGTTGCAAGGCAGTGCTGGTATTTGGAACAGGAAAAGTGCTGAGATCTACCCAAAAACAGGGTCCTCATTTTTTTAAAAATAATGTATTTATTTTGGTTGCTGGCAGAGTGGTTATACACTTTTAAACAAAAATAGACTTTAATCACAAATAAATTATTTACAAAAAGAAAAACATTCAAGATCTTTTCCCACCCTTTGTTTCATATCCACACATTTCAATCACCAAACATTGTTATTTTAATTTCTATTTATACCTTTATCACCCTGGTGGCACTTGTCATAACATTCCCATCTGTAATTTAAAGGGGTGAGCAAATCTGCATTCTCCAAAGAATGGGCAATTGTCTCCACTCCATTGCAGTCATCTTGGGGACAATGTGCATTGTGGAGGATGATCTGGTTGAACAGGAAGGATCTGACTGGGAGGATTCCTCTCCCTGCCAGCCAGGTCAAGTCCTGATGCTTGTTTGAGGCATTTCACCAGATGGCCTGGACAGTTTGCTCCGGGAGCCACTTCACCATGTCCATCAAGTCCTCATCTCTCAATGTCTGCAGGAAGTTCCACGCAGACCACTGCCTGAAAGTCTTGTAGTAAAAGGTGTTTGTCTGGAAAAACTTTTCCACGATGGATAGGTGATGTGATAAAGTCCAGCTCAGTGGGATATTGCATGGCAATGGGCCAGGCCCATCCTTTGCAACAACTTGGTAAGGTAGAACCTCAGTGCCCTCGTACTTTGGATCCACGCAGAGCCTGATGCAGCCACACATGAATGAGGGCTAAGTTGGGTACACCCTTACCCCCTGTTGACTGGCAACTTGTACATGGTGACCGTTCAGACCCTTTCCATCTTAGATCCCCATATGAAGTGGAAGACTGCTCTGGTGACCACGGGGGGAGGTGCGGGGAATGGACCACATGTGAGCCACGTACAGTCTTTGTAAGAACCAAAGGCTCACCTTTGGTTGTTGTTGAGCAGTATCCCATTGGTCCCCATGGGCGTCAGCAGTGTCCCGAAGATTAGTAGGCCATGCATGGCCATGTTGACTCCTATGTGCGGGTGCTGGTTGGCTCAGAGCTGGCAGAGGGCAGTTTGAGCAAGGGCCAGTGCTTTCTTCAATAAGCATGCATGCTTAGCTCAGCTAATGGTTGGAGCTGGGAGCCAGTGCATTCAAAGGAGCATGCTCGGTAGTTTCAGGCATATTTAAATATAGGTTCTACAGCCAGCAATAGCAGTTGGAAATTGTAGGAGGATAAGTTAGGCGGTGATAATTTCTGTCAACTGCTTTGTTAAATAACAAGTTACTCTACATGGACCATTAAATAGAACATTATAGGGACATTATAATGGAAAGTTGCTTGTAAATCAGTATTATACAGATGTTATCTCTTATTAAATATTGTTTGAGAAAATTCAGCTGGGCTTTGTAATTGACTTGCGCAAGAAATGCGTTGCAGACAAATGCTTAACTGAGCCTCCAAGCAATGATATTTAATTGGAAGGAAGTCTTGACATCAAGTCGACAGAAATTGTAATGTTGACAGAAAATAAGTGAACAGAAATTTTGTTGTATTAAGTCAACGTTACTTTCTGTTTGAAACAGAAAATAGAGGGATAGAAGATAGAAAATAAAGTAGTGGCCATCTTTGAAATTCCTTGAGTTTGGGGTAGTTTGCAATCCACATCCATCTGGCCTGAGCAACAGAGAGAGGAAGAGGGATTCAGAGCTTCTAATCTAATAGCAAAGTGTCTTATAAACACATTGGTCAAGTAATTTCTTGAAAATCAGCATTGTTATTGATGGATGCTGCAGTGGAAACTCGTTTGTTAATAACAGCGCATTACAGCCATCTAAAGCAGTAGGTATACATCTGTGGACTCCTCTGTATTTGTGACAACTTTGAACAGTTTGGATTTTGCTGCCACTAGTCCACTGGGGACTGTTAATTTGGCTTGTGTTGTACGTGCTTGACAGACGGTGGAACAAGATGAGAAAAAATGGCTGCAGCAGCTGTTGACTTTGCTGTTGAGGAGCAATGTATTGAAGACATGAAGGTTGTGGATCTCAAAGAAGAACTGAGGCAATGGGAACTAGATACAAGTGGTGTTTAAAAATGTTCTCATCACTAGACTGAAGAAAAAGAGGCAGCTTTGGTTTTTTTTTATTTTTCACACCATAAATCACATTAGCCATGATATACACTATTTCTTTTTCACACATATACAGTGACTTTTTCTCCCCCCCCCTCCCTCCTCCCAAGCCACCCCCCCCACCCCACCCCCCCCTCATCCATTTTAGGTATACAATCTAGGTTGCATTAAGCCAGTCAGACAATGTTGTCATTCAACAAAAATACACCAGAAATTCTACTGAGTCCATTCTTTTCTTTCCTTCTCCTTCCATCAACTTAGGTAATGTTTGTCCCCGGTAGGTTTTCGCTATTGTATTTAATGTAAGGCTCCCATACTTGTTCGAATATTTCAATATTATTTCTTAACCTATATGTTATTTTTTCTAATGGAATACATTTATTCATTTAAATTTAGTAGTTTCTTCCTTTTAATTTGGTTATGTATTCCATTAATATTTAAAGTCATATAGTTCAGCGTAGCCCATTTATATTTTGTTTATCTTCTCTTTCCGTTTTTCCATCATTACCTTTCCTCCTTTTCCATTTCTGTTTTCTTATTTTCAACTCTTTGGTTAATGAGAGTAAAGACTCCATGAAGGCACTGTAGATGACATCAGCTGATTCTAGTGTCGGCGGTACAGAAATGGTTCAAGATGTGTCACAATATGTTGGTGAAGGGGATGAAAGGGAAGAAAATGTATAATCGAATTTGAAATGGAGTCAGACTTCTGGGCAACAACCAAGGAACCAGAAGTAAATCCAGAAGACAATGTGTCAAATGTTGTGGGCTTCAGGGGTTTCCTTTGCTTCAAGGTGAAAAAGCTAACCAAGGCTGAGTTGGCTGCTCTTCAAGCACAACAAGATGCGCTTGAGGAGAAATAAGCAAGAGGAGCAGCTAATGAAACAGGAAGGGAAGCAACATATGGAACAGGAAGAGCAGCAGATAAGCAGCAATTGGGCTGAGGAATAAAGGAACAATGGGACCTGAAATCAAGACTTGTTGCTAAAAAAGGCTGAAGTGAAGGTGCTGGCAAGTTCAAAAGGATCTGTTGTTCGAAGTGACCTATCTATAGGTCTGATGACGGGAAGTTGTCAAGTGAAATGAGAGCATTTGATGCTAAAGCAGAACCTTTTGTACCACGGTCACGAGGCATAAATATATGGACAAATTTCCCCCCCCCCCCATCCTGAGCATGGTATTGCTGGGGCTCTCATTCACCAATGATTACCACCTTAGACAGAGATATGAGCGGATTTCATTCTATCCAGCCAGAATTCCATTGATTATGTCAGGTTGTAACAATCAAGGTGAACAAGTATATTTGATATTGTCAACTACAGAACTGGCTTTAAGCCACAGTGAACAAAACAATAGATTGTCAATCCTAGTGAAACAAAATGAAATTACCAATGCAGCAACAAGGTCTCCATTCCTTACCCAAGAAGGAGATTCAAGTTTTTAATGGAACATAATATCGAAAATAAGAATAAAAACACAAGAGATCCTCTTTATTACCTGGAACAGTACTTGTGTGTTGGAGAGGAGCCAAAGAAACTGGTCAGGAGTTGCCTGCATATGGACCCAGAAAGGGGCTTTGCTAAGGTGAAGGCATTACTACAAGATCATTTTGGGAATGAGCATAAAATTACCAGGGTCTCTATAGGTTCTTTCATGGTCATCAATAAAATCAGAGGATGAAAGATTTTACAAGCACGTGTCCTCTTTTTAATAGGATGGCGTAAGTCATGGAAAATAGCTGACGCATGAGCAACCTTAACTTAGCCTCTAATATGGATTTGGGGAGAATAAGAGTTTGCAAACCAAAGGATGCTACCTTTGAGGATATTGAGGAGTTCCTTGAATGGCACATGCTGATTGCAACCTGAGTGCCTGGCAATGTCACTCCTCTTATGCCCTTGTCCTTTCTGGTGAATTTAGCAAAAAGCTCTATGCAGCACACAATGACTGGAGAGAGCGGGCAACACTGTCTGACTCCTGACAATAGGGAAGCTGTCTGTTCCCCCCCACCCCACTCCAACCCCATTGATTTGGACTGCCCTCATATTTCCAAGTAGAGCAGTTTAATCCAATTTCAGATTCCCTCCTCAAAGCCCATTTTGGAGAGTATGTCCATCAAGTAACTGTGCGATATCTAGACAAAACCCTATTCCTGGTCTAAGCTGATAAGGCAGGTGTCCAACCCCATGTTCTGCACATAGTCAATAGTATCTTTGAGCAATGTGAACCTGTCAGAGATTTTTCTGCCTGGAATCACGCAGATTCTGTCTGCCGCAGGACAGACTTAACTCAATTGCCTATGACTCTGGACAGGATTTTGTAGAAAATGTTTAACATTTATCTCGTTCTCCAATTTCTGATATCTTCCTTCTCCCTCTACTGTTTGAAGATGAGGATGAGGTTGAGCCCGACCCTGACATGCTGCCAGCCCAAAGCAGAGCTTTGTACATTTTCAGCAGGTCTGGGCCCACCCAGTCATATACAGCTCAGCCAGTAAGCAGTCACTTCCAGGAGTTTTACTCAACCCAAAAGAACAGATGGAGTCCGTCAACTTCCCCGGGGTAATTGGCTGGTCACACCTCTCCCGCTTTCTGTTGTTTAAGTCCTCCATGAAAGAGGACAAAGTTTTGGGAGGCCATTCTGTCTGTACCCTTTGTGTCGTACAGTTCACCATAAAAAGATCGACTGATCTGTTGCATGCACCTCTGCGAGGATATGACTGAGCTATCCACTTCCTCAAGGCTGTGAATCACAGAGCTCCCTCTATGAATTTTTTTGGGTGGGACAGCATCGTTGGCTACTTGGAGCCCTTGGCTCCAACCACAAGTAGATGTTGAAGGGGGTCGTCATTCGCACGGAGAAAGCTCCACTTTTGACGTGATCATAGCCCATATTGTATGCATACCAATGCAAGTCAAGGAAAGGTGAGCAGAGCTGATTTCCCCACCCCATGGCAACCACAAGGGGTATGCAATCAGCTTTTGAGGAAGGCAGCCATTTTTGGCTGTAAGCAATTCCTGACAGTCTAAGACAATGCCTGGCCTAGAGCTTGTCACTGGTCCAGACATCAATTGAACTGCCCAGTTCATATAAACATGGAAAAACTCTGTAGGTCAGAAAGCATCTGTGAAGAAAGGAACAGTTAATCTTTCAAACTGGTGACCTTTTGGCAGAATTGGTGACTGTCAAATGAAACACTGACAAGCTGAAATGCAAATTCTATTTCTTTCCACAGATGCTGCTTGGTGAGCTGAGTATCTCCAGCACGTTCTGTGTTAATTTAGCAATCACACATTGACGTACTCAATCTGTCCTTCTGCCATGTGATTCACTGCTGAGTCTTAATGGGTTGAGGGAGATCTCTGACTGAAAGGGTGAATTGTTTACTGAAGTATTTTTAATTTTTGACATTTTTAAATTTTGTTTGTTCTTCACATTGATGAAACAATTTGAAATGTATATTAAAGTCTATTTGACCAGATTTTAATTAATAATGATCACATTCTCAAGGCCATTTAAAAATAGTGCAAAGGCCTTTGACAGCAGTGATTTGTCAAAAGGACTTTCTGACTTTTCCAGACCAGGGTGCCAAGATCCACAATGCTCAAAGACTGTTCCGTTTCAGAGGGACGACGGATCAGCTCAACCACTGCTCCTTATCCAGAATAGAAGGTTGGCATTGCATTTTGGCACACAGCCTAATCCAGTACGATTCAACCCAAGGTATTCAGATGGGCTGTGGCAGCCCATGCACCAACTCCTTTTTTTCTCTTTGAAACAATGCAAAATACCTGCCACAAATACACAGGCACATTTCACCCATCAAATGGAGTGCAAATAACTGTTTGTTCTACAGCTGAATTTAATTCTTTTGCTCCCAGAGTTAACCCAGTGAGCTGTCAAAGAAGCATGTGTGTGCATTCTCTGGCAACTGATTAGCTACAGAGTCAAATACCAACAAAAGAGCTGCTAACCATCTTCATCCCTTAACCGTACTGATCAATGGTACGTACAGCCAGAATGTTTGTGCATAATGTGATGTGTATATATTGGAAACATCAGAATTTGGCAACATTATTATCATTCCTCTCTTATCCATGTATAATTATTTCAATCAGAACTGAGTTGAAAGTTTATGCCAGCAATTATTATTTCTTTCAATGCTGTGCTTGAAATTCCAAACGACAAATGAATGATCATGTTAAAAATATGCTTGGACTATCTCGGGAATGTACATATTTAGTTAATCCACAGTCCTTCTCTTTTATTTATTATTTCCTCTGTACTACATTGACCTGGTTTTGACCTTGAAGGATCTATTTCAAGAACTCATTTTTAAGACCAACAAATTAGCCAAAGGCTGGACTCTGCCAACATCTTGCATAAATAACAACAACAACCTGTATTTGGGTCATTCTGTTAACATCATGGTAGCATCTGATAAGATTTGACAGTGAACCACAGAACTTTGTTTTATGTGTACATCAAGCTGGTCCTCAAAGCCCCAATTTCACCTTTCTCTGCGGATTCAAAATTTCTCCTCACTCATTAGCCTCATGCGCTGCTAGACAGAGATCACCTGAAAAATGGAGGATTAACACCTCATCTTCTGTCTGGGCACCCTCTAACCAGATGGCATTAACATAGACTTCTCTGGTTTCCATTAAACACCTCCCTCTCCAATCTTCTTTTCCCCATACCTTTTCCCCCAGCTCTGTCTCTCCCCCTCTCTCTCTCTTCCATTTTCCCTCCATCTTCTTTCACAGTGACAAAATCCAATGAATATCTTTTGCTGTTATGGACTCCTCCCTTTGCCATCCTTCAGTCTTTATTTTGTCGCCTTCCTGTTGTTTGCTTAGACCTTGAAGAAGGGCTCAGGTAATATAGCTTTAACTTGTATGGACCCTATGAGACCTGCCAAGTTCCTCCAGGATTTCTGTGCATGTTTACTACAATCGCAGCACATTTACACGTTTCACTCCCTTCTCATTTGCCTCCACAGGTCTGTCTCTTCCACAACCAGCAATGTTGGGGTGGGCAAGCAGAGAAAGTGCTTTGAGAATATCAGTCAGTGAAGACTTTTTTTGCATGATGCTTTGGGTTCCGTACCCCCAAAGAATATTGCAATGTCAATATTGAAGTCCTCCCTGTGGACCAGCTCATTCCTCACTGTTGGACTGCAATGTGGATGTCGGAGGCAAGAAAGATGTGACCTCTCACTCAACTGCTGGGCTCACCAGAGCCCAAGGATGGAGCACCAGCATCCTGAGTTGGGACATCAATTGCATTTCATAGCTTGCACCCAGATTTAGATTTCAGATTTAGTGTCACATCACATCCAACCCTGAGATTCCTTTTCCTGCGGGTGATATGCAATATCAGTCTGACAGTGCCACCAACCTGGAATGCAAAGGAAAGTGCAGATGTTGAAGTGCCTGTTGATAAACTCATTCATTCCCTTATTTTCTCATTATCATCTTCAGCACTGGTGATCAGTGACCATCAATATAGGGGCACTCCAAGGTTGTGCACTTCATCCTTGACTGCAATGTTATAAAGTACTGGAGGAACTCAGTAGAACACACAGCATTCATGGAAAGCAATAGGCCGTCAATATTTCAGCTTGTAATCCTTCATCAATGCTTAGTCCCTCAGTCTGCACGGACAAGTTCAGCTCCCAATGCAACCTATAAATTCACCAATGACGTCACAGTTGTTGGCTGAAAAGCTAGAAGTGATGAGTCAGAATACAGAGTTGAGACAGCAGACAAGCCTTCTGCTGTCTGAGGAGTTTGTATATTCTCTCCGGATCTGTGTGGGTTTCCTCGAGGGGCTCCAGTTTCCATTTTCCAATGGCGTACAGGCTGAGTAGATTAACTTGGGCTGCACAGGCTTGTAGGACAGGAAGGGCTGTTACCATGCTGTATCTCCAAATTTAATAAATAAATTAAATCAGTCTAAGATTAACATAGGACATTCCTCACTTGAACGCTCTTCTGGAAAACGCTCTGCTAAACAATAATTTGCAACTTGTGATGGCCGGATGGAATTCCTCATGTGATTTTTCTGGGTCTTACTCCTATAGGTTAAGGTGGCATGTTAGTGGGAGCAAAGTGATAGAGAACTTCCATTTTAAGTTGTTCAGTGGAAGCCCACCTTCAAAGTGAGTGAATCAACGATGACTGTATTTCAGGTGCCACCAGGTCTGCACCCATTGCAAACAACACCTGTGTATTGCAGCTTGAGAACGAGATTTCAGTGACCTTATCCTGAATTAAACATCATCCTACTTGTTTAATACATCTGCGTCATTTCAGTGGAAAGCTTATTGGAGTTGAGGTGCAGTGTGAGAAAGGCGAGGGTAAACTCATTGTTTCAAATCAGAAAAAGGAAAAAGGATACAGAAAATTTTCTGAATAAGAATGTTTCATAGTCCACTCACTCGACAAGCTTAAAGGCTTTTGTGCGATTTTAAAAAAAAGATGTACAGTTGTTGCAGATTCTCCGTGCATTTCTGTTGGAGAGTCACACACTGAAGATATCCATTCTGGAATCCACAATGAAAATCAGAAAGCAGGTATTCAGCACTGGGACCAAGTCATCCTGGTGATGACTTTCCTTGGGATTCACAGCAGGGAGACTACTCTCTGTAGTAAAGCAGTTAAATTGACCTCCTTCCTTGGAAAGGATAATGATTATAGTGTCTCTGGGGCACTGTAGTCGTGGGAGAGAAGGAGGCAAATACGTATATAAGAACTTCTCTATCTGGAATGTTAGAATGTCCACATTGATATCCTTTGATCCTGAAGCCATTTTATTATTCAGTTTGCAGATAGCATTTTTCCTATTGTTGGCCTGTAATGGATGTGCATTTTGACACAAGACTTCGCTGTAGGATGGAATCTAGGATACTTGTGCCGAAGGAACATTCATAGTTGGGGAATCATTCAAGTGGGCTATGTCAGGCCACTTACCATTGACTATATTCTTTCTTGGCTCCCATTGGGACAGCCTTGGCTGTTTGGGCCAATGAAGAAATGGTGCTGGATGCTCTGCACTTTCCAAAGGTCAAAGTTCAGATTTATTGTCGGAGTACATGCATGACATCACATACATCCCACTTCCTGTGGGCGAGGCAGAATCATCACTTATTAGTAATGCAAAAGGAAATCTATGCTCAAGGAGATGCATACACACGTGAACCAATAAAGAAATGTAAACACTGTGAAATACAAAGAGAAAAATAAATAAATGAAGTGCAAGAGTAAGAGTCCTAAAGGTCCCTGATTGAGTTTGATGTCGAGAAGTCCACTAGTGGAGGGGGAGCAGCTGCTCCTTAACCTGGTGGTGAGGGTCTTTCCTGATCGTAGCGGCGAGGACAGAGCGTGTGCTGGGTGATGTGGATCATTGACAATTCCTCTTGCTCTCCAATGGCAATGTTCCCTGCGATGTTCGCGATGTTGGGGAGTGTTTGCCTATGATGTCCTGGGCTGTGTCCACTACACAGTCATGGGCAAGTCATGGGCAAATAACAAGTAGAGCAGGGGGCTAAGAAGGCAGCCCTGTGGTGCTCAGGTACGGATGGAGATTGGGGAGGAGATGTTCTTACCAATCTTACCAATCTTCCAAACTTACCAATCTTCACTGTTGGTGGTTTGCAGGTGAGCAAATCCTGAATCCAATTACACAGTAGGGTATTGAGGCTGAGGTGTTGGAGTTTGCTGATAAATTTGGATGGATGGTGGTGTTGAATGCCAAATTGTAGTCAATAAAGAGCATCCTGATGTATGCATCTTTGCTGTCCAGGTATTCCAAGGCTGTGATAAGTCTTCCTGCTGGATGCCCTGCAACTCCGCCGCTTCCTCTTTGCTGTCCACCGAGCTGCAGCGCGTGGGGGATCCCATGGGCAGCGGCCCCGGGCTGGGGCCCAGAGTGGCGGCAGCCACTTCCAGCGGACATGTCGGCCCACTTCGCCGAGGGAAGGGAGGGCGACTCGGGCTGGATCGACTTTGCCAGGGGTTGATGAACGGAGAGCGCCGGGTGATCAGTGAGGCCGACGAGGGGGGGCAGCACAAAAGGGAGGCCCGGTGGAAGCCGGCGTTCCGCCATCGGCAGAAGCGCGGGCGCTGTCAATAGAAGGGGTCGTGAGGAGTCATCAGAAGAAAGTGTAAGAGGCTGTGGAAGTTCTGGGCGCTCCCTGCAGGGCCCAGCAGAAGGAGCAGAAGAAAGCCCGAGGAGATGTCCACGTCCTCCCCCTCAAAAGATGCACACAAACTCAAGCTAGCATCCTGGAATATCAGAACCATGTTAGACAAGGCTGACAGCCACCGACCTGAACGTCGGTCTGCCCTCATCGCACATGAACTCCTCAGACTCGACATCGACATAGCTGCTCTCAGCAAAGTCCACCTTGCAGATGTAGGCAGACTCCAAGAACACGGCGAGGGCTACATACTCTACTGGTCTGGCAAGCCTCAGGCTGAACGACGCCTATCTGGTGTTGGCTTCATGGTCAAGAACACCATTGCCTCCAAACTCAAAAACCTCCCGACAGGCCACTCTGACCGGATCATGTCCATGCGACTCCCCCTTCAAAACAAGCGACGCATCACTCTCATCAGTGTCTATGCTCCAACCCTTCAGGCGGAACCAGCAGAAAAGGACAAGTTCTACTCTGATCTGCGCAACCTCATCCAACGCACCCCTACAGCCAACAAGGTTGTCATCCTTGGCGACTTCAACACTCGCGTCGGCAAAGACTCAGAAACCTGGCCAGGAATCCTTGGCAAGCATGGTGTCAGAAAGTGCAATGACAACGGGCGCCTCCTGTTGGAGCTCTGCGCAGAACAGCGGCTTGTCATTACAAACACTCTTTTCCAGCAGAGAGACAGCCTGAAGACTACCTGGATGCATCCCCGATCCAAACACTGGCACCTCCTGGACTACGTTCTGGTGCGAGGAAGAGACAAACGAGATGTTCTCCACACCAGGGTTATGCCCAGCGCGGCATGCCACACTGACCACCGGCTTGTTCGCTGCAAGCTCAACCTTCACTTCAAGCCAAAGTTCAAGAACAGTGGAGCCCCCAGAAAGAGGTTCAATGTTGGAAACTTGCAGTCAGACGAAGTGAGAGGAAACCTCCAAGCAAAGCTCGAGGATGCAAACTGCCTCACGGACACGTCTCCTGAAACCCTCTGGGATCAGCTGAAAACGGCCATACTGCAATCCACTGAAGAGGTACTGGGCTTCTCCTCCAGGAAAAACAAGGACTGGTTTGATGAAAACAACCAGGAAATCCAGGAGCTGCTGGCAAAGAAGCGAGCTGCCCACCAGGCTCACCTTGCAAAGCCTTCCTGGCCAGAAGAAAAATGAGCCTTCCGTCTCGCATGCAGCCATCTTCAGCGCAAACTCCGGGAGATCCAACATGAGTGGTGGATAACCTCGCCAAACGAACCCAGCTTAGCGCCGAAATTGGTGACTTCAGGGGTTTTTAATGAGACACTAAAGGGTGTGTACGGCCCCTCACCCCGTCCAAAGCCCTCTGCGGAGCTCAGACGGCAAAGTCCCCTTCAGCGACAAGATCTTCATCCTCAATCGATGGTCAGAACACTTCCAATCTCTTTTCAGTGCCAACCGCTCAGTCCAAGAATCCGCCCTGCTCCAGCTCCCTCAACAGCCCTTGAGTCTAGAGCTGGATGAGGTCCTTACCCGGGAAGAGACATATAAGGCAATTGAACAACTGAAAAGTGGCAAAGGAGCAGGTATGGATGGAATCCTCCCAAAGGTCTAGAAGGCTGGTGGCAAAACTCTGCATGCCAAACTGCATGAGTTTTTCATGCTCTGCTGGGACCAAGGAAAGCTGTCTCAGGACCTTCGTGATGCCATCATCATCACCCTGTACAAAAACAAAGGCGAGAAATCAGACTGCTCAAACTACAGGGGAATCACGCTGCTCTCCATTGCAAGCAAAATCTTCGCTAGGATTCTCCTTAATAGACTACTACCTAGTGTCGCCGAAAATGTCCTCCCAGAATCACAGTGTGACTTTCGCGCAAACAGAGGAACTACTGACATGGTCTTTGTTCTCAGACAGCTCCAAAAAAAGTGCAGAGAACAAAACAAAGGACTCTACTTCACCTTTGTTGACCTCACCAAAGCCTTTGACATCGTGAGCAGGAAAGTGCTTTGGCAAATACTAGAGCGCTTCAGATGCCCCCCCAAGTTCCTAAGCATGGTTATCCAACTGCACGAAAACCAACAAGGTCGGGTCAGATACAGCAATGAGCTCTCCGAACCCTTCTCCATTGACAAAGGCGTGAAGCAAGGCTGCGTCCTGAAACAAGACATGAAGGACCTCAACAATGAAGACACTGTTTACATCCGGTACCGCACGGATGGCAGTCTCTTCAAGCTGAGGCGCCTGCAAGCTCACATCAAGACACAAGAGCAACTTGTCCGTGAACTACTCTTTGCAGATGATGCCGCTTTAGTTGCCCATTCAGAGCCAGCTCTCCAGCGCATGATGTCCTGTTTTGCGGAAACTGCCAAAATGATTGGCCTGGAAGTCAGCCTGAAGAAAACTGAGGTCCTCCATCAGCCAGCTCCCCACCATGACTACCAGCTCCCCCACATCTCCATCGGGCACACAGAACTCAAAACGGTCAACCAGTTTTCCTACCTCGGCTGCACCATTTCATCTGATGCAAGGATCAACAATGAGATAGACAACAGACTTGCCAAGGCAAATAGCGCCTTTGGAAGACTACACAAAAGAGTCTGGAAAAACAACCACCTGAAGAAACACACAAAGATTAGCGGGTTCAGAGCCGTTGTCATACCCACGCTCCTGTTCGGCTCTGAATCATGGGTCCTCTACCGGCATCACCTACGGCTCCTAGAACGCTTCCTTCAGCGCTGTCTCTGCTCCATCCTCAACATTCATTGGAGTTACTTCATCACCAACATCGAAGTGCTCGAGCTGGCAGAATCCGCAAGCATCGAATCCACGCTGCTGAAAATCCAACTGCGCTGTGTGGGTCACGTCTCCAGAATGGAGGACCATCGCCTTCCCAAGATCGTGTTCTGTGGCGAGCTCTCCACTGGCCACTGAGACAGAGGTGCACCAAAGAAGAGGTACATGGTCTGCTTAAAAAAATCTCTTGGTGCCTGCCACATTGACCACTGCCAGTGGGCTGATATCACCTCCAATCATGCATCTTGGCGCCTCACAGTTCGGCGGGCAGCAACCTCCTTTGAAGAAGACCGCAGAGCCCACCTCACTGACAAAAGACAAAGGAGGAAAAACCCAACACCCAACCCCAACCAACCAATTTTCCCTTGCAACCGCCGCTGCAACCGTGCCTGCCTGTCCCGCATCGGACTTGTCAGTCACCAACGAGCCTGCAGCAGACATGGACATACCCCTCCATAAATCTTCATCCGCGAAGCCAAGCCAAAGAAAGAAAAGATTCCAAGGCTTTGTGTTGAGCCAGTGAAATGGAATTTGCCATAGACCTAATGCTACAGTAGGTAAATTAGAATGGATCCGTGTCACCGCTCAGACGGGAGATATGCAGTCTTTCAAATCACTTCACTGCTGAAGTGAGTGCCACTGGTCAAGAGTCTTTTATGCAGGTTATTCTCTTCTTGGGCATTGGTAACAAGTGGGTACCATGCCCGACTAGAGTGAGATATTGAAGATGTCAGTGAATACATTGATTGGCAAGTTGGCAGCACAGTTTTTTAATATTAGGTCAGGTACTCCATCTGAACCAGATGCTTTCCTTGGATTCATTGTCCTGAAGGCAGCTTCCATGTCTTCCTCAGAAAAGGACAGGAGAGGATCACTGGGGACATGGGACTGTGCAGTGGTTATTCACCTATCTACCCACCACCTGTCTTTTGATCTCAAGCCTTCAGATGGACTTGACTGTTCAGGTGCCTGTCGAGTTGCTTCCCTACTCTCAACATAGAGTTTTCAATCAAAAATATCCTGTATTCATGACGTTGGTTCCTAGATTTCTAGGGCATTGTCATCAAGCCAGTCATAGTACTCTCAGTAAAGAGGCCAGGAGACTGTTCTAGTAATAGTGAAATTAGGACACTCTCGGAGGATCTTTCCTGGACCCAGCACAATAATGTCATCTTGAAGAAAGCATGTCAGCACCTCTACTTCCTTAGGAGTTTGTGGAGATTTGGTATGACATTTGGAAACCCTGGCAAATTTCTACAGGTTTATGGTGTAAAGCATGATGACCAGCTGCATTATGGTCTTGTGGGGAGGCACCAATAGCCCAGAGTGCAAGGACTTTTTAGATGTTCTGTGGCTACTATCAGTTGGGGATCAACAGATTGTCTGAAAGACACAGACAGAGAATATCTCTCTTTGAGACTTCTAACATTGATTTTCTCTGGCAAGATTTGTTTTAGCTATTGTTTTTGGGCCAGGCTGATAGATAACAGATTAGGCAGTGATCAGATCAGGAAACAGATTACAGCACCTATTTTCTTCTCTCTTTAACTTTCAAGTTGTCTGTTCTTGAAGGTCTGTATTCAGCAGAAATGCTTAGTATTTGGGTTAGCTAATAATGTGAAGCCAAGACAAATCTTTATTATTGGAATGTAACCAGATGCTTCAGAGTTATTTCCAACTAAATAACACCTGATAGTAGTTTCAAACATTCCCACTGCTTTTTAGAATACAATGGCAATCTCAACCTCTGAAATGCAAGAGAAATTTAAAAATCTACTACTGAAATAAGAAATAGAAGCCAAAGAGCATTGCCTTACACAAACCACCAAATGGTGCAAGCGCACAGGAGATCTGCTGAAGAAACCGATCTGAAACAGTGACATGTTTTTCATCTTTCAGGCGTTAAATGCTGTGGATTTCCTGTTTTGCTTTATGTTTGTGTTCTTTAAAAGATTAACCACTACATCTGGTCTCTAAAGAAATATATTGCACTGAACACATTTCTGTGCAAAGGTTAATTAATGCTGTTTTTAGACTTAAAAATAATAATACAATATTAAAAAGCCTGAACTGGTGCTTGCAGCTTGAGAAAACCTTTAAGATGACATTTTAGAATGTTTTACAATTATGAGATGAGACTGATAGTAACTGGTTATTCTTTCAAAATATGACAAGGCTTCAGGGAAGAACATTCAGACAACTGAGAACGTGGAAACACATTTGAGATGAAGCAGATTGATATTAATTAAATAATCAATTTTGCTGATTTTGAGTGTATTGTGTAATTTTGAAATCATAGCCATGCCATGTACAAAGTATTATATGAATTAACTATAACATAAACAAGGCAGTTTTTCATTTATCCTTTGGATACAATTTCAAAATAAATATGATAACAGATTTAAATGAGTCATCCATTCAACCTTGTAATAAATCAAGTGAAGGACACCCGAGTTAACTGTTTGAGACAACAGTTTGAAATTCTAGGATTTCTTGCATCTGAGAAACATTCAGTAACTACAACCAAAGTGAATTCAAGGGGTTGGAGGTGCCTGTGTCTGGATTCTTTTTATCATATGGTGGCTGCCAGTCAGATGCTCATTAGGACATGAAAGTGAAGGAGATGTGTGGAGACCAAGACCTTGGGAAAATCATTTGAAGCCTGAACCAGAAGATGGAATCCAGGTTCAGGGGATGGAACGCACCCCAAGAATAAGTTTAAAAAGTTCATGCTAACTTGCTTGGTCAAGTTTCCAATGTTGGGATGGAACATCTTTACATTGAACCCTGATAGGTGAAGAAGCTCAATGAAAGCACGGATGTTCCAGGGTGATTAAATTCAATTATTCATTAGAACAAAGAGACCTAATTTTCCAGGTGATTCTCCAAATCAGCATTCTTCAGAAAATGTTGTCATGCCCTCACATTTTTGACTATCCATTCATTTATAATGTGTGTCTTTGTCTTGTTGCAACTACCCAAATGCATTATCTCACACGTCTCTGAATTAAATTTATTTGCTGCTCTTCTGTTCAGCTGACCTAAGCTTAATGAGCTTAACAGTTTTACTCTTCCTTATCATTTGCAAGTCTATTATGTCCCCTAAACACAAGAGTAAATCACCAGTCCAGACAACAACAAAAATGAGTATCAAACCTTGGTGAAACCCAATTTGCAACTGAATTGGATGCTGAGGAACTGTGGTCTTCCAGCCAATAAGTATCTTATTTCCCCTCAATGAGCCAATTCTGGATCCAATTGCCATCCATGCCAGGATCTATGGGCCATTAGTTATTTTAACTAGGCTGCCATGGAAGACCTTGTGAAAAGCCTGATTGAATTCCATATGGACAACATAAAGTGCATTACCTTCATTAAATTTCTGTGTTACCTTCTACACAAGAAAATAAATAGTTGGATTAGTCAGACATGGTTAACTCATTTTGCCATATGAAGATTTAGATCATCCATTAGAATAGTCTCTAATAATCTGCTCTCCATTGAGGTTCCACTAGCCTGGAATTACTTAGTTTATCCCTTCAGACCAAGGAAGTCTCAGGATCCAGTCCCAATCTGCCCCTATTGGCTGTCAATCTAAGTGGTAGGAGGATCAGAGTGAGTTATCTGCTTGTCGCACTATGTGTACATTATTAATCATAACTGACCATGGAGTAATATCTCATTGCAAATCAAGAGTAGAAATGACTTGCACTTTAAACATCTAGATTCTGGAGTTTTAAATTCCCTCCATAAACTTTAACTTTCTCCTCTGCTAGACAGTATTTTAAATCCACTTCTTTTATCATTTTATATCATTCTTCCCAATAACTTTTGATATCAATTTTTATATGATTTTGTTTTTGTGAGACTTACATTAAAAGCACCACGCCACCAAAGTTTCACATCAGCAAGTAGTCCGCAAAGATAAACTGCACACTGAAAAATTACTGCTTTTGGAGATAACGGTGTTGCGAGCTCCAGAGATCCCATGAACAGGTTCAGTGGGATGTCAGCTGCCAAAATAAGTGAGTTGTCACAGGTATAGCAAATTATGTCCTGGGCCTTACCTTTAATGTGAGCTATGGAGCCTCTGAAGTAATTTTCCTCAAAGTGTTGCAAACTCTTGTTGGATCAGCTTCCTCAGGCCTGTCAGATAGTCTATTTATTGTTTGGCAGAGGATGGAGAACCAAAACTGTGACATTCTGTCCCAATTTTCCAATGCAAGTCTCCTTGATTGTGTTTTGAGGAAGAGTCTCAGGTGTATAGGTTTGAAATGCATCAAGCAGATTTAATTCAAATTAAAAGGAAGAAACTACCAAATTTAAATGAATAAATGGATTCCATTAGAAAAAATAACATATAGGTTAAGAAATAATATTGAAATATTCGAACAAGTATAGGAGCCTTACATTAAATACAATAGCGAAAACCTACCGGGGACAAACATTACCTAAGTTGATGGAAGGAGAAGGAAAGAAAAGAATGGACTCAGTAGAATTTCTGGTGTATTTTTGTTGAATGACAACATTGTCTGACTGGCTTAATGCAACCTAGATTGTATACCTAAAATGGATGAGGGGGGGGGGTGGGGGGGTGGTTTGGGAGGAAAAGGTGGGGGGAGAAAAAGTCACTGTATATGTGTGAAAAAGAAATAGTGTATATCATGGCTAATGTGATTTATGGTGTGAAAAATAAAAAAAATTAAAAAAAAGCAGATTTAATTCTACCCAAATCCATCTCAGATTTGTTTTGAGTCTCCTGACACATGGTGGAAGAACAGTATTATATTAGTGGGGTGGGGGACGGGGGCATGGGCGGGGGGGGGGGTGGAACTTTAAGAACAAGTTGTTTTCCCCTCAAAGATACAACAGGCAAATCTGTTACATTCTCAAAGTTCCAGCAACTTCAAGAGCAACAAAAAAGAAATACACTTTGTGCAACTTGTGATAATTGATAGCCGATTTAGCAAAAAATTCTAAATATAGGATATTCCTCCTCACACTACACTAGGCTCTCAGTTGATATCACCAACATCTGCTGAAAAATTGATACTAAAATAAATATTTTAAAATATGTTGAACACATGTTGAAACTAAAATCTGTTTTCAATTAGGTTTTACAGTTAGGTAGTTCATTTCACAGGATCCAGTACACAGAGTACTTTTTTTTAAACCTGTGTTTTTGTTTTCTTGTATTTTTTTCTTGTATACCTGAAGGAAACAAAGGTACAACAAAATGATTCCCAGTGTATTCATTCTTGCATGTTCAGGAAACATTTAAGACCAAGGTTGAACTTTGCTATTTATACTGATGTGTCTAGGTTTATAGATTTTTGATATTGGAGTTTTAAATTTCCTTTTTTCTCTGATTCTGTTCAGTTTGCAGTTTTAATGATTTCCTTTTCTTTTCCAACTAATCCTGTTGTTCCATTCCTTCAAATATCCCTTTAATTATGCCTGCACTTTGTCTAGAAGGTCAGAATACACAAATGTGGTACTGAGAAATATAGATCAGGGCCATTTGATCTCTGGTCTTGGCTGAGCTGGGTAATCTCATCTGAAGTGGGTGATATTTTGGCCTCAAGATGCCTGTTGTGACAGGGAATAATATCAGCCTGATCATTTCTCAATAATCACAACTTGAAAGGGCATGTGGATGAGGATAATGGGCAGGAATTGGCTTTGCCTAATAATGCTTCCCAAAGTTCAACAGGTTTTCTAACCAAACTGATGTGGATAAAGAATAAAGACCTGAACAAAATTCTATTCTAGTGCTTGCATTCACCATTGGAAAGGACAGCAGGAATCTTTGCCTTCAGGAGAGGAGGGTGAAAAATTAAAAACAGCTTTTTAAAAACAAAATGCAAAATTTTTAACAAGTGAATGATCATTTAAACAAAAAGGTATTTCCTTACCACATTTGATTCCCAGGTTTGTGATATATAATTTATTGCTCATCATATTTGAAGCCTGTGCATACTTCCACCAGGAGGAAGTCATAAAATTACAAAAGGCAGGTTTATGTACATTTCCGTGTAACTGATGTATTGGCACATCTCTCCCAAGCAGTGCAGTGCACAAATTATTCTGATGCAGCTTTTACAAAATTAGGTCCACTGGAAGTACAACAATTTACATACAGCCATTAATGCAGGAAAACACCCCAATTCCACCATGAATGGGCACTGCAATAATACTCCCAGATCTGGATTAAGGAGAAGGTTAATTACAGGGAAGGCCATCTGATTGTATAAACCTCTGCCATTTATCTTTGAGCCAAACGAGAAATCTAGTTTGTGTGCTAAATTAGATACTGCACAGGAGCAAAGGCATGCATTACTAAAGCCAATGGAATGTCTAACCGCGTAATGACCATCACCTGACACAGTTTTAATGGGTCAAATAATCAAATAGCAAGTCCATAGCCAAATCAGCCAAGATCTTATTAAATGGCAGAGCTGGCTCGATGGATTCCTGCCCCTAGTTCTTATGTTTTTAATCGGGGGAAAGAAGTTGACTACCATATGAAAGTCTGCAGACACCATGGTGGAAGTAAAAACACAAAGCTGGAGAAACTCAGCAGGTCAAGCAGTGTCCTTTATATAGCAATAGTAAAGATACATAACCAAAATTTTGGGTTTGAGCCCTTCATCAAGCTATTACCTTGATGAGTTTCTCCAGTTTTCTGTTTTTACCAAGTAAGGACAATTATGCTGAACTGAACTAAGGGAGTGAAGAACAGGTGGAGAGACAAGTTTATCTAAGCCAAAGAGCGGAATATGTCCTTGGCATCTGATGGGGGAGGTTCACCATGGTTACCATCACAGAACGCGGAATTTATGACATTAACTTTGGTCTTGTGGCAAGAACAGAACACACAGTTAGAGAGAATCATGGAAGATTGTGGAGCTTTATGATGAGGAACTTAAAAATAACATTGCTTTCAAGGATTTGTACGGGAGTTTTGAATTAGTGCTGAGAATTTGGTGTGTTTTAAAAAAGGAGGACACATAGATAGTTTCCCAGAAGAAGGGAGCAGCATTTGATTAGAAAGAAAATGCAAATATTCAAACAATACAAAATAAAGGTTGGAGTGTATAAAATAAAAGCTGAAGATAATCTGGTGGCAAAGCACTAAATGTAGAAAGCCATTTATCAAGCAAGCTTGAAACCACAAGGGCTGAATTGTACATCAAATATCATCGGCATTTATTATTTATAATGTCTTTGGTTTCTTTTCCAGAACGTGTCTAGGCCAATGGAAAAGACGTTTGATAACTTCACCTTATGGGGATGCAATGAAGCAAGATAATGAGTTATTCAGACATGGTTTAATCATTTCACCATCACCATCTCTTGGTTGATTTTAAATCGGATGAAGCAATGGCAAGTAGCAAGTCACATGCCCAAATTTGCATTGCTCATAATTCTTCTCCTCCAGTTTCCTCCTCTCTATTCCTTTCCTGTCAATGACAAGGAATTGTACAGTATGTTAAATGCTAGGATTTAGGCACTAGACAACGCAAGTTAATTTTACATTAGAATCCACAGCTCTCCACCTCCTGATCTCAACAGTTATCTGATTGGTAAATCAAATTCATTTTTTATCTTTGAGTGGTCTCTTTTTCACGAGTTCAGAGTTACTGCTACACCATACAAAAGGTCAAGAGTTTGGTCCCCAGCCTACATTGTTCAGCCCAACTTTTATCAGTAAGGTTGCAGAGAATTTAAAATTATTGACAGTACCCAGGTTAAGGTAGGGAAAATTGGAGAGGATCCCTTCTGTTTATTTCTCTCCCTGAAACCCTGATCAAAGTGCATACATGATGAGGATCAAGTTCAGGTTGGTTGTGAAAGCCTCCCAGTAAAATGGCCTGTTAAAAATAACCAAGATTCTTAGATTAATAATAAAGATTTGGGTCAAGTGCAAGAATGTGCTCAGTGAAACCAAACCTTACTATTTTCTTAGTAGAAGAAAACAGAACTAACTTTAAAAAGAAAAATCCTTGAATGTGTGACCCCAGTTTCAATGAAAGACTGCTACCTATAACAAATCAAAATAGGGAGAAAGGAGGCATGCCTACATAGATCCATTTCATCCTGTGCAGGCCACTGTTTTCCATAAATAGCCAGACAATTTGATCCTGTATTCAAGTTGAAATTCATTGCATCACTTGTCAGAATCTGTTCAAATTATATGCTTATAGTTTCTTTCATTTGAGTTTTTTTTTGTAAGTAAGGCATACCATTCACGATGATTTGGTAAATGCATTTAGTGTCCACCTCTGCAATTCTGAAGACTGGTCTGATTGTTACACAATGGACCATTGTAGCCAATTGGTTACTAAACAAGTCTTTACTGTGTCAAGGTATCAAGGGGGAAATTATTGACTGAACATTGAGATTAATATATGGAAAAAGAGTTCCTTTCTTTTTCAACAATGCTCACATTTATAATTAAAGTGAATATATTTAACTCATGACCATCCTTCAAGTTCATTCAAATAAACCATTTAAAAGTATACTTTTTTTTTTTACACACAGAATGCAGATTCCGATCTTGGAGCTGGCATTTTTTTGAAGTTTATACAGTATTGTCAAAATATCAGATGACTTTTTATTATTGATATGGTTATCAAGCAGCCATCTTTCAAGAATATAGTTTGTAAGAAGTTTTGGAGCTCATTTATGTCTGAGTGAAAGCATTTAAGAAGAGACTTTAGAAGTGCACATACTCAGAAATATCTGTTATGACTAACATTGTGACTTTAACTGCAATATGTATTCATGGGATTTTACAGCTTGTGGTCATTGCAGTATTTAAAGTTTCCCTGCCATCTACTTGCTTGTCATATATCCACATAATGCTTTAGTGTCTTAATAACGCTGTGGAATCTATACGTAATAATCTTGTTGCACAGCCTACGCAGGCCAGAAAAAGGATACTGTCTTCCTGACAAAGGAACCCAGTTTGAAACAGCAGTTAGCTATTTTTAGTTTCCTAGCATGTATTACATAGTTAAGTACATGCACATGGTTCAGTATATTCTTGAAACTCTAACAACAGCCTCAGTGTTTGGCAGTAAAGCCCTTTTCTGAAGAAATTATCAGATCAGATCTCATGTAGTCAGTCATGAGGAATCTTCATCTTGACTTCCAGCAAAACAGTTAAGGCAGGGAATTTTGGATCTGTACTAATGCAGACGGTCTACATTACATTCAAAACTTTAAAGATTAAAAAGGTTCCTTCATGTTTTTTTATGCCAAATGAGTGCAAGGAACCTGGCATATTACATCTTTTGTAAATTAAAATGTTGACAAGAATTACGAGAGAACTGGCACATTGCCTTTAGGCAGGGAGCACCTGTTTTTAATGTCAGTGTTGGATTGAATCTCAGAGATCATATATCAGCAACTTTACTTTACAGACACTACTCAACCTAACCTCGAGACTACACTGACAAAGGCTTAATGTTTAACTTTTTGACTGCATTCCTGCATTAGCAAGAAGGGAAAAAAGTGCAGGCGAAAAAAAAATGAAACAGCATGAAAGTCTAAATAAAGGAGTGTCAGTAAATTAAGAGCCTACAATTTTGGCAACCAGTGTTTTCATTCTGGAATGTAGCTCTAACTTGTTGGTGATATCATCCTGTTTGTATACTGTAATTTATAAAACTATTTCCTCCTCTTTTTTTGAGAGATACAAATCTTTCCTAAAATCACTTCAAACATTGGTGGCCGATAAGACATCTATTTAAAAGAGGGCATTGCCTCACCTGATGAGAACAAATCAAACAATCTAATAATAATTTACAGCAAACATTAGTGTGATGTGAATCACATTTTGTTAGAACATCTTCATTGTAATTCATGACCTCAGTCAGTTGCAGTGATCACATGCTGTGGCCTGATTCTGCTTTGTTTTAAACTGCTTGTATTTCACAAAAGGGGAGTGAATAGTTTAGAATACTTGTGATTGTTTTAATATATCATAGGTGTATACAGAATTTTTTGCCAGACCATCACACCCACATTTCGATAAATAAATAAAAAATTGACTGAGACAGCCTTGCATATTGACAATACATTCTGTGCAGGCTTTCAGTCTGGAGCCCACTGGGGTATTGAACACTAATCAGCAAAAACTTTTATCAACTATTTGATAAATACCTGATCAAATAACCCAAATAAACTTCTGTGTTTGCAGATTATTAACCATTATGGACAATAGCTAGCTTTCATTCTCGTCTTAGAAAAACATTTAAAGGAGGAACATATTCCTCAATAAATGTCATTCACTTTGTGTAAAGACTATTCTTCCAGTTTGATGGAAAATTTCAATGATGTGATGCTGTCTGTAAACACTGAGATTTAAGGGGCATGATCAGGAAATTACTTTTGGCGTGTCTAAATGCAAGAACAATTGTCAATGAACTAAAGCTAACAATTGAAAAGCCACAGCTGATGAAATACTGTTCTATGAAATAAATTTAGAGGTTGGAAAAAAAACAGACAATAACAGGAAGCAGAAGTATGGAAAAGTAGGATGAACAAGAGCCAAATTAACAACCATTTATACTCACATTGTGAATTATTCAATCTTGTGTGGCACTGCCCTCAGATGAGTATTCTGGCCACCATTTTTCTTCAACCAACATCACCTGGACTAGATCAGGGGTAAATTATTTATTTGCTGGTTCTGGAGCCATATTTTTGCTGCATAATATTAGCTAATTCATAAATAAACCATTAGTTTTGGCAGGTTCTCAGACACAGTTAACTGCTATATTAATAAAATTGGTTACAGTCAAGTCATCTTTCTTTGTCGTTTATACCATGCATTGCATGGTAAAGATGAGATCGCATTTCTCCAGGACCATGGACCAGGTTTACATAAATACCAGTTAAAATAGTTAAAATATTAAGACATATACACAGTACACTATCCACATATGCTTTGGGAATTCAGGAGCCTGAAGGCTTGTGGAAAAAAAACGTTTGCCCAAACCGGACGCAAGGGCCTGAGTGCTATGGTATCTCCTACCAGATGGCAGGAGAGAGAACAGTTTACATGAGGAGAGTGTGAAGTCCTTCACAACGTTTATTGCCTTCCATGTGTTGTAGATGTCCGTCCTCGTAGGAAGAGAGCCCCCAATGACCTTTTACACTGACTTCACAATCCTCTGCAGGGTCTTGCGGTCTGAGGTGGCTCAGCTTCCAAACCAGGTGGTGATGCAATTGCTCCAAATATTCTCAATGTATTCCTGTAGAATATAGTGAGGATGGAGGGTGGGAAATGAACTTTCCTCAGCCTTTGCAGGAAGTAGAGGCGCTGCTGGGCTTCCTTGGCTATGGAGCTGGTGTTAATGGACCAGGTGAGATTCTCCATCAAGTACACTCCAAGGAACTTTATACACTTGATGACTTCAATGGTAGAGCAGTCAATGGTCAACGGTTCCCCCCTGGGCCCTCCTGAAATCGACAACCATCTCTTTTGTTTTATTAATGTTTAGATACAGGTTATTGGCGCTGCACCAGTCCATCAGCGACTCCACCTCATCTCTGTACGCTGAAGTGGCTCGAGCTGAGTTTTGCTATGAATCAGCAGAGTGAACTGCAGTGCACGAAGCTCGCAGCCCTGGGTGGCCCCCATGCTCAGTGTCATGCTCTTGGAAGTGCTGCTTCCAAACTGGACTGCCTGAGATCTCCCCGACAGGAAGTCAAGAATCCAATTGCTGTTGTACAAGCTTATTGAAGAGAAAATCCTGTCCACCTTCCTGCACCTCTCACAAGTTGTGAATGCTAGCATCTGTCTCAAAGTCTAGAATGACACCCGTGGTTGGGATGTTTACATCTAAACTGGTGCCTCCTCCTGAATGAGGAGGAAGGATGGAAACTTTGCAGGACCCAAAGGGAGCTGGGAAATGATGAGTGCCCTGGAAACACATCATAGGACCCAATAAAGCAAAGGTCATTTTAGTATTGAACTCAGAGTTGCATTCAAGGTCTGCAGGGTTACTAATGAAGACCCCTACATTCTTATCCAAAGTGCTCATATTGATGACAAGCAAGGCAGTTGTGCCACTGGAAATAAAAATGGTGGAGAATGGGACAGGGGATATCATCTTTTAATTTTTTTTTAATTTAGGGATACTGCATGGTACCAAGCCCTTCCAGTCTCCAAGTCTGTGGTACCCAAATATACCAATTAACCTATAAACCCCGTGCATTTTTGGAGGGTAGAAAGAAACGGGAACACCTGGAGGAAATCCACATGGTCACGGGGAGAATATACAAACTCCTTACAGACAGCTCCGGATTCGAACCCAAGTTGCTGGTGTTGTTATAACCTTGCATTAACCATGCCGCCCAAATATCAGAATAATCAGGGAGTTTGCAACCTGGGCTGATCAGGAGGTTAGTGCCACATATCAATAGCAGGGTACAAAAAGAAAGATATACAAAGGGACTACCTGAGTGGAGTCCCAGCCCACAGCAAGACAGTGAATCCTCATTGTTCCAGGACCACCCAACAATAGACCCACTCAAACAAACATGCACCAACTTCCTCAGCTACACTCTAAAAGAGTACACAGAATTAAAATGCCTTGCACCAGAATTTGAACCCTTAATTTGACAAGCCAGGACTATAAGTGTTCACAATGTATACAATGGTGATCCAGAATAAATTAAAACTGCCTTTCAAGAAATCCAGCTTTTACATTGCTCACCATCACTACCATCAGCTCTGAAATGATGGTAATTTGTAGCCTCCACAAATATATTTTGACATTGAGATCTTTGGCAGCTTGTCAATAACAATTCTCAGATTTCAACAGTCACATCTACTCCAATATATTACTTCTGCCTTGCAATGTGTACCACTCACAGACATTTATGCTGTGTATTGGCATAAAGGAGGCAAATTTTCATGGAAAGCTTACAAAGCCAAGATGCAATTTTTTAAAATCAAATCAACTGTCAATTCAATCAAGAGCAAGTTTTATAGTAGGAAGTATAATGGAAAAATAAAATCATAAAAATGTTGATCCCTTATTTTATATGTGGCTATTAAATAATTATGCGACAGTAAGTCCCTGCTTATGATGTTAAAACTGTAATGCTCCAATGGAACTGGAATCCAAATGTGAGCTGCAATTGACAACTTCATTGAATTGTGAATCTAGAACCAAATTCTTTTGCCTTAAGACACTTTCCTTACAACCAACATTGGTAAGGAAGAGAGAAAATTAACCCTGATCCATTCTCAAATTTTCAGGAAAAAAAAGGAAGTTCTTTGTTCACTTTCTGCTGTGGGATACAATTACAAGGAAATTAAGTTCCCCATGATGGGTATTCAGAAATTCCTGGAAGAGTGGGTGCATAAACAGGGAGAGGAATAATAGTTTTCCCCCCTTGAACAGTTGTCACAAATGAAAGAAGAGGGGATGGGTGTCAGAGTGGCAGATTTAGAATGAATCAATACCTTCAGGAGAGAAGGATGTATAAAAGCTGAAGGAAAAAAAATCTGATCATCACGGTAGAATCAACAAGATTAAACTTACCATGCCTTTCAGTCTTCATTTAACACATCATTGCAAGCTGAGACTTGTACTTAACTGTGGTTGAATGCATGTTTTTGCAGGCAGTTTTATTGCAAACTGAGGCATAAAAATATTGAACTCAGCTTTTAAACAGACTGAATTATCATACTCTTATCCAGCTTTAATAAGAGTTTAAAAACACTCCTGATATTTTGGCTTGCTAAAACACACAGCCAAGTAACCTGGACAGAGCAAAAAAGTTTCTGGTTCTATGCTACAGTGAATCGTAGAGAGATCCCACATGGAAAGCGCTTCTTCTAGTCTACACTGATCATCAAACACCATTCATGCTCATCCAACATCCAACAGGGGCAGCACAGTTAGCGTAGCGGTTACCACAACAACTACTACAGCACCAGCAGTTGGCACCAGGGTTCTAATCCTGCACTGTCTGTAAGGAGTTTGCATGTTCTCCCCACGTCTGTGTGGGTTTTTCCCAGGAGCTCCAATTTCCTCCCACCATTTGAAACCTACCGGAGATATAGGTTAATTGGGTGTAAATTTGGGGGAACAGACCTATGGGCTGAAATGGTCTGTCACCGTGCTGTATGTCCAAATTAAAGTTCATCCCATTTTTAATCTCTCCTCATTCCCATCAACTCTCCTCAGCTTCAACCACTCAACTGCACACTTGGGGCAATTCACTGGGGACAATTAACCTAAGAACCGGAATATCAAAGGAAACTGGACCACTCAGAAGAAAACCACATGGACAGAAAGAAAATCCAAACTCCAAATGGACATCATAAGTTCAGGGTTGACCATAGAACATTGGAGAGCACAGCACAGGAATATACCCCTCTGCCCAAGATATCTGTGACAACCACTGCCCAAGATATCCGTGTCAATCTTGATGCCATTTTAAACCTATTATATTTGCCTGCACATGGTCTATATTCCTCCATTCCCTATCCCTCCAAATGCCTCTTAAATTGTGCCACCATATCTCCTTTTTTTTTTAATTTTTCACACCATAAATCACATTAACCATGATACACACTTTTTCCTTTTCACACATATACAGTGCCATTTTCTCCACCCCCCCCTCCTCCCATCCCACCCTCCCTACCTCCCCCCTCCCGTCCATTTAAGGTACAAAATCTAGGATACATTAAACCAGTCAGACAATGTTGTCATTCAATAAAAATACACCAGAAATTCCACTGAGTCCATTCTTTTCATTTCCTTTTCCTTCCGTTAACTTAGGTAGTGAGTGTCCCCGGTAGGTTTTCACTATTGTGTTTCATGTAAGGCTCCCATATTTGTTCGAATATTTCAATATTATTTCTTAAACTATATGTTATTTTTTCTAATGGAATACATTTATTCATTTCTATATACCATTGTTGTATTTTCAAATTATCTTCCAATTTCCAGGTTGACATAATACATTTTTTTGCTACGGCTAGAGCTATCTTAACAAATCTTTTTTGTGCATCCTCCAAATTCTTTGTTTTTTATGTTACTTAGGAGGAAGATCTCTGGATTCTTTGGTATATTGTTTTCTGTTATTTTATTTAATATCTGATTTAGATCTTCCCAAAATTTTTCTACTTTCTCACATGTCCAGATTGCATGAATTGTTGTTCCCATTTCTTTTTTACATCGAAAACATCTATCAGATACTGTTGGGTCCCATTTATTTAACTTTTGAGGTGTAATGTATAGCCTGTGTATCCAGTTATATTGTATCATACGTAACCTCGTATTTATTATATTTCTCATCGTTCCAGAGCATAACTTCTCCCATGTTTCCTTTTTTATCTTTATATTTAAATCTTGTTCCCATTGTGTTTAGTTTTACCATTTGTTTCCTCATTCTCCTTTTCTTGCAGTTTAATATACATATTTGTTATAAATCTTTTGATTATCATTGTATCTGTAATCACATATTCAAAGTTACATCCCTCTGGCAAACTCAAACTGCTTCCTAATTTATCCTTCAAGTAGGATCTCAATTGGTAATATGCCAGCGCTGTATCTTGAGTTATATTGTATTTATCTTTCATTTGTTCAAAGGATAAGAATCTATTTCCTGAAAAACAATTTTCTATTCTTTTAATCCCTTTTTTCTCCCATTCTCTAAAGGAAAGGTTATCTATTGTAAAAGGGAGTAACTTGTTTTGCGTCAATATTAGTTTTGGTAATTGATAATTTGTTTTATTTCTTTCTACATGAA
This sequence comes from Narcine bancroftii, assembly GCF_036971445.1. Lineage (NCBI taxonomy): Eukaryota > Metazoa > Chordata > Chondrichthyes > Torpediniformes > Narcinidae > Narcine > Narcine bancroftii. The sequence continues at coordinate 31,207,909 of NC_091474.1, forward strand.
TCTTCTTCCAAATATTGAGTAGATGATGTAATACTGGAGAACTTCTATGTTGTACCAATTTTTCATCCCATTTATATAATATGTGTTCAGGTATCTTTTCCCCTATTTTATCTAATTCTAATCTAGTCCAATCTGGCTTTTCCCTTGTTTGATAAAAATCTTAATTGTGTGGCTCTATAATAATTTTTAAAGTTTGGCAGTTGTAAGCCTCCTCGTTTATACCATTCTGTTAATTTATCTAGTGCTATCCTCGGTTTCCCCCCTTTCCATAAAAATTTCCTTATTATTTTCTTTAACTCCTTGAAGAATTTCTCTGTCAGTTGTATTGGCAATGCCTGAAATAGGTATAATATCCTTGGAAAAATGTTCATTTTAATACAGTTTATCGTTCCTATTAGCGTTAGTGGTAAATCTTTCCAATGCTCTAAATCGTCCTGTAATTTTTTTCATTAGTGGATAATAATTGAGTTTATATAGTTGGCCGAGATTTTTATTTATTTGTACACCTAGGTATCTTATTGCTTGCATTTGTCATCTAATGGTGATTCCTTCTTAAATTTTGAGAAATCTGCATTATTCATAGGCATTGCTTCACTTTTATTTACGTTGATCTTGTAACCCGACACTTCTCCATATTCCTTCAATTTCTTATATAATTCTTTTATTGATAGTTCTGGTTCTGTTAAGTATACTATAACATCATCCGCAAATAAACTGATTTTATATTCCTTGTCTTTTATTTTTATCCCTTTTATATTATTTTCTGTTCTTATCAATTCTGCTAGTGGTTCTATAGCTAACGCGAACAATAAAGGTGATAGTGGGCATCCCTGCCGTGTTGACCTGCTTAAGTTAAATTGCTTTGATACATGTCCATTTACTGTCACTTTCGCTAACGGTCCCTTATATAATGCTTTAATCCAATTAATATACTTCTCCGGTAAACTGAATTTTTGCAATACTTTGAACAAATAATTCCATTCTACTCTGTCAAAGGCCTTCTCTGCATCTAAAGCAACTGCTACTGTTGGTGCTTTACTCCCTTCTACTGCATGAATTAAGTTAATAAATTTACAAATATTGTCTGTTGTGCGTCTTTTTTTGATAAATCCAGTTTGGTCTAGATTTACCATTTTCGGTACATACTCTGCTAATCTATTTGCTAATAGTTTAGCTATTATCTTATAATCTGTGTTAAGTAAAGATATTGGTCCATATGACGCTGGTGTGAGTGGATCTTTCCCTTGCTTTAGTATTACTGTAATTATTGCTGTTTTACATGAATCTGGTAAGCTTTGTGTTTTATCAATCTGGTTGATTACTTCCAGGAGGGGCGGAATTAATAAGTCTTTAAATGTTTTATAGAATTCTATTGGGAATCCATCCTCTCCTGGTGTCTTATTATTTGGTAATTTTTTTATTATCTCTTGTATTTCTACTATTCCAAATGGCTCTGTTAATTTATTTTGTTCCTCTATTTGTAGTTTTGGTAGTCCAATTTTAGTTAAAAATTCATCTATTTTCCCTTCTTTCCCTTCGTTTTCAGTTCGGTATAATTGTTCATAGAATTCTCTAAAGTTTTCCTCAATTTCTTTTGGATTATATGTAATTTGTTTGTCTTTTTTCCTTGATGCCAATACCATTTTCTTAGCTTGTTCTGTCTTAAGCTGCCATGCTAGGATTTTGTGCGTTTTTTTACCTAGTTCATAATATTTCTGTTTTGTCTTCATTATATTCTTCTCCACCTTATATGTTTGTAGTGTTTCATATTTTATTTTTTTTATCCGCCAATTCTCTTCTTTTAGTTGTATCTTCCTTTATTGCTAATTCTTTTTCTATATTTACTATTTCCCTTTCCAACTGCTCTGTTTCCTGATTATAGTCCTTCTTCATCTTGGTTACATAACTTATTATTTGCCCTCTAATGAATGCTTTCATTGCATCCCATAGTATAAACTTATCTTTCACTGATTTCGTATTTATTTCAAAATACATTTTAATTTGTCTTTCAATAAATTCTCTAAAATCCTGCCTTTTAAGTAACATGGGGTTTAATCTCCATCTATACATTCTTGGAGGGATGTCCTCTAACTTTACTGTCAATATTAAGGGTGAATGGTCCGATAGTATTCTAGCTTTATATTCTGTTTTTCTTACTCTATCTTGCATACGAGCTGATAACAAAAATAGGTCTATTCTTGAGTATGTTTTATGTCTAGCCGAGTAATATGAATATTCCTTTTCCTTTGGGTGTTGTTTCCTCCATATATCCAAAAGTTGCATTTATTCCATCGATTTAATTATAAATTTGGTTACTTTGTTCTTTCTGTTAATTTTTTTCCCAGTTTTGTCCATATTTGAATCCAAATTCAGATTGAAATCCCCTCCTATTAATATGTTCCCTTGCGTATCTGCTATCTTCAAAAAGATATCTTGCATAAACTTTTGACCTTCTTCGTTAGGTGAATATACATTGAGTAGATTCCAAAACTCTGAATATATCTGACATTTTATCATTACATATCTCCCTGCTGGATCTATTATTTCCTCTTCTATTTTAAATGGCACATTTTTACTAATTAATATAGCTACTCCTCTTGCTTTTGAATTATACAATGCTGCTGTTACGTGTCCTACCCAATGTCTCTTTAATTTCTTGTGCTCCAATTCAGTTAAATGTGTTTCTTGCACAAATGCTATATCAATTTTTTCTTTTTTCAGTAAATTTAGCAGTTTCTTCCTTTTAATTTGGTTATGTATTCCATTAATATTTAAAGTCATATAGTTCAACGTAGCCATTTTATACTTTGTTTATCTTCACTTTCCGTTTCTCCATCATTACCTTTCCTTCTTATCCATTTCTGTTTTCTTGTTTTGAACCCTTTATAAGACAACATTCCTAAAACATCAAACATTTTCCTTATTCTCCTATTTAAAACTTCTTTAGCCCCAATCTCCCCTTCCCCTCCTGAGTTGTCCTTTATCCCTTGTCGGACACCACATCTCCCCTCTCCATTTGGATTTGCGAATTCACTCGCAAGTGTCAGCTGATTTTGCAGTGACCGTAACTCCTCCCCACCCAGCCCCCCAGAAAAGATTTCACTTTTCATATGTAACAAAGGTTGCTCTTTTAATTCCCTCCTTATTCCCTCTATTCCATTTCCTTCCCTTATTAATTCTTGTCTATACTCTCTATATTTTCCTCTAAATACGGATACATTCATGTATGCACACTATACATATACACACATATACCTCTTTACTCACATACATATAAATCGTGGTCATTTTTACTCTTATAACATGTCTTCATCTCTCTGTTTGTTTTGTAGTTGTTCTGCAAATTTCCTTGCTTCCTCTGGATCCGAGAATAGTTTTTTTCCATAAGATCGTTTTCGCTGTATTGAACTCCTTCCTCTTCTTCAGGAGTTCAAAACTTATGTGTCTTTTTAGTTCGCAGTCTTTTGTACTCTCGTTACATGTCTTCATCTCTCAGTCTATTTTGTAATTGTTCTGCAAATTTTCGTGCTTCCTCTGGATCCGAGAATAGTCTGTTTTGCTGTCCTGGAATAAATATTTTCAATACCGCTGGATGCTTTAGTATAAATCTATACCCTTTCTTCCATAAAATCGCCTTTGCTGTATTGAACTCCTTTCTCTTCTTCAGGAGTTCAAAACTTATATCTGGATAAATGAAGATTTTTCGCCCTTTGTACTCCAGTGGCTTGTTGTCCTCTCTTACTTTTTCCATTGTTTTCTCCAGTACCTTTTCTCTTGTAGTATATCTTAGGAATTTTACTAAAATAGATCTTGGCTTTTGTTGTGGTTGTGGTTTAAAGGCCAATGCTCTATGTGCCCTTTCTATTTCCATTTCTTGGTGTAGTTCTGGACATCCTAGGATCCTAGGGATCCAATCTTTTATAAACTCTCTCATATTCTTGCCTTCTTCATCTTCCTTAAGGCCCACTATCTTTATGTTATTTCTTCTGTTATAATTTTCCATTATATCTATTTTTTGAGCTAACAGTTCTTGTGTCTCTATAGCTTTTTTATTAGATTCCTCCAATTTCTTTTTTAAGTCTTCTACCTCCATTTCTGCTGCTACTGTCCATTTTCTTTCCCATTTCTGTTAAGGTCATATCTATTTTATTCATTTTCTCTTCTGTGTTGTTTATTCTTTTTCTTAAATCATTAAATTCCTGTGTTTGCCATTCTTTAAATGACTCCATGTATCCTTTAATAAGAGAAAGTACCTCCTTTATCTTGCCTTTCTCTTCTTCTTCTATTTCACTGTACTCTTCCTCTTCCTCTTCTTCTTCCTCTGGGTTGGCCATCTGTTGTTTCTTTGTTGTCCTTTTCTTCTCTTCTTTCTTGTTTTCGTTGTCTTCTATGTTCTCCTCTTGCTGCTGCTGTTCTGCAGCTGTCGTTGCCGGCTGTGGAGATCGACTCCCCAGCTGGTCACCCCTCCCGTCGGTGTGTTTCTTTGCATGCGCATCACGCATGCGCAAGGAGTCGCGCATGCGCGGTTGCGCACTTTTACTCGGCTCAGCGAGCCATTTTTGTAGTCCACTTTCTACCGACCTGAGGGAGCGGGTTTCTCTCTCCACCGCGGGCCTCTTCGAACAGGTAAGGCCTTCTCCTTCTTCTTCCGTTGTCTTCTCTTCCTCTCTTCTTACCGTTGGTTTCGATTTTTCTTTTTTCGTCGCCATCTTCTTTCCACCTTTATACTCACTTTACTTTAATTTTTATTTTTGTGCCTTTGTGTTTTCCTTTGTTTTTTCCGACTTTTCTGGAGAGGGCTGGAGTTCACCGTCTGGCCACTACTCCATCACGTGACTCCCCCTCCCACCATATCTCCTTTGACCACCTCCCAGGCAGTGCACTGTGGACATGGACAACATTCTATGTTTTAAAAATAAACCTCACAAATCTCCTTTTGACCTGCTGAGTTTCTTCAGCATTGGATTTTTAAAATCCAATTCAGTCCTTCAAGTATCAACATTTCCCGCCTGGGAAAAAGACACTGACCATCCACCTTATCTCCACCTCAGATGATTTTATATACTTCTATCAGCCCCTCAAGGTTTTTGAAGAAAGATCATCAAGTTGAAACTAGATCTATTTCTCTCGTCGGCTAATGGGATAAGGTTTGATTCTCACCAATGAAAGTGATTACAGGCGACCCCTACATTTGCAGGGAGGGGGGGGGGAATGAGGGGTGGGAGGAGGACGGCAGTATACATTCCTAGCTAACTATCTACTGTATCTAGCGATTTCCCATAATATGAAGCCATGTCTTCTGCCTATGCATCAAGAAATGGAAGTTGAAAAAAATGACTCAAATTCTGTGAGAGCAAAGTTTTACTTCATATTTCAGATTTTTTTTAAATAGTAGTTTCTGAACTATAGAAGCAAAAATTTCCATTACTCAACACTTCTGCAACTCGGGTGTCACCCATCTATCACAGAATTCAAGCATTTCAAATCAATGCCAATTTTCCATCTGTGAAAATTCAGTTTTAATTCCTGATATGGCATTTAAAACTAAAACATGAAAGTATGGATTTATTTATTAAATACAGGCAGAGAAGTGAGTTTCTTAGTTATATCAAAGCATTCAAAACCTAGCTGCAGGTGTGCTTATGCTCTGAAGTTCCATCTTCAGAGGGACATGGGACTTGCACAAAAAAGTGGCCACAATTTTATTGAATGGCAGATTAGGCACAAAGGGAATGATGCCCTCGCCTATTTCTGATGTTTATAATTTAAGGCCTGAAAACAAGCACAAATGAGGGAAATTCTCAAGAGTGCCTCACCGCTGAGATTGTAAGCGGACTTCCGTAATGTAATTCCATCATGTGGAGGGTTGAGGGGAAGTGTAGGCAGAGGAGGTCACACAGAAATCATGAAAATATTTTGATAAGCCAGTAAGCCTGGGTGAGCTGACTGTCAAAACCTGATGCACCTAAATGTTTCTGGCATTCAGCAACATTTAAGAATCCTACAAAAAAATAATTAATCCATTCCAAGCTGTTAAAAAGTTAAAAACAAAAAGAGATTCAGATAAAACTAAAGGAAACCTTTCAGTGCCAATTATTTAATTTCTCAAATCTGTTCTCCTTCTGGTTCAACCTGGAGAGAATCCAATGTCCGAGCATCGTCAGTAAAACAATGACAAACAGCTGTCAGCAGGTTTGAAATTTCTGTGCGCTCACAATCATATGTGAAAATCCTGAACTTGCTGCAAGATACATGGGGAAATGCCAGCACTGAACAGCAGGTATTCCCCCACACAAAAAAAAACAACCTAACGATCTTAAACTAGGAGCAGATGACAGCAAAAATTCAAGTTGCACTGAAAGCAGCACTCGCTCAAAGTTTTTGATTGCTTTTTGCATTATATATGCTGACTTTGCACAAGTTATGGCACAGCAAAACAATTAGCAGAAACCCCATGCCACAGCATCAAACTAACAGGGGTGTCATCATCTACAATTGCATTCATCATTGTGGTTCTGCTTTCAGATAGCATGGAAAATGCATACCAGAATGACTAATGCGTGTTTCTGACCTGGTACAAAAAAAGTTTTTTGAATGCATTATTTGTAGTTTCTCTCTTCATTGATACTTTGTGAAACGATGAGCATTTCCAGTATTTTCTCCTTTTGAAAATTGTAATATGGAAAGTTTAATTATTACAGATGCCAATGGGTTTAATTATATGATTTATTAGGACATCAAAAACCTTGGCAAACTTCTATAAAGTATGCTGACCAGCTGCACATGGCCTGGTGTAGGGGCACCAGTACCTCAGAGTGGAAGAAAGCCTTACTAAAGGTAGTGGACACAGCCCAGTACATCACAGGCAAAAGTCTCCCAACCATAAGAAAATCTACATGGAACGTTGGCATCAGAGCGCAGCAACAATCATCAAGGATCCACACCACCCAGGACATGTTCTGTTTTGCTGCTGCCATCAAGAAAGAGGTAGAGGTGCCACAAGACTCGTTTCATTAGGTTCAGGAACAGTTGCTACCCCTCCACCATCAGACTCCTAAACAACAAAGTCAGGGGCTCTCACATTGCCCATTATTTATTATTGAATATTTATTTTTCTGTATTGCAGTTTATTTACATTTCCTTCTTTGTTTACATTTCTCTCTTTTGTGTATATAAATTTTCTTGAGTACAGTTTTTTGCACTATTGAAAAGTAGAAATTCTGCCTGGCCTACCGGAAAAATAATCTCAGGGTTGGATGTAATATAATTGTGGTGCTGAGAAAAGGTATCAGATTCAGTTGGTTCACAGAGAGACAAATCTGGACACATGGGTTTGCTATCACACGTAGCTTTTAGTAACACACAACAATTTATAAAAGAGCGTGGGAAAATCCTAATGAGAATAAAATACGAACTCGCACAATTTATAAAAGAGCATGGGAAAATGTTAAATAGTACAAAATTACTAATTCACACAGGTGGTGCTGACTTTTGCATACTATAGGCAGGGGTAATACGCAACCTCCTGGAGTCATTATCATCAGGAGGTGACTCTAGTACAAACGATACCCACAGCGGTACACACACACTCTTGGATCACTGATGCTTGGGTGCTGCAGCTCTACTGCAAGTATCCATCTATAACAATTTGAAATATAGCAATACTATGGCTCAGCTTCAGTGCAGTGCAGTGCACACCTTACCTGTGACGCTTCCAAGTGACATCCACAGTAACACCTGGGATTGAGCAGTGTCCGGGGCTATCACCATGAGGCAGATATGGCAAAATTTGCTCTGTGCTGGTGCTAAATACAGGGCTAATCTGTGTGTCTAGCCAATAGTGACAGTGAGTGATTTGAATTAGCCAATGGCAAGCTGTGCACTAATTAGAGATTGGAGTCCAACAGGTGATATAACTTCAGAATACATTCTAGACGGGGAGGACACATGACCACCCACAATACACACATTCCAGATAGGGAGGCCACATTTCCTCCACGCATAACGGTCATGTATGCACCCTGACAATAAATCTGAACTTTTAAGCTTCAAATCATTCGTTTTTGTATACATCTGCAATAGCCCTGTTCATCTTGATGTGACGGTCAAAGGTTTTAAAGATGCTGTGACAGATAAAGTCACTATCCCGGAAGATCTTTCCTGGAACCAACACACAAATGGCATAATGAAGAAAGCCTCTACTTCCTCAGGAGTTTGCGGAGGAGCTAGTGGAGTTGTTCAAGTGAACCAGTACGGACTTGAAGGGCCAACATGGCCTGTTTCCGTGCTGTAAATGGTTATATGGTTATATGGTTAAATCACTGTATCAATCCACCATCTGTGAGTAATCAAAATTTAATTTATTGCAAGTTTCATTTAAAAAATAATGCACATGGGATTCAGGATGGAAATCTTTCTTTTCGATTCAGAAGACACATTGATGTGCAACACTGCAGTGGGTGTAGTGCAACACCCAGTAAGGGTAAAAAGAAAATCTTAAAAATTGTCAATTGGGGAAATTACAGGAATTGTTATTGGCTGTAGCTGCATTTCTAACTATCTGATCTATTGCAGATCCAACTGTTCTTTCTGCATGGCGCCACCTGTCCTCTTTCTGTTTCCACAGGGTTGACTTTACTGATTCAAATAGTGTGGAATAATTTGATTTTTTTTGCAAAAGATTGTCGTTGGGATTGGAATAATACTTCCATCAAATTTCTATTGAAAAAGAGGACTGATCAGAGAAAAAAAATTCAAAATATTGCAATTATAGAAACAAAATATGTCAAAATGCATAATTTTGTTGTTTGTGTGTGGTGAGCATAAGGTAATAATGTTCATTTCTTTTGTATTCCTCCAAATATAGCATCCAACGGCAAAAAAAATTCCATCATGTTTTTGTTGCATAACTGTCTTTGCAAAAGAAAGGCATTTCCCTCTGTACCGTAGCTGACAAATTTTTTTTCATCCAGAAACAGAGATTACTTTATCCAAAATATCTGAACAAGGTAAAAAGAGATATAATGATTGATACATATGGAGACTATATTTAGATAATAGGTAAAAATAATTAATATAATTTTTTATTAAAAAGCTAAAGGATGTACAAGTGATGAACAGTGAGTGCTGAACTGAGTACCAGCTTACGAATGAATTACTACTGTTTATTACAAGCACATGGAACAAGATAAATCATCCAAAAATCTGTTTATTCATAATATCCTTTGGTGACACTAATAGCTAGTAATTTTTCTTCAACCTCAGGACATATTCTTTGTACTTTAATTTTTTTTGTCTTAAAAGCATATTTTGGGAAAGAGTTCTGAACCTTAACCTTTCTGGGTCACACAGCAGTATAGTGATTGAAGAATAGTTCTTTGTCCCAGGGACAAAGGGAAAGCCTGATGCTATCATTTTCCCAGCTAAATAATGTAGGTGATTATTAATGGTTGGGGCTGTCTTTTGCTGCCGTCTTTTTTTTCAGAAAACAAGGAAAGGCCATTTCCCCATTGCATTCACACCCACTGTTTCAAGTAAGAAAATCTCACGTTTTGACTCCAGTAGTTCCTAAAATTGTGATGAGACATGCACCAGCTAAATGTTGACACCCAATCATTATTCACCAAATACAATGACCCTTTAATTTTTCTAAAACAAACAGTGGGCATTAATGTCGATGAAGTCATTGATGCAACAGTGAAGTGTACAATATTAGTTGAGAGAGGTTCAAAGAAAACGGAGCAAGTCTGACAAAGGTCAGTTAATGTCACAGAGCATCACAATGGATTAATGCAGATAAGAAGACTGCATACTGGCCAAGGATGCAACAAGCATGGCAATTTGTCAAGTTGCTGTCAACAGTTCAGAGGGTTTAGAAGGTGCATGCTTTATAGAAGGAAAATTGTTAGTGATAGATATCGAGCAAAAGTGCTGGAGAAACTCATCAGGTCACACAACACATATAGGAAGCCAAGCATAATTAACCTGAGCCCTTGCTTAACTCGATTATAAATATAATTGTGCAATGGATACACAAGACAGGTACATTTGGAAAAAAAGTGACATTTGATAGATTTCCAATCCCTCTGCAATAATTCAGGAATCTTATCTGATACTAAAGGCATTCAAACTGGAAGAGTCCATGGTTCAATCCTTTATCTTGAAAGTAATTTGAAAGTAAGATTATATACACTTTCAACTATGCCACACAGACAGATCAGGTTTAGTGCAACAGAAATTAAAATGTCGGTATTATATATCCTTCAATGGAAAACAAAATACACAGAATAGTTTCCATGAAAACAATCAGCAGAACTTAGACATGATCAGTTAGAGTAAACATGTATCGTCACACTCGGGCCTTGCACTTTACCTCAAGAACATACTATAATGGCTTCAACAAAAAGAATTTTGGAGAGAGAACAAAATTCACTGACCAACCAGAGAGCACCTTTTACATTGGCTAAATAGAATGAACTTTGAGATAAATTGCATTTAGAGTAGAAGGCTTGTTGATTATAGCTGCATTCTGTATTTATTGCCATACATTTTGTGTGTTGATAGGCTTCTTACTTGTCCAGTATGACTGTTCATTAACGTTAATTACCCACTTACACAACAAAATGTTCTCCCTTATAATGTAGAATAAATATTATTCATCTCTGGGGATTCTGGTTTTGAATCTTTTGAGCTTGGTAGGACCTACATTTCATATATGTCAAAGGTACTGATGTAAATTGGATTATCACTGAATAATTCATAAGCACATAACAGTATATGTAACAATAATACATTAACCAGATGGCTGAGTGTATTTATGTGTTCATGTATCCCACCTGCTCCCTTGAAAAATATAACAAGAAGGTACATCTAAAAACATCACTCACCATAGCCCCCTTCACACATTCAACCCCATTTCAAAGCATCCATTCATAATGGCAGCAACCTGCCCTTTTATGCGGCTTTAGTTGGTGATTTCCTGTTTCAGGTTAAATTATTCTTAAAGGGGCATCTACTAATCAGGACCCAGAGCTCTCATTCATCCACAACCACCTACTTCAAAAACGTGCATCCATGTATGGAGCATATCAAAATGTCATGGTTAGATGAGTTCTTGTGCTAAAATATCTTCTCCCACACTTTTGAATTTCATTTAATGGATTCCATTGACATTCTTTATTTCAGTGCCTATTTTTCTGAATGATTATCCTCTTGTGGAGCTGAGGCTGTGGAAGGTTTTCTATAATATCCTAACATCTTTTTGAATATCTATCAAGAGAAAATGTGTATAGAAGGATTTATTTGCTGAGTTGGCTTCATTCAAAATATGTCAACCATGTGATTACCACAATATATAACAAATGCCACAAGTATAATTTCCAACTTGAAACAATTGTTTGATGATTACTTTTGAGGCTAATTGTAATACTTATTTGGATAATTAAATACTAAACATCAGAGCACAGAGAAGTCCCTTTGGCCCATCTCCTGTGCCAACCAAGTTGTCATTCTGGATGAGTACAATTTCCTTCTATGTCCTATCCATATATCTGTCCAAATGTATTTTGAATTTCAAAATCATATCCACTTCCATAGCTTCTACTGGGAACTCATTCTAGATACAGACCACTCTCAGAGTGAAAAATATGCCCCCCCAAGTCTCTCTACACTTAGCGTAGCAGCTACCATAATACTATTATAATGATCCAGGTTTGAATCTGGTACTGTCTGTAAGAAGTTTCTACATTCTCCATGTGTTTGTGTGTTTTTCCTTTGGGCTCTCCGGTTTCCTCCCACCATTCAAAACATACAGGGGTTGTAGGGTAATTGGGTCATTTGAGCAGCAAGAGCACATGGGCCAAAAGGACTTGTTACCATGCTGTATGTCTACATTTGGAAAAAAATTAAATCTCTCTTCTCTCATCTTAAACCTTAACTCTCATTCTATAATTGTCTTCTCTCGGGAAAAATATCTGAGAACATTCACTTTATCCATGTCCCTCATCATTTTATTAACTTCTATATGACTACCCCTCTGTTTCCTCTACTCCAAGGAATAAAGACTCAGTCTACCTAACCTCAAGTCAACAGCCTGGTGAATCTTCACTGCAAATCTTCCAACTTATTAATGTCCTTCCTACAGCTGGGTGGCCAGAACTGCACACAGTACCACAAGTATGGTCTCACATACCTTACAGCAACTATGCACCTGTACCTCGAGGTCTCTCTTTTCTCTTACACACTCCAGGCCCATGGCATTTTCTGTGTAAAGGTAAAGGTTCCATTATTGTCATGTAATACTACATTTAGAATGTAACATACATGAAATTCTTTAACTTTTGTCTACCTTGCAAACAGAGTCTTCACTTTGTCCACCACAACTCCAAGTACTGACCAGTCCTGTGCCTGATTAACTTCTGAGATCAGACAATCCCAGACACATTTAAACTATTAGGTGCTATTTGTAAGTCCTAGACTGGCTTGATTAATTGAAGTAAAAAACCTTACTTTTATCAGAATTAAGTTAAATTTGCCACTCCTTGGCCTACTTTCTCAATGGATCCATATCATATTGTAAACTTCAATATCCTTTCTCACTGTCCACTACAACACCAATTTTGGTGTCATCTGCAAATTTATTAATTACCTTATCTAAAATAGATAGCAAATGACAGAGGACCCAGCACCGACATCTACAGTGCACCACTGGTTACAGGCCCGCAATCAGAAAAACATTCCTCCACTCCTACCCTCTAACTTCTTCCACTAAACCAATTTTGAATCAAATTAGTCAGTTCACCTTGTATCCCATGTAATCTAACCTTCAGACAAAATTGCAATACAGGAACTTGTCAGAGGTCTTGCTACAGTCCATAAAGACAATGTTTACTGGCTTGCCCTTATCAATCCTCTTTGTCACCTCTTCAGAATACCCTATCAAATTCGTGAGACATCATCTCTCACACATGAACTCGTGTTGACTATCTCCACTCAGTTCCTGACAATCCAAATAAAGGTAGATCCTTTTCCTCTGAATCCCTTCTGACTGCTAACCTCAAACTCACTGGCTTGTAACCTCAAACTATGGCTTGTCCTTGATGACCTTTTTAAAATTACAAAACGACATTGACTACTCTCCAGTGTTCTTCACCCGAGGTCAAGATCTTGTAAATATCTCTGCAAGGGCTTCTGTAATTTTGTCCCTCGCATTCCATGGTACTTTGAGGATATCATAACTCATTTCCTTCAATTCTTTGGCTTCCATGTCCTTTTCTGCTGTAAAGACTGGTGAAAAATATTTATTTAAAATTTCACGCATCTCTTGTGGCTCCCTACAAAGATGATCATGTTGATCTTTGATGGAATAAATTCTCTCCCTAGCCTGTAGAATCTCTTGCAATTTTCTTTTATCCTCCCTGCAAATGCCATCTCATAGCCTGTTTGCCCTTCAGATTTTCCTCACAAGGGTGCTCCTGCACCTCGTACAATCACCGAGGGATTCGTTTGAACCAGACTGCTGAAACCAGATGTATGCTTCCATCTTTTTCCTGACCAGAACCTCAATATACCTTATTGTTCCCTAAACTTACCAGCCTAGCCATTCACCCTCACAAGCTTTCTTCCTTCTTACCCTGCACCATTGATTTAAATGATTAAATTTCAATGATTTTTTAGCTCTTTATGAAGGTTTACCAGCATTTGCTATACGTTTAAATTTTTAAATTTAGACATACAGCTCAGTAGCGGACCATTTCGGCCCATGCCACCCTAATGACCTACAACACTGGTACATTTTGAATTGTGGAAGGAACCAGAGCACCCAGACGAAACCCACGCAGTCAAGGGGAGAATGTTCAAACACCTTAGTGTCGGATTTGAACCCAGTCGCTGGGTTCACTACACCAACTGTGGCACCCTAACTATATGTGGGATAGTAACTCATTGAACTTCCTTGCTGGTCACAATCACATCCAGCTATTCCATAAAACATTCCTTTTAAGAAAACAAAGATTCACATTAGGTTGAAAAGGGAGGAGAAAAGATTCACAAGATTGTTAATGGAATAGGTGGCCTTGAATTATAAGTAGAGATTAGATTTAGATACAGCCCTAAGATTTTTTTTCCTGCAGGTGAGGGAAAATTTCCACTTATTGGTAGTGAAAAATAACTGTACTCAACGTATCCATATAAACAAATAAAAAGATGCATACAAGCTGACTGTGTAATACAGAGAGAAAAAAAAGAAACAATAAAGTGTAAAAGTAAGAATCCTTAAATAGGTCCCTGATTGAGTTTATTGTTGAGGAGTCTGATGGTGGAGGGGTAGCAGCTGTTCCTGAACGTGGTGGTGGTGTGAGTCTTGTGGCACCTATACTTCCTTCCTGTTGGTAGCAGCGAGAACAGATATATATTTGTGCTGGCTGATGTGATCTTTGACGATTGCTGCTGCTCTCTGATGACAGTTTTCCCTGTAGATGTTCTTGATGGTGGGGAGGGTTTTGCCTGTGATGCCCTGGGCTGTGTCTTCTACCTTTTGCAGAGCTTTATGCCCTATGCCAGCCTGTGATGCAGCTGGTCAGCGCTCAGGTTGGATAGACCAGGCCTTTCAGCCCTGAGGGGTAGGAGAGAGAACCTTTTGAAGATTATAAAATCATGTGTCATAGATAAGCTAAATAATTATTGTCTGTTTTCACAGGGTAGGGTAATTGAAAACAAGAGGGCATAGATTCATGGTGAGAAGGGAAAAATTCAACAAATGACCTACCTTTTGAAGGCCATCTTTTACAGATAGATGATGGTGATTGTACGCAATCGGAAAGCGCTGGATGCAGATACAATTGTAACATTTAAAATAAATGTAGACAGTATGTGGATAGGAAAGTTTCAAGGGGATAAGAGACAATAGTACACATATGAAACCCGCATGGACAAATTGGGCCAAAAGGCCTGCTTTCATGCTTTAAATTTGATGATCCTGGAGTTCAGTTTGGTTCATGGTTCTCCTCCATTCTGCCCTTATCTTTTGACTCTTCATCTGATTAAAATCACTTCAATTTCATATCTGCAAACATCTCTGAACATCTGTCAAGTCAAACTTCATCTTTTTGATCTAGAAGTTAGTGCAGTCCTTCGGATGTAACTTCTTCTGGACCTGCTTCATTTTATGGGTAGAGGCTTTGGTGGAAGTGAAGAGGGGGAAAACATAAGTTAATCTGCTGCCTTACATGACTGAAACTTTGGTTCTATTCCTACTCTCCTCTTCTTTGAGATATTTTTGTGTGGCATTTTAATTTAATTTTAACTTCAACAATACAGCACAGGGAAAGGCCTTTCCAGCCCATTAAACTAATACCTCCCAAATGCACCCATTTAACCTACCAAGCCCATATGTTTTGGAGGGTGGGAGGAAACCAAAGCATCAGAGACAAAGCCACACAGGTCACAGATAGAACATACAAATGCATTACTGACAGGACCAGATTCAAACCCGGATCGTTGGCACTGAAATAGTGTCGTGCTGCCAATTTTATGAGGATTGGAAATAGATTACAAGCAGTCATGGAGCCATTGAAATTAAAGTAGATGAAGAGAATCAATTCATAGACAAAAGATGCATTGTAAATATTATGTACAGTAAATGAATCTTCTGGTGAGTCAGCATGATTTACCCACTGAATCATTCAATAAAGAAATATTTAAGCCCTGATACGTTGAGTTCACGGTAACAAAATGGTTAGTTTCTTACTCCTGATAACCAGATGACAACCGTGATAAAAACACAGGAATGCTGAAGGAAGAGGTAAAGAGACTGATTATTACTGATGTTTCATGCCTGAGCCCTTCTTCAAGGTATAAGCAAAAAACATGAAAGCTTCTGAATAAAGAGTGAAGAATGACAGGAAGAGGATTCCAGAACCACAGTCAACATCAACTCAGCCTTTAACCCCATCTCCTCCATTTCCCGCTCATCTGTCCTGCCCCCCCCACCCCATAAACAACAAACATAGAACCCCCCCCTTATCCTCACCTACTACTCCACCAGCCTCCGTTTCCAACACATTATCCTCCAGAATTTCTAGCACTTACAACCGGATCCCACTATCAGACACATCTTCCCCTCTCCTCTCTTCTCCCTTCCATAGGGACCATTTCCTCCATGATTCCCTTGTGCACTCATCCCTCCCCACCAATATTCCCCCCACCCGATACCTTCCCCTGTGGCTGCAGGAGTTGCCACGCCTCCCCCCTCACCATGGTCCCAGCCCACAAACAGGTCTTTCAAGTGAAGCACCACTTTCCAGAAGCCAACCATTTCAATTCTGTGTCACTCTCCCATACTCACATCTCTGTCCACATCCTTATGTATTATCCCACCAAGACCACCCACAAACTGGAGAAAGAGCATCTGATTTTCCTACTGGGCACTCTCCAGCCAGATGGTGTAAACAGTGACTTTTCTGCTTTCTTCTACACCTGCTCTCCTCTTTCCCCCTCCTCCTTTCCAGTTTTTCTCCCTCCCTTCAGCTAGCAATCCCTCTTCTCCTTGATTACTGCTGTCACCTCCCTCCCTCCCTTCTCCAACTATCACCTCCTGCCTTTCAGTCCACTCTTTTGCTTGGACGCCTGCAACAATTTTCCACACCTTGATGAAGGGCTCAAGCCCGAAAAGTTGGTTATGTATTTTTTTTACCTGGTAAAGGACACTGTTTGACCTATTGAGTTTCTCCAGTTCTGTATGTGTTTTTACTTCAACCACGGTGGTTACAGATTTTCGAGTTTTACTGGTCAAAAGGTGTTAATTGTATATGATAAGAAGAAAGATGAAAATTGATTTTGGCTCTGTGAAAGGATACAGAGGGAAAACGGGAGAGATCCGCGGGAATGGTGACAGGGGAAAATTAGAAGGGGGCGGGGGTTTAACGAAGCCAAAGTAGGTGAAGTTAATATCATCTGGTTGGAAGGTACCCAGACAGAAGCTGAGGTGTTGTTCCTCCAATTTGCAGGTGGTCTCAGTCTGTCAGTGCATGAGGCTATGAACAGACATGTCAGCAAGAGAATGGGGCAGGGAATTAAAATGGGTAGCCACTGGGACATCCAAGCCATTGCAGTGGACAGAGCTGAGGTGCTCAACAAAGCAAGGTCCAAGTCTGTGCCCAGTCTCTCCAATGAAGAGGAGACCACAATGGGAGCACCGGATGAATTAGAACATCCCTGCAGTTCACAAATAAAATGTGCTTCCCTTGGAAGGATTGTTTGGGGCCCCAAATGGTGATGAGGGAGGAGGTGTGGGTGCAAGTGGAGCAACTCCTGCAGTGACATGGGCGGGTGCCAAGGGGATGATTGATAGGGGGGAGGAGTGGTTAAGGGAGTCATGGAGGGAACAGTCCTTGCAGAAGACAGGGATGGGCGGAGAGGGGAATATTTGTCTGGTAGTAGTGGCAGAAATGGTGGAGGAGGATATTTTCAACACAGAGACCAGTGGGGTGGTAGGTGAGGATGAGGGAAATCCTTGTTGTTTGCTGGGGCAGAGGGGGCCGCAGTAGATTTGGGGGTAATGAGGAAATGCGGGCGAGGGCCAAGTTGATAGTGGTAGAGGGAAAGCCACATTGTTTGAAGAAGAAAGACATCTCTGATGATCTGCATTGAAGATCTTGTCCTGGAAGCAAATGCAATGGAGACAGAGGAATAGAGAGAAAGTAATGGAATCCTCACAGGGGACTGGGTTTGAAGAGATGTTGTTGAGGTAGGAGTTGATGGTTTTTTTCTGTAATTAAAGTCCAGGACTTTGTAGTTTGATATAGACAAGGTTTTATGTTTTCAAATTTAAGTCAACAGCAACAAGCTGATAACTAATTCCACAATATGGTCAAGAATAATCTTAATTTGTCTGCGATGAGGAGGTCTCGGAAGTGCTTTTTTTAAAAAAAAGTACAGTTAGGAGATCACTTGGCTGAGATTAATTGATTTACTGCATCCGGTGCTCCCTTTGTGGCCATCTCTACATTGGAGAGACTAGGCACAGATTGGGAGATCACTTCACTGAGCACATTCATTCTGTTTGCACCAGTGGCAGAGACCTACCAGTGGCCAACCATTTCAGTCTGCGTTACTCTCCCATACTCACATGTCTGTCCATGTCTGTCCCACCAAGAACACCCATGAATTGGAGGAATAACACCTGATTTTCTGTCTGGGCATGCTCCAGCCAAATGACATTAACATTGACTTTTCTGGTTTTTGCTAACCTTCTCTCCTTTCCCCCTCCCTCACTCCCTCCCCTTGTCAACTCTTCACCCCCTTCCCTCTTTATTTTCCAAGCCATCCCTGTCAGTGAAGGAGCTCACTCTACTCATCTTGGGCACCTTTTGAAGTAGGTGGGAACCTCTGACTGCAGCAATGAGAGATTAAAAATGTCCGTGTACCAATGATCCCTCTCATTTGTAGTAGTCAGTGTGCGCAAAAATCTTATGTTCTGCACATTTTTATCCTGTGACAAAAGTATGTGTGCACTGAATGCTTGTGCAAATGTAAACTTGAAATTGTTTCTTTTAAAAATATTTTTATTGATTTTTAGTAATAATAAGTTTGTAAAGTACAATTATGTAATGTGCTACAAAAAAAAAGAAAAGCACTAAGAGAATAATCATACCTATGAATTCCCAAGCACAGCCATAATAATAAAGAATGGACATAAGACATTTAAATTTTTCAAAACCCCTGGTCCTAAACAAGTTGAAAATTAATATTGATGAAACAGAGTAGCTTAGTGCCAAAGTTCTGTATTAACACTAAAATCTAGAGATTATGGTAATAATCCATGACATAACATTTGAAATCTAATGTTTGAATCATTAATTGCATATCTGTTTTTTTCCCCCCAAAATTTAAGCAGGACATTACATCCTTTAGCCATTGTGCATGAACAGGTGGGGTATTATCTTTCCACTTAATCAAAATAGCACGTCTGGCCAGCAACAAAGTAAAGGATAAAATGCAACATTTAATTGGAGTTAGTAAAGCATCATCCTCTCCAAGCGTTCCAAACAGAGCAATGAAGGGATTTGATTCTCATTTTAAATTGAGAATCAATGATAATGTTTGAAAAACTTCTCTCTGATATTTTTCCAAACCAGGGCATGTAAAGAGCATGTGAATTAAAGAAGCATCACCTATTTTGCATTTTTCACAATGAGAATTTGTATCTGAGTAAAAATGAGATCGTTTGACTTTTGACACGTGGGCCCTATGTACAACTTTGAATTGCAGCAGGCAGAGGTGAGCACAAGGAGATATAATGTTAATCAGTTTGAAAATAGAGACCCAAACCTTATTGCACAGCGAAAAGTTAAAATCCTGCTCCCAAGCTCTCTTAATTTGGACTAAAGAGGAGTGTCTTAAACCAGTCAACTTGTCATAAAGAACAGATATTAAACCTTTACTGAAAGGTTGTAATCCAAAAAAATGTATCACCTCAGGTATTCTATGAAAATCTAAAATTGAATAAAATGCTTGATTTGTAAATATCTGAAAAAAAATGAAGATTTTGTAAATCGAATTTTCCAACTAATTGTTAAAAAATGAAAACCAGTTATCAATAACAATATCTCTAAAACATTTCATACCTAATCTATACCAAACATTAAAATCAGAATCCTGCGAGGAAGGATAAAAAAAGGTGATTGAATAAAATGGGGCGTGTCAGAGAAATATCTTCTAAACGGCACCCATATTCCCAAACTGGATTTAACAACCAGATTGTCAGTTAGAAAGAAAGCGAAGCCCCAAGAAATCCCGAGATAGGAATCTTTTTGATGGAATTTAATTCAATTTCTACCCAAGCAAGATGGTCGACTCAATTATGAAATTATAACAAGAACATAAGGTTACGTATATTGACCGCCTAATAATAAAATCTGAAATTAGGAAGCGCCAAACCACCATTCTTTTTAGACTTTTGAAGATTAACCTTATTTAAATGGGGGTGCTTTCCTTGCCAAATGTAAGACGATATAAATAAATCGAGTGAATCAAAAAACAATTTAGGAATAAAAATTGGTATAGACTAAAAGAGATAGAAAAATTTAGGTAGAATGTTAATTTTAATAGAACTATTACAATCAATCAGAGAATCAGGAGATAGATAAAGGAGGCCATTTTGTTAAAGAGTTTCACATGTTTAAGTAAAGAAGTTTTCCCTAAAAAGATGCCTTATGATTTTTTATAATTGTAATGTCAAGACAAGTAAATTGATCTTTCACAATCTTAAAAGGAAAATTAGAATACATTAATATAGGAGCATTTGAAGGGAAAAGTTCACTCTTAGCTGATTTAACAAACCCTGAGATTGAAATTGTTTCAAGATAATTTCGGCACAGCTCTCTCAAGGCTAATAAAACTGTAATGGCATGTTTTAACATAATGTGTTGAACAGAATTTAAAGAGTTATTCATTTTAACACGCTGTTGATAAGAATTTTGATCTCCTCTGGGCTTGATTGTTTTCGCTCTCGCTCATCTGAACTCTTACATAACATGTGTAGCACTCCTGTAACTGGTAATGACAGGTTTTGTCACCTGAGCTTTTGTACATCATCCAAATGTGATTTACTTGCCAAATGATGCTTCATGAAGTCAGGTTTCTAAATATCATCCAACTTCTTTCCACTTGCAAATTCTCCAGCAACTTGCCCATCATGGCAATACGAACAGATAACTCCAGTTTCCAAATCATACATAAATATTTCTCACAGCTGAACATACATGACCTCATGAGCTTTCAGTGTAGCAGTTTCTACTCTGTTGTTAAGCAATACAACTTTAAACAAACTTCCAGTTTTTTGTGCTTCATTCCCTTAGCTTCTTTTAAATTTGATAAAAATTCAGTAAGCTATCTACAGAATTTGAAACAGATCTCCGTAAACTTTACGATATGAACACTGTCCATTAAATATGGCTGCAGCCGTGCTACTGCTGAACAAATTGGAAGAGGAAAGGAGAGGCGCCGTGAATTAGTCATGTGCAAATACGGTCACTGAAAAACCGACTAACTAGTTTCCAGAAAAAGCTAAGGTTATTTTCAATAAGTATAATTATTCACTGCTACATTAAGTAACCTTTGGTATGTACATTAATTTCCTTGGTGTGCTGGTTGCAAAATGCACGCGCACAGCTTAGAGGGAACACTGCCGTGAACACTCCAGCTAGTTGGATGACAGATTTTTAGTGTACTGATAGGTTTGTCCTCAGGGCCTGACACTTTGTGAGGGTTCACCCTCTTGAAGGATGTTCTGACATTGGCCTCAGAGACAGATATTGCCAAGTCATCAGCTTCTGCAGGGATTCTCAATGGTACTGTTGAATTCTCCTTTTCAAAGCAGGCATAGGAGTTGTTCAGCTCATTGGTTAGTGAAGCTAGAGACCAATTTGGGCTTGATTTCACTAACTATATGTTGCAAATATGCAGAGATAAATGCACCGTATATTTGTTTCCACCTGTTCCAAATTGACCAGGCAATATTAGGGCATTCAAGTACATGTCTGCAAAACTCTGTGAAATCTCTTTGAGGAATGCCTACCCTGAAGAAGTTCTCTCTTGCTCTCTGAAAGGAGTTCTGTGGAATTCTCCCTCACTGCTCCCCATCTGTAATCCCTGCTGCTCTCATACCTTGATGAAGGGCACAAGCCTGAAATGTTGGTGAGGTATTTTTTACCTTTGCTATATAAAGGATACGGCTTAACCTGCTGAGTTTCTCCAGCTTTGTGTTTTTATTGTTTTGCATTATTTTGCAGTTTCACTCTTAATTTACCCTTCACCAGACGTGGGAGCTGTAACAGTAAGACTAAAATGAAACAAACTGACAAAATATCAGAGAGCGATGGATTCTTTTTACTACAATTGACTAATAAATTCAAGAGATTGTTATTAGTTTAATGTACTTTTTTCTTCCAGTTTCTGCAGAATTTGTTGAATTCTCCATTTATAGCTTTGCCCTCAGCTTCCTCTATTTTTGCTGGTTAATGCTTCCTCTTCTGGAAAATACTGTTGATTTCTGTTTCATGTTAATTTTACCAGAATAGCTTTGGATTGTCTCAGTAATATACATAAAAATCTGAGTGTCTAATGGGCATCAAAGCATCACTAGGTATGAATATAAATTGTCAAGGTCTCTCCTGTGGGTAACATTTTAATCAGTAAGTAAATGAGCCATATAGAATAGAAAGGTATTAACCTCAGTCTATAGCTTGCACTCAATTATTGGATCAGGGAAGAAATGGCAGTGGGGCTATTATCTCTGACACCGGTGCCTTTGGGTACATCCTTATAGATGCACATGTAATGGTGAGCGTGGAGTCAGGTGAGGATGCAGTATCACCTCTGGAGTTTGGCCTACTGAAACTCACAAAAAGAATTAATAGCAGATAAATGAATCCTCAACCTGCTTGGTTATCTGATCATTCAAAGTTGATGCTCCATGTCCATAAGTTCCTCATGTCCCTTTGTTAATCTAGTGCCCAAATTTACATCAACATTATCCACAGAGAGCATTGGAGATTTCACAGGCAATTGGAAATTCCAGTGGTTTTCAGTCATGGAAATAAAGAAATCATTCCTCAGTTCAGCTTTAAGTGACCTCTCTACTAATCCTGCAATTGAAAAAAGAACCAGAAAAATCTACAAATACTCTGGAGTTAAGGCAGAGTATCAGTTTAAAGACTCTTCTAGCATCTGCTTTTTTTAATACACTTTAATTTGTGTTGCATTTATTGTCATGTGTACTGAGATACAGTTAAAAATTTTGTTTTACGTGCTATTTAGGCATGTCAACTCCTATTTAAGTACAACAGGTGTTGAAAAATATATAAATCAAAAATGCAGTATAGATTTCCAGAGAAAAGGTTCTGTTACTAAGTACAACGGCAGCATCAGTTTACGAATGAGTGGTCCATTCAATAGCCCGACAACAGTGGATAAGAGCTTGTCTTTGAATCTGGTGGTGTGCATTTTCAAACGAAAGTATCTTCTGTCCAATGAAAGTCAGTGAAGAGAATGTGACTGTGATGGGATGGGTTTTATAATATGTTGGCTGTTTTCCTGAGGCAACAGGAAGAGTGGACAGAATTGATGGAGGTTAGATTTTTTTTTTGTGTGATGCATTGACCTGCATGACAAAGGTTCTTCAACATGAAATGTTAACTCTTTTCTTTCCTGAGAGCCAGATTGCAGGCATTTAAGTATGGAGATCCAGATCAGTAGAGCAGGAGCAAGAATGACCTGCAGAAGGCTATCTCCCAGGCGAAGTGGAGATTCTGGATAAAAATGGAAACAACAAGGGGCACTTGGCAGCTGTGGCAGGGCCTAAATGCCATAACCCATTACAAAATAAAAGTAGCTGACAGCAAAGCTTCTCTCCCAGAGGAACTCAACGTCTTCTCCACCCGACATGATGCCAGTAACAGTGAGGAACCACCTCTCTGCACCCCTATGTTCCATGATGATCCCATCCTGTCCGTTTCTGAGGATGATGTGCACGCTGCCTTCAGGAGAGTGAATCTGAGGAAAGCATCTGGCCCGGATGGAGTACCTGGCCAAGTATTAAAGATCTGTGCTGATCAATTTACCAAGGTATTCAGAGATATCTTCACTCCAGCAAGGCGAAGTACCCAGAGGCATCAGTCATATTGGTGCCAAATAAGAGTGTAGCAAACTGCCTTAATAACTATCGACCAGTAGTACTTACATCAACAGTGATGAAGTATTTTGAAAGGCTGGTGATGAAGTGCATCAGCTCCTGTTTGAGTGGTGACATGGATCCATTCCAGTTCACCTATTGTAGAAATAGGTCTACAGGGAATGCCATCTCACTGGCTCTACACAAAGCCCTGGACGGCAAAGATGCATACATCAGGATGCTCTTTATTGACTACAGTTCGACATTTAAAAGTGATCAGCAAACTCCGAGACCTGGGTGTTAATACCCCATTGTGTAATTGGATCATGGATTTTATCACATCCAGACCACAATCAATAAAGATTGATAAGAACTTCTCCTCCACAATTTCCATCAGTACGAGAGAACCACAGGACTGTGTTCTTAGCCCCCTGCTCTACTCACCTTACACCTACAACTGTTTAGCTCAGTACGACAATAACACCATCTACAAATTTACTGACAATATCACAGTAATAGGTTGGATAATGGAAGGTGATGAGTCAGCATGCAGGAGGAAGATTGAAAACTTGGCAGAATGGCGCACCATCAACAACCTTGCACTCACTGTCACCAAAACTAAGGAGCTGATTGTTGACTTCAGGAAAAGAAAGCCAGAGGTATAAAATCCAGTGATCATTGGGGGATCAGAGGTGGAGAGGGTGAACAAATTTAAGTTCTTGGGAGTCATTATCTTGGAGGATCTTTCCTGGACCTAACACACAAAAGCATCATGAAGAAAGCATGTCAGCACCACTACTTTCTCAGGAGTTTGTAGAAGTTTGGTATGACATCAGAAACCCTGGTAAATTTCTACAGAGATGGAAATTGTGCTGACCGGCTGTATCACGGTCTGGTATGGGGACACCAACACCCCTGAGCCCTCCAAAAGGTAGTGGCACAGACCAGGACATTATAGGCAAAACCCTCCCCACTATTGAGTACACCTACAGGGAACGCTACCATCAGAGGGCAGCAGCAATCATCAAAGACTCACACCACCCAGCACACGTTCTGTTCTCGCTGCTGCCATCAGGAAAGAGGTACAGGTACCACAAGACTCGCACCACCAGGTTCAGAAGCAGCTGCTACCCCTCCACCATCAGAATCCTCAATGGCAAACTCAATCAGACTCTTACTTGTGCACTTTATTAATTTCCTTTGTTTTCTCTGTATTGAACAGTTAGTTTACATTCATCGTCTGTTTAGAGTTTTTTTATTTGTTTACGCCGTGTTCAGTTTATATTTTGTACTAAAAATTAGTGGTAATTCTGCTGTGCCCTCAGGAAAAAAGGATCTCAGGTTGTATATGATATTATGTATGTTCTTGATAATAAATATGAAATCTGAACTCTGAAATCAACAAAAGCTGCCTAATTTGCTGCGAATTTCCAGCAAAATCTGTTTTTATTTAATATTTTCAGCATCTGCATTTTTTTTAAAGTTTCTATCCTGTGAATTTTCTCCCAAGTTCTTGTGATAGTACAGATTCTATCACCAATGTGTATATGTACATATGTACAGATGGTAGTGTAGGATGGTAGTCATGGTGGGGAGCTGGCTGATGGAGGACCTCAGTTTTCTTCAGGCTGACTTCCAGGTCAAACATTTTGGCAGTTTCCACAAAACAGGATGTCATGCGCTGGAGAGCTGGCTCTGAATGGGCAACTAAAGCAGCATCGTCTGCAAAGAGTAGTTCACGGACAAGTTGCTCTTGTGCCTTGGTGTGAGCTTGCAGGCGCCTCAGATTGAAGAGACAGCCAACCGTGCGGTACCGGATGTTGAAGTCTTTATTGGCTTGTTTTAGCATCATGCTGAAGAAGATAGTAAAGAGGGTTGGTGCAAGGACGCAGCCTTGCTTCACGCCGTTGTCAATGGAGAAGGGTTCGGAGAGCTCATTGCTGTATCTGACCCGACCTTGTTGGTTATCGTGCAGTTGGATAACCATACTTAGGAACTTGGGGGGGCATCTGAAGCGCTCTAGTATTTGCCAAAGCACTTTCCTGCTCACGATGTCAAAGGCTTTGGTGAGGTCAACAAAGGTGAAGTAGAGTCCTTTGTTTTGTTCTCTGCACTTTTCTTGGAGCTGTCTGAGAACAAAGACCATGTCAGTAGTTCCTCTGTTTGCGCGAAAGCCACACTGTGATTCTGGGAGGACATTTTCGGCGACACTAGGTAGTAGTCTATTAAGGAGAATCCTAGCGAAGATTTTGCTTGCAATGGAGAGCAGCGTGATTCCCCTGTAGTTTGAGCAGTCTGATTTCTCGCCTTTGTTTTTGTACAGGGTGATGATGATGGCATCACGAAGGTCCTGAGACAGCTTTCCTTGGTCCCAGAAGAGCATGAAAAACTCATGCAGTTTGGCATGCAGAGTTTTGCCACCAGCCTTCCAGACCTCTGAGAGGATTCCATCCATACCTGCTCCTTTGCCACTTTTCAGTTGTTCAATTGCCTTATATGTCTCTTCCTGGGTAAGGACCTCATCCAGCTCTAGACACAAGGGCTGTTGAGGGAGCTGGAGCAGGGCGGATTCTTGGACTGAGCGGTTGGCACTGAAGAGAGATTGGAAGTGTTCTGACTATCGATTGTGGATGGAGATCTTGTCGCTGATGGGGACTTCGCCGTCTGAGCTCCGCAGAGGGCTTTGGACTTGGGGTGAGGGGCCATACACAGCCTTTAGTGTCTCATAAAAACCCCTGAAGTCGCTAATGTCGGCGCTAAGTTGGGTTCGTTTGGCGAGGTTAGTCCACCACTCAATGTGGGTCTCCCGGAGTTTGCGCTGAAGATGGCTACATGCGAGACTGAAGGCTCATTTTTCCTCTGGCCAGGAAGGCTTTGCAAGGTGAGCCTGGTGGGCAGCTCGCTTCTTTCCCAGCAGCTCCTGGATTTCCTGGTTGTTTTCGTCGAACCAGTCCTTGTTTTTCCTGGAGGAGAAGCCCAGTACCTCTTCAGTGGATTGCAGTATGGCCGTTTTCAGCTGATCCCAGAGGGTTTCAGGAGACGTGTCCGTGAGGCAGTTTGCATCCTCGAGCTTTGCTTGGAGGTTTCCTCTCACTTCGTCTGACTGCAAGTTTCCAACATTGAACCTCTTTCTGGGGGCTCCACTGTTCTTGAACTTTGGCTTGAAGTGAAGGTTGAGCTTGCAGCGAACAAGCCGGTGGTCAGTGTGGCATGCCGCGCTGGGCATAACCCTGGTGTGGAGCACATATCGTTTGTCTCTTCCTTGCACCAGAACGTAGTCCAGGAGGTGCCAGTGTTTGGATCGGGGATGCATCCAGGTAGTCTTCAGGCTGTCTCTCTGCTAGAAAAGAGTGTTAGTAATGACAAGCCGCTGTTCTGCGCAGAGTTCCAACAGGAGGCGCTCGTTGTCATTGCACTTTCCGACACCATGCTTGCCAAGGATTCCTGGCCAAGTTTCTGAGTCTTTGCCGACGCGAGTGTTGAAGTCGCCAAGGATGACAACCTTGTTGGCTGTAGGGGTGCGTTGGATGAGGTTGCGCAGATCAGTGTAGAACTTGTCCTTTTCTGCTTGTTCCGCCTGAAGGGTTGGTGCATAGACACTGATGTGGGTGATGCGTCGCTTGTTTTGAAGGGGGAGTCGCATGGACATGATCCGGTCAGAGTGGCCTGTCGGGAGGTTTTTGAGTTTGGAGGCAATGGAGTTCTTGACCATGAAGCCAACACCAGATAGGTGTCGTTCAGCCTGAGGCTTGCCAGACCAGTAGAGTGTGTAGCCCGCGCCGTGTTCTTGGAATCTGTCTACTTCTGCAAGGCGGACTTTACTGAGAGCGGCTATGTCGATGTCGAGTCTGAGGAGTTCATGTGCAATGAGGGCAGACCGACATTCAGGTTGGTGGCTGTCAGCCTTGTCTAACATGGTTCTGATGTTTCAGGATGCTAGCTTGAGTTTGTGTGCATCTTTGAGGGGGAGACGTGGACATGTCCTCGGGCCTGCGCAAAGGAGCTTTTAGGTGGAGTGCAGTATGCGCAGTACTGACCCCACCCTTTACACCCATGGTTCGTGAGCCGTGGCCAAGCAAGCTGGGACGTGGCAGCGAGGTCCTTGGGTCGTAGGTTTTATATCGGAGTGTCCTTCTCCTATGCAGGTTGCTTAACAAGGCTGAAGAGGCCTGCCTGTCCTTTTAGGTCAAACCATATCTGGAGATCTACGACCGCTGTCCACAGTTAAAGTGGTGTGCCCTGGAATCGGCCTGTGTGTTTTTACTCCTGCCGCGGCCGAGTGCTGGCGGTGTGGGCGAGCTTTCTTCTGCTCCTCCTGTTGGGCCCTGCAGGGAGCGCCCAGAACTTCCACAGCCTCTTACACTTTCTCCTGATGACTCCTCACGACCCCTTCTATTGACTGCGCCCGCGGTTCTGCCGATGGCGGAACGCCGGCTTCCACCGGGCCTCCCTTTTGTGCTGCCCCCCCCCCCCCCGTCGGCCTCACTGATCACCCGGCGCTCTCCGTTCATCAACCCCTGGCAAAGTCGATCCAGCCCGAGTCGCCCTCCCTTCCCTCGGCGAAGTGGGCCGACGTGTCCGCTGGAAGTGGCTGCCGCCACTCTGGGCCCCAGCCCGGGGCCGCTGCCCGTGGGATCCCCCACGCGCTGCAGCTCGGTGGACAGCAAAGAGGAAGCGGCGGAGTTGCAGGGCATCCAGCAGGAAGACTTATCACAGCCTTGGAATACCTGGACAGCAAAGATGCATACATCAGGATGCTCTTTATTGACTACAATTTGGCATTCAACACCACCATCCATCCAAATTTATCAGCAAACTCCAACACCTCAGCCTCAATACCCTACTGTGTAATTGGATTCAGGATTTGCTCACCTGCAAACCACCAACAGTGAAGATTGGTAAGTTTGGAAGATTGGTAAGATTGGTAAGAACATCTCCTCCCCAATCTCCATCCGTACCTGAGCACCACAGGGCTGCCTTCTTAGCCCCCTGCTCTACTTGTTATTTGCCCATGACTTGCCCATGACTGTGTAGTGGACACAGCCAAGGACATCATAGGCAAACACTCCCCAACATCGTGAACATCGCAGGGAACATTGCCATTGGAGAGCAAGAGGAATTGTCAATGATCCACATCACCCAGCACACGCTCTGTCCTCGCCGCTACGATCAGGAAAGACCCTCACCACCAGGTTAAGGAGCAGCTGCTCCCCCTCCACTAGTGGACTTCTCGACATCAAACTCAATCAGGGACCTTTAGGACTCTTACTCTTGCACTTCATTTATTTATTTTTCTCTTTGTATTTCACAGTGTTTACATTTCTTTATTGGTTCACGTGTGTATGCATCTCCTTGAGCATAGATTTCCTTTTGCATTACTAATAAGTGATGATTCTGCCTCACCCACAGGAAGTGGGATGTATGTGATGTCATGCATGTACTCCGACAATAAATCTGAACTTTGACCTTTGGAAAGTGCAGAGCATCCAGCACCATTTCTTCATTGGCCCAAACAGCCAAGGCTGTCCCAATGGGAGCCAAGAAAGAATATAGTCAATGGTAAGTGGCCTGACATAGCCCACTTGAATGATTCCCCAACTATGAATGTTCCTTCGGCACAAGTATCCTAGATTCCATCCTACAGCGAAGTATTGTCGGCGATACTAGGTATTAGGTGTTGGATGGTGAGCTCTCCACTGGCCACCGAGACAGAGGTGCTCCAAAGAAGAGGTACAAGGACTGCTTAAAGAAATGTCTTGGTGTCTGCCACGTTGACCACTGCCAGTGGGCTGATATCGCCTCCATCCTTGCATCTTGGCGCCTCACAGTTCAGCGGGCAGCAACCTCCTTTGAAGAAGACCGCAGAGCCCACCTCACTGACAAAAGACAAAGGAGGAAAAACCCAACACCCAACCCCAACCCACCAATTTTCCCTTGCAACCGCTGCAACCGTGCCTGTCTGTCCCGCATCGGACTTGTCAGTCACCAACGAGCCTGCAGCAGACGTGGACATACCCCTCCATAAATCTTCGTCCGCGAAGCCAAGCCAAAGAAGAAGAAAGAAAGAAGAAGTGTAGGATGACTGTGATTGGCTGAGAGTGTAGCCACACCTACTGGCAGGTCTTAAAGGATTGCTCCAAGCTAGACCAGGTCATTCTGGACTGGTCGACCCAGTCTTTTAGTTAATAAAAGCCTTGGTTTGGATCAACAAGTCTTTGGTTCTTTCGACGTGCATTACAGTTCTACACTCTGTAGCTCAAAGAATAGCTCTCAATATCCACTCAGCAAATTTGTCTGCAGATCTTGATCATCTCTCATTGTGCTAAACACTATATTTATAGACCGCTCAGTAAAATCCAGCAAGAAGTTGCAGCTGCAGGCTGTATTAAAACTACAATCTTGTAAATATACTTTCAGCATTTTCCTACTATTGTCGTTAGCCTAACCTGCCTGCAGTTGCCTGTTTTCTTGCTCTCTCCCTTTTATAAACGATGAGGTTACCTTTGCTGAATGCCAATCTGTAGAACTATTCCAAAGTTCACAGAATTAGTTGTCAGATTTTCAGCATTTAAAAAGTTATGACTTTCTTAACAAAGTGAGTAAACTCACCTGTTCCCTTATTTGGTTCCAATTACCTTGTTGTGTCCACTCACTTCTCCTGTCTTCTTCTCTTGCTAACTCCTCAATGGTGCGTAAAAAAACTGGATGCATCAGATTCTACCTTGTTTTAATTCTTGTATTTAGATTGTAATTAGATGACAGCTCAGCAAAAACAGCCTGATAAACTAAAAATAATTAATTATTCTAACACTCTGCTTTCTGCTGTTTAAATTATCCCCGTTCATATGAATATATTTCCTTCAACCTGCAAATGGTACAACATTTGGTGTCATACTTTTGAAAATTCTTCTTCTGTGACCTCAAAATGATTTTTTTTAATGTGCATTTAAATTGTGCCTTTCACAATTCTTTCAGGATATTGCAAACCTTCTTTGAGTTTTTGTTTTTGTACACTTAATAAAGGAGGATTGAAAAATATTCAACATTAATCAACATTAATGATAAGTGCATTAGCATTCAGTGTTTTGCTATTATTTCTCATTATTATCATGAGAAAAGTATTTAAGTTTATAGATGGAATTACAACCATCATTTCAAAATACAAGGTGAAATATGTTTATTGCTGACACCCAATTCTATCCAACCACAGTCTTCTTTGAAATGTCGCAACTACCTATCCTTTTATCCCACCTTCTGATCACTTTAAAACTACTTGTCAATAAATACTGGGAAGACCAAAGCTACAGCTAGTGGTCACCACCGCAGTTTCTTTATGGTGACCAACCTGATCCTTCTCACTAAAATGTTTCTGAAAATACATCTCAGTGCTATATTTTACCCCACAAGGAGCTTCTGATTATGCATCTGCTCCATGATCATTATGTTTACTTTCACCACAATATCATTACCCAACTTTGGTTCAGCGTCAGGTATTTTTTTTAAACGCATTCATGCTTCTGCTACGTCAAGATGATTATTCCAGTATATTCTTGGCCAGGTTCTAACAACCATTCCCCATCCCTCCAGGAAAACTAATGTACATCCAAAGTGTTTCCAAACTTCCGCCAAGTCCCTTTTACCCAGTTACCGATGCTTCTTGATTCATTGCGAATATTTATCTATCCTTTATTATCTTTTTTCTTGCTCTCACAACGTACTGTGTTAATTTAACTGCAGCAAGTGGCAAGCAACAAATTCATTGCATCTGGACATTGTGCTCATTCACAAGATGACATTAAACTTTCATCTCTTCATCTCACTCAAGTTCCTAAATTGGCAATGCCATGATTTTAAAACTCTCACTCATGTCATCATGTCTCACCTCTCCATTGTAGCCTCCTCCATACTTCGACCCTTCTGCAGGACTCTTGCTTGTCCATTATTTCTCCCATTGCTGATTGCCATGCATTGTTTTAAAGTCTGAACATGTGATGTGCTATTGAGCAGAAAGCAGACATAAAACATAAAGTCCGTTCAACAGGCTTTATTCTACATAAACTTCCACAGAGCTGGCTGTGAGAGTGCTGTGCAAAGCTGTGCAAAGCTCTGAGACAGACCTCGAGGGGCCGAATCTAGCTTATGTCCCGGAGGGTGATTGACAGCTGGCCAGGTGTTGCCTTGTCCTCCAGTGCTCTTCTGCAGGTACACGGGCTGCTCCCTGCAGTAGGCTAGTGGTGTATCGCCACAGAATATCCCTCCACCTTTATTCTCACTTTATAAACATCATGAAACTGAATTGTTGATGTCGTTTGGTCATCAATTGGAGTCAGTGAATCAATGTCAACTTTTGTTTGATAAGTTCTCTGTGAAGCTCCTTAGGATGTTGTACACTTTTGAATAACTAAAATGTATTTTTTTACACTTCCCTTTTGAAAATCAACCTTGCAGATTTTATTTATTTCCTCTATTGGTATTGCAAGAAATCACCTTATTTTCTTTGGATAAACCTCCATAATTTTGCCACAGGGAATTGGTGGAAATCCCAGATACTTTTAATGTTGCAGATATACAGCTCAGAACGCATGAGCCATATTTACATTTATTACATAATTATTATTGAGAAAATATTGAAGATCTGGGACTTAACACATGTGTTGCAAGATCTATCATTATTCTGAGACACGCACTGAAAATGCTGGAGGAACACAGGAATTCAGGCAGCGCCTGTGAAAGGAGAACCAATTCACTTTTTGGGGCCTCTGACCTTTTCCCAGAACGAGGAAGATGAGGGATTAAAGATGGCAGTTGGTGTGAGAGAAAGTTCTTCCTTCCTTCTCCCCTCCTCCTCCTCCTTCTGAAAACTAGCTTGCTTCTCTCTCACAGCAAACAAAGAACTGCTGGAGTGAATCAGCAGGTCAGGCAGCGTCCATGGAGGCAAAGGGATGTCACAGTTTTTGGGTCAGGATCTTTTGTCAAGTCTCAAATAAGCAAAGGGCAGCTCTCAGCAGATCAGGGATGCTGCCTGGCCTGCTGAGACCCTCTAGCTACTCTTTGCTTGCTCAAGATCCCAGTATCTGCAATTTGTGCATTCTCTTAGAGTTTGCATTTCTCTTTTCTCTCTTTCCCAGTTCTGATAAGAAAAGGCAAATGTAAACATGTAATAGTACATTTAGAATATAACATGCATGAAGTTCTTTAACTTTTTGTCTACCATAAGGCAGACAGAGAGTTGCCACTTTGTCCAGTGCCCCTCACAGAAACCTACAGAATCTGGTGGTGTTCCTGGGCAGTCTCCCCTCCAAGTACTGATCAGTCCTGAGCCTGCTTAGCTTCCAAGATCAGATGATCTCAGTCTATTAGATGCTGTGATGTCACAGTCCCGAAATATTCACTGTTGCTCTTTCCACAAAATCTGCTTGACCTGCTGACCTTTACGACAATTTTCTCCTTTTGTCTTAGATTTCAAGCATATGCGATTTTAATTTTTTTTCTGAGCTTATCCTGGATCTGATGTGTGACCTGCAGAGAGCCTTAGTATCCAAACACATGTAGGAATTCCACATCTATAATGTTTAGTTGAATAAATATTCTACACATAATCCCCAGGCCACCGTTCAATTGGCTGGGTGTAATAGGAAGTAACTTCCCCCTGAGAAAATTTTGGCCTGCTGCTCAGGATCTATTAAAAAAGATAATTGATCTGGTGTGTAATGAAGAGTTATCATTGCATAACAGAATACAAACCAATTGTCAGCTAATACTGGTTTAACTGCACCAATTTGTGATGGCATATAGTGAGTGGCGCAGCAGGTAGTAAATTTTTAAAAACATTTTAAAATTTAATTTTAGAGATCCAGCCCACACCACCCAAATACACCAATTAGCCTACAAACCCCATAGGTTTTTCAGAGGGTGGTATGAAAGTGGAGCTCTCAAAGGAAACGAGAAGAGTATACAAACTCCTTACAGACTGCAGAGGATTCCAACCTGGGTCACTGGTGCTGTAATAGCTTTCCTCTAATTGCAGCATGAACCATACCGCGCCCATGACAACTTTTCCCAGGTGAGGATAATTGACGTTGAATAGATTTCATCAAACTCTAATTTCTGTGAATTAATGAAAGATGTCACAGAGTCTGGGAGGAATTAAATTAGTACGTTTGTTCTCTTACGGAGTATGAATTTCATTCCTGTGTTTTCCTGACGTTTATGAGCCTCATTTAGAATCAACCTGATAGGTTCCAGGAAATATTATTTTGTAACCTCCCATTTACAAAAAAAAGGAACTCCTTGAGAGATGGACTGTTATGTTGTTGTCCAGGAAACATGCATCAAACTAATTGTTGGTTAAAGTCTACAGAAAAACAGATTTGATATCCACACGAAACCATTGTTCATTTATTTTTAAACAATTATTGTTCTTGAGTCAGGAAGTTCAAACAATATTGTTCTCTGTCAGTGCTTCTGGTGTTGGTATCCTAGTTGACAGGATTATTTTAATATGAAGACAGCACATCCATTGATGTTCCATTAAAAAAAATTGAACAGGATTTCACTTGCAGCTGCCATGCAACTGAAAATGAATGCTAGGTCATAGCCTAAAAAAGACAACCAGCAAATATTTTGTGATGCTACATCATATAAACTTAGCTGTGATCCATGAAATATATTGTCACGACTGAAGTGAGCTGTGTTAGAAATGCAAACAAATGTCAAAAGGTTTCCATGAAAAGAAGATATAGCACATCTGTTAGAAATGGGCAAGGCAATAGAATGATACATAAAATGACAATGTAATATGTCTAAAGGGTTTATAAGAAAGCAAGGTCAAATGCAAATTTTATTAAGGCTTTGCAACATGATTGTATTCATAACTGGCAGATGGCATGCTTTTATCTTAGAAGTTAGATGATTATCCATTTTGTCTGCCTGGAGAACATACACAGATGTCAACCGTTCGCAATTGAAACCATTGATTTTATCAAATTTTATTTAAAAATTACATTTTGTTTCCCCTCAGCAAAGCATAAGCTTAGAGATTTATCACATCTGTGGTGAGCAGAAACTTCATAAATTTATCTTTTAAAGGATGTGAAATAATGTTAACATTCCGAGGTTTCTCTTGCAATTAGAAGGCATGTTTCTTGTTACGTCCCTGCACAATCTTCCACTCAACCCCAGTGCTGGTGATGAAATCTTCTCAGCGTCATAAATATAGAACATACAGACTTGAATAAAACCTGACCTAGAAAACATACTGTGCTGTTTATTCCTGGAATATAATCTTTTCCTATAATAAAAAAAAGCTGTTCTTTGTCGCATTTGGTGAATCGCAGTTATATCGCTAACTATATTCAGGAAAATAGCAATGTTTTTGTGGATTTTTTTTTTTAAATCAAAATTTGATGATCATATAAATGAAACTGAATTTGGCCACACTTTAGTTGCAAAGAATGAAAACAAAATTCAGAAGACAAGATGTCATTTGACACCAATTCAGATGCATTTTGTTTCCATTGATTGTGTTCTAATGTTTCAGAGTGATTCCAACTGAATTTAATCTTCCTGGAATTGGATATCCCACATCTTTCTCAGAGGGAAGGGTAAAAGTTACATCTATAAGAAAGCTATTATTTAAAGCAAAATTAGGTTAGGATTATCTGACAAGGTAGAGCAACAAGAATACATTTCACTGAGGAAAATGCAGAAAACAAAATTGCATTTAGGCAATTCTTAAATTTGTCATTTCCTCCACAGAATTTTGCAGGTTTTCCATTAAATTCAGAATTAGATCAACTTCCACATAATTTATGAATTCTTTAAAGGTAGCTGGAATTAAAATTCACTGTAAAATCATGATTTATAACATGTTTTTTTATCTGGAATGATTCAGTCTTGAACATGTATCTAACAATAAAAAAAATTCTCAGAAGAATAAAGAGGTTATTGAGCTTGAACATTTATTGTAGCTCCAAATTGTTGCTGGATCATAGTGACTTTATGTGTGCAGTGAGTTCCTGGGGACGCACACAGATTCAGACATCCAGAATGGCTGCAAGACCATCAACCCGGTGAACATGCCCATTGGCCAGCTCAAAACTTGTGGGTCTTTCAGCACACAGAGATGTCGGTGAGAAAATGCTGCCTAATGGATTCCAGGCTTCAGGAGTACATGTTAAGGGACACATTGAGGCTTGGTGCAGCCAATGGAAGAGCGCTGTTGGGAAGGACCACAGACTTGGGTCCTTCTGTATCCATACATTGAAGGGCTAACGTCAAGGGAAAATCCCTCTAACAACATAAGGGGGATGGCAAGAAGGTGTCAGAGTGGTGGCAAAGGGGTAAATAGAGAGAGTATTTAACAATATATAATGATGGGAATGTATGGACATGACAGTAAGGATATGGTTTTCTTTTTTGTAAATAATTTATTGTGAATAAAGTTGATTTTTTGGAAAAATAAACTAATGACTTCATTGTATCTCTGTACATGTGACAATAAGATTTAACTTGCTGGGCAGCACCAGTATTTCAATGCACAAACTACCATCATTTCTCAGCTTGAGTACCATCAGACAGGATTTGACAAGTGCACATCTGGCAATTGCAGGCAGTCATCACTGACAATCAACTTATTGCTCTCGTATGCTGGATTTTTCATGCCATAATGCCAGGAAATCTATTCATTAAAATAGTGCTAGAACTGGCATAGGAACAGGCAGCTCACACTTAATTGGACAAAAATGGTTATAAGGTACCTAAAGTTAATGAAGTAAATTTTTAGTAATTGCTTTTATATTTTTTTTAAATTGCTTCAATATCAAAACATCTATTTGGTATTGAACGTTTATGAATGCAATTTGACACTTTACACTGGACAATAAAGATTTTTCTTCCTGTACCGTTGTTTAGATATAACCTATTTTTGAGATTTCCTGTCATATGTAAAGTCTACTTCAAGCATACAAAACCATGAAGTTCAGCATGTCTGACTATTCATTTTCTGTATTCGCACTTGGACTTCTTCCCTGCTGATCTTGGTGCAGTCAGTGACGAACGTGGTGAAAGATTTCACCAGAACATTGCATCCATGAAAAATCAGTATCAGGGATACTGGAATCCATCAATGCTGGATGACTTTTGTTGGACACCGACATGAGAGGCATCAGATGC
Organism: Narcine bancroftii; assembly: GCF_036971445.1. Classification (NCBI taxonomy): domain Eukaryota; kingdom Metazoa; phylum Chordata; class Chondrichthyes; order Torpediniformes; family Narcinidae; genus Narcine; species Narcine bancroftii. The sequence continues at coordinate 31,244,750 of NC_091474.1, forward strand.
TAAGAACAAATGAAAAATCAACAGCAAAACATTTTTAGGTCCTTTGAGCAAACACAATGTGTCACCATCATTATGCGATTAAACATACTAAATTCAATAAATTTCATTTAATGTTTTCCAACTTCCTACGTAATACAGCAATTCTGAAATTATTTTTGTGTTTAGCTTGAAGTTGTCTATCATAATCCCTCAGTTTTTTTCAGGAAGAAAACCTTTTGAAAAAATTGTCCAGCGATTGGGGAAATTTGATAAACAGTCGAAGTACTTTTCACCTGTTAACAGCCCACTAAGCATGTGCTGACCATCAAAAAAAAACCATTTACACTCATCCTAATTTAATCTCCCCATATTCCAATTGATATCCTGTCCCTCCATCTCCCACACCCAGATTCCACCACTCACTTGGAGGTGATTTGCAATGCCCAATTAGTTTTATAATCCAGAAGCCTTTAGGAAAGCCATGTGATCACAGGAAATATGTGTAAACTCCATCTGGACAGCCCTGGAGATCTGGACAGAACTGGGCCTGCTGGAGTTCCACCGGCTACCCAAACGCTCCTTATTCAAGCCCCCTGCATGAAGACAGATCACTATCTCCTTGCAGGGTCTAGCCATTTTAAATTTGGGTTATTGTGAGCAGCAAGTCAATACATGGGGAACAAAATAAAAGGGTGAACTTACCCTATAGGTCTCTTTAAACACAGTTTCCTGCGAGAAGTTTTGGCTCATTAAAATTCCTGACATCCAACTTACGGTTTAAAATCAAAATATTTGCTTGCCAGCATCTTTAAATAATGTGGCCTTGAAATAGAAACTTCTATAAAAGGACCATCCTGCTAAAACATTTCAGAAATAGCCTTGCTGAATAGAATATCACAGTCATATCCAAACCTTTGATACTGGCAAGTGGATATATTAGCCATTGATTGCACTGAAAGCAGACTAAACTTAAGATGGAATGCGGAGCTGATAAATAAACATTCAGTCCTTTTTCAAGGCTATGGCATAAATCACTGTTGCATAATCATAAAGAAGGAGAAGATGTAATTGTTACATTTAAATTATGTCACCTTGATATTATAGCAAAACCAGTACAGCATGAATTAATTCAACTCAAATTTGAAATTACATTGATGCAGCAATGTTATAAATTTTGAAAGGCATTTAGCTTGATTTAGTGAGTAGGCACTTCTGAAAATTTCGTCTGATCACCTTTGTCTTTTCACTGGCTACATTCAGGACTACTAAATGTTTTACTAGAACCATAGCACATAGACCCTTCTGGTCTCTGCCAAACTATCATTTTGCCTGGTCCCACTGACCTGCATCCATTTCATAGCCCTCCATACCTCTCCCATCCGTGTACCTGTCCAAATTTCTCTTAACTGTTAAAACTAAGCTTTCTTCAGCTGTCAGCTTGTTCCACACTCTCACTATTATATGTGTGAAGAAGGTCCCCCTAATGTTCCACCTAAACTTTTCCCCTTTCACTCTTACCCCATCTCCTCTGGTTTGTATCGTACCTAACCTCAGTGGAGAAAGCCAACTTGCATTTACTCAATCGTGAGAATATAAACTGTTAGCAAAATGTTACAGTTCACAAAAAAGACAATGTTTTATATCAAGGAAGTGGTCTCATCTGAATATTCAACTTGCAAGAGCTTTGCCAATTAAAAATAGCTCATTGTCTCTACTTAGCACATTTAATATGCCCCAAAGAACTTCAAAGTCAGCAAACAAGTAGGTGAAACAGAATGGACAGGAAATGGCTGAAATCACAGGTTGGTGCTGAAGAGATTTGAAGCAGAGAAGTATGTTGGAAAGTGGGTAGGTTATATGAGCAAAGTTCTAACTCTTAAAGCAAGACATCAGAGTTGGAACTGGAAAGTGCCAATGTGCTTTTTGGTGATTTGAAGCTGGAGGGATTTGTACCAGGTAATGGGTGTGGTTCGAGACACTAAAAATCCCAAAAAACTGCAAATGCTAGACAACTGCACCAAAACCAGACAACGCTGGAGATACTTAATAGGGTCCAGATACGGAATCAACATTTCAGGTCAATGATCCTGCTCGGAACCAGTTCTGAATCAAGGCCATCAACCCGAAAAATTAACTTCTTGCTTCTCTGCAACAGTGAACAAAATGCTGAAGGATCTCAGTAGGTCAGGCAGCATCCATGGAAAGCAATGGGCATTTTGGACTGAAACCCTTCAACAGGAATAGCAAGCCAGGTGGCAAGTGAGCTATCAGCTGGGATGTTACAGCTGGTGTCTGCTCCATCTTCCACCTCTTGGAAGAATGGATGGTCTATTCAGAATAAAAAAACATGTTTGATCCTGATGTCAGGCTATTTCTGATTTCACTTTCTCCTTGTGACTACATGGATTGTGTGCCCCTTCCCAAAGGCTCGCAAATAGATAGGTTACATGGAAGCTGTAAATTATTCCTCACGAGGGGGGCTTAGGAGAATCAGGGTGGAGCTAATGAGCATACAAAAGAAAATCCATTATCAGGATATAACTGGGACATGACATTGATGGGTGTCAGGATAGACTCAGTTGGCCAAATGGCCTCCTTATGTGTCCTTAGGAAATATAAGTGTTGAGAAATAACATATCATTTTTCCACAGAATATATCTTTGGTTCAGAATATGGAATCTTTAAATATTTTGGGCTGGGTCAACAGAGCTAGAATAAGGATCGAGATATTCCAGAACCTTAGAGGAATGGTCAGCTGGGCACTGATGATAACTGGCCAGAGTAGAGCACCCAGAATAGGAATCTTAAAGTCTTGGGAGATAACGAGTTTGAAATGCAGCAGAGGATAGTTAACAGCTGATAATATCTGTGGGCTCATGACCGGAGACCAGAGATTGATTGGCCAAGAGCTGCGTCAGGCAAAGGAGGATGATGTGACAAAATAATGAGAAGCTGGAGGGGCTCAGTGAGTCACGTAGCATCCATGGAGGGAAGTGGTCAGTCATTGTTTCGGATCGGGTCCCTTTATTCAATACTGATCTCCCCCTTGTGTCAGCTCTCAGGCACCCCCTCATGTCCATCCCTAGACAACACCTCACTATCAGGAGCATGTCACCTCCCAGACCATCACAGACGCCATCACTTCATGTGATCTCCTTATCATCACTGATATCCTCCAAACCTATCCACCTCCAGCACAAAGTTCACAACCATAACTGTCCTGGGAGCCCAATTGTTTCTGCCAGCTCCCACAAAGTTAAACTCACCTGCTTGTACTTTGACACCACCTTGTTCCTAACCCCCATCCCCCCCCCCCCCCCACCAACTTCAACTCCCATCTAGTCCCTTCCCACCTGCATCCAGGATGCCACTCACATTCTCCACCTCTTTGAACATATTATTCAATCTTTGAAGCGTACAGAGTCGTTGGGGATTGCAGCATGAAAACAGGCCCTTTGGCCTGACCTCTCCATGCTGACCAAGCTGTCTACCCAAGCTAGTCCCCTTTGCCTGCATTTGACCAATATCCCTCTGAACCTTTTCTATCCATGAACCTGTCTAAAGGATGTGGAAGTATCACCACAGAACATACTGAAACCCGATCCAATGTTCTCCTTCTCATCTAAAGGTGTGTAGAAAATGCTTCCCCGCATGAAATAAGCAGAGAGCAGGGACTGAGGCCAGGATCTCTCAGGGTTTTATCATTCTGCCTCTCATTTGCACTTCAATTAGACTGTTGGCAATATGGCCACTTTTCACCAGAAATCCACAAGTTATTTGTTTATTTTCTCTGGGACCTGTTTGGAACTTGACATAAATCATTATTTTCACAGTGCATAGTAAGTAACATTTGATTTCAGCCCTGATTCACTTTGTATGACTGGAAAACAGAAACATCAGATGGAAACATTATCCTTGAAAGTGTCTCCATAACTTCCTGTTGCCACATATGTACAATGAAAACTATGCTCCACTTTCATACCAGCCCTTGTGATTCATTTGCTGTTTTCTCACTTGTGATACTTGATTCTTTCCTAAGCCTCTATCATAGAAAATGAGGGCAGCAAAGTACTAAACTAAGTCCAGTAACTCGATTAACTCCAGTAACTTGCATTTTCTTTATGCAACTCACCAATTCTGTTTTATAATAACTTCTCCAAAAGCCAGGAATCCTTTTGTGGACAAACAATCTAAAAGAGCACAGGAAGGAGAAGGAAGCAGAGGACAAAGAGCAAAACCCTCCTCAGCAGGTCACATTGTCTATCAGGTCACCATAAGAATTCGGTTTGGTCTCGGGTACTGCATGTTTGGGATATTAAAAAAAAATGGAGAAAACTTTACATTCTCCCACAAAGTGCATTTATAGAATTCATAAATGTTTGCAGCTGCTATTTGTTCACTAACACATGAAGTACTTACAGCTGCAGTGAGAACAGGTGCTGGATTACTCAGTTTCAGTAGAAAGCCTGTTCCGTACCCTGCACATTTGTACACTCTGTGTACGAGACATATATTTCATATGAAATTGCTTGTAACACAGAAACCTTTGGTGAAGATGGGTGCAAATATTCAGCCAGTAGGGTGCCTTGGTCATGCTTTGAATAAAGTTGTGTTTGAATAAAATGGCATTGCCTAGGTTGAAGAGCTGGTTAACGGCAATCACAGTTGGCTGCCTATTTAGTAAGAGTCTTAATGTCTTTTCACAATGGCATCCCAGAAAATTGGCTGCTCAGTGTCCCAGTTAAAGAAGCCATTTTTGCTTTTCACACTAGGCCACACTTAACCTGGACAGTGCCTGCTTTCACATTGATCACAAGTCATCCCCGGGGATAGGGGAGTCTACCTTCAACTGGAAACATCCCATGCGATGTTTCTGTACAATGGCAGACATCAGACAGGTTGCTTTGGACGTCCTGAAAATGTATGAATTGATCATCAGACAGTCAGGTCTTATCAGCCTCCTTACCTGCAAGTTGGTTCAAACAATGACAGAACCTAATTGAACCCATTTACTGAATTTTATTGATATATTACCAATAACCTGGGAAGGATTTGAGGAGGAGTGTCAGGCTGTGCAGAGAAGCCGGAGAAAATGACTGGTTAAATGCAATATTTTGAAAAGGTACATAGTAGCAGAAGAATGTGGAAGAGGGAGAGACCTCAGGGACCCGTGTTCTGAAAGGAAGTCATAGCGTGAGAATCTTAGAATGAGTCATGGTACTTTTGATTTTATTGTGGGGATTCTAGAGCCACAGCTGAGGCCCAAGATCACCAACTGCCAAAAGCTTCTGGAGCCTCAGATCAGTTTTGTGGTGATATGCAACTCCTTGTGAGTATCATTCCATCAGTGCTCTGTTCATGGTGGGTACCTCCACTGTATTCACGGTGGTGAGACAAGACTAGCTTGGGTAGCAGTGAAAAAGCTCCTTATGAAACGTTACATTGAGCTGCCAAGCAGAGATCATCTTCAGGAGACAATTAAAGTATTTGGAAAAAAAGGGGTGGACATTCAATGTGTGCTGGTGTCATCGATGGCACACATATTCCCATCATTGCCCCACATGATGATCCATCTTCCTACTGCAATTGCAAAGGGTTGCACTCCATTCTTCTGCAAGCTGTTGTCGACCACAACTACCGGTAAGGATGATCAATACTGGTTGTTATCTCGAAATAACGTAAACCTTATGTCACTTTTTGCATTGTACTTTTGTGTTTCCAGCATCATAGATGTGTATGTAGGTTGGCCTGGTCACACCCATGATGCTCAACTTCTTAGCAAGTCAAGTCACCTTTATTTATCATTCATACCATGCTCACACGGTAAAGATGAGATAGCATTTCTCCAGGACCATGGAGCATATTTATATAAATATAGATTTGAATAGATGTTCAACCCATTTAAAATAGCAACCCATGGTACCCAATCCCCAAATGTTCTGGGAGTTCAGGAGTCTGATGGCTTGGGGGGTGGGGGGGCAGGGGAAAGCTCTTGCCCAATCTGGATGTAAGGGCCTGAGTACTGCAGTACCTCCTACCAAATGGCAGAAGAGAGAATAGATGACTTGAGGGGTATGTGGAGTCCGTCACAATATTTATTGCCTTTTGCTTGCATCGAGAGTTGTAAATGTTCTTCATGGTAGGAAGAGAGGTCCAAATGATCTTTTCTGGTGATTTCACTATCCTCTGCAAGATCTTGTGGTCCAAGGAGGTACAGCTTTCAAAGTAGGATCATTTACAGAATGGCTGAGGATGCAGGCGGTTATCTATTCCCTTGTGACACAAGTGATTATTACAGTGTACCATGAGGCTTTTAACATGTACATCTAATCATCTCAAACATTAGATAAAGGCCTCAAGTATTTTCTTCTGTGCAAAGCAGTGGACCCTTGCTTTGTACCATGGCCCATGATGAATGTGAGTTTGAATTATTTCTGATGCCTTGTTTTCTCATTGCTTTGCCCACAGGTTTCTAAAAGTGTTGATGGAGTTGAAATCCCTGAACATTTGATCAGGGACCCAGTCTACCCTCTCAAAAAAATGGCGGATGAAGGGGTTCCATCAACATCATATCATCAAATCCTGTAAGCGCAGATTCAACTACGAGCTGAGCTCTGAGCAAATGGTTGTGGAAAATGAGTTAAGACGTCTCAAAGGCCGCTGGAGGTGCCTGTCCAAACAAATGGATATTAATACTGCCTTTTTGCCAAAGGTTGTTGTTGCCTGCTGTGTGAGATTAACAAAGAACACTTCCTGGGAGAGAAGACAACTGTTGAATCAGATCTCCCTCCATCAGAAATGGTTCCTTACAGGGGTCCAACAGGCCAAGGTCACCAGGCTATGCAACTATGACCACTCTGTGTGGATGCAAAGAAGACAACCAAGGCATGTCACTTAAATGTCAATAATATTTAATTGCACCTTTTAGAATGTAGTGCAATGACAACTTCTTAAAGTCTAAGAATAAAGTTTTGAATAATCATAGGAAAGTCATGTATAACATAAAATGTCAATAAAAGCAGTGCATCTATAATTTCTGGAATTAACATTTAACATAAAAGTCAGATAAACACTGTGTTTGCATCTTGTAAATCCCTGAAGTCTGTATGAACACAATATAGTGCAACTTTAAATTCTAAAAGTTTGTTGTGCACGTGTACAAGTCAAAAATAAAGAAATTTATCATATAAAACTGCTCAGCAATGATTAGAGCTATGAACAAATGTAGACATTCTGACTTTGGAAATAAATATCTGATTATTTGGCAGATCATGTAAAACTTTTGACTTGCCATTCTCATCCCTCATCCTCTAGAAAATGGGCATAAAAGGAGGGGGAAAGGGGAAATGAGGGAGGCATCAGCCAAACCCTTGCCCCTACCCTGTAATGAGGGTGCCCTTCTTGAGGGGGTTATGGTGGTGGGCATGTAAGTGGGGTTCATCATAGGTGCAGGAAGAAGACAGTGGAAGGTGATAGGATGGAAGAGAATTATATGGGGACATCTGATGGTGGCGAGAGGAGGGAGGGCTATTGAATGAGGCATGTGGCTCCAGGGAGGAGGAAGGTGATTGGAGGGAGGATGCAGGAAGCTGGCCAATGGTGGAAGGAGACTGGATGGTGGAGGGCCATGGCTGGACGCGGGCAATTACATCAATTGATGAGGCCAGGTTCCTCATCACGCCGGTCTGGGCCTGCATCTCCTGCCAAATCTCACTGACCAGGTGTGCAACTCTCTTGTTATTTGCCAGGCACTCCTGTCTATTGGCATTACAACCCTGACTCTCTGACTGCAGCTCCGCCTGCATCAGCCCTTCCACCATTTCCACCTGCCTCTCCCTATGCTCACACTCTCGTTCCTGGTCCCCCCAGGTCCTTATCATGCATGCAGAGCCCCTCAGATTTCTGTTGTCGCCTCTTGCCTTTTTGTGGACTTCTTATGCTTCTTCCTCTCTTTGGATCCTGGATAACAGTGCAACACACACAAGATTTAGATGCCACGTCATGTCCATGAACTCAAACAAAAACACAATAATGACCAGTTGAAATCTGATTCTGACCAGCCTCTGTTGCAGCAGCAAATGAGGTCCCTCTTTTCTGGGCACTTGAGGTCTGCTGGGCAGCTGAGGTACTGGCAGCGGATGAGGGAGAGGTTGTGGTATGGTGGGGGAGGTACAGCAACTGGGGCAGATGGGGGACATGGGGTTGTTACGGATCTGGGGCAGATGAGGTACAAGTGGCCTCTGGTTCTTCCTCCTCCACCTCCTCCTATTCCTCCTCCTCCAGTTGCAAACTGGGTTCAGGAGATTGTGCAGCCCTCACTAGGCTCCAGTTTGGAAACCAAGGAGAGGGGCTCAGCTTGCTTGATGATACCCCAGATATTATATGCCTGGTTGAAATAAGGCCAGTTCAAATGGTCCTTCCCACTCCTCCCGTTGTGGTTCATAACCTGATGAAACCTCCTCCGAAGCATCTTCAGCTTATTTATGACCTTGGACGTCCCTATTAAACCCCATTGCCCTGAGCTTGGATGCTATTTGCCCATAAAAAAGGCCATCGTTATTAGTCCCCACTTCAAATCATATCCTACAGCCTCCTCCAACCTCAGTGATAGGAGTTCTTGCACCTCCCTATCCTCCAGTATGTAACCAATAATTAAAATTATTTTTGAATCTAAACTTTTTATACTAAACACTTTTTATACTGCCCACCAAATTTTTAAACTGCAATATTTTTAATTACACTTGCAATTGAGGAGAGGATGAGCCACCGTTTGCCTTACCTCAGGACTCCAGCAGACTGCTTCAACATGTGGTTGAACATGCTCACGCAAAAATGTGCCTTTTTTGTCCTGGGCTACAACTTGTCCTTTTCACACTGGGTTAATCAGCACACTGGCATCAGCTGATGCGAGAACGGATCGAGACCATCAATCCTGGCATGATTTGATGCCTGCACGTCGATTGATCCACTGTCACACTGGACCCTTAACCAGTAAATTGGCCATCAATTCCTGGGACAAGATGCCAATGTGAAAGAGTCTCACTCCCTGCTTAATGAGAGTCTTTATCTTTATTGATATATTAATCACTATATTAGACATTTTATGATAGACACCTGTTTGAAACAGGTGGTTGCCACACCCTGCCAGAGTGAGATGTTGAAGATATTTGTGAATACATTGGCTAGTTTGTCAGCACTAATTTTTAATACTCGGCAGGGTAACCTATCAGGACAGGATGCTTTCTTTGGATTCACCCTTGTGAAGGCAGCCCTCGTGTCATCCTGGGCTTCGGGGAAGAGAGGATCATCAGTGAATATGGAAGTTTGGAGTGGTGATTCTTCCTTGTTCTTATGGTTGAATCAGGAATAATTAAGGACTACAATACTGATATTTTTTCAAATTACTTTACATTTTGCACTGCCTTTTGTCTTTTAAATTGTTTATTCTTAATGCAGATGTATTAGTTAGGCATTGTAAGAGTGAGTCTCAAGCAACTGGAAAATTCACATATCCAGCATCCCTGTAGGTGCCAGATACAGAGGGATTTACTGTATTAAGTTATCAGCAGAGCTACTCTGGATTTTCAATAGAGTCATATCATGAAACAATATGGAAACAGACCCTTGAGCCCAATTTATCCATGACAACCAAGCTGCCAACTGGCTAGTCCAATTTATCCATGTTTGCCCTGTATCGCTCAAAGCTTTTCCTATCCATAGGCATATCCAAATGTATTTAAAACATGGTAATTGCACCCACATTGACCACTTCCTCCACTGGTTCATTCCACATACCCTCCACCTTCTGTATAGTAAAGTTGACCTTAAGTTTGCCTTTAAATCTTTCCCCTCTCATTTCAGTCAATGCCCTCTCAATTGAGTCTCCCCTTCTCTGGATAAAGACTGTGATGTTCAGCTTATCTAGGCCCTTTATGATTTTATATACCTGTTCCTCTAAAAGAAGTCAGGCTTCAGGCTCCCCAGAAAAAAAAAGCTCCAGGGAAAAAAAGCCCTTGCCAAATCCAATCTCTCTGTATAATTCAAGCCAGTAACATCCTTGTGAATAATTTCTTTATCCATTCCAGCTAATTGACATCCTTCCTACAGCCAGGTGACTGGAACTGGACACAATACTCCAAGTGTGGTAAAAGTTTTTGAGAGTCTTCTCTGACATACCGAATCTCCTCAAACCCCTTACAAAGTATAGTCATTGGCGAGCCTTCTTAGTGATTGCATCGACATGGAGGATCCAGGACAGATCCTCGGAGATGTTGACACCCAGGAATTTGTAGTTCTTGACCCACTCCTCTATTGAGCCCTCGATAAGGACTGAGTCGTGTTTTCCCGACTTCCTCCTGACGTCCACAATCATCTCCTTGGTTTTCCTAATGTTAAGTGTGACACCACTCAATAAGCAGATCTATTTCCATCTTGTATGCTTCCTCGTAACCGTTTGTGATTCTGCCAACAACTGTGGTCTCATTGGCAAATTTGCAGATAGAATTGGAATTGTGCCTGGCCACACAGTCATAGGTGTATAAAGAGTAGAACAGAGGGTTAAGCATGCCTTCTTGAGGTGCGCCTGTGTTGACAGTCGGTCAGTAAGGAGGAGACATTTTTACCAATTCATACTGACTGTGATCTTCCAATAAGGAAGTCAAGGATCCAGTTGCGGTGAGTGGGGGGTAGTGGGTTGCAGATGCCCAGGCAAGCATCCCAAATGCTTTTTTCACCATGCTATCTACTCATGTCACCACTTTTTATTTTAAAACCACAAATTCTTACTCTCTTCAGCCACACAGGCCCGCAAGAATAGCTAACTGTAATAATATTACCACAATATGCCATTACATAGAAAAAAGAGATCATAATAGTAAATCAGTAGATAAATAACTCCATTAACAATGGCGTGAAGCAAGGCTGTGTTCTCGCACCAACCCTCTTTTCAATCTTCTTCAGCATGATGCTGAACCAAGCCATGAAAGACCCCAACAATGAAGATGCTGTTTACATCCGGTACCGCACGGATGGCAGTCTCTTCAATCTGAGGCGCCTGCAAGCTCACACCAAGACACAAGAGAAACTTGTCCGTGAACTACTCTTTGCAGATGATGCCGCTTTAGTTGCCCATTCAGAGCCAGCTCTTCAGCGCTTGACGTCCTGCTTTGCGGAAACTGCCAAAATGTTTGGCCTGGAAGTCAGCCTGAAGAAAACTGAGGTCCTCCATCAGCCAGCTCCCCACCATGACTACCAGCCCCCCCACATCTCCATCGGGCACACAAAACTCAAAACGGTCAACCAGTTTACCTATCTCGGCTGCACCATTTCATCAGATGCAAGGATCGACAATGAGATAGACAACAGACTCGCCAAGGCAAATAGCGCCTTTGGAAGACTACACAAAAGAGTCTGGAAAAACAACCAACTGAAAAACCTCACAAAGATAAGCGTATACAGAGCCGTTGTCATACCCACACTCCTGTTCGGCTCCGAATCATGGGTCCTCTACCGGCACCACCTACGGCTCCTAGAACGCTTCCACCAGCGTTGTCTCCGCTCCATCCTCAACATCCATTGGAGCGCTCACACCCCTAACGTCGAGGTACTCGAGATGGCAGAGGTCGACAGCATCGAGTCCACGCTGCTGAAGATCCAGCTGTGCTGGATGGGTCACGTCTCCAGAATGGAGGACCATCGCCTTCCCAAGATCGTATTATATGGCGAGCTCTCCACTGGCCACCGTGACAGAGGTGCACCAAAGAAAAGGTACAAGGACTGCCTAAAGAAATCTCTTGGTGCCTGCCACATTGACCACCGCCAGTGGGCTGATAACACCTCAAACCGTGCATCTTGGCGCCTCACAGTTTGGCGGGCAGCAGCCTCCTTTGAAGAAGACCGCAGAGCCCACCTCACTGACAAAAGGCAAAGGAGGAAAAACCCAACACCCAACCCCAACCAACCAATTTTCCCTTGCAACCGCTGCAATCGTGTCTGCCTGTCCCGCATCGGACTGGTCAGCCACAAACGAGCCTGCAGCTGACGTGGACTTTTTACCCCCTCCATAAATCTTCGTCCGCGAAGCCAAGCCAAAGAAAGAAAAGAAAAAAGATAAATAAGTATTAACTGTTTCAGTTAGTTTAAAAAGTGATATTTGAAGAGAGCAGGTCCTGGAGTAGTATTATAGTTAAGGTAATAGATTCAGATTTCAGGTTTATTGTCAGAATACATACATGACATCACAAACAACCCTGAGATTCTTTTTTCCTGTGGGCGAGGCAGAATTACCCCCCAATTGGTAGTGCAAAAAAAAACATGACTCAACATACACATGTAAACAAATAAAGAAATGTAAACAAACTGACTGTGCAATAGAGAGGGAAAAAAATCAATAAAGTGTAAAAATAAGAGTCCTTAAAAGAGTCTCTGATTGAGTTTGTTGTTGATGAGTCTGATGTTGGAGGGGGAGCAGCTGTTCCTGAACCCGGAGATGCGACTCTGTAGCACCTTTACCTCATACATGATGCCACATAACAACCCTACGATTCTTTTTCTGCAGGCGAGGCAGATTCACCACTGATTGGTAGTGCAAAAAACTGTGCATGTAAACAACTGTAAACGGATAACAAATGTCAACAAACTGACAGTGCAATACAGAGAGGATTTTTTTTAAAAAATCAATAAAGTGCACAAGAGTCCTGATTGAGTTTGTGGTTGAGGAGTTTGATGGTGGAGGTGGATGGTGGTTCCTGAACCTGGTGATGGGAGTCTTGACCTCTTTCTCTTCTGCCCTCCCACTTGGATCTGCTTATTACCTCCAACCTATTTGCCTGTGCTCCTCCCCTTCCACTTCCTTCCTTCTCTTCTCTCCTCATCCCCCCTCACCTTTTTAATCATGGAAAATCTGTTTTTACAGATTTCCCCACGATTGCCTTTTCCTTCCCGTGGACGCTGCCTGATCTGCTGAACCACAGCACTTTTGTATGGAGCTTTACATGTTTCTATTGCTCATTATACGATGGGTAATTTAGCCAGAAGACACAATAATCAAGGAATTCCAATATGAACAATTTGTGTTATCGAAAACAAGATGTTTTGATTCTTTTGCCATTCACCTTAAAGTCTTCCTGTGCATTGTGGAAGTTTTATTTCATTTACACGGAATAAGTAATCCTGGAGTGATTTTAAAATTCTTATAAAATTGTTTTAGCCTCTTTTGCTCCAAGGATAATATCACCAGGTTCTTCTCTCTTTTTTCACACAACTTTCCTGGAACCACTCTAGTTATCTAAACCAGCCATTCTCAACAGGGGCCAATATGGCCCATGGGGGCCACAGCACATTTAAGGGCACCAGTCGACTGAAATAATAAAATACTTTTTAATGTTATTTATGTAGTCAGTGGGCGGGAAGTTTGGAATAAACTTGACTGCTTCACAGGGAAGGGGATCTAAAAACTCTGAGTAGCTTCTTAGGGGGCCATAGCCAAAAAAATGGTTGAGAATGGCTGATCCTAAACAGCACCCTGTGCAAAGTCTTCAGACCTTTACTTAAATATGCCCACCAAATTGAATAATCTACACCAGTTGGGACTAACACAATATTCAATACAGGGATCATCTTTGGTATTCCATAGGGTAGAATCTATGCCTATTAGCCTAGGTGCCATTGACACCCTGCCTCTGAATTGGGGTTCCATTGAATTGGGGTTCCATTGAATTGGGGTTCCATTGAATTGGGGTTTCATTGAATTGGGGTTTCATTGAATTGGGGTTCCATTGAATTGGGGTTCCATTGAATTGGGGTTCCATTGAATTGGGGTTCCATTGAATTGGCCAGTAGAGATGTGTATTTACATTACTTATATCAAGAATTCAATACATTTGATGGGCTCCTTTGTTGGACCATCCTGCAAAATCCAAAGATTATGCTTAAATACCCTTTTTAGGCTGTCTATCCTCATTCATCTTCATAAGACATATCACCTCACACTATTCCAAGGTAAATTTCATCCATTATAAAGCTACCCATTCAATTAGCTCATGTAAAATCTCTTCAGTTCTATTACTTGGAGATCCCATTTCCTGCTGCTTTTTATGTATAAATTAAAAATAGTGTTACAATTAGTATTCCCACTGGGTTCCTTTATATTTTGAAATTGTTCCCTGCACTATGTCATTAAAAATAGTAATAGTGTTCAAATTAAACTTTAGGGAACTTCATTGTGTACCCACCTGTGTCTAAAATTCAGCCCTTCATCACAACTCTCCCTCAACTAATATTTCATTCGGTATATTTTTGTCATACATGTTAAAGGGTTGATAATAATATCATTGATAATTTTCAAGATGATGCATCTTAAATAGGTACATGGATGTAAGAAGAATAGAGGTTATTGGTGAATAGATTGTTGTGTAGTAGGTTTATATAGGTGGCATAACATTGTGGGCTGAAGGACGTTTTCTGTGCTGTGATGTTCTATTTGTCTATGTTCTATGACACCAGAATGTTGGTTTAGTGGACAGTGTAGGTTTCAACAGAATAGAGATCAACTGGACAGTAGACAAAGGGATAGCAGATACAATTTAACTCAGACAAGTTGGAGTGGTGCAGTTTAAGAAATTAAACCAGGGCAGGGCTTACACAGTGAATAGCAGGGCCTGGGAAGTATTGTTCCACAGACACTTATGGATAAAAGAGGTAAAACACTTGTCTGCAGATGCAGTGATTGAAGTAAAAACAATGCTGGAGAAACTCAGCAGGTCAAACAGCGTACTTTATGTAGCAAAGATAAAGATACATAACCGATGTTTTGGGCTTGAGTCCTTCACTGAGTTATGAGCAAAATGTAGACAGGCGCCTGAATAAAATGGTGGGGGGAGGGGCAGGGGGAGGAGCACAGGCCAACAGGCAAGAGGTATAGGTGGATAAGGGAGGGAGGGAATAAGAGAAAACAAGAGGAAAGGGATAGCTCTGTGAGTGGAGAAGGAAGGGAGGGTTTCGCTAGAAGAAAAGAGATAGAGGGATAGGGAAGAGAGGGAGAACTGGAAGTGGTCTAGCAGAAACCTGAGAAGTTGATGTTTATATCATCCTGTTGGAGAGTGCCCAGATGGAATATTAAGTGTTGCTCCCCAACTTAAGGGTGGCCTTGGTTTGGGGGTGCTCATTTTGCTCATACCTTGAAGAGCTCAAGCCCGAAATGTTGGTTATTTGCCTCTATCTCTGCTACACTGTTTGACCTGCTGAGTTACTCCAGTATTGTGTTTTTACCAGGGATAGAAGTACATCATTTACTGAATGTGGAAACACATGTAAACAGGCTGATGATAAAGGCAGATGGCAGGCTTGCCTTCACTGGCCATGGCATTGCCTACAAACGATGGCATGTCATGTTACAGTTATGCAGAATACTGGTGAGACTGCAGCTGGAGGATTGTATGCAATTCTAGTTGACATACTGTAAAATGGTTGTGATTAAAGCTGAAGACAATGTAAAAAAGATTCACAAGGATCTTAGTAAGCATACATTGCTGGAGATACTCAGAAGGTCAAATAGTGTATTTTATATAGCAAAGATAAAGATACATAAACGATATTTCATGCTTGAGCCCTTCAACAAGGTATGGAAAAATGTCAACAAGAATCTTGCTTTGACTAGGAGGGCTTGGGTTATAAGAAGTGAATGGATAGGCAGCGAAGGAATCTGGAAGATGACCATTTTGTGGGAGTCTAAAACAACAGGGCATAGGTTTAAGATGAGAGAAAAAAGATTTAAAGGAACCTAAGGGTTAACTTTCCTACATAAAGAGTGATGACTTCTGTAGGGGAAGGTAGTGGAGGTAGCATATTTACAACCCTTAAAAGCATGTAACAGGAACATATGGAAAAGCTTCAGATGAATTAGGGCGATTTGCAGGCAAATGGGATAAATTTAGACAGGCATTTTGGTCAGCTTGGATGATTTCATTCAACAGGCCTGTTTCTGTGTTGCACAAGTCTGAATTTGACGATTTGCTGGTATATATTATAAGATACTTCATCAAATTTTTTGTAAGTTTGCCTACACCTCAATGACATTATTTTCATACCTATGCTCCATGATGCCTCATCAAATCAATTATCCAAATGATTTATTCTTATCAGCTCACCAACTCCTTAGGCAGATGGGCAAAGGTTTTTTTGGCCTTTTGTTTTAGAGGTCGGTTGCTGAATGATGATCCAACAATGATGCTTATGGTTGTCAGCTCCATACAAGTGAAGAATACTGACATCTGAAAGCTCTTGCAATTATTTAGGGTCAGGCCAACCCATTTTCGTACCTCCATTTACTTACTTAATTTTGTTTTAAATTACTTGATACTTTTATAGAATGAAATTTAATGGGAAAGTTACAGTGAAATAACAAAAAGACCAAGATCACAACACAAATCGTTCCAATCTTTTGATTTAGGTCATGAGCATAATAAAAACTTCCCTCCACTCCATGGATGCTATTTACATCTTCTGCTGCTTAGGAAAGGCAGCCAACAAACTGAAGGGCGTGTCAAACCACCCCCCCCAGCCCCCCACTTTCTTCTCCCTTCTCCCATTGGGAGAAGGCTTAAAGGCATGAGAAAACACACGCCAATAGGCTTGGAGACCATTTCTTCCCTGCAGCCATGAGACTCCTGAATGAATCCCATAACAGTGTTCTCATGGTTGGTGCTAAATGATCTTTTTCCCTGTAATCCTACACTCTGCAAATTGTGCCTGATACATGGCTGTGCATATGTTAACGATAACACTTGGGTCCACTCAGAGAAGAACCAGGAAAGCATTTTGCTTTTGTTCACTGTGTGTATGTAAACTTATGTATGTATACGTGTGTGTGTGTGTGTGTGTGTGTGTGTGTGTGTGTGTGTGTGTGTGTGTGTGTCTGTGTGTGTGTGTGTGTGTGTGTGTGCGTATATACACACAAACATTGCACGCACGTGTGTATAACACACATTGTGCGCGCGTGTATGTATAGACACATGGTGCGCGCGTGAATGTATAGACACATGGTGCGCGCGTGTATGTATAGACACATGGTGCGCGCGTGTATGTATAGACACATGGTGCGCGTGTGTATGTATAGACACATGGTGCGCGTGTGTATGTATAGACACATGGTGCGAGTGTGTATGTATAGACACATGGTGTGCGTGTGTATGTATAGACACATGGTGTGCGTGTGTATGTATAGCCACATGGTGTGCGTGTGTATGTATAGACACATGGAGTGCGTGAGTATCTATAGACACATGGTGTGTGTGTATGTATAGACACATTGTGTGTGTGTGTATGTATATAGACATTGTGTGTGTGTGTATGTATATAGACATTGTGTGTTTGCGTATGTATATACACATTGTGTGTGTGTATGTATATACACAGATTGTGTGTGTGTATATATATAAATATACACATTGTGTGTGTGTATATATATACACATTGTGCGTGTGTGTGTATATATACATATTGTGTGTATGTATATATATATCTACATACATTGTGTGTGTGTGTGTGTGTGTGTGTATATATATATATACATTGTGTGTGTGTATAATTACATACACATTGTGTGTGTATGTGTATATATATACAAACATTGTGTGTATATATACACATTGTGTGTGTATATAAATATATATATATATACACACACATTGTGTGTGTGTGTATATATATATACACATTGTGTGTGTGTGTATATATATACATTGTGTGTGTGTGTGTATATATATACACATTGTGTGTGTGTATATATACACATTGTGTGTGTGTATATATATACACATTGCGTGTGTGTATATATATACACATTGTGTGTGTGTGTGTATATATACTCATAGTGTGTGTGTGTGTGTATATATATACACATTGTGTGTGTGTATATATATATACACATTGTGTGTGTGTGTATATATACACATTGTGTGTGTGTATATATACACATTGTGTGTGTATATATATACACATTGTGTGTGTGTGTATATACACATTGTGTGTGTATATATATACACATTGTGTGTGTGTATATATATATATACACATTGTGTGTGTATATGTACACATTGTGTGTGTATATGTACACATTGTGTGTGTATATGTACACATTGTGTGTGTATATGTACACATTGTGTGTGTATATGCACACATTGTGTGTGTATATGTACACATTGTGTGTGTATATGTACACATTGTGTGGGTATAAACACATTGAGTTTGTGTGTGTATATACACACATTGTGTGTGTGTGTATATATACACATTGTGTGTGTGTGTATATATATATATACACATTGTGTGTGTATGTATATATATACATGGTGTATGTGTGTATATATATATATAAACATTGTGTGTGTGTATGTGTATATATATATATATACACACATTGTGTGTGTATGTGTATATATACACATTGTGTGTGTATATATATATATATATATACACATTGTGTGTGTATATATATATATATATACACATTGTGTGTGTGTATATATATACACATTGTGTGTATGTATATATATATACACATTGTGTGTGTGTATATATATATACACACATTGTGTGTGTGTATATATATACACATTGTGTGTGTGTATATATATATATACACATTGTGTGTGTGTATATATATATATACACATTGTGTGTGTGTGTATATATATATATATATACACATTGTGTATATATATATATATACACACACATTGTGTTTGTATATATATATACACATTGTGTGTGTGTGTGTATATATATATATACACATTGTGTGTGTGTATATATATATATACACATTGTGTGTGGGTATATATATATATACACATTGTGTGTGTATATATATATATACACACATTGTGTTTGTGTATATATATATATACACCTTGTGTGTGTGTGTATATATATATATACACATTGTGTGTGTGTCTGTATATATATATATACATTGTGTGTGTGTGTATATATATATATACACATTGTGTATATATATATATATATATATATATATATATACACATTCCGTGTGTGTATATATATATACACACATTCTGTGTGTGTGTATATATATATATATATATATACATTGTGTATATATATATATATACACACACATTGTGTTTGTATATATATACACACATTATGTGTGTGTATATATATATACACATTGTGTGTGTGTATATATATATATATATACATTGTGTGTGTGTATATATATATATACACATTGTGTGTGTATATATATATATACACACATTGTGTTTGTGTATATATATATACACATTGTGTGTGTGTATATATATATACACATTGTGTGTGTGTATATATATATATACACATTGTGTGTGTGTGTATATATATAAAAACACATTGTGTGTGTGTACATACATTGTGTGTGTGTATATATATATATACACACATTGTGTGTGTGTATATATACATTGTGTGTATATATATAAACATTGTGTGTGTATATATATATATATATTGAGTGTTTGTATATATATATATACATTGTGTGTGTACATACAAAATGTGTTATATATAGTGTGTGTATATACATATATAGTGTGTGTGTATATATATATATACACTGTGTGTGTATATACACACATTGTGTGTGTATACATATATATACAAATTGTGTGTGTGTATATATATATACACATTGTGTGTGTGTATATATATACACATTGTGTTTGTGTATATATATATACACATTGTGTGTGTGTATATATATATATATATACACATTGTGTGTGTATATATATACACATTGTGTGTGTATATATATAAACATTGTGTGTGTATATATATATATACAAATTGTGTGTGTGTATATATATATACACATTGTGTTTGTGTATATATATATATACACATTGTGTGTGTATATATATACACATTGTGTGTGTGTGTGTATATATACACACATTGTGTGTGTGTGTATATATATATATATATATACACATTGTGTGTGTGTGTATATATATATACACATTGTGTGTGTATATATACACAATGTGTGTGTATATGTACACATTGTGTGTGTGTATATATACACATTGTGTGTGTACATGTACACATTGTGTGTGTATATGTACACATTGTGTGCGTAAATGTACACATTGTGTGTGTATATGTACACATTGTAAGTGTATATGTACACATTGTGTGTGTGTATATATATATACACATTGTGTGTGTGTACATACATTGTGGGTGTGTATATATATATATATACATTTTGTGTGTATATACAAAGTGTGTTATATATAGTGTGTGTATATACATATATAGTGTGTGTGTGTATATATATATATACACTGTGTGTGTGTATACATATACACATTGTGTGTGTGTATATATATACACATTGTGTGTGTGTGTATATATATACACATTGTGTGTGTGTATATATATAAACATTGTGTGTGTATATATATATATACATTGTGTGTGTGTATATATATATACACACATTGTGTGTGTATATATATATACACATTGTGTGTGTGTATATATATATATACACACATTGTGTGTGTGTGTATATATATACACACATTGTGTGTGTGTGTGTATATATATCCACACATTGTGTGTGTGTGTGTATATATATATACACACATTGTGTGTGTGTATATATATATATATATACACATTGTGTGTGTATATATATATATATACACATTGTGTGTGTGTATATATATACACATTGTGTGTGTGTATATATATATAAAACACATTGTGTGTGTGTACATACATTGTGTGTGTGTATATATATATACACATTGTGTGTGTGTATATATACATTGTGTGTATATATATAAACATTGTGTGTATATATATATACATTGTGTGTTTGTATATATATATATATACACACACACATTGTGTGTGCATATATATATATATATACATCGTGTGTGTATATACAAAATGTGTTATATATAGTGTGTGTATATACATATATAGTGTGTGTGTATATATATATATATACACTGTGTGTGTATATACACACATTGTGTGTGTATACATATATATACAAATTGTGTGTGTATATATATATATATACATTGTGTGTGTGTGTGTATATATACCCATTGTGTGTGTGTGTATATATATACACACATTGTGTGTGTGTGTATATATATATATACACACACATTGTGTGTGTGTATATATACACAATGTGTGTGTATATGTACACATTGTGTGTGTATATATACACATTGTGTGTGTATATGTACACATTGTGTGTGTATATGTACACATTGTGTGTGTAAATGTACACATTGTGTGTGTATATGTACACATTGTATGTGTATATGTACACATTGTGTGTGTGTATATATATATATATACACATTGTGTGTGTGTACATACATTGTGTGTGTGTATATATATATATACATTTTGTGTGTATATACAAAGTGTGTTATATATAGTGTGTGTATATACATATATAGTGTGTGTATATATATATATATATACACATTGTGTGTGTGTATATATATATACACATTGTGTGTGTGTATATATATATACACATTGTGTGTGTGTATATATATACACATTGTGTGTGTATATATATACACATTGTGTGTGTGTGTGTATATATATATATAAAAACACATTGTGTGTGTGTACATACATTGTGTGTGTGTGTATATATATATATATACATTGTGTGTTTGTATATATACACATTGTGTGTGTATATGTACACATTGTGTGTGTATATATACACATTGTGTGTGTATATGTACACATTGTGTGTGTGTATATGTACACATTGTGTGTGTAAATGTACACATTGTGTGTGTATATGTACACATTGTGTGTGTAAATGTACACATTGTGTGTGTATATGTACACATTGTATGTGTATATGTACACATTGTGTGTGTGTGTATATATATATATATATACATTGTGTGTGTGTACATACATTGTGTGTGTATATATATATACATTTTGTGTGTATATACAAAATGTGTTATATATAGTGTGTGTATATACATATATAGTGTGTGTGTATATATATATACATTGTGTGTGTATATATATATATATACACATTGTGTGTGTGTATATATATACACACATTGTGTGTGTGTGTCTGTATATATATATATACACATTGTGTGTGTGTGTGTATATATATATATATATATATACACATTGTGTGTGTGTATATATATATACACACATTTTGTGTGTGTGTATATATATATATACATATTGTGTGTGTGTGTATATATACACATTGTGTGTGTGTATATATATATATAAAAACACATTGTGTGTGTGTATATATATATATACACATTGTGTGTGTGTATATATACATTGTGTGTATATATATAAACATTGTGTGTGTATATATATATATACATTGTGTGTTTGTATATATATATATACACACACATTGTGTGTGCATATATATATACACACATTGTGTGTGTATATACAAAATGTGTTATATATAGTGTGTGTATATACATATATAGTGTGTGTGTATATACAAAATGTGTTATATATAGTGTGTGTGTATACATATATATATATAAATTGTGTGTGTGTATATATATATACAGATTGTGAGTATATATATATATATATACACATTGTGTGTGTGTGTGTATATATATATACAGTGTGTGTGTGTATATATATATAGTGTGTGTATATATATATATACAGTGTGTGTATATATACAGTGTGTGTGTATATACAGTGTGTGTATATATACAGTGTGTGTATATATAAAGTGTGTGTGTATATACAGTGTGTGTATATATACAGTGTGTGTATATATATATATATATATACAGTTTGTATATATATATATACACACATTGCGCGTGTGTATATATACACACATTGCGCGTGTGTATATATACACACATTGCGCGTGTGTATATATACACACATTGCGCGTGTGTATATATACACACATTGCGCGTGTGTATATATACACACATTGCGTGTGTGTATATATATATATACACATTGTGTGTGTGTATATATACACATTGTGTGTGTGTGTGTGTATATATATATATATACACACATTGTGTGTTTGTGTATATATATATATACACATTTTGTGTGTGTATATATATATACATTGTGTGTGTGTATATATACACACATTGTGTGTGTATGTATATATACACATTGTGTGTGTATGTATATATACACATTGTGTGTGTATGTATATATACACATTGTGTGTGTGTGTATATATACACATTGTGTGTGTGTGTATATATACACACATTGTGTGTGTGTGTATATACACACATTGTGTGTGTGTATATATACACACATTGTGTGTGTGTGTATATATATACACATTTTGTGTGTGTATATATACACATTGTGTGTGTGTGTATATATACACATTGTGTGTGTGTGTATATATACACATTGTGTGTGTGTGTATATATATACACATTGTGTGTGTGTGTATATATATACACATTGTGTGTGTGTGTGTATATATACACATTGTGTGTGTGTGTGTGTGTATATATACACATTGTGTGTGTGTGTATATATATACACATTGTGTGTGTGTGTATATATATATACACATTGTGTGTGTGTGTAAATATATACACATTGTGTGTGTGTATATATATATATACATTGCGTGTGTGTGTGTATATATATACACATTGTGTGTGGGTGTGTATATATATATACACATTGTGTGTGTGTATATATATATACATTGTGTGTGGGTGTGTATATATATGCACATTGTGTGTTTGTGTGTATATATATACATTGTGTATATATATATACATTGTGTGTGCATGTATACATTGTGTGTATATATATGTATAGACACATTGTGTGTGTATATATACATTGTGTGTTTGTATATATATATATATACACACACATTGTGTGTGCATATATAGAAACAGGTACTCGAGATGGCAGAGGTCGACAGCATCAAGTCCACGCTGCTGAAGATCCAGCTGCGCTGGATGGGTCACGTCTCCAGAATGGAGGACCATCGCCTTCCCAAGATCGTGTTATATGGCGAGCTCTCCACTGGCCACCGTGACAGAGGTGCACCAAAGAAAAGGTACAAGGACTGCCTAAAGAAATCTCTTGGTGCCTGCAACATTGACCACCGCCAGTGGGCTGATATCGCCTCAAACCGTGCATCTTGGCGCCTCACAGTTTGGCGGGCAGCAACCTCCTTTGAAGAAGACCGCAGAGCCTACCTCACTGACAAAAGGCAAAGGAGGAAAAACCCAACACCCATCCCCAACCAACCAATTGTCCCCTGCAACCGCTGCAATCGTGTCTGCCTGTCCCGCATCGGACTTGTCAGCCACAAACGAGTCTGCAGCTGACGTGGACTTTTTACCCCCTCCATAAATCTTCGTCTGCGAAGCCAAGCCAAAGATATACATATATAGTGTGTGTGTATATATATATATACACACTGTGTGTGTATACACACATTGTGTGTGTATACATATATATACAAATTGTGTGTGTGTGTATATATATATATGCAGAATGTGTGTATATATGTATATATACACATTGTGTGTGTGTGTATATATATATATATATACAGTGTGTGTGTATATATATATAGTGTGTGTATATATATACAGTGTGTGTGTGTATATATATAGTGTGTGTATATATATACAGTGTGTGTGTGTATATATGCAGTGTGTGTATATATACAGTGTGTGTATATATACAGTGTGTGTATATATATATATACAGTTTGTGTACATATATATATACATATTGCGTGTGTGTATATATACAAATTGCGTGTGTGTATATATACACATTGTGTGTGTGTATATATATACACATTGTGTGTGTTTGTATATATATATATATAAATACACCCATTGTGTGTGTGTGTGTGTATATATATATACACACATTGTGTGTGTGTGTATATACACATTGTGTGTGTGTGTATATATAAACATTGTGTGTATATATATATATACATTGTGTGTTTGTATATATACACATTGTGTGTGTATATGTACACATTGTGTGTGTATATATACACATTGTGTGTGTATATGTACACATTGTGTGTGTGTATATGTACACATTGTGTGTGTAAATGTACACATTGTGTGTGTATATGTACACATTGTGTGTGTAAAAGTACACATTGTGTGTGTATATGTACACATTGTATGTGTATATGTACACATTGTGTGTGTGTGTATATATATATATACACATTGTGTGTGTGTACATACATTGTGTGTGTATATATATATATACATTTTGTGTGTATATACAAAGTGTGTTATATATAGTGTGTGTATATACATATATAGTGTGTGTATATATATATATACATTGTGTGTGTGTATATATATATATATACATTGTGTGTGTATATATATACACACATTGTGTGTGTGTATATATACACACATTGTGTGTGTATATATATACACACATTGTGTGTGTGTCTGTATATATATATATACACATTGTGTGTGTGTATATATATATATACACACATTTTGTGTGTGTGTATATATATATATACACATTGTGTGTGTGTGTGTATATATACACATTGTGTGTGTGTATATATATATATATAAAAACACATTGTGTGTGTGTGTATATATATATATACACATTGTGTGTGTGTATATATACATTGTGTGTATATATATAAACATTGTGTGTGTATATATATATATACATTGTGTGTTTGTATATATATATATATACACACACATTGTGTGTGCATATATATATGCACACATTGTGTGTGTATATACAAAATGTGTTATATATAGTGTGTGTATATACATATATAGTGTGTGTGTATATACAAAATGTGTTATATATAGTGTGTGTGTATACATATATATATATAAATTGTGTGTGTGTGTATATATATATACAGATTGTGTGTATATATGTATATATACACATTGTGTGTGTGTGTATATATATATATACAGTGTGTGTGTGTATATATATATAGTGTGTGTATATATATACAGTGTGTGTATATATACAGTGTGTGTGTATATACAGTGTGTGTATATATACAGTGTGTGTATATATACAGTGTGTGTGTATATACAGTGTGTGTATATATACAGTGTGTGTGTATATATATATATATATACAGTTTGTATATATATATATATATACACACATTGCGCGTGTGTATATATACACACATTGCGCGTGTGTATATATACACACATTGCGTGTGTGTATATATACACACATTGCGTGTGTGTATATATATATACACATTGTGTGTGTGTATATATACACATTGTGTGTGTGTATATATACACATTGTGTGTGTGTGTGTATATATATATATATACACACATTGTGTGTTTGTGTATATATATATATACACATTTTGTGCGTGTATATATATATACATTGTGTGTGTGTATATATACACACATTGTGTGTGTATGTATATATACACATTGTGTGTGTATGTATATATACACATTGTGTGTGTATGTATATATACACATTGTGTGTGTGTGTATATATACACACATTGTGTGTGTGTGTGTATATACACACATTGTGTGTGTGAATATATACACACATTGTGTGTGTGTGTGTATATATATACACATTGTGTGTGTGTATATATACACATTGTGTGTGTGTGTATATATACACATTGTGTGTGTGTGTATATATACACATTGTGTGTGTGTGTATATATATATACACATTGCGTGTGTGTGTGTATATATATACACATTGTGTGTGTGTGTGTATATATATACACATTGTGTGTGTGTGTGTATATATACACATTGTGTGTGTGTGTGTGTGTATATATACACATTGTGTGTGTGTGTATATATATACACATTGTGTGTGTGTGTATATATATATACACATTGTGTGTGTGTGTAAATATATACACATTGTGTGTGTGTATATATATATATATACACATTGCGTGTGTGTGTGTATATATATACACATTGTGTGTGGGTGTGTATATATATATACACATTGTGTGTGTGTATATATATATACATTGCGTGTGGGTGTGTATATATATGCACATTGTGTGTTTGTGTGTATATATATACATTGTGTATATATATATACATTGTGTGTGCATATATACATTGTGTGTATATATATGTATAGACACATTGTGTGTGTATATATACATTGTGTGTTTGTATATATATATATATACACACACATTGTGTGTGCATATATAGAAACAAGTACTCGAGATGGCAGAGGTCGACAGCATCAAGTCCACGCTGCTGAAGATCCAGCTGCGCTGGATGGGTCACGTCTCCAGAATGGAGGACCATCGCCTTCCCAAGATCGTGTTATATGGCGAGCTCTCCACTGGCCACCGTGACAGAGGTGCACCAAAGAAAAGGTACAAGGACTGCCTAAAGAAATCTCTTGGTGCCTGCAACATTGACCACCGCCAGTGGGCTGATATCGCCTCAAACCGTGCATCTTGGCGCCTCACAGTTTGGCGGGCAGCAACCTCCTTTGAAGAAGACCGCAGAGCCTACCTCACTGACAAAAGGCAAAGGAGGAAAAACCCAACACCCATCCCCAACCAACCAATTGTCCCCTGCAACCGCTGCAATCGTGTCTGCCTGTCCCGCATCGGACTTGTCAGCCACAAACGAGTCTGCAGCTGACGTGGACTTTTTACCCCCTCCATAAATCTTCGTCCGCGAAGCCAAGCCAAAGATATACATATATAGTGTGTGTGTATATATATATATACACACTGTGTGTGTATACACACATTGTGTGTGTATACATATATATACAAATTGTGTGTGTGTGTATATATATATATGCAGAATGTGTGTATATATGTATATATACACATTGTGTGTGTGTGTATATATATATATATACAGTGTGTGTGTATATATATATAGTGTGTGTATATATATACAGTGTGTGTGTATATATATAGTGTGTGTATATATACAGTGTGTGTGTATATATACAGTGTGTGTATATATATATATATACAGTTTGTGTACATATATATATATACATATTGCGTGTGTGTATATATACAAATTGCGTGTGTGTATATATACACATTGTGTGTGTGTATATATATACACATTGTGTGTGTGTGTATATATATATATATAAATACACCCATTGTGTGTGTGTGTGTGTATATATATATACACACATTGTGTGTGTGTGTATATACACATTGTGTGTGTGTGTATATATACACATTGTGTGTGTGTATATACACATTGTGTGTGTGTGTATATATACACATTGTGTGTGTATGTATATACACACATTGTGTGTGTGTATATATATACACACACATTGTGTGTATATATACATTGTGTGTATATATACATTGTGTGTATATATACATTGTGTGTATATATACATTGTGTGTGTATATATATATATATACATTGTGTGTGTATATATACATTGTGTGTACATAAATGTGTTTGTGTGTGTTTATATATATACAGATTGTGTGTATATATGTATATATACAGATTGTGTGTGTATATATATATATATACAGTGTGTGTGTGTATATATAGTGTGTGTATATATATAGTGTGTGTGTATATATATATACTGTGCGTGTACATATATATATATACACAGTGCGTGTAAGTATATATACACACCAAGACACAAGAGAAACTTGTCCGTGAACTACTCTTTGCAGATGATGCCGCTTTAGTTGCCCATTCAGAGCCAGCTCTTCAGCGCTTGACGTCCTGCTTTGCGGAAACTGCCAAAATGTTTGGCCTGGAAGTCAGCCTGAAGAAAACTGAGGTCCTCCATCAGCCAGCTCCCCACCATGACTACCAGCCCCCCCACATCTCCATCGGGCACACAAAACTCAAAACGGTCAACCAGTTTACCTATCTCGGCTGCAC